>NC_090450.1:354096924-356562917 GCF_031143425.1 Pleurodeles waltl
AAACATGTTGAAAACGAAAATAAAAATAAAAAAACAAAACAAAACAGTCATTCATGGTCGAGACAAACTGTACAAAATACAACTGTCCTAAAAAAAAAGTAAATGTGTCTAGAAAATAGCTCTCAGAGTAAATAATGGTAGTCACACACTGAAGGAACTTTTGTTCTGTGTCTCTTGATGGTGGTGGTGTAGGTCTTGCCTTCCTCTCCTGGTGGTCCGGATGAAGGTCCCCCACCTAGGGGGGGTGGGGGGGGTTTAAGATCAACAGTTGCAGGGACTGAGGTGGGTGGAATTGTTTACTGTTGTGGCAGTGCCTCTCTGTCTGTGACTGAGACTGGTGTATTTTGTCCAGAGGTTGAAGGATCACAGACAGGGGAGGATGGGAAAGGAAAAGCCCTGGACTTATGGTGATAAACATCAAACATCACCCTAGTCATGCAGCATACATTTGAGTTGAGATTCTGCATCTCTAAATTGTGCTCCCTCAGTGCCTGCTTAATGTCCTGGATGTGTGTTAGGACCTGGCCCATCATGGCTTGTGACTGATGTAGGGCTCCCAAGACTTGGTCGATGGAGGTGTGGGTGACACTGTACCCAGTGGCCTCACTTTTCTGGCCCACAGATTCCCTCCTACTACCCCTACCCACACTACCCTGTGTCCTTGAGGCAGTGTGCTCCATCCCACTGTGTCCAGGCTGTGCTGGAGGTGGTAGTTGAGTTGGCTCAATAGGAACCAGTACTGGGGGCACACAACGAGTGTTATATTCCTTTGACCACAGGAAGTGTAGGTTTCCATCCAGACTTGCAGGAGTGGTGTCCTCACCAAAGGCTTGATCCTGGTCTGGAGTGGAGGTGTCCTCAGTGACAGACAATGGTCCACTGGCTCTGGGTGTGGTACATATTATGGGTTTCAAGCAATCTGAAATTAAAAGGCTGGATTGTACATCAAATGTGTCCTCAGCTACAATGAAGCAGCCTAACAGTTACAAATGATTATGGGATGATTAAATCTTTCTGTAAATTTTTGTGAGCTACACGTACAGGTTATATACACAAATGCAAACTTCAGAAATACTGGTAAAGAGATGTCCGGAACATGCACCAAATATCCAACCCAGCAGAGTAGAGAGGAGAATTGGGAACTAAACCATTCCAATGCCTAGCAGGCTAATAATCAGATTACTATACAATGTAGGAGAATTAACATTAGTCATTATATGAACATTGCAAAGTAAATTGTTTATCAGTACCACTTAAATTCAACCTACAACAGGACATGATAGACAATGTTTAAGTCAACCTACTATGATTTGTAAAACAAATTACATCAATTCAGTCAAATGAGAAGAAGGTGACAACATACTAGATATACTTCAAAAATGACATTTTCATTGATAGCATAAAATGGTGATTGTCAAATCCATGTGCATTTATGGAAGAAAAGAGAGAAGGACCAACATAACATTGCAATATTATTTTCCAGAGACAAAAACAGGGCAATGTGGTAATTGTAGTCATGTCTATTTACCATTAACAACACTTATAAAAATGTGAGTTAAACATACCTAGTAAAATATCTGCAGTGAAAATGAACACACATTTACAATATTTAGAGACATATGTGAGTGATGTAAATAGATGAAAAGGACACTTAGGTGCACTATTCCTTTTCAAATAGAAATAGATAGAGTTTGGAACCTGTTTTCTTGAGTACCTCACCACACATTCAAACAAACCTACAATTTAGTTAAATGAAAGGGATGATCCATGGAAAACAATACACATTATCAGAACACATATTGATCGTTGTTAAAAGGAAAAATACAACCATAATGCTACTAAATTGATAACAATACATTTTGATGCTTTAAGATGTTATTTATATGTTTTAATGAGGATCTAAAACATTATCAACAGCTAACTTAAGGGCAAAACTGCATTTCTGATTAATGAGGCATTCAAAAGTGTAACTTACCAGTCTCCACTCCACCAGGCATTCCTGTCAAGCCTTCAGGATGTAGGATCAGCAAGACCTTCTCCTCCCAGGGAATAAGTTGCAATGGGTGCTAGGAGATCCACCACCAGTCCTTCTTAGCCTTCAGGTGATGCTTAGAGGCCAGGGAATGCACTCTCCCCTGTAGGTTGTTCCAGCTCTTCCTAATTTCCTCCTGTGTGCACAGATTGCTTCTGTATATCCTGTCCGCCAAAATATAAATTCCTTTATTTTCTTTAGGATTTATATTTCGGCGGTTGGATATCCGTCACCGCTGTGTCAAAGTAACCCGTCCTCCGAAATCTAAATCAGGCTCTTCATCTGGCAGTCTGAAATAGAAGGGCTTGATCCTGCTGTCATTGCTTGATGTGATGTATCTAGTCAAATATAAATAGTGTCAACTTTAAATGTGCATAGTGACAAATTAATTTTTATTGATTGGCAAACAATTTCTCTCTTCACTTTGAATGAAAAAATACAGTTTTAAGCATATCATGCCCCAATGCGAAACACAACTCCATTTTATATCCACGTCCTTCCAACGCAAACTATGTTGGATAAAGGGATCAAAATATAACTCTTATTTGAAATGAAAATAAGAGTCAGAAACCCTCGCTCCGTAACCATCCAATGCAACACCACAGCCACAACTGCCACCAAGGCCAACAAACGCCACCACTACTCCTCCATGACCTCAATAACACATACCAATATACATACTGCAGCTGTGCACACCTCAGCACCACAGTAGGACCTTCTCTTCCACACATTGTGATTTCACCTGTGACACCTCAGACGATGACACCACTACCTCCATACAACTGATGCAACCACACATCACTCCAAGGTCCTGATTTTTACTTTTTGGTGCAAAACTGCACTAATGCAGTTTCGTACCAAAAAGTTTAGCACCGGCTTGCTCCATTTCTGTGCACCAGCCGGGCACCATATTTATGGAATGGTGCAAGCCAGTGCAAAGGGTAGGCTAGCGTAAAAGAAAATGGCGTTAGACGGGTGGGGCAAAATGACGTTATGTTATGTTATGTGAATTTACATAGCGCATGACTGCCCGAAGGCCTCACAGCGCTCAAGGCTGGAACAGTAGCATTGAGAGTGAGAAGGATGGAAATTAAATTGTAAATAGCCTAGTCTTCAAAGCCTTACGGAAGGATAGTTCATGACTCATTGCTCGTAGGCTGAGAGGCAAAGAGTTCCATAGCTTTGCCCCCTGATACGCTGAGGATCTTCCACCCCATCTGGCTTTCTTCACTTTAGGAATCAATGCCAGATATGCTGACGAGGATCTGAGTGGTCTTTTAGGTGAATAGAAGGATGCTAAGGACCTCAGCATTTCTGGACCTCTATTATGCAATACTCTATGCATATGGCATAGTGTCTTAAATTGTATCCTCTTGGCCACTGGAAGCCAGTGTAGCGAGGAGATTCCTGCCTTTATAGATTCATGATTAGGTATGTTCAGCAGCAGACGTGCAGAAGCATTCTGGACCGTATACAACCTTTTAATCACGTAGCTAGGTGCGCCAATGAACAATGCATTTCCATAATCAATTTGTGAGCTGATCAATGTCTGTATAATGATTCTTTTGGCTGTAAGGGGTAGGATTGTAAAAACCCTGCTTAAAAGCCTAAGCAGGCCAAAGAAGGTGGCAGCCATTTTATTAGCTTGATGGGTCATTGACAATTGTGGATCGAGCCATACTCCAAGACTTTTGTTAGGTTCTTTAGGTGGGAATAGAAATCCCAGGTCATCCTCAATTGATGGATTGGGGATGGGCTTTGTTTGTTGCCCGAATATCATCACCTCCTTCTTATGATCATTAAGTTTTAGCTTGCTTCTGGCCATGCTGCCACAGCTTGGAGGCATGGACCAAGTGCTGAATCTATAGTTCGGGAATCCTTTGATAGAGATACAACTAGCTGTGCGTCATCTGCATACAAGACCAAGGCCTGGTGGTAACATATAAATATTTAATAGAGTGGGGCTGAGGGAAGACCCCTGTGGAACTCCACATCTATTAATAAAACAATCTGAGAAATATGATCTGTCTAAGACTTGAAATGACCTATCCTTGATAAAAGAGGTGATCCACTCTAAGGCCGACCCAGATATTCCAATCTCTTAAATCCTATCTGTCAATGTATCAAGATCCACCATATCGAAGGTGGCGCTGAGACCAAGTAGGATGATAGCTGTTTCCAAACCCTGGTCTAAGCATCTTCTGGCTTCTTCTGTAACAGCAATCAGTGCGGTCTCAGTAACATGTAGAGTAGAAAAATGACTCTAACCTGCCTAGAGTCATTTTCTGACACAAAACCATCCATACCACATGTCTCCTGTCTTAGAAAAGACAGAAGTCATGCTCACCACCCCAATGGCCAGCACTGGGGACCAGGGCCCCTGGGCATGGCCATTGCACCCAGTGCCATGTAGACTGCCCATTTGAGGGCCCCCAATGGCACTTAAAAAAATAATTATACTTACCTGTACTTACCTATACTTACCTGTGATGGGGTCCCCCATCGTCTGCTGTCCCTCTGGTGTGGGTGGGGGTGTCCCTATGGCCTGGGGAGGGCACCTGTGGGCTTCATCCATGGTGTTCCAACATGGAAATAGGCCCACAGGTCCCCTAACACCTGCCCTGACCCAGGTGTTTCAAAATGGCACAAAGCAAGCTTTGCACCATTTGTTTTATCTCTCCTGCGCGTGATTTTAGCACGAGAGATAAATATGGCGCTAAGGCCATACAGTCCTATTCCCTAGCATTCTCAACTTTTAGATGATTCTACATCATCACCCGGTGCAGTGTTCCCAGTATGTGGAAGAGGAATGTACACCAAATCCTGTTGTGCCTACATTTCAACACAGTACTTTAATAAATACTGCTCTGCAAATTGAGAAACATAAGTTATTGTGCACAAAAAACAATTACAAAATTAAAGATCCGTTCATGGATGGAATCAATATAGCTAAAAAATGTGAAAGTATCTCCAGATCCAGCAGCTAGGGCGATATAAATTATGCAAATCAATATTATACCACTATAAAATTCACTAGGGGCAGAAATGCTGACAGATTAGAGATAGGTATATGAAAAGAAAACAAACATCACCAATCAACATATGTTTAACATTTAATGCACTGTCAAAATAGAGTTAAAAAGGGCTAATGGTAAGATACCAAAGTAAAGAACATAGGGGCATGTTTACAAGCCCCTAGTGCCTCCTTGCGTCACCCTAGCGTCATTTGTTTTACGTTCAGGCAGAGTCAAGGAGGCCTTTTCCCCACACCAGATTTGTGACCTCTTGCGCCACTTTATGCCTGCACAAGGCATAATATATGCAAGGGGAGTGTTACCCCCGTTAGGAGACCCAGAAAAATGGCGCAGTGAAATTTATGAGGCAAGCGTTAATGTGACGCTTCCATTGTTCCAATGAGCCTCCCCACGCATTGCTGGACTAGCACCATCACTTTTAGCGTTAGTCGAACAATGCGCCACAATAGAGTCAAGAAAATTGAGGTGGTTGCAAGAAAAGAGGCGCATCATGGCTGATGCGCCACTTGCTTGTAAATGTGCCCCATAGCTTCTAAACTTACAGATAGTAGAGGGCCTAATAACTACAGCAAGGATGTCCCTTTGATGTCATCTGTGTTGATGTTGTCAAGGTTGGCACCAGGGCTGCAGTATGACAGAAGCTGACAAGAAAGACTGACATACGTAGGGGTATAAGCCAACCCAATGTGTTTTCTGGATTTCTTTACATTCACTGGAAAAGAACAATTCCTACACTCAGGTCAAAGATATCTACAGGATCTCCAAAACAATTATGGAGGCCACACCCTAAATGCATCTCAACTTGATTGCTACCCTTCACGCCCACTTTGAGCCGACGACAAACACAGACTATAAGAGATTTGTGTTTCACCAAGTGAGGCAACAGACAGAAGAATCCATTGATACATTCTACAAGAGACTGAAGGAGCTACCCAGCACCTGCAGGTTCACTGATGAGAATGAAGAGATTAGAGGACAACTCATCCAAGGCTGTACCTCTATGAAACTGCGTGAGCGCATTCTAGAAGAATTGGGGAAGTTGCTGGCAGACATCCTAACAATGGGGCAAATGAAGGAACTGTTGAAAGCTCGGGGGCCCACATGGAAACGCCTTTGTAGAAGCCAGGGAATGTACAACTACTCAATGCGGTCGCATCGCAACCAAGCAAACCCAAACCCAGAAAGTATGTCAGGTACTAAGATTACACATAGATAAGTCAATTCACCTTGTGGCTCTCTGACAACGTCGCATTGCCTTTCAGCCAAGGCCCCAAGAGGAAAAGGAGATCGACAAGCTTGAAGTGGCACGCATAATCGCAAAAGTGACGAGGCCCACACCCTGGGTGTCCCCAGTTGTTGTAGCCCAGAAGCCCAAACAACCTGGGGAGGTGGGAATATGTGTCAACATGAGACTGCCCAATGCCACCATCAGGAGAGAACGGCCCATCACCCCCACAATAGATGACCTAATTGGTGAGCTCAGCGGGGCCAGCTGGTTCTCTAAGTTAGACCTGAGATTCGGTTACTACCAGCTTGTTCTCGCTGAGGAGTCCCGCTATATCACCACCTTTTCAACATAGGTGGGCCTCCGGCGATACCGAAGATTGGACTTTGGCATCTCAAGTGCCGCAGAAGTGTTTTAAAACGTAATCCATCAGCTCCTCACTGACCTTCCCAGTGTTGTAAACGTCAGCAATGACATTCTAATCCATGCCAAAACAATACCTGGACCTAATATTGGGCTAAAGAAAGTCCTGCAACAGATCCAAGACTCTGGCCTTACCTTCCATCACAGCAAATGCGAATTTCTAAAAAAAAATAATAATAAAAAAAAAAAAAGCTCAACTTCTCCGGGTACATATTCTCTTCTGAAGGAGTGGCCCCAATCCCGACAAAGTTTGGAACATCAAGGAGGCACCTCTCCTAACGACAGTGAATGAGGTCCGCAGTTTCCTGTGAGAGGTTCATCAATGATCTCATGTTGCTGACCCAACCAATATAAGACCTCACCAAGACTACAGTGCCATGGGCATGGGGGCCAGAACAAGAGGCTGCATTCCAAGCTTAGTCATCAGACACAACTCTCAAATACTTTGATCTGTGCAAGGAAACCACCATAGAGGTAGATGCAGGTCCTAAGGGGCTAGGAATGGTATTGATTCACCGGCAGGAAGGGGAATAATGGACCTCTGTTGCGTACACCAGCCGGTCCCTTACAGCGACGGAACAGAGGTATGTGCAAATAGAAAAGGAGGCAATTGCGATTCACTGAGGGTATATACACTTTAATCTCTACGTAGATTGCCACCTGTTTACCATCATGACTGACCATAAACCCCTGATACCACTCTTCGGAGGAACTGCATCAAAGCTGCCTCTGTGGATCGAAAAGTGAATGGTCCAACTCCAAGAGTACAACTGCCAGGTAGAATATCATCTAGAATCCAACAACCCCGCAGACTACTTGTCTCAGCACCCACGAGCAGCAATGACAGATGAAGAAGATGAGGCACAGGAGATAGAAGAATACTTAAGATACGTAGCTGGGGGGCGTGGCCAACATGGTGACCGGAGCGGCAGCATAAACTGCAGCTCCGATCCCTGGCCCGGGTAAATATCCTGCAACTGCGCCTACACCTCCTCTCTAAGGTGTAGAGACGCCTATCCAACCGTCCAGGACCGGCGCGGACCAGACCGCGCGCTGAAACTAGTGCCTCCTTCATAGGAGCCGATCGCCCCGTCGGGCATTCGGCTCCGTGTCTGTGGCGGCGCCCCACACGCTTGCCCCACGGGGCTGCCGGCCACCATCGCGGACATGCGCTTGGACCATGATACGCGGCCGTGCTGGAGGCCGCTTGGCGGCGGACCCGGCCCCTCGGCTGCCATCGGGGGCGGGCGCCCGCCTCCATCCATACCCTGGAGCGTCGTCGTCGGGTGGGGCCGACCTGCCACGGCGCCCGCAACTGAGTCCACGCAGAGTTGGGCCCTCGCCTCCATAGCGAGCCGATCGAGGCTCTAAATGCTGGAAACCGCTTCTGAATCCTTTGCTCTTCAAGTGAGGGGCGCGCCCATCGTTTCTCCTGTGCCCCGTAGATAGGGGCTAACGCGGCCTGCCGGGAGGTGGCCTTTCAACATGGCACCTATAGTTATTTAATCAACAGCAACAACATGGCCATGCACCTGGACCCCAACAACCACCTAGGACCCAACAGACTTACACTATTGCCCAGTGATTGCCTGAAGCCAAGCCACAGGAGCTGCGCAGCAGTAGACCGGAACCTGATAGCCTGGCGCTGGAGGTAGGAGCTACAGAGTGAAGGGAGAGGTGAGTCTTTCGGCGACACTCATCGGGTCGCAGTCCAAACATTTTGTTAACCACCTCCTCCTGGTTCATCCCACTTTGAGTAGCAGCTGGCCCATCTTACACATATATTTTCCCATTAACCTCAGCTATCCTAAGCCGCGCAGACGACTGCCAACGCACTAAGCCAACATCCAACATCCTGTACTGACCCTCCTTCGCTCTGTTTAAACCTTGAGCCCACGCTAGGCTGAGCCGTGATGCGTCTCCGGCCGGGACTTGTTCAGTTGCTCTCCCCGCCACCCCTGTAGGGTTATTAGACTTTGCCGCCTCATGCACTGGTAGCAGTGCAACACGCTTGCTTCTTCTGCTGCTGTGAACCGTACGTCATGGCAGTTACCCGCCCGAGCGCTGCAGTACTCTCTTAAATCATTAGGATCTAAGCCGTCCACCTCTTCATCACACGCCTGCACTCTTGCTCCGGAGACAGTGGTATGATCTTCCAAATCTTGCGCACTACACTTCTGACATTAGCATAGCGCTCTCGACTACAGTAGCTGCTCACAGCTCTGCGGGACTGAGACCTCACCACGCCTCATCCGGTCCCTTCGCTTACTCACCTCGCACTGCCCGATTCCACCCCGCTGATGCTCACTGAGAATTGCGCTGAACAAATGGTCAAACCAAAAACCCCACGTGCACCTTCGGGTAGAATGGAACCTGACACGCCTCCCTCATCAGAAGCCCACGCCACCACGCAACTGGCCCTGCAGAAGCTGGAACTTACCTTACAATCTCATACGTCACAATTCGAAAAGATGTTACAGGCCATCCTAGACACCAAATCTACCCTAGAAGCCAAAATTGGCTCGGTGACAGAAGACCTTAACATACTCCGTACGGACCAACATGCACTGGCTGATAGAGTGGTCGAATTAGAAAAAGATGCTGCTACTCTGCCTCGGACCGTGGATGACCTCAAAACACAATTGTCCCAATTAACGTCAGAGGTGAACTTCTTAAAACGCAGAGCTGAAGACGCAGAAGGCAGGTCCCGTTGCAATAACATTCGTTTGGTGGGTTTTCCTGAACGTGCCGAAGGGCCCAGCGCAGAAATATTCATAGAACAATGGCTCACAGAAACAATTCTTAAAGGCAATATTCCAAAGTTCTTCTCTGTCGAACGCGCCCATAGGGTCCCCGGCAGACCCCCTCCACCTGGAGCACTACCTCGTCCGTTGATAGCAAGACTCCTCAACTACCGTGATAGAGACCTCATCCTGCAATTATTCCGCAGGTCTGGACCGGTACACTTCGAAAACGCCGCGATTACAGCTTACCCAGACTTCACGGCAGAGGTTCAAAAGAAGCGCAGCTCCTTCTACCGTGTCAAAGAATGCCTTCGTAAACATAATATCAAATATGCACTGATGTTCCCAGCCAGGCTTCGGGTGCAAGACGACACTCGTGTACTCTTCTTTACTACTCCGGAAGATACCTGGACCTGGCTGCATGCCAAGGGCCTGGCGGACCCGGTTGATATGGACACTTCTGTAGAAAATTGGTCTTCCCCTAAGACAAGGTGTAGGCAACGCAAAAAACAAGGCGGTAGACCCTCACCTGAGCAGTCATGCACTGAGCGCTCTCTTCTTCTGCAGGCCACGTCCAGGTTTGTCAACACGTCACCGACGGCTTTGTTCACTCAAACGGACGCGGAACCAGATCACGATGTAAACTCCGACTCAGCAGAATCTACAAGAGGTCCAACCCTTACTCCGCGCACAGCAGACGATATTTGCTAAACTAATTATATACTACTCACTTCCGCTCTCTACATTTAATAAATATGACTCCCCCTCCTTCGGCAGCCCGGAAATGGCTAGTCGACTCTGTGATCCCTTGACGAGACGCTTCGCCCGCCGACGGTCTTGGGCGGTGTCCCCTGCACCTTTGACAACCCGGGCAGGGTATCTCCATAACTTTGACGCAATGGGTTCCGCAACTCCCCTGTTCCATATGGACCGTCCTCTCAACCCGGCGAATGCTGGAACTTTTTTTGCTGTTTTATTATTTTTCTTACTGTTATATATTGTTTTTGAGTGTTTTTTAGTTGGTAGTAGGTTTTGTCACACGCTAATTAATCGCATACATAGCAACAGTGACATATGTCATGACTACCTTACTAGTTGCTTCACATTTCACACCACTAAAGGTATTAACTGGCTAGCCCCGGAGGGTAACAGACATAACAGTTTTACAATGGGGATGAAGGTCATATACTTACCTGGATTTATCAAACCTAAAACTGTCGAATGGCCCCCCTAACTCAACAAGGTACCTTGAAATACAAGATACTCACATGGAATATTAAAGGTATGGCAACACCGAATAAGCGGCAGCGGATTCACACATTTCTTAAAAGACATCAAGTACACATAGCCTTACTACAAGAGACACACCTCTCTGAATCCTCTCTGGAAAGCACACGCACAAAATGGAAAGGCCAACTGCATGGCACCACTTCCTCGTCTTTTGCTCGGGTGTGGCGATCTGGATTGCTCCCGGGGTTCCGTTTACTGTATCGCGCACACAATGCGACCCAAACGGTAGACATGTGATTCTAGAAGGCGTCCTCGATGGGTTTCCATTAGCGCTCGTAGGGTTGTACTCCCCAAATTCAAATCAACGCGATTTCCTAGGTACGCTCTCCACTGGCAGTCTTAGTGATCCTTCGCTTGACTGTATATGGGGGGGTGACTTCAACACCGTCCTAAATACCCAAATTGACCGCTCATTCCCTCCACTCGTTTCTACTCTACCCCACCGTGCCTCATGTGCACTGGCAAGTTGGGCCTCCAATGATGGCTTGAGCGACATCTGGAGACTGGGTCATCCCACCCACCGCGAATACTCCTACTACTCCCCCGTACATAAACTTCACACCAGAATAGACATGGTTTTCGTATCAGCGGCCGTAATTCACAAAGTGTGTGCAACCGAATACCTGGCACGTACCATATCAGATCATAATCCGCTCAGTGTAATAATGACTTGGGGACATACGCATACTCGCATACCAGCACTGTCTCGCGGCCACAGTGGGGGTTAGAAGGACTCTTATCAAAGAACTAAAACAGCTTGAGGTTAAACTCCACAAAGCGGAGGTTGCGGTCTCTACCAACGAGTCCACACTGGCTGCCCTGCATTCGCTGAGAGCTGCCCATAAAGAAGCGGACACAAGGCTAGGCAGGCACGACTATAGACACTACATGACGAGACAACACGTCGAGGGGGACAGATCAGGCAGGCTGTTGGCATGGTTGACCCGTCAACCCTCACAATCATCTCCTATAGGTGCGATACGCTTGAACCCCGACATCATCATTAATACCCAAGCAGGAATTAACGAAGCCTTCTCCAAATATTACCGTACCTTATATACGCCCTCTTCCCCCCCGTCGGAGCAGCAACTAGCTGACATGCTCTCTCTTGTCTCCCAAAATACACATATCACTGACAATGCCCTCACCCTAGACGGTCCTATTACTATAGAGGAACTGCGCTTAGCTCTGGCACAAATGGCACGCAACAAAACGCCTGGCTCAGATGGCTTACCAGTAGAGTATTATAACTCCCAAGCTACCCACCTCCTACAACCACTTATAGAGGTATTTAATGAAGCGCGCAGTGTTCTACGACTACCAAACACCATGCGCGAAGCGCTAATAGTCGTCCTCCCGAAGGCAGGCCGCGATCCCCTCGACGTGAAATCATATAGACCGCTCTCCCTTCTTAACACAGACTGCAAATTATTAGGGAAAATACTGGCAGACAGACTACTCCCTTACTTGTCAAGCCTAATACACCCGGATCAGTCGGGTTTTATCCCAGGAAGAAGCACCTTTTTAAATATTAGAAGACTACTTCATATAATGCACAGTAACACAGAAACAGAAGCAGTGGCACTCTCCCTGGACATTGAGAAAGCATTTGACACGCTGAGCTGGGAATACCTAATACCTACACTGAAAGCGTTCGGATTTGGTCCAGGCTTCATCAGCTGGATTAAAACACTTTACTCCAAACCCACAGCCCGAGTTAAAAATGGGTGCACCATCTCTGACGCATTCCCCATAGGCAGAGGCACTAGACAGGGTTGCCCATTATCCCCTTTATTATTCGCCATAGCTATGGAACCATTAGCAATCAAGCTACGTAGCTATGCACACACATGGGGCATCACCGAATCTAACACTCATCATATTATATCCCTATATGCAGATGACGCCCTGATATACCTACGGAATCACACCACCTCTATATCTGAGGTGTTGGCAGTGCTTGACTCCTTTGCTCTCGCCTCCGGACTACGGGTCAACTGGTCCAAATCAAGCATTTTCCCCCTTACCCCCATACCTACCGATCTCCACATGACACTCCCGCAATATCAATTGCCATGGTCACACACCACTTTCAAATACCTAGGGATACAAATTTATCACTCTATGGCCGATCTGAAAGAGGGCAACATCGATAGAGCACTCAGCTCTACCCGTGGCTCACTATCGTTTTAGAGCTCGCTCCCTTTATCCCCTATGGGCCAGGTAGCGATTGCCAAAATGCTCATACTCCCCAGGTTCTTGTATTACTTCACTGCCCTTCCATTATGCTTGCCACGCTCGTTCCTCAGTAAATTGCACTCACTACTAACCGACCTGCTCTGGGGCAAAGACAGACGCAGAGTGTCGCTAGCTATAACACAATATCCGCAAATTGCGGGTGGCCTGGGAATGCCTAGTTTCGAAAGATACTATGCAGCTGCCCAGCTATCATGGTTATCCACTTGGCTCAGTGATACTTCCCTGCCTGAAAGCATAATACTTCAAGCACACACAGATCCGCAAACAATACTATCCTCACTCTTATCCGGCCCTAATCGCTTATCCTCAAAACCCATATTGTTGGAGGCAGCTCGTTTCTGCTGGCGCAGATACGTTCAAAGCAAGGCACCCACACTTCCTTACTCCCCTTTGTTACCACTGCTTCAGCTGCCAGGCACCCAATTACTCTCAACACACCACGACACACGTGACATGAACACACTGTACGTAGGCGATTATTACTCCAACTCTATAATGCGCACCTTTGCGGAACTAGTGGCCGCTGGGGTTATGCACACCGGTGCCTTCTTGATGTATAGCACCATGAAAAAGTTACTTAATAACCTCTGGCGCTCTGGTAACAATGAACCACCCGAATCCCAATTGCTTACCACTATCCTTACCATAGGTAGCGCAAAAGGTATTATAACTAAGCTATACAAAGTACTACTAGCTGAGGTCTGCTCTGCTTTGCCGCTTGCTAAGGCACGTTGGGACTCCGTCCTCCCTTCCCCTCTATCACAAGAAACTTGGATAGCGGCTCTTACAACGATCAAGTCTATATCTTGTAATCCTCGCCTGCGTTACACTCAATTCAGTTACATCCACCAGTCATACCTATCCCCAGCCCGTATCCAAAGAATATACCCAAACACAAATCCGTCATGTCCCAGATGTGCTACTCCGGCAGCAGACTTTTATCATATGGTCTGCAGCTGCCACTCAATAAATGCGGCCTGGCAGCACGTGACGGATGCCACAGCTGACATCTCATCCCATACTTTGAGGCCCTCTCCAGACTCCTGCTTACTTGGCATACGTCACCGCACCAAAAGCGACAAACATATACACAGATTTATTGATCTTGCATTTGTTGTCTTCAAACGTCTAATAGCTACTCACTGGAAGGCCCCACATGTCCCATCTCACTCCGCTTGGCTCCGTGACTTACATAGCCGGGCACAAGCTGAAGCTCAGACACTACGCTCCCTACAACATAAGGGTCTGCTTCAAGACGGCCCTGAAGTCTGGGACATTTTTGTGGTAGCAATGGAGTCTAGGGATGATACATACCCACCCTAAACTAGTAATTGTGCATGTAGTATTTCTCCTGCTAAATGTTTACATCATATCACCTTCAGCTGTTCCTCCTGTACTCACCCATTACATTAACCTCTTTACTCTCCCTCCCCCAATACAATAACGCAAGACTTTAGTATGTCTCCCCTACGATAACAATAATGCTTTTACGTAATCCATGCCCAGCCTTGCCTAGTACCAGCTTGGGACTGAGTCCCTTCCTGTCATATATCTCATATTTAATTTACAAGCTCCCATCGCCTATACACAATAGATGTATCCTTTTTTTTCCCCCTCTCTACGCCTTCTTAGGGCTGTAGCCAACAACAGGAATGTTACTACCGGTGTTTAGCTGTGACTTTAATTTTCTTTTCCCGTTGTTTTTTTTAATTTTTTTTTTTTTTTTACACAGTTTCAAGTTGTGCAATTGCGCTGTACCAGTTTATAATTGTGTGCAAATAGATTGCAAAATTATTAATAAGTAAACTGTAATGTTGTGTGTGCATAAAGTTCAATAAACAGATTTAAAAAAAAAAAAAGTTACGTAGCTGAATGCTCTCAACCCCTTGCACATTTCCACTGAGATGATTCGCCAAGCCACTAGCCAAGACGACTGCCTCCAAAAGGTGTTAGACACTGTGCGAAACAACCAAAGGCATGTGCTGAAGAAACAATGGCATCAGCTCACCCGGAGGCTCAGCACAAAATAGAAAGCTTAAGTCATGTTCGCCAGGAACTGAAGGTTGACCCCAACAGAGCCTCCTCAGAGGACACCACTTGGGTCATTCCATCCAGTCTCGCTGATCGAGCAGTCCAGCTCACCCATGCTGGACATCAGGGCATGGTAAAGACAAAAGGTAGACTGAGGACCAAAGTGTGGTTCCCCTTGATGGATGAGAAAATGGAGGCACTTGCAAGGTGACGTACCTGCTGTCAAGCCTCAGGAGATTCCAGCCCACCTACACCAGTAGAGACAGAGAGGGAACCACAAAAGCCATTGGTATCTGCCATCATGGATTTCAGGAGTCTTCCCAATGGAAGACACTCCATGGTTCTGGTTGATGACTACTCAAAATACCCTGTAGTAGAAATCATTTCCTCTCTGCCAGCCAGTGAAGTAATCACCAAGATTGAAAACATTGTAGCCACCCTTGGGCTGGTAAAGGAAATAAGGACAGACAATTGACCTCCCTTTCAAGGTCAGGAGATAGCGCCATATCTGCAGTCGATGGGAATCTCTCACAAGAACATAACTCTATGCTGGCCTCAAGCAAATGTGAAGGTAAAGAGATTTATGAGAGCTTTAAAAAAGGTCATCAGAATTGCCTGGGCCTGCCAGCAGGTTCCAGAGCTGGCTATCAACTCGTTTCTGCATATTTACTGCCAGACTCCCCACACGAATAGCGGGCATGCACCTGGACATCTCTCAATGGGGCGGGTAGTAGTAGACTCAATTCCTCGTCACTCTACCTGCAGGTGTGGCTCATCTGCTAGGGCAGAGGAGTGTCACCCCCTCCTCCTTCACCCGCCAGCAGCTGCAAACATTTACTATAAAACAATAATAAACTATGTTTATTACCGTTTTATAGTCAAAGGCGCAGGGCCACAGGCTATGACAGGGACGGTGGGGGAGTACACAGCACTTCCCTTCAGTGCACCTGTATGTTTGGCCGGCCGTCTTGGGCTGGCCAAACAAAGATGCACAATGGGCTCTCTCCAACCCGGCACTCTGTTGCCAGGTTGGAGAGAGCAGGCAGAGACTTTCACTGGCTGGGTGCTCTGGCCAATCCGAATGCTGCTGTGATGTTGCCAGCAGCGTTCGGATTGGTTGCAGGGCAGGCAGGGAGCCTGTGCCTGCAGCTACAGCAGTGGAATGGTGCGGTGGTGGTGAGAAAGGTAAGTGTTTTTTTTTAAATTAATCTCTCCCCCACACGTGCCGCCCCTTCAAAACGCCACAAGCCGCTCCTGTCTACCTGGACCCCAAGTCCCATGGATGACCAACACATGTATGAAAAAAGAAGGAACTCAAATGGGAAAGTTAGCAGTCATTGGCGAGCCAAAATGTCCTCCTTGAAAGCTGGAGATCACATATTCATAAAGGATCGATTTCCAGGGAGTAAATTCAGGTTGTCGTTTGAATGTCACCCCTGGACTGGCATACGACGAAAGGGCACCTTGGCTATCGTCCGGCGTGGAACAGAGATAGTTCACAGGAACATATCTGCATTCAAGAGGTATTACCCCAACTCCTTACAGTCGAGTCCTCCTCAAGGAGTTGATTCTCTGATAGAAGAGCTAGATTCATCATTTGGGACCGGACATTCATCCCCCGTAAAACTGACATCACCTGGCCAAGAATGTGTCACGGTGTTGCTATCCAGAGATCCAGTAAGTGGGTCACCAGCCACACCGCTGGAACCGAAGGAAAATCGCACCACCAGGACCAGGTATGAACTGCGAGGAACCCCAAGCCACCCACAAGATTGAAGAATTACCTTGTGTGAGACTGGTGGGCGACTCCGCTGGATCCTGCCTGCTATTCTGTGTTTAACCATTGTTGACAATGATTGATCTCGCTATGGACGCCCTCCCCAACAGTTCAATACTGGCATCTGTAGTGTTTTCCACTCACAATCAGTACTTACGGTGTTCATTTTCCTTTGTTATGTTTTATTTCATTTGGGGAGGAATGTAGTGTTGCTCCCAGTGACAAAACTGTGGCGCGAGTACTATCACAGTGTGATATTACGTAAGGTAAACCCAAGTTACCCCCCTCTGGATTGCCCCACTTTGACGTAGAAGTAGGAAAGTACTATCTTGCCTGGCATGTTACCCCCATTTTTACTGTATGTATGTTTGTTTTTGCCTATGTGTCACTGGGATCCTGCTAGCCAGGACCCCAGTACTCATAAAGTATGCCTTGTATGTGTTCCCTGTGTGGTGCCTAACTGTATCACTGAGGCTTTACTAACCAGAACCTCAGTGTTTATGCTCTCTCTGCTTTTAAAATTGTCACTGCAGGCTAGTGACTAATTTTACCAATTCTGATAGGCACATTGGGAAACCCTTATAATTCCCTAGTATATGGTACCCAGGGTATTGGGGTTCCAGGAGATCCCTATGGGCTGCAGCATTTCTTTTGCCACCCATAGGGAGCTCAGACAATTCTTACACAGGACTGCCACTGCAGCCTAAGTGAAATAACGTCCACGTTATTTCACAGCCATTTTACACTGCACAGAAGTAACTTATAAGTCACCTATATGTCTAACCCCCACTTAGTGAAGGTTAGGTGCAAAGTTACTTAGTGTGTGGGCACCCTGGCACTAGCCAAGGTGCCCCCACATTGTTCAGGGCAAATTCGACGGACTTTGTGAGTGCAGGGACACCATTACACGCGTGCACTACATATAGGTCAATACCTATATGTAGCGTCACAATGGTAACTCCGAACTTGGCCATGTAACATGTCTAGGATCATGGAATTGTCCCCCCCCAATACCATTCTGGTATTGGGGGGGGGACAATTCCATGTATCCCCGGGTCTCCAGCATAGAGCCCGGGTACTGGCAAACTAACTTCCCGGGGTTTTCTCTGCAGCTACCGCTGTTGCCAACCCTCAGACAGGTTTCTGCCCCCCTGGGGCCTGGGCAGCCCAGTCCCAGGAAGGCAGAACAAAGGATTTCCTCTGAGAAAGGGTGTTACACCCTCTTCCTTTGGAAATAGGTGTGAAGGGCCTGGGAGGAGTAGCCGCTCCTGGCCACTGGAAATGCTTTGCAGGGCACAGATGGTGCCCTGCCTTGCATAAGCCAGTCTACACCGGTTCAGGGATCCCCCCAGCCCTGCTCTGGTGCGAAACTGGACAAAGGAAAGGGGAGTAACTACTCCCCTGACCAGCACCTCCCAGGGGAGGTGCCCAGAGCTCCTCCAAAGTGTCCCATACCTCTGCCATCTTGGATGCAGAGGTGTGAGGGCACAATGGACTGCTCTGAGTGGCCAGTAGCAGCAGGTGACGTCAGAGACCCCTCCTGATAGGTGCTTACCTTTCTCTGTAGCTAATCCTCCTCTGAGGGCTATTTAGGGTCTCTCCTGTGGGTATCTCACCAGATAACGAATGCAAGAGCTCACCAGAGTTCCTCTGCACTTCCCTCTTCGACTTCTGCCAAGGATCGACCGCTGACTGCTCCAGGCCCCCGCAAAACTGCAACAAAGTAGCAAGAAGACTACCAGCAACATTGTAGCGCCTCATTCTGCCGGCTTTCTCGACTGTTTCCTGGTGGTGCATGCTCTGAGGGCTGTCTGCCTTCACCCAGCACTGGAAGCCAAGAAGAAATCTCCTGTGGGTCGACAGAATCTTCCCCCTGCCAACACAGGCACCAAACTTCTGCATCACCGGACCTCCGGGTCCCCTCTCATCCTGACGAGCATGGTCCCTGGAACACAGGAGCTGAGTCCAAGTGTCCCCGACAGTCCAGTGGCCCTTCTGTCCAAATTTGGTGGAGGTAAGTCCTTGCTTCCCCATGCCAGACAGTAATCCTCTGTACTGCGTGAACTGCAGTTGCTAGGGCTTCTGTGCACTTTTGCAAGACTTCCTTTGTGCACAGCCTAGCCCAGGTCCCCAGCACTCCGTCCTACATTGCCCAACTCACTGAGTTGGACTCCGACTTCGTAAGACTCCCTTTTGTTGTGCTGAGTCGACCATTGTGCTCAGATCTTCTGAATGCCTGTTCAGGTGCTTTTGCGGGTGCTGCCTGCTTCTGCGTGGGCTCTCCATGTTCCTGAGTTGCCCTTCTGTCTCCTCTTCCAAGGGGCGATCTCCTGGTCCTTCCTGGGCCCTGACATCGCCCAAAACCTTCAACCGCAACTCTTGCAGCTAGCAAGGCTTGTTTGCGGTCTTTCTGCGTGGAAACAGCTCTGCATCCTCCAGCACACTGTGGGACATCTTCTGACCAAAGGAGAAGTTCCTGGCACCTTCCATTGTTGCAAAATCTTTGGCTTCTTCCACCCGGAGGCAGCCCTTTTGCACCTTCATCCCGGGTTTAGTGGGCTCCTGCCCCCCCCCCTGGACCTTGCGTGACTCTTGGACTTGGTCCCCTTCGTTCAGAGGTTCTCAGGTCTAGGAATCCGTCTTCAGTGATTTGCAGTCAGTTGTTGTTCTTGCAGAATCCCCTATCTCAACTTTACTGTCTTTCTATGGTAGTAGGGTAATTTTACTCCTACTTTTCAGGGTCTTGGGGTGGGGTATCTTGGACACCTTTAGTGTTTTCTTACACTCCCAGCAACCCTCTACACACTACACTAGGCCTGGGGTCCATTCGAGGTTCGCATTCCGCTTTTGGAGTATATGGTTTGTGTTGCCCCTAGGCCTATTTCTCGCTATTGCATTGTATTGTGTTCTACACTGTTGCACAACTTTTCTAACTGTTACTTACCTGATTTTGGTTTGTGTGTGTATATTTTGTGTATTTTACTTATCTCCTAACGGAGTATATCCTCTGAGATACTTTTGGCATATTGTCACTAAAATAAAGTACCTTTATTTTTGGTAACTCTGAGTATTGTGTTTCTTATGATATAGTGCTGAGTGAAATAAGTGGTATGGTGGGAGCTTTGCATGTCTCCTAGTTCAGCCTAAGCTGCTCTGCTATAGCTACCTCTGTCAGCCTAAGCTGCTAGAACACCTCTAAACTACTAATAAGGGATAACTGGACCTAACACAAGGTGTAAGTACCACAAGGTACCCACTATAAGCCAGGCCAGCCTCCTACAGTAGCCCTTTACCACGTGACCAGCCAATAATAAATACTGGTGGCTGCCACGCATTGTCAGGAGAGGAGAAGTGGGACCCGTCTGTGTAGATCACTAGAAAACACACCTGCATTGTCTGCATGTTTAATTTGACTTCTAGGCCGCTATATGGTAACCCTCCATGAGGAGCACTGGTCCCTGAGTGCTCCGTTCAGTGCGCTGAGTACGATACAACAAGGGTAAAACAACCCGAGCCGATAGCGGTGCTATTGAGTTCTGGAGCAATCTGAGCCATGGATAGCATTACTATCCCTGCTGCACAGTCCACCATAAGTAAAAGGACTATAGCGGACCTGCTGAAAAAAACATGCAGGGCGGACAGTATTACTCAACAGCTGAGCAGGGAGCCGAGATACCCAATGAGGCAGCTTTTAGTATGAGTCAGGAACTGAAGCAATCATAGGTTAAGACACTACAACAACAGGGAGAAAACCAGACAGCTCCTGTAACCATATTTTCCTCTGCCGGAGACTCAAACTTAAAGACCCAAGGGCATCCTACAAAACAGCCCCTGGTTGGGGTACAGCTAGAGTCACTGAAGCTGTTACCCATCCCAACCATGAGCAGTCTCCCTTTATTGCTGACAATGGAGCTCAGGTCGGTGAAACCGTTAAGCCAGGGTTACTTTTGGAGGTAGGGGAGGATCATGTTTCCAAGTGTGATGGAAAGGTTCAGTGTCAAGCCCCCATAATTGCGAGTGAGGGTCTGATTCACAGAGGGCCTCTGCAGTTGAGGCAGGCCCCTACAGTCGTGTCAGGGGTCCCTCATCACTGATGGCTGGAGTTCTATACTGCAGATTTCCATTGCGGAGGTCCCTCCATGAGTGTGGACCACACCACTACTGCGGGGCTTTGGCAGTGACAGCAGAGGTCCTTTTTGAATCAGGCCTACAGTTGGAGGTGAGTGCAAGGGAGGTGATTATTAACGGGTTAGGGAGATTAGGACTGAGTTAGTTATATTGGAGAACAAGGTCTGTAAATTACTGATCTTTCAGAAGATGACTGAGTCAATTGGCAACTCATGTCAGTGAATAACCAGGATTTGGGAGTGGCAGAAGGTGACGAAAATGCCTGGTATGAACCAAAGACTTCCAATAAAGACAAAAGCATTCAGGTGTGTGGGTTCAAGGACTGATCTAAAATGTGACGAGTCACCAATTAGTATGCTTTTGAGAGCCTATCTGGCACCTTGGATCAACTGGTTCAGGCTCCAGGAAGAACATCAGATTCCCCTACTCTTGGAGTAATTTATTAGGGAATTATGCTGCACTAAGAGGACACCAACAACTATAAGAGGAGAGCCCGGGCTGCCACCAGGATGCTGCAAATGGCACTTTCTAAGACGTCTATGACTTGCTCGGAAATAGCAAAAAGAATCTTAGTGGTGCACATCCAGGCAGCTGCATTAGAAACCGATCTTGCTTCAGTAAGGGAACAGACAATGACACGTGACTCCTAACTTGTGGATATGCGATGGAAAATTGAGGCGTTTGAGAATTGCCAACAGGGGAGTAACTCAAGAGGTCTTGAGATTGAAGAAGGTGCACAGAAATTTTTTGTTGCAGAGTTTCTGACCAAATTGTTCCCAGAGCTGGAGGGATGGAACTGGGAGACTTTGATTCAGAGGGTACACAGGTTTCCAATTACACCTAAACAGATCAGGGAAACACAACTTCCAGCTCAAAGCCAAGAGCAATCCTAGTGTGTTTTGATAATGTACTCCTTAGGAGATAGTGTATGAAAAGGCACACCAGGATTCCAAATATAGTGCAGACAAGCACACATGAGGCACTATTTCTGCCACATTAAAGTATAGTGATGAAGGAGGATGCGCTAGATGATAAAACCATTTCAGAATAAAGGGGCTGAGACATTTTTCTCTGCAAGGTTCAAGACAATTTCAATAATAAGATCGGAACATTTACTTCTGAGATCAAGGCAAAGGGATATCTGGGCAGCCTGCATTAAGATGTAACGAGTGAGGTTAAGGAGGTGGTGGGTCTATGTATTAATAATTTCTTATTATTATTCTCTTACAGGATGTTTGTATTGCTGAGCGTAGCTTTATTTGTTTGATTGATGGATTCTGGAGTAGACCCTGTTCTAGGTAAAGATGTAGAAGTATATGGGGGAGGGAGATCACCTTGGTCTTTTTTTTTTTCTTTTAGTTTTTTAGTTCGAAATGTGCTATTTACAGGGCTGTTGGGTCATGATTTCTAAACACCAGTGATGTTCAGGAAGGGAGTAGGGTGCATGCCTCATCACGCAGACAATGTTGGGTCTGATTGCTTCACATGGATGGAAGTTGAGGTGAGGGGTTGGTGTGGAGTGTGCTCTGTAGTAGAGGGGAGAGGTGTTGGGGGAAGGGGTCTGGTGGGGTTTAGGAAGGGTTGGTGGGTTGGATAGGGGTTGGAGGAGGAAGATGAGTGAAGATCTTGCTGGAAATAAATGTCCTGGCGACAGGATCCGATATGATAGCTTATACAGGTTTCATGGGTGATCGTACTTGGAGGTGGATGTAGCAGAATCTGCAATAGTCATTGTCCATTTTTCTGTTTTCCCCATATCTTTTAACATACTTTCCATTTCAGGCTGTTTTTGTGTTTTTCTTTGTACCCTGCTCAAGTATATGGTGCCTTTTTTCTCAGTTGTTGTTTAAGGCTTGAATGGTAGACTTAAAAGGGCTAAGGTAGATGAATGTTGGTGAATTCTGGAAACAGACATTATCCGTCTCCAGGAAACTGGTATTGAGGCTGCCAAGAAGTCTTGGCTGGGGAGATTAGTGTATTATTTCTCTGCTTGCACCTCACAAGGTACTACTACGAAGGGGTGACAATTATTGCTAAAAAGAATGTCTGTGTTGTGAACAGGAGTACCTCAGACAAGCTTGGGAGATGGGTTCTGGTGGAGGGTCAGGTAGTGGGTCTAAGTTTTACCATCTGTCCTATTTATGGGTCTGATAATGCAGATGTCATTGAACAGATGGGGGTTCAGCTGGCCTCATGGCCAACGCCACTCACTTATCTCAGTATCTCAATTGTCATATTGATTCTGTGCAGACGTTAGCACAGCCACAGGTGTATGTGGTCGGAAGCTGCAAGTTTATAGAGCAGTTCGGCAGCATATGGAAACTCATGGGCTCATTGATGCCCGAGTCAGGTTGAATCTTACTGACTCAGGCTTTGCCTTTTTTTCGTTCCCTCCTGGGAATTATGTTCATTTAGATGATTTTTTGGTGTCATCTACCCTTTTGAAGGAGACTCAAATTGAGAAATACCATGTTTTTTCTCAGATCATAACCCCTTAATTATGCCAGATTTCCACCGCAAGGCCATAACACACTTGGTCATTTAATAGGGCCATTTTATTGAACATATAGTACATCAGCCATATGAAGGAATGGCTGACAGATTTCTTGGGTAGAAATAGAGGCAGAGCATGTGTGGAAATGGTGTTGGCTTCTCTGAAAGCTGGTAAAAGAGGTGAACTGCTCAGCTTTGGTATGCACATTCAGAAAGCTTAAGTAAATAAAATCATGAAAAATCATAATAAGCTGGCCTGTTTGGAAGCATGTCATGTTAAAACAGTTATGGAAGCCAGAAGGGGCCTGAGCTCCTTAAGAGGATCACTGTCAGCAAGGCAAACATCAATAGCTATGTAGTGAGAAAGACCTGGGGGAGATATCAAACTCACAAAATGAAAAGTTACAAATATAGTGATAGCATAGGAAAGGTGCCCTGGTGTTGAGAACGTGGCAGAAAGAGGTGCACAGTACTATTAATGTCATTCAGAACAGGGATGGTCAGCAGGATAGCACTCAAGAGGCTATCATCAGGGTACTTAAAGAATATTATCAAACATTACATCAGGAAGATTTGACCCCGCTCCAGAGCATGATGAAACAATATCTTGGTCTATCCAATGTAATGGTATTAGGACGAGAGGGCAGGTCTTGATGCTCCCTTTACGTATGAGGAATTGTTAGAGGCAGAAGACTCCCTTGCACTCGGAAAAATCACAGGCCCAGATAGGATCCCATTAGGGTTTTACAGTATATTCTATCAGGTACCATAAAGGATATGATTACTATTTTTCCGGAAGCTCAGCAGGGTTCATGTTGTCCAACTACATGGACAACCACTAATATTGTATTTTTTTCTGAAAAAGGGAAGCCTCAGCAGAGTACTGGGTCATATAGACCAATCTCCCTTATTCATATTGATATTAAAATCTATTTCATAGACAAGCATTGTGGCAAGGAGGCCGATGTCAAGGCAAGTATCGGCAAACAAGAGCTGCCTACATTTAGCTAAAGAAGATCTGAAGCTCCAATTACCTAATGCTGCAAACCAAGATCAGGCTTTTTAGCCCCAACATAAAATCGGTCATTCTGTATGGAGCAGAAACTTGGAGTGACCAACACCAACAAAGCCCAGGCCTTACTCAACACCTGTTTGAGGACCTCCAAATCCGCTGGCCAAACACAATGAACAACAACGACCTATGGCAGCAGACTTTCCAACTCCCTGCTCATGAAGGAATCATTTTAAGGCGCTGGGGTTGGATAGGTCACATCCTTCGTAATCAGCATCAAATACCACCAGGCAAGCCGTCACCTGGAACCACCAAGGGAAAAGGAAAAGAGGAAGGCCAAGAAACACCTCGCATTGAGGTCTCAAGGCTGACTGCAAGGAGATGGTCAAAACCTGGAGTCAGATTTGAAAAAAAAGCCCAAGTCCTAGTTGATAGCCTATACCCTAGGAGGGCAAGTAGGCATCAGTAAGTAAAATCTATTCCAAAATACTTGGGATGCATTTTTGGTAGGATATTTGCCAAATTGGTCTCCCTGTGGCAGCATGTGTTTTTCCGGGTCACAGCACTCTGGATGATATCAGGAGGGTAATCGTGATATTTGATATGCCTGAAAATTCGGGGGGCCCTATTCCAATGATCCTACTCAACGCTGAGTGCTATTTGTGGGAGGTTCTATATAAGAAGGGGTTTGGGACAATCTTAGAGGCTGCAATACTGGTACCGTACAGCAATCCTCCATCCTGATTGCAAATTATTGGGTTAGTATCAGAGGACATCATTATCACAAGAAGACAAGAATGTCCATGCTCATCCCCTTTGGTTCGCACTATATATTGATCCCTGCTTTACAGGCTAGCGATCAGGCTTCTGATAGTAAGTAGCTTTATCACCAAGATTCTGGCATATGCGGATGCTATTGCTGTAGTCACCATAAGCCCTAAGCTTGCTATTGCAGAGGTTGAAAAAGATGTGGCAAGATTTGGTAAAATCTTGGGTACTACCTTAATAAAGGCAAGCCCCAAATAGTGTGCAACAAAGTGGCTAGCATACAAAATAATTGTCAAACAAACAGTGTGGTATAACTGGAAATCAATACCGCGGCTAAGGTAGGAAATTTATTTCTGATAAACAGTAATTCCTTATTGATGAAGATTAGGAAGGACTTGGCATGGATCCATAATCTATACCTTACATTGGTAGGCCGCTGTAAAGCAATAAAGACTGTGGTACTCCTTAAGGTCCTTATTGGTTACCGGTATTGGTTTAGGAGGGTGTGAGCACTTCTCAGCCACAAACCCCATCAGGGTGAACCACTAAAGTCACTAACTTAACCTGTGCTTAACTCTGTTAGTTTAGAACAAAAGCAGTCAGGCTTTACTTAAAGGTGACGTGTAAAGTATTTATGCAGCACACAAACAGCAATAAAGTGACAACACAACACAAAAAACACATCCCACACCACTTTAGACAAATAGAGTAAATTTTACTAAATAATTTGACACCAAAATGACAAAATCCCAATTAGTAGAACCTAAGATATGCAATTTTAATAGTTTAGATAAAAATAGTGCTTAAAAGTACAAAGCGCCATCTATGGTTATCTGGCCACGTGGGTCTGGGACAAGTCACACATTCAGGCCGACTGTGATGGAGCACGGGCTGGATACAGGGACCAGTTCATGCCCACTGAGAATTGTACCTTATGTCCTTGATGCGATGTATTGCGCTGCGCAGTGCCAGTTCAGAAGTGTGATGCGGGGTCCTCAGTTGAGTTGTGTCACGCTGGATAGGTTCCAATGCAAGGTCTGTGCTTATTTGTTTTGTGCTGCATCAGTTCCAATGAGAAGTTGTGAGGGCTGTGAAGCAAGTGGGTTGCGCTGCATTTGTTCCGATGAGAAGCTGCGAGGGTTGAGTTGGGTTGCATCGCGCTACATCAGTTTTGATGGGGACTACTGGTGTGCTGGCGGAACACTTTTAACCCCACTTCCAAGGGTCCAGGACTGGAGAGGCACCACTTGGGAGGGTTAGGACTCACAGCAGGCAGAGTCCAGGTGCAGGGTACAAGATGTTTGGTGCCTTTTCTGTCCCTGATGCTCTTATCAGAAGGCCAACCAACTAGCCCTTGGAGTCAGTCCAGTGGTCCTGGGTTCCAGGTGGAGGTCCAGTACTTCTTACTCGGGCAGCAAGGCAGCAGAGCAGTCCTTCTTCTGAGCCTCCCACAGGTACAGAATTGATCTGAAGAGTGAATCTAAGGGTCCAGAATGTATTCCTGGTACTCACTTTTAAGTGGGAAAAGCTTTTGGAGTTTTCATCTACAAAGGTGTGTGGAATTTCCTGCCTCCCTGCCCTGGTCCTAGTCTGTCTTGGGGCACAATAGTCTAGTGTGAAGTCCTTTGTGTTTGAGCTGAGCCAGTGCTTTTAAAATGCACGCTTCCTTATCAAGTGAGAGATGGCTGATTCTGCCAATACCCAGGTCTTCTATTGTAATGCTTTCTAGGAGCAACATACAATAGCCTACTACACCTAGTCATGTGAATGGGCTGCAGGCACTGAATGGTTAGGACACATATAATGCCAAATTTCTAAAAGTAGAATTTTCTGAATTGTGACTTAAAATCTAACTTTGCCATTAATCCTTTTATCCTTCGCTGTTTCCAAAGGTGTTCCATAATAGAGACTGTGCAGCCTGGGAAGAGGCTGGAATATCAAGGATAGGTGACATCTTCAATCATGATCAAATATACTCCTATGATGATTTACAGAAGTATGGATTAACTAAAAGCATGTTTTTAAATACTTGCAGATCATTTTGTTTTCAACCTGACAACGGGAAACTCTCTTCAGATCACATTACAACTGTCAACTATTCTCCTAGAGAGGTCAAGATCAAAACAACAGATAAATTGTTAACTGACCTAAATGTAGATGATTGAGAGTTGCAAGTGGAAAACTGGTCCAGTAGGTTGGCTGAACATGCGTGCAATATGTTATTCCAGCAATCATTGGATTTATGTCAGGAGATTTCACTCTCAGCGGGGATGAAGAGCCAACATTATAAGATTATATATTGCCACTATTAAAGCCAACCCAAGTTGTGTAGTTGGGGCAAAATACCTGACTCCAGTTGTCTGCAATATGGTGTTAATCAAGCGGATATTGTGCACATGTTTTTTAATGTATGAAGTTAGCAACTTTGAAGGAAGGGTTGAGTGAATTTCTGAGTGTGGCTTTGAACACACAGGTTTTATTTACACCACAGTTAATGCTGTTGGGAGTACATGGCAGTTGCAATTTTGTGAAGTATAAAGACAAACTGTCCCTGATTTTAGTGGCCATGGCAATAGCCCCCATTTGTAGCGCTATGGCCTGGATGAACCTGGTTACCTCCCATAACTTCGGAACCTAGTGAGATTACTGTCAATGTTTCAGCATCTTGAGGTGAGTTTATACAAGCGTAATGGAAAAAGAGGAGTCCATGGAGCCAGGGTCTGGACATCAGTAGGCAACTGGTTTGCCAGAATAAGGCAGGGGTCTTAATTTGGCATTAGATGGGGATTTTCATACAGCGAATTGTCTGGCGGGAAGGTGGGCAAGCATGATATAATTTGGAGAATGGTCTATAAATCTAATGAATTATGGTATTACCACAACAGGTTTTGTAGGTGTCCCAATCATAAAAACAAGGGCCTGTAATTAATTATTTTCTTGTCTTTTTATTAATGGTTATGTATGTATCTAAAGAAAGGGTTTGTTTCCTTTGTACCCTTTACTCCTCTAATAATAAAACAACAAGCAAAAGAGTGAGCTATAAAAAGGGTTTAAATACTCTTCGAGACACACAAAGATAAGCCTAACATATATTCTGTAGTGCTAGCCTTACATTTGCAAGTCTAGGTGCCATTTGAAAAGACACCATATAACACCATGCAAAAATCATAACATATTGAGCATGGGGGGGATGGGGATGTGTGACAAAAGACATACAGGTACCCTGTCTGTCGTAAAAAATAAATTATATCCAAAGCCAAAAAGCAGTAATTTAAGTTGCCAGCCTCTACCATCTGTCTGCTGTGAGGTACTAGTCCAGTTGTTGGTGCACTGCTAGGAGTAGAAGTCATTGTTATGGCAGGTGGTGGATGTGACAAAACAGGGCCTTTAAAATATTTTTTAAGAGTATGAGTATATAATAGGGTAAGAGTATAAATGTCAAGGTTACATTTGCCTACAATAAAGAGCCATTCAAAAACATTGCCAAATATAGTTTAGGGTGGACCTACGCAAGTGATAGAATAGTGTGTTAGATTGTTAGCATAAGGACATACCTCTCTGTATAGATGGGAGGCGGTGCAAGACCTGCCCTGTGTTGCCATGCTGCTGTTGCATTGCCTCCTGCTCCAGCCAAAGGTACCAGGCAACTCAAAAGATTTGCTGAATAAAAGGTTTATAAAAAAATAAAAAAAAAGAATGATAAAACATGTAATAGATAGGGGTTGCATTGGAAGGGTTTTTTAGAGTAGTACATATGTGATATATGCCAAACAATGCAGGTAAGAATAAAGGACACAAATGGGTGATTGATTGTAGGTCAGTAAGATTCAGGCCATATATGAGATGGAGGTGCGTTGTGGAGACAACAGCCTTTTTTAGTGGGGACGGACAGGATCCAATTGGCCTTCCCGACGGAACTTCAGCCAGCTTAATCCTGAAGATCGTCTCCCTTACCTGCCCCCTCTCATTTGCTCTTTTTCAGGGTTGCCTACACAGCGCTTGATAAGTCTTTTGAAAGTAAAAAAAAAATTGTCAATCTTAAAAGCGGCTTAGAACCTGCTCCTTACTTGCCTGAACATAACATTTGTTTATTCAAACATTGCTCTGATTTATGTGCTTCTGATGGGCCAGCACGTTGTCTGCTTTCACTTCCGCTCTTGCTTTGCCATCCTTGCCTTGCAGACTACTCACTCTGCAGGCAATTTTTTTTTTTTTTACAAATGAGCACTCCATGAGTGCATCTGCAGGTTGTCTCTTTCCTCCCTGTGGTCTTGCAACCTCTTCCTCTGTCACATCTTCTTGCTTCCCCCCCTTGCACTCGCTTACTGTCCGTCTCCTGTATTTTTCAGTGCCATGCTTTTTTTCCCCTCAGTAAAGCAGTCTGTTACACTTGATGCTTGTACTTGTGATTTGTGCAGACCTGTTCTGCTTTCACGCTTCTTTTGTAGGTTGTGTACATTTTCCCAGTTAAAGATATTTTGAAAAAGGTGTTTATCAACGGTGCCTGGGAGAGCTGCAATCCGAGCCTTGCACATCTCACCACATGCAGTTTCCTATATAAATAAAAATGTGTCAGGCCCGAAAAATCATAAAACTGTTACTAGACCTGCAGGTCAAGTAACTTGAATAATTTACTCAACCATAACTATAATGTACTTGACCCATAAACAAGTCTCAAATTGTGTGATCCAAGGCAAATATTTCAGTTTAGAGTCAACTTTTTCTTCATTCTCACATGAGTGTACCTTCAAATATGTGAACACAGCATTTCTACTGTACAAAAAAACTTATATGTTTCATTAAATAGACTGAATGTTTTCAACATGTATAAAAAGAATCCAGACCACATATAGGAGACACATGATCCATTACTTGCCTCTTAGATTACTAACAGCATTGCTATCAGGACAGGAGGGTTTATGCTTAAACACTCACTTTTAATATATATGTTAATAAAGCATAATGTGGTCACACACTGTCATTTACAGACAGACAAAGTCCAGGAAATGTCCAAATCCTTCCAACTAACTTACAGCTTTACAGGTAAAACATTAAGTACATATAATGTATTACCAAATCTGTGATAATTTGGTTTCGGATAACATATTTACTCTTTGTACATCACCAAGTAAACTGTTCTGATCTGTTTTCACCCTATTAGATATTTTTTTCATCACACAGAAGTACAAACAATGGCCTTTCACATTACTGAAATATATTTTCAAATGTTTGTACAGATGACTTAGCTATGTAAATGTGTGTTAGGAAAAAACTGTCAAAATCCTGGATCTCTGCAGTCAGAAGGATAATTATTTATAAGACAAATTGACTTTTAACCTGTCTCTGAACTCAAAGCAAGTGTTACAATAACAAGATTTAAAGGCCTCTTTCACTTTCTGACTGAACAGACGTATGTCAACAAGTAAGTCATAAAAATAGCTTGACCTGGTGAAATGAGACTGCACATAGGGACTGGGTGAGAGGAATTTTGGAGGCCTGTGTGTTAGGCTGAAAGCCAACACTTCCCTTTTACAACCCCTTTGTTTGTGTACGTTTTGGATGTCTGTGCTGCTGTCATAGGGCTAAAGCAGCCAATTTAAAGGGGAAACTCAAAACATGTTTTTGAGAGATTTCAGGTGCAGACATCTTTTCTTCTGAAAAGGAAAATATTTTTGATTCAAATCACGTAAAAGGCAAAACTTCATGCTGTGTATCCATCTGAAGAAACACGTTTCTCACATTCAACCATACAAGACCACAATAAGTCAGGACTGAAACCTATATCATCTTTCAATCCTGACCTAGACAGCTTAGGCCCAGAAGTTGCCATTTTTGAGAAAACAGTGACACAAAAAGTAAGGAATATGCTAAGATATCTTCCCAGACCTCAATTTAATCTCAATAAGGAAGAAAACTTTGAACTCAGACAGTTAAAACAAGATGATAATATCATCACCAAACCATGTGACAAAGGAGGAGGTATAGCTAATTTTGATTCTACTAATAACATAAATAAAATGGCTGCCATGCTACAATGCTCTGAATTTCATTTGAAACTAACAAAGAATCCAGAGGAACGAGTTAAAAAACTCATATATGACCACAGTAGTTCAGCATTACAAAGGGGATTGATTTGTCATAAAGAATTTGATTATTTTACTCAAGTTCACACCAGATTACCCGTTATTTACGGAATTCCCAAAGTGTACAAAAATTCTACTGATCCACCACTGCGCCCTATGGTCTTTACTATGTGGTCAGCAATAGAACCAGTGTCCCAGTATGTAGAGGTTTTCCTTAAACCTTTGGTCACGAGGTTACCTTTGTATGTCAAAGGAACAGGTCACCTTATAACAAAAATAGAAGGAATGCACTTTGACCCTGAACATGAAACACTGGTTACTATGAATCTAGAAGCACTGTATACCAACATTCCTCAGAGACAAGCCTTGGAAACCATCAGTGAATTAGTAAGTGATATTGAATTGAACCCTCAATATGAGTTTGTTATTGAAAACCTAGACATAATTCTTAATAACAATTGTTTTTTTATTTAATGGAAATGTCTATCAGCAAATTAAAGGGGTCAGCATGGAAGCAGCATGTTCTCCTAGTGTAGCGAATTTGTACGTTGGCCAATTTGAAAAGCGATTTATCTACAACGAAGTAGCACAATTTTTTGAGAACGTAGTCCAATGGTCACGGTATATTGACGACATATCTTTATATGGAGAGGTGAGATGGAGCAACTAGAAGAGTTCACCTCATGGCTCAACCTCTGCGACCCGAATTTAAAATTTACAGTTAAAAGTGATCGTCAACAAGTTGAATTTTTAGATATTTGGATCAAACATCGAACCAGACATCTAATAGTTTGCTTATACACTAAACCTACAACTAGAAATACTTTGACAGTTATCACCCTAGGTGCCAAAAACAGGAATTCCTTTTAGTCAATTTTTACGTCTTCAACGGAATTGTACTAATTTGAAAGATTTCTCATATCATGCAGACCTCTTGACAAGCAAGCTTGTACAGAGAGGCTATCCACAAAGATTGATCAAGGACTCAATGAAGAGAGCTAAATATTATGACCGCTCTGCGATGTTTCAAAACAAAAAAAAAGAAATGAAGCACAAAGATTAGTATGTGTCATTCGTCATTCTAACCTGAATGATAAACTTAGACACATCAGTAACTCGCAATGGCACATTTTGAACATAAACTCAGAATCTGACTATGTTTGCCTTTAAGAGAAATAGAAATCTACATAACATGCTAGTCAAATCAACCATGACCACAGGAAGAAAGTTGGTTCAAAGACCAGTCACTGGCCTACAGCAAGCAAAGGCAATCACAAGTGTGGAAATTGTCAAGCCTGTATGGGTGCCTTTGTCTTTGATACCCTTACATGGACAAAAAAGACTATACAGCTATCAGATATGACAAATTGTAGATCTAGAAATGTTATTTACTTGATCCAGTGCCCATGCAATATTGGGTATGTAGGAGAAACGTCAAGAGAATTCAGGATGAGATACTATGAACATAGATCTGCTACTAGGACTAATAAACCTAATGCGCCACTAGTATCACATTGGCTTTCTACAGGTCACAGAGAACATGAAATGAGATGGACCATACTTGAAAAAATCATAACCCAGACTGGACAAGATCCTAATGTCATCAGAAATAAGAGAGAGACTTTTTGGATTTATAATTTAGACAAATACAACAATGGCCTAAATGAAGAAATGCCTTGGCAAAATGTTGTTTAATCATTTTCAGCTGCAAGCAGAACCAACCTGATTCCATTACTATTATCAATACATATATAACCGGTTTCGGTTTATTGAGCATTTCAATATCTTTTAGTTCTTTGCCTTGGGTACTATTTAAGCATTTTCCTCTGTTTTTTTCAAATAATTTTTTGATTGTTCAATTCGCTTACTGTTGGACTTTTGCTTTTGCAGGGTCATCCCCAGACTTTTTTGCCTCCTGCCTCCTATATTTTTCTGACATGTTGCTGTTGGCTTTTCAACTCTGAGCACTTTACCACTGCTAACCAGTGCTAAAGTGCATATGCTCTCCTGTTTAAATTGTATGTAAGTGGTTTATCCATGATTGGCATATTTGATTTACTAGTAAGTCCCTAGTAAGGTGCACTAGAGGTGCCAGGGCCTGTAAATCAAATGCTACTAGTGGGCCTGCAGCACTGGTTGTGCCACCCACATAAGTAGCTCTGTAATCATGTCTCAGACCTGCCACTGCAGTGTCTGTATGTGTATTTTTACACTGTAAATTCGACTTGGCAAGTGTACCCACTTGCCAGGCCTAAACCTTCCCTTTCCTTACATGTAAGGCACCCCTAAGGTATGCCCTAGGTAGCCCCAAGGGCAGGGTGCAGTGTATGGATAAGGTAGGACATATAGTAATGTGGTTTATATGTCCTGACAGTGAAATACTGCCAATTTCGTTTTCACTGTGCAAGGCCTGTCTCTCTCTCATAGGATAATATGGGGGCTACCTTTAAATATGATTAAAGTGTAGATTCCCCTAGAGAAGAGATGGACAGGTGGAGTTTGGGATCCCTGAACTCACAATTTAAAAATGCATCTTTTAGTAAAATTGATTTTGAGATTGTGAGTTTGGAAATGCCACTTTTAGAAAGTGAGCATTTTCTTGCTTAAACCATTCTGTGACTCTGCCTTGTTTGTGGATTCCCTGTCTGGGTCAGTTGACAGTTGGGTTGTTTTTCACCTCACACCAGACAGTGACACAAAGGGAGCTGGGGTGTGATCTGCATTCCTGATTAGCCATCTCTGCTAGGAGGGAGGGGTGGAGTGGTCACTCTCATCTGAAAGGACTGTGCCTGCCTCTGACAATGCTGTCTCCAGCCCCCTGGTGTGTGTCTGAGGCCTTGCCTGGGCAAGGCAGGATTTCACAAGAAGGTGTGAGTCCCCTTTGAAGGAAGGTGACTTCAAAGACTAAAATGGGTATAAGAAGGGCACCCAAACTTACAAACTTTAGAAACACTTCTGGAATCAAGGGGAACCTCTGCCTGGAGAAGAGCTGATCGCTGAGGAACAAGTGCTGCCCTGCCTGTGACTGTGCTTTGTGGAGCTTTCCTGCAGTGCTGCTTCTGCCAGAGTAAGAGGGCAAAGACTGGACTTTGTGTGCCTTCCATCTTGAAGAAGAAATCTCCAAGGGCTTGATGTAGAGCTTGCCTCCTGTTATTGAAGTCTCAGGGATAGCAAAGACTTCTTCCTGCCAGCACCTGGAGTCTCTGGAGAGACCCCTACTCTGCTCTGTGGTGCCCTTCCAGTTCCTGGGACCCTGAAAGGAGAGGCTGGCAGCCTAAGGACAAAAATACACGCACCGCGCACCGTGCGGAGAAAAGATCGACGCGAATCCGATCGCGGCTGAGAAAACGACGCGACGCCGGCTCCGCAGCTGAGAAACGACGCCGCTGGAAACGCGACCGGAGAATCGACGCCCGGAGCAGGAGAAACGACGCGCAGCATCGCTGACGAAGGCTGAGAGATCGCAACCAGCGCCGCGGGACTTCGGACCGTCGCGTGGCTGGCTTTTTCGACGCGCCTCGCCGAGCCGAGCTGTTTTCGACGCATATACCCGTGCCGGGTTATTTTCGACGCACACCGCCCGTGCGGGGTTATTTTTGCCGCAAACCAGGTACATTTTCACGCTAGCAGCGCTAGTGTGGTGTTACAACTACCTAAAGACTCTTTTTATTTTAAACCTTTAAAAAATCATAACTTGACTTGTGTATGTTGGATTTTTGTCGTTTTGGTCTTGTTTTGTCTAGATAAATATTTCCTATTTTTCTAAACTGGTGTTGTGTCATTTTGTAGTGTTTTCATCAAGTTACTGTGTGTGTTGGTACAAATACTTTACGCCCAGCACTCTGAGGTTAAGCCTACTGCTCTGCCAAGCTACCAAGGGGGTAAGCAGGGGTTAGCTGAGGGTGATTCTCTTTTATCCTAACTAGAGTGAGGGTCCTTGCTTGAACAGGGGGTAACCTGACTGTCAACCAAAGACCCCATTTCTAACATTGGTGACCAGCGGTCGGGATTGGACTTGTATTTGTACTTGACATACAGTAATTAAGTGTACACTACTGTTTTGATCTCAGACCACTACGTGACCACATACTACTTGTCTTGTGATTCTGCTTTTTGTTCTCTGATGTCCTCCTGGAAGTATTGATAATATTTTTGGACTTTGTTTTTGGGTTGTGAAGCCTTTGCAGAATGGAAGTCAATTTCTGGCACCTATTTATGTATAAAAAGTGGCAGCTTAAAGCATTCTGCATGGAAAGGGGACTGGCTGTGAACAGGAAATCCAGAAGGGAGGATCTTGAGTCAGCCCTGTTTCAGTATGAATTGAAACGTTGTCAGGCAACACCACCAAATGAGTCTGAGGAGGATAACTACTCTGAGGAGGAGGATAACTACTCTGAGGAGGAGGAAACAGAAAGAGATGAGTGGCTCCTAGCTCGAATCCGGAGTCTGGAAGAGCTAGATGCAGAGCTTGAGAGGGCTGAGGAGGAGAGAGCCTTAGTCCTAGAAAAAGAAAGGATTGCAGCTCAAGAGCTGAGCTGTGAAGAGCTGAAGCTGGAGGCCATGAGGGCTGAATCCAGTTCAGATGGTGGCAGCAAAAATCTTGTATCCAGTACTGCTGAAGAAGTGCACATGCCCAGAGAGGTGGTGCCCTACTTGAAGGAGGGAGTTAACACACGCCAGGAGGTTCAGGGGTATGAGGTAGCTCCAGTGATGCACAGGGTCCCTGAGGTGGATTGGGGAACTGGCATGGGGAGTCATATTCCTACTGGTGGGAGGGACACTCTACTGACTCTAGTTGAGAGTGACAGGGAGAGGGGTTCCCCCCAGGTAGAAGTCCTGGTTATGGAGTGTGAAAACATCCAAGAAGAGCGTGGGTTGAGTGTCAGGGACAGTCAGGTACTGTCTCACCAGTCTCAGGAGGGTGATGTGGGGTGCTTTTTCAAAGCAGAGTCACTGGATGGTTGGGTGAAGGGTACTTTGGTTAATTCATGTGAGGGGCTGAGTGATGTAATTGCTGGAGAGCATATGTCTAGTCCTTATTTTCCAGAGCTATGCCAACACCAGGTGGAGTGTGAGTTCTCTGACCCCAGGGAGCTTACAATGGAGGCAGACTTCTGGGTGAGTACCAGAGAGTCTGAAGAGGCATTTGGGGGTGCTCCTGAGAGGAGTGGTCTAGGTAGTTCCCAACCAAGTGAGGTAGGGAAGGATTGTAGTGTCCCAGGTAGGTCCCAGTGTAGTGGGATGGGTGAGGGACCCCATGTCCAGTCTCAGAGGAGAGGGAATGGGGATGGGTTGAGGCCCAAGGTGCCCGAGATCCGGTCCCAGGTCCTGGAGGGTTCCCTGCGGGAACACCAGGAGGGGAGCCTAGCCTGTACCATAGGGCCATCTGTTGAGGGAGACCCCACAGTGTCAGGAGAACTTGGGGGGGCGGCGGTAGCCAGCGTCCCACCAGTTCTGGTGTCTGGCAGTACCACTCCTAGTGAGGGGTTGCAGAAGTCCAGACAGAGGGTTGAGAGGGGGTTGCGGACCCCAGTGGAGAACCTGGAGGGTCAGGGGTCAGCTCTGAGTGCAGAGCCCCCCAGGAATGACCTTGATGAGACCATTTCTGGGCTGGGGGGAATCCAGACTCTGTCAGATGGGCAGAGGTCAGGAGACCTGCGCCAGCCAGACTCTTGTATGGCCCTTGGGGAAAGTGTTTCCCTTGTGGGGGGTAGGTGTGCCCCCCAGGAAGTCCTGGTGCGCCAGGCAATGGTTCAACCGCAGGGTGGTGACTCTGGGTTGAATGATCAGGTTCAGGGGGTAAACTCTGACCTGATGGGGAGTACGTGTGCTCCCAAGGAAGTCCTGGTGTGCCAGGCAATGGTTCAACCGCAGGGTGGTGACTCTGGGTTGAATGATCAGGTTCAGGGGGTAAACTCTGACCTGATGGGGAGTACGTGTGCTCCCAAGGAAGTCCTGGTGTGCCAGGCAATGGTTCAACCGCAGGGTGGTGACTCTGGGTTGAATGATCAGGTTCAGGGGGTAAACTCTGACCTGATGGGGGGTAAGTGTGCTCCCAAGGAAGTCCTGGTGTGCCAGGCAGTGGTTCAACCGCAGGGTGGTGACCCTGGGTTGGATGACCAGGTTCAGAGGGTAAACTCTGACCTGGTAGGGGGTAGGTATGCCCCCCAGGAAGTCCTGGGTTGCCAGGCAGTGATCCAGTCTGTGGGTACAGACCCTGGATTGGGAGGCCAGGTTAAGGGTGTCCCCCCTGACCTGGAGGAAGGGGCTACTGCTAACAGTGCCCCTACCATGTTGTCTTCTGGGGGGGCCGCTCCTAGTTGGGTGGTTCAGGACCCCAGAAGAGAGGGCAGGGGGAGGGAAGCCTCACCCCTGGCCCTGGTCCAACCTGAAGGTACAGACCCCAGGTTGGAGGATCAGTTGCAGGTTAACATCCCTGCACTGATGGAAGAATTGTGCAGGACTGCTTCTACAAGCACCCTGACAGTTTTGGACTCTGGGGGTGCCGCTTCTGCAGGGAGGGTACAGAGCCCCAGAGGGGAGGACCAGGGTCAGGTTGTCATCCCTGACCTGGTGGAAGAGAGAGTGGTCAAAGGGTGCCAGGCACCTGGGGCTACCACCCCCCACTCTCCACAGTCACAGTGGTTAGAGAGGCCTGAGGTCGGGCTCTCATCCCTGACAGTTGTCTGGGGCCACTGTGGCTTGCTGTCCTGGTGGACAGAGTTGCCCCCGGGGGGGGGAGGACGAGAGTCACACCCCGGGGGTGGAGTGGGCAACACCACTGTGTTGGCCCTGGTGGTACTATCTGCCCATTGCAATACATCTGTGAGCAAAGTAAAGTTAGGTGTTGCACAGATGGTGTCTGTAGATGTGGAGAAGGGTTCCCCATGGGTTAGCTTAGTGGGCCCTGAGAGTATGGACAGAGGGATCCAACTGGAGTCAGGAAGGCGTAGAACTGGAGCATGCCCCTGCTGTTGTGGGCCTGGGTCCCTGTTCTATCGCCCCAATCAGGGAAGTACATCAAGGTATTGATTGTTCTCCCCTGGCTTTAGGCTGGTAGGGGGTCGTGTTGGACTTTTGCTTTTGCAGGGTCATCCCCAGACTTTTTTGCCTCCTGCCTCCTATATTTTTCTGACATGTTGCTGTTGGCTTTTCAACTCTGAGCACTTTACCACTGCTAACCAGTGCTAAAGTGCATATGCTCTCCTGTTTAAATTGTATGTAAGTGGTTTATCCATGATTGGCATATTTGATTTACTAGTAAGTCCCTAGTAAGGTGCACTAGAGGTGCCAGGGCCTGTAAATCAAATGCTACTAGTGGGCCTGCAGCACTGGTTGTGCCACCCACATAAGTAGCTCTGTAATCATGTCTCAGACCTGCCACTGCAGTGTCTGTATGTGTATTTTTACACTGTAAATTCGACTTGGCAAGTGTACCCACTTGCCAGGCCTAAACCTTCCCTTTCCTTACATGTAAGGCACCCCTAAGGTATGCCCTAGGTAGCCCCAAGGGCAGGGTGCAGTGTATGGATAAGGTAGGACATATAGTAATGTGGTTTATATGTCCTGACAGTGAAATACTGCCAATTTCGTTTTCACTGTGCAAGGCCTGTCTCTCTCTCATAGGATAATATGGGGGCTACCTTTAAATATGATTAAAGTGTAGATTCCCCTAGAGAAGAGATGGACAGGTGGAGTTTGGGATCCCTGAACTCACAATTTAAAAATGCATCTTTTAGTAAAATTGATTTTGAGATTGTGAGTTTGGAAATGCCACTTTTAGAAAGTGAGCATTTTCTTGCTTAAACCATTCTGTGACTCTGCCTTGTTTGTGGATTCCCTGTCTGGGTCAGTTGACAGTTGGGTTGTTTTTCACCTCACACCAGACAGTGACACAAAGGGAGCTGGGGTGTGATCTGCATTCCTGATTAGCCATCTCTGCTAGGAGGGAGGGGTGGAGTGGTCACTCTCATCTGAAAGGACTGTGCCTGCCTCTGACAATGCTGTCTCCAGCCCCCTGGTGTGTGTCTGAGGCCTTGCCTGGGCAAGGCAGGATTTCACAAGAAGGTGTGAGTCCCCTTTGAAGGAAGGTGACTTCAAAGACTAAAATGGGTATAAGAAGGGCACCCAAACTTACAAACTTTAGAAACACTTCTGGAATCAAGGGGAACCTCTGCCTGGAGAAGAGCTGATCGCTGAGGAACAAGTGCTGCCCTGCCTGTGACTGTGCTTTGTGGAGCTTTCCTGCAGTGCTGCTTCTGCCAGAGTAAGAGGGCAAAGACTGGACTTTGTGTGCCTTCCATCTTGAAGAAGAAATCTCCAAGGGCTTGATGTAGAGCTTGCCTCCTGTTATTGAAGTCTCAGGGATAGCAAAGACTTCTTCCTGCCAGCACCTGGAGTCTCTGGAGAGACCCCTACTCTGCTCTGTGGTGCCCTTCCAGTTCCTGGGACCCTGAAAGGAGAGGCTGGCAGCCTAAGGACAAAAATACACGCACCGCGCACCGTGCGGAGAAAAGATCGACGAGAATCCGATCGCGGCTGAGAAAACGACGCGACGCCGGCTCCGCAGCTGAGAAACGACGCCGCTGGAAACGCGACCGGAGAATCGACGCCCGGAGCAGGAGAAACGACGCGCAGCATCGCTGACGAAGGCTGAGAGATCGCAACCAGCGCCGCGGGACTTCCGACCGTCGCGTGGCTGGCTTTTTCGACGCGCCTCGCCGAGCCGAGCTGTTTTCGACGCATATACCCGTGCCGGGTTATTTGCGACGCACACCGCCCGTGCGGGGTTATTTTTGCCGCAAACCAGGTACATTTTCACGCTAGCAGCGCTAGTGTGGTGTTACAACTACCTAAAGACTCTTTTTATTTTAAACCTTTAAAAAATCATAACTTGACTTGTGTATGTTGGATTTTTGTCGTTTTGGTCTTGTTTTGTCTAGATAAATATTTCCTATTTTTCTAAACTGGTGTTGTGTCATTTTGTAGTGTTTTCATCAAGTTACTGTGTGTGTTGGTACAAATACTTTACGCCCAGCACTCTGAGGTTAAGCCTACTGCTCTGCCAAGCTACCAAGGGGGTAAGCAGGGGTTAGCTGAGGGTGATTCTCTTTTATCCTAACTAGAGTGAGGGTCCTTGCTTGAACAGGGGGTAACCTGACTGTCAACCAAAGACCCCATTTCTAACACTTACTATGCGATTTTTCTATATATACACACATAAAAAAAACTCTTCATTGACTTTCATGATACATCTGTCAGTTGAATTTGACCATTCTTTCATTTCTTTATCTACATTCCAAGAGGGCCGACATACTACAGTCCCCTGCAGATTGTTTGGTTGGTCCTTTTTCTCTTTCTAGTCCTCGTTAGTAATTACCATGTGGTTTGGTTGCTTAAAAGAGGGAAGAACAGGGAGCTCGGTTTCCTCTCTGAAGCGATTGAAAGACACGCCGGAACTCCAGATATGCAAATAAGCTTAAACATCAGCCTATAACTACACCGTATTTATAGAACTTTAGATTATCCTGAAAAAAGGAAGTGCTTTATTGTACTTATTAGTTTTTAAATATATGTATGATATTTGTTTGTTGGTCTATAGTCCTTTGATTTCATTAGGTCTATGTTTCAAATATATGTTAGCTCTTTGTAAGACTCTCGGCACAGAGGCGCCCAATTTTTGAGGTCATTCATTATTTTTCAGATATTCTCTGCTGATTACATCAAACTGCATAAAGAAGGCCCTGCTCTTCTATACGTATCCGTTATCTATCTCTCTTCGGATTAAACAGGTCATTAATTATTTTTGAGATATTCTCTGTTAATTACATCAAAATTACACAAAGAAGGCCCCACTTTTCTATACGTATCTGTTATCTATCTTTCTTCGGATAAAACAGGTACGATGAAGTTGACAATATTCTTTTCCCATTCAAGAGTCGAGGTGGTGGCAGTATTTGCACTCTGTTTTATCATTTTGCACCTACACATGCTTGGGTGGCTAATTGCAGGATTATGGTTTATCAGTTTTTAATCTGTGTCACTTAGAAGTGTTTTTATGTATTGCCTTTAGAGGATTCCGTTTACTTTAAGGTTTGCACATTAGTTGGGTATATAATCTTTATACTTGTTCTGGGAGCCATATATTTATGATTGTGTTTACACGTATGTTTTCCTTGAGGGTCCATTAGTATATACATCAAATTTTGCCCTGAAGAAGGTGGTGATTGAATTAGTATTGCGTCCTCAAAAACATGCGTTAGCAGGCACATTTGTGCCAAATAGATTCTGGATTAACAGGAAACAAAATTATGTTGTACTCATCTTCGAGTTGATAAATTACAGAGAGGCAGGCAATTACCATCAGGGCACCCGGACTTAATTAAGATATGGCACTGAAATTGGACTGTTAACAAACCGGCATTCTATGTAAATTTTTTATTTCAACATGACCGACTTGATCTTTAAAGCCTTATTAGATTTTTTATATGTTTAACATCGGTCATGAACAATTGATCCATTATTTAATAGAGTTACCTATCTCTGTTTTGTCGAATTGCATATTTTGCTCTGTATTCCTTTATTTTTGTCTATCTGTATTTAGGTTACAGCTCTGTTTTCTATACTATTGGATGATGCTACGGTGGATTGTTGTGTTGTATTAATGACAGTATGAGAGTAGATTCTTTGAGTTATGACCTTTAAGAATTTTGTTTAAACTATATCATTTATCTATTTTTTTTACTGTTTTGAAGAAACTGCAAAAAATGATATATTTGATATGATAAAAATAAATGCCTAGTTTCTAAATGTATATTCAACATGTATTGTTTGGTTTCCAGAATATGCTTTATTAGTTATAATAGGAGGTATATGTACTCACGTTAGTTAATTTTGGAGAGACATTTTTCTTACATATGGTTTGCGTTTTCCTGGGTGATCTCTCCTCATTTTTTCCAGGGACCCTTGAGTTCGTTTTTGATGCACTATAGATATCACATAGATGAAGCAATTATTTGAACGCAGCTGTGAATATAGAGCTGTATAGATGGGTTTGTATGAGTAACAACATTGGTGGCCTACATAATTGCTTCCAAAAAAATAGAATTAGCCCAATCTCACCTTCTGTGATTCTAGCCAAACACTTTAATCTACCTGTGCCTACAATCAACAAGCATTGGCAAAGACATTAGGTTTTGTCTATGAAAAATCTATTGGCTTTTTCAATGTTTTCTTACATGTCACACAGCGGGTAAGCTGCTGTGCAACATGGCATAATTGTTTTTTAAAAAGTGATATGACGTGGCTGGCTCTGCAAAATGTAAAAAAAATTGACAGACAATAGAATTTGCATAAGTGAAACCTATTGACTTTGCCAATGCTTGCTTTTTTAATGTCTCCCACTGTGCAGGCCTCCTCCCCAATACTTTGACAGTCTGTCACCTTTTGCCACAATGTTGCATTCTGTGTTCAACTGAGGGAGAAGGGAGGCAGCTCATGTAGTTGTTCGTAGTATTTGATAACAAACAGCTAAAAAGAGTATATATTCCTTGATGACATTTTCGTTTCCTATTGTGTAGGATGGTCTGCATTCTTCTGCCTGAATGCCAGCAAGACGGAGGAAAATGCAGATTCTCTGGAGTGGGCAGTAGTTATGTTATTGGGAGGGAATGGGTGTCAGGTGTGTAGAATTATTTTCAGGTGTATTTATTTCTATTTCCTTCCATGCTGAGGTTTCCACCCCGAGTGTGGAGATTCACCTTAATTGGCCCCACAGAGTGCATAATGTAAAATACAGTTGTAAAAGGTTCTAATAGTAACTTTATGGTGGTAAATAACTCTTTTTCACCTCCCTAAACTGTGTGTAGTTCTACGCTTTGTAGTAAATTTGTACTTGTAAATGGTGAATAGCCTAAAGCGGTACATTTACTACAAAGTGTAAGAGTAACCTTGTATATATAGATTCACTCGTGTAAGTTTACCTTTGTGAATACCACCCAAAGAAATCAATATACAGGTTCAGCCTTCTACAAATCACAGCTTGCTAAACCAAAACATGGTAAACGTATTTTGATAATAGGTCATCTTCAAGTACACTTTCTTGGGTAGAGGTATGTCTCCCTGAAAGCCCTTCACTTCAACTCTGGAGTTTGTGTTCTAACAGTAAAAGCTGATTAGTATGCAATTAGAATCCTTAGGACACTTTGACATGGAATGCTTTCAAAGACATTTTTAACATAGTCAACTCCCTAACATCTCTCTCCTGCCTTTCCCAGTTTATTGATCATCCACAAGAACTATGTGACAGGCTAACACATTTTTGTTCAGGATAAAGACTCTAAAATCTATGAAGCTTTTGCACATTCTAAGAACAGCATGATGCAACAGGATATGACCAGCCTACGGAGTAGCCCTTAGCCTGTACAGTTTAGTAATGTTGACCATCTTTCCCAAGAAGGGTTAGATGAACTTCTTTCATCAGTCAAATCAGACTTGTAATTTGATCATTCCCCGCTTAGGAACTGGAAGTTGGCTTGTCCTAAGGTGGCTTATATCTTTCTACATATCTACAACAAATCATTAAAGACGGCAGAGGTACCTGATGTTTAGAAAAAGAAACGTTGGCCACTCTCCTACTAAAAAACTCACAGCCAATTCTAGCTGTTGAAGTAACTATTGTCAAGTATCAACCACGCCTCTTCCAGTGAAAATATTAAAAACTTGCATCAATTAACAGCTCCCTCAGTACTTGGAGGAACACAAAAATGTGGATGTTGCCCATTCTCATTTCAGGCGTTCTTTTGCGCTAAAACAGCCCTGATCTTTGATGGCCAGCAAGTTCAAGTGGACCGGGGCCTGTCAGCCCTGGAGCTGCTTGTCAACCTCTCTTCTGATATGGTAGCACAAGAACAACTATTTCCCAGGATGTCTGTAGAAGGAGTGTGAGCCCAGGCTTTAGAGTCAATGGAATCATACCTTCAAAACTGTGAGCAGTCAGTCTATATTCCGACCCATTTCTGTTCCGAATTTAAGCCTCAATCACAGAGTCTCCACAGGGCTCACTCGTAAGCCTGATGCTGGCTACACTGATCAGTTCCTCTGGGTTTAGATTCATGACCTATGTGGATGACACTCAAATTTTAAGAACATCTGATGAGTCTGACCCTCAGACAGTGGCCAACTTTCATGGCAGTATGGTGGCAGTTGCTAATTGGCAGGAGGTGAATTCACTGCAATTCAGCTAAGACGAGACAGAGGTTTTTTAGGTACCTGGCTGGCATCTTTAAACATTTTTCTCAATAATTTTTGGCCACAACATCTTGGCACCTCTTATTTCCAGTAGACAAACTTTGCAATCTAGGGTTCCAGATTGCTGCTATCTCTTTAAACAATTTAGCAAATCAACTATCATTGGTTTGTTTCAACCAGATGAGGATTTTGGGTTAAATTATGCTATCTTTGCATGCTAGCTTTGCTTTACATGTCCGTCCATTTGTTGTACATGCCCTAATTCAGAGTCGACTGGTTTATTTAAATACCCCTTCCTGGATGCAGGATTGGGTATATTGTGCTAATTGGAGAATAACCAAAAAGCAACAGCAAGGCTTGCCCTTCAATGGCCACGCAATTCTTCTGCCACATCAGCTCCATTAGCTTACCATTGGCCGCCAGTGTTTTACAGGATTATGTTCAAATCCCCCTGCCTTGTGTTGCAAGCTATTCACCAATTTGTCCCGTTGTATTTGCAACATACATTATACAAATATGAGCCCTCAAATAAGCTCAATTCTGTTTCTGACAATTTCTTTAGAGTGCCCCGAGTCCGTTGCTCTAAAATTGCCAACCTTGTATTCTTAGTCAGGGCGAAAGCACTCTGGAACCCTTTGCTTGCCCATTTGCGATTATGCAACCAATTTTTGCCTTTCAGGAAAGGTCTGAAAATCTGTTGTTTTACCTCATAGGAGCAAAGTAGCTCTTACTGTGATTCTTTCCGGTGCTGTTAGCGCTAAGACACATTTTAGGTAAAAGAGTGCTTTAAAATGTAATTTAAATTACATTACATTTTGTAACTCTGCTTCAGAAAAACAGATTGCTCTCTACTTTACCTGTCAACCATGGACATTGACAGTGAGTGAGTGATTTTGTATGTCCCAAGTACCAACACATTAAATAATATGAATGCAAGTGTTCAAATTCATAATTGAGGTACGCGAGCAGAGCTGAGTGCGTGGGCTTTAACATTGGCATCGGTCATGACTGACCAAGTATTGCCCAGAAAGGATTATGTAGATCAGTGTTGAAGTTCATTCGTCAAACTGGTATTGGTCATCTCAGTACAAAAGTAATAGGGATTACAGTGGGACAGGACTGATGGGAACTCACAACACAAATAAATTGTACTTGAATAAATAATCCAATACACTTGGTTAAAACCTTTATTTAGCGAGCCAGAAAAAAAACAATTTAGCACAAAACACTCCATTGCATATTTAATTATATAAAAAAATAGATATAAAAGCAGTCACTTTTAACATATTGTAGACAGATACAAAAAAGTTTTAAAGTTGAGAAATCTATGATCGTAGTCTGTGGGTGCATTGGTAAGCGGGTTACCTTTCAAGGCCTGTAGTAAAGGTTCAGGGCCATGGAGTCTAATATTAAGAGAGAATGTCCGGCAAAGAGGCCTTGCACTGAATGTGGGTGCAGTGCTCTACAGCACTTTTTCAGTCTCGTTGGGACATCCCAGGGATTATGTCATGTTGGATTATTGCACTGATTAACAACGAAAGACAGAGACCTGGTTGTTTGTGTGGTGATCAGTGAGAGTACCCTGACTAGTAGATTAAAAGTTGATCAATCTGTGATATGACTAGTAATTAGATTGATCAATGATTGTGACAAGACTGGTCAACTGACTAGTAATCACTTAATTAGTTTGAGGGTTTGCAGTCTAAAAAAAAATGTATTTTGTCACAGGTGCTTTGGTAAAAGTTTGAGGTTAACTGCTGACTAATAGTAGCCGGGCATTGCCTTGTTTTGATAGTGGCATGGTGACAATCACCATGGGTGGAGAGGCAAAAGTAGAGGTAAGAGGGTGGCTATTTATATCATTCTGGAATACACACAAGCCTTTATGAAGTCATGGTCAAACTGTGAACTGAATTTATTCGGTATTGCATACAGTTGGCATCTGTCTCAGTGCTCTTGGGTCCTACAGAAGTGAAACCTAAACCTAATACTGTAGATTATATTGAGGGGAAACAGGGTAGATGTTCTGCTTTACAATGGGGTTGCCACTCCAAGCCTCCACAGTTTATACATTGAGACACCAGAGAGTATGAACCATGGCTAACCAGTGCCAGCGTTGTACCACTCAGTAGACTAACTGATCCTTGGCACCTATGGGATTTGAAGTGCATACGGTTCCTGAAAATATTATAAGAGTGAGGGACTAATGTGCACTTGTTATCAATGAACTACATAGATGAATTGGAGTTTAGGGCTAGGAAAATTCAGAAAGACTTTTGTAGTCCTAATTATTCAGGTAGGCTACTCCATAGCGAAGATCACTGTGTGTAGAGCATATTTCCTTTAAACCAGACACAGTGAGTCAGATAGGAGGTGAGGAAGTTTCTCAACTCCCCAAGCTGTGATTGTTATCACTCTAAACGCAATATTAGCATTGATCTGCAAGATTACCATGTGCCCCAAAAGTATCTTCAAACGAAAGACTTGAACGTGGACAGTTTTTGTTCTGAACATAAAAAAAAGGTTAGTGTTCTCATCCCACCTTTTAAACGTGACCATTATGTGGGTTAAAATTGTTGCATGAAACTTACAGGTGCTGTAAGAGCCTTTACCACACATCCAGAAAACAGAAATGAAGGGACACTGGCATTCATAATGTCTGAGAAAGCAGCCTTTGTGGAACGAGAGTTGCACGATACTTTGCAGTGCCACCTGACAACACTAAAACATGGATACACTGCACAACCCAACAGGTTTTGGTACAAAGGGGTTTACAATGGTTCATCATCAAGGAAATAAAGAAATTAAACATAGCAGTGCAATTCTGGTTTTAATGAAATGTATTGATAATTATTTTGTGTTCTTATTATTTATAGCCAAACTCAAGAGGGAGTTTTTGATCCTTTTGTCTTACGTGGATATGGGCATTTTGTTCCTATTTATGAGGAAGCCTCAGTGATATTAAATTGTTCTTGTGACAGGGCGACACTCTATCTGATTTTTTTATTAGGTGTGGCCTGCACAGGCTTGCACAGTCTTTTGTATTAAAAGAAATCTTAAAATTGACTTAGAACCCACCCAATACATATCATTGGTAGGTTTCCTGATCCCTCGCATTTTCTGGCTTCTCACTGATCAGCAGCCTCAGGGTCACTTTATCAAGGATCACTTTCTTCGGCTGTTCCTTGGAACCTGGGCCAAGTACAGTTTCCAGCTGGCAGCCAGTGTCCTTCCACAGGTTGCGTGCTTCTCAAGGTACTTCTCTTAATTACTTTCTAGCATTCCATAAGTGTTTTGCATGAAAAAGTATAAATCTGCCACAAAGTTGCTAGTGTTAACATTAATGCCACAACCTCTCCCATTCACTTCCTGTGCGCCTGGATAGCCAGCCGCGCAGCTCTGCTCCTAGTGTTTTCAGGCAATTGGGCTGCCGTCCTTGGTTCAACCATTGTTTTATCTATTGACTTTATCCCTGTCAGTTTTGGTGGGCAATGCTGCTTTCTATGTATATCCTGCTACATGCTGCTTGGCATAGAATGCATTCACGTGTGGGACGTCAGTCACATGTAAGCTTCCAGGTGCATTCATGAACAATGCGCATTGTAGCAGCAATTCAGCTGCATGTAGGCGCTATAGAAACACTCAAGCAAGTTTTGGTGTTATGACAGGAATTAGCATGTATGTTTTTGGACAAACCGGACTGGTTGATTCTTACCTAAATCACACAAACACTTGTTGGCCTTTATGGTGGGAAATGTTTTACTAGCATCCGCATTATTTTCCTATTTTCTGCAAGGTAATTTGCTCAGAACCTTCTGAAGCCTCAGACAATTTCTATGTGAACTTATTTAAAGGATCGCCACCAAGTGGTTTCAGCCTTTATTTATTTAGTATGGCCGGACCCAATCAAGCCACAGAAACCCCAGAGACTCTGCATAGACTTTGCATAGGCGAAACCTATTGGCTTTGCCATTGCTTGTTTTTATTTCTCCCAAGTGGTTTCGGGAGCTCTGCTTAATGATCATTCCACTTCATCTGTGCTTAACCCTAGCCTGGGTTCCGTCATCCAACTGCCAGCAACAGAAGAGAAAATATCCAGTGTCAAGGTGAAAGTAGGCATTGGCTGCGCTCCTGCACATGACCCCAGGAACTGGCACCACCATAAACGCATAAATGACTCCAGTGTTAGAAGGCCCAGGGAGCAGCAGCAGTGCAGTGTTGTGGGGCCCTCCTCTAGGCCTCATCGAAATGGGCTGAAAGGGCTTCAGAAATCTAATCACTACATCTGCATGATAACAGTGATTAGATGGGTACTTTAAGTGCCCTTAGGTGTGACGGGAACCCTGTCCCTGCATGAAAGAAAAGCAAAGTGTCTTGCAAGGCTCACAACAAAAGAAAGAGTCATGTCCTATCGATGGGCATAACTCACCTAGGATGAGGTAAAAGAGGGGCATGGTGATGGTGGAGGGAGCACGGCAGCTCGCAGGGAGCAGTGTGAAGTGGGATGTGAGGCGACTGGTGAAGGGTCCTGAGCTGTCTGACGGAGGGTCCCAAACAAAGAAGGCTGAGATTTGACAGCAGTGAGTACCATTGGGAGAGGGGGATTTGGCAACCACTGCAGTTTGTTTCTCTGCTTTCCACTCCTCGTCCCCACCTCCTCTTTTACCCTGCTGCACGTACCTCACATTGACTGGTTTTGGTCCCTGTATAGGGACAGAAGCTACTGGCGCCTGGGGGTGGGCGCATGCACCCTACCACCGCCTTGGATTTCCTGGAAGGCTGACTGGGGCCGAGGCAAAATTGAGGAACTACAGCCTGTGACCCTCCTCCACATGACTCCTTCACTATCTTTTACATGGGCTGACGCTGACAGAGTGTAGAATTTGAGTGTTTGCCTATATCTCCACTGGAGGGAAGAAGGCACATGAGGAGCAGTAAGAGCCTGGGGGTCTAGCCTATACTGACTGGTGACCACTGAAGAGGGCCTAGAGGTAACAGATGGCCCGAGTCTTTACTGTAGTTGAAACCCTGAATCAAGTCCAGCTGGGTAGGGGCGATGGATGTGGGAAAAGGGTCATCCATCCCACCCACTGGAATTACTGAGCCTTTGAAGGTGCAGCATCTGGACAGCTTGTGCCCAATATTACATGGAAATAGGGGCGAGATGGGTCCTACAATCTGACTTGCTGGGTTTGCAGTGCAGCTGATGGAGACGTTCACTGTAGACTGTGTGGTGCGGATCGACCCAGAATACAGACTTTTAGAACAGTACATAAAGTACGAAGCACAAATTGAGGTAGGGATCCCACTGTGGCCTGGATCTCACTCCTCTGCAAAACTACTTGTGCTGCTGCACTGGTCAGACTCTAGGTGAACTAGGGGCCTGGTGGGTCCAGCATAACTGTTCGTCTTATCCATTAGAATTTCTGGTGCAGAAGGACTAGTGTGTGGACTCCTTGTTAGATTGTAGGGATGGCTTGACAATGGCATGCAGAGGTGGAGTGGGACCCCAACAGTCGCAGCATCATAGTGGCAACATCCTGGACCCCTCGGAACAGGACATACCATCAGGTGTGTCATCGTCGGTGGCGAACACAGATCAAAAAACTGGACACAGTACTTGCAACTATGAGATACCAGGCAAGATCTGAGCACCAAAGTTGATGCAGTAGCAATAGAAGTGGGTTTGCTGTATGAAGATCAATGGAGTCTAGCAGACCGCGTCACCTGCACTGAACATGAGATCATGGAGATCGGCCCTACTATGCGAGATCTGGAGGGGCAAATTTGCTCCCTTACCACCAAGGTCTAGGAACAAGAGGCTAGAGCGGAAGATTCGGAAGGGCGCTTGTGCCAAACTAATTTCTGCATAGTGGGCTTTCCGGAAGGGGCAAAAGGAGCTGATTCTGTAAAGGTCCTCAAAACCTGGCTGTCGCAGGATGTGGCACTGGGACAGCTGTCCACACACTTTCTATTAAAATGTGCCCACCATGTCCCAGCGCCGAACACCAGTGGGAGCCCCTCACAGGCCAGTAGTGGGCCACATAATGAACTACAAAGACAAAGAAGACCTGTTACAAGCAGCCAGGGCGGTAACGCCGCTTCATTATAAAAATGCAAGTGTTCATTTTCCTGGATTACCCCATGTTGGTGTACCGCTATAGAGCCTCCTTTCTGGGGTGATGAGCAAACTGAAACAGGCAGGCCTTGGCTATTCACTCCTGTTTCTGTCTACGCTCAAAGTTATGGTCAGGAATAATAGTTATTTCTTTACAGAGCCAGCAGATGCTTCAGACTGGGTGGAGCAGTGCCAATATGAGACTTTAGCTTTACCCTCACAAACACGCCGGCAGTGTGCAGTCCAGGCTTTGCACTGCAAGAAACGCAGGGCTCGCAATGCCAGTGGTGCTAAGATCCAAGGGACGCTCACCCTGGAGAGGAAAGAGAGGACCAGGTCCAAGTCCTGATGATGTTGGTTGCATTATGGGCAGATTGGTATTCACCACCTGCTCACAATTTAGAAGATGGTATGTCTGACATCGAATCCACCTGCTCCACCAGTAGCACGGCTTCATTGGTTCTACTGGAGATGAAACCACAAATGGCAAGTGAGATCCTGTTATGAGCACCTGGAGATACCAAAACGGTTCACTCCAGAGGACTTGTCTGTGTGAATTAACACTCCTTGAGTTCCACATCACTGACTGTGAAGCAATGGGTCCTCCCAACTGAGTTAGGACAAGCCAAAACTGCAGACTGCCCAGGTGTAGGAAGCACTAGAGACAAGCTGGCTAACCCCCTCGTCTAGCTCCTAGGCACTAATGGTGTACACCAGTGCACATTCAGGAACATTACATCCATGGGACAGGTTCTTAAAGGTTTGGTTGATCATATGTTCAAGGGTTGCCCTCGGAAGGGAGTTGGGGCTTCTACTTTTAGAGTTAGCAGAGTAATGTGGTTTGCTAATGTAGTCCTTTCCAGGAAATGTAGCTCCTGTCTCCTGGTGTACAGTTAAGGCGATGTGGTTAGAGGTTCTCTTTGCGGTCAACTGGCGAGTTATGACACTGAAATGACCAAAGTTAGCATAATCATGTGGGATGTTTGTTGTATGGGCACCAAATGGAACAGGCATCCGGGTTCAACAATACCTTAGAAGGAGGGATGCGCAGATTGCTCTATTACAAGAGACTCATGCCACAGGAGGGGAGGAAAATCCATCTGCAAAAGTGCTGGAGGGGGCACCATTGGACAGGGAAGAGCTTGATGCACCCCTCGCATTACAGGAGATTCAAGGGGCCACAAGGGGCGCAGCAACAAATAGGACTCTGGGGATGGATGGATTCCCAATCAAACCCTATAAGCATACGAGAACCACCTAGCTCCAATATTATTTGAGCTACACCAAGAAGCCCAGGTGGAAGGATGACTCCTACCCACACTCCATGAGTCCCTATTAGTGTCTCTTCGTAAACTGGGTAAGGACCCTATGGATCTAGCTTCCTGTCGTCCACTGTCCATACTGGGGTCTGATTATAAGATCTGAGAAAGGTTAATGCAGGCCGGCTTTATGAGCATATGCCACGCTTCATAGTCCCGGACCAGAATGGAATAGTGCCTGGGAGGTTTACCACTTTAAATATACGCTGCCTGCACAGGGTAATGGAGCGCTCTTTATCCCAATGGCTAATTGCTGCATATTTGGTGCTAGTTTTGGAGAAAGATTTTGATACAGTGGATTAGGCTTACTCTCATTTGACTGCTTTCTGGGCTAATCAGTCTCCTGTATGTTGAACCCACAGCACAGGTGAAAATTGGCCAATGTATATCCCCTCCTTTCTAGGTGAGCAAGGCTGTTCGCTGTTCCCATTGCTATTTGCTCTAGCAATGGAGCCTTTAACTGAGGCAGGAGCAGGCTTGGGGCATCCCTCTGTGTGGGGAAACTCGTCTCACTATACGCAGATGAGGTGCTAATCAAGACATCCCAGAAGGTATAGCGAGTGTCCAGGCTATACTACAAGAATTCTGTGCCACTTCTGGCCTGGGGTAAATTGGACCAAATCCTATTTGTTTTCTCTGCATCGGGATTGTGCCCAGCAGCATTTCCTTGTGGATTCTCATCCTTCATGGTGGGATGTTCCGCTATCTTGGTATAAATATCTATCATGAGGATAGGGACTTAGTCAATGGCAATCTTAGGAGACCCATAGCATTGCTTTCTGCCTAAATGGCATTTTAGAGCACCCTGCCACTCATGGTACAGAGTAGAAGGTCTTTATCTAAGATGGTGATGCCCCCCGGTTACTATACTTTTTTCATAATCTCCTGGTTCGTGCCCCCAGGTCCACACTTTGCACTCAGCATTGGGGAGTTGCATTTGGAACAAGGGCGTTGAGTTGCTTTCCATAAACTACAGTCGCCCATGGACAAAGGGAGCTTGGGGGCCCAAACGTCGAGCATTATTATTTGGCAGCAAAGCTGCAGTGGCCCGGGTGCTGGTTGGCAAGGCAACTCACAGAGGAACTGGGTCTCGCCAGGGCAATCCGAGCAAAATGTGTGGTCCAACAGACCTTCCTCCCATATGCCCGCTCCCAAATGATGCTAAAGGGCCACTGCAGGTTGCATATTAATGTTTTAATTGCAGTTTGTTACTCATGCAGCAAATCTCTTATTACTCACCTGAAATTCCACTGAGATCTATCACTTCATTGAGTGACATGTTAGGTGGGGTGGGGCCTAGAAGGCAGCGGGGCGGGTACTCTGAGTGCTCTGTTTTAGGAGGGTGCACTCTTGCCGTATGATTGATTACAGGTGGAGCATGAGCTTCCCGACAGGTCATTTCTTGGCATATGGAAATTTACTGGCTACACTGTAGAGACTCTGGGGCATCAGACACTGAGCCAGATCAGCATCACCTGATACACATGCTCTATATAATGGGTGGTGGCCATAGGTTTATTACCTGTTTTGTTCACTCTCTTGCACACACCACACACTATCCATTGGCTGCGGTTCGTAGGAAATGCGAGGGGGACATTGGAAGAGTCCTGACAGAGAATGAGTGGGGAAAAAATGCTTACATATCCTAGGAAGCTGATGCAGAACGCTAAGTTCCAGTACATTCAGCATATCTTACACAGGGCCTACCTCACCCCAGTAATACTTTTCTGAAAGTTTGGGTCATCCGCCAGTTGTCCTGCATTCCAACAAACAGGAGCTGACATGTTGCATATGTTTCGGGACTGCCAAGAGGCCACAACACTATGGGCAGTGGGTATAAGCACTATGTTAGCAGAGATGACTGGCCACGTGGATGTGTGCACGATGGAGGGCTCATTGTTAGGACTGTTTAAGCACTCGGAAACTGCAAGAGCCTCAAACCAATTAATTGATTTTGCAATGTTGACAGCTCGCAAACTCGTAGCCATGCATTGGAAAGGCCAGACATTACCAGGCATAACCCACTCTTGTATGGTGATGCTTAAGTAGGGACGGGCAGAGACAGTGGCGCTAAGGCGAGAGGAGGCTGATGGATTGCCCAAATACCCCATAGCAGCAGTCTGGGAGGTACTGTTAATCGACTTGCAAATATACACAGAGCTGGGTGGCTAGCACTTGCTTTCACATTTGAGCAGACATGTCCCAATGTGAGTTTAAAATGTAGAGGCTCCCCATCCCACCCCTTCCTCCCTTCTCTTACTTCCAAGCCAGTTCTACCTCATCCCTTCCCTCTCCTTTTTATGGACCCCACCGACCCCCATGCCTTAAGGTAATTGCTACCCCCATCTTCTCCTGACTAGCTGACAACACTCCCCTCTTGAATACCCTGGTATTCCTATGTAACTTTACAGTGGTACCTACTGATGTTTCAGTGTGTCAGGCCCCAGTGAGAAAAGCACATGCCTGAGATGGAAAAGATTTTATATAAATGATGGCTATGATACTAAATACGTTGATACCACCAATTACTTGTTATCTGCTGTTGGTTTTCTTGTTTGTAAAGACTGAACCAAGGATGCCTGCTGATGTTACATCATGTTAACAATGGTCAAAGGGTGGGAATACTGCTACTGTGTGTGTAATTTGATACAGATGTAACACACCTATATGTGATGTTAAGAAATGCAAATAACATGTGGTTAAATAAAAGATTAATTTAGTAAAAGTGTGAGTTTTTAAACGTGAACTTAGAAATATTCCTGTCCATGCCCTGATGAGAATGGTATTAGTGAACTAAGTGCAGGGCTACTGGAATGGTACAACACTGGAAGGCCAAATTACGTGGCCTGGTTTACCAAAATATGCAACATGAAAAATGCAGATTATGTGCCCTTGTGGGGCACATTTTGTGATAGTATTACCTCATTATTTTGTTATTTTTATACATTAATACTATCTGGGCAAATGTCTCATTTCATTAATTCCAATCCGACACCCAAATACAACAGTAGCAACAGAAAGATAACCAGTCAGCCTTTACAAAGGGCTTTCCACTGTGTTGCAACAAATGTTGTTTTTAGTAACTTTTGATCCATTTGAGTTAGAAACAAAAAAATGTTTTTTGTTAAAACCTGCAGATTATGCAGCAGATGACGGATTATGTGGCAGAAGTAGCAAATTCATAATTGGGTGGAAAAGGCCACTACTGCAAAATCCCATAATTTCAGTGCCCCTGTGAGGCACCTCAGGGTTCATGTTTACCTTATATGTGGGCCAGACTGTTATCAAACAAGCAGCAAAATGATAGTCTATTACATCAAGCACATGGGGTTTCTGTACAGGCCATGCCTTTGAAGCACCTATTTCAAAGTGCTCTGATGTGTGATACTGAACAAAATGGATGTCAGTGAAACAAAGCGTTTGCTTAGGATCACAGTTTGGTCACGCAGGGAAGCCGGGAGTAACCCTAGATTTTCCAGTTTCGTACTGTGCAATTCAGCCACTAGAAAGATCTGTTTATGGCAGTAAAGCTTAATGCTTCATCTTTAACTCTTGGAGGATTTGACTAGAGCATGGATGATAGACAAGGTCCTCAGTTGTACATAGCACAAACCTTGCCCACGGACCTAAGAGCACTTCACAACACACAGACTATATTTGTTTTATTTTCCAGCAGAGAGATATAACTAGATTCACGGGATGCAAAGCTGAGGCTGGGGCTCGAGACTGACCGCCATGATGCATGGTGGGCAGCTGTGGCCACTGGGCCACATCACCTCCTGTGAGAGCTCAGCTGATTTTGAGTTTGAGGGTCCAAGCAGATGTGAGCTGAGCAGAGCCGGGCCTCAGGCTCCACATTTCAGTGGCTTGCCCATCTATAATGGCATGCAAAAGACAGGAGTGAGGGGCAGAATCCATGCAAAAATGTAAAAACCTTTTGAAGAGGAGAGTTGGAGGGTGGAAGGGGGAAGGTGGATGTAAAGAAAGAAAACAGCTAAAACAAGGTAAGTCAAGAGAGAGAAGAGTGGTGAAGAGTAGCGCAATGGGAAGCAATGAGGATGTAAAAAAAAAAAAAAAAAAGTTGAGGTGGGAGGTAAAAATGAAAAGAGAAAACTGGCACATGGATAGAGATCTAGATATAAGAGGCAGAAATGTCAAAATAACTTAAGAGGCAGAGTTGGATTTAACAGGGCAGGACTACCAGGAGTTCATAAGAAGCTGAGGGAGAAAGGCAGAGGAGAGGTGGTAGTTAGAGGGTTAGAACCAGCGAATGAATAGTAGAGGTTGGGTAAAGACAGCATGGAGGTGAGATATGGATGGAATGAGGCAGAATTATTGAGAAAGGTAAAAGACTGTGGGAAGAATGAAAGGTAATGTAGAACATGGAAAGGAGAGGTGGATGCAAGAGAAGCAATAACAGTGGGACAATGTAGGCGATGGGGGAGTAAAAGGGAAGAGGTGGATATAAAGGGGGACAGACCAGCAAAAAAGGTAGGAAACTGAATAGAGAGATGAGAGGTGAAGGGCCTTACTGGATGGGAGATGTAGATTTGAGAGAAGCAGAGCCAGCAGGAGAACGTATGCGGAGGGGATTGAGAAAAAGGAAATGGAGAGAGAATAGAATGACAGAATCAGTGAGTAATGTAAAAGGCAGTGGGAGAGATGAGGTGAAGTGTGGAGCATGGAAGAGAAAGGTGGATATAAGAGGGACAGAACCAGTAAGAAAAGCAACAAAGCTGGGAGATGTAAGAAGGACAGAATCCATGAGATAAGGTCGAGTCTGGCGAGAGATGAGAAGAAGAGTAGAGCATGGAGGGGACTGATTGGGTGTAGGAAGGAGAGAATCATTGAGAAAATATATCGGCTTCAGAAGGATGGAATGGAGAGGTGGACATAAATGAGACAGAACCAGTGATAAAGTTAAGAAGCTGGGCCAGAGGTCAGTGGTCATGGGTAGAGCATGGGTAGGAGGCATGGATATAAGAGTAGCTAACTCCTCAATAAGCAGAGTGGAGAGAGAGAAAAACGACAGTGGTGAGATGTGGATGGAAGAGTGGAACCATCAAGAAATGGTAAGAGTTTGGCAGGCACAGGGAGACAGGAAGTAGAAGGTGGATTAGATCTTAGATGGGCAGAACCTGCAACAGAAAGTTTCAGGCTTGGAGAGCGATGAAGAGTAGATCAGGGAGGTAGAAGTCAATGTAAGAGGGACAGACTCAGCAGAGAAGCTAAGACAGAAAGGAGGAAGGGAGAAGTACATGTAAAAGGGACAGAACCAGTAAGAGAAGGTAAAATGAAAGAGGACATAGGAAAGGGATAGGCGCAGAACCAGAAGTGAAGATAAAAATCTGTCCGGAGAGTTGGAGTGCAGCTTCGGAGGAACACCTGGATGCCAAAGGGGCAATACTAGCAAGAGACTGACAGGCAAGGCAGAAAGAGGAGGAAAAAAGTAGAGAGAGAATTGAGGGGAAAGGTGTATGTAAGAGTGGCAGAATTAGAGGGTGAAGGTAAGACGCTTGCAGAAAAATGACAGGTGAACAAGAGATAATGCAGGCATGAAGTGGATGCAAGAGGGGACTGAACCAGCCAGATTAGGTAATACGCTGCGCAAGAGATGAGATGTGGTGAAAGGTGGAGCGTGGAGGGAAGAGCTGGATGTAAGTGGGTAAAATGAGCAAAAGAGTAAGAGGCGGGAGGTAAAAATGTCTTTGAACCGTTTGAACCATCTGCTGAAGTCTGTAAAGCATTGGTCTTAATTTTGAGAAGCATGGCCACACTTCATAAAAGCTGGAGATTGTGAAACATTCTCATTGTGTCTGCTGAATTTCAGCCTGCTCTCTGGGTACTTTATTACTTCTCTTGACCTTTCTAGTAAATCTTCCTCCTAGTGGGACCATTTCCTGCCAATGTCTTGACCAGCGATCTAAAGATCATAGCTGCTGCCCTGACCTCCCTTGCAATACCTTGCTTGCCTCATCATTGGTTCCTATCAAAGTAAAAAAAAAAATCTAAAACAAAAAAAAACATCTAAACAAGCTGTGGCCGTTCCACTGGTCAAAAATCCTTCTGCAGGCTCAAACCTTCTCAACATCTTCTGACATCTCTGCCTATCGCTGGGTCAGCTAGTAGGATGAGTTTTTTCATTAATGTGAATAAACTGGGCTCCTTGCTTAGGCTGGCTGAGCTGGTGTTGCACAACTCAAAAGATTGCTGCAGCCTTAGGGTTGGTGTACACAGAGTCAGTCTGAGTATGCTGACAAAGCCAGCTGGTTTATAGTCATGTGCAAAATGACAATGACCAACCTAGGCAAACAGTATTATGTGTGCCTCTACCCACAACAAATAATCTGAAACCTCTGGAAGTGACAGTGAAGCCCAGGGAAACTGCTGCCTTTCAGAAGCACAGTTAGCATTGGCCTCAGGAGAAGAGAAGAAGGGGGAGTGTACACAAGAAGAGGGCTACGTGGCAGGAGGACAGCTGTGGAGTGAGAGGGGTATTCCATAAAGTACTTCAGTGCACATGGAGTGATCTGCCAACCACTAAACCTATGCGGGTAAGTCAGTAGATTCAATGCTGGTGATTTGCCACAGGAGATTAGAAGACCAAAAGTGTTTGGTTAGGGAGCCTAGTGACTGGAGTTACTTGTAGGTTTTTGAAATAGTCTTGCATTCAAATATCTCCTTAACCAAGATCAAATGAATTTACCTGAGGGCATGCACAATAGTTCTGGTCCCTTTGCAATTTCACAAGTACCTTTTTAGATGTTAGGTACATGTGACTTAAAATTTGTAAAATTGTAAGTCTCTGGTATTACTTTAGTTTTATTTTGCAAGTCAAGCACCACCATCCACAACCCACCTATTTCACATTGCTACATTTCCTTTCCATGTAGCTTTAAACTGCACAGAGTTTACTACACTAAGGGTCATATGTACGAACACATTTCCCCACTGACAAAGAATGGGAAAAACCCTTTGCTACATCTGGCCCTATGCCCCTATTTTTTGATGATTTAAGGTATCTTTTTAGCTTCTAGTATAGCTTTTGGCAGTCTTTATTTCCCTGGCCAGAAATTGTTGTCCCTTTTTTAGCCATCTATTCTGTAATCTTTAATTTAATTAATCTCTTTGCAGTGCTTAATAAGTAATCCCTGTGTTTGGGTGCTCAGCATGCAGGTGTGATCCATCCTTTAGTACTTCTGCCTGCCAATGTGTTAGACATCTCTTCTGTGTATGACATGTTCAATCTTGCTTTCGGTTGTTTGCTGCAGCAATTGCAGGTCACTCACCCAATCCATCATGTATCATTTATGTTGACCCCTCCATGCCCGCTGAAAACAAGATGCCTTATCTTGAACTTCACTCGTGTGACTACCCGATCCAGCATGTATAATTTATGTTGACCCCTCCATGCCCGCTGAAAACAAGATGCCTTGTCTTGAACTTCACTCGTGTGACTGGAGGAATAGGAAGTCACTTAAAGTCCCGCTTTATAGCTGGGACAATCTGATCTGGACTTTTACTCATGCACTAATCTGGAAACAATTAGTGAACATCTGAGTAGTCATGTCATTTTTGGAACTACCTAAGCGTAGCTTTTTCACCCAGTTTGATTAAAGTAATGTATTCCTGTTTAAAACAGCTTGAAAACATAAGTACTCATTTTATTAGGATAATTGTTTATATTGTAACCGTTTTAGTGATCTCCACACTAGGTAAGTAGTTTCTTGCAAAGCTGCTTCAACATGCCAGAAAATCCATTTCAACTTCATCTTTCTTACGGAAGAACAATCACCGGAGTTATCTTGACATTTTTATTGTTGCCTGAAAATTGGTGAAGGCAAGGGGCGGGCAGCAGGTGCTTTTAAAACCATAATATATTTGCAACAAGGTGCCCCCACGCCTCCCCTGTGAGATGACACCGGTCGCAAAAATGCGAGCCGGCCCTGGTTGTCACTTCCTGTGATGTGAAAACTTAGAGGGCCCTCTCGCAGGTTGCTGTGCAGCCCGAGGCTCCACAAATAATAGAACCAGCCCTGTTAACAAGAACATATTGTTCTGGAGACCTTTCCCTCAGGCTCCCGCAGGGAGCTGGCTGGAGACAGCTGGAAAGGCTGCATGGGAGGATCTGGGAAATCTGTCCCTGTTGTACGATTGGATATGTGACTCGTGAGCCAACCAGGGACAAAGTAGCCAAAGGCGGGCACACAGATAGAAACGCCTGGATGCGGTCAGTTTCGTGGAGAGGGGAAGTGAGTGCCTATGAATAAAATAAATAGGCTTAGTGGTTTGTGTGCTTGCTAAAGTGATATTTGTCTAATACGAAGATTAAAAGAATGAAAGAGATCGTTTATAAAACTCAAATCGGGAACCAAACAGTCTCCTGGCAGACACTGAACCGACCATCTAGAGAGGCTGCACGGACAGAGTATTTTGCACTTCTAGTTAGTTGACATTTTTCTTCAAAGTATCACATACAAAGACGGCAATTTTCAACACTAAGGATAAGATTGTCTAAATGTCAATGTAACATGTTTTATACTGTTCCCGAGTTTTGCACAATAAAGTCGACACAAGGGGAAATGTGTTCATTCGTCCATGATCACAAAACGTGGAAGTGGAGAACCTCGGATCACAGTTCATGACGCAGGGTTTAGTAAATTAGCACCTGGTCTATTTCTACCAATCTAATCCCGAGAGACATTGTTTCCCTTTGCGTGCAATGTTTAATGCTAGAAGAGGCTGCAGCCCTGAAATATGATTGTAAAGGGGGCTAGGACATGAGTTTATGATCTCAGATGACAGCCCTATGTTGCGTTATCAGTGGAAAGAGAAAGATGAGTGCCTAATCCTAGCAACCATCCTGCCTTGCTGTTAAATGTAAAAAAGCAGATATCACAGCCCTCAAAAAGTAGGATTTACGTGGCTGAATCGTGTAGTGGAAGGTATTTCAGTAGGAATGTGACAGGAAAATCAGTTCACCAATAATAACACACATCCCTCTCTCAAAAGTGAAATGGGAAGCTAGTCCTTAGGACCAGCAGTATATGGCATGTGTGAAGTGAGGGTGGAACGGAGTCTGTTAACTCCTGCACGCTGCTATATAGCAAATCCCAAGCAGTAAGTAGTGCAAACGTCTTAGTTCACAGAACACAGCTAAATTGTATGTCTGAAATAAACAACACAAAGGAGACTTAATGGAAGGTTGGTATATGGATTGCAGGATAAAGAGTAACACGAACTGATGTGCAAAGTTAACCTTTCGTTTCCTCTAGATTGCCGATGTGTGAATGAGTGACACGTAGATAAATAGGCATTCAATAACCGAATAACCAAGCCCCAGGAAAGAGTGGTATGCGTAGTCATGGCACAATAATACTGTGTGTTTTGGGGAAGTGGAATCTGCTAGATAAGAGATGGCTTTATGTTTAGAATATATGAATCACCCAACCACTAGTGTTTCCTCCATCCCCTAGCCTTCAATGGACCGTTCCCCTTACAATGCAAAACAGATATCAGGCAAGACTTCACAGTTGTGTCTACAGATACAGATGTCAGTCAGGTGTTGTCAGTGAGTACAGACATGGCCATGCTTTCCAAAGATAGTCAGTAGATACGGTCAGTTGGATCTTCACAGTTTAGTCAGAGGATCAAATTGGCGTTGTCTCTAGTTAAAGATCAAAGAAGAGCAGGCAGCTTGCTACATTCCATTTCGTAGGGTCTGGCTGCTATGCGACTGCCTCTGTCTCATCTCCTGGTCCAGTTGCTCCTTCAGAGTGATCACCTATGGAAAAAAAATAGCAGATGTACAAAACAATACACATTAGGCCTTGTATTGATGTTCAATCAATGAAAAATGTGCAAGTGCAAAGTCTTCTTGTACCAGAGTCTGAACCACACAAACTCAATGTTAGAACTTTCATTCAGAGCAGTTGTACAAGAGCAATCTATTCAGTGCAGACACTTAAGGGCTTTAAGGGGAGAGGTTCTTTACAGTGGCCAACGCTGCAGGTCAGCTCCATGAGGTATGTCCTTCCAGTGTTAAAAATGACATTATTTGCAAGTCGCAACAGCACCCTTTATCTTTTTTTATATTGAGACCTGCACTCCCAAGCCAAAGGTGGATACTCACATCTTTCTTGTAAACCACCAAGGCCCGGATTTACTGCCTTTTTTCCAAGCACAACATTTAAATCTGCTGCATTGTGCAAGGGGCATACCCTGCACAGCGGCATACCTACTGAAATTCGCCTGCTGGTGCTCAAACAAGGCTATCTTGTACAACAGAAACCCTCACATCATGGCACAGGACATGTACAGAAGGCATGTATTTCCATAACGAATTCAGAAGTTTTTTAACACAGTGGCTGAGGTCTGTGCACTGCAGCACACACGCAAAGCTTCGTTTTTTTGCGGAGAAGTGAGCACATTTTCCCTTGTTTGTATCTTCTTCAATTAGGCATTACTTTTGACACTTAGTCAGGCCATCTCAGTAGAATGGGCTTTGTGTAGGAAGACCAACGGGCCAGTGGTGGCTGCTGCCAGTGGGGCTTGGTGAGGCAGCGCAGGGAGGGAGGTTGGGGAGGTGATTAAAAAATAATATTAAAAAGAATTACCTGCCGCTGCCGGCCCTCCATGTTCCTCTGCTCCTGCTGCCTCAGTGCTTCTTTGCTCACTCCCCTCCCCACCCAATCCAGACACTTCTCTCATGCTGTTACCTGGCATGAGAGAAGCGTTGGTACTGGCCTGAGTGGGCTGAAATGACGTTCAGTTAGGGACTGGGAGCCTGCACTGATTCACAACCCACCTTTGCAACACAGCTCAGATGGAGAGTGTGCATGTTGGTTTGGCCGACCTAAGATGGCCGTCCAAACCAACAAGCACACTTACAGTGCACTGACTACTACTCCTCCTCCACCCGCTGGCGCAGAGGATGGTCCTGCCCTAGACTCGGCGGACTAAAGTGGAAATATAAAATTATAAGAAAATCCTTTTATTATCATTTTATTTCTCTGCTTTCTGCTGTCTTTCAGCAGTAGGGCGATTCTCCTTCACCACAAGGGAGGGGGCAGCCCTGCAATAGGCCCCAGTAACGCCCCCTTGATACAAAGCGGCACAAGTTGTTTTTAGCACTGTGAAAATAAATCTTTCTAGAACAAAACACCTTTTCTTTTGGATAGTAAATACCATTCGCTGCTCTGCACTTTGCTATCAATGGCGTGAAGCCTTAGTAAATCTTGGCCCACATTGCATGGGCCAAACGGAAGTGAAGTAAGGGATGGATTTGGGTACTGAAAACATGAATTGACGACAGGCAGGCACTATTACTATGCATAGTTATTTTTATTGGGTTAATTTGGGGAGAAATTTGTGGTAACTGAAACTTTTTAAAGGTTCTAGTGCCGGCTGCATTATCCAAGACTGAAAACGCCATTATTCCATTGTAGCTCATTCACAAGTCTTCTAATGCATACCCTCAGATCAATAAATCTTCTCACTGTCTGGTCCCTGAATCCATTACTCACTCTTAGATTCCCCAAGCCCCAGCTCACCCTGGGAACTCTGAATTACCGGTCAGGTTTTTAAATTCCTGGTAAGCCTTAGGGATCCTCACTTTTCACTGACCAACATGACCCCAGAGTTTCACATTCATATTACAGTCTGGAGGCTTCTGTTTATCCTCAAGAATCCGATGTCTGTCAGTTGCCCTCTAAGCTACCCACGTACCAGGACCCTTAGGCCCACTTGCACTTGTCGGTCCCCTGATGATCCTGCTCAGGCTCGGTTCCCAAGGCTTCATCTCACTCTGGAGGTGCCTTTAGATTCCAGCTCTTCTTCTTCTTATCTCCCAATGTCCCTGTTAACCCTCAAGCCCAGCAGTTCCTATTCACTCTTGCCTAGAAACCTCAGGGTACTCTTCAGATCTTTGAAAGCAGTGTAAACCATAAGGTTCTCCAAATCTTATAATTCTCATGTTGTTCCTTCTGCTCTGTTGTGTAAGACATCTTGGTCCTTGAATATTTTTATGTTGTGGGAAGAGCCATGACCTGAACCTACTTGGCATGCTACAGGAAATCACTTCAACTGCAGCCTTTCCTTCAATTTCTATATTTTATCTGATGCCCATTTTTTTAGTTCACAAACAGGCTTCTCCTTTCTTTACTTAATTTCACCTTCACTCTCACCTATTGCATCTTTTGGATTTTCTGTTTCCATGTGTCCTTCCATTTTTCACACCAACTTTTCATTCTATATGTGCCTGCCTCCATCAGCCTTGTTCTCATTCCCCTTCCCCCATTTTATTCTCCCCCTTTATCATTCTACGTTCTAATCTTTTACCCCCCCTCGTTTTCAATCTTTTCCTGTCTCTCTTCCTCTCCCCCCCTTAGTCTATTTTATGATCCCTATTTCTCTCATCCTGCCCTATTTCCCTCTGTGATTTCCTTTCCCTCTGTCTATAGACCATTTCCCACTCCTCTGTCTCAAATGTAAGCTTTCTTCATTCTTTTTCTACAGTTCACTTTTTGGTCTTGGAAATTCTCCCTTACATCAGTTGTTTTTGTGTTATACTTAATTCCACCCAGCAACTGAAATCCTTTGTGTCTTGTACTACACCTATTGTTATATCCACTTTGTTTTAGTTATTGCCTGGCAACAGCAACTACTTGCTTTAGCAAACCTAGACATTTCCAGAAGACCAGCATTCCCCATAGAAATTCAATTGACTGCTGTTCCTGCAAATGCCTTGAGTTCTGCATTATTCCAATGGTGATTCAGGGAAGTGAAGGGATCTTGTTCTACCTTTAATAGTGGGCAGACTAAGAGCCTGATTTAGAGTTGGGTGGTAATGGGAAATTCACAGTTTTTCAGGGGGAGTGTTAAAACCAGGTGAGAATTCACTCGTGGTATTCATTTTACCGTACTACCCCTTTCTTAAATAAAGTTGCACTGGTGGGTTCTACAATAGATTTGGCACGTTCTGTAGGCACCCAACCATTTTTTTTAAATCAAGCCATAGCCAGCTGTACCGTCAGAACTAAGGTGGGGGAGAAAGAGAGAGAGAAAGAAAGAGAGACAGAGAGAGAAAGAGAGAAAGAAAGAAAGCAAAAGAGAGAGAGAGAGAGAAAGAGAAAGAAAGAGAGAAAGAAAGAGAGAATAAATCATACTTTGCTTATTCTAACTGACCATTAAACCTCGGACATCCTTTACATCATCCTTCATTGTTCACTCTTTTTCTCTCTATGTAATCTCCTTTCTCTTCCTTATTGATCCCCATCCTTCACTCTCTCTTCACCAACCTCTCATTCTAACTTCTCCAATCAGTCTTTCCTTACTTCATCTATTCCTTAGTCTCTTCCTCTCTTCATTTTTTATCTTGCTCGCCATCTCCTTATTAAGAATTATTTTCTTCCCTCCCATCTTTCCTTATCTTCTCTCCCTCAATTGTTTTTCTGTTTAATCTCTCCTCTCCCCCTCTAAGGGTCTTCCTGCCCCTATTCCTGTCTCTCACTTCCTTTTGTATCTATGTCCTTTTCTTTCTCTATCACTCCCCTGCCTCTGGTCTTTTACCCCAAAATGGTAAGGATGGAGAATGAGTTTTGTTGTTTTTGTTTTTTTACAGCAACAAATGAAAAAATGTGTTTTCCTTTTAGCCATTTCTATTAAGGTATGTTTTAAATGTATTAACAATGTCTGGCTTTCTTAGTGTGTTTGTCTCTCTTCCATTGTTTTTGAGCCACCCACAGAACAGCACTGGAATGAAACTCCCAATCTGAATCCGACACCACTGGCAGCAGACACCTGCAGCTTTTCTGCCCAATCACTGTGGCCTGCTGCAGGGGACAAAAGCCTCTTATCAACACCCAAGTGTGGCTCAAAAGAATTCAGGATGGGAGGAGATTTACCACATGTAGGGCCTGCTCGGGCCAGCCCACTGTCATTCTGCAAATAACAATGAATATGCCTTACTTTATGGCTTGCTCAGACAAATTCTCCCCTAAGGCTACAGCAGCCTTTCAGGTCCTGCACCTGTTGCAAAATATACCAAGGCATGTGGAGCTACTTTATCCACTGGATGCAAAAAATGGCCCACCATCTAGCCTCTGCCTGAGGGAAACGACGTTTGGGATTACACCTACTGTGAAATGCCATTATATTGGAGATATATATATATATATGAATTTTCACTGAAAAAACAAAGGTTACAGGGAAGTTATAGTTAGGTTTTGAATGTACTCGTACAAAACCATAGAAATTCAGCAGTTCTAGTTAGAGTTCTTTCAAGTAACTAAAACTTGCGTCCTAAGGTAACTAACTCACGCCTTCGCCATGCACAATTGTCTCATCAATAAGTTTATTGCAAATGTTGCATCAAGAGGATGAAAGATGGCATAGAATATGTCATCAATGATATAATATGTAGAGTAATTAGGTATGCATGGCAAAGGCCCAAGTTATAGTTACCTTAAAGTGTGAGTTTTAGTTACTTGAACTATAATTGCTGAATTTCTATGGTTTTGTATGAGTAAATTCAAACCTAACTATAACGTCCCTGTAACCTTTGTTTTTTTAGTGAATATATATATATATATATATATATATATATATTTTCTACATATAGTAATTTTAATTGCTATACATGAATCCAACCACCTGAGGCTAACCCCCTATAATCACCCAATCTTTCACCGTGCACTGCCTTCTTCCCTGTGCAGTAGAGGTTGCCAGCAAGGGCTTGCCTGCAGCCAGTTCCTGGGGCCATCCCCCCTAACTACCCAATCCGATGTTGTGCACGGCCTTTTGCACATGGACGTCAGAAGTTAGCCGCAATTTCTGTGGGTGTCAAAATAGGTGTGAGAGGCTGTATCTGGGGGTAAGAGTGGCTGTCAGTGTCGGTGTGAGGGTGCATACGGTGTTTTAGAGGGTGTGCGTGGGTCTGCGAGTGGGTTCATCAGGGTGTCAGTGGGTGTGTGACGGTCTGAATGAGTGTGTGAGCGCGTAGCTGTCTTGAGTCGGTCTGAGTGTGTACATGAGGGTCTGACTGGGGCTGTGAAAGTGCATGAGGGTCTGGGTGGGTCTGTGAGTTGGTGCGTGAGTGAGTGGGTCTGAGTAGGTGCGCATAAGTGTAAGTCGGGTGTGTGAGTGGGAAAATTGATTGAAAGAGAGAGAGAGAGAGAATGGGACAGAGATGGGGCTTTGATGTCTGATATACTTAGAATGAGCTATTCATCTCCAATTTGAAATAAAAAAAATTATTTGTTTTTTTCAAAAATATAATAATTTGTCTTTTTTATAAAAAAAAAAAATGGAAATGAGTCCAGCTGGACTCAAACCTCCATAGCTCAGTGTGAAGCCCTGTGACCTGTTAATTATTTTTTTTAAACTTTTTTTCTAGCCTTTTATGTGCTTTCATATTATTTCTTTAAACCTGAAGTGGGCACCCCTGGGACACAGTAGGAGTCGGCCCTAGGGGGTGGCAGTTCCAAGGGCATCAGTGGCTCTATGAGGGGGGCCGCGGGCCCCCTCCAGTGAGAATGGCCTTGCAGGCTGGTGGTCCCTAGGGCTGTTTTTTCACACTTTGCCACAGGGAGGGGTAGTCCCCAGGTCGCCACGTATACTCTTGCCATCTAGTGTTGGGCCCGGATGTGTGTAAGTTGCTTTTCTTCAAAGAAGTCTTTCATATCACAGGCTACTGTGACTCCTCCTCTTGTTGGCAATGTGCATAGTGCTGAAATCCATTTTTAGAATGTTTCCCCTCATGGCGGGTGAGAATGGACAGTGAAGCAAAGTAATGTATTGGGAGATGTCAGCAAAAAAGAGAAAGAGATAGTAGGAGACACCTAAATGGCCACAGGTGCCCCTGAAGGAGGGTGGGCACATGTGAATCTACAGCACTGTGTGCAAACACAGAGGCTTCTACGGTAAGTCACATGTTCCATTCAAACCATGTGTGGCTATAGATACACATGCTGTGTATTGACTGTAAGGCAGTCTTCACAAAAGAGATGTCTAGTATGTAGGTGTTGCAGTAGATTGAAAAGGTGCATGTAATATTGCCTAAACAACATTGGCTTTTTTTGCGGGTAGCACATCCACGTAGAAATGATTTGTAAAAGTGTCATGTGGATCAGGTAGCTGTTTTCCACAGGTCAGCTATAGGAATGTCCCCCAGGAAAGCCATTAAGGCTCCTTTTTATGAGTATAGTGGGCTCTAAGAGGAATGGGTAAGGTCTTCTTGTATTTATCAAACTATGTCTGGATGCATCTCACAAGCCATCTGGCAATACTTGATTTAGACAGGGCCTTTATGGGGTTTGGAGAAAGCAACAAAGAGTTGCTGTACACTTCTAAATGGTTTAGTTCTGTGAATACAGTACAAGGGCTCATTTCCATGGACAGCCCATTCCGCAATTAAGTCAGGTTGTGGGAAGAAGACAGGGAGTTCAAAGGATTAGGGTGGAACTGGGAGACCACCTTTGGGAAGAATGTGGGGTTAGTGCGAAGCACAACCTTATCTCTATGTACTTGGAATAAAGGTTCTTTTAAGATTAGTGACTGTAGCTCACTTACATGCTTGAGTGAAGTGATAGCCACCAAAAATGCCACCTTTCTGGAAAGGATCTGAGGCAGGAATGGAAGGGCTCAAATGGTGGACCCATGAGCCTTACCAGCAGAATACTGATGTTTCATGTCGGGGCCGGTGGGACCAGAGGGGGAATGACTCTTGAGACCCTCCATGAAAGCCTTAATAACTGGAATTCTGAAGCAAGAGAGGTGTTGTCTGTTCTAAAGATAGGCAGCCACAGCAGCCAGGGTTAGCCATATGGAGGTGAAGGCCAATAAGCAAACCTGCAAGTGAAGCAGGTAGCAGGCAATGTTCTGTACTGTGGGTGTTAAAGGCTCAATGTGTTTTGGGTGACAGTAGTACAAAAACCTCTTCCACTTGGCCGCATAGCAGGCATGGGTGGTAGATATGGATGCTCCCTTGAGAATGCTCATGCATATAGGTGGGAGATTAAGGTATCTAACTTCGAGGACCTGAGGGGCCAGATGGCAAGGTTTGGAAACCTGGGTCTGGGTACTTGATTGCCTCCTTGTTCTGCTTCAGAAGGTCCGGTCTGTTGGGGAGTCTCTCATGTGGTACCAGAGACAGTATATTAGAGTCATGAACCAGGGCTAGCAGGCTAATGTAGGAGCCATCTGGATGAGGGTCAGAGACATCTGCTGAAGCCTCCAAACCACAATGGAAGTAGTGGGAGAGGTGGAAAAGTGTGGGAAAATATCCCTGACCAACTCATCCATAGTGCATTGCTGTTGGATTGCGGGTGTAAGATCACAGAGGCAAAGTTTGGGCATTTGGTGTTTTCTGCTGTGGCGAAGATGTCTATCTCTGGGAAGCCCCAATGATGCAAATACTGACAGAGGACTTGCAGATGAAGCTTCCACTGGTGGACTTGTTGCTGCATCCTAAGGAGGTTGGCAAAGTTGTTGTCCATAACCTGAAGGTACTCTGCCAGTAGATGGGTTTTGTGATGTAGAGCCCACAGCCAAATGTTCTAGGCTAGCTGTGGGAGCTGGGAAGAACAGATGACACAATGTTCCTGAAGATAATACATAGCTATCATACGGTCTGTCTAGACTACAACAAATGTTCCTGTCAGGATTGGTAGGAAAGCCTGCAGTGTTAGGTGAACAGCTAGGAGTTCCAATTAACTGATGTGGAGGCCCTGGTGTTTGTGCTCCCATTAGTCTTGGACAGTCAGGTTGTGGAAGTGCACACTACATCCAGTAAGGGTGGCGTCCAATGTAACAGTCCTCTGCAGAACTGGGACTAGGAAAGGCCACCCCTGCAACAGGTTGTTGGTGTTCTACCACTGCAGCGAGTGACAAGTGCGGTGGCTGATCAACACTGGATCAACATTAGATGATCTCTGCTTGAGACCATTGTTGGATTAGGAATGCCTGTAAATTATGCATGTGTAGCCTGGCATTGGGCACTATGGCAAATCGGAAGGTCATCATGCTGAGGAGGCGCATGGCTGTCCTGACCATAACCTAGTGGTCTGGTTGGAAAAGAGGGATCAGTGCCTGACAGGACTGGATCCTGGCAGGGTTTGGATAGTCCATGCCAACCTCTGAGTTGAAAACTGTCCCCAGGTAGGGTTAGATCCAGAGTGGCTGTAGATCAGATTTTGTGGCATAGATGGTAAACCATAATTTGTTTAAGACGTTTATCATGATTTATGTATGTTTGCAGCATTGCTGGCAGGTGATGCTGTTGATCAGCCAGTCATCCAGGTCGGGGAAGACATGGATGCCCTCTCTGCATAGTTGAGCAGCCACCACCACGAGGCACTTAGTAAACACCTGAGGTGCAGTGGTGACCCCGAAAGGGAGCACTTTGAACTAGTAATGCTTTTCACTCACTACAAACTTGAGACACTAGCAATGCGCTGGATGAATTGTTATGTGGAAATAGGCATTGTTTAGGTCTAGAACGGTCATGAAGTTGCCTGCAGAAGCAGGATGACATCTTGAAGAGTAACCATGTGGAAGTGTTCTGAGAGAATGTATTTATTTAGGTGCCTGAGGTCCAGAAAGGGTCTGAGGGAACCGTCCTTTTTGGGAGTCAGGAAGTACAGAGAGTATACTCCTGTGCCCTGTTGATGATGGGGGATAGCTTCAAAACCCTTTTGAGAAGAGGCAACTGGACCAAATCCTGAGTAGCTTTTGATGTTCAGGGAAGAGTCTGTTTGCAGGGTGGAATGTGGGGAGGCATGGATGTGAGCTCCAGACAATAACCATGATAATATCCAACACCCTCTGGTCAGAGGTGATGTTTTGCCATATGGTAAGAACCTCTGAAGGTGCCCCCGGCAGGTCCTGTATAGCAGGGGAATTGGGGGCTGGGTGGGCAAGTTAGGGTTTGGTAATGATGGCAGCTTCTTTGGGGTAGCCCCCCTTACCTCTGCCTTTTGAATTGTTGCCTCTGAAGGATTCCTCAGAGTCTCCTCTGGGAGAGGACTGCTAGGCCTGTGGAAGCTGATAGGATGTAAAGGAATCTGGGGCCTTCGAGCCACCATAGTAGAGCAAGTGAAAGAAGGAGCCATGAGGAACAAGTGTTTGAAGTGTGCTGATAGTATTTGCTGTCTCTGTATCTTTTTACTTTGTTTTCTAGTGTCTGGTACACCTGTGGCCTGAATAGATGTGGACTATCAAATGCCATTGTAAGCAAGTTCTTTTTGACTTCTGTTTTGAAGCCGGACATACGGAGCCAGGTGTGCCTCCACAAGAGAACGCTGGAGTTAATCTTCCTGGCAGCAGTATCTGCAGCATCTAATGTGCAATGGATAATGGTGATGGAGATCTCTTTCTTCTCAGAGACAATCTCAGCCTCCTTTCATGTGCTTCTCTCAGAGACGTTGGAGGAGCTCCTCTATCTAGTCCCAGTGGGCGCAGTCATATCTTGAGCAGCCCAACAGAGTTAGCATTACACCAATGATTGGCTAATTGTGTCCCACCTTTTACCTGCAGCGTCTATACATTTGCTCTCCTTGTCTGTTGGAGGGGCCTCACCAGGTAGCTGTGAGCTGGCCTTTTTATGGGCGGTAGTGAAAATCAGATGGGAGCTGGCCACAAATGTAAATAGGGTCAGTCAGGGAGATCTTATATTTCTTGTCCACCCTGGGTGTAATGACCCTAGCACAGACAGAGTCTTGAAAAATGTATGAGGTATGGAGCAGCATTCCCTTCAGCATGGGGAGGTTTTGGGTGGAACGGTGGGTGGAGGAAAGCGTTTCAAAAGGAAAGTCCTCCCCAGAAGGTTCAGTATGGAGAGCCACCTTATGGAAGGAGGCAGCCCCACTGAAAAGTTCTTGGAAGGACGCAGAGTCATCCGGAGGGGAGGGCAGGGTACACGTAACGGGTCTGTGTCCCTCAGTGGATTTTTATCGTAGGAGTCACAACCCTGTCCCCCCAATCCTTGACCTCCTGTGTCAGAGTAAGGTGACCCCTGAAGTGTAAGGGAAAGGGGGGACCCTGGAGAAGCAGGAAGGTGAGGGTTGTGAGGTGTTGGGTGTATGAAAGGCTTAGGGCTAGGAAACTTGCCCAATTTCTTACGTTGCTTGGTAGAGCTGGCATGTCCAGTTCTTCCTCAAAGGATAGTTAGCATTTGAATGGCTGAGAGCAGACCTCGGAGGGAGGGTGAACATCTGGCCCATATGAGGATGAATGACCAAATGTTTCTGTCAAGCGTCGATATCCTCTTGCAGTTTATGGAGAATTGGTTCACCATCACCCGAGCTGCGGTCGGCCTTGTTGGTTGATGCCTTGGGTTTTGGCTCGGAGGCCAGTTTTGATTTCGACACCAAAGATGTAGGCCCTGATGGTCTTGTTGGTGCTGAGCCAGAACTAGGCATTATGTCTGACGGTGGTGTTTGAAGTCGTCGACCCATGACGAAGGGAGAAAGTAGACACAATAGAGAACAAAACCTGTGTAGACCGAGAAACTGTACCACAACAATGCCGAACCAGAACACAATCTAACAATGGAGATGATGATGATCATACGCATTAACAACAAGAGGAGAACTCACTGTACCTCATGACCTGAAAGACTTCTTCGAAGTAAAACAACTTGACCACATCCATGCCCAACACTAGATGGTAGGAGTATGCACAGCATGTGTATTTACAGTTACACACACACACCTAAAAATATATATAGAACCTGCACGTTTTGAGCAGTAAAACTGGGAATTTTTCACTTGAGAGTTATTGCTGTGCTGCTGCCTTCTTTCCTCATCTGGGGTAAAGGAAACATGGTTAGTTGGGAGAGGACACAGTGAGTGAGATGAACAAGTTACTCACCTTTGGTAACGCATTATCTGGTAGAGACTATCTAGCTGCAGATTCCTTACCTTAAGATTCTCCTGGCGTTAGCTTTGAATCCAGAACTTTTGCAGAGCAAAACCCTTGTGCTCCCCATCGGGTGATGTCATTCGGATCTGCGTGGTATCGTCGGCAACATTGGAGCAATCTTTCACGCCATGGTCCCCAATAAAGGCACCACCCAGGTGCGCGTATGTCAGTTCTTTTTCCACAAACTTCCACACCAGAAGCACCGAGCCAAGGAAAGAACTAACATGTTGTCTGTGCCACAAAACTAGGGACCTGAAAGGGACAATCCCTGACCCTATCAGACGTTTTCGCAGAATGGTAAAGCATGGGTGGGTGTAAGGAACCTGCAGCTAGATAGTCCCTACCAGATAATGTGTTACCGAAGGTAAGAAACTTGTTCATCTGATAGAACGTTGTTGCTTCAGATTCCTTACCTTTAGAATAGATACCCAAGCCATAACCTCCTGGTGGTGGGCTGCAGAGACATCTTCTCACACTAAAAAGTCCTGTAGGACCGAAAGGGCAAACTGTCCATCTCTACAGACCCAATTGTCCAGGCAGTAATGTCTTGCGAACGTGTGCAAGGACGCCTATGTCGCTACCTGACAGATGTCCAAGACTGGAATACCTTGTGCTAATGCCGTGGTAACAGCCTTGCCACTGGTGAAATTAGCTCTTAAGCCCTCAGGAGGCTGCTTCTTGGCCAGTGCTTAGAAGATCTTAATGCAGAGAACGACCTAGCGCAAAATGGTTCACTTCTGCACTGCCCGACCTTTCGCTGCTCCCATGTACCCCACAAAAAGTTGGTCATCCACCTGGAACTCTTTTGTGCGGTCAAGGTAGAACAATAACATTCTTTTTGGGTCCAGCTGGTGAAGTCACTCCTCTTCTTTACAGGGATACCGTGAAGGAAAGAAGGTGGGCAGGGTGATGTTCTGACCTAAGTGAAATGGAGAGGAAAAAAGCATCAGTTTGAAGTACCACCTTGTCTGGGAACATGGTGAGATACGGCGGCTTACGTGAAAGAGCCTGCATCTCACTCACCCTCCTGCCAGATGTTATTGCCACTATAAATGCTGTCTTGATGGTGAGCAGCTAGGGGGGACAGTTGTATAAGGACCCATTGGGAGCACACATGAGAAACCTGAGCACCAGGTTTAAGTCCAATTGGTGCATAAGAAACAGCATAGAAGGATATATATGTACAAGCCCTTTGAGAAATCAATGTACAAAAGGTGATTTGAATAATGAAGGCTGATCTGGCATCCAAAGGAATGCCGATAAGGCAGAAACATTTATCCCTGAGGGCAAGGGATAAGCCAAAGAGAAGCATGTCAGAGAGAGAAGCAGAAAGAGGATCAATAGATCTTTCTGTACAATAATATAAAAAGCGTTGACAACAACAGGCGTATACCGCCTTGGGGGTGGGACGCCTGGCTGCCAGAATAACTTTACAGACTTTGGCAGGAAGGTCGAAGGCTGTCAACTGCCATTGTTCAATCTCCACGCATTAAGGTGCAGAGTTGACAGGTTCTCATGGAGAACTATCCCCTGCTTCTGCAACAGAAGATCTTACCTAGGGGCACGCTGATCGGAGGATCTTTGCTAATTTTCAGGAGTTCTGGATACCACACTCTCTGTGCTCAGTCCAGAGCTACCAGGATTACCTGGGCCCAGTCATTTCTAATCTTCTTGAGAACCCTGGGCAGAAGTAGTACGGGCGGAAAGGCATACAGGAGGCCTGAACTCCACTTATGACAAAGTGTTGCCAAATGATTATCGCCTTGGAAATATTGCTAACATTGCGTGTTCTCTTCAAAGGTGAACAGATCTAACCAGGGCTCCCCACTGATGGAAGAGTCCTTGGTGCCACCTCAGGATGGAGACTCCACTTGTAATCTGCTAGGTATCGACGGCTGAGTTTGTCTGCCTTGCCGTTCAGAGAACCTGCCAGGAGGTTTGCCGTAGTCTGAAGGTGAGTGATGACTGTCTGGGACGACGGAGCTTTCAACAGCCAGACGTCGAGGTAGGGGAAAGACTGAAACTCCTAGCCTGCGCACATGATCTGCAATCTATGGCATCACCTTGGTGAACACCAGAGGGGCACTGGTAAGGCTGAAGGGTAGCACAGTAAACTGAAAGTACTTGTGGCCTACCTTGAACTGCAAGTAGCACCTGTGGTCAGGCAGGATGGAGATATGGAAATACACATCCTGTAAGTCCAACTCTACCATATAGTCTCCTTGCTCTAGGGCAGACAAGACCTGAGCCAGAGTGAGCATTTTGAATTTCACCTTTTTAAGGAAGAGACTGATGTACTGCAAATCCAGTATAGTGTGAAGGCCCTTGTTTTGGGGTATCAGAAAGTATTGGGAATAACAACCACTGCTTACTTCTGATATTGGGACCCTTTTTATGGCTCCTGTGGCCTGGAGAGCCGTAACTTCCTCACCGAGCAAAACCAAGTGATCCTCCATCAGCTGTTCTTTTGAGGGAGGCATTGGGGGAGGAAAAGACTGGAATGGGAGGGAATAGCCCTTCTGTCCGATGTTATGGACCACCAGTGAGAGATGAAATTGAATCCTCCCTTTAACTGGATGTACATGGTCTTGCAAATTCATACTAAGAGGGCTTGGACGCTGTGGAGGTGGGGGGGCTGGGTGGTGGACGACTTCTGGCCTGACCCTCTGGTCTGAAGGCACCACAACTCATCCCCGCACAGGACGCTGACCTGGCTGAGGACGGTGGCTGGTCTGTGAATGGTGTGATACCCTGCCCCTTCAAAAGCCTCAAAAGGGGTGATAGACAGACTGTTGGTGGGGAGGAGCAAAAATGGCAGCCGCGACGGACGCCTAAAACATGAGCTCTGACTCGGGCTCATGGAAAATATCCTGTCGGGCGCTCCCGGAGCAGTTTTCGATGCCCGAAAAGCACAGCAAACCTGCCTGTGAAGTCGGCGTGCCGCTGACGAGCCGAGCGGCGCTGCTGGTGGAGACACGGCGGACGGGCCGGGTGAGGGCCTTATGTGAGCCGGCAGCCGCGACCTCGAGTAATCCCTGGGGGCCGCGGAGGCGAGGACGGCGCTGGAGGTTATCCGCTGGCCCAGCTGAGAGACTCGGGCGTGAGGTGAGGAGGGCGGATCAGAGTGGGTTTTCAGCAGGGAGAGCCAGAACTGCTGACTGCCTTTCCCCCTTCCCCCCCTCTTCATCAGACAACAGCGTTCGCCGCATTTCCCCCTCATAACGGGGCATCTCTTCAGACGAGGAGTAGACACGGAGGGGATCGCGTACCGAGGACTGGAGGCGCGAGCTGCTCCTCTGCGTTTGTCTTCCTGGCAGGAGAACAGCTGGGGCAAAGGAGGTGACTCGGACTCGGCGCGTGCATAGGAGAGCCACGCCGTGTCGGCAAATACATGCCCGGGTCCGGCGGTGACGCTATTAAGAGTGACAATATTCTCTATACCGCCTACAATGGAATTCCTCCCCCCATCAGCGGGGGCAACAGCCCCATAGGAGCTAAGAGGAGGCTGGGCAGGCAGGAGAGACCGGGGTCCCCCCCCTTCTTCCTTTCATCATTTCTATCTGGCACCCCCGCCCCGTCCCCGCCCGCAGTCAAGTTTACACAAAAGAATAGTGCATGGGGCGGGTCGGCTGGGGAAACCCAGGTCGGGCAAAACACTATCTCACTGGCAGTGGCTGAACAACCCGGGGGAAACAACATGCTCCTGATCCAGGCCACTTAATTATTGGCGGCAGCGCCAAACATTTATTTGCCTGCAACCTGCGCCGCTGCCGCCCGGCGTGTTCAAGGGGTAACGCAGACCGACTTGGGCTGCGCCACAGTGATGAACCACATACCTTGAGGCGGGTGCGTACCAACAGTGAAATCAGACGCCTAAGCAACGCATAGCCACGCCACTCTGAACCACGAAAGCTGACCAACAGAAACGCATCATGGCCGGGAAATTTAAATCCGCGAAAAGCCAAGAACGAAACACACCTGGACCGGCACCGAGTGATCAACAGCTAATAGCAACCTTACAGTCGTTGGAAAGCACACTCCAAGCCCACTCTACACAATTTGAAAAAGTATTGCAGGCGATTATGGACACTAAATCCTCCTTAGAAAACAGAATAGACACAGTAGCACAAGACTTGAACCTACTTAGAGTGGACCACTGCAACCTAGAGGAGAGAGTGAAGTCAGCGGAAGATGTGTTAAATGAGTTGAACCCTAAGGCCTCGGACAATCAAAAACAAATTCAACGACTGCATGCCGAGGTGAAGATCCTATGGCAACGTGCTGAAGAAGCATAAGGCAGATCCTGGCGCAACAATGTACGCTTTCTAGGATTCCCTGAGAAACTAGCAGAGCAGAGCACGGAAATATTCTTGGAGCAATGGCTAATCAAAGAAGTGCTAAATGGGGCCCCATCGAAGTTCTTCTCTGTGAAAAGGACGCACAGAGTTCTGGGGAGGCCTCCGGCTCCAGGCCAACCACCTAGACCACTGATAGCAAGATTCTTAAACTACAGAGACCGCAATATAATATTACAGAAGTTCCATAGCAAAGGCCCATTCCGACACGAGGACTCAGTTGTTAATGCGTACCCAGACTTTACCCAAGAGGTACAGAGACAACGTAACTCCTATGCAAAAATCAAACGCCTCCGCAAGCACAATATTAAAAACGTCCTACTGTTTCCTGCTAAATTAAGAGTGATAACAGATGATCGTACTCACATATTCACCTCCCCAGAAGACGCCTGGACGTGGTTGCACGCCAAAGGCCTCGCACAATCCCAAGAGCGCATGGACGAAGGAGAGGAATGGCTTACCTCTGCATCGCGGAAGCGCACCAAGAAACGATCTAAGGGACAACCCACTGAAAAACAGGCAGCAGAAGAAAGGGCAAAGGTATTAAAAGAAACACCCCTGCACACACAAAATTCCTTTGAGGCACTACGGGTGGTTCCTACAGACAACACAGACTCCGACTCGGTTAGCTCAGACTCCACGATAACAGAGGTGTTCAAGGGCTCGAAGCTCACCCCCAGATCTGCGGATGCACTATAAATGTAAGCTGCCAGACCGCTAGTCCACCTGAACTGAGTGACAAGTCGAAGGGCAGCAAAGGACAACTGTGAGGGAAACCACACGGAGGACGTAGCTGTCACCTATGAGTATCTTTTGAACAATTTCTCTTTTTATTAAGAACAATGATTAATGACATTGTGCATGCGGTCCGGGGGACGCTAACACTCCGGGAGCGCCCATACATATACACAGACCATGTCCGTGGAAGGATGTGAGCCCCGTATAAGAGCCACATCCAGTTGTCAAAATAGCTCCCCTACAGGTATTCACATGGATACAGGTTTTCTTAAGTAGTAGTGTGTTGTGTAGCTTATTACGAGTTCATAGTTGTGCAAGGGAATTAGTTGGGGCGGGGGGGTGGGGGGGGAGACAGTTAAGTTGTATACCATAGGTCAAATCAGAACACAAGAAACATTGCTGCAGCTGTTAGCCTTAATTATATATATGGTGGGGATGATGGGGACCTGGACGGGTATTGAAATTTGGAGCGCATCTCATGCAGGTACATCACATAATGCTACATGGCTCAAAATGTAAATCTCATCACACATCAATATGAAACGGTCACGTGGAATGTGAGGGGACTGGGTGCACCAAGCAAAAGATCTCGGTTATATGCCCGCCTCAGACGTCAGGGAGTACATATTGCCATTCTACAAGAAACACACCTATTGGTGTCTGACTTACAGGAGATACACGGGAAATGGGGAGGACAGATTATAGGCACAACATACTCAGCTTTTGCTAGAGGAGTATTGGTGTGGATAGTAGGTGGCGTCCTATATGTCCAAACCTTGCATAGGATAGATCAAGGGGGCAGATACGTGGTAATAGAGGGGCAATTAGACTGGAGACAATTATCGATAATCGGGATCTATGCCTCCAACACTGCGAAAGCTGAGTTCCTGGGCACGCTTACTCCAGCATTATTGGTAAACCCTGAAGCCCCGGCTATCTGGGGTGGTGACTTCAATAGCACACCGAATGTAGTGTTGGACAGGTCAAACACACACCCGAGAGGATCAACAAATAGAAGCGCCAGGAGCCCTTTGCTGACATGGGCGGGTGACATGAGACTTTATGACTTATGGCGCATGAAACATCCACAACAGAGGGGATACTCATTCTACTCAATACCCCACAAAGTACACACGAGAATAGATATAATATGGGGAACCCTTGACATATGGGCACTGATTAAAAGGACAGAATACCTGGCCAAGACACTGTCGGATCACTCGCCGCTTAGATTAACACTGAATTGGGGCAGGAGACGCTCAGCAATCCCTACCTGGCGATTGCAGGTGGAAGCTCTCCAGGATCAGGCATTCGTAGAAGGATTGAACACAACAGTGAGACAGTACTGGGAAATTATCAAGGACTCCACAGACACAAGAGCAGTAGAGTGGGACGCGCATAAGGCTGTAGTCAGAGGACATTGTATCTCAACCACCTGGGGAGTGAGACGCACCCTCCACGCGGAGGTCAGCAAACTGGAAAAGGAACTGAGAGTAATGGAAATTGCAGTGGCACGAAATGAGACACCCTACACAGTGCTAAAAGAGGCGCATACAAAATATACTGAAGCGGATTCTCGTCTCCGCCGACATGATCACAAATATCATCTAATGCGCCTACAAACAGAGGGAGACAGATCGGGTAGGCTGCTGGGGTGGCTCCTTCTCAAGAACCGTCAGCAGTCCCCCATAGGGACTATAAGGCTAGATGGAGGCAAAATGGCCACCATGCAAGAAGAGATTAATGGGGCGTTTAAGGAATATTACACGAACCTCTATACCAAACGCACAGTATACACGGCCCAACAACTTGAATCCTTTCTTGCAGGATCACCCTTGGCGCAACTGTCGCAGGCAGATAGGGAGATGCTGGAGGCCCCTCTGAGAATGGAGGAACTGGACTTAGCTCTAGAACAGATGCCTAGGAACAAATCGGCATGAATAGATGGCCTCCCAATAAAATACTACTCTACTTATTCGAAACACTTAAAGCCTCACCTGCTGAAAGTGTTCAAGGAGGCATGGACCTGTAAGCTATTGCCTTCAACACAGAGAGAGGCAATGATAGTGGTTCTTCCTAAGCAAGGTCGTGATTCCACAGACGTTAAATCTTATAGACCACTTTTGCTCCTAAATCTCGATTGTAAAATCCTAGATAAAATACTGGCTAACAGGATAGCTCCCATTATACACACCTTGATATATGATGACCAAAACAGATTCATTCCAAAACGTAATTCTTTTCTAAACATCCGTAGATTGTTGCGTGTCATGGGAGATACCCCACTGGATGCACATGACGAGGTGGTACTATCATTAGATATTGAGAAGGCATTCGATACACTAGGGTGGGACTTTGTTTGCCACTATGCAGAGTATGGGAATTGGCCCTAACTACATACAATGGGTACAGACACTGTACGCCAATCCACAAGCTAGGGTAAAAACTGGAGGGGTTATATCCAATAGCTTCCCGATCACCAGAGGCACCAGGCAGGGTTGCCCCCTTTCTCCCTTATTGTTTGCTATAGCGATGGAACCATTAGTGACTCGAATACGTACAATGAAAGATAGATGGGGAATTATCAGGAGTGGGCTGCACCACGTTATATCATTGTATGCAGATGACACCCTAATATATGTGCGGAAAGGAAGCGAGGTGATACCCTTAGTAATCTCACTCTTGACTGAATATGGGGAGATATCAGGCTTGGTGGTAAACTGGGAAAAATCATGAGTTTTTCCACTAACAATCTGGTCCCCGATGAGAAAAGAAACTGCCCCCGCAGGACACCTGAAGTGGTGTTTTGATACATTCAAATATCTGGGGGTCCACATTTACCACAGAACCGAGGATTTTAGAGATGGGAACCTGGGCGAGCACTAGGCTCCATGAAGGGGTGGCTGCGTTTCTGGAGTAAATTGCCATTATCACCTCTGGGCAGAGTGGAGGTGGCGAACATGCTGTTACTGCCCTGGCTGTTCTATTACTTCACGGCATTGCCAATCAGGGTCCCCAAGAGCTTCTTCCGAGATTTGAACTCAGTCCTACTGCAGCTCATATGGGGACAGAGCGCGAGTCGCACTCACCACACTGCAGCGCCCAATTAGCGAGGGAGGTCTGGGCGCCCCTAACTTCGAACTCTACTACGCTGCCGCACAGTTACAGTGGATACTGAACTGGATACATAGACCCCCAATGGCAGAATCCACATGGGTGTTGGCGCGATTACATGGAGAAACATTGATCACATGGCTAACAAATAAAACAGCGAAAGGGGCATCTGATAATCTGTTAATGGCAGTGGCACATGCATGTTGGAAGAGATACATACAAAAAGGACACAGGGTGTGCCCCTACTCGCCGCTCATTCCCCTGGGACGGATTCCTGGATGGGCTAACGCGGCTAGGATGCACTCAATCACGACCTGGACGGAGGCGGGCATTCTGATGTTAGGAGACTGCTTTGAAGAGGGGAGACTGATGACATTTGAATCCATACAAGCCGTCACAGCAGTGAATCCAGGGCAATTTATAGCTTATTATGCTATATGTCACTTAATTAAAAAGACATGGGCGGCTGGAGACCAAGAACCAGAGATCTCCCCCACACTACATCATATGGTGCAATATGATAATCAAATAAAAGTAGTAAACTTATATAAAATTCAGAATAAATCCCCTGAACCTAATTTGGAGAATGTAAGAGATAGATGGAATACAGTACTGCCAAACCCGATACCACAAGAGGACTGGCCGAAAGTTCTATGTCATAATCAGGGGGTATCGAGAAATCCTAGATTTCGCTACACACAATTCAACTACACACACCAAACATACCTATCACCAGCTAGGATTAAACGCATTTTCCCTGGATCGGACCCAGCCTGTCCTCGATACCCCATTGGCACACTTTACCATATGGTTTGGGAGTGTGCCCAGGTGCGTAGGGAGTGGAGTGGTAGAAGAGGTTTCAGGACTGACGGGTCTTGCATTTGCAGTTGACCCTAAATCCTGTCTGTTGGGGCTGAGACAGAGAGAAAAGAAACATAGGCACCTACATAAGTTTGCAGACCTAGCATACGTGATTTACAAAAGATTGATAGCTATGAATTGGAAAGCGCCCAGAGCACCAGATTTGAAAACGTGGCACGCCCTGACATTGCACTGGACCCGTACAGAATACCAGGTACTACGAAAATTAGCAGGGGAGGGCCAACCACACACAGGATGCGAAGCCTGGGAAACATTAATAACCAAATTAGAGGCTAAGAATGATGAGAAACCACCATGAACTGGACAATGATACAGCACTAGAGATAAGTGAGACAGTACCCGACCACCTTTAACATAACAAAGCAAACCGGTCGAGCCACACCATATTGGCTGAGAGAGCACCGACACCTTCAAATCGCTGTTCTCCACAGCGGTAAACACGTGATGAGTAAGTAATCAGAATTCGAACTATAAGTATAACTACAACACATACCAAAAATAGACATCAGCCCAGCATCCCCCACCACCACAAACAAAGCATGAAACAGCAGGGAACAATGTAACCAAGTAGCTAAAGGAGCGGCAACCAAATACCACACTGCAAGACCCAACAACCAGACACAGCAGACAAATACTTTGAGTGTTACAATAAGACCTAAGTTATGTTTATCTTGTTTTGTTTGAATGTAAATCTTATATCAGATCAACAAAATCCTACCAACGTAAATACAAAATTATGGTATCTAGATCTGTAATGAAAATTAATTAAAAAAAAATAAAAAGACAGACTGTTGGTTAGGGGTCGCTGAGAAGAGGGCCAAGGACTTGGCTGTAGCCCAGGAGTCCTTGAAGCACTCCAGTGCTGAGTTTGCCTTTTCTCCAAAAAGATGGGTCCCATCGAAGGGCACGCCCATAAGATTTGCCTGGACATGCCCTGAAAATCCAGAGGTACTTAGCCAGGTGTGTCATCGAAGGAATTGTCGAATAACGTGCCCTGCCCAACGAGTCCATTGTGTCCAAACCACACCTGATGGTAAACTTGGCTGCATCTCTCTCATCTTTAACTACCTATGAGAGAAGTCCTCTGGGACCTGAGGCAGCACCTCTGCCCCATATTCCATAGAGCAGGGGAAAAACAGCTCAATAGGCATGAGGTGTTTACACACCTCAATGCCATGCGGGAGAAAGAAAACATCTTCTTTCCAGAATTGGTCCAGACTCGGGGGGATGCATGAGGAAGCTAGGGTTGCCCGGTACTGGGCAATGACGACGGCCAATTGTCCTGTTTACAGGTGCCCCTGTGTTGGGTTTGGACCATGACCCCAGCAGGACATCGGTGGGGGCCTCATTAAAGGGCAACATTGGTTCCAATGACAAAGCCCCTGGCTGAAGCACATCCATCAAGATGTTAGTCTTGACCTGCACCGAGGGAAGCTCAAAGTCTAGAACCTCAGCTGCCCTGCAAACCACCATTTCATACGATGCACCCTCCTCCGTAGCCACAGTAGGAGGTGAGAGCATGCCAGTATCTAGAGAGGTGTCCAGTCCACTGGCCTCTCCTAGCTCCTCACACCACTGCGTAGGCTCCAACTGGGAGTCTAGAGGTCCCGATACCTCTCACATTCCTCACCAGTGCCTGGCTGTTTGTAAAAATGCTCAGGCAATGATCTGGCACCTGTGGGCGCCGACAACGACATTCTGGCTCCAGATCGTCTGTTATTAGAATGGGGCTTGCGTCACCGGTGGAAGTGTCGACATTGGGAGCGACACCGGAAGAGGTTGACTGTGTGGACCCAGCGGCATAACGGATCTGATATCGGATCCAAGAGACCCCATTTGCGCTGAAGTCACCAGTTTGGAACCTGATGGGGCTTCTGTCGACCTTGCGGGGTTGAAGGCTCTCTGGGGGGGCCAGCCAGCTCACATACGAGACGCATGACCTCGTAAAATTATGAGGAGAGGTTGCTCTGGCTCCCAGAAAGGGGGAAGGCTCGGAGTCGGCCCTGGCAATGGTTCAGCTGAACCTTGCCTGGAACGGTGATGTTCCCAAGTCATCTAGTAAGTCGACGAATACGGTGAAGTTGAAGCTCTCTTGGACTTCTTCTTCTTGTACCTCTTCTCCGAGTGCCCGAAGGACCTCGAATGGGATGAAGAGGACTTAGGGCTCCTGGAGCGGTCTGGCAATGTCCTCCTCAACTGGCACCGTGACCTCAGAGGAGTCACGGCAGCTGACATAGACTGCCGGGCCGCCATGAGCTTCAGGAACTGCTCTGTCAAAGCTTTCGGAGCCATGGCTCGGCAGTCGGAACATGACTTCAAGTCGTGGCCTTGGTCTAGGCACCAGAGACATACCTGGTGGGGGTCCATCACTGATATTTAACAGGCGCGGAAGGAAAAGAACTGACGTACACGCATCTGGGTGGTGCCTTTATAGGCAACAGTGATATCACAGACGGCTACAATGACGCCACGCAGATCCGAACATTGTCACCCGACAGTGTGCCAAAGGGTATTACTCTGCAAAAGTTACGGATTCCAAGCTGACACCAGGAAATTCTAAAGGTAAGGAATCTGGAGCCAGAAGTCTCTATTAGATAAAGACAATACCAAGCAAGCACCCAAATCTTTTAAAAAATGGTGGAATAAACCAAAAATGTATAATAAAGAAAAAACTAAATCAAGGGGAGAAGCTCCACCGCCAGACAACTCTGAAAGTTGCTACAACCTGCGCAGCCGTGATACACTAAAACAACATGACAGGTATCAGTATACTGATACACCTGTTCTTGTTCCTTTCAGGGCTCATCTGCCAAATGGAGTGAGACAGGCGATCAGAATGTCGACAGGAAGAGTATGTGAAATCAAAGGACTGATCTCCTTTGGTTCTCATCTGAAGTAATAATAAAAAAGGAAGAGGAACTTCCACAACAAAAATCCCAAATTCAAATACAAAAAGGTTGCAGGAAGTTCAGTAAATATGCCACACATATTAAGAACATTGCTTCAGAAAAGGGCAATGACACTGCTAGACAGTGCAACAGAGGTCATAATAGTTCACCAGAACCTTCAAAACTTTCACCATGTGAAAGCAACTGACTACATAGATTAGAAACCCCAGACCAGTGAGTCGCACCGCTAGATAGGCTGTATAAACTGTATATGCAAATTGAGGATGCAATAAAACCCTCAATTAAGGTAGCTTTCTGGGAAGATTTAGCACAAGGCTATGATGTTCTCGTGGCTAAAAAAGATTGGCCATCGGAGTTTATTAGAACTCTACCACAAGTGGAAGAGGTCATTTTATAGACTTTCTCAGTCCTACTTCCGGATCAAAAGAAGCATAACCCATAGACTGGGCTCTTGCACAAGCCTTGGAGTTGTACCACAACCATGTGGGATAGGATGACGAAGCACCTTACTGTATAATACCTATAAGGTTCAGCCGGCAAGTGCAACCACAATAACCAATAAAATATGAAGAAAAAGGTCCAATAAGAGAAATTCTCTCACAACTTGTGTACCAGGGAGTAATTGAACCCTGTCTATCTCCAATGAATAACCCCTTACCCCCCTGCAGCAAAGCCAGATCATCCCTATTGAATTAAACTATAGGTATTTAAACAGTCACACCGGCACATTTGCAATACAAAATTCGCACAGTACCAATCCAATGAACAATATAGTCTGCACAAAATACAAAACAATCCTGGACGTTTCCAATGGTTTTTCTGCCAAAATATAGCACCTGAAATCAGAGACTTAAGTGATTTTTCTGCGTTAGGTTCTCAATGTTTGCTGCCCAAGTAACATCAATATTGAATGGTATTGCCAAAGAAGCATTGTCCTATATCGATGATATATTTCTATTGGACAATGACCTAAACACACATTTAGCCAGGGTAGATCATATTTTTGGGGGATTTGCTTAACATGGCTACACATTCAACTTCAGGAAAACAAAAACTGCTTTTTGACCTATTTTTAGGATAAGAATTATTAAATGAGGGAAAGAGCCTGGCACCACACTTCCTAGAAAAGTGTGCTCAATTACAATCACTAAACACAATTCAAAAATTGGAATCCCTGTTATGGTTCTTTAATTTTGGCAGAATTTACATTCCAGGTGAAGCACAATGCCTAAAACTATTGTACAATTTGATTCGTTCAGATATTTCCAGTAAGTACTGGACTACAGAACATACACAAATACTCAGATCACTACAGAATGACATGCTTGCAGCACAACATCTACAAATGAATTTATCACCCGGATAAATTCTGGTGCAACTGGATTCAACTATGTCACATTCAATGAAGGTCACAATAGCATATAAATTGCATTAATATTCTCCAGCAGAAATTGGTTTTGCATCCACTGAAAAATACTGACTGCAGCAAAGATGGTTGACAAAGGAAAGACCAATAGTTCAAGGGAAACGCTTAATTATCGTTAATCCCGTCCCAGCCTTAGAGGCTGTTTAAAGCTAGTGCACCAAAGGTTAAAGCACTGCATCCACGATGGACACAGTGGGCCACTTCCTTGACTGCCACTGATGTAGATTATGTTTGTTCTACACTACAAACTCAAGAATTGTTACAGTACTAACAGGAGTACCCCATGCCCACAAACATGTTGCCTCTTGAACAGTACAAATATATATATAATATATATACTCATGGGTCTGCCCAGCCTGCTATAGGTACTAGACACCAATACTCTATGACTTGTGCAGCCGTATATGGAGTAATGAGGGACGGCAAGTTCCACCCTTAATTTACATAAACACAGGGCCTGATTACGACCTTGGTGGATGGAATTCTCGGTCACAAATATGTCGGATATCCCTCCCGGCGTTATACAAGTTGCATACGCTATAATGGAACTTGCAATATGCAGATGGGATATCCATCATGTTTGTGACAGAGTATCCAATGCGCCAAGGTCGTAATCAGGCCCACAGTCTCTTTGGGACTGCACAGCATGGTCTGGTGAACTAAAAGCTTTAATTATGGCATTGGAAGATACAGATCCTTAATTCCCGACTTTAATAGTGTGTGATTTGTATTACTGTGTCCAGTCTTTTAAAGAACAATTTCATTATTGGTGCCTAAATGGATTCAGTGATAAACGGGAATACTATCAAGCATAAAATGCTCTGGGGGAAGGTGGCAGAACTAACAGTTAGCCTGTCACTGGTTTTTGTTATCCATACACTGAGCCATCAACGTGTTGGTATACATGTTGTAGGGAATTCACAGGCTGATGAAGCTGCAAAAAGTGCAGTCAAGACTGCTACAGTAACTGCGATTACTTGTTTGTAGATGAAGGCATTATGGCAGCTGTGTACCCTTTGGCCAATAACACTGCATCACCAAAAGCAAATCTAGAAAAATATTCCTACCACTTAAGTGCTCAAAACGTTCCATATATAACAATACCAGGAGTAGGAAATTGAGTTATCCCCCAAAAATACTGCAGGCTAGAATTAATAAAAGCAGCACATGAAGGAGTTGCATCTGTCCATGCTGATGTAGCGGCTACAGTGTCTTTATTACAAAAATATTATTGGTGGCATGGTCTGTACAAATAGACCAGGCAGTATGTCCTTAGATGTGACATCTGTCAGAAAATTAAAGATTCCACTATCAAGCACTCAACGCAGACACCTCTCCTAGTTCCCAACAAACCATTTCAATGTATATACATAGACAATCGTGGCCCCTTAAACACAGATGGTGTTTTAAAATATATTCTACCTGCAGTAGATTCATGCTCTAAATTCCTTTAGGTGTGGCCATTGCGACTGGCTGATGTTTGCAATTTTATTAAAGACTTGCAAGTCTTTATCAGGACTTATGCAGGAGCTGTATTCCACTCAGACCAGGGCCCAGCTTTCAACTCTAAGACTTAAAGGCAGACATGGGAACTTTGGGCGTGGTTGTGCATTATTCCTCATCATATCGTCCTGAGGGAAATTCCATTGTGGAGAGGAAGAACCGTGTCTTAGAGCAGTCCTTAACAGCTAGAGTATTAGGTTCAGGTTGCAGTTGGGTCCATCACATATATGGAATTCAGTGAGCACTAAATATTTTGCCTAGAAGATCCTTGGGTGGCCGAACGCCTTAGGAAGTCCTGTTTGGCATCCAGATCTAGATAGTCCTGGCACAGTGGCGGCAGAAATACCTTTTGACAATAATGAATGTCTAACTGTCTTACAGGAGCTACCAGCAGTTTGCGATGCGAGCTTTACGACAGAAGCTGTTGCTGATGGAGTGAAGGGGCAGCCAACATCTAGAGGATGGATTCCAAAAGTTGGGGAGTTGGTTCGGGAAACAAATACCAGTGAAAAAGAAATGTGGTCCTCATACTGCACCTGTGCCAGTCCATGGCGTTCATGGTACCAGAACTGTGGTTCTACCATGGTTTGCTGGCTGCAAAGACGTCCGCTTTGCCTCAATTGATCAAGTTAAATTGCATCAAGTGGAGTATACTGAATAATAGGCCTAGAGGCTTCATTGGTAGTTCCCTAACTGATCACACTACCATACAGGAAATACCTCTTCAGGTGTTGAACAACACTAACGCTGTTTCCCCTAGGCTATCGAGGGAGGAGAATTAACTTTTGTTGATTCCAGTTACCACTGTAACCAGACGCAAGTCTACAATTTTTTACTTCTACTACTCAAAGCAACAGAGTTGCTTATGATGAACCACCGGAATATTTGTTTTGCAATGCAATTGGTACTATCTATGGACATGAATCTGTAGATGTCCCTGTAACATGTCTAGTTTTGGTGTTATCCTATGAGAATACGATTGCTTCAGGATGCAGTTTATGAGCCACTACTTGTGGATGCGACTTCAGGGTTCGTTCCTGCTGCCTCATTATCAGCAGGCCCTACATTGGATGTCAAAGTCTCAGTGGCCGCTGAGGCCACTGACCACATGTGTCCTTTGATCTTTTCACCAATCGTTTGCAGTACTATCGTCTGTGGAAGGCTGATCCATCCTGGATTCATTTGACACTGACAATTTGGACGCCTCCTTAAATGTTTGAATTTGGGACTATTTTTCACCTAAATTCATTCTCTTTCAAATTGACATCTTTTCACTTGTTTGTTTGCTTTGCTTGTTGGGCTGAACATTTTATCGTTTTGTTAATTTACATGATTTTAGCCTATAGGGTTTTTCGAATCTGTACCTGTCAATAACAAGGAGAGGGTGTAGTGATGTCCATTTTGTACAGAGTTTGGTTCCCCCCATTTCTTAGCTTTTGCTTTGCACATTTTACGTGTTGTACATTTTAGCTACATCACATTTTTAGCAGCATTATCTTTTCATGTACAAGCTTACATGGTATTATTCTGAGCAAGCAGGATACATGGCCCTTTTTTCTAGTTAGCTTTTTGACACAATCAGGATAACTCTGTCCAAGGCTAAATAAAGAGCGAGATATTCTGGGTGCTGTACTGCCAGTTTAGGCAACAGCTTCTAATAACCACGACAAAGCATCCCACCAAAGCTGCATCTTCCAAAACAGTGCAGTTTTAATATACAAGCAATGCACTGACTGGAAGGGTCAGAGGGGCATTTCAGCTGCAACCATCCTGGGACAGCTATGCTCGACAATGCAGCTTTACTGGTGCTGATCCATCAGCCTCCTGATGAGAACTGTTATTCATCACACAGGTGGACTCCTGACAGGGACCGCTCCCCTCCCTGGGGCTACAAAATGATTCAAAGAGAGGGTCCCGGGGAACCCCCGGCCCTAGGGACCACCACCTTCCTGGAGCAAAATAGAAAAGATGGATTAGGGGGACCCCCTTCTAGAGCCATACATGGCCCTTAGGACTGCCACTCCCCAGGGCCAGCTCCAGCTACCTCCCAAGGTGCCCACCCTCGAGAAGTATCTGCTTGTTTTTCTTTGGCAGGAACTGACCCTCCAAGCAAAAGAAAACACTCCACTTTATACAAGTGGAGCTTTAAAATGCTCCTGCTTGTGAAAGCAGAGTTTTCATCTCTTTCCCTGACCGCTACGCTTAAGCAGGGAAAGAGATGACAACATTGGGCTCCCGCAGCAGTCCCCTACGTTTTAATGGGTGCCATGGGCACCCAGGGATATGTGGTTAGGCCCCAGAGGTATTGGGGCCGCTGGGCCGAAATTGGCCTAGGGACAGGGACCACGTGGCCCCCCTCCATTTAAAAAAAAAAAAAAAAAAAAAAAACATTTTGCCCTGGGGAGGTGATGGCCCTCGAGATAGTCCTTCTGGTCCCCCCATATTGTTTTAAAATGTAGCCCTTGCGAGGTGGTGGTCCCCGGGGACTAAGGGATCCATGGGGCCCCCACTATATATTTTTTTTATGTTTCCCTGGGGAGCCGGTGGTCCCTGGGACCTGAGGGTTGTTTGCGTGGTTCCCCCTCCCCCCCCCCAATATGTTTTATTAGGTAGCCCCGGGGAGGTGGTGGTCCCCGGGTGCCCCTGGGATCCCCTAAATATATATATTTAACATTGTCCCCTTTAAGCTTTAAACCCCTTCAGCCGTACGTGGCGCTGCCCTGTGGCCATCCCCACCATGCATGGCTGAAGGGGTGATAGCCATGCATGGTGCGGAGTTGGGATAGTTATAGGGGGTTGGCCATGGGGCTTGGCTCCATGCTAGTTCATTCGGCCAACCCCCAGCGCAACCAGCTAAAGGCAGTGTGCGGCGTGGGGTTGATGTGGCTAGAAGGGGTTGGCTGCAGGGCCCGAATGACTGGCTGATCAACAGCATCACCTGCCAGCAATGCTGCAAACATACATAAATCATGATAAACGTCTTAAATTATGATTTAACATCCATGCCACAAAATCCGATCTACAGCCACTCTGGATCCAACCCTACATGGGGGCAGTTTTCAACTCAGAGATTGGCATGGACTATCCAAACCCTGCCAGGATCCAGTCCTATCAGGCACTGAGCCCTCTTTTCCAACCAGACCACTAGGTTATGGTCAGGACAGCCATGCGCCTCCTCAGCATGATGACCTTCCAATTTGCCATAGTCCCCATGCCAGGCTACACATGCATAATTTGAAGGCATTCCTAACCCAACAAGGGTCTCAAGCAGAGATAATTTAATGTTGATCCAGTGTTGATCAGCCACTGCGCTTGTCGCTCGCTGCAGTGGTAGAACACCAACAACCTGTTGCAGGGGTGGCCTTTCCTAGTCCCAGTTCTGCAGAGGACTGTTACATTGGACGCCACCCTTACTGGATGTAGTGCGCACTCTCACAACCTGACTGTCCAAGACTAATGGGTGCACAAACACCAGGGCCTCCACATCAGTTACTTGGAACTCCTTGCTGTTCACCTAACACTACAGGCTTTCCTACCAATCCTGACAGGAACATTTGCTGTAGTCTAGACAGACTGTATGATAGCCATGTATTATCTTCAAAAACATTGTGTCATCCGTTCTCCCCAGCTCCCACAGCTAGCCTAGAACATTTGGCTGTGGGCTCAACATCACAAAACCCATCTACTGGCGGAGTACCTTCAGGGTATGGACAATAACTTTGCCAACCTCCTTAGGATGCAGCAACAAGTCAACTAGTGGAAGCTTCATCTGCAAGTCCTCCTTCAGTATTTGCATCAATGGGGCTTCCCAGAGATAGACATCTTCGCCACAGCAGAAAACACCAAATGCCCAAACTTTGCCTCTGTGTTCTTACACCCGCAATCCAACAGCAGTGCACTATGGATGAGTTGGTCAGGGATATTTGCCCACACCTTTCCACCTCTCCCACTACTTCCATTGTGGTTTGGAAGCTTCAGCAGATGTATCTGACATCCAGGCGGCTCCTACATTAGCCTGCTAGCCCTAGTTCATGACTCTGATCAAACTCTCTCTGGTACCACACAAGAGACTCCCCAACAGACCGGACCTTCTGATGCAGAACAAGGAGGCAATCAAGCACCCATACCCAGACTTCCAAACCTTGCCATCTGGCCCCTGAGGTCCTCAAAGTTAGATACCTTAATCTTCCACCTATATCCATGAGCATTCTCAAGGGAGCATCCATATCTACCACCCATACCTGCTATGCGGCCAAGTGGAAGAAGTTAATGTACTACTGTCACTCTAAACACATTGACCCTTTAACACCCACAGTACAGAACATTGTCCGCTACCTGCTTCACTTGCAGGTTTGCATATTGGCCTTCACCTCTATATGGCTAACCCTGGCTGCTGTGGCTGCCTATCTTTAGAACAGACAACACCTCTCTTGCTTCAGAATTCCAGTTATTAAGGCTTTCATGGAGAGTCTCAAGAGTCATTCCCCCTCTGGTCCCACTGGCGCGACATGAAACATCAATATTCTGCTGGTAAGACTCATGGGTCCACCATTTGAGCCCTTCTATTCCTGCCTCAGATCCTTTCCAGAAAGGTGGCATTTTTGGTGGCTATGACTTCACTCAAGCGAGTAAGTGAGCTACAGTCACTAATCTTAAAAGAACCTTTCTTCCAAGTAAATAGAGATAAGGTTGTGCTTCGCACTAACCCCAAATTCTTCCCAAAGGTGGTCTCCCAGTTCCAGAGGGTGTGCGTGGGTCTGCGAGTGGGTTCATCAGGGTGTCAGTGGGTGTGTGACATCTGAATGGGTGTGTGAGTGAGCACGTAGCTGTCTGAGTCGGTCTGAGTGAGTGCATGAGGGTCTGACTGGGGCTGTGAAAGTGCATGAGGGTCTGAGTGGGTCTGTGAGTTGGTGCGTGAGTCTGAGTGGGTCTGTGATTAGGTGCGCATAAGTGTAAGTCGGGTGTGTGAGTGGGAAAATTGAATGAAAGAGAGAGAGAGAAAGGGAGAGAGATGGAGCTTTTTAGGCTTTGATGTCTGATAAAACTAGAATGAGATATTTGTCTCCAATTTGAAATTAAAAAAAATTATTTGTTTTTTTTCAACAATATAATAATTTTTCTTTTTATAAAAAAATAATAATTGCAAATTAGTCCAGCTGGACTCAAACCTTCGTAGCTCTGTGTGAAGCTCTGTGACCTGTTTATAAATTTATTTAAACTTTTTTTCTAGCCTTTTATGGGCTTTCATATTATTTCTTTCAATCTGAAGTGGGCACACCTGGGACATAGCAGGAGTCGGCCCTGGGGGGTGGCAGTCCCAAGGGCATCTGTGGCTCTGTGAGGGGGGGCCCCCTCCAGTGAGAATAGCCCTGCAGGGTGCTGGTCCCTAGGGCGGTTTTTTCACACTTTGCCACAGGGAGGGGTATCCCCCAGGTCGCCAGGCATACTCTTGCCATCTAGTGTTGGGCCCGGATGTGTGTAAGTTGCTTTTCTTCAAAGAAGTCTTTCATATCACAGGCTACTGTGACTCCTCCACTTGTTGGCAATGTGCATAGTCCTCAACTCCAATTTTAGAATGTTTCCTCTCATGGCGGGTGAGGATGGACAGTGAGGCAAAGTGATGTATTGGGAGACGTCAGCAAAAGAGAGGAGAAGGATAGTAGAGGACACCTGAATGGCCACGGGTGCCCCTGAAGGAGGGTGGCCACATGTGAATCTACAGTACTGTGTGCCAAAAACAGAGGCTTATACGGTAAGTCACATGTTCCATTCAAACCATGTGTGGCTATAGATACACATGCTGTGCATTGACTGCAAGGCAGTCTTCCCAAAAGAGATGTCTAGTGTGTAGGTGTTGCAGTATATTGACATGGTGCATGTAATATTGCCTAGACAACATTGGCTTTTTTTGCGGGTAGCACATCCACGTAGCAATGATTTGTAAAAGTGTCATGTGGATCAGGTAGCTGTTTTCCATAGGTCAGCTATAGGAATGTCCCCCAGGAAAGCCATTAAGGCTCCTTTTTATGAGTATAGTCGGCTCTAAGAGGACTGGGCAAGGTCTTCTTATATTTATCAAACCATGTCTGGATGCATCTCACAAGCCATCTGGCAATACTTGATTTAGACAGGGCCTTTATGGGGTTTGGAGAAAGCAACAAAGAGTTGCTGTACACTTCTAAATGGTTTAGTTCTGTGAATATAGTACGATGGCTCATTTCACATCCAAAGTATGGACGGCCCGTTCCGCAACTAAGTCAGGTTGTGAGAAGAAGACAGGGAGTTCAAAGGATTTCGGTGGAACTGAGAGACCACCTTTGGGAAGAATTTGGGGTTAGTGCGAAGCACAACCTTAAAACACCGTACGCACCCTCACACCCACACGGACAGCCACTCTTACCCCCAGATACAGCCTCTCACATCTATTTTCACACCCACAGAAATTGCGGCTAACTTCTGCCGCTTGTGCAATTGCCTACACAATCCTCACCCTTTCTATGACTTTATGAATTAAGCTGCTCCCCCTTCTAGCTTGTCTACTGTCTTCCCTTTATGCTAAAGGAACTGAAAGTGCTTGTGCAAATAAAATGTACAACTGCAAATCTATCTGTCTGTCTTCTCAGACAATTCTTAACCTTCTAATGACTCTCTATCCTCCATACTGGCCACCCCCAATTACTGAAAGAGCAGCCGCCTTAGTGCTGTAGAATATTTTGCACATCTAGCCAAGGCCGCCAGATGTGAGAAGCAGATCTTGCATGCCTCCAAGCAAGTGAGCGCCCCCAAGGCCAATGCTACTGGTTTAATTAGCTGTCTACCCTGAGAGACTAAAGAGGGGCAGCAACAAAACAGATGCAACCAGGTTTCATATTGGCAAGAACAAAGACTGCAGGCTCTTATCTTTTTGAGAGGGCCAACAAGGATTGAAATCCTTAATTGACAGGGCTAATTTGCGCATGTAAAAGATCTGCTGTTGGATTTCCGCATTTGTCTGTAAAAGGTATGGCTGTGGGGCCTCAACCAGGCAGGAGTCATTTAACACTGGCACTGCTGATGGAGATTCGACAATCGATATGTCTTGTTACCTTGAAATTTCCTTTGATCTTCTATTAATTGTTATTTTCCAAGTTTTAAATGGGATGGTTTCTGCCATCTGACTAGATGGCAGGAACCCAGCCTTAATTAAATGGCTGAATATGGCCCAGGGACCCCATACCCCAGGGCATGGCCTTATAATATATATTTTTTTTGGGGGTGGGGGTGGGGGGGGGACTGCCCCCCCCCCCAGCTGATTTTGGCCCGTGGATCCAGTCCCCCAGGACCCGGCCTTCATATACGTTTGCCAAAGCTATGCACAGATATCTCATCAATACTTTTACTGTAAATGTTACAGTGACATTGTCAATGGTATTTTAAAAGATATCATGAGTGCTGTAATATCTGGGGTAATTAGCAGTCCATGGTGAGGACGCCAGTTATAGTTTCTTTAGTGCACAAGTTATAGCTACTTGAAATAACTCTAACTATAGCAGCTGAACTATAACAGGCTCGTTGTTCTTGATCTTCTTGAGAATTCTGGGCAGAAGTGGTATGGGTGGATAGGGGTACAGAAGGCCTAAGCCCCACTCAAGACCAAAAGCATTTCAGAGCGATCACCGCCTTGGAAACTCCAATGCACAAAACTGCTGACATTGTGCGTTCTCTTCGGAGGCAAACAGATCTAACCAAGGCACTCTCCATTGCTGAAAGAGACCTTGTGCCACCTCCGAATGGAGACACCACATCTGATCTGCTAGACATCGATGGCTGACCACCCTGGCATTCAGAGAACCTGACAGAAGTCGAACCACAAGAGTTATGCCCTGCTATTCCAGCCATGTCCAGAGACACAGAGCCTCTTGACAAAGCGTAAATGACTCCACCACACCCCATTTGTTGCAGTACCACATGGTAGTTGTGTTGTCTCTGAAAACCTGCCCTATCTTTCCCTTGACAGATGGAAGAAATGCTTTCAATGTTAGCTGGGTCACCAGCAAGTTGATGTGGAGTCTGGATTCTCCATCTCTCCCAGATGGCCATCCCATCCCAGGAGTGATGCATCAGTCACTACTGTGACTACTGTGACTGGTTGGGGAAGTGGGAGGAGTCTGCCTTTGACCCAATCACGGCTTGATAGCCACTGCTTCAGGTCTTTTGCAGTACCCTCTGAGATCCAAACCATGTCAGATTCCCCTGATGCTGCGCCCACTGGAACTTCAGGTTCCACTGCAGAGCCCCCATAAGCCTTTGGGCACGATTCATCAGCAGGATGCAAGAGGCCATGAGGCTCAGCAGCCTCAGAGTCATTCTCACCTAAATCCAGGATAGGGGCTGAAACAGTGGTATCATAGCCTGAAAATCCTGGACTCACTGCTTGGTAGGATAAGCCAGAAACTGCACTCTGTCCAGGACTGCTCCAATGTAAGGCAGCATCTGAGAAGGAGTCAGGTGTGACTTCTGCACATTTATAGTAAACCCTAGCAAATTCAGGAGGTCTGCCATAGTCTGGAGGTGAGAGACGGCAGCCTAGGGCAAGCCCACCTTCAACAGAAAGTCATCGAGATAAGGGAAGACTGACACCTCTAATCTCCGCAGATGAGCTGCATCTACTGCCATCACTTTGGTGCACACCCAATGGGTGCTGGTAAGGCCAAAGGGGAACACAGTGAACTGAAAGTGCTCATGGCTTACCTTGAATCGCAGGTAACTTCTGTGGGCAGGCAGGATGGGAATGTGGAAATACGTGTTTTGCAAGTCCAAAGCTGCCATCCAGTCTCCTTGGTCTAGAGCAGACAAGACCTGAGCCAAAGTAAGCATCTTGAATTTCTCTTTTTTGAGAAAGAGATTGAGGGTTTGGAGGTCTAGGATAGACCAAAGACCCTTGAACTTTTTGGGCATCAGAAAGTAGCAGGAATAGTAACCACTGCCCATTTCTGGTATCAGAACCCTCACTATGACTCCCCTAGCTAAAAGAATCGTAACTTCCTTGAAAAACAAGGAGAGATGATCCTCTATCAACCGATCTTGTGTTGGAGGTATAGGGGAGGGGAGAGTTTGAAGGGGAAGGCTTGGAAGCTGCGGCACCTGGGGGGGGGGGGGGTTGGTGGTTGTGGCAGACCCTCAGCTACCTGGCCCACAGGGCCGGTATGCACAGCGCCCTCATCCGTGCATAGCTTGGGGAGCTTGCATACGACTGCGTCTGACATACGATTGGCCCAGTGGCAGACCCCTTCCATAGCCATGAATGGGGGCGAAAGGCAGACTGGAGACCTGGGGCTACTGAGAGGCCCAAGGACTTGGCTGTAGCTTGCAAGTCCTGAAGATGCTCCAGCACAGAGTCTGCCTTTTCTCCAAAGAGACAGCTACCATTGAAGGGCATGTCCATAAGGTTTGGCTGGACATCCCATGAAAAGCCAGATGTTCTCAACTAGGCGTGGCATTGAAGTGCCACGGTTCATGAAACCGTGTACCCAGCGGGTCGATCATATCTAAACCACACTTGATGATGAACTTTGCTGCATCTCTCCCGTCATTGACTACTGGGAGAGAATGGCCTGGCCACCTCCAGGACCTGTGGCAGCACTTCCACAACCGTATCGCACAGTGTGTGGGAATAGCAGCCTAAAAAGTATTCAATGTTCACTGACCGCAATGGCATGCTGGCAGAAGAAAACATTTTATTGCCTAAGGTGTCCAACCTCTTGGATTCCCTGTCCGGGGGAGCAGCAGGGAATGTGCCATGGGAAGTTGAGGATTGGACTACAAAGCTCTCAGGGGTGGGTTGTCGAGTGAGTTAACTCTGGTCCCCTGGGGTGAGGCGATGCAGCAGGCAGCTGTCCTGTTCATAGGAGCCCCTGTTCGGGCTTGGAGAAGGTTCCCAGCAGGATATCAGGAAGTGCTTTGTTTAAAGGGAGTATGGGTTCTGAAGAGGAAGCTCCTAGCTGAAGCACTTCAGTCTAGATGTTAGTCTTGACCACCACAGAGGGTAGTTCGAGGTCAAGGACCCCCACTGCCCTCTTTAACACCATTGCATTGGACGCTCACTCCTCTGTAGCCATGGTATGAGGAAAAATCAAACCAGTATCTGGAGATGTGTTCAGTTCCCTGACATCTCCCAGTTCCTCACACAGGTGCATAGAACCTTTAGCATCTAATTGGTATCCTAAAGGGTCCAGTGACCCTCCAACCCTTCCCCATGCCTAGCTGTTCAGTACAAGGCTCAGGCAACAAGCTAGGACCAGTGGGCCCTGTTGGCACCAGAAATGGAGTTGATCGATGCCTTTCAAGCTTCTCAGGGATTAGAAAGGGCCTGATGCCACCAAGAGTGTTGGTGTCTGGACCTGTGTAAGGGAAGGTTTTGCTGGCATGACCGGTGCCAGTCCGGATTCATGATTGGATCCATAAGGGCCTATCAGAGCCAAGGCCAGAGCTGTCGGTGCAGAACTGACTCTGCAGGACCTAACAGCACTCTGGAGGGGTCGGCCCCCTCGAATACGCAGCACATGGCCTTGTAGAACTCTCTCACCTGAGTGGGGTCACTCTGGCTCCCAGAAATGCGAGAGAGGCATGGGGTCGAACCTGGCATCAGCTCCGCAAAACCGTGCCTTGAACACTGATGTTCCAATGTCATTATGACAAACGACGGACGAGAAGTTGAAGCACGAATCAACTTCTTCAATTTCTTGTGCCTCTTTACAGAATGTCCCAAGGACTTGGAGTGGATGAAGAGGACTTGGGGTTCCTGAAGCAGTCGCGCGACATTCCCACTAGAGGGACCAATACCTCCAAGGAGTCGTGCGACACCACGTCACCTGCCTGGCTGCCAGCAGCTTTAGGGACTGCTCCTTCAAAGCCTTCGGTGCCACGTCCCGGCTGTCCGAGTACAACTTGGAGTGGTGGTCACGCTTGAGACACCAAATACAGACCAGATGGGTGGTCTGTAACAGACATGATGCAGTGACAGCGGCCACATGGTTTAGATTCTGTCTTCCTCAAAGACATCCTCGACACACCAAAAAAACTAAAAAATTCTGTTAACATTGACAGAGGGGTAGCTCTTCTACGGATCAGTGCTAACTGGTGTAGAAAGAAAAGACCTGACATCCGCGCCCTGAAGTGGCGCCTATATAGGTGACCGTGATGTCACTTCTGGTGCCACGATGCAGACGATGCTGCGTGGAACCGAACAAAGCCACCTATGGGCACACAGGAGTACTGCTCACAAAAAATCTTCCAGATGCAATCTGATGCCTGGGAAATGATAAGGTAAGGAATCTGAATCTGCGGCTAGATGTCTCCAACAGATATCCCCCTCTTATAGTCCTTTTCTAGACACCAAATGTAATTTAGGGTTTGAATCTTTGAAGTTTTATGTTGGGGTTCTGCTTGTTTTGAAGTGTACTTCTTACCTTTTTTCCATAAGAAAGGCTGTCTGTCACAGCAATTAAGAGTCCGAAGCCGGGTTACCTGCAACATAGTTCAGTGACCAGAATTAACACCTGGATGTCAGTCACAGTAATATGTGCATGAAAGGGTTAATCCTGGGCTCCCGGCCATACTTTTAATGATTTCCTTATCAGCCTAATCTCCTTCCTGAGATGTATCCAGGTCTCTTTCTTGCAATCTATCACTGAACCAAAGAGCAACCTTTTGAAGTTTAAAGGTAAAATGAATTCCTCCCTTCCTCCCGTGTGTCCCTCCCAGCACACAGAAATGCTGCAATACAAAAATCTATCTCAAACATGCAGCACATGGTATTATTGTGCACGCATTGCACAGCACTTCATCTCTCATGTAATATATATTCCTAAACGGGCATACCTACACTCAATACATGCACTAACCATTCATGCACTGCACACACACAGTACTGCTCTATCCCTGTTGTGCACCCTTCCAATGCACACATACATTCAGCGCAGTCACTACTCCTGCAATGCTTAGCACTTCACATCAACTTGATGGGGCCAAGGGTGAGTTAAGCATGCAGCTGCAGATACCTTTAAAAAGTGAGTGAGTCGGAGAGCCTCCAGTGACACAGGGTAAAAATGATCTGTTCACTACTACTGATCACTACACAGTATGCTGCCACCAGCGTGCTTGAGCTGCTTAACTGTGTGTGTAGTTCTTTGCCACCCTTCCTGGTCCAACAAGTCCTCAATCCGTTAGTCATGCCTATGTCATGGCCAAAAAGAGCCCAAAGTTTCTGAGGTATTCTAAAAGGGTCATAGAGTTTGGGTCAGTGCGGTCTTTCAGGTGACAGTTAAGGTTTTCGAGGAGGATGAAAGTGCTAGAGTTGATGATGAAGGTTGAGACTAGGTGTGTGATGTCGCTGGCAGAATTGGTGCAGGGTCTGGTGGTCTGTATACGAGGGTCTGCTCAGGGAGAAGTTGGCAGTGATGCACATCTTGACAGTGAGCCATTTCATGTAGCTGGTGGGAGTGTATATAGGTGATGCAGATGATGGTATCTTTGAATTTGATGGTGACTCCACCTCCAGACTTATGCAGATGGTCTTGCCACATCTTATAAACTAAATAAAAGGGCACTCAAATACACAAACTTGAAACACCCCTGAAGGTATTTTAAAGATACCACTGAATTCCCCTGTTGGTACATAGTGGACACGAGCCGATGTTGCCGTATGGAGACTTTTTAAGGCTGAAAGTAGAGACTGATCAGTTCTCATTTTGGGCAACATGGCTGAAAGCTTAAGTCTACCAACAAGATGAAAGGCTGCTTTAAAATAAATATAAAGTCAAATATAGGGGAGTTTTCTTCATGTAAACAAATTTTACACATATATCATATAGGTGAAATGCTTAATCCAAAGTCCCCTTTCCTTTCAGAATCTGGCTTACACATTCATAAGGATACAATTTTCAACAACCCAAACGTGTAGGCGAATTGCGAGTACACGTTTTAAAACCTTCCAGACTCCCATCAGCAAGGAAATTAATATACAATTTACTGAATCCCTTTGGATACCTTTTTTGTGTAAGAGACCTATAATGTTTGACAGACCAGATGAAGCAATCTAATTTAGTGCAAAAGCAGCACTTGTAGACCTGAGTTAAAGATCTGTGCCCAAAAGTTGGGATCTGCCTGATAGAAATCTGCTGGGACCAGATCACAGCAAAGTGCTTTATTAGGCGTTTGGCCATTGCTGGCCACTTCTGAAGTAATATGGACAGATTATTTACAACGTTTTTTTTTTTTCCCTAATGCAAATTAGTGGTTAAGACGGCTAGCTGATCTGCTTTACAGTTTTTAAAATAGTTCATGAAAAAGGGATAGCTAAGCGTTTGCTCCGATACAATGCTCCATCCCTGCCCTCCTCATATCTGGAGGCTACTCGGTCTGAGAAACTTTTGGCATCTTTTTCTTTAGCAGAGTTGTTTAGTTCACTCAATATCCTAGCATGGACATCTAGCTTTTTGTTCATTAATAACTTCTCATAGTTACTCCTTAGTTCTCATAAGGGGAAATTGTTATTGGCTGTTAATCTCCTATTTCCTAGAGCAGAGGCTGGTACTTTATACACCAGTATTTAATATCAAACCTGAGTTATTGCACACGCTCCTTCCTGTAAACTGTTTTGTGGTAGACTATTCATCTGCAACCTTGTCCACCGCTACCATAAAGGAATCAAGCACTGCTTTTCCTCACCTTGCTTTGATCCTAGTAGTGGTTCTTTATTGTCAATAAGGTGCTCCTTGAAAGATGAAATATCACTATAAAGTTTCTCACAATCAATGTATTGTGCTTCTATTAGTTATTAACATATTTGATGGGTGATTAAACATAATGGCATAACACAATCAATTACAAGGGTGGCCATCAGTAGGTCATGATCGTTTTCTGATCTTTTTACTACTTTCATGTCCATTAGTCTTTTCCAGGCCTCCATGTTAATTTGGACGTAATCAATCGAACTTCCCTTTTTTCCTGAACGGCAAGAATAGTTGGCAAGGCAATCAGAAGCAGTATAAGTGTCAGAACACCATTCAAAAGGCCAAAGGGCAAGCAAGAGTTACTGGGCCCCGCCGTGGGGGCTGATACCTTTTACTTCTATTGTCCAGGTACCAGCTCTCCTATGGGTCTTAAGCAACTGGGTCAAGTAACACTCTTAGTAGTCGCGTGGGTCGAGCAGTCCAAGGTGTCTCACCACGGGAGGTGGTTCTAAATTAAGGGGGCACACAGTCTCACAACTCAAATTATGATCAGCAACAAATGATGGTTCAGTTTTATGAAAAAGTAGTAATTATTTTCCAGCTAGTACCACAAAAGAAAATACAACATTCACAAATGTCCACAGTCCCCCAAGGTCAGACCTCTAGTGTTTCTTAGCCAGTTCCTGAATCCCACTTCTAGCTATAGCAGTAGTGGTCATTCCCCATTCACTAAAGGCAACATTCAGGTGAAGCCACTAGACTACATTTCAGGAGTCCCATTACGAGTCAGTATAAAGTCAAAATTGTTCCAGCACCAAAGTGCTATCTGGCAAAATTAGTCCTTCTATTCCTGCAGGATCAGAGCAACTGGAAACCCTGAAAATGCCCCTTCAGAAGGTGCTAGAGCTGCTGCAGCCGTCTCTGGTAAGGTCTGTGCTTCTGTCCCAGACGGGCTGTGTTCTGTGTACCTCAAGTTCCCCACAGGCAGCAGTGCAGCAGCAGCGACCAGAAGTTCTTCATGGTTCAGCTCCAAGCTGAGTATGTTCTATGGTATTTTCCACAGCTGGGGAGGGGGCAGGGGTGTTAAAGTCCTAACTCTGATCCTCACTCACAGTGAAGAACCATAGGGGTCATTATGGTGATCTCTCTCCTCCGGGGACGATTTGACCTGGTCATGCTTCTTGCTTGATCCTAGTGTCCCCCTCGTGCAGTCACCATCTCTTCACTGCACATGGGGACCCTGTATGGGCAACAGCCCACTCAGCACAGCAATCTCTTCACAGCAGTCCCTCTTGGCATAGGAGGTCACCAGTTTTCCACTGTAGAGAGGTTACAGCCCACTCGTTACAACATTCTCCTCATGGGTGCCTCTCCTGGCACAAGGTGTCACCAGTTCCTCAATGTACACTGGCGATGACCCGTTTGGCGCAGCAACAATCACAGCTCACTTCAACAGGGGCCCTGATCTGGTATATGAGGATTGCTGATTTTCGCTGCACATGGGCAACAACCCGATTGGTGCAGAAGTTGTCTCCTTGCACCTCGCTAAGGGAACCCACCCAAAAGAATTTCTCACTGGACTTTGTTTCCTACAACACTCTCCTCTTCCTCAAAGGGCACACTGGTTTTGGCAAGTACGCAGGTGCTGGTGCTCCAGGGCAGGTGGTCCGGGCTTTTCTAGGTGATGACCCCCACTCAGCTGGAAGACTAGCAGGCATTGTCCCCCAGCCCTCGTCACAAGCAGAACTGGCTGGTTGACAGTTGACAATTTTTGGGATTTCAAGCTCACCTTCCCATAGTCCATTTTCAGACACAACTGTGATTTTAGAGTCTGAGTCTTCAAAGTATATGTTGGAAGTCTTCTTTCTTTTGAAGTACCCACTCCTCTGCTCTCTCCTCCTCTAAAAGGAGTCTGTCGTAGCAGGAGCGACTTGAAATCTGAAAGCCCCACTTGGGAGTTACTAAGAGCTCACACCGGGATGTCAATCACAGTGACGTGTGTCCAAAGCTTAGCCCTGGCCCTCAGCCCTACCGCTTATGACTTATCAGCCCCAACTCCTTCCTGAGAAGTGCCCAGTCCCCTTCCCGTTGACCACTCCTTGAAACAAAGAGCAGCCTTTGAAGTGTACTGGAGGAGTCTGTCTCCCTCTTTCCAGTGTGTCCCACCCAGCTTACAGGAATGCAACAATCCATAATTCTGCCCGGGTGAGAGTGGGATTCATCTACCTCCTCTCCTCATGTTTCCCCAGTCAGGCCTGGGTCTCCCAAAATGGATCGAAGAGTCAGCCAGCACATACCTATAAAATACAAGCACTGCACAGCACTACATCATTCATGTATTGTACCACTCGCAGGCACACATACACCCAGCACATGCGTTTAACATGCATGCACTGCACAGTACTGCATCAGCCCTGTATTGTAACATTCACAAGCTCACAAATTCAACACATGTATACAACATACACGCATTTGCAGCGCTACATCATCCATGTACTGTAACACTCACAGGCACAAACACACACACACATCAGATGCCCATAACATGCACATACTACATCATCCCTGTATTGTTCCATGTGCACACACATATTCACCCAACACTTGTACATCACACATGCGCTGTGCAGCACTACACACCAAACCCATGTAGGCCAAGGATGAATTAGCCACAAAGCAGGCCTCACTTCAGTGACACAGGTAAAAATGACCTGTTCGTTCCTACTGATAACTACACGGTATGAGTCCACCACTGCATGTGTGCTGCTTAACTCCTGGTAAAGGCAGTATCCTTTCATCACTATGAGGGTAGCTCTTGGGTGCCCCTCCTGGTCTAACAAGACAAGGCCTAAGTCATGGGGCACACACTATCTGCGGTTGTCTATGACAAGAAAAAAATCAGTGTTGGGTATCCAAATATCACTAAGTTGGGGCACTCAGGACAGAGGTGCACGCCCATCACCATGAGAGAGACTTTTCTGTCCCAACAATGGCCATTCAGACATCATAAAACCTTTCCCTTTCTCAAAATTACTTTTTGACAGGGCTGTTGATTCAGGGAGAACTAAAATTTCATCCTTTTTGAGGATTACACTTTCCTCTAAAACTTTCATAGGTGGAACATTAAGGTTTCCACACAACAATAATGTATACTAACCTAGCTGTTTGTTATCCTCCCTCTGCATCTCCACAACACTTTCTATGGATAAAATCATATTTTTATTGAATGTGAAGGCACTAAGGGCCAGATGTAGGAAAGGATTTGCAACTCGCAAACGGCAAAAACTGCCGTTTGCGAGTTGCAAATCGCATTTCCCTATGCAGAAATGCATTCTGCGAGTCGGACCGACTCGCAAAATGCATTTCAGAATCGCAAATAGGAAGGGGTGTTCCCTTCCTATTTGCGATTCCTAGTGGTATGCAATACCATTTGCGACCGCATATGCGGCGCAAATGGTGTTGCAGTTACCATCCACTTCAAGTGGATGGTAACCCACTCGCACATTGGAAGGGGTCCCCATGGGACCCCTTCCAGTTTGTGACTGAACCCAAAAACATTTTTTCAGGGCAGGGAGTGGTCCAAGGGACCACTCCCTGCCCTGAAAAAATACCGAAACTAAAGTTTTCGTTTTTTTTTTTAAGTGCAGCTCGTTTTCCTTTAAGGAAAACGGGCTACACTTAAAAAAAAAAAAAAACTGCTTTATTTAAAGCAGTCACGAACACGGAGGTCTGCTGACTACAGCAGGCCTCCATGTTTGCGAGTGCCCATAGTCGGTATGGGGCCGCAATTTGCGACCCACCTCATGAATATTCATGAGGTGGGTCATTGCGACCCCATACCGACTCGCAGATGGTGTCTGAGACACCGTTCTGCATAACATTTTGCGAGTTGCAAATAGCGAGTCGCTGTGACTCGCTATTTACAACTCGCAAAATGTTTCTTTGCTACATCTGGCCCTAAGTGAGGTGTAACAAGCAACTGCTTCATCGCACAGTGGAGTTTAGATGAAAGAAGGACTGACCACTCCTCCACTGATCTACCTTTGACAGTTTTTCTTGCAGTAATGCAACATTTTATATACCCATCTATTAAGACTCTGTTAAGACCCATGTTTCCTGTAAGCAACCAATATCCTTCTGGGAGATTTCGCTATAAATTACTGCCATTTCAGATTGTTCAAATTTGACCCTCAGCCGTCCACATTTCAGCCTGGTATGAAGGCTAGTTTGCATCATGCCAGATGACGTGGGTGGCATATAGTTAAACAGACTTCAAGAAGGGTGTAAAACATTTTTATTGCTTCTGGTGCTTTCCAAGACAGCTGGCAACCATTGTCGTTGTTAATAATAGTAGTATGGTGGACCTCCTCCATATAATTCCTTAGAGGTATATTTATGCTTTCTGAATTCTCTGCTGTTTTAGTCGAGCTTTTTATCCTATTTATCACAATCACATGATAATATAAAATCTTGGTCAAAGGAAGCAGAGAAACAACATCAATGCCCTTCTGTGCAATACTTACCACATGACCCTGTTGTGCATGTGTTAGTGTCTACAATTTATATATGACCCTTTTTCTATCACAGTATCATAGTAGCCTCAGGGATGGTATAACAGAATAAATTGAGGGGCAGTGATTTCTTCATAATTTTGGATAGCTATACATCAGTTAACAAGGAAATGAAGTCTAAGGTAAGTGGGTTCAAATAATTATCAGCTACTGACCAACTCTGTTCAACTAATGGAATTATTTCTGTAGAACTTTAAGGTTCCTGGTCGTAAAAGGGCCTGTTAATGGGTTAAGAGGTTGATACTCTGTGGCCATTTGGGCAGTCTATTGACCTCTGATCACCTGTCTTTAAGCCCTTCACAGCCAGACCTTTTCCCCCTGAGGCGCCAAGCCTTTTTTTTGGCTATCTGGGGTAGTTCGCGTTTAGGCCCTCATACCTTTTTGTCCACATAAGATATCCATGACAAATGTGCATCCTTTTTTTCCAACATCCTAGGGATTCCAACACTACCTAGAGTTTATGGGTTCCTCTGGAGGAGATCAAGAAATTAGCCAAAATACAGCTCAATTTTATTTTTTTCAGAAAAATGGGAAAAAGTGCTTCAGAAGAAAGCATGTGAGTTTTTCCCCCTGACAATGGCATCCACAAAGGGTTTGCGTTGCAAAAATCACCATCTTCCCAGCTTTTAGGAACAGGCAGACTTGAATCAGAAAACCAATCTTTTCAACCCAATTTTGGCATTTTACTGGGACATACACCATTTGTACTATTTTTGTGCTTTCAGACTCCTTCCAGCCGAAATGGGCTAACCAATGGTAGATCTCGGACAGCTAAACATTTCTGAAAATGTAGCAAAATTCAAAATTCAGCATAGGGTAATTTGTGTAGATCCTTCAATGTTCTCATACAGAAAGTAACAGCTGAAATAAAAAATATTCACATTTAGTTTAAATAAACAGCCATCTCTGTCCACGTTTTCTTCTGTAACTTTTTCCAGCTATGGCAGATTTTTGAAAGCAATCTACTGTTATGTCTGCTGGACTCTTCTGGGTCCGAAGATATATAGGGCTTATAGTCTCATCAAGAACCCTAGGTACCCAGCGCCAATAAATGAGCTGCACCTTTCAATGGGTTTTCATTGTATACTGGGTATACAGCAATTCATTTGGTGAAATATAAAGATTGAAAAATAGGTATCATGGAAACCTTTGTAAATCCAAAATGGGCACTAGATAAGGTGTTGAGAAGCAGTGGTTAATTTGCACATCTCTGAATTCCGGGGTTCCCACATTAGCATGTGTATAACAGGGAATTTCTCAATTAGACTTCTTTTTTTCTACACAATGTCTTACATTTGGAAGGAAAAAATGTAGAGAAAGACAAGGGACAATAACACTTGTTCTTCTATTCTGTGTTTCCCCCAAGTCTCCCACTAAAAATGGTACCTCACTTGTGGGTAGACCTAGTGCCCGCAATAGGAAATGCAACACATCACATTTTCACATTGAAATCTGACGTGTTTTTTGGAAAGTGTCTAACTGTGGATTTTGGCCTCTAGCTCAGCTGGCACCTAGGTAAACCTAGCACACCTGTGCATTTTTGAAAACTAGACACCTAGGGGAAACCAGGATGGGGTGACTTGTGGGGCTCTCCCCAGGTTCTGTTACCCAGAATCCCTTGCAAATCTCAAAATTTGCCAAACAAAACACTTTTCCCTCACATTTCGGTGATGGAAAGTTCTGAAATCTGAGGGGAGCCACAAACTTCCTTCCACCCAGCAATCTCCCGAGTCTCCAGATAAAAAAAGGTACCTCACTTGTGTAGGTAGGCCTACTGTCCGCGACAGGGAAGGATCCAAAACACAACATGGACACATCAAAATTATCTATTACAAAACTATTTGTTTTTGTAAGGGGGCACCTGCGTTTTTGGTTCTGAGAGAAACCAAACCCAGACATTTATGAAAACTAGACTCTAGAGGGAGTCCAGGGAGGGGTGACTTATGTGGATTCCCTCAGTGTTTTCTTACCCAGAATCCTCAGCAAATTTAAAATTTAGCTAAAAAGAATTAACATTTTCCTCACATTTCTGTGTGGGACCACCACACCGGTACAAATTTCCTACCACCCAACATTCCCCTTGGTCTCCCGATAAAAATGATACCTCACTTGTGTCGGTGGGCCAAGTGCCTGTGACAGGGAAGGGCCAAAAACATGTCGAAACTGAGAGGGAACCAAAGAGCGTCCAAAAGGGCAGTTTGGAAAAAAAAAAAAAAAGTTTTTAGGCTGACAAGTGGGGCAGAATTCTTATTGGTATAGATGTAGCAATGCTGGGTGTTAGGAATTTTGTGGATTCCTATGGATTCCGGAAGGTTCCATCACAAAAATGTATGGAAAATGCGTGATTTCAAGCAAAGTTGGAGGTGTGCGGGGCATTGTGGGTAAGAAAATGATGTAGGGTGCATGTGAAGCACAACACCCTGGACTCGCTCAGATGTTTAATTTTCAAATGTGTCTAGGTCTGGTAGATTTTTCTAGGTGGCAGCATCCCAAAGTCCAAAAAGTACAACTACTCACCATTCCAGTGGAACAATACTGAGAGGTAGCCAAGCAGCTCTCTTGGACCAAATGTAAAATCAACACCCAAAATAATCAAATGTCCACCGGTGGGCAGAATAACTTTGTCCACATTGGGGTGGGGGCATGGCCATTACCCACCCTCTTTTTAAAAACAAATCCTTCCCTTGTGCCTAAGTGGTTTCTGCCCCCGAGGGCAGAGGAGCCTAATAAAAATAGGCTGATCTGCCCACAAAGGGGGCAGAAATGGCTAAAAGTAATGAACCCCTATGGGGAGTGACCCTTGCCCAAGGGACTGCTCCCCACAAGCAAAACTCACACACACAAAACAGTCCCTGGTGCCTAAGTGGTTTTTGCCTACCTTGGGGGCAGATGGGCTGAATAGAAATAGGCTGATCTGCCCCCAAGTGGGTCAGAAATGGCCTAATATAATATCCCCCCCCCCCCCCTTGGGAGTGACCCTTGCCTAAGGGGTCACTTCCCTGATGTAAAATATAAACAAAATACCTGGTATCTAGTGGTTTCAGCCCCCCTTGGGGGCAGATTGGCTTAATAAAAGTAGGCAAAAATGGCCTCAAATAAATTTGGCCCCCAGGGGAGCAACCCTTGCCTAAGGGGCCACTCTCCCCTGGTAGTAAAAATAAATAAATAAAAATGTAAAAGATTCCTGGTGCCTCAAAGTTTCTGCCCCCCTTGAGGGCAGATTGGCGTAATTAAAATAAGTCGATCTGCATCCAAGGGGGGCACAAATGGCCCAAAATAAAAATGCCCCTCTTGGGGAGTGACCGTTGCCCAAGGGGCCACTCCACTTCTTTGTTTACCTAAGGTAAATAAAATCCCTGGTGTCTAGATCGTGCTGCAGGTATTCTCAGAGGCACATGAAAAGGAAAGGAAAAGCCCAGTCCCAAGGAGAAAGTAATCAGTTCCTCTGTTGGACTCCAGCGTGATGGGGGCGACCGGTGATGATGTCAGCAAGTGATCGCACACTGATATCATCATATGTCACGGGGGTCAGAGTTAGTAGGGGAAGTGCTTACCCTGCCATCCCTGCCAAGGGGAGGTGGGTGAGTGGCCCACGGGGGGAGTGCTAGTGCTCCCCCTTGGGCTGGGTGCAGGATGTAACGTTTACGTCCTCAGCGCAGCAATGCTGCAGCTGAGGAAGTGACCGATACGTCGTGGTCACCCAAGGGGTTAAAATGACCGGATTTTGTTTGTTATGTCAATACTAATTTTATTTGATGATACGAGATGCCTTTTTCGAATAAGAGATTTACATATTTTCTACTTTATTTTTGAAAGCTGTACATTCCACTGGTTCTAGATACTGTTCAATGTTGCATTCTTGTCCTGTGCTGTACAAACAAGGAATAGGGACGGTATCCCTAAGATTGTCCTGAGTCTGTAGTTAGAATAGGAATTACAGACTGAGTCTTTGTCTCATGGAACGAGGCAGGCTCGTTTTCTGTAAATACATGTTTGGTAGACTATATGGCATCAGATTACCTTAGCTTATTTCCCTTCTTTTAATTTTCTGTTTGTCTTTTCTTGTGGGGAAATTTTAAAGCTCTTGAGACCACCTGAGTCAACATTAGTATCTGGTTCATGATCCACACCATTTGCCGCCTTCTTAGTTATTGCAATATTTTGTTCTGTCTAGCCCTTAACTTTGATATGTCACCATGCTTATTGTATATTTCCACATACCTTTTATGACAATTATTTTCAGGGCAATGATTTGGGTGCTTCTCACTAACTAAACGGAGAAGCTCTTGCATCTATTTAAGGTATGCAAGGCTAAACACATGTCTATGTACCTGCCTTATCTGCTGTTACTGTGTGTAGCAGTTGTTCAGAAGTGGTTTGAATTGCATGATTAAGGCCCCGATTTAATTCTTTACAGTAAGGATACTCTGTCACCATGGTGATGAAGTATCATACAGTATGCCCGCTGCATTTAGATGCGGGTGGGCCTTTGGGTTATTCACAGCAGAGACTACAATTTGGAGGGGCGGACATGTAGTAATTTCTTTATTATTTCTTACACCAGGAATAGTCAATAGTAATTATATTTTAATGCTCCCCCGTCATGGGAGAAACCTCCCTTAGCGAGGGGAGCATTACCTTTTTTCTTTACAAAAAGAAAATCATGTTTCAGGATTTTCTTTTTGAAAAGAAAAAAAATATTACTGTACGTTACGGGCTGCGTTCTTCCCACACAGCCCTGTAACAACTTGCAAAATGCATTAACAGAAACCGATGTGATAACAGTTTATGCAAATGCCTTTTATATATGACTGCCTGGTAGTTGGTCATTTATAAATTTGGCAGGCGGAGTAATCTCAATGGTGATTACTTCATCTTGCAATATCACCACTGGCTACAATGAAATAGGTCTTGTCCAGCTAATACTTTTTGCAAAGAGACAATATAGAGCTTGGTACTCTTTGAAGAGCTTGCATAGTTTTTGAGATCACAATACCTTTATTGGGCAGAAAGTATGGTGTCTATTCTTTCTTTGGTTCTTGCTAGCATGCGGAGAAAATCAGTCTGCCAGAACTGAATGAGAGCTATTTGTGGACTCATCTTAACACTTGCTTTGAGTAAGCTCTGGGGCTGGCCCTTAGGATGTTTTAGCGGCATGGGTCTGAACCTTGAGCAGGCTTAGACATCTGGAAGGGTATAATCATACACAAACGAGGAACTGGCTCAAGGAGCAATACCACTTGAAATGAATGTAAGATTCTTTGTCAGGGATTATAATTACTGCATCTGTTGCAACCAGCTTTATATCCATCAACGGAGTTATGTGCCTATTTGTCAGCTACTCTAGCCTATACCAGAAGCAGTTATAGACACTAAAGCTGGTTCCAAAGTTTCCTGAGCTTGGATAGTTACCTCATTGCTCACTATTGACTCGCCCAAGGCCAGAGCAATATCAAAAGCACTTAAAATTTTGGTAAAAGCCAGCTCACTAGGCACAGTAGTGTAGAAATTAGTAGTAAGCTTACATTTGTTTCTATTTATAGTTGATACCATGGTTACCATGTCCATGGCTAAAGGAATTGCCTTCTTTGTACCATATGAGTTTATTGCCTCTACTGAGACTTGCTTTGGATGCTCGTGTCTTCTGTTTATTTTAGAAACCTTAGGCAGGAAAGCTGTCAACTTTTTATAGATTTTTGATGACCTTCTTGATATTAATTCCTTAGAGTGTAACTTATGAATTGTCATGGCTCAAGGAATAAAAATATAATGGATGAATGTATAAACAATACTCCGTGCCAGTCTGGACAGCTGTTTATAGTTCAGACGCTGAGCCGCTTTATGACACTGAACTGAACATTACTATACGTTTAGGAGCAAACACACACTCCAGCTATCAACAGGCTTCAGGAGAATGCGATCCACAAAATGCAAAGTTACGATTGATAAATCGGACAAATGCAGAGATAAGGAATTTAAACATTTCCAATAAGTGTGAAACTGTGTGAAGGCTATAAGAAAACTAACAGAAAAGTATGTAATAAGTAGATGCAGTGATTAGGAGCACAGACCATCAGATGGGACCATCATTGGTTAAAAAACAATCACATCCAGAGTTGAGTCCTAAGAGTTCTCAACAGCATGAAGAAAAAAAACCAGTAAAAAAGTGATACGTCTGATTTGGACATATCACATTACCAACTAATTTCCAGTTATTTCCTCCTACACAGCAGAACATAAACAAGCATTTGAAATGCAATGGGTCTCCCGTTTGCTCGAGTTAGAGCTATTAGCATTGTAAATTCCTTACTGGACTTTTCTTGCCGCATAAATTGAAAAGGAAAAGTAAAACAATTGACATAAGCAAGCTGATTTAAAGCGCTATAGCCGCCATGAGCATGAGCAAAAAGAAGAGACACAAAAGGAAAAAGAAGTTCACTCAGAGTCAAATGTATCGGCAAACATGCAATTATCCATGTATCAATGTCGGTGTCCAAGGCGGTAACAAAACCACCCTAAGAAGGGACAAACGTAAAGCATTGACCAATTATAACAAAAGATTTTTGAAAAGCAAGCCCATGAACGAGTGATACTGATAGGCCTGCGGTGGGCGTGGCTAAAAGCCTACAGAGATTACAACAGGGTAGAGCGCTTGCGCGCTCAAACTAAAAAGGAGGTAGAGAGATTTTAGGTGCATCAAGCTATAGAGGTTAAGAGAGAGATGAAGTAGAAAATTTGGGTAGAAAGAAAAGTGAGGAAGAGAGCAGGGCAGGCAATGTAGACAGATGAAGATGAGGTGAAGAGTTAGAGGGAGGTAGAGGAAGAGAAACATAAAAGGAGTGAGGTTAAATACGTAGAGAGAGAGAACAGAACAATAGTTAAAGTAAAAAAAGAAAACAGAGCAATTAAGTGTGATGGCGAGACACAAAGGTGAGGTAGAAATGCAAGGTAGAGGAGTGTAAGGTACAAAAAGGAGGTAAGGCAAAGAAATAAAGAGGTGAGTTAGAGAAAAGTGAGCTAGAACAAGATCATTCTATTCTTTATGCACATCAGTATTACAGCACTACCTGTGAATATCGCAATCATTTACCAGCCTGCCCACTTTGACTGTCTTAAAATGGCCCTGCTGCAAAAACATCACAAGGTTTGCTGAGGGAGATGGTGATAACTCCTTCAACTTTACTATGCAAATGGAAGCAACATTCATAAGTGCTAAGAAGAATGACATCTATTGTGAATATCACCATAACTATTGCCCCATTTCAGTGTGTGGATGTGTCTGCATTCCCATACTCTGACAGGATGATCTTGTCCAGCAACTGCACCATATACTGACAACTAACCAATCAAGAACCACACCAAAGTTCTTTAACACATGTCTTGCGGTTATAATACAAATGCATGGATTCTATTCCATTTGCTCACTCCATGTGACATTGTATCCTGGGAATTCCCTTTTCTATGAAAAGAACTGTCAAACTGTTTCACAGTCTACCTAGCATCTATATAATGCAGCACATTGCCACATAACCTACAGAACAAGTTGCTTAATTTTGCTAATGCCTTATCTAGTAGAGACTCCGCCGCAGATTTCTTACCTTAGAATATTACCCCGGCGTGAGACTGGATTTGGAATTTTTTCAGCAATCCATCTATGCGCTGGTAGGTGGTGGTGTTCGGCTCCACAGGATGTTGTCCGTGCCGGAAGTGAAGTGCACAGTGACTATATAGGAGCCATCCCAGGGCACTGGCCTCCATTCTTGACTGTTTTCCCGCACCAGAAGCACAGAGTCAAGTTAAGGGGCAATGACTAGTGTGCCAAGTGAGGTCCTGAAAGAGCTCAGTAGTCAAAAATTTACAAACAGTCGCAGAGCAGAGAAGATGGTTAGGAATCTGCAGCTAGATAGTCTCTACAAGATAATGAGTTAGCGAAGGTAAGTAACTTGTCCATCTGATAGAGGCTGCTAGCCTCAGAATCCCTATTTTAGAATAGATATCAGAGCCACCCCAGGGCACTGGCCTCCATTCTTGACTGTTTTCCCGCACCAGAAGCACAGAGTCAAGTTAAGGGGCAATGACTAGTGTGCCAAGTGAGGTCCTGAAAGAGCTCAGTAGTCAAAAATTTACAAACAGTCGCAGAGCAGAGAAGATGGTTAGGAATCTGCAGCTAGATAGTCTCTACAAGATAATGAGTTAGCGAAGGTAAGTAACTTGTTCATCTGATAGAGGCTGCGAGCCTCAGAATCCCTATTTTAGAATAGATATCAGAGCCACCTCTCTCTGGAAGGGAGTCTGCGGACTATTCATACTAAAATGTCCTGAAGCACTGAACAGGCAAATTGCCTTTCTCTGGGCCTGACTGTGTAGGCAGCTGTGTTTGGCAAACTTGTACAGAGATGCCCATGAGGCCAGATGTCAAGGACTGGACTCCTCTAGATAATACAGTGGTTTCAGCTTTAGCTCTGGTAGAATGAGCTTTCAAGCCCTCAGGAGGTTGTTTCTTGGCCACTGCGTAAAAGATCTTAAAACAGAAGATGATTTATTGAGCAGGTTCTTCACTGAACTGCCTTACCCTTCTTCGCCCCCCACAAACCCAAAAAATAATTCTTTTGCACAATCTATGTAGAATGACAACACTCTTTTTGGGACCAAGTGGTGGAGTCTCTCATCTTTCTTGGTAGGATGAGGGGAGGAAGATGTAAAGCAGTGTGATTTCCATCCAATGTGAAAATGTGTAATCACTTTTGGTAAAAAGGATGCTTGGGTTCTAAGAACCAGCTTGTCTGGGAAGAAGGAAGTGTATAGGGAGGGTGGGGGTTTAACAGAAACTGTCTGCAATTCGATAACGCTCCTGGCAGATGTAATCCCCATAAGGAAGACAGTTTTGATGGGCAACAGTGTCAAGAGGATAGCTGTGCATCAGTTCAAATGGTGAGCATATGAGGAAGGTGAGGACTAAATTCAGGTCCAATTGGGGTATGATGAAGATCGTATAAGGAAGCGTGTTGCAAATCCTTAAGGAAACAAATCACAGCAGGTGACTTTAACAGGGAAGGTTAGTCCGGCACCCGCAGGAAGGCAGCAAAGTACCCTTTTATCATGCCCAAAGCAAAGCCTTACTGGGATAAAGATAGAACAAACAGAAGAACTGCAGAAAGGGTACAAAGGATCAACAGATTTGGATACACGCCAAGTCACAAACCTGTCCCATTGACAAGCATATGTCATTATTGTGGAGGGACACTTGACTGCCAAGATGACATCACACACTTCGGCAGGGTAGCCGAACACTCAACTGTCGCCACTCAATCTCCATGCCTGTACGTGAAGTGTGGACAAGTTCAAGTGCTGAACCCTGCTCCTGCTGTTGAGACAGGAGATACACTCTCTAAAGGGAATCCTGATCGGAGGACACATGCACAGGAGTTCTGGATACCAGACTCTCTTTCCCCAATCTGGGGCCACGAAGATAACTTAGGCCCGGTCATTCTTAATCTTCTTGTGAACTCTGGACAAGAGTGGTATCAGTGGAAAAAAGTCCAGAGCTCCATTCAAGACAAAATGCATCTCTGAGGGACAGCCGCCTTGGAAGCTCCACCGCACAGAGCTGCTGACATTGCACATTCTCGGCGGTGGAGAATAGATCTTACAAGGTTCTTCCCATTCTCTGAAGAGACCTCAAGCCACCTCCGGTGATGGCATTCGTGGCCTGTGAGGCATCGACCGCTGAGTTTGTCTGCTGTGGTGTACAGAGTACTGCCAGATTCTGAAGCACCAGGAAAATGTCCTGATGTTCCAGCCATGTTCAGAAACCCAGGACCTCTTGACACAGGATCCTTGGCTCCACCTTATCCTGCTTGCTGCAGAACCACATTGCGGTGGTGTTGTTTGAACACCTGAACTAGCCTTCCTTTGATTGAAAAAAGAAAGGTTTTTAATGACAGGCAAATTGCTCTCAACTCCAGCAGATTGATGTGAAGCTGAGGCTCCACCAGAGACTGCAACCCTCTGATCTACAACTTTCCCAGATGGCCACCCTAACCCAGAAGTGACTTATCTGTCACCACTGTGAGTGCTGGGTGGGGAAGCGAAAGGGGTCTGCCACTGACCCAATCATGGTCCGAGAGCCACCACTGCAGAACTTTTGCAGTCCATCTTGATATCTGGACCAGGTCAGAGAGATCACCTAATGCTGTGCCCATTGTATCTTCAAATCCCACTGTAGAGTCCCCATATGCTTATGGGAATGTGTTGTCAACAAGATTCAGGAGGCAATGATGCCCGAAATCAGAGGATAGAGGCTGAAACTTTGCAATCACAGCCTAAATATCCTGGACTGGCTGTTTTGGAGGATACGTCCAAAACTGCACTAAACAGCTCAGAAGAAAGGGAGAATATGACTGGGAGTCAGGTGTGACTTCTGCACATTTATAATGAAGCCCAGCAAATGTAAGAGGCTTGCCATTGTCTGGAGTTGGGAGACCACTGCCTGGGGTTATCCTGCTTTCAATAGCCAGTCATCGATATAGGAGAAGACTGAAACCCCTAAACTCTGCAGATGTGCTGTAAATATCGCCATCACCTTGTGAATACCTTAAAGGCACTGGTGAGGCCAAAAGGGAGCAAAGCAAATTTAAAGATCTCACAGCCCACCACGAACCGCACGTACTGTGTGCACAGGCAGGACGGAGATATATAAGTAGGCAACCTGCAAGTCCAATGCAACCATCCAGTCTCCAGGGTCGAGGGCAGATAAGATGTTGGCATGGTTACCCCCTTTTTCTGCGTGATGTCAGTGTGCTTGACCTGCTAACCAGGACCCCAGTAATTATGTTCTCTCTCCCAAAACTCTGTATTTCACCCACAATTGGCAAACTGGTGCCCCATTATAAGTCCCTAGTATATGGTACCTAGGTACCCAGGGCATTGGTGTTCCAGGGGATCCCTATGGGCTGCAACATATATTTTGCCACACATAGGGAGCCCACACAAAGACTTCTGCAGGACTGCCATTGCAGCCTGCATGAAAAGGTGCAGGCACCCTTTCACTGCCATTTTTCACTACACCAGGTCAATTATAAGTCACCCCTATGGCAGGTCTTCTAGCCCAGGGGGGCAGGGTGCAAAGTGCCTGTGTATGAGGGCACCCCTGCACTAGCAGAGGTGCCCTCACAAACTCCAGGCCCCTTTTCCCGGACTTCATGAGTGCGGGGATGCCATTTTACACGTGTACTGGACATAGGTCACTACCTATGTCCCGCTACATAATGTTAACTCCGAACATAGGCATGTTTGGTATCAAACACATTGGAATCATATCCCAAAGCTTTTGCAAGCATTGGTTGATGATGCCATCCACTCTGGGGGCTCCTTAGAGGACCACCAGTAATGCCATTACATCCTTCTAAGGGTTTCCAGGCAGCCCATGCTGCTGCCACCTCCCAGACAGGTTTCCGCCCTCCTGTTGCTTGAGAAGGTCAAGCCCAGGAAGGCAGAACAAAGGATTTCCTTTGGGAGAGGGGTGTTACACCCTCTCCCTTTGGAAATAGGTGTTAGAGGCTTGGGAAGGGTAGCCTCTCCAAGCTACTGGAAAGGCTTTGAAGGGCACATTTGGTGCCCTCCTTGTATAAACCAGTCTACACTGGTTCAGGGACCCCCCCCCCCAGTCCCTGCTCTGGCATGAAACTGGACAAAGGAAATGGGAGTGACCACTCCCCTGTCCATCACCACCCCAGGGGTGGTGCTCAGAGCTCCTCCTGAGGATCCCTGGGTTTTGCCATCTTGGATTCAAGGTTGGCAGGGAACTCTGGGAGCATCTGAGTGGCCAGTGCTAGCAGATTAAGTCAGAGCCCCCTCCTGATAGGTGGTCATCCAGCTAGGTGACCAATCCCCCTTTCAGGGCTATTTATGGTCTCTCTCGAGTGGTTCCTCAGATTCGGATTGCAAGACTCTAGCAGGAATCCTCCACAACCTCCACTTCGCCTTCTCACCAAAGAAACTGCATCTGGACTCTTCAGGACACTACAAGCTGCAACAAAGAAGCAAGATGCCTTCTGCAACACTGCATCTCCAGCTCCTTCCAGCAACTGCAACGTTTACCCGGTCGTGCATCCTCTGGGAACAGCCCGTCTTAAACCTACATCAGAAAAACGAAGGAATCTTCCTTGGGGTGAAGGAGTCACTCCACTGCTTCTGCAGGCACCAACTGCGACGACGACTGGCTGCCGTCGGCCTAAGCTGCATGGATCCTGCATCATGGGTGGTGGACTGAAGTGGCCCCGAAGGTCCTCTCTTCCAACTGTCCAACTTTGGTAGAGGTAAGACCTTGCCTCCCCACGCAGTGCCCCAGTGCACTGCATCCTTTGCAGCTGCCCAGGCTTGTTGGCATTTCTCCTCAAAGATCTTTGTGCATCTTGAAGCTCCAGCCCCCAGCACTCTATCCTGTGACGCACAGCTCTCTAAGTGGTTCTACAGTGGCGTGGGAGCCTTTTTCAGAGTGCTGCGTGGGCCTCTCATGCAACTTTCGTATCCCTGTCCTGTGGGACTCCTGGGTGTGCTGCCTGGTCTTCTGTGGGCTCTCTGTGTCACTGAGGGCCCCCTCCTGGGTAGAGTCCACCTGTTCCGTCTTGGTCCCCGGCAGCACCATTTTCTGCTAACCCCTAGCTTTGCGTGTACCAAGGCTTGTTGGCGGACTCCGACGCAAACCTGACTGCAGTCCTCCTTCCGGCGTGGGACATCACCTGCACCCTCCAGGAACCAGACTTCGTCTTCTTGGGTGCAGTGCTGAATCTTCTTCACCAGTGGTTCTCCTTTTGCAACTTCATCCTGGTGGGTAGGGGCTCCTGCTCTTCCTAGACTCTTCTGTGCTTCTTGGACTTGGTCCCCTTCTTCCACAGGTCTTTTTGTCCAGGAATCGACTGTTGGTGTATTGCAGTCTCTTCTGGGTTTTGCAATATTCTTCTTTACTTCTGTGTGTGTGTGTTCTAGGAAACTTACTAAGATTTACTCCTAGTTTCCTGGTTGCTGGGGTGGGTTGTGGTAATTATCTTTGGGCTTTTCTAGTACTCCCATCTCCCCTCTACAGACTACACTGTCTAAGTGAGGGACCGACTTTCGCATTCCACTTTCTTAGTATATGTTTTGTGCCCCCCAGGGCCATTTTTAATTATTGTGATTTTCACTATTTGCACTGTTTTCTAACTGTTTTTATGCCTATTTCTGCATACTAGTGTATATAAATTGTGCATTACTTACCTCCGAAGGGAGTATTAGTCTCTATGGTATTTGTGTCACCAAAATAAAGTACCTTTATTTTTGAAACACTGAGTATTTTCTTTCCTGTGTGTAAGTACTAAGTGTGACTACAGTGGTATTGCATGAGCTTTGCATGTCTCCTAGATGAGCCTTGGCGGCTCATCCACAGCTACACCTCAATAGAGCCTAGCTTCTAGACACTAACTACACTACACTAATAAGGGGATACCTGGTATAAGGTGTAAGTACCATAGGTACCCAGCACCCACCAGGCCAACCTCCTACACTTGGGTATGGAGGGCTTTGAGGCATGGGTCAGGAACTTGAAGTGGGATTTTTTTGGGATCAGGAGGCAATGGAGGTCCTTCAGGTGCTGGGGTTGAGGGTTCTCTTGGGCAGGTTGGGGATCAGTCTGGCTGCTGTGTTCTGGACCATCTGGAGTCTTTGCATGGCTTCGGTGGTGTTGCCTGTGTAGAATGTGTTGCTGTAGTCCAGTTGGCTGGTGATGAGGAGCTGTGTCACTGTTTTCCTTGTGCCAATGGGTAGCCAGTTAAGATCTTGGGGAGCATGCGGAACATGTGGAAGCAGGTTGAGGGAACGGCAGTGACCTGGAGTTTCATGGAAAGTTCGCTGCTGAGAATGATGCTGAGGTTGCGGGTGTGATCTTTCGGTGTGGGGGTGGGTTCGAGCTCTGCTGGCCACCAGGAGTCATTCCATAGGGTTGAGTGTCTGCCGAAGATTCGAATCTCAGTTGTGTCTGTGTTGAGCTTTAGGCAGTTGTCCTTTATCCAGGCGCATACATTCTTCATAAAGTCAGAGTTGGTCTTCGCCTAGGTGTTGACAGCAAGAGGACGAGCTGTGTGTTCTCACCACAGAAGATGATTTTGATGTTGTGAAATCTCAGAATGTAGGCAAGTGGTGTCATCTAGATGTTGAAGAATGTTAGGCTTAGGGAGGAGCCTTGGGGGATGCCACAAATGGTGTGCTTGTCCTATGAGGTGAAGGGAGGAGGCAGGCTCTCTGGATGCATCCCATGAGGAAGGATGCCATCCATCTGAGCGCATCGTTTGTGATCCCAGTCCGGGGTAGTTAGTTGATCAGTGTGTGGTGGGAGATGGTTTTGAAGACTGCAGAGAGATAGAACAGGATCAGGATGGCTCCTTTTCTGATGAGCTGGGGGCAGATGTCATCTGTTGCAGCGATCAGAAGTGTCTTGGTGCTGTGATGGACTCTAACACCTGATTGGAAGGGGTCTAGCAGGTTGTTTCTCTCCAGGTGTTTGGCGAGTTGGGCGCTGATGGCCTCCTCCAGGACTTTGGTGGGGAACTGGAGCAGAGAGATCGGGTGGTAACTCTGGAGCTCGCTGGGGTATGCAGAGGACTTCTTGGGGAGGGGTCTGATCTCTATATGTTTCCAGGCTTTTGGAAAAGTGGCTGTGGTTAACGAGGCATTGAGGATTGAGATGATCTGGTGGCTAATAGCGTTTCATACGAGGCTCTGAAGCCGGATTGGGAGGGGTCTAGCAGATTGTTTCTCTCCAGGTTTTTGGTGAGTTGGAGGTTGGTGGCCCTCTCAAAGACTCTGGGGTGCAAAGGGACCAGAGAGATTGGGTCGTAATTCTGGAGCTCGCTAGGGTCTGCAGAGGGCTTCTTGAGCAGGGGTCTGATCTCTGCATGTTTCCAGGCTTCTGGAAAAGTGGCCATGGTTAATGAGGCATCGAGGATAGTGGTGAGCTGGTGGCTGATCTAGTTTCTTCCGAGGTCAAAGATGCTGAGGGGGTAGATGTCAGTGGGTGCTCCCGAGTGGATTTAGCTCATGAGTGGGATTGTGTTTGGTGTGCTGAGTTGTCCCCATGCAGTGAGCAGATGGTCGAGAGTGGAGGTTGATGGGATGCTGGGGAGGTCGGAGGGTTGGGGATCAAAGGTACTGTAGGTACTATCTTGTTGGGGAAGTGGTCAGTGAGGGCACTGCACAGTTCTTGTGAGCGGGGTATGGTGTTTTGATGGCTGATGCTCAGGCAAACTCTCAAGTTATTTCCCACCATTTGTGTAGGATGTACCAAATCCTGCCACCGAGTTGCCCATGTTAGGAAGAGGGCAAACTAAAGAGGCTTCTGAGTTGCAGTTGCTGGGGAGGAATGGATTGGGTCAACCTTTACTTTGCAGCCATGTCAGTGGCCATAAAAGGACTGCGGTTCCTCCTGGCTGCGGTGGCTGGAGGAAAATGGATGTGGCTGAAAGCCCTTGCCATTGCCACAGAAGGAATGGAAGGTAGATTGTGGCTGTCACAGGCCATGGTGAGCCCCAACGACCTGGCAGCTGCCCTACTATCTTTAGACAGTTCCAGGCATGAATCCGCCTTGTCACCAAAAAGAAGAGCCTCGTCTAAGGGCATGGTCATAAGGGAAGCTTGGGAATACCCCAAAAAGCCAGTAATCCCCAGCCAGGGATGATGTTGAAGTGCCACCATTGAAGCAATGACTCTACCCAGCCAGTTGGTCGTTTCCAATCCACATCGGATAGTGAACTTTGCCGTGTCTCTCCCATCAGCGACAGCCTAGGAGAGTATGACCCGAGCCTCATTCCGGGAACATGGGCAGCACTTGTGCAACCGAATCCCACTCCATGTGGGTATAACGGCCCAATAAGCACACTGTGTTCATGGACTGCAGTGCAGGATGATGGAAGAGAAAATTCTCCTGCCCAAGGTATCCAGCCTCTGGGATTCCATATCCGGTGTAGTAGGGAATGCACTAGGATTTATCCTTGAAGTTGTGGCCTGTGCCACTAGGCTCTTAGGAATGGGGTGCTGGCAAATGAAGGCTGAGTCCCCAGGAGCAGGGCAATGGCAGTGAACAATGGTCCTCTGCACAGAAGGGCCTGAGTAGGGCTTGGCCCAGGCCCTGAACAGGCCATCTGCGAGAGCTTCATTAAAAGATAGTAAGCACCTCTGTCAAGTCATTAGTCTTGACCTCAACCCTGGGCAGCGTCACATCTAGGACCTCAGCCACCCTCTGGACCACCATCGCCAAAAAAGTCCCTTCATCTATAGTCACTGAGGAAGGAGAAAGGAGGCCAGTGTTTGGTGAGGTTGCCAGAAGCATGCGTCATTGGCCATGGACTGTGCTAGGAGGTCAGAATAGCAATAGTAATGGTTGGATCCCCTCCATTTGTTCTCCTCAGTGGACCCTTCAGAGAAATAGGGCTCCATCTCCAATTTAGGCAATGTGGGTCTGATCCTCACTGGAACCGACGTCACATGACACTGGTCCAGCTCCGTATTGGAGTCTGGAGTCCCGACGGGTTTAGTACCAACAATGGGTGTTGGTGACAACAGGAACAGCGCCACTGGAACGTTCCCCAGAGGAGGTTGTGAAGCTGCAGCCCGGACTGATCTAGATCCACCAAAGGAGCCTGAGGGTCTAACTGGCACTGAGGTTGGACTCGCCTGTGGAGCTGCAGTCAAAGGCCCTCTTGAATCCAGGGGGCTTGCAGGTGCTCCAGAGGGGGCCGCACAAAGATCATGGTGTTGTGGAATTCACGCACGGAGTTGGACACGGCCACTCCGGCTCCAGGAAACTCGGAAATGTGGAGCAGACCTAGTGTCACACGCTGGCTGCGCAGGAACAATCTGTTGGCGGGCCTGGGTTTGTGACATCGTTCTCTCACATAATTCGAAGAGTGGGAGTCATACAGAGAATCCAAAGGGCATTTCAACTTCTTTGCCTTCTTTTTATGATACTTACGAGAAGCAGTCTGAGAACGTGATGAGGACCGAAGTGAATGACTGCAGAAGCAGTCCCGAGATCTCCTTTGCGAACAAGACCTAGAGAGGAGTGTAGTTATATGGTGAGCAGCCAGAGAGCTCCATGGCCCACTCACAGAGGTCCTTAGGGCTCATGTTTTGCCACTAAAGTCGCAAAGCCATGGTTCCTCTATACGCACTACAGACACATCAATTGGGTATCTGTCACCGACATTTGTTGATGACAGGCTTTGCAATACTTTAACCCGATGAGTTTATTCGGGGACATACTAAAAATAGGCACACCAGTCGCTGACAAAATGTAAAAAAAAAAAAAAAAAAATCCTGTCAAAACAAGTTAACTCTTCCAGATCCACAATGATGGTATGGAAAAAGAACTGGAGTCAGTGCACTGGGGTGACGCCTATATGGGCACCGCACGTCTCCTCTGGTGCAGGCGATGCCAAGCAGAGTCAAAAAATGCCATCTACTGGTGTGTGGAAGGATTGCTCAAAAATGTCCAGACCCTGTCTAATCCCTGGGGAATATTCCAAGGTACGGAATGTGCAGCTACAAATCTCCATCATATCTGTTTTTACTATAGCAGGTAAAGTAGAAGGATCAGTGGGCATTCTTTGGTTTCGTTTTAGGGTCACTTCTTTTTACAAATTTCTACATGCTGGAGTAGTGGCCTTCTGTCCTTGGGGCTCCACAGTTATCAGAGGTAAGCTTTACATCGAATTACTAGTGCAGTTACACTCCTCACTGTAATGTCAGTATGTATTCGTACTTTCAAGAACTAACAAATTAGCGTGCTTATTGATCCAATATTATTTGTTATTGTTCGACCATTGTGTTATTCTCAAACAATTCCATATGATGATGCAACAATAGTGTTTGTCCATATACACATTCTTCTAGTATAGTATTTTGGAACCCGAATACATTTCAGACTTAAGTGCATCATCTGGGGGAAATCACGCTTGAATTCAACTGTAAATAGAACCTGCATTCTCTGTTAGAGGAAAAGGAAAAAACGCCTTTGTAGCAAGTGAAATCGTGTAGTGAAAATGTGTTAGTATTTGTGCCACTCTACAGCATTTAAGAAAGGAACATAATCGAGTGTGGTAAAAATCTCAACTGGTAAATCACCAAGACAATGCTGTCATAATTCTAAAGTCCGAATCCATAGGGACCATTATTGCAAACGAATACTATGGTGTTAAAAATGTTACAAATCTACTGTGCTCTGGGATTCAATCGACCGTGATGTTTTTTAGACATGCCGTGACTTAATCAGAATGCGGAGGGGCCGTTATTACACACTGATACAGTGGTGTTATAGCTATAAAAACCTTTACCACTATGCCCACGATTATAGACATGCCGTCACTCTCTGCACTCGAATCCAAAATACTGCAGTGATTCTCGGAGTTAAGATAATATTTAAGTGTAAAAGTTACCTCCGAAACGAGTTGGATGTTCCGCAGAAAATCCGTTTTCAGGAACGCTGAGGTTGAAAATAGCCTGCCAGTGGGCAGTTTGTTACAACGCGAGTTCAGTAAGTTACCATATCGGCCCCGTAAATGAACATATTGAATGAAACAGGATATGAGCTTCATTATAAATACAAGGCGTGTTGTATCGACTGCTGCTGTATATGCAAAATGAACCAATAAGTATACAGTTATATGTAAATGCTTCCTTCAACTACTATTGGTCATGTCAGTTTACTCACGAACGTATCTGGTATCGGAAACCCGTGTAGACACAACAGGTAGCACTGATTTGGAACCAAAGTCAGCCATGTTGTTGTGGGGTCAAACTGAAAGTTCAGGAGAGTAGCCATGAACGTTAGTGTCGCAACAAGTGAAACGCGGATCACTGAATTCAGTACTCTGTTGGCTGAGGAGCTCAATCCTCGAGAAAACATGTTGGAAAGTCTCCAATCTCGAAATCTAGAAATTTTCTCTCTGTATGAGTCTTATTGTTCTTCTCCGGATCAACAATAACCTGTTGCAAAATCTGGAGTCTTAACTGTGAAATGTTATGTCAAACAGCAATAAAGTACAAGGAATATTTGACTGATTTGTTAAGGACGTTACTTTTGTATTTCTGTTATGCGTAATTCATTTTACGTTCTTTCTTGCCAATGTATGAGAGCCACAAGGACATTTTAATGAGTAAGGGCAATTCATAGTTTCACTAGTGATATGATGTCTCAGTTTAACTGATGTGCTTGTAAGAGGGTGAAAAACTGTTGCTGTGAACATAGTGGTGGCATGGAAATGTTCCAGGTTTAATTACTGTGGGAGCTATTTTAAACAGTGATAGACAGTTCTTTAAGGTTCCTTGACCTTTTTTAAGCGAATTGTGGTGTCGCTTCCATAAAGTACCAAAGTCAGAAGTCTAAAATCATGATCGACTGAACGCATGAGCGCAATAGGTTTCTAAGATTTTTTAACACCATAGAATTAGTTTGGAATAACTATCCCAACGGAATACAGCTTTAGAAGTATGATGGCACTGTGATGCTAAATTACCATTTGTGAATTTTGGGATACTCAGTTTTGTTTCTGTCTTGACTGGTGTAGAGTGGCACCAATACTAACTTTTTAGGTAGACGATTTTACTTGCTAAAAACAATTTTTTCTTCTCCTCTAATATATAATGCTAGCTCTGTTTACAGTTTATTTAAACCATGAATTACCTCACATGAAGGACTATCGACCAAAATGCATTGGGATGCCACAGAACATACTAGAAGAATACGTGTATTTGAGCATGCACTACTGTCACATCAGCATATGGAATTTTGTGAGATTAACACCATAGTTTGGTAATAAAAAGAATCATGGCTTGATAAGCAGTCTAATTTATTACTTCTTGAAAGAGCAAATGTACACTAACATTATAGCGCAGAGTGGAACTGTACTCATCATTCGATGTATAGCTTACCTCTTACTATAGCAGTGCCACATGAGTGAAGTGTGGACTTTTCTTGGGATTGAAGAAGGCAGAGTGTTGAGTATCTCCTATCCTATAACCACAAAGCCCCAATGTCCTCCTGCTCTTGGCACATGGTCAGAACCCTCTCAGAGGACCACAGGCCAGGCAGGCCTTATTGGGCTCCGCCATGATGGTTGAGGCGTATTTACTTCTACTGTCCTTATGCCCAATCACTATGACCTTTCAGCAAGGGGGTCAAGTACTTCCCCTTAAGGACTTGACCCTCACCGTTATGGCAGGTCAAACAGTCCAAGGCTTTCAAGGGGGAGTTATAGTGTCAGTGTTGGTCTAAACACACAACTCAACGCTGCCACCAGCAACTCCAGTAAATGAGCTCAACCCAATACTGAGTTTTAGGGAAAACAAGTATTTATTTCACACAACAGTTCAAATCTATTGCAGTAAAATAATCAACGCAATCCTTTGTAGACCCATCTCTGTTGCTTGGGGTGAAATGACCTGAGCCCCTCCTATATATGCCCACTCCCCTGTTCTGAAGTGTCTAGATCATATGCGAGGCAAATCTCCCACAGGTGCAGCCACCTCTGCTGTAAATGTCTGTTCACAATGTTTGTAGCAAGTGCCTGCAAGTCTCTTACACAGTTCTAACATGTGGCTCCTTGCAACATAGTCCCCAACACTTAATGAACCCCTGTTCAATGTTTCTTACCAAGGAAGTAGCAACAATGAAAGTGGTCCCGTTTGTGTCCTAGCATGTGTTCTGGTGATTACAGAGCTGGTTTAGAAGTGCTGTGGCTTAGCATCAGACAGAGTATCTTCATTGAGACAGGAAACGTCTTGGTCGAGGACCCTTCTCACAGGAGTCGCAGTCCAGCGGGAAGGCAGCAAGTCCCAATCCTGCAGAATCCTCCTCAGGGGCAGGTCCAGTGTTTGGTGGCAGGTAAGCAGTTCCTGGGCTCCTTGGGCTTGGTGATACACACTGGGGGTCACTGTAGGAGGCTGGACTGGCTTGTAGTGAGTACCAAGGGGTACTTGCACCTTGCACCAGGCCCAGTTATCCCTTATTAGTGTATAGGGTGTCTAGCAGCTTAGGCTGATAGATAATGGTAGCTTAGCAGAGCAGCTTAGGCTGAACTAGGAGACGTGTGAAGCTACTACAGTACCACTTAGTGTCATATGCACAATATCATAAGAAAACACAATACACAGTTATACTAAAAATAAAGGTACTTTATTTTTATGACAATATGCCAAAGTATCTTAGAGTGTACCCTCAGTGAGAGGATAGGAAATATACATAAGATATATATACACAATAGCAAAAATATGCAGTATAGTCTTAGAAAACAGTGCAAACAATGTATAGTTACAATAGGATGCAATGGGGAAACATAGGGATAGGAGCAACACAAACCATATACTCCAAAAGTGGAATGCGAACCACGAATGGACCCCAAACCTATGTGACCTTGTAGAGGGTCGCTGGGACTATTAGAAAATAGTGAGAGTTAGAAAAATAACCCTCCCCAAGACCCTGAAAAGTGAGTGCAAAGTGCACTAAAGTTCCCCTAAGGACAAAGTAGTCGTGTTAGAGGAATAATGCAGGAAAGACACAAACCAGCAATGCAACAACTGTGGATTTCCAATCTAGGGTACCTGTGGAACAAGGGGACCAAGTCCAAAAGTCACAAGCAAGTCGGAGATGGGCAGATGCCCAGGAAATGCCAGCTGCGGGTGCAAAGAAGCTTCTACTGGACAGAAGAAGCTGAGGTTTCTGCAGGAACGAAAAGGGCTAGAGACTTCCCCTTTGGTGGACGGATCTCTCTCGCCTTGGAGAGTCGTGCAGAAGTGTTTTCCCGCCGAATGGACGCTAACAAGCCTTGCTAGCTGCAAATCGTGCGGTTAGCGTTTTTGGACGCTGCTGGGGCCCAGGAGGGACCAGGAGGTCGCAAATTGGACCTGAAGAGAGAGGGGACGTCGAGCAAGACAAAGAGCCCTCACTGAAGCAGGTAGCACCCGGCGAAGTGCCAGAAACAGGCACTACGAGGATGTGTGAAACGGTGCTCGCCGAAGTTGCACAAAGGAGTCCCACGTCGCCGGAGACCAACTTAGAAAGTCGTGCAATGCAGGTTAGAGTGCCGTGGACCCAGGCTTGGCTGTGCACAAAGGATTTCCGCCGGAAGTGCACAGGGGCCGGAGTAGCTGCAAAGTCGCGGTTCCCAGCAATGCAGCCCAGCGAGGTGAGGCAAGGACTTACCTCCACCAAACTTGGACTGAAGAGTCACTGGACTGTGGGGGTCACTTGGACAGAGTCGCTGGATTCGAGGGACCTCGCTCGTCGTGCTGAGAGGAGACCCAAGGGACCGGTAATGCAGCTTTTTGGTGCCTGCGGTTGCAGGGGGAAGATTCCGTCGACCCACGGGAGATTTCTTCGGAGCTTCTGGTGCAGAGAGGAGGCAGGCTACCCCCACAGCATGCACAAGCAGGAAAACAGTCGAGAAGGCGGCAGGATCAGCGTTACAGAGTTGCAGTAGTCGTCTTTGCTACTATGTTGCAGGTTTGCAGGCTTCCAGCGCGGTCAGCAGTCGTTTCCTTATCAGAAGGTGAAGAGAGAGATGCAGAGGAACTCGGATGAGCTCTTGCATTCGTTATCTAAAGTTTCCCCAGAGACAGAGACCCTAAATAGCCAGAAAAGAGGGTTTGGCTACCTAGGAGAGAGGATAGGCTACTAACACCTGAAGGAGCCTATCAGCAGGAGTCTCTGACGTCACCTGGTGGCACTGGCCACTCAGAGCAGTCCAGTGTGCCAGCAGCACCTCTGTTTCCAAGATGGCAGAGGTCTGGAGCACACTGGAGGAGCTCTGGACACCTCCCAGGGGAGGTGCAGGTTAGGGGAGTGGTCACTCCCCATTCCTTTGTCCAGTTTCGCTCCAGAGCAGGGGCTAAGGGGTCCCTGAACCGGTGTAGACTGGCTTATGCAGAATTGGGCACCTCTGTGCCCAACAAAGCATTTCCAGAGGCTGGGGGAGGCTACTCCTCCCCTGCCTTCACACCATTTTCCAAAGGGAGAGGGTGTCACACCCTCTCTCAGAGGAAGTTCTTTGTTCTGCCATCCTGGGCCAGGCCTGGCTGGACCCCAGGAGGGCAGCTGCCTGTCTGAGGGGTTGGCAGCAGCAGCAGCTGCAGTGAAACCCCAGGAAGGGCAGTTTGGCAGTACCAGGGTCTGTGCTACAGACCACTGGGATCATGGGATTGTGCCAACTATGCCAGGATGGTATAGAGGGGGCAATTCCATGATCATAGACATGTTACATGGCCATATTCGGAGTTACCATTGTGAAGCTACATATAGGTAGTGACCTATATGTAGTGCACGCGTGTAATGGTGTCCCCGCACTCACAAAGTTCAGGAAATTGGCTCTGAACAATGTGGGGGCACCTTGGCTACTGCCAGGGTGCCCTCACACTAAGTAACTTTGCACCCAACCTTTACCAGGTAAAGGTTAGACATATAGGTGACTTATAAGTTACTTAAGTGCAGTGTAAAATGGCTGTGAAATAACGTGGACGTTATTTCACTCAGGCTGCAGTGGCAGGCCTGTGTAAGAATTGTTAGAGCTCCCTATGGGTGGCAAAAGAAATGCTGCAGCCCATAGGGATCTCCTGGAACCCCAATACCCTGGGTACCTCAGTACCATATACTAGGGAATTATAAGGGTGTTCCAGTAAGCCAATGTAAATTGGTAAAAATGGTCACTAGCCTGTCAGTGACAATTTGGAAAGAAATGAGAGAGCATAACCACTGAGGTTCTGATTAGCAGAGCCTCAGTGAGACAGTTAGTCACTACACAGGTAACACATTCAGGCACACTTATGAGCACTGGGGCCCTGGGTTACCAGGGTCCCAGTGACACATACAACTAAAACAACATATATACAGTGAAAAATGGGGGTAACATGCCAGGCAAGATGGTACTTTCCTACACAACCCCCCCCCCCCCCAAACGAAGGACAATAAGACTAGCCATGACCTGATGAGTCTTCATTGTCTACGTGGAAATATCTGGAGAGTCAATCTGCATTGGAGTGGCTACTCCCAGGTCTATGTTCCACTGTATAGTCCATTCCCTGTAGGGATATGGACCACCTCAACAATTTAGGATTTTCACCTTTCATTTGTTTTAGCCAAAGTAGAGGTTTGTGGTCTGTCTGAACAATGAAGTGAGTGCCAAACAGGTATGGCCTCAACTTCTTCAGAGCCCAGACCACAGCAAAGGTCTCCCTCTCAATGGCAGACCAACGCTTTTCTCTAGGGGTCAACCTCCTACTAATAAAAGCAACAGGTTGATCCTGGCCCTCAGAATTAAGTTGTGATAGGACTGCCCCTACTCCTAATTCAGATGCATCAGTTTGGACAAAGAATTTTTTAGAGTAACAAGGGCTTTTCAGGACAGGTGCAGAGCACATGGCCTGCTTCAGCTCCTCAAAAGCTTTCTGACAGTTTGCTGTCCATAATACCTTTTTAGGCATTTTCTTGGATGTGAGGTCATTAAGAGGGGCTGCAATGGAGCCATAGTTCTCAATGAACCTCCTGTAATACCCAGTGAGGCCTAGGAAGGCTCTCACCTGAGTCTGAGTGGTAGGGGGAACCCAATCAATAATAGTTTGGATTTTCCCCTGAAGTGGCGCAATCTGTTCCCCACCAACAAGGTGTCCCAGATAAACCACTTTACCCTGCCCTATCTGGCACTTTGAAGCCTTGATAGTGAGGCCTGCCTTTTGCAGGGCCTCCAAAACTTTCCATAGGTGGACCAGGTGATCATCCCAGCTGGAGCTAAAGACAGCTATATCGTCCAAATATGCTGCACTGAAAGCTTCCAGCCCTTGCAGGACTGTGTTCACCAACCTCTGAAAAGTGGCAGGTGCATTTTTCAAACCAAAAGGCATTACAGTAAACTGGTAATGTCCTCCAATGGTAGAAAATGCAGTCTTAGGTTTAGCATCTTCTGATAATTTGATCTGCCAATACCCTGCAGTCAAATCAAAAGTGCTTAGATACTTGGCAGATGCCAGTGTATCTATAAGCTCATCTGCCCTGGGTATAGGGTGAGCATCAGTTTTGGTTACTAAGTTAATACCTCTATAGTCTACACAAAACCGCATTTCTTTCTTTCCATCTTTAGAATTGGGTTTTGGTACCAGTACCACAGGAGAAGCCCATGGACTGTCAGAGTGCTCAACCACTCCTAGTTCCAACATTTTCTGAACTTCTTGCTTTATGCAGTCCCTGACATGGTCAGGCTGCCTATAGATCTTACTTTTGACAGGTAAACTGTCTCCAGTATCTATAGTGTGCTCACACCAAGAAGTGGTGCCTGGCACAGTAGAGAAGAGTTCTGAAAATTGTCCTAGGAGATTTATGCAATTGTCTTTCTGCTCAGCAGTAAGACAATCAGCCAAAACTACACCTTCCACAAGAGCATCTTGATCTGTGGAAGAGAAGAGATCAGGTAGAGGATCACTGTCTTCTTCCTGTCCCTCATCTGTTGCCATGAGGAGGGTGAGATCAGCCCTGTCATAGTAGGGTTTCAGGCGGTTGACATGGAGCACCCTAAGGGGACTCCTGGCAGTGCCTAAGTCAACCAAGTAGGTGACTTCACCCTTCTTTTCAACAATTGTGTGGGGACCACTCCATTTATCTTGGAGTGCTCTTGGGGCCACAGGCTCCAAGACCCACACTTTCTGCCCTGGTTGGTACTGAACCAAAACAGCCTTCTGATCATGCCATTGCTTCTGGAGCTCTTGGCTGGCCTGAAGGTTTTTACTGGCCTTTTTCATGTACTCAGCCATCCTTGATCTGAGGCCAAGTACATAATCCACAATATCCTGCTTAGGAGCTTTTAAAGGTTGTTCCCAACCCTCCTTTACAAGTGTGAGTGGACCCCTAACAGGGTGTCCAAAAAGAAGTTCAAAGGGGCTGAAGCCCACTCCTTTCTGGGGTACCTCCCTGTAGGCAAAAAGGAGGCATGGTAGAAGGATATCCCATCTCCTGCGGAGTTTTTCAGGGAGACCCATAATCATGCCTTTGAGAGTTTTATTAAATCTCTCCACCAGTCCATTTGTTTGTGGATGATAGGGTGTTGTGAACTTGTACGTTACACCACACTCCTTCCACATGGCCTTTAAGTATGCAGACATGAAATTGCTTCCTCTGTCTGATACTACTTCCTTTGGGAAGCCCACCCTGGAAAATATTCCCAGGAGGGCCTTTGCCACTGCAGGTGCTGTAGTGGTGCTTAAAGGAATAGCTTCAGGATATCTTGTGGCATGGTCCACTACCACTAAGATAAACCTATTGCCTGAAGCAGTAGGAGGGTCAAGGGGGCCAACTATGTCAACCCCTACCCTTTCAAAGGGAACCCTAACCACAGGCAGTGGGATAAGGGGTGCCTTTGGAGTGCCACCTGTCTTGCCACTGGCTTGACAGGTTTCACAGGACTTACAAAATTCCTTTGTGTCCTCAGACATCCTAGGCCAATGAAACAATGGAACCAATCTGTCCCAAGTTTTCATTTGACCCAGGTGCCCAGCTAGGGGAATGTCATGTGCCAGTGTTAGGAGGAACTTTCTGTACTCCTGAGGAATCACTAATCTCCTGGCAGCTCCAGGTTTAGGATCCCTATGCTCAGTGTACAAGAGGTTGTCCTCCCAGTAAACTCTGTGAGAGTCACTGACATCCCCATTAGCCTGTTTGACAGCTTGCTGTCTGAGACCCTCTAATGTGGGACAGGTTTGCTGTGCCACACTCAGCTCCTCTCTGGCAGGCCCCCCTTTACCCAAAAGCTCAGCAGTGTCTGCTTCCAGCTCCTCTGGTGTAGGTTCTGCACAGGGAGGGAATTCTTCTTCCTCAGAAGTTGAATCCACTGTAGAGGGAGGGATAGTAGGAAGTGGTTTGCTTCTACTAGCCCTAGCTTTAGGGAGCACTTGGTCCATTGTTCCAGGATCCAAGCTTCCCTGTCCTTTTTGCTTTTTGGCCTGAGCCCTTGTTAAAGCAAAAATATGCCCTGGGATGCCCAGCATTGCTGCATGGGCCTCCAACTCCACATCTGACCAAGCTGATGTCTCCAGATCATTCCCTAATAGACAGTCTACAGGTAAATCTGAAGCTACCACAACTTTCTTTGGACCAGTTACCCCCCCCCCCCCCAGTTGAGATTTACAACAGCCATGGGGTGGCTTTGTGTTATGTTGTGAGCATCGGTTACTTGGTACTGGTGTCCAAGTATGTGTTGTTCAGGGTGCACCAGTTTCTCAATCACCATTGTGACACTGGCACCTGTGTCCCTGTAGGCCTGGACCTCAACACCATTTATTAGGGTTAGTTGCTTGTACTTCTCCAAGTTATGGGGGCAAGCAACCAAAGTGGCTAAATCAATAGCCCCTTCAGAGACTAAAGTAGCCTCTGTGGTCTCCCTAATCAGACCAACCCCAACTAAATTACCAAAAGTGAGCCCAGCTACTCCCTTGGATTGGCTATTAGTAGGTTTGCTCCCACCACCACTGCTATTAGTAGGGACACTAGGTGTAGCAGTAGGGGTTGTAGTGGTAGGAGCTGTGGTGCCTTTCTTTGGACAACTGGGATCTGTTGTCCAATGGCCTTTTATTTTACATAAATAGCACCATGGTTTCTTTTCCTTGTTCTGATTAAAGGAGGATTTGGACCCACCACCCCCACCAGAGTGTTTTTGTGGGCCTGATGAAGACTCATTTTTAGATTTGTCCCCACCCTTGTCAGAAGACTTACCATCCTTCTTTTTGTTGCCATCTTTGTCACCCCCTGTATGAACTTTTCTGTTCACTCTTGTTCTGACCCATTTGTCTGCCTTCTTTCCCAATTCTTGGGGAGAGGTCAGATCAGAGTCCACCAAGTACTGGTGCAACAAATCAGACACACAATTATTAAGAATATGCTCTCTCAGGATTAAGTTATACAGGCTGTCATAATCAGTAACTTTACTGCCATGTAACCACCCCTACAAGGCCTTCACTGAATGGTCAATGAAATCAACCCAGTCTTGTGAAGACTCCTTTTTGGTCTCTCTGAACTTTATCCTGTACTGTTCAGTGGTTAAGCCATAACCATCCAGGAGTGCATTCTTAAGAACTTGGAAATTATTAGCATCATTTTCTTTCACAGTAAGGAGCCTATCCCTACCTTTTCCACTAAATGATAGCCATAGGATAGCAGCCCACTGCCTTTGAGGGACATCCTGTACAACACAGGCCCTCTCAAGTGCAGCAAACCACTTGTTAATGTCATCCCCCTCCTTATAAGGGGGAACTATCTTGTGCAGATTCCTGGAATCATGCTCTTTTGCAGGATGACTATGGGGAATACTGCTGCTGCCACCATGGGTATCTAAACCCAACTTCTGTCTTTCCTTCTCTAATTCAAAAGACTGTTTATCCAAATCCAGCTGTTGCTTTTTAAGCTTCAGTCTGGTTTGTTCCACCCTCAACGTATTGAGTTCCCTCTCTAACATTCTGTCATCAGGGTTGGTGGGAGGGACATTTCTAGAAACAGAGCTATGATGGGAATGAACAGAAGGAGACCTGTCCCTTACAGAAGCCACCCTAACAGCTTGGTTTACAGAAACATTACTACCAGTATGGTGAGAATAAATGCTTTTGCTATGATGTGAGACAACACTATTTATTTGGTGTGGCTCATCATCATTACCATCTATGCTAGATTGTCTAGTAATGGGCAGGCTAGGAAGTTTCTTTCCTGAATCTTTTCCTGGGGGAGTCCCTGAATCAGATTGGGAACTATTAGGTACTTTTTCAACAGATGGGGCACCTATGGCCTTATCCTGTTCTCTAAGCATGTTAAGTAACAGTTCCAAGGAAGGATTCTTCCCTACACTCAAACCTCTCTCTATACAGAGACTCCTTGCTCTTTTCCAGCTAAGGTTGTCATATGCAAGTTTGGACAGATCAACACTTTGGCCTGTGCCAGACATTTTTTAGAGAGAGTTAAAGTGATAGAAAAAGAGAAAAAAGTTTTCAGAACTTTTTGGAAAGACAGAAAAAAACTTTTAAAACTTTTAAGAACTTTTTGAAAGTTTAGGAGTACTTTTCAGCACTTAGAAAAGAGTGAAAAGAGGAAATGCAAAACTTTTTGGCTATGTGTATATACACTGACCTTGTTTTGTATATTTTTCTCTTATGAAAAGTACAATGACAAGAGTGGTAAGTAGTCTCAAGCACTTATCCCACCACTGCACACCCAATGTAGGAGGCTGGACTGGCTTGTAGTGAGTACCAAGGGGTACTTGCACCTTGCACCAGGCCCAGTTATCCCTTATTAGTGTATAGGGTGTCTAGCAGCTTAGGCTGATAGATAATGGTAGCTTAGCAGAGCAGCTTAGGCTGAACTAGGAGACGTGTGAAGCTACTACAGTACCACTTAGTGTCATATGCACAATATCATAAGAAAACACAATACACAGTTATACTAAAAATAAAGGTACTTTATTTTTATGACAATATGCCAAAGTATCTTAGAGTGTACCCTCAGTGAGAGGATAGGAAATATACATAAGATATATATACACAATAGCAAAAATATGCAGTATAGTCTTAGAAAACAGTGCAAACAATGTATAGTTACAATAGGATGCAATGGGGAAACATAGGGATAGGGGCAACACAAACCATATACTCCAAAAGTGGAATGCGAACCACGAATGGACCCCAAACCTATGTGACCTTGTAGAGGGTCGCTGGGACTATTAGAAAATAGTGAGAGTTAGAAAAATAACCCTCCCCAAGACCCTGAAAAGTGAGTGCAAAGTGCACTAAAGTTCCCCTAAGGACAAAGTAGTCGTGTTAGAGGAATAATGCAGGAAAGACACAAACCAGCAATGCAACAACTGTGGATTTCCAATCTAGGGTACCTGTGGAACAAGGGGACCAAGTCCAAAAGTCACAAGCAAGTCGGAGATGGGCAGATGCCCAGGAAATGCCAGCTGCGGGTGCAAAGAAGCTTCTACTGGACAGAAGAAGCTGAGGTTTCTGCAGGAACGAAAAGGGCTAGAGACTTCCCCTTTGGTGGACGGATCCCTCTCGCCTTGGAGAGTCGTGCAGAAGTGTTTTCCCGCCGAATGGACGCTAACAAGCCTTGCTAACTGCAAATCGTGCGGTTAGCGTTTTTGGACGCTGCTGGGCCCAGGAGGGACCAGGAGGTCGCAAATTGGACCTGAAGAGAGAGGGGACGTCGAGCAAGACAAAGAGCCCTCACTGAAGCAGGTAGCACCCGGTGAAGTGCCAGAAACAGGCACTACGAGGATGTGTGAAACGGTGCTCGCCGAAGTTGCACAAAGGAGTCCCACGTCGCCGGAGACCAACTTAGAAAGTCGTGCAATGCAGGTTAGAGTGCCGTGGACCCAGGCTTGGCTGTGCACAAAGGATTTCCGCCGGAAGTGCACAGGGGCCGGAGTAGCTGCAAAGTCGCGGTTCCCAGCAATGCAGCCCAGCGAGGTGAGGCAAGGACTTACCTCCACCAAACTTAGACTGAAGAGTCACTGGACTGTGGGGGTCACTTGGACAGAGTCGCTGGATTCGAGGGACCTCGCTCGTCGTGCTGAGAGGAGACCCAAGGGACCGGTAATGCAGCTTTTTGGTGCCTGCGGTTGCAGGGGGAAGATTCCGTCGACCCACGGGAGATTTCTTCGGAGCTTCTGGTGCAGAGAGGAGGCAGGCTACCCCCACAGCATGCACAAGCAGGAAAACAGTCGAGAAGGCGGCAGGATCAGCGTTACAGAGTTGCAGTAGTCGTCTTTGCTACTATGTTGCAGGTTTGCAGGCTTCCAGCGCGGTCAGCAGTCGTTTCCTTATCAGAAGGTGAAGAGAGAGATGCAGAGGAACTCGGATGAGCTCTTGCATTCGTTATCTAAAGTTTCCCCAGAGACAGAGACCCTAAATAGCCAGAAAAGAGGGTTTGGCTACCTAGGAGAGAGGATAGGCTACTAACACCTAAAGGAGCCTATCAGCAGGAGTCTCTGACGTCACCTGGTGGCACTGGCCACTCAGAGCAGTCCAGTGTGCCAGCAGCACCTCTGTTTCCAAGATGGCAGAGGTCTGGAGCACACTGGAGGAGCTCTGGACACCTCCCAGGGGAGGTGCAGGTCAGGGGAGTGGTCACTCCCCTTTCCTTTGTCCAGTTTCGCGCCAGAGCAGGGGCTAAGGGGTCCCTGAACCGGTGTAGACTGGCTTATGCAGAATTGGGCACATCTGTGCCCAACAAAGCATTTCCAGAGGCTGGGGGAGGCTACTCCTCCCCTGCCTTCACACCATTTTCCAAAGGGAGAGGGTGTCACACCCTCTCTCAGAGGAAGTTCTTTGTTCTGCCATCCTGGGCCAGGCCTGGCTGGACCCCAGGAGGGCAGCTGCCTGTCTGAGGGGTTGGCAGCAGCAGCAGCTGCAGTGAAACCCCAGGAAGGGCAGTTTGGCAGTACCAGGGTCTGTGCTACAGACCACTGGGATCATGGGATTGTGCCAACTATGCCAGGATGGTATAGAGGGGGCAATTCCATGATCATAGACATGTTACATGGCCATATTCGGAGTTACCATTGTGAAGCTACATATAGGTAGTGACCTATATGTAGTGCACGCGTGTAATGGTGTCCCCGCACTCACAAAGTTCAGGGAATTGGCTCTGAACAATGTAGGGGCACCTTGGCTAGTGCCAGGGTGCCCTCACACTAAGTAACTTTGCACCCAACCTTTACCAGGTAAAGGTTAGACATATAGGTGACTTATAAGTTACTTAAGTGCAGTGTAAAATGGCTGTGAAATAACGTGGACGTTATTTCACTCAGGCTGCAGTGGCAGGCCTGTGTAAGAATTGTTAGAGCTCCCTATGGGTGGCAAAAGAAATGCTGCAGCCCATAGGGATCTCCTGGAACCCCAATACCCTGGGTACCTCAGTACCATATACTAGGGAATTATAAGGGTGTTCCAGTAAGCCAATGTAAATTGGTAAAAATGGTCACTAGCCTGTCAGTGACAATTTGGAAAGAAATGAGAGAGCATAACCACTGAGGTTCTGATTAGCAGAGCCTCAGTGAGACAGTTAGTCACTACACAGGTAACACATTCAGGCACACTTATGAGCACTGGGGCCCTGGGTTACCAGGGTCCCAGTGACACATACAACTAAAACAACATATATACAGTGAAAAATGGGGGTAACATGCCAGGCAAGATGGTACTTTCCTACAGTCACGCACAGTAGCCCGAGTTGAGCGGTCCCTCTCTCCTGGCAGAGATGGGGGACCCCAAGAATTCACCTGTTTCCTTGGGGGTTGGCCCTAAAAAGGACATGGGAGGTGGCCCTCAATCAATGCAGCATGCAATGGCCCACAATGCACAGGCAAACGGTCCTTGGTGCACTGTGGTTATCCCACAGTGTAGTCGGCCCGAAAGCACTTTGGCCACACACCTTGATCAGTGGGATCCTAATTTCCGGATTCCTTCTGGGCCCTCGCTCTCTCCAGGCTCTCCTCCTCCTCCTCACAGGATACACTGATTTGGCAGACAGACAAGCTGGTGCTCCAGGTTCAGGACAAGTCCTGAACATCATGGGCAGTGTCCCTCTTCCCAGCTGGGAGACCAGATCTCGATTCCTGGTGCTGGTTGCAGTAGCTCAAGTGGTGATCTTGCCACAGCTCTGAACGACGAGTAGGCACAAACGTTATTTAGAGCTGCGCCCTTTGAATTTGTTATGTGAGTGTCGGGCTCTTTGAAGTGCTTTCTCCTCGGTCATGTTCTTTCTACTGGGGTCTGTATACCCAAGCAAGGGTGGCACTAGAGCCCCACAACCCAGGTCATGGATGCAGCAAAAGGTTACATCTGGTTGTCAGTTTCCAGAGAAACATGCCTCTCAAAGGTGCAAAGGATTAAGTCGCGGATTGTTAGACCTGACAGCCTTAGGGTGGTCATCCCCCAACTTTTTGCCTGCCTACCTCCACTTTTCTGACACTGTTTTTGCTAGTTTAGTGTACTTTACCACTGCTAACTAGTGCTACAGTGCATTTGCTCTTTCCCTTAAACATGGTAACATTTGCTCATCCTCAACTGGCATCTCTGATTTACTTATAGGTCCCTGGAAAGTGAACTACATGTGCCCAGGGCATGTAAATTAAATGTTACTAGTGGGCCTGCAGCACTGACTGTGCCACCCACATAAGTAGCCCCTTAACAATGCAGTCGCAAGGCCTGTGTGTGCAGTTTCACTGCCTCTTCACATTTAAAAGTACTTGCCAAGCCTTAAACTCCCCTTTTTCTACATATCGGCCACCCCTAAGGTAGGCCCTAGTTTACTCATAGGGCAGGGTGCTATGTAGGTAAAAGGCAGAACATATACATATGTGTTCTATTTGTCCTACTAGTGAAAACTCCAAAATACGTTTTCCACTTCTGTGAGGCCTGCTCCTTTCATAGACTAGCGTTAGGACTGTCCTCATATACTTTTTGAGAGGTAGATTCTGATCTGAAAGGGGTAATCAGGTCATATTTAGTATGGCCAGAATGGTAATAGGAAATCCCGCTTACTGGTGAGGTTGGATTTAATATTACTATTTTAGAAATGCCACTTTTAGAAAGTGAGCATTTCCCTGCACTTAAAAGCATCTGTGCCTTACAGCCTGTCTCCAACGTCTGGTTTGTGCTGGTTTCACCCAGACAACCACAAACACAGGACACTCAGTCACATCTGTATTCATCTGCATACTGAATGGGTCTTCCTTGGCTGGAAGGGTGGCAGGCCTGACATTTACATTTCAAAGGCCAATGGCCTGCCCTCACACAATACATGATAACCCCTACTGGGACCCTGGCAGATAGGACTGGGCTTAAGGGGGACTTGTGCACTTCAAAACAACTCTTTGAAGTTTCCCCCACCTCAAAGGCCTTTTTGGATATATGAACTGGGTCTCCGACCCCACCAACTCAGACACTTCTGGACCTACACCTGCACCCTGTCAGAGGAGCTCCCAGGCTGCCCAAAGGACTCATCTGGACTGCTTTGCTGGAAAGGACTGCTGCCCTGTTGTTGCCCTGCTGGCCTCTAACTTTGCTGGAAGTACTCTGTCTTCCCCAAAAGTACTCTCCAAGGGCTTGGATTGAGCTTGCCTCTTGTTTCTGAAGTCTTGCGGCCAAGAAAGACTTCACCTCTTCAGGAAACTCCTTGTGGGACGAAAATGGACACAAAGCCTGCATTGCGGCCGAGAAATCGCTGCACAGCTGACTGGAATGACGCAGCACCAACTTCCCGATCTGGAAATTCGGCACAGCGTCTACCTTGCGATGGAAAATTAGATGCATTGCCTAACGGATCGACGCAGTGCCTGCTCCTTCTTCCAGCGCGTCATGGATTTTCAATGCATCGTCCCTGGGCATCAAAATATCCCCGCATCGCAGTGAGAAACCAAGACTGCACATTGAAAAAAACAACACAGAGCCCTTGCAGTGTGGAAAGAAACAACGCATCTTCTGTGCCATGTCAGAAAATCTGAGGTAACACCTTATTTTTCCACACACCTCCTCCTCTTCGGTCTGTGCGCGTAGTTATTTTTTACGCATTCCAGGTACTGTGCTTAACAAAGAGACAACTGCTTATTTTTAAGGATTGAGACTCAATCTTTTAAAAGTGATATTTTCACTTCTGCCTATTGGATCTTTGTTGTTTTGACCTTATTTTATTCAGATAAATGTTATCTATTTTTCTGAACCTGTGCAGTGTATTGTTGTGGTGTTTTTACTGTTCTACTGTATGATTTATTACACAAATACTTTACACATTGCCAAGCTAAGCCTGATTGCTCAGTACCAAGCTACCAGAGGGTGGGCACAGGATAATTTGGATTGTGTTGTGACTTTCCCTGACTATGATTGTGGTCCCTGTGTGGACAAGGGTGTATACCTCTGCCAACTAGAGACCCCATTTCTAAAACTGATCTTTTAGGAGTCTGTGTTCCTGTAGTGTGCACCTTATTAGTCCTACCAACTTCCATAAACACTGTGCTCTGGCTTCCCTGCCCAGCACCTTCCTGATTAGTTATATGTCTTTGATGTGCACAGGGGATGCTCTGTTCCCCTCCAAATTTAGCTCTACTCACCAGTAATAGTAATGTCATCAATGCATATTTCCTGTGTGGGTCTGCAGTCCATACTTCCATCCTGGAAGTTTCAAGGCTCTAAACTTCCCAAAAAGGAATCACATGCCTCTGTGTTATGGACTCTCACAGGCATACCCACATACAGTCTATAGCACACAAGAACAAGTGTGGGCTTCACAGCACTACATTCTTCTCATGTAGGTCAATCGAGTTGCGAATACAGCGGTGAAACTTTAGCCAGTTGTGCCAGTGGGCTTCACTCCTATGACTTGAGATACATTCTACTGTTCACCAAACAGGTATGCTTGCCACCACTGCACTCATATTCCAGAGCTCTGTGATGGGGTAGCAAAATCCAATCTGAGGGAAGGAACTTTGGCATCCCTCCCTGACTATAGTAGACACAGTCCATAAAGAGAGGCCAAGGTCAAGGCACTCATGTGCATGTCTGAGGCAAAGTGTGGCTTTTTAATACACTGTTGTGTACTGTAGTTTGGCTCTGTTGGTTACTGCTGGCTGATGAGATTTTGTCACTGGGTCTCCTGCTGGTTAAGTAAGGGGATGGAAAAGCCTACAGCCCAATGTCAAAATCATTGATTATTCATCTCATAACCGTCTCTTACCAGCTCTCCTGTGCACTTCCTTTCAGTTACAAGGGTGTCACAGCTGCAGTGCTTGGTTGCAAGGGTGCAGCAGGATGTTCCAATTTGGCAGGAGCAGTGAGGTCGGTTTTACAAGGATCGCTGAGGTGTCCTGAGGTGCAGACGTCTCCCATTACTGTAATGCTTCTCCTTACGACCAACCCCCCCCACTTCAGTGTTAGGGAATAGGTAGCACAGTGCAGTGGAACGTTTGGAGCGATGTGCCCACTGTGCTCACAAGTGCCCTCCTCCTTTTTGGATGGACATTAGTCTAGTCTTATCTTCTTGAGTTTTCCTGACTTGTAATGGGGTGTGCACATTGTGTGCCGGGGTGCACTGGTACTAGTACTACCAAAGCTTAGTAGTTTCAATTGGCATCTGTCTCCTCATGTCCATGGCACGAATCATCTACACGTTTGTTGGAGGGTTGCTGCTATGGCAAAACTAACTCATTGGAAGTCGGGTAGGCGTACGATGATAAGCAATTATGTGAAAAGTTGACCTGCACATGTTATGTGGCACTCCATGGGGTGGTGTTAACAAGTTTGTTTTGGAAATGTAGCAGGGAATTGGGTTAGTGTTACATCCCCTTTCTTTTGAGATTGTCTGTGGATGCGGTTAAGGCTGTTTCTTGTCATGGGTGTACACTTGTATTTGTTCTCCCTATGGAAGATGTGTCCTGGTGGTGTGCTCATTCGTGTGTGTGTGTGTGTGTGTGTGTGTGTGTGTGTGTGTGAGAGAGAGAGAGAGAGAGAGAGAGAGAGAGTATTTTCGGCATACACTACTGTGCTGTGAGAGCGCTATGTCACTAAGCTACTGTCTTCTTAGGGTGCCCACCGCCGATGACCAGAGGAGGGTGTTGTATACAACTGTCTTGATGCCACTCTGAATCGCAGCACGGGCATTGTTTTTTGTTCTGGTGATGGAATAAGCAGTGTGACGCAGGCCCTTGAACACTGACTTTGCCACTGTATTTCACTCACAATTGCACTTGCTTTGCTACCGATGTTGAAGAGTTGGTGCACAGATGCCCATGTCAGTTGAATGGAAAGCAGCGCTGTTTACTAATGTTTTCAACATTGTATGTTTATGGACGAGTGTTTGTGCGGAAAGACTGGGATTTTGTTTTGCAGGTGGTGTACTGACTTGCACTTTCTGCACACTTTTACAATCGGGGAAAGGATGCTTTAATGCCTTCCTCCCACCCTCAAACATAGAGCCCGCATTACACAGCTTTAAAGAGAGAAAAAGACAATGCAGTGAGCTAAATCGCGAATGCCATTTTAACTTGCAAATAACACTTTGTGAATTATTTTGAATCACAAGACAACAGTGGCCCCCCACTGTTCCCGCCTTCCTCGCAAGATATGCATCAATGGTTTATTACGTCTCCGGAGCTTGCAAAGTGCTAAACGTTACTACTCTTGCAAGTCAGGAACCACTGATAAAGTGGAAGCTTCGTCTTAGGGGCAGTTTTCTATGAGCAAATGATAGCTGTAGGCATTGGGAGAGCAGAGAGCAAGCAGTCCAGTCGTCCACTGCTTGCCCTACACGAGGTCTCTTTTCGTGATCTAAATTTTTTTGGACCTCACCACATCTGTCAATCACTGGTGCCACCCCATTCCTAAAACGAGTGAGCTACAGTTCTGTCCTGACCTTAAATTCACCTCTGCCCTCAAAGCCAGCTGCAATGATTCACAAAAGGCATCCTCCTTAATAATATAAATTGAGCAGGAGTTCTATAAATTGTTGCAAACGATTCTGTTGTGCAGTTTGGGACTGCTGCATTCTAAAGAGCTGTAAGAATTGGATTGGTCGCAGAGCAAATGTTGTGCAAACGATGTGCCTACCCTAGCATGGTCTGTACACATCACCCCTACAATGCACTCACTTTATTGCAAAAGCCCCGATTTTGATTTCTATAAGTGATGCAAGTAGACAATGTTTGCATGAAAAATTATGCAAAATAATACTCAACTGCACACTTCAAAAATTAGAAAAAGTTCGAGAAAATACAGTGACATACAAGAATACATTTCTGCATGAAAGCCAGGTCAGTAGTTCCACAAATGGCAGACAGACCCCAAAATAGATATACCCAGGCCTAATACCTGCCACAGCCACTAGTACTTACTACCCTCTATTATAGGACCTGCCAGGCTTTGATGGGAGAATGGGGGGTGGACATCAGCATGGCAGCACAAAGACAACCACACAAATGTCCCAGTTCTACCTGGACGCCCCGCAGGGCTGTCTGGCAGAAAGAGTGTAAGTTGGAAAATGCCAAGTCCTGGGCAATCCACTAGATTACTCCAGTACTCTGAAGTGCAGAGCAAGTAAATCGGATGCACTCCTCATATCCCTGGTCTCAAAGTACAATAGTAATCTCTAGCAGTACACTACCTGGGATGCACGAGTACTCCAGAAAACCGTAATTCTATGGATTTCGTGGTTATCATGTATGAGTATGGTATCTGCAAGGGAATATCTGGTCTTCCCATTTTCTTGGGTATGTTTGAAGACCCTTGGTAGAATAATGCTTGGGACTATTGCAGGTATTGAGGTCAGAAGTGTAAGAAACTGTCTCCCCCTCCCTGGTGGGAGGGAGTTCCTAGTGGCCCCTTACTCTATGGGCAGGGAGATGGGGGCAACAGTCAGCTCTGAGCTAGTGGGACTCAGCGCTATCCCATGACCATCCTCCCACCCCACCAGGCCATGTGAAAATGGGTTGGCCAAAGCCACCTCTTAATTCTTACAGGGTGGGGGTTCGGTCAGCCACTGGCAGTGGTGGAAGCATGGACATTCCCCTATAACCAGTTCTTTAAATGGTCAGCTACTGTCAGGTACTGAGTACCTACACTTCTTCATTTTGACAGGTAGAGTACCTGCACATCTGAGCAGCAATGAAATACTTTCAATTTGAGAGTATGCCATGTTTCAAAAGCAAGCAAGTAGTCTGCTATTGAGGCCCTGCACTTCTATTTTTCAATTTCACACACTGCGTATAACTGGAGCTATACTGACTTCCACCAACTTTGTAATTAGTGGCTGGGGCTGGTACCATGACGGAGGGAGGTCTCCCTTCACTACTGTGAAAATTGAGAAAATGTAATATGTAAGTGGAGCATTAGATGACAGACACTGAGCTCCTCACAGTGGTCTCTAAATGACATTTCGTGGCTATACCTCTCACAGCGAAGCACGCTCCAATTCTTAAAAGCATCTAAACGTATTGCAAAGTCATGCGTTGCACTTAAAATGTAGTCAGTATAGTCACAGAACAAACACTGCATGGGCTGAGTTTGTTCAAGTTTCCATCGCACACAACACAAACGGATGCAGCGCGGGCAGTATTCAAGCAAGATCCCTCACACATGCAGAGAACGTTCCATATTGGTAGGAGTAATGAATGCCACATCACACATATGGGTGTAAAGTATAGATAACTGCAGCACAAACATCAATCATACAAAAGTATAGGTACAATCTAATAGAAGGGCAAGAGTTGGTGGCAAACAGGTACAGCGTAGGTGACTGCACAGCAAGGTGTTTTTGTGTATAAAGAGAAGGCACATAATCAGCTGCAGTAATGCTAGAATCCCTCACACTTACATAACAGGAACAGCAAATGCTGCAGCTGTGCAAATTTCCCTTACACAGGGGAGGGACCAATATGGGCATCAGCAGAATAAGCATACCTCATAGTGAAAAAGTATAGCTAGCATAGCTTCTCCAGAGCAACATAATACTTGTGATAGTAGTATCAGGGATTATCTACAATAAAATGAAGATTGCATTAATTTGTCCTCTTCAATAGTAATTCCTCCTTCTATGTATATATTCCAGTGTCTTGGTTTTGCTTTTCACGTTTCACAGCATAACTAATGGCACTCAATTACCCATGCATACATTTTGATCAACTTGATCAGACACTTCAATCCATGTTAAAATAAGCATTGGCAAAGCCAAATGATCAGTTGATCATCTACAGTTTGTCTTTGGCAAAGCTTATTTTGTTTGTGAAGAGTTTTTGTTCAGTCCAGTAGCAAGAGCACACCTTGCACAAGTATCCTGTCGAATTGAATGGGACTAACTATTGTATGGATCTGCACATTGTGCAAGAGCAGAAGGTCATTAATCACTGTCAGGCCAGACAGTGGCTAAAGTGGGATACTCCTGTGCCCAGGCTGTTTGCTGACGTCAGAAGCAAAATGGAAATAACACCACAGCCGAACAATGGAAGAAGAAGGCTGGCTAAAAAATAATATTAAGAGCCTGATTTAGATGTTGGCGATATTACTGCCAAGCAGGTGCTGGGCCAGAAAAGACTGTCACATCAGCAGTCTCCCGCCTGCAGTATTTAGATATTGGCAATTAGGAAACAAACTGCTGTGGAGGTGGTTTCCCATTGCTGGCCAACTGGACTCCACCACCATCAGGCTGGCGGTGTACCGCCAACCTGATTTAGATGTTCCCGCTGTACCCGCATTGTGACTTGGCAGCTAAACGATGGAGGTATAGTGTCCCGTTGGATATATCTGTTGATATAGGTGTGTTGCATACAATGTATGCAAAAACCTAAGTCAACACATATTCCAACCCCGAGGACAAAAACCATACTTACAAGTATGTTGACGGTCAGGTCAGATTCAAAAGCAAAGCGTCACCCCTTTGTGTACATGTCCCATGTGCTGATCACTTTCGCGTTTGGCTATTTTGGAATTGGAGTCCTTCAAGCTCAAGAGTTAGCAGCATTGGCAAGGATCCTCCAGTCATGATCCTGTGGAAAAGATAAAATGAAATGGGGGAGTAGGAGTGTTTTTACTTCCTCCAATCTGCCAGTCTTGGGTTGGAGGTATTCCTGCCACAATCAGCCTGGCTGGAAGGCAGGAGTCTGCAGTCCCGCCACTGTTTTTTAGAGGTGGGGAGCGACCCCCTAGGCAAGGGTCGCTCCCAGGGGGGAGGAGGGGCAAATTTATTTTAGGCCATAGGGGGCAGAAACATCTTGGCACCAGGTAATTTGTTTTTTAGGGTTTTTTTGGGGGTTTGTTTTTTTAGAGGTGGGGAGCGCCCCCTTAGGCAAGGGTCGCTCCCCTGAGGAGCAAATTGTATTTAGACCATTTAGATCGGCCGATTTTTGTTAGGCCAATCTACCCCCAAGAGTGGCAGAAACCACTTAGGCACCAGGGATTGGTGTGTGTGTGTATGCATGTGTTTTCTTTAGGGTGGGCAGCCCCTTGGGTAAGGGTCGCTCCCCATGGGGGCACATTACTGTTGGCCATATCTGCCCCCCTTGGGGGCAGATGGGCTATTTTTGGAAGGCAGAAAGCCCACCAGAGGCCAGGAAAGTTTTTGTTTTAAATAAGAGGGTTGTGGGTATGGCCATACCCCCACCCTAAATAAATGGGGCCAAAGTTGTTCTGCCCACCAGATGGAGCAATTACCCCTGATCCACACCCCTGGGGGGGCAGAAAGTCTACTAGATGCCAGGGAATTAAAAAAAAAAAACTAAAAATATTGAGTCGGTGGCTACCAACGAGTATGGGCCTGGTTTTGCCCCCACCCCAACTGAAGGGAGTAACAGTCTTTCAGCTCTCCCCACACTCTAAAACATCTTATCCCACAGCAAGCAAGAAGACATTTGATTATTTTGGGTTTTGGTTTTACATTTGGCCCATGAGAGCTTGGCCAATTCTCAGAATCGTCCCACTTTGAATGGTGAGGGCTACACTACATGGGCTTTGGGACGCTGCCATGTAGAAAAATCCACAAGACCTAGACACATCTGAAAACTAAACATCTGGGTGATTCCAGGGTGGTATGTTTCACATTCACTCCGCACCATGTTTGTAACCACAATGCCCTGCAAACCTCCAACATGGCTGGAAATCACACATTTTTCCCACGTTTTTGTGATGGAACCTTTCGGAATCTGCAGGAATCCACAAAATTCCTACCACCCAGCATTGTCTCATCTATACCAATAAAAATTCTGCTGCACTTGTCAGCCTAAAAATGTTTTTTTTTGCAAACTGCCCTTTTGGACCCCCTTTGGTTCCCCCTCAATATCGACATATTTTTGGCTCTTCCATTTCACAAGCACTTAGCCCATCTACACAACTGAGGTATCATTTTTACCGGGAGACTGCGGGGAACGTTGAGTGGTATGAAATTTGTCCCAGTGAAGTAATCCCACACAGAAATGTTGGAAAAAATGTGATTTGTTAGCTAAATTTGAGGTTTGCTGAGGATTCTGGGTAAGAAAACATTGGGGGATCCACGCAAGTCACACCTCCCTGGACTCCCTCGGGTGTCTAGTTTTCAGAAATGTCTGGGTTTGGTAGAATTCCCTTGATGGCTGCTGAGCCCAGGACCAAAAACGCAGGTGCCCCCGCAAAAACAGGTAGTTTTGTGTTTGATAATTTTGATGTGTCCATATAGTGTTTTTGGGCATTTTCTTTTGCGGGTAGTAGGCCTACCCACAAAAGTGAGGTACCATTTTTATCGGGAGACTTGGGGGAACGCTGGGTGGAAGGAAATTTGTGGCTCCTCTCAGAATCCAGAACTTTCTGTCACTGAAATGAGAGGAAAAGGTGTTTTTTATGGCCAGATTTTGAGGTTTACAAAGGATTCTGGGTAACAGAACCTGGTCAGAGCACCTCATCTTGGATTCCCCTAGGTGTCTAGTTTTAAAAAGTGCGCTGATTTGCTAGGTTTCCCCAGGTGCCGGCTGAGCTACAGGCCAAAATCCACAGGTAGGCACTTTGTAAAAAAAAAAAAAAAACACCTGTTTTCTGTGGAAAAATGTGATGTGTCCACGTTGTGTTTTGGGCCATTTCCTTTCGCGGGCGCTAGGCGTACCCACACAAGTGAGGTACCATTTTTATCAGGAGACTTGAGGGAACGTTGGGTGGAAGGAAATATGTGGCTCCTCGCAGATTCCAGAACTTTCTGTCACCGAAATGAGAGGAAAAAATGTTTTTTTGGCCAAATTGTGAGGTTTGCAAAAGATTCTGGGTAACAGAACCTGGTCAGAGCCCCACAAGTAAACCCATCTTGGAGTCCCCTAGGTGTCTAGTTTTCAAAACTGCGCAGGTCTGCTAGGTTTCCCTAGGTGCCAGATACAGGCCAAAATCCACAGCTAGGCACTTTGTAAAAAACAGCTCTGTTTTCTTTGTGAAAATGTGATGTGTCCACGTTGTGTTTTGGGCCATTTCCTTTCACGGGCGCTAGGCCTACCCACACAAGTGAGGTACCATTTTTATCAGGAGACTTGAGGGAACGCTGGGTGGAAGGAAATATGTGGCTCCTCGCAGATTCCAGAACTTTCTGTCACCGAAATGAGAGGAAAAAATGTTTTTTTGGCCAAATTGTGAGGTTTGCAAAAGATTCTGGGTAACAGAACCTGGTCAGAGCCCCACAAGTAAACCCATCTTGGAGTTCCCTAGGTGTCTAGTTTTCAAAAATGCGCAGGTCTGCTAGGTTTCCCTAGGTGCCAGATACAGGCCAAAATCCACAGCTAGGCACTTTGTAAAAAACAGCTCTGTTGTCTTTGTGAAAATGTGATGTGTCCACGTTGTGTTTTGGGCCATTTCCTTTCACGGGCGCTAGGCCTACCCACACAAGTGAGGTACCATTTTTATCAGGAGACTTGAGGGAACGCTGGGTGGAAGGAAATATGTGGCTCCTCGCAGATTCCAGAACTTTCTGTCACCGAAATGAGAGGAAAAAATGTTTTTTTGGCCAAATTGTGAGGTTTGCAAAAGATTCTGGGTAACAGAACCTGGTCAGAGCCCCACAAGTAAACCCATCTTGGAGTCCCCTAGGTGTCTAGTTTTCAAAACTGCGCAGGTCTGCTAGGTTTCCCTAGGTGCCAGATACAGGCCAAAATCCACAGCTAGGCACTTTGTAAAAAACAGCTCTGTTTTCTTTGTGAAAATGTGATGTGTCCACGTTGTGTTTTGGGGCAGTTCCTTTCACGGGCGCTAGGCCTACCCACGCAAGTGAGGTACCATTTTTAACGGGAGACATAGTGGAACACAGAATAGCAAAACAAGTGTTATTGCCCCTTGTCTTTCTCCACTTTTTTTTCCTTCCAAATGTAAGACAGTGTGTAAAAAAGATGTCTATCTGAAAAAATGCCCTGTAATTCACATGCTAGTATGGGCACCCTAAAATTCAGAGATGTGCAAATAACCACTGCTTCTCAACACCTTATCTTGTGGCCATTTTGGAAATACAAACATTTTCTTGATACCTATTTTTCACTTGTTATATTTCAGCAAATTAATTGCTGTATAACGGTATAGAATGAAAACCCATTGCAAGGTGCAGCTCATTTATTGGCTCTGGGTACCTATGGTTCTTGATGAACCTACAAGCCCTATGTATCCCTGCAACCAGAAGAGTCCAGCAGACGTAACAGTGTATTGCTTTAAAAAATCTGACATCACAGGAAAAAGTTACAGAGTCAAATGTGGAGAAAAATGACTGTTTTGTCACCCCAATTTCAATATTTTTTTATTTCAGCTGTTATTTTCTGTAGGAAAAACTTGCAGGATCTACACAAATGACCCCTTACTGAATTTAGAATTTTGCTACTTTTCAGAATTGTTTAGCTTTCTGGGATCCAGCATTGGTTTCTCACCCATTTTGGCCACTAACTGGAAGGACGCTGAAAGCACAAAAGATAGTAAAAATGGGGTTTGTCCCAGTAAAATGTCAAAATTGTGTTGGAAAATTGGGTTTTCTAATTCAAGTCTGCCTGTTCCTGAAAGCTGGGAAGATGGTGATCTTACCACCGCAAACGCTTTGTTGATGCCATTTTCAGGGAAAAAAACACGAGCCGCCTTCTGCAGCCCTTTTTTCCCCATTAAAAAAAAAAAAAATGTTCTCTGTATTTTGGCTAATTTCTTGGTCTCCTTTAGGGCAACCCACAAAGTCTGGGTACCGCTAGAACCCCTAGGATGTTGGGAAAAAAGGACACAACTTTGGCATGGGTAGCTTATGTGAACAAAAAGTTATGAGGGCATAAGCGAGAACTGCCCCAAATAGCCAAAAAAAGGCTCGGCACAGGAGGGAAAAAGGCCTGGCAGCGAAGGGGTTAAGCCTCAGCTCCCTTCAGCCCAGGGTTGATAATTGTAGCTGTTTTCTGGTGATGCCGACCCTTCTTTCCTGACATTTTTGAACCATAGTTACTAATTGTTCCTGTTCCAGAGCCTTAGTTATTCCATCCTCGTTTCCTGAGCTTTTGTTATTCGTATTTTCTGAGTCAAAGTTATTCCTTGTTTCTGGGCTGTAGTTATTTCTTGTTCCTGAGCTGTAGTTATTCATTGTTCCTGAGCTATAGGTATTCCTTATTCGTGAGCTGTAGCTATCCTTGCTCCTGAGCAGAAGCAAATCCTTGATCCTGAAATAGCACTCCAGAAAATACTACACTGTCTTCTGAGCCTTAGCTAACCCTTGTTCCCGAACTAGCACTACCTACAGTGCTACTTGACTCCTGACCCACAGCTAATCTTTGAGCTACTTCTGCCTGCTGTATAACCTTGTGTTCTTGATTCCTGCACCAGCACTTCTTGTGCTCCCTTGAAACTTCTCCTTCTGTGCTTTCCTTTTGCCAGTCATTGCTTTTCTTTTTATTTCTTTGTTCCAGTTCTTAGTTTGCTGTTTTCCTGTTGTCTTGCTTCTAGTTTCATTGCATGTTTGTTACTTGCTTTCTGCCAAGTTTGTCATTTGTTTCCCCTTCATTCCTGTTAAGCACTCCTCCTTGCTAGCTCCCTGTCTATCATGGTTGTATTTAGTTCTACACCCTTGCTGTTACCGCTTTTCCTGTTTGATTTCCCAGGACCCATGGGCCCAGCTGTCAATCTAGGTGGTATTTCTTGTCCACTGTATTTTCTTTCAGTTAATTTTATAATCAGCATAGGGGTCAGCTTCCAGACCCTGCCTTTGCATGTATATCAAATATATGGGTAGTAGCAGTCAGAATCTGTAACAGCAATTGTGGGTGAGGAACCTACTGAGCTTCATTCTTAGCATGTGGAGCTCCTGAGTGCCTTATCCCACATTCCATTTATTGTTTATGCTATATAACCTAGTGGCGGTTGCCACTAGGTAGTTATAGTTTCCACAGAAAAAGCATTTTTTGACTTGCCTACATCTTTGGCTCCTTTGCACATAGCAGGTGCTGCAGCACTTAAGAGGGTGGGCATTTAGCCTGGTCATAAGCATCATTTTAGGAAAGGACTCCAGCAATACATATGTAAGACGAGTGAGGTGCCGTTTGATGTGGTTGGGGACGGGAAGTAATAGAAAGTCAAGCGGAAGAGATAAAGAAAGATAGCTAAGTGAGGCAGGGAGGAAAAGCAAGAGAGGTGAGATGGGGAGCAAGAGAGATGCAGATGAGGAAGAGCAGAAACAAAAAGAGAGGGAGAGAAAAGCTGAAGCAACATATGCAGGTTGTCATGCTGAAGGGAGCAAGAGAAGTATACAAACATTTACACAGTTGGGCACGGGGAAGCATGTTTGTCACCCTGCGATCCTTCTGCAGCTGGGCCTCCTCTGCTCTCATCTCTCACAGCCTTCCATAAAGGGCTGGGCTGGGACAGAAGGGGCCCTCACGGGCCGGCACAATAACAGCCCCTGGGACCCATAAATACCAGTTTAAGCCACCATAGTGGCAAACAAGGAGGTGCAAAGGTGTCCCGCCACCCTCAGAGGAAGAAAAAGTGCCCAAAATTGGCACGAAAAAGCTGGGCCAATGGGGGCCTAGGCAAAGTTTTAAACACCCGGCTGGGAACAGAGGGTGTGTGGGGTGGGGTTAACAAGAATGACACTGCCCCTGGAGAAGGTAAATTTGTCGAACAGGGGTAGCACAGAGGTAATTTGAGAAATTACCTGGCGCTTTCCAGGATCACTGCTGGGGCAGGGTTGCAAGCACCTGTGACTGCCAGAGGACTGCTGCACAACCAGAGGAAAAACCAACCAACCCAAAAAGCGGAATGGATGATGGCCTCAGCAAAAAAAAAAAGGTGTCATAACTACAACAAGCAAATTACAGGACTTGTTTGCTACAGGGCAGAGTGGACCTACAACCTGTCTACCATTGATGATTCATGACCTATCATGAAATATTGATTAATGATCCTGTCAGAATGATTTCTGTATACCACAGATGACTTATGACCTATCAACCTTCTGATGATTTGTGACTGGTCACGTAAATTATGATTTATGATCCGGTCTAAATGATTTATGACTATTAATGATTTATGGTCTTGTCATCTTGGACAATGACTGGCCATTGTGAATAGGAGGTCAATAACAAAGCAGAGACCATGCATCTAATAAAACTGTGCCCAAGAATTCCCACAAGGAATAGAAACACATAGCTGAAATAATTCTATTCACAAACGTATATGTGGGATGTGTACTTTTGGAGTGGGCCAAAGGCAGGGCTTATGGCAGAGGCAGCCCCCGAAGGGGGCCTTAAGGGCTGGTCCATAGCAGCAAACAGCAAGGGGGGGAATGCATCCTACTCCCCCTCAGGTGAAGAAAAAGGGCCCAAAGGTTTTTGCCAAAATTCCAGGCCACTGGGGACCCAGGTAATGATTTAAACACCTCTTTGGGGGGGACACCACTGCACCTCAGCTGGGGGTGATATAAGTACAGAACTGCCCCTGGAGAAGGTACATTCGTGGAGCAGGGGCAAGGCACAGGAAATATGAGACCCACCCTCCTACACAAGAATAGCAACATGGTTGCAGGGCTGAGAAGGTAGATGAGCGGTTAAGGCAAAGGAGACACACTGGAGGGCGGCATGATGGTAGAAGGCCACTTACCTCAGGATATCTTACAGCAGATTAAGTAAGCCCACGGGCGAGTGAGTACAGCATGGCACTCGCAGCCCAGACCAACCAGTTGGCAGGACACAAAATGGACAGACATGATAGCGAGTTGAGCCTAACAGCAGTAAGAGGCTACTGCCCCTCACAATCTGTGGTAAAACCAACAAAATACCAACAAAACGTTTACAACCCCAAAAAGCAGCATGGATGATGGCGTCAACAACAAAAAGGTGTCAAATATGATAATCAAATGAAAGGACTGGACTGATTTAGGGCAGAGATGATTTATGCCATGCTAACCTTTGATGATTTATGACCTGTCATGAAATTATGATTTATGATCTTGTCAGAATGATTTATGACACTCAGGATGAATTATGCCTCTGTAATAATTATTTATGGTCTTGTCATTTTAGATGATGACTGGTCACTGTGACTTTGTAATGTAATAGAACATGCATGTAATAAAACTGCAACCAACAATTCCAACGAGAAATACAAACACAGGGCTTGTGTATTTCTATTCACAAATGATTATGTGGGATGTATACTACTGGAGTGAGCTAAGTGCAGGGGTTTTGAGTAGGCACGAAAATAAAAGGGTCCGCATGACTAAATTAGATAGCTAAAAAGTGATTCATGTTTGCAAACCGGGCAGTTTTGAACTTGTAAAGCAAGGATATACAAGTTTTTTGCAACGCACGGAAGACAGCACAAATGTGATCTTGCTGCAGGCCGAAACCGGCCCAGCAGACCATAAAACAGGCCCAAAACAGTAAACAAAGAAAAATCTGCCCACACACTGACCTATCAGACCAGCAAATCGGGCACTACGTGACCACCCAATATGTCAGGACAACCCTGCACTGTGAGTCTGAAAGAACATTTCTGTGATAGGCCTACGTGACAGTACAAGCCCTACTGGAATGATGTCAACCATCAAACACCACAAACCGGCAAACTTATTCTTAACAATAACATCAGTACAATAGATATTCTGTATTACTTAACATAATTTACATTTTTGGGATGTAAAGAACTCAATGGAACGTGTTTATTTTTGAAGTGTTTACAGTGAGCCAGAGACTGAACGGTAGTCGTATTTTTAACAGCAAACATTTTATGTGAAAATATTTAAGAACAGAACCTTTTATTGTGTACATGTTCACATTCATGTTCTTCCAACCGAGCCGAGACTGACACCAGCATGTCTGCCAATGGTCCTGGCTCATTAACGCTGAGCTACGGCATGTGAATCTGTCAAAGTAAATCCCTATAGCTCGGGGCAGCTGTTTTTATAGATGTCCATGCGGGCTAAGCTAGCGCTACAACGCTAATAAGTTTATTGTTGCCACTCCATAACTACAAGAAGTTGACAAGAGCAGAGGATCAAAGGCAGCCTCGTGGTGGCATTTAAAGTGATTTTTCTGCCTGTGGACTGCGAGGGTAAACGGCAAAATGCTGTCAATCAAAGTGTAGTTAGCAAATGGTCGAAGTGGGTTGACCTAGTACCCCTTGCTGTATGCTGTAGTGGGCGGAAGGAAAATATGAGTGACACACTTTCAACAGGTCAATGGATGAAGAGGGTTGGCAAAAAGGCCCTATCAGAAACTAAACTATACATATAATTTTAGTAAATTCAAAAGTTCTTGGCTAGAGCCAAACCTAAAGACAAAAGGCTCCGCTTCTCAGTATGGTAGTACAGGTCATTTTATTTTTATCATGCTCTTGGGAATGCTTACACAAAAGTGGCAAGGGTTAGAGACACTGTAGTCATTAACGTTCCTCAGACTTTAATGGGTGATGTCAAGACCAAGCTCAGTAGGATATATGGCAATGCCACTCATCATAGTAGTCCTTAAAATCAATACATTTTAGAAATGATTCGGAGAGAGGTTTCGAATTTGTGAATACACAGTATCATATTTTCTCAACTGCTAATAGCGGAACTCCAGTAGGGGCTACAAGAGTAATATGTAGGGATTGTTGTTTAGATCAGTGGTTCCCAACCTGTGGTCTGGGGACCCCTGGGGGTCCGCGAAGCCTTCTCATGGGGTACGTGAGAGCCTAGAAAATTAAAAAATATTAACAAATATTGACAAATTAGGTCCCCAGCTTCCAGTAATGACTCAGGCGGGGGTACCCGGATTCTAATGATGATTCAGTAGGGGTCCCTGGGTTCCATTAATGTTAAAGTGGGGGGTCCACAGAAATCAAAAGGTTGGGAACCACTGGTTTAGATTATTTTAGCAATCACCTAGCAACAGGACATGTGGGATGAAGAGGCTTACCAGCAGGATGACCCCAGAACAACCTACTATTTTTTTGTATGTGACTGTGTAATTTACCTCGGCCTTTGCAACATTTTAATACTACTTATTTAAAAAAAAAAAAAAACACAATAAGTTACATTGTGCACCCGATGCTTAAACATAAGAGGAAATTGGTTATCCTGGACCTCTGGCAGTGCTGAGGCTAAAAAACCTTAAGTCATATCTCTGTAACTCACCTGCGGATCGGAGGAAAGAAGAAGTTTTATGACAGGACCAGAGGCTTCAGATTATGCATTCTTCTCGTTGCTTTATTTTAACAGCAGCCATGCAAACAAACAGTAACAAAAGAGTTGTAGTAGTAAAAACGTCAAATCCCAGAGTTCTAACATGAACTACACATTTCATCGTAGAATGTCCAATAGCCAATCAGCACTCATGTAGACCTATAAACAGGGTGAACAATATAAGCACTGCCTCTTCTTTGCTGCTTGGCGGTAATGTTAAGTCAAAGAGAGATGAAAATATGTTGGTTTTGTAATTTGAATTTCAGTTATTGGGTGCTACTGTTATTCCACTGCACGAACTTTGTTGGCAGAGTTTTGCTTACTTTGTTTGTGCAGGCTTCCCACGCTGCTGCCATTTATTGAATGCTGTTCTTTGGCGGCGGTTGCGGTGATCTGTGCTCTCTCGTCTCCGACCCTATGCCCTCCTCGTCTTGGAAGCAGCTTTCCAGTTGTGGCCCACCCCTTTCCAATGCCCCTTCTGGGCCTCTGGCTCGCCCATGTTCAACGAGGCATGTCTTTACCAGTCTGAATCCCGCCCTGCGATCTTATTACAAGGCGTCCCTTCTGCTGCCATAAGACCTCCTTCTGAGTTGTTTACACTGCCCTCTGAGGCATTTCTCACCTCGCTAATTGCTTCATTGCCTCGTTGCTTGTTTTTTTTAAATAAAATATCTCCTTGCTTAACCCAGCTTAATGTGTGCCTTGCTAGGGTTAACTCCCCTCACTTTACAGTTTATTCTGTGGCAGAAGCAGGCACTACCCTTTGTACACAAGGGTGATCTTTCTGGGGATGTTAATTGATTTTAAAGAATTCTGAGCACATCTACAGATGTCTCAGTGCCCACTGACTTGACACGTGAAAGTGTTTTGGGCCCAGAGAGACCTACCGTAGGTCACACCCTTCAAAACCACAATCAAATTTTGTTCACAGCCTCTCTGGGTGCTATGGCTAAATAACTTCAATCTTTTTTCACTAGTTTGCCTTACCTCCATCACAGGTATCTGTAGGTTCTTGAGCACCAGCTGTGCCTCGTTCTAAGTAGTCAGCCAAATCTACTAGACTGGATGCTCTTGAAAACTTAACCTACGCCAATTTAGATTCTTTTGCCCTCCTACTGGAGGGGTAAGATCATGACGAGGCTCCAGAACGTACTGCCTCCTTCCTTCACACCCAAAAACGTAAAGGGGATACTAACATATCAGATAACAAGGAAGTTAGGTCCTGGCTTCCTGTACCACAAAAGAGACGCCCGGAGGACCTTGATGCAAGGGAAAGTCCCTCTGATTCACATTCCTCGCTATTACAAGATACCTTTGATCGGGAGGATATCATAAATCCCCTTTCCCCTGAATGGAAACCATCTCCCAAGACAGCTGCCTATAGGCAAAACATACTGATAACCCTTCCCCAAAGATACAAGGAACCGTTTACGGGAAGAATGCCCCAACTGGCCCTCCAAGGCAAGGATGCATTGACTCCCTGGTAGGGATAGACATTTCCTGAAAGGCATGCCAGGACAAACCTCTTGACATCTCTGGTTCTTTGAAAACGATTTTAGATTTGGCCTTCTCTACAAAAGACCAAAATACGCTCATTGACCCTGAAGTGCTGGCTGGTTGAGCTCAACAAGCCATATGTTTGCTGGGCAATGCCAAGTGTGCACTATCATCAGGATGCTGAAGATATATTTTTCTCTGGCTAGATCACAGCTGACTGAAGGACACCTTTTTTAAGACCTAGGTGGCACTTCGTACATGTGGTTACTTTCCTAGACAAAGCACAGACTCCAATCTCACCTTTTCAGCAGGGCAGGTCGAGGCAGGCGTCCTTTTAGCAAGTCTCCTTCAGGGCCAACCCAGTTGCCGTTTATCAAACCAGAACAACTCACAGAAGGGATTCCCCTTCTTTCTTTATTTCTTGAGTGAGAGGATTCAGGCGCAGATTCCAGTGTGGTAATTTCAGCCGAACACTATCAAATTCCAATTTCCGAGGTAAGACTTATCCCTTTTTCCCATCCAGAAATTGGGGCAGGATTTTGCTGATAACGCAGGACGCATGGGTCCTGCAGACAGTCCAGGGTTTTCGTCCCGAATAAACTTAATTTTCCAGTTCTCAAGCAACAATTTATAGAATAGAGAAATCAGTTCCCTTCTTCAGAAGCAGGTAGTTACGCCATGTTCATCGTACTCCAACATTTTTGTGGTAGACAAAAAAGGCAGAGGCTTCCTTCTAGTTATCAATATCAAAGACTTCAACTCTTCAACACTTGGATCCTCTACCATCATTTCAAGATGGAGGGGATATAGTTGCTGATAGACCTACTAAGAGAAAGCAATTTCATGATTCGTCTCAACTGGGAAAATACCTATCTTGTAGTCCAATTTTTCCACCACACGGTCAAGTTCTGCAGTTTCAACGGAAGAACAACTTCTATGACGTTGTGCAAAGCCCCTTGGACTGTTCTCAGCTTCTTGGTGTTTTAACAAGCTGCTCAAGTCAGTGGTGCAGTATCTCAGAGCCAGAGGCATCAGGCTGATCGTCTATCTAGACGACTTCCTGTTAATGTCACAGAACCGAGGCACACTCACTCAGCACTTAGACCTAACACTTTAGCTCCTAGGAGCCATAGGATTCATCATCAGTTGCAAAAAATCTGACTTAATCCCATCCCACCAGCTGATATTTCTAGGCTTTGTTATAGATTCAATCACAGCCCTCGTAGCTCTTCCTATCAAGAAGATAGGAGTAAATCAGAAAGATATGCAGAACACTGTTGAAACAGACTTTGACCCTTTGAGGCTAGCGAGACTAGTTGTAATCCTGGTGTCTTCCATTCAGGCATTCTTTCCCGGCCCCCTTCATTATCTGGCGCTCCAATGTCTCCAGATCTCTCATTTGCGAAATGTCTGTTCTTACTCAATTAACTTAAGTACGTCAGCAATGGTGGCTCAATCACATGGACACATTGAATGGGAAGGCCATTTTCTGATTGTTCCTGATATAGTGATCTAATCTGATGCCAGGCATCACAACTGGGTGTTTGTTGGAATCTGACCACTGACAGCAGATGGTCTCAATCCGAACTGTCCTTACAGATCAACTGTCCAGAATTGCTTGCAGGTTCATTTGGGATTCAAGTCTTCTCTCCCCAATACATTTAATGCTGTATCCTACTGAAGAAGGTCTGTAAATCAGGAGCACAATACATAAAGTATTTGGGAGGGACATGCTAGCATATTCTGACAGAGATTGCAAAAGACTTCTGAAATTACTTCCTCCACCATCAGTCTCAGTAAGAGCAGTCCACCTTCAAGACACCTAGAATACAGTTCCCAATGGAAATTCCTGTTACCTCACAGACTGCAGCGATTGGAAACTAGATCCATCCCTTTTTACAGGATCATGCGACTCTGGGGTCCCTGCCAGATGGATCTCTTTGTATCTCAACTGACCTGCCAGTTACCATCCTTCTACAGTTGGAAACCAGATCTTGTAGCACAAGTGACGGGTGTCTTTTTTGCAGAAGTGGACTGGGCTGAACTACACCTTTGCCCCCCCTTCTTGATGACCCTGCGAGTAGCCCTTCAAGTCTGAAGGCAATTGGCGGAGTTGGTTCTGATTACTCCCCTAAGGTAAACTCAGACTTGGATCCCACTTCTTCTGGAGCAGTCTTGCGATTTCCCTCTCCTACTTCCTGAATCTCCTCCTGGACCCTCTGGTCATGTCGCATCACTGGAGGCTGGTAGTTTGGAGACTTTTCAGAGATGTTGGCTAGTACCAGGCCTTTTGAAGGCAAGCTCTTGATTGCATCGATAAAGCTTGGGGAAACTCCACTCCCAAAAGATATCATGCATTTTGGAAAACATGGTCATGCTGGTGCTTGGAATAGGATTCAGATATTGTGAGAGCTGATATAGTTTATATCACCGATTTTCTAGCTTCTGTTGTATCAGAAAGTCTCTCTTACAGAGCAATGAAATCCTATAACCATTTGGCATTTTCCTGTAGCCAACAGACCTGTTGGAGAACATTCTTTGGTGTCCAAGCTTCTAAGCGAGATTAGATTTGCTGCTCCCCTTCAACCTAAAAATTCCAGCCTTAGGGATGTTTTCTTAGTCCTTCGATTTCTGCAGTCTTGGGCAGAGAATTCCCTCCTATCAAGAAGACAACTGTTTCCCAAGCTAACCCTTCTGCTTTGCCTAGTTTCCTGTGAACAAGTTTAAGATGTTCAAGGCCTTGACCTAGCAGGTAGGTCGTTTATCCCTGATGGAGTGACTTTACTTATTACTAACATAACCAAATCAGCAACTAAAAACGCAGGGTTCCCTGCTGTTCTAGGAGACTGCAAACTATGTGGTTTAATGTCTTAGGGAGTACAAGAAAGTCAGCTTTCCTCTCAGCAGTTCTCCTAATTGTCAATTGCTAATTTCATCACGCCATCCTTATGCTCCTGTATTTTGTTCTAATTTAGAAAGGTGGGTGAAGTGGTTTCTAGCTGAAGCTGGAGTAGACACTGGAGGAATTTATCAGAATGGCAGATTGGTTGAAGCATCCGTGCTCAAAGAATTCTATCATGAAACATTAAGTAATACCTTTTCAATGACTGTTGATAAGCTTCAAACTCGCATAATCTGACACCTCCGAGCCTGCCACAGAATTGAACATTTTATAATATTCATGACCAAGAGTTTTTAGTTCTATTAAAGACACAGAGGTGAAGATTATCCCGCCCTGTAACTGCATAAATGAACTAATTCCTTTCATGTTTTTAATGCTGACAATGTATTTCTTTAGTACTGTCATTCATTTGTTGATTACAATTTACTATACCCATGTATAGAGGTTTAGTTCTTTACTTTCAGATTCAGATCAAAATTAAGAATTAAACTACTATTTTTAGTCCTCGAGAAAGAAGTGTCCTCACAGCAAGAAGAAGTGATGCTTATACTTTATACCCTGCTTATAGGTCTACATGAGTGCTGGTTGGCTTTCGGACGTTCTACTACGGGATGTGTAGTTCATGTTGGAACTCTGGGATTTGTATTTTCTCAAAACTAAATTCAATGGTTACTGGGTTTGTTTACATGGCTGCTGTTCCAATAAAGCAAAGAGGAGAATACATAACTTTCGCATCTGTGTCATTAATAGAATGAAAAAATTATTGGTCATGAATGTTATAAAATATTTTATTTTTTCTATTGTGACTGGCACAAATGGACAATCAGGAAGCATTAACGGATAAAGACGAAGCAGGAACCTTTGTATCTGAATAGGCCTGAATGTTTAGTAAATGTTGCGATATATCTCAAATCTTCATGTAATTCCAACTTGTGGTACCCCTTGTTGCGGTCCCGTTTAGAGAATATGTGAGCCCTATTTAGGAGAGCGATCATGTCAGATAGGTGTGGTCTTAAATATGGCTCTCAATTAATTCTCATGTCTACACACAGACTAAATTGCCCTGTGTTGCACTTGGGTACTATTGCCAGCAGAGACACCCATGGCGTTGGTCCTTGTGTTCATTAGATATCTGTTTTTAGGAATTCTTGTAGTTCCTCTTCAGCTGCTTGCTGGAAGTGGAATGGTATTCTCCTATGGTGTTGGGCTACAGGCTTAACATATTCGTTGATATGTAGCTTCATGGTGAAATCTTTAATTTTCACAAGTACTGTGAATAGCTTTTGGTGCCAACTTAACACTTGTGGGATATCATCCACAATGTAAAAAAAACTGCAATCAGCTGTTGGAAGGCTGAGTAGATATTCAGATGGTCCTGAACCATCACATGTAGGTCCACTTCCGTGGTTCGATCTTTGTGTGTGAGCATTGTGGTAAATTTTCCTAGACCTGTCAATGGCATCTTTGCTATCCAGGTGTAGAATTGCACCTTGGATGGGAGTAAATGTGGCCTGAGTTTCACCTGCTTGTATTCTGCTGCACATATGTAGTTTGATGATGCTCCACAGCCAATTATGACATTAGTGCAATGATATCCCATGGTGATTTGAATGCACGGGCACTTGCTTTTACCTTTTACCTTGATCCTCATGGGTTATATTTGTCAGTTTCAAAAGATATGGAGGATGCTGTTTAACTTTCTGTTGATGATCTTGAGGCTAACTGCTTCGTTAGGGTCATCTTTCAAGATGAGTGTGATGTTGGCAAGCTACTGCTGCTGGTGCCTCTCAGTGTGCATGTTATGTCTGGTCTGTTGTTCTTGTGACTGTCAGTTGGTGTTTTTCTTGATCCTTTGCACATTTTCTCAAAGGTATCATCTTTCCCATATTTGTGGCATTCTTGCCCCATTGCAGGGCATGTGCCATGAAGTGGCTATGGCCTCTCACATCAATAGCATTCCTTCTTTTTTTCCCTTGCTTCTGTGTTTGTCTTTCCGTTTGTGTTGATCGCTGGATATGTTATACTATGCATGATTTTGAGTTTGTCTGGAATGATTTTGCAGACAGTACACATGTTCTCTTTTCTTTGCTTTCCCTTCTACTGTTCTTCTTGGTTGCACCTCTGCTTGATCATTTAGCCGTGTTATTTGCCTAAGGTGTAGTTTTTTTCTCAGTAGCCTGTAGACAAAGTGACTGACTGGCACCTTTTGATATGTGCAGGGGAATGGCATCTTTGTGTTTATATTTATTGAACTAGCAGTATTTTATTTGGCAATGTAATCTTGTGATGAACTTGCCCACTGACTCTTTTTTCATGTGATGCCAGGTTGAATGTGTAGCGCTTGAGGTCAATGTTTTTCTTAGGTAGAAAATGTGTCTAATGCAGCGCATACTGACTGGTATGTCTGCACCTATACAGGTGGTAGCAGTCGAATGATTTTGCATATGTCTTTTCCGATTAAATTTTTCATTGTGGCCAGGACATTTTTCTCCTTTTCCCCCCAGATGCGTAGATGAATTCCTCAAAGTCATCTAGCCACTCCTTCCATTTTGGTTCCATGGTGTTTCCTGACGAGAGGGGTAGTCAGCGTTGGAGATATGGTGCTGATTCTCTGCCTGGGTTCGTCTTCGACGACATGGCTCCTCCTATTGTTTAGCATGTCACTGACTTGTTTTTTTCCCTTGGGCACTGTTCTGCGCCTTTGGTTTGTCTTTGTTTTTATTATTGATTTTGCTTATATTGCTGTGGCATTTTTGCCATTCTGACTGTGTGCCTAACTTCAAAATGGGTGCCTGATAGGATTCTATGAGTATTCCCTGGTTGCCCAGCTTCAAAATGGCCACTCCAATGGACTCTAATGGTGTTTCTTCCAGTTTGCCTGACTACAAAATGGCTCCTTTATTAGCTTCAATGTTGTTCTGAGTGAATACCTGACTTAAAGATGGCCACCCCTATTATCAATATACTTCCACGAGGGTGCATGACTTCAAAATGGCCGCAGCTGCATGAGTACATGTGAGATAAGATTGTTTGATTTTCTCCCTAGAGCTAGCATTGCTGTTTGAATGCTCCTAATTTAATTGCTGGATTGGGCACGGTCTTGATTATGAGCGCAAAACAGCACCTTTGCTTTAATTTTGGAAATAGCTGGTCAATGCTGAAGCATGAGAAGAGCGAGGTTGCGCATTGACTGGGCTACAGGGAATCTTGCTGATGTTCCTTAAATTGAAATGTGGGTGCGCTTTGTTTATTATTTACTGGTGAATAATTTATTTAATCACAGAGTCCTTACCTTAGAATACTCCCCAGGCACCAGTATGGATCTGAAAAACTTTCATCTAGCAATGCTCCAGCATGCTGCTAGGTAGCGCCATTCAGATCTGCGTTGACTGCCCCAGAATGGACGATGCTTACAGTTTCTTGCTTGCCTCTTTCTGTGACATAAGATGTAGAGTGAATAATTGGTAGTAACATTCCTAACTTTGGACCTTTGTAGATGTTAAAAAGAGGATACTCCGTAAAACAGGGAGGTGAAGGGGCAGTGAGAAATCTATGGTTAGATAAGAGTATCCACCAGAAGGGGTATTACAGAAGGTAAGTACTTTGTTTTTCTGGTGGATACTTCTTCCTTCAGATTGCACACCTTAGAATACATACCAAAGCAGTACTGCTCAAAGTGGAGGATCTGTGGAGTGCAATGAAATGAAATGAAAGTAAAACGTATCCAGCACCCTAAATCCAGGTGTATCAAGGCACTGTGTCCAGAAATTCCAAAACCACCTCAGGGGAAGCCTGACCAAGAGTGAAATTGAGAAAAGAAATGGAATCCCAGCTGGAAAAGTGGGAAGAGAAGATAACTCTGTAACCTGAGAGACTAGGGAGGCCTTAACTAGAAAAAAAGTTTTTAAGTATTTTCAAACAAACAACAGTCAGTCACAGCGATGTAGCTTGGCAGAGTGTTCCATAATTTGGCAGCTGCCAGAGAAAGAGTGTGCACCCCATATTGCCTTTTGAAATTTAGGAACAATAACTTTCCTGCTTGAAGCTGATCTTATGTGTCTGGTCGGCCAGTACAGATAAAAGGATAACCTGATGGTCAGTGAGCTCTTGCCACATAGAGCTAGCTGGATTGTGCAAAGCTCCTTAAAAACGTCTTGCTTCCTGACTAGAAGCCAGTGCAGATTTTGAAGGTCTTCTCTCACTGAAAAACATGGTGTAATGTTGAGAATGAGACCCATGGACGCATTTTGTACCACCTGAAGTTTGTTCAGGGAGTAGCTATTGATGCTGAGATAAAGATCGTTACAGTAGTGTAATTGCAAGGTGATCAGAGAGATAGGCATTGATTTGCAAAGTTCCTCAGGAATAAAAGGAAAGATCTTCCTGAGGGATTAAATTAAAAAACAGAAGTTGCTCATGGTTTGGTTCCCCTGGAGGTTGAAGTTAAGGGATGTGTCAAGCAGAACTCCAAGGGCACTTACTGACTCTGTGGGGGTAGGGAAGAACTCACAGAATTCCGGTGGCCATAGCTCTGACCAGATGGAGAGTTGGGCTCTAAAGGCCATAACTTTGGTCTTGTCAGCAATGAAGTTATCCTTCATCCAAAAACTCACACCAGTCACACAGTTTAAAGTTCTTGGCCAGTGAGGGACACAATGTGTGTGTTGTTGGCATATGATAGTACCTGGAAGCCAAAAGATCTCACTAAGGCTGCCATAGGAGCGCTGTACAGATTAAAAAGTGTAGGACTGAAAGGAGGCCTGTTGTACTCCACATGAAAGACTAAAGGCCTCAGTGGACTTAGACCAAAACACCTTGCAAGACCAAAAGAGCAAAATATTCTTCTTGATGAACCTATGCACTGAAGGCCACTTCACAGCCTTGCACGTGTCAAAGACAGGAATACTTCATGCTGGTAGCAGCCATAGCAATGGTGGCTTCTTCTCGGCCACTGCATAGCAGATCTTAATGCAGAGGGCTATCCACCTCAACAGGGTAGTCTTCTGTACAACCTTCCTTTTATGTGCCCCAGAGAACCCCACAAAAAGATGATTGTCCAAACAGGGTACCTTGGTAGATAATTTAAAAGTGTAAAGCCCTTTTGGAATCCAGTCGATTAAGCATCTCCTCTTCTGATGGGTGAGGAGGGGCAAAGAACATAAGCAGTGTGATAGATTGTACAACTTGGAAAGGAGTCACAACTTTTAGGCAAGAAGGCCACTTGAGTCATCAACATCAGTTTGTCTGGAAAAAGGTGGTGCAGGGTGAATGCCTGACAGAACCTAAATATCACTCAAGTGATGAGCTGAAGTAATCAAAATGAGGAAGATAGTCTCCAAAGTCAAGAGAGGCAGTGGGCAGCTATGCATCGGCTTGAAGGTCATGGATATGAGAAATGTGAAGGCCAAATTTAAGTCCCCCTATGGATCACAAATGGTTAAAGAGGAAATGTGTATCATGCCTTTTCTAAAGCTCATTTCAACAGATTATTTCAACGAGGATGGATTGTAGGCAAACGAGAAAATCCTGAAAGGGCAGACAAATATATTTTAATAGTGCCCTCTGCAAGGTCTAGGTAGGAGAAAGACAAAACAAACAAGATCACTTTTAATGGCTTGGATTGTAAAAGGTTAGTCGTGTGGTTCTTACATCAAGCCACAAACATATCCCATATCACGCTACATAAATGGAATTTATGGAAGGGCGTTTGGCGGGAAGAATGACATCCACCACTTCCGTCTGCATGTCAACTGTTGCTGCTCAGTCTCCACACATAGAGATGTAGATTGCATTATTCTGGTGAAGGACCGAGCCCTGTTGTTGAGATACGAGTTTCTCCTGAAGTGGGAGCCTCATTGGAGGACAGGTGCTTATGCCCAGAAGCTCAGAGTACTATACTCTCCTGGCCCAATCTGGAGTCAGTAGAATGACTTGGGCCCGGTCATTCCTAATCTTTTTCAGGACCTGGGGCAAACATACAGGAGTCCCATGATCCATTCCAGCTGGAATGCACCTCCTAGTAGTCCTCAAATGACCAAACCTTTTGACACTGTGTGTTCTAGAAGGTGGGAAAAAAAATCTAGGTAGGCTTCTTCACACTACCGGAAATTCCCTGTACCACATCGCTTGTAGTCTACATTTGCGGTTTGTCAGGTGCCATCTGCTGAGGTCATCAGCTCTTGCATTCAAGGACCCTGCCAGATGGTTTATGATCAGAAAGATGCCCTGGTGACTCAACTAACCCCAGAGCCCCCCGTCACCAAGGATCCAAGACCCCACTCTGCCCCATTTGTGGCAATACCACAAGGCGGTGGCGTTGTCTGTGAGAACCTGCACCAGCATCCCTTTTGTGGATGGTAGGAAGGTCTTCAAGGTCAAGCAAAAGGCCACTAACTCTACCAAATTCAATTGGGGGGCTTCAATTGGAGACCAGTGTTCTCTGATCTGCACCTTCCCCAGATGACCTCCCCAACACAGCAGGAATACGTCTGTCACCACAGAAGCCACCACTGTTGACTGCGTGCAGTCTCCTCGGAAATCTGCATGGCACCTGTTAGGTTTGGCTGGTGCTAAGCCCACCTGAACTTCTGATTGTGTAGTTGACAAGGAGGATGTAAGAGGCAAAAATGTCACAAAGCCTCATAGTTGCTCTCACCAAGATCCAGTAACAAGGTTTGAATAGTGGGACGATGGCCCAAATGTCCTGGACATATTGGAATGGAGGGAATACCCTAAACTTTACTGTGTCAAGGACTGCCCCAATGAAAGTAAGCCTCTGCAAAGGAGTTAGGGTTGACTTCAGCTAGTTTATTCTGAATCCCAACAATTAACAATATCATGAGGTTCACCGTTGTCTGTGGGTGGTCCCCAAGTGACTGTGGTAAGCCAGCCTTCAAAAATCAGTTGTTGCGGCAGGAGAAAACTGATATCCTCAACTTCTGAAGATAGGAAATGACCACTGCCATTACCTTCACGAACACCTGAGAGGCACTGGTAAGGCCGGAGGGGAGCATGGCAAACTATAATTGCTCCTGGCCTACCTGGAGCCACAGGTATCAAGATCGATAGATGAAAAAACATGTCCTGCAGGTCCAAGGACACTATCCAGTCGCTCAGGTCCTGTGCAGATAGAATCTGGGATATTGTGACCATTTTGAATTTGTCCTTTCGCAGGAAGGCAGTCAGTGGGTGAAGATGCAAAATAAATCTTCCTTGGCACAAGGAAACAGCAAATGTAGCAACTCTCTCCAATTTCAGAGTCTGGAACTCTCTCAGTAGCTGCTTTTGCAACTCTTGCAACAGAATGGACAGGTGTTCCTCTAAGATTTGATCCAATGTGGAGGCAGGAGTTAGTAAACCAGAAAGAAAAGGCAGGGTTTAACCATTCTGAATGATTTAAAGGATCTCTCGCACGTGATGGATCGTTACCTTGGGAGAAACTCCTGATGCTGCCTCCCAAGGGGTGGTTGTGTTCCTCTTATTGTGAAATATAGCAGCTTGGTGGCTGTTGCTGCATGGAAAGGAGACAGGGAGGACTCATGCCCTTGATGGCCTTCATGTTAACTGACAGATCCACGACTCCGGTCTTGAAAGAACTGGGATGATTCCAACAGTGGCTGGAGTAACTAACTTTGCCTATACTCCAGCCCTCCTCCCGGCTCTACCTTCTTTAAATGCTCAAAGGCTGAATCTGCTTTCCCGTTGAACAGGTGTGAACCATCAAAAGACATATCCATGAGACAGGCTTGTAAACCTCTAGAAAAACCTGTGGAGCACCTTCACACATGGCAGCAGAGGACCACACTTGTACCATCCGCCCTTCCCAGACAATCAGTAGTATCAAGGCCAGCAAACATCAAGTATTTGCCTACATCTTGACCATGCTGAATGGTCTGTGCCAGTGAGACCTTAAGGTCTTTGTGGGTCTGCCAACATGCTTTTGTTGGCCATGTCCCAGAAGGCATGCGTATAGGCCCAATAAGCAGACTGCATTGATAGATCTCAATGCTAGGCTAGGTGAGGAGAACATTTTTTTTCCAAATACATCAATCCTCTTAGACTTCCTATATGGAGGAGTCATTGAGAATGAATAGGAGTTCACTTTGCTGGTGGAAGCCTGGGCAACCAGACTGTCTGGAGTAGGGTGTTTACTGAGAAAATCAGGATCTCCAGGTGCCAGTCTGTGACGTCTGGCCATCTACAGATTCACTGGTGAGGAAAAACAAAGCTTTGACCAGTTAACCATTAAAGTATCAGAATGGACCTCAATGAATGGGAGCAAGAACTCATTTCTGAGTGGCCCACGCATCCGTAATGACATTAGTTTGAGTCTCAATGAAAGGCATTTGTAAGGCCCAAATCTCAGCTGCCCGTTGGACTACCAGTGCAAATAAAGCACTCTTCTGCTGGTCCAAATGAGGAATTCAACCCTCTATCAGGAAAAGTGTCAAGCCAACTAGCCTATTCTAAGCCCATGTAAAACCTTATCAGCAAAATGAGGGGGTGGATCATCCCTATCCCCATCATCACCATCTCTGTCTGGTGGTAAACTTTGGCCAGAAGTACGGCAAAATGATAGTGGATTCTCTCATGGTGTGTCCGCCCTAGTAGAGTCATTGAATCAGAGTAAGACTATATAGCGACGTGTTGCACTTTAGTAATTCTGTAGCGCAACACTGATTTGGATCAGGGCTGATGTCAGTTGAGGGTCATACAATGGAATCAGCACCGGATTCTCCTCTGGCACTGGTATCGGCATTATATGAGGGAGGTCTCGGCTTAGGTCGTTGAGCTGGGATTGATGTTTGTACTCGAGTCAGGTTGGAGCGTGTGAAGGGTCCAATGGGTTAAGATGGCAGTAACCCAACTGGGGTCTCTGTTGATTCTTGTGGCCAAAAGGTGCACCACAGGGAGCTGGAAAAATGCCATTTGTCTGCAGCATGGCTTTAAATATGTCAGGTTAATAAGCCATCACTGGTGGTCCGGGAAATTCAGATCACACCAGGATCAATTGTGAAATTTGCTCTGCAACTGGAGATCTTGAGGGAGAACAACTAAAACTGTGATGCCCTTGTGCCTTCTTTTTGGATAGAGAGCGGTTGGATGGGGCTGAGTTCCACTTTGCTTTCTTGTGGTTTAACTTTGATTTTGACTTACTGGAGGACTCTGACTACAAAGTTGACCTCTGGTGGGAACACCTTCATTAAGAGCGGGAATGAAACCTACATGAGGTTTGCAACTTCTTGTGTTTGGCAAGGTACAGTTTTAATTCTCGCCCGCCAAATCGCTTTTAAGTGCACAACTGCAGCTTGACAGTCGCATCCTGAGCACCAGCTCCAGAGACATTTCATGTGGGTTTGTGATCGACATCTATTTTCAACAGTGGCGGCATGGTTTGAAACCTGTAGTCTTTCTAAGGGGCACCATTCCCTGGCATGCTGGATTGTGCTAATTTTTCAGGAGTCACTGGCAGGCCAACAAAATTGGGAGCATAGCTCTGGATCTACCTCGGATGGCGCAGAAAGAAAAGAACTGAGGTCGGTGAGCAGAGATGGCTCTTATATGCAGCTCCTCTCAGTCACTTCGGGGCGGTGCAGAGTCCACGCAAGGCCATATGGCACCACGCTGAAATGTGCAGGAGCAATGCTAGAGAAGTTTTCCAAATACATTCTAGCACCTGGGGAGTATCCTAGGAGGAGAAATCTGCTGTTAGATGTGTCTATCAGAAACAGTAACACAACACATGGTCCTGTTCTACAAAACGTATGCAATATTTTTAACTATACCAATAATTCCAAAAAACACATTTCTTCACTTTTAATAGTTTGCATTCTTATTGACGTAGTACTTTGTGACGTGTGACTTGTTTGGCCCTTATATTTTTTTACCTGGCCAAGTTTAGTTAATATAAAGATGGACATGGTGAAAAATGGCAGCAACTAGTTTTGCTTTGCAAGTTCTACTGATCTCTTGATATACTTTTTGTCATGAAATTGGGATCCAGAATGAAGCCATCCTCAAGAGTATAATGTATATGTATTCCCTTTTATATACAGGAGTGAAGGACTTTGTGCAGAAGTTCCTAAATACCATTAGTGGAAGCAGATACATTTTTATGGCTCTTCCATTGCTGACAGTGAAGAGTAAGACTAGGGACAACAATGTCTTTTTAACTAAGGAGGTGCAGCATTCCCCACTGCTAACACTACAGTGTGCAATGCTTCCCCATGTGTGGTTGATGATGTTAATGTGCATTACAGACCTCAATGTACATTATTATAGTTTTTATTTGTGCACTGATTGAGTGCTCTTAGCATACGTTTGAATTAGCTCTTGAAATGGATGAGAGTGAGTTTGCTTTATTTATGCAAAACTAACATAATATTTTATTTTGTGTATACAACTGGCACATTTTCTATTCTCTGCTGCTTAAGCTGAAGTTACATTTTCAACTTCTTCTGCTTGATAATGGCGGCCGCTATGAGGTAAACAAGTCTGCAATGTAATTTGCTAATAGCTCTGGTTTTCGCAGTAGTGGGGATATAAATGTAAAGTGCACTAATGCTTCAGAATGCTTCAGAATGCTTTAAATGAAAGAACATTCTTCAGCTGAATGTAGCAAACACAGAGATTCAAATGAGGCCCCCACAAGCTCCACAGACGCATTACAGTGGAAGAGGTGTGTAAGTTCTCCCTAATTTGTAAGAAAACAGAAAACAGTTGCTAGGAATATACTGCCCATCGGGACAGTCAAACATTGGTCCGTAGCAGGTATGCAGGGCTATCACTTGACTTCTACAGGAAACAAAAACAAGCATTTGCAATGCAGTTGGTTTTGCGTTTGCTCGAGTTAAAGCTATTAACGTTGTAAACTCCTAATCGGACTTTTCTTGCCACATAAACTAAAAATGAAAAGTAAAACGGTTTCACATAAGCGAGCCGACGGCCGATATGAGCCCACAGCAGGCACACAAAAGGAAACGGAAGTTCGATCGGAGTGAAACGTATCGGCAACAGTGCAAATATCCATTGTGGTATCTGGCTCAGATACTGTAGAATCTTGCACTTGTTGGATTCTTAGAGCAAGATATAGAACACTGTACATGTCATCAGCAGGGAGTAGAATGTTATGTTCTGAATAGGAGGAGTTGCTGGGAAGAACTGATGTCAAGTGGATGGGATCTTTTTTCTTCTAATAAAGATCTTCCTTTAAGCTTCTTAGAAATCCTTGCGTGAATGTATCCTGCAAATTCCCACACTGGCGTAGTCGGCAGGATGAGGAAGAAGATCTCAACATGTGGGACAACTTGAGTTGTCAGTTTCACTGGGACGTTGAGCACTACTAAAGAGACAGCATTTTCTTCTTTGGTTGTGAGAGACTTCTACACACATCAGGTATTTCATGTTTGAGGTCTGTTTCCTTTGTAAAATGTATTTTGTGTTGAGCAGGGGCTGGACTTAAGGTTTCACAGTGAGTCAATCCTCTCATTTAATTGATGCCATATGACAAAGGCTGCCACCCTGTAAACAGTACATGCTATTAGTAACAGTACAATTGTGTGGTGTAACCAACTAGCATGGTACACAGCACACTTCATTAGCATCTCTCAAGTTTCACTGTGTGTTATTCAGAGCTGCTGCTTGTGCATAGCACACATCATTAGTAACTATCAAAAGGGGTTGTGTAGCCAAGCAACGCCCTTCATAGCACACGCCATCAGTGACTCTCCAAGCATGCTGTGTTTCCAGGCAACGCCACTTCTTATGATATGGGTCATTACCAGCTTTCTGGTCGTGCCTATTAACCTAGCTGCGAGACTCTTTATCCTCAGCTGATCTGTGTCCTGAGCAACTCAACGACCCACTAGGCTATGTACAGTGCACTCCTAAACGGCATCTAAAGTATTACTGCACTTCACCAGGAAATACCTCTGTGATACGCACACTACAGTACAAGCATACTTTATTGTTGCTACGCTGCACTTCACTGGGAAATATTTCAGTGATGCGCACACTTTTGTGGACCAGTCTTTGTATTCACAGATTCATTTCATGTGTCTAAATTGATGCTGCGTTTTACCAGGAAATACCACGGTGATATGCACACTCAAGTACAAGCATATTTTGTTGTTGCTACCCTGAGTTTCACTAAATGAATATTTCAGTGATGCACACACTTTTCTGAATCAGTCTTTGTGTTCATTGATCCGCTTAACATCACGTTTAACGCCACATGTTTCAGTGATACGCACACTTTTGCTAATCTGACTCATTTCGTACACTGTGTATCTCTCAGTGATGCACGCTCTTTTATGATATGTGCTCACTGTTGTTTCCATGACTTCAATGTTGTGCTTTTCATTTATACACCTCGTTTGATCTACATATCTACACATTTATTGACAGTTATATATACAATATATGTTTGTATTTCACTTTACTGTTGTAGAGTTTATCATGCAACATATTCCAGCTCCTGCTTTTTTCCTCTCTAGCCCAGGCACGCTGTCCATATAGTGGCAGAAGTGGAGAAAGGTTTGTGGCACTTCTTTGAGTGTGGAAAGAAAAACCTCTTTACTACTTCATTATTTAGGACTTGAAGGTCAGGAGGTTTTTTGATCATTTACCTGACCTTCCTGAAGTGGAATTAGAAGGTTTTTTTAAAACAATTGATAAACATTATCTGCCCAAAGTAAGTACTATTTTAGAAAGATACAATTTTTCTCAGAGAATGCAAAGGAAAGAATCCGTAGAAGCTTATGTAACTGAATTGAGAAAGCTAGTGTCCTCGTGCAAGTTTGGTAGCTTAGTAGATGAACGTATATGCGATCAATTTATGTTGGGCTGTAATATTGAAAAGGTGAGGGAGGAATTGTGGCTGAGGGACGAACCTTCACTTAATGAGGTGTTAGTAAGTGCTAAAAGGATAGAGCACTCAAAGTGTGTTGATGTCATAAAGAAAGAAGGGGGAAAAGAGTCAAAGAGATAGTGGAGAAAATATAATTCTACTTCATGTAAATGTTATAGATGTGATAGAATTGGACATCATGCCAAGGACAAAAAATGTCCTGCACTTAAAATGGTTTGCAATAACTGTGGTGTGAAGGGACATTTGGGGTTGGTATGCAGAAAAAAAAAAATGCAAAAACTAGAGTTAAGTGTGTTGATGTGGAAGGAGATCATAAGATTTGGAGGCGATAAACTGACAAGTGAATTTGCATGTGGTCAAATAGCACAGTAGGTTGAGATGAATGAGAAAAAGGAAAAAAACTGTCGCTATAGATACCATTTTAGTGGAAGATGAAGCAACCAAAGTATTATTTGACTCTGGTGCAAAAATAACTATTGTCTAAAATAATTTCTTCAATCCACGTTAAGAGGTAAAGTTGTGTTACTGAAACCGGATATAAAACCATGTGCATATGGTGGTGAGCCCATCAAATTACAAGGGTATTTCATTGGTCTAATTGAATACAAGGGACAATTGGTTTCAGGGAAGATGTATGTTTCGAAGAAAGGAGACAGCGTTAATAGTTGGTGTCATCAAGGAGATTTGGGAGTAATGCTTGATTAGACTTCTGACTCTCCTATTTGCATTAAAGACAGGAATGAAATGTTTTGTGTAGGAACAGTCTCAGATAATGAATACTTACAGAAAATAAAATCAGATTTTTCTAATGTGTTCAGGGAAGAACTGGGGTGTTTGAAGGACTACAAACAAACTTTTACTTAAAGCAAATGCTCAGCCCATTACTTGTAAAGTTCGATTGTGCCTATTGCTCTCCATCAGGAAATGAAAGAAATCAGTAAGTTAAAAACTAGGGGGATCATAGAAGTTGAAGGTATAGAATGGTTGGCTCCAGTTGTTGCACCAAGAAAATCTAATGGGAGCTTACGCTTATGTGTAGATTTAAGACAGTTGAACAAAAATGTAGTTGTGAATAAATACCCTTTACCCAACAACTCAGACTTATTACTTCTACTTAGAGGAGCGAAAGTATTTAGCACTTTAGACCTCACTTCGGCCTACCATCCGGTTGAACTGGAGAAGTCATCCAGGGACTAGAAGTATTTTATAACTCCTTTCGGTACCTTCAGATTTGTCAGGCTTCCTTTCGGGCTAGTTTCTGCTGCATCTGTTTTTTCAACAGGTAATGGAAAAAAGCCTGAAAGGGACGGAGGGTGTCTGCATTTATCAAGATGATGTCCCCGTTTTTGGGAAAAGATGATAATTAACATGATGTAAGGCTCAGAGAAGTTAAGGAGATTGGAGGAGAGTAACCTCACTCTAAAGACTGAAAAGTGCACATTTCATACTAACACTATAATCTAGCTGGGTCATAACATTTATGGTGATGGTATAAAACTTAAGCTCAAGCTGGTGGACACGATTTAAAAAATGAGTTCACCCAGATCGAAGGAGGAATTTATGATGTTTTTATGCATGGTGGGGTACTACAAAAAAAATTGTCAAAAACATTGCTGATCATAGTGTTAAAATGAGATCACTTATGTAAAGGAGTTTAATTTTGCTGGGACTCAGAATATGAAGACAAGTTTGAGAAAATTAAAAAGAAACTTAATGCAGCACCTAATTTGAGAAATTTTGATTTGAAGAAAAAAATCTATCATCCCTACTGAAGCCAGAATGAAAGGCTTGAGAGCAATGTTACATCAATCTTGAAGCAATGGTTTACACACCTTAATGTTTATTTCCAGAGGACTAAAGGATGCAGAGTCTACATATTTGGTAATAGAGAGAGAAGCTCTAATAGTACATTGGGCATTGAAGAAATTGAAGAGATTTTTGCAGGGTCTGATTTTGAAATCAGAACTGATCATAAACCACTGGTATACATTTTTAATGAAAAGGGTTTGGATCTTATCTCGGGAAGAATAACTAAATGGGTGCTAGCTTTACAAGAATATAATTTTGAGGTTAAATATATCCCTGGTGCTGATAATGGGGTGGCTGACACACTTTTGAAGACTTTTCCCAGTTGATGAAGTGAAGTTATTTCTGCACAAAGTTGGAAAGAGGAACTTAGCTCAGATAAGGTGTTGTGTGAAGTCATTTCCGATGTAAGCACGGGATGGATCTACAAGAAGTAATCTTCCGATTCGTGCAAAATATTTTGGGGAGTAAGGGATGAACTTAGTACGGTCAAGGACTTATTATTCAGATGTACTAGACTTGTACCTCCCAGTAGTCTGAGGCTAGAGTGGATCTTCTTTTCTTCTAATAAAGATCTTCCTTCAAGTTTCATAGAAATCCTTGCATGAATTTATCCTGTAAATTTCCACATCCATGTAACCCGCAAAAGTGCAATTATCTATGTAACTGGCAAAAGTGCAAATATCCATGTAACAGGGTCAATGTCATGCAAAGCACTTGTCTACTGCCTAGCGAGATCGCGACACCCACAATATAAAGAGAAAAAGTAGCCCAGAAACCATAACAAAAATATGGAACCTCATATGTTTTCAGTAGTTGGCCGGTGCGCTCGAGGTGGGCTAAACACCGGAAAAATGTAAGATGCATGCATGTCTTTCACTAATTAAATCAAGCAAATTTTAAATGGCAAGCCCACGAACCAACCAAACTGATGGGCGTGGTTAAAAGCCCACAGAGAGATTACACCAGGGACACAGCGCTAAAAATAACAGGAGGCTGCAAAGCTATTAAGGGGTTCTAAACTGATCAGGGAGTTGCGATGAATAAAGTTCTATATCATGTTCCCTTTGATAAATATTCCTAATCCCTGACATAGAGACTACTATGACAGTAATCCTCAAGTATTTGATTTATAAGAGTTTAGCAAATAATAAACACTAATTACCATAGAATACCAAAGTTTGTGTGTATACACATTTCAGGGTTAGAGTCCCTTATCAATACTCTGTAAAAGTAAGAGTTTTGCTGGCACATCTTTTGAATTAAAAAAAACAAATTGGCTGTCATTACAATTTAGGGAAGGGTTGGAAAATACTCATCCATACATTTCTCTGCATAGGCAGAAGCCCCATTTTGGGGGCTAACGAAGCCTGCGGGGTGTGAAACACAAAAGACACGATGCCTTGACCGATAGATAATCAGGAAGGTGAACACTGAATGCCAGCACAGTGAAATAGTTCTGGGGAGGTCAATATAATTCCAATGCTGACTGAGCAATGCAGGAATAGGTTTCTTCTTTAGATTACTGATACTAGGACCCAGAGTGTGGGCAGTGCATCATGACTGGTACACAGACAACGGAATGTTGCTCCCTTCTCACCTGCTCCTCTAGGCCCTTCACTCGCTGCTTGTAAGCTCTCTCACGGGAATCGAGCAGGCGCTCCGACTGAAGCTGCGCACTGCGCAATCTCTCTGCCTCCAACTCCAGGTCCTGTCGGTGCCGAGACGTCAGCTCCATCAGCCGCTGCGTGTGAGCACGCTCCAAGTCTGCGATCTGCCCCTAATTGAAAAAGATTGAAAGGTTGAGACGAACCAATGACATGACAGGAAGTGGCGACAGTTAGTAAACTGAAAAGTATAAACAGAAGAGAAGAATGGCAGAAAATATTTTTTTTTATAAGCAACTTTATTATCTGAAGATACACGTGATCAGGTAGAAAGATGCAAAGACACAATATGGCGCTATATATTAAGCTGCTCTGCTCATGTACTTCCTCTATATCTCGCCTTAAATGTATCCCTGCTGTTTTACAGTTTATCATCCTGGAGCCTTGTTCTCTGACCTGCAGGTGCTGGTTCTGACTCAGGGTTTCAGCCAGTTCTTGCTCCAAGGTGTTCAGCGACTGATCAAGCTGCCCTCGCTCCACGCTCAGCCTCATGGCATCGTCTGCTTTCCTGAGCTTCTCTCGCTCCAGCTGCAGGGATGAAACACTCATCAGCACAGCCATGAAAGGAGCAAGGGGTCTTTCACATAAGAACGCCTTAACAAGGATGCAAAATGAAGGTTACACACAGTAGGGGCGAAAGACTATCAGCCAGCACCAAGGTTGGATTGGGGCCACAATTAGGCCCTGCAGTGAAAACAATGTGGCCCACATTCACAGATCGCAACCTTTCGCAAAACACAGTTCAGTTAGGAGCATGGACCTAATGTTCATAAACATTTGCAGTACTAAAAGTATTCTAAACCTTATAGGGCCTGTAACTTTTGTCAAGACTGGAAACAAAATTATTCCACATAATTCTCTTGGGTGTTCTTGGAATATTTCTCACCCTGAAATTCCCTTAGAGTCCTCTCCATCCTTAGGCCTTTTACACTCACCCACGGCTTTTAGATATGTGCAGTACTTTTACACTACTTAAGAGAGGTTCTGTAGTGTAGTGTTCAGAGACTGGCAAAAGGCGCATAGTTATAGTTATTTTACTTGCAGGTATCTTCATGCGTAAGTTCTAACAAATGGAATGATGCTAGTGTATAAATACAAAAATAAATATGCATAGTGTCACTTTCTTCACAGTTTTATATAGTATAAACTTGACACAGGAGTGTTGGGGAGCTTTACAAGAGCACCAGATAACAATACAGAAGGTCAGATAAATTTATTTGGAGGCTCGGGTGAATTATGTGATTTGCCCAGGATCACAGGATGCTGAGCTGATGCTGGGACTTAAACATGGTTTCTCACTTTCAAAGTCCGCTAAGGCAACAACCTCTCCCTGCTGACTACAGGAGGATATGGGGCAGGCAAAGAAGAACAGCAGAGACTAATTTATCCCACCCTCTTCCATGGAGGGGAGGGGACAAAAATCAACTGCAGAGTTCCCTCTCTGCCTCTTACCAACCCCCACCACCCAACTCTCAGGTCCTCTCCCCTGCCCCAGTCCTCTGCAAAGCAAGTGGTAACTGCTTACCATCGGGAGCTCTGTCACACCTGGAGAGAGTCAGAGGGGGCATGCAGTGACAGCCGGAGCAGCCCATTGTCATTCTGCCTATGATAATTAGCCGGCTGACCTGCAGTGATTTGATGGAAACAGGTTTAGTATTTGCATATAAAAGCTAGTATAACAGGCTTTCACGTTGTGCACTTGGTGGCACCAGAGAGGACCAATGCAGGTCGCACTGTTTAACAGATCTAAAAACCGGCCCATTAACTGGCCTCAGACACATGCCCATCGGCCGATGCCCGATTGCCCGCCTTGCCAATCCGAGGCTGGCCAGCGCTATGCTTTGAGTGGTGAGGGTAGAGGAATGCCAACCAGTATACAGTTAAATGATGTAAAAGATGCTTTATATTTACAAAGCACATACATTGTCCCGTATGCAAAGTAGCACAGAAAGTTTCACAGGTATGTACATTCAATAACGTTGCTAGTAGATGTAGTCCTGAGATCTTTCATTTTCATTTAGACAGTTCAGTAGCATACACTCACCCTTATTAAGTAGTGCTGACCAGGGGCATAGTGGGGTCAGTATGATTGGGGAGAGGAGGGGGGTTGTTTAGCTTCAGATTTCCCAACAAGTATGCTGGCACAGGATGTCAGAGTACATTATATGACAAGCAAGGCGCGCGAAAGGGGCTTAAGAAGCAGTGAAAAGAGAACAATGCAGATTGGTGGGTGTAGTAAGTGAGAGAAAGTGAGGTTTTTCCAAACTGAGGAAAAGATTGTGTGTGTGTTTTTGTCTGTCTGTGTAAAAATTCCTGGTGAAATCTGACAGACACCTCACCATACCCAACTATTTATCACAAAATACATTTATTGGGGATGTGGCAGTCTTGTGCAGCTAACTGATGATTGCTCAACTGATGGGGCTCCGGAGAGTACAATAAAAATAGCTGATGTAAGCACCAGTGTCTGTTACCTTTGGTTTTATTTGTGGAGGCTCTGAAGCAGGAATGTACCTATTTTCCATGCTCTTATTGGCGTCTACTTTTAATTCCTGCAAAAACCAATGATCTTTCCATCTTCACACTTACGTCTGCTCACAAGTAATATGTGACAAGTCCAGCAAGGTTTGTGGACAAAGTAGCACTTCTTTTCTGAACTTAAGGACATGCTTTTGAAGCCTAAGCTGCTTTTGCATCCTGCATGAATGTCTATTCCTAGAATGTAGCCTTTTATTGTATGTGTCCTTTCTGAGTACTGCCTGCCTTCTGAGTACTACTGTCCCAACTATGCTTTGCATGTATGTAAATGGGTGTGTCTGTAGCTGTGCCAATGCTTGAAAATATAAGTGCCTGAAGGTTCTTGTATTGTATCGTAATAGTATTTATATAGCGCTTACTACCCCTGACGAGGCATCGAAGCGCTTTTCGGTGAGTAGCACGCTACTCTGGAAACCAACAAGAATTAGTGATGAATTAGTATCGGGAAATAGGAGTACAGTTTTAGTATTATTATGAGTGAATTTGAGCCGCGCATACAAGAGTTTGTTAGTTAGATTGACTGGAGTAATGGAGGGGTGGAGGAGGAAAGAAATCCAGAAGTGTTAATTGGGAGTATATCCCTCATTTACTCAACCCAAAGGCTTGGGATGAGTAAAGGGGGATGGAGAAGGGAAGAGTCTCTGGAAGGGTTAGGGAGATCATAGTAGCAGGGTGAGATTGAGGGAGAATTTAGTCGGGTTGTGTGGGAGGTCATGGTAGTAGAGTGAGGTTTGGTGAGTTAGATGTGGAAGCAGAGGGAAGAGCTTAGGCAGAGTTATTTAGGAGATGAAAGTAGTAGAAAGGATTTGGGATGAGTCAGAGTGGGAATGGAGGATAGTTTGATAAAGACATGACAGATGATGAGGGGTCGATAAGTGTGATAAGATGAGAGCAGGGATTCATAGATATCTAGTATAACAACCCACCCAGGAGCCATGCAATGACCCACGAACATGCCAAGCACAGAAACAAACATATACACATGCATACATACATACATATATATATATTTATGCATACCCACACACATGAATACACACACATATGCACATACAATACATAATTAGAACCATGGGTCAATATACTTAGTCTAACAGGTTTAATTGTGTGCTAATGGATGTCTGTATGTCTGTTTACATCTGTGCCCGAAAGCATGTTAGTTTCTCTGTGTACTTATTTATATTTGTAGGTGCTTTGATGATTTATCTGTATGTCATCCTTAGTATATGCTTTGTGTGTGTATACATGCCTAGGTGACCGCATGTCGTGTCTTTCTGCGTCTGTATCGACCAGACCTACTGGCTTTGCCAATGCAAGTTTTTCTTTGATGTTTTATGCTTGGAAAATTAAAAAGAAAGCTGAAGCCAAAAACCTGAAAGAAGGATAATCCCCATTAGGAACTATTTCAAAGTTGTGCAAGAGGAAGAATACCTACTGTGTTCCCCCTCATAGGGCTGAAGACGGCCCCTTCAAATTAGCACAGGGATATCCATAATAAGTCCTTCAATAGATATATAGAAATATCCATCAGAATGCCTTCAGTAGGGGAGATCTTAGCAGAAATGCTGTCAGTTTACCCTCAGACTTGCAATCACGAAACCCACAAATTGACTTTCTCATACATTTTGCTATTAATTCTTTCCCAGCAATTAGCCATTGGTTCACAAACTGGCTTAATGTTGTGTACCCAGGGCCGGCTGACCTCAGGGGGGCGCTGTGTTTAGCAATAACTTCAGAAACTTTTGATTTCAAAGCAAGTGCTGTAGCCTTCAAGAAACAGTTAAAATGTCAAGATACCTCTTGTGATTAATGTTCCTGCTAGAGAAAGAGGGAGAGCGATGGGAGTTTTACCTATTGGCTGCTTTGACTCAACATAAAGTAGTATAGAGGATTAATATGCCTGCTGCAAAAAACAACTCTGGGGCATATTTAAGAAAAGTGGCGCTTTGCAGGATTAGCGCCAATAATTTTGATGCTAATCTTGCAAAGCACCCAGAGGCCCATTGTAACCAATGGAAGCTTCCTTTTAATGCCTGTTCTGAGCAGGCGTTAAAAGTGCCGGAATAAAAATGACGCAAAGAATTCTGTCAGATTTCTTTGCGTCACTTTTTTAGCCCACCTAGTGAGAGGGTGCCCCCTTTGCATACATTATGCCTGGCGCAGGCATAATGTAGCGCAAAGGGTTACAAAGTGGTGCAAAGCCTGCATTGCGCCACTTTGTGAATATGGCACAGCATTTGTGGCCTTCTAATGCCACATTAGTGTAAAAAAATGGCACCAATGTGGCGTTAGAATGGCACTGTGGGCTCTTAAATATGCTCTATGGGGCATATTTGAAAAAAGTTGAGCTGCACAGAGTGCTGCACCACTTTCTTGTGCCCCTGAGCACTCCCCTAACACCACCATGTGTGCGCTGTATTTAAAATACGGTGCAACATGGCAGTAGTTAGGGGACTATTGTCAGAATTTTTGACACTTGTCCGGCGCTTTGCGGGATTAGCGTAAAAAATGTTGACGCTAATCCTGCAAGCACCCAGAGGGCTATTGTAACCAACAGACGCCTCCTTTTAATGCCTGCTAAAAGTTCAGGAAAAAAATGAAGCAAAGAAATCTGTCAGATTACATACATTATGCCTGGCGCAGAAATAATGTAGCGCAAAGGGATACAAAGTGGCGCAATGTATGCACTGCTCCACTTTGTAAATATGGCATGGCGTTTTTGGCCTTCTAACGCCAACATTAGCGTAAGAAAATGACGCTAATGTGGCATTAGAATGGTGCTAGGGACTTTTAAATATGCCCCTATATTTAATGTGGCGAGCTGACTGGATTAGTAAAGCCAGCCTTTACAAGTGCTTTAAAATACATGAATGTATGTGAAAGGGGAGCGATGGAGAGATGAGGGGCACATTTGCTGGGTGGTAGTGAGTGAAACCGAGGAGGTGGTCATGGGGTGGGGGGGTGCCACAAACTGGCGCACATCACGCCACCAGTCCTAAAGCAGGCCCTGTGTGTACCTAGAGTATTGGGTGCGATTGCTTTACTCCACATTATGCAGCAATGTTGGGAGGGTTCATCACCAGCAGGGGTACAATCTTGGTTAGCATTTTCATTAGATCTAGCCACTGCCAGTTAGGTATCTGGAATCCTGTTGAAACCCACTCTAAGTTTTTTCATGTACTATTAGCAGATATGCCCACCACCCTTGGATAGACTGCAGCACAGCTTTAAGACCACAGCAGGAACACTGCCAGTTTATCTTTAGATTTGAAATCACAACCCCCCCCAACCTTGACCCAGTGTTGCTTTGCTGTAGCTTTTAGGGTAGTCCTAGTTTTTAGTATTTGTTTTGTTACCTGTTAATTTGACTTGCTGTAATTGACATTGAATTTAGATGAGGGATTAGTGTTTTCCAACTAGGCAAGATTTCTCCACTTCTGCTATTTAACCATACTGTGGCGGCTTACACCAGTGCAGTATTGGCAAGACCTTCTCTCATTCTCTGTTTGCCATTTTTACAGATCAGGATTTCCATCAAATTGTGGTCTGCAGCTTTTTCGGTGTTTGGTTCATGTGTAGGTTAATTCTCCACCTTACAGGGGCGCCCACAGGGCTGCTACACCACCCTTCTGAGCTGGTACACTGCCAACTGTCAAACGTCCAGGCTCTGCTGATACCTTTTGCTCTTTTCCCATAGATGAATACATTAAGCCTAGGACATATGAATCTTGCGTGCTCCTCTTGTGGTTCTCTTCTGAATAAGAACCCTAAAAAAAATGGCTTAAGTCTGAAAAACTTTATCACACCACCCAGTGACAACGGTTTGTCTCTGATTTTTGGCAAAGCAAAACGAAGCCCCTTGCCCGGCTTGAAAACGTAAATTCAGCCATGGAAAGCAAAGAAGAAATAGCTGAATTAAAGGATTACCACTTCTTGGGAATGATGTCTAGTAGAGCCCTAGCTAATAAGAGCTAGTGACCTCATTCGAGTGGAATTTATCCCATAAAGCTACCGCGTTTTGGGTGTTAAAGGTCAACCCGGCAAGGTGGAGGGATATCGCTCATTGCCTATCACAAGCTGAAAGCAAAAGAAGAGGAGAGAAATATCAAACTAGTCCTTTTCGCTCTCATGCTCTTTGGCAGACAATGCCTTTTATTTTGTTCTGTTATTTTCTCTCCTTCACTCTTCCGTACCATAGCAACAAGCCTCCTAAAAAAGGACACTGCACAGAATACAATTACAAAGAAAATATTATATAAATTGGGTACCTGAAAGTTTAATGCAAGCCATCGATCTCCCAGTCCTTCGTATGAGATGTTTGCAATTTTTTAAGCCCACCCCATCAGGTAGGACGCGGAAACCAGTCCTGTGGTTGAATCACCATCTTCATGGTTCCCATTCAACATTAACATCGGGGGACACTTTGAACCAAGAATGTCACATCATTGATACAGAGTAGTCATTATAGTTACACAGATATTTCTACCTCAAAAGAGCAGTTATCATCTTTAGGTAAAGGGACCGTATTGAAGCTACTGCAAACTTGCTTTGTCAAATAATGGCATTTAATGATAGCATAACCAATGCCTTGGACACAGTACTTCCATTTACATGTGTTGAAGGCCAGTTATTCCATCACATAAAAATAGAAATACGTTTTCACCTGCACTACGTTTTCACCAGTTGTATGCATTTCCAGGTTGCAGCTCTCTGTGAATGGCTTGGTGCTAATAATGATCTTGTGGTGTAGGAAAGTACCCTCTTTTTAGCATTTTACCCCCATTTCTGCCCAATGTCAGTGTGTTTTTGACTGTGTCACTGGGATCCTGCAAGTCAGAACCCCAGTGCTTAGGGTTTGTAGCCTGCTTGTCAGTGTTTTTCACTGTTTTCTAAATTGTCACTACAGTCCTGCTAATCAGGACATTAGTGCTCATGCTCTGTGTTCCTACATTTGTCACTACATACTGGTGACTCAGTATTTCACTCCAAATTGGTATTCTGGTCCCCCCTTATAAGTCCCTAGTATATGGTACCTAGGGCATTGGGGTTACAGGGGATCCTTATGGGCTGCAGCAATTATTTTGCCACCCATAAGGAGCCCATACAAAGACTTCTACGGGATTGCCATTGCAGCCTGTGTGAAATACTGCATGCACTATTTCACAGCCATTTTCACTGCACCACGCCACTTATAAGTCACCTATATATCAGGTCTTCCAACTTTGAATGCTGGGTGCAAAGTACCTGTGTGTGAGGGCACCCCTGCACTATCAGAGATGCCCTCACATTGTCCAGGCCCATTTTCCCAGACTTCATGAGTGCAGGGGCGCCAGTATAAGTTTGCCTATGCAGAGCTTCACAATGGTAACTCTGAATAAGGCCAAGTAAGGTGTCTAACAACTGGGAATTGTACCGCAATACTGATTCCAGTATTGGATGCACAAGCCCATGCACTCTGGGGGCTCCTCAGTGGACCCCCAGTACTGCTGTACCAGCCTTCTGAGGTTTTCACTGCAGCCCCAGCTGCTGCCACCTCGGAGACAGGCTTCTGCCCTTCTGGGGCTTGAGCAGCTCAATCTCAGGAAGGCAGAACAATGCATTTCCTTTAGGAGAGGGGTGTTACACCCTCTCCCTTTGCAAATAGGTGTTGCAGGCATGGGAGGGGTATCCTTCCAGAGCCTCTGGAAATGCTTTGAAGGGCACAGATGGTGCCCTCCTTGCATAATCCAGTCCATAACTTTTCAGGGACCCCTAGTCCCTGCTCTGGCGTGAAACTGGACAAAGGAAAGGGTAGTGACCATTCCCCTGTCCATAACCACCCCAGGGGTGGTGCCCAGAGCTCCTCCAGAGTGTCCCTGGGTTTTGCCATCTTGGAATCCAAGGTGGTGGGGCACTCTGGGAACTTCTAAGTGGCCAGTGCCAGCAGGTGAAATCAGGAAGGCCTCCTCATAGGTGCCTACCTGGATGGGTGACTGGTCCCCCTCTCAGGGCTAGTTAGGGTCTCTACTCAGGGTGTTTCTTCAGATTCAGATTGCAAGACTCCAGCAGGAATCCTCTACATCCTTTACTTCATCTTCTACTGATGGATCAACTGCTGACTGCTCCAGGAATTCTACAAAACTGCAACAAAGAAGCTAAGACGACTTATGCAACATTGTATCTTCAGCCCCTGCCAGCAACTGCAACAGTTTCCAGGTTGTGCATCCTACGAGGACTGCCTGTCTTCATCCTGCACCAGAAAAACCAAAGGAATCTCCAGTGAAATGACGGAGTCACTTCCCTGCTTTAGCAGGCACTTCTTTCTCTGCAGCGATGACCGGTGGCTTGGGTCCCCTCTCCAGACAGGCGTGGATCTAGCAACACTGGTGGCAGACTAAAGTGAGTCCGACAGTCCCAACATCCAGCTGTCCAACTTTAGTGGAGGTAAGAGCTTGCCTCCCCACGCAAGACAGTACCCCCGTGCACTGCATGACTTGCAGTTGCTAAGGCTTGTGCGCGAGCTTCTTCATGCACAACACAGCTTAGGCCCCCAGCACTCCACCCTGCGATGCACAGCTTCCTGAGTGGTTCACCAGCAGCGTGGGAATCCTTTGTGTCGTGCTGCGTGGGCCTCATTTTGCCCCTCCTTTCTCCCCGTGCTGTGGGACTCCTGTGCACGCTGCCTGGTCTTCTGAGGGCTCTCAGTGGCTGAGAGCCCCCTCCGTCTCCCCCCTCCTGGGTAGAGGTCACCAGGTCCCTTCTGGTTCCCGGCAGTGCCATTTTCCGCCAACTGCGTGTTTTGTGTGAACCAAGGCTTGTTGGCAGAATCCAGCAACGCAAGCCAGACTGCATACATCCATCCGGTGTGGGACATCTTCTGCACCAATCAACAACCCGCATCTGTCTTCTTTGGTGCAGTACTGACTGTCTTCTCACTGGTGGTTCTTCTTTTGCACCTTCATCCGGGGTAGCAAGGGCTCCTGTTCTCCCTGGGCTCTTCGGTGCTTCTTGGACTTGGTACCCTTCTGCCACAGGTCCTCCGGTCCAGAAATCCATTGTTGGTGTCTTGCAGTCTCTTCTGGTTCTTGCATTATCTTCTATCACGACTTCTAGTGTGTTTTAGGAAACTGTAGGAGGCTGGCCTGGTTTGTAGTGGGTACGTTGGGTACTTACACCTTATACCAGGTCCAGTTATCCCTTATTAGTGCAATGCAGTAGTGTTCTAGCAGCTTAGGCTGATAGAGGTAGCTATAGCAGAGCAGCTTAGGCTGAACTAGGAGACATGCAAAGCTCCTGCAGTACCACTTGTAGTTACACAGTACTTATACACAAGTAAAGACAATACTCAGTTACCAAAAATAAAGGTATTTATTTGTGTGACACAGTACCAAAAATATCTTAGAGACAATACTCGTTCTGGAGGTATATATTATACACAATATATACACTAGGCACCAAAATAAGGCAAGTAATTAGACACAGGATAGTGCAAACAATAGGAAATGCTATAGAATGCAATGGGAGAAAATAGGTCTAGGGGCAACACAAACCAAATACTAAGAAAGTGGAATGTGAATCACAAATTCCCCCCTAGACAAGTGTTTTGTGTGCATAATCGCTGGGAGAGTAAGAATACAGTAAAGAAGTAAATGACCCCACCTCAGAGCCCAGAAAAGCAGGAGTAAAGTACTGCAAGTTTCCTTAGGACACACTACACCTCGTGATTGGAATTATTGCAGTAACCAACCAAGTCTGCAAACAACAACTGCTGGATTCCTGGACATGAAGACCTGCAAAAGAAGGGGACCAAGTCCAGAAGTCGAAAGAAGTTCCAGGAAGGACAGGAGCCCCTGCCAACCCAGAAGAGGGTGTAAAAGAAGAGTCCTCGGCTGGACAAAGACTGCAGGACTGCACCCAAGGAAGGAGCCAGTGAGTTACTGCGTGATGCAAAGGATGTCCCATGACGTGAGGATGGATGCAGACGTGATTTTGTATTTGAAGTCGGCAACAAGCCTTGGTTATGACAAATTTGGGTTTGCATCAAAATGGAGCTAGACCCAGAAGGGACATAGGGGGCCTCAACTCTGTGTGAGGAGAGGAAGGGGGGGCTCTCAGCACTTTAGAGAGCCCTCAGGATGCCAGACAGCACCCACTGGAGTCCCAGGACACTGGGACAAAGGAGGTGCAAAACGCAGTTGGTGCAGCACTACAAAGATGGGTCCCACGCCACCGGAGGTCAACTTAGCGAGTTAAGCGCTGCAGGATAGAGTGCTGGGGACCAGGGCCTGGCTGTGCACGAAGGGTATTTGCAAATAGTGCACAGAGGCCTCAGGAGGTGAAGACGACGCGGTGCACAGGGGTACTGTCACTCTCAGGGAAGGAAAGGTCTTACCTCCTCCAAATTGCGGCAGCAGGACCTCAGGACAGTCTGTGTCAATGGGGTCCACCCACTGTGATCCAAGGAGCATGCTCGTCACTGTGAGAGGAGTCCCAGAGTACCGATCGCTGACTTAGAAGGTGCCTGCATGAGCAGGGGAGTGACTCCGTCAACCCATGGGAGATTTCTTCGGTCCTTCTGGTGCAGGGTGAAGACAGGGAATCCTCAGAGCCTCAGAGCTTGCACACCGTGGAAACTGTTGCAGTTGCTGGCTGGAGCTGAAGCTGCAGAAGAAAAGTATTCCTTGTGGATACTTCGTTGCTGTTACAGCGGTTCCTGGAGCAGGCTATGGTTGATCCGAGGTCAGAGGATGAAGTAGTAGTTGCAGAGAATTCCTGCTGGAAAATTGCAAATATAATCTCAAGAGAACCCACAGGAGCGACCCTAAATAGCCCTGAGAGGGGATTGGCTACCTTATCCGGTAAGGACCTACCAGGAGGGGTCTCTGACGTCACCTGCTGGCACTGGCCACTCAGAGCCCTCCACACCTTGCAAAGCAAGATGGCTGAAGTCTGGGACACAGTGGAGGAGCTCTGGGCACCACCCCTAGGGTGGTGATGGACAGGGGAGTGGTCACTCCCCTTTCCTTTGTCCACATTCTTGCCAGAGCAGGGGACAAGGGGTCCATGAACCGGTGTAGACTGGCTTATGCAAGGAGGGCACCATCTGTGCCCTTCAAAGCATTTCGAGAGGTTGGGGGAGGCTAAACTCCCCAGCCTGTAACAACTATTTACAAAGGGAGAGGGTATAACACCCTGCTTCCAAAGGAAATGCTTTGTTCTGCCTCCCTGGGACTGAGCTGCTCAGAGCCCAGGAGGGCATAACCCTGTCTGTGAGGTGGCAGCAGCTGTAGCTGCAGTGCAAGCCTCAGAGAGCTGGTTTGGCAGTACTGGGGGTCCATGGTGGAGCCCCCAGGATGCATGGAATTGGCTCCCCAATACCAGATTTGGAATGGGGGGACAATTCCATGATCTTAGACACCTTACATGGCCATATGTAGGAAGTTGGCTCTGTATGTGCTATTTCAAAGTAAGGAATAGCATGCACAGAGTCCAAGGGTTCCCCTTAGAGGTAAAATAGTGGTAAAAAGAGATAATACTAATGCTCTATTTTGTGGTAGAGTGGTCGAGCAGTAGGCTTATCCAAGGAGTAGTGTTAAGCATTTGTTGTACCTACACATAGACAATAAATGAGGTACACACACTCAGAGACAAATCCAGCCAATAGGTTTTGTTATAGAAAAATATATTTTCTTAGTTTATTTTAAGAACCACAGGTTCAAATTTAACATGTAATATCTTGTTTGAAAGGTATTGCAGGTAAGTACATTAGGAACTTTGAATCATTTCAATTGCATGTATACTTTTCAAGTTATTCACAAATAGCTATTTCAAAAGTGGACACTTAGTGCAATTTTCACAGTTCCTGGGGGAGGTAAGTTTTTGTTAGTTTTACCAGGTAAGTAAGACACTTACAGGGTTCAGTTCTTGGTCCAAGGTAGCCCACCGTTGGGGGTTCAGAGCAACCCCAAAGTCACCACACCAGCAGCTCAGGGCCGGTCAGGTGCAGAGTTCAAAGTGGTGCCCAAAACGCATAGGCTAGAATGGAGAGAAGGGGGTGCCCCGGTTCCGGTCTGCTTGCAGGTAAGTACCCGCGTCTTCGGAGGGCAGACCAGGGGGGTTTTGTAGGGCACCGGGGGGGACACAAGCCCACACAGAAATTTCACCCTCAGCAGCGCGGGGGCGGCCGGGTGCAGTGTAGAAACAAGCGTCGGGTTTGCGATGTTAGTCTATGAGAGATCAACGGATCTCTTCAGCGCTGCAGGCAGGCAAGGGGGGGCTTCCTCGGGGAAACCTCCACTTGGGCAAGGGAGAGGGACTCCTGGGGGTCACTTCTCCAGTGAAAGTCCGGTCCTTCAGGTCCTGGGGGCTGCGGGTGCAGGGTCTTTTCCAGGCGTCGGGACTTAGGTTTCAGAGAGTCGCGGTCAGGGGAAGCCTCGGGATTCCCTCTGCAGGCGGCGCGGTGGGGGCTCAGGGGGGACAGGTTTTGGTACTCACAGTCGGAGAGTAGTCCGGGGGTCCTCCCTGAGGTGTTGGTTCTCCACCAGCCGAGTCGGGGTCGCCGGGTGCAGTGTTGCAAGTCTCACGCTTCTTGCGGGGAGTTGCAGGGTTCTTTAAAGCTGCTTCTTGAAACAAAGTTGCAGTCTTTTTGGAGCAGGTCCGCTGTCCTCGGGAGTTTCTTGTCGTCGTCGAAGCAGGGCAGTCCTCAGAGGATTCAGAGGTCGCTGGTCCCTTTGGAAGGCGTCGCTGGAGCAGAGTTCTTTGGAAGGCAGGAGACAGGCCGGTGAGTTTCTGGAGCCAAGGCAGTTGTTGTCTTCTGGTCTTCCTCTGCAGGGGTTTTCAGCTGGGCAGTCCTTCTTCTTGTTGTTGCAGGAATCTGATTTTCTAGGGTTCAGGGTAGCCCTTAAATACTAAATTTAAGGGCGTGTTTAGGTCTGGGGGGTTAGTAGCCAATGGCTACTAGCCCTGAGGATGGGTAAACCCTCTTTGTGCCTCCTCCCAAGGGGAGGGGGTCACAATCCTAACCCTATTGGGGGAATCCTCCATCTGCAAGATGGAGGATTTCTAAAAGTTAGAGTCACCTCAGCTCAGGACACCTTAGGGGCTGTCCTGACTGGCCAGTGACTCCTCCTTGTTGCTTTCTTTGTTCCCTCAAGCCTTGCCGCCAAAAGTGGGGGCCGTGGCCGGAGGGGGCGGGCAACTCCAGCAAGCTGGAGTGCCCTGCTGGGCTGTGACAAAGGGGTGAGCCTTTGAGGCTCACCGCCAGGTGTCACAGCTCCTGCCTGGGGGAGATGTTAGCATCTCCACCCAGTGCAGGCTTTGTTACTGGCCTCAGAGTGACAAAGGCACTCTCCCCATGGGGCCAGCAACATGTCTCTAGTGTGGCAGGCTGCTGGAACTAGTCAGCCTACACAGACAGTCGGTTAAGTTTCAGGGGGCACCTCTAAGGTGCCCTCTGGGGTGTATTTTGCAATAAAATGTACACTGGCATCAGTGTGCATTTATTGTGCTGAGAAGTTTGATACCAAACTTCCCAGTTTTCAGTGTAGCCATTATGGTGCTGTGGAGTTCGTGTTTGACAAACTCCCAGACCATATACTCTTATGGCTACCCTGCACTTACAATGTCTAAGGTTTTGTTTAGACACTGTAGGGGTACCATGCTCATGCACTGGTACCCTCACCTATGGTATAGTGCACCCTGCCTTAGGGCTGTAAGGCCTGCTAGAGGGGTGTCTTACCTATACTGCATAGGCAGTGAGAGGCTGGCATGGCACCCTGAGGGGAGTGCCATGTCGACTTACTCGTTTTGTCCTCACTAGCACACACAAGCTGGCAAGCAGTGTGTCTGTGCTGAGTGAGAGGTCTCCAGGGTGGCATAAGACATGCTGCAGCCCTTAGAGACCTTCCTTGGCATCAGGGCCCTTGGTACTAGAAGTACCAGTTACAAGGGACTTATCTGGATGCCAGGGTCTGCCAATTGTGGATACAAAAGTACAGGTTAGGGAAAGAACACTGGTGCTGGGGCCTGGTTAGCAGGCCTCAGCACACTTTCAATTGTAAACATAGCATCAGCAAAGGCAAAAAGTCAGGGGGCAACCATGCCAAGGAGGCATTTCCTTACACCATATTTAGAGTTACTATTGTGAAGCTACATATAGGTATTGACCTATATGTAGTGAACACGTGTAATGGCATCCCGCACTCACAAAGTCCCAATAAATGGCCCTGAACTATGTGGGGGCACCTTTGATAGTACAAGGGTGCACTCACACTTAGTATCTTTGTACCTAACCTTCAGCAAGTGAAGGTTAGACGTAAATGTAACTTATAACTTACTTAAGTGCAGTGAAAATGGCTGTGAAATAGTGTGTGCACAATTTCACGCAGGCTGCACTGACAGTCCTGTGAAATGGTTTTCTGAGCTCCTTATGGGTGGCAAAAGAAATGCTGCAGCCCATAAGGATCTCCTGGAACCCCAATGCCCTGGGTACCTTGGTACCGTATACTAGGGACTTATGGGGGGGGGGGGCAGTGTGCCAATTGAAATTGGTAAATGGAGTCACTAGCCTATGGTGACAAATTTAAAAGCAGAGAGAGCATAAGCACTGAGGTTCTGATTAGCAGAGCCTCAGTGACACAGTCAAGCACTATACAGACACACACATTAGGCCATAAACTATGAGCACTGGGGTCCTGACCAGTAGGGTCCCAGTATGACAGGCAAAAACATACTGACATACATGTAAAATTGGGGGTAACATGCCAAAGAAAGATGGTACTGTCCTACAGAAACATGCTGTGTTTTACTCCTGCTTTTCTGGGCTCTGGGGTGGGGCATTTTACTTACCGTTGGTGTTTTCTTACACTCCCAGCACCCCTCTACACACTACACTTGCCTAGGTGGGAAACAGACTTTCACATTCCACTATTTTAGTATACGGTTTGTGTTCCCCCTAGGCCCATTGCAACCTATTGTGATTTTCACTGTTTGCACTATTTTCTGACTATTTACTTACCTGTTTTTGGTTACTAGTGTATATATTGTGTAATTTACTTACTTCCTAAGAATATAGTTTCCAAAGTATTTTTGGCATTGTGTGACTAAAATAAAGTACCTTTTTTGTAACACTAAGCATTGTCTTTCATGTGTTTGAGTACTGGGTTACTAGAGTGGTATTGCAAGAGCTTTGCATGTCTCCTAGTTTAGCCTTGGCTGCTCTGCCTACAGCTACCTCTAGACAGCCTGGCTTCGAGATACCTACTACATTTCACTAATAAGGGACAACTGGACCTGGTATAAGGTGTAAGTACCTTTGGTACCCACTACAACCCAGGCCAGCCTCCTACACGTGGAAGGGTCCTTCCTCACCTAATAATGATCTTGTGGAAGAGTCCTTCTCCACCAGACAATGGCTCGTTCTCTATATCTGTCATATATTAAGGATTTTATGTGTTGTAATTTATTGTATGTTTACATAAGCTAGGATGTTAGAATTGTCATGGATCTTGTGACTTTGCTTGTTGTATATATCGTACATCTAATGCTTTATCTTTGATGATGTTCTTAAGGATGTGTCTTTTACGAAATAAACATCATTTGATTGGTTTCTCTTTCTAGTCCTGGGTCAATGTCTGACGAAGAAAAATAGGTGCTGATCCACAAAAATGAGTGCTGGGGGGCCCACCTCAAACCACCAGCTCAAATTAGGCACTGAATACATGTATCCGCGTACAGCGTGACCACAGTACAGATTTACCCAGAAACATTCAGTTCTGGCTAAAACCGCATTTCCACACACATTTTATTTTTTATTTTTGGTGAAGGTAGTTCTGAAAATAGCTGGATTACAGAATCATTAGATCTATTGATGAAAAATATGACATTGACACAATGGAAATATATAGCCATGGTCAAATCTCAATTGAAAATATTTTGATTCGAAGAATCAAAAAACTACTTTTTGAATTGGTTCTAAAGAAAAAAAACAAAAAAACGATTTAATTTGTTGACTGTCATGTGTCCCAAATTCCCGAGCAATTAAGGAATTATTTAGTAAGAAAAGGAAAAGTTAGGACACTCTTTAAATATATTGCAGGTTTTAGCTGTAATTGGGGATTGTAGGAAGCTGACTTCATATATAGTGTACCAATGTAGGGGGACACCATTCAAAGAGTCCAGACAAACCTTATTGATTTATAGGGGCTTACTTTAATAATCCCAAGTGCTCTATTTCTGGTAGTGTGGGCAAACAGTTTAGGCTTATCAGAGGGGCATGTTGAGCATTTGCTGTAAACAGTCATTGAATGAGACACGCCTTCAAAGAAATCTGAGACCAATTTAGAAAAATAACAGATTTTTTGTATATATTCTGACACCAAAATCATCTACATTGGGTAAATACTTTATGCACTAGGTTTTTACAGGTAGAACAGAAGACAATTACAGCTGTCAGATTTTATGCACGACCCTCGAACGCTGTATTGTCATTCTAGGGAAGAAACATACACTGCATTGAAATACTTGCAAATGGTTTTCAGGGTTCCTCTCCTGGACTGAAGGGGCTTAAAGCCCAAGGTCCAAGAAACCACCAGCGGTTCGGTTTTACCTTCCCTGGTGTGTCTGGATGCAGAGGTGCTCGCCACGATAGTAGCCTCGAGCGCTACGCGGTAAAGTCAATGGAAAAGTCCCTGAAAAAGGAAAAGGCCACAAGTGGGGAATGGGAGTGGGCCAGTCCGGCAGAACCCACAAGCGGGGCTCAACTCTTGGAGGTCTCCAGGGCATGAGGACACCATTGGCAGACATCAATCGGCTAGGGGGCTCAGGTGCAGAGATGTTTTGTCCATCGGATCACTTGAGTCAGAGGCTCTCAATTGGTTTTGAGTGACCTGGAGAGGGAGAGAAAAACAAGACTGCTGGGCGCCTCTTGGTGAAGACCTTAAAGATCCTGATGTCCCTCGTCAGCAGGTCAATGTGGCATCAGTGGTGTTTGGGCTGGACACACAAGCCTTGGTGTTGCAAGGGCTGGCATACTCAAGGTATTGGTGCAGGGAGGCTCCGGGCAGGCTCAGCGTCTCGTTACTTGGTGAAGCGACAGAGCTGCCCTCCTGGGCTCTCAGTGTCCTCCTCCTGACGAGTTGCTCCTTTGGAGGACCTGATGGTCAGCAAAACAGTGAACCAGGCAGATGCGGTGAGCGCCTGCCGATGCAGGAAGTTAGCTCCTCCATCCCAAGAATGATGCTATTTGGTTTGCGTAGTACTGGACGGACTTCCAAGGTTTTGTGGAGGCTGGTCAGTGGCAGGACAAGTAGTTTCTTACAACTGTCAGGAGAGCAGCAGCCAGGCAGGGTTTGGCACCAATGTCAGTGCTGGTTCACAGTTCTTGCATTGTTGGCTCTTTTTAGTACTTCTTGTGTTCCCAGAAAGACAAATCTATGTCTCTAGTGCCATTGTGACTCGTAAATACTGAATTTAGGGGTGTTAAGGGGAGTGTAAGATAGCAGCCAATACCCCTGGGGGTGACTACAGCCCCTAGATGACCACTTCCTGTGAAGAGTGGAGATTTTCCTGACCCAGAGTTCCTAGTTCCACCAAAAACAAGATGGTGCAACCCTTCTTCAAGTGTCCACTTCAGGCAGCCCACTTTATGGGTGTGAGTAGTCTAGGAGTGGAACACACCTCCTGAATAACTAATTTCCGCCTGCTCTGGTGCCAAATGGGACTTAGGGCAGGCGATGGTGTTTCCCATGACTGCGGAAAGCCAGGATTACATATCAAGCAAAGCCAGCAGAGGCTTTAAAGCCCCCTGCCCTAATATGCTAAATTGTTAGCCGCCCTGCTGGAGGTGTGATCACCTTCCTCCAGAGCAAGCATTGTTCTGGCCTCTAAAAGCACATGCTCTCACCTGCAGGGGGTCAGAAATGTGTCTGTGGTGGCAGGCTGGATGCGACCAGTCAGCCAGCACACAAAGAGACTGGTAGGCTTTCAGAGGGCACCCTTAAGATGCCCTCTGGGTGCGTGTCATAATAAATTTGATACCGGTTTCAGTACGGATGTATTAAGACAGAGTGTTTGATACCATTACACCATTAGTTTAAGCACAGCCACCATGTAGCTGGGTCATTCGTAATGACCAATCTCCAGTACATTTCCTTAAGATGCTGCCTGATCTTGTGATGGAGACACAGGGGTTGGGGAGAACCGCTGGGGAGACTACCATTATGGGAAAGTAACACAACTGAACTCCTTGAATGGTGTTAACGCTGAGGGCGCTGGGGAAAATCAAAGCAAGAAGGATGTACCAACATATGTTACTGTTATATTTTTGGTTATTACTCCTTTAATATTTACCATTAATTCATGTCAGAATGAATATCGTTGATGTATGTCTTACAATTTATGAAGCCCTGTTGCTGGGCATCCTCATAATTAAAAGCTAATAGTAAAAAAAGATGGCTGCCTGGTCACTTGCAATGTCTAGCAATGGAACTATGCATCACAGGGGTACATTTGATCATGCAGGTGTGCCCTCACATGTAATACAGTCCACCCTGCCTTAGGACTCTACGCCTGCTGTAGGGGTGACTGGCATATTTTACAGGCAGTGGTGATGAGCATTGAACACAGGGTGTGCGCAATGATATGTTTTCAAAATGGTATGCACCATTTCCAACATTCTGCAATGACAGTATACATGCAATTTATGTGTGGAGCCCTTAGGGTGGCATAATACAAGCTACAGCCCTTAAGGACCCTCTTCAGTACCCAGGCCTGGGAACCATTTATTAGGGACTTACAAGGGTGCTATAGTCCTTGTCAATTGGGTTACAATTAGACATATCTTGTTTTAAGGAAACAGCAGTGGCTCTTGGGGCCTGGTTAGCACTTTCAGTCAAAAAACATCAGTACTAGGGCAAAAAAGGTGCGGGTGACCATGTCAAAAAGGGCACTTTCCTACAGGGATGGTTAAAATTATAGAACAAGCTAAGTTTCTGATAACAGTGAATTATATGTAAATCACCATGACAATATTCTTCTGGTTTTCACACATTTGAGCTATTTTAGGTCTCATTTGAATAGATTTTCTTTGGATGCAGGAGCTCGTACAGTGAATGAAGCTTTCAAGTTTTGAAGTTGAAGAGTATTAAATAATACACTATGCCAGAGAAAAAGTTAGTTACATTTGGTACCACTGTTTCTGGAAGGTACATAATCTTCCTAAAGTCTTCATGGTTGTATGATGGAACAACGCATGCCTGAACAACGCAGTCGGAACAGCGACCGCATTGTTTCCACGCATGCCTTTGCAACTATTTTTCATTGTAAAAGCATGCCTCTTAGAGGCATGTGTGGGAACTATATGGTTGGTTCTAGCATGCCAACCCCCTCCCTCCCTAAAAACGTAACTACCCGACCCCCCACCCGCCCTAAATATTTATTTACCCCGCCCCCACCTGCCCTAAAAATATATCTATCCTGCCCCACCACCTGCCCTAAAAACACTACTCCCGCCCGACAGCTTTGTTCCAGAATCGTTCCGGACTTTTTCCAGTCTTCACCCTATGAAGACTCCTCAGACTGGTCTGTAAAACGTATATCTAAGCAATGACTGCCTCGTGGCCTTCCCAGCAACACCACCTCAAACTGTGCGGTCTTCAGAGTATATTAAGTGCCACCCAATGCCCTGGCATCAGTTCATTATAATTTTTCTGTATGATATCAGGGCGTGCAGAGGCACTAAGACAGCCACAACAGCAACAAAACAGAAAATTACATGGTTGCATACCTTGGGTTCTTTTTAATCAGGACACTAGCTCATTATTTAGGAAAGAGGGTGGGGAGTACTCCATGGGAAGATTATATATCTAAGACAAGTATCATTTTCTTCTGCTGGATACAACTTCTTGCAGATTCCTCACTGAAAGCAGTACCCTCCTGGGATGTAGGCCTGAGTAGTGTCAACTAACCAAGGAAAGCAGGGAAAGTTCCTGTTACTGCATGCTTGAAGCGTGAGGCAGTAGTGCCTGGCAAAAGAATGCAAGGATGAACATTTAGCTACTCAACAGATGCAGACAACTGGCATGCATTTGGAAAGAGCTGTGGAAGCAGCCATGGCTCTGGTGGAACAACGATGAATGCCCTTTGGAGAGTTTTTCTTGGCCTTGACAAAGGATGATCCAGTTTCATACGGCATGTTAGGTCAACATATTTCTCTTGTTAGCTCCAGTGAAGCTCACAAACAGTTGATCAGCCAATTTGTCCTGAAATGCCTGGCTGATGTACTAACAAACCACATTTTTGGGGTCTAGTCTATGTAGTCCCTACTCCTCGGTTGGAAAAAGAGGAAGGAAGAAAGTTGGGAAGGTGGTAGACTGGCACATTTCAAAAACAGAAACCATCTCAGGTAACAAGGATGGGGAGGGGTCTGGAAAGATTCTAGCTAGCACTGCTCAATTTCACAAGTGCAGTTGCAATGCTGGGGGACTAGGGTGGAGAACCTGACCATCCTAATGCAAGAGCAGAAACACTTTGGAGGTTATTACAACTTTGGAGGAGGTGTTAATCCGTCCCAAAAGTGATGGATATACCACCAGCCGTATTACGAGTCCATTATATCCTATGGAACTCGTAATACCGCTGGTGGTATATCCGTCACTTTACTGTCACTTTTGGGACGGATTAACACCTCCTCCAAAGTTGTAATAACCCCCTTTGTGTGTTAGGGTAAGAGGTGGCGGAATGCTGACTGCCAATTAATGAACGCAGCAGCTCCTCTAATCTGGGGCGATAGGAAACAAATGCACACATCTTTCTGCACTTTCCGCAGTTCTTTGGACAGGAGTTGAATTGGTGGGAAGGCCTATAACAGACCCGAGACCAGTTGAACTTGAATGCATCCAGAGGGAACCACCTGGCAGAAAACATATGCAACAAAACTGAACGCAGTTCCTGTTCTTGGCTGTGACGAAGAGCTCAACTAATGGAAACACCAGTTTGGAAAAGAACACCTCCGTCACTTTGGGGTGTGGCTGCCACTTATTGTCCTCCAAGGAGAGATGATTCAGGGCATATACGCTCTCATACTGAGGGAACCAACGAGATGGACTGCTAATGGGAAGAATACATACAAGATGCAATGAGCATCAGCTCCTTCATAAACACACGTGGGGCGCAGTCTGAATGGAAGGATCGCTTACTGAGAGCAATGGTACCCCACCATGAACCGAACGTAGCTCCTGTTGGCGGGAAGACTTAGTAGATGAAAAGAGGCATCCTGGAGGTACAGGGACACCAACCAATCTCACAAGTTTAAGGCCAACAAGACCTGGTGCATGGGCAGTATCTTAAACTTTTTCTGCTATATTAATAGGTTCCCATGTAGAGACCCAGGCTAGGCCTCAGGCCTCTATTTTTCTTAAGGACCGATAAGTTAAAAAAAATATATAGATATTCTGTGCCCTTTTCTTCTAGAGACTTCTTCTATGGTCCTTTTGGCCAGCAAGTCAAAGGTTTCCAGCTTCATGATCGAGGCATGAGTTGGCTAGAAAACTCTGAAAGAAGGGGAGGGATGGGTGGGAGGGGAGGATGAGTAGAGATGGCACAGCCCTGGGAGACCAGCTGCATTACCCAGCAGTCCATCCTGATAACCGTCCACTGAGTGACAAAATAGAAAACCCTTCCACCCAATCGAAAGCTGATAAGAGGGAGAGGGATCAGAGGGCTGAATGCAGAAGACCCTACGTAAGATGTCAGGACTGGATCTGATGCTCCTGCAGCTGGTAATGCCTTCTTGATCCACCTCTGCCTTGAAAGGAGCAATACATTTGCTGCGTCATTTGAAATGAGCTGATATGGCTGCCGTTGCTGAGACTGCACAACTCTGGAATACCCACAAAACTTATATTGTTGGTGAAATTGCAGTGCAGTGGAGGCTAGGCCTATGGTGTGAGCCATAGCTCTGTGGTTGTTAGAACATTCCAAGGAGGAGTCTGCCTCCACATTTCAAATAGCTGCTAACCCTCATTGGACATGCTTTTAGCGTAGCCTGGACATTTCCCAAATATCCTTTGCAACGCATTCCAGGATACTGACACAGTGTGACAGCCATACCCATAGACACACTTCAGGATCTGTTCTGATGCTTCTAGATCATCACTCACTGAGTTAGAGAATGGCTTGTTCAAACAGTCTGAGAGACTGACAATTGTATGTTTGACCAGTTCCCTTATGCCATGGACGAATCTGCCATAAAAAACAAGGGCATGAACTTTTCAATGAGTCACGATGATGGAGGCAAATAACTTTGCAACCCAAGGTATAAAGCTTCTTGCAATCCCTGTCTAGAGGAGCTGTGGGAAAGGCAAATTGGGGTTCTGCACTGAAGATGATATTTTAAACAACCAAACCCTCAACAGGAGGACAAAATGTTCAGGTTACAAGGAGCAGGCCTATGACATAAGGCTATCTGTCTATAGTCTGGATTTCTCCCATTCAGTCACTAAAGGGTCAAGGACAGCCTCATAAAATGTGACCAGTGGCTTCATAGAAGCTGTAGAGGATTGCTAGATTTCTGTTAGTATGTTAGACTTTTGCTGCTTTCTGAATAACTGTTGCAAAAGATTGAGGGCCTGATTACGACCTTGGCGGATGGGATACTCAGTCACAAACGTGACCGATATCCCGCCCGCCGCTGTAAAAGTTACATAGGATATAATGCAACTTGTAATTCAGCAGATGGGATATTCGTCACGTTTGCGACTGAGTATCCCACCTGCCAATGTTGTAATCAGGCCCTAAATCTCTTACGAAGCAGGGTTAGTCAGGTAAGGCGTGGATACTTCTGGTGGAGTATCGAGGCCACTCGCATTTTATAAGTTCAAGGGGATGTCAGCACCAGTACTGTAAGGTGGCAGAGATGATCTGCTTCTGAACCATCTTCCTTGTAGCCATAGATTGGATCCTCATTATCCAAGATATATGAACTGAAAATCTCCAAATGTGCAAACATTTGTACCCTGGGAAGGTGCTCGGTTTTATAGTTAAAATTATCCTTGAACTTTTCCCTTGCCAATTGGATGCTACTTCTCCATTACTGATTGCTTGACCACTGCCAGAGCTGGCTCTGTGGCCGGCATCAGTATTAGGTTTGAGATTGATACCAAAGGGCCTGAGCGAACAGGGATGGTGCCTTGGCCAGTTTTGATTGCAGCATAGGCACCAGAGCTGAAGCCCTTGGAAGGTGTGAAGTTCTTAGCTACAGAGGTTGCCATGAGCGCAGAAAAGGACCCACCTTTGGAAAATGATTTATTCTTTTTTTATGGGTTTAATGTGAGGTTTAAGATCTACAGCCTCCACTGCAAAGGGATCCCAGCTCAAGACTCGATTCAGGATTAGGATATCTTCATAAAAAGTCAATCCATGGACAGCCTACTACAATCATGCTACAGTTCGAGGTCCTCTTTGAAATAAGAAGACTGCTCTGGTATGAGAAGCATTCAGGAGAGATCAAGTCTGTATCCACAAATATGTGGCTGAACAAATTGGATGAATTCTCCCTGAAAAAGTGGGAAAGGCTGCCTTTTTTGCTAAGGGCTATTTTTTTTAGTAAACCGTACTAGTCTTGGAGCCACCATTCCCAAAGGGTGTAGCTCAGCCTGCTGCACCAGTGGAACTCAGTGCTTGTTGACCTATGAAGTGCTAGGAACCCCATCCCTTTGTCAATTACTACATTTCTTGGATGATAATGGATACAGCCCTCATCCAACAGAGCGTAGAGAAAAAGCCTTGCCATGCGAAAGTGGAGACTCTGCAGGCATTTACTCTGCAGGCATTCTGACTAAAGTACCTAGAAGCCCGCGGCCAAAAGGACATTTACTGGAGGCCCTGTCTAGTTCCGGCCTACATGCATATACTCACCAAGGGTTTTATCGTGTAGGATCCCGCAAGACTAAATTTTGTCCCCTTTGTTACTTCATCTTTACACTGATAACTATCTTATCTTCGGAAGACTACTCAAGAGTTGCTTCTTTCTGCATGACCACCACACTCAAACGTACATGTACAGCAAATGCCTGTGCACGTAAACATGTATAATTGCATTACATGTATGTATGTATTTGTATATAAGCATTTCTTTGTAGAAATATATGTGTATATTATAGTTTAAAACTATGCAGATATTCTTTAGGTCTGCTTAACAAATGTGTATAGTGCTTATGGTTCACTATAATACCCCCCACTTCGAACCAAAGCTGTTCAGGCACCAAGCAAATAAAGCAAGCCATCACACCAGATGTATGATGGAACCACACATTCCATTGTAACACATGCTGTTACAACACGGCCGTTAGAACGTGAATGCCATTACCACGAATATGTGTGGTAAAGGTTTCACCAGTAAATATAAGTATTTTACAGGTAAGTATAAACACTATATATATATATATATATATATATATATATATATATATATATATATATATATATATATATATATATATATATCACTGAATACTTACCTGCAAAATACTTACCTTCACAAGCAAAAACCCTTCACCATTCATGGCTTTACTATGAAATTTGTTGTAAAAGCATGCATGGTAAAGGTTCTGCGCTGTAATGGTACCTGTGTTGTACCAGTAGTGTTGTAAATGTAACACATGGTAACAGTCACATTGTAATGGCTGTTTCCCCATCACAACCCTCCCCAGAAGAACTCTTGTCTCTTTCATCCAAACATCTATCCACTCATCCTTTCATCCACTTGATGATTTCTACCATGCCATCTTTAAATCTGTCATCCATTCACTCTTTCAACGATCATTCAATTTTTCATTGTTCTGTCCACCCATCCAGATCCAAACCTATCCATCCACCTCTAAAACTATCCATTAAACCTAACCATCCATCCAATAATTCATCCATCCTTTTCACCTGTCCATCTCTCCATCCACCCTTTCACTCCATCTATACATTTATCCTCCCTTTCACTCATCCATCCATCCTTTCACTCTGCCATCCATCCTTTCACTAATCCATCCACTCTCCCACCCATCCATCCATTTATCCTTTCACACTCATCCATCCAAGCTTTCACACATTTTTCCATCTAACAATCTTCCATTTCACTCATCCATTCATCCACCCTTTTATCCATCCTTTCATCCACCCCTTTCACACATTCATCCACCCTTCACCCATCCATCCATTCTTTCACTCATCCATTCTTACATCCATCCTTGGATTCATTTGTCTACTCGACCATCTTTTCACTCACCCATCCATCCACCTTTTAACTCACATCCGTCTATCCTATCACTCAGTCACCTTTGTCTGCCAAGTTGCAGAGAGCAGAGGCCCATCAAGAAACTCATCCCCACTGTGGATGGTGACATATCCTGATAGGAGACCTCAACCTCCATTTTAATGACAATAGTGATACTTTGTGACTAGAATGGCACAAGATCTAGCAGCATTGCAGCTAAAGATAGTCAGTAAAACAGCGACTCATCGGTGATGTCATGTATTGGACCCAAATTTCTCTAACATTACAATTCTTTCCACTAAAGAAGTAATTCCTGTTCTATGGTCAGATCACCATATTGTCCCATTTATGTCCCATTTATTTTGGATTTTCCTAAAACAGCACCGAAAGAGAGCCTCCCACCTAAAGCCAGTATCTGGTCAAAACTTGAAGTAGATTTAGGGACCAAACCTTTTAAGGAATCTGTCCCTGACATGGACGGAGATACCACGGAAATGTATAAAACACTTTGAAAATGCTTAATGGATCCACTCAATCCCCTAGTCCCTTGTAAACAACAGAAGTCAAAGCGTACTTGTGGTCAGGCCACTGAGCTTGTGGACCTTATGAAAGAAGCAAAAGAAAAGGAAAAGAATATGGAGGCAAGCTTTTAACACTTCTTGCAAATGAATTTATAGGGAAGCTATAAAAAGATATCAGGGAGGGGCGTGGCCAACATGGTGGCGTGAGCGGACGTGTTTTGTCCGTGCTCGGCCACCTCTGCGGCCCCAGATGGGGTGAAATCGGGCGCCTGAGGAGCACATCGGACGCCCCGGACGGTGGGGTGCCCCGGAGGGCCCAGGACGCTTGAGCATCCGCTGAGCGGGAGGGTGGAGCCGCGGGACCGGTGCTGACGCCTGCAGGAGGCGGGCGCGGCCTACGGCGGCTCGGGCCATGCGGCGGCCCTTGGGCCTTGTGGCCCTGGGGAGTGGTGCCGCGGCAGCCCTGGAGGGCGCCGCACTGCTGTTGCTCAGTGGGGGCTGTGGTGCTCTCCTGATGAGGCGCGGAGCGCCGGAGCCTGAGAGCAGCAGGGCCTGGGCCCCTGGCTGGAGACATGAGCCAGCTGCTACTGTGATTGACATCTAGATCTGGGGGATGAGTGGCCCTTGGTGAGGCGGGACCCAGGGCCCATTGATCGGCGGTGCAGAGGCCCGCGGAGGACCTTATTGGCGCCGAGGCATAAGGAGCGGCTGGGAGGCGAAGTGCATTGCCACTGAGAGAAGAGGTTAGTGGTGGTTGGTGACTACGTTGGGCCTAGAGTGACCTGACTCCCGGGGGTACTTTTGAGGAGGCTTTGCTTGAGCTGGAAGCCCGACGCGGTAAAGGGGAGCTGGAGTGATGGCGACCGCTAAGGGTAAGCAGGAACGAACTGTTAGATATGCTCACAGGGGCTCGCCCAGTGCCGGGCGGAGCTCTAGAGGGCCGCCTGCTGCGAGGTCTCCGGAGGAGAGGGGCGTGGTGGAAGAGGATGAAGAGGCCCCGGTTACGAGGGGCTTTCTGGCCTCCCTGTTCAACTCGCTCAGGAGCGATCTCCAAGAGCTTCGGAGGGACATTTCCCACGAGGTAAAAGAGCTGAGAGCAGAAGTCACCTCCCTCGGTGAACGGGTGGCACAGGTTGAGGATGGTGAAATCTCCCAGGGAGAGGAGGTGGCGGATCTCCAACAAGAATGCATTCGCTTGCGGGAGCAACAGGATCTCCTCCAGCTTGCGGTGGAGGACCTAGAGAACTGCTCACGCCGGCATAGAGGAGCACCGTCTGGGGCTGAGAAGGACGACATCAGAGAGTTCGTGGTGGAGCTATTTCGTTCTGTTCTGGGCTTGGAGGAGTCCGGAGAGATTACGCTGGATAGAGTGCATCAGGTGGGTCGGACTCTGGGTGAGGGAGATCGCCCCCGGACATCCTGGCATGCGTCCACAACTATGGGCTTAAGGACAGTATACTGCAACGAGCACGCAATCTGCCGCAGATCCAATTTAGAGGGCTTCAGCTTCAATTATTTCAGGACCTTTCCGCACAGACTCTGCAGAGGCGGTGTGAATTTAAGCCTATTATGGAACATTTGCGAGCACAGGACGTGCCATATTCTTGGGGCCACCCGTTCCGTCTTATCTTTCGCTGGGAGGCCCAGCTCCATCAAGTGAAGTCCATATCAGAGGCGAACCGGATCCTGGGCCTGGTGGAAGGTGGCCAGGACCCGGATGTGAAGCCGGGCCCAAGCGGAGAGGACCGTCCGAGTTGGAGGAGAAAGGAGAGAAGGAGGAAGTGACAGCGACCTACCGCGTCGGAGCAGTTATCGGAGCGGAAGTCGGCAGTGAGCAATGTGGCAGCTGGGACCAATACTTAAGTCTGGGGCGCCTGAGGGCGGCTGCGTAGCACTGGGTCGCTTATTTGTTCGCCTATGGACTGTCAAGGAGGGGCCTGGGCGGCGGGGTGAACAGGCCTAGCTGGTGAACTTGAGGGGGTTCCACGGCCCAGTCGAGACTTTTTCCTCTTTGGAGATGAGAGTGAGAGGACTTTATGGTTGTGAGCACCTGTTGTGCGTAATGGTTGTTTGTTGGTGTGCTTCCCTGGGAGCCCGGTCTAAGAGTAGTCTTGGAGGAGCAGCCCCGTGCTCCTTGCCCCTGGGTGACCCACTCCTGGCGACGACATGACAATTAAATGTATAAGTTTGAATGTTCGGGGGCTTAACAACCCAACCAAGCGGCTAGCGATTCTGTCAGGTCTAGAGAAATCGGAGGGTCATATTTGCCTATTACAAGAGACCCACTTGTTACATAAAGATACGTTCCGCATGTGCTCACGATGGTTCCATAGGCAGCTTTGGTCCTCAACTACTACGAAACATGCGGGGTGGCAATATTGCTCTCGCGGACGTTTCCGGAGGAGATAGTTGGGAAGATACATGAAGTTCCAGGTAGGTTCCTGGCTATTAGAATGCGGCTTTTCTTTTACCGTTGCTTCCCTTTATGCCCCGAACTCCCAGCAGGCGGCTTTCTTGAGGCAGTCAATCTCCCCTGTACTTAGTTCGCCAGATAGCGCTATTTCAATAGGGGGTGATTTTAATCTAGTGGTGGATAATGAGCTCGACCGCTCGGGCCAACGCTTTGGACAGACTGGGGCAGTGTCGGAGATGGGGCGTCAATGGTTGGTTGAGGTTGGGTTGGAGGATGTGTGGAGGAAGTCCCATCCTACACTTCGAGATTATTCCCTCTATTCTGCGGCGACCAAGACCTACGCCCGGCTTGATCTTTTCTTGGCCTCGCAAGAGTTTATGTCTCGGGTTAGAGAGGCTACGATCGAGCCCAGGGCCTTGACTGATCATGCCCCTATTACTGTGGAACTGGCCATGGAGGTAGGTCACGTCGGTACCCCGAGCTGGCGCTTCAAGAACTCCTTGCTTCAGAGTGAGTCAGCAGTGGAGTCGCTTCGACGTGCGATTGTGGATTATATTGCTTTTAACGATGACAGCAGCACCTCCATGGAGATTGTCTGGGAGGCGTTGAAGGCAGTAGTGCGGGGTGAGGTTATGGCATTGTCAGTGAGGGATAATAGAGCGAGGAGAGAGGTGAGAGAAAGGTTAGAGGAGAGAGTGGCTGTCCTGGAGCATTCCCATAAATCGACTGGTGCGCCCAGAATCTGGCGAGAGTTAGAGAAGGCAAGGCAGCAGCTGAAGCGACTAGACTGGGATAGGGCAGAGTACGCAGTAGCACGTCTTAAGCATAAATATTATATTGGGAGCAATAGATGTGGAAAGCTACTAGCGCATCGGTTGCGAGCGCAGCGTCGACAGTTAAATTGATTCATTCCCCTTCCGGTGAAGTGGCCTGCGCGAGTGATCAGATTGCTGAGGCCTTCGCGGGGTTTTACCGGGGTTTATATACAGCGGATGAGCAGGACGATGCCGCCCTGGACTCTTATTTGGAGGGTGTAGCAATCACTCCCCTTGGGGAGAGGGAGGTGATGTTATTAGACCAGGAGATAAGGCTAGAAGAAGTTATATCGGCGATTTCCCGCTTGAAGAATGGGAAGTCTCCTGGCCCAGATGGGTTCACGGCGTTGTTTTATAAGGCATTTTGTGTGGAACTCGCCCCGCTACTCACCTGGCTTTTTAATTCCTTTCAGACAATGGGGACCCTGGCACCTAGCATGCTGGACGCTACTATTGCTGTTATACATAAATCGAGTAAGAATCCGGAGGACTGTGCTTCGTATAGGCCGATCTCGCTTCTGAACATAGAGGCCAAATTATTCATGGGGATACTTGCCTTCCGCCTTAATCCTTATATGCCGGGTCTTATCGATCCCGATCAGTCAGGTTTCATTCCAAATCGACAATGCGGAGATAATACGAAGCTGCTTTTGAATCCGATAGATAAAATTGATAGATCTCGAAGAGAGGTGCTCTTCCTTTCAATCGACGCTGAAAAGTCGTTTGATAGGGTTCATTGGCCATACCTTTTCCGGGTTTTGAAGCGTTTCGGCCTGGGTCCGGGCTTTAGATCTTGGATCCAATGTGCTTACCGCTCCCTAGAGCGGCGGTTCGAGTCAATGGTGTGCTCTCTGCATCATTTCCGGTTGAGCGTGGGACTAGACAGGGATGCCCATTTTCCCCCCTCGTTTGCGCCTTATATGGAGCTCTTCGCACAGCGCTTGCGAGACAGCCCCTTGGTTTCTGGTGTGAAATTTGGTGGAGACCACCACCTTATAATCCTATACACAGACAATGTGATTCTTACACTTGCGGAGCCTGCCACCTCTTTGCCTGCGCTTATGGAGTTATTAGTTATGTTTAGCCAGGTTTCAGAATTTAAAGTGAATATGCAGAAGTCTCAGGTCCTTAGTCTGTTTTTGAGTGCAGATCATGAGGAAGATTTGAGAGCTCGATACTCCTTTATTTGGTCGTCCTCGCGCCTCTCCTATCTGGGGGTTGAGTTAGCGACGTCTGCCGCTAAAACGGTGAGCCTAAATTACAAGAAACTGGTACGTGTTATACAGCGGGATCTGGAGGTATGGGGAAAACATAAGCTATCTTGGCTGGGTAGGGTGGCTGCGGTTAAGATAACGGTATTGCCGAAAATATTATATATATTTCAGGTGCTCCCGTTGACCCCACCCCCCGGACGATTGCTACCCTACAATACGCGGTCTTAAGATTTATATGGGAGGGTCGACCGGCGCGTTTATCGCGACAGGTTCTATATCGCCCCAAGAGCAGTGGGGGATTGGCGATCCCGTGTCTTCTGAGATATTTTCAGGCAGCCCAGCTACGCTTTCTTGTAGAGTGGAGTCGCCCACTCACGGAGAAACACTGGTGTTTTACGGACCAGGCGGTGGCGGGCTCTCATATTTGGAAGGAGCCTTGGCTCCGGCGTAGGCATAGGGCTGGAGGTCTTTATGCATCTCCGATTACTGGGACAACGCTGCGGGTATGGGATAAGGTGGTTTGCCGTTTAGGGCTGACTTCTTTTCCCTCCCCGATGACCCCCATAGGTGCGAACCCTGACTTTGAGCCTAGACTACACCTGGAAGGCCTTAGACGCTGGTATGAGGTGGGTTGTAGGAGAGTGGGAAGTCTTTTTGACGAACATGGGGTTTTGTCCTTTGACCAGATGAGAGAGGCCTATGGCCTAGTGGAGGCGGATAGGCTGATGTATTATCAGGTTCGGCATTGGGCTCTCTTACCGGCGAACAGAGCTTTGGTGGATAGACCTCTCACGCCATTTGAGAAATGGCTGTTCCTAAAGAAGGATGATAGGAGAATTATCTTGGAGCTCTATCGCCTTCTGCAAGGAGTAAGCCGCCGCCTAAGTCAAAGGGGCAGCTGAGATGGGAGAGGGAGTTGGAGAGAGAACTCTCGGATAAGGAATGGGACAGCATATTCTATAGAATACATCATACAGCATATAGTGCGGCAGGGACAGAGACATCATATAAAGTCGCTTCTTACTGGTACTACACTCCGGTGCGGTTGCACGCATGGGATCATGATAAGACAGACCTTTGCTGGAGAGAGTGTGGAGCTACAGGCACACTGGTACATCTGCTCTAGCACTGCCCCAAGTTACATCGGTACTGGGGAAACATTATAGATGATATAGATGTAGCATTCCAGGTCACGATCCCGAGGTTCCCATTGTATATCTTACTGGGGCTGCCCAATCCTCTTACTTTCCCTTTAAGATCTCTAAAAGGAAGGCAGATAGCCCTAGCACTCAATGCAGCGTTGCAATAGATTCTAGCTCTCTGGGGTACAGATAGGGTCCCAACTTGCGTCTCATGGCTCCAGAAGCTCTGGTTTATTCTCGCAATGGAGAAACTTACGTTAGCCTCCCAGCAGCGGGTGGAAGATTTGGGCGCATTGTGGATGCCATTTATTCGGCTTCTTTCTGCAGAATTTACTGAACTGACATGCCCGACCTACCTAGAGTCTTGAGGCTGATTTGAACCATTGGTTGGAGTGCTGCGGGGGGATTGCTAGAGGGGAATTGCGATTGGATAAGGAGGGGTTAAGGAGAAGATCCTTTGGGGGGTCCATATGAGCATGGTTTTGGGACTCATGAGAGAGACCTTTGTATGAAGCTGCAATACTGCTATTGTGCTGATATATATAATTTCTGCCCTGCAATGAGTGGTGTTTTGTATGTTTATCTTCTTATAAAACAATAAACAGATTTGATCTTAAAACAATATCAGCAGGCTGCAAGACAGGCCACAGATTCTCATTTCATTACTAGAACTGAAAATGCCAACAACTCAGCTAAGAAGTTGTATAAAGTAGTAAATAGCCTTATGAAAGTTCCTACCAGCATGTCAGGACCTCCTCCCTCTCCAGACCATTATGGTATGTTCACAAATGCTTTTGTTAATGAAAAAAAAGTACCTTAAATTCCTTCTCAAGATCCGCGGCACAAAGCCCTAATATCTCCGAAGTTCCAAACATGACAGCCCAACTGCCATCTCTTCCCTCCTTAAATATGGAAGGCATTGAGGATATTCTATCTTCCATAAGATCAGGCCCTCAATTAGATCCAGCTCCTCCTGAGGTTCTAGTAATAGCAAGTGACAAAGTCTTACAATGGTTACTGAATATGTATGGCCCATCAAGCTCTGTACGGAAAAGGCCCCCGTCTTAGTCGGCAACTCTTGAGCCTCTACACCCCAGTAGATCATTACGGTCCTGGAACTCAAATCTGTTGATGGTGCCCAGGACCAGGAGAGCACAATGTGGATGCCGTTCCTTCACATACTTGACAGCTAAACTGTGGAATAGTCTCCTGTCCAACCTTAGACGGGATTCCTATGAAGTCACATTAAGGAAGCTTCTAAAGACATTTATTTTAGTTGTCATGTCACTTCTACTTTTGCCAAGATTAGTAGGTGTGCTTGTCTCAGCGCTGGGTGGCCTTATGGGTAGCCATGTGTTTATAAAAAAAATACTAGAATAGAATACAACGCACCCCACCATCAATTCTTTTACTCATCCATCCTTTTTCCATCCATCTATCCACCCTTTCCCTTCATCCATCCATTTACCCTGTTACTCAACTCAGCCATCCATCCTTTCCCTCAGCCATCCATACCTTCTCAATCATACATCCATACTCTCTCATCATCAATTCACTCTCTCCCTTATCCGTCCATCCACGCTTTCATCCATCCATTCGACCTCCCTTTCATTCATCCTTTCACTTATCCATCCATCCACCCTTTTACCCATCAATCCATCCTCTCACTAATCCATCGATTCTTTTGCTCATCCATCCTCACATCGATCCTGCCACTCATCCATCCATCAATTTACCCATTCCACCCTTTCACTCACTGTAAGGAAATGCCTCCTTGGCATGGTTACCCCCTGACTTTTTGCCTTTGCTGATGCCAAGTTATGATTTGAAAGTGTGCTGAGGCCTGCTAACCAGGCCCCAGCACCAGCATTATTTCCCTAACCTGTACTTTTGTTTCCACAATTGGCACACCCTGACATCCAGGTAAGTCCCTTGTAACTGGTACCCCTGGTACCAAGGGCCCTGATGCCAGGGAAGGTCTCTAAGGGCTGCAGTATATCTTATGCCACCCTGGGGACCCCTCACTCAGCACAGACACACTGCTTGCCAGCTTGTGTGTGCTGGTGGGGAGAAAATGACTAAGTCGACATGGCACTCCCCTCAGGGTGCCATGCCAACCTCACACTGCCTATGGCATAGATAAGTCTCCCCTCTAGTAGGCCTTACAGCCCTAAGGCAGGGTGCACTATACCATAGGTGAGGGCATAAGTGCATGAGCACTATGCCCCTACAGTGTCTAAGCAAAACCTTAGACATTGTAAGTGCAGGGTAGCCATAAGAGTATATGGTCTGGGAGTCTGTCATGCACGAACTCCACAGCACCATAATGGCTACACTGAAAACTGTGAAGGTTGGTATCAAACTTCTCAGCACAATAAATGCACACTGATGCCAGTGTACATTTTATTGCAAAATACACCCCAGAGGGCATCTTAGAGATGCCCCCTGAAACCATACCCGACTACCAGTGTGGGCTGACTAGTTTTAGCAGCCTGCCACACACCAGACATGTTGCTGGCCACATGGGGAGAGTGCCTTTGTCACTCTGTGGCTAGTAACAAAGCTTGTACTGGGTAGAGGTGCTTCTCACCTCCCCCTGCAGGAACTGTAACACCTGGCGGTGAGCCTCAAAGGCTCACCCCCTTTGTTACAGCACCCCAGGGCATTCCAGCTAGTGGAGTTGCCCGCCCACTCCGGCCACGGCCCCACTTTTGGTGGCAAGGCCGGAGGAGATAATGAGAAAAACAAGGAGGAGTCACTGGCAAGTCAGGACAGCCCCTGAGGCAACCTGAGCTGAGGTGACTCTGACTTTTAGAAATCCTCCATCTTGCAGATGGAGAATTCCCCCAATAGGGATAGGAATGTGACCCCCGCCCCTTGGGAGGAGACACAAAGAGGGTGTAGCCACCCTCAGGGCTAGTAGCCATTGGCTACTGCCCTCCCAGACCTAAACACACCCCTAAATTCTGTATTTAGGGGCTCCCCTGAACCTAGGAACTCAGATTCCTGCAACCTAAGAAGAAGAGGATTGCTGAGCTGAAAAAACCTGCAGAGAAGACGGAGACACCAACTGCTTTGGCCCCAGCTCTACCGGCCTATCTCCCCACTTCAAAAGAACTGCTCCAGCGACGCGTTCCACAGGGTCCAGCGACCTCTGAAGCCCCAGAGGACTACCCTGCATTTAAAAGGACCAAGAACTCCAGAGGACAGCGGCTCTGCTCCAAGAAAGAAGCATCTTTGCAACAAAGAAGCAACTTTGAAAGAACACACGTTTCCCGCCGGAAGCGCTTTGCACTCTGCACCCGACGCCCCTGGCTCGACTTGTGGAGAACAAACACTACAGGGAGGACTCCCCGGCGACTGCGAGCCCATGAGTAGCCAGAGTTGACCCCCCCTGAGCCCCCACAGCGATGCCTGCAGAGGGAATCCAGAGGCGCCCACTGACCGCGACTGCCTGCTTCTAAGAACCCGACGCCTGGTAAGGACACTGCACCCGCAGCCCCCGGGACCTGAAGGATCCGACCTCCAGTGCAGCAGCGACCCCCAGGTGGCCCTCTCCCTTGCCCAAGTGGTGGCTACCCCGAGGAGCCCCCCCCTTGCCTGCCTGCTTCGCTGAAGAGACCCCTGGGTCTCCCATTGAACTCCATTGCAAACCCGACACCTGTTTGCACACTGCACCCGACCGCCCCCGTGCCGCTGAGGGTGTACTTTTTGTGCTGACTTGTGTCCCCCCCCGGTGCCCTACAAAACCCCCCTGGTCTGCCCTCCGAAGACGCGGGGACTTACCTGCTGGCGGACTGCAACCGGGGCACCCCTTCTCCATTGAAGCCTATGCGTTTTGGGCACCACTTTGACTTCTGCTCCTGACTGGCCCTGAGCTGCTGGTGTGGTAACTTTGGGGTTGCTCTGAACCCCCAACGGTGGCCTACCTTGGACCCAACTTTGAACCCTGTAGGTGGTTTACTTACCTGCAAAACTAACAAACACTTACCTCCCCCAGGAACTGTTGAAAATTGCAGTGTCCAGTTTTAAAATAGCTTATTGCCATTTGTGTGAAAACTGTATATGCTATTTTGCTAATTCAAAGTTCATAAAGTTCCCAAGTGAAATACCTTTCATTTAAAGTATTGTTTGTAAATCTTGAACCTGTGGTTCTTAAAATAAACTAAGAAAATATATTTTTCTATATAAAAACCTATTGGCCTGGAATTGTCTTTGAGTGTGTGTTCCCCATTTATTGCCTGTGTGTGTACAACAAATGCTTAACACTACCCTCTGATAAGCCTACTGCTCGACCACACTACCACAAAATAGAGCATTAGAATTATCTCTTTTTGCCACTATCTTACCTCTAAGGGGAACCCTTGAACTCTGTGCATGCTATTTCTTACTTTAAAATAGTACATCCCGAGCCAACTTCCTACACTCACCCATACATCCATGCTTTCACACATCCATCCATCCAGTCACTCACACACCCACCCTTTCACATTTTTTATGAGCTTTGTCTGCTGAAATGCAGACGGAAGAGGCCCATCCAGAACTCCACCCTGCTGTAGCTGCTAAAGCAGGGGGTCGACAATGCTCTGTCCTCCTCTATCCCTCCTTGACTCACCCAAACCTCATTTTACTACTATGCTCTCCAAAATAACACTTTCTAGATTCTTCCCTCCTGTATCCCTCCTTTGACTCATCCCAAACCTCATTTTACAACTATGATCTCCAAAAGACCACTATCTGGATATCTAGACTCTTCCCTTTTCTCTCCCTCCTTTATCCAATGCAATTAAACCAACAGACTCACGTGTCCATCGCTCAAATTAACAACTTATATTTCCCTAAAGTAATCCAAAACTAATCCATTGGGTTCCGGAGTAGCATGCTACTGCCTTGTCAGGGGTAGTAGGAGCTATATAAATACAATCACAATTACATGCCATCCATGGCCCAAATGACTCAGTCCTACAAATGTAAGTTGTGTATGTCCCCAGTAGACACTCCGATTGTTTTTTTTAAAACTCTAGTGATTTGGCTAGTACTGCTGCCCATCTCCAGTGCTTAATTTACAAATAAAAATGTGCCTGTACCCAAAGCTCTCTTTTGAAACATGTGGCTGCTGCATTTAAAAGTGAGAGCCGTCTCGGGCCTCTTTAATCCATTTACAGCCACTGTGTGCCACGTCAGCTCACTCTTACAGCTTTCTGCTTTCTTCCTTTGTGACGCTTTTTCATTTTTCTCTTCCTCCACCTTTCCCATATGTGTCTTTTGTTCATAGTAAATGCCAGATGAAGAAAACTAAGTGCCAACCCTCAAAAATAAGTGCCTGTGCCCCGCACCTGAAACCACCTCCTCAAATTAAGCACTGCCCATCTCTATGTCTATCAGAGGTAGCACAATTGATGGTTCAAATTTCGGGCACCATGAGCACATTTCCCTAATGGAACTTTCATGTTATGCCAGATTCACTGGGTCCTAAGCCCATTGCTGTTTCGATTGTAAAGAATCGAAGTGTAAAATTGATTCAGCACACACAATAGTGAAGCAAGTAATTTCAGTTGGTAGCTCCTGTTTACAATTAAAGAGAATTCTTTGTTTATTCTCTTTCCCTCACAAGATAATGATTCTGAATGCTTTCACCTCAGCAAGTGTGGCTTATTATAAGGTGGCTCATCTTAATTTGACTACTTATTTGCTTCACCACTACATCTCAATAATGGCTTGTCCAGTCCTTATAGCCAAGGGCCATGTCTCACTGACATTGATATCTCTTCACTGGCTTCCAGTGAGAGAAAGTGTTAGATATGAATTGTTTTGTTTGGTCCAGAAAGCAGTGTAAAATACATAGTGCTCTATTCCTGGACCCCTCTTTATATGTTACCAGCATGGCAGAGCTTAGGGATTTAAGGATCACCTGCTACTTGTGGTCCCCCAGTTTTAATCCACCACTAGTTATGGAGCTTCTGTGGAAGAAGCAGCCGCCAAATGGAATTCTTGACCTCGTTATCTGTGCAAGGCATGCAACCTACTAAGGTTCAGGAAGGCGTTGAAAATGTGGTTGTTCCCCCAATTGCCATAATTCTAGCACGCATCAATGATTTTTTTCTTATGAAGGGAATCTTAGCTTTTTTGCATGTCTTGTCTTTTTTAATGCCAGGATATCTTCTGTGGTGACAATTTTGCACTCTACAAGTTTATATAAATACAATCATATTTCAGAAGTGCCCATGATTTATTGGGTTATAAGTCCCAAAATACTGCACTGAAGTTACAGAACAAAATGTATAGAGTAAGGAGGGGGTTGTTTACAAGCTGCAGCCTCTACTGCTGGCTGATTGCCACACAGTGCAGGTGGCTTTTTTGAGACGCTGTTCAGACCTCTGATCTTAAGGTATATTCCCTAAGCAGTTCAGGTATCTACGCCACCTGATATCCTCAAGAGCCTGAATGGCCTATCTAAAGACCCCTGTTTATATCTATGAAGGCTCCTTCATTTACCCCCTTAATACATATTTACTGATTTTACGTCTAAATTTGCCTACACCTTAGGTTTTTATGTGTATTACAAAGTAGTTTTGATTCCTCTATTCCTCTGCAGATATGTGGGAATACTTTGTGCGCTCCATTCCACACTACACTACCAAAACGGGGAGTCAAGAGTTTGCCAAGGAGCCCTTGTGGCACTTTTCTGTGAACAGCTATTTATTTTAAGGGTTTTGTAGAAGCTCAGATTTTGCATATTAAGCCTCCACTTTCTGTTCTGCTTCACTTGTGACTTTACCATAAGAAGAGGAGAGGAGAAATAGTTTTCAGGATCCCTTTGGATGTGGTGAAAGAAGTCAAGCAGCAACAGAGCTCTACCAGCAGACTGGTGATGAAACATTAAGACTTTGCCTAGGATTACATCTGAGAATTCATCAGAAAGATGTATACTAAGATAGAACAGGAGTGAAGAATAGGACCCATGGAGGTGGCTGATGAAGGCGAATAAGGATTAATAGCTCATAAATTGATCAATATCTATGCATTCTTAAGGAGTGGTTGGGATGAGGTTATATGCTTGTGGCAACACAGGAAAGGAAAAGGTCTCTGCTTTTCATCTCACTCAACATTACCTGCCATCACAAAGATAATTAATATGTGAAGCTTGCATTAGAGATAACATTCAACAAGGACGTGTGTGTGTGTGTGTGTGTACGCATGCATATACACTGGAAGCAGGACTAGGTGGTCTCTCAAAGGAAGTTTAACTTTCACAACTGTATAATATGAATTAATTTCAACATTGTGCTGGCTTCAAATCAAGGACATTACACTATTATAGAATGTCCTCACACCCAAACTAGCGATTGCCTGTTAAAAAATAATAATAATAATAATAAAAATAATGGGATGAATGGATAGCCTGGGAATTTTATTTCAGAACGAAACGGGTACTACTTCTAGCTTCGTTTTCCAAGCCATCCAGGCAAGTTGGGAAGTAAAGATAAAACATGCAGAATTTATTTTAGTAGTCGATGGGACTAAAATATACCCTGCATGGAAAACAGACATGTACTCTTACTCTGAGTAACTCAACTGCCTGAGAAACTAGTATCCTAACGTTTTTGTTAGCCCAAGTTACCATGCTAATTTAGTCTGTGTACGACGGCCAATGCGGGTCCATGGTAAAGCCTAGGTCAAGAACCTGCTCTGTGACCTGGAGGGGTTCACCAAGCATGTCCCCATTTGATGATTACTGGAGTACTGTTCATGTTCTGGGTTGCTGACAGGGGACTGATTGCCCTCAGTAGATCATTTTTGTGTTCTAGGAGGGGGTCGATTCACTGATCGTTCCCATGCAAAAGACTGCTTCAACTTTAACACCTAAACCCTTGTGTTGACATCCCATGTGCATGTATCCATAGTAACACATGGCTCAGTGACGGCAGGAAGACTGTTGGCATTGCTAGTATGGTTGCTGGGATCGATAAGATTCATTTTGGATGGCCTTGGTTTAGCACGGCACAGATGGAAGATTGATACATCTTTCACACATAGCGTAAGTGTACTGCCTGCATTCCAGTGTTTGGATGATAGAAACCCAAACAGTGAAGTGCAAGAGGATGGAGACAAAGCAGTCCTAAGTAATTCTATGATGATCTTTTAGCAAGTGATTGATTAGATTTTCCTGAGCGCTGCCAATTTGGTGGATGGTAGGAGAGAGAAGCTGAGTAAGCAGATTCTATTGTTGAAGGTGACAAAGTTTCTCAATAGAACCTGTCCTTTTGTTTTTCACTGAGCGCTACTTCAGGAAGGCTGATGACAGCCAGGTGCAGAGGCTTCACACTTCATTCTGCTCATGTTTTGGATACTACTGTCTGGAGCCAGCATCATCAGTACCAGGTGTGAGAGCAATCACCTTGCGCCAAGGCTACGTCTGCAGAAAATTACATATGACAGGGAACCACCTCAAACCGGTTCCAAGAACATACAGTAAATCCACATCCCATTTGGTAAATGAGTAACCACCCAACTTTGTTCTAGTTATTGTCTGCTTCACTGGCCAAGGAAGGGAGTACTCAAACTGTGAGACCAAGGCTGGTGTCTGTAAGACAGCCATTCTAAGATAGGTGAGGGGACATCTGAAGTCTGCACAACTTACTGGAGAAGCTGTTGAACAGCCCAGCACCTATATGTCTGCCTGATCAGAGAGGGAAGGAGTGTGACTACTATAGGGAGCACAACCGGTGCCAACAAGAACATGATAGGTCTCCCAGTGTGGTTTAGGAGGTGACCAGGAAGGGAACAGTTTTCTGAAGAACGATATGTGCTTTCTATCCTAACTATAGTATACCAAGAGGGATGAATACTACCACTGCTCACTGTGTGACAACCAGGCCAGCAGCCCTGTGCTCCTAAGTAGAACCAGGGAGGTGAGGTCACCATCCTCTGTCCCGCATCACTTCTGAGGATGCTGCTGGTGCAAAAGAGGCAAGTGTGTTGACTGGAAATGCTACATCAATGTCTCCCCAGCACAAGGTTACAAACCTGGGACTAAAAGTGAAAAAGGACTATCCTGTAAAAACTCACCTGTCTTTGAGGCACAGCAATATCATTGTGAAATCTGTTTAGCTCAAGATCACACAAACAAAATGTTGACATCCCTTGGTTATCATTTAGTAAACTTGCACCTGTGCTGTTATTGCCTAGATCCTATCATTCCTTTGAAATATTCCAGACCTGTAAGAGCTATAGGACCCCATAAAGGGTGGCGTATCTTAAAATTACCCTTAATGAGGTTTATTGAAAGCTGTACTCATCCCATAATTGTGTGTAGTTTTTAGTTTTGTTGTGGCCATAAAAGTACTTTTCCTTACTTAAAGATAAGCACTGGGATGGACAATGAATTATTGTGTCTGTTGATTGTTGAGATCTAAGACTCTGCACTCACGCTACCGCACTATGAAGCTTTTGATTTCTTGCCTTCTTTACCCTGAGAGTCATGTCTGGAAGGGGTTCAGGATACGAGCGGCACACAATCCAAACCACAGCGGTTGTGGCCCTGGAGAATCTGCCTGCTCTGTGCCCACCCCAAACATGGTTTCACTGAAGTGCTGAGTAGCCCACTGTGATCCCTTTTGGTAGGAAGAATACCCACAACATTCACAAAAGGAGAAGAGAAAAGCCTGCAAAGTTAGTCTCAGATGAGTGAAGAGGAGCTGCAACCAATCATGTAGACATATGCCACACTGTGCACTATACACCCTTTGCCAAGAGTCAAGTACCAATCTGGACCAGAGCCTAAACTCTTTCTTTCTATGCAGTCACTCTGGACTCATCTGGTTCGTGTTCTGGGTTTACAAAACATGAGTACTAGCACTTAGGCCCTCATTCCGACCCTGGCGGTCCAAGACCGCCAGGGCCGCGGGCAACGGAAGCACCGCCAACAGGCTGGCGGGGCTTCATTGCCCATTCTGACCGCGGCGGTAAAGCCGCGGTCAGAAAAGGGGATCCGGCGGTTTCCCGCCGGATTTCCCCTGGCTGGGCTGAACCTCCATGGCGGCGCTGCTTGAGATTCCGACCCCCTTCGCGCCAGCCTGTTTCTGGCGGTGAAAATCGCGATGGGTGCAACTGCACCCGTCGCACCCCTGCAACACCGCCGGCTCCATTCGGAGCTGGCTTCTGTGTTGCAGGGCCTCTTCCGCTGGGCCGGCGGGCGCTCCCTTGGCGGGCGCCCGCCGGCCCAGCGGGAAAGTCTGAATGGCCCCCGCGGTCTTTTGACCGCGGAGCGGCCAATTGGCGGCGTAAACTTGGAATGACCCCCTTAGTGTGCATTTTCGGTAAAAACTGCCTACCGCCGTGGCGACAGCCGCCAAAAGGCTGTCTCGGCGGCTAACAGCCATCTGCCATATTATGACCGTAGCCGAAATTCCGCCAGAAGGATGGCGGAATTCTGGAATTCCGGCTGCTGTCATGGCGGTGGATGGAGGTAAGGTTGCGCTGCTGCCACCAGCCAGCAGCAGCACTGCCCCAGTAAACCGCTGCAGACCGTATCACGACCCATGATACGGCTTGGCGGTGTTCTGCTGGCGGAAGCTGCTGCTGGCAGCAGCGTCCCGTCTCCTGCCGGAGGACCCCCTGAAATCAGGTAAGTTGGGTGCTCTGACAGGGTGGGGGGTGTGGGTGTGTGTATGTTTGTGTGTGCAGGTGTGTGTTGCATGTGGTATGTGTGTGCATGAGTGGATGTGTGAGTGCGTGTATTGTGCGTTGTGTGAATGTGTGTGTGCTTGTATGTATGTCAGTGTGTTTGGATGGGTGTGTGTGAATGGATGTATGCATGAGTGGGTGCATGTGTGTAGGAGTGTGTGTAATGGTGCGTTAAGGTACGTGTATGTTGGCGGGTGCGCCTGGAGAGGGAGGGGGGTTGGGGGGAAATCTGGGGAGGGGCAGGGAAGACCCTTTTCAGTGACAGGAAAGGAATTCCTTGTCACTGATAGTGCCTACCTACCACCATGGTTTTTGTGGTGGTAAGGAAGCCACAAAACCATGGCAGTAGGCGGGGTCATAATCTTGCAGGCGGGCTAGTGACGGCCGCCTGCCTGGAGACTGAAGTCTCCAGCCCGACGGCTGTTACCGCCGTGGCGGACAGGGTGGTACATTGGCGGTTTGGCTTGAGGGTGTGATTTAGAGGTGAAAACTATCTTGCCTTACGGCACTGTCACAGGGGTATGGGGGGGAATGGTTCTAATTTCATGTTTTAAAACTATCATTTTTAATAGGTATTTTTAAGTGCAGTGCTCTACAATGAAATAATGTAAAAGCTTCTATAAGTTAAAGAAAGCCCAGTTGAAAGCGTAGCCGAAACGCGTAGGCCGTTCACTTTTCTTTTAAATGTGTTTCTCACTTTGTTTAATCTAAATATTACAATGCCCAAAGAAGAACAATAAAAATGTTTTGAATTGGACCTGGAGCTGTTTGTTCTTGTGCCACCGTCCAACTGTTCCGGGCAAGATTTTACATGATGTTTGTTATATGATTTTCATGGCAAACATTTTCAGGGTTTGGCTCGTGCACAGGCTCCAAGAGCCAAGCCAGACCCTTGGCTTGGCTCTGACTCGGCTCCCCCAGTACATTTGTTGGCTCGCCCACGTCTCGCATAATTGTGTGTGAGTAAAAGGATCAGTGTGCAGCTGTGAGAGGCTCGACGTGAGAGGTTCAATGTCTGGGATGAGAGGGTTTTCCTTCACGGTGTGAGCCTCGCAATACCACAGTAGCTTAGAAGCTTCCCTCGACCTTCACATCTGTTGTCGTTACATTATTGCTTCACAAACCTTCAACGTAACGTAGGTTAATAGTTGAGGAGTCAATTCACCGAAATGCCAGGGGTGGCAAGTGACATCACATGCCCCTTCATCTTCACTTCCACTCACACACACACATACCTTCATATACATACAAGTTCACACTTACATACACTCTTTCTCACATAAACATACTTTACCCGCAAGCAAACACAACATAAATTTAAAAGCATTTTCTAGGTACCTCACCTGCCACGAACGGTCATATTCCAGCTAATTGTACTATATTTTTATTACACTAATAGTGAAAAATATATTATTATTCACTATAAGTGTGTAATAAAAATTTGACAGAAAATAAGAGTCGAGCCCCATCTGACGTCCATAACGACGAGCTGCTTCTGTTTCTGGCACTGAATTTGCCACCTCTGAGGTCAGGGGTCGCAAAGACAGTGCCAGAGGTCGCAAAGTGCAAGCCAGAGGTGGCAAAGACTCCTAAATGACGCCAATGAGCAGGGAAGTGGAAATTAGAGCAGATAGTGACAAGAGATTGGTGAGAAAGTAAAGGCGGTGCAAATGGGGAGAAATGATAGAGATGAAAATGAGGCATTATGGAGTGATAATACCGAAGAGAGGGGCAATTTGGGCGGGAAATAAACAGAAACAGAGTCAGCTGATATAGACAAAGATGAAGAGGAATATGGGAGCGGTCTGGAATGCTTGATGCAGGCACTGGTGGATTGGTAGCTAAAAATAGCTATGGGAAATACGTTCAAACGAACCCCATAGAGTGCTCAGTGACTGAGGAAATTAGTTCGGCCATTTGACCCGATTCAGGCAAGAGACCCACAATTTTGAGGCAAAAGTGGCTTTATTTTGGTTGTCTTCATTCACGTCAACATTTTAGAAAATGGAAGTGGGAAATTAAAAAAAAAGAAAATCAGAAGAATGTATTTCTCCCATTGTCTTATACTGAGGGAGATGCAATTTCAGTCGGGAGATAGCCAAAATAAAGTGACGTTGGCTTAAAAAAGTAGGGGGTCTCTCGGCTTACCCGGGTCTACAGGCATAAAATTCCCTCGGCTTCAATAGAAGTCAATAGGGAAAATACATTTTCCCAAATATTTTTGTTTTCAAATCTCCCACTTTCCTCTTGTAAAATGTTGGCATGAATGCGTTCCCTGCATCACGCGTGACGAGGCCAATCTTGAATGCAGCCGGAATCATGCTGGGGTTTATTGCGAAAGCGTGAATGAAAGAAAACATTCTGCCTTTTGATCCAAAGTCAACAACTTGCAGCATCCGGAGTGGGTCCCCTGAGACACTAATAGTCCTTCCCTCGAACGATCTGAATTCTCAAGCACGGCCATCCTGCCCGCCTTCTGCAACTCATTACCGTCCTCACCCGGCGCTTCATCTACTTCCGCAAAACCGCTTTAAGGGGTCATGCAGTGGAAGGGGGGACGGTGAGGTTCTGACCAGGAGCAAACCTTGTTGAAAAAAAGTTAGCCTTTTTGTTTTGGGATACGTTTTGAAAGTTATTTAATCGCACTGCCCACTTTAGGGCTGCTGTGAAGCATGGATGCGAGCTACACAGATTCACAACATTTAACACACCATTTTGGATTAGTTTCAAACCTCAGTACAGGAGCTCTTTGAACGCACTATTCATTTAACGCATAGTACCAATTTAGGAATGTGGGTTTTAAAAGAAATACTCTATCTGTGACCCTGATTTCTTTCGAGCTGTAGGAGGCTGGCTTGGTTTGTAGTGGGTACCTAAGGTACTTACACCTTATACCGGGTCCTGTTATCCCTTTTTAGTGAAATGTAGGCAGTGTTCTAGCAGCTTAGGCTGTCTAAACGTAGCTATAGCAGAGCAGCTTAGGCTGAACTGGGAGACACGTAAAGCTCCTGCAATACCACTATAATTACACAGTACTTATACACAATAAAAGACAAAACTTAGTGTTACCAAAAATAAAGGTACTTTATTTTAGTGACACAAGGCCAAAAATATCTTACAGGCAATACTCCTTCTGGAGGTAAGTATTATACACAATATATACATTAGTAACCAAAATCAGGTAAGTAAAGTCATAGAATAGTGCAAACAGTAGAAAATCCACACAAACTATATACTAAAATAGTGTAATGTGAATAACAAATTCCTCCAAGCAAGTGTAGTGTGTAGAGGGGCACTGGGAGTGTAGGAAAACACCAGAGGTAAGTAAACTACCCCACCCCAGAGCCCAGGAAAGCAGGAGTAAAGTACAGCAAGTTTCCTCAGGACAGACTACAAGTCGTGATAAGAGATTTTGCAAGAACCAAGCAAGACTGCAAGCAAAAAACGATGGATTCCTGGACCTGAAGACATGTGGCGAGAGGAGACCAAGTCCAGAAGTCGAAGAAGAGTCCAGGAAGGACAGGAGCCCCTGCCAACCTAGAAGAAAATGCAAAAGTGGATTCTCCAGTCAGAAGAAAAGTACAGAAGAGCACCAAAGAAGATGGCTGCGGGTTCCTGCTTGGTGCAAGTGATGTCCCACGTCGAGTTGTAGGATGCAGGCTGTTTGCGTTGCTGCATTCTGCCAACAAGCCTTGGTTCAAGCAAGTAGGTGGTTTGCGTCAAAAAGGAGCTGCCTGGAACCAGGAGGGGCCTGGGGGTCTCAAGTCAGACTCAAGAGACAGAGGGGGCTCTGAGCACTTCAGAGAGCCCTCAGAAGACCAGGCAGCACCCACAGGAGTCCCAGAACATGGGGACAAAGAAGATGCAAAGTGCATCTGTCACAGCACTACACAGGAAGGTCCCACGCCGCTGTAAAACAACTCAGGGAGCTGTGCGTCGCAGGATGGAGTGCTGGGGACCTGGACTATGATGTGCACAAAGGTTTCTTGGAAGAAGTGCACAGAAGCCCAAGGAGCTGCAGAAGATGCGGTGCACACCTCCACCAAATTCGGACAGCTGGCACTTTAGACAGTCTGGGTCACTTCGGTCCACCACCTGTGTTCTAGGGAGCACGCTCGTCATCATGAGAGGAGAAGAAGAATTCCAGTTGTCATCGCAGAAGGGTGCCTGCAGAAGCAGGGAAGTGACTCCATCACTCCACAGGATATTCCTTCGGTTCTTCTGGTGCATGGTGAAGACAGGCAGTCATCAGAGCGTGCACACCTTGGAAACTGCTGCAAAAGCTGGCTGGAGCTGAAGTTGCAGGTCACAGGAGTCATCCCGGATACTTTGTTGCATTTACAGCGGTTCCAGGAGCAGTCTGTGGTTGATACCTACCCAGGTATGCACCTACCTGCTTGCACTGGCCACTCAGAGGTCTCCAGAGGGTCCCCAGTCCCTGGAATCCAAGATGACTAACTCCAGGGACACTCTGGAGAAGCGTTGGTCACCACCCCTGGGGTGGTGATGGAAAGGGGAGGAGTCACTCCCCTTTCCTTTGTCCAGTTTTGCACCAGAGCCGGGACTGGGGATCCCTGAACTGGTGTAGACTGTATTATGCAAGGAAGGCACCATTTGTGCCCTTCTAAGCATTTCCAGAGGTTCTGGGAGGCTACCTCTCCCAAGCCTGTAACACCTATTTCCAAAGGGAGAGGGTGTAACACCCCTCTCCTAAAGAAAATGCGTTGTTCTGCCTCCCTGGGATTGAGCTGCTCAAGTCCCATGAGAGCAGAAGCCTGCCTGTGACGTGAGAGCAGCTGGGGCTGCAGTAGAAACCTCAGAGAGCTGGTTTGGCAGTACTGGGGGTCCATGGTGGAGCTCCCAGGGTGCATGGAAGTGCCCCCCCATACTAGAATCAGATTGGGTGTACAATTTTCAGTTCCTAGACACCTCACATGGCCATATTCGGGGTTACCATTGTGAAGCTACATATATGTATTGACCAATATGTAGCGCACACTAATAATGACATCCCCATACTCACGGACTCCGGGAAAATGGGCCTGGATGACTGCTAGTGCAGGTGTGTCCTCACACACAGGTACTATGAACCTAGCCTTCAGGGTCTGAAGGTTAGATATAGAGGTGACTTATAAGTGACCTGGTGCAGTGAAAATGGCCATATGCTTACACTGTTTCACTCAGGCTGCAATGGCAGTCCTGAAGAAGTGTTTGTATGAGCTCCTTATGGGTGGCAAAAGAAATGCTGCAGTCCATAAGGATCTCCTGGAACCCCAATGCCCTGGGTACCTAGGTACCATATACTTGGGACTTATAAGGGGGGTCCAGTGTGCCAATTTAGAGTGGAATATGGAGTCACTAGGTTATAGTGACATATTTAGAAACAGAGAGAGCATGAGCACTGGAGTTCTGGTTAGCAGGACTCCAGTGACACAGTCAAGCATACTGACAAAACAGTAAAACGTACTGACATATAGGCCACAAACTATGAGCACTGGGGTCCTGACTAGCAGGATCCCAGTGAGACAGTAAAAACACACTGACAAACAGGCAGAAATTGGGGGTAACATGCCAAGAAAGATGGTACTTTCCTACATACACTGACAGGCATACTATATCACACCATACAATACAATACAAAACAATACTATGTATTCAGGCCATGCAATACCATAGTATGCAATGACAGGCCATGCCATACAATGACAGGCTACCACATGACATACCAAGCGGTACAAATACCTTATTATACAATGACAGGCCACATCATACCATACAGTGACAGGTTTACCATAGCATACCATACTATACCATATGCCAGGCCAACCCCACCATACTATACAATGAAAGAGCACACCATACCATACCATACCATACAATACAATGTGGACCATACCACACCATACCATACATTACTTTACCATATCATACCATGCCATGAAAGTCCATACCATACTATACAATGAAATGCCACAGTATACGATACTATAAAACGACAGGCCATACCATGCCATACAATACAATGACAGGCGATACTGTACCATACAATGATAGGCCAGGCCATGCCATGCCATGCCATACCATACCGTACATTGAGAGGCGAACCATACCATAAGACAGGCCATACCATACTATACAATGAAAGATCACACTAAGAGCATACCATACCACACTGTATATAGTTCATGCCAGACAATGCTATACAATGGTAGGTCAGGTCATACCATATAATGAAAGGCCAAGCAATGCCATACCATAAAATGACAGGCCATACCATACTATAGAATGATGGGCCATACTATACCATACTATGCAATGACAGGCCATATCAAATGATGGGCCATACCATGCTATACAATGACAGGCCATGCTGTACCATACCATACCATACCACACCACACCATACTATACTATACTATACAAAGACAGGATATGCCATACCATAATATACAAACACAGATCATATTGTACCATATGGAAATAGGCCATACTGTAATCTACAATGGCTGGAAATACTATACCAAACCATACCATATGGCAGGCACTACCATGCCATACTATACAATGACAAGCCATGGCATGCCATACTGTACAACATACCTTACCATACAATGACAGGCCATGCCATACCATACCCTACAATGACAGCCTATACCATACTATATAATATAAGGCCATACCATACTAGATAATGACAGGTCATATCATAGTCCTACTATACCATACTATAAAATGACAAATCATACCATACAAATTCAGGCCATGCCACACTATGCAATGACAGGCAATACGATACAAAGATAGGCTACATCATGCCATAATACAGAATGGCAGGCTGGACCAGACCAGACCATGATCAGCAATACCATACCACACAATGGCAGGCCATACTATATCATACTATACAACAGTCAATACCATAACATTTGTTAGCAGTACCCCTGCACACCATTAATAACTTAGTACCTGTTTGACGAATCTTCATGAAACCTTGCAGACCGTTTACGTTGGCGGATGATGCAAAGTGTTTCAATGTTTGGTTAATAGGGTGCAAAAATAAAAGGGGGGCCCAAAACACATTTTTTATGCCAATGCATGTTCCACAGACATTTGTTACTGGACGTAGCATGAACACGACTGAACAGATTTACATACAAATAGGCAGGATTAGTCATTGTGGCGCGCAGATGACTTTTTGGGGTACTACAGGTAAGTAGCCCAATTATTTGTTAAGTTATAGGTCATTTTAAGTTAGTTATATCTGTTGCTGCGGTATTTTCATGAAATGTTGCAGTATTTCACGGAAGTACCATGGTGCATAGCAATGACAAGTATTATGTGAGTGGCTAATGACTATCTTTACAAAAGTTAAAGGCAGCCGTTATGTTTTTAGGTTCACATTGTCTATGTTCTGAGTTTCACCCTTAGATGTAGGTAAGTATTAGGTTTGATATTTTCCCCTACTTATTACCACTTTACTAAGGTGGTAATAGGTAAAGAAAAACATTTTAAGTTTCTATTAAGTTTTAAAAAAAATTACAGAGTACTACTGCACTGCCTCAGGAGTACCACTACCAAAAATAAACAAAGAAAGATAAATATGTTAAGAAATTAACAATAAACTGTAATACTCTATATTTTACAAATATAGTGTACTACAGTGTCTTCCATTTTTAACATAATTAAATCTTCAGTAAAATGTCTAGGCAGTACCATGGTATTACCTAAAAATTACTACGCTGCTTAAATTTTTTTTTCTTTCTTTCTTTCTTTTTTTTTTTACAAAAATGCACACTTCTCCCCAAACTGCTGTAAAAATATATAGAAAATTATAAAGACATTTCTCTACCTACTAACACTTTAATAAAATGGTAATATGTAGGGAACAATAATAACACTTAATACTTACATAGATCTAAGACCCTAACACAACGCAGCAAAGCACAGAACACAAATTGTGCTGAAAATAACATGGCTGCCTTTTATCTTTGGTAAACATAGCTATTAGCCAATCAGACTGCCTGATAAGCATGTACTGCAGGATACCGAGAACTTACTGCAGCACAATATATAACTTATTATTTTAAAAATTAATACTTTAACACTACTTACACTATTCACACATACTAACAAAAATTAGTTTCCACCAATATAATCTAGTTCCCTGCCACATTAAATCTACATCTGTTAACACACTATCACGCTACATCTGTTTCAATTCCACACTCACTCTATGCCACTCAACGCTATTACACTCCACTCCACACCACACCACCACTCTACTATATGCTAAACCACTTTGTCACTCAACTCTACCACACTCAACTCTACACTGCTACACTGAATGCTACTCCATTCTATGCCACTCCATTTTACGACACTCAAGAGTATGCAAATACACTGTATGCCCTTCCACTCTACGCTACTCAACTGAATGCAGCTCCACTGTACCATACCACACCACACTCTTTGCTATTCCACTCCACTGTAGGCCACCTATGTGTACACCACTGCACAGTACACTATTTCTCTTTATGCCACTGCACCTTACACTACTCCTCTGTACGTCACTCCATGAGAATCCCCTGTACACTATTACACTGTGCATCACTACATTTTATGGCACTATACTCTATGCCGATCCACTCTACCAAATTATACTTTTGCTATTCCACTGTATGACATTCTACTATACGCTATTCCACTATGTGCCACTTCAATCTGTAACTACATTGCAAGCCAGTAACACTCGTTATTCCAATATACAGAACTTCATTATACACTACTCCACTGTATGCCACTACACTACTCCACTGTATGCCACTTCACAACACTCCACTGTACGCCACTGTACAGTACCGTATTACACTGTATGCCACCACAGCCTACCCCACTCCAATCTACTCTACAACACTCCACTCTATGCTGAACGCACCTCTATTTACGTTACTCCACTTTATGCCACCCCGCTCTAAGCTATTGGACTCTACACCACTCCACTCTACCCCACCAGAGTGTACACTACTTCCACTGTATGCCACTCCAGTACACGCCACTCCACTCTATGCTATTTCAATGTACGCCACAAAACACTACTTCACTCCACTCTACGCCAGGCCGCGCAACCACCCTCCACTGTATGCCACTCTGCCACAGCACTGCACACTATTACACTGTATGCTGCTCAACTGACAACACTCCAGTCTAATCCACTCCACTGTATGCTACTACACAAAACACCAATACACTCACCACAATTCCACTGTACCCAACTCCACTGTATGACACTCCACTCTATGCCACTCCACTCTAGGCTGCTCTAATATACGTTATTCAATAGTATGCCATTCCAATGTATGCCATTCCACTCTATGCCACCCTACTCTACCCTACCCTAAGCCACTCTAACTCTCTCCAACGTGCCTCTCCACTATACGCCGCACCACTGTACACTATACATTACTGTCATCTATGTCACACCACACCAATCCACTCTACCCTATTACACTCTACTCTGTTCCACTAAACAACACTCCATTCTACGCCAGTCTAGTGTACGCTATTCCGCTAAATGCCACTCCCCTGTATGGCGCCACAGCATATACCAGTAACAGTGTTATTTCACTCTACACCACTCCACTGTGAACTACTCCTCTGTATGCTACTCAAAACTACGCCACTCCACTCTATGCTGTTCCACAGTACGCCAATTCACTCTAGAACACTCTACTCTATGCCACTTCACACTACGGTATTGCACTCAATGTCACTGCAGTCTACCCCACTACACTCTACACAACTCCACTCCAAAATAGTTCACACTATGGTATTGTACTCTATGCCACTACACTGTGCCTCACTCCACTCTACATTACTCTATTCCACTAAACGCCATTCTACTCTAACACTCCAGTGTACACAACTACACTCTACACCGCTCCACTGTACGCTACTACACTATACCCCAATGCACTACACTATTCCACTTTATGCAATGCCACTCTATGCCATGCCACTTTATGCCATACTGTACACCACTCCACGGTACGCCACTCCAGTGTACGCCACTTTAATCCCTATTTCACTTTACACCACTTCACTCTACGCCATTCCATGCCTCTTCACTCTATGCGGCTCCATCTATGCCACTCCAACAATCCATTATATGCTATTCCACTGTACATCACTCCATTGTACACCACTCCACTTTTCGCAATCGACTATCCTACTGCCCTCTACCCTATTCCACTGTACAACAATCCATTGTACACCACTCTAGCATATACTATTCCACTATATGCCACTCTACTCCATGTGACTACCCTGCATGCCAGTAACACTCAACGTTATTCCACTCTACACCACTCCACTGAATGCTACTCCAGTGTATGCCACTCCACTCTACAGTATCACACTGTATGCCACTCCACAGTACACTATTACATTGTATGCCTTACACTCTTTCTCACTACACTCTATCCTGCCCCACTCTACAGCACTCCACTCTACAACATTACACTCTACACCACTCCCGTCTACTCTATACCACTGTACATCAGTACATTGTACCTCACTCCACTCTGCCATTCTACTGTACACTAGTCTACTGTATGCTACTTTACTGTACGACACTCCATTCTACACTATTCCACTCTACCCTACTCCAGTGTACACTATTCCACTGCATGCCACTCCAGTGTATTCCACTCCACTCTACGCTATTCCACTGTATGCCACTACCCCCTGCACTGTACCTCACTCCACTCTATGCCAGTCAACTCTAGAACACTCCACTGTACACCACTCTACTCTATGCCACTCCACCCTACACCATTCCACTGTTTGCCACTCCACTCTAACACACTCCACTCTATGCCATTCCACTGTTTACTAATCCACACTACACTGTTGGACTGTATGGCACTCCACTCTATGCTATTCCACTCTACGCCACTCCACGCCACTCTAATCTAATCTACCCCACTCCATGCCACTTCACTCTACACCACTGCACTCTAAATAACTCCACTGTACCCTATTCTACTGTACACCACTCCAATGTATGCCACTCTACGCTATTCACATCTACACAACACCACTATATTCTATTCCTCTATAAAACACTCCATTATACCACATTCACTCTACTCCACTATACAACACTATCTATACGCTAACACAGTACTTATAGCTCCAAGTTTCCAATTTGCATATGATATTTCGAAATGTGCAGTGTTTATGTATGACATTTCAAGCCTTAGGTGTGACATTTTTATCATAAGTCCAAAAAAGACAATGGATTCTTACAAAGATTATTCTCAGAAATTACACCATTTTGGAAATGTAATGGCGTCTAAAAGGGACCGTAAAGGGATTTGCAACAGCCTGGAACAGTTGATGATTACATTGCAATGCCTGATTCTGATCATATGGGCTCTAGAGTATCCATAAGGTAAAACTGGAAGGCTTTCCTGCTGCACCTGTCTTTCAAGACTCAAAAAAAGGAGGGGAGACAGAGGCAGTGCAGAGTAGCAGAGCTCCACAGCTCTACTCCTGGCACCAGCAAATGACAAACAGACTCACACATACAACACCAGGGGTGTTTGCTCCATCCTGAGTAAGAAATAAGGGGTGCCAGTCAGATACAGGTTTGGGTGAGCCACAGTCAAATATGTTAAATTTGTCCCAATGTAATTTGCCAATATTGCAGCACATTTTGCAGTTCCTGCACAGGTCTGCTTTGCATTTGGAGAAGCAACCTAAAAGATGTGAGGGTGGGTGTCTTATTTTCATCTCGTGCTGAGCCCAAAAAACAAAACAAAAAAACCTTACTTAAAAGTCCATCAGCTCTGCTTTTATTTGAGTTTTTCTTGGCTGAGGAGTACCTACAGCCTAACACTTCGATGTCAATGTGATAGAGTGTCAGAATATTTTACCTCAATCGGCCATCATATGGAGACAATGAATCACACAAATGTGTAAGTCAATGTACAGGAAATGTTACATAACACAATGAGGGTTACAAAGTATAGGCATCATATATCGTTGTTACTTTAACACAATGAGGGTTACAAGGTATAGGAATCATTACGTTGATACTTGTAGACATTATGTTTTATGAATGCTTGGTCTGAAGAAACATGTTTACAGTATTTAACAGAGATTCAGGTTGTCTCTGCTAATAATTCTAGTCTAACCTAAACCCTTTTTAGTAACCTCAGAATAAGGAAAGATTGATGAAAGTAACCCATATGGTTGTTAATGTGCACCTTACAGTTTGCATATAGCTTCTTGATGCCAAGTAATAGTCTCTGTGCTACATTAGAATGATTGAAACCTATAAACTGCAAACAACAAAACAATCTGTGTCAAAGGCAGTGACCCACTGAGCTATCTATATAAAATACAAATCTGTGATTTTCATGTACACGTGTTTTGCAGCAGGCACATTATCCCAGTATGCTACTTTATGACGAATCAAAACCAGACAAAACACAGATGACCCTAGTAAGTGCATTTAATCACCAGAATTTCTAGGTTCACGGACTTCGAAGTGGATGGGGGTAGAGGGATGGGTGAGTTATTTTAAGCAGGAAAAATGCATTAGATATATTTCTGTCACAGCAGGGGGACTGAGAAGCAAAGGGTCAAGTACATGGCCTAGAGTGCCTGCTTCTAAGCCTTCTAAGCTCCGGGATCACACACACGAGGGGAAGTCCATAGACTGAAAGTGGGAAAGTAGAAGTAGAAATCCTGATAGTGCTGTGAGCTGTGTGTGCGTGTGTGTGGGGGGTGGGGGGGGGGGGGGGCGTTCACAAGGTTGTCCTAGGTCAACAGAAAATAAAATAAAACTGTGGGTTGTTGTGTGCCAGGCTCGGATCCATGTGACTCCTGACAGCTTCAGGGAAGTGACAACAAGAAGAGGTTGTGGATTAGGGATTAAAAACTGCTATGTCATCTCCTAAAAAATGGCAGATTTGTCTCATTCTGGGCATGCATCATGCAGGGATCTATGTTGCCACATGCGTTTGTGGAGTGGAAAAAAGTGACCTCCAAGATTTCCCGTCCTTGAACACTCATTGAAAACGTTTTACAGACTTTCAAATAGCAAGGCTTCACCTTTTCAGCACTGATGGTCCAGCTGAGTTGGGGCTGGGGGGCAGCGGCGGTGATAGCAGGGACGTGCTCAGCGATTAATTACAACAGGATCTGCTTGGCCACGGACGGAGCCTGGATCACAGCTGGAAGCACTCGACCTCTTCCTCCACCAATCATGTGTGCAGAGTCGAAGGCTTGAGGTGTCTTACATCTTACTCCACACCCCAGCAGCGGAACGCAGTTAGCCTGGGACAAGTGCCCTTTTAGGTCTCTGCTGGGAGAAGCACACGTGGGCATGTAGCTGCAAAGAGAAGGAGGGGCCAGCTAGCTCTAAGGCGATGTTCAGTGAGGGCAGGGAGGCTTGGATGCTGAGTATCTGACAATCAGGGCTTTCAGGAAAACTGCCTGCAGCCTGACACACACAGTTGAGCACACACCGCCTCTGACTGTATAAACAAAGGGGGAGCAGGCTCATAAGAGGTGAGTGGCTGCACAACACGGCTCAACGCCTTTTTTCATTTGCTCAGCTGTGTCAGTACTACCAAGTGCCACAATGAGTGACAGTCTCCTTTGTTGTAGTGATGCGGGAAAATTAAAACAAGCATTTGCAAAGCAATAGGTCTCAAATTTTCTTGAGTTAGAGCTATTGGCATTGTAAATCCTTAACTGGACTTTTCTTGCCACTTAAATTGGTCAACCCTGCCTCGTAATTTCTTCTTTTCCAGCCATATAATTCCAATGACCCAGCATTTAACTAAAGTACTTCCATTATGTTCTTCCTCATGTTAAAACATAAACAATTATCATAAACCTTTATCAGACATAAACTTTTGGCATTAGAGTGTAATGCTCAAAACACCATAACAAAATTATAATTTAGGATGGATTGGAGGGTGAAAGGAAATAGGGAGTTGGGAGTAAAGATGGAGAGGAAAAATGGTATAGTAACAGTGTCATGGGCCCTGGGATAAGAGAAGAAAACGGTTGACTGGAACTTCAGTAGGAAAATACAGCAGTAATTAGAGTTGAGTGAGGTCCGTAGGTCTCTGAGCCCCAGTGCCACTGCACCTTTTGCTCCATTGAGGAGCGGATGAGGCAGAAAAATGAGAAGCAAAAGTAATACAACAGAATGAGAGAGAAGGGGTCGCAAAGAAATTTTAAAAAAAAGGAAAGAAAGAATGAGAAAATGAAAACACAACTAAAAAGAAATACAGCAAACGTGTGCGACAAAGGCAAAAAGGGAATGAAGCTAGTGAACGAAAGATAAAGAGGAAAAATAATGAAAAAAGTGTGAAAAGAAAGAGAAAAATGAACATTTGAGAAAAAAAGAGATGCAAGAGAAACAAGCAGCGAAAGAGCCAGGGCAAATATGTACTGACATGTACCACAAACACAGAATGGGTAAACCATTTTGACACTTCAAGTCCCAACATGTAACTTGTGGCTTCCACATACAGACAGGAAAAAGAGATTTACAGTAGAATGTGAATTGACAGATAAAGATAAGAAAAACACCAGAGAAAGGAAGGAAAAAAGATCTAAAAAAAATTAGGGGAAGAGAAAAGAACAGTGAAAGAATGAACCACTGATGAAGATAAAAAGAGAGAAATGAAACAAAAAAAGAAAAAAACAAGTTTTTGCGAGTTTGAAAGAGGAGGAAGCAAGAGGAAGAGGGAAATTTAAAAAAAAGGATAGGAGTAGAAATAAACAGTTGAGAGAGAGAGCAAAACTGTTAACGTGGATTTTAAGAGCTGGAAAGAGAAAAGTGGGTGATAAAGAAAACATTGAGAGTAAACAGAGTAAAGGAGAGAACAGAGTGAGATAGGTGAAACAGACACTCCCAAATAAAGATGACAGCTAAGAATATATTTAATTGGCTCTTCCACTTCCTCAAACAGAATTCAGAGTGTGGAACCGCAGGGGGCACTGGAGAACAGCAGGAGGTGCATTAGCAGAGTTGTATGTGAAAGCTCAATACAGCAATACTGGGGCACTGCAGACCAGGATTGGGGGTGTAGAAAGAGCTATGTACTGGCTCAGTGGTGGAATAACAGAAAGGCAGCGGTGAGGAATGAGAAATGGAGCGCCGCATAATTCCCGATATTGGAATAATCGGGTGCTGCAGGTTAGGGTTGAGGTCCACTGACAGAGTTGCATGTGGGCTGCAGACCTGGAATAGTCACAGACACACAAGGTCTGAAGTGAGGTATGTTAATGGAGCTATGTGTGGAACCTAGTACTGGTGTGTCAGTGTTGCCAAGTGTTAGCCTGGAGGTGCACTGATGAAGTTGTGAGTGGTGCCCAGCATGGGAGTGGCATTGCCTCTGAACCACAGAAGCGAGGAGCCCTGAAGGGTGTGTGTGTGTGTGTGTGTGTGTGTGAGCCTTAGTACTGAGAAGAAATTAGCACTGAATGATAGAACTGATGGATTCTGGCAGAGCTGTGGTGGTTCCCATCAACAGTGGCGTTGAATGTTAGTCTTGAGGTGCACCGCTAAGCTGTGTTTTGCTCTTTTGGGTCCAGTATTGGTAGGCAGTGGGACTGAATATTAGAATTGAGCTGCTGTAATGGAACTGTATGTTCGCGGGGGTCCCAGTAGAGGAAAGAAAGAGGCCTCGCCAGGGTAGAACAGATGTGCACTGTTGGAGCAGTGCCTGAGGTCCCAGTACTTGAGCAGCAGAGTGTACTGACTGCACAAGAACTGGGATGATCTGGCAGAGAGCATGTGTGGGGTTCCTGGTACTGGCACGGCTGAAGGCTTGGGGGGGGGGGGAGAGAGCGAGAGACAGAGAGAGAGAGAGAGAGACACACAGAGAGAGAGAGAGAGACAGAGAGAGCGAGAGAGAGACAGAGAGAGCGAGAGAGAGACAGAGCGAGAGAGACAGAGAGCACGAGAGAGACAGAGAGCGCGAGAGAGAGCGTTTCTTTTTTTGTTTTGTTTCCTGGCACTGGCCCATGGAAGGGCGGGTACCAGAGAGCCCACAAAAACCAAATGTGACCAAGATAACGCTCTGCAAATGAAAATGGAAGCTTCCCTTCACAGGAGCAGGAAACAAAGTAAAAAAAAGTCCCCTACACACCAGATAAACAGGACAAAGAGTAGCTATACAGTAGTTGGTCCCTGTTCACACACAGAAGGAGGGACAATAAGGCATGACTGACCACTAGCAAGCAAGGATTTTTAAATGACACAAACTAACAAATTAACTAACTGGAAGCCCACAGAAGAAATATACTTAAAAGTATTCAACAGATCGTATGCTTACACTCAAGGAGAGATTCAAGATTTGTGGCACTTGGCAGGGCTCAGTGCACTTTACAGCACTCTCCTCCAATCTACTGTACCACACTCCACTTAATAACACTACACTTGACAACAGTAAACTTTATTATTTCGAACCTATTTTTACTAAAACTAAAAAAAACATTGAAACTCAAAAGAAAAACTAAAGGTTGAATCTTTGTTATAGTTTAGAAAACTAATTATTATTTCTATACAAAACAAATGTAGATTAAACAAGCATTAGAAATTCTTCAGTTATTTACAATTTACGCACCACCTTTAAATTAGTATGTTTATTTATTCTTTAGCTCCAACCAAAAGTTAAAGTACACAAAAATGTACATTTCTAAACCATATTGTTATAGCTTTAATCCATAATTTATGCAACACCTTCACACTTGTGCACCTCATTACACAGTGTATTCAAGTCAGAAGACACATTACATGAACAATAATGTGTGCCTTCTTCAGGAGCTGCTTATACCATTTTATATTATCTCACTTGTACCGTGTAACCAAATAGTATTTACAAGAACAGTCATGACATTGCAAATCAAAACTTTTGTGAGAACAGAGTGCATGGTAGAGTGGGGTTTTAATGTAATGTGGCTACCTTCTTGAATACACTGTGTATGGAAGTGTGCAAGTTATAATAATTTGAAGGAGGCAGCAACCCTACGCATCACATAGCCTTTTGTTGCACATGGGGTGGGGTTGGCCACAGGGCTTGGCAGCAGCCAGGCCCTGCTTCCAACTCCACACAAGCAGCCACCCAGAGGCAAGCAGCCAACCCCACACCACGCATGGCCTGAGCTTGTGTCTGGCTTTAGCTGCACAGCCTGTGTTGCTGCCAGGTCCTGCTTCCAACTCTCCTCAGGCAGCCAACCCCACACTATGCTCAGCCTTTAGCCGTTCATATCATGGGGTGATCAGTGGGCCTGCTACAAAGCATTCTAGCTAAACTCCCAGCAGGCTGCCAGCCCCATACCGTAAACAGTCTTAGCGTGAGCAGTGTAGGGTTGGCCTTGAGGCACCAGAGACACATTCCATAGAACTAAAACATATATATTATGGGGAGGAGGTGTGCAGCCTCCTCCCCAACCCTTAATGTGCCCCAGGGACCCCACCTGGGGTCAAATCCAATTAAACTGGAGAGTAGAGGCTGTGCAGCCCCCCTGTCCCCGAGGGAAATTACGCCCCGGGAACCCTATCCCATGGGGCCAATACATTTTTAAAAAACAACTTAAAAAAAAATCTTTGGTCATTGTGTTTCCTCATGGTCTCCAGCGCAAGTACCTAGTGTCAAGGTTTCCCTGCATTGCCCTTTTACACTATTTTTCAAAAAACATTTTCAGGACATAGGGACAGAGTCCACAAGTCCTATAATGGTGGGTACAACATTTTGTTCTATGTTGTGGCCAGTCAATCAGATTGCTCTGTTTCGCAGGTCCGGATTCTGCAATTTCTGTTAATATCCCCTTCTTCATGGACAATTAACAATCCATGTGGGCCCATGACTCAATTCCCTCAACATAACAGAATATGCAGTTTCATCACTTAACTGCACAAAATAACTGGGCTTCCTCCTGGATGGGACATTAAACTTCAAGTCCACAAACCTTTTAGAAAAAGGAGCAAAGGAGCACAATTACAAATTACACCGCTGTTAGGTTAAACTGTTCTTTCCTGATGAAGGCTTTAAACAAGTTGTCAAACCTATACAACCTCTAGTCCTATCACAAAGATATTATGGCAACTCCTTGTCAACAAGAATACCTAAGCTACACCTTGCATCCCAGAAACAACTTTACATGTGGCACTTAGGCTAGCCTCATGGACCAGGAAGTACAACCTTATCCCATCAGTTATGCTCTTGCTGAACTGAGCTCTGGTTAAAGCTAGAAACATAATTTAACTAAAGTTACTTGCACTATCCACATAGCTCTCAACTTAAAAACTTCAAATTACCTATCCCAGCCACTGGCTGTCTCAGGCACACAACAGTAGCATCAAACAGCATAGCTCACATACCCTTATGCTGCAATACCATGCCTGCTGAAAGAAAAGGAACCTGAAACAATCTAGCTGCAGGGATGCTCTCAAGCTGTGGAAGTAGTTAAAGGTAGGTAAGGTGGAATCTAGGGTCCAGGGTTTGGCAGAGGTTAAGAGAGGTTAGCGTGATTTTAGGATTTAGGGGTGGGTGGAGGGAAGGGAAACAAGCGTTACTTTAGTATTTAGGAGTGGGTAGAAGTAAAGGGAGGTAAGGCAATTTTACGGTTCCTGGGGAAGGAAGAGGTAAAAGGGAGTATGAGATTTATTGATGGGGTAATAAAGACCATTACAATAAAAAAGCATAAACTACAGTACATTAAAAATAACAATTAAATGAGACTTAACTCAGATGTTCAGATACCACTAAAAAGCAACCTTGACCAATCTCCCTTCACAGTTAAAACGTCTATGAAAGAGAAGCAATGTGCGTGTGTCCACACATATGCACATATAACATGAGTGGTAAAGGTCCCCGATGTAATGCCACAAGTTGTAAAGGACAATATGTGGTAGTACATGCTTGGTGAGGGCATGTGTGGCAATGGCATGTGTAATAATATTATACATCCCCTATTTCTTGTTGGGGTATAATCTTGGGGGATTTTAAAATCATGACAGTTTGTGGTATAAATAATATAGATTCTAGTGGTGCTTTGTGTTTTGTGGCACTATATCCTCTTCAGACAAACACGTACCTTTTATATAATACAAAGAGAAACAAAAATGTTTCCCTGGCATTTCATAACAGCAACCTAATGTAGGTGGTATCTAAAACAGACATTTGTATATTAATCATGCATTTATTAAGGAACTTTGGCAATATCAGTCATCTGGGCTAAGGTCACGTGGCTCCACTTCCTGGGAAGATTCAGAGTCAAAGATGAAATAATGTCACTGCCACTAATCTAATAAAGTTCAACAAGCGGAATGTCACCACACTACCGTTTATATTCTAGTAAATTGGATCCCATGTCGCAGGTTCTATGATATTGCAAATCACACACTTTGCAGCCACAAATCGTTAGGTACATAAGGCCGTTAATGTAATGTCATTAAGGTCCACAGGCGTGCAACGTCATTTCCACTACTTTTGATATTGTGGTAAAAATGGATGCTTATGTTGAAAGTTTTGTGATTTTGCGATTCACAGACTTTGGCGCCTCAAAATAGTTTCGTACTTCAGGCCTTTAATGTTTGTTATGCCTCTCGGAATTTGCATTGCGCCCTGTACACTGGCTATTATTATTAACCAACTACCATCATCTTTCAAAAATACTACAAAACCTGCCTCTTTATTGCAGTAATGTATTTACCCCTGACATGTTAAAAGTGCATAGGTTACTTGCTAGGACATACTAGCAAGGCAGAAGATTGGGTCCTTTAAAGCCCCCTATCAGCAGTGCTTAATTTGTGCTTGTTGCTTCCGGTGCGGAGCAACAGCACTTATTTTTGAGGGCCGGCACTCATTTTTCTGCCTCAAGCATTTACTGCCAGCAAAAGATACATATGGGAAAGATGGAGGAAGAGAAAAACGAAAAAGGGTCACAAAGGAAGAAAGCAGAAAGCTGCAACAGTGAGCTGAAGGGGCAGGGAGTGACTTTAAGTGGATTGGAGAGGCCAGAGATGGCTTCAGGATTACGCTGCCTCAGTATTCCGTGCTGGCACATTTAATTGCAGCAGCCGCATGTTTAAGAGAAGAGCTTTGGGCACTGGCACGTTTATATTTACAAATTAAGCACTGCCTATCAATGTGCGCATCCATATTTTTTCCACACTCAGATGCCCACAGGGACTTCTGTAGATGGAACTTGCTTCTTTACTCACCTTGTTCAAACCTTTCTTTAGGACTGCGTTTTCCTTTTCCAGCTGCAAAATGCAACGTTGCAGCTCCTTGTTTTGCTCGTCTGTTTGCGCCACACTTCCTTGTAGGTCTGCTACCCTCTCGTGCAGGAGCCTCTTCTCTTTGTTCAGTGTTTGCAGTTCACCTTCCTCCACTTGCTCTCTTCTTTGCTTCTGCTGGAGCACCTGGAGACAAGGAACGATAATGCACAAGAACAATACATAAGCATACACAAAATAAGGCCACAGTGCATTATACTCGCATGCCTCTACTGGCCCACTCCATCTCCCTACCCATGACACCCCACATACTTTTCCACCAATTCCAGTGTCCACAATTGATCTCCACTTGTTTCTAACGTCTACAGTGCCTGACCCATCTTCCTTCCACTCTCCACAACCTCTCGTTCCATCATCCATTACCTCTGTGCGAAACATACCTCTTGGAGGGTCCCATTTTTCTCCTCCAGTTCCCTACACCGCAGTTTCACTTCTCCCATCTGTTGCTGCAGCACCTGCACTGTCTCTGTAAAAGTATGGTTCTGTCTCTTGCTGTCAGACAGTGCATGTCGCATCGAATCCAAGCGCTCCTAAAGGATTGTCAAAATAGATTGCGACAGTCAAACTTGTACTAAGCCTTCTGTGTTTGAGATACATCTTTACAAATGTGAAATCGCAATTCTGTTTTTGCTCAAACTTGTATAAAACTAAAACTTAAAAAGCTAGTACTGCAGTAGAGGGCAAAGTTAAAACAGACCTGAAAACTAACCCTGTTTTGGATCAATCAACAGAAATTTAGAACTTAACCCCGGGGATCCTCCGGTGGAGGCGTCACTCTAGTATTTTGACATATTCTGGGTGAATAGTAATTACACACAGAGGGCAGAGTGGTGACGTGGAAATAATGGAATCAAAGGCAATGAGATATCCAGCACAATATTTTGAAGTGGACTCTATCATGTCTCTTGGGCTTACTAGGCTTTTTGGTGTGTGGCTATAATCTTCCATGCCTTTTGCCATGCTTTGGTGGAAAGGGGAATCCAAAGAATGGATATACTCTTTACAATCAATACATCAGCACGTTGGAAAACTATCAGTCGCTGCTGCACCCAATTGATTAGCTTCTTCTGGTTGTCCACGGATAAGCTCAATTTGGGGACGACCTCCTAAAATTTCAATTAGACTGTTTTGTTTCACTGATACAAAAAGGTCCTAACCAAATGGGTATCCAGTGACAGGTGGGGCCCACCTTGAACCATAAGGAATGCAGTGGCTTGTTTTGTTTTTCTGAACATATAGTTGAAGCTATTGGAGAACAGGAAGGGAGATGCTGCTCCGATACCCTCTTATAAATACTTACTACAAAATGTTATTACATACACATGCTCCGGAAATCTACAGCCTGAAAAACGCTGCCATTTTAGTACTCAGTCAGTGGAAGGAGGTTAAGAAAGACATGGTAACAACCAAAGGATTATGAAGAGCCGTCGAGTAATACTAGGCCTGCAGATTGAACACTGCATGGTGCGCTTAGTGATATAATTTGACAAACCTAGCAATATGTTTGAGAAAATTATTTTGCTTGCTCCTATTATTGCTGTTTGGTGGTAGGTGAGTGCTGGTGTACCACCTATATAGGTTTGTGCCTGGACAAAGCCAATGTACATACAGTTAAAGATCAGACTTTAATGTACAGAATGCGCAGAAAGGTAGGCAAGACTGTGAAGAAGGTTAAAATAATATCCAGACACCATAAATATAATTTAACGAGGAAGTGTGTCATCTGCTATAAGAATACAATTGCAGATATATCGTAAACCCTGTCATAGGATAAACAGGTTTCAGCATTTGAAGTAGTATGAAAGAGATCCAACACCTACTTCAGGACTTGGAAATAATTTTCAACCCTGCCTCAACCCTCAATCCTACACCCCACAGATAAATGCAATGCCATGAACCTCTACTTCAGTGAAAAAATACAGAATATCTGGCAGTGTGTAGTAAACAAAAAGCCTCCTTCTCCTCTGACATCCCTGTTTCTACCAGTAATCACCCTTCAAACCTTGTCTCCCTCAGACTTTATCAACATCCCCAACTCCCTCATAGTCATATCCTACAAAAGGGGTGTCTTACCCATGTCCTTCATCAAAGCTCTCTCACCCTTACTCACCATTCTCAATGCCCCTCACCCAAGACATCTTCCCAGAGGCCAAATCCTTTTTTTCTGAAGAAAAACACATTAGTCCCTGATGACCTTGCCAACTAGCATACCTTCCCTCATCTACCCTTCACTGGCAAGATCATCAAAAAAGCAGTCTAGACTAACCACCAAGATCAACACCACCAATCTCCTCCATCTCAATCAATACGGGTTCAGCAAATGATATTGCAAGAAGATACCTGCTTAAAAAAACCTTTAAGAAACCCTTTTTCCCCAATGAAAGACAACCTCTGGTTCAGCTGCCTTCGCCACCATTGATCATTTCACCCTAATCCCCACCTTGAAGTTTTAAATGGGATTCACTGTTAACACACTTGCTTTGTCTCATTGTACCTATCCAACCAACATCAGTTCATTCAGATGTACCCCACCAGATTGCTGAAGATCCTGGTTACTGGCAGAGCATTCCATGGTCCCATCTACCCCCACCCCCACATTTATCCTCCACAAGACACCGGTCACCAACTACAACATCAACTAATACACCAAAAGCACACAAATCTACTTGAAAGTGTCCTCCTCTTCAGACATTCAATGCCTTAAACACTGCTTGCATGTCATACCAACGTGGATGTCCAGCTCCTGCTTGAGGGAAGCAGCCTTTAGAACACAGCTGTTACCACGCAATACCCTTACCATGCATCCATTACAACACATATGTCTTTACCACGCATGCCTTTAGTACACACATTTTTACCCCACATTTGCCTTTACCACGCATGCCATTACAACGAAATGCAAGTATTTGCAGCTAAGTGTTCAATATTACCTAATGGCGGTCACCAGTAGGTAGTTATAGTTAGTAACCAGTTTCCATAGGAAAAGCCTTTTTTGTTTTGCCAATAACTTTGGTGCCTTAGGGATTTTAGACACAACTATAGCCCGAACCGCTGGATGGAATTACACCAAATGTGGCAGAAAGGGAGCTCTTGGCCCAGAAAGAGCCTTTTTTGTGATTCAGTGAAAATCCATTTAGTAGTTTTGTAGTCACTAACGGAAAAAGAAATATAATTATCAAGGGATGCAGATCCGCCATGGATAAAACAGTCCCATGCTAACATCTGAGTGGCTGCCAACAGTTCAAACAGGAAGTGGTGGCTGCCATTTTGAGAGACTGACTCAGCCAAGCCCCCCCCCCCACAAAAAAAAAAAACTAAAGAAAATGGGCAGGATAGGAATACCCGACCCCCTAGGCCTGGAGCTGGGGTCCCCCAGTGACCCCACCTAGGCCCCAAAGCATTTTTATTTAAAATTGCCAGAAAATAGCAGAGGATCTGCGAATCCAGACAAAAAAATAAAAAAAAACAAAGTCACAAGTGCAGTCTCCTCAGCTTGTTTAACATTTAGACCCCCCCCCAGTGGGCCAGGTCCCAGGTACATGGAATATTAAATACTGTGAGGAGGGGGGCTCACACACCACCCCTCCCCATTGCCTACCTTGGCCCAAGGGACTGGCCCCTCCCCATGGCAAGCCAATAGATTTTATTGGTGCGGAGATGCACGGCTCTCCCTTCCTACGCCCATTAGGAGCCCCAGGGTCCAACTCCCAGGGGCTTTATAAAACAATTGGAGGGGGGGCCATGCGGACCCCATTCCTTTGGCCAGTAGGGCCCTGGGAACAGCCACCCTCCAGGGCCAGCTCCCTATGTTACAAGGTGTCCACCCTCCGGATACAGTAGTTTGCGGTCACTTAGCTGGAGCATTGATAGCTCCCACCAAGCAAGGGCAAAGTAAGTCAGCTCCCAACGGTCGGGAGCAAGAAAACCAATCCCTCCTGCTAAGAGCAGACTATTCATCTGTTTTCCTACCTGCTGTCAAGCGGGCAGGAAGACAGATGAAGCAATTTTTCCTGCACACAGGGAGCAGCAACAGTGGACTCTTCTTGGATGAATAAGCAGGTGAGGCTCCAATTTGGCAATGAAGCTAATGCAGCACTGCTCAATTGGAGCACAATCTCTTCTGCAGTGACTGTGACAAGCAGGATCTTTCCTGTCCTCTCCTGGCGGGAGAAGAGTCCATCCCTCATCCTTTTATTTATTACGAGTATGCAAATGCGCAAACTTACCTTGAAGCTCCATGAAAAGCGCCTGCTACCAACCCCCATTGCGCATTGCCAAAGGCCATGCTTGAGCCAGGGTTGGGTGGCTTGGGGTTTGGCCACAGGGCCTGGTCGCAGGCAGGACCTGTGGCTAACCCACGCCTTGCACGGCCAAAGGCTGTGCGTGACACGGGGTTGAATTAATATAAGGTAATTTAGCAATGAATGTTTGAGATCTTCAAAATGTCCGTGAGAGGTTCCATGAAAAACCTGAATTGCGTGGGTGAGAGTGTGGAGCCTTGGGGTATTCCAATTGTTACCAGTGTAATGTCTGATAGGGATTGGTTGATTTTTATTCTTGGAGTTCTTTTGTGAAGGAAGGAAGCAAACCATTTTAAATCGGGCCAGATAACCCCATCCTATTTTCAAGGTCCATCATGCTGTCACGTTTGACCATATCAATCCCAAGGAGAGATCAAGAAGTATAAGTAGACAGGATTTATTCTGATCAAGCTATCTCAGGGCATCATCAAAAATGTGTGTCAGAGTTGTTTCAGTGATATGGCCAGTTCTGAATCCAGACTGGTACTGATCTAGAAGTTGGAATTGTTTAATATGTTTGCAGAGTTGTAGGAAATAGAATTTAAAAAATCTTGGAAATTCACTTAAAAAACAAAACAAAGGTAAGAGGGGCGTTACAGTTAGGTTCAGATTTTACACAAACAAAATTATAGAAATTTAACAGATAGAGTTATACTTAACTCAAGACAATATAACTTGTGCTCCAAGGTAACTTATCCTTTTGTCGTAGATGTACTCTTGCTCTAGGCAAGACTGCTGGTTTAGGGATGACAGCACTTTTGTTTGTAGGCGATTAGGCCAATCCTACAAGTCGCAACTGTCGGCCCAACCCTCCCGGCACACAAGCAGTACTTCACCAAAAACTCAAACAATAAAAGGTGATTTGTGGCAGCCTTTGTGCCTGGACTCAAGAGTGCAACATCTCAGGGGGTTGTGGTTAAGGAAGATTACCCTTTTCTCACATGAGCAACATGTCTCAGTCACACACACAGGCAAGGAAAGAGATGCAGCAACGTTTTCAATAGGTTTTTCTTAACAAAACTGCAATCTACGATAAATTGCATGGTCTGTAATGATTAGGATAATGAACAATGCAAGAACAGAATTGTGAAAACAAGAGTCATGAATATAAGGCCCCACCATCTTTCAATAACATGAAGTATGCAATAGATGTGAAATAGGCTTGAATACCCAAGCATGATGAACCTAATCTCTAACCTAAAGAGAGCTGGGTACGTTAAACCTAGTCTGCCAGTACCATGTCCATGAGAAGAGCCCTTCACCCCTTGTTACCTTGGAATGAGGTCCCTAGATCAGACTCCGTGAAAACACAAAGACCTGGTCAGCATCAAGGCGACATGTAGCATAGATAGCATCAATGGCATCTGGTAGGAATCCCTCTGATAATCTTGTCAGTGTGAGATGTATTTATACAAATCTTGTAGGACCCCTGACACAGGTATGTTCCCAAACAATAGATAAGAAGGCATGCTTGGGATGGCAATTATATAAACAATTGCCTGAAAAGGTACTTAATGATACTGCCACACAAAAGTGGGAAAGTACATGATGGGAATACCTATGTATCTCATATATCTTTGACGCTGATAGTGACGCCTTCACAGAATGGCACTGATAACGTGAAACTAAAACATTTGCTAACTATAAACTCGGCAGCCATCCTGGCAGAAGTAATTAAATAATTGTGCTAAAACAGAGCAAGCTAACTAGGTTAAAAGTCACTAGGTGACGGGGGCACAGGCCTGCAAGCCAAAGGCTAAGCTAAACTCCTGATTTCCCACTAAAACTAAATAGGATCCACTATACTCTAAGGTAAATATAACTCACCCCTCATGCTCTAGGGTAACTATAACTCACCACTATATCCAACAGATTCTAATATGGCTCTGGCGAGGTCCTCCTCATCAGAACCGCTCATCTGGTGGTCAGCAGAGGCCAAAATTTGGGATGATTCCCAGGTCCCATTTCCTAGTAAGACATGGGAGAGTGTCTATCTGCATCAGACACATCTGGTGATTCTCCAGGACGCTTACCAGCCCTAGGGGACCATGCCCTGCGACTAGACTTGGGTTGTGCACGTTCCAATGGTAGCCAATCATCTTTCAGGTGGAGCTTGGGTCAGAGTGCTATGTAGTCTAAGTTCTTTCTTTTCCGTCACTCAGTCCCATGATGTCTCTGGGGTCTCAAAGAAGTAGGACAGGGAATTAGTGAGCACCCTGAGTTTGGCCAAAGGCTGTGCGTGGTGTGGGGTTGACCACAGGGCCTTCCCATGGGCATGTCAAAGTCCTTGAGTGGCGCAGGATTGGACGACTATGGGGGGATTGGACGCTCTTTAATGTTTATGTCAGCCCTCTGGCTGAGTTAACCGAGTGACAAGGTTTTACTAACGTCTCATACGCAGATTAAACAACTTGTTATCATTGTCTCACAGCAGCAGTCATATGGCGTCATCCCTAAGTGCATGTTTGTCATATGTTGCCACCTAGATGGATCACAATTGTTTAAAACTGAACGCAGGAAAAAAATTAAGTTCTGGTATTAGGTAAGCACCTCAGAATGCCTGGTGGCCAGATAATTTTGGCCCTTTGCCTTCGCCCAATCCCAAGGTGAAGAACCTGGGCATTTGGTTTTATGAGAAGCTTTCCTTTGATGCCCAAATTACTGTTCTTGCTGGAGAGTGTTTTGGGACGCCGCGGTCCTTAAAAAAAGTTCTACACCTTCTCCCAGAATTTGCACAGAAAGCAATAGTTCAGACTCTGCTCATATCCCGACTGGACTACTGTAATTTTCTTTTTTTGTGTGTTACCCAAATGCAAATGAACGGGCTTCAACATGTGCAGAATGTGGCGGCTCAGACTCTGCTTTGCCTTCTGAGACAAGCCTCTATCAGCTTCATGCTTAAGAAACTATACTTGTTGCCGGTGAAACAGAGAATAACCTTTGAGGCCGTTTGCTATTGCTATAAGACGCTGTCCAGTTAAGTCCCATCTTACTTACAAGCTATGGTTACCCCTTTTGCATCAACGCAAAATCTGAGATCGATTGCTGCTAAACTGGCCGTAGTTCCAAGATTTTAAAAAGCTAGAATTGGTGGTTGTGCTTTCAGCCATTTGGCCCGAAACCCTGGAACTCATTACCTTTGGAACTTGTCTGTTTGGATTCAGTTAAAAACTCCTGTCCATGTGCATTTCCTTTTATTTGTAACTAGCATCCTAGTGTTGGGACACCTCATCTAGAAGTAGATCTATATAAATAGCATCATTATTATCATTATCTGAATGACACCCCCATATACATTAGGATCATCCCAACCTTGCTCCAATTTAGGGAATGGCTAAAGACATTTCTCTTTAAAGAACACACATTCTTGACTAGGGAGCTTATTTAGAGTTTGGTGAAAGGGGTACTCTGTCACTAATGTGGAGGATGTCCAGGCTGCTGCATTACAAGTGCATTATACCTAATGGCACTTAATATGGCAGACTGATTTCTACCACATTTTGATGTGATATCCTGTCTTCCAACCTCGAAATAGCATCCTAACTAACAGTGTGCATCCATTCTCAGAACCAAGTTACTCCTACAATAATGTATGGACTGTATCTTTGCTTTTAGACCCTGTACAGTGCTCTGCTATCTTTTAGCAAGGTTCACACTCTACAAACATCACATGCATCCTTATGCATATTCATTTGGTTATATTCTTACAACCCTCAGCAGTATTGGTCCCTCTCATGACAGAGCAACCAGATGTCTAATCAAGGTGAGGATCACAATTTTGATGTACTATTCCAGCGTAAGTCAGAAAGGTGGACAGCGGATTTACTCTTCTAAAATCAAAGTTTCTGGATAACCAGCCCCATATTAAAATTTTCAGCTGGGAGAGGCCCTGTAAGGTACATCAAAATGAACCACGTATATGCTGGAAAAAGATGGTGTTGGCACAGCAGTAGATATTTACTAATCACATGACCTGGGAATGAGAACAGGTGCTCTTTCCAGGGAAAGGTATTACCAGTAATGTTTGATAATTGGGTGGGAGTGAAGCTTTGCATGTAAATTATGTTTCCACAGCTCACAGAAACCTTATAATAAACTTAAAGTGTAACAACCTTCCACTCCGTAGACTATTAATAGATGAGAGGCTGTCAACAGTTTCATATGAGGAAAAAGTGACGTGAAACATCAAGGCGGCAGCAGTAAAAGTCAAAAACAGCTGGAAAACATTTAAAGTGGACTTAAACGACCCCATAACCGGATGAGCATAACTGCCGAATCATGTAGGCTAAGAGAGCTAAAGAATTGTGGAGAGAATATTTAAATGGATTATAGCACGGTTGGCAACACTATCGTCATTAAGGGTATGTGGAGAAAGGATGGTGGGCTTACAGTTTTTTGGTGGGGAAGAAGGAAGAACATTTTAATTAAGAAGTGACAGGTCTAGGTTTAAACTGCATATTATATGCTAATGTTTGCATATACTTTACTCAATGTTTTTTTACCCAGATTGTCCTGCATTGACATTATACCCAATAAAAATAATACATTCAACCAAGCACTGGCAAAACCAGTAGGTTTGACTTTTCATTGGGGAAGTTCTCTCATAGGCATGCAACTGAGTGTGTTACCTTCAGCTGTTTTAGAAAGAAAACCCCATAATGAAGCAACATCTTGGGCTAGAGTACTACAGAAGACAAGTATAGGGTCGCTGTTTTAAGCTGACTCCATTAGCAGAGGTGAGCTGTACCCTCAAAGAAAAAAAGTAATGCAGGCATCAGAAAACAAGGTTTGCATGTTTAAGAAAGCCTATAAACGACAACATGGGGAAGGCCCTTTGGAGGGGTGGCAATTCCCCCACAACAACCCACCTCCCATTTTCAGTTTTCACAGATATGGGACTGTGACAGAGAGTTCTCACCCTGCCCGAATAGAAGTACGACTATTTCATATTAAGGAGACTTGCAAATGATTGTGGCATTGGTCTCTGCTCTAGGCGGCAGTGTCTTGGAGCTGGCTTACCCTTTGCTCTTTTTCTACTCTTTTGGGCCACTAGCTACTTCACAAGCAGGGACATCTTAAAGATTTTGGGGGACCTGGGCCAAACGTCTTTTGGGGGACCCTTTTTTGGAACAACTCTCAATTTATGATCCAATTTCAGCTCTTTCATGCCCTCTTTTGTTGGGTCACTGACAGTGCGCAGGCACATTAGTCCAAACCCTAAATATGTTTACATTTAATATTCAGGGTTAGTGACATGTTCTAAAAAATATATAATACAGCAGCAGCTCACTAATAGTACTGCAAATATTCTCTGCAACACCTTCTCATTTCTCAAATATCCTGTTTTGATTCAAGAACAAAAACCTTTTTATGGATGTTGCATGAAACAAACAACATTTCTCAGATTTTTTTTTGTAATAGACTCTTACACGTCACCTACATTAAAAATAAATGAAAGGAAAGAGGTATTAAAAACAAATTGTTTAAGAATTATTCAGGGTGATCAGGGCAAGACTTCAAAACATAGCTGGCTCTATCAGGGCACCCCCGCCCCCTCCCAGAAAGCCTTGGGCCCTGGGCCAGAGACCACTTTGTCCATGCATTAAAACATCTCTGTTCACAAGCAGACAAGGGACAGGGACACCGTTTTTCAAAAAGCAAGTTGAGAATCTAGCCCTCAGCCAGCTTGGATTTATGATACCCTGGATTGCTCAAAATCTGTCCAGAAATAGAGGAAGTCCAACAACTCAGAGCCATGAACCTGCAGTGTATGCTGATCTTTCCAGCCAAACTCAGGGTGCTCATTATACTCCCGGTTCTACTTCTTTGAGACCCCAGATGCAGCGTAGGACTGGGTGGTAGACAATGAGAAACTTAGACTACCTTGTCCTCAGCCAAGATCCACCTGAGAGATGAGACTGGCTGCCACTGGGAGATGCACAACCCAAGTCCAGACGCAGGGTGAGGTACCCTAGGGCTAGGAAGCGTCCCGGGGTATCACCAGATTTGTCAGATGTGGATAGGGGCTCTCCCATGTCTTACTAGGAAATGGGACCTGGGAATCAGCACAGGGTGTGGCACCTGCTGACCACCAGATAAGAGGTTCTGATGAGGAGGCCATTGCCAGAGCCGCATTAGCATCTACTGGATATAGGGGTGTGGAAAGACTAAGAACTGTCACAGCTCTGAATGGGTTGGTCTGGGCTGTGATTGTGACCACTGATACCATAGACAATATGACAATGTATTAGTTTGCCATTAAACGCCTGTACAGAGGAGGTCCACAGCTACTGCTAGTGCCCTGTATAGGTTGACTTAATGTTTTGTTGAATTCACCTACATGAATTCACCTACCAAAGCATCCATAGATACAGGTTTAATGACTGCTTGCTGTGTGGGGGATCTAATAGGTTTACAGTAACTCAAGCCTGGATGCCTGGTTGTTCTAGGCACAAGTCCACGCCAAAAGCCTTCAAATCTCCATGAATGGGTTCCTAATCCTGTTCTGGAATGTCAAATGGGCGAATGATCGCATCAAGAGGGCCACAGTCCTCCATTACACAAAACGAATGACTCTTGCTATTATCCTCTATGGAGAAATGTATTTGGCACTCTTTGACTATGATAGTGTGTTCCATGTAGGCTTTGTCAAGGGCTCAAGGTGGGCTGCAATACTCCTTCAAAGGTTTCCCTAGTGTTGTCAATAGTCACCCTGGATCCACAGGCTAGATTAGTGGGAGTAGAGGGCTGCCTCGAAGGTAAATATTACAATTTCTTAAGTGTTTATGTCCCACCCCAACTCTGTAACCCGCTTTCAAAGCAATAGTGGCAGTGGTACTGAAGTACCCACAAGGTACGATGATCATTGGAAGGAACTTTAATTTCTTCCCAAACCCAGAAACTGACTCTACTAGTTAAGTCGCAGGTGGGAGAATCAGGAGAGCTAAATTACTGGGGGACTGTTTGATGCCTGGAGATTGTGGCATTCATGAAGCAGGGAATATACCCATGCCTCAGCAGCACATAAAACCCTGACTTGTATAGACCTGCTGGTCCTCCCTGGATCAGACATACACCACACAACGGATTTGTCTATTCTCCCATAGGAAATCTCCGACCATTCCCCTGTCACAGTTTGATTGGAAGTGCTCAATGCTAACAAGCACCCTGTCTGGAGGCTTAAATGCATCATATCTGCTACACGACCAACATTCAAAACTCTTCCCGACTGACCTACAGGCCTACTTCAAGACAAATTACGGCACAGCTGATTCAGTGATGGAAAGGCTATCATAAGAGGGTTAGCCAAACCCTATGTAAGATGCAAACAGCATGAGAAACAACATCATATAGTTGAACTCGAGGACCAGATCTTGGCAATAGAATAACAATGCCGAGGGGAGGCTTCAAATGACTTCAATCGACAGCTCCAGCTTCATAGAGCCTCACTGTGACAAGTTACTCTAGAAGAGGCCCGCCAGGTTAAGGTATCAAAGGAGCAACCCCTTTTTAAACAAAAAAGCCATAAACCAGCAAGTAAAATGTCATTGTGTTGCAAAGTACGTACATTAAAGAATACACACTTTCTACAGCCAATCAAAAGGGCTACGTAGGCCTATCAAAATGCCTATTTACACAGCATGCTGTTACCCCAAAGGGAGTCAAGACGCTAGTGGATCGGACTAAGACTAAAAGACTGATGCAAAAACCATCTAGGTTCATTAAGACAGCTGTGTTTCTATTGCATTATGGAACAAGACTTGGCTAATAGGGAGAAGTCTATTGGTTACCAGTACTTGACTTCAGTGCTTGGCTGCTGACTTGAGAAAGCTCGACCACCACATTGATCTTCATTGGTACACAAAGAAGATTCAAATGAGCTGATGAAAGGCAGTGTACTTTAGAGAAGACTCAATGACACATACAGACAGCATGAAATATAGTTTTATTTTCAGTAGGAAGCCACTGAAGGCCTTTTCAATAGGAAGTCAATGAAGGATCAATAGATAATGAAATACAGATGAATGCTTGGGAAGTTTAAGAAGCTAAACAGTTGCATTTTGTACCACGTGGAGCTGAGAAGTCAGACATATGGCCCACATGCAAATAATTGCTATAACGAGAATATAACAAATTTCTTGCAATCCTAAAGCATCTGATGATAGTTGAGCTCTATTACCAAAACCTAGCGGAGACACAAATGGATTGTTTAACCATTAATGGAATGCCATGGCCTTAACGGACACAAAAAGAACAAGTGATGGATGGAATTCTGAACAATGTCAAATATTCACCCCCAGTACAGAGATCTGGGCCTAAATACATAATTTTTCTGCTACCTATGCCATTCCACTTTGGACACAGCCATGTGCAAATCAGCCTTGATCCTGCTCCCCAGGGGAACAGTCCAGCCCAAACTGCAACGCCAGGTCCTCCCTGGACTGGAAACCATCATCCTTGGACCGGTTTCGGGGTATCACCCCTCATCAGCCAGGCTAGCTTGAATCCAGTGGCGCAGTGACCACAGGATTCATGTATGGGCATTAACTAAAACTGATAAATTCTAACTCAAAAACTAAAATGTACCTCTCTGTAAATCAGAACTTAAACTTCTGCAAAAATAGGGATTAAATCCAAAAAACAGAGAAAGAAAGAAAAAACTAAATGAAACAAATGCAAAAGCTTAAATTCTAATAAAACTTGTGCAATAATTGTAAACATCTCTACATCAGAGAAGGTTAAGCATATGGATCTTTGCTATGTGCCTTTGTACCCTGCTAGAATTTATGTCGTTTTTTTCATCTAAATCTTTATTCTTTGACACCCTACAGCCAACATTGGCCTTCATCAAGGTGAGACCCAGTCTTGGGTGGCAGAGCCAAGTACACCTCATGATGCTTGTTAACAACCAGACTTTGCTGGGGCTCGACCCAAGGAGTGATGATGAAGAGGAGACTTGAAACATGACTGAGGACTTGTTAGTGAACCATTGATGAGGCAGATACTCCTGCTGCAGTTTCAACTCGTCAAACTCAACACTGAGTAAGAAGGGATCTCACAGTCGAAATTAGACAGATTTTGAGCATTCATCAAGGCACACACTGGAGCTCCTAGGCCCACTGAATTTTGGCCTGTTAATTTACACTTGTTGTTACCTCATGGGGAGGATATACAATGCCCTCTTGTTTGCAATCAGCTCGAGGAGGCCTTGTCTAAATTCACTATTGGCAGGTGGTATATTATGCTGTTGTTATCACCTCCTATTCACTTCTCTGCCCACAGTGTTTTTGCATGTTTTAAAAACCAAGCGGTTGCCACTGGACATTTTACATACTTATAGGAAAAAGTAGAATAACTCTTTTTTCTAATTTGCTCTTTGTTTTGTTGATTGGCGGTTCTTCTTTGGTTTTTAGATGGTTCTAATGTGTTTCCCAATTGTTGGGTTTTGCATGATGTTTCAGGGATGGGTAACAGATATTCATGTTGAAAGGGAAGCGTCAGTGGTGGACAAGCAGTTGGTATTCTTAATTTTAGGGTTTTCTTCTTTTCTTAACTCTTTATCATCAGGTAGTGGTTCACTGACATTCTCGGACGGAACACTTACCTTCCACCTTTTCTTTAACGGATGGCTATTGAATAAAATGCCTTTAATCTTCCACCTCTTGGGGGTCCTATCCTAGAATGTCAATGGCAAATAATGGAAGACTGTCCAACAAGTGGTTAGGCAACACTTGCCTTACATCCTTCTTCTCCAAGAGACTCAACTAGTGGGATTGCAGTGCCCCTTCTTGTGGTGTTATGACTTCACAAATCTCATGCATTCCAGATTTACTACAGAATCACATATGGTTGCCATCCTTCTTTGCAGGAACGCAACCTTTTCACGTTCATCGGGATACCCATGACAGGCACATATTGGTTCCAGGTCTCTGTAGCAGCAAACCTTTACTTGCCTGAATTAATATGCTTTGCCCAGAGGACCCAGCATCTTTTTTCCCCTCCTTGAATTCCATATTGCTGGACGTCCCTCAAAGTATACAATTAGTTGCTGGGAACTTGGTGTATTGGGCTCAGACCTAGATCAATTCTTCACCTGGCCCATCACTTGTTTTGACTGCATTCCTATCTTAAGATCTGCATATTTCTAGGCTTCATGGATACGTGGTGCATGGCTCACCCCCCAACCACACTTCCTTCTCTGAAGTACAAGAACTAGACTAGATTACTTGCTTATGCCATGGGCTGTTTCACAAAGAGACCTCTTATACCACTGTCCTGTTCTACTTACCTTGGGTCGCCGGAACCGAACAGACAAGGGGCCTATGAAAACCCAACATGTGGTGGTTCTCAGATGATGTCTTTATGGCGCATTTATCCGAGTCCTACATTCAATTTATTCTGAGATTGGTAATTTGTACTGTCATGCTCTAGAAAGCCTTTAGATCTGTACTTCCTAGGCAAGCTATGGGATACATTTACCAATTAGAGGGAAAGGCACCATACAGTCCCCCACCATGGGGTCACCTGTTGACCTAAACCTATGCTTAGGTACTCTGGAGACCATGCTGTGTTCCTGGCCATGGAAGTCTTGTAAAATATTTTGCAACTGTAGTTGACAGATGAGTCCAAGAACTTATAATTTGCTTTGCAACATAATGCATACACAAGCATGGGGACAAAGGAAGCAAGCTGGTCTAGTGGCTTAGAAGGCAGGATAGCCCATTCAAATACACAGGACAAATTTGTACTGGTTCTGGTGCCCTTATTATGGAAGGTAAGTGGTGGTGGAGACTTGGGGAAAGACTGGATTTTACATTAAAACCCTAGGACCTAATAGGTTCTCACTGTAAATAGTCATGTGTCTTTCCTATAAACATGCTCCAGATATCACATAAATGTTTATTTGGGCCTCTGAAGACAGGATCCTTCCTCTAGACTTCAAGTAGCCTGTTATAACTAAACCAGTAAACCTTATGCAGGCTCATCATCTTAATTATCCTACCCCTTCCAGCAGTGTATTCACTCGTTAGTATACACAAAACTAAGTATCTTAATGCCTGGGACATCCCAGCCACTTGTGTTAACAGCAGATGTTTACATAATGCCACTGCATTTTATGTCATTTAGGAGCACCCAAAGCAAATCAATAGATGGACTTCAAAAAAATATTTGATGCATTGGATGGAACTACTTATTTGCAGTTCTTGATGATGTATGATTGGCCCAGTTTCCTGTCCTATACTTGCCTTCTCTCCACTCTTCCAGTAACTAGTGTGTGTTAATGGAGTCCTACCTGAACCTTTCCCTACCGAGAGGGGAACATGGCAGGGCTGTCCTCTTTTCTCTCTTCCACTGGTCGTTGAACGCCTTTTGAGCTTGCTGAGAACCTATGTTATTATGCAGGGTTGTTTTTCCATTTGGCAGTAGGCACAGAGTTTATGCTGATGCCATTTTGATCAACCTGGACTGATCACAGGTCTCTGAGCCACAAATGAGATTTTCGCCCGCTCTAGGCAGCTAACTAGCACAAGCCATTTCCCAATTAGAGGCTCTCCAGCTATTCCGGCAGAGGCTAATGTCTAAAAGAGGAGTTGTCCGGCTTCAGAAGCCTAGGACTATATGTGGCAACTTCAGCAACTCAGTGCTAGATGGGTATCTACCTCCTCTCCTGTACTCCATCCCTATATCCCGGTTTCCTCACTTCTGCTGCTTAACATGGGTTGTGTCACCATCATCAAAAGGATATCCTTGCCCATGCATCTCTGTGCACTACAGAATTATCTATGCTGTATTACCCTCTCCTCCTTTTGCAGGTTCAATGCTTTTCTATCCAGCTTTCTGTGGGATGGTGACATCCCACTCATATCTATGGCTAAGTGCTGTAAGTAACCTTATGATGTCGATCTAGGAATGACTGGCATTGAATCTTACTATCCTGCCTCCCTCTTCATAGTAAACAATTACTTGCTACATGGCTATCGTGCCTATGTGACTGCACACGGGGATTTGTGAGACGGGCTGCCCTACAATACCTTTATGGATGATGGATGCTGCCTGGAATACCACCTGCCACTAAACTGGTTGTTGGCCCCTGACTTTCACTTTGTGGGATCAAATGGCATAATAAACTAGCTGGGCCAACTCCGCTGGTAGTCGGCACATGCCTGTCACAGGTCTCTTCCCTTCAGGGCTTTGATGACTGATACCACAAGGATATCCAAATTAAATGATGTAATCATTTGGTCCCCAGAATTATCTTTTTTGGATCTGCAGGATGACTTTGAACTCAATAAGTCACAGTCTTGCCGATATTTTCAGCTGAGGCACGCCATTACCCAGCATTTGAAAGAAGAGGGTGATATTACTGATTTTAACCTGCTAGAAAGTAAGCTCACCATCCATCCTCTTAGGGGTAAGAAAGTCTTACAGCTTATCTGTCTTTACTTATTAATTCCCCTCACATTTCCCCCACGCTTAGGGTGTTAGGGAGGGTAACCTTGACCGATGAGGAATGGAGTGACAACCATATCACCCACAGAATTTGCAACTGCTTCATTCTACCACCTTACAGAATTTGACTACTTTCACTGAAGCTACTACTCCTGTTATTCCTTAGTTAAAGGTCCAAGGAGGGCATCTTCTTTCACATGATTTGGGACTGCCTACTTGTCCAGGTATTCTGGGTGAGCTCTTTGATTCCCTGTCAAAGATCATTGGTTGTCAATGCCGCCCTCTTCCAAACTCACTCTTCAGTACATCCTAGAAGACAAAGACTAACCATTATAAGAAGGCCTTGGGGAACCCAGTAGGGTACTGGTCCAGAAAGATACTGCTCAGAAATGGGGAACCAGCAGTCTCCCTACGTTGAATGTGTAGCTTCAGGGCATAAGCAGGTGTGAACTGCTTGCAAGTCAATTTTTTAGGCATCTAGATGTCCCCAGAGGCACCGGGAGATTTGGTAATCAGAGTAATGTATTTGATATCCTCAAATGTGGTATTTTCTATTGCCTTCATTCTGTTTCTATTTTATTCTAGCATTTTGTGCGTATTTTACATATGCTTTAATTAACTAAAATCTTGTCACTCAAACTCTTTTCAGCATCTCAGTTTGAGTTTATGCTGATAGCTATTTTTCTTAGCTAAGCCCTTATAAAAAAGCTGGAGTAAGGGAGTCATTTAGTGCTGGGCACAGTGGCGTAACTCAGGCCCCTGCAGACCCTGGGTTGCAGAGAGTCCCCCATCCATTCAGGGGTGGGCCCCCATTCATCCCAATTTCAATGAATCTGAGAAATGAGACTGAGGGTCATGCTCATCACCTTCTGCAGTGGGGTTTTCTTTGTTTATTTACAGGGGGAAATTGGCAAACATTTGACAACAGAGCCTCAGCTGAAGCCGTTGACCAGCTAGCACATCTGCACAGAGCAGCTGCATCATAGTTGCTTAAATCACCCGTGTATTTGGGGCATGGCTTCTACCAATGATTTTTCCAGCCAGGTACTGCCATGCAATACGGTGGCCCTGGGAAGAAAAATAAAAAATGGCACTGACAAAGCAGGGAGAAAATTCCGTGCTTGATAAGACAATTTTACTTTGTTTAACTCAAAGATAAAGAAAGCAACAAGCATTGGCAAAGCCAACAGGTCTCACCCATGCAAGAGCAATTGGCTTTGCAAATGTGTTTTAGCCACGTGTTCACCAGCGTGACTTCTGTTCAGCACAACCAAAAGTTAATGGAAATAGAGGAGAGTAATGTGGATGGTCGCAGAGTGGAATGACAGAGTGGAGTAGAGTGTTGTATAGTGGCGTGGTAGAGTGTCGTGTATTGGGAGTGGCATTGTGTGGAGTTGCATAGAGTGCCATTCACTCAAGTGGCGTAGAGTGGACTAGTGTAGAGTACATTGGCATGGACTGTTGCAGAGTATACTGGAATACAGTGCAGTGATATTGAGTGCAGTGGCATTGACTTCAGCGGCACACAATGCAACATCGTAAAATTCAGTGACTCAGATTAGAGTGGTGCAGAGTAGAGTGCAGTGGCGCAGAGTAGAGTGATGCAGAGTGTAATGGCACAGAGTAGAGTGGTGTATAGTGATGCGGAGTGGAGTAGCATAGAGATGAGTGATGCAGAGAGCAGTGGAATAGAGTGACAAGTAGAGTAGCGTGGCAGAGTGCAGTGGCTAAGAGTGGTTTACAGCAGAGTAGCATAGAGTGATGCAGAGTAGAGTGCCATAGAGTACAGTGGTATAAAGTGGAGTACTGAAGAGTAGAGTGGCGTAGAGTTCAGTGGCATAGAGTACAGTGATGAAGCGTAGAGTGCAGTGACACAGAATGCAGTTGGATAGAGTGCATTGGCACAGAGTGGAGAGATGCAGAGTGCAGTGGCACAGAGTGGAGAGATGCGGAGTGGAGTGGAGTGGCGCGGAGTAGATTCTTTCAGAGCAGAGTGAAGTGACGTACAGTGGAGTGGTGCAGGCTAGAATGCAGTTGCATAGATTGGCATACAGAGTAATGGCAGAGTAAAGTGGTGCAGAGTGCATTGGCACAGAATGCAGTGATGCAGAGTAAACTGGAGTGGTGTACTATGGATTGAGGTGGAGTGCAGGGGCATAGAGCTGAGCATTACAGAGTAAAGTGCAGTGGCGTAGAGTGTATTGGCACATAGTGCAGTGGCAAATAGTGCAGTGTTGCAGAGTGGAGTTGTGCAAAGTAGACTAGTGTTCTGGGCTGGAGTGCTGTAGAGAGCAGTAGCAAAGACTGACGTGAAGTAGAGTAGAGTGACGAAGAGTACACTGACAGAGAGCAGAGTAGTACAGGGTAGTGTAGAGAGGCATAGCGTGTAGTTGCATAGATTGCAGTGGTGTGGTGGTGTAAAGTGGAGTGGTGCAGAGTAGAGTGCACTGGTGTGGAGTAGTGAAGTGTACAGTGGAGTGGCGTATAGTGGTGCATTCATGGTGTGGTAGCACACTGCCATTACAGATGACACATTTTCAATTGAAATTACCATTACATTTGCACAGACATACAGTTTAACTGATTAAACTATACAGTGCAGAGACGGAAATGTGTGGAAATTGCATCTCCCAGTTTAATGATCCATTTTGATCATATTAAAATATTTGTTTCCAACACACTTCAGAAATAACAAAAAATGTGCTTCATTTGTGAATACATAATTCTGATATTTTCTGAGATACTTACACATTTAATTGAAATGTTGTTGTGTGCTAGATAAAAAAAACTCTTTATCCCCAGTATCCAGCAAAATTGCCACACATATATTATCTCACTTTGAAGTCAGCGAAACAAAAGTAAAAAATCACCCTTGGAAGCCAGCGCCTGACATTTGACCTTGGTGTTTGAATGCAGAGCAAATGGGACAAGGTAAGTACAAGACTTAAAAGTCTGTTAACTGAAAGTGAGTTTGTGGAAGAATACAGAAAAGGCGGGTCAAGCAAAGGGAGGGACGAACTGAACCTGGAGAGCCTGAAGCAAATACAGCCAGAAAACGGAAAGCCAGAACGTGTGAGTTACAAACCACAAAGCCAATGGTAATCAACAAGCGTAATGCATTCCTAGGTCAACTTTCTGAAAGCCCCCAAGATGTCCTTAGGAAACCAGAGAGCTGCAGTTTCTGATAGGCCCCGACCTAACAACGGGCAGCAACAATATGATGGCCACCAAGGCATTTAGTTTTCCTGAAAGCGCATCTGCTACACCAGAAGATTGATTTTCTTTAGGTACAGTGGGAGACTCTTCCACCGAGAAGGTGAAGGCGATGGCCTCTACTACTAAGGAGCTTGGCAAGGGCCTTTGCTGTGCTGTAGGCTTAGGAGGCTGTCTGTAAGGGGCTAAAGAGGCCCAAAGTTTAATTCTCCTAAAGTTAACTCTGATAGGAAGACATACAATCTTTGTCTTTTCCATTTTCTCTGCCTGGTTCACTAAGCATAGGACGTGCCTTCCATCACAGAAAACTGTAAACTAACTGGCTGAAAATTCATAACCACGATTTCACTTTATTTAAACTGTGACTTTGGTGCAAATCTGAGCTTCATCAAATGATACAAAACTTTGCACTGCCATAAAGCAATAAGAAACCAATATGTGGCCCATGAAGGCGGCAACTGCAGCGGCAGAGTGTTTTGGTGCCAAAGGAAAAGAGATGTTTTTTTGACTTTGTCATAATGACATACATCAAGATTAGAGTAGATACTTCAATACCCGCTTCTGATGTGTAAGATCCACAGGGGTGTCTTGCCAATTCAAATAATCCAAATAACAATTGCAAGTGTCTGCTCTTCTTAGCAGAGCCTTCTCCTTTACCCCACTTTAGGTATTCCAGAACATGCCCTGCATCTTCTTGAACCAAGAAAATGCTTTAATAAGGGTATTATCAAAATCTTTTTTTTAAAGCTTGATACTTTCCCCACCAACGATGAGATAAGACTACAGAACATTTTGTCATATTTGGGTAACTTCAACCTTTTACAGGTCTTCAAGTGCACTAATGTGAGGTGTTGATGAAAAAAGGCAGGGTCAGTCAGAGTTTAGGAAAAGCTGGTTGCAAAACGTCCCTGGTCCTGAAAAGGGGTGATAAAGCTGTAATGTCATTCTTAGGCCTAGCCTTTGAGGCGGACAGCTTAAACTTTCCCATCAGACTTAATTGTTCATTTCAGGAAAAAAACTATGTGCAAATGTATAAAAATTCAAACTAAAAACAAGTAAATATAAGTACAGTAATTAATGCACTACTAAATACAAGTTGAAGCAAAAGACATATGCCACATATTCACAATAAAATATTCCTAGCATATAAATTGAGGCCACGAAAACAATAAAATCGCCCAGTAATAAAAAAAAAATTATAATATCTCCTGCGCAATTATACGCAAAATCAGCTAAATAAAACTAGCATATAGAAGATCTCAGTTGTTACTTTGAATCAGAGTAAAAGTGTCTGCCCTCTCCTGAAACAAGGCAGTGAGTAAAAATGTACTTAGGCTAAATGCTATGAGTGGGCTAGTATCAGACTGAAACATCGGTGATGCAACACAATAGTGTTTGATACCCATACTCATGCATATCGGTTTTATCTATTTCCTCCTTGCCAATTCAGACAGAAAAATAATGCATGGTCAATGTTCTCAATTGCGTCTTTACAAATGTTACATGTGCCATGACCTTCGTTACTAGACTTCAACTTGCAAGTAAAACTGTTGGTAAATAAGCTCCCAAATCTATATTTAATGTGTAGAAGAGTCTAGCTTGAGGGGGATGGATCATGTCCAGATAAGGTTCAAAAGAGGCATTTGGCTCATGGAGCAAAAACGTGTACATAAGGCTATAACATTTAACAGTCCTATGCTGCTGTCCAAGGACATAAGCCCAGTAGGCAGATTTTATTATGGACATCCCTTTGATGGTTGTTCGGGTGTTCCAATATTTATCCAGTCCCAGGGACCCCAGCCAGTGATTTATATGGCATAGGGAAAAATATGGGCTTTGTCGAGGCTCATAGGGAGTTGACTCCAATCCAATCCATATGATGAGTAGTCTTATGATCGATATGTCCATAATTCTCCTAAGGCCAGTGCCATGAAAAAGTGGTAAAATAGGAGGGCTTTGAGGCAGGTTAAGAAGCAGTCTCAAAAATCTGTTTTCCTTGTGTGTCAGATCTTTGCCCATTCCGCAGATTTATGCCCTTCATAGCGATGCAATTTGAGCTTCGACGTTGAGCTTTGAGGGATTTGAGACAGGCTTTGAGGAAGGTGAAGTAGCAGTCTCAAACATCTGTTTTCCCTGTGTGTCAGGTCTTTGCCCATTCCCCAGATTTCTGCATGGTATAGCGATGCAGTTTGATAAATCTCAATTACCAGTAAGACAGATCTGGAAGTAGTGGCTTTGTACATTGCAACAACTGCTAATGATCTGTCAAGCATTACTACAGCACGTTTCTGTATTTGAGATTTCCAAATGTGAAAGTTGTCAACTCTAATTGAAAGATAATCAAACTTATCAACTTTCTGAAGGTGAGCCCCCCTCGTCTTAAAGCTGCCCCTAAAAGACTTTTGGGAGTCAAAGACCATGAATTTGGTTTTTCTAGTAATTACATCCAAACCTCATGTATTGGAAAAAAATCAGTAAATGTATTCAACAGATTCTGTAAGAGCACCGGGGTGTGATATGTGAGGAGAGTATCAGCAAAAAAGAGAGTGGTGTAAACATACCCTCTAGTTTAGTAGAATCAGTGACACACTCACCTAAGAAAATAATAACATCATTAACCTAAAAGAGAACAAAGTGGTAGCTAAAACAGAGCCTTGTCAGACCCCCTCTCTATTGGTATTGTCTGTGATATCGCCCAATTTGCCCTGGTGTACTTGGGCATACATCTATATGTGGAGCCTTATCGGACCTGACCACTGACTTGAGGGTATACCCATAGACAAGGTCTTGGGACAAGATCAAAAGCAGCCCTAAGATCAATAAAAGCAACGTACAAATGCTGTTTTTTCTGTTATTTCCATATTATAAGAACAAAGCGGAAATAATTGATCAACCATACTGGTTTTTTTTCTGAAGTTTGTTTGTGTGTGTGTGTATATATATAGATGGCCTTTGTCATTTGGTCTGTTACATTGTCATTCACATTTTGCTTTTGCCCAGCACAGAACACAGCATGGGTCAATGGGGCACCCCACTTGAACCACTGACTCCCCTCTTTGTGAGTGATAGCACTTACTTGTGCACAATGTGCACTACTTCTGTAAAAATAGTCACCTTCGGATTCAGGACTGGTTGGCCATTGTGTCTTTTCTTTTTCAAATATACACTACTTACTCCGTTTATTTTTTTAACTTTGTGAGTGTAAATCAGCTTTTCACACACTGCTACTCGACTGCTTCCTGGAATCTGCAGTACCCCACATCCCACCTGTGCACGGTGGCCATCTTAAAATGGGATACATTATTCTATAACCATTCATTGGTGCAAAGGTGGACACTCATACGTGTGCATGCACAGGCAGCCACACTTGTATGATTTTTTGAATACTTTAATCCCATTCCAATATGGCTGCCAAATAAAAAGAGCACCATCCATTTAAACTCTAAAGAAGAGTTATGTTTAAAAAAAAAAAAAAAAAACACATTCAAAGAAGGACATCCTTGCATGCACACGTTTGGGTGATTCACTCTGAATGTTTTCTGCATACGTAATAATGGATGACAATTTCATGGTAAGACAGGTGATACATGTAAGTAAGCACTGAAAAAGCCAACAGGTCCTGCTGAAGCCATTAAAGACTAGTGCTATTGGCTTTAGCAATGCTATTTATGAGAAATAGTTTTTATTGGAGAACAGTTCTGTACAATGAAGCAGCATTTGCCTGTCAGGTCAAGCTGGTTTGGATTTTTCAGGAGTGCCCCTGTCGCACTGTTTATTTAACTTGTATGAACTGATAGGGAAATGTTCTCCTACTTATTAACAGCACAGGCCCAAAGGTCACTAAAAGACCTACACTTTCCCTTTCTCTGCCTCGCCACTATTTTAAAAATGTGGCTCTAAATTTGAACTTATTATTTGTGGTGTATTTTAAATACGATTCAGATCAGGATAGTTTAAGGTGGCTACAATCATTACCAGAGACTCACATCAACTGACTGGTGAACACAGCATTTAATATTCATTCAGCTGCCAACCATTCTTTTCACTGTTTTGCTGCATCCTAAAGCAATGTTTCCTGGGGGAGCAATCTATAGGCTGTCATGAAAAGAAAATCTGTTAGACCAGTAGGAGTCCGCGCGACACTGATGCCTTTTTAAGTTATATTCTCCCATGATAGAGTCGTACTGCCAGACTGATGCCACAGTTTGAGGTTACAAATGAATTTTTTTGATTCTAATTTTACTTACACTAGGGAATAAGGAATAACATGGTACAACCATTTTTTCAGATCACAATCCCTGCGAGCCCCTCGTGTAGCGTAATATGGATTTGTACAAAGAATGCAGAGACTACTGTATACAATGGGGTGGTCAACTCCATCTCCCTGGAAATTGCGAGGACTCCTGACCAGTGCTGCCTCTTTGGTCCCGTCTGGCAATAAAATGTGGCAATGTTCTAATTACCCTGGAAAACGGGGCCCTGGACATGTGTTTCAAGAGCCAGGTTGTGGCATAGAGAAGCTCATGTTTTTTGCACAGACCTGGAAGTTGTCCCACTTTCACAATCTATCAAAAACACACAAATTTCTTAAAGCTGCACATTTTGTAAGTTTGCTATACTGGAATACAATATCCTTATTAAGGACTAGGTGTCACAATCTTGCTATTTAATTGAACTTCTAGTTCGACTTTGAGATTGCCCAATACCTGCAGCACGCGACGGTCCTGCTCTGCAGAAGTCAGCGCTTTCTGAAGCTGTGACACATTATCCTGGAGGCTGTTAGATCCCACGCAGGAGTCGCTGAGTGCCTGCGACAGGCTCTGAACCTTATCCTTCAGTTGGCTTTCTTCATCTTCGGTCTTGGCCAGCGAAAGGCTCATGCGTTCCATGTCACGCTGCAAGGAGATCACCTGGCACTCGCTATCACCCAGCTGGCTCTGCAGCAGCTGCGTTCGCTCAAGCAGAGACTGAATTTCAGAATCACGATCAGAGAGACTAAGCTGGGCTCGCTGCAGCTCCCCTTCAAGAGAAAGACGGTTCACTTCCAGCTTGTTAGCCCGGCTCTCAGACGCTTCCAATATCTCTTTAAGCTTCCGCTTGTCAGTCTCCAACCTCACCTCTTTTGCTTTCAGCTTTGAAATCCTCTCCTGTAAAACAGACAAACTGTAGGACATCGATAGAAAGGTGTAGGAGACAAAGTGAATCGGAAAAAAGGGATGTTGACTTTTTTTATGCCTAGGTAAACAGCAAAAAGCAAAACATGTAATTGAGCCTATATTATATCTAAGTATGGATAGTATAGTGGGATGTTTGTTGATTCTTAATTCTGTTAGATAGATACATCCCAGGTCCAGGCAGTTGGTACATGACTGTCCTAGGAAGACCACAGTCTGTCTGTACTCCATGAATAAACTGAATATGCACTTGTATCAAAGTAGATCTATTGGTTCATTGACATCATAGTTGACGGACAGGATAGGTTCCAAACCTAAAGCTGCAAACCTTAGGACACTTACAAAAATTAATGCCATGCTCTTGTTTCTCTTCAGTTTGGCCCCATGGCTGGTTTTACATAGACATTTTCTTTCTTTAATTTATTCTTTACATACTACTTGTTATATAGGTGAATTACCAAAACATATTGGAAAAAATATCATAATACAAGAATATCACGTAAAAATAGCACCAAGTAAAAAATATCGTGGGATACAACATAAAAAGTAAGAACATTACTTTTTTGAAGCTATATAATATTGCTTTTTTAAGATACAGTTGGATAACATTGATTACCGTAATATAGTTGTATAAAATAATAATTTATATTCAATTTATTATATACTAGTTATATTATTTTTAGGTATTAGTATAATAGATTTCTAATAGCTTTTATTATTGAATGTGTAATTTACATTTGTTACATTTAATTAGTAATTTTAATTTAATAAAATTAAATTGGGTTGGAGGAGATTAGGGTTTGAAGTTATTTATAATATACATTTTTGTTTTTCATTTTTCATTTATTTTTGATCTTAGATAATTTATTTGTAAATATATACTTTTTAACATTTTTTATGTATTCTTTTATTTATTTTAGTATAGTTCATCATTTTTTAATGTGTATTAAATGTTTATGTTCATGTAATCATCAATGTCTAGTTTATTAGTGGGTTATTGGGTTTGTAGCAGACTAGAGTTGGAATTCATTTAAAATATACATTATTTTTATTTTCATTATCTATGGTGATTACAATACTAATTGTAATTAATCAGGTCAATTAATTAGGTAATTATGTACATTTTTTGTTTGTTTTTAAATTACCTGTTAATCACTTTATTAAAAACATTTTGAAAAATAATTTTATAATTGTTTTAATTTTGTGTTTTTCAATTATTTCATATCAGTAATGTTATAACTTTTTTTAACTTTTTTGTATGTTGGTGTTTTTTTGGGTAATAGTAGGGAGGTAACCGTATTTATTTCAAATATTTGTAATTTGTTTCATATTTTTAATTATATTTTTATGATGAAATGCGTTTTTATATTACATTAAATGTAATTAATCTATAATGAAAATGGATATATTTTTTTATTTAGATTATGTTTAAATAATATTCTTTTGCTATGCATTTATATGTTTTTTAAAATAGTTCAGAGTTGCAGTAGAATAGCTAACCCCGCCAAAGGACAATATATTCACCCTACCGTTGCTAAGACTGGAGTGTGAATAGTGAATCAAACAAATCTAAATTGAAATACTTTCCTTGCTTTTGCTTACGTAGGAGACAGAATAATTAAGGGAGCCACCTACAAAGTCCGACACCGTCCCCTCTGTTGCTTAGATGGGGAATAGAACATGAAACCCCTCCAAACTCCAACACTTTCCCAGCCTTTGTTTACGCTGGAATGGTAATGATAAAATTCACCCCTCCAAAGTCCAACACTTTCCCTACTACGACTATGACTGGAGTGGTCATAGTAAATTTAACCCCCTGAAAAGCCCAACACTTTCCCTACTGCTGCTTTGATTGGAGTAGGAATAGTAAATCTAACCCTTCCAAAGTAAAGCACTTTTTTATGCTTTTGCTTACATTGAAGTAGGAATAATAAACAATACATCTTCAAAGGGTAACACTTTCCCTGCTTTTGTGTGACAATTAAAATTATTCCCACTGATGCCAATAAGCCTCCGTCTTTTCGCCTGCTTCTTTTAGGCCAGTGAATTAATCACACATTATTCACACTACACTAATATCCTTTGCCGACCAATATGGTGTCCTTCTACTGCTAAAGGCACCTATTTATGCCTCCTATCTGGTCTAATGCTGCTTCCTTACCTTTAAAGCTGGTTCTGCCTTGGGTAGCGGGAGATTAATGCTCACCTGTAGCCCTTCTGTCTGGATGTCCTCTTCTGCTGACTCCCAGGCAGTGTGCTGCAACTTGGCACTGTAATACACTTGCAGCATACTCTGAGACTAACAGCCTAATTACAAGGTTTGTGGGCTGACCATTTCTAGGAGGCTGGCCTGGTTTGTAGTGGCTACCGATGGTACTAACACCTTATACCAGGTCCAGCTATCCCTTATTAGTGAACTCTAGGCAGTGTCTAGAAGCTTAGCCTTTCTGTCTAGGGGTAGCTGTAGCAGAGCAGCCAAGGCTGAACTAGGAGACATGCAAAGCTCTTGCAATACCACTAGAGTCACACAGCACTTATACTCCATAAAAGACAATACTCAGTGTTACCAAAAATAAAGGTATTTTATTTTAGTGACACAAGCCCAAAAACATCTTAGAGGCAATACTCCTACTGGAGGTAAGTATTATACTCAATATATACACTACTAACCAAAATCAGGTAAGTAAACAGTCACAGAATAGTGCAAACATCAGAAAATACAATAGGTTGCAATAGGCCTAGGGGCAACACAAACCATATACTAAAATAGTGGAATGCGAATGTCGAATTCCCCCCTAGGCAAGTGGAGTGTGTAGAGGGCCACTGGGAGTGTAGCAAAAACACCAAAGGCAAGTAAAGTACCCCACCCCAGAGTCCAGGAAAACATGAGTAAAGTACAGCAAGTTTCCTCGGAGCACACTACAAGTCGTGATGAAGAATTATGCAAGAACCAAGCAAGACTGCAGGCAACCAACAATGGATTCCTGGACCTGAAGACCTGTGGTGAAAGGAGACCAAGTCCAGAAGTCGAGGAAGAGTCCAGGAAGAGCAGGAGCCCCTATCCACCTGGAAGAAGGTGCATAAGTAGATTCTGCGATCAGAAAAAAGTACAGAAATGCACAAAAGACGATAACTGCAGGTTCCTGCTTGGTGAAAGAGATGCCCCAGGTCGAGTTGTTGAATGCAGGCTGTTTGTGTCGCTGGATTCCACCAACCAGCCTTGGTTCACGCAAATTCGTGGTTTGCGTCAAAGAGGAGCGGCCTGGTCCCAGGAGGAGTCTGGGGGGGTCTCAATTCGGACTGAGGAGACAGAGGGGGCTCTCAGCACTTCAGGGATCCCTCAGAAGACCAGGCAGTGCCCACTGGAGTCTAATAACGCGGGGACAAAGGAGTTGCAAAGTGCGGTGGTCGCAGCACTACACTGGAGGATCCCACACCGCCAGAGAGCAACTCAGAGCTGTGTGTTGCAGGATGGAGTGCTGGGGACCTGGGCAACGCTGTGCACAAAGAACTTTTGGAAGAAGTGCACAGAAGACCAAGGAGCTGCAGAAGATGCAGGGCACAGGGGTACTGTAGCTGCACGGGGAGGCAAGCTCGTACCTCCACCAAATTTGGATAGCTGGACCTTAGGACAGTCAGGATCACTTCGGTCTACCACCTGTGTTCCAGGGATCCCACTCGTCGACAGGAGAGGAGTCCCAGAGTACTGGTTGTCATTGCAGAGAGGTGCCTGCTAAAGCAGGGAAGAGACTCTGTAACTCCACTGGAGATTCCTTCGGTTCTTCTGGTGCAGGGTGAAGACAGGCAGTCCTCAGAGCGTGCATACCTTGGAAACTGTTGCAATTGCTGGCTGGAGCTGAAGTTGCAGGTCACAGTATCCTTCCTGGATACTTTGTTGCAGTTACAGCGGTTTCTGGAGCAGTCTGCGATTGATCCAATGGTCAGAAGCTGATGAGAGGAGTCCTGGAGGAATGCTGCAAACCAAATGAGAGGTCCTCGCCGACGTGCCAACGTCAGTTCCCTTTTTTCCGTGCCATTCGAAACGGTTATCTTCGAGGGAGCTACTGTTGCTTTTGAAGTTACAGTGTGTTTTTCTGCTGCACGTTTTTTCTCTGAGGTTACTATGTCTCAGAGGAAGTCTGGTTTCAAGCCCTGTCGGGAGTGGGGGGGGCAAGATGTCCGTCACTGACCCACATTCGGACTGCTCGTTGTGCTCAAGTTCCGACCACGACATGGCCACATGTGATTCATGTCAACACATGAATCCGAAAGCCCTGAAGGAGCGTGAAGCCAAACTCTTTATGGCAAAATCAAAGAGAAAGGAGAAGAGACATCATAGAAAGTCCTCCTCGCTGAAGTCTCATCGGCGTCATCGAGACTCCCGGCGCCATCGGGACTCACGGCGCCATTCGAGCAAGGGGTCTCAATCGAGGTCGCCGTCGGAAGACTTGGGAGGTCAGTCCCACAGTCACTCCACATCCATTGACGCCGTTGCCTTCTCCGACTTTGCCTGGGCAGACGTCTTCAGTGGTTGAGGTGCCACAGCCTCAGGTGTTCTCTCCGGCGTCGCAGACGTCGAGGCCGGCGTCGGGGTCGCCTTCGATCCAGGCACCCCAGTATCCGGCTTTCCCGGCTCCTGGAGCCGATAATACCGCATTTTTAAATGCGATGTTCACCATCTTCCAGCAGATGGCTCCAGGCAGTGCTCAGACTGGTCCTTCGGGGCCGTTGGCTTTCAGCTTGGGTGCTCCGGCGCCGCTACGGCCAGCACCCTTCATGCCCTTTCTCCCCTTGGGGAATGTGGGCTTGGCGCCGGTGTCGGCTCCGGTGTCTGCTCTGGTGGCTCCAGAGGTTTTGGCGCCCGAGGTTTCGGCTCCATCGACGTCGGGGTTTCGGCCAGTGACCCCGACAGGACCATCTGAGACTCTGAGACGCACCTCTCTTCATCCGGCTCCTGTCTCGGCGTCGAAGCTTCCTGTGGTGCCTGACATGGCGTCAGATTGATCCGGCGATCGGCGTCGTTCCTCGACTTCGGCAGATGCCATGTCAACGCCGCGTATTGAGGAAAGGTTGCATTCTAGGAGACGTGTTCTCCGTCTCTTGGAGGAACAGGAATATCAACGGGTCCCGGAGGAAGGAGAAATTGAGGATTCTGGTGAAGGTCTTCATGGACTGGATACAGTTAGTGGTCTTGATACTTCCCCTGAGTGGGACTTGTCATCTCCAGGGGAGTATACTGAGGAGGCAGCGACTTTTCATGCTGTAGTAAGGAAGGCGGCTAACTTCCTCGAACTGCCTTTGCCGGTGGCTACTGTGGCAGAGCCTCTTTTACCATTCAACGAGGCTTTGCTTGAACCGGTACTGGAGGTCTGGAAGAAGCCGGTATCTTCCTCGGCTGTTAATAGGTCTGTGGCCAGGAGGTATCGGGCTGCACCATCTGACCCTGGTTTTCTGTCCAGACACCCTACGCCGGAGAGCTTGGTGGTCCAGGCTTCCTGTTCTGCTAGATCTGCGCCTGGATCTTTTCCAACAGTGCCGGGGGACAGAGACTCCAAAAAGTTGGACTCACAGTCGAAGAAAATATTTTCATCTTGTAGCATGGCGCTGAAGTCCACCAACACTACATGTATCTTGGGGAGGTACATCTATGCTCTTATGGACGAGATCACATCATCGCATACAGAGCTTCCTCAAGGACTCTTGAATATCGTGTCGGATGCTCAGGCTGCTGCAACCCAGGTTATCCAAACAGTGGCTAGAGCGATGGGCACGGCGGTGGTTGCGAGGAGACAGGCTTGGCTTCGCAACTCAGGGTCCCCTTGGACGTGCAGTCGACCCTGTTGGACCTCCCGTTTGATGGGGACCAGCTTTTTGGTGCCAAAGCGGATTCGGCCTTGGAGAGGTTTAAAGAGAGCAGGGCCACGGCCAAGTCATTAGGACTGCAAGCCGCTTCTACTGCCTCCTCCAGGTTTTTTAGGAGGTTTCGAGGATTTGGACGTGGCTCATCCTCCTCTTCCTTTTGGGGGAGATTCCAACAACCTACCTCCTCTCTCACCTTTAGATCAATTAGAGGGAGGGGTAGGGTCCGTACCAGGGGAGCCTCTCAGCAGCACTCTGCCTCTTCCTTGTCCTCTGGAGGGGTGCAGCAGGGGAAGCAGCCTTAGGCTTCCACCAATTCCCACTCACTCCTCTCCTGTAGGGGGAAGGTTACTGCATTTTCTTCACAAGTGGGAAATTATCACATCAGACACCTGGGTTACCAGTATTGTGGGAAAAGGCTACACCCTTCCCTTTCGGGAGTTTCCGCCCCCCATCCCGCCCCGCCCATCTTATTGTTCAAAAGAACACCTCCTGTTATTAGAACAGGAGGTTCAAGTACTCCTTTCAAAGGGCGCGGTGGAGTTGGTTCCAAAGCAGGAAAAGGGTCAAGGTTGTTACTCAAGGTACTTCCTGATTCCCAAGAAGGATGGTCGATTGCGACCAATCCTGGACCTGAGGATTTTGAATTGGTTCCTCAAACAGGAAAAGTTCAAGATGCTGACCCTAGCTCAGGTGCTTTTGGCGTTGAACAAGGGAGATTGGATGGTGTCTGTCGACTTGCAGGATGCTTATTTTCACATCCCAATTCTCAAGTCGCACAGGAAGTATCTCCGTTTTGTGGTGGGGTCGCAGCACTATCAGTTTGCGGTCCTCCCGTTTGGTCTTACTTCAGCACCTCGAGTCTTCACGAAGGTGATGTCGGTGGTTGCGGCAGAACTCAGAAGGAAGGGGATAGCAGTATTCCCTTACCTAGACGACTGGTTGATCAAAGCCATGTCCCCGGAGCTTGTATTGCATCATCTACAGTCGACAACCCAGTTGTTGTTCGATCTGGGCTTTTCGGTGAACGTGCCCAAATCTCACCTAGAGCCCTCTCAACGCCTCCTGTTCATAGGGGCAGTACTGGATACAACATTGAATCGAGCCTTTCCTCCGCCTCAGCGGATTCAAGATATTCAGGAATTGGTTCCAATGTTTCGAAGTGGAGCGGTCGTTCCAGTCCTCAAGGTCCTTTGTCTGCTCGGTCTGTTTGCCTCCTGCATACTGTTGGTCACGCATGCTCGCTGGCACATGAGGGCTCTTCAGTGGTGCCTCCGAAGGCAGTGGTCTCAACACAAAGGAGATCTCGAAGGTACTGTCAAGATCTCCAGAGATGCTGCCGCGGATTTGAAGTGGTGGATTGCGGACGACAATCTTTCCCAGGGAAGACCGTTCACGCAGTCGCCACCAGTGACCACGATTATAACGGATGCTTCCACTCTAGGGTGGGGAGCACATCTGGGGGATCTGGAGATCAAGGGGCTTTGGTCTCCAGAGGAACAGATTTTTCATATCAATCTGTTGGAGTTGCGGGCTGTACGTCTGGCTCTCAAGGCCTTCCTCCCATCCCTTCGCGGTCAGTCGGTTCAGGTCCTGACGGACAATACTACCACGATGTGGTATATAAACAAACAGGGAGGAGTAGGGTCGTACCTTCTCTGCAAAGAAGCTCTTCGACTATGGTCCTGGGCAAAGGACCATCAGATTTGCTTGGTAGCAAATCATCTGGCCGGAGTCTTGAATGTACGAGCGGACGGTCTCAGTCGCCATTTCTCGGCCGACCACGAGTGGCGTCTCCATCCAGATCCAGTCCGTCTAATCTTCCAGTTGTGGGGGTTCCTCGGATAGATCTGTTTGCCACCCGGGAGAACTCGCACTGTCTGCTATTCTGCAGCCTCCAGTATCCGGTGCCGGGGGCTTTGGGGGATGCGTTTCAGAGAACCTGGTGCAACCAGTTGCTTTACGCGTTTCCCCCCATACCCTTGATTCCTCGAGTGTTGAGGAAAATTCGCCAAGACCGGGCCCAAGTCATCTTAATAGCTCCGGATTGGCCAAGGAGGGTGTGGTATTCCGACCTTCTCCAACTCTCACTGTGCCCTCCGTTCCGTCTCCCTCTCAGGGCAGACCTCCTCTCGCAGTCGCAGGGGCAGGTTTTACACCCCAACCTCCAGAGTCTGCACCTACATGCCTGGAGATTGAACGGGCAACCCGAGTTCCTTCTCTCTCCCACCTGATGTAGTGGATGTTATCTTAGCGGCCAGGTGACACTCCACTAAAACTATCTACGCTAATAGGTGGTCTAAATTTGTGGTATGGTGTGAAGAGAGACAGATTGATCCCTTACGTGCTTATTTGTCAGATGTTTTATCTTTTGCTTTGTCTTTAGCGCAGAAAGGTTGTGCAGTGGCTACTATTAAAGGTTACTTGTCTGCCTTGTCAGCCTTCATTTGTCTTCCAGACCAACCATCGTTATTTAAATCTCCTATAGTACTTCGATTCTTGAAGGGCCTTATGAATAAATACCCTGCTAAACCTTTCGTTATGCCTCAATGGGATTTGTCCTTGGTCCTGACTTTCCTTATGGGGTCCCCTTTTGAGCCTATGCATTCTTGCCCCTTAAGGTTCTTAGTTATTAAAACAGTTTTCCTGGTGGCCATAACATCTGCAAGGAGAGTGAGTGAGTTGCAGGCTTTATCGGTAAAACCCCCTTATACAAATTTTTATGGGGATAAGGTGGTGTTGAGGACCAAGGCTGCTTTCCTACCGAAGGTTGTTTCACCCTTCCATTTGGCCCAGACAATTACTCTGTCCACGTTCTATCCTCCGCCTCATCCTTCAAAGGAAGAAGAGAGACTTCATCGCTTGGACCCAAAGAGGGCGTTAAGCTTCTTCATAGACAGAACAAAGGATTTCAGGCTGGATGATCAGCTTTTCATCGGATACGTGGGCAAGAGGAGAGGAAAGGCAGTCCACAAGAGAACACTCTCCAGGTGGGTTGTTCTTTGCATTAAAATGTGTTACTCTTTAGCAAAGAAGGATCCTCCTGATGGTATTCGAGCTCATTCCACCAGGGCTAAGTCGGCCACTTCGGCCTTGGCTAGGGGTGTTCCTGTGGTCGACATCTGCAAGGCCGCAACTTGGTCGTCCCTTCACCCTTTTGCGAAGCATTACTGCTTGGACTCTGAGGTTAGAAGGGACGGCCATTTTGCACGGTCAGTGCTGCAGGATTTCTTGGTTTGACCATACAGGCACCCACCACCGGGCGCGGTACTGCTTTGGGACTCTATTCATTAGGTGAGGAATCCACAGGTAGTTGTATCCATCAGAAGAACGAGTTACTTACCTTCGGTAACGACTTTTCTGGTGGATACATTAGCTACCTGTGGATTTCTCACGGTCCCACCCGCCTCCCCGTTGCCTTTTTGGTCTCACCAAGTAATACTTGAGTGTGCTCCTCTTGCTCTTTAAGACTGCAATAGATTGTGTATATATGGATATTTGTATATATATTTATTTTTATATATATATTTAGTGTATATATGTATTGATAAAAAAAAAAAAAAAGAGAAGGTTATATTAAATCTATAGCCATCTTCTTGCAATGTCATGAGATGTTGCCTTTATCTTTCATTGCATTGGATTCTTGTTCTCAGGCACGTAAAAAATGTTGGTACTGACGTCTGCACGTCGGCGAGGACCTCTTATTGCCTGTATGATGTCAGACGGCGTCGCGTGGGCAAATGTGACGTCCTCGTCGACGTGCAGAAGCTAGGAAGAAGATTTCCGTCGAATGCTGGCGCCATGGGAGTATTCATTAGGTGAGGAATCCACAGGTAGCTAATGTATCCACCAGAAAAGTTGTTACCGAAGGTAAGTAACTTGTTTGTCTCTGACATCACCTACTGGCACTGGCCACTCAGAGGTCTCCAGAGGGTCCCCACACCTTGGAATCCAAGATGGCTAATGCTAGGGACATTCTGGAGGAGCTCTGGGCACCACCCCTGGGGTGGTGATGGACAGGGGAGTGGTCACTCCCCTTTCCTTTGTCCAGTGTCATGTCAGAGCAGAGACTGGGGGTCCCTGAACCGGTGTAGACCGGATTATGCAAGGAGGGCACCGTTTGTGCCCTTCAAAGCATTTCCAGAGGCTCTGGGAGGATACCGCTCCCATGCCTGTAACTCCTATTTCCAATGGGAGAGGGTGTAACACCCCTTTCCTAAAGGAAATTATTTGTTCTGCCTTCCTGTGATTGAGCTGCTCAATCCCCAGGAGGGCAGAAACCTGTCTGAGGTGGCAGCAGCTGGGGCTGCAGTGGAAACCTCAGAGAACTGGTTTGGCAGTACTGGGGGTCCATGGTGGAGCCCCCAGGGTGCATGGAATTGCCCCCCCCATACCAGATTTGGATTGGGGGTTCAATTACACAATCTTAGACACCTCACATGGCTATATTCAGATTTACCATTGTGAAGCTACATATAAGTATTGACATATATGTTGTGCACGCTTATAATGGTGTCCCCGCACTCACGAAGTCTGTGGAATTGGTCCTGGACACCATGGGGGATACCTTTGCTAGTGCACGCGTGCCCTCACACACAGTAACTTTGCACCTAGCCTTCAGTAAATGAAGCTTAGACATATAGGAGATGTATAAGTTACCTGGTGGAGTGAAAAATGGCTGTGAAATAGTGTGTGCACTATTTCACTCAGGCTGCAATGGCAGCCCTGAAGAAAGGTTTGTATGAGCTCCTTATGGATGGCAAAAGAAATGCTGCAGCCCATAAGGATCACCTGGAACCCCAATGTCCTGGGTACCTAGGTACCATATACTAGGGACTTATAAGGGGGGGGGGGGGTCCGTGTGCCAATCAGAATTGGAATATGGAGTCACTAAACTATAGTGACAAATTTGGTACACAGAGAGAGCATAAGAACTGGAGTTCTGGTTAGCAGAACTCCAGTGACAGTCAAGCATACTGACAACACACATAGGCCACAAACTATGAGCACTGGGGTCCTGGCTAGCAGGATACCAGTGAGACAGTAAAAACACACTGGCAAACAGGCCAAAAATGGGGGTAACCATGCTAGAAGGAGGCTACTTTCTCACACCGTTGGCCCAACAGCCCCGTGGAAAGGAGACCGTCGCAGAATTGATGGTCTCCCCCTCGGCCCAATTACAAGGTTTCCACTGGGCTGACCAGTGTAAAAACCTCAAAAGTGAGGTTTCTGCCTGTGAGCCCAGTGGAAACAGTGTGGCGGCATGGGCCTCAACTCCTAATGGAGCCAAGGCCAATGCCGTTGTACAGGGGCCCTCGAAATACACACTGCCTACCATAACAGACAGTATACATTCTGAGGGTGCTGCGCAGTGGGGCCTCTACACCACCCATGCCATAGACATGGGCAGTGCAGGGGCCCCCTGTGGCCCCCAGCACTAGGTTTCTGCCAGACTTTCCTGCCTGGCAGAAACAGGAGTCGTGATCAGCACGGTGGCGCTGAGTTCAACACCACCCTGGCTGAGCAAGAGTCAGACTGCCATCAGCCCACTGGGAACCATATTCCTGGCAGGGATGGCGGTCACCTGGCGATCTTACTGCCAGACTCGTAATGTGGCCTTAAGTGTCTGCTATAGTTATGGTGGGTGAAGCCAACTGTGCATAGTGTAGCAGGGCTGGGACAAAATACAGCTGTAATCCTGTTCTGCCTCTGGCAAACCCTCTGCCAGCAAGGCATGCTCTGCGGCCCAATAAGAGATGCAGGGGAATAAGATTGTGGAACTTCCTAAAGGCCCCCTGATGGCCTCTAGTCCCATAGCACATTGTGACCCAATACAAGGCCACAACTGCCCCCAAATGGGCTATGTTGCAAATAAAAGCCAGAACACCTCGAGGACAAGATACATCTAAATGGACTCCCATCACAAGGAGAGGCAAAGGAGCCACCAAGAGAAGTCCTTGCTACCTTCATAAAGCAAGGAAGGTTTCATATATAAGGAAAATGTCACTTACCCAGTGTACATCTGTCCGTGGCATTAGTCGCTGCAGATTCACATGCTTTGCACATCCCGCCATCTAGTGTTGGGCTCGGAGTGTTAAAAGTTGTTTTTCTTCGAAGAAGTCTTTTCGAGTCACGAGATCGAGGGACTCCTCCCATTTCGGCTCCATTGCGCATGGGCGTCGACTCCATCTTAGATTGTTTTCCCCGCAGAGGGTGAGGTAGGAGTTGTGTATTATAGTAATAGTGCCCATGCAATGGAGTGAATATGTATGTACATAATGTAGTTTAAAATGATATATTTACAAATTTACAAATGTTCAAGATCAACTTCGAAACGGCTACAGGCTCCCAGGGAGGCGGGTGGGCGCATGTGAATCTGCAGCGACTAATGCCACAAACAGATGTACACTTGGTAAGTGACATTTTCCGTTCGATGGCATGTGTAGCTGCAGATACACATGCTTTGCATAGACTAGTAAGCAGTTATCACCCCAAAAGCGGTGGTTCAGCCTGTAGGAGTTGAAGTTGTTTGAAACAATGTTCGTAGTACTGCTTGGCCTACTGTGGCTTGTTGTGCCGTTAACACATCCACGCAGTAGTGTTTGGTAAACGTATGAGGCGTAGACCATGTGGCTGCCTTACATATTTCAGTCATTGGAATATTTCCTAGAAAGGCCATGGTAGCACCTTTCTTTCTAGTCGAGTGTGCCTTTGGTGTACTAGGCAGTTCTCTTTTTGCTTTGAGATAACAAGTTTGAATGCACTTAACTATCCATCTAGCAATGCCTTGTTTTGAAATTGGATTTCCTGTATGATGTTTTTGGAAAGCAATAAATAATTGTTTTGTTTTCCGAATTTGTTTTGTTCTGTCAATGTAGTACATTAACGCTCTTTTGATGTCTAATGTATGTAGTGCTCTTTCCGCTACCGAATCTGGCTGTGGGAAGAACACTGGTAGTTCTACTGTTTGATTCAAGTGGAACGGTGATATGACTTTTGGTAAGAATTTAGGATTTGTTTGTAAGACTACTTTATGCTTGTGTATCTGAATAAATGGTTCTTGTATGGTAAATGCTTGTATCTCACTTACTCTTCTTAGAGATGTGATAGCAATTAGAAATGCAGCTTTCCATGTTAAGTATTGCATTTCACATGAGTGCATAGGTTCGAAAGGTGGACTCATGAGTCGAGTTAAGACAATGTTGAGGTTCTACGAAGGAACTGGTGGTGTTCTTGGTGGTATAATTCTCTTCAGGCCTTCCATAAACGCTTTTATGACTGGTATCCTAAATAATGAAGTTGAGTGCGTAAATTGCAGATAAGCTGAAATTGCGGTAAGATGTATTTTAATGGATGAAAAAGCTAGCTTTGACTTTTGCAAATGTAGTAAGTAGCTTACAATGTCTTTAGCAGATGCGTGTAATGGCTGGATTTGATTAATATGGCACTTATTTGCATAGCAATGTCTAGTGGTTGGTTTCCTAGCTTGTTTTATGACCTCCATACATTCCTGTGTAAGGTCTAAGTGTCCGAATTCTAAGATTTCAGGAGCCAAATTGCTAGATTCAGCGATGCTGGATTTGGGTGTCTGGTCTGTTGTTTGTGTTGAGTTAACAGATCTGGTTTGTTTGGTAGTTTGACATGAGGTACTACTGAGAGGTCTAGTAGTGCTGTGTACCAAGGTTGTCTTGCCCAAGTTGGTGCTATTAGTATGAGTTTGAGTTTGTTTTGACTCAATTTGTTTACCAGATATGGAAGGAGTGGGTGAGGGGGAAAAGCGTATGCAAATATCCCTGACCAACTCATCCATAACGCATTGCCCTGAGACTGATCCTGTGGGTATCTGGATGCGAAGTTTTGGCATTTTGCGTTTTCTTTTGTTGCAAATAGGTCTATTTGTGGTGTTCCCCATCTTTGGAAGTAAGTGTTTAGTATTTGGGGGTGAATCTCCCATTTGTGGATCTGTTGGTGATCCCGAGAAAGATTGTCTGCTAACTGATTCTGAATCCCTGGAATAAACTGTGCTATTAGGCGAATGTGATTGTGAATCGCCCAATGCCATATTCTCTGTGCCAGGAGACACAACTGTGTTGAGTGTGTTCCTCCCTGTTTGTTCAGATAATACATTGTTGTCATGTTGTCTGTTTTGACAAGGATGTGTTTGTGGCTTGTTATGGGTTTAAATGCTTTCAACCCTAGAAATACTGCCAGTAGTTCTAAGTGATTTATGTGAAACTGTGTTTGCTGAGTGTCCCACTGTCCCTGGATGCTGTGTTGATTGAGGTGTGCTCCCCACCCTATCATGGAGGCATCTGTAGTTATTACGTATTGAGGCACTGGGTCTTGGAAAGGCCGCCCTTGGTTTAAATTTATACTGTTCCACCATAGAAGCGAGGTGTATGTTTGGCGGTCTATCAACACTAGATCTGGAAGTTGACCCTGTGCCTGTGACCATTGTGATGCTAGGCACTGTTGTAAGGGCTGCATGTGCAATCTGGCGTTTGGGACAATGGCTATGCATGAGGACATCATGCCTAGTAGTTTCATCACCATCTTGACCTGTATTCTTTGTTTTGGATACATGGTCTGTATTACATTGTGAAATGCTTGTACCCTTTGTGGACTTGGAGTGGCAACCCCTTTTGTTGTGATGATTGTCGCCCCTAAGTATTGCTGTGTTTGACACGGCTGAAGGTGTGACTTTGTGTAGTTGAGTGAGAAAAATAGTTTGTGGAGGGTTTCGATGACATACTTTGTGTGTTGTGAACAATGTTCTTGCGTGTTGGTTTTGTTTAACCAATCGTCTAGGTACGGGAACACGTGTATTTGCTGTCTTCTGATATGTGCAGCTACTACTGCCAGGCATTTTGTAAATACTCTTGGCGCAGTTGTTATCCCAAATGACAACACTTTGAATTGGTAATGTACCCCTTGGAATACAATCCTTAGGTACTTTCTGTGTGAAGGATGTATCGGTATATGGAAGTGTGCATCCTTTGGGGCTAGTGTTGTCATGTAGTCTTGTTGTTTGTGCAATGGGATTACGTCCTGTAATGTCACCATATGAAAGTGATCTGATTTGATGTAGGTATTTAACGTTCTGAGATCTAATATAGGTCTTAGAGTTTTGTCCTTTTTGGGTATGAGAAAGTACAGAGAGTAAACTCCTGTTCCCTTCTGATGAATTGGTACTAATTCTATTGCTTCTTTTTGTAACAACGCTTGGACCTCCAGTTGTAGAAGATCCATGTGTTGTTTTGACATATTGTGTGTTTTCGGTGGGACATTTGGAGGGAAATTGAGAAATTCTATGCAATAACCATGCTGGATAATTGCTAGGACCCAAGTATCTGTTGTTATTTCCTCCCATTGTTTGTAGAACTTGGTTAGCCTCCCCCCCACAGGTGTTATGTGTTGGGGATTTGTGACGTGTAAGTCACTGCTTGTTTTGTGGAGTTTTGGGACTTTGGAACTTCCCTCTACTTTTTTGGAACTGTCCCCCTCTATATTGTCCCCGAAAACTTCCCCGCTGATATTGGCTCTGATAAGAGGGCCTTGTTTGTGAGGTTGTGGGTTCCGTGCTTTGTCCTCGAAACTGTGTTTTACGAAATGTGCCTCTGCTCTGTGGTGAGTAGAGTGCGCCCCTAGCTTTGGCCCTATCAGTGTCCTTTTTAAGCTTTTCGATGGCAGTGTCCACCTCCGGCCCAAACAACTGCTGTCCGTTAAATGGCATATTCAGCACAGCTTGTTGAATTTCCGGCTTGAATCCTGATGTACGCAGCCATGCATGTCTCCTTATTGTCAGTGCTGTGTTCACAGTTCTAGCAGCTGTGTCTGCTGCATCCATTGCTGACCGTATCTGATTGTTTGAGATACTCTGTCCTTCTTCCACCACTTGCTGTGCTCTCTTTTGGAACTTCTTGGGTAAATGTTCTATAAAGTGTTGCATTTCGCCCCAATGAGCCCTATCGTATTTGGCCAACAAAGCCTGTGATTTTGCAATACGCCACTGGTTTGCTGCCTGTGCCGCCACCCTTTTCCCTGCCGCGTCGAACTTACGACTCTAGAGGTGGTGCATCTCCTGAAGTGTGTGAGTTCGCCCTCTTGCGAGCTGCCCCTACTACCACTGAGTCCGGTGTTAACTGTTGTGTGATGTACACGGGGTCTGTTGGTGGCGGTTTATATTTTTTCTCCACTCTTGGAGTAATGGCCCTTCCTTTTACAGGCTCCTCAAACACTTGTTTGGAGTGTTTTAGCATTCCAGGTAGCATGGGGAGACTCAGGTACTGGCTGTCTGTGGACGACAGTGTATTAAATAGAAAGTCGTCTTCAATTGGCTCTGCATGCAGGCTGACATTATGAAACGCCGCTGCCCTTGACACCACCTGTGCGTAGGCTGTACTATCTTCTGGTGGTGACGGTCTAGCTGGATAACAGTCAGGACTGTTATCTGACACTGGCGCATCATAAAGATCCCACGCGTCTGGATCATCCTGACTCATCCCTGTATGAGTTGGGGATTGCATCATTGGTGGAGTGGCTACCGGTGATGGTTGCGGAGAGCGTTGTGGAGACGGTGGCGGAGTTACTTGTTTAGCCACCTTTGCCTGTGGCTGCTTGTCTTTCTCCTGGAAGGCAAGTTTGCGTTTCATTCGAATCGGAGGGAGAGTGCTGATCTTCCCCGTTTCCTTTTGGATGTGGAGCCTTCTTTGGGTGTAGTCTGGCTCCATTGTCTCCAGTTCCTGTCCAAATCTATGTGTTTTCATTTGTGAGGACAGGCCTTGTTCCTCTGTGTAGGAACTTGATTTCGGTTCCGAGGCCGGATGTTTCGGTATCGAAACCTTTTCGGCTGCTTTTTTCGGTTCCGACAACACTTTTTTGCTCTTTGGCGTACAGATTTCTCTGTGCCGACTTGTTTCGGTGCCGCTCTCTCGGTGCCGAGATTGCTCTGACCCGGCGTCTCGGGGTCGAGTCTGCTCTGAGCCGGTATCTCGACCGGAGTCGGATAACTTCGACACATGCATGCCCTTTTTCGGTGCCGATGCCCGGTCACCTATTTTTTGGGTTAAGCCATGGCCTGTTGGCGGTGGCATCCCCTGGGCTTTACTGGTTTTTACGTGAGTCTTGCGTATCAACGTCTTACTCACGGTTTTCGGTGTCTGTTCAGGATCGACCTCTTCCGAGTCCGAATCCTCGATGGAGAAGGCTTCCTCTTCTTCCTCCATGTGTTTTAGTCCAGTCGGCACCGACGCCATCTGTAATCTTCTTGTTCTTCGGTCCCTTAAAGTCTTTCTGGACCAAAATGCTCGACAGGCCTCACAGGTATCCTCTTTGTGTTCTGGCGACAAACACAAATTACAGACCAGATGCTGATCTGTGTAAGGATACTTGTTGTGGCATTCGGGGCAGAAGCGGAATGGGGTCCGTTCCATTAGCCTTGAAGACGCATGCGGTCGGGCCGACCAGGCCCCGGCGGGGAATCGAAAACCCCGAAGGGTTGCCGGAGCTCTTCCGAATTCGGTGTCGATCTGTTGTAACTAACCCGATACCGAACGCAAACAATACCGTCTAATTTTCCGAGTTTTTCACTAACTTTCCGAACCGAAGCGCGGAGCGAAAAGGAACACGTCCGAACCCGATGGCGGAAAGAAAACAATTTAAGATGGAGTCGACGCCTATGCGCAATGGAGCCGAAATGGGAGAGGTCCCTCGATCTCGTGACTCGAAAAGACTTCTTCGAAGAAAAACAACTTGTAACACTCCGAGCCCAACACTAGATGGCGGGATGTGCAAAGCATGTGTACCTGCAGCTACACATGCCATCAAACATATATTTAGCATATGGGGACTAGAGGGGGAGAGATTTTTGGCCTCAGGGGTAATTTCTTCACAGGCTTCAGGAAGCTTATAAGCCCAGTGATTTGCTGCCCTTTAGGTGTTGGGTAGGCTAGCGAGATTCGGATATGTGTGATTTATTGATGCCTTCCACCGGAGGCTACACTGAGGAAGGTTATGTATTTGGCTGACCCATTGTATAGTGGGAACCAACAGCATAATAGCTCGGAGTTCTGTGCAGGCTTCCTCACTCATTTATTTACAGGCCCAAGGATAGTTTGAGCCAGAGGTAGATACAAGGCGTGCCCTGCTGTATAACCAAGTGCTTAAATGGGAAATAATTAATTTGTTAGGACTTAACTGGTTTTCCGTGGTCAGGAGGTATTAGTGACATTGTGGCAGTCCAGGTAGGAAACTGAGCTCATTTTGACAGGAGCAATGCATTCACCAGTTGGAAGTTTCATTCTTTGAGGAACAGTGGGAGTATTAAGAAGCACTCTGAAAGGCTTTGGAACACTTTAGATGGGACACTGGTGACATGCAAGTCTGCTGCTGGTTTGCTCTTCCTCCTGTGCCCAGGGCTTCTCAACTTGCTGCTGTCAATGTGTTGGAGGATGCTTGAAAAGAGTACAGTTCTTCCTCACCCTACAGTGGGACACCTGTCACTACTTTTTATCTCCAGTTATAGAGGTTTAGATTGCCCTGCCTTCCTTTTCTAGCCTGCATTTCTTAGTCTTCAGCTGCTAATTTGTCAACTGACAGACTGCAATACTCACCATGCTCTTTGTCATTTTGATTCAGAAAACCCCTTGGACTATCATAGAACAAACTTGGGGAGAGGATTTCTGTACATGGGGTGAACATCGACCCCTAGAAGGAGGTTGAAAAAAGCCTTGTCCTTAAAAACAATTTCTACATTTCTTTATGCTTTGACCCTTTACTTCCTGAGGCTCTTTTAATGTCTCCGATGCTTGGAAGATACATTTTGGTGCTGTTTTTTGCCATTACCCTTCAAGCCACCATAACAACCACAGACTGACGGCCAGCAAATCTTAGTTTCTATTCAGAAAAGCCTTGTGGGGCCCAAAGAGTATATTTATCTACCAGTAGTGCCAGACCTCTTCTACCATATATCAGCCTGGGCCCAGCTCCCTACTAACCATCATCTAAGATGTCTGGTTAATTGTAGGAAGGTAACATCTTGCCTGGCATGTTACCCCCATTTTCACTGTATGTATGTTTGCTTTTGCCCTTGTGTCACTGGGATCCTGCTAGGCAGGACCCCAGTGCCCATAGTGTTTGCCCTGTATGTGTTTCCTGTGTGGTGCCTAACTGTATCACTGAGGTTCTGCTAATCAGAACCTCAGTGTTTATGCTCTCTCTGCTTTCTAAAATTGTCACTGCAGACTAGTGACTAATTTGACCAATTCTCATTGGCACACTGGTACACCCATATAATTCCCTTGTATATGGTACTTAGGTACCCAGGGTATTGGGATTCCAGGAGATCCCTATGGGCTGCAGCATTTCTTTTGCCACCCATAGGGAGCTCAGACAATTATTACATAGGCCTGCCACTGCAGCCTGAGTGAAAAATACGTCCACGTTATTTCACAGCCATTTTTCACTGCACAGAAGTAACTTATAAGTCACCTATATGTCTAACCCTCACTTGGTGAAGGTTGGGTGCAAAGTTACTTAGTGTGTGGGCACCCTGGCACTAGCCAAGGTGCCCCCACATCTTTCAGGGTAATTTCCCCGGACTTTGGGAGTGCAGGGACACCATTACACGCGTGCACTACACATAGGTCACTACCTATGTGTAGCGTCACAATGGTAACTCCGAAACATGGCCATGTAACATGTCTAAGATCATGGAATTGTCACCCAAATACCATTCTGGTATTGGGGGACAATTCCATGATCCCCCAGGTCTCTAGCACAGAACCCAGGTACTGCCAAACTGCCTTTCCGGGGTTTCCACTGCAGCTGCTGCTGCCAACCCCTCAGACAGGAGTCTGCCCTCCTGGGGTCTGGGCAGCCCCGGCCCAGGAAGGCTGAACAAAGGATTTCCTCTGAGAGAGGGTGTTACACCCTCTCCCTTTGGAAATAGGTGTGAAGGGCTGGGGAGGAGTAGCCTCCCCCAGCCTCTGGAAATGCTTTGATGGGCACAGATGGTGCCCATCTCTGCATAAGCCAGTCTACACCGGTTCATGGATCCCCCAGCCCTGCTCTGGCGCAAAACCGGACAAAGGAAAGGGGAGTGACCACTCCCCTGACCAGTACCTCCCAGGGGAGGTGCCCAGCGCTCCTCCAGTATGTCCCAGACCTCTGCCATCTTGGATTCTGAGGTGTTGGGGGCACACTGGGCTGCTCTGAGTGGCCAGTGCCAGCAGGTGACGTCAGAGACCCCTTCTGATAGGTTCTTACCTCTCTTGGTAGCCAAACCTCCTTTTCTGGCTATTTAGGTTCTCTCCTCTGGGGTATTCTTCAGATAACGAATGCAAGAGCTCACCAGAGTTCCTCTGCACTTCCCTCTTCGACTTCTGCCAAGGATCGACCACTGATTGCTCCAGGACACCTGCATAACCGCAACAAAATAGCAAGATGACTGCCAGCAACATTGTAGCGCCTAATCCTGCCGGCTTTCTCGTCTGTTTCCTGGTGATGCATGCTCTGAGGGATGTCTGCCTTCACCCTGCACTGGAAGCCAAGAAGAAATCTCCAGTGGGTCGTCAGAATCTTCCCCCTGCTAACGCAGGTACCAAAAGACTGCATCACCGTTCCTCTGGGTCCCCTCTCATCCTGACGAGCGTGGTCCCTGGAACACAGGGGCTGGATCCAAGTGACCCCCACAGTCCAGTGATCCTTCAGTCCAAGTTTGGCGGAGGTAAGTCCTGGCCTCCACACGCCAGACAGCAAACCTGTGTACTGCGTGATTTGCAGCTGCTCCGGCTTCTGTGCACTTCTCCAAGGATTCCTTTGTGCACAGCCTAGCCTGAGTCCCCAGCACTCCGTCCTGCAGTGCTCAACCCTCTGAGTTGGACTCCGACGTCGTGGGACCCTCCTTTTGTGACTCTGAGTTCACAGAACTTCCAAGTGCCTGCTCCGGTACTTCTGAGGTTGCTGCCTGCTTCTGCGGGGGCTCTCTGAGTTTCTGAGCATCCCCTCTGTCTCCTCCTCCAAGGGCGACATCCTGATCCTTCCTGGTCCCCAGCAGCACCCAAAAACCTCTACTGCGACCCTTGCAGCTAGCAAGGCTTGTTTGTGGTATTTCTGCGTGGTAAAACCTCTGCAACATCCAGCACGCCGTGGGACATCTTACATCCAAAGGAGAAGTTCTTAGCCCTTTTCGTTGTTGCAGAATCTTCGGCTTCTTCCACCCGGAGGCAGCCCTTTTGCACCTTCATCCGGGGTTTCCTGGGCTCCTGCCCCCCCTGGACACTATCGCGACTCTTGGACTTGGTCCCCTTGCCTTGCAGGTCCTCACGTCCAGGAATCAGTCTTCAGTGTTTTGCTGGTGATTGTGGTTCTTGCAGAATCCCCTATCACGACTATTGTGTCTTTCTGGGGTAGTAGGGTAACTTTACTTCTACTTTTCTGGGTCTTGGGGTGGGGTATCTTGGACACCCTGACTGTTTTCTTACAGTCCCAGCGATCCTCTACAAGCTCCCATAGGTCTGGGGTCCATTTGTGATTCGCATTCCACTTTTGGAGTTTATGGTTTGTGTTGCCCCTAGACCTATGTTAACCTATTGCATCCTATTGTGATTCTACATTGTTTGCACTACTTTTCTTAATATTACTTACCTGTTTTGGGTTTGTGTACATATAACTTGTGTATATTACTTACCTTCTAAGTGAGGGTACTCTCTGAGATACTTTTGGCATATTGTCATAAAAGTAAAGTACCTTTATTTTTAATAACTCTGAGTATTGTGTTTTCTTATGATATTGTGCTATATGATAAGTGGTATGGTAGGAGCTTTGCATGTCTCCTAGTTCAGCCTAAGCTGCTTCACCATAGCTACCTTCTATCAGCCTAAGCTGCTAGAAACACCTCTATTCTACTAATAAGGAATAACTGGACCTGGCACAGGATGTATGTACCACAAGGTACCCACTATAAGCCAGGCCAAACATAACATTAATGTGATGGAAACCTGTTTTATTGCCTTTAGTGTTCTCAAGCTCTAGCTTTGATGTGGCTTCACATGTCTCTCTGCCGACAGAGCCAACTATCAGTATGTTTGAGCTCGGTAGGGGTGAAGTTTTACTTCAGTTTTCCAGTCAACACTGCTGGCAATGCGACTGCTACAATCTTAAGTACATACAACACAATCCATCACCAGACATCAAGCACGTCAAAACTCCAGTTTAATTCAGAATACCTTTTCACAGTGCACTCTGGAGGATGGCCACTTTGGAACAATACCCAGAACACCAGTTTCAGCTCACTGAGAAATTGGGTTATATAGTTAATATAGGTTTGGCATGTTTACAGTTTATCTTGTGTATATCTTAGCTAGCCTGAATTTCCTCCACATAGTTGTAATAATACATGTTAGCTGTTGCTTATGCCTGGTAGGAAGAGCTATTTCTCGAAGGTAACAAGGGATGCCATACTTTGTTGTACCTTCCATGCTATTTATTGTGCAGGCTACCTTGTACGTCCCTGATCTGAATTGCCGCCCTCTTGTCCTGCTCTCTCAAATACAGACCTGCCCCTATCTAACCTACGTTGGGGAACCCTAGTTATCTTAACTCCTTAGAGTAGACTGAGCATTCAGTATTGCTGGCAAATATGGGAATTTTGCTGTTCATTATATTGATAAGGCTTTAGGCTTATGTATAATCTCTGAGTGTATAAGAGAAAGTCAGTGATGGTATGCTGGAGAGATTAGGTTTCTACATACAAATTTAAAGCCCTTCATTTAATACCTACCTTAAACAAGTCAGTGTGGACGTCAGTCAGTGGAATTTGCTGACAAACATATATCTGCCTATTTATACCTGAAAGTCTCTCTTTTCATCCTCACAGAATTGCAGACTGCGTTTGAGGCTAGAAATCTCTTCTGTAGAAGCCTGACGCTCCCTTTCAAACAGTCTGATAGTTTCCTCTTGGAGCATCAGTGCTGCTTCTGCAGTGCTTAGGCGCCCATCAACTCCTCGCTTTCCTTTGTAAGGGAAATAAAGTGCAAATTTACAATGAAAATTAGTGAAATTAATCCTTCTGGAGATAACTGAAGAGAAAAATAATCACTATAAAACAACTTCTGACAAATCCATGAAATTCAGCCTACATTTCAATGCACCCATAATGATCTTCTACCACTCAAACATACACTTCTTTTGAAAAGGAGTCCAACACATATCCACAGGTTTTCCCATTCACATTGTTCCAGCAATGGAAGAAGAACTACACTGAAGACTAAGTATCAATTTCATATTGCTCTACCAAGGAGCCTGATGGAAATTTAGGAAGAATCCCTAGAGTCCTGTCCTACCCCAGATAGACCATTCTTCTGCTACTGCGACTGCTTTGATAATAGTCTAGAGTTCTCCAGACGTGAGCCCACTTTTCCCACTGACAGTGCTCCTCCAATGAAGCTCAAACCTATCCAAGAGGGATCTTCATCTCAGATCACCAATGCTCTATCAATGTACCCAGATAAAGTACACAGCATTTGTCAACCCACTGACACTTCTGTCAAAGGACTGAACCACCAGCCATTGTCATACTTTCCCTGAAGGGAATTTCCTAATATGTATTATTTCATTTATAGTAACCAACAGTGTGCTCATAAGATCGCCAATCCCTAAACAAACCCCCACACACAATGTTATACCTATAAAACATAATAATGTGCTACACACATACTTTCATCTCTCCTTCCACATGCACTTCTTCTCAAGTTTTCTGAAGGTAAATATGGGTTGAAGGGGAGGTCAATTCTTCCATATAATTCTTGGAAGAGTGCAAATACCCTGACCGACTAGCAGAGCAATATGTTAGTAGGATATGATAGCATCAACTGTTACTTAGAATAGTGTCCTAAATTAAAAAGACATACAAATGTTCGAGAATGTTTGCTTGTCCATAGGAATTTTTTGGGATAATTGCGCATAGGCAGAGACCTTCAAATGCCCCCACACACAGAAATAGCTCACGAAATAACACAGTTGACTAACGCTTCCTAGTATGAAAGGGAAAGTCAGAGTCTATATTCATAAAGTTTTAGTTTTTTTGCCTTGTACAAACATATACCAACCTAGTCACTGAAGCTCAACTTTACTTCAAACATGTAATTCCATGTCTATTACATACGAATAATTGCAGCTTCATGAATGAATTCCTGCCCTTCTATAATAAATTACCCTCCCAGATTTTTAAGTCTGCAGACTATTATTGAATGATATTAAGACCTGGGATTCATCTTTCACTACAAGAGCAAACAGTTGCAACATCATGTAATGAAGGGTTCTCGTTTAGGTGATCAAAACATGGATACTAGAACAGGACTGCCAGATACCTTCTTCGAAGTCGGACAGTGATTTTTGTAGCTGCTGAATTTGAATATTGGTCCTGTCTCGTTCAGTCTCTAGATCACTCATCTGACGACTCATGTTAATCACCTCAATTCGTGCGTCATCCTGTAAGAAGAAAAGCATGTTAGGCGTTCCTTGTCCCCAGGATGAAGGAAGGTAAGGCAGATAGTGTACATTGGGTTAAAGTATTTTGGAAGAGATAAACCCCGAGCCTGCGGAATGGTGGAGACTTTCAAATGTGCTGAGCCACATGAAATACATCTATTGCACTGACTGAAAGACCCCCAAGTACAGAACAACCCAGACTTAGAGTGTAGACGCAATATGGGAGGTGTAGTAGGCAGAAGACGGGGGTTATTAGAAAAGAGAAAAAGATCAGTGTTGTTCACTGGTAACATTGAAAATGTTTGTAAAACAGAATTAACAGAAGTGACAAAAGAGGACCTCAGAAGTAACTGTCAATAGCTAGAACATGCAGGGGCAAATTTACTATTATTTCAAACAAAGTAGAGCAGAAGCCAAAGTTGCTGCTCTGAGACGAATAAAAAGACAAGAGCAGGACAGAACCATATCTACAAAAGGTATGTTACTACTGCTCTATTACCAAAAAATGGTGCTCAATTAAGGTGCCTAGAATCACATGCACACCTTTGCACCATAGTGCAAAGGTGTGATGTGCGCAAGCCTGCCATAGGCTTCGTACTTGAAAGGTACAATTCTAGTACAAAACACTATGCTTAGAAAAACATTAAAAATGTTCCCACTTTGTATGTGTACTGTAAAGTGCAGCAAACATGGAAAGTTTGTACATTTTGGAGAAATACTTTTTTCTCTCCTTTGCGCCTGCCATGAGGAGGTGCAATTTTTTGGTGCAAAGCCCAATCTAGGACTCTCATTAGATAGGACGTTGCATCAAAAACCATGGGTGGAAGTGTGAGAATGTCCATGCGCCACCCATGGTAAGCCCTCTTGACACAAAGTAACTCAAAGCAGCACCCAGAGTTACTTTGCATTACGTTTTAGGTAAATTGTCAGGACAAAGTAACTTTTGAGCTGGAAAATAACAACAAATGAACATTTTCATGCTTGCTTCAGGCAAGTCAGGAACTCCCAAGAAATGTGAACAGTAACTAAATGTGGACCATCAATTGACTTTTGGCACAGGGACTAAGGAAGCAGATGTTCAGCTGAAGGAAAATTTAGGCACAATGGACAACAACTGTTTTTTTAAGGCAAGGCGCCTGATGCAACAACCTTTTTTGCCCTCCCCATCCCCCATGACCTCCTTCTCCACAGATTCTTTCACTGCCACCTTCCAACAGTGACGCTCATCTCTCCACTGCCCCTCTCGCACATGCATTACCTTTGTTTTATAGCACTACTCATAACAACCCTGGGGTGTCGGAGCACTTTACATCACATAGGCACGATTTAGAGAGGCAGTTCGGCTTGAAATCAGCTCCGAGGGTCTTCACCAAAATGATGGCTCCAGTGGTGGCACACCTACATCTTCTGGGGATCCCTGTATTCCCTACCTCAATGACTGCCTCTTACATGCTCCAAGTCTGGACCTGCTTGGTCACTTCTGGGATCAAACATGGATGGTTCTCTACAGTTTGGGCCTTCTCCTCAGTCTTCCGAAATGCCAGTTGTCCCCCTCAAAGGATCTCTTCTTCTTTGGGGCACCTTTCAGGATGTATTTGTGCAGGTTTTTTTTTTTGAGAAAAGGATCCTGTGCTTGCAGGCAGCAGCGCAGGATTTGATCTCCAGGGTTCAGGCCCCGGCAAGGCTGGCCTTGCGGCCTTGATACATACAGTTCAGTGGGCACGGCTTCACCTCGGCCCTCTTCTGTGGCATCTGCACAGTTATTGGTCAACGGCACGTCATTCCTTGGACGCCTTAGTTCCTCTGTCTCCGACAGTCTTCTTTGGTGGTCGGACATGAGGAATCTTTCCAAAGGGGTCTAGATGCAACTGGATACTCCTATTGGCCTGACTATGGATGGCAGCAAGTTGGGCTGGGGTGCTACTTTTCTGGACAGGTCCTCCCAGTGCAAATGGTCCCTCCAGGAACGGTGCAGGTCTTCAAATTGGAGAGAATTAATGGCGATCTTCAGGGCACTGACATTTTTTTGTCTTCTGCTTTTCCAGAAGAATGTGCTGATAAAGACAGAAAACACAGTGACAGTCTCCTACAACAATCATCAGGAAAGTACTCGCTCAGCTTTCCTCAATACGATTGCGACTTAGTTAAGCTCTTGGACAGAGACCATTTTATTGCATCTCTCAAAATTTTCCTAGCAGAAAATTACAAACGTCACAACAGCTGACCCTGCCCAGACTGGTCTTTCGCGCAATATGCAACTAGTTCAGCAAGCCTTATCTAGACCTCTTTGCAACCAAGGACAATGCTCAACTGCACCAGTTTTGCTCTAGGTTCCCGGTATCTGATGCGTGGGGAATAGACGCTTTTGATTAAGTGGCTGGATCGTCTTCTCTATGCGTTCCCTCTTTTTCCATTGATTCAAGAGTTCTCTCCAAGTTCCAGCAGGAGAGGGTACTTGATACCGATATTCCCTTATTGGCCACAGAGATCTTGTTTTCTGCTCCTCTTGTCCCTGGCTCTCCATCCTCCTTGGGTACATCCGAAATCCCCTTCTCCCCTCAGACTTTCGGCCCTGGCCTTCTGCCTCAAACTAACTCTGTCAGTTTGGAGGTTGAAAAGTTCAGACTCTTAGCACAGAACCATTTTCCTGCCTTGGTGGATGGAATTCAACAAATCCTATACAAACCACTGGAAGTCTTTTGATACATGGTGCTCTGCTTGTTCTTTTTCTGCACCCACTGTAGTTTGTCTACTGTCTTACACCTTCTTCTAGATAGCTTCACTTGCATCTTTCTATTTCCAGTTTGAAAACTCAATGGTTTGCTAAAAAGGCTTTTAGGTCTTTTTCTGAACCTTCTTCTGTGGTGCAATCTCTGATTTCTAGACTTTTCAGGAGTTTTTTTGTGTTGCAGCCACCGAAAACTCTGCTTTCTCCTGCCTGGAATCTGCCAACTGTCTTACAGGCTTTGCAGTTCAATCCCTTTAAGCCTCTGGATGAGGTGGACTTTAAATTTCTTTCATATAATGGTGCTTTTTCTGGTGGCGATCACATTGGCCAGGAGAACTGGGGAGTTGGATGCCTTGAAATGCTATCCTCCTTTTCTTCGGTTTCTGGATGATGGTGTTGTGTTGCAACCTGATCATGCCTTTTTTCCTAAGGGTAGTTCCATTTCTCATAGGTTTCAAGAGATTATTCTCCATTCTTTCTTACCCTCTTTTGATTTAAGTCTCTAGGTCTCAGCAATTCAGGAAAACTGATGTCTTGTTTGTAACTTTTGCACAGTTGGGGAGAGGCAGGAAGGTATCCCTCTATGATTTTGAGTAGATGGATTAAGTCAAACATCTCAGTGGCCTTTCAGGACTCAGCAGGAGAACTTCAGGTTCAAGGAAGGTCCACAAGGGGTACTGCTGCCTCCTGGGCAGAGGTCCAAGGTGTTTCTATACAAGAAATCATTAGGGCAGCCACCTGGTCCTCGGAACATACTTTTGTGAAGCATTATTGCCTGAACAGTGTTTCTAGTTTACAGTTGAGCTTGGGTGAAGGAGTTCTGAACTCTGCACTTCGATTTCCTCTGTCTGTATTGTGAGTTTTTCAGATTTTTGCATCTGTTAAAACGATGGTGTTGCACTGATACCGTGTTTTATTCCATTAATTCTTCAAGGGACTTACAGCTTTGGTACGCATCATGTCATAATGACTGGGACGAGGGATGTAGGGTTAATGTTCGGGTTACTTTCCGGTGATCTTCATTACCCTTAGTTCATCTTTTCACAGTCATTACACCTCACCTACCGTCCCTCCCTCCTATCAATCCTTTGATGATGGCTTGGATATATACAGGAGAAGCCATGCATGCCAGCTCCCTTTATGGCACCCAGGTTGGGTGGGTGGGGCTGGCATTTAGGATCCTCCTGTTTGTTCCCTGTTGCAAGGTGACATCACCTCATGTTGTAATGACTGTTAAGAGGATAAGATGGACTAAGGGTAATGAAGATTACCGGTAAGTTCTATGCGCACGTAAAGCGGCGACCTGGTGAATAATCTCACAGTACATCTCATAACTCAAGGTATCAACATCAAATAAAGCAACATTTCACAATGCCTCTTGCTGGTGGCTGTCAGTTATGCAGGACTGATTAGAATGAGAGAACTGTTAATTAAAAGGCCAATCTAGTGTAGCGGAAATAAAGTATTAAGGAGGTGTATTTGGGCCACCATGGAATTTGCTTTATATTGATGTTAATTAGGAGTGCTGGAACCGTGGCTCATCAACAATCGCTTTCCACGGCTGGAGTTATAAGAGAGGAGACGCCGGTGGGGTTCTGTGATTTCAGCAGCTTCAGAAACAGAAAGCTTTGACCGTGGCAATTTAAGAATCCCTGACGACACACGCCCGGGCCCTAATCTTTGAAAGCGCCACGCCTTGAGGAAGTGAACATAGAAACTTCAAGGATGTTACGAAACTGTCCTTTGTATATACAGCCTACACAAGATAGGTTAGGCCTACCAGCCCTGTCCCATTTGGAACCTGTTGAGGCCCGATTTATCTCAGTGTTGTGTCCATGATCTTTTCCTCCTCCTTGTTGGTTCCTTTAAAGCAAGTGCGGTGTTGAAAATGTGGCATTCCTGAGGAAAGCGTTTGTTGCCAAAACACACTTGGAAAATTAAGTTGCTGCCACATTAGTGTCATGAAAGAATATAAGGAATTCAGGAGAAAAAGAAATAATATTAAATAGTAGAAAAAACTATATAAAATAGGGCAAGACTGTCAGTAATGATACAAAATAACAGTCGGTATATTCAAGTCCCAAACTGTAATGGATGTGAAAAACCAAAGCGTTTTAAGTTTTTGAGTGTATGGAGGTAAGGATAGGTATGAATGAAGAAGGATGAGGATGAAGATAGTTAGACCTGTCAGATCTTGGAGTGGTTTTTCCCTGTCCGTTTGCTTCTGACCTCCTGTTTTTGATCATGTGCTGAATTTAGTTTTTGCTGGCTTCAGGACTCTGGGCTGACCCGCACTAGAGCACCAGTGCTCTGTCTAAATTGTAATAGTTTATCCTTGATTGGCATATTTGATTTACTAGTAAGTCCCTAGTCCAGTGCACAATGTGTGCTCAGGGCCTGTAAATCAAATGCCACTAATGGACCTGCAGCACTGATTGTGCCACCCACATGAACAGCCCTGTAAAAATGTCTCAGACCTGCCACTGCAGTGTCTGTGTGGGCAGTTTTAAACTGCCAATTCGACCTGGCAAGTACATCCACTTGCCAGGCCTAAACCTTCTCTTTCTCTACATGTAGGTCACCCCTAAATTAGGGCCATGGCAGCCCCAAGGGCAGGGTGCAGTGTATTTCAAACGGTGGGACATGTACTGGTGCGTTTTGCAGGTCCTGATAGTGAAATACTGCTAAATTCGGTTTTCACTATTGACCATCCCTCCCATGGAGTAACACGGGGATTGCCTTGGAATATCTTGAGTGAAATTTCCCATTGTGAGCAGATAGAGAGTTTGGGGTCTCTGAACTAAAACTTTAAAATTACTATTTTTGGTGAAGTTGGTTTTTGAATTGTAAGTTTGAAAATGGCACTTTTAGAAAGTGGGCATTTTCTTGTTTAACTATTCTGTGCCTCTGTCTGCCTATGGACTACATGTCTAGGTCAGGCTGACAGTTGGGTTGTTTGTGCATTCACTCTAGACAGTCACACAAAGGAAACTGAGGTGTGCCCTGCATATCTGGATGGCCGTACCCACCCAGGCTGATGGGTCTTCCAGAGCTAGATTGGTGGGAGAAGCATACACTTGATTAGGACTGAGCCTGTCCTTACACAAAGCAGTCCCCAACCCCCTGGAGTGTGTCTGGGGCCAGGGAGGGAAAGGCAGGGTCTTCTGCACTACAAAGACTTCTCTTTGAGTGTTAACTACTTCAAAGACAGAAATGGGTACACATACTGAACCTCTGGCACCACATAGTTAGACCACTTCTAGACTGAGGATATTCTACCAGGAAGAAGAGCTGGTTGCTGTAGGAGGGACTGCCCCTCTGCCTGTTGCTTTGTTGTGCTGGCCTGCTGCTTGCTGCTTCTGTCATGGGAATGAAAGGACTGGGCTTGGCTTTCTACATCCTGCTTTCCAAGGTTCTCCAAGGGCTTGAACTGAGCCTGAGGGCCATCAAAGAGTTCACTTGCCAGCGCTTAGGCTCTTGCTGAGTGTCTTGACTTGCCAAGTAGTGCCAAATCCAGTTCCTGGGCCCTTGGAAGTGAGCTCTGGTACAACCAAGAAGAAACTAAGCACATCGACTCCAGTGCAACTTTGGAAACAGTGCTGATGTCTGACTGCACCACTGCCTGCACCGGAGCTGTGGACCCCGCTGAATGCAACAACCATGACCTGCAACACAGGCCCGATGCCACTGCAGCGCCTCCAAAGTCCTGTCACAGAGCAAATCCTGAGTGCTGTGTCACCGACGTCCATGACACCAAACTCCGCAGAGGCACCTGTGCTGGGCTTGAGACACTGCAAAGTCGATGCCTCGCATCTTGACCTGCTGGATTCATTGACCCTGCCTTGTCATAAGGAAAAGACGCCTCACCACTGGCGCCACATCGCCTCCCCTGCAACCATAAGGAAAAGGGGCCTCGCCTCCCTTGCCTAGCAGTAAGGAACCGATCGGTGCCTCACCTCCCTGGTAGCAGTATGAAACCGACAATGCACAGGCTCCAGCAAAGTCTCGCCTCCCTGCCTTGCACACCATCTTTGTTTCCTTATTGTTTTCCAAGGTTCTGTACCCGGGGTCCGTGCAACTCCATGATCAGCCTTCGCAAGTGGCGTCAGACTGTTGGAAGCAACTCAGTCAAGACATTGTGATAACACCAGTTGGAGCTATTGTGTTTCTAAGCTCTAGACTAAGATTTCACCTTTGAAAATGTGTATCTGTACTTGTGCATGTTAGAGTTTTGTTGTTTTGGTCTTGTTTCATTCAGATAAATATTGCTATTTTTTTAAACTGGCGTAGAGTACTTTTGTGGTGTTTTCACTGTTACAGTGTGTGTGTACAAATACTTTACACATTTGTCTCTGAGATGAGCCTGACTGCTCGTGCAAGATATCAAGTGGGTGAGCAGGGGTTATCTTAGATATGTGGCTCCCTTACCACGACTAAAGGGAGGGTTCCTACTTGGTCAGAATGCAAACCACTGCCAACTAGAGACCCCATTCCTAACAACTGTATATTGGAGTGAGTGATTATATGTATGTTGTCTTTTTGAAACCTGTATTGACAGTCAAAGTGGACTCTTGAGACTCGGATGACTAGTGGGGAATACTCTGGATGTTACCAATCGTGAACCATGATAGCTAACGCGAGGAGTGAGCATGACAGAAAATCACCATACAAATATTAGAGCCCCAACCTCAAGTGGGATTGTGCAATTTGTGTTAGTTGTAGTTCTCCTTTGTTTGGTTGTGGAAAAAATAAAATGGTTCCCTTTTTCATGAAGGTAAATATTTGGATGAGCACTGATTGATTAATGCTACTGCACATATTTTGAGTTGTGAGCCCATGTTCTTGTATCCAACTCTCCCACCTGAGAAAGCCTTGGAATGCTCGAACCACTCTATCCTGAGAGTCAAGTGCAGAAGCTGTACTAGGCCCAGTTACTCAGAATCCATAACAAGTCAGGCCCTGGGACATTAGGAGTTAAAGGCCTCAACCACCACGGTTGGGCCCTGTATCTCCTGCGTGCCTCGTTGCCCTCTGAAAGGTGTTCTGACATGTGGAATAAATGTACCCTGGTTGTAGGAAAGTGCCCCTTTTGGCACGGTTACCCCCACCTTTTGCCTGATATTGATGCTGACTTGACAGAGTGTACTGTAATCCTGCTAACCAGGCCCTAGCACCAGTGTTCTTTCCCTAAACTGTACCATTGTTTCCACAATTGGCACACCCCTGGCACACAGCTAAGTCCCTTGTAAAAGGTACCAGTGGTACCAAGGGTTCTGTGACCGAAGAGAGTCCCTAAGGGCTGCAGCATGTATTGTGCCACTCCAAGGGACCCCTCGCCAAGCACATGCACACCTTCATTGCAGCTTGTGTGTGCTGGTAGGGAGAACAAGTCAACATGCCTACCAGCCACTGCCTGTGGCACAGGTAAGTCACCCCTCTAGCAGGCCTTACAGCCCTAAGGCAGGGTGCACTATATCACAGGTGAGGACATGGCTGCATGATCAATATGCCCCTACAGTGTCTAAGTCCATTCTTAGACATTGTAAGTGCAGTGTGGCCATATTAACTACATGGGCTGGGAGTTTGTCATCCCGAACTCCACAGCTCCAGGATGGTTTTACTGAAGGCTGGGAAGTTTGGTATCAAACTTCTCAGCACAATAAACCCACACTGATGCCAGTGTTGGATTTATTGTACAATGCACCCAGAGGGCATCTTAGAGATGCCCCCTGTATTATAACCAACTCTTTAGTGTAAGGCTGACTAGTCTGTGCCAGCCTGACACTAGAAGACAGGTTTCTGACCTCATGGGGTGAAAACATTTGTGCTCTCGGAGCCAGAAACAAAGCCTGCTCAGGGTGAAGGTGCTTCACACCTCCCCGCTGCAGGAACTGTAACACTTGGCAGTGAGCCTCAAAGGCTCAGGCCTCCTGTTACAGTAGCCCAGGTCACTCCAGTTAGTGGAGATGCCCGCCCCCCCAGACAAAGGCCCACTTTTGGCAGCAAGTCTGGCAGGAAAATTAGGTAAAATAGGAAAGAGTGACCACCCTAGCTAGAACCACCCCAGCTAGGACCACCCCTAAGGTTCCACAGCTGAAGTGACCCCCTCCCTGCAGAATCCTCCATCTTGGTTTGGAGGACAAGGACCAATAGGGTTAGGAGTGAGCTCCCCTCCCCAAATGGAGTGAGCACAGGAAGGGTGTGGCCACCCTCGGGGACAGTAGCCATTGGCTACTGCCCTCTGACCCCTGTAACACCCCTAAATCTAGTATTTAGAGGCACCCCTGAACCTCGCTCACCAGATTCCTGGCAACTTCAAGACAAGATGAAAGAAGGATTGCTAAGCTGAACCCCTAGCAGTGAAGACTCCAGACGACAACTGACTTGGCCCCAGTCTTAACAGCCTGTCTGCAACTTCAAGGACTCTGCTACCAAAAGACAACACATTCAGCAGGACCAGCGACCTCTCCAAACCCCAGAGGACTGCCTGCCCACCAGAGGACCAAGAACTCCCAAGGACAGTAGCTCTGTCCAGACAAAACCCTCCAAAAGGATTTCAAAACTGCCCCTGATCCGCGAGTCCTGCCCACTCTGCACCCGACGGCCACGGCCATTTCCAGGAGGCCCACCGGTCCAGAGCAGGTCCCCAGGCGATTCCGACCTTGTTTCCACCCTGGGTTGACCCCTTATGGCCAACACAACACCTGCAGCCTAAATCCAGAGGACCCCCGACCACAAGAGAACCGGAAGAAGATTCCAAACGCCTAAAGGTACCCCTGCACCTGCAGCCCCCTGGCCTTGGGGAATCCGACCACCAGTCCAGCAACGTTCAAGCAGGTGGACCTCCTCCTTGCTCGGCCTGTGGTTTCCCGGAACCAGCTCACAGGATCCAGCCTGCAGCGTCTTTGTGACCCTGGGGTCCCCTATGGGAAAGCATTGGGAGCCCAACACTGTATTTGCACCCTGCATCGGGCCGCCACTGTGCTGCTGAGGTTGTGTGTTTGGTTCTGACCTGTGGCCCCACGGTGCTCACCTTAAGCCCCCAGGCCCGCCCTCCGAAGTCACGGGTGCTTACCTGCCTGCAGATCTGTTTCAAAGTGCCCCTAGTCTCCAAGGGATCCCATTCAAAATCTAACTACAACATTGTCCTCTGCACCCGCCCGGCCCCGTTTTGCTGGTGGTGTAAGTTTGGAGTCATCCTGAACGCTGACCAGTGAACATTCTAACCCCCGGAGAATGGAACTGTAAGTCGAGTAGTTACCTCAAAACTGCACTAACACTTCCCCCCCAGGGCTGTACTGAAATTGCAGTGTCAACTTTTAAAAGTGAAAAGTGTTACTTGCCTGTAAACCGTTTCCTTTGCCAAATCTAAACAAAGTGCTATTGATACATATGTTTGATACTTACCTGCAACAAGATCCTATTGGTTCTAGAAATAAAGTAACAAATTATATTTTTCCAATGTAAATACATTGGCCTGGAGCTAGTCATTGAGCGTGTGCCTCATTTATTGACTGTGTGTGTGTACAACACATGCTTTGCACTATCCTGTGATAAGCCTAACTGCTCGATCACACTATCACAAAAGTGAGCATTAGTATTATCTACTTTAGCCTCTGTTAAGCCAGCTTCCTACAGCTGTGCTAAACCATGACAACAACGGAAGAAGTGAATAGGACTCTTGAGCTATTATGAACAGTAATATTGTGAAATGATTGCCGGGAAGCAGTGGTACATGCATGTGTATGAACGCAGCATACTAGACACAGGTGGTGAATCTGCTCAACAAAAAGGAAGTGTGCTTACTCGTTCCCTCTGGGTATCTCGTAAGTCCTGCATGAAGTCTCTCAAAGCATCTCGAACTGCTTCTGGGTCAATTTCCCTGAAAGCCAGATCATTTCTGCAGGGGGATCCAAATCCAAACGGAGATTGTACAGCACTCCTATCTGGAGACTCTGTCCTGCAAGACTGAGTGGTACAGCCTTCCTGAGTAGGACTGCTTAAGGAGTTGTCAGTACCTGTTAAGAGAAGGGAGGGTCTAAATGAGACATTAAATTTGACATTAGGTATAGTAACTGACTTGCAAGAACCCTGAAATCTGGAGACATGTGCTTCAGCAATTAAAACAAAAATATTGTAACTTACCATGTAGAGTCTTAGTTAAACAAACTCATTATGTTTCTGTAATATAGTCTCAACTGGACCCAAAAAACATACTTGTGCATGGAGAACACAATTTGTTTCAGTGATATATATCAGATACTTCATAAGTACGCAGGACTTTCAACAGGCAGAAAATGAAATGGTTACAAGAGCAGAGGATGATGGCAACAAATATCTTTGAGTTGAGTCTTGCTGTGAAAAAGTACCCCACAGTTAACAACTTATCTGAAAAACACACTTATGTCTCTTCTGAGATTCCTATTGATAAGCTCTTGGCTAGACCAGTGTCCTCTTAAGGATTCTGGGGCACTTGGGCAGAACATATTTTTTGGAGGCCCTTTTTCAGAATAACTTTGAATTTTATCATTCATTTTCTATAACAAGCTCCATGATCAAACACAATATTGAATAGTATGTTAAAGATTGAGATGGAGAAATGGACAAAACTGTGATACAAAATTCCCTTTCCAAGGGAGCCCTTTGAAGGTGTGGACTCTAGGCAATTGCCCACTTTGCTCATGCCTTAAAATGCCTCTGGGCTAGACGCTTCCCCAACTAAGCATGGGCACCTTTCTTAATGCATTTAACGCACAGAGGTATTAAAATGTCTGTATCTTATCTACACTGCTAATCATTTCATCTATGTAACGTACATTTAAGCCCTTGTTTCTCTCATTAGAATTCTGGTGCAGTCCATGCTCCATTTTAGTACATTTCCCCTGGTGTTAATATTGGAATAGCCGATGTACAAAATGATACATACACATATAAGAGCGAAGTTGCATCACCCCTATTAAATTCCTTTGTCATGAATTCTCCATCACCCCCGGCACGAAGATACGTGGTCAAGCAGGATCTGAAACCCAGGCTTAAGTTCACTGACCGGTCACAGGTTGGGTGGCGGGTAGCCGGCAGACAAACGCACCAACAGGAAACTTAGATCAGATCTCACAGATAGACGCAGTGACACCACAATGGTCTTAGGAGATTGGCTCCAATAAAACACACATGGCCAGAGGGCTGCATACTTTCTCAAAAACACCATAAAGTTAGATACCACATGTAGTTAGGAACACTTAGCCAATCAGAACACAGCAATACGCAGCGACTACGTGCCTCTCAGACTGAACATTTGGACACATTGTGTCCACATAAGGTCGAGGCCCACCTGTATTTGTTATCAGGACCTTATTTATGACTCCATGACAACTGTTCGCATCCTTAACCAAGAAAAAAATGTTTTAATTATTTTATGACATTAACAGAAATATATAAAACTCCACTCTCAACTGATGTACATTGAGAAAGAGTCCTCAAACCCCAGTTCTGTAACTACTCTCCCAGCCGTAATCTTTAAATAAACAAACAGTTTCTGTTTTGCCAAACGCCTCTTGTCTTCTGTTTTTTTAAGGTAACTTCACATTCAAGCAATTATTTCCGAGCCTGATAGGAGCAGCTGGTTCCTCAGACCCAAACTGCGACTGAAGGAAGGGGACCACTCCCGGACGGATTCACATTTGCGCAACAAGAAAGGTGAGTAGATGGCACAATTGATTGGAAATTCTGCTGAATCTGCGGGACGGAGGTCCATCCAGAAGCCACCATCAGAGCCTTAGCCCAGCATTGGTGTATGGCAAACTAGGAAAAACATAACTCAGTGGAAGTCACTTTTTTTCCCCCCATAGACAGCGTGCTAGGAAAGGTGGATGTTGTTTTTTTTTTTTTCTTGCTTGGACCGCTGGTCATGACACAGATGCTACATATAGGCACTGGGTGTAATATACGGGCAGCACCTCTGTTTTAAGAGGTGCCTTTTGCTTGAACCACTGGACATGACACAGACGGTACGCATAGGCTTTGGGTGTGATATAGGGTTTGCACCTCAATCATGATGTCTAGTCTAAAGGGTTTCTCAGTGCCACAAGTTTCTTAAAACTGTTATCTGAAAGAAGAGACGTGCTGTGGTTTGCATGGACCACTGGACGTGATGCGGATGGTACGCATAACCCCTAGTTGTGACACAGGTGTAATTTGGACATTAAGGAAAAGAAAAATTGGGATCCAGGAGATTAGGCGTAGCTTGTGTAGGAAGTTGGCTCTGTATGTGCTATTTCAAAGTAAGGAATAGCATGCACAGAGTCCAAGGGTTCCCCTTAGAGGTAAAATAGTGGTAAAAAGAGATAATACTAATGCTCTATTTTGTGGTAGTGTGGTCGAGCAGTAGGCTTATCCAAGGAGTAGTGTTAAGCATTTGTTGTACATACACATAGACAATAAATGAGGTACACACACTCAGAGACAAATCCAGCCAATAGGTTTTGTTATAGAAAAATATCTTTTCTTAGTTTATTTTAAGAACCACAGGTTCAAATTTAACATGTAATATCTTGTTTGAAAGGTATTGCAGGTAATTACATTAGGAACTTTGAATCATTTCAATTGCATGTATACTTTTCAAGTTATTCACAAATAGCTATTTCAAAAGTGGACACAGTGCAATTTTCACAGTTCCTGGGGGGAGGTAAGTTTTTGTTAGTTTTACCAGGTAAGTAAGACACTTACAGGGTTCAGTTCTTGGTCCAAGGTAGCCCACCGTTGGGGGTTCAGAGCAACCCCAAAGTTACCACACCAGCAGCTCAGGGCCGGTCAGGTGCAGAGTTCAAAGTGGTGCCCAAAACGCATAGGCTTCAATGGAGAGAAGGGGGTGCCCCGGTCCCAGTCTGCCAGCAGGTAAGTACCCGCGTCTTCGGAGGGCAGACCAGGGGGGTTTTGTAGGGCACCGGGGGGGGACACAAGCCCACACAGAAATTTCACCCTCAGCGGCGCGGGGGCGGCCGGGTGCAGTGTTAGAACAAGCGTCGGGTTCGCAATGGAAGTCAATGAGAGATCAAGGGATCTCTTCAGCGCTGCAGGCAGGCAAGGGGGGGCTTCCTCGGGGAAACCTCCACTTGGGCAAGGGAGAGGGACTCCTGGGGGTCACTTCTGCAGTGAAAGTCCGGTCCTTCAGGTCCTGGGGGCTGCGGGTGCAGGGTCTTTTCCAGGCGTCGGGACTTAGGTTTCAGAGAGTCGCGGTCAGGGGAAGCCTCGGGATTCCCTCTGCAGGCGGCGCTGTGGGGGCTCAGGGGGGACAGGTTTTGGTACTCACAGTCGTAGAGTAGTCCGGGGGTCCTCCCTGAGGTGTTGGTTCTCCACCAGCCGAGTCGGGGTCGCCGGGTGCAGTGCTGCAAGTCTCACGCTTCTTGCGGGGAGATTGCAGGGTTCTTTAAAGCTGCTCCTTTGGATAAAGTTGCAGTCTTTTTGGAGCAGGTCCGCTGTCCTCGGGAGTTTCTTGTCGTCGTCGAAGTAGGGCAGTCCTCAGAGGATTCAGAGGTCGCTGGTCCCTTTGGAAGGCGTCGCTGGAGCAGAGTTCTTTGGAAGGCAGGAGACAGGCCGGTGAGTTTCTGGAGCCAAGGCAGTTGTTGTCTTCTGGTCTTCCTCTGCAGGGGTTTTCAGCTAGGCAGTCCTTCTTCTTGTTGTTGCAGGAATCTAATTTTCTAGGGTTCAGGGTAGCCCTTAAATACTAAATTTAAGGGCGTGTTTAGGTCTGGGGGGTTAGTAGCCAATGGCTACTAGCCCTGAGGGTGGGTACACCCTCTTTGTGCCTCCTCCCAAGGGGAGGGGGTCACAATCCTAACCCTATTGGGGGAATCCTCCATCTGCAAGATGGAGGATTTCTAAAAGTTAGAGTCACCTCAGCTCAGGACACCTTAGGGGCTGTCCTGACTGGCCAGTGACTCCTCCTTGTTATTCTCATTATTTTCTCCGACCTTGCCGCCAAAAGTGGGGGCCGGGGCCGGAGGGGGCGGGCAACTCCACTAGCTGGAGTGTCCTGCGGTGCTGTGACAAAGGGGTGAGCCTTTGAGGCTCACCGCCAGGTGTTACAGCTCCTGCCTGGGGGAGGTGTTAGCATCTCCACCCAGTGCAGGCTTTGTTACTGGCCTCAGAGTGACAAAGGCACTCTCCCCATGGGGCCAGCAACATGTCTCTAGTGTGGCAGGCTGCTGGAACTAGTCAGCCTACACAGACAGTTGGTTAAGTTTCAGGGGGCACCTCTAAGGTGCCCTCTGGGGTGTATTTTGCAATAAAATGTACACTGGCATCAGTGTGCATTTATTGTGCTGAGAAGTTTGATACCAAACTTCCCAGTTTTCAGTGTAGCCATTATGGTGCTATGGAGTTCGTGCAAAACAGACTCCCAGACCATGTACTCTTATGGCTACCCTGCACTTACAATGTCTAAGGTTTTGCTTAGACACTGTAGGGGCACAGTGCTCATGCACTGGTACCCTCACCTATGGTATAGTGCACCCTGCCTTAGGGCTGTAAGGCCTGCTAGAGGGGTGTCTTACCTATACTGCATAGGCAGTGAGAGGCTGGCATGGCACCCTGAGGGGAGTGCCATGTCGACTTACTCATTTTGTTCTCACTAGCACACACAAGCTGGTAAGCAGTGTGTCTGTGCTGGGTGAGGGGTCTCTAGGGTGGCATAATACATGCTGCAGCCCTTAGAGACCTTCCCTGGCATCAGGGCCCTTGGTACCAGAGGTACCAGTTACAAGGGACTTATCTGGGTGCCAGGGTGGGCCAATTGTGGAATCAAAAGTACAGGTTAGGGAAAGAACACTGGTGCTGGGGCCTGGTTAGCAGGCCTCAGCACACTTTCAATTCAAAACATAGCATCAGCAAAGGCAAAAAGTCAGGGGGTAACCATGCCAAGGAGGCATTTCCTTACACAACCCCCCCCAAACGAAAGAGGATGAGACTAACCTTTCCCAAGAGAGTCTTCATTTTCTAAGTGAAAGAACCTGGAAAGGCCATCTGCATTGGCATGGGCAGTCCCAGGTCTGTGTTCCACTATAAAGTCCATTCCCTGTAGGGAGATGGACCACCTCAACAGTTTTGGATTTTCACCTTTCATTTGCATCAGCCATTTGAGAGGTCTGTGGTCAGTTTGAACTAGGAAGTGAGTCCCAAAGAGGTATGGTCTCAGCTTCTTCAGGGACCAAACCACAGCAAAGGCCTCCCTCTCAATGGCACTCCAACGCTGCTCCCTGGGGAGTAACCTCCTGCTAATGAAAGCAACAGGCTGGTCAAGGCCATCATCATTTGTTTGGGACAAAACTGCCCCTATCCCATGTTCAGAGGCATCTGTCTGCACAATGAACTGCTTAGAATAATCTGGAGCTTTTAGAACTGGTGCTGAGCACATTGCTTGTTTCAGGGTGTCAAAGGCCTGTTGGCATTCTACAGTCCAGTTCACTTTCTTGGGCATTTTCTTGGAGGTGAGTTCAGTAAGGGCTGTCACAATGGATCCATATCCCTTCACAAACCTCCTGTAGTACCCAGTCAAGCCAAGGAATGCCCTGACTTGAGTCTGGGTTTTTGGAGCTACCCAGTCCAGAATAGTCTGGATCTTGGGTTGGAGTGGCTGAACTTGGCCTCCACCTACAAGGTGGCCCAAGTAAACCACAGTTCCCTGCCCTATCTGGCATTTGGATGCCTTGATAGAGAGGCCTGCAGATTGCAGAGCCTTCAAAACCTTCTTCAGGTAGACCAGGTGATCCTGCCAGGTGGAGCTAAAGACAGCAATATCATCAAGATAAGCTGTGCTAAAGGACTCCAAACCAGCAAGGACTTGATTCACCAACCTTTGGAAGGTGGCAGGGGCATTCTTTAAACCAAAGGGCATAACAGTAAACTGATAATGCCCATCAGGTGTGGAGAATGCTGTTTTCTCTTTTGCTCCAGGTGCCATTTTTATTTGCCAGTACCCTGCTGTCAAGTCAAAGGTACTTAAGAATTTGGCAGCACCTAATCTGTCTATGAGCTCATCAGCTCTAGGAATTGGATGGGCGTCTGTCTTGGTGACAGAGTTGAGCCCTCTGTAGTCCACACAAAACCTCATCTCTTTCTTTCCATCTTTGGTGTGAGGTTTGTGGACTAAGACCACTGGGCTAGCCCAGGGGCTGTCAGAGCGCTCAATTACTCCCAATTCCAGCATCTTGTGGACTTCCACCTTGATGCTTTCCTTAACATGGTCAGACTGTCTAAAAATTTTGTTTTTGACAGGCATGCTGTCTCCTGTGTCCACATCATGGGTACACAGGTGTGTCTGCCCAGGGGTTAGGGAGAAGAGTTCAGGAAACTGTTGTAGGACTCTCCTACAATCAGCTTGCTGTTGGCCAGAGAGGGTGTCTGAGTAGATCACTCCATCTACTGAGCCATCTTTTGGGTCTGGTGACAGAAGATCAGGGAGAGGTTCACTCTCTGCCTCCTGATCCTCATCTGTTACCATCAACAGATTTACATCAGCCCTGTCATGGAAGAGCTTAAGGCGGTTCACATGGATCACCCTCTTGGGGCTCCTGCTTGTGCCCAGGTCCACCAGGTAGGTGACCTGACTCTTCCTTTCTAGCACTGGGTAAGGGCCACTCCATTTGTCCTGAAGTGCCCTGGGAGCCACAGGCTCCAGAACCCAGACTTTCTGCCCTGGTTGGAACTCAACCATTGCAGCCTTTTGGTCATACCAAAACTTCTGGAGCTGTTGGCTGGCCTCAAGGTTTTTGCTTGCCTTTTCCATGTACTCTGCCATTCTAGAGCGAAGGCCAAGTACATAGTCCACTATGTCCTGTTTAGGCTCATGAAGAGGTCTCTCCCAGCCTTCTTTAACAAGAGCAAGTGGTCCCCTTACAGGGTGACCAAACAGAAGTTCAAAGGGTGAGAATCCTACTCCCTTCTGTGGCACCTCTCTGTAAGCGAAAAGCAGACATGGCAAGAGGACATCCCATCTCCTTTTGAGCTTTTCTGGGAGCCCCATGATCATGCCTTTTAATGTCTTGTTGAATCTCTCAACTAAGCCATTAGTTTGTGGATGGTATGGTGTAGTGAATTTGTAAGTCACCCCACACTCATTCCACATGTGTTTTAGGTATGCTGACATGAAGTTGGTACCTCTGTCAGACACCACCTCCTTAGGGAAACCCACTCTGGTAAAGATACCAATGAGGGCCTTGGCTACTGCAGGGGCAGTAGTTGACCTAAGGGGAATAGCTTCAGGATACCTAGTAGCATGATCCACTACTACTAGGATATACATATTTCCTGAGGCTGTGGGAGGTTCTAGTGGACCAACTATGTCCACACCCACTCTTTCAAAGGGGACCCCCACCACTGGAAGTGGAATGAGGGGGGCCTTTGGATGCCCACCTGTCTTACCACTGGCTTGACAGGTGGGGCAGGAGAGGCAAAACTCCTTAACCTTGTGGGACATATTGGGCCAGTAGAAGTGGTTGACTAACCTCTCCCACGTCTTGGTTTGTCCCAAATGCCCAGCAAGGGGAATATCATGGGCTAAGGTCAGAATAAACTCTCTGAACGACTGAGGCACTACCACTCTCCTAGTGGCACCAGGTTTGGGGTCTCTGGCCTCAGTGTACAGGAGTCCATCTTCCCAATAGACCCTATGTGTTCCATTTTTCTTGCCCTTGGACTCTTTAGCAGCTTGCTGCCTAAGACCTTCAAGAGAGGGACAGGTTTCTTGTCCCTTACACAGCTCCTCCCTTGAGGGTCCCCCTGGGCCTAAGAGCTCAACCTGATAAGGTTCAAGCTCCAAAGGCTCAGTTCCCTCAGAGGGCAGAACTTCTTCCTGAGAAGAGAGGTTCTCTTTTTCTGACTGTGTTGCAGTTGGTTTCCCAACTGACTTTCCTTTTCTCTTGGTAGGCTGGGTCTTTCTTCCAGACTCCAGCTCTACTTTTTCACCCTGTGCCTTGCATTGTGCTCTTGTTTTTACACACACCAGTTCAGGGATACCCAGCATGGCTGCATGGGTTTTTAGTTCTACCTCAGCCCATGCTGAGGACTCCAGGTCATTTCCAAGCAGACAGTCTACTGGGATGTTTGAGGAGACCACCACCTGTTTCAGGCCATTGACCCCTCCCCATTCTAAAGTTACCATTGCCATGGGATGTGCTTTAGTCTGATTGTCAGCGTTGGTGACTGTATAGGTTTTTCCAGTCAGGTATTGGCCAGGGGAAACCAGTTTCTCTGTCACCGTGGTGACACTGGCACCTGTATCCCTCAGGCCCTCTACACTTGTCCCATTAATAAAGAGCTGCTGCCTGTATTTTTGCATGTTAGGCGGCCAGGCAGCTAGTGTGGCTAAATCCACCCCACCCTCAGAGACTAGAGTAGCTTCAGTGTGGACCCTGATTTGCTCTGGGCACACTGTTGATCCCACTTGGAGACTAGCCATTCCAGTGTTACCTGGATTGGAGTTTGGAGTGGAACCTTTCTTGGGACAGGCCTTGTCTCCAGTTTGGTGTCCAGGCTGATTACAGCTACGACACCAGGCCTTTTTGGGATCAAAGTTTTTACCCTTGTACCCAGGATTGTTTTGTGAAGAGGCTCTGGGCCCACCCTCCTGTGCAGGTTTTTGGGGGCCTGTAGAAGACTCTTTACTATTTTTATTTTTGGCTGTCTCACCACCTTTCCCCTGGGGAGGTTTTGTGACCCCTTTCTTTTGGTCACCCCCTGTGGAAGTTTTGGACACCCTAGTCTTGACCCAATGGTCCGCTTTCTTTCCCAATTCTTGGGGAGAAATTGGTCCTAGGTCCACCAGATGGTGATGCAGTTTGTCATTGAAACAATTACTTAACAGGTGTTCTTTCACAAATAAATTGTACAGCCCATCATAATTACTTACACCACTGCCTTGAATCCAACCATCTAGTGTTTTTACTGAGTAGTCTACAAAGTCAACCCAGGTCTGGCTCGAGGATTTTTGAGCCCCCCCTGAATCTAATCCTATACTCCTCAGTGGAGAATCCAAAGCCCTCAATCAGGGTACCCTTCATGAGGTCATAAGATTCTGCATCTTTTCCAGAGAGTGTGAGGAGTCTATCCCTACACTTTCCTGTGAACCTTTCCCAAAGGAGAGCACCCCAGTGAGATTTGTTCACTTTTCTGGTTACACAAGCCCTCTCAAAAGCTGTGAACCATTTGGTGATGTCATCACCATCTTCATATTTAGTTACAATCCCTTTAGGGATTTTCAACATGTCAGGAGAATCTCTGACCCTATTTATGTTGCTGCCACCATTGATGGGTCCTAGGCCCATCTCTTGCCTTTCCCTTTCTATGGCTAGGATCTGTCTTTCCAAAGCCAATCTTTTGGCCATCCTGGCTAACTGGATGTCCTCTTCACTGGAGTTGTCCTCAGTGATTTCAGAGTTGTTGGCCCCTCCTGTGAGGGAACCAGCATCTCTGACTATTATTTGTGGAGTCAGGGCTTGAGAGGCCCTGTTCTCCCTAAATAGGACTGGTAGGGGGGAATTTTCCTCCAAGTCACTATCTTCATCCTCTGTGTTGCCATCCTCAGAGGGGTTGGCCTTTTCAAACTCTGCCAACAGCTCCTGGAGCTGTAGTTTGGAAGGTCTGGGGCCCATTACTATTTTCTTTATTTTACAGAGTGACCTTAGCTCCCTCATCTTAAGATGGAGGTAAGGTGTGGTGTCGAGTTCCACCACATTCATCTCTGCACTAGACATTATGCTTCTAAAAGTTTAAATACTTTTTAAGAATCTAAAACTAGTTCTAGGTTCTAATTTAAACTTTTACCAAACTTTTAAACTCTAAAAGCAATGCTAACAGGGACTAACACAAGGCCCTAGCAGGACTTTAAAGAATTTAGAAAACTTTTCAAATTGCAAAAATCAATTTCTAATGACAATTTTGGAATTTGTCGTGTGATCAGGTATTGGCTGAGTAGTCCAGCAAATGCAAAGTCTTGTACCCCACCGCTGATCCACCAATGTAGGAAGTTGGCTCTGTATGTGCTATTTCAAAGTAAGGAATAGCATGCACAGAGTCCAAGGGTTCCCCTAAGAGGTAAAATAGTGGTAAAAAGAGATAATACTAATGCTCTATTTTGTGGTAGTGTGGTCGAGCAGTAGGCTTATCCAAGGAGTAGTGTTAAGCATTTGTTGTACATACACATAGACAATAAATGAGGTACACACACTCAGAGACAAATCCAGCCAATAGGTTTTGTTATAGAAAAATATCTTTTCTTAGTTTATTTTAAGAACCACAGGTTCAAATTTAACATGTAATATCTTGTTTGAAAGGTATTGCAGGTAAGTACATTAGAAACTTTGAATCATTTCAATTGCATGTATACTTTTCAAGTTATTCACAAATAGCTATTTCAAAAGTGGACACACTGCAATTTTCACAGTTCCTGGGGGGAGGTAAGTTTTTGTTAGTTTTACCAGGTAAGTAAGACACTTACAGGGTTCAGTTCTTGGTCCAAGGTAGCCCACCGTTGGGGGTTCAGAGCAACCCCAAAGTTACCACACCAGCAGCTCAGGGCCGGTCAGGTGCAGAGTTCAAAGTGGTGCCCAAAACGCATAGGCTTCAATGGAGAGAAGGGGGTGCCCCGGTCCCAGTCTGCCAGCAGGTAAGTACCCGCGTCTTCGGAGGGCAGACCAGGGGGGTTTTGTAGGGCACCGGGGGGGACACAAGCCCACACAGAAATTTCACCCTCAGCGGCGCGGGGGCGGCCGGGTGCAGTGTTAGAACAAGCGTCGGGTTCGCAATGGAAGTCAATGAGAGATCAAGGGATCTCTTCAGCGCTGCAGGCAGGCAAGGGGGGGCTTCCTCGGGGAAACTTCCACTTGGGCAAGGGAGAGGGACTCCTGGGGGTCACTTCTGCAGTGAAAGTCCGGTCCTTCAGGTCCTGGGGGCTGCGGGTGCAGGGTCTTTTCCAGGCGTCGGGACTTAGGTTTCAGAGAGTCGCGGTCAGGGGAAGCCTCGGGATTCCCTCTGCAGGCGGCGCTGTGGGGGGTCAGGGGGGACAGGTTTTGGTACTCACAGTCGTAGAGTAGTCCGGGGGTCCTCCCTGAGGTGTTGGTTCTCCACCAGCCGAGTCGGGGTCGCCGGGTGCAGTGCTGCAAGTCTCACGCTTCTTGCGGGGAGATTGCAGGGTTCTTTAAAGCTGCTCCTTTGGATAAAGTTGCAGTCTTTTTGGAGCAGGTCCGCTGTCCTCGGGAGTTTCTTGTCGTCGTCGAAGTAGGGCAGTCCTCAGAGGATTCAGAGGTCGCTGGTCCCTTTGGAAGGCGTCGCTGGAGCAGAGTTCTTTGGAAGGCAGGAGACAGGCCGGTGAGTTTCTGGAGCCAAGGCAGTTGTTGTCTTCTGGTCTTCCTCTGCAGGGGTTTTCAGCTAGGCAGTCCTTCTTCTTGTTGTTGCAGGAATCTAATTTTCTAGGGTTCAGGGTAGCCCTTAAATACTAAATTTAAGGGCGTGTTTAGGTCTGGGGGGTTAGTAGCCAATGGCTACTCGCCCTGAGGGTGGGTACACCCTCTTTGTGCCTCCTCCCAAGGGGAGGGGGTCACAATCCTAACCCTATTGGGGGAATCCTCCATCTGCAAGATGGAGGATTTCTAAAAGTTAGAGTCACCTCAGCTCAGGACACCTTAGGGGCTGTCCTGACTGGCCAGTGACTCCTCCTTGTTATTCTCATTATTTTCTCCGGCCTTGCCGCCAAAAGTGGGGGCCGGGGCCGGAGGGGGCGGGCAACTCCACTAGCTGGAGTGTCCTGCGGTGCTGTGACAAAGGGGTGAGCCTTTGAGGCTCACCGCCAGGTGTTACAGCTCCTGCCTGGGGGAGGTGTTAGCATCTCCACCCAGTGCAGGCTTTGTTACTGGCCTCAGAGTGACAAAGGCACTCTCCCCATGGGGCCAGCAACATGTCTCTAGTGTGGCAGGCTGCTGGAACTAGTCAGCCTACACAGACAGTCGGTTAAGTTTCAGGGGGCACCTCTAAGGTGCCCTCTGGGGTGTATTTTGCAATAAAATGTACACTGGCATCAGTGTGCATTTATTGTGCTGAGAAGTTTGATACCAAACTTCCCAGTTTTCAGTGTAGCCATTATGGTGCTGTGGAGTTCGTGCAAAACAGACTCCCAGACCATATACTCTTATGGCTACCCTGCACTTACAATGTCTAAGGTTTTGCTTAGACACTGTAGGGGCACAGTGCTCATGCACTGGTACCCTCACCTATGGTATAGTGCACCCTGCCTTAGGGCTGTAAGGCCTGCTAGAGGGGTGTCTTACCTATACTGCATAGGCAGTGAGAGGCTGGCATGGCACCCTGAGGGGAGTGCCATGTCGACTTACTCATTTTGTTCTCACTAGCACACACAAGCTGGTAAGCAGTGTGTCTGTGCTGGGTGAGGGGTCTCTAGGGTGGCATAATACATGCTGCAGCCCTTAGAGACCTTCCCTGGCATCAGGCCCCTTGGTACCAGAGGTACCAGTTACAAGGGACTTATCTGGGTGCCAGGGTGGGCCAATTGTGGAATCAAAAGTACAGGTTAGGGAAAGAACACTGGTGCTGGGGCCTAGTTAGCAGGCCTCAGCACACTTTCAATTCAAAACATAGCATCAGCAAAGGCAAAAAGTCAGGGGGTAACCATGCCAAGGAGGCATTTCCTTACAGCTTGTGTTTGGCCAAGAAGAGCGTATGGTTGTTGAAGCTATCCCTTTTTTCTCTGCATAAATTGTTATTTTGACAAGATTATCAGGCTCACTTAGTCCTGAATATTGCACAGAGCTTCCCCTGGTTACACGATAACATGCGCTAGGAGAGGGCTAAGGTAGTTTTAACAAAGTCAACACTTTGTGCTGTCAGTTTTTCATTGTGCCACATGAAATGGTGTTGTTTTGACACTGTGGCGCTGCTAAATTGATGTAACTGTGTTTTATCTTAGGTATTGTGTGTTGTTGATGTTCTAAATTGCTATGAAGATGTTGCTAATTCTCATAAATTGCTACTTGCTACCAAAGTAAAGCTTGGTATTTTGATGCCAAATTTCATAAGTCTGAATTAACAACTGCACTTTCTTCAAGGTTGTGATCCTTCATATGCATTGTTATTTGTGCTTGTTAAATGTTTATTTTGATGCATCTGTAAATAACGCAGAGCTCATTAGATCTAGCAATCTTGGTGTATATATCTCCCCACTACCAGAGTAGAACTAGTAATCCCCATGTATATGTTCCCCCACTATCAGTGTAAAGTTAAAGAATCCCTAATAATCAGAAAATTTAGACAAGTATAACTTAAGATCCCCTAAAATCTTAAAAGCTAGAGGAGTAACTGTCCCCTAGAACAAAACTACCCAAAATTAGCATGGAATCGCCACTAAAGCATATGCAAACCAGGTTCCCCACACAGGCTAAAAAGCTTGACAGGTTCTACCATGAATGGCATACACATACACACTAAGGCACATGCATTCCCCTGACCAAAGGAGGAAACTTTTGAAACTGACATAATTGAACACACAAGGGCACACATACAAACAAAATACACAGGGCAAAAGAAGAACAACAGAGAAGTATTACTAGAATTGTGGACCATCTTCGAGGAGGCCCAGGCTGATAACACCACCCAATAGCCAACCAGCATGGCCTCTGTACCTCCCCTGCCATATGCAGGTATGGAGGTGTTCTGCCTGCTATGCCTGCATTAGGTTACACTAATCCGCTGGACGAGGGAGCCCAAGAGGCCCCTATCAAACAACAAGCAGTCAGGTCAAGGCATGACAGACTAACAGACCAACAAGCCCAGGCAATCCCAGCACCACCTCAGTCCAGCGCTATAGCTCCCTGAAGTTCGATCCCCCTCCCATCATGTTGAGCCCACTGAACCTCAGCAGCACGGAGAACACACAATCCCACTGGTTCCGGGGAACACACCCGAGTGACAAGGAGAGTCATAGCGGTTCTGGACAGTGAGACAACTAGTGGGGGTGAGGTAAGGGGTCCCAGTCCTTTGGAATCTGATGACGAGGAGGGAGTCACAGGGTATTCTCAGATAGCCAGAGAAACAACAAAGAGTGAGTTTGAGTGCCAGTCCTGACTAAGAAGAACAGTGCATAGCTGAGAGCGAAGAAGGAAATCTAGGTGGTATGTAGAAGAAAGGCATGAAATAAGGAGAGAGAGAGATTGCACCTTGGAAGTACAAGGAGAGAGTAGAGCAGCGTGCCCTATACCTGAGGAGTGCAGGGGTAGGTACAGGGCCCCAGTTGGGGAAGAATCCGAGGTAGAATTAGGGGCTTTTGACCAGGGTCCACGCCTCACCCGAGCACCAATGAAGGAGAGGGGCCGAACAGGAAATTAGAGACCAAGGTAGCCTTGTGCAAATTCAACTTAGACACAGGAGAACCAAGATGGCACCTTTGCATGTGCACAAGGGGAGCAGCAACAAAGACGTCCGCCACTCATCCAGAACACACAGGATAGATAAGCTAACCACAAGAGAGATAATAGCTCAAGAAGAAGGCGAGATCTTTGTGTGACCCTTTTATCACCTGCTAGACTGCTGGACCAAAGGAAGTGACCAGTGTGACAGATCCTGGCCAGAGGAGGAATCCTTCAGACCAGAGGACATAGCTGTTGCGGAAGATTGCATCCAGCACAGAGGAGAAGATCCCAAGTGGAACTTCCCTTACATGTAGGATTGTCTAAGGAGATGGGAAAGCTATGTTGAGGAGAAACCAGTGGAGCTGCCCAAAACAAGAATGTGCTCCCTACTGCAGAAGGGCATGTTAGGGACCATCTATGTGCCGTGTGCTCAGATGGGTAAGGAAGGTCTAACAGCCAAACTGCTGGCGTTGTTGGATGGGGAAATCAAAAGAACACCAGAGGAATAACCCTAGAGATAGGCGGTTTCAAAAGTCTGCTAAGCAGTATTATCAGAGAACAGACTAACAGTGTTCGCCCGAGCCCGCATCCCAGCAATCACGCTAAAAAATACTGAACATGACAGGGCCGCATACAATTCATACTGGCACTAAATATGGACGTCCCCGAGAGAAATGTTCCCTGACTGCCCAGATGTAGGAGGATTAAAGGCAGAAACTATAGCCAGAGGTTGCCCAAGGAAATGTGGTAAGATTTGGGGCCCCTCGTGCAGGTACTACGATTTGGAAGATCCAGAAGTTGGGGACATACCTACCTCATAGAGATGATAATAACCCTAATACTATAGTATAATTGAAAAAAACGTTTTGTGGGTGAAAAGTTTGCATATGGGGGCAATGTGTTATGTTTGCTATTGTATATTATGTGGGTGCTCCCTGCTCAATATCAATCTTTATCATCTGTTTAAAATCAATACAAATATTTAATTAAAAAAAACAAAAACAAAAAATCAGAAACCATGAAACCTGGGGAGACCAAACAACTTTCTAGATAGGATGAGAGAACAGTGGGGACAGGGGACAGGACAGCTACAGATCGATATGGGCCTCCAGGTTATATATATATATATATATATATATATATATATATATATATTATTTGTTTACACAATATCCTCAAAAAGAGGCTGTCCAGCAAAATACAAAGTGGTTTGAACAGCATAGTTGGGCTAGACACCAAACCCTGGCAGGAGATACAGGCTCACTTTGCATATTCACAAAAATAAACAGGAAAAGGACTGGAAAAACAGGAGCAAGCTCAGAGAGACACTGCTGAGTTGGCCTAATACAAATTGAAACATACAGTTCTTGAAGGGCCAACATTGGCAGCAAGCGTGCAAATAGCACCAGTCCTGAAGGGAGCACCATCACAAAACCCCAGAGGGTTTCAACCCAGCTATAACAACAGAAATCAGGGAGGTTGGCAACAGCCAGACCCCACAGAATGTTACTATTGTCACAGAATGGGCCACATGGCTGACAGAAGCCGGCTAAGGGCATATCATAAGCAGAAGTCAATGAGGCGGGGCCAGTGCTTGCAAATTTTCCATCCACAAAACCGAGCCCAGGAAAACCTGAATCCACCCCATACTCAGCCGCAGGGAAGTCAGTCTACTGCTGCACCACTGCAACAGGGGTCAGGTAGTTGGACCAACACATGGCATCAGCAACCACAGACAGGGAACCCAGCCCCACAAGGACTGGGCCCACAACCGTGGCACGGAGGGGTAACTGTTTGGGGAAGTAATGCCTTCGCGCAAACGTAGAACGTAAATGCACAGTAACTTAATACCCCCTTTGAGAAGTTTCCATTTCACGCGTATTTCAAAATTCCCTGGACCCAAAACTCATAAGAAGGTTCAAGAAGACAACATTAGAGTTTTAAACTTTTACTTGAGTTTGGGAAACTCAGAGTTGCAGTATGTTCTGTTGATCGGGTATCCTCATTCGAGTCTGCCATTCAGGGTGTCTGTGGGAGCCTAGGCCTCACCCTGCTGCTGAACCCCCATGGCAGGGTCTATTGGCCATTCCCCAGCGGATGACAGTCTGACAAAGAGGGACGAGGCAGCTCCCCGACCAAAGCAGGCACCCAGATCCCTGCATCCACAAGTCAAATGGGATGGGTTCCAATTACCAAGTCAAAAGGTCCCCATTCTCGGGCACCAAGCCAGGATAGGATTACCTCTGTCATGTAGTCCCAACAGCAATAGTGCCCCCAAAAGTTAATGGCCTCGGGCGAAATGGAGGCCTCGTTTTTGTTCCAAAACAAAGCAATATTTCTGTGTCAGGAGCCAGGTTTCCCGTGCACTTGGGATAGTGGAGACCTCATAACCTACAACAGCGCATGCATGAGGTCCGACAGATTGTGAAGCACCACATGACACCAAGCCTGTAGAGGGGGTTCACCAGAACATCCAGCCATCTCAGTGCATCCCCATATTCTGATGGATACAACTACCTGTGGATTCCTCACCTAATGAATACTCCCATTGCGCCAGCATTCAACAGAAATCTCCTTCCTAGCGTCTGCACGTCGACGAGGACGTCACAGTTGCCCACGCGACCCCGTCTGACGTCATACAGGCAATAAGAGGTCCTCGTCGACTTGCCAACGTCAGTTCCCTTTTTTCCGTGCCATTCAAAACGGTTATCTTCGAGGGAGCTACTGTTGCTGTATCGACAGTTACAGTTGTTTTTTGGCGATTTTTACTTTGCGAGATTACAATGTCGCAAAGGAAGTCAGGATTCAAGCCCTGCCGTGAGTGTGGTGGCAAAATGTCGGTAACGGGCTCACATTCTGACTGCTTGTGGTGTCTTAGTTCCGACCATGATGTTGACAAGTGCGATTCTTGTCAATATATGAATCCTAAGGCCTTGAAAGAGCGTGAGGCCAAGCTTTTTCTTGCGAAGTCGAAAAAGAAGGAGAGGAAGCATCATCGAAAGTCGTCGTCACCGAAGTCTCATCGGCGTCATCGGGACTCCCGGCGTCGTTGAGATTCACGGCGCCGGTCGAGTAGGGAGAGGTCTCGGTCAAGGTCTCCATCAGCTCGATGTCGGAAGACTTGGGAAGTTAGTCCCACTGTCACTCCCCAGCCGACGACACCGTTACCATCTCCGGATTCACCGACTTCACCAATGTCATCGGGCCATCCTCCTTCAGTGTTCGAGGTTCCGCAGCCTCAGATGTTTTCTCCATCTTTGCAGACGTCGAGGCCGGCGTCGCCTTCCAACCAGGCACCCCAGTACCTGGCTTTCCCGGCCCCTGGAGCTGACAGTACCGCATTCCTGAATGCAATGTTTTCCATCTTCCAACAGATGGCTCCAGGTGGTGGACCGGCTGGTCCTTCGGGCCCTTTGGCTTTCAACATGGGTGTTCCGGCTCCACTTCGCCCGGCACCCTTTATGCCCTTTCTCCCCCTGGGGAACGTGGGCTCGGCGCCGGTATCGGCTCCGGTGGCCTCGGCTCCTAAGGCTTCGGCTCCTGCGGCTTCGATTTTTCAGCCAGCGACGCCGTCTAGACCTCCTCCGACTCCGGCACAGTCTTCTCACCTTCCAGTTCCTCGTTCGGCGCCGAAGACAACTATGGCGCCTGTAGACCCGGCGTCTGACAGATCCGACGATCGGCGTCATTCTTCGATGTCTGCTGACACCATGTCGACGCCGAGGATAGAGAAGAGGCTACACTTGAGGAGGCTTGCTCTCCGCCTCCTTGAAGAACAGGAATACCAGAGGCAAGCCTTGGAGGAAGGGGAGATCGAGGATTCTCGTGAGGGTCTCCATGGACTTGACACTGCTAGTGGCCTGGATACCTCCCCCGAATGGGACTTGTCATCACCTGTGGAGTACAAAGAGGAGGCGGCCACTTTTCATTCTGTTATCAGGAAGGCAGCTGGCTTCCTGGACCTCCCTTTGCCAGTGACTGAAGCCAAGCAGAATTTATTGACAGAAGTGTTGCACCCTGCCTCTACATCAGCAGAGCCGCTTTTGCCATTCAATGAAGCGTTGCTAGACCCCATAATGGAAGTCTGGAAAAAGCAGGTGTCTTCTTCAGCTGTCAATAGATCTGGGGCTAGGAGGTATCGGGTTGCACCGGCTGACCCAGGTTTTCTTACCAGGCATCCAACACCTGAAAGCTTGGTGGTCCAGGCTTCCTGCTCGGCAAGGTCTGCTCCTGGGTCTTTTCCAGCTGTACCCTCGGATAGAGACTCCAAGAAGATGGACATGTCATCCAAAAAGGTGTTCTCGTCATGTAGCATAGCATTGAAGTCCACCAATGCTACATGCATTTTAGGAAGTAACATTTATGCCCTGATGGACGAGATTAAATCAACGCACACAGAGGTTCCTCAGGAATTGTTAAGCCTGGTATCTGACGCTCAGGCAGCTGCAACTCAGGTTATCCAATCTGGGTTGGATACAACTGACTCGGTTGCTAGAGCAATGGGCACTGCTGTAGTTACGAGGAGGCAGGCCTGGCTTCGTAACTCAGGATTTTCCTCTGATGTGCAGTCAACCCTACTGGACCTTCCTTTTGATGGTGACAAGCTCTTTGGTGCCAAAGCGGATTCGGCCTTAGAAAGGTTCAAAGATCGCAGGGCCACGGCCAAGTCGCTGGGCTTGCAAGCCACTTCTTCTACTTCCTCCAGATTTTTTAAGGAGGTTTCGAAGATTTGGTTGTGGTTCCTCCTCCTCTTCCTTTCGAGGGAAATTCCAGCAACCCATCTCTGCTCTCTCCTATAGATCTTTCAGAGAGAGGGGTAGGGTCCGTACCAGGGGAGCCACTCAGCAGCACTCTGCCTCTTCCTCTGGAGGGGTGCAGCAGGGGAAGCAGCCTTAGGCTTCCACCAATTCCCACTCACTCCACTCCTGTAGGGGGGAGGTTACTGAATTTTCTCCACAAGTGGGAGGTCATAACATCAGACTCCTGGATTACCAGCATTTTGAGAAACGGCTATACCCTTCCCTTTCGGGAGTTTCCGCCCCCCATCCCGCCCCGCCCATCTTATTTTCAGAAGGACACCTCCTTTTGTTAGAACAGGAGGTTCAAGTCCTCCTTTCAAAGGTCGCGGTGGAGTTGGTCCCAGAGCAGGAAAGGGGTCAAGGTTGTTACTCAAGGTACTTTCTGATTCCCAAGAAGGATGGTCGGTTGAGACCAATCCTGGAACTAAGGATCTTGAATTGGTTTCTCAAACAGGAAAAGTTCAAGATGCTGACCCTAGATCAGGTGCTTTTGGTGCTGAACGATGGAGATTGGATGGTGTCTGTCGACTTGCAGGATGCTTACTTTCATATCCCAATACTCAAGTCGCACAGGAAGTATCTCCGGTTTGTGGTGGGGTCGCAGCACTATCAGTTTGCGGTCCTCCCGTTTGGTCTTACTTCAGCACCTCTAGTCTTCACGAAGGTGATGTCGGTGGTTGCAGCGGAGCTCAGAAGGAAGGGGATAGCAGTATTTCCTTATCTGGATGACTGGTTGATCAAAGCCAAGTCTCCGGAGCTCGTGTTGCATCACCTGCAGTCGACAACCCAGTTGTTGTTCGACCTGGGTTTTTCGGTAAACGTGCCCAAATCTCACCTGGAGCCCTCTCAGCGCCTCCTGTTCATAGGGGCAGTACTGGATACAACATTGAATTGAGCCTTTCCTCCGCCTCAGCAGATTCAGGACATTCAGGTGTTGGTTCCAATGTTTCAAAGTCGAGCGGTCATTCCAGTCCTCAAGGTCCTACGTCTGCTCGGTCTGTTTGCTTCCTGCATACTGTTGGTCACGCATGCTCGCTGGCACATGAGGGATCTTCAGTGGTGTCTCCGAAGGCAGTGGTCTCAACACAAAGGGGATCTCCAAGGCTTGGTGAGGATCTCCAGAGATGCTGCCACGGATTTGAAGTGGTGGATTGCGGACGGCAATCTTTCCCGAGGAAGGCCGTTCTCGCAAGCTCCACCAGTGGCCACGGTAATAATGGATGCTTCCACTCTAGGGAGGGGAGCTCATCTGGGGGACCTGGAAATCAAAGGTCTTTGGTCTCCAGTAGAACAGATGTTTCATATCAATCTGTTGGAGTTATGGGCTGTACGTCTGGCACTCAAGGGCTTCCTCCCATCCCTTTGCGGTCAGTCGGTTCAGGTCCTGACGGACAATACTACCGCGATGTGGTATATAAACAAACAGGGAGGGGTAGGGTCGTACCTTCTCTGCAGAGAAGCTCTTCGGCTATGGTCCTGAGCAAAGGACCATCAGATTTGCTTGGTAGCAAATCATCTGGCCGGAGTCTTGAACGTACGTGTGGACAGTCTCAGTCGACATTTCTCGGCTGATCACGAGTGGCGTCTCCATCCAGATCAAGTCCGTCTAATCTTCCAGATGTGGGGGTTTCCTCGGATAGATCTGTTTGCCACCCGGGAGAACTCGCACTGCCCGTTATTCTGCAGCCTCCAGTATCCGGTACAAGGAGCATTGGGGGATGCGTTTCAGAGGACCTGGTGCTACCAGTTGCTTTACACGTTTCCCCCCATACCCTTGATTCCTCGAGTATTGAGGACAATACGCCAAGACCGGGCCCAAGTCATCTTAATAGCTCCGGATTGGCCAAGGAGGGTATAGTACACGGACCTTCTCCAACTCTCACTGTGCCTTCTGCTCCGTCTCCCTCTCAGGGCAGACCTCCTCTCGCAGTCGCAGGGGCAGGTTTTACACCCCCACCTCCAGAGCCTGCACCTTCATGCCTGGAGATTGAACGGGGCAACCTGAGTTCTTTCTCTCTCCCGCCTGATGTAGTGGATGTTATCTTAGCGGCCAGGCGACACTCCACTAAATCTATCTACGCTAATAGGTGGTCTAAATTTGAGGTTTGGTGTGGAGAGAGGCAGACTGATCCCTTAAGTGCTCATTTGTTGGATGTTTTATCTTTTGCATTGTCTCTAGCACAGAGGGGTTGTGCAGTGGCTACGGTTAAGGGATACTTGTCTGCTCTTTCAGCCTTTATTTGTCTTCCAGACCAGCCTTCTTTGTTTAAATCCCCTATAGTTCTTGAAGGGTTTTATGAATAAATTCCCTCCTACTCCTTTTGTTATGCCTCAGTGGGATTTGAACTTGGTTCTAAATTTGCTTATGGGGTCCCCCTTTGAGCCTATGCACTCTTGCCCCATGAGATTATTGGTCCTAAAGGCGGTCTTTCTGGTTGCAATTACTTCTGCAAGGAGAGTAAATGAGTTGCAAGCTATCTGAAAACCCCCCTTATATATCTTTTTATGGGGATAAGGTGGTGTTGAGGACCAAGGCTGCTTTCCTTCCGAAGGTTGTTTCACCCTTTCATATGTCCCAGATGATTACTCTTTCCACGTTTTATCCTCCGCCTCATCCTTCAAAGGAAGAAGAGAGACTTCATTGCTTAGATCCAAGGAGGGCGCTAAGCTTTTATATAGACAGAACTAAGGATTTCAGGCTGGAGGATCAGCTCTTCATCGGGTAGGTGGGACAGAGGAAAGGCAGTCCACAAGAGAACACTCTCCAGGTGGGTTGTTCTTTGCATTAAAATGTGTTACTCTTTATCAAAGAAAGAACCCCCTGATGGTATAAGAGCTCATTCTACCAGAGCTAAATCGGCCTCTTCGGCCTTGGCTAGGGGTGTTCCTGTGGTTGACATCTGCAAGGCCGCAACTTGGTCGTCCCTTCACACTTTTGCGAAGCATTACTGTTTGGACTCTGAGGTCAGAAGGGACGGCCATTTTGCACAGTCGGTGCTGCAGGATTTCTTGGTTTGACCATTCAGGCACCCTCCACCGAGTGCGGTACTGCTTTGGGACTCTATTCATTAGGTGAGGAATCCACAGGTAGTTGTATCCATCAGAAGAACGAGTTACTTACCTTCGGTAACGACTTTTCTGGTGGATACATTAGCTACCTGTGGATTCCTCACGGTCCCACCCGCCTCCCCGTTGCCTGTCTGGTCTCGCCAAGTAATTCTTGAGTGTGCTCCTCTTGGTTTTGAGGACTTGTATATATTCTGTATATATATTCATATTGATATATATTGTTCATATATTTATTGATTTGTTTAAAAAAAAAAAGAAAAAGGAAGGATTGAGTTATTAGAATTATGTATTTATTTGGAATATCATTAAATTTTGCTATTTGTTCTTTCATCTCAATGGCCTATTATTCTCAGGCACGTAAAAAATGTTGGTACTGACGTCGGCACGTCTGCGAGGACCTCTTATTGCCTGTATGACGTCAGACGGCACTGCGTGGGCAACTGTGACGTCCTCGTCGACGTGCAGAAGCTAGGAAGAAGATTTCCGTCGAATGCTGGCACAATGGGAGTATTCATTAGGTGAGGAATCCACAGGTAGCTAATGTATCCACCAGAAAAGTTGTTACCGAAGGTAAGTAACTCGTTCATTTGGGCAAACTTCGACAAGTTCTTGGTCTCGCACTGGACTCCTCATACAGCAATATTTTGCCGTCTCCCTTTCCTCAAAGTTTTTTTCAAACTCTGAGGTCGAAAATCCCAGGAAAGAGATGAAGTGAGGGAAAGGGGATTCCAGGGAGGGAGTCCAGAACACCCACCACCCCTCCAAGAAGAGTAGAATTCAGAAAAGTGCTCACCCCATATCAGGCCTACAGACATCCAACACACAGAAAAGCTTGCACACACCGTCTGGAGGGAACCATGGAACTTAGGGCCAGATGTAGCAAACAGTTTGCGAGTCGCAAACGGCGAAAATCGCCGTTTGCAAGTCGCAAACATGTGTTTACTATGCAGAAATGCATTTTGCGAGTCGGAACCGACTCGCAAAATGCATTTCCGACTCGCAAATAGGAAGGGGTGTTCCCTTCCTATTTGCGAGTCGCAGTGGTATGCAATTCCATTGGTCGCAGTTACCATCCACTTGAAGTGGCTGGTAACCCACTTGCAAAGTCGAAGGGGTCCCCATGGGACCCCTTCCCCTTTGTGAGTGGACCCACAAATATTTTTTCAGAGCAGGCAGTGGTCCAAGGGACCACTACCTGCCCTGAAAAAAAAACGAAACTAAAGGTTTCAGGGTTTTTTTCTAAGTGCAGCTCGTTTTCCTTTAAGGAAAACGGGCTACACTTGGAAAAAAAAAACTTCTTTATTTAAAAGCAGTCACGGACATGGAGGTCTGCTGTTCCCAGCAGGCCTCCATCCCCGTGAGTGCCCAGAGTCGCTATGGGGGCGCAAATTGCGACCCACCATATTAATATTAATGAGGTGGGTCTTTGCGACCCCATAGCGACTCGCAGACGGTGTCTGAGACACCGTTCTGCATAGCAAATTGCGAGTTGCAATTTGCGAGTCGCTCGGACTCGCAAATTGCAAGTCGCAATTTGCCGTCTTCCTACATCTGGCCCATAGTCTCAAACTCAGACACCACAATATCACAGGCACATGGGGGCTGCGAAACAACTTTCTGCGCCCCTCCCCCCCTGCTTTCATGACAATTATAACAGATCATACGACGGTCTAGGGAAGTGCCCAAAGACCAATAAAAAGATGCCCAAAAAAAGTCTCTAGAAAGGTCACATTGCACGCCACATGCAGGACTAGACGGGTACGCATGTGACTAGAGGGCATGTTGTGATTGCTGACAACACTCAGTGCGACACGCCTCCTCTTTATAAATTCCCGGGCAGATGTAGGTCGAAAACGCCGCCCTCACCGATAGCACATCCTTGCACACACTAGGACACTGGAGGGCTGGCAACACCAATAGTGTGCCAGTTAATGATTAATATGCTCACAAGATCACCCAGTAAAAAAATATACGCACAGACGTACACCTAGTCAGGCACTGAGAGGGGGAAGGGTTTATAACCCATAAAATCAATATGTTAATGAACAATAACCTATTTTTCACCAAAATTAGATACTTGGAGTGGAGCCACATTCAGAAGCCTCACTGAAATGACAAAAACGCAAGAAATTCCTAGGAAATAATTGGCAACAACACATGTAAGGATGCAATGTTTTTTCTTTTATAACAACCAAACCTAGCTCTCATCCAACAGGTCTGCAGTTGAGCACGAAGTCCACCACCTCTACAGCGGACCATCACTTTCCCAGCAGCCACACCAGTACCCCGAACAGGACCAAGATTTACAAAATGCTCCAAGAACTTTCTGCACCAATACCCCTAAAAGTATCAAGAGCTACAACCAGCTCCAAGAACTTTCCACATCATTACTCCCAATGGGATCCTGAACCACGCCCTGCTCCAAAGACTTTTTCAAACTGTTTACAACCAAGAAACTCCCATCACCAGAGGACTACAGACATCTCCGCTGGAATCATCTTAAAACCTACAATGTTTTATAATTTATGTGTTTTTATAGATTTGTACACCCTCTGTTTACTAGGAGTGCTACTGCATCCATGCATTTTCAAAGAGCAGCCTAGAGTATTCAGAAATTACGACTGCGCTTGCATAGGAATCTCTCCTATGTCACCTATATTTACACTTCACCCGACACTAGCATTCCACATGCACTACACAGCACCCTATGTCCCCTGATACTACATGCAGTAGGTGCAAAAAGGCTTTACTTATCCCAAGAGGTAGCCCCATAAAAAACAAAATGCCTTCTCCATCTATAGGATTAGGGCCAAAATATAACCTAATAGAGTAAAGACCCACAGGGAAGCAGGAGTCTAACCCACTACAAGACCAATCCCACAGCACTGTACCTTCTCACCAAGCCTTGCGATATCCAAACTGAGCTAGGTAGGATGCGCAAGAAGGGCACCATATGGGAGGATACTGTTTGGCCCCAAGACTTCTCTGAAAAAAGATTATTGGAGGTGGCAAAGCTGCCTAACCAGTACACACACACATCCACTCCTGCTTCCATCTGCTGTCCCAGGGTGGACCTTAGTTTATCTGGGGCTGTCTTCGTTAACAACCAGTGAACCCCAGACATGGAGTTTCAGTGTATAAAGCTAATATTGGCTGTTTCGGAATTGGTATGTGGCCAGAACGTCTGCCAAATTAATAATGCTGCAAGAAGTCCAAGATGGTGCCTATTTACATTAAAATATGCGCCTGCAATATAATAAATTAACCCCTTTGATAGGAGCGGCAGGGGTCTAGAGATAATTGTAGATATAGGCCCTCATTCTGACCTTGGCGGGCGGCGGAGGCCGCCCGCCAAAGTCCCGCCGTCAGGTTACCGTTCCGCGGTCGAAAGACCGCGGCGGTAATTCTGACTTTCCCGCTGGGCTGGCGGGCGGTCGCCTTCAGACCGCCAGCCAGCCCAGCGGGAAAGAGGCTTCCACGATGAAGCCGGCTCGGAATCGAGCCGGCGGAGTGGAAGCTGTGCGACGGGTGCAGTTGCACCCGTCGCGTATTTCACTGTCTGCGCAGCAGACAGTGAAATACATGTAGGGGCCCTCTTATGGGGGCCCCTGCAATGCCCATGCCAGTGGCATGGGCACTGCAGGGGCCCCCAGGGGCCCCGCGACCCCCCCTACCGCCATCCGGATCTCGGCGGTCCGACCGCCGGGATCTGGATGGCGGTAGGGGGGGTCGGAATCCCCGCGGCGGTGCAGCAAGCTGCGCCGCCGCGGAGGATTCAATGGGGCCGCGGTACACTGGCGGGACCCCGCCAGTGGTGCCGGTCCGACCGCGGCTTTACCGCCGCGGTCGGAATCCCCATTGGAGCACCGCCGGCCTGTCGGCGGTGCTCCCGCGGTCCTCCGCCCTGGCGGTCAAAGACCGCCAGGGTCAGAATGACCACCATATTGTTTGAATCAGGTGTAAATGACTGATTACTATTATATTTGAATAAGAATTGAAATATTAATGCAAGTGCAGCATTGATGTAGGCAGTTTAAGATGGCAACCATAGATATTAGGATACTTGCTTTAAGGTGTTGTAAAAGTTCTGTATGATCGGACTCAAGTGAATGAAGAGGGACCATATAAGGCAGGCACTAATGGAATCCAAGTTTGGTGCTGGAAAGTAGGCATGCTGCCGGAATGTTAGTTCGATTGCCGCAATGGGTAGCGAAAATATTTGCAAGTAAGGCCTAGCGCATTTACAAGGAACAGGATTCGTGTTCTTGCAGCACTGTATAGAGTGAAGTTCATTTCCGGGATATGTACTTGCTTGGCACTAGTGAATGTGCGCAAAGTGTTCCCAGTAATGCGTGTTTTAAGATTTTCCCCTGCTTCTCGCACCCTTCAATTCTCAAACATGTTGTCCAAATGATTTATAACTACTAGGGATGAGGATGTTTAATGTGAGGATTGCAGGGGGAATGACCACAAATGTTAACTTAAAATGTGTCAATTAGTTATGGGCAGGACATCTGTGGTAGAATTCTGGATTCTACTGTGATATTTTTAGTTAATACCTGGATAGGATACCACGCACGAAATGAACAGAGCATTCACAGTGAAATGAGGTTTGCGTTCTAGCAAAGTGTAACAAATGAAGTTCTTTTTCTTGAATAAGCATCTGCTTTGTGCCAATGAAGATGCTTAAAGGTGTACGAGGCCCTGGTAATGTTTGGCTTGTGACTTCTTCTCTGGGGGTCAAGGTATTAAACCCTTCTAGAAATAAATTGTGGGGGCCCTACTGAAGAATAGTCTGGGAAGAAAATTGATAATAATAGAGTGAAATTAAAGTAGTTATTATTGTAAGGCATGACGGAAGCTGGGGTGTAACCACTTTGAAGTAAATGGAAAAATATATATTTGTTTAACAGATTAAATTAATACCAAAAACTAACAAGTATAATCATGAATGTAAAGTTCAGAATACATCATATCATATGAGTGGAATTAATGATTTTTGTTTATAGAAAATATGGGATTCATTTAATCTGAGCCAAGTAATTTTAGGCTGGGACATAGTAGTTTAATATATGTATACTAAATGTACGTGATAGTATGACAGAACTTAATACATTGTAGTAAATAATGAATTGAGAGGGCATGAAGGAGCTTGATTTTACATGATGGAAAATTATTGGTTGGGCAAATTATTGTTTTCTAGTATGGTTTTAATTATGTAAATATTAATAGGTTTGTATAAACGCAGTATGTGATTTGATGTTTGCATCATAACTGGGATGGTGGTTGGTGTTTATGTATGTTTTATAGGCTCTGATGAAGTTCCTTGGAAGGAACGAGATACATTGGCTGGGTCTGCATGAAATGACAAAGAAAGTAAAGAAAGATATTTGCGAATAATAAAAGAATAAGAAATATGCAATACAGAGAACTGGACATTTATTGTTTACTATCTGCTTTTTGCATGCCATCAGCACGATGTGGCTCAACATAGAGCTTGAATTTTGGCACACGATGGGAACTATTTAAATATTTTGCCCTTCTTGATGGCTATTTATTTGCCTACATTGTTTGGTTGCAGGCAGTCACAACTTTAGGAACAGGCATTGTGGGTTTATTACTTGAGGAACTGACCAGTGCAGCAGGGACAACTACAACTGCCCCTTTGCTATTTACTTTCCGTGCAGGGCCATCCACCTAGGTGATACGAAGGGAAATTGGTCTCATAGGGGAGGTTTGAATAACAGCATTGATACCCTGTATCAGGAAATCTAGGACACTGAGATAGATAGGTATACGTGGACAGAAGTGAAGGGGCAACCCCTATTCGTATGGAAACTCACGCTGTATTCCTTATGTATCAGAGGCAAAGGAACTATTCCGCTGGGTACAAATGAAAATTGTGGCACAATCCCGCACATTCTGGATATGGGGCGCCTCCACGCTGATGGATACCTACTGACAATGCAGTACGTTTACATACACTCAGCTTGTACCAGGATGGAGGATCCATACCCTTTTTCACCTTGAAGACAAAAGCAAATACCTGCAGCTGCAAGTAACCAGGTGGGAAATGCTCAATATGATGAACAGCTCTGAGCCCAACCTCAATGCAGTCAAGGAAGAACTGAAAGCCATCCAGCTTTTGGTGATGCAACATTGGTATGTATTGGACTTGATGACCGCAATGAAGGGTGGAGTATGTGCGAAGATCGAAGCATCATGCTGTATGTTCATATCTGGCAATGACATGGACAATGGAACTCTGACATTTGCCATCCAAGCTTTACTCTGACTAGAAAAAGACATGCATGAAGAGGGAGGTGCCCCTGAAAAGGAGTGGTTCACAAACTGGTTCTCCAGGCTCCCCCGGTGGCTGACTGGTCTGTGCATGTCATTGTTGACAGTTTTCATTGTGTTACTGTTTTTGTGTGGTTTCCTACAAGTGGGGGTTTCCTGCTGTAAAAACACAGTCCTCAAATTGGGTAGAATGCAAGTTGGTAGGGAAGTGGGGAAAAAAAGCCCCAAACCATGTGACTGTCATAACGTATGGGTTACATTGTGTAGTTGAAAATTCAACTAGAGGGGGGAATGTTAATATTGGAATAGTCGATGTACACAACGATACATTCACATATAAGAACGAAGTTGCATCACCACTATTAGATTTCCCTGTACTGAACTCCCCATCAACGTCACGAACATACGTGGTCAGATAAGTTCTGAGACCCAGGCCACTGAATGACAGGTCACAGGTTGGATGGCGTGTAGTCAGCAGACAAACACACAAATAGGAAACTTAGATCAGATCCCACAGATAGGTGCAGAGACACCACAATGGTCCTAGGAGATTGGCCCCAATAAAACACACATGGCCGGGGGGGTACGTACATTCCAAAAAACACCATAGGGTTAGATGCCACATGTAGTTAGGAATACTTAAACAAGTGGAACACATTAAAAACCTAACTTATTTTTTGCTATTAAATATTTTTCAGTGTACCCCAACATTTTCTTGACTCTAAATGTTTCGAAACTGTGGCAATTTGAAAATGTATTAACAAAGACCTATGGTCTTCTGTGTGACATCCTTCATGTTGATGTTTTAATGGTGTACTGATTCCTGAAAGTCCTTTATCAAAAAGCAGGACTGTACAATTTGCTGCTTTATATATTAGATGTCACTTCTCTAACCACTAACGTTTTAAAATACTGCCTTATTTTCAGTGTCTGTTGTGTATATATTTTCGCTCACTTAAGTGTACATTCCATTCCAGTATTTCTGCAGCATCACTGCTAAAACAGACAAATGGACTAAAATACTGATTACTGTGTTACCACGTCAGCCACTCATCCAACAGTGAGAACTTTATCAGCTTCTAGTCTCATGGACATTTCAGATTCCAGTAAACCTTCTGTGATATCTACATTAATGCTATATTGTTGATTAATTTCCCAGTTATGCTGAGAGTGGAAAAGAGAAGGGCAGGCACCAGAATGATCTTCGTAGATGCGGACTTGCCAATCAATTACAAAAGAAACAAATCAGCAACAGAGGCAGTAGTGTTGGTGCGGGGTGAAAGTTTGCCTTTGATCAAGCGTTTGCGGCAACTACCTTTGAGGGCTGCATTGCTAAAATTAAAAGGCCATTGTTGTCCAATTCAGAGGCGATCATTTGACTGAAGATTGTATGTGCTTCATTCACCGTGAAACTATTTATTACTGATTGTAAAGCTGTCACCCTGGTGAGCTTGTTTTATCCCAGCACGGGATGCTAATCCTTCTTTAGCAATACAACGAGATAACTATGTATGTATCTACTTTGTTCCGGTTTCTCTTTAGTTACACAAAGAAAGAAAATTACAAACACTATCACCTTAATTTCCCAATGTTAGTTAAGCACTGTACGCAGTGACTGCAGGTTTATTTACCTAAGTAATAAAACTAAAAATAACTTTCCCCTTCCTATAGAGGAAGAGCACATCACTGATATCTGCAATGCTTACAAATATAAAAAGTGCTAAGTACAGAAACCGATGTAATTTAAATATTTTAAACAAAATAATTAGCACGTTGGTGTTTATCATGTTGCTGGCAAATTTGCAAAATCAACAGCCAGCCTTGGAAAAAACACATTTTTAAACCAATGATGAACAATCCCGCGTCAGAACATACTAATACGTTCAGGCCTAGTTGATAGTTCCACCCCTCCTCGATCATTCTGCTTCAGTGTTTTGTACGTTTTTCTAATGGTTACTAGCATTAATTACCAGACCTCACCACCTGACATGATCCAACATTTTAAATAATGTTTGCTTTTCCCTTCTGCAGCCCTTTAGCTGAAACAAGCACAGCTTTGTTCCCTTTACCAAGTCAATTTAGTTTAAGAGACAGAGGTCGGAAAAGGAGGCAGACTCACAGCTAGTAAATGCCTCCATTGTAATGACACCGGTATACCAATTAACAGTTTCACCTGATAAAGTTTGCAATGAAGGGCACTTAAACCATATTAAATCGAGCGACGGCAATGTGGGGACATGACACACTCCAAGCAAGTTGAAAAATGCGCATTTTGAAGCACCGCAAAATGAAATCCATAGACAACGTGTATGAACTTGTCTTGATTTTTTAATATAGCAATCCACTGTGTCTGGCCTAGCCAAAAAATATCAACCATGGCTCTACTGAACAGCATACTGTCCATTCACTTTCAGTCCCTAAAACGATCCCATGTAATAGCCTCTGCATAATCTATTAACTGTTTTATCACCATAGCCCCTTCTCTAAAAATATAATCCCCAATGCCTTTTAAGATCAGCTTCTGAGTGTCTTGTGAAAATCCTTTTTTTCCACTGCCAGAAGTTTGGTAGAGGAGTGTTCAACAACAGGAACTAAACTTGGAACACTCTACCACTGAGCTTCTGGAACCTCCAGCGCCATCTATTATTTAGCAAGGTGCCAAAGGCCTCGATGTTGTTTGCCTAACTCCTAATCCAGATGCACTGGACTTGGTAGCTGTTTAGCAGTTTGAGGGACTTCTCAGTCTAGTTGGAGACACACTCAGAATGATACTATACATTTATGAAGAAGTGCTACCATAACATAGCATGCCTTCAGTTTCTTCCACAAAAAAGGCAGAATGAAGCTACACCCCCACCTTCTCCAGCGCCGATTCAGACAGGGAAGGTGTCAATGGAAAGGGGAGAATATTAGGGATTTTTTCTAAAGCTGTGTGGTGTCTTTTAGTGGTGTTTTCACTGTGTTATGATCTAAGTTAAGCCTGACTGCTCAGTGCCAAGTTACTGCAGGGTGGGCACAGGAAAGTTTGGATTGTGTTTTGACTTACTCTGACTAGAATTGTGGTCCCAACTTGGACAAGGGTGTATACCTCTGCCAAGTAGAGACCCCATGTCTAATTCCCCCAGCCCAAGTATATGAGGCAATAGCCTTTCTCCCTCCCCTGGAGGCAGATGGCGTGATTACCCCTGATATGCTCTCCCTCCAGGGGGCAGAAAGCCCACTGTATGGCAGCTATATATATTTTTAATAAACTAATGGGGTGGATCTTTCCCAGCCTAATATCTGGCCCAATGCTCATCCCTAAAACCTCAGTCTTTCTGCTCCCCTGTGGACTAAAGCATCCCATCCCAATCACAAGCAAGAGGACATTTGATTATTTTCGGTGTTTTTACAAATGGGCTAGGAGAGTTTGGCTAACTCCCAGTATCATCCTACTTGCAATGAGAACGGCTGCACTTTTTGGGCTTGGGTTGGCTGCCACCTGGAAAAACCTACCAGATCCAGACAGTTCTGAAAACTAGACATGTGGGCGAGTCTAGGGTGGTGGCTTCTCATGCATCGCACCCCACACCATTTTGTTACCTACAATGCCCTGCAAACCTCAAAAGGTGACTAAAAGAACACATTTTCCTCACATTTCTGTAAAGAAAACTTCTGGAATCCGTGGGGAGCCACACGTTTGCTGCCACACAGCATTACCCCAAGTCTCCCCATAAAAATGGTACCTCTTGTGTGTGTGTGTGTGGGCCAAGACATCTCAACACAAAAGGCCCTAAAGTGCTACGTGGAGAGATCAGCAATAAGGGTAGCTGCTGGATTTGGGGCCATGTCTAGCCGTCACCCATGGAAACCTACCAACCATGGACAGTTTTGAAAAGTGGAAAACCAGGGCATTCAAGGGTGGTGTGGCTTGTGTGAATCTAATGAGGATTGCTTACCCACATTTCCCTATAAACCTCAAACTTTGCTTAAAAGCATGCATTAGCCTTACATTTCTGTGATGGAAAATTCCGGAATGTGCAGGAATTCACAAAGTTCTTACCACCCAGCATTGCTCCACTTGTTCCAATAAAAACGCTGCACCACTTCTGTGGTTGGCCCTTATGCCAGCAACAGAAACTGATCCAAATGAGGTCAATAAAAGTCCCCACACAAGGGCTCCCGTTGTCCTTGGTTTGAGCCATAATACACAAATTTCTTCCACTAGTCTGCATAGCAGGCCCGGTGGTAGGTCTGCAAGCTTTTTTGAGAATGCTCATGCATTCAGGTGGGAGATTGAAGTACCCAAATTCTATGTCTTCAGGAACCAAGGTTGAGTGACCTGGGGTCTGGGTGCCTAATTTCTCCATGGTTCTGGATGAATAGTTCCAGCTTGTTGAATAGCCTCTCAAGCGGAAACCAGAGAGTGTTTGAGCAGAGTCATGAACAAGGGCTTGCGGACCCATGTGGAGTGTGAAGAACACCTGTCGAAGCCTCCGAACCACAAACAGAAGCAGAGGGAGAGGCAGAAAAGCATAGGCAAATCTCTCTGACCAGTTCATCCATAGTGCATTGCAGCTGGATTGAGGGTGTGGGCATCTGGATGCGAAAGATGGGCATTTTGCATTTTCTGTTGTTGTGAAGAGGTGTATTTCTGGGATGCCCTATCTCTGGAAGTAGCAGAGGAAGACTTGCCAGTGGAATTCCCACTCCTGCTGTGATAGTTGTGGAGAGTGTTTGCCCCCTCCCCTATTTCAGAAGGTAAATCATGGTTGCCATATTGTCCATCTGGACAAGAACAACCTTGCCTATCAGGTGAGATAGGAAAGCCATTAACGCTTGCTAGATGACAGAGTTCCAGGTAGTTGATATGGAGGCCTTGATGCTTTGGATCTCATTTGCCTTGGACAGTCCTGTAAGAACGCAACCCCATTCCTGAAGGGAGGGTTCTGTTGTAATGCTCCTCTGTGGAACTGGGTCATAAAAAAGGCTGCCCATGCAGGAGGCTTCTGGTATCCACCACTGCAGAGAGCAAGAAGTGCGGTGGCTGATCAACACTAGATCATCCTAATAACCCTCCACCTGAAACCAATGTTGCTCTAGGCATTTCTGCAATGGATGCATGTGTAACCTGACATGGGGTACTATGGCAATGCAGGGAGCTATCATGTCTAGGAGGTGCATGACTTATGACCAGGACCTGGTGATATGGCTGCTAAAAAGGAAGGCATGCTGGATCCTGGTAGGGTTTACCTATCTCAGAATTGAGAATATCTCCACAGTAGTATTGGATCTGGAGGGGTTGGACATGGGATTTTGTGGTGTTGATGGTAAACCCTGTCTTATGAAGGTGATCTATTGTGACCTGTGTGTTGGCGGCATTGCTAGCAGGTGGCACTCTTGGTCAGCCGCTTGTCCAAAAAATAGGAGATGCAGGTACCCTGTCTGGGCAGTTGTGCAGCCACCAACGAAAGGCACTTAGTGAACACCTGATATGCAGTGGTAACCCAGAAGGGGAGCACTTTGAATTGGTAACGTTTTCCGTTGACATCAGACCTGAGATATCAACGATGAGCCGGATGTATTGCTATGTGGAAATAGGCATCCTTCCGGTGGAGCGACGTCATGAAGGGACCTTGCTGGAGAGTGGCCATATGGAAGGGCTCTGAAAGATGTATTTGTTTAGGGGCCTGAGACCCAGAATGGGTCTGAGGGATCCGTCCTTTTTGGGCATTAGGAAGTACAAAAAGTACACTCCTGGGCCCTGCTGATGGTAGGGGATGGATTCAATAGCCCCTTTGAGAAGGAGCGCATAGATCTTTCTCCCTGAGAAGCCTTTTTCTGTTCCGGGTAGTCTTTTGTTTGCGAGGTGGAATAGTTGGAGGCGAGGAATTGAGCTCCAAACAATAACCATGTTGGATAATATCCAACACCCACTGGTCTGAAGTGACGTTCTGCCATGTGACAAATAAGCCTTGGAGGTACCCCCGACTGGTGGTGTGTGGTAGGAGTGAGAGGAGAAGGGATAAGTCAGGGTTTGGTGATGGTTGCAGCTCCTTTTGGGGAGCCACCTTTACTTCTGCCCCTAGATATGTTGCCCCTGTAGGGCCCTATAAGGTAACCCTTGGGAGAGAATTGCTGTCCCTAGGTGCGCTTGTAGGACATGGATGCTTCGGGGTGGGTGGTCTCTGAGACTCCGATAGGATGTGCAGCGAAACAAACAGCAGGGAGCAGGTATCTAAATTGCACCCCTCGCCTTAGCTGTCTCCACATCCCTCTTTGTCTTCTCTAACATTTGGTCCACCTATGGGCCAAAGAGATGCTGGCTATCAAAAGGCATGTTCAACAAGTTCTTCTGAACTTCCGGCTTGAAGCCTGAAATTCAGAGCCAGGCGTGTCTTCATAGGAGAGTGCTGGAATTAACCCCTGGCAGTGGTGTCTGCAGCATCTAAGGCACAACAAATAGTAGTGTTCAATATCTGCTTGCCCTGAGATACTATTTCATGTACCCTCTTCCTGGAGGTATTAGAGAGCTCCTCCATCTTGTCCCAGATCAGCATAATCTGTTCTTGAAAGAAGGCTGAATGAATTGAAAATACATCATTGGTTGAACGATTGTTTGGCCACCCTTTTGCCCACCTCATCTATGCGCTTACTCTCTTCCTCCCTTGGTGGGGCATTCCAGCTGGCCTGGGAGTTGGCTCACTTACGAGCAGTAATGACCACCAGAGAGTTGGACAGGAGCTGAACACAAATGTAAATGTGGTCAGTAGTGGAGGATTTATATTTTTTATCTACCCTAGGTGTTATGACCCTGGCTCGGAAGGGGTACTTGAAGATATCAGGTGTGTGGCTTAGCTTGCTCTTAAGCATGTGAAGGTACCGAGTAGAGCGGAGAGTGGAGGACAGGGTTTCCAAAAGGAAGCTCTCATCTATGGGCTCTGTATGAAGATGAACCTTGTGGAATAAGGCGGCCCTACCAATGAGTTTCTGATAGGACAAGGTCTGTGTTCGCCAGTGGTTCTGTGTCATGAAAGTCCCATTGGTCATCCTGCGGAAGGGTGTCAAATGTGTCGTCCTCTCCTTCATGCACACCCATGTCAGAGTGAGGAGACCTCTGAGGTGTGATGTCAAGGAGGACCCCCGGAGAAGGTAGGGAAGATGAAGACCGAGTAACAGGGTGATGGGATGGTTGTGCATGGGTTAAGGAACTGGTAGCTTTATCCACCTTACTGCGCTGCTTTGGTGTAATCAAAATGTCCAAAGCTTCCTCAAAGGACAACTGGCATTTTGAGGGTGGAACAACATCAGACCCCGGAGAGCAGGCAAGGACCCAGCCTGCATGGGTGTGGATGACCAGGTGTTTCTGCCGTGCGTCAATCTTCTCTCCTGCAGTTTGTGGAAAATCGGTTCGACCTTGCCAGTGACCGAATGGACCAAAAACCTTCCCCTCAACCACCCAAACACCACAACAATGTGAATCAGGACATCAGAAGCTTCTACACCTGGATCACTGACTGTGCAGTTATCATCGCCACATCAAGAACAAGAAACACAGAAGAGCCCCCAAGCAAGCCAGCTAGTAGACCGAAGATCTCAGGACAGCCGAGTGCCACAGCAAGCACCTCAAGAGAAAGTGGCGCACCAACAAAGACCCAGCAAACAGAACCCCCTACAAATCAGCACTCAACCTATACCACTGCCAAGTACATGAAACAAACAAACCCTGGCATCACACATCAAAGCTAACCTCAACTACAGTAAGGAGCGCTTCAGCATAGTCAAGAAATTCACCAATCTCACAACGAACACAAGCAACCTTTCTCCCTTGCATGCCCTTTGCAACAGACATGCAGGTTTCATCCACAACCAAATCATTAAAATTTACAGAAACTTCAACCCCCAAATCAAGCCTGAAGACTTTTTCCAACAACCATACCTCCACACATGACCACTGCAAGGCTAACCACCTCAAAACTAAGGACACCATAATGAAATCACTCCACTCAGGCCTCTTCCGACCCATGCCCCGCCACATCTTCAACCTAAGAAGCATCCAGGATGGGCCTCAAACTTTCCACCCTATTCAACACCTCACTGAATTCTGCCACCTTCCCAGAAGACTAGAAGCACACAGAAATTGAACCCCTGCTGAAGAAAAATTCAGCGGACTCCAACAAACTCAGCAACTACACACCCATCTCGCTGCTCCGTTTTCCAGCCAGTCATTGAAAAAGCCATCAACCAACAACTCGTCATCTACCTGAAACAATATAATTTCCCGGATGACTCTGAATACAGATTCCACAGCAACCACATTACTGAGATAGCCCTGATTGTGGCCACAGACTACATCTGAGCCCTTTTTGGCAAAGGAGAGTCAGGTGCCCTTATCCTCCTTGATCTCTCAGCAGCCTTCAACACTATCTCCCACCACATGCTCATCACCAGACTTCCCGACACAGGCATCCAATGAGCCGCTCTCAGATGGATTGCCTTCTTCACCAACAGCACACAAGTCCACCTTCCACCCTTCACCTCCAAACCAATCATCAGTGGAGTCCCTCATGGCTCAGCCCCACCCTCTTCAACATCTAACACAGACAAGATGGAAGTCCTGATCTTCGGCAGCAAAATATCCCCCTTGGATGCCTCCTAGTGGCCCAAGAACTGGGGCCCACTCCAGCCCCTGCTGAGCACACCAGGAATCACAGTATCATCCTGGACAGCAGACTCACCATGAGTTCCCAAGTCAATGCTGTGTCATCCTCCTGCTTCTTCATCCTGCGCATGTTACATAGGATTTTCAGAGGGCTTACACAAAACACGAGACACACCATCACCCAAGCCAATGTCCTCAGTCGACTCGTTATGGAGTGGGGGATCAAAGCCCACCTAGTTCAAAGACTACAGACCCTACCGAATGCATTAACAAGACTCATCCTGGATCTCCCTCATCACCCTCACACCACCCCCACCTCAAAAAATTCTACTGGCTCCCGGTTTAGAAGAGATGCCAGTTCAAGCTCCTCAACCACATGTTCTAGGCCCAGCACAACTCTGGACCCACCTAGATCAACCACTGCTAAAATTCCACAAACCCTCCAGCCACCTTAATTCTACCTCCCTCATACTGGGCCATACCCCCCCCGCATGCAATGCAGCAGATATCACAAGTTAATTCTCTACCCGTGAATATAAAGAGGAATTTGGTCTTCCAGCACTAATTACTGCTGGTGAATATGTAATTCTGGGCATTTTACTGTGGAAAGTCCTCAAGAAATGACCGGAACAACTGGTTACCTGTAAACAAAAAAAATGGAATTGCAGCACTCTGGAATACCGGATGCTAAGAAACAACACCAACTACTTGTAATAGCATTTTGGACAAAAACTTCAGTTTTCAGCTGAAACAGGAATGTTTCTCCACTGATAATGAGGGAATATTCTTTCTGTAACTCCAGAGATCATGTTCCTAGGTCAAACGAACTGTGCGTCTAGAGGCATTACTATTTCTTATCTGACTTCAGAAGAACTATTAAAAAAATGTAAAGGATTAACATCTAGCACCACAACTGTAATATCTTGTGTTGAGCCTCTGACCTTTCATTGGAGAGTGGGTTTTTCGTGGTGATGGGCTGCGTCCTCGTAACCCTAGAGTCCGGCGCAATGTGGAGTACAGGCTACTCAGTCTGAACTCTGCATCTCTCTTAGAAGAATCCACTTTTGCTAACTCAGACTCTAGCGCATGGATGCGCCCATCTGCTGCACTCAGGAGCAATCGAAGATCATCAGCTGTAGTGCTAGTCTGCTGCAGTTTCACCTCCATGTTTTGGAGCTCATCTTTTAGTTTTTTTTCATTTCCATGGCTTTCGCTCAGGCGTTCCTGGAATTCATTGTCCCGAATTTGCACTTCGGACTCCATTTCTGCCAACTTTCGATGAAGGACACTGACCTGAAAAGAAACATGTTGAAAAGACATATGGGTATCTCAAACTTTATGGTGTTAGACGCAGGTGATTAAAACATCTACCTGTAAGTGTACAACAGGACCTTCATCAAAAAAAATGAAGAAACCTACTCCTCATGTAGAACAGAAGGAACAATGGATGAAAGAAGAGTGGACCACTTCTACTGTATGCTTATCCACGCCTACGGAGCTCTCCACAACACACAGAACCAACCGACCTCAATGGTGACTCCAACTCTACCAACCCTCCAGACAGCTATGCTCCACCTATATTGCCCTCGCACAAACCCCTGCATCTTCAGAAGCAAGACGGGAGGGCACGCTTTGTCCTTCATCACCTCCAAAAACTTGAATGAACCTCCTCTATACATCAGAACCTACACTCCATTCCTCAACTTCTGCATGAAACTGAAGATGTGAATTTTCAACTAGTCGCACCACCGGGCCTTTTCTCCTGCACCAGCACGTGGATACCCTCAAGGGTGATAAGCTGTGCTATAAAAAACTACCTAACATTTGCCACAGAAATCTTAACCAGTTAGACAGATGAAGACCGCACCACAGGTACTGTAATGGTACTGGTTTGTGTTTATTATCCTATCCACTTTAGTTTCCTCTGCAAACAATAAAGGATTAATTCTCACAATAATGTCTAAATAAATATTGAATTTAAAAATAAATACTAGGTCCCATATTGCTCTAGTGGACCTCCACCATGCAGCTAGTCTACTCAGAAGCTGTCACTACTTACTTCTCCTTTGATGCTCAAACTTCAACCAGGGTTTCATCATTTGCTATTAGGTTGTGCAATTTTAAAAGTAAGCCTTTTTGTGTGCTATTTCAAGTGGCTTCTCATTGATCAAGTAGTCCCACTTTAGCTTATCATCTTAATAAAGCACATGACTACAGGCAGTCTCTTGACTGGATCAGTGCCAGGCAACTGTATTTCACAAAAGAGAGGAGCCACTATTGGAGGTCACCAGGGGAAGCTAGTGTATTGTCTTTCCCAGCCCTGGAGTATGCACATAGATTATGCCACACATAGGAGCTGCAGTTGAGCATATCATTATCCTTTAACATCCATTCACACACTTCACATTATGTCATACTTCCCAGAACCACCACACCTACCCGCATATCATACAGTTCTGTTCAGAGTCCACCCAGAACCACAAGGGTCCTAGTGCAGATAGCATCAATAGGCAATAGCTAGGTCCGCAGGAGCTGGGAGGAGGAGCCTTAAGCTCTTACTTTTGGCTCGGGCATGCCTCTGGGTCGCTGACTGTGTGTGTGGGACAGGTCAGCCAGACTTTGCTCTGCTCTGACCAGCATCAGCACAACACTTCTACCAGAGAGTTCAGTGGATACCTCCGGTGATCTGACAAATGCCATCATGTAATTAACTGCAATAATGTACTTAGCAGCAACAGGGCCTTCAGTGGGCCACTGTAAGATGAGGCAGAACACTTTAGTTCTGGCATTTGAGACTCTCACCAGACTGTTTTTTAAAACAATTCAAACACAATATACATACCTAGAAGGGCTTTTGGATGCACGCTTCATCTATAGGTCTCTTACACTGTCGTTAACATTTTGCTTCCACCCACCATAGTATACAACATTGGTCGGTCCACTTTAACCACTTTCTCTCTTGAATCTGAGTGATTGTAAAAAGCCTGTGCAGATTGTTCACATCCGCCTAAAATAGTTTATTTCTCTTCATGGGCAAAGCTTAGGGTGAGCTTTTTATTTATTTTTATATTAGTTTTAAATACCAGCTATTTATTTTGCCTGCACATCAGGCGTCGAGGTAGGTGGTGATTTATTTTCCGTCTCCTTGACTGTGACTTGAGTGCTTGGTTAGGTGTTGATTTACTGTTGTCACATTCTCAAATAATCAAACCTAAAAAGCTTGTGATTCAAACAGAACTATCATTACAAAAAAAGTCGTGTGAATGTTTTTTCAATTTTACATTTTTATTGCAAACCTATGGTGGCCATGTTTAGATGCCGGTATATTTTCGTATTTGCCAAATTATTCCATTACAAACTAAAAGAAAGGTAACCTCTGCACCAGCCTGCTAAGGTCAAATCTACTGGCTGTGCTAATGCTTATTTATTATGCAATTTCATTTCTGGCTTACTTATTTATTTAACAAACAAGCTACATTTTAAAATATCTTACGGGGTTAGAGACACCTGCTGCAGAGACCTTTGTGTGCCCAGCAATTTTCAGGATACAATAATAAGAGCAAGACAACTCTGAATCTTAATCTACTTGCAGGAGAGATCAGTAAGTAAACAACTGCTGTAACAGAACTCTTCCCAGCATTTTTGATGAATCGTTCTGGACAGACGTGGAACAGATACTGTCTACTAATTTGATTACATACAGACGTTTTAAAATACGAGATTTATGTGGGTTGTGTTTTCAAGTGTCAAAAATAGCCTTGCCTCTAAATTCCGAATAATGACAATATTGTTACAGGTCCGTTTCAATTAGGCAGTTATTTCAGGGAAGTAATTCCAGGCCCAATATTACAATTCCAGGAGTATTTAAAATACTGGAAAGTGTAAGCATATTTTGTATTTATCATAAAGTACCACCCGCTGCATGGCACAATGCGTAGCATGCAGATCACATATTTGTATTTTATGTAGACAACCAGGTTGGTTTTACTGTTTTTGTCACAAAGATCCTTTTCTTAGTATAGGCAACTACTGTTACGTTTTAAATCCTAAATGAGTGTTTTACCAGACTAAAAACTCTTAACATATAATGTCTACCAGTACAGGTGCAATGTAACTCTTACACTTTATAGCCCTCATTGTTTCATGCAGCACTTCCTGTACATTGACTTAAACATTTGTATGAGTCATTGTCTCTGTATGTGTGTGTGAGAGAGATAGGATGTAACGCTCTTTGACACCCTATATACTGGGGTGAGCAGCACTATAAAAATATACAAAATAAAATTGGGAAGGACGCTATGGAGAGATGATGTGTACCGTTGGAGGATTATAGTGAGGGAATACATCAAAAAGGAGTTCACTGGGGGCCGCTAACAAATATTTTTGCTCAAAGTGTGTCCCCAAGATGTGCCAAGACAACTCCCTAAAATCACATAATCACACCTGCACTAACACACAGTGATAAATGGCCATACCAGAATTCAAAAGGTCACGCGGTTTAATCAATCAATCAGAGGATTTGTATAGGTGACTTGTCAACCGTAAGGGTATCTAGGCACTCTAGGCTGCAGAGCTCTAGACAAAAAGCTAGGTCTTGAGGCCCTTCTGGAACTCCTGGAGGGTTAGAGCCGCCGTTCTCAGGTTGACTGGGAGGCTGTTCCAGGTTTTGGCTGTGATGACGAAAAATGCAGGACCTCCGAATGAGCTGCAAAGGATGCTGGGGTGTGGGGTGGCTGCGAGGTAGAGTGTTGCTGAGCAAAGGTGTCTGGAGGGTTGGTAGAAGTTTGGTCAGTGGTTGAGGCAGGTGGGTTCCAGGTTGTGCAGGGCCTTGTATTCATACTTTAGGATCTTGAATTGAAAGTGTGTGCATAGGTAGCCAAGTGGAGGTTCCTCAGGTGTGGGTGATATGAATTATCTAGGGATGTCCAGTACGAGTCTGGTGGCTGAGTTATGGACGACTTGGAGTCGCTTTGTGAGGTGAGTTAAGATCCCTGAGTAGAGAGCATTTCTGTAGAAAATGAATGCCTGAGTGACTGTTCTTCTAGTTGTGACTGGGAGCCACTTGAAAATCTTCTGTAGCACGTGAAGGTTCAGGAGGCAGGCAGCGGAGACTGCATTGATCTATTTCTCCATACTGAGTTTGTTGAGGATGAACCTCCGGTTCCTGGTGGCATTAGAGTGGGTGGGGGGTGGTCCAAGCTTGATAGGCCACCAGGTGGCATACCAGGGTGTGGCAGAGTTTCCGAATAGGAGGACTTCTGTTTTATCAGTGTTAAGCTCGAGTCAGTTGTCCTTCATTCAGTTGGCGATGAAGTTCATGCTGAGGTGGAAATTGGCTTTTGTGGTGGGCGTGTCTTTAGTTATCTGCGTAGGAGATTATTTTCAGACCGTAGTTCTTGACAATGTTGGCCAAGGGGCTCATGTAGAATTGAAAAGGGTGGGGCTGAGAGAAGAACCCTGTAGTACTCTGCACATTATGTCCTTTGGTTGGGATGTGAAGGGGGATAAGATTCTTTGTGACCTACCGGAAAGGAAGGAGGTGATCCACTGCAGGGCGTTTCCTTTAATGCCTATCCCGTGGAGTCTCTTGATCAGTGTGTGATGGGAGACAGTGTTGAGGCCGCTGAGAGGTTGAGGAAAATGAGTGCTGAGTCTCCTTGGTCAAGCAACGTTCTAATGTCGTCAGCTGCAAATTCGGTGCTGTAGTTGGCACTGAATCTGGATTGGGAGGATTCAACAAGTTCATAGTCCTCTAAGTAGGTGGTGAGCTGCTGGTGATGGCTTTCTCGATGATCTTTGCTGTGAAGGGAAGCAGGGAGACTGGTCAGTAGTTTTTTAGATCGTTTAGGTTTGCAGAAGGTTTTTTTAACAAGTGGCTTGACTCCGTTGTGTTTCCATTCTTCTGTGTGTGTGACTGTCGAGTTGGAGATGTTGATGATAACCGTTTGTTTGATGTCGATCGTGCTGCTGCTTTTGTCCGGAAGTGCCTGTCTGTGACGGTGCCTTTGGGGTTGCTGTTGACGTCAATTTGCATCCTGAAAACTGAGGTATTCCATGAGCTTGGTGTTGTTGCCCGTGATGGCCGTGCATTGGAGAGTTTCTTTGTAAGTAATGGTGATTCCTCCTACTGGTTTGTTGAGTCAGTCGTGGTGGATGATCTTGTAGCCATTCAGAATGACTGCTGTAATGTTGGCAGAGGAGGTGGTGAGCCAAGTTTCAGTGAGGAAGGCGATGTCAGGATTGAGGAAGTGAATGATGTCCCGTACCTCGGTTGAGGGCTTGCAGAGGAATTGTGCATTGAGCAGGATACATCTTAGATGAGTGTGTTCTTGTGTGGTCATGTGGCTGGGTGTGGGCAGGTCAGCATGGCAGGTGAAGTGATAGTGGCGGCAGAGAAAGGACCTATGGTGTTTCTAGGAGAGGTGCAGCAGCAGGCCCCGAGGAAGGGGGAGTAGAGGGTGATGAGATCCGACCGTGAGTATCGGGGGATGTTAGTAGAACTAGGGTTCCTGGTGCTGGGCACTGTTCAGGCTCTTACGTTTGTTTGTTTGTCTCTTTGTCAAAGCTGGCAGCACCTCAAGGTACGATTGGATAATAAGGAGCCTCCTACTTTCTGCATACACTCTTTAATGCAGATAAAGAGTTTTGTATAATGAAGCACATTTCTTTCTGTCTGTGCCTTTAAGTTCTGTGTTCAGGGGCATAGCTTCAGCGGGTGGTGTTTGGGGTGTTACACCCCCGCCCCCCCCCCCCCCACAATTTTTTTTATTTTCTGATGAATAGTTGGGTACAGGTACTTTCAGTCGAGTATAACTAACCAAACTATGCCCCTGTTTGTGTTCTGGATTATATTACAAAGTTCAAAATCTCTAGAGGTTTAAATACATACAGGCCCTGTCTATTCTCTCTGTTTTTCTCTTGTTGGTTATCCTAAGCCTAACCGTCAATTGCTGCTGCTTCCCTGTGCTTTCCGATGTAGTGCACAAGCCATAATGCTGCTTCTTAGTTTCCGTCGCATTCCCTACAGGTTTTCAGAATTAAAATGAGCCTTCTACTGTATAAGCCACAATCTATATGAAAGCGCAAAGATGAGGGGGGAGTAGGACATAACATTTAAGCCCAGGCTATCCAAAACAGTCCCTATATGGTTTGCTGTTTTTCAGCATATTTGCCAGAGCTTATTTATTGTCAGCGCCATCCACCCATCACTGGTGGTATCACTATCACAATGCGCAGACTGACAGAGAGAGCATAATTCGTGGTGCTGTCGGGTGATCTGCTCACACCTGACTCAGAGCTTTCCATCTGATTCCCCGTCTGGAGCACACAATGTGCTGTATCTCTGCCTTATTGTTCTGCTACCACTACCTACCAAGGCAGCCCACCAGACATGTCTGAGTCCGCACTTCACTCAGATCTTCTTTTCATTACCAACTGTCTGATATTCAGAGCCTGGCTTCCTTTCAATAGGCGTAGACAAAAGCCAAAAGGTGCCTAGAATGGAGGGCAGCACCAATCCATTTGAAGGTCTGCATACTGGCAAGCCGCAGCTCATTGTGGATGGAACCACGCAAACAGATCACCGCAGTCAACTGCCAGTTAAAGGGGGATGCCTGGGAAAAGGGTGAGGCAGTAAATGTTTTGTTGTGCCTGAGTGCTTCCATGTGTATGTGTTTGAATGAGTGTACCTGGCCATGTCAGCCTCAGCTAGTGTGGCTGTGATGGGGGTGCTGGCAGATTGGGCAACACACTGGTTGGCATGGCCACAACTTGACATAGTGGTCAGGCTTAAGAATATGTTGTCTCTCCCGCACTTAATGGTAGCCCAACCTTCACATAGTGGCCATTGTCCATGGCTTATAGGGATATATTTCAGCTGAATTACTCTTTTACATTCTTTCATATTCCTTTAATAAGCCACTATTTACTTTTCAATAAGGTAGAAAAATACACACTAGAAACACCAATAAAAGGTAAATAAAGTCAAATACTGCACCATATTGCCATATCAACAGGGCATGCCTAACAGCCTTCTGCGAGTTCTAAAAAGCATGGTGCTGATACCACTTAGAAGAACAGCAGAATCCTAAGACAAGCTAGTCAGCCAGCAACATTTGTACGAATTATTGTATTCATACATGCAGACAAGCCAAAGCAGAATCATTATAACAATTAGAAATGAAGGAGTGTAACAGACTGCATATATGAGAGGGCATCAATCACTTATAGGTCATAAAAATAGGCGGCAAGAGGGTAGGAGGAGCACAACACTGTTAAAATGGGTGAGAGGACACAATGACGCACAACTTGAAACTGTTATATAGGACAGAAAAAGTAGAAGTGCAGCGTATGGCAAATGAACAAACAAACACAAGTGGCCAAGATGAGTCACGCCATCAGGCTTCCAAGTCATCTGGGTAAATGGAGCCTCAGATTTATTCAACGATAAAGAAAGTTGGTCGTTTAGGTTTATGAACAGCCACTCACTAAAGGCCACTGCCATCAGTTACTTCATCCATTCATCATCGGTTGGTGTAAAGTTAGTTTTTCCTTCTCCTTTGTCTAGCTAAGAAAGCCATAGAAGCCCCTTTCTTATGAATGGAATGCGGTCTGGGAGGGGTGGGTAGTGTTCCTTTTGCTTTAGTATGAGTCTGTATGCATTTGACCAACCACCATGCAACTTCTTCCTTGGAAAGAGCACATCCCTTGTGGGACTTGGAGTGAGAAACAAATAGTTGTTGTGTCTCACAGAAGGACTTTGTCCTGTCAATATGGTACATTTAGAGCTCTCTTAACATCATGTGTGCAGAGCGCATTCAGCAACAGTCTCTGGGTATGGAAAGAAGACTGGCTGCTCAAATGTCTGGTTGAGATGGAAACTGGAGACTAACTTACAGAGGAATTTTTGATTGGTTCTGAGAACCACTCTGTCTTTATGTTTTTAGGAAACAAACAGCTCTTCCAAGGTAAGAGCATGTATTTCACTGACTCTCCTGATAGAGGTGATGGCTACAAGAAAGGCCACATTCCAAGACAATAATTGAAGTGGGTAAAAGTGAAGTGGTTCAGAAGGGGGGCTATCAGTCTTGGGAGAACGATGTTAAGGTTCCAAGCAGGAGCAGGTGGAGATATAATCCTTTTGAAGCTTTCCAAGAATGCCTCAATGATTGGAATTCTGAACAGTGAAATATGTTGCCTATTCTGCAACTAGGCAGCTACAGCAGGGTGGAGTTCCCATTAGTGTACTTGCTGATGCATCCTGCTGAGAAGGTCTGCTAGATCGTTGTCCACCCTGGAAATGTGCTGAATGAATAGATGGATTTTATGATAGATTGCTCACACTGGACAACTGTGATGAAAGTATGCCTCCTTGTTTCTGCAAGTAAAACATGGATACATTTTATATGATTGAATTCTTGTGTGGTGGTGTTAAATGTATTCTGCCTTGTTTCTGTAAGTAAAATATGGATACGTTTTAGATGAGTGTGGTTGCATGGGTGGGTGTGGGTGGGTCCGCATGGCAGGTAAAGTGATAGTGGTAGCAGGAGAAAGGACCTGTAGTGTTTCTAGGAGATGTGCGGCAGCAGACCCCGAGCAAGGGGGCATGGAGGGCTAGGAGATCCAACCGTAAATATCAAGGGGATGTTAGCAGAACTAGGGTTCCTGGTGCTGGGCACGTTCGAGGCCCTTAAGTTTGTTCAGATTGTTTTTCTCTTTGTCCAAGCAGACGGCAACTCAAGGTATGCTAGCTGGATGGCCAGCAGCTCCAGGCGATTAATGTGAAGAGTTTCCTGTACAGGGGTTCATTGACCCTGATCAGTGAGGTGATTGATATGAGCTCCCCAACCTGTAAGCGAAGCACCCGTTGAAGGTTTCTTGAGGAACTGGGTCCAGGAAAGGCCATCCCAGTAACAGTTTGTTTGCATTCCACCACCCCAGAGACCGAAGGGTGCAGCCCCAAACCAACAATAGATGTTCTAGGTGATCCTCTGCTTGAGACCATAGTGCAGCAAAGCACATCTGTAACAGGTACATGTAGAGACTGGCATGGGGGACTATAGTTAAGCAAGAAGTCATCATGTCTAGTAGGCGCATCACAGTTCTGTCTGTTACCTGCCGATCTGGTTGAAAAAGAGACAGCAAGTTTTGGAAGGCTTGTACTCTGGATGGGTTGGTGTAAGCTTTCCCACCCACGCATCTAAGACAGCCACAAAGAAGGGCTGTACTTGAAGGGATTGAAGATGGGATTTGGTCAGATTGATGGTGAAACCCAGACTGTTCAAGGCGTGAATTGTGGTCTGCGCAAGGCAGAGTTCCTGTGTGGCGCTCTTCACCAGCCAGTTGTCTAGGTCAGAAAACATGTGCAGGTTGCTCCTCTTGATATGAGCGGCCACCACAGCCAGACATTTGGTGAAGACGCCTGACACAGCGGTAAACCCAAAGAGAAGCACTTTGAATTGATAACAGTGTCCACTTACTACAAACCTCAGATATCACTGATGTCCTGGGTGCACATGTATGTGGAAGTAGGTGTCCTTCAGATCCACATCAGTCCTGAAGTTACCTTTCTGCAAGAGTGGTATGACACCCTGTAGGATCATCACGTGGAAGCGCTCTGACAGAATGTATTTGTTGAGAGGCCTGAGATGGAGGATGGGCCTCAGGGAGCCATCCTTCTTTGGGATAGAGGGAGTATAACCCTTTCCACAGTGTTGAGGCGGAAAGGTTCTCTTTGGTCCCCTTGTCCTGGTGGGCCTGTATCTCCTTGTGAAGAAAGCACAGGTGTTATTCGGACAATCTATGTTGGAGCAAGGGGATGTTTGGTGGTGTTTTCATGAGTTCCAGACAATACCCCTTCTGTATGATTTCTGGAACCCAATTATCTGAGGTGCTTTCTGACCAGTGGGGCAGAAGCTCTAGCAGTCTTCCCTCGAAAAGTGCTGTGTGATGGATGGGAAGTTGAAAGGCGTCACTACATTTAAGGGGCTGTTCCTTTTGGAGTTGCACCCTTACATCTACCTTTGCCATTGTTGCCCTCCACCCCTGCTGTAACCCAGCAAGAGGGATTTTTGCCGTGGTCTAGGGAAGAGGGTTCTGGAGCTGGGGTCTTACATGCACCACAAAACTGAGCATTGAAAGGAACCTCTAGTGGGCAGTGTTTAGGGGGCGCCCATAGCTTTGGAAGTATCTGCGTCGTTCTTTGGCTTCTTGAGCATCTCATTGACCTGGGGGCAAAGAGATGCTGACCACTGAAGGGCACATTTAGTAGGTGTTGCTGGACCTCTGACTTAAAACCAGAAACCCATAACCAGACATGGCGCTGCAAGACAATGCTGAAAATAATGCTGCGAAAAGCTGTATCTGCGGCATCCAAAGCACAGTGAATGTTAGTATTGGAGATAAGTTTATCTATGCTACTAACTGCTACCTTTTCACGTGGTACTGTTCTGGGAGATGCTTTACCAAGTCTGCCTTTGATCCCAGTGCATGCGGTAGTATCAGGAGAGCAAACCAACAGAACTGGTGATTCTCGAAGGAGTAGTAGACTGTGCCGCTACCCTCTTGCCCCCAGCTTCTATATTTTTGTTCTCCCGATCCAGAGGGTCTATGTCACTGGTGCTCTAGGTGTTAGTGTGCTTTCTGTCAGTATGGACCACCAGTGAGCCAGGAGTAACTGGCTACAAATGAATGGAGGATCACTAGGAGAGGCTTTATAGTAATACAGTGAAATCACTACTAAATGGACGGACATCACACCAGTTTAGAAAAATAGGTAATATGTATCTAAATCAAACAAGACCAAAGCAACAAAAATCCAACATACACAAGTAAAGTTATGAATTTTTTTTAAATAAAAGCTTCTTACTTCATAGAAAACAATGGAAACATTGTTACACAAAATACCTGGGTTGCGTAAAAAAAAAAAAAAACACACAGGTAACCGTGCGTCGAAAAGTCAGCAATGCGTTGATTTCTTACTCGCAAGTGAAGCTGTGCGTCGTATCTTCTTCTGTCACATAGGCAATGCTTCATTTTTCTCTTCGGCAAGAAAGCAATGCATCGATTTCTGGACAGGGCACCTCGGATCCACGCGGGTTTATGTGATTTTGACAGCAACGATGCATGAGGAATTCGGCCACACTGTGATGGAAAACCACGCTGCGGGGTGCAGTTCGCATCGATTTTAGCAGCTGCAAGCGGATGTTGTGTCAAAATGTTCCCCTTGCAGCTTCCTGTGCGTGGATTTCAGTCCTTGTTCTACCAGCTTCACCTTTCAAGGGCCCAGGGACTGGATAGGGAACTGCTTGGCAGGGCAGAAGTCTCAGCAGAGAGTCCAAATGCTGGCAGAGGAAGTCTTTGATGGTCCTAAAACTTCAAAACTGGAGGCAAGTTCAACCCAAGCCCTTGGAGACACTTTACAAACAGGAATATACCACAAAGTCCAGTCTTTGTCCTCTTTCAGGCAGACGCAGCAACTGCAGGCCAACCCAGCAAAGCACAGTCACAGGCACAGGGGGAGTACTCCTCCTACAGCTCATTTCCTTGGCAGATGTTCCTCTTAGTTCCAGAAGTAATCTAAAAATCTGGTGTTTTGGGTCCACTACTTATACCCCTTTCTGCTTTTGAAATAGGAAATCTTCAAAGGAAAGTCTCTGTTGTTGACAAGATCCTGCCTTGCCCAGGCCTGGCTCCAGACTCACATCAGGGGGTTGGAGACTGCATTGTGTGAGGACAGGCACAGCCCATTCAGATGTAAGTGACCACTCCTCCCTCCACTCCATCCCAGATGGCCCATCAGGATGTGCAAGCTACACCCCAGCTCCCTTTGTGTCACTCTAGTGGAGAGTTACAAATTACCCAACTGTCAGACTTACCTAGACAGGGAATACACAAGCAGGCAGAGTCAGAGAATGGTTTAAGCAAGAAAATGCCCACTTTCTAAAAGTGGCATTGTCAAACTGACAATCTAAAAAAACAACTTTACTAAAGGATGTATTTTTAAATTGTGAGTTCAGAGACTCCAAACTCCTTATCCTCATCTGCTCCCAAAGGGAAACTGCGCTTAAATATATTTAAAGGCAGCCCCCATGTTAACCTATGAGAGAGATAGGCCTTGCAACAGTAAAAACAAAATATGGAAGTATTTCACTGTTAGGACATGTAAAACACATCACTACATGTCCTACCTTTAACATACACTACACCCTGCCCATAGGGCTACATAGGGCCTACCTTAAGGGTGCCTTGCATGTATAAAAAGGGAAGGCTTGGGCTTGGCAAGTGGGTACACTTGCCAGGTCGAATCAACAGTTTAAAAACTGCACACACCGACATTGCAGTGGCAGGTCCGAGCCATGTTTTTAGGGGTACTCATGTGGGTGCCACAAACAGTGCTGCAAGCCCATTAGTAGCACCTGATTTACAGGCCCTGGCACCTCTAGTACACTTTACTAGGACTTACTAGCAAATCAAATATGCCAAACATGGAAAAGTCAATTACCAATACAATTTATACAGACAGCATAGGCACTTTAGCAGTGGTTAGCAGTGGTAAAGTGCCCAGGGTCCTAAAGCCAGCCAGAAAAAATAGGAGGAAGGAGGAAAAAAAAGTCTGGGAATGACCCCACAAACGGGGCAAGGTCCAACACTCGCCTTGACAACTTTGGGCTTCGGGAGGAATTCTAGTAAAGTTGGGTGGAGAAGAGGGTTCCACAAGGAAATCATATTCTTCTTGCTGCACATGTAGTTCGACATTGTGGAACGTGGAGGCCCTGTGTAGAATCTCATGATCTGCATGGACATCATCAGGAGAGGAAGGCTTAGCAGGGTACAGGTCTAGGACTGTGTCTGCAAGGGGTTCAATATCAATCATCCTAAGCGTCTGGGCCCTGTGGGTCATAAGGAAGACTGGGACTGCCCCCCCACCCCCGCCCCAGGTGTGAGGAACCCCAAGGCGAGTGTTGTAGCGACTTCAAAGGCAACACAGGGGTTACAAGGGGAGGAGAAAAAGGAGGAGGACGAGCAGAGGCAGGGGAAAGGTAGCTCTGTTGTGTCTCTTAGATCTTTTGAAAGCAGGAAGGACCGGTGAGTTGATGGCCTCCTCAAAAGTCAACTTCCTTTTATGAGGAACACAGTCCTTTGGTACCTGTGGAGGCTTTGCTAGGATCTGAACAGTTCCTCTCTGGATATGAATCTGCTCTTACGGAGAATCCAGATGTTGTTGCAGCCACTCAAGGATTGGCTGACTGAAGTCTTTGGAACCTGCAGAGGTAGCCCACAGAGGACATAGATCTCGATTTCAGAGCTGAATGCTTCTGTGAGAAGCTGGCCTGGTTTCTATTGGGTACCAGAGGTATTTACACCTTATACCAGGTCCAGTGATCCACCTTAGTGAAATGTAGGCAGTGTTTAGCAGCTTAGGCTGTCTAGGGGTAGCTGTAGCAAAGAAGCCAAGGCTTAACTAAGAGACATGTAAAGCTCTTTCAATACCACTATAGTCATGCAGTACTTATAAGGTGCTTTATTTTAGTGACCCAAGGCCAAAAATATCTTAGAGGCAATACTCCTTCTAGAGGTAAGTATTATACAAAATATATACACTAGTAACCAAAATCAGGTAAGTAACAGTCATAGAATAGTGCAAACAGTGAAAAACACAATAGATTGCAATCAGCCTAGGGGCAACACAAACCATATACTAAAATAGTGGAATGCGAAAGTCGGATTCCTCCCTAGGCAAGTGTAGTGTGTAGAGGGGTGCTGGGATTGTAGGAAAACACCAAAGGTAAGTAAAGTAGCCCACCCCAGAGACCAGGAAAACAGGAGTAAAGTACAGCAAGTTTCTTCAGAACACACTAGAAGTCGTAGTAAAGGATTCTGCAAGAACCAAGCAAGACTGCAAGAAACCAACAATGGATTCCTGGACCTGAAGACCTGTGGAGAGAGGAGACCAAGTCCAGAAGTCGGTGAAGAGTCCAGGAAGAACAGGAGCCCCTGCGAACCTGAAAGAAGGTGCAAAAGTAGATTCTCCGGTTGGAAGAAAAGTACAGAAATTCAACAAAGAAGACAGCTGCAGGTTCCTGCTTGGTGCAAGTGATGTCCCACATCGAGTCGTTGGATGCAGGCTGTTTGCGTAGCTGGATTCCGCCAACAAGCCTTGGTTCACGCAAGAAAGCTGAGGCGCTGCCCAAACCCAGGAGGGACCTGGAGGTCTGAACTTGGACTGAGGAGACAGAGGGGGTTCTCAGCACTTCAGAGAGCCCCAGAAGACCAGGCAGCACCCACAGGAGTCCCAGGACACGGGGACAAAGGAGTTGCAAAGTGCGGTCATTGCAGCACTACACAAAGGGATCCCACGCTGCCGGAGAACAACCCAGGGACCAGAGCATTGCAGGATAGAGTGTTGGCTACATTAGCTACGCTGTGCACAAAGAACTTTTGGAAGACCTGCACAGAAGCCCAAGGAGCTGCAGAAGATGCGATGCACAGGGGTACTGGCTGGCACAGGGAGGCAAGCCCTTACCTCCACCAAATTTGGACAGCTGGACCATTGGACAGTCAGGACCCCTTCGGTCCACCACCTGTGTTCCAGGGATCATGCTCATCGACAGGAGAAGAGTCCCAGTGTACCGGTCGTCGTTGCAGGGAGGTGCCTTCTGAAGCAGGGAAGTGACTCCGTCACTCCACTGTAGATTCCTTTGGTTCTTCTGGTGCAGGGTGAAGACAGGCAGTCCTCAGAGCGTGCACACCTTGGAAACTGTTGCAGTTGCTGGCTGGAGCTGAAGTTGCAGGTCACAGAAGCCTTCCTGGATACTTTGTTGCAGTTACAGCGGTTCCAGGAGCAGTTTGTGGTTGAACTGATGGTCAACAATTGAAGGAGAGGATGCAGAGGAGCCCTGGTGGAGTCTTGCAAACCGAATCTGAGGAAACACCCAGAGGAGAGACCTTCTATAGCCCTGAGGGGGATTGGCTACCTAACCAGGTATGCACCTAAAGGAGGGTTCTCTGACATCACCTGCTGGCACTGGCCACTCAGATGGTCCCAGAGCGTCCCCACACCTTGAAATCCAAGATGGCTAATGCCAGGGACACTCTGGAGGAGCTCTGGGCACCACCCCTGGGGTGGTGATGGACAGGGGAGTGGTCCCTCCCCTTTCCTTTGTCCAGTTTCGCGCCAGAGCAGGGACTGGGGATCCCTGAACCGGTGTAGACTGGATAATGCAAGGAGGGCACAGTTTGTGCCCTTCAAAGCATTTCCAGAGGCTCTGGGAGTATACCCTCTCATGCCTGTAACACCTATTTCCAATGGGAGAGGGTGTAACACCCCTCTCCTAAAGGAAATTCATTGTTATGCCTTCCTGGGATTGAGCTGCTCAAGCCCCAGGAGGGCAGAAACCTGTCTGTGAGGTGGCAGCAGCTGAGGCTGCAATGGAAACCTCAGAGAGCTGGTTTGTAGAACTCCAGTGACACAGTCAAGCATACTGACAAAACCGTAAAGCATACTGACATTTAGGCCACAAACTATGAGCACTGGGGTACTGACTAGCAGGATCCAAGTGAGACAGTAAAAACACACTGACAGACAGGCAAAAAATGGAGGTAACCATGCTAGAAGAAAGCCACCTTCCTGCAGCTTCAGGTTGGTGGGTCTTGGTACCGAACGCGAACTTGGCTCCAACTGTTTCGATGCAATCTGCCTCAGCTCCGAAATCTTCTGTTCCACCTGTTTCAAGTCTGAGGGTGTGCAAGGGTGCCCCTTTGAATCTAGCTCCAAATCGGTGGATGAGGCTCTGTGCTTGGAGGAGGACTTTGGATCAGTGTCAGGTCCCTCTCAGAATTATGGTGTCATCCATGGCCGGAAGGCAGTGTCACACCGAAGGCATCATGGACCGCACAGCTGCTCAGGGCTGATGCCTCTAGATGGTAAGTATTAGGAGCATCAGTACTCACTGTAATCTTTTGTTGCTGGGCCAGCGGAGGCTCTTCGGACTTGACATTCGCCCTCAGACTAGACTGTTTAGGGCAAGAAAGCTGTTTGTACTTTAAAGCCTGGAGTATCCACCGCTTTAATATTGGACTCTTCACACTCTCTAGAGATGTCCGGAGTGTTTCCCACCTCTCTTCTATGTGCCATGGCGGCCAAAGCGAGGAGACAAGTGCATCTGTTCCAAAGAGGTTTTCTGCTACAGAACGCAAGACACGCTGAACAGGATACCTCTTGGTGGTTGGGACATAAACAGAGATTGCAGACTTCATGGAGGTTAGATCTTGGGTACTTTGTGTGGCAAGTAGGGCAGAATCAAAATTGATTCTTTTCCATCAGGGGGACATTCTCGACCCAGGCAGTGGGAGTTGAGTGGTATGTAAATGACACAATCTAATAGAATGCTGAAAACGTTGAAAACTGATAAGAAACAGGATTGTTTTGTAGAAATAGGCACAGGTGCGGATTCAAGGGCTAAGCAAGAACACCACACGGTGTCAAACCGGAGCTCACAATAACGTCTGAACTAGAAGACGGAGAAAAAACAATCAAGCTGATGCACATGCATAATACCTCTAATAGGTGGAGTTAGAAAGTCCAGTGACTTGAAAATACTTCTTTTGAAGAAAAACAAGTTGTACACATCCAAGTCCAACACTAGATGGCGGAAGTATGCACAGCATACGGATCGACAAGCTGCATATGCCACAAACTTACCCTTTGCTCCTTTTATCACTACCCACTCTTAAACTCTGAAATTGCCCTTTTCTCCCTTTACCACTACCTACCCCTAAACCCTAAAATTACTCCATCCTCCTTTTACCACTGCCCACCCATAACCATAAAATGACCCTTTTCTCCCTTTACCACTACCCAGTTTTAAAACCTAAAATTATACTTTCCTCCCTTTACCACTACCCACTCTTAAACCCTAAAACTGCCCTTGCCTCCATTTACCACCACCCGCCCCTAAAATTACCCTTACCTCTTTTTACCATTACCTACCCCTAAAACCTGCCCATACCTCACTTTACAGCTGCTCACCCCTAAAAGTCATAATTACTCTTACATCCCTTTACCACTGCCAACCCGTAAACCATAACATTACCATTATCTCCCTTTACCAGTAACCGCACCTAAACCCTTTTCTTTAAAGATAACATAATAATGATGTTGCTTAAAAAATACCTGCGTGGTAAAGGTACAAATCCTTGTGAGTGTGGCACTTACCTATATAGGAAAGCCATTGTTTGTTGTAAATGCTGTTCCCCTTTGCAGTAAGTGGCTTTGTAGACAATTGGTAGCAGCCGTGGTTTGGGAGCTAGGTCATGAACGACATAGGTGCCAGAGTCCAAGTCCCCAAATGTAATTTACTGCACTGTGAGAATTGTAAATATATCCAGGTTTGTGAATCATGCTGACGTAGTTCATCTTGTAGGAATTCAACTGCTTTTTCCTGGTCAAACATTCAGAGACTGAACAACTAAATTCAACCAATCTGCCCAGTGGACCATGAGAGGTCAGTATTATATCAGAAAGGGGCATTAATATGAGGTAACCTGCATTTGTTTGAATGTTTATCAGTCAGGTGCGTAAATCATCTCATGAGCTATCAATATATTGTCAATAGAGCAGGCTCATGCCACTATTATTGTACAGCAGCCCATCCTCCAACAGCAGTGAAGTGGGGTTTGCCTTCATCTTTCTGAGACAAAGGAAAAAGCTGCTTACCTGCAGTAATAATCTTGGGATGGATACTCTGCCTACCTGTCTGTGTAGGCTGTCAGAGATCTATTTTCATTCTGAATGCTGTAGAAAAATAGCTGCTGCTAATAAATAGCCTTTGTATGCACAACATTTGGTCATGGAAAAGGCTACCTTTATGCCAAAAGCATGAGCAGGAAAGGCAGCCTGATAGGCGAACACCGACAGACGGTTAAAAAGAAGCCTGTTCCTTTAAGAACCTCAGAAGCACCCTGTTAGACTTTTCATTTTTTGTGTGGTCTCCCTTAACCTTTTGCCGCTTTTTCCCAGGTTGTTGATGTGCTCTGGACTCTGATTTTGCTGTTTTTGTTACTCTGAGCACTTTACAAAATGCTAACCAGTGCTAAAGTGCAAGTGCTCCTTTAAAAAATGTGTATGTAATTGGCTTATCTGATTTATTAGTAAGTCCCTAGTACAGTGCACTAGAAGTGTCCAGGGCATGTATATCAAATGCTCCTAGTGGGCCTGCAGCACTGGTTGTGCCGCCCACATACGTAGCTCTGTAATCATGTCTCAGACTTGCCACTGCAGTGTCTGTGTGTGCAGTTTTAACTGTAAATTCGACTTGGCAAGTGTACCAACTTGCCAGGCCTAAACCTTCCTTTTTCTTACATATAAGACACCACTAAGGTAGGCCCTAAGTAGCCCCAAGGGCAGGGTGCAGCGTATGGTTAAGGTAGGACATATAGTAATGTGTTTTATATGTCCTAACAGTGAAATATTACTAAATTCATTTTTCACTGTTGCAAGGCCTGACCCTCTCATAGGTTAAGATGGGGGCTACCTTTAAATATGATTAAGGTGCAGATTCCATTTGGGAGCGGATGGGCATGTGGAGTCTGGTGTCTCTGAGCTCACAATTTAAAAATACATTTTTTTAGTAAAGTTGAATTTGAGATTGTGTGTTTGAAAATGCCACTTTCAGAAAGTGAGCATTTTCTTGCCTATACCATTTCTGTGACTCTGCCTGCTTGAGGATTCCCTGTCTGGGTTAGTTTGACAGTTGGGCTGGTTGCACTTCACTCTAGACAGTGACACAAAGGGAGCTGGGGTGTAGTCTGCATTTCCTGATGAGCCATCTGTCCTAGAAGGGAGAGGGGGAGTGGTCACTTACACCTGAAAGGGCTGTGCCTGTCCTCACATAATGCTGTCTCCAACCCCCTGGTGAGCGTTTGGAGCCTGGCCAAGGCAGGATTTGCTTTGAAGTAGGCCTACTTCAAAGGAGAAATTGGGTATAAGAAGGACACCCAAAACCACAGACTTTACAACACTTCTGGAAACCAAGAGGAACCTCTGCCTGGAGAAGAGCTGAAGAGCTGAGGAAGAAGAGCTGCCCTGCCTGTGACTCTGCTTTGTGGAGCTATCCTGCAGTTGCTGCTTCTGCCAGAGTAAGAGGGCAAAGACTGGACTTTGTGTGCCTTCCATCTTGTGAAGATCTCCAAGGGCTTGATTAGGGTAGTTTGAAGTCTCAGGGACAGCAAAGACTTCTCTCTGCCAGCACCTGGAGTCTCTGGAGAGACTCCTACTCTGCCAAGTGGTGCCCATCTAGTTCCTGGGACCCTGAAAGGAGAAGCTGGCAGCCTAAGAGGAAGAAATCCACGCACAGAACACCATGCGGGGAAAAGATTGACGCAACTCCGATCTGTGGCTGAAAATCGACACGCGCCTGCAAAGCGACCGAAGAATCGTCGCACGGAGCTGCAGAAAAGACACGCAACATCGCTGAAAGAGACTGGTGAGATCGCACCCCGATCTGCGTGTTTTTCAGATCATCGTGCGGCTGGATTTCCGACACAAACACCGCTGGGCGTGTAAAAAACGAAAGGCCTGCCGGTACCCGAGAGTGCTGACCAGATCGATGCATTGCTCTCCTGCAGAGAGAAGAAACGACGCCCCCGACCCGACAAAAGGAGAAACGATGCAAGGTCTCGCTCTTGAGTGAAATCGACACATCAAAACCCTTTCTGACGCACACTCGCCCGTGTGGGGTTATTTTTGAGGCACCCAAGGTACATTTTCACGCTGAGTGTTAGTGTGTGTTTAAAACTACATGAAGACTCTTTACTTTTTTTTATTGATAACTTGACTTGTGTATTGTGGATTTTTGTTGTTTTGGTCCTGTTTTGTTTAGATAAATATTCTCTATTTTTCTAAACCTGTGTTGTGTCATTTTGTAGTGTTTTCATTAAGTTACTCTGTGTGTTGGTACAAATACTTTACACCTTGCACTCTGAGGTTAAGCCTAATGCTCGTGCCAAGCTACCAAGGGGGTAAGCAGGGGTTAACTGAGGGTGATTCTCTTTTACCCTGACTAGAGAGAGGGTCCTTGCTTGGACAGGGGGAAACCTGACTGCCAACCAAAGACCCCATTTCCAACACACCCCATCCCACATTGCATTGTAATGGCAGTTTTCCTGTGAGAGACAGTTCTTTTTTATTTGAACTATAAACTCATATGTCCTGACAGTGGGGAGGAGGGAGGGTCATTTATGACTTCAATGAAGATAACTACAATGCTTAACTAGAACTACAGGTATGTAACTTTTCCCTTTGAATCTAGCTCCAAATCGGTGGATGAGGCTCTGTGCTTGGAGGAGGACTTTGGATCAGTGTCAGGTCCCTCTCAGAATTATGGTGTCATCCATGGCCGGAAGGCAGTGTCACACCGAAGGCATCATGGACCGCACAGCTGCTCAGGGCTGATGCCTCTAGATGGTAAGTATTAGGAGCATCAGTACTCACTGTAATCTTTTGTTGCTGGGCCAGCGGAGGCTCTTCGGACTTGACATTCGCCCTCAGACTAGACTGTTTAGGGCAAGAAAGCTGTTTGTACTTTAAAGCCTGGAGTATCCACCGCTTTAATATTGGACTCTTCACACTCTCTAGAGATGTCCGGAGTGTTTCCCACCTCTCTTCTATGTGCCATGGCGGCCAAAGCGAGGAGACAAGTGCATCTGTTCCAAAGAGGTTTTCTGCTACAGAACGCAAGACACGCTGAACAGGATACCTCTTGGTGGTTGGGACATAAACAGAGATTGCAGACTTCATGGAGGTTAGATCTTGGGTACTTTGTGTGGCAAGTAGGGCAGAATCAAAATTGATTCTTTTCCATCAGGGGGACATTCTCGACCCAGGCAGTGGGAGTTGAGTGGTATGTAAATGACACAATCTAATAGAATGCTGAAAACGTTGAAAACTGATAAGAAACAGGATTGTTTTGTAGAAATAGGCACAGGTGCGGATTCAAGGGCTAAGCAAGAACACCACACGGTGTCAAACCGGAGCTCACAATAACGTCTGAACTAGAAGACGGAGAAAAAACAATCAAGCTGATGCACATGCATAATACCTCTAATAGGTGGAGTTAGAAAGTCCAGTGACTTGAAAATACTTCTTTTGAAGAAAAACAAGTTGTACACATCCAAGTCCAACACTAGATGGCGGAAGTATGCACAGCATACGGATCGACAAGCTGCATATGCCACAAACTTACCCTTTGCTCCTTTTATCACTACCCACTCTTAAACTCTGAAATTGCCCTTTTCTCCCTTTACCACTACCTACCCCTAAACCCTAAAATTACTCCATCCTCCTTTTACCACTGCCCACCCATAACCATAAAATGACCCTTTTCTCCCTTTACCACTACCCAGTTTTAAAACCTAAAATTATACTTTCCTCCCTTTACCACTACCCACTCTTAAACCCTAAAACTGCCCTTGCCTCCATTTACCACCACCCGCCCCTAAAATTACCCTTACCTCTTTTTACCATTACCTACCCCTAAAACCTGCCCATACCTCACTTTACAGCTGCTCACCCCTAAAAGTCATAATTACTCTTACATCCCTTTACCACTGCCAACCCGTAAACCATAACATTACCATTATCTCCCTTTACCAGTAACCGCACCTAAACCCTTTTCTTTAAAGATAACATAATAATGATGTTGCTTAAAAAATACCTGCGTGGTAAAGGTACAAATCCTTGTGAGTGTGGCACTTACCTATATAGGAAAGCCATTGTTTGTTGTAAATGCTGTTCCCCTTTGCAGTAAGTGGCTTTGTAGACAATTGGTAGCAGCCGTGGTTTGGGAGCTAGGTCATGAACGACATAGGTGCCAGAGTCCAAGTCCCCAAATGTAATTTACTGCACTGTGAGAATTGTAAATATATCCAGGTTTGTGAATCATGCTGACGTAGTTCATCTTGTAGGAATTCAACTGCTTTTTCCTGGTCAAACATTCAGAGACTGAACAACTAAATTCAACCAATCTGCCCAGTGGACCATGAGAGGTCAGTATTATATCAGAAAGGGGCATTAATATGAGGTAACCTGCATTTGTTTGAATGTTTATCAGTCAGGTGCGTAAATCATCTCATGAGCTATCAATATATTGTCAATAGAGCAGGCTCATGCCACTATTATTGTACAGCAGCCCATCCTCCAACAGCAGTGAAGTGGGGTTTGCCTTCATCTTTCTGAGACAAAGGAAAAAGCTGCTTACCTGCAGTAATAATCTTGGGATGGATACTCTGCCTACCTGTCTGTGTAGGCTGTCAGAGATCTATTTTCATTCTGAATGCTGTAGAAAAATAGCTGCTGCTAATAAATAGCCTTTGTATGCACAACATTTGGTCATGGAAAAGGCTACCTTTATGCCAAAAGCATGAGCAGGAAAGGCAGCCTGATAGGCGAACACCGACAGACGGTTAAAAAGAAGCCTGTTCCTTTAAGAACCTCAGAAGCACCCTGTTAGACTTTTCATTTTTTGTGTGGTCTCCCTTAACCTTTTGCCGCTTTTTCCCAGGTTGTTGATGTGCTCTGGACTCTGATTTTGCTGTTTTTGTTACTCTGAGCACTTTACAAAATGCTAACCAGTGCTAAAGTGCAAGTGCTCCTTTAAAAAATGTGTATGTAATTGGCTTATCTGATTTATTAGTAAGTCCCTAGTACAGTGCACTAGAAGTGTCCAGGGCATGTATATCAAATGCTCCTAGTGGGCCTGCAGCACTGGTTGTGCCGCCCACATACGTAGCTCTGTAATCATGTCTCAGACTTGCCACTGCAGTGTCTGTGTGTGCAGTTTTAACTGTAAATTCGACTTGGCAAGTGTACCAACTTGCCAGGCCTAAACCTTCCTTTTTCTTACATATAAGACACCACTAAGGTAGGCCCTAAGTAGCCCCAAGGGCAGGGTGCAGCGTATGGTTAAGGTAGGACATATAGTAATGTGTTTTATATGTCCTAACAGTGAAATATTACTAAATTCATTTTTCACTGTTGCAAGGCCTGACCCTCTCATAGGTTAAGATGGGGGCTACCTTTAAATATGATTAAGGTGCAGATTCCATTTGGGAGCGGATGGGCATGTGGAGTCTGGTGTCTCTGAGCTCACAATTTAAAAATACATTTTTTTAGTAAAGTTGAATTTGAGATTGTGTGTTTGAAAATGCCACTTTCAGAAAGTGAGCATTTTCTTGCCTATACCATTTCTGTGACTCTGCCTGCTTGAGGATTCCCTGTCTGGGTTAGTTTGACAGTTGGGCTGGTTGCACTTCACTCTAGACAGTGACACAAAGGGAGCTGGGGTGTAGTCTGCATTTCCTGATGAGCCATCTGTCCTAGAAGGGAGAGGGGGAGTGGTCACTTACACCTGAAAGGGCTGTGCCTGTCCTCACATAATGCTGTCTCCAACCCCCTGGTGAGCGTTTGGAGCCTGGCCAAGGCAGGATTTGCTTTGAAGTAGGCCTACTTCAAAGGAGAAATTGGGTATAAGAAGGACACCCAAAACCACAGACTTTACAACACTTCTGGAAACCAAGAGGAACCTCTGCCTGGAGAAGAGCTGAAGAGCTGAGGAAGAAGAGCTGCCCTGCCTGTGACTCTGCTTTGTGGAGCTATCCTGCAGTTGCTGCTTCTGCCAGAGTAAGAGGGCAAAGACTGGACTTTGTGTGCCTTCCATCTTGTGAAGATCTCCAAGGGCTTGATTAGGGTAGTTTGAAGTCTCAGGGACAGCAAAGACTTCTCTCTGCCAGCACCTGGAGTCTCTGGAGAGACTCCTACTCTGCCAAGTGGTGCCCATCTAGTTCCTGGGACCCTGAAAGGAGAAGCTGGCAGCCTAAGAGGAAGAAATCCACGCACAGAACACCATGCGGGGAAAAGATTGACGCAACTCCGATCTGTGGCTGAAAATCGACACGCGCCTGCAAAGCGACCGAAGAATCGTCGCACGGAGCTGCAGAAAAGACACGCAACATCGCTGAAAGAGACTGGTGAGATCGCACCCCGATCTGCGTGTTTTTCAGATCATCGTGCGGCTGGATTTCCGACACAAACACCGCTGGGCGTGTAAAAAACGAAAGGCCTGCCGGTACCCGAGAGTGCTGACCAGATCGATGCATTGCTCTCCTGCAGAGAGAAGAAACGACGCCCCCGACCCGACAAAAGGAGAAACGATGCAAGGTCTCGCTCTAGAGTGAAATCGACACATCAAAACCCTTTCTGACGCACACTCGCCCGTGTGGGGTTATTTTTGAGGCACCCAAGGTACATTTTCACGCTGAGTGTTAGTGTGTGTTTAAAACTACATGAAGACTCTTTACTTTTTTTTATTGATAACTTGACTTGTGTATTGTGGATTTTTGTTGTTTTGGTCCTGTTTTGTTTAGATAAATATTCTCTATTTTTCTAAACCTGTGTTGTGTCATTTTGTAGTGTTTTCATTAAGTTACTCTGTGTGTTGGTACAAATACTTTACACCTTGCACTCTGAGGTTAAGCCTAATGCTCGTGCCAAGCTACCAAGGGGGTAAGCAGGGGTTAACTGAGGGTGATTCTCTTTTACCCTGACTAGAGAGAGGGTCCTTGCTTGGACAGGGGGAAACCTGACTGCCAACCAAAGACCCCATTTCCAACACACCCCATCCCACATTGCATTGTAATGGCAGTTTTCCTGTGAGAGACAGTTCTTTTTTATTTGAACTATAAACTCATATGTCCTGACAGTGGGGAGGAGGGAGGGTCATTTATGACTTCAATGAAGATAACTACAATGCTTAACTAGAACTACAGGTATGTAACTTTTCCTTCTGCATCGTAGGATCTTCAATGATGGTCATAAATGCTGGATAGAGAAGCAAGCTGCAGAAAACATAATACCACAGCTGTCAGGTATATATAACAGTATGTGGAGATCTTATGTGCATTAGCTGGAGTAGTCCACCCACACTGTACTAATGCATCAAGCCAAAAGGCTTGCAACTATGTAAGAAGCTTCCTCAATGGTTCTTTCCTGAATCTTGCTTTGGCTTGAGTGTCTGTGCCTAAACAATAGTGTCTTGTAAAGGTGTGTATAGATCTCCAAGTAGCTACCACACAGATATCTTGAATTGGAACTTGTCTGACCCAAGCTGTCAAGCTGTTGTTGCTGCTGCTGCTTTTCCTTTTGTAGAGTAAGCCTTAGGTTTACCTGGTAAAGGTTTATTAGCATTCTGATAGCACAAAGACATCCAAGAAACTAGCCATCTCGCTATAGATTTTTCTGAAGCAGCCTAGCTTTGCCTTCATGATCCATAGTTAATAAAGAGATAGTTAAACTTTCTTATACCTTTCAATTTGTCCAAATAAAAACATAGCTCTTAACATCTAAAGAATCCAGGGTTCTTTTTGCTGCTGTGGTCAGGCTGGGACAAAATGTAGGAAGTGTCATTGATTGGTTAATAAGCCTGTAGCCCTACATGCAGAGGTAATGGCTATTAAAAAGGTAGTTTCCATGACAAATGTTGTAATGGCGATTTATGGAGGGTTTGAATGGAGTAACCACTGTGTAAGTACCAAGTTTAATTCTTAAGGAAGAGATGGTCTCCTAACTGGAGGAAAACTTTAAGTCCTTTAAGCATGATAATATTGAAGTAAGATGGTTGCGTTGGAGATTTTGTTCACACAATAACCACTGCTAAGTGGTCTCTAATGTAAAACCAAGTTAGTAAGTACGGGAGTAAATTAATAGGATCATTTCCATTTGTTTGACACCACATACAAAAACAATTTCTACTTGAGGGCATAGCATGATCATGTTGATGGTCATTTTGAATCTTTTAGGATGTTCATACAACGTTAAGGTAGGCTCAAATAGGCACACTGTGATTTCAGGAGCCATGCTGCCAAATGCAGGAATTGGATCATTGGATGTAAAATCTGGCCCTGAAGCCTGGAAATGGGGATCTGTCTGAGTGAAAGATGTATGTTGTATGTATGTATGTATGATGTTATGGATAGTTGGAGAAGTTTTGTGTACCACCACTGCCTCAGCCAGTCTTGTGTGATTAGAATCATTTTGAGGCTCGATTTCCACAATTTGTGAATTACTCATGGTATTAGTGGCATCGGGGGAAAAGTGTAGACAAATGTAGTTGACCAGTTATCAAAAGGACATTGCCCAGAGAGACATGGTTCTGGTACGTGAAGATTGGCATTCTTTGATTTGTGCTGTGGCAAATAAATCTACTGTTAGTGTACCCCATTCTTTGAAGATGTCATTTACTACTTCTTCCTGAAACCAACTGAGTAAGTCTGCTTCTACATTTTGGATTTTCAGAATGTGGAAGGATACAAGTGATGAACCTTTAGCTAGTGCTAAATACCACATTGCTTCAGCTTGGAGTGATAGTTGTCTTGATTTTGTTACATCTTCTTGTTGATATAGTACATTGTAGTGGTATTATCTTTTTGAATCATGAGCTCTTTGGAGGTGAGAGATGGAAAAAAAGCCTTGAGAGCTAGATGTACAGCTACGAGCTCTAATAAATTTATGTGATGAGACTTCTCCTTTTGAGACAAACACCACTGAATTGTGAGGTGGTTTGTATGTGCGCCCCATCCCGAAAGTGAGGTGTCTGATTATAGTTTGTGAGGGTGTTTCCTTCAGGAAAGGTACTCCTGCTAGTAGATTGTGAGATTTGGTCTACTGTGTGAGAGATAGACGTGCACTGTCTGTCAGATAAATTCAATCTTCTTAACAACCAGTTTTCTGATACCATTGATCCTGTGGTCAAATCAGTAGAGGTCTCATAGAGAGTGTTGCATTTGAGACTATGAATATACAGGGACCCAGAAGAGATTCTATTTGATGAACAGTTAGTTTGTCTTGCTGAATTACACATGCACATTTCATCTGAAATGATGCCACTCTCTACTCTGAAGGAAACACGTTTCCCTTTTTGTGTGTTTATTTTTGACCCAAGAAGTGTGAGAAAATTAACTGGTGTGAAGACTGAGTTTTCGAAGTTGATTTGTAAATTCATACTGGACAATAGGTTTGTTGTGACAATGAAGTCTTTCTTTGCTTTCCAAAGAGACTGCTTTTGTTAGCTAGTTGTCTACATATAGATACAGAAACATTCCTCCTTTGTAAGTGTGCTGCTACCACTGCCATGCATTTGCAGAAGGTTTGGGGAGCTGTTTTATGCCAAGAGGAAGCACAGTGTATGAGTAACGATCGTTTCCTACGAGGAATCTTAGAAATTGTCTGTGATAATGAGAAATTGGAATATAAAAATACATACCTTGTAAGTCTATTGCACATAGCAAGTCATCTTTTCTCAAGTGTGTGTATATGTGATGGCGGGAGAGCACGCTGAATGTCTCATTCTTAGGTAGAGCGTTAGCGTTCGGCCTGCTGTATCCTAAAGTATACAATAGAGTGAGTTCCAGTGTTCTGATTTGTTAGTTGCAGTGTCCTTTAAAAACCCTCGCTTGCTAGTGGTCAGTTCTGCTTCTTTGTCCAGCCTTTTTCACTTTGGGAGCAGCACAAAGTACTGGGTAATTACACTATGTCCTGCTTATCTCTTCTGTAAGGGGCTTTTTTTTGTCATTTGCCTGTTTCACCTAAAGCGTGTGGGTGCTTGTTCAGTCCCTCCTCCCCACCAGCTCCCCCTGTAAACATAAACCACAGCAGAGGGGGGCTTTTCCAGGGCCAGCTAACCCTCGCTCTCTTCCTTTTGTTATTTTCAGTCTGTGTGGCAATAAAAGTCCAGTCAGTAATTTACAGCTCTGAGCTCTAACTCGAGCAAGCACGAGACCATTGCATTCCAAATGCTTGTTATATATTTGTTGAGGAATCAGAGACCCACAAATGCCTGAAACTGCTTGGAAAGACTTTTCTTTTGGACTAGAAAGTACCTTGAGTAGATACCACTGTTGATCTGATCTGTGGAAATCTTCACTATTTCTCATTTCTGTGGTACAGCAAACGTCTTGTTGTAGGTTGTTTATAAAAGTTGTTGACACAGGCAGTGGACAAACAGATGGAGGGAGGAGTGTACCTGAACTGGAGTGCATATGGGTTTTGTGTTATGCTCAGCACCCATCTCTCCAAGGTTATGGCTTTCCACTCTTCCAGGAAGAAGTTCACCGCATCCACCTCAAGAGTGGGAAACTGTGAAGGAGGGTGTCTGATTTTCATGGTTTACTGTTTGAAGAGTTTTTGCCAAAGGCTGTGAGGATTTAATGGAGCAGATCTCCTCGTTTGAAATCATCTTTGATATGGGCTTTAAGATCGTCTCTGCTATTGCGAATATTGATAAGATCACCTAGGGGTTTGAACCTTATGGTAATAGTACCTTCGGTCTCTGGATTTGTATTGCTGTCTGTAAATTGTCTTTTGTTCTTCAAGATGTACCGCCTTTAGTGTTTCTGCCTCATTTTAAATCCTGAGAATCTTTTCCTTAGTATTTTGTCCAAACAAAGAGGAACTTAAAAAAGGTAAATTTGCTATCTTCAACTCGGCATCAGGTTTTAGTGAAGATATTTTCAGCCAGGATGTTTGTCTTAAGGAAGTGCCAAGAGAACGAGGTGGCAGAGAGTCTGACAGTAAACACTGCTGCACTAATAGATTGGTTGGAAATTAGTGGGCCCTCGTTAACTATTTCTAGAAAATCTTGTTGTCTGTGAGTTGGTAAATCTGACATAAAAGACTTAGGCCCTCATTACGACCCTGGCGGTTGGCGGAGAAGTGGCGGTCTTACTGCCAACAGGCTGGCGGTAAAAAAATTGGAATTATGACCACGGCGGTTACCGCCATGGTCATCCGCCACTTCTCCGATCTGACCGCCAGGGCGGAGACGACTGCTGGGCTGGAGACTTGGGTCTCCAGCCCGGTGGCCGTCACAAGACCGCCGGCGGTATCACGACCCAGCTGACCGCCATGAAATCCATGGCGGTAAGTACTATCAGTGCCAGGGAATTCCTTCCCTGGCACTGATAGGGGTCTCCCCCATCCCCGCTTCCTCCCCCCACACCCTCCTGCCACCCCCCAAAGGGGGCAGGACCCCCCTCCCCACCTCTACCCGCAACATCACAACCCAGACACACACCGTCCACGCATGCATACACTACCAACACACATACCCGCACACATATCAGGCATTCTGACAAATATCTTGCGAGAAATAGGAAAACATTAATTTACATGACAGACAGGATGGTAAAATGTTGAGCATAGTGCTTTGTTCAAGTGCTGCAGACAAATAAATGTTTTGGAGGTGTGAAAAAACAACTGAGATATTCAGAGATCCTGTCTGAAGGAGCCAGAAAAAAGAACTGACTCTCACAGGCAAACTGCCACTATTATGTATTCTGGGCTGGAGTGTTTGTGGTTCTTAAAGGCACATGCATCTTTCTAACCTTCTCTCAGTGTTAGCCTACTAGGCCACATTTCTCCTCATGCTTGATGTATAGTGGTAGCCTTTTTCCATGACAAAATGTTGTGCATTCAAAGGCTATTTAATAACTGCAGCTACTTTTCTACAGCATTCAGAAGGAAAATACATCTCTGACAGACCACACTGAGACTATGGAAAATGATTTTAATTGAGGAGCATTCTCAAATTACATTTTCTTCAAAATGTAAGTATATTAAGGAAGGCGTTCCAGGGTCTGTGCATGCTGCTGGGAAAATATTAAATGTTTATGACCATCAATAAACATCCTACGATGCAGAATGTCAGTTTCCATGCATTTTTTCCAATACAGAGTATAAAATGCTTTTCGGTGTCAAAGTTCATGCATGACTAGTAGGATGCAAGATGTCTGCAGACTTAGAAATAGCATGATCTCCATGACTAGCACTCTCATGTCCTGTTGAAAAAATTGAATAATCTTGTGTATGTCTGCTATCCTCTGAGGTGAAGAAAAGCACTGAAACAAGTGGTTACAATACTGACCCTATAAATTGTAGTAATTGAGATTTGGGCTTGTTTGAAAAAGCCAGGTCGAACAGAGGTGAGACTGTTGACTGCATGTGGTGTGACACTAGCTCTGGTGACACAGTTTTGATTACAAAGTTGTTCAGGTACTGGAAAACTGAAGTACCTGACCTCCTGAGATGGGCCCTAAGCATTGCCATCAACTTCGTGAAGACTTGAGTTGTTGATGTTAAGCCAAAGGGGAGCACTGTAAAGTGGGAGGGCGTAAAAAACACTACAAAGCGCAAGTACTTTCGATGAGACTGGAGAAAAGAAATGTGGAAGTATGTATCCTGCAGGTCGACTGACACTATCTAGTCTTCAGCTTCCAATGAAAGTGGCACTTCAGCTAGAGTCAGAATTTTGAACTTCTCATTTTTGAGAGGAAGATATTCAATTCCCTGAGATCCAAGATTGGATGCAAACCATTGTCCTTCTTGGGAAAAAAGGAAAAGTGGCAATAACATCCCTGTCCCTTTTCCTGCTCTGGCACTAGCTCCACAGCTCTTTTCTGTAGGACTGCTTCCACTTGTTGCTGCAGGATAGAAAAGCGGTCCATTGGAGGGATTAAATCACAGGTGGGATGGAGGCTGAAACCTGAAGAAACAGAAAGGTGTACTATTTGGAGGACCCACTTATCTAAAGTAATGGCTTTCCAGGCTGACAGAAAGGAGGACACTGACTCTCCCACAGGCCTCATGTTGGCTTAAGAAGACAAACTAGGCCTGTTTCCCTGGTGGTGCAGGAAACAAAGAGGAGAAGGCTTGCTGGAAGGATCCATGGCCCTTACCTCTGGCTCTACCCATATACTGCAGACCAACAGGTAGTGGTGCTGCAGCACCTGGGGAGGGTGAGGTTGGCACAGGCGAAAGGAGAAATTCTTGGTGAAACCCTACAAAATCTGAAACTGAAGGTAGCCTCTCTGAATTTGAGGCTGCTGGAGATCCAGAGATTGGGCTGTGCCCTTGCAAGCTTTGAAATGATCCAGGGCTGTGTCACTGTTGTCTCCAAATACCCAAGCTCTATTGAGTGGGAAATTCATGAGGTTAGCCTGTACATCGTTTGAGAAGTCAGAAGTCCAGATCCATGCATGGCAATATACTTTGAAGGTGCACCCTCGGAGCAAATAGCCCCCACCCTGCTCCTCCGGACATGAATTTATCCAAGAACAGAAATGACTAAGGAAATACAAATAAGAACAAAAGTTCACCGAACAGACCTGACTAATAAACCTATGCAGCAGTCACCTCCAAAAGAAATTCAACTACAAGAAACAGCAGTGTCACACATAGATTTGTGGAGAAACTTGTATGAAGGCCTCCATGTTGAGATAAAAGTCTCTGAGTCAAAATAGCTGAGGACCTACAAGACGTTAAAGACAAGTGGCAGAACTGGGCCCTAGAGTAACATCTTTGGAAGAAACAGAAAGAAACTGAGATGATGCAATAACAAATTCAAACCTTAAAGGGGCCAGATTTTGGACTACAGACACACTTGGAAGACCTTGAAAACTGCTCAAAGTGCAAAATATAACAATCAGAGGGGTAGCAGAGGGTGTAGACATGGAGGAGTGTGTATGTCTTCATTCAAAAACTGCACACCCTCAAAGAATGAGGACACAGTACTGGATTGTACACATCAAGCGGGACAAAGAACACAAAGAGAAAATATTCCACCATCTTGAGATGTGTCCAATATTTTCAACAAAGGGAAAGTGTTATGAAAGCATCCAGAACTGTGGGTCTGATTACATATGATGGCAATCAGCGTTCCCTCCTTCAAGATCTTCTACCTATAACTCACCAAAAAATATCTGGACTTCAGACGGGTGACGGACTTCCTCTGGGAAGAACAGATCAAATACAAATGGGGCCCTGGCATTCTGCATCATATTTATGTGGGAGGGATATATGCAGCAACTAACTTCAGTTTTGGAGGCCTAGTGCACCCTCTGAACTGGGAGACACCAAGTGGAGCTGGATCAAGTAGGTTGGTTTCACTCCAAGTCAGCAGGAAGGAGTAGTAGATATTTCACCACCAGGTAAATACCAACTTACTCCCGAAGCTGGTATCTGCCCTGCAGTGTTTTCTGTGTGAGTTGTGCACAATACAAATACACATGACTGCTTTTAAAAAAAAAAAAATTATTGTTTTAAAATTTGTTTTAAACACCCCCCTCCCTGCTGCCCATGCTCACCTTCCCACCATGATGATGGGCATTTTGCAACTATAACTGCATCGATGTTTACTTAGGCGCTGCAGTGCAGGTGCCAAAAAGAAGATCAGCAGGATTGGTGTTGCCAAAGTCCATATACTCGGTGGTGAAAGACCCCACAGATGGCAGAAGGTACATAAACAAAGAAGTTCAAAATGAACAGCAGAAGTGATGTGATGAATATCGAGCGGAAAGCCATTATTTCCCCACTACAAGATACCAGTTTCGCTCCTGGTTCCCAAGAGAGCGGGAGGACATGAGTCTGCATATGCAGGAGACACAGAGTATTGGACTGCTTATAATTCATAGCAAGTATTGGGAGATGGGCACGTGGGGCGAGAAGGAGCAAATCACTCTCAGGACAGGAGAGGTTGTATGGGACCTTTACTTTTAAGCATTATTGGCATGGAAGTTTGAATAGGAGAAAGTGCATAGCTCCACAAACCAAATGTTTTCACCGGGGGGGGGGGGGGCAGGGGGAGGGGGGGCACTTTGAAGTTGCTTCAGTGAGAGAGTTAAAATGTGTCTTCTAAATGTCTGTGGTTTATTAAAATGTTCTTATAGTTCGGGGTTGGTGAGGGGTTTCCTCATAAATCTACATGTATACTTGCACACAAGCACTTCATAGCTTCCAAGACCAATACATCTATACCTAACCTACAGTTCAAAACTGAGCTCATTTAACATTAAAGAGAGAACTCTCCCAAAACAAACACAACATTTTGATTTATGTAAAGCAATGTGACCTGGACCATATATTTCACCAAGTGACCCACCTACTGCACAAAGACCTTTTCAGAATGAAGACCGTCCAATGCAGTATTGGTCAGTGGGTTGCTCCAAATGGGCAGGGGTTGGGATCTTGGATAAGAGTAATATGGAACAGGAGAAAGTAACAGTGATGAGGGACCCAAAGAGATGCTTCCAAAAATGTGCACTTTCAGAGGGCCCACTTATCCACCACATATTTATCAATAGACTAACAGAGAGCGCAGCAAATGAGGTTATGAGGCAGAAACCATTATCACGCAACTGGACTCAAGATGGACTTTACTTTTATAGTGCCAAGCAGGAAAGGACACCATTCTGGAGGTGTCTCGGCCATTTTGAATTGGCAAGCCAAAATGAATGTAATTTAAATTCACAATATCCAAATAATATCTAGAAAGACACAAAAAGGGCGAACAAGAGTACTAGATAAGAACTCAGAAGATGACCTTCCTGACCACAGTATAGGCACAAGCCTTGCTTATGCCACATTGCCTCTTCTTCTTCAATTAAAGGACTTTTACTGAGACCCATCTGCATGGGCTCATCTTCAGGATGGAAAGACTTTGATGGCGTCTTGAACAATTGTCTAACGGCAGCTTTAAACAATGATTGTTTGCGCCGTTCCATTCACCTTTTCTGAAGGCGATTGCCCTTCTGAAAGGTTAGCTGAATACGATCTTGTAGAGAGGCTTGTCCAGCAACTCTAGCGAGTTTGTCTTTTAATCCATTTTGAAATAAGCTGAAGAAGGTGAAGTCCATCCAATCAATTGAACTTGAAAATATATATAAATATGAAGATCCATGGAAATTTGGCTGAGCTCCAACATTTCCTCTTGAACAGAGTACTTAATGCCTTGATGGGCAAACATTTTTTAATTCCTTTAGAAATACTGGAAAGTTGTCCAAAAGTCGACTGGCGTTTGAAACTAGGATCCTGGCCCAAGCCAAGGTGTTTCCTGTGGTATTGCTGACAATAAAGCCCACCTTAGACCTATTGGAGGCATAAATGTGGGGCTCAAATATAAAATGTGCACAGTATGTGTCCAAAAAGGTAATCAGTCTCCCTGAGTTGCAGTCAAATTTCAACTCAGCCAAGGGAGGATTCAAGAAGCCTTGATGCAGAGCAGCAACGGACAGACATAACAAGGCATTTTTATTGGTTAGAATTTGAACCTGCAGCATTAAGGTTTCTACAGCTGTCAGTAATTATTGGACCTAATCCATTTCTTGAATGGGAATGTGTCACAACTTGTCAAGATTGGGTCTTCTAGGTGAAGCTTGTAGTGTCTTCTTGGTACATAGATACAGCCATTAACCTCCAGAGGCATTGCCAGATTGTAGCTCGATGTCTAGCAATACACCACAAAATAAATCCAGCAGGAAGGGAAAAACAGGAGACCAGGAAGAATCTTCCAGCTGACCAGGCCAAACAGCAAGGTGAAGAGCAGGAGAACTACAGGAACTGGAGAAGGAGGAGAGTTCATGGAGGCCAGTGAGCAAGCAACAATGCAGAAAAATTGTGACACCAATGGACTCAAGATGGCCTTCCCTTTTATTGTACTAAATATGATGTGACACCATTCAGGAGGTGATTTGGCCGTCTTGGATTGGGTAGCCAAAATTAATATAACTTCAACTCACAGTAACCACATAATATCTACCAGACATAAATAAAAATATAGAACTGCATATTATTCCAATAAAATATAGCTTAATACATTCAATGGAACAGTATCTTCCTGCATGCGGGTCACCACTAAATTGACATGCAGGAGGAGTCACTCCAGAATGATATGCACAGAGAATCACGTTTTTTGACTGACTGACTTTTGAAGCAAGGAATCAATTTGAAGTGTAAGCAAGATGGAAGTTGTTGCAAGGGTTAATGGCCCAATATATTCCAAAGCCAGGACCCCATAACAAACTAAGCATTATAATATATGTGGTAATTCCATCAGGCTATAGCAACCAAAAGCCAAGTCTAATACAAATGGAGGAGAGACTGCTAAAACCCAAGGCACTGGGAACAATATCACCTATTCATTCATGGAGTAAGTGAAATAACAGAAATGTATTAATGGGAACCTCACTCTTCATGCAAGCTTTGATTCAATGAATGCAGAATGTGCCAATCCCTTTACATGCACAAATCAAGCATACTTTTCCACAATGCTGGAAAAGAACAGAGTTTTTAACCTCTCACGGTGGGTCAGAATTCTAAACGCTCAAAAGAAAATATCTATCTATTGAACCAGATGGTAGGATTAGCTGTATGTCTATACACAGAGATTGTATGACAGCTACCAAAATCCCAATAGCCCAGTGTAGGAAGTTGGCTCTGTATGCACTATTTCAAAGTAAGGAATATTATGCACAGAGTACAAGGGTTCCCCTTAGAGGTAAGATAGTGGCAAAAAGAGATAATACTAATGCTCTATTTTGTGGTAGTGTGGTCGAGCAGTAGGCTTAACAAAGGAGTAGTGTTAAGCATTTGTTGTACATACACAAGAAATAAATGAGGAACACACACTCAAAGACAATTCCAGGCCAATAGGTTTTTGTATAGAAAAATATATTTTAAGAACCACAGGTTCAAATTTTACATGTAATACTTCAAATGAAAGGTATTGCAGGTAGGTACTTTAGGAACTTTGAATAATCAAAATAGCATACACAGTTTTCAAGTAAATCACATATAGCTATTTTAAAACTAGAGACACTGCAATTTTCAACAGTTCCTGGGGGGAGTAAGAGTCAGTTAGTTTTTGCAGGTAAGTAAACCACTTACGGGGTTCAAGTTTGGGTCCAAAGTAGCCCACCGTTGGGGGTTCAGAGCAACCCCAAAGTTACCACACCAGCAGCTCAGGGCCGGTCAGGTGCAGAGGTCAAAGTGGTGCCCAAAACGCATAGGCTTCAATGGAGAAGGGGGTGCCCCGGTTCCAGTCTGCCAGCAGGTAAGTACCCGCGTCTTCGGAGGGCAGACCACGGGGGTTTTGTAGGGCACCGGGGGGGACACAAGTCCACACAGAAAGTACACCCTCAGCAGCACGGTGGCGGCCGGGTGCAGTGTGCAAACACACTTCGGGTTTCCAATAGAAATCAATGGGAGACCAAGGGGTCTCTTCAGCAATGCAGGCAGGCAAGAGGGGGGGCTCCTCGGGGTAGCCACCACCTAGGCAAGGGAGAGGGCCTCCTGGGGGTCACTCCTGCACTGGAGTTCCAATCTTTCTGGTCCTGGGGGCTGCGGGTGCAGAGTCTTTTCCAGGCGTCGGGATCTGGGAGTCAGGCAGTCGCGGTCAGGGGGAGCCTCGGGATTCCCTCTGCAGGCGTCGCTGTGGGGGCTCAGGGGGGGCAACTCTGGCTACTCACGGTCTCGCAGTCGCCGGGGAGTCCTCCCTGAAGTGTTGTTTCTCCACAAGTCGAGCTGGGGGCGTCGGGTGCAGAGTAGCAAGTCTCATGCTTCAGGCGGGAAACGCAGTTGTTTTAAAGTTGCTCCTTTGAAACAAAGTTGCAGTTGTGGGTGAACAGGGCAGCTGTCCTCGGGAGTTTCTTGGTCCTTCTAGAGCAGGGCAGTCCTCTGAGGATTCAGAGGTCGCTGGTCCTGGGGAAAGTGTCGCTGGAGCAGTGTCTTTAGAAGTGGGGAGACAGGCCGGTAGAGCTGGGGCCAAAGCAGTTGGTGTCTCCGTCTTCTCTGCAGGGTTTTTCAGCTCAGCAATCCTCTTCTTCTTAGGTTGCAGGAATCTGAGTTCCTAGGTTCAGGGGAGCCCCCTAAATACAGAATTTAGGGGTGTGTTTAGGTCTGGGAGGGCAGTAGCCAATGGCTACTAGCCCTGAGGGTGGCTACACCCTCTTTGTGCCTCCTCCCAAGGGGAGGAGGTCCCATTCCTATCCCTATTGGGGGAAATCCCCATCTGCAAGATGGAGGATTTCTAAAAGTCAGAGTCACCTCAGCTCAGGTTGCCTTAGGGGCTGTCCTGACTGGCCAGTGACTCCTCCTTGTTTTTCTCATTATCTCCTCCGGCCTTGCCATCAAAAGTGGGGCCGTGGCCGGAGGGGGCGGGCAACTCCACTAGCTGGAAAGCCCTGGGGTGCTGTAACAAAGGGGGTGAGCCTTTGAGGCTCACCGCCAGGTGTTACATTTCCTGCAAGGGGGAGGTGATAAGCATCTCCACCCAGTACAGGCTTTGTTACTAGCCACAGAGTGACAAAGGCACTCTCCCCATGTGGCCAGCAACATGTCTCGAGTGTGGCAGGCTGCTAAAACCAGTCAGCCTACACGGGTAGTTGGTTAAGGTTTCAGGGGGCACCTCTAAGGTGCCCTCTGGGGTGTATGTTACAATAAAATGTACACTGGCATCATTGATACCAAACTTCCCAGTTTTCAGTGTAGCCATTATGGTGCTGTGGAGTTCGTGCATGACAGACTCCCAGACCATATACTCTTATGGCTACCCTGCACTTACAATGTCTAAGGTTTTGCTTAGACACTGTAGGGGCACAGTGCTCATGCACTGGTGCCCTCACCTATGGTATATAGTGCACTCTGCCTTAGGGCTGTAAGGCCTGCTAGAGGGGTGACTTATCTATACTGCATAGGCAGTGTGAGGTTGCCATGGCACCCTGAGGGGAGTGCCATGTCGACTTACTCGTTTTGTCCTCACCAGCACACACAAGCTGGCAAGTAGTGTGTCTGTGCTGAGTGAGGGGTCCTCAGGGTGGCATAAGATATGCTGCAGCCCTTAGAGACCTTCCCTGGCATCAGGGCCCTTGGTACCAGTGGTACCAGTTACAAGGGACTTACCTGGATGCCAGGGTGTGCCAATTGTGGAAACAAAAGTACAGGTTAGGGAAAGAACACTGGTGCTGGGGCCTGGTTAGCAGGCCTCAGCACACTTTCAAATCAAAACTTAGCATCAGCAGAGGCAAAAAGTCAGGGGGTAACCATGCCAAGGAGGCATTTCCTTACACCCAGTGTATCTGCTTATGAGCCATCAATGAATCCTATTTAGCACCAACAGGCCAAACATGATTGGAAGGGGACTGAAGGCAACATGTAGCTACAACATAAACATGCTAAAATACCTTGCTCATTGCAGTGAACAATCAATTTAAATAATAGTCATACACACACTACACACATTTGTTGGAACACCATCATGAGCTATTTCTCACCTATTTTAGGATGAGACTATGGCAACAACAGGGCAAGCAATCCATAAGCAGAGTTGGAGTACGAGAGAAGAAAATAATTCTGCTAGGATTACTCACATATATTCTGTTACTCTACTATATTAGGCAAGACATGGTGTCTGTGACTTTAATTTAAAGAAAAAAAAGATTACCTATTCTATGTACAAGAGTTCTCTTGTGTTGATCCAATAATATCACAGAACATAGGGAACTTACTAATACAGAAATACGAGTGAATATTAGGAAACTTAATGGAAAGAAGGAAAGCATATTTAGAGCAAGATGGAGGAAAAGATTAGAAATGGAAAACATTCAGTAATTTAAAATTAATATTTGTTTAATGAACTAAAAGTTGTTTATAAGGTAGTTAGATGATGAACAAGATCACTGAAGAACAAATTACTTACCTTCTCTGGAAGATACTCTATAAAGCTGCAAAGTCTACACCTTTTGGCTTACCCCAAGTGCAAACAAGATCCAGAAACAATTCCAGCAATTACTCCCTTGTGCTTATAGGTGGTACAATCAGACTTCCCAGCAGCCTCACCTCACCCTCAAGTGATGGTGCGGGCCATACTTCGGTACCACCCCTGTGTGCTGATGTCAGTTGTTAGCAAAGCATTCCACACCTTTAGACTTAGAGTGTCAGTGACAGATTGGAAATGGTAACAGTGTGCACCATTTGACGTGGAACATTACCAACATCTAGAGCTCCCCTCCAATGTATAGGGAAGATGGTGAAAGTGAGTACCAGAAAGAGTTACTGAAAGTATACACTTCTAACCATTTTCTAAATACCAAAACAGCATCTCTCAAAAGTATGAGGGTCTGAGGAGTGGGCTTCACACCCAAACATCCTTCAGGACAGGATGGACAAAAGAACCCTCTCTGTGAGCCTACGGCTCAAGACAGTACTGCCTGGTGAAGGTGTGGACAAATGCCCATTGAGCCGCTTGGCAGATGTCCAGCACCATAACACCACTGGCAAAGGCTGTAGTGCCGCTCTGGTAAAATGAACCCACAGGATGGTTCTTTTGAGGCAAGGCATAGCACATTGTATACAGACAGGAATACATCTCAACAAGGTCTGTTTCTGGTTTGTCATTCCCCACAAAAGTTGGTCATCTACCCTGTGCTGATTGGTCCGATCAATATAAAAGCTAAGTGCTCTCTCCTAAGTCCACCCTGTGAAGTCTCTCCTCTTCCTTAGATGTATGTAGCAGAGAGAAGAATATGGACTGCGTGATAGACAGCCCCACATGAAAGGGTAACACCATAGGCCGAAAGGACGCCCAAGCTGAAGCACAAGCTGGTCCAGAAAGAAGGTGGCATTGGTTGGTTGCACTGACAGCACCCGACGCTCACTAACATGGCATGAGGAAGACAACCTTAAGCGTCAAACGAAAATTCTCTGGAGCACACCAAAAAATATAAAAGATCAATAGCATCAAGGATTATCACAACAGTCAGAAATTGTGTATTTGGACAGAAGGTCTTATTTATAGCATTTAGAATCCAAGAATAGTCCAATGTTACAATCAAAAGTGAGGTAGGTAAACCATCATCCAGTATGTTGAGGTGTTAGGGACATCTAACTATGTATATACAGTATACGTATAAGGTGTACATACAAGTCTTGATGCATATAATTCTTTTGTCATATATGACCAGCAGTACAATATCCCTACCAAGTGAAGATGCGGTACTTATCTTCAGTAACCCTCTTCTGGTAGAGACTAAGCACTGATTATCCACCCAATCAGACTGGATCTGGACATTTTTTAAGCAGCACTTTTGCGTGCCGAGTGAGTGGCACTGTGTAACTCCTTACCAATGATATGTAGGGCCCATATAGACACTATTCAGGGCGCTATTGTCTGTTATTTTCTAGGAAGTTCACACTTCAGAATCAGAGCCCCAAAAAACAAATTGGCTTTTACCAATGTGTGGATTTCTAGTTTTGGGATCTTATTATTGGGTATAGCCCAATCCACAGAACTGGGAGGATGGGATGGTCGGTGAGGAATCTGTGGTTAGATAGTGTTTCTATCAGAAAGTTTATTATCGAAGGTAAGTAACCTTTTCATCTGAAAGAGACTTCCAACTGCAGATCCCTCACCATTTGAATAGATACAGAACTTTAGCTATTAGAAGGTGGGTCTGAATTGGCTACACCAAAAAATCCCATAGGACCGAACAGACAAAATGCCCCTTTCGGCAATCCTGGCTGTCCAGACAATAGTACCTTGTAAGCTTATGAAGTGGCCCCCACATAGCCGCCTGGCAGATATCCAGGACAGGAACTCTGCATGCCAGTGCAGTGGCAGCAGCTTTGGCCCTGGTGGAATGAGTTTGCAGACCTTCTGGAGGCTGCTTTATGGTCACTGCCTAGCATATCTTGATTCAGAGTATGATCCAACGGGAGATGGTCCTCATCGCAACCACCTTGCCTTTTTTCACACCACAAGGTGTTCTTTGGTATGATCAATGTAAAAACTCCAAGCTCTTTTGGGGTCCAATTGATGGAATCTCTCCTCTTCCTTGGAGAGGTGAGGCAGAGTATAGAACTTCACAGGGCGATGGTTTGGACAATGAGGAATGGTGTCACAACTTTAGGCAAGAAGGAGGCTCGCACCTGCAGAACCAATTTGTATGGGAAGAAAGTGGCATATGGCAGACTGACACAGGCTCTGCAGCTCACTCACTTGCCGAGCTGATGTTATGGCAACAAGGAACACGGTCTTGAAGGTAAGAAGCTGAAAAGGACAGCTGAAAAAAGGCTCAAAGGGAGTCCACATAAAATATGTGAGGACCAAGCTAAGGTCCCACGGTGGCATGACAAAAGGAGAGGGAAGAAACAAGTGATGGAGACTTTTAAAAAACATTCATCACAACTGTTTTTTTAAACAATGAGGGCTGCTTCTGCAACCACAAAAGGTGGAAAGAGCCGAAAGATACAATTCACCTTGCCAGGCGAGAGACAAAACAAACAACAGACGTCAAATAACTGGTGTGAGCCACACAAAAATACTAATTTGCTTAACAAAAGGAGTATACAGCTTTTGTCAAGGAACTCCTGGCTGCCAAGATGATATCAACCAGCTCTGGAGTAAGGTCAAAGGTGATCAGCTGTCACTGCTCAATTTCCATGCATGAAGGTGGAGATTATGAAGGCCCGATGAAGAACCCTGTTGCATTGTTGCAAAAGCAAGTCCTTCCTGAGGGTCAGGCTAATTGGAGGACAGGTGCTCAAGCCCAGGAGCTCTGGATCCCATCCTCTCCGTGCCCATGCTAGGGCCACTAGGATGATTTAGGTCCTGTAGGTCAGAATCTTCTTAAGAATTCGGGGTACAACAAGTATAGGCAGGAGGGCATACATAAGTCCTGAGTCCACCCTAGAAAAAACGTGTCTCGTAGCAAATGACACCTTAGAAACTCCAACACATAGAACTGCTGACATTGTATGTTGTTGGTGGTGCCGAGCAGATCACGGTTCTCTTTATTCACCGAAAATACATTGGCCCACCTCTGGGTGTAACTGGCACTTGTTATTCGTCAAGGGTTGACAGCTGAGCTCATCTGCTGTGACATTCAAAGATCCTTTTATCTCCACCTCTCCAAGATGGTCACCCCCACCCAGAAGGGACGTATCAGTTAACACTGTCAACTTTGGTTGGGATAGGTAGAGAGGTCTGCCGCTGACTCATTCACTGTCCAGTAACCACTAATGCAGATCATTTGCAGTCTGTTTTGAAACCTGGACACGTTGGGAGAGGTCCCCTTGATTTTGGGCCCACAGAAACTTCAGGCTCCCCTGTGTCACCTGGTTTGCTTGACTAGCAGGAGGCCATCATTCCCAGCAGCCTCAGAGTCCACCTCCCTGAAATCCAGGACAGAGGCTAAAAGATCATGATTATATCCTGAATGTCCTGGACTCTCTTTTCTGGGGAGGGGGGGCGCTAGACCCAACCGTGTCCAGGGCTACTCCAATGAAAGGAGCGTCTGCGAAGGAGTCAAGTTTGAGTCTGGCACATTGATATTGAATTCAAAGGACGACAGGAGTTTCGATGTAGTCTGGAGGTGGTGGTTAACGGCCTGGGGCGAGCCCACCTTTAACAGCCTGTCTTCGAGGTAGGGAAAGACTGGGACCCCTCACCTCTGAAGATGTGGTGCCACCATAGCCTTCACTTTCATGAACATCCAAAGGGCATTGGTGCGAACAAAGGAGAGCACAGCAAACTGAAAATGCTTCTGTCTCATTGAACTACAGTTAGTACAAATGGGCCTGCAGGATGGATATATGGAAAAAAGGGGTCCTGGAGGTTCAACTCACCATCCAGTCTCCAGGGTCCAGGGCAGACAAGACCTGGGCCAAAGTGAGCATATTGAATTTGTCTATCCAGAGGATGACATCGAAAGGGTGCAGGTATAAAATAGGGAAAGGGCCTCCATCCTTCTTGGGCACCAGGACATTGCAGGAGTAATAACCACGGCCCACTGCTGTTGCAGGCACCCTCTCAATAGCCCCTTTCAATAGCCCTTTGGTAAAAAGGGCTTGCACTTCCTACTGTAAAAAGGAGAGATGGCCCTCTGTCAGTTGGTCTGGAGATGGTGCACAGTGCGGCGGATTGCCCAGAAAGGGTAGGATCAATAATATGTCCTTGTGGATACCCTCACAAGACCACAGACCTAGATCGCCATATGTACCAGGGATCTGCTGCTAGATGCCTTGGCTGCCAAATAACTAACCGTGAGGCGCCTTAGGGGTGTGGTGCTGGTGCTCGTCGTGCACGTGGGCCTCTCATTCCCTCTGGACGCCCTAGAGACTGGAGTTCCAGAGAGGGCCCTCCCACTTTTCTATTGCTTGCAGATGCCTTGTGACAAGCTCACCCACATGTCTCTCCCCTTTCTGTTGCGTCCCCTCGGCTACTGTACCAGGATAATTGGCCTCATTGGCCACCCCAGGTTCCCAGTTTGCCAGAGAGTTTTTTAAATTGGTTTAAGCTCTGCATTTCGGTTCCGATCATCCCTGCAGAACAGATTAAGTTTTTGAAGCGTTCACTAGAGGACTGCGCTTCCCTGACCCACTTCCCTCTGTTGGGGACTGCACCTTGAAATTTAGAAATTTGTTTAACATTCGTCCATTGAGATGCTTCATTGTGCTTTATGATATACTGTCTTACTATGAAGATACTATTTCTCTTGCTGCAGCTGCTGAACTATCTGTTGATATATGAGCTCCTAACTGCTGATGTTTTGATCATTGCTGTTTCACAACGAAAATGGCAATAAAAAACTATTTTTGTTTAAAAAAAAAAAATCAATGTTATGGCCTGCCAGCCCGGCAAGAATCATGGGATCCTGCCTTCAAACAGGTGGCTGTGCACAACAATAGGCACACAAAAGGGTTTGGCAGGTGGGGCTCTTGGGGCGGCAGTGGATTGAGTGAATTGCTGACCACAGGGGCAGTGGGTGACGCTGCTGGGCACCTTGCCGAGGCACAATTGGATGTCAGTATGGTGTGCCTCTGCTGAAACGCAAAAGGAATTGTAGAGCTGATGCAGATGGCAAAGTAGGGCAGGTAAGCCCAGGAAGTGTGCGGCCAGATGGGATGGCAAATGGCAATGCTGGTGTCAATGGCTCACCTGATGGAAACAAAGGTATCCAAGTCACAGCGAATTGTGAACTTTGCTGCCTCCTGACCATCTGTATGACTTGGGTCAGAACAGGCTGGAAATCTTCCAGAACACCTGGGAGGATCTGAGCCACCGAATCCCTAAAAGCATGGGAATAGCAGCCCAGAAGGAAACTGCCATTCACAGACCTGAGGGCAAGCTGGTGGAAGAAAAAAATCCTCTTCCCAAAGGTGTCCATGCATTTGGAGTTCTTATTGGGAGGAGTAGTTAGAAAGATTTCATGTTTGCCAGACTAATAAACACCAGCACCACCAAGCTTTCAGGGGATAGGTGCTGAAATAAAAATGCAGGGTTCCCTGGGGCAGTGCGGTATTGTCTTACAACCTGGAGACTGACTAGTGGAGAAAGAGCAAGGTTTGGCCCAAGCCCCTAAGAAAGTATCTGTGAATGCCTCATTCAAGGCTGGCCGGGGCTCAGTAGAGGTTTGCCCCGGCAGGAGCACTTCCGTCAAAACATTCGTTTTGACCTCCAAGATGAGAAGCTGAAGGTCAATAACTTTGGCTGCTCTACTGGTTACCACTGGATAAGATGCACTCTCCTCAGCGGCAGGTCCTGGGGGTGAGAGGAATCCCAACTCAGGGGGAATGTCAAGGCCATTGGCTTCTTGGAGGGCATCATACCAATTTTTCTTGTGGTATGGTTGCCATACCTCATCACCTGCATCATTATCGCTGTCCAAATCCATACCAAATAAGGAATGCAATGTATGTGTTCTTCCTTGTGAAGGTCTTAAGTCAAGTACTGAAGTTATGCTTTGACTGAAATCAAGCACAGCCTCTGTCGGGGTCATAACGGTGCCAAGTCAGATTCAGAAAATGCAATGGGCTCCTCATCCTCAGGCATCGATGGAGTCAGTATCAGCGCAGAGGCTCCGGGAACTGGTGTGGTGCCGGCAGTGGAATTGGTGCAGAAGCAGGGGGAGGCCCACTGGTGGATTTGGAGGGTCCAAGTGGCTCAGAGGGTGAACCCACTGATTGTATCCCAGAAAGAAGGTTCCTCGGCTTCTTGGGGCCTGAAAGCACAAGTCAGTTACAATGCAGAAAATTGGTGTATGGCTTACTGAACTCTTTGAACTACCTCGGTGTCGCAGACAGCCCCAGAAAATCTGGTTGTGCTAGCGTAAGGTATGGGATGGGATCCGAGGTCGACCGACTTTGGGAGCAAAATTGAGAGGTGTTGGAAATGGTCCTTTTTGCAGGGTCATCCCTAAACTTTTTGCCTTCTTCCTCCTATTTTCTTCTGACCAGTTTTTGTTGGCTTTAGGACTCTGGGCACTTTACCACTGCTAACCAGTGCTAAAGTGCACATGCTCTTTGTGTAAATTGTATTGGTGATTGGTTTAGCCCAGATTGGCATATTTGATTTACTAGTATGTCCCTAGTAAAGTGCACTAGAGGTGCCCTGGGCCTCTAAATCAAATGCTTTTAGTGGGCCTGCAGCACTAGTTGTGCCACCCACATGTGTAGCCTTACAAACATGCCTCAGACCTGCCACTGCAGTGTCTATGAGTGCAATCGTGCATTGCCAGTTCGACCTGGCAAGTGTACCCACTTACCAGGCCTAAACCTTCCATTTTCATACATGCAAGGCACCCCTACGGTAGGCCCTAGGTAGCCCCATGGGCAGGGTGCAGTGTATGTTAAAGGTGGGACATGTACTGATGTGTGTTACATGTCCTAACATTGAAAAACTGCTAAATTCAGTCTTCACTGTTTCAAGGCCCATCTCTCTCATAGGTTAACACGGGGGCTGCTTTTAAATATTATTAAAGTGCAAATTCCCTTTGAGAGCAGATAGAACTGTGGAGTTTGGGGTCTCTGAACTCATAGTTTAAAAATACATCTTTTAGTGAAGTTGGTTTTTAGATTATTAGTTTGAAAATGCCACTTTTTAAAAGTAGGTACTTTCTTGCTTAAACCATTCTGTTTTTGAATTGCCTGTCTGGGTCAGTTTGACAGTTGGGCTCTTTGTTTGTCAATCCCCTCTAGACAGTGAGACAAAGGGAGCTCGAGTAGAACCTGCATATCCTGATGAGCCATCTGTTCTAGAGTGGTGGGAGGAGTGGTCCCATACACCTGAATGGGCTGTGCCTGCCCTCTCACAATGCAGTCTCCAACACCCTGGTGTTTGTCTGGGGCCTGGCCTGAGCAAGGCGGGATCTTTTCAACAACAGAGACTTTCTTTTCAATTCAAAAGGTGAGGAATCTGTGGTTAGAAGTGTATAACAGAAAACAAGAGTTATGATGGATATCAGGAACAGCCAACACGTGTTTCATCAATATGAATTTTTAAAGGCTATTAAGAGCCACTAAAGCTTAGAAGAATAACGGTACTGCAAGGAAATGATATCAGTTATAAGTTTACTATGAGCTAGACCAGCAATATTGAGTCTGGTACGGAAAAACAGCTCAAGAATGTCCATTAACGGTTGTGCTCATTATGCAGTGAATTCCAGGAGTATGGCATTACGTGTGTCGCAATTTCGTTTGGAATAGGCTGCGGTGTGTCTTTTTGTAGTGTCAGTAAACACAGGGCAGAATAAATAAGACCTTTCGGTGAATTATGACATTTCTGACCTTTTTTCTTTTTTTTTTTTTAATTTCCCGTAACTATTGATCTTGAATACTTTCTTTTGTTTTTTTAATTTCCCGTAACTATTGATCTTGAATACTTTTTTTATGCGCTCCTGACAATTTTTATTGTAGTTTGAAAGCAGTTGTTTCCAACACTCTGCAACCTTTTAGTAGCAAGGTGATGATTCAAGAAGTACCCACTGACAGTTGTACTTGCATTTTTGATATGCTGTGTTCATGTACATGTAGCCAAAACGTAATGGTGATGTTCCGTTAATTATACTCATTGCAAAGTTGACAATCTTATCTAAGAGTTAATAACATCAACAAACATCTGTGCTGAAGCTCGAACAGCGTGCTTATTAAGGTAAAAAACAAATTAAGGTCACACTGTGACATAACGCCCATGAGGAAAATTATATAAAACTCTTTAAAAAAAAAAAAAAAAAAAAATGCATCACAACTGGTAGCTTAAAAGAGGGATGGCTAAAGAGGCAAACAGGCAGAAAGGGGGCAAAAGAGAACCTTTGACAGTGCCCACAGCAAATTCTTGCTGGGCCAGAGACTAGAAAAACAATAAAATCAGAAAGTTTAGTCTGCAATTGATCAACACAATGGTTCTTGCACCAAACCACAAACTTTGACCACTGCCCAGAACAGATGAGTTTGTGGAAGGTGGCAAGCCATCAAGATAATGTGCACCACCTTCTCAGGTAGATTGAATCAGCTCAGCAGGTTCTACTCAATATCCATGCATGGAGATATAAGTTAGGGAGGTTCGGGTGTAAACTCTGCCCTGTTATTGGAAGAGCGGTGTGGGGGTCTACATGCTCAGATTCAGCAGGTTGGAATACAAGACCTTTCAAGCCGGGTCCAGGCTATCAGGATCGGCTAAGCCCAGTCCCGCCTGCCCTTCTTCAGAACTCAATGAAGCAGGAGCAGAGGCATAAACCCACAAAGGAGACCAGAATCCCGTGGAAGGTAGAACCTGTCCCCAGGGGAAATTTTACACTGGAAGTTTAGAGAGAAAAAAGATTAACATGAGCATTTTCAACAGCACCAAAAAGATCTTCCAGAGGGCGCTCCAGAGGGAGGAAATAGAAATGCCTTGAAATATCTCCAGGTGTCAATGTCAAAAATAGCTATATGGTATCTGTTGAGCTCATCCACCTAGCAGGTCAGGAATCCGGCTAGATTATTGGCCATCAGGGAAATCCCTTGAAGTTCCAAACAGCAAAAATGTTGGCACCTATTGGCCCAGCATACATGACCACACCATCCCCTCCTTTTTAATGTACCATATGTTGTCCATCAAAACTACACAGGGCTGCCTCTGATGGAGTGCAGAAAGGTCATGACAACCAGCTGATGGCACACAGTTCCAGAAGGATGATGTGATGCCTCTGTTTCAGTGGAGAACCAAGGCCACTGATCTAACCTTGTGCTGCTGGCTATGCAGCTCACAGTTCAAGCATTCACCACCACTGTGAGCTCTAGATAGGATAGGGAGAATGTCCTACAACACTTTAGATCAGCTTCCTTCATTTATCATTGAAGGTCCTGGGCTACAGCATCTGACATGAGGATGTTATCCATGAGATACCCACCCCTAGTGCTGAGCCCATTGAAGCACCAGCAGGAAACTCAGGGCTCGTACCAAAAAGCTTCAAAACTACCTGAGCAGACACCATGGATCGTATACTGAAGGTCCTGGATGCTCCACAGGGGTGGAAAGGCTTTGAATGCCAGTGTGTCTGAACTGTACACATAAAATGAGTCTTCTGCACTAGCCAGAGGTGGGTTTTGGCTCATTGAGGGAAAACCCCAAGAAAGACAAGAACAAGCCTGTTCACAGGTGGTCTACAAATATAAGGGAAAAGCCCACTACTAACAGCCAGTCATTCAGAATTGGGAAGACATGCTCTTCTGAACTGCTAGCTTGCCCATGATCACCTCCATCACCTTTATTTACACATGGTGAGCAGAGTTGAGAACAAAGTGCAGAATGGTGAACTTAAACTGTTCCTTTCCCACAATGGATCAGAGGAAACACTTTTGGGGCTACAGGGCAAGTACATGAAAATGCACAGTGGCCTACAAGTCCAACAGGTCCAAGGACAACATCCAGACTCCACCGGTCTACAGCAGAGAGATTCAGGGCCAAAGTTAATATTCTGAATTTGCCTTTCTGAAAGAAAGTATTCAAGAACTGCAGATCCAAAATTGGCCTGAGTCTACCATCCTTTTAGGCAGTAGAAACAAAACAGCAATAACACTCACTGCCCCTGTTCTTCTTGGGCACAATTTCAACTGCCCCATGGACCTTCAACAATCTAACCTTTCTTTCCAGGCATGGCAATGAATAACCACACTAGTTCCCACAGAACAGGCTACATAGACTGTGGAGTCCAGCCCAATGTGTACATTGTTGCTTTCTATTTATTGTGGACTGACAGTGCAATGTATTTTGAAACTCCTAAGGGGGAGTGGGGAAGATCCCATTTGCTTTGTGCAGCAGAATGCATTCAAAGATCGTAAAGTGAAACTGGAGGAGGAGAACACTATCTTGCCAGGTGCATCATTGTGTTCAGACGCTCTATTAGGTGGAGCAGTAGGAAAGGCATTTGGGTTTACTTTGTTGTACCAAAACCTGCACTACATGACTTTCCGATCATGGGCGGAGAGTCAAAAGACTGGGTTGACCTAAGCCGGCCTGTGCCACTTAGATATGGAGTGCCTTACTGGAAGCACCGAGAGATCAAGGCTTTGCACATGCCACTGAGTGTCTGTCGAGACTTCACTGAAGGGCAGTAAAGGCTCGGAATACAAAGGGCTAGGTTTCAAAATTTCAGTATGTAGATGAATCTCAGTTACCATAGTTGGCAACTACAGTTCAAACACCTTTGCTGCCATGCCTTTTATTACAATAAGGAGACACTTTCCTCAGCAGGGGACCCTAAAGAGGAGTTCAATTCAATGTTTGGCGAAGAATCAAGACCAGTGCATTTTGGAGGTCTGGGTATAATCCTTCGTTTGTATAGTAAGGGGCAGCAAACCGCCAATCCCCTTTTCATGATCCCCACTATGTGCAGAATCCGAAGTTCCTGAACATCTGGGTCTGAGCCGATAAGGTTACTTGTCACTGAAGATACTGGTGCCAAGGCAGGCAGTTTCGAAGAGACCTCCAATACCAATGGCTGTGCCTTGGAAATTTCATAGCAAGATACTGATTGAGAGCTAGCTGAACACAGCTCCAGATCCAAGGTCAGTGTTGTGAATGGATACAGGGCTGGTGTCTCTGGAGCCAAGGCTGGCACTCACCCGACAAGAACATATGTGACCTTCAGCAAAGGAGTGGAAGAAAAGCCTGGTGCATGTGCATGGGCCAGGCAGAGGCCCAATAGGGTCAGCTAGGACCAGGGAAGTCAGTGTGGCTGGGTGACCTGGTGAATCTATGGGGCTAGAAGGTGCAAGAGAGGGACCTGAAATCATCCAGAAGATCTGAAGCATTGCCACCTTGAAGGCGTCAACCTGCCACAGAGTAAGGGATGGACTGGCAAACTCAGGGTGCATGGTCTTCGGCTGTGGAATTAGATTGAACTGGACAAATGGTGCAGAGTATTGTTTTAAGAGGGCATACAGTGCAATTTCTCCCTGGATTGAGCACAAAGCGGGGAGGGGGGCTCCCAACTGGCCTTTTTGTGTTTGTGCTAAGACTTGTCCTACAACTTTGTACTAGACTTACCAAGAATGAAGACCTGAACTGTGACAGTGATTTCGTTTCCTGTGCTCTGCAACAAAGCTTTGCCTCCCACTCCCCGATGGCCTTCAGATGCATCAAAGAGCATCTGTCGTGACTTTAAATCAAGCTTTGATCTAAGACATCAATGACACATGACACCTGTGTTTATGGCCGACATCTGCTTCCTGCAGGGGATCATGATTTGGAACCCGACATCTTTGGTGAAAAATCCTTAGCACACTGTAAAAAATACATTGCTTTGAAGATCACTAAAGCTCTGATACAAGTTTAGGTGCAAAGTTCCAGGTACACATTGAAGGGCATGGGAAAAAAATAATTTACGTCTGCCTTTCTCAAATGGGGATAGAGCCAATGTGGTTCTAGTAAGGATACACAAAGGTATTGAGAGATGGAGATACTCCTCTTACCACTGGACAGAGTGCAGGGGGTGGTGGGTGAGAACGCATCTGAAAGGCCTCCCAAGTCTGGGGCAGATGCAAAAGGAATGTAGAAGTTCTCTTCAGTTTCAAGGACGGAGGCCTCAAAGTAAAAAATGGCAAGTTGGGGGCAACTATCATGCAGGCTGTCAATGAATGGTTACCTCTTTGCGAATTGATTCTCGTCCAGCCTCTGTCTCCATGATTCTCTGCTTTAGTTCTAGAGCTTCCCTGCGGCTCTGCTGCTCTTTCTGTTCATCCTGGAGTACCCTGGCTTGCAGCTCCGACACCTCGTGACTCCACTTACTGGTCTCCCCACCAAGCGTCTTCACCTGCAACAATTACACTTATTAAAACCATACTAATGATAAGTGGAATTAAATCAAGATATTCCTCAATGATTTCTCACTTATTAATGATGGCCAACAGTCACACTGTTCTTAATGGAAGTTAATGACCACAGTATTAAAAACTGGGATCAGTGAGTACATCATTATCAGTGTGAGAGCACAGTCACTGTATCATCAATGGACACACATTGTCAAAGGAGACAATATTATGAACCAAAATGATCATACCATTATCATGTTTATTACTAAATCGGTTTTGTCTAAGCACTGGCATCTGGATGAGTAACTTGGGAAAAAGGTACAGGACATACAACATAAAGTCTTAGGCCCCACAACACTTTCAGGAACATTGTTCTCTCAGCAATCTTCCCCCACTGACATTTCACCAGCTCAGATCATCCACAAGATACACTGTCTTAGCAATAAGATTAGGATGTTCTGGCCAATAATAGATCAAGTCGATAACATTTACAAAGAGTGGTATATGTTATGGATGATAAGAGGCAAAAAATACAAACACACGTTGACAAAGCTAATAGATTTGTCTGCATTTTCAGTTATTAGGCAGACCTATAGGTAATGCTAAAGCTGCCAGGTGTGCTGAATTTGTATCTAAGCAGTAGCCCACTGGCAGAAGCAGAGTTGCTACAGAGTGTGCTGAGTGGTCTGCTGGATTCATGCAGTTGAAAGTGACGCCAAACGGTCATTCTTCTCATGGAAAGTATAAAAGGGATGGCCATTTGCAAGCCTAGTATTTAATTTGTTTTACTGTAATATGAACCAGTATATGTTGCTTGAAACAAATATGAAGAATTGAATGTGACAAAAATTGTGATGATGGAGTGTACTTTTCAGATATAAAATACTCCCTCGTGCACTGCAAGGGGGACCCACTTCTTAGGAGGTGCAATGGTATCTCAAAAAGCAAACAGCGGAAGGTGAGAAATTAATGCACTGTTGCAGTTATCCAAGATGTGACTAATGCGGTCTCAAAGTAATGGCCCAGGGTAGCTGACTTAAACAACACAATGGGGGTCATTACGACCTCGGCGGTCTTTTCAAAAGACCGCCGAGGCCGAGGGAGACAGAATACCGCCATTGCCGGCGGTATTTCTGTCTCCCTATTATGACATTTCCGCTGGCCCAGCGGACGGTAACAGTGTTACCGTCCGCTGGCCCAGCGGAAATGTCACATCAACATTGAGCCAGCTCGTAATAGAGCCGGCGGCAATGCTGACGTGCAGCAGGTGCAGTAGCACCCGTCGCGCATTTCACTGCCCGAAATTCGGGCAGTGAAATGCGCCACGGGTCTATGCCTGGGGCCCCCTGCACTGCCCATGCCAAGTGCATGGGCAGTGCAGGGGCCCCCCAAGTCCCCTTACCGCCAGCCTTTCCATGGCGGTGTGTACCGTGATGGACAGGCCGGCGGTCGGGGAATCAAAATCCCCAGGGCAGCGGTGCTTGCACCGCTGCCCTGGGGATTATGACCGCCAGGCGGAATCCTGGCGGGAAAATGGAGGGGCCGGCGGTATGGCAGTGGCAATTCCGCCATGGTCATAATTGCTGGCGGAACAACGCCAGCCTGTTGGCTGTGTTACCGCCAACATACCGCCGGCCGCCAGGGTCGTAATGACCCCCAATGTGTGAAGGGTTTGAACCAAAGCCAACTCTGTATATTGTAAACAATAGTTCAATAAAACAGATTTGTTTTCACGTCAGTTCTAAAAATAGTACGTACATTTAACTTTTAATAAATATTTACAAACGTGAATGTTCGAGAGAAGTAACAAAATAAACAGATAAAAGTTGAACTATAATTAATAAATAATGCCTTCGTACATAAGGAGTTGACCTTTAAAATCAGAGACGTCCACTATAGATCTAGTAAGGAGTGATCAGTGGCAGACTTTTCCAAGAATCACTCATAGGTACAGGTCTGTGACATGCCACACTGCCTAACTATGCCCCAACCCTAATAACTTTCCTATCTACCTGTTTTTAGCCTAATGAACGTTTACTTTTTGAAATTGCTATTTATGCAAGCATCAATTCATACCACAATAACACAAAATTGATCTCCTAGATTCAGGCAATACCTGCTACGAGTACAGCTGTTTGTTTCTGAGAAATCATCTAATTACCTCCTCCCGAGCCTTCGTGTTCTAAATCTTAAGATAACATCACACTGCAAAGGCCAATTCAATTAATAAAATGTATTATGTAGCCAGGCAGCTGTCTCTAGCAATCACAAAGTATCAGCTATATAAGATAAGATAATCATCATAGACCAAGTTTCATTGATTGTTTTCGTGTGCACTTGGGGAGATCAATTAAAAGAAACTGGGAAGTATCTATGCCAAAAGGGGACCAAGAAGTTGAGAGAAATTTCAACATTAGCACCCAGGTGAACTTTTTTTAGGGGGGTTGGCTCTCAAAACAATTATAATCTGGAGCTCTGGCTTATCAGTGAAAGGAAACACAATTATAATTGAAAGCAAATAAGCATAAAAACCTATGCATTAAGATTGTCAAGAGTACCCTTGAAATGGGAATTGTGTGCCCCAATAAAATTCAACGTCCACACCCTCATTAATTGCAGCCATTCAGAGGTGCACAGAGAACAAAAGAGACCAATATACATGCCATAATTAATAGAGCATAATAATCACACACTAGCAAATGGTGGCCCTAATGAATATTTAGACATATAATGAAGATGAGGAACATGCGTGTGCAACTGTGCACGCACAAAAGCGCAGACCCATACACAGAGTGGGAAAGAGACAACAGGATTACTGAACTATAGAACACTGCGACCTTTGTATTTTGCCCAAAACAAGTCTGTCAAAAATCTCAGAGTGAACTTGAGGTCAAAAGGCCTTAGTTTCCACCCATTTTTAAATTGTGTTTTTAATGAATTATTATGGCTATCTCTGAGAGAAAAACCAAGGGCCATATGTACGAACACATTTTCCCATAGACACAGAACGGTTAAAACCCTTTGCTACATCTGGCCCCAAATTCCTTTCCCCTGCTTCCTTCCATCCATGCACCTTTTCAGAATATTATAGTTTCCACTTTCTTGCCTGATGGTGCACTATCATATTTCAACTTGTTCTGGCCGATCTTTCCCCTGAAGATGAACTACCATCCCTCAGTCATGTGAGGCATGACACATTTTTTTTATTTTTTTTTTAAGTCTCAGCAAACTTGTTTTTTGAGACAAATACTTGGCAGTGTCAGGTTGGGAGAATGGAAGGCATGTGGAAGATGGCACAGATGAGGCCACCACAGACTCGGAATCTTGTAGTCCTGATATTACATTCCGGTTCAAACATTACCTAGAATGCGACACATGGGCAAATAATGGGAATGCCAGGACCATCAACTGCTTAGCTGTACATTCAATGTTCTTTGAGAGATGTTACAAATATCTTCTCATGTTTTAACTGCAAGAGCCATAACTATAAGTCCACTGTTGAATTACAGAGACTGTCTCGCTGACGCCTGCTGTGTATGTGACAGGCTTTCTCTGCTTATAAATTATACAGAGATTTATAAACCACAGGTGACCTTTGGGATGTACTAACGAGGCTTGCTCACTCTGCTGCCTTATGATTGCTGAAAGAAAATACTCACGCTCTCGGCAGAGAAATTACCATCAATGCCCTCTATGGCTGTTGATTCTGCACTAAACGTAAGTTAAGATTCCTCAACTCCCATTTCCTAGGCCACAGGACTCAACTGTAGCCCAGTTGACTTAATAAAGTTCAGTGGTTTTTATAAAACTGGAATTTCAGAAAAGCTCTATCCAACTTTGATAAACATCCTGAAAGAACAGGAACTGTTCAACAGATCACTAGTAAGCAAGCGCAGAGTTATCAAGTGCTGCTGAGCATCCACAGTAGTGCGGCTAATGACAACAGAACATCTCTCCTTTCGTAAACTAAAACTTAACATATGCTGATTGTTATTTTTAAAGGTCTGCAACCCCTAAGCCCAATTGTAGGTTGGACAACAGTAGAGGGTTGGTGTCAATTAAAAACGAACAGCTGGAGGCTGGGAGCCGATGGGAATACTGTGGATAAAGGTAGAAATGTTTTGATGACGTACAGGACAGAATTTGATGTGAAGATAAGTGTCAAAGTATAAATCAAAGGAGGAGAGGAGGTCTCAGGAATGAATGGAGAGTTAAGGCTGGAAGGAGGGGGATACGCTGAGGACTGAAGCCAAAGGCATTGGATAGATGCAATGGAAGGGACTCGTGGGTAAAAGTGTATAATGGAACAGACACAGAAGTTGGGAAAAGGGAGTGGAGAAGGCGGGGGTGGAGGAAAGGAGCAACATGTAGATGTGCCGTTTCCTGTGAAAATACACAGTCAAAACCAGCACAGGCCTAACTACCTAGGGTGTCACAGGAAAACCGGAACTGTGAAAAAGGAATCTACTCTGCACAGGTCTGCAGATAAATGTTAATAAGTGAGGGTTATAGAACTTTAAAAAGTATTATTCAGAAAACAAACAAAAAACATATAGAGGATCCTAGAGGCAAGATTGTTGTTTTTTTGTTAACCTCTAGGGCACACTTTCGTTTTAGTCACTTAAGCTAGGCTGCGTTGAGGCTCATTTGGGGCCTGAGAGTGGTGGTACCTTTGAGCTGTAGCTGGTGGTGTTACAAAGGCAGATAATCCATGACTGTATGAGGTTGGGGGAGGGGGGGTCTGGATTCCAAAGGCATAGTGGGTGGGGGGGGCTCTTTGTATTTCGCCCCTATTAGTGGGGGCAACTCAGAGTCTGGGATAAAATTTGTGATAGACTTTGGATAAGCACCTAAACCTCCACTTTACACCACTGTTGGGAAAAGCCAATTTCAGCCTGGGTCTTGAAATAGCAAAATTTGACACTTCGATAGAAGGAGGTTGGTTCCCATTAAGGAAGTAATCCATCACGTCCTATGATGCTATCAAAGGGACTTTGTATTCCCTGAAATAGAAAGTTTCTACTGTTTTAGCTAAGACATGGGGCACTACAGGGAATGATTAAATCTAGGGTGACAAGATGGCTTACCCCCTTGAGAAAGTACTCCAACTATTCACCCCCACACCTCATTACCTGATTCTGTCTCCAAGCTTTTACAGACTCTGACTAAAGGGAACCCCAAAAACACACACCTGTAGGAAGTCTGCATTTTCAGCATGGTCACACGCTGGATGCAACACCTCTTGCTGGATCCTATATTTGTGCTGCATTAAATCTTTATGCATTTTGACCTTGCTAACCAGTAATAAAGTCCCTGTGCTCCCCTTTAAACATGGTTGAATTGGAATATTTAATTTACCTCCGAGTCCTTAATGCAAGGTGTACCCAAGGCCCTGGAAGATAAATGTAATTAGTGGTAGTGCAACCAAGGCTTCAGGCTTACTCTGGGTAGCTGTACTGGAGCAGTATAAAAATGGCTTATCATACTAAACCCTTTTGACAGGTCAACCCCTGTTTCAAATATTAACAGCCTTGCCTTTGTAGGCCTTGGAGTCCACAAGGCAGGGTGTATGATATTTAGAAGTAGGACATGTAGAAATTGAATGCTAACATGTTCTTAAAGCGAGTAGCACCCAAAAGCTAGTTATCACTGTGGCAGGCCTAATTGTCAAAGTAGAAAACCAGAGTATTGATTAAACTCCCAATGCCGGCATCTTGGGAACGTGACTAGCTAGAAATATAATTTAAAAAAAAAAACATTTTTAATTGTTATTAAAAACAGTTCAATGATGAAGTCAGATTTTTAATAAATATTATGGAAAGTTAACTTTTAGAAAAGTACCTTTTCCTGCCTTAAGTTTTTGGAGGCAAAATTTAGCATTTTCTCGCCCACTTCTGCCAGCTACTAATTAGCATTTCAATAGGTGTGAAAAAGTTGTGAAACACCACCCAGGAGCACACAATAGGCTGACCTGAACAGGCACAGAGGACTTCTCTGAACCTAACAGAATTTGCGGATAGGGGCTGTGAGCATCCTTTCTGACAATTAAGTGTCAAATCCCGCTTGAATGTCAAATCCTGCGTGACAGGTCTGCTGGGTTTACATATAACACTTAGGGACAACACTTGAAAGGAAGGGAAATCGGTTAGAAAAACAATACCAGAATTCGGTTTCTGGGTTTTACATATAACACTGGTGGTGCACTTGAATGAACAGGCAACAGGATGCCAAAACAATTTTTGTCTGGTTGCTGGAAAACCCTACTTTTGTTCTACTAGTCTTCTGTCTCTGAGTTTAATGTGAGTATAGTGCCCCAAACTGGATTTTGTGCTAGATGTGGAAGGACATTAGGGTTACCATGGTGCACCACACACACACACACACCCAAAACGTAAAAGCCAAAGTTTAGCGTGGCAGAGGACTTTCGTCATCTTGAAAATGCCCAAATGGAGTATAGGCTAGACCCCAGCAATGTTTACCCCATTGGTCAGGAGTCAATCCCACCAAAGGCTTGTGCCCTGCTTAAAATTGGCATCTCCAGGCACCCACTTCAGCACACTTTTGGGCCTGTGGTGGAACAAAACAGGGCTGGACCGGCTGTCTGTGGCCTGATAAGAAACTTGAAGGACTAGACCTGATCTCCCATGTACCCAGAACAAAGAAGTGGACTCAAAGGGTCATAAGGCTGACCTTTTCACGACATGGGAAACACAAAAACTACAATAGCGCCTTCTTGCAGTTGTCCAGCTGATTAGCGGTACTTGGACTGGACTTGTGCTGGCCTCTGCCTAACACCCTATGAATCTGTAAGTGCCTCCCCTGATGACCTAGGGGGCTTTAGAAGTGTACTACTGTGGTGGATTGGGTCTTAAAAGACTAAAGTCAGAAGGTAATATTTTTGACTAGGACAAACCGGGTTGATGTATCCGACCCACACTCCATCAGCATCAGCACCAAGTTTTGCCTAGGCTCCGGTCTACCACAACCATTGACTACCATTGGCACTTTCTGCTTCTAAGTGCTATTCATACCTAAAAACGTTAAAAAATCATACCTCTGGTTCCCCTTATTGGATGTCTGTCATTTTGGTGAGGCTTTGTTTAATAATGTTTACTCTGTTTTTCAGTTTGGATTTTTTTTCTTTTGCATTTTGACTTTATTACCATTTTGGTACTGCATAAATACTTTATACTTTGCAGTAAGTTAAGGCTATTTGCTCTGTGCCATAGCTACCAGGGGGGTTGCGCTCAAGCTAATTTAGTGACTTTGAGGGTTCATCCAGAAAGGGGCTGTGATTATTTCTTGAGATGGGTAGTCACATCCAATGGAAGAAACAGCTGAGAGTGGCCCTAGATCTGCCTGAATTATGGTTGGATGGAATTAACAATTTAATTATCTACTCCCAAAGGGGTGGGTGAGCGAATACTATACAAGATCCTTTGTAGATGGCAATATCTGCCTTCTAAGCACCATAAGATTGATCAGACTAAGCCGTGCACCTGCTGGAGGGGACATGGTGAGGTAGGCACACTAATGCGTATTCAATGCAGATGCACAAAGATGGCTGATTGGAGTTCAGAGGTGTTTGATGGCATGGAGCAAACCACAGAGAGCTAGTTCAACTGAAGACCAGGGGTGATTATACTGAACAGGCCCTCAGATGGGATATACACCCTCCAGGCAATGAAGGATAATACCATCTCTCAACTAATTGTAGCAGCTAATACTATCACTGTAGGGGTAAGGAACAGGAATCAACAGATGATATCTGGCTACAAAAACTCTGGCAGCCATTGGCTTATCAGAAGTTGGGCTATAAAACCCAAGACAAATATCAGATATTTCATAAATTGTGGGGCCCAACAGTATTGTGACTCATCCAGGAATACTGAGGTATATCCTGTCTGCAAAGATTACAAGTGGTGGGAATTTTTAGATGAAGACAAGTACCGGATATGAGGGCTGGAGGGGTTAGAATGTCATTACATGCCATTCCAACAGGCAGCCATAATAACTGGGAGAGTGAGATGAGAAAGCAAGACCAATTTGTTTTTTTCGTGCAGCCTGAAGGGGGAGGATTTTTTTTCCAGGATGGGTATACCGGCCTAATGTTGTTCCCATTGCCACCTACAAAAACCAATAAAGATGTACTTATACTTAGATTACCCTTAAGATCTCTAGGCTGTAAGTAGACTGATGGCAGTAATAGAATTATTGTGACCCTTGCTTATCCAGAGTTGAGGACCAGATCTTAGGGAAGGAGGCATGCTTACAGGAACCTGTGTGGATTAATCCGGACCTAACTACAGGGTCACAAACAGGAGAAGAGATTGCCATGAAATTCAGAAAAGTCTGATGCACTGCTAGGCAGCAGGAGGGAATTAGTTGCCAGATACTTAATTTTTAACAATCTGAGTAAGTAATAATCTCCTAATACCATTCATCTAAACCGGATGTTGTGAAGACTGCTCCTTATTGGACAATATCGCAGCTCTGATCACTCCTGGAAGAAGGCAAACAATACAAATAATGACTCTTTATGCCTGTTTTATAGATTAGTGTTCCGCTTTTGATAAAATTACTGACACATTGGGAATTGATCCATCCTCACTCCACGTCACAGTAGACTTACTCAAAGATATATTAGTGAGAATAAAACTAACTTTAAATTTCCAATCATCAAAAATCGGACCCTCCAACGGCCTCAAACAAAGCATTTATCAGCGGGGGGCTGATGAAGTCACTGGTTTATGCTCAGATTGTCCACTTTGTTAAGAGATGATGTTTGCTGTGGAATGTCCTCCCTTCCCAGGTCCTGTAGAGCCACCAGAGTAGGGCTAGTTGTAGGAACAGATCTGAATTCTATCTCAGACCCTGGGGGTGAGTTGGATCTAAGGCCAAGAGATACAAGTCTATTTGCTATGGTGGCGCTGGTCAAAGTGAGCTTAATGTAGTCCCAATTGGGAATGAACCCACAGAAGCACTGTCTTTTATACCTAGTCTTACTCCCTTCTCTCTTAAGGAAACTGAGACTGCCATCAGGGCCCAAAAATTAGGAAAAGCCTCTGGGTTGGATGGTATACCCGCGGACATGTTTAAATCAGATCTTGCCTATTGGGGTTCCTATGTCAACAGGGTGTCAAATGCCACCCTGGCAAGTGGCATTCACTCCCGGACCTGGAAGGGAGCAGTCATTGTACCTATTTACAAAAAAGGAGAGAGGGGTGTACCAGGAAATTACAGACCAATTAGTCTCCTGGACAATTTACAAACATATTTTTGTTACCAAGTACTGAGCAGGCTTAAGGAATGGATTGAAGATAACCAAGTACTTAGCCATTTACAGGCAGGCTTTAGGCAGAAGATTAGAACAGTTGACCAGGTCTTTCGCTGCCTTACGATCAAATGGTAGGTGGTGGACCTGGATGCTAGGAAACTGTTTGTCCCATTTTTAGACCTTAGGTCCACTTTTGAATTGGTTCCACGCAGAAAACTCTGGGAAGTCATGAATAAAGTTGGAGTACCGGGCCCTCTGCTAAATCTTATCAAAGAGCTGTATTCTGAGAGCTATGGGGACAAAAGGGGAACTAACAAGCTAGATCCCAATACATAGAGGGGTAAAGGCAGGGATGTGTGCTGGTCCCTACACTCTTTCTACTGTTTATTAATGTATTGTGTCAGTGGTGCACCTAAAATAGAGGGGGTGAGGATTCCTTGCCTGCTGTTTGCAGATGATACTTTGTTACAATCTCAAACTGCCTCTGGTCTCACCAACCTGCTTGAGAAGTTCACAGGTTTTTGCAAAGATCATGGCTTGGAAATTAACACCTCCAAAACCAAGTACATGGTGTTTGGCGACCCAAAACAAAAAGTGAGGAAGAAGATATGCTTGGAGGGAGAAGTTCTAGAAAGAGTAACCGACTTCGATTATCTGGGAATAAGATTGGAGGATTCCCATTTATGGCAGGCCCACTTATCGAAGTCTGTTATGAGCTTAAAACAAAAATCTGGGTGTATTTCGAGATATGCTACCAAATCCCCCAGGTTTGCAATTACTCCTGCAATGGAGATATACAAAGCTCAAGTAAGGGGGGGGTGGTATTATATTGTGTGGAGTTATGGGGTAATTGTAATTTGAACGATCTGGAGAAAGCCGAAAACCTCTTCATGAAAGTGCTATTAAAAATACCAGCGAGTTCCCCGACCCTGCCTATTAGATTGGATTTGAATCTTCACCCTATCTCGCACATTGCTGCCGTAAGGCCATTGATGCACTGGATCAGGATCTGGTCCCTGGACATTTCTGGCCCATATAGAGCTGGCCTTAGTACCCTGATGAGCATGCAAGCCTTAAAGAAAGTCAGGTGGTGTAACTGCGTTAAAAAAATCTTCTTTAACCTCAGGTTGGGAGTCTATTGGACAGATCCTTCCCATCTTCCAAAAAACACCACGCAGGTCGTGAAAGATGCATATTGGTTGAGTGTACAAATGGAAAAATTAGCAGAGGTGCTCTCGCTTAGCTTCACAGATAGTTTTTATCACTGAAATGCCAATATGAATTTGAGCATTTTATGGATTTGATTGTATCTCCCTTAGCATGTGCACCTTACATTAGATTTAGGCTGGGTACATTACCACTTCGCACTTTCACTTGTAAATGGACTAAATCTGTCAGCGACAACGATTTATGCCCCATGGGATGCGGAGTTGCTGAACACATAGCCCACGTTTTATTTCACTGCCCGCTTATTCTAAGCTAAGGGCACGTTGGCTTATACCACACTGCAGATCCATGGGTTTTAGGAGTAGGGTACTAGCCCTCAGGACTTTCAAATCAAACCCGCAAGGGAATGTGGCATGTTCATTGGCAAAATGTTTGGAGGCAATTTAGCACATTAGACGTAAATCTTTGGAGGGTAAGTCATAATATATAGTACTGTAACTGTCACGAGCTAGCAACTGCAAATTGAAAGCTAATATTTTAGCGATAACCTACAAGAATTAATTTTCAATTGAGAACATGAGATGTGCTGTATCCTTGTAGTTATGATCTTAATATTGATTTTAACTTTTAAACGCACTATATTATATTGCATTTTATTCTTACACTAGATTTTGTATGTGGCAAAGTTGTTACACTCATGCACCCCACTATTAGCTAGAGGTTTTATAATATAATTTTTAAATCTTTTGATGTATGTATGTGTTTTGTCTATGTGCTTTAATGGTATTTTCTTTTACCGAAATAAAGCTAACTAACTAACTAAGTGGTCCCAATTGGTACCTGGGGAAAGGTAGCATTTTGCACACATTATATCATTCTGAATTACCGAATAACAGTGCCTCACACGCTTAAGTCAATGGATTACTTGTTAATTAGTGTTTCCGTGTCTTGAGAAGTTGCCAAGCCTGGGTTAACTTGGGGACATTCAACATAAAAATCTAACTTTTAACCAAACTGGCAGGGTGGGATTTCTGCTTAAAGGAAGGAGAGTCTTGAGAAGGAAATATCCTTTGTGGCTCCCAATGGAAGTTCCTGGGAGGGCAATATTGATCTGTGGCACTAGTAATATTTTGAGTTTTCAGAAACATATTTCTATCACTGGGCCCTTACTCGCTTAAGGCTCTTGGAAAGATTCTTCTAGACAAGTTGGACTGGAAAACATGAGTTGACAAGATGAGGAAGGAGCAGAAAGAGTATGTCAGCGGGCGAGAGCTTAGGTAAGAACTTCAGTGGGAGCACTCAGCCCAGGTTGAGTATTTTAGATCAAATCACAAAAGAGGGACAGGGAGATTAAAGGTCCAGTGTACAGTCTCCCATCATAACCTATAAAAAGAATCAAGTACACTGTTCCCAAAGAAAGAAAACAAACAGAGACACAGGGGGGCTCTGATGTCAGGAGCGAAGAAAGCCCTCACGCATCCATTAGGATGTCAAGTGTCATCACTGGGCCAGCTCCTCGTCAGACCGGCGCTGCAATGTCTGACGGGCACCCCTTTTGAAAAAAGGGGTGCTCTTAGCTGGAGATCTAATTAACTTGTGCCGGAAATGAGTATGCTGTAATGAACATAGTGAGGAGAGCACAAACAAGGAGGTTAAAAATAGCTCTAAACCTAAAACATCATAATTTAATAGATCAGATGTAGGTCTAGGCTAAGATTAAAAATAACGGAGAGTGCTAATGGAGATAATGCTCACATACACTCTCACTTGATGCAGTAGAGGGGAGAAAGTCGCTGGCCCACCTGCTCTACTCAGGTAGACCTGAGTAGAGGCCTTTCTTCACTCCTAACTCCTCTACTCAGGTAGACCTGAGTAGAGGAGTTAGGACAGTGTCTTTCTCCCCTCTACTGCATCAAGTGAGAGTGTCCGTGGCTTGCTATTGCGTCAATACTTTTTCTGAAGTGAGTTAGAAAACTGAGTATGGTGTTTTGTTGCGAGGATGTCCTCTTTTTCCCAGCACATACTATGTCACTTTTTGTTCCACTGTCCTTGCATGCTACTTAAATCTAAAAAAGAAAGTAACGAAAAAGTTGTGACATTTCATTAACTGGATTTCAGTTTTTCATTTTCAGACAAAGCCTGATATCCGATTCCCACATTTCAATAAAACTGCGCCACCCGAATCCACTTTCCCAGGCTACAAGAGCTCTGAGCAGGGGACAACATCTGATTCCCATTGCGCTGAAATACACGGAGACATCAGAAACGGCATCCTCGTGGGACACCGCGTTCCAGGGCGAGGGTTTCTCAAGCACTCATTACTATTTGTAAACAAAAAACACCAAAGGCATGTGGAGAACACACTTGTAGAAACGCAGACAAGGGTGCCTGGGTCTGGACTGGTTGTTCTTACTCCATTTCCGGTAAGGTCCACTCCCGTCTTTTTGTTACTGGCGAAATAAAAAAAAATCCCAAGTTTCTAGTCGACCATCACTAGGATGTCTTGGCGCTGACCCTCCCACATACCACCCCGATTCAACCTTGATCAGTGAAGTGTTGTGCGGACTGTGAAGGTCAGTTGCTTCAACCAGGAGCGGAGGGAAAAGAGGAAGTACTAGAACTGCAACCTCACAACTCCAGAGGCATCTAACTAAGCTTCTATAGCAAGTGGATTAAGATTCTGCTCCCAGACACTAGCAAGGGGACTCTCACACATTCATTCATTTCCCTGCACATACGTCAAGTAATCAGCAAGGTAGAAAGAGTGCCATGCCCATGCTGTAAATCGGTACAGGTCAAGTTAAACAAGATCTATCTATCTATCTATCGGGGAGACGAAAATCTAGAAAAGAACCCCAAACATATATAAAACTTGTGATATACACACATCATTCACTTTTTTGGGGGCAATTATTTCATCCTCTTCGAGTCTAGCAAGAATAATACTATTGCACAATCACCAAGGTAGCAGGAGGTCGTTTTCTAGGTGGACACACACAGCTCTCGGAGATGACCCACAGTGTGGACAATTTAGCACTAATACGGGTCTGAGCCACAGGTGGCCAGATTTCCCGGGTCCAACGAGGACACAGATCGCCTTCATCAGATACGACGGTGCGGAAGATAGGGCGCTATCCCCAGAACTTGGAATTCTACTTCTAGGCAGTAAGCTGCGGGCCACCTCCCTTAGGGAAACCAACTCCGAATTGAGAGTGGTAAGACCCAGCTCCACTGCCCAATGCCTCTTGAAGCTGACCTAGAGTAATGCCATATCACAGTATGTTTTCAAAGGAATGGTCCTCAAACCAGTGCATAAGATACCGTGTCACCTCACTGGTGTGTGCTTCCCGAGAATAATGCAAGCCACCTTCGAGTTGGTACTGGCAGTGAGGAAAGAGATGTCCCTGCTAGTGGTGAGAAAGGGAAGATCAAGGCAACCCAAAGGTATAAGTCTGCAGGCGTGAGTGAATGAGAACAAAGCTAATGTCTTCTTTTTTTCCTTGAACGACCAATATTTATGTTAACTGGCTGTTGCTGAGTCAGGATTTGTATATATATTCTACACCATATTACCCCTTGCAACAGATACGGACATGTAAATACACTTCAGAGTATGAACTCTAGATTGATTGTACAAATGTTATTGAATCAGGGTAAATTAAACACAGGTAAACTACAGGAGGCACTAGGGGTATGAAGATTTTAAATAAAGCTTAATTTGCCCGAATACACTTTAACACCTGACCTGGGATGGCCCCATGTACAGATCAACAACAAACTAGACAAGGTGCAAGATAAGGAAACCAAGGCTACAAGTGAGCTTATCTGAAAAAAGTCTCACAACACATTGCTACATTTTCCCATTATATGAAATAATATAAATAGGCACAATACGAGTAGGGTGTGCTATTAAAAAAACAAAACAAAAAACAGAACAATGTGATGGACCCCGAACAAGGTGAGCAATTCACTGGGATGGGCAGACATCACCACTATATTTAACATCTATTCCTTGTTTTATCTAAATAGGCTGGAACAAAACACGAAATTATAATTCTGGGCATATCTAAAAGGCAAGGGTCTCACGGAAGCTGCATTGTGCAGAACCCTACCTGTGCTGTAGCTCCTCCCTCAAAGCCACAGACGAGCACCTCTTTCCCAGCTCATAGAAGGATGAAATAGTGAGAGATGAACTATGTGCAAGGCAGCTCAAAGTGTCTCGTCAGACAGCTATCAGCAGTAAAAAGAGGGGCGTTTGGCACATTATCTGACACGCAGATGACAGATTTTTATTTTATGTAAATGGGTAAGTGGGTTATTGCTTTAAGCACATATATCCTTTTATAACTTGAAGTTCATAAATTGCAGTCCTAATATAGCACAGTGAGCTATGAAGGACATGCAGCTCCTACACCTTGTAACCCTCACTGTCTTGTGTAACACATCCTGTACATTGAATTACACATACATAATTTATTGTCAACATATAGGGGGTCATCGGCGGGAGCACCGCCGACAGGCCGGCGGTGCCCCGCAGGGCATTCTGACCGCGGCGGTTCGGCCGCGGTCAGAAGAGGCAAACCGGCGGTCTCCCGCCGGTTTACCGCTGCCCTTAGAATCCCCCATGGCGGCGCAGCTTGCTGCGCCGCCATGGGGGATTCGGACACCCCCTACCGCCATCCTGTTCCTGGCGGTTCGCCCGCCAGGAACAGGATGGCGGTAGGGGGTGCCGCGGGGCCCCTGGGGGCCCCTGCCGTGCCCATGCCAATGGCATGGGCACAGCAGGGGCCCCCGTAAGAGGGCCCCGAAAAGTATTTCAGTGTCTGCTAAGCAGACACTGAAATACGCGACGGGTGCAACTGCACCCGTCGCACCCCTGCAACTACGCCGGCTCAATTCTGAGCCGGCGTCCTCGTTGCAGGGGCATTTCCTCTGGGCCGGCGGGCGCTCTTTTGGAGAACGCCCGCCGGCCCAGAGGAAATGTCTGAATGGCCGCCGCGGTCTTTTGACCGCGGTGCGGTCATTCAGCGGCGGTACCCTGGCGGACGGCCTCCGCCGTCCACCAGGGTCAGAATGAGGCCCATAATGTGTACATGCGATGCAAAGTTCTCTAACACCCCGCATTTGGACAAATAGCGCTATAAAAGAAATAAAACAAAGTAGTGGTATGTAAAGTGTTATTTGGGTAAATACTGGGACAGAACAACACATCTGACATTCTTACAGTGCATGCGCGTGTCATATATATATATATAGCGCAAAGCCAAAATGGTGCCTCTCTTAACTACCTGTGAAGTGATAAGCTGCCTGCCTTTGTTTACTCTCTATTGCATTTAGGTGTGAGGCTCCTGATAGCTCCCAGCCAGGATACTCCAACAAAGATAGGCCTGATGGCCCCTTAACTTCAGTCATTGTTATGGGCCCAGCTGGAATCTGATAAGCCTCCTCCCAGCCTGAACTTTGCTCCTCCTAACAAAAACAGACAACGTGCAGGCGCTGTTGAATGTGTCCATGTGTCTAAATATTACACCAGGACGAGGTTAGCATATTTCTGTTGGGCCCAGCCTCATAGCAGGGTAGACGGCGTCCACCTTATGGAGAAAAAAAAGAGGGTAGACAGTATACCTGTGTCTACCCTCGACTGGTGCCTTGAACAGAAGGTTTCTGGCCTATAACCTCAGCCCTCAATGCATGCCTAATAACCGGCTTCCTTGTTATCTTCCAACAAAGCCCAAAACATATGTGAACATGTGAAAGGTCTAAGATAGCCTGCACTCATCTAAGTGCACAGTGTGCAGCAGGGATCCTGAAAAGGCTGAGTAATTACGTTCCGTATGGAACAGGAAGCTCTGCATTTGTCTCTTTGAAAAATAAGTATCTGGCAAATTCAAAACTGACACGTTTCAGGGTGGCAGCTGAGCAAAAGCCCTAAAGCTGTTTACATTTCAATATATTCTTATTGAGTTAACTATGACATAGCGACATGGCAATGACAATAATAAAAACATAATACGAAGATTCATATATGTATTTTTACAACCATGTAAAGAGGATATTCTTGCAGTGTCCAGAGCAGCACAGTCACTCACAAGAAACACAATAAAGCAGAATCAAGTCCCAATTCAAAGACAGAACATTTGCAGGTACTCCCCTGGTCCTAATATGTAAAGAATAACCTCACACTGACACTGCAAAATACTTACTAACCTCAGCAGTTAAAAAAACGACGTTAAAGTGACCTTCCTGGATGACGGGCAGCCATTCAGGCTAGGCCAACTTGGAAAGTCCATAGCACCACTGCGTTGTGTAAATGGTACCTCATACTGTCTAACTTATCTTAAGAGCCAAACCATGGAAAGCATTGTAGTCCATACATAACACCGTTCTTAAATTATTACCTTTTTGCATCCATAGAATTGTAGAACAGCAGGGATCCAGAAACAGGTGGACGCTGGTCAAAGATAAAGGGGTTGGACCATTTGTTTCTGCTAATGTAACCAGCTCCCTGTGCCAAGCACAGGTCAATTCCACATGTACATGCCCAAACAGAACTCACTCACTTATGGACCCCTTGTTGGAAACACCTCAGAAACACAGAGACCACCTCATTCTGATACAAAGCCCAGACTGAGGAGCTCATCCTGTTGTAAGGACTGCATCCTAGCAGAAATATCTCATTCTGAACCAAAGGAGGCGGGTGGAATTCTCAGAGTTGCCTTCTTCTGTGCTTTTTCCAATTGTTCTACCTTCGTATCATAGGAGAGAATGAGCAGATGGTGTATTGTCGAAAATGGTCTCTGCATTGCTTTTCAGCTCTGGCATCCACTGCTTCAGATCCAAAGTAGTGTCTCTTGTCAATACCATTAATGTTGCTTTTATTTTTTCAGCATGCTGGACTTAAAACTCTCACCAGGCGACAGTCTCTCCAGACACAGGTCAGAGGCCTCATCTATCATTTGCAGAAGGAAAGTTCCTCAATGCCTCTTTATTTCTTGCTGGCTGTCCTCACTTTGCAAACAGATCTGCCATCAGTCTATGGAGGCCAATGGTTGCCATTCCTCCTCAGTCAGTCACTCCCCAGCTTTCCTCAGGCCTATCACAACACCAGAATTTTTAGAAAAGATACTGGAAAGGAGCCCAGTGGAACAAATGCAAGCTCTTGGAGTTTGGGAAGACTGTTCCCTTTACAATTTTGATATAGACCGAAGCATGGGAAAGAGACAGCCTCAATATGTTTCTTGATTGGCACCCTTCGGCTACTGATGAAAAGGTTGGAAACCATTTGGCTATGTTAGACCTTCTGGCCACATTTCATATGTTGACCACTCCATCCTTATGAACCATCCATCCACAGTGGCAAATTCTCCAGTAAGTATGGACGGCTATGTCCCGTCATTAAAAACCTCCATAAACTACTACAAAAAGTAGAATTTTGGATGAGCCTGAACTATCTTCATCACAACAATTCAAAAACAGAACTTGTTAACTTTTGGACAAAAAGTAGAACTAAATCATCATCCATCTGAACAGTACTATTTTAACCCAAAACCTTCTCGTAGTACATGTACTTTTGAAGCATATCTCTTATTAAATATCCAGATCAGCATGGTGGTAAGGAATTGCTACCTTCAAGAGTGATTGCTCTGACCTTCAATGCCATTTCTGTCTCAAAATCATAGGACACAGGAACCTGGTTATAAGGGCTGCAGTCAATTGTAAAATTGACTAGTGTAACACCCAATATGCAACTGTTCCAGTATATCAAACAGATCATCTTTAAGAGGCTCAGTATGCTGTAGTTAAGAAAATAATGTAGCGTCTAAATAAAAACATTTTACCTCACAAGACAGATGACATCTCCACTGACTTCTCTTTAAGATCCCTTTTTGATCAGTTCAAGAATCGGATGCCTCGTGTATAAATGCATCAATAAAATTGCTTTGGCATACTGCACTTAATGAATCAAAAGCTATCAGGAGAGCATTTTGGGCAGCATTACATTCTTGTTGATTTTACATATAGTTAAACTCAAATCTAATCTGGGAAAAACATTTTCCCATCTTGGGCAAACCTTCTCAAATTCCCTTCCTTCCACCATACAACACTGTTAATCGCTTCACTACTTAAAAAAGAAAATATATATATATATGTATATATATATATGTACATATATATATATATATATATATATTATAATCATTTAGAACAGTGCTTCCTAAACTTTACAATCACGACCCAATTTTCGTAACTGAAAACTTTTATGACCCACATACCTTTAATGGACATAAAGCACATCAATTTGAATATAAATAAAGCATTGTGTGGTAGCGCATAGTCAATTACACACAGCAGGTTTTCCACTTAAATAGTCACTAAATTTGCACAGACATAAGTTTTACTGATAAAACTATGTAGCACACAAACGATAATGTGGGGGAAACGGGTTTCGGTGAAAATTAATTATTTGTGTAACACCAAGTAAAGTGTCTTGGTTTGATCCCATTAAAATCTCTGTTTCCCGCACACACTTCAGAATTACAAAAAATTTGCCTCATTCTTGCTTTCCTGAACGAATACAGTTTGTGTACAAGTATTTACATTTTATTGTGTGTTGCTAAAAACAGGCATCCTACATCTTTTCCTTCTACGCTTCCTATACTTAAGCAAGATTGTCACATAATTCTCTTTAAAAAATCCTCTCACCTTGCAATCAGACCAAAAATGTAAACCCCAATACCACACATTAAAAGAATAAACACCAATTTTTCAACAGTCATAGTTTGATATTTGAACTCTGTCTCTAAAGCACCAAATGTGACAAGGTGATCTTTATTTTTGCTGGATCCACCAAAAAACAGCTCGCGAACCCCAGTTTGGGAACCGTTGCTTTAGATCTTTAACAAGAGATCCTCAGATATTGAGCACATTGACTAGCAAACTGGGACAAAGACTTTCGGGAAGTCAGTGCATGGGCATCAGACTGGGAACAAGTACCCTTCTGGTACTTCACTGACGGGTAGGGAGGCATATCAGTCAAAAGCTCATGCAGGGATTTCCTGCGGGCTTAAAACCCACATCTCAGCAAGGAACAAAATCATACTAAAAAAATAATTGCCTGTCAGCGCTGTTATTTTAAATAGGAGAGGACTTTAATACACACACGACTGACTAATACGCAGAACATGGCACATTTCTAACTCCAAATAAGGGCCTTTCTCCAAAACAGAAATATCCTATTACAGTAAAAACATATGACTTATTCCTAAAAAGTCCACAATAAAATAGCAAAGGACTACATGCTTTAACGGTACTTTTTTAGCAAACAAAACTAATACACTAAGGTACGAACATGGAATAGAAAACATTTCCTTTTCACCATACATAACCCAAGCCTATTTGCATTGATATGTGTTTTACCACAAGTAAACAATGCCTAGAGGCTAGAGTACCTTTCCATTTCCAGGCACCCACTTCCCTCTCTTGGAAGACAAATATTGACAACATTTCTCACATCGCAGTGGAGCTTATGCGCCATACCCTTCCTTCAGCCACCCAACAGGTAAAGCTTTCCCCAGGTTGCTACTAGAGATCCTCTGAAACACTCACCTCCAAATATGTAAAGTTTTCTTCCTGCTGCACTGGCTTAGGGTGGGCATTTCTGTTCCAGAGGCTATTTTCCTTTTTACTCTGATGTTGTTCCAGCCATGTTTGTTTTTTTCAGTATAGGTGCTGTTAATTTCTCCACGCGGACACTCTTGCCCTTGAGTGGGGTATCTAAACATTATCCCTGTGCTGCTGCCCAGAGGTGCAGGAGAGACTGGTTGCTCTTTAGCAGGGCGCAGGGAAAGGGAGAACTAGCCTAAGCAGGCAGGTTTAGAGAGATCCTAAGGCAGGCTCTTCTCACTTGTCTTCCTACCTCGCACTTGACAACCTCTTCCAGTAGTCTTCTGCTAGGGTGCAGGTTGTGATTCTCATGCCTAGGGAGGAATTCCTTGCTCAGGGGTGTGCTGGTGAGGCCCTGGGCACAGGGACAATACTCAAGGCTTGCTGGGCACGGGGCTTCCGATGGGAGGATTACAAAGTGCGCAATTGCACCTAGTATTCACCAAATTGCAGGGGAAAATGTGCGTATCTCAGGTCCCATTGAGTGGATATGAATAGGGGCAAAATAAGTCTGCTCCTGATGGTAGGCTCTAGTTAGCAGGACTGCCTTCTTTAAGGCTTTAAGATCCCTAGAATGTTACCTGAGAAAACCGGCAGATACCCATCAGCCTCTAGTAATACTGTTTTTTCCTCCATAGAAGTGCCTGGGTCTGCCCTCTTGTCCAAGTGCTGGTGGTCTCCTGCAATTGGGTTTTCCTGGCAGCAGTCCTAAAGTTCTCCACAGCAAACAACACTCGCTGCCTGCAGTCCCCAGCCTCACAGCCCCTCTTTTACTGGGAAATATCAATATAGAATTCAAGAAAATAGGGAAAAAGAAGAAAATCCCCAGATCTGCAGGAGATCGTTGGTAAATGCAATGGGACGCTGACCCCACAACCCATACAAAGAACTGGAATATCACCTGTCGGCGGAGTTCTTGCAGCTCTCGTCGGGCTTCCATCCTGGACCGCTCCACTTCACGGAGGTTCACTCTCAGGTCTCCAGCCTCTTTCTGGGCAGCAGTTTTGGCCTCCTCCAACAAAACCAGCTTCTGCTCCTTCTCCTCATTGGATCGCTTAAGACTAAATTACAAAGTTTATTGTCAGTACAATGAACAGAAGACCTACCCAAATCACTACAGTAGGCACCAGAAGTGTTTTCAACAGGCTGGTGACTCTGAAAAGCCTAAGGGGTGAGGCGGAGTTTGACGACTCTGATTTACAAGAGGCTGTCATTTCTTAGCCTTTCAGAGACACCAGTAACAGGAAATCCTCCATTGTGAGCGTATGACTTTGCACCTTTGCTTTATAAAACTATCCAATAAAATAACTTACGAGTTTCTCTCTAATAAAGGAGCTTCCCTAATTACTTTTGAAAAAACAGGACCTAATCTACCTTTGCTTTTCTCGTTTGAATACCTTGGTTAAAAGATGACAGTAAACATTTCCCTCATCTTTTGGAAAAAGGAGTAGCATTGAACACAACAAAAAAGAGAACATTGCATTTAAAAACCAAATTAACAGAAACATTATAGCTGTATTTTTCCATGTGATAGGGACTTTAGAGAGATCCATTTAGGCTCGTTGTAAATCTTTTCAGGCCTACACACTTTAAGACGTCGCCTCTGCAACTCTGTTTCTGCTGATATTAATCTTTGGTGAGTATCAAAATAGAAATAGTTAAAATACTTTAGTGTTGGCAAATATCAGGGGTCATCTTTAGCATTTTGGAGTTTTAACCTCTCTGTACAAATCTTTAGATAAGCAAGTCATATTCTTTCCAGAAACCAGAACAGAAAGGAAACAGCCAAGAAACAAGAAATCAAAAGCGGGGATGGTAGAAAACCCTTGGTCCTAGAAGGAATGTGGCTCAAAAGCCCCTTCACATATATAAGAAGGAAATAGTTATTCAAATTCTTCACTATAATTAACAAGCCAGGAGGGAAAGATTTTTCAGGGGAAAGCCTCCCCTAACGGTAAAGGCAAAAGTTTGGAACTGAAGAGTGATAGTGGGTGAGCAACAATAGAACAGAGTGTGTTTGTCATTTAGAACATTGGAATGTAGGGAGCCCCATTTAAACTATGGGGTGCCCATGGCTTCTAATGGTCAGTAGAAGACCAGTGCTCCAACATTCAAATGTTTTTTTCACAGCTGTTGCTGTGAACAAAGGCTTCACGGAGCCCGAGGGGATCTCCATCCCCTCAGGTTCGTGTGGTCTTTGTTTTATTTATTAGAACAGTCTACCCTCTAGTGGCAGAATGTTCTAGTAGCCTTATAGCCCTCCGTAGCAGAGCTATACCATCATTGAAGTCCCAGTCCCTTCAGCTCGGGCCCTTAACGCTGGAGAGGGCCTTCAATGGCCGGTATAGCCCGCTATGGCGAGCTATGAGGCTAGAACAGAAATTGGGCAGATGATGGAGTTGGTGGTACCTTTGCCATTGAAGCGTATGCTTCTTAGTTCAGATGTTTTTGATAAATTCTTGCCTGAAGCTGTTATTCTAGCAGTTCACAGCAGGACAGTGAAATAAAAGCTGCTACGATCAATGGACAGAATAGGCTTGTTTAAACATGTTTCTGACAAGCAAAAATGGAGAGGGTGCACTGCAAATAGAGCTCAAGTCTTTAGGGCTGGAATGGCAGCACAGCTGTTGTCAGTCATTAAGTGATCAACAGAAACAGAACTTTCAAGAGCACTATGATTTTGTGCTACCCAAATGTTGGTTTCCCTGAGAACAGCACTTGATCAGGCAACTGATTGCTTCCACTGAAAAAGAGTAGGTAGATTCTAAATGCAATGTTGTATACATTCGTAATTTTATAGCTGTATGCTTCATGGCTGTCTGTGGAAATCTCACTGTCAGAAAAGTAGTCATCGTTGGTTATGGCAGCAAGCCAGTGGTAAAGGTGATATAGGCCTGATTGGTCAATGGGAAAAGTTATTCTGATGTATATGTAAAATATTTCATTAAGAAACGTTACAACAGTAGAAGCAGGTCTGAATAATTTATTGAGAAAAGCATTTGTTAAAGCCAATGCGACTTTTATGGTGGACTGTTATCACTCTGCTACAGGCTGACAATCTGAAAGACTCACTGGGAAAAGATATGTCAAATTCCATAGGTCTGATCTGTTTATTATGAAAAGTTATGACAGGCAGTAGGCTTGGTTTATTTATTATGAAAGGAATTTGTTAAAGCCTATAGGTGTTTAAAGTTGGATTGTTACAGCACTGTTACAGGAAATCTCATAGTTTACCATAGCTGGCAAAGATTTTGAAGTTGGTTTCCTTTCCTGACAAAACCCTGGGCATAGAATGTTTTCATTGTAGTTATGTATTGTTTAATCGACTGTAATATACACATATTTGTAATTTTATAAATATATGCATGATGGTAGGCAGCTGATGTGTCCTGCCAGTAGGCCTGTGTTGGTTACGGCTTCAAGCCAATGGGAAAGACTGCAGGCATTATTCATTCTCTGGGGAATGGTATGTCAGATTACGTAGGTTTTAACTTTTTGTCATGGAATGTTATGCCAAAGCTAGCATGCCTGACATTGTAAAAAGCATGTGTTAAAGAGAATGGACTGTGAAGGATGGACTGTAAACAGGTGCTGTGTCAACATAATCTCACAGATCACCATAGTAAACAAAGGTGTGGGTGTTAAAAACCATCTCAAACAAACGGTGGGAATAAATTTGCACTATGATGAACAAGACACTTACCTTCTGTAGTACTCTATCTAAAAGCAGATTCCTCAATTTAAAATAGATACCAAAACATTATCTTCCAATGTGGAGGGTCTGTGGAGTGAATCATACCAAAAAATCTTGCAGGACAATGTGGATGCCATGTCTTTTCTGTTGGACCTGGCTGTCAAGGAAGTAGTACTTCATGAGTGTGTGCACTGACACCTATATCACAGCCTGGCAGATTCTCCAGAACAGATTCCCCACTTGCCAACACAATGATGGCATCCTTAGCTCTGGTGGAATGAGCTCCCAGGCCTTCTACACACTGTTTCTTGGTCAGTGCATAGGAAACCTAAATGAAGAGCTCTACCCACCTCTTTAAGGTCCTTTTCTATTAAGTTCTACTGGGCTCGGGCCCCAGTTCGGAACTACTACACGCTGGCTAGGCTTCTGGTTCATCACAAGCATAAACAATGCTCAGACACAGTCAGTGCATTTGTCGGGCAGCTGGGGACCTCTTGTCTCCCATCCCTTTCCTTTATTAACTCTTCCATGTCATTGTGGGTGATGTGTCCTCATGTGTGAAGAACACTATATTCCTCATCAACCGTAACAAAATATAACAATCAACACAAACAGAATACTGGCAATCATTTGCATCTCCTTTGGTGATGCTGGGGTCATCCATTTTAGAATGCACAGTCTTTTAGTCGAACGGAGGGCACCAGGTTATCCATTAAGTGATATCTGGTGGGACTGCTTCGGCTTCCAGAAGTCTTGTTACTGGATGATCCCTGGGGTGGGGGAAGCAGTGGCAGAGGACCCCTGGGTCCATCCAGAGGATTTTACCCTGTCTAGGTCTACTAAGGTGTTGGGGTAATGGTATCTTCACAGTCACCAGCCTCTGTTATCCATGTGTCCGCCTTCTTTATTTCCGCTTCAGGTCCCTCTTTGGCAAGTTTGGAAAATGAAACATTCCAGGTGATGTCTTCTCCTCTCTGTCATGAACATGGTGCCCTGCCATTGGACTACTGTCTACAGACACTGCCACAACGGTAATCAGAACTTGCACCCCAGATGCCTGTCCTTGACAAATATGCGGTCCCCCCAACTGAATTTCTGCACCTGCTCAGTCTTTGATTGCTGGTCTTTCTCTTCTGCAGCATATCGCTGTTGTCGATGGAAGGCAGCTTCCATTTGGGATGATGGGGTATACTGTCTACGGTCACCAGGCCCATGAGGGTGTCTCCTGTGGCACGCCCCATTGTGTAGGGAGGGTTCTGGTTGTAGTCTTTCAAGAAAGCGTATATGGCCCATTCTAAAGGTTGATTAGCATGAGCTATTCAGATTACTTTGTTGAGTGTTTGCATGAACATCTCAGCCTCCCTGTTGGCCTGTGGCCATGAGGCAGTCACTCTCTGGTGCTGTTGGTCACACGTTTCTGGCTTCGGAATAGCGGGCCATTGCTGGTGCGGAGCTCCCCCAGCAATCCGTGGATTGGCATAATCTTTTCCAGTTTTGGGAGAAACTCACTTGCTGTCTTGGGAAGCTACAATCTGTAATTCTGGGCATTTGCTATATTCACCTATCAAGGCCATGGTGTACCACCCATCCAGGAGGCACCCAAAATCCAGACGAGCATATGTCCAGGGCTGTTGTGGGCCATCTTTTGCAATTATGGGAGCCAGTGAACCAGGAAGCCTAACTACTTGGCACCATCAACTCAAGCAGACTGTGGTTTTCATCTATTTCATCCATCAACAGAAACACTTTACTTATGAGGCAATTTTTCATCTTAAGAACACCTTGATGTCCGGAGTGGGCCAACTGTACCACATATGCGATAAGGCTGCCGAGGATGACTCGGTGCTAGCCTATAAGTAGGCATCCTTTGGCGTTGATCAACAACTTGTAGCGCACCTGGTACAGCAAGTCTAGTACCCGTTTGGCATCTGGTGTTCAGTGTTCCTTGAGGGTCTCCCATTTTCCGGTCTTTAATGCTGCCCTGGCTAATTGTAAACATTTGTCTCCCTTTGTTGCTGTGTGAATCCTGTTGAGTGACCGGAGTAGAGATTGGGATCATTCCACTACATACCTAATATACTCTTCAGTATCCTCTGCTTCTGCAACTTCTTCCTGTGTTACTTCTCTCGGAAGCCTGGAGAGGTAATCTGCCGGACTGTTTGCCCAGGACCAGTACTCTACTTGACAGTCATAGCCTTGGAGTTGGAGATTCCATTTTTCTATACAGGGTGGTGACTTGGAGGAAGCATGGGTTGCTACCACTCACTTCATCACTATGAGTTGCACAGTTTGTCACAAAAATGTTTTTTGTTTTAGTCTTCACGTGTGTACTACTCTCAGAGTGTAGATGCAGTAGTTATGCAATTTATTAACTTTAACTTCTTTCCCTTGTATCTAGGGTGACTGATAGGAAAGAAAAGCCAGTCCGTTTTATCTCTAGTAAGTGACGGATGACGTCTTGACTGTGAGCGTTAGATTGCAGGAGCTGAGAAAAGGGATAATAATATTTGTTTCCTTTATTTACAATTGGAATAATCCAATGATTTAGTAGGTCCTGAAGAAGCGTCAGGGGATCCTGTTGGACCATAAGAGACGCGAAACATGTCGACCGCATATTGACCATATACTGAGGGACTTCGGATAATTACCGTCTTCCTTTGCCTTGATTTTTTGTACGAGTGCCTGAGCATTATCTCTTGTTTCACTCCCTTGTAACTTCTTTTAATCTTGACCAACTCCCAACAGCAAATAATAAACCATTTAGTGAGGGTTTTGAGCCAATTTTACTTTGTCCTTTTCTTCTTCCTCCTCTTTTTCGGACCCACATTTGGTTCCGCGGCTTCATCATTAATAAAAAGATCTCCGGCAAAGAGCCCCCCTTCGGGGGGTGCCCGTCAGGCATTGCAGCGCCGGCCTGACGAGGAGCTGTCCGATGATGAAGCATGACACCATATGTGGTGTGTGAGGACTTTTGCTCCTGATTATCAGGACTTCCTTCCTTTTCCTTGTGTCAACTTTGGAACAGTGTATTATATTTCATTATCGACTTGGAGGAAGAGCCTTTAAACAGTGGTAGTAGAGGTTTGTAGTCTGTGTTTACAACAGAGGGGTGTCCACAAACATAGGGCAAAATTATGCCATGTCCAATGGATGGCTATTGCCTCCTTTTCAATTTGAGAGTACCTTTGCTCCGACAGGGATCTTGTGGCACAGGCCACCGGGGCCCAGCCTCTGCACAGCTGTTGTGACAAGACAGCATCTAGACCTGTCAGGCTGGCTTCTACTGCTAGGATGGTGGATCTCGACAGGTTATCTATAGCATTGTGTCTGCTGACAATGCATCCTTCATTGTCTGAAAATACTTCACTTGGTCTTCACCTCATGTCCACGTGTCCACAGTTGCAGCTTTGGTGAGTTCCCCTAGGGGCTAAATCCAATATGAAACGACCTAATTAATTGACTATGCCTCCAAAGCTTCTCATCTCCTGGATTTTTGACGGTGTTGGGGCTTCCTTAACATCTCTCATCTTTTCGGGGTTAAAGACCATGCCATCTGCCGAAAAAATTTACTGAATTGTCTTGATGAAGGGTGAGCCCTGACTCTTTAATTCTTTGCAACACCTCTCTGAGCCATTCATGAAATTCTTGGAATGTGATGGCATATACCAAGATGTCGTCGCTAATGATGATGACTCTGGGAACTTCAGCAGCACTGGAGATTCCGAATTTTAGGTGGTGGTAGCATCAGAGCCAGACATGTGTTGATACGGTTGTGATGTACCTTGACTCTGAGTGCAGGGTTAGCAGGTGATACCCTGACTGGGGGAATACCTTGGAACCCCAGCTCGTGACACTCAGCTCCCTGATCAGATTGTTGATAGTGGAGGTGAAATGATGTTCACAGTAAATTACTATTTTAGGTAGCCTCATGTCCACACAGATGCAGACCTCTTCAGACTGCTTTTGTTTCTTTGTCACGATGATTGGGAACACCCATGGGGTCCACCCAGTGACCTTTTCAATGATTCCCAACTAATCAAGCTTATTTAGCTTGGCTTCAACTCTTGGCTTTGAGTGGAACGCTATCCTCTGATGGTGCAGGGCCACGGGCTAAGTGGCCTTATCGATGTGTAGCTGGACTACTTTGTCTTTCATGCAACCAGTAGGTACAAACAGGTGTGAGAGCTCGTCTAGGATGTGGGCTACTTCTTCTGTGTGTATTTCAAATGCAAACTTGAAGTTCCAAGGCCATTGTCGTGCTGCTGCTCAGAAGTATACCCTGACCACCCTCTGCAACATACAAAGTGGTGTCCATCTATGGGTTGCCATGCTGAATTTGGGTCTTGAAATTTCCTAGCATGGGTAGGGGTCTTTTCTGTTCATATGCAAACACTGAGATCCTAGTCTGGGACAGTGGAGGTTTGGTTAGCAGGGGATTGTACAGGTTGGCTATGATGTTAATGGAGGGGCCTGTGTCAATAGTCGCTGTAACTGAGTCCGCTCCTTCTTGTATGCAACATTGAGGCAGTGGTGGATGGGTGGCTGTGGTGTGGCACCTGCTCCATGGGGGTCATCATTCATGTCATCTATGTCCACCATTTCTTCTGTGACGGCGTGGACAGGCTTTTTGGCTTTCTTTGCATTGGACAACCTGCATACCTTCACAAAGTGGTTGCATTTCCCACATGTGCTACACCTTTCCTCTTGCAGGACAGTGTTGGTCTGTGGGTGTGCCTTCTGCAATAAACAACATGTTCAGGCAGCCTCCAGTGCCCTTCTGGGCTTCTCTGGTGACTTCTTTGGTCTGACCGCATTCACAGGTTCTCTTTTAATGGTTCAATGCAGTTCGGCCTTCATATGCAATGCTCTTGCTTTCAAGAGCTCTTTTGAGCAGCCCATTGTGAGAATGTGCTGCAGGGACTTGCCAGATTTTTGAAGGATGTTTTTCCTCAGCTTTGTCGAAGCACACCCTTGGATGGTCTGTCCCCAAATTTCTTACTGCTCACAGAATCCACAGGTGCTGGCTAGGTCTCTAAGCCTGCTGTAGAAGATGTCCAGGGACTCATTTTCCTTCTGGCGAGCCTGTCTGAAGATGAACCGTGCATAGTCTTGGTTAGCCATGAGCTCGAAATGTTGATTGAGAGCTGCGACTAGGGTGTTGTACGTTTTAGCCACTGCCTCATTAAGTGCCTTTCTTTGTCACCCAGGTAGAGAAAGAACACTCTTCTGCTCCCTTACGGTATCCTATTGGCATCAAAGTATAGTTCAAGGCACTCCATCCAGTCTCTCTATTTGGGCACTTGCATGGATGGTGCATCCTTGATAATGAACAGCTCTGGTGCCAGAGAACTGCCATGATGAGGTGGGGTTAGCAATGTGCACCCTTGGTCCCTGTTTCAATGGATGCTGAGTTGTATGAGTGTCACAGTGCTGCAGGCCACATATGCTGCTGGGTGCCAGGTGCAGGCAGGTGTCTCGTCGGGTGCTGGTTGCCAAGGCCCTTAGTTAGGGTCTCTAAATCGTGCAAGGCCTGATGTTTGTGCTGCTGTGAGGTTGGGCCTGAAGCAGTAACCTGGTTGAAGTCTTAAAGGGGCGGTCAAGCTGCAGGCACAGCATGAGCACGACTAATGCCACGTTGGGTGGCCACCATGTATGAAATGACAATACAAAGGAAGGGTGTGGCCCTGTCTTCCCCTGCATGAGCACAACCAGCTTTTGTTTTACTGGGCAGCTGCCACATGCAGAGTTAATTCCAGGTGAGCTGTGTACGTGTGCCAGCTCAATGCGGCACTTGTCCCTCCCAGGTGGCACGAGCAACATCAGTTGTATGCCAAGCCAGGCAGCTGCTGCAGAGGGTCATGGAAAATGGCGAGCAGTGCTTGGCGGTCATGCAGGCTCTCACAGTCTTGTTGCTACTGTAGCGTCCTACCGGGCTCGGGCCCTGGTTCTGGTGGCTGCACACTGGTTAGACCGCTGACACGCCGCAAGCATAAAACAAGGCTCAGACACAGTTTGTGCTTTCGTGTTCATGGGGCAGCCAGGGACCTATTGTTCCCCATACACCTCTCTCTTTTATTAACTCTCCCACATAATCGTGGGTTAAATCACCTGTTCATCAAAGGCTGGGGTATCCATATATACTACCTGTGCATATGGTACTACCCTTTGTAATGTGTACTACTGTACGAGGAACACAATACTCTTCTACAATAGATTACCTTTTTTTACTCAATAAAAATCCTTTAATAGTGTCCATTGCATGGCCTTGTTGGGCCAAAGACAAAATAAACAAAAGGATATCCAGCAGCTTTCTTGTAAGGGGTCACTATTTTTAATGCCTCACCAGGCTCAAAATCTGTCCCACTCATAGCATAAATGGATTTATAGGACAGCATGAATGACATCCAGCCCTTGAGGAGGCAAAACAAACTCAGTAAATTGCCGCCACTCAATTTCCAGGCACGGAGGTGTAGATTGGGCACAGTCAGGTAAATGATCACGCCCTGGTGCTGAGACAGGAGCCCTCATGAAGTGGCAGCCTCATTGAAAGATAGATACTCACGCCCAGAAGGTCCAGGTACCACACTCTCATGGTCCAAACCAGAGGCAATAAGATGACTTGGGCTGATCATTCCTGATCTTTTTCAGAACCTGAACAGGAGAGGCAGAGACAGGAAGGTGTGCAGGAGCGTTGTGTTCCATTTCACCCTGAATGCCTCTCTTAACAAGTGGTCTTGCAGAAACTCCAAAGCACAAAACGTTTGAGGCTGCATGCTCTTGATGGTGGCAAAAACATCTAGTCATGGTTCTCCCCACTGTTGGAAGGAACCACGCAACACCTTGGGACGTACTTGTCAAACGTGATCCACCAGGCATCATCAGCTCATCTCGTCAGCTCTGGCATTCGACGCCCCTGCCAGGTGGGGCAAGATTAGGAAAATCCCCTTATGCTACAACCATCTCCAGAAGTGCAGAGATCCTGACATAGGACCTCACTAATACCTTCTTGTGGCAATACCATGTGGCGGTGTGTTGGTGAGAAACTTCACCTACCTCTCCTTGATGAATAGCAGGAAAGTGTTCAGAGCCAGAAGAATGCCTGCAACTGCTGCAGATAGATGTGGAGCCGGCCCTCTGTCGTAGATCAGAGTTCCCTAATCTACATCTTCCCCAGAAACCTCCAAAGCCCAGCAGCAATGAGTCTGTCACCAACATCAGCTGTGAGTGAGGAAAGAGAGGAACCTGCCACTGGATCAGTTGTGTTTGAGCTGCCACCACAGCAAATCTGTAGTTGTCTCCTCCTACATCTGGATAGCAGCGGCCACACTGCTTTGCTGCTAGGTCCACTCACACACTTCAAAGTCCATTGCACAACATACATGTGCTACACTGCATAGTTAATGAGGGGGATGCTAGAGGCCAAGAATCCTCAGAGCTTCTCTCTCCATGATCCGAGCTGACACATCAGTATCATACCCTGGACATCCTGGGATCATTCTGGTGGAGGGGAAGCCCTGAACAACATTGTGTCCAGAATTGTCCCAATAAATGGAAGTCTCTGCGAAGGAGTCAGGTGCGATTTTGGCTTGTTGATAGTGAACTCAAATATGTCAATAGGTCCACTGTCATCCTAAGGTGATCGATGACCAACTGTGGCAAACTTGCCATTAAAAGCCATTTGTTTAGGTACAGGAATACTGGTATCCCCAACCTTCAAAGATGGCCGCAATCACCTCCATCGCTTCTGTGATCACCAGAGGGACGCCCAGCAAAATGAAAATGCTCCTGGCATCCACTGACCTCCAGATAACGTCTGTGGGACTACAGGACAGGTTTATGGAAATACGTATCCTGTGGGTCCAAGGACACATCTCAGGCCTGAGTCAGAGCAGACAGGATCTGGACCAGCATGAGTGTTTTGAATTTGCCTTTCTGCAGGGAGGCATTCAAAGGCCGAATGTCCACAATAGAGCTGGTACCCCTGTCCTTCTTAGAACAAGGAAATACCAAGAGTAACAACCCGTTCCTCTTTTGAGTTCAGCATCCTCTTGTTAGCATATTTGGAGAGCAACAATCACACCTTCTGTAACAGAATGGACAGGTGCTCATCCGGTGTGGGAACAATAGTGAGTGGGGTCAATGTAAACACATGGCATAACAATTTTGAACAGTTTTTAAGACCCATCTGTCACTGTGATGGATCGTCAACTGAGGAGTAAATGCTGAATCCTGCTTCCCACTGATTGGGCGTGCTCCATTAAGGACAAATAAAAGTGGCTTGTTTGTTATTGTAGAAGTTGAAAAGGAACTGTATCATTGATGTCCCTACTGCCCCATGTCCACTGCTTTGAAAAGAGTCGTCTTTGCTGCATCACTGATTGGGAAGGCTGTCACTCTATACATCAGCCCTTTGGACTAGCCTCTGAACTTTCGGAATTCAATAACCCCAAGGAGCATGCTTTAACTATCTGTCCTTAAAGCAATCCATCACAGACGGACTTCTCACTGAAAAGGAGAGATTCATCAAAAAGCATATCCATTAAGGAGGCCTGTACATCGCTGGAGAATCCTGTAGAATGCACCCAACAACAAACACTGCTACTGAATGCCATCCCCAAGCAATCTGTAGTATCCACACCTGCATGTATAACATTTGGCCATGAACTCGCCATCATGGATTGTCCAGACAAAAGAAGTTATATGGTGTTCAGCACTGGTAGTAAGATCTTGCTGACCGTGTCCCAAAGTACCAGTGTGTAATGGCCCAGCAAACAAGCAGCATTTATAGATCACAATGCTCTAGACTAAAGAAAACATTAACTTGCCAAAAGCATCAATCCTCTTAGATTCTATAGCTGGAGGATTGATTGGAAATTAGTTAGGGTTCGCCTTACTGGCTGAGGCCTGTAAGATAGGACTCGCTGGGGTGGGGTGCTTGGTGAGAAAATGTGGGTCACTAGGCAATGATCTCTGACATCTGACCACCTGCCTATTCACAGGTGGGCAAGAACAAGACTTTATTAAATTGGCCATCAAAGCATCAGTAACGGCATTGTTAAAAGGGTGCAGATGTTGCTGGGTAAGACAGCAAAACTTCTGCTAGAACATTTGTTTTGGGCTCCAATAAGGGGATATGCAATTCTAGTGCCTCAGCTGCCCTACGAACCACCATTGCAAAGGAGATACTCTCTTCTGTTGGTGGCCCAAGTGGAGAGTCAAGCTCTGTCTTGGGCAAGGTATCAAGCCCACTGCAATTATGTATGCCAATGCATAAGCCATCACCAGTACAGCAAGTGGGAAACAAGCCATCCCCAAGACTACCATCATTAGCATTTTGGGGTGACCCCTCCTCGGCTACAGGATCAGAGTCAAAACCAAAGAGTTAATGGAGCCTCTGCAGGTAGGTGTGAAATGGCAGAGGCACAGGGTTAGAGTAAGGGTGCATTTGCTATTTCATAGCATGGCACCGGTCAGGCTTGAGCTAAACTAGTCTTGGGATCTGACACTGGTGTCAGCACTGGATCATTCTCAGACACCAGCAGCATCAGCCCCACCATCTGGGTAGTGTGAACTGGCATTGATCTCGGGGCCAGAGCAGAAGTCTGTACCGTCATCAGTAAAAGCCCACAAACATGTCCAAAGGGGACAAAAGAGGCTGAGAAAGGACCCACCAGCAGTACCCCAACTGGTGGCCCATGCAGTTCATGAGGCCTGAAGGCATGTCAAAGGGAGTCAGAAATGCACCAAAAATTTGCAGCATCACTTTCTTTAACATCTCGATTTGCTGCTGGGTTGACGAAAGTCATGGAAATCCAGAGCACGTCAGGACCAGCTGAGAAATCGGTTCCATGGCCAGAGACCTCAAAGAGGTGTGAGTAACTTTTTGTCGTCCTGGGATCTTTAAAACAATGATAGACTATCTAAAATACCCCATAAAGACCTCCATCCACTGTTATGTTTAACTTTGTTATTGCAAGCATATGCCCACCCTGTTTAGAGGGCAGCATGTTTTCTTTTTTCAACTTGTATTCTTTTACTTTATCTTGCATATGTTGAGTTTGTGTGTGTTTTCATGAGGTAGTGTAAAAGTGTGAATGCAGGATTGAGTTAGTGGGTGGATGAATGGGTGCATGACTGAATGGATGAGTGACAGAGTGCATGTGTCATTACTTATTGAGTGCCTAAACCATTAAACAATTGAAAAATCACTAACTTCTAATCATTGCCAATGCTTGTTTTTTAGGCCGAGCATAGCAGCGTGCATTTGCTGCTTTTTCCGATGTGTTAGTATGTATCTGGGCTTTTAATCACGCCCACCTCACAACCATCACTATCACTCGTTCGAGGGTTTGCCATTCAAAAATCCTTTGATGACATTGGTAAATGCTTTACATTTGTCCCTCCTTGGGAGGTTTTATTACCACCTTGGCTATCGCCCCTGTTACATCGCTAATTGTACTTCTGCCGATAAGTTTGACTGTGAGCAAACTTCTTTTTCCTTGTGTGTCTCACCTTATCGCTGATGGTCATGGAGGCCATGGCGCTGTGAATCGTCTCGCTTATGTGAAACCGTTTAACTTTTGATTTTCAATTTATGTGGCTAGCAAAGTCTGGGTAGGAGTTTACAACGCTAACAGCTCTAACTCGAGCAAATGCCAGACCCACTGCATTGCAAATGCTATTTTTTTTTTTTTTTTTTAATTGGTACAAACGATGATGGGATGTCACCAAAGATCACAGTGATCATTGTTACTACTTGTATAGAACTTTGAGACAAAACAGATAGAAGGTGCATGACCTCAGATTAGTGAAATTAACCGATGCCACACCTCACCACCAAAAGAAATGAAATACTGCAGAGCTGACCTGCCCTGCCAGCGCAGAACTGCTATTATGTCCACCGGATTTCCTTTTCTCTCGGCCCTTGTTTTTCTCCTAAGTACAAACAGAGGTCACCTTTGCACCACTCCTTTCTTACCCCCCTCCCTTCTGCTACTGCACCACGCATTTCACCAGAGTGCCCCTCTTCAATGTGCACCACAGCCTCTCCTTCCCCCAGTGGATCCATTGGTCTTATTCTCTCTTACTACCAGTGCGCTCCAGCTTATCCCTTCCTGAATATAAAATGAAGAAGCCGCACCTGATTCGATCCCCTTCGGTCCTCTTAATATTTGCTCTCAACTCAGTGTTTGATCTCTGCAGAGCATCCTTCTCTCTCATCTCATCCCCGAGTGTTCGGCGGATTTCCAATAACTCTTTGCGCTGGGCATCGCGGGATTCTTCTGCTTCTCTGTGCAGGCGGTGGGACTCAATCAGGTCCTTCCGTACCGTGTCACGGGCATCCTCTGCCAGACGCAGCTGGGTCTTCAAATCTTCCCTCTGTTCATGAAACACAGACAGTGATTTTAGGACACAAAATCTGACATCTTTCTCATGATTAAATACGTGAAGAAATACTCGAGTACGGTATTATCATCTTCTCACAGTCTCACAAAAAATCTTTTAGGGAGTACACTCGCATATTGCTATGACTGCTAGAGTATCGTACTGTGTAACACGTTATCAAATCTGGCCAATACACTCTCGGCGGATCGAGAGGAGCGATACCCTAGTAGTACAGGAAAACTATAGTATGATTACAAAAGGCAACTCACCAACACCCACAAGTGACCGAAACGTCCCACCCTCCCGCATTACACCCGTGCCACCCCATTTCTTTGGACTAATGAGAAGCGAGAGGAGGATATTAAAAGCTCAACCACGACCTAACCATTTAATTGCCAACCTCAGTATTGGAAGGATTTACACAAGAAAAGGATTGAAAGGCACTGTACAATTTTGCCGCATGTAAGAAATGAAAATTATTGAAAACACAGTTACATTCTGTAATGGTATAACAATTCAGGACAAAATTCTCAACTTGAAACGCACCTGACCCAGTGCTTAATTTGTGCTTGTTGTTTCCGGTGCTGAGCACCGGCACTTATTTTTGAGGGCCGGGGCTTATTCTTCTGCCTCAAGCATTTGCTGCGAGCTAAAAACCCACATGGGAAAGAAGGATGAAGGGAAAAACGAAAAAGCGTCACAAAGGGAGAAAGTAGAAAGCTGCAACAGTGAGTGGTGGGGCAGGGAGTGGCTTTATATGGATTAAAGAGGCCCTTGGTGGCTTTAGGATTGCACCGCCTCAGTATTCCATGTTTACACATTTAATTGCAGCAGCTGCGTGTTTAAGAGGACTGCTTTGAGCACCGGCACCTTTTTATTTACAAATTAAGCACTGACCTGACCATGACAGCACGCAGGTAGATACCGTTCCTATTTCTATCCCTAGAAGGGGCAGGCCCATTATGTCAACACTTTTACATCCCGCAAGGGGTCAGTGACATAACGCCATCAAACTTTTTCAAAGACTTCGTAATATATAATAGGCGAGTGATGAAAACGATGAAATGTGATTAGTACTAACAAAGAAAAAAAAACAATTACCTGAGAAAAACAACGCATCAACCCTATCAGGGCATCGGTGACCTAACCAGTCACCCAGAAAGCCCAGCCAATAACACACACAGGCAGCTCAAGAAGTAGAGCTGGAAGGTCCAGGTCCACCAGCACGTCCATCCTCCTCCCACCCAAGAAGTGGTCAGTGCAACCACAGAGCCACTGGCCGGTGGATGATTATCTCCCGATTTTCTGTCAATATTCTAATTTCGAAGGATAGAATTAAACGGCTGATTATTAATAGAATGAACTGAAATAACTTCCTGCACATAAAAAGTCAATAAGGGTGTTTTTCTCCTATGTGGCCTGCAGAATACAGCACATACAGACAGAAGAAAAAACGAGGAGAAATCAACATTTCTCCCGCTGCTCCACTTTTACGACACCTCTGGGGTGGAGTAGGAATATGACACATTCCAAGCCTTGTAAATCTGGGAATGCATAAGATTCCATGGGTGTTGTGTGGGAACACCCACAGTAACACCCAAGGAATGCCCCTTTCATGCACAGTAATGCGTGAATGGGATACATATTTACAAGGCCATGAAAAGCCACTAAAGGTGGCTTTGCTTGGCCTTGTAAATATGGGCCACCACACTGCGCCAATGCAGCGTCAAAAAAAGTAATGCTGCGATGGCACTAGGGGCTTGTAAATATGCCCCCAGGTCTTTCTCCCAAATGGTTCTCAATGAACATATGGAGGCAAGTACCACTGGCCCTTTAGAGACCCATACCAGTCCTGGGGGCCAGCTGGAGTGAAAGTCCTTAGTCCATTCTTACAGGGAATCAGACGGCTTCTCCTTCCAGTAGGACATTCATTCTGTCATCACCGCCTCCCAGGTCCAGGCTGTGCTCAACAGTTTCTCTGCTGTGCAGGTGTTTTTAAGTGGGGTTGGGGAGCTCTGGATGCCAGGCACCCCTGGCCAATCCTAGGATGCTTCATAATCCCTCTACCCATGTCCCAAGCCTCTTGCACAGAACTCTAGGGTAATCCATAATAGCAACATCAAGTTTTTTATGGAAAGAGCTCCTCTGAGAAACTCAGCTCCCCCTCTAACTCGCATCCTTGCCTGCCTCCTTCCCACCAAAACCTCAAAGGCAAACGACTACTATGGTGTCTCCGGAGGTCTGGCCATTCCCTTGTGCTCTAGTAGGCCTGGGCTGTCATAGCCGAAAAGCAGCCGCCTCCTCCGCTCCTCTGGCCTCGCACTCGCTGCTGTCCCTCGCATCCGACGCTCCACGGCGGGTGGGAGATCTTTCTCCTTCCTGGCGGCCAAGACCTGAAACTCCCTCCCAACCAGCCTCAGGACCACCCAGGACCACTCCGCTTTCCGGAGACTCCTAAAGACCTGGCTGTTCGAGCAGCGATAACCACCCCCTTTGTCCCTAGCGCCTTGAGACCCGCACGGGTGAGTAGCGCGCTTTATAAATGCTAATGATTTGATTTGATTAATTAAGTATCAGATACAGATTTTCTCCCCACCCATTCCTTTCCCACAAGCTTTCAACCACTGATATTTGCTCCTTTTCTTTGAGGAGGACTTGGCACCTTCTGCTGGTTAGTAGAGCAGTTAACCTGGCCCAGTAAGGGGGGCGGGGGTGTTTGAAGGGGTCAAAGGCCTGGAACCTGGTCGCAAACTGATCCAGAAAAATACACAATTCATGAAGTACCGTAATGTGTGAATGTTATCTGTTCGGACCTGCACATTCAAACTCAACGTGCATGTTTTACCCTGTCATGATACCTTGTTAGAATATGTAGTCCTAAGAGGAGTGAAACTGTACTTTAGGGCATATTTTCCCTATATGTGTAATAATACAGTGACACCACCACAGATTTTCCAGTAAACACTAATGACCTCTCTATGAACGTCTAGTAATATTATAAGGCCTACCCCAGGTCAGCACCTATCCTTACAGAGTCCCTTCTGCGACAGGCTGCCTGTACGCAGATGCTGGGCTGTGCATGACCGTAGTCTCACATGTTGAGCCTACATTAATTTACAGATGTGTTCATGTGCAGCCAGGCATGTGCCACTTACCCTAGCTGTGCAGCAGCTGCCTTATCTTAAAATGCAGACACAGGCAGTTAACATGCGAAGTCCAGTTACTGTGATTTTAATGTGAGTGAGAGGCGGATACTGAGACTCACCCACAGTAAAGGTCCAAAAATAGTGCAGACAAGAGCAAAAAATCCTGGTTGACTAAATGGGGTAACACATTTTCTATAAGTACTAAAATAGTAATAAAGACAGAATGCAAAATAATAAAAATCCCAAACTGATTTAAATAAATAGAGTAAAAGTTTATGAGCACAATGAAACCATTATGAAAACAATCCAATAAGGGGAACCAAAATTACTATTTTTTAAAAGTTTTATGCATTAAGTAGAAATAGTGCTAAAAAGCACAAAGCACTAATGATAGTCAGTAGTCACGGTAAACAAGGACCTAGGAAGAAACTGAGGCTGACCTCAGCTGCCTTGTCCTGGTCACAAATGTTACTCTCCAACTTAGCCTTTTAAGTCCAATCCATCACAGAAGTACACTTCTAAAGCCCCCCTCACAATCCCCAGGACCTCAGGGGAGAGACAGACTAACAGGGTGTCAAGCACAGGCCAAAAAAGGGCCCAGTCCAGGTCCACTTGCCACTAGTCAGCTGGGCACTTTCAGGAGAGGACTCCTGCAACTTGTTGTCTCCCTTTAGCCATAGAGGAGATTAGCCAACTGAACCTGGAGATTCCTCATTTGACCTGGGTACAAAAGGGAGCAGGACCAGTCCTTCAGGACTCCTCTCGGCCACAGACAGCTGATCCAGCTGTCTTCTGATCTTCCGCAGATCTACTAAGTGTACTGAAGTCGGTGCCTGGAGACGCCACACTTGTGCCTGAGAAGAGCTAAAAGGTGGGGTGACTCCTGGCCCCTTCCTAACCAATGTGGTAAAGGTTCCCAGGCCCTGACCTATCCACTTTTTCAAAAGGTCCCATTTGCCTTACTGCAAACAGACTCAAAATGCAATGTGTCAGGGCAAATTCAAGATGACAAAAGTCTTTGGTCACACTCAACTGGGGCTCTTATAGCTGGGGGTTCGGGAGTGTACTATTATAATCCTAGTGTACCACATAAAATGCATTAGCCATGCATTTACCACATTTCTGACGCTTTGGGGATGATGAGGTGCTCCGCTGTGCAGGAATAATCAATAAAAAGCAGATCTTACATGCAATTTTGCAATTGTGCAGTGCCACTCGGCCTGTCAGAGGCAATTTACAGCTTAGCCCGAAGCCCTGGGAGGACACACTTGTTCCCATGGTGATCAGCAGTCTTGCACAGTCTTGGATAGATTGGTATTGCGGTGCAGCAAAAAGCGAGTCTGTGCTCCACTGACCTGACCTCTCTAGGAGACACACGTGAGGCACAAAATGCAGGTCACTGGTTCAGGCATCAGTGTCTGTGTTTTTGCCTCACATTGTGCTGCACTTGCCTAGACAAATAGTGCTACGCAGTGTGCATGACCTCTGTGTGGACGCTGGCTGTTGGTTGGAGCTGGGCATGCAGGTGCAGCTCAAGATGTTCACTGGCACTGAGGGAAGCAATCATATGGCTCTTCCCGTCCTCTTCCCTACTAGCCGCCTACCACCCCCAGATTTTGGTTTATTGGTAACTTGGAACCCACACCTGTGCAGCCAGAGGTGCAAGGTAGTGTTCCTCTCCATTCTGGCTAAGGTCGGAGACTTAGTGAAGGGCTGTCGTTTACTTTCAACATGAGCATGGAGTTAGAGACTAATCACAATCTTTATGGTTTCTACCTTTTATATTTGTGGTGCATTCACTTGTTTAATCTCTCTGTAGCATGTGCCTTAACCATACTAGGCTGCCCTTTCAATTATATTAGGTAATACTGACAACTAGAGGCATATTTTCTAAGTTAAATTATATTTCAGATACATAAAAATATCAGTGATCTTCGTTTCAGGAGCTCTGCAGCAATTTCAACATATTTTAGAGCTTCTCAGTGCACAAAAGGGTGTAATTTCTGAAATTTATCCATTTCCATGGACTTCATTGCTTGGTTTTACTCTAAAAAAGTGTCACAAATTTGGCAGTTGAATGCCACTCTTTACTGTATTAAAACCAATGGTAATGCCACTCATTAGCAATCTTTAAACTTGGCAGCTATGAACTGCACATCTTTTCTCTGCTTTTCCAGTTCAGCCTACTTTTGCTCCTGGGAGGTATTTCACACCTTTTTCACAGCTGATCAAGGTTTGAGCACAAACTGAAAGTTGGCAGAGGATTATGGTTATTAGCCTTCTGAGAGTTCAGGCAGGTAAAGGGTAACTTTCTAAAAGTTATGTTGCCTTAATATTTATTAAAAAAATCTGATTTCACCACTGAATTGGATTAAAAATAGTGGGTCAATTATTTTTTTTAGCCGGTCCCTTTCCCAATATACAGTATTAGCATTTAATATTGCTTCCCAGTGTTTCTTTAGGGTCCAGTCAGCTTTCCTACAAGCCAGCCTTCTTACAGTGCAAATAACTTTTAGGAACTAGTCACTGTAAGGACATGCTAACTTTTTACAAGTCCTACCGTTAAATACCATGCACCTTGCCTTGTGGGCTACAAGTCTTATATAGGGATGACTAATATTGAAAGGAAGTGTTTTACCTGTCAAAAAAGGTTTACTTTAAAAGGTTGTAGTGCATATTTTGCACTGTTAGTCCGGTTACAATACTAGGCCTGAAGTAATGTTTTTACTGCCACTATAGTGCAACAGATGCTGCAGTCCACTAGTAGCATTTAATTTCCATTCCCTTTGTACGTTTTGCACCATATACTAGGGCCCTATAGGCAAGTTAAATATACCAATAAGGACTATGCCAATTTGAACATGTAAAAAGGGCACCACAGGCACTTTACTACTGGTTAGCAGGCGTAAAGTGCACAGAGTTCTAAAGAAAGCAAACATAAAGGATGCATCAGAAAGCGTAAAATCTGGAGTAGCCATGGGGGAAAGCTGATTTACTACACTAACTTTCGTCCTCCGAGGGCAGGTCAACCCTGTGTGGGAGAGGTCGAGAGGCCAGGATGCTAGGTGCAAACAGATCAGTGTGTGAAATACTCAGTGTGTGAGTCTGGGATGATCAGCATCAGCTGTGCTTGATCGTCCTGCACCTTTTCACAGGACTCTTGAGAAGAGTGGAATTTGTGGAAATGTGTACAACTAGCCTGTGACCAACGAATCCTGAAGGCATTTTCCAGGAAACCTTTCGGAGGGAGGTTACGGCACAAATCTAAAGACATTTCCAGCTGTGGGCAAGAGATCCATGCATAAACACCCAATCTGGAGAAAATTACAACTGTCACATCAGGTTTACTCAAAGTGGGCCAACTCCGCACGCTGTGGTGTAACTCACACTTGTGATCTTCACAGCAGAAATAACTCAGAATATCAACTCTCATAATGAGGCAGCTTGCAAGGTGTAACACTACTCAGAAAATACCCTTAATGGAGGCCTCAGCAGGCATGCCACTGGCGTGCTGATGGCCTGCCAAAGGCAAGCCCCACTGCGCCCATCCAGGCCTGGACCTCACCTAGCACCATGAACCCTATCCCTGCAGCCACCCGCCCACCCCTAGTCCACCAAGGAGCTCTGAGCCTTGAATCCTGAATGCCACAACAAATGCGGCACCATATCCCCTTGTGCTAACTAAGCACCCTTCACCTACCAAAACTGCTGCTTCTCCTGCAGCACTGAGCCACCATTCCACGCAGGGCCCCACTCTAAACCCACCCAGAAGGCCACAGTCAACCCAGGACCTCTCCAAGGTATCCTGCCCAATGCCTGATCCCTCTGCAAACATGCCACAGAAATCAGGGATATCATCACCTCTCTTTCACCAGACGTTGCCTTTTTCACCGAAACTTGGCTAAACCCCTCCTCAAACCCCGACATCGCCACTGCCACACCCGAGGGCCACAAGATCACACACCAAGACCGCACCAACAAACTCAGCGTGGGCATCACCATCATATTTAAGAACAACATTCGATGCATCGGCACCAATGACACCTCACTCCCCATGGAACACCTCAGTTTCTAACTACAAACTGATGCCAAAACTTCCCTGAAAGGCACCCGCGTATATCGACTCACAGTACCCTGACCAGCCTTCTGCAACGCTATCCCCAACATCACTGCACCACTAGCCATCAACTCCATCCACTACATTCTACTTGGCGACCTCAATTTCCACATCAGCAACCCCAACAATGCCAACTCCACCACCGGCCTTAAGAACCTGAGCAACATAGGCCTCACCCAACTAGTCAATGCACCCACACACAAGGCCGGACACACTCACAACCCCCCTCTTCACCTCCAGCAACAGTCACATTCACATTCAGCCACATCACATAACTCTCCTGGTCCACCACAGCATTGCCCACTACAGCAATGCGGCCACCCAACATACCATGACTAGGAACTACAGAGTCCATTACCGCAACTGGAGCAGAGTAACTGAATCACAGAGGATGCAGGCCCTCAGCTCATCCAACCCCAAGGCCTCATCTGACCTTGACCAGGCCATCCTGAACTTCTCCTCCTGGGTCACAGAATGTGCGACTCGGTTGCCCCACTTAAACCAGCCAGAACCAACCAAACATCTTCAAACAAAAGCTAGTGCACTCCAGAGCTCAGAGCCACCAAGTGCAGCTGCTACAAACTTGAGAAACAATGGCAATCCACCAGGAAACCCAGTGGCAGAACAGTCCACAAAGCAGCCCTCAGCAACTACCACCGACAACTCAAAGAGGCTAAAAGAGCAGTCGACACGACCCACACTGATTCAGAATCCAACCTCACAAAATAACTTTTCTAGTTAGTCAAAGAATACTCCAACCCTTCAGTCACAGAGAACACCATCCACCCCTCCCTAGAACTCTGCAACACCCTCTGAGACTACTTCCACAGCAGGATCGCCAACATATAGAATAACTTTGACCCCCAACCCACTATCTTCAACCTCAACTCTCTCGACTCCTCCCAGCACACACTAACAGTACGATTTCCACATGGGCACCGCTCACCACTCCAATCCACCGCAGCCATCATGTCATCCATTCACTCTGGGCACCCACCGACCCATGCTCTTACCACCTGCTCAACCGCGGAACCAATCACATCAGTACGGAACTCACCAGCATCCTCAACACTTCCATCACCTTGACAGTTTTTCCGGACAAATGAAAAGATGTGGAAATTAGCGACCCATCTCTCTACTCTCCTACCTGTCCAAAGTACTCGAGAAGGCCATCAATCAGCAGCTTACCAGCTACCTGGAAGAAAAAAAAACTACTGGAAACCTCCCAATCAGGTTTCTGTTCCAACCACAGCACTGAGATAGCAGTCACTGCCGTCACTAACATCAGAGCACTTCTCAACAGGGGGGAAACTGCCTGCCTGATCCTCTTTGACCTATGAGCTGCATTCCACACCATCTCCCACCACACTTTCGACAACAGACTCCACAGCTTCGGAATACCAAACACCCTCAAATGGATCGCCTCCTTCCTAACAGGATGCACTCAGAGCGTCTGACTACCTCTTTTCACCTACGCACCAAGAGCATCATTTGCGGTGTACCCAAGGTTCTTCCCTGAGCCCCGCTCTGTTCAGTCCCTATATGACCGCTCTGGCTGACATTAGATCCCACAGACTCAACATCATCTCCTACACAGACAATACTTGTTGGACATAAGCAGCTCTGTATTCATGTCTCAGACCTGCCACTGCAGTGTCTGTGTGTGCAGTTTTTACTGTAAATTCGACTTGGGAAGTGTACCCACTTGCCAGGCCTAAACCTTCCCTTTTCTTACATGTCAGACACCCCTAAGGTAGGCCCTAGGTAGTCCGAAGGGCAGGGTGCAGTGTATGGTTAAGGTAGGACATATAGTAATGTGTTTTATATGTCCTGACAGTGAAATATTGCTAACTTAGTTTTTCACCGTTGAAAGGCCTGTCCCTCTCATAGGTTAACATGGGGGCTACCTTTAAATCTGATTTAAGTGTAGATTCCCTTTGGGAGCGGATGGACATGTGGCGTTTGGGGTCTCTGAGCTCACAATTTGAAAATACATATTTTAGTAAAGTTGATTTTAAGATTGTGTGTTTGAAAATGCCACTTTTAGAAAGTGAGCACTTTCTTGCTTATACCATTTCTGTGACTCTGCCTGTATGTGGATTCCCTGTCTGGGTCAGTGTGACAGTTGGGCTGGTTGCACCTCGCACTAGACAGTGACACAAAGGGAGCTGGGGTGTAGTCTGAATTTCCTGATGAGCCATCTGTGCTAGGAGGGAGGGGAGGAGTGGTCACTTACACCTGAAAGAGCTGTGCCTGACCTCACACAATGCAGTCTCCAACCCCCTGGTGATTGTCTGGGGCCTGGCCTCGGCAAGGCAGGATTTCACATTCAAAAGAGACTTTACTTTGAAGTAGGCCTACTTCAAAGGAGAAATTGGGTATAAGAAGGGCACCCCAAACCACAGACTTTAGAAACCCTTCTGGAAACAAGAGGAATCTCTGCCTGGAGAAGAGCTGAGAAGAAGAGCTGCCCTGCCTATGACTGTGCTTTGTGGAGCTAACCTGCAATTGCTGCTTTTGCCAGAGTAAGAGGGCAAAGACTGGACTTTGTGTGCCTTCCATCTTGAAAAGAAATCTCTCCAAGGGCTTGATGTAAGAGCTTGCCTCCTGTTGTTTGAAGTCTCAGGGACAGCATAGACTTCTCTCTGCCAGCACCTGGAGTCTCTGGAGAGACTCATACTCTGCCCTGCTCTGCCCTGAAAGGAGAAGCTGGCAGCCTAAAGAGAAGGAAATCCACGCAGAGAGCGCTATGCAGGGAAAAGATAGACGAGACTCCGATCTGCGGCTAAAGAAACGACGCACCGCCAACTCTGCAGCTGAAAATCGTCACTCGCCGGAAAAGCGACTGAAGAATCACCCACGGAGCAGGAGAAACAACGTGCAGCACCGCTGATGGGGGCTGGGAGATCGCAACCCGCGCTGCGTGGTTTTCGGATCATCATGCAGCTAGATTTCCGACGCAAGTACCGCTGGGCGTGTAAAAACAACGCAAGGCCTGTCCGGACCCGACAGTGCTGACCAGATTGACGCATCGCTCTCCTGCAGAGAGAAGGAATGACGCGCCCGACCCGACGAAAGGATCCTGGAAGCGAGAAAGTTTCGAGGAAAAAGAGGGTTTCACATTCCTATGGCCCTTTTTGTGAAAAAATCTTCAGGGAGATCAGTACTTCTTGAAGGACTTACCTGAAGGAAAGGGGAATGTATCAGCATAGCCCTGCATGCCTTGGCCAAAAATAGCTTGGTCTCCGACTCCCTAATGGCCTCAGTGTGTATAAAGGAACAGGAGTCACAGGCCAAGGGGTTGTGTTCATATTCAAGACACAACATGCAAATGTTATGTGGATCTGACAAGGACATCACCTACAACAGGATTTAATCTGTGAAATTTTAGGAGATATTTGACCTTGTCACTGAATAAAACAGAGTAATTATGTTGGTGAAACATCAAGAAGGACTCCAGACACGGATGAGGTGTGAAGAACAGGAACTGACAAGGGTTGGCACCTCAAATTCCGATGTGGTCACATCTAGGGAAGGCAAAATTGCGGCTGAGGTCACATGGTAACATCTGTAGAGACAGAAAATATATGGCTTGGCATTTTTTTTTATCCAGTCTACCAAATGAATGAAATTCATAAAGTGAGGAATCTGCAGGAAGGGTTTTCCATCAGAACTAACCAACAACACTGACTTGGGCACTACTGTGAGATGATCTGGATATGCGTCAACTGAGCTGGAATTCAAACCAAACCATGAAAACATTTTCAAACCAGTCCCATATAGTGCTGTGTGCGTGAGCAAGCCTGGCCCTTGCCTGGTTCTCTTCAGATTCTGAAGGGAGTGACGAAACAAGAAGAGAATAGAAGTGGCAATTGAGAGACAACAAATGGTGCATTTCGTAGCTAACTTTTTCAAATATATTAGCCAAAAGACTCTAAGATTTATACGTACTTCAGTATCTTTCACAGTGCATCGGAGCAGAAACATAAATTTAAAATTTGGTCACGCAATATAAGCCCCACTACTGTTCATGTGACAATTTACAGCCTGTCAAAATGTGTTGTGCTGCCAATACAATGTTAGTAACATTCTAAATACGCCAGCCTCTCAGGTGTGATGACAGATACTCCAAATGCCCATGCATCTCCCCTTGACAGGACACATTGGACTGTGCCAAAGCGCTGCCAACAGCGCACTGGGTGCTGATCGGGATGTAAAGGTCGGCACTACCTACCTATAATACATACTACCCTGTCAAGTTACAGTAGTATCCACTTGATTTGATTACAGGTACTACGTTGATGTTCAGTTAAAAAAGCAAACATAGCCATGGCAGTTCCTACACTGGCCATATAAAAATGTTTACAAAAAAAACATTGTAGAGATATATGTTGCATCACTGATGTACCACAACCATAGTTACCTGTGTAGAAAGACCACTTTTGGGCCAGAATCCATACTGCCCCTAATGTAAAGGTAGAATCCACAGTTCCTCCGTAACCACAGAAATGCAATCATGCACATTTCCCTGATTTCTACAACACAAATGTCATGCAAAGGTTTACAGTAGCCATGAATGTACGCTTCGCCGTCATGTCAGAAACAAAATCCCCTGATGTCTAAAATCCAAATTCAATGCAAGTATCATTACCAGGATGCTACTAACCACAATGTCCAACCCCCCCTCCCCACCTCATAGTCCCAAATACAGGCATGCGAAACAGCATGTATGGGTCTATGGATGTATGCAATTGGATCTGCGGGGGCATCTGTGTGCTGCTCAGCATGATCTTGCACAACTAGGCAGCAGCCTGCACTTCATTCTTTCATTTTGGAGCACTGCATTTAACTCCTGCAGAGAGGCAGAGTGGGTCATCAACAGATTCAATCTTCTCCACAGAGCGGTAGCAGTTTTACAGCTGTCTTGATAAATTATCCTGGGTAAAGCAAGCAACATGTAATACATACTGTTTGGAGTTAGGGGACCAAGTAGGCTGTTCAGCAAGGGATGAGCAGTGTCATTTTTTCAAAGCTTGATTTCCAGCTTGGAACCCACCAGGAAAAGCCAGAATACCCAAATGGGCAGTACAGAGCTCTGAGCCAGATAGTATTTGACTATAAATGCCTTATCTCCTTTAGAACGTAATTTAAACCCTGCTCAACTGCCAAACATGTTGTTGGCACAGGAATATACCCTGCAAGGAGAACAGGCATGTACCACTGCTGCAAGTGTCCAATTGTTTGTGAAAGTGGTATCCTGACTTTTTTTTTTTAATTGGCACAGTTATCATACTGTTCTAGCATGGGACCTGAGGCATAGGCTTGTCCCTGGTAATGTGAAGTCCTGAATCTGCTTATATACCTTGAGGGAAGCACAAAATATGCTTTCATCCAGGCCATAAGACTACTGTCCACGCCCTTGGTGCATCACCTAAAGCAAGGGTGCTAACATAAAAGATTTTGTGACTCAGTAGTGTGGCTAGACCTTTTTCTCTTCGTCAAGGAGAAGGTAGTCCACACTCACCTCTTGCGTAAAGTTCCAGTGTTATGTGACTGCCAGACCCTTGCATTGACAACCTACTTGTGTGTCCTGTCTGTGTCCAATGCGGGATATGGTTGATAGCAGAGTATTGTATGTGGGAAGAGGCTGAAAACTGGGGCCAGCGGGTTCCATTTTGGATGGTCCCTGGTTTAACATGGTCTGGGGAGCTGTATCCCCTCCATCTTTTTCCATGGAAGTGTACTGACAGTATACCTGTGGCTAAAGGGAGGAGGCCCAAACAGTGAAAAGAGACAGGCTCCCATTAGGAATTTAAAGAGGCCCTTGTTGGTGAAGGGCTGAAGGTTAGGTCTTTTTGAATACTACAGTTTGGTAGATGCTAGGAGTGGGACTGAAGTTGCTGTTGCTTAAGACTGGGAAACGTCTTGGCAGCATCTGTGCTTTTGTCTGGTTGTGATTGCACCTGTCTGTTATCCACCTTCTTGAGGAAGTAGAGCTCTCACAATTCACTCTGCCCTTGTTTTGGATACTCATACCTAGGGCCAGCATCACTGCTACTTGCTGTGAGAGCCATTACCTTGCACAAAGATTGTACTTGAGAAACACACAGGAAATGCCATTTGAAAGAGATGCAATCCAATCTAATACTGAAACCTTAGACAGTCGATATACATCCTCTGTATAGAAAATGTTTATAAAAGTGAGACCTAAACCACCCCAATCTGTTTCAGTTCCAAGTCCTTCATGACCAAGGAAGGGAGTGCTTTGCAGAGTTCTTGAAGGTCTACTGTGTCAAAATGGCTGGTGAGTGGACAACAGTGTAAGCCTGCCCTTTCTGCTGGAGGAGCTGCAAGTCTGCCCAGAGCATAGACTCCTGTTTGCTTAAAGAGAGAGTGAGTGTGCTCAGGATGTTCCCACCATGGGGAATAGCCGGAGAGTGTGTGTGACTGACAAGGAGACAAGGAGTGAAGCCAGGAGTGGCCCTATGCAGAAAGTGTCCTCCAGAACCTCTACATAGCTCTGGTCATGAACCACATTTAGAACATCAACACTTCTGCAAAAATCAAGTATTGTGTGTGACCAGCAGCTTGTTGTGACAGGAACTGGTGCTGCTGGAGTCCATACACTTAGTCAACACCTGGGTGGGTGCCCTGATAGGCCCGGAAGACTAACTGCCTCATCACAATGCTTAGATCGGCCCAAAGGCTGTAGCTGCCATATCAGAGCCTTGTCTGTATCCAGTCCAGGGAGGCCGCAACTGCCAATGACAAGAGCTCCTACACTGAAATCTTCATCTCATCAAGTGCCAAGTGAGGCTGACGCCGTGGCCCTAACAAGTCAGAAGAGATGCCAGAATAGCAACTTTGCTGCACAAGTCCATTTCGCGACAGCTCAGACAGGTCGCAACATCAAGATGTATATAAACGTACTGCTCAAGACTGAATGAATTAGAAATTGAGTATTAGACCGAGGTCTGCAGAACAAACAGAATGTTTACGAGTTAACACAAAGAGGTAAAAAATGAAGGGTACTGTTCAGAGCACCTATGCCTTCGAGGTGACTGAGTGAACCGCACCTGTACCTAATTAGTGTCTTATGCCAAATTATATGTTACCTATTCCAGATACTGGTGGAACTCCTTTAGCGGAGGGAGGATACTGAAGGCATCAGACACAGGACTCCATCTCAGTGTCAACATCAGGGCAGTGCGCGCTCTACGGGCGACTAGAATGCAAAAACCCAGCACGTAATTTATGCATTGTGCTGATATACTGTTGTTTAACCTTTTGCATTGCAGAGTTTAATCCTGAAGACTTATTTTCAAGGTGCTTATAAATACTGTTCATTTGCAATGTATTGCTGCAGGCTTTCAGAGTGTGTCAGGGTGTGGTCCCTTTCCAGGGCCTTCTAGAAGCTTTCCCTGCAGCATGACTGGGTGTGGTTTGTGGGCTGGGCCAAGACACTATATAAGGGAGCAAGCCCAGCTCCACATGCTCACTATTCAGAGGGCCCAGTGCAGAGCAGCAGCAACTTCCTGAGCTCCTGTTCCGGAGGCCTACTTTGATCTTCCAGGCCTTGCCCTTTCACTTTGTTGGTGATTCTTGATCAGGGTGGTAAGACGGAGGTCCGGCTGGGCCCCCGATCCTGTTCTCGAAAGCTTTCGAGTTCTTGGTTCTAATTTGCATGATATTAATTTCTTGTGTTTAATCCATGTTACTCATTGTTCGCTACCATTTCATGGCATTTACAAGGTAGCATTCGAATCGGAAAGATGCGCGATTCATTTCTTGTGCTTAATTCAGGTTATTCATGGTGCACTACCATTTCATGGCATTCTCATGGTGGCATTCAAATCGGCAAGACGCGCAATTCATTTCTTGTGCTGAACTCATGTTACTCATTGTGCGCCATCATTTCGTGGCATTCACATGGTGGTATTCAAATTGGCAAGACACGCAATTCGTTTCTTGTGCTTAACTCATGATGTTCATTGTGCGCTACCATTTTATGGCATTTACTTGGTGGCCTTCAAATCAGCAAAACGCGCGATTCATTTCTTGTGCCTAATTCATGGTATTCATTGTGCGCAACCATTTCATGGCATTTACAATCTCTTGTGGAAATCCGCAATGTGCGCAATTCATGTTCCTGCATTTTAAGAAACTAAAGTGATAGAATTCTAGATGTTGTATTGTATGTGCATAATAAGTCCCTTAAGTACAATTCCCATGGTGTTATAGAATCAATTCAGATTATTTTCTTGTCCTCATGCAAAAGACTATGCTTGAATTTGAAAATGTAATTCTAGAAGGTTCTGATGTTTTTTAATCCACGTGTAACATTTCATTGAGAGTTCATTGGAAAGTTGTATTAATCCTTCTTGATTCCTTCACAGGTAATCAGACATTTTGAGGCCTAGTTATTTAGTCCATGTTTAAGTTATCCATGTTTCCAGTAGGCCAATGCTTAGAACCATAGTCTAGTAATGATTAATATGAGATAATCTGTAAATTATTTGTTTTAACCTTTTTGCTTCCTACAGGTCTCCTTCCCAGCTGTTCCCTACCTAATCCCCTTTTCCCCACTTGGACTCTCTTAGACTCTGTGACATTCTAATCAGAGTATTGGAGCTGTCTTGTGGTGGACGTGTTGGGAACATGCGTAGACCCAGAGGATCTGGTAACTCTGACACTCAGTGCCTCATTTAATTAATTGTGCCGGTTTGTATTACTTTATGTTGTGTAATTAAAGTAATTTCTCTTTTTTAATAGATAAGCACTGGGCTCCACAAAAACTTCTGGTGTCAGTTGGTCAAGTGTTGAGTTTCGAGCTCTTACCCATGGCCCCACAAACAATACTTCCTTGCGAAGACTTTGCCCCATAGTCCTCACTACCCTTGGAGTCGACTGAAAGAATGGCATATCCAACCCAGTTTGAAGAGCCATAGCAGGATGGACACCAGTGACAAACAACTCCAGCCACCAAGTCAGGGTCTCAATAGACAATGTCTGTACTGTAGCTCCCCAAACGCGGTCTGAAAAATGCTTCATCGGCTAAAAAATTTTACAAAAGTTTAACTAGGGGGGGGGGGGGAGGACAATCTCTACTCTATCCAGGTACTTCAATCATATCCAGTTTGCACACAATGGACTAGAATGTCTCCTCCGCATATCCTCTCCATAAAATGTATTTAGGTTTTAACCAATTTGAACCAAATGAACTAATTTGAACTAATGCTATAGTTGAACTATGTTTTAGAAATGTTGTTGGGATGGGGATGTCCCTGTATGATATACAGTAGACATCCCTTACCCAGCATGTCCAAACTGCATATACCAACAACCCTGTTTTTTTTATTTTTAGTCATGCCACATACTAATCCTGTGTGCACGCGTTGACCTAGGCTAGATTTTTTTTAGAATACGTTTTCAACTCACCTAGTTCTGAACTGGTAGGGGTGCACCAAGCAAAACCCCATATTGACTGGTGAATGCTGTCCCTGTAATTTTTCACATGTGAATCACAGTGGTGCCAGCAAACCATGGGTGGGGAATTACAGTGACAGGCTTGTACCTCTCAGACATGAATATGCACATATAGGTCCATTCATCTACGTTCCATCTAATGAACCCAGAATACTGAATGACAACATCACGTGTGTTATACAGGTTTGTGTATGCTAGAAGCAGTTGAGTGTCATGCAGCAGGGTTGCAGGCCCATTTTGGAAGCTCAAGGCTTGGGCTACAGTAAAAGATGAGGGAGAGAGGTTGCTTTTCTCCAGACAGCATAAATGTGTTGCTGCATCGTCTGGATAGGAAGGCAAGCGACAGACATTATGGCGCGGAAAGAGGAAATAGGCTTTCCTTAGAAGTGCCAGGGCCCTCCAGAAAATGGGTCAGGAAATGAGTATGCAGCTGCCATTTGGTGGTTGGCAGGAGGTACAGTGAGGTCTGGTAATATCTGTTGCTAGGGAAAGTAGTCCGTTGAAGGGGTAGAGATTCATACCACTATTCCTGATCTCTGTGAGAAGGGGTCGTAAATACCCGAGTGCAGCCGGCACTTTTGTGGTGGGTACTCCACCTGGACACTGGCATGCTGGGCACTGTATCCTTGTGGACAGAGGCCAGGTCTGGAAAGTGACCTGATCAGGACACATGAGAGTAACCGACCAAACAGGTCCCAAGGAAGCATACCTGGAATAGACATCCTCCGTCTGCGAAAGTGATGGGAGCCAAAACTTGCTGATGCTCATTGTTGTGGTCTCTTCTACTGAGTAAGTGGTACTCCAGGGAATACTCAGGAACTACTAAACAGTCAAAGGTTGGTGTCACACTGACAACTAACTCCCTGGAGAAGAGTGAATGTCACCTGGAATCCAATCTGAAGGTAGAAATACTGGACTGACTTGAGTGTCAGGATGTCCTGCCTGTGACCGAGGGGATGAAGCACCAACCCTACAAGAGAAACTGATAGTTGCAGGGACCATTGTAACTGACCCGGTCATACGGTCTGTACTACAGAGCATTGCTAAGCGTCTGCACTAAAGGAATCACAGTGCTGATATACGGGGCAATGTGATATTCACTATTTATCCACATCATAGTTACCGTGTTGCCATGACACCTGTAGCTGTGTGTCAAAGTGGTAGCTCCGATGGAAGCCAGGATAATTGCCTGCTGGAGGCCCATATGCCACATAAGAAGACCATGTGACAGCAGCATTGCCAAAGCATGCTGATGGGTTAGGACCAGTCTTGAAGGTCAAGTGAGATGAGAGGTTCCCCTGGGGTGCACTGTGAAGAATCACGGTCAAGTCTCAAGGCATTGCATTCCGAAGATAGTGCCCGGTGACCACTGAACTAAAGAATGGTCACCTGCCGGTATTTTGTCATTGTGCCCTAGAAGGAGCACCAAATACTCAATGGAGTGAGTCATGGCGAAACTGACAGTACGCTTCGCTGCTGCCATGGCTCTGTGTGACGCATTGCGTGGCTGACTAACATGCATCTCCCTGGAAGTGTGTGTGCTGACTGGAAGCTCACTGTTACCGGTGAGGTCCAGTTGCCACAGGAGGTCTGAGTACGGAAGCTCCTATGAACTGAATAAGAGTCTGAAAAGTCCTACGCAAAACACACTGAATGATAAGATTAAACAGGGTGGGTGAAAGGGGGGTAGCACGAGCTGACTCATAGGTTGTACCTTGATCTATGGACCTGGGGTGGTTGGTCCAGAGATCGAATTGTATGTTTTATGTTACATATAGAATTATATTTTTTCTGTGTAAGAAATTTCTTGGCTAAACATTGATCTTATTGCACTGCTGGGGGTGGGGAGGGGTGATTAAAATGCCTAGTATTCCCACGCTAACCTCCCAGAGAAGCCTGTGAATCCTTACCGCTGCTACAGCTGAGAGTAAAATGCAGAAAGGGTTGTACTTGGCCCCAGTTTGCAGAGCCATAGTAGGGCGGGCCAAGTGACAGCAGTGGTAAAAGACCTCAACCCCTCAAAATTGTCACAACTTTGTCTAATTAATTGAAAATCTCATTGGGTCTGCCCCAGATCTCCTTGTCAAATTTTCTTTAAATCCTTTCCAGTTTATGTCATATTTACTCCATTTGCCCACAAATGTACTGAAATTCAACATCTGCCATAAATGTTGCTAAAACAGATCTTTAGGGCAAACCCATTTATAAAAACTTTAAAATCATAACTAGCCCTGACCAATGTTACTATTCTAATGTATAAAATGCAGAATTTCCACGATTTTTAAGAAACACGGTCCCAAAATAGTGCAAACCTGGGCCACTGTTTTTTGGTGACCGTGCGTGACATTTCTTAGATCTACTTCGATCGTGGGAGGGGTGTGCTCAAGTCCTACTTTATGCAGATTGGTGTGCTAGGCCTCTCCGCGGATTTGAGCCCTTAGATAATTACACTGCTCCAGAGAGGGGATGAGGGGAAAACTTTTCTCCCTCATTTCCTTTCCTATCCACTCTCGGCATTGGTACCCAGTCCTTCGCTTTCCGCTCAGCTAAGCATAAAAGATAAATAGAACAAAAAAAAAAAAAAAAGAGAAAAGAAAAAGCCCCCTGGGGTCAGCAGAGAGAAGGGGACGATCCATCATACAGCCGACTTGTTTTCATTTTCCCAGGACACTAGAGAGCACGGAAATCACACAACCCAAAGCACAGGAATGCTTTGTCAGCGTTGATTTCCCAGCCAAAATTGAGCTTCGTGGGAATGCAACAATTAGATGCTTTCTGCAGGAACATTTCACAATAAACATACCCCGCCCCTCCATGATTTTTTTTTAACTCGCCCCAATGCCTTTTTTTTTTTTTAATTAAAGGGAGGGAGGGGGTTCCTGCCAGAACTATTCCCGAGTTCTTTTAAAAGAACTAACAGAGTAGGAAGTGAGAACCAGAGATGTGAGCTGAGTTGGGAGCTTAAGGAGAGGGCATAGAGCAGAATGAAGATAGCGGGAGAAAAGGTCAGATAAGGAGGAGGGAGTGGGAGAAGGGAACAGGGTGGAAGAGTAAAAAGGGGAGGAAAGATTAAAGGAGCAGAGCTAGTTTGGAGAGAAAACAGAGTGAATGGGAGCTCAGTGAAAAACGGAAGTACGGGAAAGGTTGACGGGTCAATAGAGTAAGTGGGAGGAAGAGGGAGAAAACTACGAAGGAGAGATCGGGTGAACAGCATATGAATGGCATGTGAGCAGTGCTTTTAATGGAAATCTAAAAGTGCGGGTACTCACTATTCAGAGTACCTTTATGCTCCTGAAAAGTGCTGGTACTCTCCAATTAAACATATTGCAGCAATGCTCAGAAGTGCAGGTACTCTCCCTTTCAAATTAAAGCAGTGCATGTACTCAGTACCAGCAGTACCTGCCCATTTAAAGCGCTGCATGTGACAGACTGTAAAGATGAGTGACAGAAAGTGCTGAACGTTGAGAATGTCCCTTGGATGATGTCTTCTGCCTTGCGTGCCTGAACTGCATGCCTGTGATCCTGTTTTGGTCATTGCGTGCACACTAATCCCCAGTGGCATAACAAAACTCGATTGGGGCCCCCTGCAAAGTACCTGGAAGAGGTCCCCTTCCGCCCCTGGACTCAGGAGCCTGCCGCCCCTGTACAGTGTTCTAACTCGAGGGGGGTCCTTGGAGATCAGGGACCCATCCGGCACCACAACTGTAGTTGGTTTCAAGAGTGGAGCGCTGTGATGTCAGTGAATTATAAGTCAGGCTTTTTTACCTGCAAGACATAAATGAGATCCCACTAGCCAAGTTGTCTAAAGTCCGTTGCTCGTAATGAACCTGGAATCTGAAACATGACATCCCATGCACTGTGCATGTATGCTAGAAGCAGCAGTGTGCCATGCAATGCATTGTTCTGTGCATTAGCGCCAGAAGCAGTAGTGTGCCATGCAGGAGTGTTGCATGCCTGCAAGGTCCATTTTGGTAGCACACAACCACACAAGAAGGTGGAGAGGTTGGTTTTCTCTAGATAATGTGTATTGCTAGAATCTCCTAGCTAGGAGAGAGATCTACAGACATTTTGATGAGGAAAGAGGAGACAGAGCTGCTAACGTGAACTTGGTGAAAGGCTGATCAGACCTCAGTTCATCTACACATCAGGTATGAAACATACACAAACTCACCAGGTAGTACCTAGACCAATGTCTTCTGATTCAGGTTGTACAGGGACGGCCTACCCCAGCTGGACAAAGTGAGCTCCATCTCTCATAGACAACTCACACCACCAGCACCAACATTTTTTGTAAACAGATATTTTCAGCTGCTTCAAAATGACTTTAGAAGGGAGGAGTGTGGGAGAAAACACTGTGTTCAGCAGACAGTTTCAGATGAAGGTTCACTGTGATTGTTTGGAAGTCTGGCTCTGGCTGTCTGCAGGGCCATAGCCATGAGGGTGATGGTTAATTTTGTAGACCTGGTGGGGCCGGACACCCCTATAATAATAATTGCAGCGCAGCTTGAAATGCATTTCAGTCCCTGCACCTTCACATTCGATCATTTACTTTAGACTTCAGTGTACAGTTTTATGTTTGAGAGCGGTATAGGGTGGGCAGGGCTATGCCAATTGACATGGATTTCTAGGTCTGACTTGACAGTGTAACTAGCGTCTAAATAAAGAGTTTTCAGAGTACTACTGAGAGAGGGGCCTAAGCTCCACTCACACATTGGTTCTCCTGAGTACATGATTTAGTTGGGCAGTGTTTGTGTGCTTCCACTGAAGGACTTGCTGTATTGCACTTTTTGGCTTGGGCCAAAGCTTGTACTTGAGGCAGCAGGACTGAGTTGGTGATGAGGGCAAGCCAATAATCACAGCTACACAACTGATCTGTTTGCTATTAAAATATGACCAAGGCACTAGGCCTGATGTATTTATTGTGAAAACCATAAGTCAAATTCAATAGGTATTTTAGTGTGGATTGTTATACTCGGTTTTAAAGTCTACAGTTAGGAATTGTAATAAATGGAATCTCGCAGATTACCAAAGCAGGCAATGATTTGGGGTTGGTTTCCCCATGTGACAAATCGCTAATATAGAAGGTTTTCTATTTGAGAAACCTTGTTAGGCCTTCTTAGGAGAGGTATTATTTTGTACTTAGCCAACTGTAATTTTGTATACCCATCTAACTTTATGACTGTGTCTGATGGTTGCCTTGAGGAAAAGTTTATCCAGTGCCTCGACGGAGCTGCCTTCCCCCCTCCCCCCACCCCAAACACCTTGAGACCCTAACAGGTGATTAACCGCTCGCTATAAGAATTCTGATCGATTTACCTAATTGGTTCACTTGGAAACATGTCCAATACCCACAGGTCTGGACTGCTTTTTATGAAACATTATGACAAAGGCAGTTGGTCTAGTTTATTCATTGTGAAAATAATTTGTTAAAACCAGTGAGATTTTAACAGTTGGTTATCACATTATGGAGCAAGTCTATAGACCGGTATTTTGTTACATGCAATCTCACAGATTACAATAGCAGGCAAAGGTTTTGAAAATGGCCACCCACTCTAACAAACCTTGGGGAGTTTTACTGTGAGGATTCTTCAAATGGCCCTTTTGAGAGGGGATGAATATTGTTTTGCAAGTGGTATTTTCATACACATTCGTAATTTTACAACTGTATACATGGTGGTTGCCAGTTTACGTGCACTTGAATAGACGGGAGTTGAGTAAGATGTTAAGTCAATGGTAAAGGGTAAAGGCTTCATCATTTCACTGGGGAAAGTCATGCCAGATTTCATAGCTTTGGTCTATTTACTATGAAACGTTATGAGAAAGCCAGTGAGCCTGATCTACTTACTGTGAAAACCATATGTCAAAGACAATAAATAGGCTTTTAAGGATTAATTGTTATTACACTGTTCTGAAGCCTGTAGGTGGGCATTATGTTGCATGGAATTTCACAATTACCATGGTAGGCAAGGGTTTTGGTGAGTCACTGAAACAAACAGTAGAGATGGACAACAGGCAGTACAATAATTCTTGTAAGGCTCTTTTAGGAGATAGAGTCTTTTGCTTTGCCAACTATAATTTTGTATACATTTGTATTTTTGTGACCATATGCCTGATGGTTGCCTTGCGGAAAGCTTACGCTTAGTACAACAGCCTTGAGCTGGTTATGGTGACAAGCCAGTAATAAAGGCAATAGGCCTGATTGTTCATAATGCAAAGTTATGGTAAAGGCAGTAGGGCCTGGCATACGGATTGTGATATATATATATTAAAGGCAATAGGCATTTAAGGGTGGATGGTTTCTAATCTGAATTAAAGGCTATAGATAGGTCATATGGAATCTCACAGATTACCTCAGTGGGGGGGAGTTTTGGTGTCAATTACTCCTTCTGACAAACCATGGGTCTAGAAGATTTGCACTACCAGAATCCTTGTTGAACCATATTAGGAGAGAGAGTATTTATTTGCTAAATGTAATTTCATCTACATTTGCAATTTTATGACAGTTGCCCAATGGCTGCCTTGAAGGGACAGTTTATGCTCAGTACATTAAGCATGAGTTGGCTATGGTGATAAGCCAATTATAATAGCTATAGGCTTGATTGATGTGCAAGGAAATGTTATGCCAGATGCCACAGGCCTGGCCTGTTTATTATTAATAGCTATTACAGTGGCAGTCGGCCTGGCGTATTTATTGTGAAAAGCATATAGTAAAAAGGCCTCCAACAATGGATTGTTATCACATTATGTTATAGGTGGCAGAAAGGTACCTTGTTAAAAGTAAGCTCATTGGTTATCATGGCAGGCAAGGGTTTTGATTATGTCACCCACTCTGGCAAACCCTGGGAGTAGTGTGTATATATATATATATATATATATATATATATATATATATATATATATATATATATATAGACACACACACACACACACACACAGACACACAAATAAAATGGTTGCCAGCTTTTGCACACTTCAGTAGGCCTGTGTAATATATAGTATGGCCAGGACAGCGTGTGTTTGTTGTTTTCTGCCATCATTTTATTACTATATACATTTGTTGAGTGACTTTTTGAAATTTATTCACATTGCCTTTATGAATTTCTTTTTCAATAAATGGAGTTGACGATTCTTCATACAAATTAATTTCGAACTGTTTTTCATTATCTACTTTCCACAATCTCCTGGATATTGTGCAGCCATTTGGTGTTGAAATACTACGCACCGTTTTTTGAAATGTATTGTTCCGCGCTCGTTCGGTACGCGGCTTGGCTAGCACGCTGTTTAGAGGGCGCTTGATACATTTTAATCAGACCAACTTTGAAGAGGACGTTCACACTGCACTGCGCTGGTGTTTCACATTGTTTTCCCTCCTGTGGGATAATCGGAGTTGCTGAAGGGAGTTGGAGGACTTCCCCTAGGTAAGGAGGATTTCCCACGGGGTGGTTTAACAGGATTGATTGGTAATTTACTAACGTACAGCTCAGATGGACTATTGTAGTCATTTATTTGAAATATCCGTTGGAAATTCAATTTACTATGCTGCGAGTTCGTGTGACTTTTTTGAAGATAATGATTGAAAATTCACGTCGGCTCCTTAAACAATATTTCACACGCTGTCCCGTGGTTCATAGCTCCAGTCGTTTTGTGAAATATTAAATAACACACTTTGTCTATGCCATTTATATATTTTTTATACTCCTGAATATATGATTTTTTGGAGGAGCAGAGATTCTTTTTGATTCTTTGGAATTTTTTGTATTTACGGAGTTTTGTTTTTTTCTCGTTTTTTCCTCGTTTTTTTTTTCTTTTACTTTTGCTTTTTGGAGTCTCTGCATTTTGCGATGGGTGCTCCTTTATTAAGCTGAGCACATGCATATGCTTTTACATTAAGGACTCCAATTTACGGTTGCTCTTCTTTTTTGTGTGGCCTTAAAATCTCAGTATTTTGACGAATACAGTTCAACATGGCCAATCGAAGGGCATTATGGGAACAAGCAGCTGTTACCCTATTTGATAATGCTCATGGGACATCGACAGTTACAATTCCTCAAATTCGTACTGTATCCAACATTATTTTTGAATTGGAAAAGGCACGGATCCTAGAATTGAAAAAATGACCTCGTTGACCAAATATATAGAGAATGGTAGTGTACCACGAGGTCTAAGGATCTTAATTTTGCCCACCCTTGGTGACATGGATCCCGATTTACTTGAGCAATGGAGATCATACACAGCTGATTGCTCTGTCAAATTGATGGATACTCTGATTACTCAAGCTAAACGACGTGTGGAGGAACAGACACAGAAGATTGAGCAGTTAATGAAAGAATTGGAAAAAATTGTCAATTTACAAGAAATACAACAATTAATGGTGAAAATGGAAGAACGTATAACAAAGAAAGAGGATGAAATTAAAACCCGTAAATCTTCAAAATTTTATAGAGACAAAAAAAGATTATGAATTAGGAAGAATCTATACTTTGGCGCGAAAATATAATACTCTTAGAGCGCAAAACAAGATCAATACAATAGAAAGTTCTAATGTGCAGTCGAATTCTGTAGATGAAAGTTCGGACTTGAGCTCATCGGCTGATGAAGCTTCTTCCAACAAATTGGATTTTCACTGGGAAATGCGACGATTGTAACTAGTGACACCACAATCAAACAGGAACAGAGGACGAGGTCGAGGAGGCACAAGACGCGGAGTGGGAAGAGGAAGAAATTACAAACCTCAAGACTAGAGGGAGTTTCTCAGTTTGACAATTCCAATATTATTGTGAATATTTCCAAGGTTAATTTGACTCGGAATCAAGAACGCATTCTCAATTTAGGGTTGAGTTTCTGTCCGAATGTGCATTGGGATTATGTTGATACACGAATAGAATTATATAAATTCACACTTAAATTACGTCTAATGAAGCATTTTTCCAATAAGGCACAGGTAAATCAATCAGTGTCAAATATTAATGTGGTTCATTTCTCTGGGTTTCATATCGATGATGTTCCCGATTTAGTTGAGATTGGTGATCTAATCAGTACAGATGATGTTATTGATGGCAAAAGAGGTACTGACAAGGAAATTTTGAAAACTATGGGATTTACAGTTGATCACACTATCACCAGTGCACTGAAACCCTCTAGTAGATTCAATCCACAGCTACCCAGCGGCAACCTAATGGACACTTTTTATGAATTGGTAGTCAATGACATTGATCATTTTCGCAATAACTGGAATTGTAAACAATTGAAGAGAACTAATTTTTCAGCTAAGGATTGGAAAGATTTGATTGAGCTCAAATCTAATTGCACTATTATCATTAAGCCCTCTGATAAAGGAGGCAATATTGTGATTATGGCTGTTGAGAGTTATACCAGGAAGGCTTATCGCCAATTATCCAATAGGGAGCACTATGAAAAATTAGGTGCTAATCCCACTATTGAATATCAAACTACATATTTGGAGATGTTGTATACATGGCGTATAGATGGCCTCATTGATCAAAATGAATATCTCTACTTAAAAGTTGAATTTCCTAAAATTCCATGCATTTATTTCTTACCAAAAATTTATAAAAATAAGAAACTTCCCCTATGGTCGAGCAATTGTGAGCATTAATTCCTCCCTCCTAGAGAACACCTCACATTATTTGGACCTTTTTCTATGTCCCTATGTAACTGAATTGCCTTCATAGTTGCGGGATACAAATGACTTCCTATCTAAAAGACATAATATTCCTTGGCAATCTAGTTTCTTATTGGTCACTATGGATGTAACCTCCCTCTACACTTCAATCATGCATGAATATGGCATTCAGGCCTGTAGACATTTTCTAGGTACCCGCAAAATTGAATTTTTCCAACATACTAATATGCTTCTGACCATATTAAGAGTCTGTCTTACCCACAATGTTTTTCTATTTGATAATGAATATTATCTTCAGAAACAGGGGACAGCAATGGGAGCTTCTTTTGCTACCATCTACGCGAACCTGTACATGGGTTGGTGGGAAAAGGAAATAGCTTGGTCGGATGCCAACAAGGACCACATGGAACGAGTTGTTCTGTGGGTCAGATATATTGAAGACCTTTTTCTCATTTGGGATGGTGACGAACATTCTTTGGTACAATATGTCAATACACTCAACAACAATGACTTTAACATTCATTTGAACCTAAAATACAGCACTTGTACCATTGAATTTTTGGATGTTCAGTTAACTGTCCACAATGAGACTTTGCAGACAACTATATTCCACAAACCAACTGCATGCAATTCCAACCTCATGGGAATAGTGGTCATCCCAAAGCTCTAAAATGGACCAGTCCTTATAGTCAATTCTTGCGGGCTCGCAGGATTTGTTCTGACGATGAATGCTTTAATACTGAAATTGCAAACATGACTCAAAGATGTTTAGACAGAGATTATCCTTGGAAGATCCTAAATGATGCCCATCTGAGAGTATTAAATATGTGCAGAGAAAAATGACTCTTTAAATCGGGAGACACAGAGGATATCTTCCAAGAGAATAGATTTCCTCTGAGGCTGTTTCTGGAATTCAAACTACAACACTCTGAACTAAATAACATTATATGAAAAAATTGGCATGTTTTGCAACATGACTCCTGTATTAAAGAGAGTGTGGGTTTACATCCTCAGCTTACATATCGTAAAACCCGGTCATTAGGAGATCTTCTTTCAAGGCTAATCGATCTTGGATATCCAAGAAATGTTTGGGCTTCTGGAAATGTGGCCATTGTAAATCTTGTAACTATGCGTACAACACTCATTCATACACTACTTTTGAGGGTAGGGTCTGTGAAATAACTGACCATATAACTTGTGACACTGAGTATGTTATATATGTGATAGAATGTGGCTGCCACGAAAAATATGTGGGCAGCACTATCCATAAATTGAAAGTGAGGTTCTTACAACATCTTAAAGCAATAAAAATTCAAGGTCGATCATATCCTTTGGCCAAACATTTCTGGGATGTCCATAAAGCCAATTGCAGTTCTTTGACCTTCTATGGGATAATAACCAGTGCTGTCAATCTCCGGGGTGGGAATAGAACCGCACTGTTAAGACAAACAGAATCTAGAATGATTTTAGCATTAGGTTCTGAAAATCCATGGGGACACAAACTAGATGTGGAACTTTATGTACATTTGTGAGAATTTGAATCACATTCAGTGTTGATCTATATGCAATGGATTTTGCACAGAGTAAGTGTCATAGACATTGTAAATGATATCTCTCACTCTTGATAGTGAGCATTAGAACCTGTTTATATAATTTAGTTTGTTTTCATTTTTATTTTTTAATTGCTTTTTTTGCACATTTAGATTAGTATTTTGTATATTATCAGTAATCAATTTCAATTTGCACTTTAGAGCCATTGTCAGGCGGTCGGGTTTTTGTCCACATATTCATATTGAATTAGTCTTTTATTTCATATACAGGGACCATCTGATGGATCAAGATGATTACTATTAGAATATGATGTTCTCAATTGGTATTATACAAATACAGAGCATGGTTACAGTTTTTATTAAGAATTAATTGATTTTATTAAGAATTAATTGATTTTTAATGATCATATATTGTATACATGAATTGGATATTACCATTGAGATGAATTGGGAAATGTTAATCATTTTTTGCATTATTGATGAGGATATTAATATTTATTGATTTATAATAGGATTTCATAGGTATGTGTTGAAATTATTTACAATATTTATCTGAAGAACATATATAAAAATCACTATTGATGAAATGATTAATATTTAATATTTATTAATTGATATATAAATTATCCTCAAACAGGTGCTGAAAGTGATTTATAACATTTATTTGAGAACATATTTTTTGTATGCATTAGAATAATAAATGTTGAAAATCATTAGTCTCTACAATAGGATAATAACACTGTGCCATGGTAGATATACAACATTAGTATATATGATCTTGATTCAATTATATGGATGATATTCAACAGTTTGGATTGTAGACTATTACGTTACAATATGATCGCCATGTTCTCTAACTTCCTAGTTATGTTGCTGAAATAAAAAAAGGACTAGAAGATTTAAATAGGTATGTGCAAAAATGTCTGCCAATGTCCAGTTGAAGGCTTTTGCCGAAACCCGTCGACATTTGGCCGGGACAGCGTATGTTTGTTGTTTTCTGGCATCATTTTATTACTATATACATTTTTTAGTGACTTTTTGAAATGTATTCAGATCTGCCTTTATGAATTTCTTTTTCAATAAATGGAGCAGACGATTCTTCATACAAATTAATAATTCGAACTGTTTTTCATTATCTACTTTCCACGATCTCCTGGATATTGTGCAGCCATTTGGTGTTGAAATACTACGCACCGTTTTTTGAAATTTATATATATATATATATATATATATATGTACATATATATATATTTATATATACACACACACACACACACACACACACACAAATAAAATGGTTGCCAGCTTTTGCACACTTCAGTAGGCCTGTGTTATATATAGTATCAATCGACTAGTAAAAGCTACAGGTCTTATAAGATCACTGGTAATGTTATGTGAGCTTCCTTAGGTGTGAATATTTATAATGAAAAGGTATGACATAGCAAGTAGGCCTTACATACTTATTGTGAAAAGCATGTGTTAAAGGGGAAAAGGCTTTTAGGGGTGGATTGATATGACACTGTGCTGAAGCCCATAGGCAGGTGTTTTAGTTTGTTATAGCAGCCGAGGGTTGTGATGTTGGTGACACACCTGGAAAAAGAAATGGGGATAAACAAGCTAAATTTCTGTAATATTTATTAGGCTATATTAGTGGGGATTTTGACAACTGTATTTTGCATTCTTTTGTAACTTTATTATGGTTTACCTCATTGTTGCGTTGTAGGAAGGTTTATAACCAACATAGTAGGTCTGATTTGGTTATGTTGACAAGCCATTGATAACAAATTATAATCCTTACTGTTTATAATGAAAACTTACAATAAAAGCAGTAGGCCTGACATACTGATTGTGAAAAGCATATGTTAAAGTCAATAGGTGTTTAATGGTAGATTGTTATTACTCTCTATTAAAGGCTACAGATAGGTATTTTGTTAAATTAAGTCTCGTAGATTAGCTTAGTTGGTGTTCATTACTTCACCTGACAAACCGTGGGTGTTAGAAATGGGGTCTCTATTTGGCAGAGGTATGCCACACAAGTGGTGCAGCATTTGTATCGCCACTAGTGGGCCAATGCTGAGTGGAATTTTGTGGATTCCTGCGTACTCCGGAAGTCTCCATTACAGAAAGGAAAATGTATGATTTCAGGCAAAATTTGAGGTTTGCAGGCAGGCCATGGCGGGCAAAAAATCTCATGGGATCCATGCACGTCATCCCTCCTTGGATTACCCTAGGTGTCTAGTTTTAAAAAATGTACTGGTTTGCTAGGTTTCCCTAGGTCCTGGCTGAGCTAAGGCTTAAAAACTACAGCTACCCACTATGCAGAAAAGGGGTCAGTTTTGCGAGAAACAAAAAGTGATGTATCCATGTTGCGTTCTGGCCCACTTCCTGTCGTGGGCACTAGGCCTACCCACACAGGTGAGGTATCATTTTCATCAGAAGACATAGGAGAATGTTGTGTGGAAGGAAGTTTGTGGCTCTGTGCAGATTCCAGAACTTACCATCACAGAAATGTGAGGAAAATGTGCTTTTTAGTCAAAGTTTGAGGTTTGCAAGGGTTTCTGGGAAAAACAACCTGGTGAGGGCCACACAAGTCACTTCATCCTGGATTCCCCTAGGAGTCTAGTTTTAAAAAATGTACAGATTTGTTGGGGTTTTCTAGGTGCCAGCTGAAGTTGGATCCAAAAACCACAGCTACTCACTTTGCAAAAAACATGTCAGTTGTGTGAAAAAATTGGATGTATCCATGTTGCGTTTTGGGACAGTTTCTGTAGCGGGCACAAGGCCCTCCCACACAAGTGAGGTACCAAAACTTTATTGGGATACTTAGTGGAACACAGAATAGTAGAATGAGTGTTATTACCAATTGTCTTTCTCTACGTTTGCACCTTCCAGATGTAAGGCAAAGTGTAAGAAACGTCATTTTAAGAAATACCCTCTAATTCACATGCTAGTATGGGTACCTACAAATTAAGAGATGTGCAAATAGCTCCTACTTATAAACTCCATAACTTGTGTCCATTTCGGAAATACATTGTGTGAGAAGCTGGCCTGGTTTGTAGTGGGTACCAGAGGTACTTACACCTTATTCCAGGTCCAGTGATCCACCTTAGTGAAATGTAGGCAATGTAGCAGCTTAGGCTGTCTAGAGGTAGCTGTAGCAGAGCAGCCAAGGCTGAACTAGGAGACATGCAAAGCTCTTGTAATACCACTATAGTCACACAGTACTTATACACAAGAAAGACAATACTCATTGTTACCAAAAATGAAGGTACTTTATTTTAGTGACACAAGGCCAAAAATATCTTAGAGGCTGTACTCCCTCTGGAGGTAAGTTTTATACACAATATATACACTAGTAACCAAAATCAGGTACGTAAACAGACAGAAAATAGTGCAAACAGTGAAAAACACAATAGGTTGCAATGAGCCTAAGGTAAACACAAACCATATACTAAAATAGTGGAATGCGAATGTCGGTTTCCCCCCTAGGCAAGTGTAGTGTGTAGAGGGGCACTGGGAGTGTAAGAAAACACTAAAGATAAGTAAAATACCCTACCCCAGAGCCCAGGAAAACAGGAGTCAAGTACAGCAAGTTTCCTCAGAACACACTAGAAGTTGTGGTAAAGCATGGCTGTGCAAAAAACAAGCAAGACTGCAAGACACCAACAATGGATTCCTGGACCTGATGAACTGTGGAGAGAAGAGATCAAGACCCGAAGTCGATGAAGAGTCCAGGAAGAACAGGAGCCCCTGCTGACCCGAATGAAGGTGCAAGAGTGGATTCTTCGGTTGGAAGAAAAAGTCAGAATTGCACCAGAGAAGACAGCTGCGGGTTCCTCCTTTGTGCAAGAGATGTCCCACGTCGACTCGTTGGATGCAGGCTAGTTTTCATCATTGGATTCCACCAACAAGCCTTGGCTCACGCAAATGTTGCGGTTGGCGAGAAAAGGCGCTACCTGAGCCCAGAAGGGACCTGGGTGTCTCAACTCGGACTGAGGAGACAGAGGGGGCTTCAGAAGACCAGGCAGCACCCACAGGAGTCACAGAACACGGGGACAAAGGAGTTGCAAAATGCGTTCTTAGCAGCACTACACAAAGGGATCCCACGCCGCCGGAGAACAACTCAGGGAGTTGAGCATCATAGGATAGAGTGCTGGGGACCTGGGCTATGCTGTGCATGAAGGATTTCTGGAAGAAGTGCACAGAAGCCCAAGAAGCTGCAGAACGAGGTGCACAGGGGTACTGTCTGGCACAGGGAGGCAAGCCCTTACCTCCACCAACTTTGGACAGCTTGATCTCTGGACAGTTAGGATCACTTCGATCCACCACCTGTGTTCTAGGGATCACGCTCGTCGACGGGAGAGGTGTCCCAGAGTACTGGTTGTCGTTGCAGAGAGGTGCCTGCTGAAGCAGGGAAGTGACTCAGTCACTCCACGGGAGATACCTTTGGTCCTTCTGGTGCAGAATGAAGACAGGCAGCCCTCACAGCATGCACAATCTGGAAACTGTTGCAGTTGCTAGCAGGAGCTGAAGTTGCAGAGTTGCAGTAGCCTTCTTGGATACTTTGTTGGAGTTACAGTGTTCCTGGAGCAGTCTGCGGCTGATCCGATGGTCAGAAGCTCAAGCAGAGGAGTCCTGGTGGAGTCTTGCAAACCAAATCTGAGGAAACCCTAAATAGCCCTGAGAGGGGGATTGGCTACCTAACCAGGTACACACCTATCAGGAGGGGTCTCTGATGTCACCTGCGGACACTGACCACTGTGATGTTCCCAGAGGGTCCCCACACCTTGAAATCCAAGATGGCTAACGCCAGGGACACTCTGGAGGAGCTCTGGGCACCACCCCTAGGGTGGTGATGGACAGGGGAGTGGTCACTCCCCTTTCCTTCGTCCAGTTTCGTGCCAGAGCAGGGACTGGGGATCCCTGAACCTGTGCAAACTGGATTATGCAAGGAGGGCACCGTTTGTGCCTTTCAAAGCATTTCCAGAGGCTCTGGGAGGATACCTCTCCCATGCATGTAACACCTATTTCCAATGGGAGAGGGTGTAACACCCCCTCTACTAAAGGAAATGCATAGCTCAGCCTTTCTAGGATTGAGGTGCTCAATCCCCAGGAGGGCAGAAACCTGTCTGGGAGGTGGCAGGAGCTGGGGCTGCAGTGGAGACCTCAGAGAGCTGGTTTGGCAGTACTGGGGGTCTATGGTGGAGCTCCTAGGGTGCATGGAACTGGCCCCCCCAATACCAGAATCGGATTGGGGGTACAATTTCCCAATCCTAGACACCTCACATGGCCATATTCAGAGTTACCATTGTGAAGCTACATATAAGTATTGACATATGTAGTGCACGCTTATAAAGGTGTCCCTGCACTCTCAAAGTCCAGGAAATTTGTCCTGGGCAACGTGGGAGCACCTTTGCTGGTGCAAGGGTGCCCTCACTCACACAGTAACTTTGCAAATAGCCTTCAGTAACTGAAGGTTATACATATAGGTGACTTATAAGTTACCTGGTGCAGTGCAAATGGCTATGAAATAGTGTTTGCACTGTTTCACTCAGGCTGCAGTGGCAGTCCTGAAGACGTGTTTGTATGAGCTCCTTATGGGTGGCAAAATAAATTCTGCAGCCCATAAGGATCCCCTGGAACCTCAATGCCCTGGGTAGCTAGGAACCATATACTAGGGACCTATAAGGGGGGGGTCCAGTGTGCCAATCTGGATTGGAATATGGAGTCACTAGACTACAGTGACAAATTTGGAAACAGAGAGAGCATAAGCACTGCAGTTCTGGTTAGCAGGATACCAGTGACACAGACAAGCATACTGACAACACAGTAAAACACACTGACATATAGGCCACAAACTATGAACACTGGGGTCCTGAGTAGCAGGATCCCAGTGAGACAGTAAAAATACACTGACAAACAGGTAGAAATTGGGGGTAACATATCAAGAAGGATGGTACTTTCCTATACATTGGCTTCCTTGATACCTACTTTTCACTATTTATATTTTACCATAGGAATTGGTGTATACCGTGTACACAGTGAAAAATCATTGCAAGGTGCAGCTAAGTTATTGGCTTTGGTTAGCTTGGGTTCTTGGTAAACATACAAGCCCCATATATTCCTGAAACCAGAAAGGTCCTGTGGACGTAGCTGCACATTGCTTTTGAAAATCTGCCACAGCTTGAAAAAGTTACAGAGGAAAATGTAGACACAAATGGCTGTTTTTTTTTCAACTCAATTTCAATACTTTTTTATTTCAACTGTTACTTTAGATGGGAAACCTTAAAGGATCTACTCAAATGACCTCTTGCTGAAATCAGAATTTTGTCTTCTCTTCAGAAATGTATAGCTTTCCGGGATCCACCACTGGTTTCACACCCATTTCTGCCACTAACTGGAAAGAGGTTCAAAGCACAAACAAATAGGAAAAAATGAGTATGTCCCAGTAACGTGTCAAAACTGTGTTGAAAAATGTGTTCTTCTGATTCAAATCTGCCTGTTCCTGAAAGCTGGGAAGATGGTGATTTAGGCACAATGAACCCTTTATTGATGCCATCTGCAGGAAAAAACAGATGCTTTCTTCTGCAGCACTTTTTTCTTATTTTTCCCCCGAAACTCAAAATTTAGCTATATTTTGACCCTTTTCTCAGTCCCTTCCAGGGGAGTCCTCAAACCCTGGGTACCTTTAGAATCCCCACGATGTTGGGAAAAAAAGGACACAAAGTTGGCGTGGATAGCTTATGTGGACAAAAAGTTTTGGGGACAGAACAGTAAAGTACCACAAATAGACAAAAAAGGCTTAGCATTGGGGTGGAGGGGAAGCCCAGAAGCAAAGGGGTTAAAAACAGGAACTTTCTCTAAGATTTTAAAGATGGCATGCACAATCCCACTATTTAAGAAGAATGTAGACCATCAAGACCACAACAGCTACAGTCCAATCCCGAATATGGATTTACCTCAAGTTGACTGTTTGAAAACCTTAAATGCTAACCTGTTGATTTGAAAAACTACAATCATATATATTTCTGCCAGATAAACTGGGGGCCCTGCCAAACATAGCCACATACATGAAAAATCTCAGCGTTTCCTCTTACTCTATAAGTTCCACAATTATGCACATGGAAAGGCTGATTCAATCAGCATTCTACACAGCAGAACCACTTATTTATGATCTTGGGGGATGGGATACTCCATCACAAACGTGACAGATATCCAGTCTGCCGTATTACAAGTTCCATTATGTCCTATGAAACTTGTAATGCGGCAGACGGGATATCCGTCCGTTTTGTGATGGAGTATTCATCTGCCAATATCGTAATCAGGCCGTTACATACAACTTACCAGATCTTGGACTTCTGCAAAAGGTAAAAGCAATAACGTCACTCATCTTCTCAAACCTGTACTATGCTAACAGGCCATACTCGACTCTCAGCTATCAGAAGGCTAGAAATATTTCAGATCAAAACTACTTCCAAATATAAATATACATATACAAGCCCACATTTCTCTAGTCCTGAATGTTCTATACTGGCTTCCAACAGAATGAAGATCACATTTCAAACTACTGTGCATCACTCAAAGAGCTATTAATGGCAAAGGACCAAAATTAATTCAGGGAAAAATCATAAAATATTCCCAAGCAAGAACATAGGGTCCAGATCGGAACTTCATCTAATAATTATTGCTTATAGGAAGAAAACCATCCTTCATGCAAGGAGAACAACTCTGGAATTCTCTACCTGCAAAGAGCAGAGCTATTGGGAATAACTTAGTTCAGAAGAATGGTTAAGACCTGATTATTCCTAATGTGATCCAACAAAGAATCCACACATTTTTGTTTCCTGATATCCTCTCCTGGACCCTCTAAGATCAAAAAATGCTAAATCACCAGAATTCCTTAACAAACAACTCCTAATATCAGGGAGAACAAAACCCCACTTAAAACTCAATACCCATAAATCTTTCTCAAATACATAACAATTTGATCAATGCAAGCCCGCTTATTGGTTCTCCTCCAAATCTCGACAGACATACTTAACAAACTACTATCCAGATACACCACATAACTCAGTACCCCATATTAAAAAATAGTACAAAAATCAGACAATTCAATAGTGTTGACTACCTATGTCAAAAGAACAGACAATTAGGGGTGGGTGGTGAGCTCCCCTCTGCTGGTGGAGTTAACAGAGTTTTTGGCACTCCGTGCTCCGCTTGGAGTGGGGAGGTTGGCCAAAAACTCAACTAGCGCGGCAGCGGAGCAGAGCTCACCGGCCCTGATATGGGCCACACACCGCAAGCACAGACTCGCAAGCACAGTCTGCCCTTGCGCTGTGTGACCCATAACTGGGCTGCACTTTACACTCTGCTCAAAGAAGACATTTGCCCTATGATAGGCTTGGCATGGAACTGCTGCTGCTGAGGTGCTGCACCAGTGCCAGCTCTGGATCCAGGCCTCCCTGTTTTCACTGTCCTCATCAGCCTGGGAGCAGGGGGCAGAGGGAGGCAGAGCCAGGCCGCTGCGAAAGATGACCCTCCTGAACTCAGATAAGACCCTTTTGCTTTCTCTTCTATGTGCACATGGGGGCCGGCATTGGGCATGGACAGTATTTGCATATGAGGGGGTCTGTACTTGGAAAAAAGGGAACATGCTGTCACAGTTCCATATAAACAGAACCTGTCTCCCCAGAGTTCCTGGGAAAGGAAGTGGTGTTATGGGGTGTGGTGCTAAGGCCAGCAGGGAGAGCTCGAAACCAGGTGAGCATCAGCTGCTGAGTGGTAGTCCAGCAGTCCAGCACCCCCCCCCGAACCCACCTCCCCCAGCCAACCCCCCCAGTAGGGATGTATGTGGCCTGAGAAGAGTGCCTTAGAGCCCAGTGGCAAGCTTAGCTAGGCACTTTGTGAAAAATACCACGCTGATGCTAGTAAGCTGGTTTGCTGCTACTATTGCTGGGCTCTAAAGAAAGAGCGGTCCAAGGCTGTGTGTAAGTGCAGAGGAAGCAATTGCAAGGCTGGTGCAAGACGGGGGTGTGCTTGGCCCTTCGTAGCAAGTTTGTGAAGGAGGGCAGTTGGTGAAGGTAAGTGTGCAGATGTGGTTGAGAGCAGCAGGCTCCAGGCTGGTGTGCACAAGAGAGGCCTGAAACTGCAGTTTTCACTGCCTGCGGCAATGGCATACCACCCTGGCCTGAATGCGCCTGATCTTAGAAGTACTAAGCAGGGTCAGGCCTGCTTAGCGCTTCTGAGATTGGGAGTATACAGGCTAGGGTGTTGGTAGGGCAGGCAGCATTCTGACACACGTGGAACTCCGTGGAATTCCACAGAGTTTTTAGCCAACTCCGTGGAATTCTGCGGAGTAGAACTCCGTGAGCTACACCCACCCTTACAGGCGATATCATCACCATCAATAGTTAAACATAACAACGTAAAGTGGCAAAACTTATATTACCTGTCCACAGGTAATAAACTTGCAGCCTTTCTTTCCACTCCTTACACTTCCTCTGGTTGCATCCTACCTCAACATTTGAAAATACCTGTAGGAAAATACCCGATTTAAAGCTAGTGATTATTCCCTCTACTGCCTCGCTATTTGAATGAAATATTTACACTCCCTCCTCTGAGTTTTTACCTACACTTTTGCATGTCTGCCGCCATACTCTTTACTAGACTTCAGTAAACTAAGCCTCCTTATAAATCATACACTCTCCTAAGTAACCACTCCAGCCAGACCAAACCTTTCTAACCTTCGTTCTTATCCCTCTCCCATAAACCACGTCTCAATTAGTTTAATCTCTCCTTGATATCACACAATATCTTTCCACCAACAATAATTAACTCTAAAAATTACACCTACCTCCTCTCAACTTAATATGTCACCACGTAAACATGAAGGAAATTCTTTAGTTTCCTTAGCATGCAACCCAATCACCAACAAATCCACTCCACTAAACCACTCAATTAATCATTAATGTTGGGCGAAGGAGTGGCGTGCTACTTGTCATAAAGCACTTCAATGCCTCGTAAGGGTCAGCAAGCACTAAATAAATACAAATACAATACAATGGAATGCAATACAAAACAATACAACCCTGGCTTAGGGTCAACAAACTTCACAACTAAAGTTACTTTAAAAAAAAAAAAAAAAAATCTGACTTAAGGGGCATCCCTTTCCCCCGCCTCCTGCAACCTGTGGCTGGAGCTCAGAGGAGGCTCTCTCTGCCTAATGGCTCATTTATTAATTTTTCAATTCATCACGAAATTGCTGCTTTAATTTATATTACAAAGAGCAAAATATAGGAATTTAATAATTTTATATTTGTTTTTACCTGTCATGGCATAAAAATACCACCCATGCCAATAACATACTGGTCGGTGGCAACCATTATTGGCTATGAAGAAAATACGGTTAATTCTCTGATTTATTCTGAATCACTCTCCTCTCTCACTCCGTTTTACTCATGTGTCTAACTGTTTGTCTTTCATGTTTCTTCTCACTGTCCCTTATTAGCTCTCGTCTTACACAGCGCATGCTCTGTGTGTAGCAAGACATATTGCTAGCTTACAGTGGGCTTAGAGACCATCCCAGTTGCTTTTCATTGGTTGGTTTCCTTGTCATTCTCATTTGCTTGCTTTTTGTCAGCTTCCGTAGGGTTTTCTTCCACTTCTTGTGTTTGTCCCTCCCCCTGGAGCACAAACCTATTACTTGTGTTCCTCCACTGCTCCCTTTTCAGGCACTACTTTTTTATTAATATTTAAGCACTCTATGCGAGTATGTATATTTTACAGCTGTCATAAGCCTGTGCTTCTCCTCCCCAACACCCCTCCAGTGTACTTTTCTCATCCTTCCTCAGTTGCCATTCTTGTTCCTTCCTGTACACCTTCCTTTGCCATTCTGGCATCCCCACCACACCCATGTCTGTTTACTCTCCCAGCCCTTCCTATCCATCCTGCATTGTCAACGAATTTCCCCATCCCCACCTGCAAGCCTTAAATTTTTCCTGTGCTTTTCCAGTACCGCCCGCCTACCTTCCGTTTGTGTTTCTCCAGCCGCAGCAACCCACCCTCCATTGCCCGTGTGCTTCTACAACCGCACTCGTTCAGTCTCTGTTGTCAACGGGCTTCTCCATTCCCTGCTCAGACAGTTGTCAGCATGCTTTCATAGAGCCTATTCAGCTTGCTCTCACAGCCCCTCCCACACACCCTCCACTATCAGCTTGATACCTCAGGCCCTCCAACCCTCACTCCACTGTCTGCTAGCTGCCCTGGCCCCTACCGCACACCCATCACTGTCTGTGTGCTTACCCATCCCCTTTCCACCCATTGTCTGGTGTCAAACTAATTCCCATCCCTTCCACCCTCCATTGTCAGTTTAATTACCCAGCCCCTTTTCCCTACCCTCCATTGCCAGCTTGCTATTCCCAACCACCCTTAATTGTCAGTGCGATTCTCTGGCACCTACCATAATCCTCTCGTCAGCTTGCTTCCCAAGCCTCTCCTGCCCACCCTCCGTTGTCCATGTGTTCCTCCATTACCTGCCTGCAAACCCCCATTGTCCGTGTCCTCCATTCCCCACCAGCACACTCTGTGTGCTCCCCCAGAAACCATCTAGTCCACCCTCTGTCCTCCATTGTTAGTTTGCTCCACTAGACTCTCCGTCTATCCTCTGTTGTCAGTTTACTTCCTCAGCCCTTCCCGCCCACCCTCTATTGTCAGCTTACTGTCCCAGCCGGTCTCGCCCTCCTTTGTCAGCTTGCTGTCCCACCCCCTTCTACCCAACCTCCATTGTCAGCCTGCAGTCCCACCCATTGTTGTTTGCTTGATCTCCGATCCCCTCCGGACTACCCTCTATTGTCTGCTAGCTGTCTCTGACAAAGGAAGGTGAATGTGTGGGTCAACTGGCTGCCCCAGCTCCTCCCACCTATTCTCAATTGTTAGCTTGCTGCTTCACCCCCCCACCCTGTGTTTCAGTTTGTTCTCCAATCCCCTCCAAAACCCTCCCTCCGTTGTCAACATACTGCTCCATCATCCATTGTCAGCTTGCCCCCATCCACTCACACCCACCCTCAATTGTCAGCTTGATCTCCGAGCCCCTCCAACCCACCATCCGTCGTCCGTGATCTCCTCATTCGCTGCTCGCCCACCCTCCTTTGTTTTTGTAGTCCACCACCCTTCGCCCACCCATTATCCATTTTCTGTGTGCTCCCGTCCCCTTCTGTGCATCTTTCATTGTCAGGTTGATCCCACAACTCCTCCCATCCACACTCCGTGGTCAGTTCACTTCCCCCAAATCAACCCACCCTCAGTTGTCCATTTGTTTTCCCGTTGCCTCTTGCGTGTAATCTAACGCCCTTTCTTCCGTCAGTCTGTATTCCCTCGCCCCCCCAACCCACTTCCCAATTAGTTCATAAAAAAATAAGCACATGAGCGCTGGCCACGTCAGTGAATGTTGTTAATATTACTTTTAGACATGCTACACAGCAACCACGCCGCTGTACAGCATGGCTAAAAATCATTGCTAAAGCCAATAGGTCTCCTACGAGAGACCTATTGGTTTTGCCAGTATTTGTTTATATTAATTCAAGGCCCCCATGTTATTTAGCTTTCTTGTGTATCTCCTTTTCAGTCCTAAATAATCTATCTCAATACGCCATTTGATTTGATAAATTTGCTCAATCAATAATGAATATCACGTTAGATCAATTGCACTGCGTGAAAGCTTTCTGCTCTCCCACCCCACCTCATAGCACATAAATCCTTTTCTGGTGCTTGTCTTGCATGTTCTCAGGCTGGGACTTTGATCTCTTCTGAAAGCAGTAAATTCTGCCAAAGTAAACAGTGTGTCATGTGAAATTAGGCTTCTGCGGCCAGTGCATGCATTCTTGCTCCCGTGCCCTCATTTGCTTAAAGCCATTTCCCCTCTGTGCAGAAACACCACTCTCTGTCTCGCCGTCATCCCCCACCACCTCCCTCTTCACACCTCACTGACCCTGTCGCTCTTGTTTCTGCCTTTTCTCTGCCCTCCCTGTTTCATTTGTTCATCATATTTATCGTTTCTTTTTCCTTTGCTAGCTGGATGCTGTTCGTAGAAAATGGAATACAAGGACGTGAGGTCGGGGTAGGCGGACAGGCTTGGTGAATGGTACCTGAGCACTTGCCGATTGCAGTGATGGCTCACGGTAGCAGACTGTTCTAGCTCGCAGGTGTGCTGTTGCCAATGGTAAAACCTGAATTCTGCAGACATCAAATGTAGCGAGAACCATTACTTTAATTTTTTAAGGTTAAGTTGTTCCAGCCCCATTTTACAACCCATATCACAGCTTTAGTTCCCGTCTTTCTGCATTTAAATGTCTCCCCTTATAGTCATATTTAAAATACCTTGAGGCTAGCTGTTTAGTGTGAGTCCCACGTACACATACGAAATAATCAAATTAGAGATTTTAGATAGTTGTCAGCAATGTTGCAAGCATAGGTCTGTTTAAAAACCCAGGAGCATTTTAATTTATGTTTTAAGTTTACCATGTATATTATAAACACACCGAACAGTAAAGCTCACTTGACACGTTTTAAGCTTGTAAGACGGACCATCAAATGTCGGTTGATGGGATAGGAGGGAGGAGCTTCTTACGGCTGGCTACGTGAAAGCTGCATATGAGTTTGAATTGTATTCCCTCACAGCAAAGCTATTCCTCATGCTACAGGTTTCTGATATCAAAACCAACACATTTCGGGTTACAGAGATATTACAGACTCAAGAACTGCATGTGAAGCTATCTCTCAGCGTACAAAGACCTACAGGGTGAGGCTTATACTATGACAGCAGAGTTATCATTCGGGCCAAGAGATGGTACAGGCTCAGGCCTTTGACAGCAATACTATTCATCTGTGTACAATGATCTTAAACGCTAAGATGTCAGACGGAAGAACAAATCCTTCAGGTAACAGAGATATCACAGGTCTCAGAACATAAAGCTATTCCTCTGCTTAAGTGTATATAGTAAGAACTGGCAGCTGACAGAAAATTTGTTCTCATGCCACATAGATCATACAGACTCAGGTCTCCGACAACAGAGATTCCCATCAAGACACATTTTATATGCTCAAGCCTCTGACAGCAAAGCCAGAAATAGTGCAATGTTTTTCTGATTGTACACCTCTTCCCACCCCACCCCACAATATTTGCAGCTCCAAGGGGCAATCTTTCACTAAGTTACAAAGATATTACAGGCACAGGCCTAGGACAAATCGGCTAACCTGTGAAAATATCTGTCCTTGTAGGAGTAAATATTCATGTCTAAAGGCTGGCTTGTGGTGCACCATTTTGGATCGCAAACTTTTTGTTAACACGGCGTGTGGTAGTGCAACGATAGACTTAAAAAAACAATAAAATAATTTAAATAAGAACTATAGAGTGCAATATATTAGAAATTATAAAAGGCTATATCAGTATTACAAAAGAAGCAGCAGGGGTGCAGAACTCGGGCGCATACGCCCATTGTACCATCGGGGAACGCTCCCTAATAGCTCCACAGGAGAATTCAATATGTGTCAGCATTTATAATTATATAAATGTAACAGTTGTTCAATCACACATGCATAAATATAATGTACAAGTTTTGCTAAATTAAATTTTCGTTTCTTCACAGGTAAAATATTTTCACCATGGAGAAAACTCCCCCCTGCGACATTTTCAATTGTGTAGTGCTCCCTCCTGATTCCATCACTAAAGACATCACCTGCCTTTGACAGAGTGACTGACTATATTCAGTGTGTGCACGTGGCTGCCAAAAGGTTCAGGAATGAATACCAATTTGAAAATTTGACGGTGTACGTCTACATCTACCTCCGAACACCTACAGCACTCCACAGAGAACAGATTTACTTACGCGTAATATTATTTCATACGGGTATATTTGTACTTGTGTGTAAAAGCACATCCAGGTGTAAATGTTCTTTTGTGAATAACAAACATCAATTTATATTCGTACAAACAGGACTTGCTCACCTAAACTAAACTTAGGTGCGAAATATAATTTTTTGAGAGCATGTATATCATCAAGTGATACACTGCATTGAGATTATGGCACAGCAGTGCAAACAATTCTCTATTGCAAACACACACGCAAAGCACATGGTGGCGCTCTCAGAACACCTTTCACATTCAGAAATGGCACAAGAATCGATGCAGCAGAAGAAGTCTGCTAATCCTAAGCAGAAGGCCTTGAGAGGGTGGTGAGTGGGCTAATACCCCTTTTGCCCATGCCTCAATATGTCAGTACTACAAAATTGCTAGCCCTGGGGCTCATAGGCCATGCAGTTAAAGATCTCTGTAGAGGAGGCGCTTTCGGTTAAGGCATACATGTGTGGACCGTGGAGACCCTATACTTGGCACCACTCCAATTCATGGGCATTTTAAAAGGTGGAGTAGATGTGTTGGATGAGCTCAGAGATTGTGTTGTCACATGCTGGTAAGCAGAACTTGCTGTTGTAGAGAATGATTTGCTATAAAAGAGTGGTGGATGGGAGGGTCACCAGGCCTGCAGTCTCAAGCTCTCTCAGGAGAGGTCGCTATAGGAAATGGTGTAGAGGACCACTGGCTGCAAGCAGAAAGGAGTGGGTGGATCTAAAGCATTGTGTGACCTGCTTTTTTTCTGCAAGACAACCTCAGAGAGTAATACAAGAGTCCCGAATGAGTAATAAATCTCTAAGAGCAAGAAGTGAGGGAGAGTGAGAGACGTGTTTTAAACAATGAACTTTTTACATCTGTGAGAAAGTGTCCTTTTTTGGCTTAATCATACCCATTGTTTTGGACTGATGATGCTGTGTTTTTTTGGCTCTCTACTCTGGGAACAACTAATCAGGCCCAGTGTGTGTGATGTACCCTCTAAAATGTGGGGAAATTAGTTACCTACTAATGTCATACTTAACTTGTCCTGTAAGGCCATATTATATGGTTCAGAAATACATACACATGGTATAGCAAGTTAAATGTCACCTGTGGACTGCAACACTTATTGTGCCATCCACTAGTGTGGCTCAAGGCTTACCAGTGTAGCCTGACTGCTGCAGTGTGTAAACCTCAAGTTCAAAGTAACCCTTCTTGACAGGGAAAAACCTCTTATATATTAATAAATCACCCGTATGTAGGTCTTGTAGCCCACAAGGTAGGGAGCATGGTATTTAAAATTGGGACAAGTAGGAATTTAATGTTAACATATCCCTACAGCAACAAGCCCTCAAAAGCTATTTTCACTGTGGAGGGTTCCTGCTGTCTCATGAGAAACGATAGTACAGATTAAAATATTATTCTCAAGTTTGGGAACAGCTAGAACAGCAGTTCCTAACAATTTCTCTTATGAGGACCCCAACAAAATCACTAATGGAAGCCTGGGACCCTCAATCCTGCTTCTACTCACATCATTCTGAAATCCTCCATTTCCATATTTCACACATCACTTTCTTCTTCTGCGTCCTCTTTTTCACTCTCCTTCGGCATGTATTTCCTTGCATGTCACTTCATCATAACCCCACACACACCAGAACAAAAAACAACAATTCCACTGTAAATACTTTGGCCCTGTCAATATGGCAGCAACTTTGTACCTCCTTCACACACTTGCATATAATCCCAATTACAATTGGCACAGTCTACCTTTGCTCTGTGCTCTCTTCAGTGGGGCCAAGGATCGAATGTTCAAATAATGTGAACATCTAATTAACCCACTGATTAATATTGTGAGAAATTTGCACTGCCTTCGCCGTCAACTCCAAACCTCTCAATTATGACCAGTGTGAAACATCTACCCACAACCTCGATTCACAGAGATACTGCAAGCGAACCAGGCCACACCATGCCTAATACAAGATTATACAGTATAAAATTTATGGGAAAACAACGTGCTGGGAAAAAACGAATAAGCTTTGGGAAGTAAATAATATAAAACACAGGAAATTTGAACATAAGCTTTCTCACGGACATTAATTTTCATTTGATTATTACTGCTTACATTTGGCCCCAGATTCTCCAGACAGCTTGGGCTAGAGCTAGGCGCTGTAGTCCACAGAGCACCTGAGAATGTTACAGACCCCTAGGGGTCCGCAGTCCACAGGTTAAAAACCACTGAGCTCGAAACATGATTCAAACCCAATCGTTCATATTTATTAAAAATTCAATCTAATGGTAAAGGCTGGATTTTTCATAAATATGTGAGGAAAGTGATTTTTAGAAAGTTACCTTTTCTCTGCATGAAGCTTCTGAAGATGAATTTGAATTAGCTGTCCAGAAGCTTGTCAGTACTTGGCCTTAAGGAGATGTGAAAACTGCTCCTAGAGTAGGGACAATGGCCTGGGTGTGGGCGAGGTGTTTTCATCCCCATGCAATATGACCCGTTAAGTTGGACCTAGGACCTTCATTAACCTGTAAAGGGGCCTTCAGTTGTACAGGAATTGCAGAGCTCATCTTTGTGCTTTCTGACTTTAGTTCATCTTCATGTCTCCGATAGCAGAGGTCACTGCAGATGAACTTGGCTCAGTAGGAGCTGAAGCTTCCTCTGTCTTGCTCAAATATTACACAACAGCACCACTGGTGAACTTTCATGGGGAGTACTGTGCTATGCATTCTCAGTTTCAGTCTAGGAAAACTCACCTCCTTTCCAATTGTGTCCTTGTGCCTTGCCAGTTCCTTTAGCTGCTCATTCAGGCCTCTGGTTTCTTTCTCATGTGAGGCCACAGCATCCTCGAACCGGGCCTGGAGAGCCTTGAGTTCTGCTGTGAGATCTGCCACCATATTCTGTACAACAGAAGCACAATTGTTAACTGGCAATGCTAATAGGTCTGGCCTATAAATAAAGGTTCCTCTTCAGTCACTAATGAAGTTAGGCACTCAGGTCATCAAACATGCACTATGTCACTTGCGATAATAGATGTCATTTGGAGCACAAAATCTTCCATGTTAAAATAAACTCACATGATTGGACTTATCTTTGAATACTTACTCTATTGACTTACAATTACTTTAAGAATACTATTTGAGTTCTCGGGTGTCTTTGTATACTCCAGTATACAGTGGACCTATTAGACCATTGTTGTTCATCCTTTGGTAGTATGGCATGTGATACCTGCCAAGCACCACCCTAATCAGCTGTGTCTTTTTTTTTTTTTTTTTTTTTTAACATTATCCTCATTTACTTTTGTTCAACAGGAGGTGCGATTTATATACCACAACTACCTTTCTGTATATGTATTATAAAAAGGGAGGGGAGTCCACCTCTGGGGCAGAAATGTCCATAAAGGGAGAGGCCCCCCTCCTCCCCGAGCCTTCTAATGCCCACAGGGACCCCATCCCCTGTAACCCCTTTAATTAAAGGGGAGGAGGTAATTTAAGATGCCATCAGTGATGTCATAAATGATGTCAGAAAATGTCATGAGTGATGCAATATGTGAGCAGTGACTGGGGGGGCAGCAAGATATACTTAGCTCTGCTAACTATAACTTGTGAATTTCTGTTTTTTTTAAAATTCAAAACCTTAATGCTGTCACTGCCATATTCATCTAACTATAATGTTTCTTAACCTTTGTTTTTCCAGTGAATTTCTATTTTTTTTAAACAAAATACCTGTTTTTAGCCTACAACACAGTGTAATATCAATATACCATTAAAAGCCTATTGGGTTTAACAAATGCTTTCCACAACAAAAAAGCCTGAACTACTGCCTTTGTCATTGTTTCATAATGAACAGATCTCACATATGATGCCAGACATAACTTTTACCATTGAAGCAATGAGGCCTGTAGCCTTCATCACTGGCTTTGGACCATGACCAAGTCAGGCCTACTGTACTGAGCGTAAACGTTCCCACAAGGAAACCATCAGGGATACTGTAATATAATTACACATGTATGCAAAATTATAGATGACAAGCTGGCTCATAAAAGGACACCAAGGATTATCATAGCACAGATCTTTTATCTCCTGTCAGAAGGGGTAACCAACACCAAAACCTTTGCCTACTACGGTAATCTTTGATATTCCAGGTAACATATTTCTCTTCAGGCTTTAATACAGAGTATTAACAATCCACTTTTCAATGCCTATTGACTTTAAGGTATACGTTTCACAATGAATATGTCTGTCCTACTGTTTTTATTGTAATGTTTCATAATAAACAGATCATGCCTACAGCCTTGTTCACTGGCTTGCCACAATAACCAACTCAGTCCTGCTATATCAAGCATATACTTTCCAACAAGAAAAGCTCAATACAATTACTGTTTTTCAGTTGAAGCACACATGTACCCAATTGATTTTGTACAAAAAAACATGTGGTGGAGCCTAAGCCCCTCTATCAGTAGTGCTTCTGAAAGCCCCCTTTTTGTTGTTCATGTAACGTCGGTGACAACTGTACTGCCATGCCAGATCTAAAAAGAACTTCCCTACTGAATCAATCAAATGTTCCCTACAAAAGAAAATAGCCACCATTCTTTGATGAGATGTTGGTTTCATGCTAAACCTCTTGAATGGGGAGAAAACAAACATGAATATACCATGCTTGGTGATTAAAGTACATCAATCGATTGTAACATTTCTTTAAGTTGGGGTGATATTCAGCCATCCACAGAACTAGCAATGAATAGCTGGTAGGTCTAGTAAACTGCTCTCTCCTCATGCCTCCCTTAAGCCCACCTGCCTTGTATCTGCCAAGACAAGTTCTGCACTGGTATTTGTACTTCTGGATCAGGCCTGCTCTGCAGCCCATTTATCAAACTGCCTAGCACTTGCCATTTCTATAAGGTGCAAGCTTTTCAAATCTCTAGTATCTGGCTTGACTGAAAGCTGTGATTTGCCCCAGCTCAGAAAGGTTCCCAATGCTCTTTCACATGACAGAAACACTGAGGTGTAAACTTCCTAATGATATGTTGTAGATTAAAGGCAGCATGTTTATTTATATATATACTAGTTGGTGAAGCACCATGTGGTGTTCTAGATGCAGTAACTTCTAAATAGGGGGTTGGCTAACATTGTGTTAATAGGTATATGAAGCTACAGGGTCGTAAAGAAGCAGCCCTTTATAATGTGAAATGAACTGGGCTGCCTGTGTGCCAAGATGATGATTTTTTCATCCAGTTGGAGATGTTTTTTGCAACTTTTTATTTATTGGCATTTCTCAAAAAATATAGTAATCAATAGACATCGACCCACCGAGTCAGGGAAGTGATACCAACATGCTGAATCGAGAGCTGGAAGAGTCTCTAGTACAAAAGCAACAGCATGGACATGACCACATTTATAACTGAGCCGAGGAGACCGTAAAATGCGATGATCAGTGGATACTGAGGGCGTCTGGCTGGGACAGACACAAGCCAGGGTGCAGTGGTTGTGAGGCGAGGGAACTTAGCCAGAATGATAGTGGGCATGTATGTCCCTACATCCGGGGATTGTCAACTCAAGAGCTTGCCTACGGTGTGGCTGTGAGGTGAGAGGAAACGGCGTGTGGTCCCTAGCCATGGCGGGGAGAAACGGGATGCATTATTTGAGCTGGTCTGTTCAGGACTCACCTAGAAACATCTGTCAGAAAGGTACCCCAAATCCTCTCGTAGGTCTCCAATTTGTCTGCAAGCTTATACCTGAACCTTTTGCACAAGGCCACTCTGAAGTTCTACAGTCCATTCACTGTTTGTAGAACAAGTGGGTTGGCGCTAGTGACAGAGGACGTGCATCTTTGCTACCACCAGTGCGGTGGCCACCCATCAATATATGTGAATATCTAGCTCGGGAGCGTACAAACATTGTGGAGTAATGCCAAGTGGGCCATGGGTTTCACAGCGTGTGGGTGAGGTCATTGCATATGTGCCCATATGGCTACCCAGTAAGGTTCTAACAATTGGTATTTCTTGAGCCTTGAATAAGCCCATGGGGTTGAGACATGCAGACTGCTCTCTAGTCTGGACAGTCATGGTCAAGTGTCTGTCACAAATGTTAATTGTGAACATGTTAAGGTAAGTTATGATTTTTAATTAGACTAACAGTTCAACAGTAAGTGTTAGTTTTTGGGGCTCAACCCTTAAGAGTTCATGTAATAAAGCAAGTGGGTGGGCATCCTTCAAAACTTGGGACAAGATCAATGAGAGATCTAGCGCTGTCTGTAGGCTTGATTACAAATAAAATGGTCACTATTCAGTACTGGCTGGCTGTTGATACCTCCCTTCTTCTGAGCTGTTTTCATGCTACAAGTAGTTTTGCCTTTTTGGCCTGCTTTCTTATGTATATTTCCTGGATGTAATAGTATACGTGCTAAGATAGGGCAAGATAAAAGACTGGATATCTGTCTGATTTGTAGGCACAGTGGCTGCCTCTAGGAAGGAAGACTACTTGCTTTCATTCAAGATGTCTAGGTTGGGTTTCTACAGCATTCCACTTGGCAATGCAGCAAAGCAAAAGGACTAGGTCGGCTGAGATGTGACTGGCTTTCATTACGTCAACACAGGACATCTTATAGGCCGTCATTGGCCAAGCAGTTTGACAACATTGGGTTTTCACCAAGGAACTTAGTAATGCCTGTGTATTCCGCATAATCATTGTTATTCTTACCAGAGTCTCGTGCCTTGAATCTGTCATATCCTCCGTTTCAGCTCCTGTGAGCTTTGTTCTAAAAACATATTTAACCATTATGGTTTCTCATGAGGCTGTCACGATTGATGTATATGACGAGAAGGGGGATCAACATGTATGATGTATACCTATCCCTGCAACCCCCACCTTCCTGTGGACCAATATGCTGAACTCATGTTTGCTATTACGATATGCCTCTTTCCTGTACCCAACAACTGTACTATAGTTGTTGCATTGTTCTGGAAAGAGAATAAAAAGAGGTTTAATAAAACACACTTTGGTTTCTCGAATTTCATGTTTATTTAATGATCACCTTGTGGAGCAGCAAAACTGGATACAAGCACCTGTCGCAGTCAACCAATCCAAAGACATCCCTGCGCCTTTCTTAGGTGTTAACTGCATCTGACTGAATTGTTCTTGAGCACTTTTGCTTCAAGCAGACACACGTATTAAGGTGATTGGTTGATCATATGACCACACATTCTGTCACTCACCATTCTCGGCCCCACCTATCGGCCTGTAGCACCTTCCGGCTCCCTGTGCTCTTTTGGACAATATAGGCCATAATATCTTAACTCTCATCACACAACAACTGTTCTTAGGGACATGGTCCCAAACACCTATGTGCCAAGGTCAGTGACATTCATTTACCAAAGATGAAATACGTGCATCAAGAGCATTTTAATTCAGTCCCTGGGTGGTTTGATAAACACTCACTGCATGCCCAAAAATGACAATATCATGGTGACTCCATGAAAATACACATTGTATTTTTGTTGTATTGCGAGCACCTGATGAGTTCTTTTCTTTTTTATCTTAAATGTCCAAGGCGTACAAAAGCTCTTGTTCCAGTGTTAGCAATGATTTCCCACTTACCCAGGTCAGATGATAGATTAGAATCTGAACAATTTTGTAAGCTGGGGTTGGAATTTTCAGAGTGCATCCAAGTGACATACAGGATGGGAGGAAAGTGCAAGTTGGCAATACATCGTGCAGGCTACGCACACCAGAATCTGCAACAGTCATCCAGCCATTTATCCTTCATGTGGCACCAGTCAGCCAGGCTGGGAGAGTGGGGTATGGTTGGAAATGGCCCTATCTACAGTGTCACCCTCAAACATTTTGTCTTTCTCCTCCTAATTTTTGCTGGATTTTTTGCTTGTTAGCCTTATGACTGTGCACTTTACCACTGCTTGCCAGTGCTAAAGTACTTGCACTCTCTCACTAAAACATGGTTTGATTAGCATATACCTGATTGGCATATCTGATTTACATGTTAGTCCCTTGTAGTGTGGTATATCATATACCCAGGGCCTGTAAATGAAACGCTAACAGTGGGCCTTCAGCCCTTATTGTGCCACCCACTTAAGTAGCACCTTAAAACTTGTCCCAGGCATGCCATTGCAGCCTGAAGACAGTGTCCCACTGCCATGTCGACTTGACATTTAAACCCCCTTGCCAGGCCTTGAACTCCCCTTTTATTACATATATGTCAGCCCTAAGGTAGGACCTAGATAGCCCATAGGGCAGGGTGCTGTGTAATTAGAAGGTAGGACATGTATTGTCCAGTTTTACAAGTCCTAGTAGTGAAAAACTACCAAATTTATGTTTTTTCACTACTGTGAGGCCTATCCGTCTCATAGGATAACCTTCGGGATTCCTTAATTTAATTAATGAGCTGCAAGTCCTAAACTAGAGGTGGTAGATAGCTCATGTTTGGTATCTACAAACATGGAATGATAAACCATCTTAAACAGTAAAGTCAGATGTATCATTACAAGTTTGAAAATGACACTTTTAGAAAATTGGCATTTTCCTGCCTTAGCCCCCTGTGCCTGTAGGCTGCCGTAGGTCACATGACTGGGTGTAACTGACAGTTGAGACTTTGTGAATTGAGCCCAGACAGTCACCCAATATAGGGATTAGCAGAGCCTGAAAGGGTCATTAACTGATGATGTGGGGCGGAGCTAAGCACAGCCACACTTACAACTAAATAGGCTGTGCTCTACTGTCACACAATAAGCTTAACACCCCTGCATTGTCAGTGCAGCCAGCTAGGAGCCAGGGCAGGGGAGGCTGGAAACTCCTGCAACTTCAGAGAACGCTTCTGAAAACTTCTCACAACTTCTAGGAGCTGAGCACCAGGGTATAAAAATAGGGCTTTTAGACCTACTCCTCAGTTCATTTGTGGACCTGTGGAAGGACTCGGAGGAGAGCTTGGTGCTGTGACCTGCTGTGCATTCCACCAGACTGCTGCTGTACCTGGAGGGACTGCCTTGTTTCTTGGAGTCTCCCTTGAACCTTGAGAGGCCAGCCCTGCTGCGACGCCCTGCATCTTCATCTGCGTCCCGGACTTCAGAAGTGACTCCATGAGCTAGTTTAGCTGGCCTCCTTTTCAGAGCCTCATGGACATAACAGACTCCCACCATCTTGAACCCTCACCTGTACCCAGCCATATTGAGTCTAGAACCCCCAAGAGGTCTCCATCCACTCTTGGATCCTCTGTTGTGGTGCTAAAGGTGCCCAGGTGGTCATTTCCCAAAACTGAGGACTTTCTATTTTGAACCTTAAACTTTAAAAATTCATAACTCCGGTTCTACCAATTAGATTTGGATGGTGTTTGGGTCAAATAATGTATTAAATATTCTCTATTTGTCTAAATAGGTTTGGAATTTTTGTGTTGTGTTTTTACTGTATTGTTGTTTGTGTATTGCATAAATACTTAAAACATTCCTTCCTAGTTTAGCCTGACTCCTTTTTGTGCCAAGATACCCAGGGTTAAGCACAGGTTAAATTAGTGACTTTTTTGTGGTTCCAAATGAAAGGGATTATGGCTGTTGCTTGACCAGGGCTCACACCCCAGTCAAGTTAGACCTATCCACTACAAGGAAGCTCTATTATATTTCCAGAGACTGCCAGATATCCAAACTTGTAATCATGTACTAGATTTTGTTACAGCTTCTTTAAGTATTAGGAAAAGGTCTACTCTATTTTAAATTCTTATATGTTTGTAAAGTCTACTATTTTGAGATAGTATCTGTATTTTTGTGCTTTTGTGATTTTTAATCATGTTTAGTATATTTATCTTCTATATGTCAAGGGGTTTTAGATTGGATGCTTATATGGTGTTCTTAGAAATTGTTTTATAGTTTTAATTGTGTTTTATATTATTTATAGATCGGTAATATGTGTTCTGGTTTGCACTTTTATGGCAATTGCCGAATAAAGTTATTCGACCGACCCAGTCAACCAACCACCCAATTTCTCACAGGTATGGTAAATTCCACCTGTAATAGTGGATTTGCATGTGTGTTCAGGAGTGCTTCTGCCTAAGCACTTCACATCTTCCCCTCCTTCAGTGCAAAGGTTCCAACTGAGTTTCCCCGAGCTCAGGCATATTAGTGCTGTTTCATTCACACTTTGTAGCTACTGTACCACCAGCTCGCTGAACATCCACAGCTGAGACTCTTCAGATATACATCTCTAGAATTAATACCATGGGAAGAACATCTGAATCTGTCTCGGTTCTTTCAAGCCCACACTACTAATCTTGATAGATTTTGATTACAGACAGCTTGGATTTGATCTAATCAAATGTTTCATCAGTTAAGAACTGTGATTTCTAAGTTCAACAAACTCTACTCTACAATGTTGCATGATGTATAATGTTTTCAGGTAGGCGCAGTGGTCATTCCATACAATGTTATGGGATGGATTTGTGCCTTTATAATTATGAGCATAGTCTGACACTGTTCCAGTACAATAATCTTACCAAAAGAAAGAAATTACCTACCAGAGCTTAAAGCATCCTTTATTGCATGTATATTTCCTTAGAATTGTGCAGAAAAGACCTTGCGTTTACTCCCAAACTACATTTTGTACTTCATTTGAACCTACATGCGGATGGCTCTGCCTCCGACTCTTCTGTCTTTTATGTGTGGAGATCTCAACCCCAATTGCAGAGATCTTAGCACACGCACACCTACATTTTAGAAGTAAATGTGGAAGGGACGCCAGATAGTGGTTGAAAAAAAGGAATACTTACCAATAAATGAGAGAAGTTTAGGAAGACAAAGGATGGGGTAAAAGAGAACTGTGGAGCGGTTTAGAGCGAGTCATGCTCTCACTGACAAAAGAGTAAGCCAGTTGCTGTTCACAAACTGCACTTCTGGAGTTGATATAGCCAAAAAGGACCCATACCAACAGGCAACAAGGACTCAACATCACTACGGTCTAATTCAGAAATTAAGCATCCCCAAAATATCCCACAAAGGTTCCACAGCTCCAGGTGGGCACTCCAACCACACTGAGTAGTGCCAGCGAATAAGTCTGGAAGCAGGAACCCAACCTGCCCATGGAAAAGGCAATGAAGAAAAGACAGTGCCAGGACCTTGCAGAGCTATGGAGGGAACCACACCAAGAAGGCTATGGGAAATATTACTACAGGAGCCTAGGAAGAAGGTAAAACTGTACCACGTATATAAGAAAACATGTTACCAGGGGGGAAAAAAAAAACCAGGAGGCCATGACCACTGTGCATAACGTGCAGTAAAACCACTTACAGAAAATGTAGACACACCGCAGCTGGATCCCTTGCACTTAAGGGACCCCAACAGCAGTCATACCACAAACAGTTGAGAAACCGTAGCAGATCTGGGGAAGAAGAAACAGAGAGAGGGCCCAGCCAGAAATCACCACAATCTCCAGGGTCTACAGTTACTAGTAGCAAGAAGCAGCAGCATTTGAAACGGTTGTAAATGTTGTGATGGAACAAAGAGGCCAAAATAAACATCACAGTGTAGACCATCAAGACACCACTGGTAGGATTAAGCACATGCATGCAACCGACGAGCTAGTGCTAATCCTGTACACAACCTCAAAGTCAATGCAAAGGCAAATGGATATCAACTATGGGTCCACTGGCTGGAGCACAGGTAGGAGGGAAACACTAATCATGTCCAATAACCAATAAGAATCGAAACTCAACCCAGCAAGAATTGAAGGAACATAGTACCAAAGTGCAGACAAAACTGTGATAAGAACAAAGTAAGAGATGCTAACATGAAGATGTCAGATGGTTACAAGCAAAAGGCCCCCACCTGAAGAAAACAATCTAGTTTCTCAGTTAGCACAGCAATCAGACAATGGGATGACACCCAAAGCCCCACTGTCAAAATCACTATTCAAAGAGGGAGAGGGGGATGACAGAGGGGCAATGATGCAGCATATGTGGGCAGGGCTGTCATGCGGTGTAGGGGACTGGCCTGGCTTATAGTGGGTACCTTGTGGTACTTATACCTTGTGCCAGGTCCAGTTATCCCTTATTAGTAGATTAGTAGTGTTCTAGCAGCTTAGGCTGATAGAGGTAGTTATAGTAGAGCAGCTTAGGCTGAACTAGAAGACATGCAAAGCTCCTACTATACCACTTATATCATATAGCACTATATCACAAGAAAACACAATGATCAGAGTTACCAAAAATAAAGGTACTTTATTTTAGTGACAATATGCCAAAAGTATCTCAGAAAATACCCTCACTTAGGAGGTAAGTAATATACACCAAGTATACACACAAACCAAAATCAGGTAAGTAAAACACTTAGAAAAGTAGTGAAAACACTGTAGAACACTATAGAATGCAATAGGAGAAAATAGGCCTAGGTGCAACACAAACCATATACTCCAAAAGTGGAATGCGAACCACGAATGGACCCCAGGCTTAGTGTAGTGTGTAGAGGGTTGCTGGGAGTGTAAGAAAACACTAAGGGTGTCCAAGATACCCCACCCCAAGACCATGAAAAGTAGGAGTAAAGTTACCCTACTACCCCAGAAAGGCAGTAAAGTCAAGATAGGGGATTCTGCAAAGACAACAACTGACTGCAAAGCACTGAAGACGGATTCCTGGACCTGAGGACCTGCAAAGGAAGAGGACTAAGTCCAAGAGTCACGCAAGTGTCCAGGGGGGGGGTAGGAGCCCACTAAACCCCGGTTGAAGGTGCAAAAGGGCTGCCTCCGGGTGAAAGAAGCCGAAGATTCTGCAACAACGGAAGGTTCCAGGAACTTCTCCTTTGGTCAGAAGATGCCCCACGGCGTGCTGGAGGATACAGAGTTGTTTCCACGCAGAAAGACCGCAAACAAGCCTTGCTAGCTGCAAGAGTCTGGGCTGAAGGTTTTGGGTGCTGCCAGGGCCCAGGAAGGACCAGGGGGTCGCCCCTTGGAGGAGGAGACAGAGGGGGCGCTCAGCAACAGAGGGAGCCCAAGAAGCAGGCAGCACCCACAGAAGTACCTGAACAGGTGTTCAAGAAATCTGAGCACAGCGGTTGTCTCAGCACAACAAAAGAGGGTCCCACAAAGTCGGGGCCAACTCAGCGAGGTGGGCAATGGAGGACGGAGTGCTGGGGACCTGGGCTGTGCTGTGCACAAAGGAAGTCTTGCAAAAGTACACAGAAGCCCTAGCAGCTGCAGATCACGCAGTACACAGGATTACTGTCTGGCGTGGGAAGGCAAGGACTTACCTCCAGAAATCTGTCTGAGTGTTGGCAGCAGCGGTAGCTGCAGAGAAAACCCCAGAGAGCTAGTTTGGCAGCACCCTGGGTCCATGCTGGAGCCCCAGGGATGCATGGGATTGGCACCCCAATATCAGATTTGGCTTGGGGGGGACAATTCCATGATCTTAGACATGTTACATGGCCATTTTCGGAGTTACCATTGTGAAGCTACACATAGGTATTGACCTACATGTAGTTCATGCGTGTAATGGTATCCCCGCACTCAGGGAGTCCGGGAAAATTGCCCTGAACAATGTGGGGCACCTTGGCTAGTGCCAGGATGCCCTCACACTTAGTAACTTTGCACCTAACCTTCACTAAGTTAGGGTTAGACATATAGGTGACTTATAAGTTACGTAAGTGCAGTGTAAAATGGCTGTGAACCAACGTGGACATTATTTCACTCTGGCTGCAGTGGCAGTCCTGTGTAAGAATTGTCTGAGCTCCCTATGGGTGGCAAAAGAAATGCTGCAGCCCATAGGGATCTCCTGGAACCCCAATACCTTGGGTACCTAGTACCATATACTAGGGAATTTTAAGGGTGTTCCAGTGTGCCAATCAGAATTGGTGAAGTTAGTCACTAGCCTGCAGTGACAATTTTAAAAGCAGAGAGAGCATAAACACTGAGGTTCTGGTTAGCAGAGCCTCAGTGATACAGTTAGGAACCACACAGGGAACACATATAGGCCACAAACTATGGGCACTGGGGTCCTGGCTGGCAGGGTCTCAGTGACACATATCAAACACACTGACAAATAGGGTTTCCACTATGAGCACTGGGGTCCTGCCTAGCAGGATCCCAGTGAGACAGTAAAAACACCCTGACATATACTCACAAACAGGCCAAAAGTGGGGGGGAGGGTAACAAGGCTAGAAAGAGGCTACCTTCCTACGTGTGGCACAAAAGGAAAAGTTACTTACATTTGGTAACATTCTAACTGTTGAATACTCTGTCTCCATGCAGATTTCTCACTTTTGAATAACCTAGGCACTTTCCTGGATTCGGAAACTCCTGGTATAGCTTTTAGGTGCCAGTACTGTTGCACTTATTTCTTCTTGAAGCTATAAGTGGATCTCTGTGACATTACTAGAGCCAAAAAGCGCCCACCTTGATGCCAGTTTTCCTGTTTTTTACAACAACTTTCAAGGCAGAGAAGAGAGATTATAATTTATAGGCCAGACAACTAACTTTGAATCATTATTAATATGCAAGACGTTTCTTCAGAATAGGGAAGTAGGAAGAGTCAGAGAGGAATCTACAAATAGAGCATCCACCTGAAAGATTGTTACCAAAGTTTTTTTTATTTTTTTAACAAAGTTTTATTGCATTTTTTTAAACAAGAGAAAACATTGCAGTATGAGTAAAGACCAATGAGGATTGTCACGAATTCAAAAGAGGTATAAACAGGTAAGGCCAGCAGACCTGTTTAGTTGCATTTATATTTTACGGTATACATGGCATATTTTGCAGTGGTCCACTCTGTGCATGTACACACATCCATCCTACTGAACTCTAACTAAACTCTCTCTTTTCTCCTGTCAATATTCTCTGATCTTTATCAGGTGTTCCGTGTGATGTGGTCTACCCGTAGGTGGTAGGTCATTGTTAGTCTAGTCGTCTTGCTACCCATTATCAATGGTTTGCTCATCCCATCCCCTTGTGCTTTTTTTGATTATAGCTCGTGCGGTTCTGGAACAGTTGGAACCTGTCAGGGGAGTCAGTATCTGATTCTTTTCAACAGTCCAGCAAGGCGTCCCAGGCCCTAGCTAAGTCTATTGTGCTACATGACCTCCATGCTTCGCGCAGCAACACTGCTCCTTCATATCCTGCCCATAGTATGATTTTTCCTTTCTGTTTATGTACCTGAGGAATTCTATTATCTTTCCGCATCATGGTAATTTCTTGATTTTGCCAGGATTAATATCAGTCCGCAAATTTAGTTGTTACTTTGTGTTTGGTAGGACACAGAAATCCCCCTAGCAGAAAAACCATTAGGGTACAGAAAAATGCATTTTTACATGCTACTACTCACTCCTAGTACTCCTGTAAAGCACAGCAGCTCCATACCATGTGTAGCATCATCTTTCAGAGTACCACACAGTGTAATAGGAATTGTCCCAGGGGCAGCTCAAATGTTTCTACCAAGTCTTGAAAGGGTAGTAACTCGCTAGCCCTGTAGAGGTCACCCAATTGTGTTATGCCATAAACTGCCCAACCTAGTGTTCCCCACAGCATCCCAGTCTCATCTATGGCCACTGTTGCCTGTAATGATATCTCCGGGGAGTAAGGCCAGTGGTTTCGGGTGCGCTGTAGACAGCGCTTCGAGCAATGACTAATTGTTTTTTGTTGTCTAGGACTTCCTACTTCCAGTTTTGTAATCATCAGGAGTAATCTAAATAGGGCTTTGATGTCCGGGGCTTCCCTCAGAACTTAACCCCTCTGAGTTCAGTCTCAAGAGTAACCATTGATTAAACCATTGAATCTGAGTAGTAAAGGTAGTAAAGCTTGAGGTCAGGTGCTGCCAGCCCTCCTTCCGTGGTTGGCCTGCAAAGTTTGGACATTGCCACTCTAAGTCTGCCCGTTCTCCATGCGAGTTTCACCATCAGTGTATTTAATTCTGTAAATAGTTTGTGGGGGATCAGTATAGGTAGTGTGTTAAAAAGATAAAGTAACTGAGGAAGCGTCACCAACTTTGCTAATGCTATCCATCCTGTTAAGGACAGTAGAAGTGTTTTCCAGAACCCCACATTAGCTCTAAGTGCCGATGTTGCAGTCCTGATGTTCCCTTCCAAGATATCTTTGGGTTCATGGTACAATCAGACACCTAAATATTTCATGCATGATCCCTCCCATGTGAGCCCGGATACATTACGGGGTTGTGGCATATTAGGGTTAAAGGGGAACATTAATTATTTCTGCCAATTTATGTGCAGGCCAGATATGTTGCCAAATCGTTCTAGTAGGGAGACTGCCCCCTCAATAAGTCCGCTCCCTGTTGGCTAAAAAGAGGAGCATATCATCTGCATATGGTGCAATTTTGTGACAGGTGCCTTGTCATTCTAGTCTCCGACAGAATGCCCCCATCCATGCTCTGTCAGCAAGAGGTTCAATAGCAATAGCAAACACTATTGGCTAAAGGGGGCATCCCTGTCTAGTTCCTCTTCCAACCTCGTAAGCCTCCAAGATCACCCTCTCCTTCCACACCTGTGTCGAGGATCCCGTGTAAAGAAGTCTTGTCCACTGGACAAATTCTGCTCCTAGTCCCAGTCTTTCCATCACTTGGTGGAGATAATCCCAGCATAAGCTATTGAATGCTTTCTCTATATCTATTGAGATAATCACTGTGTCGTTATCGTCTGAGAGTAGTTCTCAAATGGAGAACAGTCTGAGTATATTTAAAGCCGCATTCCATCCAAATTTAAAACCAGTTTCGTCTGGTGTATAATTTTGGACATATGTGGTAGGAGGAGGGATGCCAATATGCGGCTCAGTATTTTATAGTTTAGGTTAAGCATTGAGATCGGACAATAAGCACAGACGTCCCGAGGGGAGCACCCTGATTTAGGCAAGGGGATTACCAGTGCCTCGCTGGTGGTAGAAGAGAGGTGACCCACCTCTCGAGCTGCTGCATACAAGTCCACTAATCTAGGTGCTAGTTCCTTTAAATATGTGGCATAGAATTCCACCAGGAAGCCTTTAGTTCCAGGTACTTTGCCCTGGGCCATAGCTTTAATTGCTGCATGCACCTCCGGAAAAGTGATGGGACCTCTTAAGTCTTCTGTATTGTCCACGTCAATATGTGCCAGCTCTGTGTTCCCTAGAAATTCGGTCACAGTCTCCTGAGGTGGCCCTAGAGGGGTGGCAAACAGGAGTGCATAATATTCCCTGAATCTATGATTTGTATCCTGAAGGCAATATAGGTTCATTCCATTATCTGAGTCCACCTCTAGTATTAGGGAGCCTCTAGGCACTGGGTTGGTGAGCCAGGGCCCAGATTTATCTAGCTCAGCGTGGGCCTTAATCATATATTTTCGGTAGTCAAACCACCTAACCTTTTCTAAGCATACTGCTAGCTGTCTGTTTGCAGCCAACAGTAGTTGCTGTAATCCTGGGTTACAGAGGCAAGCTGCCTCCAAATTCCTCAGTGCCATTTCATGGGTTTCTACTCCTTGTATGAGGATCCGCCGGAACCCTACCACTTCAGCAATGCATCGGCCCACATAACTGTTTGGGTACATTCCCTATTCCAGTCTCGTGCTAGTAATATTGGATTGTGGTCCGACACACTTCGGCAGTGATATTCCATGTACTTCATTGTTCCTTTCACCTCAGGGGAGCAAAGAAATGTGTCCAACCTTATGTGTAGATCATGTAAGTGTGAGTAGAAAAGTAATCCCCACCTCCTGGGTGTTGCCTCTGCCAGAAGTATATAAGCCCCTATTTCTGTTGCCAATTCTTAAATATATGTGCTAGCTGAGTCACTGGGGAATCACGGAAAGGCGGGTGTGAGCAATTAATGGTAGGATCACTTACACTATGAAAGTCTTCTCCAATGATAATTGGTTGTGTTAAGCGTACAGCAACTGTTTGGGAGATTGTCTGGTAACCCCCACACCCCTGTTCAGTGTGAGGGGCGTAGAGCCCAGCAATGGTCAGATCCCAGCCTGCTCACCTACCGGTCATTAGGACATATCTCCTGTTAGGGTCAATGAGTTTGTTCATTTTTTTAAATGAGACTCCAGGGCAAGCCAAATCAAGCCCTCCCCCCAAGGCAAATGCTGAGTACGTCGTTGCATGGAGTTGCCCTCTCCACCGTTTGTGGAGCTCATCTCTCTCTGAGCTCTTTTTAAGTATGTGTAGATTTTATATTGTTTAGTCATATTGTTTCACGTTCCAACTGCTAAACGTAAATTTCAGGGGGTTGTCCATGATAAGAGCATGTGATAGTGATTGAGATTACTCTCTGTCAGGTGATCATTTTTTAGTTGTTGAGTGTTGTAGGAGGCTGGCCTGGTTTGTAGTGGGTACCTTGGGTACTTACACCTTACACCAGGTCCAGTTATCCCTCGTTAGTGAATGTAGTAGTGTTCTAGCAGCTTAGGCTGATAGAGTTAGCCATAGCAGAGCAGCTTAGGCTGAACTAGGAGACATGCAAAGCTCATGCAATACTACTTATAGTTACACAGTACTTATGCACGAGTAAAGACAATACTCACGGTTACCAAAAATGAAGGTATTTATTTGGGTGACAGTACCAAAAATATCTTAGTGACAATACTATTTCTGGAGGTAAGTATTATACACAATGTATACACTGGATGCCAAAATTAGACAAGTAAATAGTCATAGAACAATGCAAACAGAAGGAAATCCTATAGAATGCAATGGGAGAAAATAGGTCTAGGGGCAACACAAACCATATACTAAAAAAGTGGAATGTGAATCACAAATTCCCCCCTAGACAAGCGTAGTGTGTGCAGAATCGCAGGGAGAGTAAGAATAGAGTAAAGATAAGTAAATTACCCCACCCCAGAGCCCAGAAAAGCAGGAGTAAAGTACTGCAAGTTTCCTTAGGACACATTACACCTTGTGATTGGAATTATTGCAGTACTCAACCAAGTCTGCAAACAAATGCTGGATTCCTGGACCTGAAGACCTGCAAAAAAAGGGGACCAAGTCCAGAAGTTTAAAGAAGTTTCAGGAAGGACAGTTGCCCCTGCCAACCCAGAAGAGGGAGTAAAAGAAGAGTACCCGGTTGGACGAAGACTGCAGGAATGCACCCTAGGAAGGTGCCAGTGGGTTACGGCGTGATGCAAAGGATGTCCCACGACGTGAAGATGGATGCAGATGTGAATTTGTGTTGGAAGTCGTCAACAAGCCTTGGTTACGAAAATTTGTGTTTTGCATCAAAATGGAGCTGGCTGGACCCAGGAGGGAGCGTACACACCATGAAACTGTTGCAGTTGCTGGCTGGAGCTGAAGTAGCAGAAGAAAAGTATCCCTTGTGGATACTTTGTTGCTGTTACAGCGGTTCCTAGAGCAGGCTGCTGTTGATCCAAGGTCAGTGGATGAAGTAGTAGCTGCAGAGGATTCCTGCTGGAAACTTGCAAGTAGAATCTCAAGAGAACCCACAGGAGAGACCCTAAATAGCCCTGAGGGGGGGATTGGCTACCTTATCAGGTAAGGACCTATCAGGAGGGGTCTCTGACGTCACCTGCTGGCACTGGCCACTCAGAGCCCTCCACACCTTGCAAAGCAAGATGGCTGAAGTCTGGGACACACTGGAGGAGCTCTGGGCACAGATGGACAGGGGAGTGGTCACTCCCCTTTCCTTTGTCCAGTTTCGTGCCAGAGCAGTTTTTGGGATTTTGCAGCAACCAACCAAGCCTGCAAAGAACAACTGCTGGATTATTGGACCTGAAGACCTGCAAAGGAAGGGGACCACGTCCAGAAGTCCAAAGAAGTTCCAGGAAGGACAGGAGCCCCTGCCAACCCAGAAAAGGGTGCAAAAGAAGAGTCCCCGGTTAGTAGAAGACTGCAGAAATGCACCCTAGGAAGATGCCAGCGGGTTCCTGCGTGATACAAAAGATGCCCCAAAGCGTGAAGATCGTTGCAGATGAGATTTCGTGTTGGAAGGCGCCAACAAGCCTTGGCTATGGCAAAAGTGTGTTTTTCATCAAAATGGCGCTGGATGGACTCAGGAGGGACCTGGGGGCCTCAATCTGTGTGAGGAGGAAGAGGGGGCTCTCAGCACTTTAGAGAGCCCTGAGGATGCCAGCCAGCACCCCGCTGCCGGAGAACAACTCAGCAAGTTGAGTGTCGCAGGATGGAGTGCTGGGGACCTGGGCCAGGCTGTACACAAAGGAATTTTGCAAAGAGTGCACAGAGGCCTCAGGAGGCGAAGAAGACACAATACACAGGGGTACCACCGTTCTCGGGGAAGGCAAGGTCTTACCTCCTCCAAATTGCGTCAGCAGGACCTCAAGACAGTCTATGTCAAAGATGTCCACCCTCTGTGTCCTTCAGAGCATGCTCATTGCTGTGAAAGGAGTCCCAGGGTACCGGTTGTCACCTTGGAAGGAGCCTGTTTGGAGCAGGGGAGTGACTCCATCACTCCACGGGAGATTTCTTCGGTCCTTCTGGTGCAAGATGAAGACAGGGAGTCCCCAGAGCATGTACACCGTGGACAGTGTTGCATTTGCTGACTTGGAGCTGAGGTTGCTGAAGAAAAGTGTCTCTTGTAGACACTTTGTTGCAGTTACAGCGTTTCTTTGAGCAGGCTGCGGTTGATCCGAGGTCAAAGGATGCTGAAGTTGTTTTAGAGGATTCCTGAAGGAAACTTGCAAGCAGAATCTGAAGAGAACCCACAGGAGAGACCCTAAATAGCCCTGAGAGGGGGATTGGCTACCTTTTCAGGTATGGACCTATCAGGAGGGGTCTCTGACGTTACCTGCTGGCACTGGCCACTCAGAGCCCTCCAGAGTGCCCCTACACCTTGCAAAACTAGATGGGTGGCACACACTGGAGGAGCTCGGGGCACCACCCCTGGGGTGGTGATGGACAGGGAGTGGTCACTCCCCTTTCCTTTGTCCAGTTTCGCGCCAGAGCAGGGGGAAAGGGTCCCTGAACCGGTGTAGACTGGTTTATGCAAGGAGGGCACCATCTGTGCCCTTCAAAGCATTTCCAGAGGCTGGGGAGGCTACCCCTCCTCAGCATGTAACACCTACTTTCAAAGGCAGGGGGTGTAACACCCTGCTCTCAGAGGAAAATGCTTTGTTCTGCCTTCCTCGGACTGGGCTGCCCAGACCCCAGGTGGACAGAACCCTGTCTGTGAGGTGGAAGCAGCTGTAGCTGCAGTGCAAGCCTCAGAGAGCTGGATTGGCAGCACTTGGGGTCCATGGTGGGACCCCCAGGATGCATTGAATTGGCTCCCCAATACCAGATTTGGAATGGGGGGACATGGCCATATTCAGAGTTACCATTCTGAAGCTACATATAGGTATTGACCTATATATAGTGCACACGTGTAATGGCGTCCCCACACTTACAAAGTCCAGGGTAATGGCCCTGAACTACTACGTGGGGGCACCTTTGCTAGTTCAAGGGTGCCCTCACACTTAGTAACTTTGTATCTAACCTTCAGCAAGTGAAGGTTAGACATATAAGTTACTTAAGTGCAGTGAAAATGGCTGTGAAATAGTGTGTGCACTATTTCACACAGGCTGCAGTGGCAGTCCTGTGTAAGGGTTTGTCTGAGCTCCCTATGGGTGGCAAAATAAATGCTGCAGCCCATATGGATCTCCTGGAACCCCAATGCCCTGCGTACCTAGGTACCATATAACAGGGACTTCTAAGGGGGTCCAGTATGCCAATTAAAATTGGTAAATGAAGTCACTGGCCTACAGTGCTACATTTAAAAGCAGAGAGAGCATAAGCACTGAGGTTCTGATTAGCAGAGCTTCAGTGACACAGCTAGTCATTATACAGGCATACACATTAGGCCACAAACTATGAGCACTGGGGTCCTGGCTAGCAGGATCCCAACGAGACAGGCAAAACACACTGACATATACGTTTTTATCTATGAGCACTGGGGTCCTGGCTAGCAGGATCCCAGTGACACAGTAAAAACACACTGACACACTCACAAACATGCCAAAAGTGGGGGTAACCATGCTAGAAAGAGGCTACTTTCCTACAAGTGTGTTCCTCCCACCCCATAGATAGCCAATTAAAGGAGGAAAGGACAGTACACAAAAACAGCTTTAAGAACCAACTTCGAGGGGCGTGGCCAAGGAGTCAAGATGGCGGTCGCACCTTCGTAGTGCTCCGGACCCCTCCGTCATCCGCCTTTGGCAGAACGCATAATCCTACACCATCTGCACTGCAAAACAGACCCCGGAGACCCCGCCACTGTGCTGAGCTCGAAAATACTCCCGCCGGCCGCTCCACTAAACCGTAAGCAGCTGAGCCACGAATAACCACCCAGGGCCAAGATGGTGGACGGAGGGCAGAGATGCGAAACGGAGCACTGGTAATTGAGGAGGCCGCAACACCAGCAGATCATGGGTGCCCCGCTGCTGCCCCTCTGGCGCTGCAGAAGATCCGGAGGAGAAAAGCGGGACGCCGGATCGCTGGTGGGCGCCTGGGGCAGCCGCGGCAACCAGAGAGGGCGGAAGGCAGACGAGGCGGCGGTCGATGGCGCCGGTGACTGGAGCCCGGTGGCAATCGCGGGCCTTGCGCGCCCCGCAGCGGTGCGTCAGCGCTTTGGGAGACGGGACGCCTGCCCCCTAAAATAAAAAAAAGAGACGACTGGTGACGCTACCGGAAGGCCGCGGCGGGCTCGGGACTTGAAGACGGCACCAGCCTAGGTGCGGATCAGAGACCTCCCACGCTAGCCTGGACCCTGTGACCCGGGTCGTGGAGGGGAGTGCGGTTCCGGGACCTAAGGACGGCTGGGGGCCAGCAGGCGTCGACCCAGGGCCTCCCCACCAAATTGGAGGACTCACCCGCTGGAGCCTAGAGGCGGGGGGACCCGCTGGGGGGGGAGTCATGCATGAAAACGACTGTCTGCACAGGAAAGCAGACTCCGGCACAGCTGGGACGAAGCCCTCTACTGCGCGCTCTCTACTCCACCTCCGCTGGACACCCCCCCCCCGAAGACAGAGTAAACCCCAAGCAGGCTGGCAAACTCTAGCTGGGGTAGTGACTGACACTCACCCTCAATGGAAACCTTCGCACTGCCAGACGAGGCTGCATAACCTTCGATATCATCTGGGAGGAGGGCCCCCCCCCCCGGAGGGACCCTGCCTAGCCGAGGGCCCACTCACAGGAACGTGAGGATAATAACTCCTGCCGGATGAGAGTGGTGAGGGGGAATAACTGCCGGCGTGGGAGGGTGGAGACCGACGTCGTTGGAGTAGAGTCCTCCCTCTCCACAAAACACTCAAACTATACTGGCACACCTGGGCCGGGGGAGAGGGCCGACATTTCGTTTCCCAACTACGCCCCACCAGGCAAGACAACCGTAACTTTGATTCCCCTGGGGGCTCCCACATAACTGAGCAAGAATGAACTGGAGGTTGTGGCCCATGGTCCCCGACCCCTTGCACACACGCGGCTGTCCCCGGGAGGTGGGAAGGTCCACCTGATCCAAATCCCGGGCAGCACCATCCTGGCCCGCACCGCGGAGAAGTGACTTTAGCAGGCAGCGGCAAACCAACCCACTGAAGTCTACGCGGAAAAGAGAACGGGACTAAACTACAATGGGCAAAGACAAGGCAACGAGGCAGGCATCGGCGCAAACACGCATGTACCAGTTCACTACGGGAGCAACTGGTCCCCGGATGGAGGACCGTGCCCCGAGCGGAGGTGGCGACCCCCAAACGGCGTCCAGTGATCTGACAACGATACTCCAGGCGATCCAAGCATCCCAAGTGGCTGTTGAAACGAAAAAAGGAGAGGTGAGGGTGGACATAGCCTTGATTCGGCAGGACCTCCGAAACGCCACAGCACGAATTACTGAAACTGAATCGAGAATCTCCACAATGGAAGATGACATGACCGCTCTTAAGGCCCAAGTCTCTGCACTGACCACCCGCACTTCCGAACTACACCGGAGAGCAGAGGATGCTGAAAACAGGTCGAGGGGTAACAACCTCTGCGTAGTGGGCCTTCCTGAAACCACAGCGGAATCGTCTCTGGCCAAATACCTGGAGGACTGGTTCCGCTCCTGGATGCCGGCGGATCGTCTCACGCCATGGCTCGCAATCGAGCGAGCCCACAGGGCCCTTCAGTCGAGGCCCCCCGCCGTGTTCCCCACCCAGATCGGTGCTACTGCGTCTCTTCAATTTCAAAGACAGGGACACGGTACTACAGGAGGCACGCTCCAAGGGAGATCTTGTCTGCGACGGGGCGAAGGTCCTCCTCTTCCCTGACTACACAAGGGAGGTGCAACAGCAACGCCGCTCGTTCACAGAGGTGAAACAGAAACTGAGATCGATGAACATTCAATATCGCCTCCTTTTTCCAGCACGACTCTGGGTGGTCCACAGCTACAAAACTTCTTAGATCGGCCAGCCACGGCCTGGACCTGGTTGACAGAGGAGGTCCCATTGGGTCCCTACAGAGATGGATCTCGACTCCAGCAAGTAACAACACCAGGCGGCCAGAAGGGGCAGCAGTCCGATCGACACCGCCGCACCCGTTCTAGGCGACGCAGGACCGACCGCGGAGCCCACCCAGATTCCCCCCCTGGGGCCCACCGGACGGGGTCGATGAGCCCGTGTCGCTGGGAGACCCCCCCCTCCCGGGGTCGAGACAGAAACTGGGCCCGATCCGGGTCTCCGGGGGACACAGACCTATCTCGTAGCCCAGTACTATGATCTCGCAGAGAGATCCCTAGACAAAAGTACCACTTTGCCAAGCTGATAACAACTACATTAGACACTAGACTAACATGTCTATTATGTTCTTGATCTTAATCCGACTTCAAGGAGGGGTCCACCACCACTGCTACCCTATTAGTTGATGTTCCGCCTCACCAGTTCCAAAAGGGAGGCGCAACACCTGGGCGACAGATGCTTCTGGAGGGAAGTATGGGGTGGGCGGGAGTTGGGGGGCAAGGGAGTTCCAGCCTAGTTTCAAAGGCAAATGTTAGTTCTTCTGTTACTATCACATATGGGTTTTCCATGTAAAGCACAGAGCAGGGACAATAGAGATTTAATCAATATAACAGCGACTCACGCCAGCGATGACATGAGCGACATAGGGGCCCTCCGTTATCCCCAGGCCCGGAAACAGGAAATATTGACGCACACCACAAGACGTTTCTAGACACCCACCCACCATGACTCAAACACAGGTAATCTCATGGAACGTTAATGGCCTCCTAGATAAAATTAAAAGTACTGTTGTATTCACCTTCATACACCGACATAAACCGGGAATACTCCTGTTGCAGGAGACGCACCTCCTGGGGGACCATTGCCCCTTCTTGGCCCGCAGGGGCTTAGACAGGGTATATCATGCCGGATTCATGCGCAGATCTCGGGGGGTCGCCATACTACTGCATAGTACCTTCCCTTTGACAAACATCCAGGTCCGGAGGGACCGACAGGGACGATACGTGGCCATCACTGGCAAGATCGAAGGAATCACGACTAACATAATCAGTGTTTATGCCCCCCCCCCCACTGGTTCGGAGAACTCTTGACGACCTTACTAACCTACTCGCTGATCTTCCACCCGGGCATACGATGGTGGGGGGTGACTTCAACGCAACCCCAGACCCGGTCCGATCTCAGTACATAGACAGGCAGCAGCGGCGGGAATCACGGAATGGCTCTCCACAACGGGGCTCTGACGCCTGGCGGGTATGGCACCCAAAACAGCGACAATTCACACACCTCAGCAGCCCATGGGTTGCACTCCAGAATCGACCTGGTGCTGCTCCTGAGCACGGAAAGCACAGCCCTCTCTCATATTGAGATATTAGCGAGGGGAGTCTCCGATCACTTCGGTTTGTCATAGGTCCCACCCGATCTCAATCTCGCCCCATGTGGCGCTTACACGCGTGGTACCTCTAAGACAGGACCTTCACAGAACAACTGCGACGGGCACTGCAAGACTACTTTGCGTTGAATGAAGGGTCAGTGACCTCGGCAGGTACTTTGTGGGCAGCAGGTAAAGCGGTATTAAGAGGCACAGCCAAAGACTTGATACGGAGACAAGAACGTGCACGAACCCAACACATTGAACAATTAGAGCTTCGTGCAATGAAGCTTGAAAAACAGAACATAACGGACCCAGACGACAGAACGGAAACACAACTAATCCTAATCCAGGAGGAGATCCGAGACCAGTCCCCGGAAGCAGCGAAACACCTGTGGAGAGCCACCACAGCGAGGGTTAATGGGTGTGGGGACAAATCCAGGAAAATGCTATATTGGCTGCTGTCACGCCACCATACCTCCAGGATAGTCCCGGAAATATATGACGGGGGACGAAACCCTGTGGTAAAACACCCGGAAATAGCGAACACCTTCGGTAAGTACTACCAAACACTGTATCAAAAGTCTGCCCTGGTTGATCTGGAGCTTGCTCAACGCATGCTAGACGAGGTCCCCCTCTCGCAGCTACCGGCAAAGGAGATGCAAATTTTAGACGAAGCTATCAGTGCTGAAGAAATGGATACAGCCATATCGACTCTTGGCGCCGGGAAAAAGCTGGGACCCGATGGGTTCCCCTCTGAATACTATAAAGCCTTTAGAGAGGACGTAACACCGTACCTGATAAAACTCTACGCAGAGGTTGAAGAGAATGGATCCTTCCCCCGAGAACTAGATGCCGCCACCATTGCAGTACTCCCTAAATCCCAACCTCCCTCACCACACTGCGCTGATTATAGACCAATATCACTGATTAATACCTAAGTAAAAAATGTTGCCACTATCCTCGCTAACCGCCTAAAAAGGGTCGTACCACAACTGATCCACCCGGATCAATGTGGATTTATGGCCATTTGCAGCACTCGACACTGTATCCGTCATCTATATGTGGCCTTGGCTGGAAGCCACCGGTTACACAGGGATCTGGCCCTTCTACTCATAGATTTTTAAAAGGCCTTTAACTCAGTGGACTGGGGCTTTCTCTTCCTGGTGCTTCAAAGAGCAGGCCTAGGCCCAAGATTCTGTCGTCTGGTTCAGACACTATATGCTAACCCCACAGCCCGCGTGCTGGTGAATGGCACCTTGTCCCCAACGTTTGTAGTGCAGCGTGGCACACCTCAGTGATGTCCCTTGTCTCCCCTCCTGTTTATCCTGGCCATCGAGCCCCTGGCCCAGGTGATCAGGACGGACCCAGTGTACCGCAGGTGGAATTGGGGTCACTCCCAAAAAGATAGAATTGCACTATATGCCGATGATGTTCTGCTGTACATGGAAGACCCCAATACAACGTGCCCACAAAGTCTCTGCCTTCTACGGCGCTACGAGCGGGCATCAGGATTGAAGGTGAATCCCACTAAATCAATGCTGATCCCGCTGGCTAGTTCACGTGACTGCTTCGACTGGCAAGACACAATATCATTACGTCAACTCAGTTTTAAATACCTGGGCGTCTGGGTGTCCACCCTGCCCGAACTGGCTTGGGCCAAAAACCTGACACCGTTACTGACATGCATAAGGTCAGACCTGCAAAGATGGCAAACCTTGCTGCTGAGTGTAATGGGCTGTGTAGCCCTTGTAGGAAAGTACCATCTTGCCTGGCATGTTACCCCCATTTTTTCACTGTATATATGTTGTTTTAGTTGTATGTGTCACTGGGACCCTGGTAACCCAGGGCCCCAGTGCTCATAAGTGTGCCTGAATGTGTTACCTGTGTAGTGACTAACTGTCTCACTGAGGCTCTGCTAATCAGAACCTCAGTGGTTATGCTCTCTCATTTCTTTCCAAATTGTCACTGACAGGCTAGTGACTATTTTTACCAATTTACATTGGCTTACTGGAACACCCTTATAATTCCCTAGTATATGGTACTGAGGTACCCAGGGTATTGGGGTTCCAGGAGATCCCTATGGGCTGCAGCATTTCTTTTGCCACCGATAGGGAGCTCTGACAATTCTTACACAGGCCTGCCACTGCAGCCTGAGAGAAATAACGTCCACGTTATTTCACAGCCATTTTTCACTGCACTTAAGTAACTTATAAGTCACATATATGTCTAACCTTTACCTGGTAAAGGTTAGGTGCAAAGTTACTTAGTGTGAGGGCACCCTGGCACTAGCCAAGGTGCCCCCACATTGTTCAGAGCCAATTCCCTGAACTTTGTGAGTGCGGGGACACCATTACACGCGTGCACTACATATAGGTCACTACCTATATGTAGCTTAACAATGGTAACTCCGAATATGGCCATGTAACATGTCTATGATCATGGAATTGCCCCCTCTATGCCATCCTGGCATAGTTGGCACAATCCCATGATCCCAGTGGTCTGTAGCACAGACCCTGGTACTGCCAAACTGCCCTTCCTGGGGTTTCACTGCAGCTGCTGCCAACCCCTCAGACAGGCATCTGCCCTCCTGGGGTCCAGCCAGGCCTGGCCCAGGATGGCAGAACAAAGAACTTCCTCTGAGAGAGGGTGTGACACCCTCTCCCTTTGGAAAATGGTGTGAAGGCAGGGGAGGAGTAGCCTCCCCCAGCCTCTGGAAATGCTTTGTTGGGCACAGAGGTGCCCAATTCTGCATAAGCCAGTCTACACCGGTTCAGGGGACCCCTTAGCCCTGCTCTGGCGCGAAACTGGACAAAGGAAAGGGGAGTGACCACTCCCCTGACCTGCACCTCGCCTGGGAGGTGTCCAGAGCTCCTCCAGTGTGCTCCAGACCTCTGCCATCTTGGAAACAGAGGTGCTGCTGGCACACTGGACTGCTCTGAGTGGCCAGTGCCACCAGGTGACGTCAGAGACTCCTTCTGATAGGCTCCTTCAGGTGTTAGTAGCCTATCCTCTCTCCTAAGTAGCCAAACCCTCTTTTCTGGCTATTTAGGGTCTCTGCCTCTGGGGAAACTTTAGATAACGAATGCAAGAGCTCATCCGAGTTCCTCTGCATCTCTCTCTTCACCTTCTGCCAAGGAATCGACTGCTGACCGCGCTGGAAGCCTGCAAACCTGCAACATAGTAGCAAAGACGACTACTGCAACTCTGTAACGCTGATCCTGCCGCCTTCTCGACTGTTTTCCTGCTTGTGCATGCTGTGGGGGTAGTCTGCCTCCTCTCTGCACCAGAAGCTCCGAAGAAATCTCCCGTGGGTCGACGGAATCTTCCCCCTGCAACCGCAGGCACGAAAAAGCTGCATTACCGGTCCCTTGGGTCTCCTCTCAGCACGTCGAGCGAGGTCCCTCGAATCCAGCGACTCTGTCCAAGTGACCCCCACAGTCCAGTGACTCTTCAGTCCAAGTTTGGTGGAGGTAAGTCCTTGCCTCACCTCGCTGAGCTGCATTGCTGGGAACCGCGACTTTTGCAGCTACTCCGGCCCCTGGGCACTTCCGGCGGAAATCCTTTGTGCACAGCCAAGCCTGGGTCCACGGCACTCTAACCTGCATTGCACGACTTTCTAAGTTGGTCTCCGGCGACGTGGGACTCCTTTGTGCGACTTCGGGTGAGCACTGTTTCACGCATCCTCGTAGTGCCTGTTTCTGGCACTTCTCCGGGTGCTACTTGCTGCTAAGAGGGCTCCTTGTCTTGCTCGACGTCCCCTCTCTCACCCGGTCCAATTTGCGACCTCCTGGTCTCTCCAGGGCCACAGCAGCGTCCAAAAACGCTAACCGCACGATTTGCAGCTAGCAAGGCTTGTTGGTGTTCTTTCGGCGGGGAAACACTTCTGCACGACTCTCCACGGCGAGAGGGATCCGTCCACCAAAGGGGAAGTCTCTAGCCCTTTTCGTTCCTGCAGAAACCTCAGCTTCTTCTGTCCAGTAGAAGCTTCTTTGCACCCGCAGCTGGCATTTCCTGGGCATCTGCCCATCTCCGACTTGCTTGTGACTTTTGGACTTGGTCCCCTTGTTCCACAGGTACCCTAGATCGGAAATCCACAGTTGTTGCATTGTTGGTTTGTGTCTTTCCTGCATTATCCCTCTAACACAACTTCTTTGTCCTTAGGGGAACTTTAGTGCACTTTGCACTCACTTTTCAGGGTCTTGGGGAGGGTTATTTTTCTAACTCTCACTATTTTCTAATAGTCCCAGCGACCCTCTACAAGGTCACATAGGTTTGGGGTCCATTTGTGGTTCGCATTCCACTTTTGGAGTATATGGTTTGTGTTGCCCCTATCCCTATGTTTCCCCATTGCATCCTATTGTAACTATACATTGTTTGCACTGTTTTCTAAGACTATACTGCATATTTTTGCTATTGTGTATATATATCTTGTGTATATTTCCTATGCTCTCACTGAGGGTACACTCTAAGATACTTTGGCATATTGTCATAAAAATAAAGTACCTTTATTTTTAGTATAACTGTGTATTGTGTTTTCTTATGATATTGTGCATATGACACTAAGTGGTACTGTAGTAGCTTCACACGTGTCCTAGTTCAGCCTAAGCTGCTCTGCTAAGCTACCATTATCTATCAGCCTAAGCTGCTAGACACCCTATACACTAATAAGGGATAACTGGGCCTGGTGCAAGGTGCAAGTACCCCTTGGTACTCACTACAAGCCAGTCCAGCCTCCTACAGCCCTTTTCAAGATGATGGTCCTGCCGAGGCTCCTGTATATCTTTCAGAATTTTCCCCTGCCGATCCCTTGCTCCCGGTTAAGGACTCTCAAAAACGCCACTGGCCAGTTCCTGTGGAGGGGTGCCAGACACCGAGTAGCGTCCCACCACTGTAGGAGAGGAACATATGACGGAGGCCTAGGTGCAGCAGACCCCTACTTGTACTATCTAGCCACCCAGCTCATAGTGATTCACAACTGGTTTAATGGAGGATGGGGGGACTCGGTGTACCGAGTGGAACTTGAGATCTTGGGGTTTCCACACATCCTAGGAATACTATATGGGAAACCCCTCCCCCGGGGGGAAGGGAGAGGTGACCAGAGCGACTTCTTGGCATGGCGCGCAGCTTTAAGACACACCCGATGGAACGCCACGATCACACACCAGACCCCCTTATGGGCAGGGAGATGGCTAAACGCGATAGCGTCATTGGAGGGATTCACAGACTGGGACCGGCTAGCATTTCCTTGGTGGGTGATGTGTGGAAAGGTGAAACAATGAAGTCCTTCCGTGACATGCAGATAGATTTCCAACTAACTCAGACACAGTTCTTCAAATACCTTCAGCTCAGACACGCTCTGAGGGTCCACTTACCAACCACCGGCCCCCTGCCTGAATTCAACCCTCTCGAGACAAAACTACTCATGGGTAACCGGCAGTGGAGGGTTCGAGGGGGGGGGCAGGTATTTCCCAAATATATAAAATGCTAATTAACAATGCTCCCGGAGACCTGAACTCCATCAGAGTAAGGTGGGTGTCTTGGGTGGGGGGCCTTAGAGGATTCGGAGTGGAGGGAGGCTCTGATGGCACCCAGGGAGTTGGCGGTGTCGGCTAGACTCCGCGCCGTGCAATTCTACTACTTGCACGGAGCTTACCTACTACCGTCCAGACTGCACCGTGCAGGTCTGCGCCCCTCCACCCAATGCCCATGGTGTGGGGGTGGCCCTGCCGACTTCTTCCATATGGTCTGGTCCTGTCACGTGATAGATATTCTGGGATGGGGTATTCACGGAGATCGGGCCGCCCTGGGACAGGAGGTTCAAAGGTCTGCTAAGTTGGCCCTGCTGGGGGTGATGGAGGAGATGGGAGGCCCACGAGCGAAACGAGCCCTGGCCGCTTCGGCCATGCTGGTCGCCAAAAGAGACATTGCTGCTACCTGGATCTCCCCTAAGGGCCCATCAATTCAAAAGTGATGAAAACGTGTTGATGGGTGTGCAAACCAAGAGAAAGTGGTATATGAATCTAGAGGATGCCCCCAGAAATTTGAGAAAAATCTGTGGGTGATGGATGGTTGTATGATCATAAAATGGACAGAGGATACAAACATGGTTGTGGTAACGGAGCTTACGTTGGATGTCCTTGTCAGTCAATATCCATGTTCAAACTGTCGCCGGTGGCGGCCTGTCGCTAGAATGTATTGCCCTGTAATTGTCCGCTGCTCTTTCTACCTGCTTTGTCTGAAGTTTTTGATGCTCTTTAAAAACAATAAAAATGTGTTTATCAAAAAAAAGAACCAACTTCGAACTTTCCAACTCCACAACCCCAGAACAAAAAGTGAACTCACTCCCATTTAACCAGCAAACATGTCAACATCCATGCATTCAACATATGCATAGCTTGTGAATGGGAGGGGTGCCCTTTGCCAGGTGTATTCCAGCATCACTACACACCATCAGGATATTAGAAGCTACATTACATCAGCCAATCTCACCCCAATCCGCAATTATCACCACCATGTAGGGGGTATCTTACAGCCAAGTGGTGTCAATTCTGGATCCGCTCCCCCATCAAATCAGTTTAATATTATTTCATCTGCCGTTCTGGGGGTAATCTGTGGGAGGGGAATGTCAAAGTAGTGGGAACTCGTTGAGGCACGGTCTGATTTAGAATGCCCTGGGTCCTCGTCTCTTAGCTGTGATTGGGGGGTGGGCCCCAATCCGCTGATGGCCACCACCACCTCCACTACTTTCTGGCATTCTTTTAGTGCCTGAAAACGAGATGGGAATGTTCTTGTGCTAGTTTTCAATTACTTTTTCTGAGGTTGCCATGCTTCTTGTCAGGTGTTCAGGTCGGGATCGTTCTCCTTTTGGGGGAGTTGCTCAATCCAGTCCCAGATCTGAGGTGGGGAAGTGAAAAACTGTACCACACTGTTGCACCTGATGCAGAGTCGAGCAGCGAACATCATGGAAAATATGTGATACCCAATTTCTGAAGTTGTTTCTTAGAGCCTGTAAAGGACTCCCACTGCTGTTGAACTGCTTTAGTAAAGTCAGGGAAAATCATGACTTTCCTATTTTCCACTATGAGTCCTCCTTAAATCTGGGCCTGGGCAAGTATATGATTTCGGTCTCTAAAATGTAGTACCGTGGCTACGACAGGGCAAGTCCCCGCTCCGGTCGGTGGTATTCTGGAAGGTACACGTTAGGCTCGTTTGTGCTCACTGAATGGGGAGAGGCCCTCTGGAGTGAACACTGAGCGAAGCCCCCTTCCCAGGTAGGTGATCATATTTGTACCCTCAACGTGCTCAGGGAGCCCAATAATGCAGAGGTTATTGCGTCTTGCCCTATTTTCTGCATCTTCCCCTCACCTTCACCCAGCCCCCCCCCCCCCATTCCTGCCAGCCAGGCCCCCACCTGTGTCTTTCTTCATTCCTGGCTTGCCCATCTCTGCTTCTTCCTTTGGTCTAGATCACAACTCTCACGTGAGCCCAGTGTGTTTAAAGAGGTGTTTTTAGCTTTTCTGGAATGCAATTTTAATCTCCTTCTGCTGTTCTCTTCTCAGTGGGGGTCATCCCCCCTATCCTGCCACGTTGTGGGGGTGCTGGTGGTCTGGAAGGTCCCTGTGTGTAACGTGCCACTATTTCTAGGTGTCTGAGTGTCTGCCAATTGTGGTGAGTCCTCCACATGTGCTCTCAGGCTGGCAGTTTAGCCCTCCAGTGTTTATTACACTTTCACTGCCCGCAGCACTGCCCAATTCTAGTAGTTTAGGTGTGCCAGCCGTTTCTTGCCATTTCAACAGCCCTCTGACAGTTCTTAGCAAATAGGAGCATGCTTATAGGCCCCTGCTCGCCTGTGGGGCCTATGCCATATTGCATGTTTGAGTCACTGTGCCCGTCACAGCTCTCCCTAAGCAGCACACATGTCCATGGTCCTTCGGTGCTATTGAGTGCCTGGTGCGCGATCCTCTAATCCCCTAGCCTCCCTCCCAGCAAGGTCTGCCAGTTCCAAGTCCCGGGGTCCCCTGCCATGTCAGCGCTGATAGGGAACCTCTTGTAGTCCCATATTGCTCTCTTCTCAGGAGACCACTCGCTGGCCGTGCCTGTAAATACACCTTGGTCCCTCGCAGCTCCGCTCTCCCACCACCTACCCGACCCCTCACTTCCAGGCTCCACTTCAGCCTCTGCAGAGGTCCTTCGGTGTGCTGTCATGCTGGTCCTTCACGCGGTCAGGTCTTGCTCTGCTGCAATAGTTGTGATGTTGGCGGACATGTTTTATGAAACTGTGCACAGCTCACTGCCATTTTGAGATGCTGCCACATGGCCGGCATGGTCTGTCCTGTGTATCCCTCACCGCAGGGCTCCCCAGCACACTGGGAACAGCAGCAGTGTAGGGAGGATGTCCGCTATCCTCCACACTATAGTTTTATGGGGCAAAATTAGCAGTAGCTTGCAGGATGGGTCCAGATGGCAGAGCTGTGTCGGGAGCACCGTGAGTTTGCATCCAATCACATTGGCACCAAGTCACCGCCCCCACCCCCCAAAAAAGATCATTACCAAAGTTAAGTAACTTTTCCTCTGATGGATACTTCTACCTGCAGATTCCTAATCTTTGACCAGATTCCCGATCGATATTCCTCTAGGAGTTAGGTCTGAAGGGAAGGGAATCCTGTACAACAGAGTAAGGGAAATGGCCATCTCTCGCATGAAGAGAAGCCATGTTGCCGCCTTACAAATGTCCATGACCGGCACATATTGTGGGGTTATTTTAGAGCTTTGCATGGGCACATTTGTTTTACCTCTGGGTCAGAGGCCTGTGCCTTTTCAACTAGTTGCATTTCATTTTATTCCATTTATTATTTTAGCAAAAGCCTCATTTTAGCTATGCTGTTTTTTATTTTTTATCAGTTGCCTTTCCATTCAAAATTTATTATTTTTTTTGCATGACATTTCATCTTGTGCACAACCCACTGCTGTACAGGATAATTTACAAAGTACTGCTGGTCCAAAGAGTACAATGACTACCCTACACAGAAAATATATTTTATCACGCCAGGGTAGTTCTCAGAACAACACATTTTATTGTAAAAGTACAGACTTCCCCTAACTAGGTTAGATGATAACATTCCAGCCAGTCATCCATCCTATGCTGTACCATGTAGTTGCATTGCTGCTAGACTTGGCCACGCTGTTCCAAACACATGGGAGGACTGCCAGCAGGCCAACAGGCTACCCCTCTGCTCATTAACCAGGTATGGGTGTGGGTCTTGCTTGCATAGACCAAGAACAGGCAGGTTAGGGCTAACACCGCTTTTGCTCTCATGTAGATTTTTAGTAGCGCAGGTAGGGATTTTAGATTCACTAGTGTGATGTAATGTTGGGACTTTATTATTATTGTGAAGGAAAATGAGAAACAGATAATGTGTTTTATTTTCCCAATAACTCCAATTCTTTCCTCATTACATAGAATGCAGTAGCTTCAATGAAATATATTGAATCAAACCCTGCTTCTCTTTGTCTTTTGTATGTATGAGACTTTTCTAACTGAGGGAAAGGGGTAAGATCTGTTCCACCATGACTTCCCTGAGAAGTTAGAGTGACAATCACCATCATGAGGCTGCCACTAATCATCTTTACCTCTGGGTTTTGGTTAGGTACTGCTAGCTAGCTGAAAGGGTTAGGCCGACAGCTGCCAGATGGAGTAGGATAAGACTCCAACACGTGGTGGTGCTGCAGCCCGAGTCCAGCAGTCTCATCACCAAGACGAGAGTCCAACGACATGGCACCCCCAACATTGGCAAGGCACTTACTTTACAGATCTCCTAAGTATCTCTGTCTCATTACATGCTAAAGGCACCCTAATAACCTTATACAGAGACGCCCTTGGTATTAGGGAATATCCTCCTCAGCTAGACAGGTAGTACCTATTCTAGGCTGTAGGTTGTTCAAACTTGAACCTTAAAAAAGGATTTTCCCAAATTGCTGTTTCTATCTCTGAACTGACTATTTGTTAATTATGGCAGGACCTAAACAGATAGCAGTTTCAGCAAACATGTGACAACCTCTCACACAACATTTATTAAATCATGGGCTCATCTCTAAAGATGGGGAGGTCACATTCACAGTAGAAGCTCACAAAGCTTACAGAACTGATTTTATTTTTATTCTTGGGTCCCCATTCCAGCAGGAGATGGGAACACACACATTTCACAATTACACTGTGGCAAATGCAGCTGCACAATACAGACAATATGCGTATTTAGAAATACGACTATCGTTTCAAGAACACCATAATTTGGTTGATGGTGCCCTACCACACGTTGAACTAAATGTCAGACAAGGACCATTAGCTAGTGACGGTCCTACATTGCCAGAATAAGCTACTTATACACAACACCCTAATGTGGGTACCATGGCAGTAACGCAGGTACGCAGCTTACATAACAAATTAATTAGTAGAACTATATAGGCGCTTAATACAATTCATAATGTGGACTTTAAACAGTGCCCTAGCAAGGGCTGTTCCAGCGCAACCACATTTAGCTACAGCAGGAATAAATCCTGCGACTGTGCATTCAATGATGGGCAAGGTACCCACCAAATGTGAAGAAATTCCATTTTTGTTAGCACAAAAAAATAAGCGCTTTGGAAGCAGTGTTTCCCCCTATGGGACCCCAAGATAAATATAAAATTCTCACAGCGTGCTTGCCTTTAGGATGGTTCCTTCAGTGGACAACCGTGCCATTTGGGGTCAATAAACAATTTACCATGGTCTAGTTTTTGTTGTGCTTTATACTACTGCACACAGTATACCGACACTTGTGAATCTTTCAGAAGTGTTAAAACAGATTCAAGATAAATGCAGGGCAGCCCAGTACTTGGGGATGCAATTAATGGGCAATTTCGCCACAGTGTCCTCAATTATATTAAGCAATTCAAAAGGAGAAGCAATAGCATTGGCAGTACGCCAGTTGCTCCAGGATATTCCTCAACAGTAATAAGAACGCAAGCTGCCAAAGATAATCTCTGAAACCTATGATAGTATAGGTAGGGATAGTCTGGGAGCTAGACCAGGTAAACCTCAACTGCAAGGTAAATCCAATAAGGATTCCACCAAACAAGCTCAAAAGGGCTCTAAAAATGCTAAAATTTTTAAAAAACAAAATAAAAATTATAAAAAAGGAGGAGAATCTCTGCGTTTGGCACCCTCAGAGAAACAATACAGGCTTAGAAATAGTATCTAAACTTGATAGATACCAATATACTGACATGTGCCAATCTTGTTCCTTTCAGGACTCACCAGAAAAACACAGTGAGAGAGGAGTGCGGTCAGACCACCGAAACAAGTACGTCAAACAGAGAAAAGAGTCACAACACTCATCTGAAGTTTCAATCAAAAAGGAAGAGAAACTTCCACAACAGAAACTCCAATTTAAAAAGAAAAAGGGTATGGCCATCTGAGAGAAAAATGCGGCACATATTGAGAACTTTACTGAAGAACAGGACATGGGCAGTGACTGGCCAGAATCTTCAAGAGCTTCTGGATGCGACAGCAACTAATGATTTTCTTGAAGTTGAAACTGCAGATAGGTGGAATCTCCCCACCCGACAGGGTTTGCAAACTGAAAATACAAATAAAGGACGACAGAGTGAAAAATTAAAGTTATATTTTAGGGATGATTAACATTTAGTTATGACATCCTCCTAGCAGAAAGAGATTGGCTACCTGAATTTGTTAGTAATCTCCCACGAGGTGAAGAAGTAATTTTGCCTTCTTTCTCAGTCCCTGTATTAGGTACACTTAAATAATCGTAGGCTGTAGATTGGGTATTAGATTGCGTATTAGCACAAGCCTCAGCACTGTACCGCAACCACATAGGGTGGGATAAATATTCCCCCTACGATGTAATACCAATTAGGTCAACACCACTGGTTCTACCACAATACTGTGAGAGGAATACTCACAACTCGAGTACCAGGGAGTAATTGGACCCTCTATATTTCTAATGAATAACACTTTTCTACAGAAGCTAGGCTGGACCATTCATACAGAATAGTCTCAGAAAATAGACACTTTAACAGTCATACTCACACATTTGCAATACAAAATGCACATAGCACAGCACTTAACAATTGGTGCACAAAAAAATACAAAACAACCTTGGATAGTTCCAATGTTTTTTTTCTGACAAAATCTAGCACCTGAAAGTCGGGATTTCAGTGCCTGCAATGCACCTGGCTCTCAAAGAAAATGTTGCCGACTCCCACAGGGGTATTAGAACAGTCCAAGATTGTTCTCAGCCCGTATAACATCAATATTACATGATATTGACCCTGAAGCTTTGTCTTATGTTGATGATATTTACTTTACAGATGATGACCTCAGAAAACACCTTAATGAGTGGAGAGCATTGTCAGGGATTTGCTGAATTGGGCTGCAAATTTAATTTTAAGAAGACAAAAAATTGCCTTTCTAAAGTGTCCTATTTTGGGATACATTTATCAGATGAAGGAAAAAATCTGGCACCACACTTACTAGACACGTGCGCACAGTTAAAGCCACTTAACACCATCAAAAATGCTACAATCACTGCTGGCCTTTTTTTCCAATGTTGACAGAACTTATATTCCAGATCATGCACAACGCATAAAACTTTATGACTTAATACGTCCAGATTTTTCAGGCAAACATTGGACACCTCAACATACATACATTCTCAGAGCACTGAGACAGGAAATGCTTGAGGCAAATTTGGTCATTAGAATAATTGCTGGTGCCATTGGGTTCACCTATGTAACTTTCAATGAGGGTGACACCATCCCTATAGCATACAAATAATACATTCTAATGCTGAACAGTGTTTTGCTCCCACTGAAAATATTCTGGTTGCTGTTCAGATGGCTGTCATAAAAGAGACCTCTGGCCCTTGACAAAGGCATTATTGTTGTTACCCCAATACCAGCCGTTGAGGCTGTTACCAAAGCAAGCTAGCATACCGGACGCAAAAGCATTACATCCACATTGGATGCAATGGGCAACATCTCTGACGGCCACTGATGTTGATTATGTTTTTGAACCAAAACTACAGATACAAGAATTCCTACAATATGAACTTGAATACCCAATGCCTACAAATGTTTTGTCTCTTGAATACCGGATCATCATTTACACTGATGGTTCAGCCCAACTCGCTGTAGGTACTAAACCTCAATGCGCAGCCTTGAGCTAGGTGATGAAGGATGGTACTTTCCTCCCTCAAAATACACTGCACAATTAGCAGAGCTTAAGGCTCTGATTTTAATACTGAAACATATGGATCCTGAACATTCAACATTGATTGTGTGTGATCTGTACTACTGTGTCAAGTCCTTCAATAAATATGTGCATTATTGGTGCCAAAATGGGTTCACAGATTCTAAAGGGAACACTATCAAACTAATGTTTGTGGTGGAGGGTAGCAAATCTTAAAGACAAGCTACCAAAGGCCCATGTAGTCCGTACCCTGGATCACCAACATGTTGGATTACATGTTGTGGTAAACACTTTGGCCGATGAGGCTTCTGTTGCTCTGATTACTCGTTCTCATACAGGACTACATGAAGAAACACTAGCTGCTGTGAAGGCTTTGGCCAACAGCAAGCCCTTCCCAAAGGCATATCCTGCCAAATGTTCCCACCACTTAAGTGCCCAACATATTGCATTTGCAACAATACCAGGGTTGGGTGACAGTGTGATCCTCAACCAAGACTAGAGACTACATCCTATCAAAGCAGCGCATGATGGTTGCTTTCTGCCCATGCAGGTGTGGCAACTACTATTTCATTGCTTCAAAAATGCTACTGGTGGCCTGGTCTGTACAAAAAGGCCAAATAGTATGTCCTTTGTTGTGACATCTGTCACCAAATTAAAGAGTCCACAGTTAAGCACCCTCTGCAGACACCTCTCTTGGTTTCCAACAGACCACTTCAATGCATGTGCTTGGACCACGACATAGGAATCTGCGGAAGAGCCCTAGAATGGTTCCACTCCTTCCTTTCCGGAAGGATGCAGAAGGTCAGACTCCTGCCCTACACCTCCAGACTCAGAGCAGTCAACTGCGGAGTACCCCAAGGATCCTCACTGAGTCACACACTGTTCAATGTATACATGGTCCCTCTTGCTGCCATCGTCAGAAGCCACGGTATGAACATTGTATCATATGCCGATGACACACAACTCATCATTTCCCTCACCAAAGACCCGGGACACAGCCAAAAGGAACTTCCACTCGGGAATGGAAGCCGTAGCCACATGGAAGAGCGAAAGATGCCGCAAGCTCCACTCCGACAAGATGCAGCTCATTATCTTCGGAAACGCCACCTCAGCTTGGGACGATTCATGGTGGCCCACATCCCTCAGGCCCCCGTGCCCATCTAGCACACCCACAACTTAGGAATCATCCTCACCTCTTCCCTATCCATGACCCGTCAGGTAAACTCTGTCACCTCCTCCTGCTGGCACACACTCCGCAAATTCCAGAAGATCTTCAGATGGTTCCCAGCAGACTGTCGCAGGACAGTCACCCACGCCTTAGTTTTGAGCAAGCTCGACTACGGCAACGCCCTCTACGTCGGTACCTCAACTAGGAACATCAAAAAACTTAAACTCATCCAGAACACTGCCACCAGATTCATTTTGGACCTCCCTCGCCGATAACACATTTCATAACACCTGAGGACCCTCCACTGGCTACCGGTCGAGAAGCGAATCACCTTGAAGCTTCTCATCCACAAGTACAAGGCCATACACAACGCAGGACCAGCCTACCTGAACCACTGCGTCTCCTTCCACACCCCGCCAGATCCCTCCACTCAGCCCAGATGGCCCTGGCCACCATCTCTCGCATTTGCAAAACCACAGCCGGAGGACAATCTTTTACCTACACTGCAGAGAAGAGCAAGAACAACTCCACCCCTGCACCTCAGACAAAGCCAACTATCTTCAGAAAGAACCTCAAGACGTGGCTCTTCGGATGAGCCCCCTCACATTGCCCCCTAGCGCCTTGAGACCCTCACGGGTGAGTAGCCACACTTTACAAATACTGATTGATTGATTGACCATTGTGGTCCCTTGCAACCTGATGGTGCATACAAATATATCTTAGTAACTGTTGATTCACGTTCTAGATTCCTATGGGTATGGCCATATCGATCAGCTGATGCTCAAACTGTTATCAAAGATTTGCAAGTCTTCATCTGGACATATGCTGTTGCTGCATCCCACACAGGCCAGGTCCCTGCTTTTGCCTTCAGGTCATTCAGGGACACCATGGTGAGGTTGGGTGTCCAACTGCAATTCTCATCTCCCTATCATCCTGAAGGAAATGCGATTGTGGAGCAGAAAAACCAAGACTTAAAGCAATCTTTAACAGCTAAAGTATTTGGTACAGGTTGTAGTTGGCTGTACTACCTGTATGGAGTCCAGCGAGCACTAAATCTGCCTAAAAGGTCATTGGGGGGGCAGACATCATACAAAGTCCTGTACGGGACACCTATGTATGTCCCAGATATTGATGGTACTGGTGCGGTGGCGGCAGAAGCACCTTTTGACATAAATGAATGCGTCACTGTCTTGCAGGAAGTACACCAGTTCAGTGATGAAAAATTAATCTGCACATGCTGCCACCTTGGGAATGAGGGATTTGCAAACAACATCCACCAGCTGGATTCCTAAAGTTCGGGATCTAGTGCGTGAAAAAATTGCTGGAAAAAGGAATTTGGCCCAGCATATAGTGCACCCGTTCCAGTCCTGGGAATACATAGTACCAGAACTGTTATTTTACCACTGCTGCCTGGTTCTAAAGAAAACCGCTTCATTTCAATTGACAATGTCAATTTGGACCATGTGGCCAGTCTCGCACAACTCCCGACTCCTGGGTAGATCCCATACCCCTCTCACTGCCCATCAGGGTGTGCCTCTACAACAACTAAACAATGATGAAGAAACTTCCCAGAGCTTGGGGAGGGTAGAAAATTATCTTTCATTTGTTCCTGTTACCACATCAACGAAAAGAAATGTCCAAAATTCTGATTTGTTATATTCAAATTCAATACAAACGGATGGAATTGTTTACTATGAACCACTGAGGGATTTATCTGCCAGTTTGCCTTCACCTGCACTGGCTCCAGTATTTGCAAGAACTGCTTCTGGTTATTTTACCACCATCAACAATTCATTTTCAAATTCTTCAGCGTCTTCTGAAGTACCTCTATCAAGAGCATATAAGCTTAACTATCAAATTTGTCCTCTGAATTATCTGTGGATTCTTTTGACTTTGCATGCCTTCCTTCTCTAGATTGGTTTTGTCATTGTTTTCTTTTTGCTGATACATGATAATGATCTACTTGAATGCTCTGCTGTGGTACTGGTTTTTGAGATTTTAAAACCTTACCTATCCTCACACAAGGTCCGAAGAAACTTGTCCCTAGTGAACATTTCTGCTGTTCCAATACCTGATGGGATTGTTTGGGATAAAGTACAGTTCCATATCTTTGGTCCTACGGAAATGATTCAAATTCCATATGTATACAAAGTTTCTATGAAAGATAATATAATACCAGGAGTTGTGTCTGATGATAGGGATGTAAAAACAGTTGATTCTATGCTTTCTGAGTTTGCATACTACACTGTGTTTGAAAGCAAAGATGTTTATCAAACAACTGCAAGTTATGGAGAAATGTTATGTTACCATTATCACGGACATTATTCTCTACACAAAGCCAGCACACAGAGAACTGTTTACATCTACACACAACTGGAACATTGTCAGACCCACCAGTGGGGAGTTCAAAAACATAAGTAGAAAAGTTTTTCTATTTTACTGGGCATAATGTTAAAATGTTGAGTGTTGTTTTAAATTGCCACCTTCAAAATTGTTGAACTTTTTATTAACTGATACCAAATCGACTTATTCTAATTTCTTTGTTTCCCAGTTGGCTGTAGAAATCTATGAATATTAGTTGAAATCGATTGACTTAAAGAGTGTGTGGGTAACTAGGGATTGTCAAATACAGGGAAGCGAAGCTTTCTTTAGAACATGTCTTATTCCGATACAAACCATATTTCTCAATGAAACAGAACAACAAACAAGTTGCTTAGACTTAGCAAAAATTAAAGAATTAAACAAGTCCAGTATTCACTCACCAGCTAAATTCGAAAATTGGCACAAGATTTTAAATGTCACAGGAAAACAGCTCAAGGGGTGGGATACTTTTAGGTCTTAACGGGTGGTTACTGTAGCCAGAGGACACAAACTATTGTCATGCGCATTTTGTAAACTGCACAAGGGGTTTTAGAGCAGGCGGACCTGACCCTTGTTACATCACCGCACAACATTCTGATATTGTCACCACATATAGCGTGGGTAAACTATGTCAACAATGGTCAAAAACATCCACACTAACAGCCGTTAGAGAACACCCTAGTCCCCTGTCAGAAGAAAAAGACTTACAAGATTTCTTGTTTGGTCCGTGAAAGCAGCGCTCAAAATGTTTCTTATATGCAAAATCTAATAAAATATGGATGATTTCCAAAAAAGGAATTAGCCGCCAGGTTACGGAAAATAGATCAAGAAGCTCTGGCCTTTGTCAATAACATATCAACACATTTTCCAACCACATTTACACCCTAAACAACATTGTCTCATCTGCAATTGACATTATTTAAAATAGCATGTACTTTTTACATCATGGACAAAGTCAGCTTAGGTCCGTTATGCAGTTAGGTTGGACGTTACAAGTTCTGAAAAGTGGCTGCGTGCCCTGGCAACATGTCAACTCCAGGGACTTGTTTGCCGCATTTAATTTGACACGGGAACAACATAAAATGGCTAAGAAAGAAGCAACTTACATTATGCTTAACATCTAAAAGTTAGAGGAATTGCCTTTTACTGTGGCATAAATACCATCTGCAGTTTAGTTAATACGTTGGATTATTAATTTGCCCATTTCAAAATTTAAATTTACCTCATGCTTAAAACACATTCCAGTAGGCAGGTTTGAGTGGCTAGGAGACAGTTACATACTCAAGGTGTGGGAGCTACCATTTACACAGAAATGTTTCAATGGCATAAAGGAGGTCTTTCTTAGTGGCAGCGAATGTGAGACTTCTGTGAGCCATTAGATGAGTTGTAAACAGCTGTCCTTGCACAAAGCATGTAATGCTTCAGTAGTAAATTTAGCTTGCTATCTGACAGATGTTCCTGTTCCTTCGATTCGCCCAGCTTTCTAGGTGCTTTCAAATGCGTGTTATGTGATGGCGAACGATGAAAGCTGTTGTGGTATGCAGGCCGCATTGCCTACACGGTTTCAGTCTCCAAAATTGTGACTTGTTGCCCCCCACCAGCACGTGAGAGACAAAAATAGCAGACACATGGCCTCATATTGCTACGTCTAATGTAAATTTTGACATGCTGAGCAGGCTGAAGACTTTGGTTTCAAAATCACATGGCACTTTCATCTGCCGTCGAGACCTATGATCTCCAAGTAGCAAGGTCGTCTGCAGAGATGCAGTCACCTTTCAAATACTGACTTTCCAAAACATGTTGGTGAATTAATTTGTCACATTTTTAATGCATCTACCACCACTGAGATTGTATGCTTTAAGGCTGTTGGTTCTGTTTTTTCCAGGACCATTCAAACTATTTGGCGTAATACCTTTAGCCATACATTCACTATTTACGAGTGTCTTTAGGGGATTCCCAATAACTTTGGCATTGATTGGCGGTATTCCGCGGTTGCTGATTTTCATTTGCATGGCTGCCCCATCACAACAAGGAGCAATGGTGGTGCTTTCACCAGCCCTACTGTGTTGTGAACGCATGATGCAGTACTTTAGAGTACCACTCCTGGAAGAACTGGAGTTGAACTGGTCACGGTCCTTCAGACCAGCTCTGAATTGCCTGCAGCCTGTCTTTCGATGCTTGTGTGCCCATTCGAACATACACCAGAAGTGTGTTTTGCTCTGCAGCTCAAACCGTCTTTGGATGCGAGTCTGCTGGTGTTCTCTATGAGGGTTCATTGTCAGACGTGTCCATTGAGAATGTGATTGCTGCAGGATGCTTCCTCTAAGCCCCCTTTGTGGATTGTGTGGCTCCTTGTGCTATAACACCTGGCACTGCACGGAATGCTGCCTCTTCGGCCAGACCTATGGCTGAAGCAATGGAACATTAGTGCTCCTTTGCTATCCTTGCCAACGAGCTGTTTAACTTATTCTCTGCCGGAGTGGGTTCTTTCTTGTATTTCATCACCATTGATGATATTGGTGAGTTTTTGTGGGACCACGACTATTGTTGAACATTGATATTTGGCCTCAATTCACAACATTTCCTTGTTAAAAATTCTAAATTGACCATTTCAGTTCAGCTCGACTGTGGTTTATCCTACTTGTCAACATGGACATTTTATCTCCTACAGACATTTTAGTCTGCTTTTAATTCGTAGTTTAGATAAAGGTATTTTATTGTAGCCTTTTTAGATTTGACCTCTGCACTCTTGCACTGACAATGGGGATGGTGTTGTGGGGTTATTTGAGTGCTTTGCATGGGCATATTTATTTTAGCTCTGGGCTTCAACCCTTTGCCCTTCCACCTAGCTGCATTTCATTTTATTCCCTTTACTATTTTAGCAAAAGCTTCAATTTAGCGGTGCGGTTTTATTATTTTTATCATTGCCTTTGCATTCAGAATTTATTTGTGCGTTTGTATGACATTTCATCACGTGCTCAGACCAAGGCTGTACGAACCTGTACATGATATTTTACAGTGTATTGCCAGTACCAAGAGTTCCATTACTACCCTCCACAGAAAATACATTTTATCACATCAGGGCAGTTCTCAGTACAAAACATGTTTTATTATGAAACAACAGACTGCCCCTAACCAGGTTAGAGGGGAACATTCCAGACAGCCGTCCTATGCTGTACCATGATGTTGCATCGCTGCTAGAATTGGTCACATAATTCCAAACATTTTGGAGGACTGCCATCAGACCAACAGGCAAACCCCCAGCTCATTATCCTGGTATGGGGGCAGATTAGGGCTAACACTGCTATTGCTCTCATGTAGATTTTTAGTTGTGCAGGTAAGGATTTTAGATTCACTAGTGTGACATAATTTTGGGACTTTTTATCTGTTTCTCATTTTCCATCACAATGATAATAGTGCAGTGTTCATTCTCCTAATAATCACAATTCATGCCTCATTAAGTAGAATGCAGTTGCTTCAATAAAATATATAGAACCAAATCCTTCTTCCCTTTGTTTTCTGCACATATGAACCTTATGTAACTGAGAGCAAGGTGTAAGATCTGTTCCACCACAACTTCCATGAGAAGTCAGAGTGTCATGTGTCAGGCTGCCACAACTCACCTTTACTTCTGGGTTTTGGTGAGGTGCTGCTAGCTAGCAGAAAGGGTTAGGCCAAAAGTTGCCAGACTGTGTGGGATAAGACTCAGTCCCTCACACGCGGTGGTGCTGCCGCCTGAAAACAGCAGTCTCGACCCAATGACAAGAGTCCTGTGACACACACCTCTAGCCAGCTTCACTGGAGAAGACTTTGTCCTGGTGGAATAGGCTCAGATCCCTTCAGGCAGTTCCCTTCTCTGCCAACACTTGATCTTGAAGCACAGCAAAATCCATTGAGAAAAAATTCTCTTTTAAATTGCCTTCCCCTTTTTGTTGCCCAGGAACCCAACAAAGAGCTGGTCATATGCAGCTGATGTAAAAGCTTACCACAAAGTTGGGGGTCGAACCTATGTAACCACTCATTCTCCTTTGTCGGATGAGGTGGTAGACAGAATGTGGGCAAGGTAATAGACTGCCTTAGAAGGAATGTTAACAAAACTTTAGATAGAAAAGCGACCTTACTTTGGAAGACTAACTTGTCTGGGAAGAAACATGTGAAACACAAGCGGACATTCAAGGGCTAAAGCTCCCTAATTGACAAGCTGAGGTTATAGCTGTAAACATATTTTTAACATGACATTTCTCATATGACAACTGCAACTATGCAGGTACTCGAGAGGAGGGCCCATCAAAAAGGTCAACAGGACTGGCAGAAAGATGTTTATCAATCCTTAAAAAAAACGTACCATCGCCGAGGACTTCTACAAGGATGATTGGTCTGAGAGACAAAAAGTCAGACATAGCTGCAATGTATCCATTGACAGTGACAACTGCACAGCCATGCTGAACCAACATTGCAAATTGTAAGATATTTACCAATGTCACATTCAAAGAATCAATCCAGTTACAGGAATGTCTGATGATAAACTTGTTCCATTTCCCTGCATACACAATTTAGTGTCAACATACAAAAAAGATCAATCACATTGGGTAGAAGTTGAAAAGAACTCAGAGGGCCCTACTCCCAGGGTGGGGTCAACAGATCCATTCTGAGTAGAAGATGAAGAGGAGCACACAGGTACAAGTACCATACAGGTCTATGCACCACATCTTCAGGTCCAGTCCATGGGCCACTAAGGAGCCCCATTACAGTCCTACCCTGGCACACCTTCTCCAGAGGACTGCAACCCATAAGCACCATGCTCACATCCATTCTGACTACCTCCACCTCTTTTGTGACCTTCCCAGGTGCTTGGAAACACACAACTGTCCTCCGACACTCTAAAGACTTTCCTTTCTTTAACTTCAATTAACCATTAAATAACTGCTTGCCAGTTTATGTAAAAATATTTTCAATATTAGTGATGAGTCAATTAAACAGCAACCCAGAGCTTCTGTTCACCAGGGGGCTGCATGTAAAGGTCAGGAGGGCCACATGCGGCCCCTGGGCCGTACTTTGAGTTTCACTGATCTATACCATCTAGGTTACCTATGGTCTTTGTAGAAATACAAAACAATACAGTACAAATTTAAACCACAGAACATAGGGCCAGATTTAAGCTTTGGCAGATGGAGTACAGCCATTCAGGGCAGTGGAGAACCTTACCACTGCCACCCTGACTGGCAACTGTCCACCAAAATTAGAGACACACTGGGAATTTTCTCTTAGGGAGTATGGGCAAATATGTTTTCTGTCACTCACTGCCAAGTTTTCCTGGCAGTAACTGACAGAAAAAAATGATAACACATTGTCCACTTAAATAGAGCGGATGGTGCAATGCTCTCCCTCTGATATCCCCCTATCCATCGGCTGTTGAAGGTGGCGTTTCGATGATGGAGCAAGCAGGGACTGTCAACAGATAGCTTAGGGTCCGTCCATCCTTACATGAAACAGGTTAACAGAGTTTGGCGGCTAGGGGACTGAATTGTGTTTGCGACTAAGTAGCTTGTCCACCACACTCTAAATCAGTACCTTAGATTTTTATAAATTCCTGAGGTTGAAAGGGGCTAAATTGAAACATGGACACCTTATCGAACTGGAGATTTAGATTGCATACTGATCATATCCACATAGGGTCACTTAGACCCCAAGGTCTTCAAGCAGTTAGCAAAGCAATCATTCTGAAATGAATAGTAAAACAGAAAACAGACAGGAAAACTCCCTATCAGCAACAGAGAAAACTCTTCTGAATGTGGAAAATGATCTTAAACAAGCCTTTCATTTTTGCAGATAAAGCATATTCCCTCTGACTGGATTAATGACAATGCACAGATCATTCTTGACACACTTCAGGCCTAAGAACATTAAGTTCACTGACTCAGAATCTTGATGGCACAATGGTTCCTCTGAATGGAATCGTCCTACATGATAGTTGAGTGTCCTACATTCCCAACCCTATTTGATCAGGGGAATACAGGGAAAGTGCTTTCCAGTTTCAGTTGGATGTCAGCCCAGTGGTTGAGGCTGAGGTTTAATTTCTTTCCAAAGTCCAACACAACCAGGTGAACAAGAACGATTATTCGTAGATCTGTTATTATCAATCGGGATTAGAGCTATGGCCTTCAATTGGAAAACACCCATAACTTATTGGTGCATACCAGCTGGCATAAATTTCTGAAAGCAAAACTAGCATCTGCCCATAAAGCAAGAAAAAGAGCAAGAATCCAAATAAGCGTGTGGAGTCAAGCACCCCAGAAAGCACCACATTAACTTATGCCCCACTTCCAAGAAGAAACAAGACCTACTCCAGGCACACAGCAGGGAGAAGAACCCCAAATTAGTGGAGTACCCACAGCAAATGAGGGCAGTGCTGCCCTAATGTGAAACACCCAGTGCACTAAACAGGAGTGGCATGACCCCACCAGGCAGAACTACCAAACAGCCAAAATCAGCAGAAGAAACAGAAGTCTGTAATGTTGAGTGGTCTGTTGCGTCAATGCTACACCTACAGCCCCGATACCACAGAGGGAGTGGTGGTGGTGGGGTTTAAGGGTTAGGATAGATGGAAGAAGCTATATGGCATACAAGAGAAGATATGAACCACTGTAACATGGCTGTCCACCAATGCAGGTCCTCCATAATCCTAAACGGGCTCTGCAGGTATCAGTGTACCCCCATCCAATCCACAAAACTACAAAGCACATATAGGAGAAATAGATGCAGAAGACCGCTTATAAAATCACAGTCCCTCAGACCATCCCAAGAGGCAAACCTGAAAGGACTGCCCTGCTAGAACATGAAACAGCCACACGTCACCTAGCCTTCCACCAGCACCTTACCTGTCAAAAGAGCGCTAGACAGTGAAAGGGCACAGTATAGTGTAAAACTGAGGATACCACCACTTCAGGGTCATAGCTAAGAGCTCCACATATACTGTAGACATCCAAATATGGAGATTACCTTTATCACTTCATCCTTGTAGTTTTAAACTAACAATTTCGGTCTAACACACCTAGAAAGTCCAGCACATGAAAACCCTGTTCCATGGTCTTATACAGTCCTACAGCCAATCTAATCTATGTTAATAGGCCACGAAACACATTGTAGACAGGAAATGCACTCAGGGTGGCTGTGGATTGTGGCTTGTTGGTGAAAATGTTGGGTGTGCCATAATTAACATTATCAAAGTGTAGTATGTACAGTTTAGACAACTTTCATCTTTTTTCGAGGTGATGGCTGTGGTGTTGGCAGTCCTGAAAGTCAAATCTCACATCTTAATGGAGCCCAAGTGTTTGCCCCAGCTCTAAGAATGTTTGTCTGTTGACTCAGGAAATTAAAACACTTAACAAGTCATTTTACAGCTGCCAGAAGGATTACACTGTACCAGGGCCCTTACATCATTGCCGTCCTTGTTGTGGGATCAATGTGCTATACACGCACCAAAAGCTAACACCACAAAAAGAAATCGGGTCTGGATTTTTGTTTAAAGTAAAAGGTATTTGCTTACCGCACACAAATACTGTTGTCCTCTTCACAAATGTTTATTGGGTAAAGCATTTGTTTATAAAGAACAGAATTACTAAGGGTTGTTTATTTGTAATACTATTGTTTTTCTACAGTCAATGCATGCATTGTAAAAACAAATTCCTGGCTTTCTGGCCCCATTAATTGCAGCGTTGTTTGGGTGTTTTGGGCTTTTCAGCCAACCCTGTTGGTTTTGGGATCATCATGGTGCCTGAAAAGGCCTTGTCTACCACACAGGACAGGAGCAATATGTTAAAGTCTGAATTTTGGATATTACAAGGACGAATACATGAACGACAATCCTCTGGTTTCCTGCATTGTGATTTTCCTCAAATTTAAGTTACCAGAAGGGGGTTTGTAAGACGATGGCCTAGATGTATTATAATAAACAAGAAGTAGGCTTGATGCTCACCTTATCCTGTTCCTGGCGAGTCAAGCACTCGTGCTTTACCCGTTCCATTTCCATGTTTGCATCTGCAAGCTCCCGCTGGACTTGACTCAGTTTCTCTGACAGTATATTCTTCTCGGTCTCTTTAATAAACAAAGCCTAGAAATACAAAGTGAACGGAAAGAATAACAATTAACTTAGAGGTCAAACGGGCACTCCAACATTGGGAATTCCAAAAACCCTCAAGGGAGATGAGAATAATTTTGAAAGGACCGAGAAGACTCCAATACCTTAGGAAATGCAATAAAATCTTTCAGGGCCTCCTTCTGCCTATTAGGTAAGGAAGTAGATTGCCATCCCCTCTTTTTGATCAGAATAGATATCCTCTGCTCTGATGAAACTCAGCCCTCATTCTCTTATTGTGTTGATAACCGTCAGTTTGCAACAACGGCCTTCTTCTAGGCCCTGCCTGAGGACAATTCACACCCTGAACCAGTCTGAAGAGGTATGACCTAGACCACAGTTACAAAAGCCCACAGCAACAAGGCTAAAGTACTGGAATTTCGAAAATGCAAAAGCTTGGTTTGCTTGTGCATTTCTTAGGATTTTCCTTCTGCACCAAGTAGTATAAATACTGAACCTCTGGGCAAAGTGGGCTTAGACTGTACAGACAGCAAGGAGGAACTATATAAAAGTGCTGGGCACATATTACGAGGAGCTGAAACAATGCTGATTATGGCTCTGCCGCAGGATGAAGACAAGCCTTGATTACCTTGCAGCTGTGTTGTGTGTGAGATGAGGCACAAGCTACTCTGCAAGAAGTGATACTGTTCCAGACCACAATGCCATGTTGAGGATCTCAACATGGAGAACAGTGCAAGGCACTGAGACTACTCAACAGCTACAAGATCACATCAGCTAGGTCTGGAAAAAGTAAGCTTAATAACAATAACCGCCTAGGGATTGAGGTAAACATATTTTCCTTGATCTTTTTAATAGCTAATTTTATTGATGTTTCACGTAGAACCAAAGTTGAGACATAATACAATTTAATCCAGTTGTTCCGTAGTGTTGATTTCTTAAGCCAAAATATAATCTTCCCTAAACGTAACATTGCATGACCTACTCATATGCTTTCATTCAACAGGGGTATCACTAAGGCTCTCAAATCTCTCCATCCACCTCTCATAAATGGTCATGCTTCTTGTGGGCATCTCCTCAGTTTGTATATTTGCTTTCCCACGATACTACAGTAGTCAGGATCCACTCCAGTTTGACATTTCAGGAGCCCCAATCGCTCTCCAATTTTATGCAATGTCCCTCTTAGCTATAATTAATGCTACACATAGCATGATCTTCTGATACGTATTAATACCAATCTTATATAATATAATTAACAAGGCCACTTTCTGGGTAAGGGTGATGGTATGCTGCAGGACGTTTGAGAAGAGCTACTCTATTTTCCCCGGTTACCATTGAAGCACCCAACATCTCTATGTTGAGTGTAGGAATCACCTACATCTTCCCGACATCTTAAGCATATGGGGGACCATTCCCTACCCAATCTTCATATGTCTTGTTAGGTGTAATAAATCCTGTGAAGGCACTTAAACTGTATTACCTAAGTAAACCTATTGCAAGATGCTACACCGATCGTGCTGGGAACCATCAAAGCTGTTGCTAAGTTTTTTTATCCCACCCAATGGCATCTGATACTTCTCACCAAATGTTTGCTGTTCTAGTGGAAGATGTAGGATTTTGGACAATTTTCACCCGTATAGGAATTGTAGAACATTGCCTCAGCCCAGGACCCATCGCTCACTCTCATAGGCATAGTCAGCTCTAGTTTCAAACATCCACTCATTAGCGACCACCAAATGAGGGGCTTATGCCACCATGTCTGATATTCCCAACACACCCTCAAAAGGAGATTTACAAGCTTGGCCAAGCTGATATATTATATGAATAGAGGGTTATCTATAGGGATGAATTAAACCTGCATCATTCATCGACAATGACAGTGTACCCTTTCATAGGGAAGCAGTTTTAATCTGTAAATATATTTCTTTTTGGAACTATTCTTTTTTCACTACATCAGACAGATCACACAAAGCATTACTATAAACATTGTCAAGAAGATCACAACAAGGTGATGCGCATCATTATGTGGACTACGAAAGAGAAGGTCACTTTGCCCCCATGCCATTCACTGTGAAAATGGTGCAGGAGAGGGTACCAAAGTGTCACATGCTTTAGTTTATTTCTAAGTTTAAGATCCCTTCAGCCTTAAGTAAGGCAAGAGAGGAAGGAACACATCTCCTTCATCCTTGGTCAAGGTGAGGGGTTTTAAAATCACATACCCTGCACACTTCAGCAGTGGGGTTAAGAGAGGGGCTAAGGAAAATGTTACTTACCCAGTAGATATCGGTTTGTAGCATGTAGTGCTGTGGAGACACATGCTGTGCATACTTCCGCATCTAGAGTTGGTCTGGATATATGCAAGTTGTTTTTCTTCTAAGTCTTTTGAGTAATAGGGTTTGGTGACTCCTCCTTTGGCTAGTAATGTACATGAGTATCAGCTCCACTGTAAGATTGTTTTCAGGCACGAGGCGAGTGAGGATGGAGTGATTTGTAAAGCTTTGTAGGGTTGGATGTGCATGCAAACAATAAGTGTAAAAAAAACGTTTGAAAGATTACTGCAACAGCCACAGGTATCCTAGGAGCAGGGTGGGTGCATATGAATGTACAGCACTACATGTAACAAACACATGTCTACAGGGTAAGTAACATTTTCCATTGGAAGCGAGTGGCTGGAGTTACACATTCTGTGCATAGACTGTATAGCAGTCCTCCCTAAACCAGTGGCTAGCCTGTGGGTGTTGCAGTTGCTTGAAAGAGTGTACATAATACTGCTTGGCAAACTCTGGCCAGTTGTCTAGCTAACACATCTACACAGTAGTGCTTTGTGAAGGTATGTGGTTTAAATTAAGTAGCTACTTTGCATATTTCAACTATTGGAATGTTCTCTATAAAGGCCACGGCTGCTCTCTTTTTGCGAATGGAATGAGCTTTTGAAGGGATTCTTAGGGAGTTCTTTGCTTTGGCATAGCAGGTTGGTATACATTTGACTATCCACCTGGCAGTCCCTGATTTGGAGATGGCCTTCCCTTTGTGTGTTTTTTTTAAACCAACATACAATAGTTGTGTCTTTCTAAATGATTTTGTTCTAGCTATATATAACACAAGAGTTCTCTTTTGGCAACTAATGTATGAAGTGCCTTTTCTGCAACTGATTCTGGTTGTGGGAAAGAAAAAGAAGTTCTATTGATTGACAGGTGGAATTGTGAAACCACCTCTGGTAAAAAATGTGGGTTGGTACGAAGGACAATTTTGTCTTTATGTATGTGAAAGAAAAGTTCTTCTAAAGTTAAAGCTTGGAGATCTCAACCACGTATTAAGGGTTAAGGAAGTAATAGCAACTATAAAAGCCACTTTCCTTGAAAGGAATTGGAGTCGACATAAATTAAGTGGCTCAAAAGGAGGGCCCATATGCCTAGTGAGTATGATGCTGAGCTTCCATGATGGTGCTGGGAGGGTACGAGGAGGTATTACCCTTTTGAGGCCTTCTATAAAGGCTTTGTCTATTTGGTAGATATGCAGCAACTACCACTAAGTGAAGCCTGATGGAAGTAAATGCTAGTCCATAGGTTTGTAGATTAGCAGACAATATCCTGTACCACTGGTGTGAGCGGGTCAATTTGTTTTGAATGATAATAGGGAACAAAACGTTTCCACTTTGCAGCATAGCACAAACGAGTAGTAGGTCTGCGTGCATCTCCATTCAATTGGTAGTTTAAGATAGCCAAATATTAGGACATCAAGAACCAAATAGCAAGGTTGACTGTCCTGGGGTCTGTCTTATCTTATCTTATTTATCTCCATGGTTCTGTGTCAGGAGGTCCGGCCTGATAGGGAGTTTCTCGTGAGGGACCACTGACAGTTCCAGAAGTGTTGTAAACCATGGTTGGTGAGCCCAAGTTGGAGCTACCAAAATGAGGATGAGGGATGCTTCCTTAACCTCTGAGCCAGAAATGAAAGAAGAGCGAGCGGCTGAACAACGTAAGCAAATATCCCTGAGCATTTCACTCACATTACATTCTGCATTTTCTGCGGTTGTGAGTAGGTCTATTTGTGGAAAGCCCCACCGCAGAAAGTATTGACAGAGGACTTCTGGGTGGAGTTTCCACTCATGGACTTGTTCCACATCCTGTTGAGGAGATGGGCAAAGTCATTCTCTGTCCTCGGGAGGTGTTTCGATAGTAGGTGTATTTTGTGACCAAAAGTCCACCTCCAAATTCATTGTGAAAGAGAGTCATGGAGATCGAATCCGCTCCCCCCAGAGTTTCTGCAGAAAAATATGGTTGGGATTGTGGTGCTGTCTATGCAAACTAGAACTATTTTTTCCCACCAGGTGTGGAAGAAAAGCTTTCAATTCTAGCTGCACTGCTAGGAGCTCTTGGAAACTGATGTCAAACCTATGGTGTTTGGGTTTCAAATGTCCTCAGATGGTCAAAGTATTTAGATGTGCCCCCCCAACCATTGAGGGATGCGTCGGTTGTGATGGTCTCCTGTAGAATGGGGTTGCAAAAAGGCCACCCCTATAACAAAGTATTAATGTTCCACCATAGAAGAGGGCAAGAAGCTTTGGGTCTGACTAACAATAGATCTTCCCAGTGATCCTCTGTTGTGTGAGAGATTCCTGCAGTGGACACATATTCAGTCTTGCATGAGGCACTATCAACAAAGGAGGCCATCATGCCTGGAAGACGTGTAATGGTTCTGTCTGGAAGTGTGGAAGGTGTGGGGGGCATGACCAAGATGGCACCATGAGCAGTCAACTTTTCGTGAGGTTGCGCTCTCGTCCCACCCACCATCATCCTTCGCTCCAGTGCCACCACGAGTCCCCCCAAAGAATGGTGACCCTCCCTTCCCTAACGATGCCGACTGCTGCAGGGGAGCTTGGGTCAGTTTCCGGCAAAACTGACAGTGCCGCTGATGATGGTGTGCCCAGCAGCAGCAAGGCCCGATCTGCTCTCTCTGAATAGCTCGCACCTGAAGGCTACGGCACTTGGAGCCCCGGGGGTGTGAGCTATGTAGCCTTCGCTCCGCAGTCCCTGCTGGATAACCACTGTTGCCCATGGTGCAGCCCTCCTTGACATAATTTGTGGGCAATGGGCGAGGCGGCGCTTGCGGCTGCTGAGACCCGTTGTGCCTAGCCCGGTATGCAGGGTCACACTGAATGCACCGCCACCCCCACCTTAAACTGCCCGGAAGATTTCACTGAGGGCTGTTGAGCTTGCTCCCTGGTGGCATTTACTAGGTCGTGGGCAGCCAATGCAACTATCAGATGCAGAACCTAAACCCCTCCCTCGCATGGCTTGTGTCACAAGGCTATGGCTATGGGAGCTCAGGGAGGGGGAGACAGATGCAAGTGTTGCCCCGCACTCCTTGCCTGCTGCGGAGTGTAGATCAAAGGTCCAGGGTGCGGGCGTTTCCCCCCCCCCCCTCCCACAGGTGCTGGTGCGGCTGTATTGTTGACTTCTGGGGTCCAGCTCAGCAGGCCGACACACGCAGACTGACCTCCTGCAACAGAGGCACGAGGGTGTGCGCACTACCTTACCATGATTGTCCTGTGCCATCAGATGAGAGAAGGACACCATCAGAAGACAAGGCCGTGGTGCATTGAAGGCAACGGGGAGTACACCTCAGAGTGGCCTGAATAGTGGTTGGTCCCGCCCTAGACATGGTGAGGTGAGGAGGCACCTGTATAACAGGCACAAAGACAGCCCTCATCACAGAGGTATGGGGAGAAACACCTGGCCCACTAATTAACTGTTTCTCCCCCCCCCACCCCCTCGCCGCAGAGCAGCAAGACCTGGAGAGTGAGAAGAGTGTAGGTACCAGATTGCCTTGGCGGTAGAGTCTTGGGTCTGGATCTCCCTCTGTTGGGCTCCCAGAGTCTCGGAGATGTTCACCCTTATCCTATCCCTCTCCCCCATGCCCCCGGCACTCAGATTAATAGGGAGAAGCAGTCACTGGTGCGCATCACCGCTTGGAGGGTCTTCGGAGGGGGCATTAACATTCTGCTGACTGACACAGGGCTGCATGCCCGACTGGCCCCCATTTCTTCTAGTAAGACGCCACATGCTACAGGACACCAACGTGGTTGTGAAGCGTGTGCAGTTTAGCTTCTTGGGGGGTCCTGGGTGTAGTGACTAAAGGACTGATTTGTTTGCTCTGCCTCTCAGAGGTGCGATGGTGATTGCAGGGGCATGGCCAAAATAAAAACCACCAAACCCCCGCCTCCTCAGAAGTCAATTATGGACATCCTGGCTGCCTCCACCCAGCCAGTAGACGTGGTCAGCCAGCTGGAAAGCACTCTTGAAAAGCACACCGGAATGCTTGACATAGTGCTGCAGGCTATTCAGGACTCAAAGTGCTATGGAAGCTCAGCTAGGGGCCATTCAGATGGAAACAGTTCTTCTACGAGCAGACCATGCCAAACTCACAGAGAGGGTGGATGAAATGAAGTCCTCCTTGACGTCCATGCAATCCTCTCTAGTCTTGGTTCAGGATCAACTCAACCTCCTACAGGCGGAAGTAAAAGACCTCAAGGTGAGAAGAGGACACTGAAGGCCGCTCAAGGTGCAATAATAATAGTTTTTGAGGATTTCCCAAAAGAGTGCAGGGCTCCAACACAGAACTCTTTCTCAAGGGCTGGCTGTCTTAAATGGTCTAAGCCAACTGTTTCCCCAAGTTCTTCTCAGTGGAAAGGGTGCATCGCATCGCATCCCTGGCCGGCCACCTGCTGCGAGAGCTCCTTCGCGTCCGTGGATTGCACACCTGCTCAACTACAGATACAGAGACTTAATCCTCCAGTTGTTCCGAACAAAAGGGCCCTTGGACTTACAATGGGAACCCCATTGCTGCCTACCCTGACTATACGGCGGAGGTCCAAAGACATTAGAAAACATTCGGAGCTGTAAAAGCACAGTTGTGAAGTGTGGGCCGGTCCTATGCCCTGCTTTTCCAGCGAAGTTCAGAGTGGTTAATGTGGACACTACTCACATCTTCACTTCCCCTGAGGAAGTCTGGACCTGACTGCGATCCAAGGGTGTCCCAGACCGGTCGGAGGCAGAAGACAGAGGTGATCTACGTGGATGGTCTGACGGGAGGACCGGGCGCTGGCGCTGCCCACGCAGGCCCCAAGCACAGCCTATCAGTGAACAAGCTGGAAAGGAATGTGCACAGGTGGTGGCTGAGGTATCGCTCCAGGGTACTAACAGGTTTCAGGCACTGACGTCAACACTGATCAGGAGTCGGTGCTGGGTGCTCCAGGGTCTTTGCTTCAGATGGGGATTCTACTATTGTCTCAGTGCAGCCTCAAGGAAAGAACTTCCTGATCCGCCCGACCTACCATCAAGGTGAATGAATTTACTGGGGCCCCTGCTGGGGGAGGAGCAGACGGAGTGAAAGTAATCGGAGGAGTCACTGGATAGCATGATCGTCTATGATGAAGTCTTGGGACTTATCAGCACTTTCTTAGGGCCAGGGATGCTTGGGGCCACCCAGGACTTTATTTTGCACATCTCTTGGCCTGTTATACAAAGATTTCTGTAAGGACTGATCAGTGCAACAGTTAGGTCTTAATAACTGACCATCTAGTTAGACATTGTGGCACAACGCCTATTGGTGTCCAAGCCAAGGGAATGGGTGTTATTGTTTGGTTAGTAACAGGAGCTGGAATGGGCAGAGGAGAAAACGGGGGAGAAAATGTGCTCCTAGTATTCTATGATGGTAAAGCTGGGCCTCTGTCAGGGGGCTGCGTTCCATATATGCTCTATGGCTATGAGGTTTAATGCACTAAAATGGAATATCCAGTGGATGGCGCCATAACAGGGTGTATGCCTACCTCAGGCGGAGGCATATTCACATGACATGCTTGCAGGAGTCTCACCTTACCACCATTGAACTAGACAAGATTGCCCAACAGAGTGGGCAGGTTTTTGATACTGCGTTTGCGAGGAGGGTGCTAATTTGGATTGCCTCAGGGGTCCTGTTTGTTCAGAACAGGACTTTGGTGGACCCATAGGGCTGGTTTGTGCTCCTAGAGGGTAACGCTTGATGGGCGCCCAGTGGCAATTGTTTCATTTTATGCCCCCAACACACTCCAAGGGGATTGCTTATGCACTTTGTCCCAATCGTTGCTCCTTAATTCCATGTCCCTTAGTGTACTGAGGAAGGGGGGGGAGGGTCTTTAATTGCGTACACTGTACCTCATTAGACAGATAAGTGCCCCAACTACCTAGGACTCAGGATCTACAGCAGACAAAACACTTCAGGGAATAGACGTCTACAACACAGCTCTAGGACATTTGGCACCTGGGTCACCCTGATGATACCGAGTACTCTTATTATGCCCCAGAGCATCAGGTCCATACAAGATTGTATTATTTTGAGGAGAATGAGATTATCTCAGGCTCCCTGGGAGTGGAGTGGGATGCCATGAAGGTGGTTATGAGGGGACACTGTATTAAGACATCCTGGGGGAGCAGGCATCCCTTCTCTGCAGTGTACTAATGTTGGAGGAGCAGATGTGCACTGCCAAAACGGGAGGCGGTGACAGTAATTGAGGCTTGGATGAGGCTGCGTGAGGAACAACTTAATATTGACTATGGAGTGTCCCTGGCTCACCAGCATGCGGATGGAGATAAGCGGGGTTGCACGTTGGAAAGGCTTTTACGTTCAGCAATCACCAGGACCATTATAGCTGCAATCTGCACATCTATGGGTGCCATTGTATCCTCCCAAGCTGAGATTTGCGATACTTTGGCTCAGTCTTAGGACCGTTTCTAATTCTCCCCCACCTGCCCCTAGCTTTTCCAGTGAGCACTTCTGGCAGTATATTGCAGTAGTCACCCTCCCCTGACTTAATATCCAGTCCCAGGAACTTGAACAACAGCTGCAACTTGAGAAGTCATTGGCTGCTGTATGTCAGATGGCCCACTGCAAAATTCCAGGCATGGACAGGTTCCCCGTCAAGTAATATGCAAAGTTTAGAGTGACGCGATCTCCCAAATTGCTTGCGATCTACCAGGAAGTCCATCAGCAAGGCAGGCTTTCTGCTTCCCTATGCCCGGAGATGCTTTAAATCGAATGCTTCTCTCCTGATGTGCGAGACGAGCTAGAAAGCAACAGGGGAGCCGCACTACATCCCCCACCATAACCCGCGGCAGGAGGGGCTGCCAGCTACATCCTGGTGCCAGGAAGTGCTTTACATCGGATGCTTCTCTTCCGCTACACGTGACACACCGGCCGTGTGCCCGGGCCAAGCGCAGGCCTGTCTGCGCGCAGCCGGACGAGCTTGGGCTCACTCTGACATCATACTCAGGGTAATTGATTTGCCAGCCTGAATTCAATAGTCTGGGGCTAATATAAGTTAGCAAACTGACCCTCCTCTTTGGCATTCATGATTGTGGGTGTTTGTGTTTGAGCCCCTCCCCAGTAAAGGCCATGGGGAAAAGAAAAAACCCAGGATGCCCTTCCAGATTACAGTCCCCACCCCAATCAAGCAATATACACAAAAGGCTCCAGAAGGCAATGGGAATAATCTCTACAAAAATTGAACTTACAGAGAGGTGTCTATTGCTGGGTGATCCCAATGACCCTTTTTTGGATGGGAGTACATTGGGTAGTCCACCCTATCCTCTTAGTGTACCTACGGAAATTGGCCTGATGGTTTGCAGCTGGGTATGGAGGACGATTGTGGAGGTGTCTCCACTCCCCCTGGTGCGGGCTCTAAAGCCCCTACTCAGACACTACCAGTTTCGAAAAGGCCCAGACTGCAACCAAAGGATGGGAGAACAGAAGCGAGATCCAGTAGCAATGTGGGCTCTATGACTCCTATTACTAGTGTAAAGCCCAATGTGGGAGGACCATGTCTAAGTTCCGTATTGGGCTGAGTCTTTCATGGAATAATAACTTGAGAAAATCCAGAGCATAATTTCTAAAGAGTTTTCATCTATCCACGATAGTCTGGGAGCTATTGAAAAAAGTTTCGCTTTGTAGGATAACTCTCCTGTCGTGAATCCTAGGTGGTTGCCTGAGGTTTTATTACAAGAGTTAGTTCTGAGGCGGTGGCTGGCCCTTTGTGTGGTGCACATTTGGCTGGGGAGGCTTCTAGCACCTTGCCAGGTCCCACCGTGCAAGAAATGGATAAACTTGACCCTGACAGGTCTAAGAGGGCCTTAGTGGTTTGGCCCGAAGATTGTGTAGGAGGCTCTGCTCAAGGATCTACAGCCTGTCATTTAGGCCAGGGGCAGCCAATAATAGATCTCCCGCCGGCATGCTCTTATGTGGCAATTTTGGCCAGAGCATCTGTGCTACAAGTGGGTCAGAAGGAAGGCCAAAGAGATTTGACCAATAAATGTACTAAGTGGTTGGGCCATCAAAGGGACTTCTTCTATATACTGGATGATATTCTCCTTACATGCTGGGTGGGTTTGTTGGGTTGTGGCACGAAGACCATTGAGGGTGACAGCGTTATCATAAATTTTAAGTCTCCACGTTGTACAAAGGCTGCTTTTTTCACCCCGTGAAACATATAAGGGAAAATTGAATTTGGTACTTCTACCCTAGGTTATTTTAATAAGCCTAGTTTTTCTGGGAGGAGGAGATACCGAGCTTTAGGAAATCAGCCGTGATACCCCTTGGTTATATAAGCCTAACGTGAACCAGGTACCTAGGGATGTTGGTTTTGTCCTCCCCACTGCAAATCGGTTTGAGGGCCTTGACAGTCTTGATGGAGTGGACTGACTTGTTGGTGGTTAGGTGGGCATTTCCTTGAAGGAGAACCCTGATGGATATTAGGAAGGTGGAAGTTCAGGGAGGGGTTTGATGAAAGGTGATCTAAATTACATGGATGGGATCCCAGCAAGGTTCTTGTCGGTCAAGGATTTTAGAGCCTGAGAGCCTATGATTGGGGATTTCAAGCCCTATGTGGGGCAGGAGTGATTTTTTCACAGTTATCTGGTACTTTACCAGTGAATTCCAGCCCACAGGTGGTAGGGCCCAGTGATAACCAAGAATTCCATAGTAGTCTCTGACTCCCATTCAGTGTAATCAATGTGCTACAGGCTTCAATTAGTGGCCCCTTGTTTGAAAGTCTTGTTTCCCCAGCATCTGTGGGGAGTAGTGATCCTGTTGTAGGCATGATGAATAATGAGCAGTCACACCCCAATTCCCATCTTTTTGTTATTAAAGTGCTTGTGTGGAATGTTGCTGGGCTTGGTTCCAAGCTCGATATTCCTGAGTGGGCTTCATTTATTGATCTGCACACTATTTGCGTCTTCTAGGAAACCAGGTCAGTTAGCCGTCTCTATCGCCCCGGGTTTGCAAATTGTAGTAATGAAGCTATTTCCAGGGGAAGGGGATGCCTAGTTTGTCTTCTCAAATAAAATAAGTGGTGGTGCCCTGTTTGGATATCTTGTGTGTTGCACTAAGTTCTGCCTCCCAAACTCTTTATATCTATAATGTGTATCATAGGCCGGGTGGAACTAATCATGAGTCCCCTATATTAGAGATATTAAACTTGCATATGTCAGAAGCCCCAGCTGGGGTTCTCAAGACTGTGGGGGGAGACTTTAACTGTTAGTTTGAACCACTAGAGATTAATGGGCCCTACATTACCGAAAAAGAAGATAATGTTTGGGGGATTCCTAAACTGGACATGGCGCCAATTAGGAAATGACATGCTCTAGCCCTGCAAATTAATGCTTTCACTCTGATGCAGGGCCTTCGAGCAGGGAATGTGAGAACTAGGTCAGATAAAAAGGGAAGCCATACCTTTATTCGAGCATCTAGCACCAGTCTTGTTGACTATATCTTGGGGGATCTTAGGCTGTGGCCGTTGCTGATCGATATGTTTGCTATTTGTATGAAAGTAGCCTCTTTCTAGCATGGTTACCCCCACTTTTGGCCTGTTTGTGAGTGTGTGTCAGTGTGTTTTTACTGTGTCACTGGGATCCTGCTAGCCAGGACCCAAGTGCTCATAGATAAAAAGCTATATGTCAGTGTGTTTTGCCTCTCACTGGGATCCTGCTAGCCAGGACCACAGTGCTCATAGTTTGTGGCCTAATGTGTATGCCTGTGTAGTGCCTAACTGTCACTGAGGCTCTGCTAATCAGAACCCCAGTGCTTATGTTCTCTCTGCTTTTAAATTTGTCACTGTAGGCCAGTGACTACATTTACCAATTTCAATTGGCATACTGGACCCCCTTTATAAGTCCCTAGTATATGGTACCTAGGTACCCAGGGCATTGGGGTTCCAGGAGATCCATATGGACTGCAGCATTTATTTTGCCACCCATAGGGAGCTCAGACAAACCCTTGCACAGGCCTACCATTGCAGCCTCCGTGAAATAATGTACACGTTATTTCACAACCATTTTCACTGCAGTTAAGTCACTTATAAGTCACCCGTATGTCTAACCTTCACTTGCTGAAGGTTAGGTGCAAAGTTACTAAGTGTGAGGGCACCCTTGCGCTAGCAAAGGTGCCCCCACATAGATTAGGGTCATTTCCCTGGACATTGTGAGTGCGGGGACGCCATTACACGTGTGCACTACACATAGGTCAATACCTATATGTAGCTTCACAATGGTAACTCCGAATATGGCCATGTAACATGTCTAAGATCATGGAATTGTCCCCCCACATTCCAAATATGGTATTGGGGAGCCAATTCCATGCATCCTGGGGGCTCCACCATAGACCCCTAGTACTGCCAAACCAGCTCTCTGAGGCTTACACTGCAGTTACAGCTGCTGCCAACTCAGCATTTCCTCTGAGAGCAGGATGTTGCACCCTCCCCTTTGGAAATAGGTGTTACAGGCTGGGGAGGGGTAGCCTCCCCCAGCCTCTGGAAATGCTTTGAAGGGCACAGATAGTGCCCTCTTTACATAAACCAGTCTACACCGGTTCAGGGACCCCTTCTCCCCTGCTCTGGCGGGAAAGTGGAGAAAGGAAAGGGGAGTGACCACTCCTCTGTCCATCACCACCCCAGGGGTGGTGCCCAGAGCTCCTCCAGTGTGTCCCAGACTTCAGTCATCTTGATTTGCAAGGTGTGGGGGCACTCTGGAGGACTCTGAGTGGCCAGTGCCAGCACGTGACGTCAAAGACTCCACCTGATAGGTCCATACCTGATAAGGTAGCCAATCCCCTTCTCATGGCTATTTAGGGTATCTCCTGTGGGTTCTCTTCAGATTCTGCTTACAAGTTTCCTTCAGGAATCCTCTGCAAAAACTTCAGCATCCTCTGACCTCGGATCAACCGCAGCCTGCTCAAAGAAAAGCTGTAACTGCAACAAAGTGTCTACCAGAGACACTTTTCTTAAGCAACCTCAGCTCCAAGTCAGCAACTGCAACAGTTTCCATGGTGTGCATGCTCTGGGGTCTCCCTGTCTTCATCCTACACCAGAAGGACCGAAGAAATCTCCCATGGAGTGACCGAGTCACTCCCCTGCTCCAAGCAGGCACCTTCCAAGGTGACGACCAGTACCCTGGGATTCCTCTCACGGCGACGAGTGTGCTCCTAAGGACACAGAGGGTGGACATCATCAACATAGACTGTCCTGAGGTCCTGCTGACACATTTGGAGGAGGTAAAGCCTTGCCTTCCCTGAGAACGACGGTACCCCCTGTGTTTTGTATCTTCTTCACCTCCTGAGGTCTCCGTGCAGAATTCCTTTGTGTACAGCCTGGCCCAGGTCCCCAGCACTCCACCCTGCGACGCTCAACTCACTGAGCTGTTCTCCAGCGGCGTGGGACCTTCTTTTGATGTGCTGCATCAACCACGTTTTGCACATCCTTTGAACCCAGATCCTGTGGTTTCTGGGGGTGCTGTCTGGCATCCTGAGGGCTCTCTAAAGTGCTGAGAGCCCCCTCTTCCTCCTCATATAGAGCAGAGGCCCCCAGGTCCCTCCTGGGTCCATCCAGCGCCATTTTGATGAAAAACGCACTTTTGCCGTAGCCAAGGCTTGTTGGCGTCTTCCAACATGAAATCTCATCTGCAACAATCTTCACGCCGTGGGAAATGTTTTGCATCATGCAGGACCCCACTGGCATCTTCCTAGGGTGCATTTCTGCAGTCTTCATGTAACCGGGGACTCTTCTTTTGCACCCTCTTCTGGGTTGGCAAGGGCTCCTGTCCTTCCTGGAACTTCTTTCGACTTCTGGACTTGGTCATCTTCCTTTGCAGGTCTTCAAATCCAATAATCCAGCAGTTGTTCTTTGCAGACTTGGTTGGCTGCTGCAAAATCCCTAAAACGAGGTGTAGTGTGTCCTAAGGAAACTTGCATTACTTTACTCCTGCTTTTCTGGGCTCTGGGGTGGGGTAATTTACTTACCTTTACTGTATTCTTACTCTCCCAGTGATTCTGCACACACTACACTTGTCTAGGGGGGGAATTCCTGATTCACATTCACTTTTTTAGTATATGGTTTGAGTTGCCGTTAGACCTATTTTCTCCCATTGCATTCTATAGGATTTCCTACTGTTTGCATTGTTCTAGGACTATTTACTTGTCTAATTTTGGTGTCTAGTGTACATATTGTGTATAATACTTACCTCCAGAAGGAGTATTGTCTCTAAGATATTTTTGGTAGTGTGTTACCCAAATAAATACCTTTATTTTTGGTAACACTGAGTATTGCCTTTACTTGTGTATAAGTACTGTGTAACTATAAGTGGTATTGCATGAGCTTTGCATGTCTCATAGTTCAGCCTAAGCCGCTCTGCTATAGCTACCTCTATCAGCCTAAGCTGCTAGAACACTACTACATTCACTAACAAGGGATAACTGGACCAGGTGTAAGATGTAAGTACCCAAGGTACCCACAACAAACCAGGACAGCCTCCTACACTATTCCTCGCCAAAATAGTGACCATAATGCATTGGTCCTATCAGTCACCCTTTCTTTTGTCACTAGGGTCCCTAGTGTAGAAGAGTCCTAGGACTAGCCAGTAACATGCGCAGAGAGAACTGGGCTCATTTGGTTGATTCTGATGGTTTATTGGGGAATATGTATCCTCTGGTTGCAGATTCCATTGGGGGCATACTGGGGGACAGGGGGTCTTAATCGGCTGGGTGGGATAGAATTAGTTCCGTCCATGGAAATCTGTTTGCCAAGTTAAAGGATATCCTTTATGTGGTTGACAGATGTTCCACTGATTGGAGGGTCTCTCGTACTTGGTTTAATAAGACTTGTAGGGCTCTCAGAGTAGCCTTGGTTTCTGCAATCAAGAATCAGGATAGGGAAGTGATCAATCTCAGAGGGCTGCATAAAAAAGAATTATCGCCACCTCAAAAAAAGTTGGAAACATCCAAGTAAATGGATCTGTTGGACACGGTCAGGAAGGGGGTCGTCAGGGGCTCTGGAAATTGGTCTGGGTAGGCAGGCTCAACAGTCATAGCAGCTGATTGGATTCGCCCATTTTCCAACATCTACTTCTTGAATAGGGGGGTAAAATTGGGGCTAGAACATCCTTTACAGAATGGGGAACTGGTGGATGCAATGGTTGTGTCTAATATCTGCACGTTTTCCACACTAATCACTGAGGAGGAGGTGAGATTGGCAATTGCTGATATAGCCCCCTATAAGGCCCTGAGTAGGACAAAGTTCCAGGAAATCTTTTTCTTAATTCATTGAATGTCTGTATTTTATGGTTATTTTTAACTACATTATGGCTGGTGCAGACATTCCCCCAATCTGGCAGGTGCTGAGATTATCCCTATTCACAAAAAGGTTTCCTTGGGAGACCCATGTAACTATAGGCCCATTAGCCTTCATGATTGTTCTCAGAAATTATTTAGTTCCATCCTTCTGGAATGGTTGCATCAATGGATGGATGAAAAATAAATGTTGGTGCACCATCAAGTAGGCTTCAGGAATGGAATAAGCACTATTGACCAGGTTTTTAGATTCCAGCGAATTTATTGGAAATCAGTGATGTTGCGGTCGTTTGCATTTATGTCACCTTTGTTGACTTGTGTTGGACCTGGCCCTTTTTGCAGGGTCATCCCCAAACATTTTGCATCCTTCCTCCTAATTTTTCTGACCAGTTTTTGCTGGATTTAGGACTCTGGGCACTTTACCACTGCTAACGAGTGCTAAAGTGCATATTTTCTCTGTGTAAATTGTATTGGTGATTGGCTTTCCCATGATTGGCATATTTTATGTACTAGTAAGTCCCTAGTAAAGTGTACTAGAGGTGCCCAGGGCCTGTAAATCAAATGCTTCTAGTGGACCTGCAGCACTGGTTGTGCCACCCACATGAGTAGCCCTGTAAACATGGCTCAGAACTGCCACTGCAATGTCTGTGTGCGCAGTTTTAAACTGCCAATTCGACCTGATAAGTATGCCCACTTGCCAGAGACAGACCTTCCCTTTTTATACATGTAAGGTACCCCAAAGATAGGCCCTAGGTAGCCCCATGGGTAGGGTGCAGTATATGTTAAAGGTGGGACATGTACTGATGCATTTTACATGTCCTAACAGTGAAATATTGCCAAATTTGTTTTTCGCTGTTGCAAGGCCTATGTCTCTCATAGGTTAACATGGGGGCTGCCTTTAAATATCTCAAGTGCAGTTTACCTTTGGAAGCAGATAGAGATGTGGAGTATTGGGTCCCTGAACTCGCAATTTAAAAATACATCTTTTGGTAAAGGTGGTTTTTAAACTAACTGTTTGAAAATGCCACTTTTAGAAAGTGGGCATTTTCTTCCTTAAACCATTCTGTGACTCTGCCTGCTTGTGTATTCCCTATCTTGGTCAGACTGACAGTTGGGCTGTTCGTAAATCCCCTCCAGACAGTGACACAAAGGGAGCTTGGGTATAGCCTGCATTTCCTGATGGGCCATCTGGACTAGAGTGGAGGGAGGAGTGTTCACTTACACATGAATGGGCTGTGCCTGCCCTCACACAATGCAGTCTGCAATGCAGTCTGCAACCCCCTTGTGCGTGTCTGGGGCTAGGCCTAGGCACGGCAGGATCTTGTGAACAACAGAGACTTTCCTTTGAAGTTTGCCTACTTTAAATGCAGAAAGGGGTATAAGTAGTGGACCCAAAACCCCAGATTCTCAGATTACTTCTGGAACCAAGGGGAACCTCTGCCAAGGAGAAGAGCTGAAGAGCTGAGGAGAAGTCCTGCCCCTGCTTGTTTCTGTGCTTTGCTGGGCTATCCTGCAGTTGCTGCTTCTGCCTGTAAAAGGGGACAAAGACTGGACTTTGTGGTATATTTCTGCTTGTCAAGTTTCTCCAAGGGCTTGGACTGAGCTTGCCTCCTGTTTTGAAGTCTCAGGGACATCAACGACTTCCTCTGCCAGCACCTGTACTCTCTGCTGAGACTCCTGCCCTGCCAAGTGGTGCCCTATCCAGTCCTTGGGCCCTTGAAAGGTGGAGCTGGTAGAACAGGGACTGAAATTCACAATACAGGAAGCTGTGCACAGAATATTTCGACACACCATCTTCAACGCGGCTGTAAAAACGACGTGCCACCCGTCTCGCGGCTGAAATCGACACACCATCTGCATCGCGGCTGGAAATATCAATGAATCACCTGTATCGCGGCTGGAGAAACGACGCAACACCCGCTTGCGGCTGCTGAAAACAATGCAAATCCCACACAGTGTGGTTTTCTATTATGGTGTAGCCAGATTTCATACGCATTATGGCTGTGCGTTGAAATCCTCGTGAACTTGTGCTGATCTGAGGTGCCCCGTCTGGAAATCGATGCATCGCCCTCTTGTGGAAGAGAAAATATACGCCTAACCTACCTGACCCAAGAAGAAACGATGCACGGCCTCACTTGTGAGTAAGGAATCAACACATCGCTGACTTTTCCGACGCACGCTCACCTGTGCGGCTTTATTGTTGACGCAAACCAGGTACTTTGTTTAACAACAACGTTTCTATTGTTTTCTATGGAGTAAGAATCTATTCCGGTGAAAATTCAGGATTTGTGTGTTTTGGATTTTTGTCGTTTTGGTCTTGTTTGATTTAGATAAATATTGGCTATTTTTCTAAACTGACGCGGTGTCCATTTTGTAGTCTTGTCACCGTATTAGCGTGTATTGGTACAAATACTTTACACATTGCCTTTGAGATAAGCCTAACTGCTTGTGCCAAGATACAAAGGGGTGGGCAGAGGTTATCCTAAGTGTGTATATCCACTGCCCTGACTAGAGTGAGGGACCCTGCTTGGACAGAGTGCAAACTGACTGCCAACCAGAGACCACATTTCTAACAACTTGGGTTCTGCTTTCAATTTAACATGGGGGTTCCCACTGATCTTTTGAGCATGCTGACCAGGCTTCACACCAATAACTCTGTGAGTCTGGTGTGGAGCACACAGGGAGTTGGCAGACCCATTTTCTGTAGATCATGGGGTTAGACAGGGTTGTGTGCTGGCCCCTACACTTTTTTACTCGATGTAAATGATCTGGTTAATCACCTGAACCTGTGTGATGTGGATGTTCCCTGGTTGGCCAACTCTAAAATCCCCACCCTCCTTTTTGCTGATGTTACTCCCTTGATGTCCAAGTCACTGGTGGGTCTGCAATGAATCTTGGATAGTTTTGAAAGATTCTGTGTGATGAAGGGCATTAAAGTTAATGTAGCCAAAACAAATTCATGATACTAAACTCGAGCCACACTTCGAGGCCCAATCCTAAGTTATCTGGAGTACATCTGAAGTGTATGTATTTGATTATTTAGAGCTAACTTTAACTACTAAATTAGATTGGTGTCATCAGCTGGAAAAACAAAGGCTTAAATTGGTGCAGTGTTCTGGGGTGCTTGCGAGGGCTAATAAAAAGTCCTGTTTTTGCCCAATTTCCCCTGTCCCCCAAATACATAAATTGCAGGCCTTAGGAATGGCACTCTATTGGGCAGAGCTTTGGGGTTATAAGGAGTTGTCTAAACGTCTTGTTGATTAGAACTTTCTTCTCCGCCAGATAGTGGGTCTCCCAATTAGTACCCTGGTAGCCCCACTTAGATAGAATATGGATATGAAACCTATTACTTTAGAAGCAGAAAAGAGACATGTTCTTTTCTGGATGTAGCCTCTCTGGAGCTTGGCTGTTTCCAGGAGGGATCAAGGAGGTATTAAGCCTTTCAGGTTCAGGATCCAGTTGTTAGTTAAAATATGTGAAAGAGATCTTAATTAATACAGGATGTGGTGGCCTTTGCTTTGAGCCTGAGGTTGTGGCTGGTCTAAGCAAATTAGCTTTAAAAAAGTTGTACTGAAAGCACAAAAAGGGTCTTAAGTACTGTCGTAGTTTGGACTCTTGCTCGAGGCAAGACTGCTGGTTAAAGGATGACAGTACTTTTGTTTGTAGGTGACTATGCCTATCCTACAACAAATCGCAACTGTTGTCCCAACCTTACCGGCTCACTAGCAGTACCTCACCAGAAACACAATAGTAAAAAGGCAATTTATGGCAGCCTTTACGCATGGACTCGAAAATAAGACTTCTCAGGGAGTGTCGTGGTTAAACGGTGATTACCCCTTTCTCACACATATATCATGTTTCATACAAACACCAGCAATGACAAAGATGCAGTAAAGTTTCAACAGTTTTTATTTAACACAACTGCAATTTGCTATAAGTTGCATGGGCTGCAATGATTAGGATAATGAATAATGCAAGGAACAGAATTGTGAAGACGAGGGTCATTATTACAAAGACCCCCACCATCTTGCAATGCATGTAAAAGATATAGGAGATGTAATATGCCCTAATACCCTAATGTGATGGGCCTAACCTCCTACCTAAAGGAGAGCTGGGTTTGCTAAACCTAATCTGCCAAAGCCAGGTCCATGAAAGGGGACCCCAACCCTCGTTACCTTGGATTGAGGTCTCTATCTCAGACTCCGCAGGGACACGAAGACTGGGTCAGCGTCAAGACGACGTGCAGCATCGATATCAGCAATGGTGGCGATGCCCTCTGGTCAGAATCCCTCTGATTATCTGTCTAAAGTGTGATGTATTTATACATATCTACCAGGACCCCTGACATAGGTGTGTTCCCAAACAATAGATAACAGACATTCTTGGGACGGCAATTAATACAAACAATCCCTCGAAAGTATAGAGAGGGAAAATCCCCAAGTGTGAACACCTACTGTTTGTTTGTCTTTATTGCTTGATCTTGACGCCTTAGTCGGTGGCACTGATAATGCAAAGCATAACAAGTGGCCTAACTATAAACAAGGCAGCCATTTTAGATGAATTAAATAATTAAATGGGCTAAGAGAGCAAGCTAAGTGGGTTAAAAGTCACTAGGTGACGGGGGCACGAGTCTGCAAGCCAGAGGCTAAGCTAACTCCTGTTTTCCCATTAAAACAAACTAGGATTCACTACAGTACGCTCAATTGGTCTCTGGCACCCTGAAACAAATATTCCTCCAGTTCAAGGATGAGTTTAGGTATGAACAGCGCTTGGATGATATTGAGGCCCACTATGACAAGGAAGCTCTATCTGCAGTTCAAACATAGCACATTTCCGACTGCTGCCTTCACGGGTATTTGGGCTTCTAAAAAAAGCACTTGCCAAGTTTGAATGTAGTATGTATGCGACCGCTAAAGAGATGGAGGAGCAGGCCTTATTTCTCTGCCCGGCCTTGGGGTGGGGCCTGAATTTCTTAAGTGGGTCAAGCTGCTGTATACGGCGCGATAGCCAGAGTCCATACAGGACATCAGATCTCTTGATAGTTCGATATTGGCAGAGGCACACAACAGGGGTGCTCCCTTTCCCTTGCGATTTCTGCATTAGCTCTAGAGCTGCTGGCTGCCTTGTTGCGTGTGAGAGGTGCAGACTAAGTTGTAAAGGAGGGGCCTCAACGGCACTTAGTTTTGCTCTACGGGGATGATATCCTGGTTTATTTGAGCAACCTGGGGTGAGACCTACTGGCACTCTATACCCTCCTAGATCTTTTCAGGGATATGGTGGGTCTTTGGGTGAACTGAACAAAGTCATGCATTTTCCAGCGGAGAGTGACATAGCAGGCGTAGGTGGCAGAGTTGGAATCGGACCGTCTCCCTTGGCAGCTGGAGACGTTCTGCTACCTTGGAGTGAGCATCTATCATATGGATAGAGACCTTCTTGGTGGCAATCATGACAGAACTTTGATGTCACTGCGACAGTCTGTAGGCTTCTGGACACATTTGCCCTCATCCCCTATGGGTTGGGCCTCCACAGCGAAAATGTTACCATTACCACAACTCGTATATTTCTTTGGAACAGTGCCATTGATCCCTTGTATGGCTTTCTTTAAAGACCTATAAAGTCTACTCTCAGTCTTTAAATGGGGGGGGGGTGTAGGGAGTGAGGGGTAGGGGAGGGAGCTCAAGTGAGTTTCTATCCATATGCTCCAACTCCCACTCCTAGAGGGTGACTTAGGGGTACCAGACTCTGAGCTGTACTTGGCGGCCGCACAGTTGCAGTGGCCCATGTAGTGGTTGACGGGACACATGCTGGGCGAAAGCCACTTAACCAGTGACAAGCTCGACAAGAGTGGAATACTGGATTAGCTTCTGAGACGAAGGAGGCCCGGATGGGGATGCTGGTAGGCTGGCGTGGGTCGCAAAGCCGTGCTGAAATAGATTTACTCAGCTGCTCTGGGGTGCACCCCCATAAGCAGCTGAATTGCCACTTTGGAGCATGTCCACGATGCCTACCCTGCTGAAGACCCATGACTTGGGGCCATAGCAGGAATCAGAAGTGACCTGTTTGGGGGACGTGTATACCGCTGGGATGCTGCGCTCCTTCCAGGACCTGCAAGATGGCAATGGTTTGGGAGCAGCTCAATTTGTAGCTTACATTGCTCGTGTCCTGGCTATAAGGACCACTTGGAGGGAGGGAAGAGAAGCCCCTGGCCATCCATCACAGGCTGCAGTGTATATTGACCCATTCTATGGGCCGCAGAGTGAAAACAGTATTATATGTAGCCTTGCAGACTGCAGACGTGTACCTCGCACTACTTGTCGAACCCATATGAGACATGTGTCTCGGGACAGACCCGACGATAAAACAATGGGGGATAGCACTTCAGCAAGTGAAGCAAATATCTTCCAATGATCCCCAAAGTTGACCTAGTTCAACTTCCTGCACCAAACTTACTTAACACCACACGGCCTCCTCTAGATGTTCCCAGGAGTGACTTTAGTGTGTCCTAGATGTGGGTACCAGGATGCCAATTTCCATCACATGATGTGGGACTGTACCCCACTTGCACAGATATGGGAGGAAGTTTTGGCACATTTCTCAGAAATGGTAGATTTTCAGTTATCACCTGCCCCCTTACTCTGTCTCCTGGGCATCACAAAGCACACAAAATGCACCAAACTCTACCTGAAACTAGCAGACTTAGCTTTGACCCTCTTCAAGTGCCTGATAGCTACGTCCTGGAAAGCGGAGCAGCTGCCCTCGATCAATTGCTAGCTTCAGAAAGTACTTCGATGGAAAACTGTTAAGGCTGATGCTATAAACCACAACCTGCACATTTGGGGGGGGGGGGGAGGACTGCCACCATGAGGGACATGTATGTACGCTGCCTGCAAGAGAAAGTAGTGGTAATTGCCTGATCAATGGTGTAAGGGAAGGGTGCTGCTGGGGACTGCACAGCTCTAGTTTATTCTCAGAGCTGCTGGTCCTGGGAGACTTGTGTATAACTCCCTATTGTGTTCCCTACATGTAGGTCAGGCCATTGCATTCCCACTTACTGGGTTTGACAGCTCAGGTGTGTTTTCTCTGTTTGCTCCTTAGGGGTCCTGCAAAATTGCTTCTGTACCTCCACTTACATTCCCCTCTCTCCGGAGACATCTGGACGATGCCTGCAAACTAAGCTACTGTCCTCAGCTACACAGTTTGATTGTTTACTGTTCTTTGAAGTGCACCCATTACTTTTACAGTTTGTGTGGCCGAAAGAGATGTTCCCCATCATATTGAAGAGACAATAAATTCTGTTATACCTCTGGTGTAAAGCCTGATATTCAGAGCCATGCGTGACATCTAAGAAGGAGACTTGAGTTGATGCCCAAAGCAGCAGTGTTAGCAGCAACAATGGCACATTTTATGACAGTATTTGATATGTTTTTTTTCTCAGACAGTAACTCTTGCTCCCATTTAGGGTGCTCTTCAGGGAAGTATTGTAGGATTTCCTCCATTTCCTTCCATGTAGACCTGTTGTTCCTGCGTAAGAGGCCCACAGAATTAGCAATCTGCCCGTGGTTAGCAGATTGTGCTGCTACCCTCTTTGCCCCTGTGTCTATTCTCTTGCTTTCTTTGTCAGGCAGGGCGGCTTTACTTGCTATATGGGTGCTCGCCCTTTTCCTCGCTGTGTGTGTGTGTGTATATATATATATATATATATATATATATGAGAGTGTGATGTAAGCTGGCCTCTAACATAAGGTGGATCTAATAGCGATGCATTGTATTTTTTGTCTACGCAGGGAGTAATCACTTGTGCAAGGACAGGTTTCTTGAAGATGTCCCCCGTGTGCATAAACATAAGCATAGGGAGATATTGGTGTTGTGCTGGGTAGAGGATAGTATTTCAAATAAAAAATCATCATCGATAGGGTCACTGTAGAGCAGCACCTTATGGTAGACTGCTTTTTTGGCCACCAGCCCTTGATAAGTGAAAGTCATCTGGAGGGAATGGACAAACTGGGTACAGGTCTGGGTCAGAGCCTGCTGGGGCCTTGTGAAGGGGGTGCAGACAATGGACTAGTGGTCTTGTCGGCTTTCTTCTTTGTTTTAGCACTGGGGCTTCGTCTAATGTTTCCTGGAGCAAAAGCTGTCTCTTTGGTGGTGAGGTTATTATTTTCCCTGTCTAGGGGTGAATTGCTAAGTGTTTCTAACAGGATTCTATTTCCTTGGAGTCGAGGAAGGATTGGCTCAACTGTTTCGGCTCCAACGGATGTGTTAGCATGTTTTGGCACCAAAGGTTTCCGTGCAGATGGAGACTTCAATTCTGCCAATTTTGGTGGCAACAGTTTAGATTCCAAGCCAATCACAGTTGATGCAGAGCCAACTGGCATAGTTGGTTTCTTCAGAGCTGAGGCTGGGCGTAATGTCTGAAGTTTGGCCTCGGTGCCTATCATGGTCCAAAGGCAGTGGTGGTTCACTGGGAGGTTTGTGATTTTCTTGAGCCCTTACACAATGTTTCGAGGAGGGCCCCTCTGTGTGGGGGTTGTGTCGAGGGGTTGGATGTACTATACTCACAATCTTTTGAGCAGCTGGTAATTCCTCAATTTCAAAGTCAGAGTTGATGCTGTCCTCTGGAGAAAACACTTGTTCATCAGCTGCTGATGCGTCAACTTAGTATTCCGGATGCTCTTCCGCACCAAAGAGGTCCACTGGATCATCACCACTCCTCAGGGACATCTCAAAAACACTGGGGCCGATGGTCACAGAGAGTCTTTTTGGATCTGAAGGAGAGGCGCACGTCACATTCAAGGTTGTTGTGGTTGGGAGAAAGACACCGCTTACAGACCGGATGTAGGTCGGTCCAAGGGTATTTGGAATGGTATTGAGGACAAAATCTGAAAGGCGTTTGTTTCATCACCTTTGCTACATTTCATGGTAGAATTTGTAACTCAGAGAAACAAGGTCCCCAAAGGGCAAGGCCCACATAGGCCAAGACGTATCTGAGGATCACCGGGCAGAGATGCATTCTTTGACCCGCTATGAACTAATAAAGGAATACATGGTCAAAAAAATACCGACAATCAAGAAACTTTCTGGAAATCCAAAGAAAGTTCAGACGAGGGTTTCGATCCAGACCACAGAAGCACACATTCAAACCTGATGGCGGAAAGAAAAGAATCTAACAATGGAGTCGATGCCCATGCACATTACAAGCAAAAGGAGGAGTCACCAAACCTTGTGACTTGAAAGACTTCTTCTGAGAAAAACTGGCATGTATCTGGACCCAAAACTAGATGGCAGAAGTATGCACAGCATGTATATCTACAGCCACACATGCCTCAGACATTTCTTTCCTTCAGTCTTGGACAAGGTGAGAGTGAATCGGAGATATTGTTTCCCTTTCCGGGGGAGGAGTCCTGTTTACCCATCTTTGTACAGGTTGGGAAGGGGAAAGAGTCCCTCTGGCTGTTTTGGTTGGGGTACAAGGAAGACACATTTCCCCTCTCTGCACTCTTTATCAAGGAAAAGGGGGAGAGCTCTGATATGAATATACATTGCCCTCACTTCTCTGGCAAGACCAAAGAGTATGGACAGCATCCTTCTCAAATGACTTAAAAAAAGAAAAAAAAGAAAAAAGAGGAAGTATACAAACCACACACCACCACCTTGGTAAAGCAGAGTTGACTATTTAGAGACCCCTATTCCCCACCCCACCCCCGATATTCATGGCCAGGCTATATGAGTGGAGGGAAAAGACCTTTCATTTTTTAATCTGACCCTAGCTTGCCAAACAGACCGGGGAAGAGATATTCATAATAATGCAGCATTGTGTATCCTGGTATCTGCTACTTTTTCCTTTATAATTTTTGTATTGTTTTTCTGCCAACATCTGTGTACATTGGTAGGAAAACAATTCTGAGTGTTCAGCGTGATGTTTAGAGTAGTGCACTCATGGTCTATTGTCTGTGGATGCTCAGTTCATGTTTGCTGATTTTTTTTTCAATAAATACATTATTTGGACTTATGCTCAGGAAACTCACGTTTTCCCCTATATCTTCAAAACTAAGAAACAGATTTTCACCAAACCAAGAAAACCTGAATATAAATTATACTGAACTGGCATGTAAATAGAACTTTGCCCAAGGAAGTGCCTTTGCTTGGTTTGGTGTAAATCTGTTCAGCAGTTTGGGAAATTCGTGTTTAAGAAGTGTTCTTGTCTTGGCAAGAGGAGGTTACATTTTAAAGCTATCTGGATCCTCCATATTAAAGGCACACCCTTCGTGCATTTTGGATTTGCGACTCCAGCAGCGGATTCACAAATCTGAAGCGATTTGACTGGCTGTACATCACAATAACAATTTCTGGTGCAGATGCCATTAATCCAGCATAAAATTTGTGAATCCTTTTAAAAAAAAATGAAACGGTATTAAGTGCACTACAGTTGCATTGGGCCAACACATTAGAAACACATATAGTGGCAGATGTTCAATTTAACGAGTTCACTTGCTTGGCGAAGTGCTCAGTGACAAGACCTTTAGTCAGAAAAGCAAAACTGAAGGAGCCAGTGGGGGCAGTCAGAACAACCGTTGAGTGACGGACTTATAAGTGGGGGGCAAAGGGACCGCCACTCTCCCCAAGGAAATAAAAGTAACTTTTGTTAAATAGCTTGTGGAGCCCAGTGTGGGTTTAAAGGACTACAAACTGTGCTCTGGAGTTCACGAATTCTGACGGGGGCTCTTAGCTCCATTCAGATCTGTGGACCTTCCCTCAGCGCCCAGGAACCCACTCAGGTTCGTAAATCTCTAGTGGACCTCATGCGGAGGTCTCAATATGATACTGGGTCTGTGGACCTGTGAGTGGGGCCCACAAACCAGCATGTTTGCGAACCTGAACTGGGATCCACGAACCCACAAAAAATAAAAAACAAAAAATATATATTTAAGGTTGGTATTTTAGTGTACAACCAATTAAAGCAACATTCTTATTTGGCCATCTAAGTATCTGTAAGGCGCTTAACTTATTAGAGAAGAATGCAGATGGAGTTGTAGTTTTCACTTTGATTTTGCAACTCATCAAAGCTGCATTTTCCTTCTGACATTTGACCCTAAAAGGCTATTATTTCCATGGCTGTACACTGGGCGGATATTAAAATTCCACACTATAAGAACGGTCACAGAGCACCCTGATAGTGATGTCCTATTTACTGGAGAGGGAATGGGACAGAAGAGTTTTCTAAATATGCACTTACTGTCTGGAATTCTCTTTCGTTATACGTACTGTGCAGAAAAAATCACTTGGCTTTCACGAAGGGGTTTAAAAAAATTCCCAGTCTTTATATTATCACCAATGGCCGACATTGTGTTTTAGTAAACCTGATAGTTTCATCAAGCCACTGATTTAAAATGCGCTAACTAACCAGTGGCCCCACTTTTCAAAAATAAAATGATAACTTTCGTTTTATTGTTTCAAGTTTGCTGCTACTGGTGGTGGTGGTGGTCGGGTGACGCTCCTCAACCATAGCAGAGGAGCCGCAGCTGTCTCTCTAGCACTACAAACATAATACGATGAAGTAAGAAAGGAATTTCCTTCTCATCTTTCATCATTCTGGGCAAACTAGATTCACCTTTCCCAAACCTTTTTCCAGTCCTGCTGAATTTTACCTTTTGTTTCTCATTCTCAACTTGAAGCAAACTTGCATCCCTTTCCTCCTGCAAACCAAGGATCTCTTCATTTAGATCTTGCTTCTCTGCTTCATATTGTGATAGGATCTCTTCTTTTTCCTGTTGCAGCCGACGTATAGCATCCTCTTTCTCTTCAGACAGTGCTAAGAGAAGGCTCTCCTGATTACAGAAATATACAGCAAATGAAAAAAGGTGCCCATGAAGTGAGGCAGAGAAAGCATGAAAAGAAAAGGAAAATTGAGAAATCATCAATGGAAAAATTAAAAACAGAGATCAGGATTATGGAGAAATGGGATTTGATTAGGAAAGTAAGTGTAGGGTACATAGAGGACATGGGAGTAAAATAAAAATTTTAGGAAACAGAAGAGAAAGCAAAAAATAGAGATTCAAAATTATTTATAACTTCTAACATACACCTTGATTATATGTGGTGATATCCAAAGTTCATATTTTTTCAACAGTTCTCATGGAGCAAGTTATAGCTACTTTAGGAGACGAGTTATAGTCACTTAAGACCAATTTAACTAGTGAATTTCTTTTGTTTTTTTGTTTGTTTAAAATGGTATGTTTTAACTGACATATTCACCTAAGTGTAACGTCACTTTAACCATATATATATATATATATATATATATATATATATATATATACACATATACATACACACACACACATACATCTGGTATTTCATTTATGACATCACTGATGACATCATGCAGTGAATGTGACAGTGAGGTATGAACGAGCTACACCTAGACCCAATTTTCTACCACCTCTCTAGTGCTAATGGGTATAAACATTTGCAACTTGCAGGACAAAGAATATCTGTGAAAGTACCCACATTTAGTACACTTTATGCTTTTTTACTAGTATTCAGGTGTGTAAGGAAAATAATGTCTCTGTGGACATTAATGCAATGAGCAATTTATTAAATCTTAAATAACATTCAAAAGAGTGTTTGGCCATTCATTACATCAAGGAGTTGTTCCTGTTAAATTTGTAATCTTGACATATAATTTCAGGTCAATGCCTTTACATTTATGTTTTAGCCCCAGAAAAGGCATGTATGTGAAAATACCTTACACATTGAAATGCGCAGAATGTTTAGAACCATTCTGCAACCTGAACCATGTAAATTAATCACCCACTGTTTATACTTTCTTCAGCAATGTATAATGGCTCTGAATTTTCTTTCACTGAACATGTGGAAATAAATATATATACCGTATAAATCTCCAGTTTATATAACACATTTCAAAAGCATTACAAGACAAGCTTTTAATGTCAGCAAGTGCACAGACAGCCACAGTTTAATAATGTATTACAAACATAAGCTTTAGTGTTTCTCACATATTTTGTCAACAGGATTTTGATTTAATCCACCACCTATCTGTAATGTACATCTGCAACACATACTAGTTGCAGTCAGTCTCTACCTAGTTTAAATAACGTTCTGTTTCCACCTACAATTCTACTAATAGTTAGACTTTGCACAATATAAATGTGCCATACTGAATCAGACTTCAATCAATAGCTGCTGCATATGTGTGTGTCCCCTTTACTGCTCACTTTCTTTTGCAAAATGATTACGCAGTTTATAGAGTAATTTGAGAAGCAGCAGCTTGGATGATGTAATCAGTGACGTCATCAATTATGTCATTTCAGAGGTCATCAGTGATGGCATCAATGATGTAATTTAACATGTTAGGAGCGATGCCATATTTGAGGTCATAAGCAGTGCATGGCAGGAGCACAAGTTATGGTTAGGTCACTGAACTATAACTGGTGAATTACAGTGTTTTTTTTGTTTTTAAGCACTAGTTTTTACCTTGTTTTAACACCGAACTATAACCTTACTTTAACATTCGTTTTTTTCAGTGGATTTCTAGGGATTTTTTATCATAAGCTAAGACCTTATTACCACATTGGGCTATAACGTCACTTTAATCATTGTTTTTTTTTCCCAGTGAGTTTCTGATTTTTCATCTTTATGTCAGAGAAGATTATATTACCATACCAGACTATGACGTCTATTTGACCTTTGCTTTATCCATGAATTTCATGAGTTTTTTAAAACATATTCATTCAACACCTCCACAGTACATAGCCTTTGGCCATTCACAACATGGGGCCGCACAGGCTCACCGCCTGCTGGTGGGCAACTCATCGGAGTCTGCTGCCCGTGACCCCATTCATGTGAGTGCCACTACCCTCTCCTCCAGCCCTCCATGGTATGTTGTGCTTCCCCTACCTCTCCTACCTGCCCTTCAAGACACAGCTTGCTGCTCCTGCCCCTGCACTCTGTTGTCTATGTGTGGGCCCCTGCCCATCCCTTCTGTACTCCATGCTCCATTAATTTTGTACTGCCTGTGCCCCTCATGCCTGCCCTGAGTGTCCAACTTGTTGCCCTTGACTCACTTGCCCCTTCCCTTTGTTGTCCGTGTTTATGTCCCTGCCCCGCCCTCCTACACTCCAGGGTCTGTTGTGCTGTCACTGTCCCTCCGACCTGCCCTGCATGGTCCATTGAGCTGCCATTGCCCCTCCCACCTGCTCTCCATGGTCTGTGTATTCTCAGTGCCTCTTGCTCCTGCCCTCCTTAGTTCCACTGTGCTGCCACTGTCCCTCCCGCATGCCTGGTCAGCTTGCTGACTTTGCCCCTACTCCACCCTGCCCTCAGTTGTTTGAGTTCTCATGCAGCCTCCTTCCTGTCTTCCATGGTCCATTGTGGTATAACTACCCCAGATTCCTGCCCTGTGTGATCAGCTTGCTAACCCGGACACCGACCTCCCCTCCTTCCTGCCTTCCATGATCTTTTATTCTACCACTACCCCTGATGTCTGCCCTGTGCAATCAGCTTGATAACCCAACACCTACCTACTGTCTTCCATTGCTTGTGTCCCTACCCCTACTCCTCCAGCCCACCTATGTCCGTTGTGCTGCCACTATCCCTCTTGCCTGCCCTGTGCGGTTTGTTGTGCTGTCACTGCCCCTTCTGGCTGCCTGGCATGGCCAGTTTCCTGGATTTGCCCCTACTCCCTTGCCTTGCCCTGCCCTCCATTGTCTGAGTCTGTGCCTTTGCCCCTACCCTCTCCACAGTGTTGTAATGAACAACTAGACCACTGACATTCTGTATTTATGACAAAAATGTGGCACACCTGAAGTAGTCTTGAAAAAATCAAAACTGTAAAAGCTAAAGTGTTTCCTTTAAAAATAAAGATAATAAAAGGGTTCTTTTCACATACACATTGTGTATGGTTAATGCTTCAGAAAGCTAAAAGGAGGACGCATTTTCTGAGTTTCCAAATGGCAACACACAGCAATTAAACTTGATGCTCTTTTTTATGTTTTTTGACCAATTCATCAGTGGATTATTTATTGCACACTTCGATCATTGAGCTACACTTGGGAGGAATTTATATTTGGGTTACATTTGGACTTTTGTACTGGGGCAGCCATATCGGGAGACTTTTTTTTTTTTAATTAAGCTCCCACATTTCTTAATTTACTGCAATATTCCCTGTGGCAAGTGCTTTCAGTTTTACAGTTTTGATTCCATCAAGATGGTGTTCAGGTATGCCACACTTTTGTCATACATGCAGAATGTCAGCACTCTAGTTGCTTATTAAAACACTGCGGTAAAACTGCAGTTGATCACCAGGGAATTAACTGACAGGCTGGTGCTGGAGTGGAAAGTAAATGTTTCATTCTGCATGTCAAAATGTTTTGTTGGAATGGATGAAGATGATATCAGAGAGCTAACAGAAAATGTGTCTTCGTTTTGCTTTCTACAGCACTAATCATATTTTCTATGACAAAACAAACCCCCATATTTTGTTATTTTCAAAAGGAAATGTTTTATATTTTACTGCTTGGATGCAATCAAGATGACTTGAGGTGTGCTACACTTTTGTCATAACTAAGAATATTAGCGCTTTCAGTTGTTCATTAATATACTGCAGAAGGCTAAAGTAGAACACTGGGCAATCTACTGACCGGCTGCTTATTCAGTTGTTAGTGTGAATTCACATTAAGTTTGTGAGAAAATCATGACAGAAAACAGTGTTATCTCAGGTATGATGCATCAAATCACAGCAGAGGATCTGCATTTTACACTGAGTAAAATCACCTTACAATACACCACAATTTCTAAAGTTAGTATGGCACACCAACAAATTATTAATATTGGACTAAAAATCTGTTATCACCTTTTATATGTGCTCCTTTTTGTCACACTCAAAAACAGGCCTTTTCTACAATGCATTCAAATGGGGACCATGTCCCTGAGTCCTGTAATGGCTTCCACAACCTGTTGCCCATGTTTTGGACAGCCAATCAAGGAAAGTCTCTTTAGGACTCCCCCACAGGCCTTCTGAGGTCAGGGTGTGCTAACCCTGTCCCCTTACGTACTTTTTACATTCATTTTCAGGACACAGAGACCATGTAATGGCCCGAGTCTTATAATAGCTGCCACAACATACTGGTCAGGTTGAAAAAAACGATTCAGGATTGAACAATCCAATCTAAAGTGACTAATAGGAGCATATCAGGGCAAGTCTCCCCCAGATAGCTCTACATTCTTATCGCAAAAAGCATTTTCCAACTAAAGATCGGATTTTCTACCAAATTTGGTGTAATTGTACTCAGCTGTTTTCTCACTTTTCAAAAATCCCTATATAAATTGCATGGAGAAATTAGTGTTATTTTCTTGGCCTTGGCTTGACAGATCACCCAAAGCTTTTCAGGTAGGAGCCGAGGTGGGTGAGTGTTTTTTTGGAAAGTTTTGTGAAGATTTGGTAAACAGTGTTAAAGTTATTAGCAAGACAAAAAACACTCTGACCTTACAACTACACAGTGGCAAGCCACCGTGTCATTTATCTCTGTATAAGAAGTTACTTACCTTTATTAACACTTTTTTTTGGTGGATACTCTAACTGCAGATTACTCACTTTCTAAAAACTTGAGGAGCCAGACTGGAACCTGAGAATATTTTCAGTAATTCTCTTGCATGCTGGTAGGTGGCTTCATGTGGCACTACATTGAATCTGCCCCTCCCCAAACGTGACGCCAGAGCCACATATGTGCACTCTATTTGCTGATGTCAGTTTCTTTCTAAACTCCACCTAATGGTCCTTAATGCAATCAATGCAAAAGCTCAAAGCTCTTTGGGTTCCAAACAATACAGTCTTTTTTGCTCTTTTGAGAAATGACATCAAGCAAAGATTGCTACAAGTGTGTTGGACTGTCAAACATGGAAAGGAGTCACAATCTTGGGCAAGAAGGTGCCCTAGTCTTTTGCACTAGTTTGTCCAGGAAGACGGGTTCCAAAGTTGCTGGACAGACAGCATTTGGAACTCACCAATGTGACAAGCTGATGTTATCACTATGAGAAAGACTGTTTTCAGAGTAAAAAAGACGCAGAGTACAGCTGTGAATTGGTCCAAATGGTGTACACATCAAGTATACAGGAGCCACCGTAAGGTCCCACTGTGGCATCACAAATGATTTAGGTGAATAACGTAGACTAACCCTTTCAGAAAACACATCACAACAGGTGATTTAAACAATATAGTCTGATCTGATATAAATAAAAAACACTGACAAACAACCTTTAGAAGTGGTCACAAGTGCAACTGGACTAAAGATAGCACATACAACAGCACATCTGACAACATGGCTTGCAACGTATCTATCCTACAGAAAGTCTAACAAATCACAAATGATTCTCAGTCTCCGGCATGGATGATCTTTGTGGATGGACATCTGGCTGCCAAGATGACATCTGCTACATAGGGAGGGAGGTCAAAGTAGTGAGCTGTCACGCTCAGAGCCACAGTTCCCTCATTGCAGGAAGATGCCATGCACCACCTTGGAGTTCAACTGTATTAATTATCTGCTAAGCAACACCGACTGAGTTTGTCCTCCATGGCATATATGGATCCTGACTGGTTTACTATCAGAGAAATGCCCTGATGACTCAGCAAGTTCCAGAGGGTCTGAGCCTCCTGGCACTGGACTCAGGATCCCAATCCGCCCTATTTGTTGCAGTACCACACTGCAGTTGTGTTGCCTGTGATAACCTGAAGCAGCCTCCACTTGATGGATGGAAAGCCTTTAGTGCCAAGGGATTTGCCCACAGTTTCTACAGATTGATGTAGAGCTGGGTCTCTGACAATACCAGAGTCCTCTGATCTACACCTCTCCAAGATGACCTCATCAGCAACAATGCATTATTCACAACCGTCAACTTTGGGGAGGGTAGAGAGATGCGTCTGCCACCAGTCCAATTGCAACCAAGCAGCCACCACTACAGATTTTTGGCAGTCTGAAACTTGAAAGGAATCCAACAGTTTCTCTTGGTGCTGAGCCCTCTGTGACTTCAGATCCCACTGCAAAGCCCACATATGCCATCTGGTATGTTCCACAAGCCGGATGCAGGAGCCAAGAAGTTCAAGAGCCTCAAAGCCACTCTCACCAAAACCCAGGAACCCAGGGCAAAGGTTAAAACATTAGGATCATAACTGATGTCCTAATCTCAAGTTAATGGTAAGGTTCAAAATAGCACCATACGCAGAACAGCTCCAATGAATGAAAGCTTCTGGAAGGAGTCAGTTGGGGCTTTGGCACATTGCTCCAGAATGCCAAAAAATGTGAAGAGGTTCACTAACGTCTGGAGGTGGTCTACAACTGATGGATGTGTGTCAGCCTTTAGCAGGCAGTCATCAAACTATGGGAAGACTGATATACTCAACCTCTGAAGGTGTGTTGCCACTGCAACAATCATTTTCCTATTCACCAGAGGAGTACTGGTGATGTTAAAGGGAGCCCAAAAAACTGAAAATTACCTTGGCTCACCCTGAACCCCATGTAATGTCTGTGGGACTGTAGGACGGGGATATAAAAATGGGCTTCCTGCAGATCCAACACAATCATCCATTTATCAGGATCAATGGCAAAAAGATCTTGGGCTAGCATGATCATCTTGAATGTGTCCGTCCTAAGAAAGAAGTGAAAAGGGTGAAGGTCTAAAATTGGACAAAAGCCTCCATACCTCAGCACCAGGAAATTACAAGAATAGCATCAAGTCCCTATTTCTGCTAACTGAACCCTCTTTCTGGGCCTTTTGGCCAAAATAACCTTGCCTTCTTGCTGGATGATGGATGATGGATATATTGTCCCTCTGATAGTCTAACGGAGGAATATGTGACAGGTTGTCTAGGAATGGCAAGGTGTATCCTCAGTGGGCAATCTGGAGAGCACTGTTCAGATGTGGTGCTTTACCACCCTTGGAGACAATGTTGTGATCTGCACCCAACCGAGTTGCTATGTACCTAGAGGGGCAGGTTAAAGCAGTTTTGTGGTGGGATAGGTAGGTGATTGGGCAATGCACAGTCTTTGAGGCCTTGGACAATGCTTGATCCCTGACCCTAGCATTGAAAGGACTAACGGTGGTCTGCAGTTGTAGTGGCGGCCCTAGGCATTGTCAGTGTTTGACACCCCAGCTGCAGCCTTGAAAGGGGCAGAACTGTTGGGGATACTGCTGCATGGGTGCAGAAATGCTGAAAGAGTGTGCCGTTGCCCTGCTATCTTTAAAGCACTCTAGCGCAGAGTCTGCCTAATTGGCAAATAGAAGAGTCCCATTGGATGGCATGTCCATCAGGGATGTCGGGCATCATCCGAAAAACTCATGAACTTCATCCAGGCATAGTGCCAAAGCACCACACTGGCACCGACTGCCCTGCCCAAGCAACCAGTGGTGACCAGTCATGACTGGATGACGTACTTCGCCAAATCCTGCCCATCTGGAAAATTTGTGCTAGGTTATCTCTATATTCATCTGGGATAGTTGGCACAATCTTGCTAACTCACATAATGCATGAGAGTACGTCTGAGAAGACAACTGGCAATGACTGAGATTAATGCCAGGATGGAGGAGGAGAACATTTGTTTCCCAAAGCTTCCATTCATTTAGACTTCTCATCCAGAGATGAACAGGAGAATAAATTGGGGTTAAATCTGTTAGTAAATGCTTGGTCCACCAAGCTTTCTGACTCAGGATGTAGGGCCAGGAAGGTCTACCAGCCACTTGTCTAGTTACCAGCTGGCAAGAACAAGTTCTGATTCATTGAACGGCAAGAGCGGTTCTGAAGGAGTCTGCACAGGCTGCAGGACTTGTGTGAGCACGTTTATTTTGGCTTCTACAGTAGGCAATTGAAGATCAAAGACTTCTGCAGTACTTTGAATGGCCACCTCAAAAGAGGCAGATTCTTCAGTAGATGGGCAAGAGGGAGAACTTAATCTGATTCCAGTGGAAGTATTTAGCTCACTGGCCTCTTGAAGGTTCATATAAAGACTGCCATCATCATATGTTCATCTGTGTCATCCTGTTTATCATTGAAACAATGTTGACTATGGTCTGAATCCGAGTGAAATAGATGCTACATACAATGTTTATTTGGGGTTAGTGGTAAAGCTCTGTCAGTCGGAGAGGAGTTATGCTTTTGGTGGGTGCAAAGTTGGGGTTGGACTCAACTTCTTCCGAGGTCATGTCGGATTCAGTTTTGAGTCCAACAGCACAATGTTTTCTTCCTACAGCATCCGTGGCTTTGGGGACGCTGTTGATGCAGGGGAACTGGTATAGGTTGTGGCGTTAGAGTTGGAGCCGGGATAGATGTCAGCCATGAAGTATGGCCAGGCCCTGGTCCATGGTTGAGAAGCACAGGCAGTGATGGCAATAGCTCCACCAGTGGTAACCTAACTGGAGGGCTCCTTAGATCCATGGGGCACGTAGGTTCACCAGAAGGATCGGGTAAGGTGCCAAAGATAAACAATATTGCCTTAGTGCCTTTGCACAGTATCAAGTAAATTTAGGTAATTCACACTACCCAAGAGTGTAGCCAAGGTTCAAACCATCAAGACTGCTGCTGAGTGAACTTTATTATAATTCAAATAATGTGATCATGTCTCTTGCTTTTTATGTCAGAGACATGGTTACATTTATTCAGTAGCTCTATATCTGAAAACATATTTCTTTTACAGCTGATTGTAACTGTAAATGTATTTATATAGCCCTTACAGCCCCTGACGAGGTATTGGCTTGCTTTTTTGATGAGTAGCACACTACTCCGGAACCCAAGATTAGGTAGATATATAAAAAAAAAAAAAGAATTGTTTTTTCTTGTGCATCAGTGTGGCACGCTGGGCTCTATAGACAGTGTACAAAAATGATGTGCACTGTGCAGAAAGTATGGGAAACCTCGTGTTGGTTCACAGAGGTAAAAACAAGACCACCTAATGCAGTGGTTTGACTTCTGTGGACCCCCATTTAATCATTACTGGAACCCGGGGACCCCCACTGAAGCATTATTTGAATCTGGGGACCACCCCTACCCCAACCACTGAGTCATTACTGAAAGCTTTGGACCTAGGCTGTTAATATTATTTAATATTCTAAGCAGTCGTGGACCCCCTGAGTAGGCTTCGCGGACCCCCACGGGTCCCAGGACCACAGGTTGGGAACCACTGACCTACTGCTCAAAGTTTTCTGGTAGCTTGGTCGAGCAGTTAGGCAAAATCTTGGAGAAGTGCTAAGCATTTGTTGTACTCACAGTATCAATAAACGTGGACAGACACTAAAAAGAATAACTTGAGACCAATTAACAAAAATACTTCAGATTTGTATACATTTTTTAAGACAAAGATCATCAAAATTGGGTAAGCCCTTTTTAAGTTTTGATTTTTCAAAGTTTAGCAAAAATATTTTTTGGGTGTGTAATTACGCACCATAGGAATCAATGGGAGAAAACTTTGTAAAAAAAATGCATATAAAAATCAGACAATGCTTTCACAAAGGTCACCTTTAGGTCGAGGTCATTGAGATATCCTCTGGGCCAGCCATAGAAGTTCAGGAGTTTCCCGGTTCAAGCAGGAGAAGTGGCTGAAGGTGTTGGAGCTTGTGTGGGACAAGCGAGGGGGACCAATGGGTCTCCTTGTAGTGCAGAGGTCGCAGGGGGTTGGAGACCCCTAGAGCACAGCTGGTTCTGTGGTTCAAGGGCCAGAAAGGCCGGGTGCAGAGCAGATAGGTCAGCCAAGAGCTGTGCGCAAAGGAGCGTTTGAAACCATGGGTCAAATCACTTGGAGGGTGGATTGCAGGTCAGCAGGGCCACTCTGGAGGGTGGTTCTTGGGTCTTCTGAAGTCCCTCAACTGGTGCTGGCTTCAGATCCTTGGAGGATCCGGAGTGGAGTTTTCTTCTGGGTGTTTGACATTGGGGTCCAGTACCCCTGGCTATTGCACGGTTCAGCCACTGGAGGTCTCAGTGGCAACAAGCTTGGCACACTTGCAGGGTTTGTCCTCTGGGTCCATTGGGGTAAATTTGGGTTGGCTGCTGTGCCCGGTTCCTTGGTCGTGAACTGGACTTCACTGAAACTTGCTTGCTGGTTAAAGTGAGTTATGCCTTTAATCTGGAGGAAGGTTCTTGGCATTTTTTTAGAAGGCTGGAGGTCCTTTGGGGTTTGTTAGAGACCGTCCAATGACCAGTCGACCCCCTCAGTGGCGATTGTCGAATCCATGGTGAAGCAGGCAGGGGTTGGCCCCTTTTTCTTCTTGCAGCAGGACGTCTGTTCTTGAGCCTTGGGTCTTCTTTGTCGCTGGTTTTCTAGTGTCCAACTCTGATCTGCAGGCCTAGGGATGCTCACTACATACTGCATTTAGGGGGTGTTTATGGAAGTACCTCGTAGTAACCAATGGGCCATCTAACTTAGGGTGGCTATACCCACTATGTGACCACTTTTTGAGGGCACAGGTCGCATCCCTAACCCTGATTGGCTATTTTCCTACCATGCAAGATAGAGGAAAATGAAACGGAGAGGTCACCTTGCCTGCTACACCTGAGGGGTGGTGCAGCCAGAGGGTGGCCACTCCTCCTAATCTTTGTGCATTTTCCCACCGTTGCTCCTGCCAAAAGTGGGGGTTTGCAACGGGGGTGGCCATCTGCTGCTAGCAGCAGGGCTGGGAGTTGAGTTTCAAGGGTGGCAAGACCTTTAAAGCTCGTAGGCAGGGCAGTGCACATTCGTGGGGGAGGAGGTGTAACACCTCGCCCAGGAAGGGCTTTTTTCTGGCCCCAGAGACAAAATCCCATCACCCCAGAAATCTAGATTTTTGTCTGGTGGTGACAGTCTGTTTGGGACTGGCCAGCAACCATTTGCAGGGGTCACCTCTAAGGTGGCTCCTAGGTACATTTTGCAATAAATCCAATACTAGTACCAGTTTGGTTTTGTTGCTCTGAGTTGTTTGATACCAAACAACCCAGGGGTCAGAGTGCCATGTAGCAGTGAAACCAGTCCTGACCAGTGTCCAGCACATGCATTTAAAATGGTTCCTCTGTACACTTACTATGTACCAGGTTTTGGCAAGGACATAGTAGGGGCATACTGCTCATATGCACCTATTTCCACACATGCATTATAGTGCACCCTGCCTTAGGCTGTAAGGCCTGCCAGAGGGTAACTTACCTATATTGCATGCAGTGTGTAGTGGACAGGTCACACAGGCTGTGTGCCATATCATGTTTGCATTTTAGGATTGCACCAGGACACTCAGTCTGCAATGGCAGGGCTGAGTGGACTTGGATGTAGAGTACCAGAGGTTGGCACAATCTGTGATGCTGCCCTCAGGGGCCTACCCTTAGTACCTCATGCGCTGGGTACCCAAGTACAACTTACTACAGACTTAGTGGCAGCTAAAGGTGTTGCTAATTATGCCAATGCATCACAACAGTTTTGGGAAAGTGATCTGGCGCTGGGAACCTGTTTAGCAGGGGCCAAGGGCACTTACAACTTTGAATCCACATCATATACCAAGCAAAAAGTGGGGGCTAACCATTTCAAAAGAGGCACTTTCTCACAATTGGTTGTGTTAGGTTTGTGCTCTTAATTCAAGGCACGTTTAGTAAAGGTTGGGGTAGGGGTAGAATAATAGCAATGGGTATGAAAAGGGGAAATTGGAGATAGGATGGAATAACAGAAATGGATTTGTAAAGGGGAAGTAATAAGTTTTCACTGTTTAGCACACCTACCCCACGCAAAGACCCAATAAACTATGCGACAAATTCACCAAGTATGACCTTCAGAAACATGTTAGGTCTGTGGTGAAAGTTGCTACTTCAAGTCTTGAAATATAATTTTAAGATATCAAGCAGTTTCAGCTTTCCTCTGCAAAGCACCTAGGTGAATTCAATCACTATACTCTTTCTTCAACCAGTACACGTTCAATTGCAGAAAAAACCTGGAAACTTGGCTCTTAACTTTGTTTGCTATTTGAATGACTGTTTTTGTAAATTACTTTTATAGCACCAAGAGATCCCGTTAAGGTGCATGGCTGTGTAGTTAAAATATCCCATAAATAAATAAAATTAATAAGTAAATAAAGCCAACCCAGACAGACAATGAAACTTTTAAGTACCTTATCCTTCCTGAGACGGTCAAATTCTTCTTGATGAGTAAGTGCCTGGTTCTTGATGGACAGCTGTGCCTCCTGCTCTATCTGCATCAGCTTCAGCTCTAGCAGTTCCTTTTCTCTCCTCAGGGTGGTCTCCTGCACATTCAGCTCATTTCGTGACCTTTCAAGATTCACTGTCAGACAAGAATACATTTGTCAGAAAGACTGACATGTGAATGCTGCGTTGCAAGAAAATGTTACTTATCTGGAACTATAGTTCTCCAGTGTGGATCTGTTTCATAGTCACCGACATTCATTATTCCTGATAATCGGATAAGAAATCCTCCGAAGCAGTATTAAGACGCAGTGACAACTAAACACTCATAACAACATAGGAGAACATATCAGATTTAATAGCTAGTCCACTACATTGTCTTAACCAAATCAACGGAGATGGAGAGGAGTCAGGTTCCACAGCTTTAGATTTTCTAATCAACCGTGAAAGGAGGCTTCAAAAATAGAGAGGAGGGAGGATTACATGTATCTAAGAAATAGCCAAAATCTGAAAAAATGTAATTATATTGAATTAACTTCTTACCCAGCATTGGTTTTCTCAGATTCATATGCTTTAATTAGGACTGCAAAACAGTATATATAGTATAATGGTCAAAAGGCCAGAACAAAGCTCACCTTATCTAACAATGCTGTGGATCAATCATCCCACTTCCACCTCCTATTTCATCTGCACATGCAGGCAGTAGGGCCCGGTAAACATATGTGTCTTAGCCCAGGCTGCTGCTTTGCAAATGTCCATCAGGTGCACATCTGCGAAAAGAGCCCTAGAAGTCTCTCTTGCCATTGATGGTATGTGCATTATAAATGCATTGCAGCTTTTTCATGACTTACCATAATGGTGGTCAATATTGAGCAAACCAAGATGTATTCAAACAATGCCTACCATTTATATGGGTCAGCAAATGATATTAACAACTGCCCATATTTAAGGAAGCCACTAAGTCTATGTTAGGACTGAAGACAAGGATTATGTAACATCTTTATTCTTACACAGCAGCCTTAAAGAACCACCACAAACATTTCCACAAACCTCATGTCTGAAAACACACAGAACGACCCACCTCAACCATAAGGATGACATTAGTCCAGAGGCATAAACCCCTTGGGATATCCAGCACTTCCTCTTCACTGCTCAGCTGTCTGTTGACTGATCTTCCTTGGAACTTACCTACATCTCTTGTTGGGGTGAAGGCCTGGGAGGTTTTGCAAAGATTGTGCCTGGGTACCAACCGCCAGCACCATATAGGGCAGCTATTCACTAGACCTTGGTGCCCATTGCTGGTCTTTTCCCCACCCCCAACTAAGTTCATCATGGGATTTGGTTATGTTCCTCAAGAGTAAGCACAGGCAGAGAGTGCCACCAAACGGACAGGGAAAATGTTGCCCGAACAGGCACAGATGTGGCACCTACTAGAAGTGAAAAGATTGGGGGGTAGGGGATTGAGAGTGCAGTACTGCAGACTGAACACGGAGAAGCGTAAGCCCTGTAAGTGGTACTCTAGACTGTTTTCTCTTTTGGTCTCCATATGATGATACGAAGGATCAGATGTTGTGGAGACACTCAAGCAGCCAGTTCCATTCGACTGATGGTTGTCTGTGACACACCTAACTTGGTGCATGCCCAGCCCCTGTCCGGTTTTGACCCCATCAGCACCCACTCAGGGCCTCAGAGCCTGATACTAAGTGAACCTTCAGAATGGAGGGTTATTATAAATATATACAGATATTTTAACACATGTTGAGTGCCACCCGGCCTACACTATACTTTGTTGCAGTTTCTCACTCTGAGGGCCGGAAGAAGCCAGAGGAAATAAATAAACATGCATATGGTCACTTGAGGCTATTGCTGACAAATGTACTAACGGCATCCTATGTGCTGTGTCTGTGATGTAAGCTGATGCTGCACCATTACATGTCCACGAGGTTGTGAGCATGACACTGGTGACGAGGTCAGGGAGTACCCATAGTGAGCTGGCTGTGCCCCATTGTCCTACTGTCTTGTCACCACGCCAGCCGGTGCATATCAAAGTGATCAGCCTGCCCATGGCTGCTGATAAGGAAGACACACTGCTGTCCAGTGTGGTGGTCTACACTCATTGTAGGAGAAAACTCTACCTGGCTTGTGGACTCCACCCCTCTAGCGGCATCGGCTGTTCCCCGGGGGCCCTGCCTGAGGCCCGTGCATTGCTTCGCACTCCGGAGAGCACCAACAGCACCACCTAAAGGCCTGTCAGCAAGCCGCGGGCCGGGCTACACATCGGGAAGGCCAGAAGAGGCCTTCTGCTCTGCATGTGCTCTCCAACTCACCCAGCTGTACCCCCTTCTCCTTCTCTCTCCGCACACAGATCTCCAGGCTTTTTGCCCATACGAACTCAACACAAAGAGAGGGGGCCACTTCTGCACAAGCAGCTCCATGTCTCAGATTCAATCAATCAACAAAATAAATCAAGCACTGCAAGAAGGTATCATGCTCAATCTGCCACGTTGATAACCCCCCTCCCCCTTGGACGATTTGCACACACCTGAGAGGGGACATTACTGTAAAGAGAAAGCAGCAGAGAGAAAGGATGAATAAAATAAATAATAATTGAAAAAGGGGGAATTAAAAAGACAACATGGTCTACAGAGCACCCGGGTGAGGAAAACCCAGAGAACAAAAAAAAACAAAAATAGAAAACAATAGAGACGGCAAAGACACGGGCACAAAGGCGCATGTTTTAACAGTCCAAACACCTTTGCAGAATAAGCATGAGCGAGCAGCAGCAGGGGCAGGCATGCTCCATTACTGTGCCATACGAATATGCCTCAGTAATGCCACTGCCACCTTTCAGTAAACTGCTGGACGAAGCCACAGCAGCGCCAAGATAGGATGGTGCTCTTGGATTGGGCAACTACAACAATACTTCCATGTGAGACGGATGGCGCTGTCAAAAGATCAATGTTGATGCATTTTGGCGGTGAAGAGCTCTACTGTCTATTTGAGACACTATCAAACACCGGTGGCGATGCAGATTTTGACGCTGCTGTAACAGGCCCTAAACAGCACTTTGACCAGAAGCTCAATCCAAACTAGGAGCTCTTCAATCTGCACAAGGAGTCGGTCAACATGTTCTATGCACGCCTGAAAAAAATTGGTAAACATGTGCGTAAACATCAATCGACAGGAAGAGATATGTGTCCAGATAATAGAAGAATGTAAGTCATCTATGCCCTGACGCCTAATCCTGTGGCAGTCAGGGGTCTCCCTGAACAACATACTGGTCTTGGCCCAGGAGCAATCAGACTATGTTTGGATATAGGACTTCCAAATCAGGTCATTCGAAGAGAGTGCCACATCATACCTACCATGGATGACTTTGCAGCGGCCCTGAATGGCTCAAAATGGTTCTCAAGGTTAGAACTAAATGTAAGATACGATCAGCTAGAGCTTAACGCAGCCAGCTGATTCATCAGAACGTTTTCCACGCACAGGAGCCTCAGGTGATAGAGATTAAATTTTGGCATCTCACTAGCCGAGAAAGTGTTTGAAAACACAACCAAAGAGACCCTCTTCGGGCTGATCTGGGTGATCAACATAAGTGACGATATACTAATCTTTTCGGATAGCCTTGGAGAGGATCAGGTGAGGCTGAGGGCGGCCTTCAACAGCTAGCAGACTGCGACCTGACACTTCATCGACAAAAATGTTCATTGTACCAAAACTCCATAGAGTTTTTCTGCTACATATTTTCACGTGATGGTCTGAAGGTAGACCCCAAGAAGGCAGATGCCATCAGGAACGCGTCCATACCAAAGAACCCAACTAAGGTGAGGAGCTTCATAGGTATGGCAACGTATTGCAGAAGGTTCATCCCAAGCCTGGCCACTATAAGAACCACTAAGGACACTAACCACTGCAAATGCTCAGTGAGAGTGGGGCCCGGAAGCCACAATGGTATTTTGTTCCATCAAATAAGCTCTCATTGACAAAGCCACCATAGCATATTTCAACCCACAGTGGAAGATAGAGCTAGTAGTTGGCGCCAGCCCAGTAGGGCTAGGAGCAGTGCTTCTACAAAAATAATACGGATGGAGTGTGGGTCCCCGCTGCACAAGCCAGACAGGCACTCTCTATCACTGAAGCCAGATATGCTCAAACCAAGCGAGAAGCCTTGTCCATCTGGCAGGCGTGCTGCCATTTTCACCTGTATCTGTGTGGTCGGTGATTCCAGGTTGCACACAGATCACAAGCCGCTCATACCACTCTTCACTGGATCAGCCCAGCTCGCACCCTTGAGGATTGAGAGATGGACTGTGCAGCTGCAACCATACGTCTTGAAAGTCATCTACCGTCCGGGAGCCGCCAACAGGTTGATTATCTGTCAAGGCACCCTCTGCATCCCGAAGGATATCAGCATACAGAAGACAACAAAGGAGGCAAGGACTTTGTGCAAATGATTGTGCAGGAGGACGTCCCCGAAAGCACTCACCCTCCAAGCGATTAAAAAAGCGATTGATAGGGACGAACGTATCACCTGGGTGAAGGATGCCCTTATCCTGAGACAGCAGCAGCATTGCTTCAATGGATCCTGCTATGGAAGTTGTGAAATGAAAGCAAAGAAGGCCTGATGCTAATGGGTCGACAAATAGTGATACAGCAGAGTCTGTGGGCCAGGGCGATTGCACTGACGCACAATGGTCACCAAGGTGTGGTTAAGACAAAAGCAAGGCTACACAACATGGTGTGGTCCACAGGAATGGATGCTCAAGTGTAGGAGAAAGCTCAAGTGCCATCAACTGCGGTGACCCACCTGTACCCCCATGCAAAGCAAACAACCCAGCCTAAAACCTGGTCCAAATTAAGCATTGACTTCTGAAACATTCCAAAAGAATATCCTATAGTAGTACTCATGGACTCTCACACGAAATGTAGAATTGGTACCGTCAAAGGCATTTTCAAAAGTGAAGCATATCTTGGAGAAGACATTTGCACTGATGGGCCTACCCGAAGAAATAAAGTCTGACAACAGTCCTCCGTTGCAGGGACAGGAATTTCAAGACTACATGGTATCTCTTGCCATCTGACACCAAAAAATGACCCCTAGTGGCCAGAAGCTAACAGTGAGGTAGAAAGATTCATGAGAACTTTGAACCAAGCCCTAAGAGTAGACATTGATCAGGTAGAAGGCGGGGAGTGCTGCCTGCATCGGTTCCTATCGGCAGACCCTGCACAGCACCACGAACTGTGACCCGGTCGATCTACTATTACAAAGACCCATGAGAGACAGCATCCCAGCAGGTCCCGAATGGCAGCCTGCAGTAACAGACATCCAGGCCACTGAGAAGAAAAGAAAGATCACCAACAGAAAAGTCAGCCATGGACGAGGAGCGAAGACCCAATTTCTCCAAGTTGGAGACAATGTCATCATGCGGGACCGATACGCAGGGTGGAAGTTCCAGACCACCCCCCCTCCATGAGCCCGAGATTTGGCGAGCTGTAAAGATTAACAGCACCATGGTCACCATGCAGTGAGGAGATCACACCATGGTGTGAAATGTGTCAACAGGATTTACGGCCCTGCCTGTAGGCCAGAAGTGGTGCTTGGCGAAAAAGATGACATGGGCAGAGAGAGGCTTTTTGCACCAGCATCACCAGGGGAGAACGGTTCTTCAGAGGGCCCCGGTATTCCAAGACGTACTGCTAGTGGCCTATCACCAACTCAAAATGGTGGAAAGCCGACTATGTCCCTAGTTGGGGAGGCTCAAGACATGTGCAACCTGCAAAGCAGGAGTAAACAAGGTGCCCGGAATCAGAGGTATGACCTCTGCCAAAACCCTGCTCCCAGCCAGAGACAGAGATCACATGTGTTCCCAATGGACATCTGAAGGACTGATTGCAGTTAAATAAAAATTGGGAGGGATGTAGAGTGCCACCCGGCCTCTACTACACTTTATTGCAGTTTCTCATTCTGAGGGGTGGGTACAGCCCGAGGAGATAAATAAACGAGCATCTGGTCGCTCAAGGCCATTGCCGACGAATGTACTAACTGCATCCACTGTGCTGTAAATTGCTGCTACACCAATACATGTACACGAGGTTGTGGGCATGACAACACGTACTGAGTGGGCACTAGTCCTGTATACATTTTTTTTTTTTAAGGCAATTCAGTGCCTGGAAGAGCCTTCTCTCCTCCCACGCTCAAAACAACCAGGGAGCAGTGCTCTGGTGTGCCCATAGTATGCCCTGAGTACCAGAGAAGGACGAGGACACAGGAACTTGTGTAGGAGGTCACAGAGGAGCAGCTATACTTCCACATGAAAGATGGCCATTCAGAGACCCTAGAGTCCACTGTACAGAGAACTATTAATAATGCACTAAAGTGAGAGGTGCTGGGCTGGTCCAAGATGGCAGCCGTGTTTACCTCGCGGCAGTAGGTGCTCCCACCTCTCTTGACCAGGGGAGTGCCAGTAAGCCCGCTATGTGAAGTGCAGGAATGCATGAAGTGAAAGCCGTGCTGATACTCTTCGTTCTGAAACTGTATAGTACCGGTTCATGCCGCTGCTGCAGCCCAGCTGGTGTATTGGAGGGTTGCAGGGCGGACAGCCGATGATTAGGCACACGACAACGAACTCGGCCACAAAGACGCCAGGGGTACGGCAAGCTTCGTTCGGCGCGTCAAGGACTGGAGACTGTAATGGCCCCTAAAAACACACGCAGCAACCGCGCGAAGCCTGGAATTGATGAAAGGAGTTTATCCCAGCCCCAATCCCGCTCTTTGGGGGCTGTCTCAAACGCTGGGAAAAAAACGAGTTTTAAACCCCAGGGGACTCAGGCAGTCAGCAATTGCCACAAATTTTGGATGCCGGCTGCGGGACCAGGAATAAGGGCACCGTGCACCACGGGGATGGCGTGACCATCCCAGACATGTTTAAAAAACTTCAGCCTATACCGCACTTGCCCCTCCAAACAAGGAAGAAGATGTATTTAATGAATTCGAAGTATGAGCAGGAAATGGAGGGACGTAGCGAGTGCAATGGTGGATCGGCACCCTCTGCCAGTTGCAACAGCCTCCTTCAGGCTAGTGATGAATGCTCTCTTGATATGACTGTTGTTTCAATGGATCATACTTTGACTAGCCTACGTGCCTCTGCCCTTACCTCCAACTCTGAGGATGTATTGATTGCGACAGAACAGGGTGACCATTGTACCCCACAGGATCCCAGTCTAGGGCGACCTATAATCCCAGCGCAGGGTTCTGAGAATCAGGGGTGTCGCAATGGTCTGGAGCCGGGGCCAGTCCATGCTTTGGTAAGGCAAGATTTCGGAACTATCGGGAGCGCCCAGTTGGACGTCTTTAATAACAGAACTGAGCAGGGTACTCTCGGACAAACCGAGGTTGCAGAGAACTTTTTCTCACTATCAGATCAGTCTAAGGAGTCGGAAGATCCTAATGCTGCCCTATCAACTGACTAAGAATCTTACAGTAGCTCTATCCCTTCTGAGATCTCTGTGATAGGGCAGTCTGCGGTGCAATGCAGAGAAGCTGCCGTAGAAGCTGATTTTGCAAAAACTAAGCCGGTCAAAACTAATGAGAAAAGGAAAAAGAAAAAAATCTGTAAGTAGGACAAGAGCGATGTCATGGGACTATACAGATACTCAGCCATTTCAACATAATTCAGATAATGTGTTTAAGAGGTCGCGGGATCCTGTCACTGACTCTGTAGGCGATGGTGCGCCTCCATCTCTGCAACTTATTTATCAAACTATGATGGCACAGCATAAGCAGATACAAGGTGACAATAAAAAAGCCAGGGAGGACAGCAAGCAGCTGCAGGTTGCAGTAAGTAAGATCCCAAAGTCTTGTTTGGAGATTGCCACACTTGAAACTCGTACCAGTGTGTTAGAAGCTGAGCTGGGGACAGTAGTACAGCAATCAACTATGCATGAATCGCAACTTACTGATATCCAGTGGAAATTGGAGGATTTTGAAAATTGGCAGCGACGTAACAATCTACGCATCTTGGCGCCTGCGTCAAATGATCCACTTTTTTCATGAGAAGGACACAGAGGCTTATCTGTTGCACCCTGCTCGCCTTAAAACGATTTATAAAGGCGCAGTTCAGGTCTTCTGTTCTGAAATTAAGGCTAAAGAGTATTTGCAAACTCTGACCTAGCTGAGGTTGAATGCGTCTAAGCAAAAGAGTGTATTTTTTTTGTGGCACATTGGACTGTAAAGCATATGTATCTTAGCGGGTGGCTATTGGCACTTGATGTAATGTTGTTTATCTTATTTATTCACTTCTGTCCTGGGTGTATAATGCTAGCTGTAATTATCGGTGGCTGTAGGAACTTTGGACCCTAGGATAGAAGTGAATTTTTCTTTTTCTTTTTGAGGTCCCTGGTGTTTTGAGGGGAGGGGGCCTCGCCATCTTACAGACCTTTGGCCTGGCTGTCTCACCTGATAGGATTGGGAGGAAGGGGTGGGTGGTTGGGGTTTTGGGAATAAGTGGGTTTGGGGAGTACAGGGTGTATAGAGCGATGGGTGGGGCGAGTTGGGTAGGGTGGAAGATGCACAACAGAGCAATGTTTTGAACGCTGTATATTTTTGATCAGTGCTGTCTTGATCCAGGTGGCTGCGGAGAAAGATTTAAATGGGTTACTGTAATAAGCTACGAGTTGCTACGATAAATATTAGTGGGCTAAACGATGCTACGAAAAGGCATTTTGACGGTCATGGTTTAAAAAAGTTGAGGGTGGATTTAATTTGTGTGCAGGAGACGCACATTACTGGCTACAAAAAAATCTGCTGGAATTTCCGGGGTACCAATTACTGGGCTATTCTACCCAGGGAACCACTACGAAGGGTGTAGCCGTAGTGGCACGACATAACCTGTTAGAAGTTGTCAGGAAATCTGGGAATAAATTGGGCCAATGGGTGATCCTGGAATGTATTATTAGCGTGCCTAGATTTATGGTGTGTTCTATTTTTTATCTAATTAGGATGACCACGAAGTCATTAATTACCTTAACATAGAGCTCGCAGCCTGGGCCCTGCCGATTATTATTTGTGGGGACTTGAATATACAAATTGATGTCAGTACTCCTTTGCAGAGCCAGGAACACTAGACGGGGAGAAAAACAAAAGTTTTTCAGGCTTTACAAGCCTTGGTGCAGTGCCATGGACTAGTGGATACCTGGCAGTATTGTTAGGCTCCTGATCCTGGTTTTACTTTTTTATCCTATCCACATAGGAAGTCTGTCTGTTTAGACTACTTTCTAGTGTCATCTTCATTATGTGAGGGGCTCCTTATAGAAAAATATCCAAGGTTTCTGTCCGATCATAACCCCTTAGTGATACAAATTTCTGCACTAAGCAAGGAGCAACAGTGTAAGAGCTGGTCATTTGACCAGGGTCTCCTGTTGGATCCGGCATATGTTGTGTGCATGAGAAAATGGATCCTAGAGTTTGTTTTAGAAATAATCAGGGGACCGCTCCATCTGGGGTAGTCTGAGATGCCTTAAAGGCAGGAATCCGTGGCGAAACTTTAAGCTATAGCTTAAATAAGGAAAAGCGGCGGTCCACAGCTATAAATACTGCCCAGAATGAGCTGGCTACATTGGAAGTATAGATTATGGAGCTGGCCAGGAATAATCTTCCTGTACATGATGTTTTAAATCAAATAGTATTGGTAAAAGGCCAGACTCTCTCAGATCTATAGCGGGATGTTATCAAGGCTCAGACGCATAGGCAGGAATGCTATGAATTTAGTGAGAAGGTGGGCAAGCTTTTGGCCCACAAGACTAGACAAAAGCTGACCCATGATTGTATTACCTCAATAATGGATAAAGAAGGACAGATAGTATAGGGGTACCTGGCTGTGCTAAAGGTTTTTAAGGATTACTATTCTATATTATATCAGCAGGACGGCGAGGATCCCCTGGAAATTTTTATGGGCAGTACTTCTCAAATGTAATATAGATCCCAGTTTTATAAGGCATGTTCAGGGTTTATATCAGAATCCCACCGCATAAATTCAAATGGCTGGGGTGGGCTCGGAGGTTATCTATATTACCCGGGGCACAAGACAGGGGTGTCCCTGTTCACCGCTCCTTTTTGCACTTTATATAGACCCTCTCATAAGCAGGATGCTTGATAGCAAATTAATTGTTCCCATGAAAATGATCGAGGGCACAATTAAAATATTGGCCTATGCCGATGATATAGCTATTACATCACCTGACCCGAGAACATCGATGAGTGAAATAGAGAAATTAAGGGCCGAGTTTGGTAAGGTTTCGGGATACTCATGAAATAAAGCAAAATGTTAAATTATGGTTAATGAATGGGTATCCCTTGAAGATAATAGGAAGGCGGACCAAGTCATTTATCTCGGGGTTAGTTTGACACCCAATCTTGAGAGCATAGTTGATAGCAACCTTGCCCCAATTCTTGCCAAAACTAATAAAGAATTATTAAGTTTGATAATCTGCATCTTACGATTGTTGGGTGATGTAATCTTATCAAGATGCTCTTCCTGCTTAAGGTTTTACACTTCTTTAGAACTATTCCATTGGAATTTATTAATGATTGGCTTAAGCGTCTGGAAAACTTATCAAACAGCTTTATATGGTCTTTTGCCAGGCCTCATTGCGCATTTAAATACCTGGTACTTCCAAGAGCAAAAGGTGGCTGGGCTGCTGCTCCCAATTTTCATCTATACTGTTGGGCAGCTGCTCTCCAATACATTCAGCCACCAATTATGCCAGAAGATGGCAGTCAGGGAGGCGGGGAATTATGCCCAACTATTCACAGAATGATATGGGGTAGTACATCCAATGCAGCCTTTATGAGAATAGTTGAGCCTAGTAACTTTAAAAAAGTTAAACTCAAGACTGTACAAGCTGCATGTAAGATCTGGTCTGGTATCAACGCAGAATTGGAATTGGACGGATTAGTTACCATACACCCATATGGAATGTGCCAGTTCTCCCCGAAATTTTTTATGATAAATGCTGTGTCAAATGGGCGCGTGGGGGTGTTAGGAAAATAGGTGACTTTTATAAAGGTAGACAGATCAAATCGTTTAGTGAGCTAAAAGATTAATTATCTCTCGATAATAAGGATTTTTTAAAATTCTTGCAAATTAGGGATTTTCTGCTGTTTTCAGCCAGGAACAGGTCATTTGGGGATAGAAATGCAGTTTTGGACCTTCTTGATAAGTCATCTGACTGGAGGATTCGGTCACTTTACCCCGTTCTACTGGACCCGATGCCTGATGATTTGGGGAAACATATTGAGAAGTGGGGGTGTAGAATGGGTGTTTCGAAAGCCTCTTTTTTTTTTTACTTTCTTTAGATATGGCCCAGCGGACTTTGCTCTTGGCTGGGCCTCAAGATCAACATTATAAAACAGTGTTTTATCTATACTATACCCCTGCTAGGCTGTCAAAATGGGGAAAGTCAAGGGGGATTGTCTGCCCCCGTTGTAATGTTACGGGGGCAGATCTAATCCATAGGTTTTTTAGATGTGATATGCTTCAATTGTTTTTTTACTGATATCGCTTTGTATTTATCAAAGATCATGGGCCAGGTAACTGTGATAAACCCTCAACTTGCATTATTAGGAATTGATGGAGAGGTATGTGCCGATAAGTCTCAGAGGTTTTTATTTCTGTCTATGTCAGTCGCCCGTTGTTGTATAGCTTCAGACTGGTTGAAGCCCGCTCCACCTACATTTAATCAATGGTTAGCTCGCCTTTGTTCAATGTATTATTTAGAAATTGGTATTTATGCGCTCAAGGGCTATGCCTGTAGGAAGATTGACAACATAATCTGGGCCCCTTTAACACAATGGTTAGATAGAATGTGATTGCTCTTATGACAGTAATAGCGAAAGGCTGGAATTAACCTGCACATTTAGCACTTTAATCTTCAAGGGTTATTTATGTCTTAATATTGCAGCACTGTTTTATATGTTTAACAAGAATTAATTAATTTGTATCTTCTTATTTTTTCTACTTTTGTATTATGATGTGCATCTATTTAAAAATAAAAAAATAAAAATAATGCACCTGGGAAGATAGCAGACCTCCTAAGGTATGCAGCATAGGGCATGGTGGCCACCGAACTGCATCATTAATGCCAGTCAAGCCAAAGAGGAATAGTGATATTTCAAGGCAATTAGAGGCTTTTCTGATGAAAATATGTGACTTTCTCCATACACCCTCCCAGAAGGGAGGAAACACTAAGATGTGGCTAGCCAACATCAAATAAAGTCACGGTAAAAGCTGCCTCTGAGCGGACCTTGTTCCCGTGGCAGAATCCTACAGAACACAAGTTGACTCTGCAACTCACCTCCAGCATTGAATTATTTTGTTCTTGCTGCTAAGACTCTGTAGACACAGCATCTGTGAATCAGTGAGTACTTGCCCAGTAAAGCTGTGTTTCTTCACTACCCCCTGTTTTAGCAGTGATGCAAGTCTTCTTAGAGGGGCAGAGTCAAAGCCCATCAGATGTTCTTAAGGACGCAGCTGCCTTCAGAAGCAGCAGGTCACATATTGACCAATGCATGGCTGGGATCTAGGGCCTGCATTCAGGCCCTTGAATTTGTTGGATGGAGCCCCTAAAATTAACCCTGGGCTAGACAATCATCCGCAAATCCAACAGAGCTCTTGCCTGTGTCCTTCCCATGTTGTACATTATTGTGGCTACTGTTCAGCATGGCTAAAAGTTTGCGGCATAGAGGAGAGTGCTGTGGGGTGCAGTAAAGTGACGTGGCGTAGAGTGGTGAAGAGTGGCAGAGTGGAGTATTATGGCGTGGCATAGAGTGGAGTGACATGGAGTGGAGTGACATGGACTGGTGTAGAATGTCATGGAAATGGCGTAGAGTGGAGTATCACGAAGTACAGTAGAGTGGAGTATCATGATGTAGAGTGAAGTATCATGATGTAGAGTGGAGTATCGGGAAGTAGAGTTGAGTGTTGTGAAATAGGATGGGGTACTGTGGGGTAGAGTGGTGTAGAGTGAAGTTCAGTGGAGTGACAGAGTGGCCTAGTGTGGAGTGGCATATTGTTGTGGAGTGGCATAGAGTGTCATGGAGTGGTGCAGAGTGTGGAGTATCTCAAAGGGGAGTGGGGTGTTGTGGATTAGAGTGTGGTGTCATAGAACAGAGTGAAGTGAACCTACTAGAGTGGAGTGGCGTAGAGTATACTTGAGTAGAGTGGTATACCGTAGAGGGAAGTGATGTAGAGTGGTGTGGACGGGCATAAAGTGGAGTAGAGTGTTGTAGACTGGGAATGCACAGAGGGAATATAGTGAAGTGATGTAGAGTGGAGTAGCGTGTCAAAGTGGAATGGCGCAGAGTGGCATGAAGTGGCATACAGGGAATGACCTGAAGTGGAGTAAAACGTCATAGTGGGCCCGTAGAGTAGAGTGTGGTAGAGTGGAGGAGTGTATTCTGGAGTAGAGAATTGTGGAGTAGAGTGTTGTGGAGTGGCACTGAGTGGAGTAGACTGTGTAGAGTGGAGTGGCATAGATAGAGTGCCATGGCAGAGATTGGAGTGCTGAGGTGTAGAGTGGAGTGCTGTGCTGTAGAGTGAAGTGCTGTGGAAGAGAGTGGAGAGTTGTGGAAGAGAGTGGAGTTTTGTGGCAGAGTGGAGTGTCATGGCAGAGTGGAGTGTAGTAGAGTGTCAAAGTAGAGTATCAGAATAGAATGCAGAGTGTCAGAGGAGAGGGTCAAAGAATGACGGAGTGGAGTAGAATAGATAGGTGTAGGGTGTCATGCAGTGGCTTAGAGTGGAGTGGTGTAGAGTGTTGTAGTGGGATAGAGTGGAGTGTTGTAAAGTGGTGTGGAGTGTCAGAGTGGGGTCAGTGGAGAGTCGAGTAGAAGGACAGAGTGGAGGAGAATTAAGTTGAGGGCAATTTTGTGGAGTGGACGGTCTTTGAATAGAGGGTCGTAGAGTGTTGTACAGTGGAAGAGAGTGGCAGGTCAGAGTGGATTGAAGGGTCGTAGACAGTCATGGAGTAGAGTGGCACAGAGTAGAGCAGGTAGGCATAGAGTGGAGTGTCATAGAGGCGACTGTCAGAGTGGAGGGGTATAGAGTGGTGTAGAGTTTTGTGGCGTAGAGTGGAGCAGAGTGCCATAGAGTGAGTGGAGTGTTGTAGAGCGGAATGTTATAGAGAGTCGTGGAGTGGAGAGTTATTGAGTGAAGCCCCATAGCATAGAGTGGAGTAAAGTTCTGAAGAGTGGGGGAGAGTAGAGTCTTGTGGTGTGTCAGAGTAGCACAGAGTGGATTGGCATAGTGTCCGAGTGGAGGGACGCAGAGTGTAGTAGAGTGGTGTAGAGTAGAGTGGCAAGGGTGGCGTAAGTATAGTAGAGTGGTGTATCAAAGTGGAGCAGAGTGGAGTATCAGAGACGAGTAGAGCATTGTAGAGGGGAGTGTTGTAGAATGGAGTAGAGAGGAGTGGCGATGGGGTAGTAAGTTTAGTGAAGTAGAGTAGAGTGACAGAATGTTATATAGTGGCAGGGAGTGGAATAGCAGACAGTATAGTAATGGCACAGAGTGGAGTGTTGTGGAGTGTTTAAGTGGCATGGAGTATCATAGTGGTGGAGTGGAGGGTCGTAAAATGGAAGGGCATAGATTGGAGAGGGGTAGACTGGAGGAGTGTATTGCGGAGTAAACAGTCGTCGAGCAGAGGGGCGCAGAGTGGAATAGAGTGGAGTGCCATAGAGTGAAGTGTAGTACTGTGAAGGAGCATACAGTGTCATGGCACAGAAAGTCAACGACTGGGGTAGCATAGAGTAGTCTATCATAGAAAGGAGTAAAGTGTCAGAGTGGAGTGCTGAGTGTTGTGGAGTGTCTGAGTGGAGTAGAGTGAAGGGTGATAAAGTGGAAGGGCATAGAGTGGAGGGGTGAATTGCGGAGTGGAGTGAACGGTCATTGAGTAGAAGGGCATAGAGTGGAACAGAGTGGAACAGAGTGTCGTAGAGTGGAGTGTTGAATAATGGAGTGCCATGGAGAGATGAGTAGAGTGAAGTGAAGTGGCATAAATTGGAGTAGAGTGTCGTAGAGTGGAGTGGCATTGAGTGTTGCAGACATGGGTGGTATAGAGTGGCGTCCCATAGAGTGGGGTAAAGTGGAGTGTTGTATAGTGGCGTGGAATGGTGTAAAATGGCACAGAGTATTATATAGTGGAGTGTCAGAGTGAGTGTCATAGGGGGGAGTAGAGCTGAGTGATATGGAGTGCCGTACAGGGTCCTAGAGTTGCCTGCCAGATGGGGATATCACACGGGTGGAGTGTAGGTGTTTGCACGCATCTACCCATGTATTCTGACGCATTCCCAGATTTACCAACACTGGTAGACCTGGAAATGCATCAGAATTGTGTGTTTTCCCACCAGAGGCAAAACAGAGAAATATCTTTATTTCTCCTCTGTGTTTCTTCTTTCTAAGCATGCTGAATTCTGCAGCACACTTTGAAAGAGGAAAATACATCTAAGGATTGTTTTGTGCAGGAAGGTGCCCCTTCCTGCACTAAATCAATCTTGCCTACAATGAAGGCACCTTTGCACCACGGTGCAAGGGTGGCTGGAGGCAGCAAACTGTGTACAAGCATAAGGAGAGGACAGGAAAGCACCATATAATGTTAAATATGGAGCATTCATGCTCTCTTCCTTTAACGCATGCAGTCCCACACAGCAAGCACTTTTGCTGCATTGAGTCAAACCTTGATAAATCGGCATCTCAGTGAGATGGCTTGAGCAAGAAGGGTGTTGCTGTACGCAATAGCACAATCTAACAACCTGACTACCTTTGACTCAGCATGCAGTCTGGAATACACAATGACAGGTTTGCGGGCAAGAAGCAAAGCCTTCTTTAAGGAGCGCACGGTCAAGCGGCAGGTGACACAATAGTTGGCCCTGAGGCAGGGTCGAAGTCGAGGGACACTAGTCCTGAGGAGCATGGTGCACCACATCACCTAAGTACTGGGTGACCGCTTCATTCAAATGCTGCCTTATCTGCTCTGCTTCCCTTTTCCCAAGTACAGAGTGCACAGCAGAAAAACATTAATGGTGTCTCTCAGGTGAGATAATTAACCAGTTAGACAGGATGACAATTAATTTGACAGCATACTACAGGCCAACAACAAACTCACGCAGCAATGGAAAAATGAAATACCTGAAGTAGCCGTTGAGGTCAATTTCCACAGAACTGAACAGCACAGTCCAAGAGACAGATCAATAAACCTAAACAACAATGGCATCAATGGGACTGGAGTCTTGAAAATATTTGAGCAAACGGAACAGATGACAGACAGAATCAGGTATCTTGAGTACAGGGCAGAGGATGTAGAGTGCTGATCCAGACAAAATAACATCCTCATTGTGAGTCTTCTTTAGAGATCAGAGGGCCAAATATGGAACTCTCCCTGGAGGACTGGCTAGCTAGGGCTTGTCTTAAGGACCTTTCAATCTTCTCTTCTAAATAACATGTGCATAGAGCTCCGGCATCCCTATTCCCATTGGGATTTTGACCAGGCCTTTAATAGTCACGTGTGGTGAAGCATGATAGGGCCCTCTTAGTACCTCAATTTTTTAATGCACATTTTAAGTTAGGAATTATTTTCTGATGGTGACTTTTTTTTTTTTTTGTTTTTTTACAGAAAATTTCACTCATACGATAATGAATTGAGAAATCACTGTACATGCATCTTGTTTTTTGTAAGCATCACTGCCATCCAGTCTGTACACTCTGTCCAGGGCTCGGCACACAAAATGCAATGCTCTAAGTATTATGATTGTCTGAGGAGACAGCTCTTCACTTGCATGCATATCGCATCGGCCCTGCACTTCTGACACAGTGCAAGGAGAACAATACTTTATATTACAAAAGCTGCCTCTGCGCCACATTCAGCAGAAGAGCACTTTTGCTAGGATTATACTGGAACATAGCATGCAGTGACCAAGATGCAGCCTTGCTGACTCTGATACCGACTCTGACATCTATCCTGCATAGGATAATAGTCTGCACTACACCAGACCGGCTTCCTGGCTTGCTGGTATAATTTACCCAGGTAAGAGTGGGGTTAGGCTATCCCAAGTAAAATCTGGCAAAGGGTGCTCCCACTATGCTCTCGATAATGTAGGTAGTAACAGATAGGAGTGTACCAACATAACAACATCATCATGGTTTAACGGTTTATTTTTTCACCATTTTCCTACTGCTGGTTACAATGCTTTGTCTTATTCGCCTAATAATCAGAGTTCATGTCTTTTATGCAAGAATACGATTGTTGCAATAAATGTTTGAAATAACATTTCTGCCTCTTTCTAGTATTTCATCTTGCATACTTAGAGTGACGACAAAAGGGTAGATCTGTTTCCACAATTTCTTTGGGAATCTGAGTAGTGATGTTCCAGGCTGCAAATACCATTTGGTACCCTGGCGTATTTAGGGATTCAGATTGGAGACACTGAGCTAGCTAGGAACCGTGTCAACATTTCCTGATATTGGTACACTGCATCCCTATACACTGACATTTATGTTGACCAGATACACAGTCATACTTGATTCGAAGGAACCGTATAACACAAGATCCTCAATGTTGGACTTTTTTTTGCTTATGCAGGGTCATCCCCAATCTTTTTGCCTCCTATTTTTTCTGACCTGTTGCTGTTGGCTTTTGAACTCTGAGCACTTTACCACTGCTAACCAGTGTTAAAGTGCATATGCTCTCTGTGTAAATTGTATGGTTGATTGGTTTATCCATGATTGGCATATTTGATTTACTAGTAAGTCCCTAGTAAAGTGCACTTGAGGTGCCCGGGAACTGAAAATCAAATGCAAATGTGGGCCTGCAGAACTGGTTGTGCCACCCACAATAGTAGCCCATTAATCATGTATCAGACCTGCCACTGCAGTTTGTGTGTGTATAGTTTTAACTGTAAATTTGACTTGGCAAGTGTACCCACTTGCCAGGCCTAAATCTTCCCTTTCTTCAAAGACACTGCTGTTTGGGAATTGTAAACACATGAGACGGACCCAGCAAGGATTCTGCTCTAACGCAGATGGAGAGGCAGTGGCATGAACCAAGGAATGGCAGACATTTGTAGGAAATTCTCCTTTTCCGCATGGTCACCCCAGATTTTTTGCCTTTTGCTAGACCATATGTTTTTTGCTGGGTTTAGAACTCTATGCACCTCTGCTAACTAGGAGCTGAAGTGCTGGTGCTCCCCCTTTAACCACATTTAAATTGGCTTATTCGTGACTGGCACATGTAACTTGCCTGCAAAGTCCATAGAATATGGTGTAAAAAGTGCACCCAAGGCCTGGAAGTTAAATGCCACTTGAAGACTGCAGCTTCTATTGTGACATCTACTATAAGGGCAGTGCAAACATGGCTTTGGGCGTACTCTTTGTAGCATGACTGTTGCTTTGTAAACCTGCAGTGCTCCCCGTTAAAATAACCATTTTTGACAGATTACCAAACCTCCCTTTTAAATATTAGTAAGTCACCCCTTTGTAAATGTTGCAGTCACAAGGCAAGGTGGATGGTATTTAAATGTAGGACATGTAGGAAATTGTTACCATGTCCCTACAGTGCAAGGCCCAAAACGCTATTTTCACTGTGGCAGATCTAGCCGTCTTATGTAGAAAGCCAGAGTACAAATTAAAATACTAATACTGTATCTTGGAATGAGATACACAAGGAAGATATGTGAACACTATTTGTAATGGTTATTGAAGATCCATTTCAATGGTGGAGTTGGATTCTTAATAAATATTAAGGGAAAGTAACTTTTAGAAAGCTACCCTTTACTGCATGAACTTTCTGAAGCCTAATTAGCATAAGCTGTGCTCAGCCTTGAATAGGTGTGAAATAGGTACGAAATGCCCTCCAGGAAGAAACTGTCTGACCTGAATGGGCAGAGATTACTCTTCTGAATAATACAGAACATGAAGAGTAGGGACTGTGCACATCCTGTGACACCAGTCTGTCAAATTCTGTCTGACAGGTCTTGTGAGCCACATAAAACACTTGGGGCACACTTAAAGGGAGAGAACATGATGCAAAGAAAATTCTTTTTTATCCCCTGTCTGGTTTCTGACTGATCCTGTTTTTACCCTACCAGTCCCTAGGTTTTATGTGAGTACAATAACGGTTTCAAACTGGAGTTTAGTGTTAGGTATAGGAAGACACTATGATTACCATAGTGCACTCCCCGCACACATTCCCAGCCCTTGAAGTCCAAGTTTACTGTAGCTGAAGACATTTGCGATCTTGAAAATGCCCTGACACATGCCATTTTGGGCCAGTTTGCAATAGGGCAGATGAAAACTCCTGAAAAAGGAAATAGGGTTGGCCTATTGGTTAGCGAGTGCCCAGGAGTCACCCCCACTCACTAGCTCATGCCAGGCATTGTTGTGGCACCTTCAAGCACCCACTTCAGAATACTTTATGGGCCTGCTGAAGCTCAAACGAAGACTGGACCTGCTGTCTAAAATCTGAGAGGAGCTGTGAAGAACTGGATCTGCTCCCTCTAGTACCCAGGACAAATAAGTGGACTCCAAGGGTTAGTGGTTACTGTGTGTACAAGGAGACAACAAGCTGCCAGGGGGCTTTTCCTGGAAGCTGTTGGCCTCTGTCTGACACACAGTAAGTCTTAAAGTGCCTCCCCTGAGATCCTGGGGGTTTTTAAAAGTGTACTCTTGTTATGAATTGGGACTTAAAAAGACTAAGCCAGAAGGTGAAATCTTTGACTGGAACCAACCTGGTTGGCATATCCGACCCGAGCTCAAACACAGTCAACCTGAAATTGCATGTAGGTTGCAGTCTGCTGCAACTATAGCCTATCATTGGCACATAAGGTTTTTTTGGTGCTACTCCTACTTACAAAGTAAAAACGAATCATATCGCTGGCTCCCTTTATGGGAATCTTTGCCTTTTTGTTGTGTTTTGTTTATTACATTTTGCTACATTGGTTTGGGAGTATTATGGTTTTGCATTTATGTCTGTTTTGTTACTGCATAAACACACTCTGCCCTTAAGCCTGTCTGCTCTGTGCCATAACAACCGGGGATGAGCTCAGGATTGTTTAGTGACTTTGAGGGTTTGTCCTAACAAGGGATGTGATTATTGATTGAAGTGCGCAGTTGCCCACTCCAAATAAAATAATTTTTTCACACTGGTACAGCAGTGGGATCTAGAACTTATCTTTTGCACTATGATGCAGTCATTTAAATTGACAGCAAAAATAGACTTTGGGATTTTTAAATGTCTTTTGGTTCTGATTGGGCCATTTTTGCCTTTTTTTCAAAATTCATACTTGTACTAAAAGAACAGATGATGGATGGAATGCTGAACATTGTCAACATTCACCCCCTGTCACAGATCTGGGCTTAAATCCATAGTTTTTTATGCATGACACACTGTTCCAGTTGGACCAAGCCGAATGCAGATCAGTCTTCATCTTTCTCCCCATGGGAACAGCCCAGTCGGAATTGCCAGAACCAGGATGCTTGTTTCTAGCCCAGGGAGGACCTGGCCTGGCAGTTTGGTTTCCAGGTGCTGGTGGCAGAAAGGTTTAAATGCTGTATGACTGAAATATACAACTGGATTGGAAGAGGACTGGCTGAAACTGTATGCTGATAAGACTCAGATCTTAATTTTTCTATTCATGGTCTGAATTGTGGTGACCAAAGATTTGCAGCTCATTACTGCTCCTGATCGCTTCGGAAAAAAGATCTAGAGGTGATGTTTTGACAATACCCTTCCCTTTGATATTCAAGCTAAGAGGACCAGGAGCTCCTGCTTCTTTACTATTAAAACACTGAAAAAGATGTTTCCCTTTATACCAGCGGAACTCAGAGTGGCAGTGGTCATCGCGCTTATTACATCATGCCTTGGCTATTGTAGTGCTCTGTACTTAAATACTTTAGGTCCACTCTAAATAGACTCCAGATCATCCAGAATGTGGCAGCTCATTTGGTCCTGGGTATTCCCAAACATCTGTCCGTTAGAAAACGTATTCGATCCTTTAGTTGATTGCCAGTCAGGAAGTGAGTAATATTTAAATTCCTGTCTTGTTCATACAGCACCTTATTTCCAGGGGCTATTGCCCCTTAGAACAGCTTTTCATTGGTATATTTCCAACAGACAGTTGAGATCTTCTCTTAGAAAGGTGAGAATACCTATGTTTTGGAAAACTAGATGGGTGGTCGCTCTTTTTAGTTGCTGCCTCCAAGTTTTGAAATACGCTACCCACCCACACTGTGAATCTAAGTTCCCATGCCTCTTTTCATAAGCAATGGAATATTTGGCTGTGATGGTCAGTCTGATCTTTTTTCCTTGTAGTTGCTCTACTCCTGTGCTAGCGCTTTACACTTACTGGTATTATGCACTCTGCAAATACAAATTTCTCCAGGAAGAGGCTGCTCACCAAGTGCTAGCCCCAGAGGGAAAGGATGACATCAATGCTCTGCTCACTCAGGCAGAAATTCATGGGTCCATGCCTAACAGGAAGGCGTTGGGAATGGATGGCTTACTTCATGAATACAGTGGTACTGTTGGCAGCCTCTATATTAGACATATACAACTTCTCACTGTAGAGGGGTAGCTAGTCTCCCTTGGCTAAAAAAGGCTGTAGTGGTGGAGGATTCCATGCCTGATCCTGATTTGTCAGATAGATCATAGTTTCATTCATCAATGCTGACAAAGATTACACAATACTGATGAAAATATTGGTGATTGGGCTTTAGAATGTGCTTCCATCTCTGATCCATTAGGATCAAAGCAGTTTTGTTTCTGGCTGCAATACATGGCCTAACCGATGGGTATTTGATGTCACAGATGGCCCGTTTGACAACTGTTGGATGTCCGTGGTGGCTTTCATTTGACATTGAAATGACCTTTGAAACCATAGACTGGGGATACCTTCAAAACATGCTGTGAGTCATGGTTGTGGGCACTGATAATATGATGGATGAATATGATGGATGAAATTCAGTTCTCTGAGTCCACACAGGCTCAGTAATATTCAAAAGCTGACAAGTTCATGGGGCAACTGCCAGGGTTGGAGCGCCTAATCTGCCTTGAAGCCTCTAATCTGGCCAGTATGCTGTGAAAACGAGCAGAAGGGTGTGATAGTACATGACAACACATTTACTTATATGTAGATAACATTCTCCTATCTCCTAAGGATCTCTTGCAAGACTTGTCTCCATCAATCTGTCTCTCGGATGACTTTGCCAGATTGCCTGGCCATAAAGTCAACTAGAACAAGTCATGAATGCTCCCCTAAAAATAAAAAAAACTTAATTGTGTCATTGTTTGTCTCCTTCTTCAGCCGAGCACCAAACGCATTCAAATATGTAGAAGTTAAACTTTACGACTCAGGTGAATATTTCCAAGAGGGAAACTTATTAAGAGCAATATTGGCAGCTACAAGGATGCAAATCCTTCTGGAGGCACCTGCCACTTTCAATAACAGAGGACATAGCACTTCTGAATATTGTGGCGCTCCCGCGTTTCATGTATTGTTTGACTAATCTTGCGATAGGATCACCACTGAGCTTCTTTCAAATGTTATGCTCTTCACTGACAGATTTACTGTTGAGTGAGTGGTGTAAGGAAAAAAAAAAACCTCATGCTGTCAATTACTACATGCCAGGTTGGGAACAACTAAATGCTGAGCATACTATCCTGCAATACAGTTACAGCATATTGAATGGACCATGACAAAAACGGTGAGATGAGATACCTGGAATGGGTGCTGGCACCAGACTCCTTGGCAAACACACTGGGGTGGAAGCTGTTAAAATCAGACACTTTGTAAGCTTGTGCACACAGTATGTTACTCCTGGGGGAGGCGTATACCACTCACAAGTACTGGGATGGCATAGGTCCTGGGGCTGCCCTTGTGCGCCCAGGGTTCCAGTGATCAGGTCACACAATGTTAGTGCCACTGTGATCTAGTACAGGAGTCTTGACCATAGAAAACTTTTTTTGTGGTTAGCTCTCTACTCACGTTTGAGGTAATCAGCCATACATATGACTTTCCCCTAGGGAAAAATAATGTGCACGTCACCATACTGGAATGGCACCTTTGGAGCCGCAATAACTCAGATCCTCCTGTGCCCATGGTTCTCCACAAGGTCTTGATGTTGGATAAGAGACGAAAAGCAACCTTACGAAACATGGAAGTCATCACAATCAAATAGGCCATGACTAAATGGGAAAATGGCTTATGCAGTGACCTTCCAGATAGTAACTGAGACAGGGTAAAGGGATATGCCTAGTATAGTGTGGTTCAAGCCCCAACAATTCAACTATCTACAGCATACACTCTTGACGCCAAAGGTCTTGAGCTACCTAGTAACTGCCCATTTTTGTTAATCAGTAACTGAAAAACTATCCAAGGTGAATACCAAGAAGTCTCTGCATAGCTCAGGGACCAGTCTGCATGCTATCATAAGGCCCAAGAAAGCTTGAAATTTGTGCAGGTTTATAGATTTAGTTAGGGTGCTCAGCAAAGGTAAAACTGCAATTTCCTGAAAATCTAATATGGATCCAACAGGTGTAAGCTGGATAGCTGGTGTTCCAAGCTGGCCAGAGGCTGGGGCACTGTTCACATGGCTCAGTGAGCTAGAGTAGAGAGTTGAGATCTAGCATGAGCCTGGGATACAATGCTGCTGGGCTGCTTGATTGGTTAGTAAGTGGTAACAAACCTGCATAGAATGTCTTTCTTGAAATTACACTGATAGGTTCTTCATGGCTCGAGACTGGAACTATGTGTCCAACTCCAGGATTTCTGTTGTTCAATAACCCCACAAGAATCAGACTAGATGCATTCTTCCTGGATGCTTATTAACCAAACAAAATATGTTGTATGAAGTTAATACTATACCCTCATTTTAAGACATACTTTGAGTAATTCTGATGATGGTTTATTAGCACTGCAGAATAGACACCACACACTATTGCTATTTGCTTTTAATGATTATGTCACATGAAGGGGTCGGTATCCAATAGTCTGCTAATTTTCAAAATTACAAACATGAAATATAAGCAACAACACGTTTTTGTAGTGTTGTACGAAAAACCAATAATTACATTAAAAAACAGACTGACTTGGTTCTCTGATGGTCCAAGTGTTCAAACACAAGGAACCCGATAATAGGGATACTTAGATGATCGAGAACTGGCAGAGGAACCATAGGAGGAGGAGCCCAGTCTGAGGAGGCCTTGAGGTCCTGTCTCCGGAGTGAAATGCCAATAGTTGGCAGGAACTAGAGGTAGTGTGTTAAGAGACACCATTGATTATGCTGGATTGTCTGGACATTTATCACCACCAGTCATCCAAGTGGATACCAGCTGACATGGAAACACAGCATGTGAACAGTAGGCTGCAGAAACCCCTTGACAACGAAGCAAAAGGATGCACATGGGCAGAATGTTCTCCCCCGTTTCTTAAAGGCAAGGGGTACCCCTCACAGAGACAGACTACAAGATGGTCACTTTCCTGGCTAAGTTTTAGAAACATTCTAAGAAGGGCGTTACTGTATCCTGGCAGCTGTGCCAGGTCTAACTCCTGCCTGCTGCCAGACTACTAACTGATTAAAAGCCTTGACAAAGCAGAAAAGGCCAAGGAACCAAGTAGGTTGATTTTGCCAGACATTTTTCTCTTGTTTGCCAAAGTGAAGGATTTGCTTTCCAGAGAATGCACATTTTGTGCTCTCGACAAAGTGTATACATTCTGTACTCAAAGGTGACCCCAAACTGGATGATTTGGTATCCCCAGAGGCAGGGATGATCACAGAAAGTGGTGTATTTGAAGAAAATGTAATTAAACATTTAGGAACATTACTACCTGTACTTCCATTGAAAAGGTCCAAGCATCAGTTAAGAGAATTTTCATCCCAAAGAATGTTTGAGGCTCGGTCAGAGCAGGGGACACTTGGTTGCAAGGCTCCTAGGGTGGTATCTTCTCAACAAGGATAGACGGGCATGGACATGCAGCAGGATTTTCTGGTGAAGATTATCCCTTTCTCCTATTAAGGTGTTTGGGAAGGAATGGCCCTGTTTACATCCAGGTGGTGACAACTGACGAGATGCCTAGAAACTACAGGCAATAATGTTTTCCGTGGAGATTTCTCCAGATGCCAAAAACAGCCTAAAAGGCCCTTGATTTTCCTGCAGGTGTGATGCTTTAAAAAATTTTTTTTATTAGTTTTTAAGATTCTTTACAACATGAATCAATGATACTAGGAAGGCCAAAAAGTCGATTTCATATGAACTGCAGTTCAATAGAAAGTTACCATGTGAGTCCTAGTAGCTGATTAAAACTCTGATGCATTCGACCTAATGTTTTGTGTTAGTGTGAACATGCTCACTGTCTGCTACTGTTCCCATTGTCAGAAAATAGGTTGTTAGAGGGGCCCATATATCTTTAAGACAGGATACCACCGGCAGTTCCTCAGCCTACGTTTCAATTTGGTCTCGTAGTTAACAAGGTCTGTTATCCCTTGTTGCTTCGTCTGTACATTTACCACACCACATTGCTACTTTTCTTTTCGCTATCAACAATGCCATTGCTGCTAGCCTCCACACTACTGGTGTCACATTTTTAACAAAGACCACGAGGATGGATAGATAGATAGATAGATAGATAGATAGATAGATAGATAGATAGATAGATAGATAGATAGATACTTTATTGCACTATTGTAGGAAAGTACCATCTTGCCTGGCATGTTTCCCCCTTTTTTCACTGTATATATGTTGTTTTAGTTGTATGTGTCACTGGGACCCTGCCAGCCAGGGCCCCAGTGCTCATAAGTGTGCCTGAATGTGTTACCTGTGTAGTGACTAACTGTCTCACTGAGGCTCTGCTATCCAGAACCTCAGTGGTTATGCTCTCTCATTTCTTTCAAATTGTCACTAACAGGCTAGTGACCAATTTTACCAATTTACATTGGCTTACTGGAACACCGTTATAATTCCCTAGTATATGGTACTGAGGTACCCAGGGTATTGGGGTTCCAGGAGATCCCTATGGGCAGCAGCATTTCTTTTGCCACCCACAGGGAGCCCTGACAATTCTTACACAGGCCTGCCACTGCAGCCTGAGTGAAATAACGTCCACGTTATTTCACAGCCATTTACCACTGCACTTAAGTAACTTATAAGTCACCTATATGTCTAACCTTTACCTGGTAAAGGTAAGGTGCAAAGTTACTTAGTGTGAGGGCACCCTGGCACTAGCCAAGTTGCCCCCACATAGTTCAGGGCCAATTCCCCGGACTTTGTGAGTGCGGGGACACCATTACACGCGTGCACTACATATAGGTCACTACCTATATGTAGCTTCACAATGGTAACTCCGAATATGGCCATGTAACATGTCTATGATATTGGAATTGCCCCCTCTATGCCATCCTGGCATAGTTGGCACAATCCCATGATCCCAGTCGTCTGTAGCACAGACCCTGGTACTGCCAAACTGCCTTTCCCGGGGTTTCACTGCAGCTGCTGCCAACCCCTCAGACAGGTTTCTGTCCTCCTGGGGTCCAGCCAGGCCTGGCCCAGGATGGCAGAACAAAGGACTTCCTCTGAGAGAGGGTGTTACACCCTCTCCCTTTGGAAAATGGTGTGAAGGCAGGGGAGGAGTAGCCTCCCCCAGCCTCTGGAGATGCTTTCATGGGCACATTTGGTGCCCATTTCTGCATAAGCCAGTCTACACCGGTTCAGGGACCCCTTAGCCCTGCTCTGGCGTGAAACTGGACAAAGGAAAGGGGAGTGACCACTCCCCTGACCTGCACCTCCCCTGGGAGGTGTCCAGAGCTCCTCCAGTGTGCTCCAGACCTCTGCCATCTTGGAAACAGAGGTGCTGCTGGCACACTGGACTGCTCGGAGTGCCCAGTGCCACCAGGTGACGTCAGAGACTCCTTCTGATAGGCTCCTTCAGGTGTTGCTAGCCTATCCTCTCTTCTAAGTAGCTAAACCCTCTTTTCTGGCTATTTAGGGTCTCTGTCTCTGGGGATTCTTAAGATAACTAATGCAAGAGCTCATCCGAGTTCCTCTGCATCTCTCTCTTCACCTTCTGCCAAGGAATCGACTGCTGACCGCGCTGGAAGCCTGCAAAACTGCAACAAAGTAGCAAAGACGACTACTGCAACTCTGTAACGCTGATCCTGCCGCCTTCTCGACTGTTTTCCTGGTGGTGCATGCTGTGGGGATAGTCTGCCTCCTCTCTGCACTAGAAGCTCCGAAGAAATCTCCCGTGGGTCAACTGAATCTTCCCCCTGCTACCGCAGGCACCAAAGAACTGCATCACCGGTCACCAGGGTCTCCTCTCAGCACGACGAGTGAGGTCCCTTGAATCCAGCAACTGTGTCCAAGTGACTCCCACAGTCCAGTGACTCTTCAGTCCAAGTTTGGGGGAGGTAAGTCCTTGCCTCCCCACGCTAGACTGCATTGCTGGGAACCGCGACTTTTGCAGCTACTCCGGCCCCTGTGCACCTCCGGCGGAAATCCTTTGTGCACAGCCAAGCCTGGGTCCACGGCACTCTAACCTGCATTGCACGACTTTCTAAGTTGGTCTCCGGTGACGTGGGACTCCTTTGTGCAACTTCGGGTGAGCACCGTTTCACTCTTCTTCGTAGTGCCTGTTCCGGCACTTCTGCGGGTGCTGCCTGCTTCTGAGAGGGCTCCTTGTCTTGCTCGACGCCCCATCTGTCCCCAGACGCAATTGGCAACATCCTGGTCCCTCCTGGGCCACAGCAGCATCCAAAAACGCTAACCGCACGACTTGCAGCTAGCAAGGCTTGTTGGCGGTCTTTCGGCGGGAAAACACTTCTGCACGACTCTCCACGGCATGGGGGATCCATCCTCCAAAGGGGAAGTTTCTAGCCCTTGTCGTTCCTGCAGAATCCTCAGCTTCTACTGTCCAGTAGCAGCTTCTTTGCACCCACAGCTGGCATTTCCTGGGCATCTGCCCATCTCCGACTTGCTTGTGACTTTTGGACTTGGTCCCCTTGTTCCACAGGTACCCTCGACTGGAAATCCATCGTTGTTGCATTGCTGGTTTGTGTCTTTCCTGCAGAATTCCCCTATCACGACTTCTATGTCCTTTGGGGAACTTTAGTGCACTTTGCACTCACTTTTCAGGGTCTTGGGGTGGGCTATTTTTCTAACCCTCACTATTTTCTAATAGTCCCAGCGACCCTCTACAAGGTCACATAGGTTTGGGGTCCATTCGTGGTTCGCATTCCACTTTTGGAGTATATGGTTTGTGTTGCCCCTATCCCTATGTGTCCCCATTGCATCCTATTGTAACTATACATTGTTTGCACTGTTTTCTAAGACTATACTGCATATTTTTGGTATTGTGTACATATATCTTGTGTATATTTGCTATCCTCATACTGAGGGTACACTCTGAAATACTTTGGCATATTGTCATAAAAATAAAGTACCTTTATTTTTAGTATATCCGTGTATTGTGTTTTCTTATGATACTGTGCAAGTGACACTAGTGGTACTGTAGGAGCTTCACTCGTCTCCTAGTTCAGCCTAAGCTGCTCTGCTAAGCTACCATTATCTATCAGCCTATGCTGCTAGACACCCTATACACTAATAAGGGATAACTGGGCCTGGTGCAAGGTGCAAGTACCCCTTGGTACTCACTACAAGCCAGTCCAGCCTCCTACATTGGTTGTGCAGCGGTGGGATAAGTGCTTTGAGACTACTTACCACTCTTGTCATTGTACTTTTCATAAGAGAAAAATATACAAAACAAGTTCAGTGTGTGTACACATAACTAAAAAGTTTTGCATTTCCTCTTTTTGCTCTTTTCTAAGTGCTGAAAAGTACTTCTAAACTTGCTAAAAAGTTCTAAAAAGTTTTAAAAGTTTTTTTTTTTCTGTCTTTCTAAAATTTCTGAAAAACTTTTTCTTCACTTTTTCTATCACTTAAACTCTTTCTACAATGTCTGGCACAGGCCAAAATGTTGATCTGTCCAAACTTGCATATGACCACCTTAGCTGGAAAGGAGCAAGGAGTCTCTGTATAGAAAGAGGTTTGAGTGTAGGGAAGAATCCTTCCTTGGAATTGTTACTTAACATGCTTAGAGAACAGGATAAGGCCAAAAGGGCCCCATCTGTTAAAAAAGTAGCTAATGGTTCCCAATCTGATCCAGGGACTCCCCTAGGAAAAGATTCAGGAAAGAAACTTCCTAGCCTGCCCATTACTAGACAGTCTAGCATAGTTGGTAATGATGAAGAGTCACACCATACAGATAGTGTTGTCTCACATCATAGCAAGAGTATTCCTTCTCACCACAGTAGAAGTGATGTTTCTGTTAACCAAGCTGTTAGGGTGCCTTCTGTAAGGGACAGGTCTCCTTCTGTCCATTCTCACCACACTTCTGTTTCAAGGCATGTCCCTCCCACCCACCCTGATGACAGAATGTTAGAAAGGGAGCTCAATAGATTGAGAGTGGAACAAACCAGACTGAAGCTCAAGAAGCAACAGCTGGATTTGGATAGACAGACCTTAGAAGTAGAGAAGGAGAGACAGAAACTGGGTTTTGAAACCCATGGTGGCAGCAGCAGTATTCCCCATAGTCATCCTGCAAAAGAGCATGATTCCAGGAATCTGCACAAGATAGTTCCCCCTTATAAGGAGGGGGATGACATTAACAAGTGGTCTGCTGCACTTGAGAGGGCCTGTGTTGTACAGGATGTCCCTCAAAGGCAGTGGGCTGCTATCCTATGGCTATCATTTAGTGGAAAAGGTAGGGATAGGCTCCTTACTGTGAAAGAAAATGAAGCCAATGATTACAAAGTTCTTAAGAATGCACTCCTGGATGGTTATGGCTTAACCACTGAACAATACAGGATAAAGTTCAGAGAGACCAAAAAGGAGTCTTCACAAGACTAGGTTGATTTCATTGAACATTCGGTGAAGGCCTTGGAGGGGTGGTTACATGGCAGTAAAGTTACTGATTATGACAGCCTGTATAACTTGATCCTGAGAGAGCATATTCTTAATAATTGTGTGTCTGATTTGTTGCACCAGTACTTGGTGGACTCTGATCTGACCTCTCCCCAAGAATTGGGAAAGAAGGCAGACAAATGGGTCAGAACAAGGGTGAACAGAAAAGTTCATACAGGGGGTGACAAAGATGGCAATAAGAAGAAGGATGGTAAGTCTTCTGACAAGGGTGGGGACAAATCTAAAAATGAGTCTTCATCAGGCCCACAAAAACACTCTGGTGGGGGTGGTGGGTCCAAATCATCTTCAAATCAAAACAAAGAAAAGAAACCATGGTGCTATTTATGTAAAATAAAAGGCCATTGGACAACAGATCCCAGTTGTCCAAAGAAAAGCACCAAGCCTCCTACCACTACAACCCCTACTGCTACACCTAGTGTCCCTACTAATAGCAGTGGTGGTGGGAGCAAACCTACTAATAGCCAATCCAAGGGAGTAGCTGGGCTCACCTTTGGTAACTTAGTTGGGGTTGGTCTGATTAGGGAGACCACAGAGGCTGTGTTAGTCTCTGAGGGGGCTATTGATTTAGCCACCTTGGTTGCTTGTCCCCTTAAGATGGATAAGTACAAGCAACTACCCCTAATAAATGGTGTTGAGGTTCAGGCCTACCGGGACACAGGTGCCAGTGTCACAATGGTGATAGAGAAACTGGTCCACCCTGAACAACACCTACTTGGTCACCAGTACCAAGTAACCGATGCTCAAAACAACACACTTAGCCACCCCATGGCTGTTGTAAATCTCAACTGGGGGGGGGGTTTACTGGTCCAAAGAAAGTTGTGGTAGCCTCAGATTTACCTGTAGACTGTCTACTAGGAAATGATTTGGAGACATCAGCTTGGTCAGATGTGGAGTTGGAGGCCCATGCAGCAATGCTGGGCATCCCAGGGCATATGTTTGCTTTGACAAGGGCTCAGGCCAAAAAGGAAAAAGGACAGGGAAACTTGGATCCTGGAACAATGGACCAAGTACTCCCTAAAGTTAGGGCTAGTAGAAGTAAAGCACTACCTACTATCCCTCCCTCTACAGTGGATTCTACTTCTGAGGAAGAAGAATTTCCACCCTGTGCATAACCTACACCAGAGGAGCTGGAAGCAGACACTGCTGAGCTTTTGGGTGAAGGGGGGCCTGCCAGGGAGGAGCTGAGTGTGGCACAGCAAACCTGTCCCACACTAGAGGGTCTAAGGCAGCAAGCTGTCAAACAAGCTAATGGGGATGTCAGTGACTCTCACATAGTTTACTGGGAGGACAACCTCTTGTACACTGAGGCAAAGGATCCTAAACCTGGAGCTGCCAGGAGATTAGTGATTCCTCAGGAGTACAGAAAGTTCCTCCTAACTCTTGCTCACAACATTCCCCTGGCTGGACATTTGGGGCAAATTAAAACTTGGGACAGGCTTGTTCCCTTGTTTCATTGGCCTAGAATGTCTGAGGACACAAAGGAATTTTCTAAGTCCTGTGAAACCTGTCAAGCCAGTGGCAAGACAGGTGGCACCCCAAAGGCACCCCTTATTCCACTGCCTGTGGTTGGGGTGCCCTTTGAAAGGGTAGGGGTTGACCTAGTTGGCCCCCTTGACCCTCCTACTGCTTCAGGCAATAGGTTTATCTTGGTGGTAGTGGACCATGCCACCAGATATCCTGAAGCAATTCCTCTAAGGACCACTACAGCTCCTGCAGTGGCAAAGGCCCTCCTGGGAATCTTTTCCAGGGTGGGCTTCCCAAAAGAGGTAGTTTCAGACAGAGGAAGCAATTTCATGTCTGCTTACTTGAAGGCCATGTGGAAGGAGTGTGGGGTGACATACAAGTTCACCACACCCTATCATCCACAAACAAATGGACTGGTGGAGAGATTTAACAAAACTCTCAAAGGCATGATTATGGGTCTCCCTGAAAAACTCGGCAGGAGATGGGATATCCTGTTACCATGCCTCCTTTTTGCCTACAGAGAGGTACCCCAGAAAGGAGTGGGCTTCAGCCCCTTTGAGCTCCTCTTTGGACACCCTGTTAGGGGTCCACTAACACTTGTCAAGGAGGGTTGGGAACAACCTTTAAAAGCTCCAAAACAAGATATTGTGGATTATGTACTTGGCCTCAGATCAAGGATGGCGGAGTACATGAAAATGGCCAGTAAAAACCTTCAGGCCAGCCAAGAGCTCCAGAAGCAATGGCATGACCAGAAGGCTGTTTTGGTTCAGTACCAACCAGGGCAGAAAGTGTGGGTCTTGGAGCCTGTGGCCCCAAGAGCACTCCAAGATAAATGGAGTGGACCCTACACAATTGTTGGGAAAAAGGGTGAAGTCACCTATTTAGTTGACTTAGGCACTGCCAGGAGTCCCCTTAGGATGCTCCATGTCAATCGCCTGAAACCCTACTATGACAGGGCTGATCTCACCCTGCTCATGGCAACTGATGAGGGACAGGAAGAAGACAGTGATCCTCTTCCTGATCTCTTCTCTTCCACAGAACAAGATGCTCTAGTGGAAGGTGTAGTTTTGGCTGATTGTCTTACTGCTGAGCAGAAAGACCATTGCATAAATCTCCTGGGTCAGTTTTCTGAACTCTTCTCTACTGTGCCAGGTACCACTTCTTGGTGTGAGCACACTATAGATACTGGAGACAGCTTGCCTGTCAAAAGTAAGATCTATAGGCAGCCTGACCATGTCAGGGACTGCATAAAGCAAGAGGTGCAGAAAATGTTAGAACTGGGAGTGGTTGATCACTCTGAAAGTCCATGGGCGTCTCCTGTGGTACTTGTGCCAAAACCTCATTCCAAGGATGGAAAGAAAGAAATGCGGTTTTGTGTAGACTACAGAGGTCTCAACCAGGTAACCAAAACTGATGCTCACCCTATACCCAGGGCAGATGAGCTCATAGATACACTGACATCTGCCAAGTATCTAAGCACTTTTGATTTGACTGCAGGGTATTGGCAGACAAAATTATCAGAAGATGCTAAACCTAAAACTGCATTTTCAACCATTGGAGGCCAATACCAGTTCACAGTAATGCCTTTTGGATTGAAAAATGCATCTGCCACTTTTCAGAGGTTGGGGAACACAGTCCTGCAAGGGCTGGAAGCTTTCAGTGCTGCCTATCTGGACGATATAGCTGTCTTTAGCTCCAGCTGGGATGATCACCTGGTCCACCTATGGAAAGTTTTGGAGGCCCTGCAAAAGGCAGGCCTCACTATCAAGGCTTCAAAGTGCCAGATAGGGCAGGGTAAGGTGGTTTATCTGGGACACCTTGTTGGTGGGGAACAGATTGCACCACTACAGGGGAAAATCCAAACAATTATTGATTGGGTTCCCCCTACTACTCAGACTCAGGTGAGAGCCTTCCTAGGCCTCACTGGGTCTTACAGGAGGTTCATTAAGAACTATGGCTCCATTGCAGCCCCTCTTAATGACCTCACATCCAAGAAAATGCCTAAAAAGGTATTATGGACAGCAAACTGTCAGAAAGCTTTTGAGGAGCTGAAGCAGGCCATGTGCTCTGCACCTGTCCTGAAAAGCCCTTGTTACTCTAAAAAATTCTATGTCCAGACTGATGCATCTGAATTAGGAGTAGGGGCAGTCCTATCACAACTTAATTCTGAGGGCCAGGATCAACCTGTTGCTTTTATTAGTAGGAGGTTGACCCCTAGAGAAAAGCGTTGGTCTGCCATTGAGAGGGAGGCCTTTGCTGTGGTCTGGGCACTGAAGAAGTTGAGGCCATACCTGTTTGGCACTCACTTCATTGTTCAGATAGACCACAAACCTCTACTTTGGCTAAAACAAATGAAAGGTGAAAATCCTAAATTGTTGAGGTGGTCCATATCCCTACAGGGAATGGACTATACAGTGGAACATAGACCTGGGAGTAGCCACTCCAATGCAGATGGACTCTCCAGATATTTCCACTTAGACAATGAAGACCCATCAGGGAATGACTAGTCTTATTGTCCTTCGTTTGGGGGAGGGGGGGGTTGTGTAGGAAAGTACCATCTTGCCTGGCATGTTACCCCCATTTTTCACTGTATATATGTTGTTTTAGTTGTATGTGTCACCGGGACCCTGTCAGCCAGGGCCCCAGTGCTCATAAGTGTGCCTGAATGTAGTACCTGTGTAGTGACTAACTGTCTCACTGAGACCCCGAAGTCATTAATTACCTTAACATAGAGCTCGCAGCCTGGGCCCTGCCGATTATTATTTGTGGGGACTTGAATATACAAATTGATGTCAGTACTCCTTTGCAGAGCCAGGAACACTATACGGGGAGAAAAAAAAAAGTTTTTCAGGCTTTACAAGCCTTGGTGCAGTGCCATGGACTAGTGGATACCTGGCAGTATTGTTAGGCTCCTGATCCTGGTTTTACTTTTTTATCCTATCCACATAGGAAGTCTGTCTGTTTAGACTACTTTCTAGTGTCATCTTCATTATGTGAGGGGCTCCTTATAGAAAAATATCCAAGGTTTCTGTCCGATCATAACCCCTTAGTGATACAAATTTCTGCACTAAGCAAGGAGCAACAGTGTAAGAGCTGGTCATTTGACCAGGGTCTCCTGTTGGATCCGGCATATGTTGTGTGCATGAGAAAATGGATCCTAGAGTTTGTTTTAGAAATAATCAGGGGACCGCTCCACCTGGGGTAGTCGGAGATGCCTTAAAGGCAGGAATCCGTGGCGAAACTTTAAGCTATAGCTTAAATAAGGAAAAGCAGCGGTCCACAGCTATAAATACTGCCCAGAATGAGCTGGCTACATTGGAAGTATAGATTATGGAGCTGGCCAGGAATAATCTTCCTGTACATGATGTTTTAAATCAAATAGTATTGGTAAAAGGCCAGACTCTCTCAGATCTATTTAGAGCGGGATGTTATCAAGGCTCAGACGCATAGGCAGGAATGCTATGAATTTAGTGAGAAGGTGGGCAAGCTTTTGGCCCACAAGACTAGACAAAAGCTGACCCATGATTGTATTACCTCAATAATGGATAAAGAAGGACAGATAGTATAGGGGTACCTGGCTGTGCTAAAGGTTTTTAAGGATTACTATTCTATATTATATCAGCAGGACGGCGAGGATCCCCTGGAAATTTTTATGGGCAGTACTTCTCAAATGTAATATAGATCCCAGTTTTATAAGGTATCTTCAGGGTTTATATCAGAATCCCACCGCATAAATTCAAATGGCTGGGGTGGGCTCGGAGGTTATCTATATTAGCCGGGGCACAAGACAGGGGTGTCCCTGTTCACCGCTCCTTTTTGCACTTTATATAGACCCTCTCATAAGCAGGATGCTTGATAGCAAACTAATTGTTCCCATGAAAATGGTCGAGGGCACAATTAAAATATTGGCCTATGCCGATGATATAGCTATTACATCACCTGACCCGAGAACATCGATGAGTGAAATAGAGAAATTAAGGGCCTAGTTTGGTAAGGTTTCGGTATACTCACGAAATAAAGCAAAATGTTAAATTATGGTTAATGAATGGGTATCCCTTGAAGATAATAGGAAGGCGGACCAAGTCATTTATCTCGGGGTTAGTTTGACCCCCAATCTTGAGAGCATAGTTGATAGCAACCTTGCCCCAATTCTTGCCAAAACTAAGAAAGAATTATTACGTTTGATAATCTGCATCTTACGATTGTTGGGTGATGTAATCTTATCAAGATGCTCTTCCTGCTTAAGGTTTTATACTTCTTTAGAACTATTCCATTGGAATTTAGTAATGATTGGCTTAAGCGTCTGGAAAACTTATCAAACAGCTTTATATGGTCTTTTGCCAGGCCTCATTGCGCATTTAAATACCTGGTACTTCCAAGAGCAAAAGTTGGCTGGGCTGCTGCTCCCAATTTTCATCTATACTGTTGGGCAGCTGCTCTCCAATACATTCAGCCACCAATTATGCCAGAAGATGGCAGTCAGGGAGGCGGGGAATTATGCCCAACTATTCACAGAATGATATGGGGTAGTACATCCAATGCAGCCTTCATGAGAATAGTTGAGCCTAGTAACTTTAAAAAAGTTAAACTCAAGACTGTACAAGCTGCATGTAAGATCTGGTCTGGTATCAACGCAGAATTGGAATTGGGCGGATTAGTTACCATACACCCATATGGAATGTGCCAGTTCTCCCCGAAATTTTTTATGATAAATGCTGTGTCAAGTGGGCGCGTGGGGGTGTTAGGAAAATAGGTGACTTTTATAAAGGTAGACAGATCACATCGTTTAGTGAGCTAAAAGATTAATTCTCTCACGATAATAAGGATTTTTTAAAATTCTTGCAAATTAGGGATTTTCTGCGGTTTTCAGCCAGGAACAGGTCATTTGGGGATAGAAATGCAGTTTTGGACCTTCTTGATAAGTCATCTGACTGGAGGATTCGGTCACTTTACCCCGTTCTACTGGACCTGATGCCTGATGATTTGGGGAAACATATTGAGAAGTGGGGGTGTAGAATGGGTGTTTCGAAAGCCTCTTTTTTTTTACTTTCTTTAGATATGGCCCAGCGGACTTTGCTCTTGGCTGGGCCTCAAGATCAACATTATAAAACAGTGTTTTATCTATACTATACCCCTGCTAGGCTGTCAAAATGGGGAAAGTCAAGGGGGATTGTCTGCCCCCGTTGTAATGTTACGGGGCAGATCTAATCCATAGGTTTTTTTAGATGTGATATGCTTCAATTGTTTTTTTACTGATATCGATTTGTATTTATCAAAGATCATGGGCCAGGTAACTGTGATAAACCCTCAACTTGCAATATTAGGAATTGATGGAGAGGTATGGACCGATCAGTCTCAGAGGTTTTTATTTCTGTCTATGTCAGTCGCCCGTTGTTGTATAGCTTCAGACTGGTTGAAGCCGCTCCACCTACATTTAATCAATGGTTGGCTCGCCTTTGTTCAATGTATTATTTAGAAATTGTTTTTTATGCGCTCAAGGGCTATGCCTGTAGGAAGATTGACAAAATAATCTGGGCCCCTTTAACACAATGGTTAGATAGAATGTGATTGCTCCTCTGACAGTAATAGCGAAAGGCTGGAATTAACTTGCACATTTAGCACCTTAATCTTTAAGGGTTATTTATGTCTTAATATTGCAGCACTGTTTTATATGTTTAACAAGAATTAATTAATTTGTATCTTCTTATTTTTTCTACTTTTGTATTATGATGTGCATCTATTTAAAAATAAAAAAATTAAAACAAATAAATAAATAAAAATAATGCACCTGGGAAGATAGCAAATACTCCAGGCAGCCAGCCAAAGCTTACCCACCTCCTAAGGTATGCAGCATAGGGCATGGTGGCCACCGAAGTGCATCATTAATGCTAGTCAAGCCAAAGAGGAATAGTGATATTTCAAGGCAATTAGAGGCTTTTCTGATGAAAATATGTGACCTTCTCCATACACCCTCCCAGAAGGGAGGAAACACTGAGATGTGGCTAGCCAACATCAAATAAAGTCACGGTAAAAGCTGCCTCTGAGCGGACCTTGTTCCCGTGGCAGAATCCTATAGAACACAAGTTGACTCTGCAACTCACCTCCAGCATTGAATTATTTTGTTCTTGCTGCTAAGACTCTGTAGACACAGCATCTGTGAATCAGTGAGTACTTGCCCAGGAAAGCTGTGTTTCTTCACTACCCCCTGTTTTAGCAGTGATGCAAGTCTTCTTAGAGGGGCAGAGTCAAAGCCCATCAGATGTTCTTAAGGACGCAGCTGCCTTCAGAAGCAGCAGGTCACATATTGACCAATGCATGGCTGGGATCTAGGGCCTGCATGCAGGCCCTTGAATTTGTTGGATGGAGCCCATAAAATGAACCCTGGGCTAGACAATCATCCGCAAATCCAACAGAGCTCTTGCCTGTGTCCTTCCCATGTTGTACATTATTGTGGCTACTGTTCAGCATGGCTAAAAGTTTGCGGCATAGAGGAGAGTGCTGTGGGGTGCAGTAGAGTGACGTGGCGTAGAGTGGTGAAGAGTGGCAGAGTGGAGTACTATGGCGTGGCATAGAGTGGAGTGACATGGAGTGGAGTGACATGGACTGGTGTAGAATGTCATGGAAATGGCGTAGAGTGGAGTATCACGAAGTACAGTAGAGTGGAGTATCATGATGTAGAGTGAAGTATCATGATGTAGAGTGGAGTATCGGGAAGTAGAGTTGAGTGTTGTGAAATAGGATGGGGTACTGTGGAGTAGAGTGGTGTAGAGTGAAGTTCAGTGGAGTGACAGAGTGGCCTAGTGTGGAGTGGCATATTGTTGTGGAGTGGCATAGAGTGTCATGGAGTGGTGCAGAGTGTGGAGTATCTCAAAGGGGAGTGGGGTGTTGTGGATTAGAGTGTGGTGTCATAGAACAGAGTGAAGTAGGTTGGTGTAGAGTGGAGTGGCGTAGAGTATACTTGAGTAGAGTGGTATACCGTAGAGGGAAGTGATGTAGAGTGGTGTGGACGGGCATAAAGTGGAGTAGAGTGTTGTAGACTGGGAATGCACAGAGGGAATATAGTGAAGTGGTGTAGAGTGGAGTAGCGTGTCAAAGTGGAATGGCGCAGAGTGGCATGAAGTGGCATACAGGGACCTGAAGTGGAGTAAAACGTCATAGTGGGCCCGTAGAGTAGAGTGTGGTAGAGTGGAGGAGTGTATTCTGGAGTAGAGAATTGTGGAGTAGAGTGTTGTGGAGTGGCACTGAGTGGAGTAGACTGTGTAGAGTGGAGTGGCATAGATAGAGTGCCATGGCAGAGATTGGAGTGCTGAGATGTAGAGTGGAGTGCTGAGGTGTAGAGTGAAGTGCTGTGGAAGAGAGTGGAGAGTTGTGGAAGAGAGTGGAGTTTTGTGGCAGAGTGGAGTGTCATGGCAGAGTGGAGTGTAGTAGAGTGTCAAAGTAGAGTATCAGAATAGAATGCAGAGTGTCAGAGGAGAGGGTCAAAGAATGACGGAGTGGAGTAGAATAGATAGGTGTAGGGTGTCATGCAGTGGCTTAGAGTGGAGTGGTGTAGAGTGTTGTAGTGGGATAGAGTGGAGTTTTGTAGAGTGGCGTGGAGTGTCAGAGTGGGGTCAGTGGAGAGTCGAGTAGAAGGACAGAGTGGAGGAGAATTAAGTTGAGGGCAATTTTGTGGAGTGGATGGTCTTTGAATAGAGGGTCGTAGAGTGTTGTACAGTGGAAGAGAGTGGCAGGTCAGAGTGGATTGAAGGGTCGTAGACAGTCATGGAGTAGAGTGGCACAGAGTAGAGCAGGTAGGCATAGAGTGGAGTGTCATAGAGGGGACTGTCAGAGTGGAGGGGTATAGAGTGGTGTAGAGTTTTGTGGCGTAGAGTGGAGCAGAGTGCCATAGAGAGAGTGGAGTGTTGTAGAGCGGAATGTTATAGAGTGGAGTGTCGTGGAGTGGAGAGTTATTGAGTGAAGCCCCATAGCATAGAGTGGAGTAAAGTTCTGAAGAGTGGAGGAGAGTAGTCTTGTGGTGTGTCAGAGTAGCACAGAGTGGATTGGCATAGTGTCCGAGTGGAGGGACGCAGAGTGTAGTAGAGTGGTGTAGAGTAGAGTGGCAAGGGTGGCGTAAGTATAGTAGAGTGGTGTATCAAAGTGGAGCAGAGTGGAGTATCAGAGACGAGTAGAGCATTGTAGAGGGGAGTGTTGTAGAATGGAGTAGAGAGGAGTGGCGATGGGGTAGTAAGTTTAGTGAAGTAGAGTAGAGTGACAGAATGTTATATAGTGGCAGGGAGTGGAATAGCAGACAGTATAGTAATGGCACAGAGTGGAGTGTTGTGGAGTGTTTAAGTGGCATGGAGTATCATAGTGGTGGAGTGGAGAGTCGTAAAATGGAAGGGCATAGATTGGAGAGGGGTAGACTGGAGGAGTGTATTGTGGAGTAAACAGTCGTCAAGCAGAGGGGCGCAGAGTGGAATAGAGTGGAGTGCCATAGAGTGAAGTGTAGTACTGTGAAGGAGCATACAGTGTCATGGCACAGAAAGTCAACGACTGGGGTAGCATAGAGTAGTCTATCATAGAAAGGAGTAAAGTGTCAAAGTGGAGTGCTGAGTGTTGTGGAGTGTCTGAGTGGAGTAGAGTGAAGGGTGATAAAGTGGAAGGGCATAGAGTGGAGGGGTGAATTGCGGAGTGGAGTGAACGGTCATTGAGTAGAAGGGCATAGAGTGGAACAGAGTGTCGTAGAGTGGAGTGTCGAATAGTGGAGTGCCATGGAGAGGAGATGAGTAGAGTGAAGTGAAGTGGCATAAATTGGAGTAGAGTGTCGTAGAGTGGAGTGGCATTGAGTGTTGCAGACATGGGTGGTATAGAGTGGCGTCCCATAGAGTGGGGTAAAGTGGAGTGTTGTATAGTGGCGTGGAATGGTGGAAAATGGCACAGAGTATCATATAGTGGAGTGTCAGAGTGAGTGTCATAGGGGGGAGTAGAGTTGAGTGATATGGAGTGCCGTACAGGGTCCTAGAGTTGCCTGCCAGATGGGGGTATCACACGGGTGGAGTGTAGGTGTTTGCACGCATCTACCCATGTATTCTGATGCATTCCCAGATTTACCAACACTGGTAGACCTGGAAATGCATCAGAATTGTGTGTTTTCCCAACAGAGGCAAAACAAAGAAATATCTTTATTTCTCCTCTGTGTTTCTTCTTTCTAAGCATGCTGAATTCTGCAGCACACTTTGAAAGAGGAAAATGCATCTAAGGATTGTTTTGTGCAGGAAGGTGCCCCTTCCTGCACTACATCAATCTTGCCTACAATGAAGGCACCTTTGCACCACGGTGCAAGGGTGGCTGGAGGCAGCAAACTGTGTACAAGCATAAGGAGAGGACAGGAAAGCACCATATAATGTTAAATATGGAGCATTCATGCTCTCTTCCTTTAACGCATGCAGTCCCACACAGCAAGCACTTTTGCTGCATTGAGTCAAACCTTGATAAATCGGCATCTCAGTGAGATGGCTTGAGCAAGAAGGGTGTTGCTGTACGCAATAGCACAATCTAACAACCTGACTACCTTTGACTCAGCATGCAGTCTGGAATACACAATGACAGGTTTGCGGGCAAGAAGTAAAGCCTTCTTTAAGGAGCGCACGGTCAAGCGGCAGGTGACACAATGGTTGGCCCCGAGGCAGGGTCGAAGTCGAGGGACACTAGTCCTGAGGAGCATGGTGCACCACATCACCTAAGTACTGGGTGACCGCTTCATTCAAATGCTGCCTTATCTGCTCTGCTTCCCTTTTCCCAAGTACAGAGTGCACAGCAGAAAAACATTAATGGTGTCTCTCAGGTGAGATAATTAACCAGTTAGACAGGATGACAATTAATTTGACAGCATACTACAGGCCAACAACAAACTCACGCAGCAATGGAAAAATGAAATACCTGAAGTAGCCGTTGAGGTCAATTTCCACAGAACTGAACAGCACAGTCCAAGAGACAGATCAATAAACCTAAACAACAATGGCATCAATGGGACTGGAGTCTTGAAAATATTTGAGCAAACGGAACAGATGACAGACAGAATCAGGTATCTTGAGTACAGGGCAGAGGATGTAGAGTGCTGATCCAGACAAAATAACATCCTCATTGTGAGTCTTCTTTAGAGATCAGAGGGCCAAATATGGAACTCTCCCTGGAGGACTGGCTAGCTAGGGCTTGTCTTAAGGACCTTTCAATCTTCTTTTCTAAATAACATGTGCATAGAGCTCCGGCATCCCTATTCCCATTGGGATTTTGACCAGGCCTTTAATAGTCATGTGTGGCGAAGCATGATAGGGCCCTCTTAGTACCTCAATTTTTTAATGCACATTTTAAGTTAGGAATTATTTTCTGATGTCCAGGGCTCGGCACACAAAATGCAATGCTCTAAGTATTATGATTGTCTGAGGAGACAGCTCTTCACTTGCATGCATATCGCATCGGCCCTGCACTTCTGACACAGTGCAAGGAGAACAATACTTTATATTACAAAAGCTGCATCTGCGCCTCATTCAGCAGAAGAGCACTTTTGCTAGGATTATACTGGAACATAGCATGCAGTGACCAAGATGCAGCCTTGCTGACTCGGATACCGACTCTGACATCTACCCTGCATAGGATAATAGTCTGCACTACACCAGACCGGCTTCCTGGCTTGCTGGTATAATTTACCCAGGTAAGAGTGGGGTTAGGCTATCCCAAGTAAAATCTGGCAAAGGGTGCTCCCACTATGCTCTCGATAATGTAGGTAGTAACAGATAGGAGTGTATCAACACAACAACATCATCATGGTTTAACGGTTTATTTTTTCACCATTTTCCTACTGCTGGTTACAATGCTTTGTCTTATTTGCCTAATAATCACAGTTCATGTCTTTTATGCAAGAATACGATTGTTGCAATAAATGTTTGAAATAACATTTCTGCCTCTTTCTAGTATTTCATCTTGCATACTTAGAGTGACGACAAAAGGGTAGATCTGTTTCCACAATTTCTTTGGGAATCTGAGTAGTGATGTTCCAGGCTGCAAATACCATTTGGTACCCTGGCGTATTTAGGGATTCAGATTGGAGACACTGAGGTAGCTAGGAACCGTGTCAACATTTCCTGATATTGGTACACTGCATCCCTATACACTGACATTTATGTTGACCAGATACACAGTCATACTTGATTCGAAGGAACCGTATAACACAAGATCCTCAATGTTGGACTTTTTTTTTGCTTATGCAGGGTCATCCCCAATCTTTTTGCCTCCTATTTTTTCTGACCTGTTGCTGTTGGCTTTTGAACTCTGAGCACTTTACCACTGCTAACCAGTGTTAAAGTGCATATGCTCTCTGTGTAAATTGTATGGTTGATTGGTTTATCCATGATTGGCATATTTGATTTACTAGTAAGTCCCTAGTAAAGTGCACTTGAGGTGCCCGGGAACTGAAAATCAAATGCAAATGTGGGCCTGCAGAACTGGTTGTGCCACCCACAATAGTAGCCCATTAATCATTTCTCAGACCTGCACTGCAGTTTCTGTGTGTATAGTTTTAACTGTAAATTTGACTTGGCAAGTGTACCCACTTGCCAGGCCTAAATCTTCCCTTTCTTCAAAGACACTGCTGTTTGGGAATTGTAAACACATGAGACGGACCCAGGAAGGATTCTGCTCTAACGCAGATGGAGAGGCAGTGGCATGAACCAAGGAATGGCAGACATTTGTAGGAAATTCTCCTTTTCCGCATGGTCACCCCAGATTTTTTGCCTTTTGCTAGACCATATGTTTTTTGCTGGGTTTAGAACTCTATGCACCTCTGCTAACTAGGAGCTGAAGTGCTGGTGCTCCCCCTTTAACCACATTTAAATTGGCTTATTCGTGACTGGCACATGTAACTTGCCTGCAAAGTCCATAGAATATGGTGTAAAAAGTGCACCCAAGGCCTGGAAGTTAAATGCCACTTGAAGACTGCAGCTTCTATTGTGACATCTACTATAAGGGCAGTGCAAACATGGCTTTGGGCGTACTCTTTGTAGCATGACTGTTGCTTTGTAAACCTGCAGTGCTCCCCGTTAAAATAACCATTTTTGACAGATTACCAAACCTCCCTTTTAAATATTAGTAAGTCACCCCTTTGTAAGTGTTGCAGTCACAAGGCAAGGTGGATGGTATTTAAATGTAGGACATGTAGGAAATTGTTACCATGTCCCTACAGTGCAAGGCCCAAAACGCTATTTTCACTGTGGCAGATCTAGCCGTCTTATGTAGAAAGCCAGAGTACAAATTAAAATACTAATACTGTATTTTGGAATGGGATACACAAGGAAGATATGTGAACACTATTTGTAATGGTTATTGAAGATCCATTTCAATGGTGGAGTTGGATTCTTAATAAATATTAAGGAAAGGTAACTTTTAGAAAGCTACCCTTTACTGCATGAACTTTCTGAAGCCTAATTAGCATAAGATGTGCTCAGCCTTGAATAGGTGTGAAATAGGTACGAAATGCCCTCCAGGAAGAAACTGTCTGACCTGAATGGGCAGAGATTACTCTTCTGAATAATACAGAACATGAAGAGTAGGGACTGTGCACATCCTGTGACACCAGTCTGTCAAATTCTGTCTGACAGGTCTTGTGAGCCACATAAAACACTTGGGGCACACTTCAAGGGAGAGAACATGATGCAAAGAAAATTCTTTTGGATCCCCTGTCTGGTTTCTGACTGATCCTGTTTTTACCCTACCAGTCCCTAGGTTTTATGTGAGTACAATAACGGTTTCAAACTGGAGTTTAGCGTTAGGTATAGGAAGACACTATGATTACCATAGTGCACTCCCCGCACACATTCCCAGCCCTTGAAGTCCAAGTTTACAGTAGCTGAAGACATTTGCCATCTTGAAAATGCCCTGACACATGCCATTTTGGGCCAGTTTGCAATAGGGCAGATGAAAACTACTGAAAAAGCAAGTAGGGTTGGCCTATTGGTTAGCGAGTGTCCAGGAGTCACCCCCACTCACTAGCTCATGCCAGGCATTGTTGTGGCACCTCCAAGCACCCACTTCAGAATACTTTATGGGCCTGCTGAAGCTCAAACGAAGACTGGACCTGCTGTCTAAAATCTGAGAGGAGCTGTCAAGAACTGGATCTGCTCCCTCTAGTACCCAGGACAAATAAGTGGACTCCAAGGGTTAGTGGTTACTGTGTGTACAAGGAGACAACAAGCTGCCAGGGGGCTTTTCCTGGAAGCTGTTGGCCTCTGTCTGACACACAGTAAGTCTTAAAGTGCCTCCCCTGAGATCCTGGGGGGTTTTAAAAGTGTACTCTTGTTATGAATTGGGACTTAAAAAGACTAAGCCAGAAGGTGAAATCTTTGACTGGAACCAACCTGGTTGGCATATCCGACCCGAGCTCAAACACAGTCAACCTGAAATTGCATGTAGGTTGCAGTCTGCTGCAACTATAGCCTATCATTGGCGCATAACGTTTTTTTGGTGCTACTCCTACTTACAAAGTAAAAACAAATCATATCGCTGGCTCCCTTTATGGGATCTTTGCCTTTTTGTTGTGTTTTGTTTATTACATTTTGCTACATTGGTTTGGGAGTATTATGGTTTTGCATTTATGTCTGTTTTGTTACTGCATAAACACACTCTGCCCTTAAGCCTGTCTGCTCTGTGCCATAGGAACCGGGGATGAGCTCAGGATTGTTTAGTGACTTTGAGGGTTTGTCCTAACAAGGGATGTGATTATTCATTGAAGTGCGCAGTTGCCCACTCCAAATAAAATAATTTTTTCACACTGGTACTCAGCAGTGGGATCTAGAACTTATGTTTTGCACTATGATGCAGTCATTTAAATTGACAGCAAAAATAGACTTGGGGATTTTTAAATGTCTTTTGGTTCTGATTGGGCCATTTTTGCCTTTTTTTCAAAATTCATACTTGTACTAAAAGAACAGATGATGGATGGAATGCTGAACATTGTCAACATTCACCCCCTGTCACAGATCTGGGCTTAAATCCATAGTTTTTTACGCATGACACACTGTTCCAGTTGGACCAAGCCGAATGCAGATCAGTCTTCACCATTCTCCCCATGGGAACAGCCCAGTCGGAATTGCCAGAACCAGGATGCTTGTTTCTAGCCCAGGGAGGACCTGGCCTGGCAGTTTGGTTTCCAGGTGCTGGTGGCAGAAAGGTTTAAATGCTGTATGACTGAAATATACAACTGGATTGGAAGAGGACTGGCTGAAACTGTATGCTGATAAGACTCAGATCTTAATTTTTCTATTCATGGTCTGAATTGTGGTGGCCAAAGATTTGCAGCTCATTACTGCTCCTGATCGCTTCGTAAAAAAGATCTAGAGGTGATGTTTTGACAATACCCTTCCCTTTGATATTCAAGCTAAGAGGACCAGGAGCTCCTGCTTCTTTACTATTAAAACACTGAAAAAGATGTTTCCCTTTATACCAGCGGAACTCAGAGTGGCAGTGGTCATCGCGCTTATTACATCATGCCTTGGCTATTGTAGTGCTCTGTACTTAAATACTTTAGGTCCACTCTAAATAGACTCCAGATCATCCAGAATGTGGCAGCTCATTTGGTCCTGGGTATTCCCAAACATCTGTCCGTTAGAAAACGTATTCGATCCTTTAGTTGATTGCCAGTCAGGAAGTGAGTAATATTTAAATTCCTGTCTTGTTCATACAGCACCTTATTTCCAGGGGCTATTGCCCCTTAGAACAGCTTTTCATTGGTATATTTCCAACAGACAGTTGAGATCTTCTTCTCTTAGAAAGGTGAGAATACCTATGTTTTGGAAAACTAGATGGGTGGTTGCTCTTTTTAGTTGCTGCCTCCAAGTTTTGAAATACGCTACCCACCCACACTGTGAATCTAAGTTCCCATGCCTCTTTTCATAAGCAATGGAACATTTGGCTGTGATGGTCAGTCTGATCTTTTTTCCTTGTAGTTGCTCTACTCCTGTGCTAGCGCTTTACACTTACTGGTATTATGCACTCTGCAAATACAAATTTCTCCAGGAAGAGGCTGCTCACCAAGTGCTAGCCCCAGAGGGAAAGGATGACATCAATGCTCTGCTCACTCAGGCAGAAATTCATGGGTCCATGCCTAACAGGAAGGCGTTGGGAATGGATGGCTTACTTCATGAATACAGTGGTACTGTTGGCAGCCTCTATATTAGACATATACAACTTCTCACTGTAGAGGGGTAGCTAGTCTCCCTTGGCTAAAAAAGGCTGTAGTGGTGGAGGATTCCATGCCTGATCCTGATTTGTCAGATAGATCATAGTTTCATTCATCAATGCTGACAAAGATTACACAATACTGATGAAAATATTGGTGATTGGGCTTTAGAATGTGCTTCCATCTCTGATCCATTAGGATCAAAGCAGTTTTGTTTCTGGCTGCAATACATGGCCTAACCGATGGGTATTTGATGTCACAGATGGCCCGTTTGACAACTGTTGGATGTCCTTGGTGGCTTTCATTTGACATTGAAATGACCTTTGAAACCATAGACTGGGGATACCTTCAAAACATGCTGTGAGTCATGGTTGTGGGCACTGATAATATGATGGATGAATATGATGGATGAAATTCAGTTCTCTGAGTCCACACAGGCTCAGTAATATTCAAAAGCTGACAAGTTCATGGGGCAACTGCCAGGGCTGGAGCGCCTAATCTGCCTTGAAGCCTCTAATCTGGCCAGTATGCTGTGAAAACGAGCAGAAGGGTGTGATAGTAAATGACAACACATTTACTTATATGTAGATAACATTCTCCTATCTCCTAAGTATCTCTTGCAAGACTTGTCTCCATCAATCTGTCTCTCGGATGACTTTGCCAGATTGCCTGGCCATAAAGTCAACTAGAACAAGTCATGAATGCTCCCCTAAAAATAAAAAAAACTTAATTGTGTCATTGTTTGTCTCCTTCTTCAGCCGAGCACCAAACGAATTCAAATATGTAGAAGTTAAACTTTACGACTCAGGTGAATATTTCCAAGAGGGAAACTTATTAAGAGCAATATTGGCAGCTACAAGGATGCAAATCCTTCTGGAGGCATCTGCCACTTTCAATAACAGAGGACATAGCACTTCTGAATATTGTGGTGCTCCCGCGTTTCATGTATTGTTTGACTAATCTTGCGATAGGATCACCACTGAGCTTCTTTCAAATGTTATGCTCTTCACTGACAGATTTACTGTTGAGTGTTGTAAGGAAAAAAAAAAACTCATGCTGTCAATTACTACATGCCAGGTTGGGAACAACTAAATGCTGAGCATACTATCCTGCAATACAGTTACAGCATATTGAATGGACCATGACAAAAACGGTGAGATGAGATACCTGGAATGGGTGCTGGCACCAGACTCCTTGGCAAACACACTGGGGTGGAAGCTGTTAAAATCAGACACTTTGTAAGCTTGTGCACACAGTATGTTACTCCTGGGGGAGGCGTATACCACTCACAAGTACTGGGATGGCATAGGTTCTGGGGCTGCCCTTGTGCGCCCAGGGTTCCAGTGATCAGGTCACACAATGTTAGTGCCACTGTGATCTAGTGCAGGAGTCTTGACCATAGAAAACTTTTTTGTGGTTAGCTCTTTACTCACGTTTGAGGAAATCAGCCATACATATGACTTTCCCCTAGGGAAAAATAATGTGCACGTCACCATACTGGAATGGCACCTTTGGAGCCGCAATAACTCAGATCCTCCTGTGCCCATGGTTCTCCACAAGGTCTTGATGTTGGATAAGAGACGAAAAGCAACCTTACGAAACATGGAAGTCATCACAATCAAATAGGCCATGACTAAATGGGAAAATGGCTTATGCAGTGACCTTCCAGATAGTAACTGAGACAGGGTAAAGGGATATGCCTAGTATAGTGTGGTTCAAGCCCCAACAATTCAACTATCTACAGCATACACTCTTGACGCCAAAGGTCTTGAGCTACCTAGTAACTGCCCATTTTTGTTAATCAGTAACTGAAAAACTATCCAAGGTGAATACCAAGAAGTCTCTGCATAGCTCAGGGACCAGTCTGCATGCTATCATAAGGCCCAAGAAAGCTTGAAATTTGTGCAGGTTTATAGATTTAGTTAGGGTGCTCAGCAAAGGTAAAACTGCAATTTCCTGAAAATCTAATATGGATCCAACAGGTGTAAGCTGGATAGCTGGTGTTCCAAGCTGGCCAGAGGCTGGGGCACTGTTCACATGGCTCAGTGAGCTAGAGTAGAGAGTTGAGATCTAGCATGAGCCTGGGATACAATGCTGCTGGGCTGCTTGATTGGTTAGTAAGTGGTAACAAACCTGCATAGAATGTCTTTCTTGAAATTACACTGATAGGTTCTTCATGGCTCGAGACTGGAACTATGTGTCCAACTCCAGGATTTCTGTTGTTCAATAACCCCACAAGAATCAGACTAGATGCATTCTTCCTGGATGCTTATTAACCAAACAAAATATGTCGTATGAAGTTAATACTATACCCTCATTTTAAGACATACTTTGAGTAATTCTGATGATGGTTTATTAGCACTGCAGAATAGACACCACACACTATTGCTATTTGCTTTTAATGATTATGTCACATGATGGGGTCGGTATCCAATAGTCTGCTAATTTGAAGATTACAAACATGAAATATAAGCTACAACAAGTTTTTGTAGTGTTGTACGAAAAACCAATAATTACATTAAAAAACAGACTGACTTGGTTCTCTGATGGTCCAAGTGTTCAAACACAAGGAACCCGATAATAGGGATACTTAGATGATCGAGAACTGGCAGAGGAACCATAGGAGGAGGAGCCCAGTCTGAGGAGGCCTTGAGGTCCTGTCTCCGGAGTGAAATGCCAATAGTTGGCAGGAACTAGAGGTAGTGTGTTAAGAGACACCATTGATTATGCTGGATTGTCTGGACATTTATCACCACCAGTCATCCAAGTGGATACCAGCTGACATGGAAACACAGCATGTGAACAGTAGGCTGCAGAAACCCCTTGACAACGAAGCAAAAGGATGCACATGGGCAGAATGTTCTCCCCCGCTTCTTAAAGGCAAGGGGTACCCCTCACAGAGACAGACTACAAGATGGTCACTTTCCTGGCTAAGTTTTAGAAACATTCTAAGAAGGGTGTTACTGTATCCTGGCAGGTGTGCCAGGTCTAACTCCTGCCTGCTGCCAGACTACTAACTGATTAAAAGCCTTGACAAAGCAGAAAAGGCCAAGGAACCAAGTAGGTTGATTTTGCCAGACATTTTTCTCTTGTTTGCCAAAGTGAAGGATTTGCTTTCCAGAGAATGCACATTTTGTGCTCTCGACAAAGTGTATACATTCTGTACTCAAAGGTGACCCCAAACTGGATGATTTGGTATCCCCAGAGGCAGGGATGATCACAGAAAGTGGTGTATTTGAAGAAAATGTAATTAAACATTTAGGAACATTACTACCTGTACTTCCATTGAAAAGGTCCAAGCATCAGTTAAGAGAATTTTCATCCCAAAGAATGTTTGAGGCTCGGTCAGAGCAGGGGACACTTGATTGCAAGGCTCCTAGGGTGGTATCTTCTCAACAAGGATAGACGGGCAAGGACATGCAGCAGGATTTTCTGGTGAAGATTATCCCTTTCTCCTATTAAGGTGTTTGGGAAGGAATGGCCCTGTTTACATCCAGGTAGTGACAACTGACGAGATGCCTAGAAACTACAGGCAATAATGTTTTCCGTGGAGATTTCTCCAGATGCCAAAAACAGCTTAAAAGGCCCTTGATTTTCCTGCAGGTGTGATGCTTTAAAAAAAATTTTTTATTAGTTTTTAAGATTCTTTACAACATGAATCAATGATACTAGGAAGGCCAAAAAGTCGATTTCATATGAACTGCAGTTCAACAGAAAGTTACCATATGAGTCCTAGTAGCTGATTAAAACTCTGATGCATTCGACCTAATGTTTTGTGTTAGTGTGAACATGCTCACTGTCTGCTACTGTTCCCATTGTCAGAAAATAGGTTGTTAGAGGGGCCCATATATCTTTAAGACAGGATACCACCGGCAGTTCCTCAGCCTACGTTTCAATTTGGTCTCGTAGTTAACAAGGTCTGTTATCCCTTGTTGCTTCGTCTGTACATTTACCACACCACATTGCTACTTTTCTTTTCGCTATCAACAATGCCATTGCTGCTAGCCTCCACACTACTGGTGTCACATTTTTAACAAAGACCACGAGGATAGATAGATAGATAGATAGATAGATAGATAGATAGATAGATAGATAGATAGATAGATAGATAGATAGATAGATAGATAGATAGACAGATAGATAGATACTTTATTGCACGATTGTAGGAACGTACCATCTTGCCTGGCATGTTACCCCCATTTTTCACTGTATATATGTTGTTTTAGTTGTATGTGTCACTGTGACCCTGCCAGCCAGGGCCCCAGTGCTCATAAGTGTGCCTGAGTGTGTTACCTGTGTAGTGACTAACTGTCTCACTGAGGCTCTGCTATCCAGAACCTCAGTGGTTATGCTCTCTCATTTCTTTCAAATTGTCACTAACAGGCTAGTGACCAATTTTACCAATTTACATTGGCTTACTGGAACACCCTTATAATTCCCTAGTATATGGTACTGAGGTACCCAGGGTATTGGGGTTCCAGGAGATCCCTATGGGCTGCAGCATTTCTTTTGCCACCCACAGGGAGCTCTGACAATTCTTACACAGGCCTGCCACTGCAGCCTGAGTGAAATAACGTCCACGTTATTTCACAGCCATTTACCACTGCACTTAAGTAACTTATAAGTCACCTATATGTCTAACCTTTACCTGGTAAAGGTAAGGTGCAAAGTTACTTAGTGTGAGGGCACCCTGGCACTAGCCAAGTTGCCCCCACATAGTTCAGGGCCAATTCTCCGGACTTTGTGAGTGCGGGGACACCATTACACGCGTGCACTACATATAGGTCACTACCTATATGTAGCTTCACAATGGTAGCTCCGAATATGGCCATGTAACATGTCTATGATCATGGAATTGCCCCCTCTATGCCATCCTGGCATAGTTGGCACAATCCCATGATCCCAGTCGTCTGTAGCACAGACCCTGGTATTGCCAAACTGCCTTTCCTGGGGTTTCACTGCAGCTGCTGTCAACCCCTCAGACAGGTTTCTGCCCTCCTGGGGTCCAGCCAGGCCTGGCCCAGGATGGCAGAACAAAGGACTTCCTCTGAGAGAGGGTGTTACACCCTCTCCCTTTGGAAAATGGTGTGAAGGCAGGGGAGGAGTAGCCTCCCCCAGCCTCTGGAGATGCTTTCATGGGCACATTTGGTGCCCATTTCTGCATAAGCCAGTCTACACCGGTTCAGGGACCCCTTAGCCCTGCTCTGGCGCGAAACTGGACAAAGGAAAGGGGAGTGACCACTCCCCTGACCTGCACCTCCCCTGGGAGGTGTCCAGAGCTCCTCCAGTGTGCTCCAGACCTCTGCCATCTTGGAAACAGAGGTGCTGCTGGCACACTGGACTGCTCCGAGTGCCCAGTGCCACCAGGTGACGTCAGAGACTCCTTCTGATAGGCTCCTTCAGGTGTTGCTAGCCTATCCTCTCTCCTAAGTAGCCAAACCCTCTTTTCTGGCTATTTAGGGTCTCTGTCTCTGGGGATTCCTTAGATAACGAATGCAAGAGCTCATCCGAGTTCCTCTGCATCTCTCTCTTCACCTTCTGCCAAGGAATCGACTGCTGACCGCGCTGGAAGCCTGCAAAACTGCAACAAAGTAGCAAAGACAACTACTGCAACTCTGTAACCTGATCCTGCCGCCTTCTCGACTGTTTTCCTGGTGGTGCATGCTGTGGGGGTAGTCTGCCTCCTCTCTGCACTAGAAGCTCCGAAGAAATCTCCTGTGGGTCGACGGAATCTTCCCCCTGCTACCGCAGGCACCAAAGAACTGCATCACCGGTCCCCTGGGTCTCCTCTCAGCACGACGAGCGAGGTCCCTTGAATCCAGCAACTCTGTCCAAGTGACTCCCCCAGTCCAGTGACTCGTCAGTCCAAGTTTGGTGGAGGTAAGTCCTTGCCTCCCCACGCTAGACTGCATTGCTGGGAACCGCGACTTTTGCAGCTACTCCGGCCCCTGTGCACTTCCGGCGGAAATCCTTTGTGCACAGCCAAGCCTGGGTCCACAGCACTCTAACCTGCATTGCACGACTTTCTGAGTTGTCCTCCGGCGTCGTGGGACTCCTTTGTGCAACTTCGGGTGAGCACCGTTTCACTCTTCTTCGTAGTGCCTGTTCCGGCACTTCTGCGGGTGCTGCCTGCTTCTGAGAGGGCTCCTTGTCTTGCTCGACACCCCCTCTGTCCCCAGACGCAATTGGCGACATCCTGGTCCCTCCTGGGCCACAGCAGCATCCAAAAACGCTAACCGCACGACTTGCAGCTAGCAAGGCTTGTTGGCGGTCTTTCGGCGGGAAAACACTTCTGCACGACTCTCCACGGCGTGGGGGATCCATCCTCCAAAGGGGAAGTTTCTAGCCCTTGTCGTTCCTGCAGAATCCTCAGCTTCTACTGTCCAGTAGCAGCTTCTTTGCAACCACAGCTGGCATTTCCTGGGCATCTGCCCATCTCCGACTTGCTTGTGACTTTTGGACTTGGTCCCCTTGTTCCACAGGTACCCTCGACTGGAAATCCATCGTTGTTGCATTGCTGGTTTGTGTCTTTCCTGCAGAATTCCCCTATCACGACTCCTATGTCCTTTGGGGAACTTTAGTGCACTTTGCATTCACTTTTCAGGGTCTTGGGGTGGGCTATTTTTCTAACCCTCACTATTTTCTAATAGTCCCAGCGACCCTCTACAAGGTCACATAGGTTTGGGGTCCATTTGTGGTTCGCATTCCACTTTTGGAGTATATGGTTTGTGTTGCCCCTATCCCTATGTGTCCCCATTGCATCCTATTGTAACTATACATTGTTTGCACTGTTTTCTAAGACTATACTGCATATTTTTGGTATTGTGTACATATATCTTGTGTATATTTGCTATCCTCATACTGTGGGTACACTCTGAGATACTTTGGCATATTGTCATAAAAATAAAGTACCTTTATTTTTAGTATATCCGTGTATTGTGTTTTCTTATGATATTGTGCAAGTGACACTAGTGGTACTGTAGGAGCTTCACTCGTCTCCTAGTTCAGCCTAAGCTGCTCTGCTAAGCTACCATTATCTATCAGCCTATGCTGCTAGACACCCTATACACTAATAAGGGATAACTGGGCCTGGTGCAAGGTGCAAGTCCCCCTTGGTACTCACTACAAGCCAGTCCAGCCTCCTACATTGGTTGTGCAGCGGTGGGATAAGTGCTTTGAGACTACTTACCACTCTTGTCATTGTACTTTTCATAAGAGAAAAATATACAAAACAAGTTCAGTGTGTGTACACATAACTAAAAAGTTTTGCATTTCCTCTTTTCACTCTTTTCTAAGTGCTGAAAAGTACTTCTAAACTTGCTAAAAAGTTCTAAAAAGTTTAAAATGTTTTTTTTTTCTGTCTTTCTAAAATTTCTGAAAAACCTTTTCTTCACTTTTTCTATCACTTAAACTCTTTCTACAATGTCTGGAACAGGCCAAAATGTTGATCTGTCCAAACTTGCATATGACCACCTTAGCTGGAAAGGAGCAAGGAGACTCTGTATAGAAAGAGGTTTGAGTGTAGGGAAGAATCCTTCCTTGGAATTGTTACTTAACATGCTTAGAGAACAGGATAAGGCCAAAAGGGCCCCATCTGTTGAAAAAGTAGCTAATGGTTCCCAATCTGATCCAGGGACTCCCCTAGGAAAAGATTCAGGAAAGAAACTTCCTAGCCTGCCCATTACTAGACAGTCTAGCATAGTTGGTAATGATGAAGAGTCACACCATACAGATAGTGTTGTCTCACATCATAGCAAGAGTATTCCTTCTCACCACAGTAGAAGTGATGTTTCTGTTAACCAAGCTGTTAGGGTGCCTTCTGTAAGGGACAGGTCTCCTTCTGTCCATTCTCACCACACTTCTGTTTCAAGGCATGTCCCTCCCACCCACCCTGATGACAGAATGTTAGAAAGGGAGCTCAATAGATTGAGAGTGGAACAAACCAGACTGAAGCTCAAGAAGCAACAGCTGGATTTGGATAGACAGACCTTAGAAGTAGAGAAGGAGAGACAGAAACTGGGTTTTGAAACCCATGGTGGCAGCAGCAGTATTCCCCATAGTCATCCTGCAAAAGAGCATGATTCCAGGAATCTGCACAAGATAGTTCCCCCTTATAAGGAGGGGGATGACATTAACAAGTGGTTTGCTGCACTTCAGAGGGCCTGTACTGTACAGGATGTCCCTCAAAGGCAGTGGGCTGCTAAAACTATGGCTATCATTTAGTGGAAAAGGTAGGGATAGGCTCCTTACTGTGAAAGAAAATGAAGCCAATGATTACAAAGTTCTTAAGAATGCACTCCTGGATGGTTATGGCTTAACCACTGAACAGTACAGGATAAAGTTCAGAGAGACCAAAAAGGAGTCTTGACAATACTGGGTTGATTTCATTGACCATTCGGTGAAGGCCTTGGAGGGGTGGTTACATGGCAGTAAAGTTACTGATTATGACAGCCTGTATAACTTGATCCTGAGAGAGCATATTCTTAATAATTGTGTGTCTGATTTGTTGCACCAGTACTTGGTGGACTCTGATCTGACCTCTCCCCAAGAATTGGGAAAGAAGGCAGACAAATGGGTCAGAACAAGGGTGAACAGAAAAGTTCATACAGGGGGTGACAAAGATGGCAATAAGAAGAAGGATGGTAAGTCTTCTGACAAGGGTGGGGACAAATCTAAAAAGGAATCTTCATCAGGCCCACAAAAACACTCTGGTGGGGGTGGTGGGTCCAAATCCTCTTCAAATCAAAACAAAGAAAAGAAACCATGGTGCTATTTATGTAAAATAAAAGGCCATTGGACAACAGATCCCAGTTGTCCAAAGAAAAGCACCAAGCCTCGTACTACTACAACCCCTACTGCTACACCTAGTGTCCCTACTAATAGCAGTGGTGGTGGGAGCAAACCTACTAATAGCCAATCTAAGGGAGTAGCTGGGCTCACCTTTGGTAACTTAGTTGGGGTTGGTCTGATTAGGGCAGAGGCTGTGTTAGTCTCTGAGGGGGCTATTGATTTAGCCACCTTGGTTGCTTGTCCCCTTAACATGGATAAGTACAAGCAACTACCCCCTAATAAATGGTGTTGAGGTTCAGGCCTACCGGGACACAGGTGCCAGTGTCACAATGGTGATAGAGAAACTGGTCCACCCTGAACAACACCTACTTGGTCACCAGTACCAAGTAACCGATGCTCACAACAACACACTTAGCCACCCCATGGCTGTTGTAAATCTCAACTGGGGGGGGGGGGGGGGGGTTTACTGGTCCAAGGAAAGTTGTGGTAGCCTCAGATTTACCTGTAGACTGTCTACTAGGAAATGATTTGGAGACATCAGCTTGGTCAGATGTAGAGTTGGAGGCCCATGCAGCAATGCTGGGCATCCCAGGGCATATTTTTGCTTTGACAAGGGCTCAGGCCAAAAAGCAAAAAGGACAGGGAAACTTGGATCCTGGAACAATGGACCAAGTACTCCCTAAAGCTAGGGCTAGTAGAAGTAAAGCACTACCTACTATCCCTCCCTCTACAGTGGATTCTACTTCTGAGGAAGAAGAATTTCCACCCTGTGCAGAACCTACACCAGAGGAGCTGGAAGCAGACACTGCTGAGCTTTTGGGTGAAGGGGGGCCTGCCAGGAAGGAGCTGAGTGTGGCACAGCAAACCTGTCCCACACTAGAGGGTCTAAGACGGCAAGCTGTCAAACAAGCTAATGGGGATGTCAGTGACTCTCACAGAGTTTACTGGGAGGACAACCTCTTGTACACTGAGGCAAGGGATCCTAAACCTGGAGCTGCCAGGAGATTAGTGATTCCTCAGGAGTACAGAAAGTTCCTCCTAACTCTTGCTCACGACATTCCCCTGGCTGAACATTTGGGGCAAATGAAAACTTGGGACAGGCTTGTTCCCTTGTTTCATTGGCCTAGAATGTCTGAGGACACAAAGGAATTTTGTAAGTCCTGTGAAACCTGTCAAGCCAATGGCAAGACAGGTGGTACCCCAAAGGCACCCCTTATTCCACTGCCTGTGGTCGGGGTGCCCTTTGAAAGGGTAGGGGTTGACCTAGTTGGCCCCCTTGACCCTCCTACTGCTTCAGGCAATAGGTTTATCTTGGTGGTAGTGGACCATGCCACCAGATATCCTGAAGCAATTCCTCTAAAGACCACTACAGCTCCTGCAGTGGCAAAGGCCCTCCTGGGAATCTTTTCCAGGGTGGGCCTCCCAAAAGAGGTAGTTTCAGACAGAGGAAGCAATTTCATGTCTGCTTTCTTGAAGGCCATGTGGAAGGAGTGTGGGGTGACATACAAGTTCACCACACCCTATCATCCACAAACAAATGGACTGGTGGAGAGATTTAACAAAACTCTCAAAGGCATGATTATGGGTCTCCCTGAAAAACTCCGCAGGAGATGGGATATCCTGTTACCATGCCTCCTTTTTGCCTACAGAGAGGTACCCCAGAAAGGAGTGGGCTTCAGCCCCTTTGAACTCCTCTTTGGACACCCTGTTAGGGGTCCACTAACACTTGTCAAGGAGGGTTGGGAACAACCTTTAAAAGCTCCAAAACAAGATATTGTGGATTATGTACTTGGCCTCAGATCAAGGATGGCTGAGTACATGAAAAAGGCCAGTAAAAACCTTCAGGCCAGCCAAGAGCTCCAGAAGCAATGGCATGACCAGAAGGCTGTTTTGGTTCAGTACCAACCAGGGCAGAAAGTGTGGGTCTTGGAGCATGTGGCCCCAAGAGCACTCCAAGATAAATGGAGTGGACCCCACACAATTGTTGAGAAAAAGGGTGAAGTCACCTATTTAGTTGACTTAGGCACTGCCAGGAGTCCCCTTAGGGTGCTCCATGTCAATCGCCTGAAACCCTACTATGACAGGGCTGATCTCACCCTGCTCATGGCAACTGATGAGGGACAGGAAGAAGACAGTGATCCTCTTCCTGATCTCTTCTCTTCCACAGAACAAGATGCTCTAGTGGAAGGTGTAGTTTTGGCTGATTGTCTTACTGCTGAACAGAAAGACCATTGCATAAATCTCCTGGGTCAGTTTTCTGAACTCTTCTCTACTGTGCCAGGTACCACTTTTTGGTGTGAGCACACTATAGATACTGGAGACAGCTTGCCTGTCAAAAGTAAGATCTATAGGCAGCCTGACCATGTCAGGGACTGCATAAAGCAAGAGGTGCAGAAAATTGTAGAACTGGGAGTGGTTGAGCACTCTGAAAGTCCATGGGCCTCTCCTGTGGTACTTGTACCAAAACCTCATTCCAAGGATGGAAAGAAAGAAATGCGGTTTTGTGTAGACTACAGAGGTCTCAACCAGGTAACCAAAACTGATGCTCACCCTATACCCAGGGCAGATGAGCTCATAGATACACTGACATCTGCCAAGTATCTAAGCACTTTTGATTTGACTGCAGGGTATTGGCAGATCAAATTATCAGAAGATGCTAAACCTAAAACTGCATTTTCAACCATTGGAGGCCAATACCAGTTCACAGTAATGCCTTTTGGATTGAAAAATGCACCTGCCACTTTTCAGAGGTTGGTGAACACAGTCCTGCAAGGGCTGGAAGCTTTCAGTGCAGCATATTTGGACGATATAGCTGTCTTTAGCTCCAGCTGGGATGATCACCTGGTCCACCTATGGAAAGTTTTGGAGGCCCTGCAAAAGGCAGGCCTCACTATCAAGGCTTCAAAGTGCCAGATAGGGCAGGGTAAGGTGGTTTATCTGGGACACCTTGTTGGTGGGGAACAGATTGCACCACTACAGGGGAAAATCCAAACAATTATTGATTGGGTTCCCCCTACTACTCAGACTCAGGTGAGAGCCTTCCTAGGCCTCACTGGGTATTACAGGAGGTTCATTAAGAACTATGGCTCCATTGCAGCCCCTCTTAATGACCTCACATCCAAGAAAATGCCTAAAAAGGTATTATGGACAGCAAACTGTCAGAAGGCTTTTGAGGAGCTGAAGCAGGCCATGTGCTCTGCACCTGTCCCGAAAAGCCCTTGTTATTCTAAAAAATTCTATGTCCAGACTGATGCATCTGAATTAGGAGTAGGGGCAGTCCTATCACAACTTAATTCTGAGGGCCAGGATCAACCTGTTGCTTTTATTAGTAGGAGGTTGACCCCTAGAGAAAAGCGTTGGTCTGCCATTGAGAGGGAGGCCTTTGCTGTGGTCTGGGCACTGAAGAAGTTGAGGCCATACCTGTTTGGCACTCACTTCATTGTTCAGATAGACCACAAACCTCTACTTTGGCTAAAACAAATGAAAGGTGAAAATCCTAAATTGTTGAGGTGGTCCATATCCCTACAGGGAATGGACTATACAGTGGAACATAGACCTGGGAGTAGCCACTCCAATGCAGATGGACTCTCCAGATATTTCCAATTAGACAATGAAGACCCATCAGGGAATGACTAGTCTTATTGTCCTTCGTTTGGGGGGGGGGTGGGGGCGGGGGTTGTGTAGGAAAGTACCATCTTGCCTGGCATGTTTCCCCCATTTTTCACTGTATATATGTTGTTTTAGTTGTATGTGTCACTGGGACCCTGCCAGCCAGGGCCCCAGTGCTCATAAGTGTGCCTGAATGTGTTACCTGTGTAGTGACTAACTGTCTCACTGAGGCTCTGCTATCCAGAACCCCAGTGATTATGCTCTCTCATTTCTTTCAAATTGTCACTAACAGGCTAGTGACCAATTTTACCAATTTACATTGGCTTACTGGAACACCCTTATAATTCCCTAGTATATGGTACTGAGGTACCCAGGGTATTGGGGTTCCAGGAGATCCCTATGGGCTGCAGCATTTCTTTTGCCACCCACAGGGAGCTCTGACAATTCTTACACAGGCCTGCCACTGCAGCCTGAGTGAAATAAGGTCCACGTTATTTCACAGCCATTTACCACAGCACTTAAGTAACTTATAAGTCACCTATATGTCTAACCTTTACCTGGTAAAGGTTAGGTGCAAAGTTACTTAGTGTGAGGGCACCCTGGCACTAGCCAAGGTGCCCCCACATTGTTCAGGGCCAATTCCCCGGACTTTGTGAGTGCGGGACACCATTACACGCGTGCACTACATATAGGTCACTACCTATATGTAGCTTCACAATGGTAACTCCGAATATGGCCATGTAACAGGTCTATGATCATGGAATTGCCCCCTCTATGCCATCCTGGCATAGTTGGCACAATCCCATGATCCCAGTCGTCTGTAGCACAGACCCTGGTACTGCCAAACTGCCTTTCCTGGGGTTTCACTGCAGCTGCTGCCAACCCCTCAGACAGGTTTCTGCCCTCCTGGGGTCCAGCCAGGCCTGGCCCAGGATGGCAGAACAAAGGACTTCCTCTGAGAGAGGGTGTTACACCCTCTCCCTTTAGAAAAAGGTGTGAAGGCAGGGGAGGAGTAGCCTCCCCCAGCCTCTGGAGATGCTTTCATGGGCACATTTGGTGCCCATTTCTGCATAAGCCAGTCTACACCGGTTCAGGGACCCCTTAGCCCTGCTCTGGCGCGAAACTGGACAACGGAAAGGGGAGTGACCACTCCCCTGACCTACACCTCCCCTGGGAGGTGTCCAGAGCTCCTCCAGTGTGCTCCAGACCTCTGCCATCTTGGAAACAGAGGTGCTGCTGGCACACTGGACTGCTCTGAGTGGCCAGTGCCACCAGGTGACGTCAGAGACTCCTTCTGATAGGCTCCGTCAGGTGTTGCTAGCCTATCCTCTCTCCTAAGTAGCCAAACCCTCTTTTCTGGCTATTTAGGGTCTCTGTCTCTGGGGATTCCTTAGATAACGAATGCAAGAGCCCATCCGAGTTCCTCTGCATCTCTCTCTTCACCTTCTGCCAAGGAATCGACTGCTGACCGCGCTGGAAGCCTGCAAAACTGCAACAAAGTAGCAAAGACGACTACTGCAACTCTGTAACGCTGATCCTGCCGCCTTCTCGACTGTTTTCCTGGTGGTGCATGCTGTGGGGGTAGTCTGCCTCCTCTCTGCACTAGAAGCTCCGAAGAAATCTCCTGTGGGTAGACGGAATCATCCCCCTGCTGCCGCAGGCACCAAAGAACTGCATCACCGGTCCCCTGGGTCTCCTCTCAGCATGACGAGCGAGGTCCCTTGAATCCAGCAACTGTGTCCAAGTGACTCCCACAGTCCAGTGACTCTTCAGTCCAAGTTTGGTGGAGGTAAGTCCTTGCCTCCCCACGCCAGACTGCATTGCTGGGAACCGCGACTTTTGCAGCTACTCCGGCCCCTGTGCACGTCCGGCGGAAATCCTTTGTGCACAGCCAAGCCTGGGTCCATGGCACTCTAACCTGCATTGCACGACTTTCTAAGTTGGTCTCCGGCGACGTGGGACTCCTTTGTGCAACTTCGGGTGAGCACTGTTTCACTCTTCTTCGTAGTGCCTGTTCCGGCACTTCTGCGGGTGCTGCCTGCTTCTGAGAGGGCTCCTTGTCTTGCTCGACGCCCCCTCTGTCCCCAGACGCAATTGGCAACATCCTGGTCCCTCCTGGGCCACAGCAGCATCCAAAAACGCTAACCGCACGACTTGCAGCTAGCAAGGCTTGTTGGCGGTCTTTCGGCGGGAAAACACTTCTGCACGACTCTCCACGGCGTGGGGGATCCATCCTCCAAAGGGGAAGTTTCTAGCCCTTGTCGTTCCTGCAGAATCCTCAGCTTCTACTGTCCAGTAGCAGCTTCTTTGCACCCACAGCTGGCATTTCCTGGGCATCTGCCCATCTCCGACTTGCTTGTGACTTTTGGACTTGGTCCCCTTGTTCCACAGGTACCCTCGACTGGAAATCCATCGTTGTTGCATTGCTGGTTTGTGTCTTTCCTGCAGAATTCCCCTATCACGACTTCTATGTCCTTTGGGGAACTTTAGTGCACTTTGCACTCACTTTTCAGGGTCTTGGGGTGGGCTATTTTTCTAACCCTCACTATTTTCTAATAGTCCCAGCGACCCTCTACAAGGTCACATAGGTTTGGGGTCCATTTGTGGTTCGCATTCCACTTTTGGAGTATATGGTTTGTGTTGCCCCTATCCCTATGTGTCCCCATTGCATCCTATTGTAACTATACATTGTTTGCACTGTTTTCTAAGACTATACTGCATATTTTTGGTATTGTGTACATATATCTTGTGTATATTTGCTATCCTCATACTGAGGGTACACTCTGAGATACTTTGGCATATTGTCATAAAAATAAAGTACCTTTATTTTTAGTATATCCGTGTATTGTGTTTTCTTATGATATTGTGCAAGTGACACTAGTGGTACTGTAGGAGCTTCACTCGTCTCCTAGTTCAGCCTAAGCTGCTCTGCTAAGCTACCATTATCTATCAGCCTATGCTGCTAGACACCCTATACACTAATAAGGGATAACTGGGCCTGGTGCAAGGTGCAAGTACCCCTTGGTACTCACTACAAGCCAGTCCAGCCTCCTACAACGATTAATTAAAATCATTACAATCTGAAACCCCTGAACAGGGGAAGAAGTAAAACCAATAAATAAGAACAAAAAGCAAGTATATAAAACATTGGTTGAGAACATAATAAAAGAAGTGACGGGTTAAAATCTAATGCAGTGGTTCCCAACCTGTGGTCTGGGGACCCCTAGGGGTCCGCAAAGCCTTCTCAGGGGGTCCATGAGAGCCTAGAAAACTGGAAAAAAAATAACAAATATTGATAAATTAGGTCCCCAGCTTCCAGTAATGACTTATGCGGGGGTCCCCGGATTCCCATGATGATTCAGTGGGGGTCCCTGGGTTCCATTAATGTTAAAGTGAGGTTCCACAGAAATCAAAAGGTTGTGAACCACTGATCTAATACATTGGGAGGACTATAATAATGAGCAAGCTGTTCCTTCGGAAACTAAAAAGCTCCCCTTTGCACCCCTTCAGTTACTGTTATAGGCCAAATGATGGAGAGGTTAGTTAGAGTCTTAAAGCACTGACACATTAACCATTGAGAGAGTTTGAAATCCGGCACAGGGACTGTCTCAGGGAGCTGCCTAGCGGGCAGTAAAGCAACTGCAGCTTTCATGAATTTCACAGAGCGGGCAGCTAGCTGTGCGGATTCAACTGTCAGACACGCTTCTACAGCACCTCAGCAAGTCCGGATGTTTAAAATGTGCCAGACTGGTCAAAGCCAGAACTGCTTTAGCTGGGGGAGCTCTTCACAGATACGGAGTACATGGATAAACAATTCCTCTCCCTTCGTGCAGAGGTGACAGTGTCTGTCAGTGTCATCCAGGGTTCTCCGGCCATAACAATGCCACTTCAGAGGAACTAATTCGAAGAGCAAGCCCATTAGCTGATGTTTCATAGTTAAGTTTAGGGGCAGGGAAAAATAGGATGGGAGGGTTTCTGGCTTGTACAGCGTCTAAGCCAAACCTCTGTGACCCAATTTCTTCACAGCTTGTACATCACGATTCATCAATATTAGCCTAGCTTGTTTGATCAGCAGTTTAGCTACCACAGGTACCAGCAGGCTGCTTGTCCAGAATGCACATGCTTCCACGGCCTCAAAAGGGGGATTTAGGTACTTGTGCCGATTTGTTGCCCGGTTACTCATAAGTTCCCAGATAGATTTATTTATTTATTTATTTTTAACATTGGTCCTTCGCCTGCTTGGCTTTCAGGCTATAGCCAAGGCGGTATATCTGGTGTTCTTGCTCTATCGTTTTGCCCTATTATTTTGTTTCTATTAGCATATTTGATATTGCATCTGTTATTTTGTACAGTAGCAGAGACTGGGGTGCACTTCCAAGCCAGGTGGATAAACTCGGCTTCTACCTCCCCACATGGCACGCATTGTGAGTTTTCCTTTACTCCCTATCCCTGCAGATTAACCAGGGTATGGTAGAACTGGTGTAAGTACTTAAAGTGTATTATGCGTAAATTAGCATTAGGGAGTAGCATGCCTGTTTGGGTACAGCAAAATGCCAAGTCAACTTGTGTCGGTGGTGGATCTGACCTCTTGTTTCATCTGTTTTGTGCTCCCTACGTCGTTATTTTACTCTGAGTGCTGTTTTAGAGTACGGCTATCACTTTCAGGTGTGTAGCAGTGTTTAACAGTACGTGTCGTGCATGCAGAGTCGGGTACTTGTTTAGAAACTAGAGGAACGCTGCTTCAAACTGCAGCATGAATGTGGTAGTTTGAGAAGGTTAGCAAATTGGGTAGGATATAGTGAGTGAGTAAAATCATCAAGTTTAATGAACTCCCCTCCTGGGTAAATATCTTTCCTATAGATTAGTTGTACTAGTACCTCTTACGTTTTTAATTTGTGGGTTGCGTAAATAAGTGGGTGGTACAGTAGTGGGAGTTGTGGTGCTTAAAGCATTTCCAAATTTGCTTTTCTTGCAATCGCTGCCATGCACGAACAATGCAACACACTGAGCTGATATTGCATGCCTAGGCTTTTACCCTGATGGGGCAATGGTGGGAGAATGGTGTTTAATGGCAAAGGACTTACACCATCTGTTTCCACTGGGACGTGTGGGTTCTACCAACAGTGTGTAAACTGAGCTTGGGCACATAAATAATAGAGTTGCAAATACGGTAGGGTATCTCCCCTCTCACTCTTGGTTGTTTCCTCACCCAGGCGAGGTTAGTGAAGGTGTGTTTTAAGTGTGAAGAAGTATTACGGTTAGACTGTAGGCATGTTTACAAACATTTTCATAACAGCTATTCTGTCTGTCTTAGACAAGGGAGTTTTGACCATCATTGGAACTGATCCTTGAGGCACGATACAGCAGTGCTGTAGTTACTATGCATAATCTCAACTAGGTCTCAATGTAGCCATTTCCTGAGATATTTTACAGGGCCATCACTCCACCTCAGCGGATATTCCAGTTTGCATGGTACAGTGACCACTGTCAGAGGGTAAATTAAGGATTTGTCCCAGTTAATACTGAAGCCTGAGAACCTCCCATATTTTATGTATTCCCAAATTAACGGTGGAAGGTGGGTTGTAGGGTTGTGGGGTGTACTTAATCTTCTAAATATAAGATCTTTTATTTGTGTGGCCTTAAATCTCAACATAAATTATGTGGGTATGCATATGGGGATCCCGATCATAAGCGGGATCGGGAATGATCTGATAGTTTTCTGGGGAGGTGTGCAAAAGCCTGTGCAGAGTCATTTACATCTCGAGTTGTCAGTCAATAGTCTAGGCAGGACCATGTATTATCAACAGAGAATATGAATGTGCCTTCATTCTTGTCAGGATATTTAATTCTCCACAAGTCTAGCATTCCATGATCTTCCATGCCGGACACTAACTTTGGCGGCCTGCTTACTGCACCAGTGCGTGGAGGCTCAACTGTTGAGAATAGGTTTAGATAAGTACTGCGATCCCCTCCTCACAGAACATTGCATGTCATTAGTGTGAGTAGCTTGTTCTATACGGACACTTAGAAAGCTGGGTCATCTGTATTCGGGTTATTTATGTTCACTAGTGTTACATGAATACCATGAATTATACATTGTTATATCACATATCAGCCTTTATCATCAGAGTATGATTATGTGGGCTTTCCTGACTAAAATCAAGACGCCTTGTGAGGAAGGAAGAGTAGGACAATGCATATCTATGCATTGCCCATTTGCCTGCCACTCTTTTTTCGGTGTCTAGGTATACTAGTAGGTGTCTTATTTTCCATGGGTCATTAAGGCTCCCAACATTCCAGGACAGAAACTATATATGATTACTTCTCACGCCCATTCCTGTTGCCATGTGTTGCTTATTGAAAGAATACTTAACGGATATGTGTGTGCTGTGTTCCTAATTTGGGTGTTGCTAAATATTGGTGGTTACATCCATACTTCTGTCATAACATATTGTTAGAAATGGAGTCTTTGGTTGACAGTCAGGTTACCCCCTGTTCAAGCAAGGACCCTCACTCTAGTCAGGGTAAAAGAGAATCACCCTCAGCTAACCCCTGCTTACCCCCTTGGTAGCTTGGCAGAGCAGTAGGCTTAACTTCAGAGCGCTAGGTGTAAAGTATTTGTACCAACACACACAGTAACTTCATGTAAACACTACAAAATGACAACACCAGTTTAGAAAAATAGGAAATATTTATCTAAACAAAACAAGACCAAAACGACAAAAATCCAACATACACAAGTCAAGTTATGAATTTTTAGAGATTAAACTAAAAAATAGCGCTTAGAAACAAAAATGCTTCGATGAGATGTTAACACGGCGTCGTGATGGAGTCGTTCCCAACAAGCCGACACCAGCGGCGCCGGACACAGAGTCGTGTAGACCCCCAAGTACAGTACCTTTGGTGAAGAGTGAAAACAAGCCGATGCGCGAAGTCGGGGATCGCGGCGTCTGTGCGAAACGTTGAATCTGCGCACTTCGAGCAGCGTCGATGACTTCCACGGAGTTGCGGACTTCAGCGGGCTGCTGCGACGTCGGGCCTGCAAAGAGCGTCACGTTCCAGCGAAGGTCACGGCGTCAGGTGCAGGCGGCGTTACCGGATTCAGCTGTGGTGTCGGTCCGAAGTCGTCCGAAGTCGATTTCCTTGGATTCCACCAGCTTTCCTTTCAAGGGCCCAGGGACTGGATAGGGCACTACTTGTCAGAGCAGGAGTCTCTCCAGAGACTCCAGGTGCTGGCAGAGAGAAGTCTTTGCTGTCCCTGAGACTTCAAACAACAGGAGGCAAGCTCTAACTCAAGCCCTTGGAGATTTCTTCACAAGATGGAAGGCACACAAAGTCCAGTCTTTGCCCTCTTACTCTGGCAGAAGCAGCACTGCAGGAAAGCTCCACAAAGCACAGTCACAGGCAGGGCAGCACTTCTTCCTCAGCTATCAGCTCTTCTCCAGGAGGAGGTTCCTCTTGGTTCCAGAAGTGTTTCTAAAGTCTGTAGATTTGGGTGCCCTTCTTATACCCATTTTAGTCTTTGAAGTCACCTTTCTTCAAAGGGGACTCACACCTACTTGTGAAATCCTGCCTTGCCCAGGCAAGTCCTCAGACACACAGCAGGGGGTTGGAGCTGGCATTGTCAGAGGCAGGCACAGTCCTTTCAGATGAGAGGGACCACTCCACCCCTTCCTCCTAGCAGAGATGGCTAATCAGGAAATGCAGGTTACACCCCAGCCCCCTTTGTGTCACTGTCTAGTGCGAGGTGAAAAACAACCCAACTGTCAAACTGACCCAGACAGGGAACCCACAAACAAGGCAGAGTCACAGAACGGTTTAAGCAAGAAAATGCTCACTTTCTAAAAGTGGCATTTTCAAACGCACAATCTTAAAATCAACTTTACTAAAAGATGTATTTTTTAATTGTGAGTTCAGGGGCCCCAAACTCCACATGTCCATCTACTCTCTCGGGGAATCTACACCTTAATCATATTTAATGGTAGCCTCCATATTATCCTATGAGCGAGACAGGCCTTGCAACTGTGAAAAACGAAGTTGGCAGTATTTCACTGTCAGGACATATAAATCACATTACTAAATGTCCTACCTTATCCATACACTGCACCCTGTCCTTGGGGCTACCTAGGGCCTACCTTAGGGGTGCCTTACATGTAAGAAAAGGGAAGGTTTAGGCCTGGCAAGTGGGTCCACTTGTCAAGTCGAATTTACAGTGTAAAAATACACACACAGACACTGCAGTGGCAGGTCTGAGACATGATTACAGAGCTACTTATGTGGGTGGCACAACCAGTGCTGCAGGCCCACTAGTAGAATCTGATTTACAGGCCCTGGCACCTCTAGTGCACCTTACTAGGGACTTACTAGTAAATCAAATAGGCCAATCATGGATAAACCAATTACATACAATTTACACGGAGAGCATATGCACTTTAGCACTGGTTAGCAGTGGGAAAGTGCTCAGAGTTCAAAAGCCAACAGCGACAGGTCCGAAAAAAATAGGAGGCAGGAGGCAAAAAGATTCAGGAGGACCCTGCATAAGCAAAAGTCCAACACATATCTTAGTATTGCAATGTCTTGTAAACCTCCCATACACTTTCCCACACATCCCCCAACATCAGCATCCCAATCATGCAGACATTCCCTTGTCTGTGAACATGGGTAATTCTAGAACAAAATGAACAAAAGTAACTAAACATCAAATAAACCATCAAGAGGTGACAGCAACTGTTGGACTCCAGTTAAGCTATGAGAATGTGTGAAGCCTTAAGCTTACTACAGCCTAACACCACCCAATGTCAGGAAAGAGTATAAGGATCACCCAGTGGGACAACTAGGTTATCGGTGGAAACCATCTGCAGCGGCAGAGTTGGTCTAGATTGACAGTATAGAATGTCATGGGTATTTTCAGTTTTAGTCCATTTCTCAGTGAGGGCGAGTAGTGGTTTCTAAAACTGAAACAGTGTTTTAGTCTGAGTCACTGTGTTGTGGTGACGTCTCTGACATTATAGGTGCAGGGAACTTCCCACAGGTACTTTTTTTTTTCTTCAGAAAGCTAGCAGCTTTCTTAAGGTCCCGAAGAACTAGTTACTTACCCTCGGTAACAAACTATCTGGTAGAGACTCTATCCAGCACCAGATTCCTTACCTTAGAATTCCCTGGCGTCATCTTTGAATCCAGAATTTTTCTGCTGAGCAGTACCCTGCACGCGCCGTAGGGTGGAGTCGTTTGGATCCGCATGCGTCTTCTGGTTCCGCGTGGCGTCATCAGTGTCATCGGAGCTGTCTGTGACATCTCAGTCTTCAATATAGGCACCACCCCGGTGCACATGTCATTTCTTTTCCACAACTTCCCACACCAGAAGCGCAGAGTCATGGAAGAACCAACTTTTATTTATTTATTTATTTTTTCTTTTCTGATTGTCTGACCAAAAAGACATGCCCTGGAGAAAGGGTAAAAATAAAAAAAAACATAATATATATCCGCAGAGCGGGAGGCTTGGGTGGGTGTAAGGAAACTGCAGCTAGAGTCGCTACAAGATCATTTGTTACCAAAGGTAAGTAACTTGTTCATCTCAGAGACTTCAGGCTACAGATTCCTTACCTTAGAATAGATACCCAAGGTTTAACTCCTGGCTGTGGGCTGCGAAGATATACTTCACACAAGGAAGTCCTGCAGGACAGAGGGAGCAAAATGCCCCTCTCTTCTAACCTGGCTATCCAGGCAGTAGTGTCTTGCAAACTTGTGCAAGGAAGCCAATGTTGATGCCTGACAGATGTGTAATACCGGCATGCCTCGAGCTAACGCCGTGGCAGCAGCTTTCCCCCTGGTAGAGTGTGCTCTCAAGCCCTCAGGAGGTTGCTTCTTAGCCAAAGCGTAGCAAATTTTAATGCAGAGAACGACCTAGCGCAAAATGGTTAGTTTCTGGACTGCCCGCCTCTTCTTTGCACCAACGTACTCCACAAATAGTTGGTCGCCCACCGGGAACTCTTTTGTGCGGTCAAGGTATAACGATAACACTCTGTTTGGGTCCAGCCGATGGAGACGCTCCTCTTCTTTAGAGAGATGCAGTGGAGCAAAGAAGGTGGGCAGGATGATATTTTGACCCAGATGGAAAGGGGTCACCACCTTGGGGAGGAAAGAGGCACAAGTTCTGAGGACTACCGTATCAGGATATATCGTGAGATACAGCAGTTTCGACGATAAAGGCTGCATCTCACTCACTCTCCTGGCAGATGTGATCGCCACTAAAAAGGCTGTTTTGCTAGTGGGCAGCCGGAGAGAACAATCATGTAAAGGCTCAAAAGGAGCACACATAAGAAAAGTGAGCACTAGATTAACGTCCCACTGGGGCATAACAAAAGGTGTAGGTGGAAACATATGTACAAGCCCTTTTAAGAATCTCTGTACAATAGGAGACTTAAACAAAGACTGTTGATCCAGCAAGCGAAGAAAAGCCAGACAAGGCAGACAGATAGCCCTTAAGAGTCACTATGGAGGAACCCTGTTGTGCGAGTGACAGAATAAACAGAAGAATATTAGAAAAAGAAGAAGAAAGAGGATCAATAGACCTCTCTGTACAATATGACACAAAACGTTTCCAACGGCAGGCGTAAACAGTCTTAGTAGAGGGACGGCTGGCTGCCAGAATGACATCACAGATTTTGGGAGGGAGGTCATAAACCATCAACTGCCACCACTCAATCTCCACACATGAAGCCGCAGAGTTGACAGGTTTGGGTGGAGAACCTTCCCCCGTTGCTGCGACAGAAGATCTTCCCGAAGAGGCAACTTGATTGGAGGACTGATTCTTATTTTGAGAAGCTCTGGATACCAGACTCTTCATGCCCAATCCAGAGCCACTAGGATTACTTGGGCCCGGCCGTTCTTGATTTTCTTCAGAAGTGGTATGGGTGGAAAGGCGTAGAGGAGGCCTGAGTTCCACTCATGACGAAAAGCGTCCCCTACCGATAGCCGCCTTGGAAACTCCAACACGCACTACTGCTGACATTGCGTGTTCTCTTTGGAGGCGAACAGTTCTAACCAAGACTCTCCCCACTGCTGAAAGAGTCCTTGTGCCACCTCCGAATGGAGACGCCCTTCAGGATCCGCTAAGCATCTTTGGCTGAGATCGTCTGCTCTGGCGTTCAGAGAACCTGCCAGGTGTTGAACCACCAGGGTTATGCCCTGATGTACCAGCCATCTCAAGAGAAGTAGAACCTCTTGATAAAGGGTCCTTGAGTCCACACAGCCCTGCTTGTTGCAGTACCACATTGTGGGAGGGCTTTCACAACAGGAAGAAATGCTTTTAATGCTAGCCGAATTGCCCAAAGCTCCGACAAGTTGGTATGGAGTCCAGATTCCGCCGGAGACCAGAGGCCTCTGATCTCCATCTCTCCCAGATGTCCGCCCCATCCCAGAAGTGACGCATCTGTCATTACTGTAAAATCTGGTTGGGGAAGGGGGAGGAGTCTGCCCTTGACCCTATCGCAGTTCACTAACCACCACTTTAGCTCTTTTGCAGTTCCCTCCGAGATCTGAACCATGACGGTAAGATTTCGCTGATGCTGTGCCCATTAGAACTTCAGATCCCACTGCAGAGCCCTCATACGCCATCTGGCATGCTTGACTAATAGGATGCAGGAAGCCATGAGTCCCCAACAGCCTAAGAGTTGATAGAGGATAGAGGCCGAAACATCGGTATAACCTGAATATCCTGGACTCGCTGCTCGGGAGGATAGGCCCGATACTGCACTGTGTCCAGAACAGCTCCGATGAAAGTGAGCATCTGAGAGGGAGTCAGGTGTGACTTTGGCACGTTTATAGTGAACCACAGCGAGTGCAAGAGGTTCGCCGTCGTCTGGAGGTGGGTGACGAGAGCCTGGGGCGTCGGAGCCTTCAACAGCCAGTCATCCAGGCAGGATGGGGATGTGAAAATACGCATTCTGCAAGTCCAGTGCTACCATCCAGTCCCCTTGGTCTAGTGCAGATAAGACCTGAGCAAGAGTGAGCATCTTGAATTTCTCATTTTTGAGGGAGAGATTAATGTTCCTTAAATCAAGAATAGGGCAAAGGCCCTTGTTATTTTTGGGAATCAGAAAGTAGCAGGAAAAACAACTGCTTCTGACATTGGGACCCTTTCTATGGCTCCCTTGGCCAAGAGAGCTGTAACTTCCTCGCGGAGCAAGACCAAATGATCCCCCATCAGACATTCTTTTACCGGAGGGATAGAGGGAGGGATAGACTGGAAGGAGAGGGAATAGCCCTTCCGTATGATCTACAAGACCGTTTTGTCCGATGAAATGGACTGCCAGTGAGGGAGATCAAATTGAATCCTCCCTCCAAGTGGACGGAGATGGTCTTGCAGAACCATACTAGGAGGGCTTGGGTGCTGTGGAAGAGGGGGCTGTGTGGTGGCTGACCTTTGGCCAGACCCTCTGGGTCGGACGGTACCACAACCTCGTCCTCGCACGGGATGCTGTGAAGCTGGAGGACTATGGCTAACTTGTGGCTGACGTGGTACTGTACCCCTTCCAAAGCCTCGAAAGAGACGAAAGACAGACTGCTGACGAGGTGGAGCAGAAACGCCCAAGGATCTGACCGTAGCTCGAGAATACTTGAACCTCTCAAGCGCAGAGTCTGCCTCCTCACCAAAAAGGCTAGAACCATCAAAAGGCATGTCCATCAAACTTGACTGGACATCTCCTGAAAAGCCAGTAGAATGTAGCCAGGTATGGCTACAGAGGGCCACTGTCAAAGAAATCACCCTGCCCAGCGAATCAGTCATGTCCAAGCAACACCTGATAGTAAACTTGACTGCAACTCTCCCATCTTTGACAGCCTGGGTTAGAGTGTCCCATACGCCCCCCCCCCCCCAGACCTGGGGCAGCACGTGTGCCACCGTATCCCATAAAGAATGGGAAAAATGGCCCAATAAGCAAGAAGTGTATACTGACCTCAATGCTAGACTGGAGGAAGAAAACAACCTCTTTCCAAGTTGGTCCAGCCTCTTGGATTCCCTATCCGGAGAGGCGGAAGGGAAGGCACCACAGGAAGTGGAAGCTTGGAGCACCAAGCTCACCGGGATGGGGTATTGGGTGAGGAAACTAGGGTCATTTGGAGCAGGTCTATGGCGGCGGCCGATTGCCCTATTCACAGGAGCCCCTGTGCTGGGTTTGGACCATGTTCCCAGAAGGACATCCGTGAGGGCTTCATCGAAGCTTAACATCGGCTCCAATGTAGCAACCCCGGCTGAAGCACGTCCGTCAGGAGATTAGTTCTGACTGGCACCGTAGGCAAGTCTAGGTCCAAGACCTTAGCTGCCCTACGCACCACCATGGCATAAGATGCACCCTCCTCCGTAGCCACAGCAGGAGGAGAGAGCATGCTTGCATCTGGAGAAGTATCCAGTCCCCTGGCTTCCCCTAGATCCTCCTACCAGCCCTGTTCATGCCCCAATCCATATTCTAAAGGGTTCTCAGGCCCTTCTCACTCCTTTCCTGTGCCTGGTTGTTCTGAAAAGGCCTCAGGCAATGATCTGGGCCTAAATCGGCGCCTTCAAAGTGGGAATTGGCATTGTACAACATTGTTCCGGCTCTGGATCATCCAGAATGAGGATGGGGCTACCACAACCAGTGAACACCGGTGGTGGTGGGAGTGTCGACGTTGGGCCTGGCGACAGAGAAGGTCGACTCTGAGATACAGACGCCAGACCGGATCCACTATCGGATCCCGGGGTCACCAACAGTGCAAAGGCTGAAGCAGGCGATGTCGAATTAGATGGGGCCCCTGCTGACCCTGCAGGGCCCAAAGAACCACCAGAGGGTGCAGCCCACTCAAAAACAAGGCGCACAGCCTTGTGAAATTATTTGATTTGAGCTGGGGTCGTGCCGGTCCCCGGAGAAGGGAAGTCGAGGAGTCGGCCCTGGTGATGGCTCTGTGGAGCCACGCTCGGAACATCGATGTTCCCTGGACGCCTCGTCAACCGACAGGCATGGTGAAGTCGCCTTGTGCCTCTTACCTGAATGCCCCGAAGACCTTGAATGCAAGTAAGATGACTTGGGGCTCCTGGAGTGGTGCAGCAACCTCCTCCTAGAGCAGGACAGTGACCTTCTAGGAGTCGCGCTAACCGAAGACGGCTGCCGGGCCGCTAGAAGCTTGAGAGATATTTCTGTCAAGGCCTTCAGAGCCATGGCCCGACAGCCGGAACACGACTTCAAATCATGGTCCTTTTCAAGACACCAGAGACACACCTGGTGTGGATCTGTAATCGACATGGTGCGATGACATGCACTACATGGTTTGAATCCCGTCCCGAAAAATTCCTGATTCGAAGCGGACGCCGGGGAATTCTAAGGTAAGGAATCTGCAGCTAGAAGTCTCTATCAGATAAATATGTTGCTTGCCTTCTAGTGAGAAGTTGAGCCTAGCTAGATAGAACATTGCATATTCTACACCGGCCTGCTATAGAAATGTTTTCACCGGCAGGAACTCAGATCTAGCCTCCTGCTCTGTCAATGTGAAGTCTGCAAAGAATTTGATCTTGCTGCTATTGTTTGTTATGGACCCTTTTCCCCATGCCAGGCAAAGGACCATGTCTTGGTCACAAAAGATATGCTATTATAGATCAGGGACGGTCCCCTAGCCAGTGGGGGCATGAGGCCAACAATCAATGCACTCCCTCTATTATGAAGAAACGTGTAAACTGCTCACCACCAAATACTGCTTGAACGAGGTTCTCACAAAGGTTTCCGGTTTCCCTGTGATCACCGTTTCCTGTATTCCTACAATATGCAGATTATTTCTTTGTGACCTAGCCTCCAGGTCCTCAGATTTCACCTTAAGTGACACCAGTGAATTCTCAATATCATCTAATTTACGGACGTTGCTTTGCACTTTATTCTCCACGTCAGAAATGCGCCGCTCCTCAGCCATGAAGCGTTGTTCTTGTTGCCCAGGCATTGTGCCATGTGGTCCATTCTGATGGTGAGTGAGTACAGTTTAGGGTCTCTAGACAGCAGGCTTTGCTAGATGGTTTGCAGCAATGCTTTGAGGTCCGGTGAAGCATTCTAGAGGCCCTCCAAATTAGTGTTCTCGGGGTCATCTAGTGACCTCTGCTCTGCCATCTAACATCCTTGTTTAGATTCAAATTGTAGTTTTGACTGCCTGTGGTCAGGCTTCCACATGTTTGCGGTGTAGCCCTGCAGGTCTCCGTCAGTGTTGAACACTATGCAGCAATGCCCGTGGTGATACAATATCATTATTTAGGCTGTTCAGGGTGTCAGCAGTGCTCCTGCATTGGGCGTCGCAGTGGACAGAGTACCAGCAACCGGTCGACTGTCCCAATCTCCAGTTCAGCAATTGCTCTCATACCCAGTTGCAGTGGTCTGGGTCCTGCCTTCCTTGTCAAGACCAAAAATGGAGGGGCACTATCAAACCCAAGAGCTCAGTGCAGAGACCCGTTTAGCTGTATTCTAGCAGATGTCATTACGTGGCGCCAGAGCTCAAGTCTCAGAATCGTACATTGCACATTTTGTGCATTTTAAGGGCATCAGGAGAGCGAACAAAGTATCAGAGGGGGCAGTGAGCGCACGCTGCAGCGTCTGTGCCTGTGTGGCAGTACTGTGGGTTCCACCTTCCTCCATAGAGGCCCATTTAGAAGAACACAAGCAAACCCAGGCACTCAGGGAGGGACATCCATGGGTGTTTAGTAGTCTGTCACCGCCTGCAGCATTAGCGTGCAGGTCCTGTCACGGCACCATGCCTGGGAGGGGGCCAGGCCGAGGCAGGCGCAAGTCTGCAATGTGCACTACAATGTTGCTTACTGTCAATATGTCTACGGTGACAGCATGCTATCACCTGGCGTGCCGCATGCCGTTCTATTGCTCGCCTCAATTGGCTACACTCCATGCTAGTTCCCAGCTTTAAATAAGGCCCCAGACCTCCGCATGCAGGTTCCCAGCTCCACCTACTTGCATGCCAGGCATAAAGCAGAGCTTAAACTGCTTCTCCCGCTCGCGGCCTCCCCTCAGAAACTTTCACTCCGGTACTTGCCTGCCACCAGCTAGCACACTGCAGAGTCTGAGATGATGTCCAGGGTCAAGGTTCCAGGTCGGCAATGTATGTCATAACAATGTTGCAAAGTTACTATAGGACATGAGTACTGACCATCATGATAAAACACAGTCAAGTTAGCTACTAGCTCTCTAACCAACCCACCCACGCACAGGCAAGATGTTTCATATTCAGCTAGAATGTGCACATCTAGGTCAGATACGGGCCAAAGGTGGAGACCACTTTGCACCCATGAGGTTTTTGATGAACCTATTTTAATCAATTGGAAAAAAAATTCATTAAGACGATAACAGCCACTGGTCAGTCATCAAGCTTTGAAAGCTCAATAAATGGCTGCAAAACCAGCATGTCAAGAAGTTTGGCATATATCTCCTCAAGGATGTATTACTGGTGGGGGTTAGGTGGTCAGGTTAGATTTCAAGAGATTTCAATTCTCCTTCCTCCCATCAAGGACTCCTCCAATTCCTTTGGCTGGGTTAGGTGCTTCAATTTGTAGCTCTATCCATAGGATTGTCTTTCCCTGTACTGCTTTATGAAGTGGCAATAGAATTCCTGAGCCCCAGGGGAATTTGACCTGTCAACTTGGACAATACCCTCTTAATGAATCAATGCAAGACCCAACCGAGGGCAAACTTAGCTTTCTTGCTCAACCTCCTTCAGGGTTTTGGACTGTGGCCAAAAAAAAGTATGAAGTGAACCAGTCAAATGTTAGTTCCTCTGAGGTTCACTGTACACGCCGTTTTGACCACCCAAAACATACCTCCAAAAAACACTGACAAATGTTAGAAAGGGATTGAAGAAGGGTATGCTAAGAGACAGAATAAGCCTCAAGAAAAGAGGCAGACTAGTTGGTTTACTTGCCCCATCAATGTTAGTGATGTTTTCAGGTATCTCTCCATTTAAGGGCCATGCAAAAATGTAAGGCTTCTCATCTAAGAAAGAGACTTACATATTCTGAAGTGGTAAGGAGCCATGCTTCAGATCCAGTAGTTGGAGAAGCACTTGAGGCCTGGAAAGGGAGAGCACTCTTTGGCTCCACCCCAGATGTAATTACAGAATCAGATGCCAGTCACCTGGGATTGAGAGCCCATGTGGGGCTTTATCAACAGGAGGAGGTCAGTCAGAAGATGAGCTGAGTCTCCACAGCAACTGCTTGGAACTATTCCAAGTCTAATTTGCAACAACATTCCTGACAAGAAGAGGGTAGTCTTTTGCAAGCAGCTAAAAATATACATTGTCTCCTTAATGGGCTAGTTGGTATCCATTCCAAGACACTGGCAAATTTCTATAAGGATTTTAGTACTTCTACCTAGACAGAATCATTTTTGGATATGGCGGAATAGCTGCAGGACAAGTAGAACCTGATGAGTCAGAAAAGCCAGATACCTACAAGACTCTGGCACATGGAAACTATTTTGGGGTGCTCGGACACCGGATGTCTAGCACGTGCTGTCCAAGATCGACCTTTTTGCATCTCAGCTAATCCACCATTTACTGGGTTACTTCACTTGGTAGCTAGTTCCAGGGGCAGAATGGAGGATGCTTTTCTGCTAAATACAAGAGCTGTATCCTGTTGGTATTGCAACGAAGCAACACGGGACGCGGATTACTATTATGCGGATGTTACGAGGATACAGGACCAACTATAAGCTGATGAACTAAAATTATATTATCAAAAAAATGAAAATCAGTTGCGGTTTTTTTGTACAATGAACAAGCTTAGTGCGGACAATACCAAGAGATTTGAATATTATTTGGAGATACAAGTGGTAAATGGAGAGATTAAGCCTTGAAGAAGTCCAATGTGTGGACGAAACACGTGTCGGCTGATGCTACATGTGGATTCGACAAAATATCATCCGGTCCTTTGACTCATAGTTTATTTCTGTGTTAGATTATGGACTTTTATTGTATCTATTTACGTTATGTCTTTTATGTTGATTGGTTGTCTACTGTAGGGGTTTAGTGTTGTATGTTATTTATTATTGTCACTAATTTTTTAAATAAATATTTTCATTATATAAAATTATGAGAACCTACATTGCTTGAGGTTAATAATATATGAATGCATATGGATTGTGGACAGTCTATCATAATTTACTAATTATATAGTCATATTTGACTATTTTGACTTTTTGATTATCAATACTTTAGAAAAAAGAAAGAAAGAAAGAAAAGAAATTGTTGTGCTCCGCTAGTACATTTTGTTTGGTTCTACAAAATATTGTCATACCTGGGTTGAATAGGTGACAGAGTCCAAATCTAGACAGGGCGTTAAAAATATTGGATAAATTATGTAGAAGGAGGAGGGGTTCAAAAAGCATGATTTTTAAGATTTGTAAACTATCTGAAACATCAGTCGAGTTAACTGATAGAACACCTCCTAGACATCAACAAAAATAGCCATTAGTATTTGTTTATTATGATCAATCAGATCATGGGGTGTTCAATTCAGTGATGGAATATATCATTATGTGCAATGCTTATTACAGTTACAATGGGAGTCCTGGCTTCCCACCCAACAACCACATTTTAAACATTTTCATACAAGACAAATAACATCAGCATAATGAAAAATACTTAAGCATTCGTATACATACAGTAGCAGCTGTTGGGACAGAAAAGTCACCTCCATGGTAAAAAACATGTACCCCTGCCATGAGTGCCAAATCGTACGCTGTCTGGATCCCCAATGCTGATTTTTGTTGTCATAGGCAAGCACCGATCATGTATGTGTCCAATGGCACAGGCCTCTTTCATGGATTGTTGTTTTCTTGGACCCAGAGGGGTGCCCAAAGTTACCCCCTCATAATGGTGGAAGGCCACCGCCTTCATCAAGAGTTAAGCAGCATGAGCGAGGTGGTGGCAACATACTGTGCAACGAACAGTAGGAGTGAACAGGTGTCAATGGAGTGAGGCCACTAGGCTCACTCACCTTTTTAAAGGTAGATGTAAAATGCTACGGAGCACAGGAGCAAGGATTCTGTGCTGGATACATGTATGCCTAGAAAGGGCACAGTACATGGTTAGCACAGTGTGGTGTAATACATGCATGGTTAGTTTATATATTAAGTGTATATATGCCTGCAAGGCATACATTACATGCACGATGTAGTGCTGTGGCAGTTCATGTGCAATGAAAGGCATGTGATGGGTGTATGTGTACTTGTGAGAAGTACAATACATGCAAGTTGAAGGATTGTGCAGCGAACACATGGCGAGTGTGTGTGCTGGCAGTGTGTGTGTGTTTACAGATAGTACACCTTGGTGCAATACAGAAAGGCTACAGTACTGAACAGTGCCAGCAGACTGAATGTGTGTGCTGAATGTATGTGTGTCAGTGGTGGCAAAATGAATGGAGATAACAGTGCAGAACAATATGTGTGCTGTGAAGGTACACAGAGTAAACGTGTGCCTGCAATGGTACATTACATGGAGGACCGTGGGTTCCACTTTGGGAAGCCCAGGCCTGCCTAATGAAGACATGAGGAGTAAGGATACCCTCAGACAGATGTGTATTGCTGCATTCATGTGAGCTGTGTGAGACACACACTGGAAAAAGGGAGATAGACTCCCCCTTTCCACTTCAAAAGGCTGTTCTTTGATTCAGTAATAGATCACAAGGAAGGGGCCTGGACACAAATCAGGAAGAAGATGAGGCTAATAACAGAATCAAAGAGTAGGGATGGGAGCCGGGATTAATTCTTTGATGCTCATATCACTGTGGCTGACATCTAGATGTGAATTCTAGTTTGTTCAATAGCCTGTGTTGTGGAACGAGCATCTTAGAAATCTTTCCTGCTGTAAAAGAGAGCCTTTCAAGAGTAAAGAAGAGAAAGAAAAGTATCCACTTCAATAGAAGGAGAACCCCAACATACAACTTCAAAGATTCAGTCCCTAAATCCCATTTGGGGTCTGTGGACCAAAAGAAAGGGAGTTTGAGACCCCCAAAATCTGTCATTTACCCAGCAGCCAGACGGGCTGCACGATAAGGGGTAGGTCTGCAAGACTTCTGCCTATGACCAGGACAGGGAGCCAGGCCTGCTAATCTCCTTGCTGGGTGAGGGTACATCACCCAGAGAAACAAAGACCAGCTGCCCTGGAGAACCAGTGTGTCTGCTTGCCAAGACCAGTGTGCCCTACGAGGAAGACACGAGTGCTGGACGGAGCGAGGTCCAGTGGGGTGTCCTACCAACAAGACTCCCTGAGGAAACTGGTGTGCACCGATCAGTGCGTTGCCCAGGTGTAGAATTGATTCAGTGACCTCCGTATGCCAGGAGAGGGCCGCTGGTGACTGAGTCATAAATTGAGCACAGTGTGGTAAGTGCCTAATCCGTACTGTTTTGCTGCGGTGACCCCGTATGCCAGAAGGGACCACCATTGATGTTATTGCTATAAACATGCTCATAATCATGACCGCCTTAGCAGCAATCCCATATGCCTAGAGGGCCACCATGATGTGGGTGATTGTAATGGAGGAGTCTGTGCTTGAACCTTAAAGTATCTCTGCAACGCTGTATGCCCGAAGGGGATGCCTGTAACAACATTGCTAGGACGTTTGGGCCTCTGTCCTAGAAAAGACAGTCTGTGATCATCAGGCCGAGCTCTCACAGAGAGAACAGGCCCCTGACTGACCCCTGAGGACGGCGGATGATGCCACAAAAGATGTCACACCCTCGTCATGCTTTTACCTTTTTGGGGTTGGTAATCCTACCTTATAGACATTTATATTCCTAATTAAGTTATACTTTTAAAGGCATAGTGAGGAAAACATAGGGCCTGATTTAGTGTTTGGCGGATGTCCACACGGCATAATGGAATCCTAATACGGCAGACAGGATATTCCGTCATATTTGTGACAGAGTAAACCCATCCGCCAAACTCTAAGTCAGGCCCTTAGTGTTAATCAATATTATAACTGCACACATGGTAACCAATATCCAATAATATCATGTGCTGTTTGTAAGGTAATATGTACAGACTGAACTGCTTCCAGTGACACAATAGGACATCATAGCATGGATATAGGAGAAATGAGATTTCTTTCTTATGATACAAGAGATGTCATCTAATGACTCATACAAGTACACAGGCAGCAGTAAGTGCCCTGCTTTGTGTGCTTTTACTAAATGCACGGTGCTAGAAACTGAGAGAGAATATACAATGGTGCATGCAGAACAAATAAAAAGGTATGGAAAAGAGCATAGACAATGGCATAAGACAGGGTAAGAAACCTATTACAGAATAAGGACACTAGAGTAGAGCAGGAGAACCAAAGTAGGCCATCAGAAAAGATGGGAGACCCAAAAGCCATGGATGGTGCTAGAGAAGGAGTTAGGGGTCAATACAAAGGCTACCTAGAAGAGCTTCTTTGGCTGCAAGATTATTTTGGTGTTCTCTGTCGAGCTGTGCCTTCCGAGTCTCTACTTGGGTCAGCAATTGTTGTGTCTCATATAGGGTGGTCTCAAGGACATCCTTTTCAGCTCTAAAATATGGAGAAAAAAAAATGGCATGAAATTAGAATAAGGAGTAAAGAGTAAGCTCCAGATGAATACATTACAGCTAGAGAAGCAGAGACTTGAAGATGAAGTAGCGCTGTAAAGGAGATTTGCTTATCAGGGACTGTATGAGATGAGGGAACACGTGCTCTAAATGGGAGGCTAATGAATGGTATAGTGAAAGATACCAGACGTCATTGTGCATATTGATATGGGGAATTTTCAGAGTGCTGCATGACAGAGTGCGATAGAGTTGGAGATGGATGAGAAGTGTTGACGAAGTTGAGTTGTGCTAGATGTCAGAACACTAAGCTCTAGAGCACTGATGAATGGTGGAGTGTAGAGCATACCAGGATACAGGCAGATGATGGAGTGTTGAGACTTAAGAGAGTGCTGGATGGCGGAGTACTGAGGGATCTAGGACAGAGATAGGTGGTGTAGAGAATGCAAAGGCACTCCTGGATGATGATGTTTAGAGCAGTGGGGTAATGGTGGGTGATGGAAGATGTATGTTGGGGGTGACAGGTTGAATGTTGTGCAGTGTCCTGGTATACAAGCATACTTTTCTGAACACAACACAAATTAGTAATGGCTCGAGAGTGTGATGAATCATGGCATGCCAAAGATTATGTTAGCTTTATAACTAGCAGCATGAAGTAAATACCTTAGAGTGTCCAGCTCCTCCGCCATGGCCTTGTTTTTCCTATCTAGTGCAGTGAGCTGGACGCCCAGCCCTGCATTCTCCTTGGAGAGCTCTTCTTTCCTCTGCACAGCACGGAGCAGAGAATCATTCTGCATGTCTATCTCCCGACGGCTCTGCATGAGCTGACCGCTGACTGCCTGCTTCTGGATAGCCATCTGCAGATAAGGGGCAAAGCAGAAAACGGATTGAAGATTGGGCAGCAAGACAAAAATTAAGGGAGCAAAATGAAGCCTGCAGACACAATTACTGGGGAAGAGCACTTCTGCGTTCGTAAGGCTGTGACCGACGGATAAAACCATTAGCTAATGCTATGTGACTAAGTTTACCAAGTCTTGGCCTTCCCGAGATTCGAAACTTTGATCTGCTGATCACCGTAGATGTCAATTGTTTAACTCAAGCTGAGCCAATTTGCAAACATGTAAAAGAAATGTAGCGAGAAACAAAGACAGGTGGCTGGGGTCATGCTTGTGATGTCTTTAAAGGACAGAAAATATGACAGTACCCTGATAACTTTAAATATTAGATGGGTGGAAGGGAAAATCTAGGGAACGAAGGTAAGGAAGAAGTGGAGAAAGAAAAACATTGTAAGATAAAGGATGGTATTCAGCAAAGGTTGAAAGACTAACGAGGAAAGTCTAGGGAGAGTGGAAAAATATTAGGAGGAAGAGAACGGTGAAAAAAGAAAAACAACTTTACAGAATCTCCAGCTTCCACGTTACTACAGGTCATTGCATTAACTAATTAAATTGCATTGTATTTTGTAGACAAACAATTCAATACATTCCTTAGAATTTCACCTGACAATTTGAAAGTAAAACCTCACTTTAACAAAATAACACGTACACACACACACACACACAATTTTTTCATAAACTTGAAAGAAAACATTATAACCGTTTTAGCCAGACAGCTAACATTCTTGCTGTCCAATGGCCAGCGCAAACCAAACCAAAAACATGTTTCTCGAGTAGGGCCAAATTTCATAAACAAGCGGCCGTTAGTCCCTTATATACTTTGCCGACCCAAGTTGTATGGGTGAAGATTTCTTCAGCCAAGCATTTCTAAGGACAACATTCCTATCATGTTATTTTCCACTCGAATCCCTTTTTAATACAATAGCATAGGTAGAAGAATATTTCTGACATTTGCCATTGTACCCTTCGCAAAAACCGGAATTGTCACATTTAATCTCCACAACCTTTACAATCAATAACTATCGGAAGCTGCGTGTAATAACGCTTACAACTCCTTCCGATCTATTTACTTACCTTATTTTGGACTTCAAAAGTGATTTAACATGTGAATAACTTATGAGCGAATCAAAAAGTAATTATAAAGATTCTGTTTGTTTAAACATAGCATTATTTTATAGTAGATGCTGATTTGGAGAAGCTGTGGGATGCTCAAAAGAAGTGGCTAGAAGATCTGGATTCATATTGGTTCAGTACTAAATCTTGCAGAGAATCTTTTGCACATTTTCGTGCTATATAAAACTCTTTAAATGGATAAATACATTCGGGACAACAACTTAAAACGTTTGCAATTGTGTGAGATGCTAAATGGTTTATGGGGTACCTCCAAGTGGGCAGATTTTATCATAGCCTATAGGCTTACGCAAAAATACAAAGATTTTGGCAATGGGTCAAAGACAGTCAGAAACAGGTCAGTAGATTAAGATTCCCCTGGAAGCCAAACCATGTATATTGGGTTTAAAGAGATTCACGAACGCCTCTATATGTCAAGACTTTATGTAGCTTGGGTCTAGCAGCAGCACAAAAGGATGTAGCAAGCCAAGGGTATGAGCCAAAGGTTAGGGGCTGGCAACTGAATATGGACTGGCATCTATATGCAGAAAGGTCCATTAATGCATTAAGTGGGTGACCAAAGAATGTTTTTAAAAACTTTGGGATTGATTGACAGCACATTCCAGACTAATGAGGTGATAGCAACTGAGGTGATGTTATAGTCAATTAATTACTACTGCTCTCCCTAGCCCCTAAGCCTTTCTCTGGTATCTCACCACAGCAGTTTTTTATATTAGGAGAGATACAATGTAGATGTATATCTCCCTTACTGGTGACCAGCAGAGCAGACAATTCCATACTTTGCAGCATTGTTTTTGTACTGATGCCCAGTGAAAAATGCACAGGTGATTGATTTAGGATGACCAATCACCATACATTCACTGAAACGTTAATTGGTCCACATTTACGGCTCCCATTTAGTTTTTCCTAAGTTTATTACCTACTCTATGTGAGGTCCTCAGAAAAATGACAAAACCAAATAATATATGTAGGAACTCTATCCAACGCCTTTCCCTTAAACACGCGGTTGAACTTATTAATCTATTTATTTTTGTTTTTACAGAAATCTTTTGCCCAGCTTCATGATCCTAGCCACAGACAAATATACTCTGAGAAAGTTTTGTTTGGTAGTTTCTCCCAGCTTTACTAACAATCTTTGAAGATTCACTGGGCTATCGCTTCCGAAAAATGCATCACCATCACAGGAAACAGACTTCTTTTTTTTTTTTTTTTACCTATTTTAAGATTGAAGCACTGTGTTGTGGTTAAGACGGTAGATGATCAATCAAGTTAAGAATGAAAAAGGAGCCTTGTAAACATTCGCAGACAGCACAAGAGATTCTCGAGTTTTACATTGGTAGAGACTGAATATTAAATTGACGTTTTTACATGGAACTGCATAAGTTTATCCCCATCCCCTCGGGTACCACCTGATAGACCGGTCAAGCAGCCTTAAAATCATCTCGGCAGTATTAGATCCCTAAGCTTCCCTAACCCAGGATTTGCAGAAACATAATCAGTGTTTTGGAAAGGTCAATGGTACTATGCTCATTGCAAAAACGGCCTTGCACTACAAGGATTACGTTTGAAGATGGTGCCCATTCTTCACAAGGGATTTCCACCAAAGTTCTAACAGTGAAATTGGCAGATATGTAACTGGATCCATTTGGTATTTCTTGGAGATATTAACGTTCCTTGTGACCCCTGTATTAGGTCCACCAAGAAACTCCTGGTAGAAATGTTTTGTCTACAGATTGAATTTATCTTTATAATGTCAATCTCACCGTTGAGGGGTCCAATTTGCTATTACTGTGTTGAGTGCTGCTCTCAAAGGCAGGACAACAATCAATATCCCTCTTTCTTGCCATTGGTGCAATCATAAAGGCTATCAGAGAATGCTATTTTATAGCTACGTGGCGGCAGATTTTCCCAGAGCTGAACTTTCTGCATCCATGTCCCAAAATTGATTCACTTTTCTCAGTACTGTACCTATAAATATTTGTTCCAATTTCACAATCTAAATGTGTATTTTTTCTTATGTTTGATGTATACTTTTTTTTTTTAATAAAACTTCAGTTTAGGGAAAAAACTGAGAATACTCTCAATCAAGGACCATGTTTGTAAGTAATTACAGTCCATCTTCAAAAATTGACCTATCGAAAATAATTTCAGCTCCTGATCCACTTGCGACACTCAGTCTAACTGATTATTATAAAGGTTGGCTTTGAACCTTTTATCCTGCAAACCTTCTCCCTGCCGCCATATTACAGCAACACTACATGACAAGATTGGAAAGGCCAATAGGTCTTGCCTAGGAGACCTACTGGCTTTGCCAATGTTTTCTAACCATATTGTAGAGCATCGCGATAGCACTTCTGTTGCATCAGTTTGAAAGTACACACATACATTCAACATACATGGGTGTACCTACAAAATAACAGTGTTTTTTTTATTTACCAAACTGAGATGGATCAGTACATTTTTAAAAAGTCGCATTAAAGGTCTTTGTTTTAAAACACTGCATAAACTTAAATTAAAAAAATGAATAAGGAGGATCAGGTTGGGGTGAGGAAACAGTGGGCAGAGGTCAGGGAAGAAGCAACAAGATAGCTGGAGGGAGAAGAAAGAGGAAAGGGAGTACATGGGGACAAAGGGAGAAACACATGGGTGAAGATAACGATGTGGAGTATGCAGACGTGAAAGAGCAACACTGTTGTGTGGTTTCTATTATGTTAATAAGAATGCATGTTTAGGGCGGCAGCACCACCGTGTGGGAGACTGAGTCAATTCCACACCACTTTGGAAACTGTCAGCCTAACTCCTGGCTAAGAGTCAGAGCATGGCTTCACAGGTCTCTTGAATCTGCCTCTGTGTTAAAAACGCTCATGCAACTCAGCTTGTGCCAGAACAAGTTGTGGGATGTGCTCTGATGTCGATCAACTTTGTAAGTGAGATCAAGAGGTCTGGAGAAACCCTTGCACCTTTCAGGAGTTCAAGAATGGCAGGAAGGGGCTAAAGCCAGTTGGATTATTTTTTTTTCTTTGTTTTGCCAGAAGATTTAGAGCATGACGACAATCAACATTGGGATTGACTCCTGTGAGTGCTGCACCTGGAATGGGACTAAGACTAATCCTTGGACTTGGACCGCTTGTGATGTGGAGTCTTTCGGTGCTTGGCGACAGAGTTTTGCCTTGTGATCCTGTACGGCTTTCAGGTTCATCAACACGCATTTACTGGAGGCCTTGGAGTCATGACTCCAGGCACCACAGGAAAACCGGATGAGGACCTGTCAGAAATTTACTCGTGACAGTCCTTAAAAAGATTAAAACCTGTTTTTGAAGGTGACATTTCCCTCGGCACACTGTAAACTCTGAAGTTAAAGGGGTTTCAAGGAGATGTAGCTCCAGATCCACGTTGTATAATGGCCCTGCACATTATTTCCTAAGCGGATCAGCATCAGTGCAAAGCCACACAGCACCACCTACCGGCACGCAGAGGTAGTGTGCAAATGTTTCAGGATCCAGCCTGAGGTCTGGGGAATATGTGGCTAGAATCAGAAGCACTAGCCCCAGTTCCCTAGGCTGTGTCTTTTAGATATTATTTGTGAGATATTTTGTTTTAAGTGTTCTTTTATAAAGTAAGGCAATGGGTTTGACAAGCAGTTATTGCATTGCTGAGCGACTGTTGAGTTTTGAGTTTGCACACCCAGACTACCTCCCCTGAGAAGCCTATGACTGCTTGCCATCGCTACCACTGAAAGTGCTGAAGGCTTGCACTTAACAGTTTACTGAGCCATAGTAGGACAGACCACAGGGCATCAGAGGGGAATGAACTCAGGCCTCAGGGCTGAAGCCCAGTAGCCCGGCTTGCCCTGTGGCTCCTTGAAGAGGGTCTGACACCATCTGTGGGGGCCATGTACTGTCAATGATTTGCACATAGCTTGTCAATGTCATAAATGGCATAATGAGACAGAAAAGATGGACTGGGATGTGGCCCAAGCAATTACCAATGGCCGAGGTTCATTCAAACATTTAATTGATCAGTTTTTGGTTTTCCTCAGTGCAACACCCTAAGAGTGACAGCTTTACCTAAATGTGGGTTCCACACTTGCTGTTCCACAGAAATCAAGCTATTCATTGATGAGGCCAAAAAGACTAAAACCAGTCTGATGTTGTTTGTGGTTCCATCTAAAGGAAACTGTGCTTGAAAATGCAAGCTGGAATGTTCCTATTGGAGCAGGACCAAGGCTGAGTTGCATTAGGCTGGTCTCTTTGTAGAATGGCATAGTGGGAAAACACAATATGGACTTGGGTGTGGCCGGAGTAATTATCAGTGGGTAAGATTAATTCAATCATTCCAGCGTATCACTTTTTTGCTATCCTTGGTGAGACTCTCAAAGACAACCAAGCGGTTACCTTACCTTTGGAATGTGCAAATGAACTTTTAAGGTCTTTACCTGCTGTGCGTTTGCAAGGGAGACGCAAGGGCTGGGCAGACTTTATGAGCTACTTCTCAAGCAATGTCTGCTAACTGACCTCAGGCCTGCCATTCTTTTTCAGAACTTTTAGATCAGGACACTTCCTTCCAAAATCAATCTGCTCACAAATGCATGTTAGATTGGACAAGGTGGGTGTTGGACAAGGTGGGTGGGACCTACTCCCAACTGCCCTTGTGTAGGAAAGTGGAGTATTATGTGGTGTGGGGATTAGTCCTCACCATGTAGTACTCTCAATACCCCAAAGATGGCCCTTGGAATCACACTAGTAAATCCATGGCTCAGTCCTGGTAGTGTAGCAAAGAGTAGTTAGGCTTTACTAAAAGGAATGTGTTAAGCATTTTAGAGAACCAACATATCGGTAAGTAACTGAGAAGACTGCAAAGAAATCCAACACCAATTTATAAAAATAGAACTTATTTTTATCTTAATTTATACACCAAAATGAATAGAATCGCATATATATAACCGGAGTTATGAATTTCAGAAGCAAAATTAAATCACAGCAAAAATAGCATTTAAATGTTGCATTGAAGTCAATGGAGAAAATACTAGTGGTTGCAAAACAGTACTTAAATTACATGTTACTTGGAACCCTCGCAGGGTTAAGGTTGTGCAGTCCCTATGACTAGATCACAGTCAGTACAGGCCTACCTGGTCAGTGGCATCCAGCTGCAGAGATGTCCTGGCTGTCTGTGGTGTTGACCGGAACTTGCAGTGGCACTAGTTTTACCGCTTTCACGACCGCAAAATCTTAGCTGGGGTCGGGTTGCTGATATCGGATGCAGGTTGTATGATGTGCCTTGGATTTGCAGCATCGTGTGTGGGGGGGGGAGGGGGAGGGGGAGAGAAAGTCAGTTACCGGACAAGCAACCGACATACCTTGGCAGCCGTAAAGGTGCAGAAATCTTTGGATACTACACAGGGTCCGGGGGAATGATGTTTTGACCTGAAACTTGGGGACAGGCAAGACTACAACTCCTACAAGACACTGGACCACCTGGCTTTTATTGATCCCATGGCAGGCCCAATGGCTGGTGAATCTTCGGATCCTGCAAGCTTTTTTTTTATCCTCCGTTTGTAGGGGACTAGTGCCACAAGTCCAAGGGAGGCTGAGGGTCCTTCTGGCTTCCACAAGGGTCGCTCTGGTCAAGAGTGTCGAGTTACAGCCAAGGGCAAGGGTCATTAACATAATGCCCAGTGTGTTGCCTCAGGGACAGAGTATCCCTCTTTTGCTTTTGGGCAGTGGCAAAGTCAGGTTGTCAGAGATGCAGATCTCCACCTGGTCCTTAATTGAAGACAGACAGAACCGATCTGATGTTCTGGTGTCCAAGGTGTCCCTTAAATCCTGGATTTAGGGGAATTAGGAGTGTGGAGACTAATGGGCAATTGCCAGCTAGCTCCCACAGCTAATCTGCCCCTGATGTGACCACATCCGGTGGGTAGGCCACCTTCAGCTTCCCAGAACCACTCTATTCTGCCAATCTTAGGATGGCAGAAATCAGAATTTAGTGCACAGACCAGGCAGTGTGTTCAGCCTGCTGGGGGGTGGCACTGTCCCATATACATAATTTCCCACATAACCATGAGCAAATGTGCCTGGGGGCAGGGGAGGGCATTTTCCTCTGCAGGAAGGGGGGGGGACAGCACAGATGGCTATCAGGGGTGGTGAAGCCTTTGATGCTCACCACCCTGACGGGTCTATTCCCTAGTTTGGCTGGGGGGGGTGACCTTCTTCCTGCCTCAGCATTTGTCCCAGACTCCTGGGAGTGTCCACACTACTGGGCAGGAGGTCAGAAACCCATCTTGGTAGAGCAAGCACAGGAATAAGTGTGGGCTGACTGGCCAGAGCACAAAGAAGGGTGGCAAACAGAAGGGTAACCCCTAGTGTGCCACCTGGGTGCATGTCAGCCGTCCTTCAACACCAGATTGGTATTGGGGAGAGAAAGCATGTTGTTGAACACCAAATTCGACATATCAATGCAATACCATAATGGAGCAAGCAACCTGGGTCTACCCGGGATTAAGTCCTAATGTAAAGGGTACTATAGAGACATATAGGCTTGTGCTTGCATGCCTGCACCTTATATTTAATGCACCCTGCCTGCAGAAGCCTTCTTTAGAGATGTCTGACTTATATGAAAGGCAGTGCATGGGACTGAGCCACTCATGGTGAGAGCACAGTAGAATTCAGCCAGTTTGCACTGCTCCTGCTGTCTGCAATGGCAAGGCCTGCTTTAAGTAGTTTACATGGGTCAATCAGGGTGGCACAAACCCGTGCTGTAGCCTGAGGAGGACCCCTTTACCACCCATGCCTTGGGTACAAATTACTAGGGACTTATCAAGGGGTAAAGCCCTTGCCAATCAGAGAATTACCAAGTCAACAATCAATTTAGGGTGAGATGGGCCCCAAAGTGTGAGGCATCTGCAAAAAGCCTGTTTTTAAATGTATTTTTCATGCTTGATACAGAAATGCATTTTCAGCTCACAATTGGGACTGGTCACTTCCTAAATGAGATTATCATACCACATCTTGATACATCTATTGTCAATATGGAAAATGGAATTCCCTTGTTTACCCTTGCACCTACGGCTACAAGCATCAGAATGCTTAATCAACGTTCTCAGCACAGAGATGATCTTCAATGCTTGGCTTTCTTTTTGGAGGCCTTCAATCAGCTCAAGAGACTGGCAACCCCAAGTAGTGATGTCATTTTTAAAACCTTTTCAAGAGTGCCCTTAACATAGATTATGCCTCAGTAAAGCACCTAATTCTGTGGATTTTCTTTTACCTGCGTAATCTGGTCATGGAGCTGGCATTTCTCTTTACGAATCATCGCCAACTGTTCCCCCTGTTTCTCTAGTTTCTCCTCAGATATGCACCAGCTCTGCTCGATGCCTTGCTTCTCGGCAGAAATACGTGTCACTTCCTGCTCCAAGTGAGAAATCTGTTCCTTTAGGGATGCACGTTCTTGGTCAAGCTCCCGTTTCTGCTCCAGCAACAAGGTCTTCTCCCCCTCCAGCTATATTTCCATGAACAGAAAAAGGCACAAAGTGATGAAAGGGGAGTTCAGACATTTGAAATGTGTCCAATGGAAAAAGGCAAGGCACAATATTAGTCTCTGGCACAGTATTTAGGTGAAGGTTATAGAAGACAAGTTGTATGGAAAACAAGATACTTACCTCCGGTAACAATCTTTCTGATGGATACTCTAACCATAGATTCCTCACCTGTGGATATTACCCAAATGCGAGACTGGATCCAAAAACTTTAAAAGCAGCACTCCTGCGTGCTGGTATGTGGCGTTGTGTGGCTCCGTACCAATGTTGTTCCTCTTCAGAAGTGCATAAGCGCCACCCAAGCACACTGATGTTACTGCTTTCTAGGCTGCATGTGCACTCAGATGCAGAGTCCAAAAGCATGTTGGCATGACCAGTGTGCAAAACTCTAGATTTGGGACATTTTTAGATGTAAAAAGAGTGCAGTTCACAGACTGGGGAGGTGTGCAGGTTAGTGTGGTTTCTACGGTTATACAGAGTATTCACCAGAAATATTGTTAAAGAAGTTAAGTAACTTGTTTTTCTGATTAATATTTCTGACAACAGATTTTTCAATTTATGAATAAATATAGCAGTACCTCTCAAGTTGGTGAGTCTGTGGACTGATTCAGACCAAAAAGTCCTGCAGGACCAAGCGGACAAAATGCCCCTATCAACAGGCCTGACTGTTGGAGTAGTGCTTTGTGAACTTGTGTTCAGGTACCCACACATCACCCTGACAAATGTCAGGAGCATATACTTTGTATGCTAACACAGTGATAGCAGCTTTGGCCATGGAGAAGTGAGCACCCAAGCCTTGTGCAGGCTGCTTCTTCGTCAGTGTGTAGCAGGTCTTATGCAGAGAACAATCCATTGATAGATAGTCCTCGTTTGCACTGCCGTGCCCTGCTATGCTCTAGAAAACCCAACAAACAGCTGATCAACCACTCAATGTTCCTTGGTACGATCCATATAAAAGCTTAGTGCCCTCCTAGGGTACAAACGACAGAGTCACTAGTCCTCCTTAGAGGGGTGAAGCGAGGCAAAGAATACTGGAACGGTGACAGTCTACCCATTGTGGAAAGGAGTTACCACATTCGGTGGAAAGGAAGCTCGGGTCCTCAACAACAAATTTTCTGAGAATAAGTGGGATAAATGTGGGTTAACAGAAAGAATCTGCAGCTTGTGGCTGCTCAGTAGGGAGCCCATCAAAAAAGTGAAGACTAAGTTCAAGTCCCACTGAGGCATCACAAAGGGTTTTGACAGAAACAAATGTTACAAACCTTTAAAAAATCTCAGGCAATTTAAATAACAAAGGCTAATTCGGCAACTGCAAAAAAAACCTGGTAGAGTTGAAAAGTAGCCCTTATCAGTGCCCAAAGCAAGAGCTTGCTGGGCTTGAGAGGGAACAAACAACAAAACTTCAGACAACATTGCTTGCAATGGGGGTCAAGTTGTTGAGTGCTGCACCAATCCACAAACTTGTACCAACAACTGGTGTATATTGATTTTGTAGAAGGTCACCTCACTGCCAAGGTGACAAGCATGTAAGGGAGATGCAGACTGTGCAGGCCTTGGTACAACACCCTACCCTGCTACTGCACCAGAAGTTACTTCTGAAGCAGCAGATTGATCGGAGGACAGACCTTCATGCCCAGGAGCTCCGGGTACCACACTCTCCAAGCCCAATCTGGTGCCACTAGGATGACTTGAACTCAGTCTTTCCTGACCTTCTTCAGAACTCTGGACTGGAGAGGCAGGAGCAGCAAAACATACAGGAGCCCTGAAATCCATTTCAGACATAAGCCGTCTCCAAGAGAGTGCTGCTTTGGAATCTCTAAAAACCAAACGTGCTGACACTGTGCATTCTCTGCAGTGGTGAAAAGGTTGAGCCAGGGTTCTCCCCATTGCTGAAAGGCCCCCTGTGCCATTTCCGGGTGCAACTGTAATTTATTATTTTCTAAGTGCCAGCAGCTGAGTTAATCTGCCCTGCCATTTAACAATCCCACCCAGTGATTTACCAATAGAGAAATTCATTGTCAGTCCAGGTACTCCCAGGGGCACAGAGTTTCTTGACACAGGGTTGACAACCTCACCCTGCCCTGCTTGTTTCAGTGCCAACTGGTGGTGTTGTCTGTGAGTACCTGTACCAGCCCTTCCTCGGATGACAAGTAGATAGGCCTTCAACACCAAGTGATTCACTTTGTATTCCAACACACTGACATTGGGTTGAGATTTACCAGATGCTGTGGCTACTGGAATTTGAGGTCTTACTGCAAAGCACGCAAGTACCACCTGGTATGTTTGGCCAGCAGGATGCGGGAGGCCAACAACCTCTTGAGCGTTGGTTATTTTCAATGAGATCAGGCCTCAAAAAATCTACTCACCCACTAGCTGTGGTTGTGTCATATTTCATCAGGTCGAGCTATTTTCAAGACATACTCACCCCTGCCTTGACAAAGAACAGGTGTTATGTTCAGTCAGAAAGTGAAGGAGCAATAAAGACGCCTTTAAATCTTGTCACATTTGCTCTGTGTTCAGAGACAGAGTTCAAAAGTCAGTTTGTGTTCTTACAGTTAATTTTCCTGCTGACTGCAGAGTTCTAGTATTTTTTAAGGTGAACTGTCTGACCTGCTGTACCAAAGTGTAAAATGAAAGGCTGTAGGGTGTCAGGTTTTTCCTAACCCACAACATGTAAATAACTAAGTCATTCTAACAAACTTTGCAAAATATATTTCAGTAGTTGTGAAAGCTCATTTTTCTACTTGTGTGTGATGAAAAAATATTTAATAGGATGAAAACAAATCAGAACACTTTTCTTGCTGATGTGCAGGGGATAATTATGTTTTCTGAAACCCAATTTTCATAGATTATTGTTAATACATTATATCGTTTTATCACTAAAGCTGAAAGCTAGTGGGAAGGTTTTTGGACATTTCTTAGAAATGTATGGTCTGTAGATGACCGTATGCTATCACATTATGCTTTAGTAATATATTTATTCAAAGTGAGTGTTTAAGGAAACTGAGAAACACTCCTTCCCTGATGCCAAGTCATGGATCATGTGTCCCCCTATATAGGGGCTAGATTCTTTTTATGCATGGAGCAAGTGTTTAGTCTATTTAATCAAACAAAAGAGGCTTTTCTGTACAGCAGAAATGCTGAGGTCACATTTGAAGGTGCACTCATTTATGAGAATGAAGAAAAAGAAGACTCTTTAAACTAAAATATTTGCCTTGGATCACACAATTTGAGACCCGTTTACCGGTCAAGTAAATTACTGTTAGGTCCAGTAGATTATTCAAGTTACTCAAACTGCAGGTCTTGTAACATTTTTATGATTTTTCAAGACTCTGAGATCTAGGACCAATGCTGAAACACTGGGATCATAGCCTGAATTTCCTGGACTTTCTGCTCCCGGGGAAGAAGCATGCAACCTCACAGTATCCTAAATAGCTATGATGAGCAGAAATGTCTACAAAGGAGTCAGGTGTGACAACAGTAGCAAACCCCAAAGATGTCAGGAAGTTTGCTGTTGTCTGGAGGTGGTTGACTGCCTGGAGCAAAACCGCCTTCAGCAGTCAGTCATCAAGGTAGGGGTAGACTGGTACCTCCAACCTCTGAAAGTGCCTGTGACCACCACCATCACTTATGTGAAAACCTGGGTGGCATTGATGAGGTCAAAAGGGAGTACTGCGAACTGAAAATTATCTTGGCCCACTGCACCCACAGGTAGAGCTTGTGATCCTATAGAAGAGGGATATGGAAATAAGTGCCTGCAGGTCCAACGCCACCATCCAGTCTCGGGGTCTAGGGCAGAGATGATATGGGCCAATGTCAGCATCTTGAATTTGTCTTTTCGCAGGAAAGAGTTGAGGGCAAAGATCTAAAACAGGACAAAGTTCAGACAATTTGGCAAAAGGAAATAGCGGGAGTAACAACTAGTTCCTACTTCAGAGGCCCAAAAGCTCTGTGGCCCTTTTGGGTAAAAGAGCTTGCACATCCTGCTTTAAGACCTACAGGTGGTCCTCTGTCAGCTGTCCTGATGGTGGTAGAAGGTGCAGCAGAGTAGAGAGAAAAGAGAGGGCGTAGTCCCAATAAACAACTTGGAGGACACAATTCTCTGAAGTGATGATCTGCCGCTCTTGGAGAAAATACCTAATTGTGCCTCCAACAGATTGCCAGCATGCAGCCAAAGACACTAAAGCAGATTTGAGGCTGCGCTGGTAGAGTGCTGGAGGACTGAACTGCATGTAGTCTTTACTGTCCTGAGCGTCTGTCTCGGAGAACTGCGGCCCAAGCCCACAAAAAGGTATAAAAGACCTGTAGGGCTGGTGGAGAAGTCTGGTTTTGGTGAAATGGAAAACCTCTATCATAGCCAAGGAGAGGGTGAAATTCCTGGTGAAATTGTCTTGTGGGAGCAGAAAGGCTCAAGGAAAGTGCTTTGGCTCTGTTCTCCCTGAAGCACTCCAAATCTGAGATTGCTTTTGCACCAAAAAGGTAAGAGCTGTCAAACAGCATGTCCAATAAGGACGCCTGGACATCCCCAAGGAAGTCCATGGACCTCTTCCAGGTATGGTGCTGAAGGTCTACACTAGTACCCATTGCTTAACTAAGTAGTTGGACGTGTCCAACCCAGAATGTTTGACAAACTTTGCATCATTGCAACCATCTTTAATAGTTTGGTTAAGTGACACCAGAAGGTCATCTGGAAAAGCAGGCAAAACTTGTGCCACAGTATCCCAAAAAGCATGAGAGTAGTCGTCTAGAAGATAGCGGGCATTCACAGATCTCGGAGCCAAGAGTATAAAAGGAGAAAATCAGTTTCCCAAATGTCTCTATATTTTGGATTCATGATCAGGTGGCGTGATAGGAAAGAATTGGGATTCATTTTGCTGGTGGATGACTGTACCACCAGGCTCTCTGGCATCGGGTGTTGAAGAAGTCAGAGACACCTTGTGTGGAACTAAGGCAATGAGCAACCTGCTTATTAACAGGCAAACCTGATCATGGCTTTGACCAAGTGCCCAAATGGGTGCCTGTAAGAGCATCATTAAATGATAACAGGGACTCTGTGGGAGCCTGACCAGGTTGAAGCACCTCAGTCAATACATTAGCCTTCATTCCCATTATGTTATCTGTAAATCTAGAACTTTAGCCGCTGTTCACAAAACCACAAAGAAAAGGCACTTTCCTATGTGGCAGGGCTGGGAGGGGCACAAGGACACTTTCCTGGGAAGTATCCAACCCACTGGCATCTTGAAACTCTTCATACCAGTTTTTCTTCATCACATTGGGGAATATAGTTTCCCCCTCAATCAATATTATTATTATTGTCCGAGTCAGTGCCGAAAAGATTGTGCAAAGCTTGGGCTCTATCATGTGGGAAGGGTAATGTACCGGAATCTGAAGGATTGGCGGCTAGTGGCTTCATGCCGGTTGGAGTTGGTTGTGATCTCTGTCAAGGTCGATTCTGCTTGGAGTTCAATAGCACATGCGTTGACGAGATAGGCGTATAAGCGAAAGAAGTGGGATGGGGGGATGTCATAGAAACCGAAATCAGAATTAATGCTGAATCCGAAGCAAGTTGAAGTGGCACAGACAGGTAGTGTAGAAAATGTGCAGCATGGACTCTCTGAAGGCCTCCACTTGCTGCAAGGGACCTGGAAATTCAGGCTGTGCCGGAACCATTTTCGAAATCACTCTGGTGGAGACTGGGAGTGAGACCAGGGGGCATGCTGATGACCTGGGCCCTCTCTTGAATCTGAGAGTGGCAGAAATGGGCAGATTCTTTTTTTGACTTTGATGCTTTTTCTTGGACTTCCCCAAAGATTTTGAGTGCAACGTTGATCTGTTATAGGAACAGAAATGGGACCTTTGTTTCAACTGTGAGAGGCGACGGCATGGAGTCTTCTTGTATTTGGCCTCATGGTCATGTATGGTCTGCAAGTTCAACTGGACACAGTTGTGGCAGGCCCCGGAGTCATGCTCTGACTCCAGGCACCATAAACAGACTATATGAGAGTATGTCACAGATATCTCCTCACAACAGTATCTGCACGGTTTAAATCCTGTTGAAAGACCAAGGAGAAGCTCTTGACCCACGTATGAAGGTGGGGAAAGAAAGGGACTGACATCAGCAAGCATGGGTGGCACTTATATGCGGCTCCTCTTAACTTTCTGGACTAGAACAGTGTGTGTGTAGGTCTGCACAATGAGTACTGCTTTGGAGGTTTCCTGATTCAGACACACGTTTGGGGGATATTGACAAGCTGAGGAATCTGTGGTTAGAAGTATTCATCAGAATAAGGAGTTACAAATTTAACCAACGACTGTTGCAGTAAGGATACTGGACCGACTAAGGATCAAGTGGCCTATGCATCTTCCTGTCGGAGTGCTATGTAACGTTCATAGGAGCATTAATGTAGCTACAAATCGTGCAGCCAGTTTAGCAGGATCAGTGTCCTGAGGTATGTTGGTTCCTCTGGTGGCCAGTTATGGCTGCCTTTTATTAGCAGATTGTTGGTGAGGTGGGCATTTTCCTAGTTTGTTCAACAGCCCCTGGCAGGCTTGCCACGCCTCAGCCTGAGAAGGCGTTGAATAGTAGTGAAGGGAAAGTTCACTTTCATGTGCACTGCTGCCACTGCGCATCATCTCCTTAAAACACGACTAAAAAGATCACAGACTTCAAGTGTTTTCTAAAACTAAAAAAAGAAGTTGTAGGTAGTACGGTCATTCTGGAAAAAACAGAGATATGTAATACTCCATCTCAGAACAAAGCATTAGCAAAGCCAACCTTTCTGACTTTCGCAGGCTGGTGGCATGTTTTTTTTTCTTTTTATATTACAAGCATATGCAACAAGAAAAAAACCAAGGAGCCACTTAAACATTGCCACTGTGCTTTTGAAATTAAATGTTTAAATGTAAAAAAAAAAAAAAAAAAAAGTACTATTGCAGTTGATTAGGAGTGACATTTTTAAACAACAAGCCTTTCAGTTGTGCCTTGCGTGTATTTATTGGCAGTTAATGAAAACAAGGGGACACCCGAATTTCACTAGGGACATGGGGTTATAAAGTATTAATAAACACCGTGGTCTCCAAAACATGAGACGATAAAACTGATAAATAGATCATTTCATTTAATGGGTGATATATAAAAACAGTCGCGACGGGTGCCAGTGACAAAAACGTGTTAAATACTCTTTAGTGCGGAACACACTAATGAATACTGTGATCAACGTGTATCATGTACACAAGAAAACGTGCCGTTCGATTCAAATACAACAACGTAAAGGGAGTCAGTGTTCTAAGTCAACGGCGGTTAGATCCTTTAAGGTATTGTGGAAATATTGAGCTCGAGCAGGAAGCTAAAATGGAAACATTAGAAACAGTAATAAACTGTATATGCAGCCTTTACACTGTTATATACAACTACGCTATTTACACAGGCCAATTACAAAGAAAATCTGAAAAAAAGAGGGTGGGAAGAGGTGTTCCCAGGGTATCGGAAGGCAACAGGAATAATGTCTGTCGGTGGGGAGAAGGACTACTGAGTGAAGGACCATTATGAAGGAAGAGAACCGGGAAGTAAATGCGCAAAACGTACCTGCATGAGAAGGATTGGTAAATATGAGACACAGAAGGTGGATAGCCTGTATGGACAAGGGAAAAGCAAGGGGTACTTAGTCCACAGCAAAAGGAACTACCAGCCCTGATAACGTGCGTAACATATCTGAAGACAATAGAAATCATGCAGAGAACCAACAATAAGATCTTGCTGCCAGCTGGGATTGACGACTTAGATTCGGAATCGTGCAGTGCCTAATGGGTTGTGTGACAATGGGCCGGCGCAGCTGACCTCGGAGGCAACTCCACTGTACAATTCGCTTTTCCCTTCCATTCTGTTTTTCCTACATTGGTATGTCAGATTTTACCTCTGCATACTCCGAGGAATAAACATCCTTGCAGGCCAGTCCTTATTTTCAATGGCGCTGACAGCATACCAACTACATCCAAAAATCTTTCTGATTAATTTGAAAAATACAGAAAAAATACACTTGTACATATTTAGTGATCCAGATGATGGCTGAATGGCTAAAAGCAGGCGTCATTCTGATAGGTCTGCAAGTAAAAAATATCACTTGTGTCTTCACAGAAGACAAAAACAGAAAAATAATTCAGCTACATTGGTACCACATGCTCAAGGCATTGGACGGTCTTGGGTATAGATACTGGTCTAGAATATACCAAAAAACCCTACAAGAAGTTGAGGACTTCGAAAAGCAAATCAAAGAATCCAACTTCATTTCGAGTGCTAAAGCAACCCTTGACAAAGCTGATAAAACAACTGCCGAGTTTAAGCATTTAGAACAAGAAAAGAAGGCCAATAAGATTAAAAAGGGAATTCAAAACCATAACATTGAGAGAACATATCCATATTTATTGGGCAACTATTACACAACGAGGACCTATTCCAGCATTATCAACCTCCCTTGGGGATATTATAATAAATAACAAGAATTTGTAACTTTCTCTGAGATCTCAGAAGATTTAAGTGGCTAATAACCAGGAGAAGGGACCAGTGGGTCTTTTAATATTAAAGGGACAAAAGGATATTTTAGAGAGCGACCAATTCCGTTCTCCCAGGAGAAATCCAGGGAGACAAAAAGCATAGCGGTGGTATAGCAATATACCAGGGTACAGAAACACACACAATATTAACAATGGGGACCAGCACAGGAATACACCATGCACAAACTGTCCCCATATTTAACCTTTTATCCCAGAGACTATCTACACATGAGTTTACTGTGTTGAGTAAAGGCCTTTTCCTCGCTCCCACAGAAAGAACCAACTTTTTAGAGCTACAAACTAAACTCTTAAGGCTTTTTTCAGCTTTTCCTGGGGTACACAATCCTTTCGCCAGCAAAGATGTAACTGGGTTACACCCCCAACCACTTTTTCCTATCCATCAAGCAGCATTCCCACAGAAGTACTAATTTGCAAGAAATGAGTCCTTAAAGTGGTAGCTTCCCTCCAACAGAAAAGCGTATTTACACCATACAATATCACCTTACAGGAACACTCAGAAATCAGCCAGCTCAAAGAATACAACACATTGATCATCAAACCTGCCAACAAGGCAGGGGAGATAGTGTACAAGACAGACAAATACAAGTATGACGCTAAACAACAACTGTCAAGCCACGAATACTATGCCGGGCTTAGCAGAGATCCCACTAAGAACATACTTACTCTGGAAGCCAAAGAGGCAGGATACCTAGGCAAAAATGAAGACACAAATATTAAAGCAAAGAACCCGAAAATTCAGGCTACATCCACAGACTCAAAAAATCCACAAAAATCAAGATACCCCTCCGGGGAGACCAATTGTATCAGGTTGGGGGTCCATTCTTTAACCGAAACCCAGTAGGTGGACTTTCTTATTAAAACTTTCTCTGCTAAGACAAAGTGCTGCATCAAAGACAGTAGACATTTCATAAACCTGATTTAAGGCACTCCACTTGACCATTCAGACTGTATACTTACCACACTAGAACACTGAAGTCCTTTATTCCAATATTCCATAGACAAATTGTATAAGTGTGATCAGTGGTTCCTTGAATACAAGACCGATAGCCTACCAAGTAGCTACCTCATTTATAATTAAGGCTCCCAGTTTTCCGTTTTTACTGATTTTTACAGATAAACACAGGCAGAAAATAATGTGTTTCCAGTCTGTATTTATTTTTAAAATGCAGAAAAATACAGAAAATTGTGCTTCTTGTGAGTGACTCCCCATGGCGTTCATGAACTCCAGACTAAAACTGAGCAGATAGACACCATGAGGAGTTAAAAACATGATGGAATTTCCTTAAATACAGGCATATGCTTAAAATATTTGTATATAATGGTAATATTTATCTGTGGGTATAGCGATTTGATATACTTCGCTGCTTAACCTGCTAGAACGTGACAGGCATTAAAGTATGAGTGCATGCTTACAAGATAAATGTGGAAACATACCAACTTACGACTCCATTTACTTTAAAAACACAAAATAAATAAGGGTAAATACCAATGAGATGACCAAGAATAAATATTGATAAATATAGGGGAAATGGTAAAATAATACCATAAAACCGGGAGCTCTATTTATAATTTCCCTATTTAATCTGGCATTAACCATAACTTTTTCCAGATTGGGAATACATGTCTTTCCTTCAGACCAAAGTGACATCCATGGGGATGTTTATGCTCCAAATTCTGCCATTTTGTTAATAGATTATTTCAAAACCACTACCATTTTCGGGAACCAAAAACATTTCTGGAACTGTTACACTGATGATATTTTTAGGATTTAGAAAGGCTCTCACTCACTCACGAATTCCAAAATTGACTAAACCGGAATTGCAATGGCTCAAAGCTTACCATGGACAGTAAGAATACCGACATTTATTTTCTGGATTTACTGATTAGGACAGATAATGGCCTCCTTTATACCACCTTCTATCCCAAACCCACTGAGAGGAACACTATTGAATTTCTCAAGCTTCCACCCTCGTGCCCTGAAAAACTTCTGATCATTTAGCCAGTTTCTCAGAATTAGAAGTATTAATTAAAGACTGCTTTTACTGTAGACCATTAGTCACCCGCTCAACGAACAGGGCATGTTATTGCCTAAGGAAGACTCTAATGATACCAAAGCAAAAAAAGAGAGACTTTCAACAGCATTTACTTTTGTTAGCAAATGTATTACGAAACTTTGAAATGCAATGACAGCAGGAGATCTTACTCTTGAACCTCCTATGTTTGCTTATAAAAAGCGAAACATCTGAAGGATCACTTAGTTTGGGCTGCAACCCCACCCACCCTGCAGTAACAGCCTACGCACCCTCACTGATTTTTTGGATTTGTTGCATTTAGAGCTGGTACAGCATCAACACAAGTACAATAATGCAAAAGGGAAAACTTAAGTAGGATAAAATACTCGGTACTGATCTGGGACAACTTTGCATCTGTAATAAGTAGTGAGTGACATCAAATTATTATCTTAGTGGGGTGTGGCTTGGCGCTGCCAGATGGTGGATGCTCAGTAGAGGAGTGCCTGTAATCCTGCATAATTCAGGCTGCATTGAGCCCTCACCGACTAGCGAATGGCAAAGGACATCTGGCGGGAACTCAGAGTGGCTGTGGAGGGGCGCAGCAAAGACGGCTGTGGAGCAGCAGCATAAGCACAGAGAGATAGGTGCAGCCTGATACTATTGCAGCAGTAGACTTCAGAGCACGCCATGTGGGCTGGAGCCCTTGCGGTGCTGCAGGGGAGTCAGATTTTCACCCCGCTCATGTAGTAAGTCTTGTGGGCCACCCGTTTGCAGCAAAGGGGTGAGAGATTCTGCACCAGGACATGCGCAGGCTGCTCTGCACGGAGGGCCTCCCTGAAGGGACCTGCTCTTCCCGGCACATGCCTAGGTCTGCTATAGATCTTCTGCTGGTGTGGGGAGCCCTCTGTACATGCAGAAGCTGCAGTGCCCCCATGCCTGGACGGCCATAGATATAGGCCCAGCTGTAAAGGGAACCTGGTGCAGTGGATTGATCTAGTTATGCGGACATACGACTGTTGACTTCTGATAAAGACCCTGACCATCACCCCCCCCCCCCATTTCCTTCTCATTACTCACCTTGCAATGCAGTGGGGACGCACAGCTCTGCTGTTTATCCTCCCTGGGCAATACCTATCAGTGTACAATGTGAGACTGCTTGTGACTCCCCCAGCTTGGATTTTCCAGTGTTGCGGAGCTGCGGGTCTCTGCTTACAGAACTGTGGGCCAGATATACAACAGTTCCCAAATTGCGACTCACAAATTGAGCTCAGCTCCTAGGGAAATCTTTTTACTACCTATTTTGCGTAATTTGCACACTTTTTCCTATAAAGAACGATTGATTGGCATTCAAAGCCTTTCATCCAAACAAATGTGCAGTTCTATTCTTAGTTTTATCAAATCTGCTATCACCATTAGGAACCGACATGAATTAGTAATGTGACTATTTATTAAGGGAAACCAGATATTGTCTTACTGTTGTATACGATTTTATAAGTATTTATTATTTTATACCGATTTAGTAAGCTTAGGTGGTAAGCTTAGATTTTATAGATTTGTAGATTAAAGAGACTTGCCTTCGAATTAGGTAATAAGTACTGTATTTTATGATGATTTTTATATATGTATGTGTACTTTTATGGCAACACGCCGAATAAAGTTATTTTGACTGACTGACTGAGAGTCGCAATTGGAAAATGTAATAATATGTCTCAGACACATTTAGGGATTCCGAGTGGGGCTGCAATTGACCTGCCTCATTAGTATTCATGAGGCAGGTCGCAATTTGCACCCATTGGGAATATGGGCAGCAGACTATCATGTCTGTGTTTGCTTTTAAATAAAGTAACTTTTTTTTTTTTTTAATATAGTCTGTTTTTCTTAAAGGAAAACAGGATGCATTTCAAAAAGAAAAATGAAAACGTTGGTTTTGTTTTTTAAGGGTAGGCAGTGGTCCGTGGGACCACTATCTGTTCTTAAAAGACATTGACGCTACCATTCAGAAAGGGAAAGGGGGTTCCCTGGCGACCCCTTCCAGTTTGTGACTGGCTTACCACCTACTCGAAGTAGGCGGTAAACTGTAGTTGTTTTGCAACCTCATTCCATTTACGAAACAACTGTACATCCCCTTGCAAATCACTATTATAAAGGGACGCCCTTGACAAGTCGCTTACTAATAGCAGCTCACAAACCCTATTTTGCGAGTCGGTAATAAGTTACCGACTCGCAAAATAGGGTTTGTACATGACAGAGGCCAAATCTGTTTGTGACCACTAAAAATTGTCTTACATCTGGCCCTGTATGTCTAGAGCCTAACTAATCGCCATCTTACACTGCAAGGAGCTATGACAGCCACAAGGGAACGTCGCTATGCCTGCAAATGGGGAGAGAGAAGACTGGAAACTCTTCTGCAGTGGCACTGGCCCTGGAAGAGAAGGCGGATTGTGAAGGGGAAGCACCCTACAACCCACTGAGGAACCCTTCACTCAAACAAAACATGGCAAAACCCATATTGATGAAACTGGACATGATCCTCAGCGAAATAGCAGAGACCAGGCTTGACCTCTGGGGCACAGTAGTTGCGGTGCCAACTGAATTGGCCTGTTAGGCAAGGATCAACCTAAACTCTCAGACCTCGTCAAAACAACAGGATGGTCATATAAGAATTTCAGCCCCACACTGATGACCTCATCAAGAAGCTGACTGAAGTCACCAACAGGGTCCACTTCCTGGAAGACAAAATGGAATACACGGAGGGGAGATCTAGATGCAACAATGTGTGCACTATAAGCTATCAGGAGGTTGCAGAAAGCATGGACCTCACTGCTTTCTTCGAAACCTAGCTCTCTAACCATATTTCACCCACAGTCCTCTCTCCCCATTTCACTTCTGCACATGCACATCGGGTGCTCTCCTGGTGCCTCGCACCAGCAGCTCCTCCACGACCAATCGTAGCTAAAATCCCGAACTTTAATGACAATTATGCCAAAGATGCCATGCTACATGCTGCCAGACAAGCAGGCTGCATAACCTTTGAGAATGCACAGATCTTCCTCTTTCCAGATTACGCACTTGCTGTCCAACACAGGAGGGCCTTGTACATGGGTGTGAAACGCAAACTAAAAGATGCTCAGTTCAAATACTCATCATAATTCTCTATGAAGCTGAAGGTGATTGTGAATAGGTGTTCCAATTTGTTTACAGAAACCACCAATGCATGGGACTGGGGTGAGCAAAGATGCCCACACTTCAAAGACAAGCAGTGATTCCCCACGAGCCCGGTACAGGTCCCCCTGGAAAGGCGCAGTGCCTCATCGAAGGACAACTTCACATAGGTACACCCCCAAGGCTCCTTCACTAGTGCAGGCATGGAGTGTAAGAATTGTGGCCATTGATACTGTGTCATTTCTGGACACCAGTCCCAACCTGCTCTGCAGATGATGCAGATGTTTCCTCTGACAAATAATCAGATCTGATCAGCACTGCGTCCACCATTTTTCCTTAAATAATGCCCCAGACAACCAAGGACATTGTATGAATGGAAATGCAGTACACACTGTACAACAGACAAGAAAGAGACATGCACTGCTATGATAGCACAGAGAAGCATCAGGCAACACCACAGCATATTTATTGCCCTGTGCAATTACCTGTTAATATGCCTGGTGCACTGGGGAGTGCTGATGAGGCACCCTCTCATCAGTAGATGCAGATAAGAGGGATCACAAGGCCCCCATTGGGGCCCCCATGCCCTTGCATGAACCAGGTTCACAAGTTAAAAGCACACAAAAATGAACCTACCTATCTTGCATCTCACTAGTGTAGGCCTCCAATGACCCACCCAGCCTGACATGCTGGCTCCCCCTTCCACTGTGCAGTTGCAAGACCTGCAGCACCTCAACCTACAGGTTACAACACATTTTATTGTACGGGCAGCAAGATGTTGCGATCCTGCCCTGGGTTTGGGAGTTGGCTTGTTTTAGTAGGTGGGCTGGATTCTTACTGCTCAGTACTGGAGGTCACTGGGTTGTGCAGATCGATACGCCCACCTCCTCCCCTCCTGGGGCACCTCCCACATCCCCCTCCCCACACCATCATCAGTTGCTCATCATCACAAAACATGGTTAAGTTATCAATAGTGACATGGAAAATCCATGGAATGGGTACTGTGGGGAAGCATTTACTGAAAGTCAGGGGGCGCTCATTGCCTTTCTGCAGGAGACCCATGCTCCCAAATGGGAAAACCTCAGACTACAGAAACGCTGGAGGGGCCGATGTTATTGCACAGGTTACCCCAGAGGGGTGCTCATCTGGGTTAGGTGAACAGTACCTTTCCGGTGCACTACGACTGTGACGGATGTGGGAGGGTGCTATGTACTAGTGGAAAGAGTACTGGATGGTACTACGGTCCTAATGGAGAGCATTTGCCTCCTGAATACAGGCCAATCGCAATTCCAGGTGGATCTTTCAATTCAGTTGGCCAGTTGATCCCTGCTTCCCTGGATAATAGGGGACGACTTCAACTGCAACTTAAACCTCATACTGGAGAAGTCTCTGTTCCCCCTACCCGCTGCTCGTCCACGGTCCACACTGCAACCTGCATTTCGCAACGTCTGGCACACTGGTCATTAGTTGATAGATGGAGAGCCCTACATCCTGGCGAGTAGGTGTACTCATTCTACTCCCCCCCCCACCATATGATCTTCACATCAGGCTGGATCGTTTCTTAAGCCACCCTGCTACAGAATTATTAGTGACTGACACAGAATACCTTGGCAAGACCCTCTCTGAACATAACCCCTTGCTACTGCAGCTCACCTAGGGTTGTGGGATTGCTTTTGGGGGTGGGGAAAGCTGAAAACATTATCACCATCTTGTGCTGTGGGACACCCTGAAACAGTAGTACGGGCATGGTTTACATGCAATCATAGGGGCAAAAGTCACACTGCATCACAAGCTGGAGCAGATTGAAGACTCCTTACGTAGCCTAGAGATGGCAGCTGTAGAGGACGAAGCAGCTTGTATCGACTAGAATGAAGCACGGGAATGCCATCCTCAGTTACTCGAATCACTATACTGCATAGATTACAAGGTGTACCACACCAAGATACATGCACAGGGGGATAAGCAAGGACATCTACTAGTGTGGTTAATATGACATGAGGCAGCCACCTGCACCTCAACGGATACCATAGCATACACCCAATAGCAATACACATGGTGTTATGCACACACTACCACTCGTGTCAGCTCAATGGTTATAAATTCCTTTGCACCATCACTTTTGCTGGAGGTCCCTGTGGCACACTAGGACATTCTAGATGTCCCAATCATGGAACAAGTGATCCACTTCACCACATACGATTCCCCCACCTGTAAAACTCCAGCTTCGATGAGCTCCTGATCGAATTTTGGAGAACCTATGAAAAAATGTTGGTCCCCAAGTTAGCCTACTTGTACACTTCCGCCCTTGCCACCGGACTTTTAACTGCAATCCATGCAAGAGGCTCTCCTGGTCTCCCTCCCTAAACCGGGATGAGACCCACTTGTGGTACCTTTCTACAGGATATTAGCCATGCTGGACTGCCACTAGAAGATCTTCAGTAAAATCCTGGTGACAAGATTACTGGAGCTCATGTCAATTCATTCTGACCAAAACAGATTCATACCTGGATGTTCCACATCCCTTAAAATATGCAGGATACATAGGCTCCTGTAAGACTAACCGCCCAGCTCACTTCACTCTGCATGTTTGATATCAGACTTAGAGAAGGCTTTTGATATGGTAAACTGGGGTTACATGTTCACTGTCCTCCATAAAATGGGCCTGGTAGACACATTTTGGGATTGATCAAACTCCTATGCACCAAACTGGTGGCCTGGGTTAAAATCAGACAGCTGATCTCAGACCACTTTCCTGTCAATCAAGGCACACACCAGGAGTGCCCACTTTCACTGCTTCTTTTTTTCACTAGCAGTTGAGCCACTGGTGCATCACATGTGCAAGCTCGGGGGAACCTGGGGCATACCACTAAATGGTGAGACGCATGCCAATTCCCTATATGCAGATGGTGTTTTGCAGAACGTGGCCATGGAGGACCTCACCCATATACTGGAAGTCTTCAAGGCAGCCTCAGGCCTGGGGGTCAACTGGTTCAAATCCTGCATGTTCCCACTACACCCGCCTGCTCTGCAGACAACATATTAGTCAATACTCATCAGATTAATTGGAAATGTTCCACCTTTCAGTATTTGGGCATCAACATATACCATGCTGCCCCACACCTTGTGGACGGCAATTCGGTAAGGGCAATCTCTTCGTTCTGAGGGCTTACCCAGGTGTGACCCCATATGCACTGGAGATCCCCCTGAGCTCCATGCGCCCCTTTGGTGCAGCCACAGGCTGGGGTGTGATAGAGAATTGGAAGAACTCAAGGGTAAGCTCCACCAGTGATCTGTTTAAAGACGGCATCTAGATTACATTCAATCTGCTGTTGGAATAGATCAGCCTTCTGGTGGGACAGTTCTTGATGCACAGGAGGTGAGTTGTGGAACTTGAAACCCTTGAAAGGGGAATTGCAGTCTGAGCTCCCCCACCCATCTGTTAATTTAAGTCTTATTTATAATTGTAACTATTAGGAAACTTATCTCCTGGATAGCAAAAGCCATTTGGAAAAAGACTGTTGAAGCTTCAGCCACTACATGGCAGAAGTGGGAAACTGATATAGGTGCATGTGACTGCTAAGGAGTGGGGTAAAGCAGCTGCATACCTACTATTAGAGTTAGGTCTTATATTTTTTTTATCTTTGCCTTTTTGCATCCTTCTGATTTTGATGAAAGCATGCATCAGAGTATATGCCTCTCCATCTGGAGCACAGGCAAGTAGGCCAGCCTCATTTGTTGATGTTTGCTGTGTGTCTGGCATGGTGATAATTGCTAAAAGACATATTCATCACCACGGACTGAATAGTGACTTTGACACACAATAGGTAATGGGGTTTATTTAATAATCAGTCCTGAGGAAAGCCCGGGACCAGTAGAGGCAGTGAGGAAGGGATAAAACATGTTGACGTAGTATTAAGATACAGTGGTAGTAACCCTGCCCTTAATTTACCTGCTCAATTTATTTACATTGTCAATCATAACAGTGGCACCCAAAATAAAGGGATACTAGGGTGATCACTAGGCATTTTTAAATACGGGTATCCCCCATGAAGATTATAACATTATTCAAAGTGCTCCCTGGAATTTAGTAGAACCCACCCAGGTTTTAGGCACCAGGCTACGACCCTATGATGAAGCATGGTACCAATAGGGTGCGCAAGGTTCCACAATAATAACACTGAATGTTTCTTCGGGGGCAGGATGACAAAGCGACAACAAACCATTATCAGTAGGGTGGTAGGCTACCTGTTGTAAAGTGAATTCTAGAAATAGTATACAGTGTTTCTCAACTTAAAACTTTCTCTTTCCCTTGCCCACACATCAGTATTGTAAGAAAGTCACCACAACATTCTTTGGGGGATTCACCCCATGTAAATTAGCTTAACATGCTTAAAATGCAACATATGACACTGCATATCCTCCAAACATTACATGATAAGAAGTCTCAAATCCTTTGTAAAGTTATCATTATGTTCTACCATTATTGTAGCAATTTTACAAGACTACCGTGGTTGACAAAAATCCTTGGCAAAGTGACAAAGCAGTATTTAAATTCTGGCAATGTTTGTTCGATGTTACTCTCTTAATGTGGTCACAAATCCACAACCTACTACTGCATTTCTCAGGAAATCATTGAGGCAGAAGTTATACCCACCCCCACTGATATATTCAAAAGTCATCTTTCAATATTACCTGCATTTGAACTATGTTCCCAGTCTAACATGCTAATAATAATAATAATTTGCGGGAAGACATTCAGTCCCACTAACGTCTTTAAATCCTACCCAATGCCGACCTATGCTATTTGTGCAGTGCGCTTAGAAAGGGTTGTTTTTTATGAGGTCAAGTCAGGGTGCTTGAAAGATTACCTGTAATATGATTCGATTCAGGTTGATCTTGTCTTGTGCAAGTCCTTCCATCAATGCCCCCATCTTAGCCAGCGAGTCCCTAAGAGTTGCTTCTTCAGTCTTCATTCTGTTAATTCTAAGTTCCAGGTAAGAGCTGTTGGCTTCTGTCTGATGATGTAGACAAAAGTACATTGTATAATCTACTACAGCATCCAAACTGTCTAATTTACTGCTCCAAAACATACCCACTTATTTTGAGGCACGTCTTATATTGTAGATGAGAATAGGGCATATTGTTCTGAGGAAAGAATGGAGAAAAGCAATAAAAGAGTAAAAGAAGGAAGAAATAACAGAGGGAGAGAAGAGCACATGTAGAGTCAGGGAAGGAGGAACTGATAAATAGATAAGAGGAGTAAAGGTTTCAGAAATTGAATGAGGAAAGGGGTGTCGAACAGAAGGAATTCAGTAAGTGAGAAAAGGGAACTAGCGTATAAAAGGAAGGGTAGGAGGAGAGAGTAGGGAATGAAGAAGCCAAGTAAACGAAGAAGCAATGGGGAGTGGCATTAAGAGTGTGTGCAGGAGAGAGGGAGGCAGGGAGGAGCTATTAAGAGATAGAAGAGTTAGGAAGGAAGGAACAAAGGGAAAATAAAGTGAGTGATGAACGATTAAAGTAGTGATAACAAGAGAAGGAGATGACTGAAGAAGAAAAGAAGGGTAGTAAGGAACTATATCATTCTGCGAGGAGTATCTAAGGAACATTTAATTGGCACTACTAAACGAAGAATAAAGGAACATTGATCTGAACAGTCTTGAATTTACAGATTACACTCTATAAAAAAGGGCCTGATGTACATACCTTCTGGTTGCAAATACTTGTTGCAATCTGCTACTATTATTTTACGAACTAGAAAGTTTTTGAGAACCAGCCTATTTACGAGTAGTCCAGTTTGCAAAAAACAGGAATCAGAGTGGGTCACAATCCAACCAACCTCGTTGATATTCATGAGATAGATCGCAACTTGCGACTCACCCTGATTAGAGGCCATGACAGTGCTGATGACCTGCCAGGATCTATTACTATAACAGGTGTTCGAATGGTAATTATTCTAAAGAAAAGACATAGCAAATATGTAGGTACACAAAAAGGTCACTGCTGACAAAAAATGAATGATGAGAAAGCTTGAAAAAAAAAATTCAATTTTAATGATTGGATTAATCATATTCATAATTCTCATATGACAATTCCAACAGGTGACAGGGTGCTATATGTAAAGGCCCAGTGCAACTGAAATAAAGTTAGGAAATGTGTATACATATATATAGTGCGCATAACAGATTGAAAACTCAACGAACATGACAAGATTTAAATACACAAGAATGACATTTCCCATCAAGTCAGTTTTTATTGAAAAGAGTCCTTACAATAAATTAATATTTGGTTCAGACATATTGCTCAACGTTTCAACCCTTAAAGACAGAATTTTGACAGGGTCTTCCTCAAGACAAATTTAACAACCTGACCAAGCTAGAGACTATGGGGGTCATTTCAACCTCGGCGGTCTTTTCACAAGACCGCCAAGGGACCGCCGTGCTGAAGACCGCCAGTGCTGGCAGTTTTCCGCTCGGCGAATGATGACTGCTGGCAGCCCTCCGTCCTTTTCTGGACGGAGAGCCGCCAGAGGCCATACTGGCGGTCGGCGGGGAAGTGGAGGTTGCTCCACCTCCACCACCCCATCAACAGAACACCGCCCACCGAATCACATTACGTGATTCGGTGTGGCGGTGTTCTGTTGACGGGGTGCTGGTGGCGGAGCAGCCCCCATGGATCCCGTCCCCTCCCGGAGGATCAACGGACCAGTTAAGTTGATCGTCCGTCAGGGGAGGGGAGCGGGTGGGTGTTGTGTGTGTGCATGTGAGTATGAAGAGGGGGTGTGTGAGTGCGTGTATGCATGCGGGGGATATAGTGTGTTTGGAAATGTGTGCGTGTCTGCCTGTATGTATGTCTGTATGGATGTGTGTGTGTATGTCTGAATGTGGGTGTGCGAGTAGGACTGTGTGTGTGTCTGTTGGCATGTTTTTGTGTGTGTGCGGGTATGTGTGTTGGTGGTGTCTGCATGCGTGTTGGGTGTGTGTCTGTGTAGTGATGTTGGGGGTAGGGGTGGGGACGGGGGTCCTGCCACCTTTGGGGGGTGGGGGGTGTCAGGGAAGGACTTGGGGTAGGGGAGACCCCTATCAGTGCCAGGGAAGGGATTCCCTGGCACTGATAGTGCGTACCGCCATGGATTTCATGGCGGTGCCCAACCCCATGAAATCCATGGCGGTCAGCAGGGTCATGATACCGCTGGCGGACTTGTGACGGCCGCCGGGCTGGAGACCCAAGTCTCCAGCCCAGCGGTCATCTCCGCCCTGGCGGTCGGTTCGGAGAAGCGGCGGATGACCATGGCGGTAACCGCCATGCTCATAACTCCAATTATTTTACCGCCAGCCTTTTGGTGGTAAGACCGCCACTTCTCCACCAACCGCCAGGGTTGTAATGAGGGCCTATATCTCACAAATGAGACTCGCTGAAGTAAAATTTGATCGCCTGAGCAGTACATAAAAAAACACCTCAATAAACAGGAGAACTCAGGGGAAGTGTAGAACCTTTGTGTTTTCCTTTACAGCAGGGACGCTAGTTCCATTCAGCGTGCTGTTCGGCTTCAAACTCTGCAGAACAGCATGCCGAATGGAAGCAGATTCTCATATTTAAATCTTGTCCTGATGATTGTTATAATTATGGCTTGCATACCCTAGATCCTTGGGAGTACAAAGTTGGTTTACCCTTTCTGTTACTGGCCTACTAGGGTCAGCAGACCACTATGTCCGCGATTGCCTCTCAATACAGATTTTTTTCTGTTTTAGGGTAGGCTGTTTTCCATAAAGGAAACAGGGCTGCGTTTAAACAAAAGTTTTCTTTTTTAAAGTTTAAGAATTGCAGTAGACCTCCTAGTCCGCTGCCTACTCACAAGCACATTTATTAAAGGTTCACAATGGGAGACAGGTCCAAAAGGTACCTCTTTCCCTTTTGCTAATTATCACCCCAACTTGAGTCAGTAATTTTTCCAATGTTCAGAGAGTGGATTACAGTTGCAAATCATTGATGGATCTCATACCGATTTGCAATCCCATTTTAAAAGTAAGCAAATGTTTGCAGACTCCTAAAATAGGGTTAGTAGATAGTACAAACGTATTTTGAGGTCCAAAATGCACCTATTTTGTGTCTGCAACCAAAAACTAAATTTGAACATCAAGCCGCACATTCTGAAAAAGATACTGAATCACTGAAATGCCCTGGGCTCTTATTAGGAGTTAAATGGAGCAGATTTAATGTGTGGAATTACACTCTGCCTGATCACAACTCGCCTTGTGTTCCCTCACCGGACATTCTTGGGTGCTGGAATAGCAGACTGATTTCACAACTGGTAATTCCGTCTGGTAAAGTTAGTCTCTCTTTCTCCATCTCTCTTGCTAGGAAACACTTTGCAGAAACTTTACTAAGAATTTGCCCTGCCGCAACATCTGAGAAAGGGATTTACTTTCCAGCACAAAATCTATCTTGCTCTGGAAATGTGTCCCTTTCTTGGCACAAATTGCACTTTACATCACTTAAATGGGTGGAGCTTGTGCATTATATAATGCAAGCATCCACGTTTGTTGATGCAAAACTCAATCTATTAAGATAAGCAGACTGGGCTTCGCATCAAAAAATAAAACCTCCTTGAAAAAGGTGCAAAGTTGGCCAAACAATTTTATTTTTCATAAAATTGTCAATGTTCTGCATTGTACAGGAAACAAAACACACAAATGTGTGAAATGTTATAAAAATTGTCTAGAATCGGACATCAATGTCTATTTTCTATTGTTACCCACTGTGGCATTGTTGTTTTATACTCTAATTCACCCAGGTGTCAATTTGGTCCACAGGTTTATCCTGTTTGTAACATAAAAATTGTCTAGGCATGGCATTTTGTACTGCAAGTGTGTCCCTTCAGTACAAAACCTATGCTAGACATCATACACCATTGCACCAGGGTGCACGGGAATGGGCATGGTGGCAAGCAGTTTGTCTATGTGCTAGCCCAGGAGAAGAAGACAGCAGTAGGCCATTCTTAATAAATATGGCTCTGCATTGTTTTCTCCCCCTTATGCAACACAGTACAGCCACTTTGGTTGCTTTGTTGCTCTGCACTAACATTTACTGCATCAGCCCCACTATTTCATAACCCTTTTCAAGCTATTCTTCCTAAAATGCTCATCACCACCAGTGCATATTTAGATCACCTAAACTCCCCATCTTTATCCTCTGTCCCCAGTGTTCTTCCATCTCCCTAGTGTTTCAATCAGGACGTGGGTACATTGGCATTTGTACAGCAACAAACTAGGCAACACAAGGACACTAACAAGTGGACACTAACAGTTGTAATGGCAAATAGGCACTGTAACCAGTACATTGACGCAGGTAATCACCACTGACACCAAGTAACTGACACAGGGTTCAATGAAACACAAGCACCAGTACTGACGAGAGAACAGTAACACTGGGACACTGATGTGGAGAACAATTACTAATATTACAACACTGATATAGGGGAGAGGCAGGAACTTTAACAAACAAACAGTGACATGAAGACACCAACAAACAAGTTACCGACTTTCAGTAATGCCTTATCTGGTAGAGACTATCTAGCTGCATATTCCCTACCTTAGAATTAGCCCCAGGTGTCAGACTGGATCTGGAATTTTTTTGTGCACAGTATCCCTGTACGCCAGTAGGTGTCGTTGTTCGGCTCCGCTTGGGTCTTCCGCATCGGCAGTGATAGTCGTGGTTTTATATAGGTCCCACCCCAGCGCATAGACGTCAGTTATTTTCCACGACTTTCTACAGCAGGAGTGCAGAGCAACGAAGAACACTAAAAGGGGAAAGCCCTGTCCCTAGAGATCCATTCTTAAAGTGGGGAGGATGGGTGGGTCGGTAAGGAATCTGCACCTAGACAGACTCTACCACACAAGGCATTACCGAAGGTAAGTAACTTGTTCATCTGATAGAGATTTCTAGCTGCAGATTCCTTACCTTAGAATAGATAACCAAGCAATACCTCCCCGGAGGTGGGACTGTGAAACTGCTTCAGTTCAAAAAGTACTGCAGGACCAAATGGGTAAAGAGCCTGTCTAGACGGACTTGACTGTCCAGGCAGTAGTGCTTGGTGAACGTGTGCAGAGGAGCCCACGTTACTGCCTAGGAGATGTACAGGACCAAAATTCCACCTGCCAAGGCAGTGGTCGCAACTTCTGCTCTGGTGGAATGAGCACGCAAGCTTTATAGGGGATTGATTCTTGGGCAGTGCGTAGCAGATTTAAATGCAGAGCACAATCCATCAGGAGATTTTCTGTTGCTGCACTGCCATCTCCTTTGCTTCAACATACCCCACGAAGAGTTGTTTGTCCACCCAGAGCTCCTTCGTGGGGGTCAAGGTCGAAGGATACCATTCTTTTTGGTTCAAGTCGATGGGGTAATTCCTCTTCCTTAGAGGGATGTGGCAGAGTGTAAAAGGTAGGCACGGTGATGGAGTGGTCTCCATAAAAAGGAGTAACCACCTCTGGAAGGAATGAAGCTCTGGGCGAAGGACCAGCTTGTCCGAAAGATGTTGAGGTAGGGAGACTTAGCCGACAAACCCTGGAGCTCACTGACCTTCCGGGAGGATGCTATGGCCTCTAGGAAGGCCGTCTTGATAGTAAGGGGGCTGAGAGGACAGTTGTGCAGTGGCTCAAAAGGAGCACACAGCAGAAAGGTGAGTATCAGATTAAGGGCCATATGTACAAACACATTTTCCCATAGACACAGAATGGGTAAAACCCTTTGCTACATCTGGCCCTAAGTCTCCACTGAGGCATGATGAACGGTGAAGGTAGGAACATGTGTTTAAGACCATTCAAAAACCTATTTACAACAGGGAATTTGAACAGGGATGGGTGATCTGGCAACCACAGAAAGGCTGAGAGGGCCGAAAGATAGCCTTTTAAGGTGCCCAAAGCAGAGCTCTGCTGGACAAGAGAAAGAATAAATATGAGGTCGTGAGAAAGGGTAGCAGAAAGAGGGTCAATCTATTTTTCTGCAGACTATGGCACACACTTACCCCAGTGGCGGTGTAGACCTAGTAGAGGGGGATGTCTGGCTGCCAAGATAATACTGCAGACTTCAGACAGAGGGTTGAAAGCTATCAACTGTCGCCCTTCAATCTCCACGCATGAAGGTGCAGTGTTGACAGGTTCAGGTGGAGAACCCTCCCCTGCAACAGAAGATTGCCCTGAAGAGGCAGCCTAAGAGGAGGACTGATGGTCCTGCTAAACAGCACAGGATACCAAACAATCTGAGCCCAGTCCAGAGCCACAAGGATGACTTGGGCCCAAGTTGGTCCTGATCTTCTTGGGAACTATGGGCAGGAGTGTTATGGGCTTAAAGGCATATGGGAGGCCTGCACTTCACTTGAGAGGAAAAGCTTCTCCGAATGAGAGACACCTTGGAAACTCCAGCACACAAAACTGCTGACATTGCGTGTTCTCAGTCGTGGCGAACAGATCTAACTAAGGTTCTCCTCACTGCTGAAACACACCTTGTACCACCTCCAGATGGAGACACCATTTGTGATCTGCTAGGCATCTTCGGCTGAGTTCATCCATTCCTGACATTAAGAGAGCCTGCCAAGTGTTGAGCCACCAGCGATATGCCCTGATGTTCCAGCCGAGTCCAGAGGCACAGGACCTCTTGACAAAGGGTCCAAGAACCGAGCCCCCTGTTTGTTGCAGTTTCACATGGGGCGGTGTTGTCTATCAACATATGCACTAGCCTTCCCTTGATGGAGGGCAGAAGAGCTTTCAATGCCAGCCGGATTGCTCAGAGCTCCAGTAGGTTGATGAGGATTTGGGGTTTGGCTGGAGACCAGAGGCCTCTGATCTTTACCTCTCTCAGATGGCTGCCCCAAGCCAGGAGTGACACATCTGTCACTACTGTCAGATCTGGTTTGGTAAGGGAGAGGGGTCTGCTGCTGACTCAATTGCGGCTTGTTAACCATCACTGCAGATCTTTTGCAGTTCCCTCCGAGATCTGGAACATGCCAGTGAGATTCCCCTGATGCTGCACCCACTGGAACTTCAGGTTCCACTGCAGAGCCCGCATCTGTAAGTGGGCATGTGTCACAAGCAGGATGCAGAAGGCATGAGGCCTAGCAGTCTGTCAGTCGCACCAAAACCCAGGATAGAGGTTAAAACATTGGTATCATAGACTGAATATTCTGGGCTCACCGGGACGATAAGACCGAAACTGCACTGTGTCCAAAACAGCTCAGATAAAAGGGAGTGTGAGAGAGAGGCAAGTGTGAATTTGCCATATTGATAGTGAATCCCAGCTAGTGCAGTAGGTCCACCGGAGTCTAGAGGAGGGAGACACCTGCCTGAGGCAAGCCAGTCTTGAGTTAGGGTAAGCTTGGTATCCCTGATCTCTGCAGATTAACTGCAACCACAGCCATCACCTTGGTGAACACCCGAGGGGCGCTGGGTAAGGCCAAACAGGAACACAGCAAACTAAAAGAACATGTCACTTACCTTCTGTAACAAATTATCGGGTAGAGGCAAGATCTAGCTGCAGATTCCATACATTTGAATTTCCCAAGGCGTCAGACTGGATCCGGATACTTCTGCTTGAGCAATAACCCTGCACGTGTCATCGGGTGGCTCTGTTTGGTTCCACATGGTTTTGTCTGCACCAGATGTGATGTTGTGGTCACCTATATAGGCGCCCCCCTGGTCGCAGACGTCAGTTACTTTTTTCATGACTTTCCATGCCACGGGGCCATAGCCATTAACTGAACAGACGATTGTGAGTCCAATCTAGTGTCCTGAAAGGTAGATATAGTTTCTACCAGATAATGCGTTATCAAAGGTAATAACTTGTTCTTCTGATAGAGACTCCTAGCTGCAGTTTCCTTACCTTTGTACAAATACCCAAGCCATACCATCCTGGTTGTGGACATATTTTCTACACTAGGAAGTCCTGCAGGAAAACAAATGGAAAAATGGCCATCTCTGCGAACCCAACTGTCCAGGCAGTAATGTTTTGCAAACGTGTGCAGTGATGCATACATAGCTACCTGACTATTATCCAGGACTGAAACACCACCTGCTAACTCCGCGGTCACAGCTTTACCCCTAGTGAAATGAGCCCTCAAGCCCTCTGAAGGCTGCTTCTTCGCCAGTGCATAGCAGATTTTTAAATGTTTTGGACTAGCTGCTCAGGAGGATAAGCCTGAAACTGCATGGAGTCCAGAACAGTTCCAATGCGTCTGATAGGGAGTCAGGTGTCACATTTATAGTGCACCCCAGCGAATGCAGGAGGTCAGCCCTATTCTGGTGGTGGAAGACGACCATCTGGAGGGGAGCACAGTGAACTGAATGTGCATGTGGCCTACCTTGAACTGCAGGCTGCGCCTGGGCAGGCAGGATGGGGATATGAAGATACGCATCCTGCAAGGCGAAGGCTACCATCCAGCCTCCTTGGTCTATGACAAGACATGAGCCAAAGTGGGCATCTTCAACTTCTCCTTCTTGAGGAAGAGTTTGACGATCAATAGGTCTAGAATAGGGCGAAGGCCCTTGTTCTTTTTGGTAACAGAAAGTAGCAGGAATAACAACAAATACCTACTTCTAATATCGACATCCTTTCTAAGGCTCACTTGGTCATGAGCTATAACTTCTTCTCTGAGAAAGTCATGTGATCCTCTGCCAGCCATTCGTGTGTTGGCAGTATTGGGGGAGGAAAGGATTGGAAAGGAAGGGCGTACCCCTTCTGAATGATCTGCAGAATTTAAGCATCTGATGTGACGGACTTCCAGTGGAGGAGATGATGTTGAATTCTCTCTCCAATTGGACCAGCATTGTCTGCAGAATCAACTAGGAGGGTGCTGCTGCCAAGGGTTGGGTGGAAGATGACTTCTAGTTTCCACACCCTCTAGGGTCTGAAAGCTTGGGAAGCTTGTACAGGATGGTAGCTGGTGGGGTGAAACGCCCCTTTCATGGCCACGAAAAGGGTGAAAGGCAGACAGTGGATGAGGGGTCGCCAAGACGCCCAAGGTCTTGGCCATAGCCCAAGAGCCCTTAAAGCACTCCTGCTGGGAGTCTGCCTTCCCATCAAACACTCAAGTTCCGTCAAAGGGCATGTCCATAAGGTTTGCCTGGACATCCCCCCAAAAAGCCAGTTGTTGTTAGCCAAGTATGGTGACATAAGGCCACAGTCGATGAAACTGCTCTCACCGGCAAGTCAGTCATATCTAAGCCACACCTAATGATAAACTTTGCTGCATCTCTCCCGTATTTTACTGCTTGGGAAGAGGATGACCTTAGCCTCCTTCGGGACCTGTGGCAGCACTTGCGCAACCGTATCCCACAAGGTGTGTGAGAAAAGGCCCAAAAAGCAGGAGGTGTTCACCAACCTCAATGTAAGACTGGTGGAAGAAAATAGCTTCTTCCCAAGTTGGTCTAGCCTCTTGAATTCCCTGTCTGGGGAAGCGGAAGGGAATGCAACTTGGGAAGTTGGGGCTTGGACTACCAAGCTCTCAGGAGTGGGGTGTTGGCTGAAGAAACTAGGGTCTCCCAGTGCAGGGCGATGGTGGTGGGCAATTTTCCTATTTACAGGAGCACTTGTGGTGGGTTTGGACCTGGTTCCTGGCAGGACATCAGTAAGTGCTTCATTAAAGGGCAAAAGGGGTTCAGAAGCAGAAGCCCCACGCTGAAGCACTTCTGTCAAAAGGTTAGGTTTTGACAGCTACTGAGGGCAGTTCAAGGACGAGGACTTCTGTTCCCCTACACATCACCACTGCATTGGAAGCTTCCTCCTCCATAGCTACAGTGGGGTGAGAGAGCAAGCCAGAATCTGGAGGGGTTCACTGGCCTCTCCTAGTACCTCATACCAGTCCATAGATCGTTCTAACTGGCGTTATAAAGGGTCCAGTGACCCCTCCCAATCTTCTGGCTGTAGAAATTAATGCTCAGACAACGATCTGGCACCCATGGGCGCCATCTGCATCGGAATCAGCCTTGTGAGATGCCGTTCTGGCTTGGAAATCAGAATGGGGCTGGCGCGTCAGTGGGTGCCGGGAGCAACGGTGTTCGGAACAGCGCCAGAGATGGTCACAAGGGTACGACCGGCGCAAATCCAGATTTGGAACCATGAGACCCCACTAGAGCTCAGACAGAAGCCGCGGGCGCTGAATGGGATGGGGCCTCCTCTGACCTCAAGGCGCCCGAGGGCGCTCTGAGGAGGTCAGACAGTTCGAATATGCAGTGCATGGCCTTGTAGAAGTCTTTTCTTTGAGCATGGGTCACTCCGTCTCCCGAAAATGAGTCCGTTTAGATTTCTTCTTGTTCCTCTTCCCCAAGTGCCCAGAGGACCTCAAGTGGACTTGGGGCTCCTGGAGCGGTCCTGCGAACTTCTACTTAAATCGGGACCAGGACCTTTGAGGAGGTGCATCAGATTGCATCGACTACTGGGCTGCAAGCAGCTTTAGGGACCACTCCCTCAAAGCCTTCTGCACTATGGCCTCAAAGTCCAAGCACTACTTTAAATCATGGTCGTGCTCGAGACACCATAGGCAGACAGGGTGAGGGCCTGTAACCGACACGGCGCGGTAGCAGGTGCCACAACACACTTTAAAAAATACTTGAAACAATGTAACACCGCTCGCAAAGGTACTGCTCAAGCAAAGGTTTCCAGATCCAGTATGACGCCTGGGGAATTAAAAGGTGAGGAATCTGGAGCTAGAAGTCTCAATCAGATGTGCTTGTGGCTGACCGTGAACTGCAGGTACCATCCTTGGGCAGTCATGATAGGAGTGTAGAAGTATTCGCCATGCAAGTCCAAACCTACCATCCAGTCTCCTGGGTCCAGGGCAGAAAGGACTGGAGCGTGCATGAAGAAATTGAGATATCTCAGGACTATAATAGTACAAACACCTCTGTCAATTTTGGGCACCAGAAAGTAGAGGGTATAATAACCATTACTTACTTCCGGTGTTGGCACAATGTCTATGGTTCTAACGTTCAAGAGAGCTGCCACTTCCAAGAAGATTAAGGAGAGATGGCCCTTCGTCAGTCTTTTGCAAGTGGGTAAAATGGGTGGAGGAGTAGCCATGAAGGGGAGGGAGCAGCCCTTTCGTACACTCTGGAGAGCACAACCGTCTGATGTTATCGACCTCCAATGGTGCTGGTGATGATGTATCCTGCCCACTGGTTGTTCATGGTTGGAGGGAGAACTAAAGAGGTTTGGAGGATGCGGCTGCTTAGGGGTGGACTGGCCCAACCTCTGGTTGTCTGACCCACAGGGTCTGGAAGTACTGTGTCCTCAGCCACACAGATGCTGGGGAGCATGCATGCTGTGCAGGGTAAAGATGAGACTGGAAGCTCCTTCCATGCCCACAAATGGAGCAAAAGGCAGACTGGGGTTGGCAGCAGGATGTGGAAAGGCCAAAGGACCAGGCTGTAGATCTGATGTCCTTGAAGCACTCCAGCACTCAGACCGTCGTCTCTGAAGAGACAAGAACTATCAAAGGCCGTGTACATAAGCAAAGTTTGGACATATGCTGAAACGCCAATTGTTCTCAGCCAGGTGTGGAGCCATAAAGCCACATAGAAAGAAACCACTCTGCCTAGCGAGTTGGTTGTGTTCAGCCCACATCAGATCATGAACTTGGCTGTGACTCTCCTGTCTGCCACAGCTTGGGAGAGTATGGCCCATGCCTCCTCTGGGACCATGGGCAGCAACTGCACAACCAAATCACAGAGTGAATGGGAGTAACAGCCCAAAAGGCATGCTGCGTTCATGGACCTCAGTGCCAGACTGGCCTAAAAAACATTTTCTTGGCTACGTTGTCTAGCCTTTTGGATTCTCTATGTGGTGGGGTTGTAGGGAATGCACTAGGATCTCCATGGGAAGTGGAGGCTTGGACCACCAAGCTATCCAGGGTAGGGTGTTGAGTGAGGAAACTGGGTTCCCTTGGGTGGGGCATTAGTGGCAGGCAATTGTCCTGTTCACAGGAGCCCCTGTGTAGGGCTAGGGCCAGGCCCGAACAGGACTACCGCAAAAGCTTCATTAAATGGGAGAAGCAGTTCTGAGGGGTAACTCCCGGCTGAAGCACTTTTGTCAAGAAGTAAGTCTTGGCTGCCACGGAGTTCAGGCTAAGGTCCAGGGCCTCGGCCACCCTTCTCATTACCACAGGAAATGAGGCTTCCTCCAACATCCACACTAGGAGGAGAGAGCAAGTTAGTATCTCGGGAGATGTCCAGCCCACTGGGGTACACCAATTCCTCACACCAGGAAATGCTGGGGCCTTGGGGCTGGTATTCATCAGGGTCCAGAGGTCCCTCCCAATCTTTCCCAAGATCTAGCCCGTAACAATCGGCTTTGGTCTGGAGGGTAAGGCTCCAGTCTGCACCGAAGTGGGTGTCGGGCAACAACACTTGGGCTCCGTGTCTGAATTGGGGGGTGAGAATGGGGGCTGCGCCGCCAGGAGTGTTGATATCGGGAGGGTTGAGGTGGATGTGACTGGCACCTGTCTGGATCCATCCGTGGACTGAGGGGCGAGACCTGCCGTGGGGGAAGTGCTCCAGTGGGGGCGGGCCATCCAAATTTTCACAGCTGGAAGGGGGTCACTCCAGCTCCCGGAAAAGCAGGGACATCCAACGAACTGGCTCAACCATAGAGCTAGCCTCGAATGATGACGTTCCCTCATCTCGCTGGATGACCTTGATCGAAAGGGGCTTGAGGAATTGCTCCCTCAAGGCCTTGGGGTGCATGGCATGAAAATCAACGTAGGGCTTGGCATTGCATTCACGCTCAGGACATCAGAGGCAGATGAGGTGCGGGTCCATCTCTGACCTTTGTCAGTGGCAGGTGCCCCAGAGCTTGAATCCAGCCTTCTTCGTGGACATCCCTGCCATACCAGATCAATAGAGAAAAACTTTGGCAAGGGTAAAAAAAAAACTCTGTCAAAACATGTCTCTCTTCGGATTTGTGCTGACTGGTGCAAAAAGAAAAGAACAATCAACGCGCTGGAGTGGGACATATATAGGTACTGCACACATAATTTCCGGTGCGGACGATGCCACGTGAAGCTGCAGGGACAGCGAAACTAAAACATTGACTTAAGTCACAAACAATAACACTAGGACACAGACACAGTTGCACCAACTTGGACACTTGAACAATGTCTTGGGGCCAGCAGCAAACCTACAGTAACACAGGGACTGTCATTGGGACACCGGCACGGAAGCTTCAACACTTACATGGGGATAGTGACTTGGAAACAGTGACACTGTAATGTTGAAAGTGACACAAATATTGATGATGGGACAATGGTAAGGGGGTGGTGACTCCAGGCGATTAAAAAGGGGAGGACAAGGTAATCACACTAAAATACTGACACTTGGATACAACACTAAGAAAGTGAAATAACACAGGGGCACAAAGTCACAGGCACAGTCTAGAGGGACACAACACTGGGGTACTGACAAGGATCACTTGACATTGGGATACTGACACAAGGACAACGACATTGGGACACAGGCATTCATACTGATACTTGGACACTAATATGGACACTGGACACTGCAACACTGCCAAGGGCTACTGCCACAGTGACCATATCTGGAATGACAGAAATGAAATGAGCACACTGATACTGGGATAGTGACACGGGGGCCCTGATTTCAATATTGGAACACTGACAGAGGGAAACAGAGGGATATTGGCACATATGCACCAACACAGACATTGGGACACCTACTTTGGACACCAAAAAGTTCACAAATACTGACTCAGACACTGAGGGACACGGACATAAGAACTGTAATACTGATGCAGGACACTACAACACTGGAATGCTAATAGTGGGAAGTGACAACACTGAGCACTAGCATGGAGGCACAGACACTGGATCACTGGCACTAGAGCATCAAATCTGACACAGAAACTACCAGGGGAGACACACATTGGGTTAGTAACGCTTGCACATAAATCCTGATGGGGGAACACTGACAAAGGAATGCTAACACTGGGGCACTGACACAAGAACACCGTTATGTATATATCAACACAGGAGTTATCAAGATTGACAGTAGAACACTAGCATGCACAATGAGAAGTCCAATGCTGCCATTTGCACATAGCCCAAGATACTATGAAACATGGACTCTGGGACAGTTAAAGTTGCATGGGACACCGTCTTTGAAATAATGACACTGGGATAATGAGAGATATAGGTGTGCATATTGGGACTGGGGTATTGAAACAGGGACACAAACAAGCAACAAGTCATGTGGACATGAATACACTGGCACTGTTACAGAGACTGACATTTGGACAATGATTTCAGGACACGGATACATGGACATTGTGACAGGCACTGATATTGAGAGACACACTGCAAACCTGGCATTGAGGCATGGCAATACAGGCACAATGTACTTCAAAAGAAAAGGATCCCTGACCAAATAAAGAGAGACATCCAGGGAAATATGCAAAAAGTAAAAAACACAAATCTCTCCTATTCATTTCAAATACATATTTGATATTGTAACTACACACAATGTCCATACATCAATAATTTATTTCTACAAAGTGTACATACTGATATTGCAAAAATGTAAGAAAAAGAACTGATATGCAACAACTCCTCCCTATATTACAAATCTCCAACATATAATACTATAAAACAACATATAAAAATACAAATAGATCAACATCACAAGCACCAAACAATAGGATCAAAACAACACCAAGACAAATAGAAACAATTAATCACGAACATATAAACAAACACATATTTACTTCACATAAAGCGTATCATGTAAAGACTAATGTACATTTCATATATCAGACATAAATACATTCTAAATATCTCATTGTTCAAAACTGAGCCTTAATTAGTTTCATCAAACTATCTCCAAATTATTCTAAAGATTCAATTCCATTTCATTCAAGGATGGATGTCCATAATGCATATCCACATTTTTATGCAAAAATGTTCAGAAAATAGTGGAACATAGTCCATGTATATCAAATCCAGCCTCTTCCTGGTATTACAATCAAGCACCATCCCTGATCTAAATAACGGTTACTCCTGTTGATGTTGCCGTAACAGACGCGCGTTTCGGTGGATTACACCATCCAATACAATCAAAATTGTGTATGCCACCTTCATCAGGACAGTGTATCGAAAGCAGGCACTATGCCATTCTTTTTTGATCTAAACATAAATTCAAACAAATTAAATTTCAATTATATCACCTTCGTACAGGGAATTGTTGTGTCTGTTCCCATGCCCAAAATAAATAAAAGTGGGTGTGAATATTCATATAATATTGTCCACCACCTAATGGGTAAAAAACCAAAACCCCTTATTCTGTCCTCGTACCACAAGAGATCTACAAACACATCCAAACGCATGCGCTTCACCAATTGTGCAAACAATGACCCAACTATCATACCTGATAATATCCACAAAATGAAGAGACTCTGTACAGACTCACAGGAATGGGGGGCTGCAAAACTAAACAAAACTACACATTAAACTGCTACAAGGCCCTTCTCTTGTGTGACAGACTCTATACACATGTTCAAACCGCTCCAAGCTCAGACATATCACTTTCCGTGTAGCCTCCAAAGAAAAGACATTACTAAAACAATGTAGAGGCGGATATCTAAGAATATGTGACAGAAGGCCACATAGTCTCTACACTCAACAAGGCGGAAGTCGAAAAACCGACCTATTAACTCAAGTCGCTTAACTTCTCCTCGACTCATTTCCTACATGATATTGAACACTCGTCATAACGTTCGCGGCCATGAAATCCACCGTTTATATCCTAATGCAGAACGCCGAGACCTGCTAAACATGGAGAAAGGACTCTAAACCATCAAGGGAAAATGAAAATGCCTGCAAACCTGACAGCCATTTTGGAACGGTGACGAGATATATCAAACCTCTTACAAAACACTGCCCATAGTAGATCAAAAATACATTTGGTAAGCATGATATTTCAAAAAGCCATACCACAAAAAAACAAAACTAAAAAAAAAAGAAAAGCATATAATGAATTATAATTGCACCCAAACTAAAACCATCCACCCATTCAGAGATACTATCTTTATACATAAGAAGTTACGTTTTTTAGAAAGTGTTGTGCCAAGGTATTTCCTCATTCAAACCTTTGTCAAAAGTCTCCAAATAAAAAATCCAAAATACTTCTCTCTTCTTTCTAACCAATTCTAGATTCACACCACTTTTCGCAGACATTTTTTCTAAAATAATCCATCTCATATCAACTTCATTATGACGGTTTGTGATCCAATGTGTGACTAGAGGGGCAGCCAGTTTACATGTTCCGATAGCAGATTTATGTTCACAAAGTCTGATTCTGAATTCTCTGGATGTCTCGCCCACATAACCTAAGTCACAGGGACATAAAATCAAATAAATCACATTTTTTGATTGGCAGTATGTCATGGCTGTCAAAACAATTGACCTTCCATTGTGTGTAAGACTATCGGTAACCATCGCTCCATCACAGGCATGACAATTACCACATTTGTAATTGCCTTTGATTGGATCCAGCTCTACGATGGAGCTTTGTACAGATTCCTTTGTACTGCTCATGGCTGACCAGAATGCAGCACAAATTTTTGTTCCTCTTAAAAGCAAAGAGAGGTTTTTCCAGAGATACAGAGTCATTGCTTGTATTCAAGATATGCCACTGAGAGTTTATGATCTGTCCAATTCTATCATCTAAATTAGAATGCTGAATAGCACATAGCAATCTCTCATTGCCTTTTCTTTCCTTTTCTTGAAATAATGTCTGACGGTCATAAAACTTTGCTCTTTTCAGAGAGTCTTGAATCACTCTCTGGGGATATCCTCTCTATCTCATTTTTTCTGCTAGAACATCCGCATGTTTCATAAAATCTTTCAGTTCTGTACAGTTTCCTTTGAGACGCAAAAACTGGCTAAAAGGAATGGCCTGTCTTTGACTTACTTCTTAGATGGAAACTATCGAAGTGTAAAAGAGTGTTTCTTGCTGTGGGTTTTGTGAACAAAGACACTATTAGATGTCTATTGCTATGTTTGATATAAACATCTAAAAACCCTACTTGATTGCAATCACTCTTTACGGTGAATTTCAAGTTGTTATCACATAGATTAAGCCATAAAAATAACTCTTCCAATTTATGTTCCTCCCCTTTCCAAATAAAGAAATCATCTATGTATCTACACAACATGTGAATGTTTCCAAAGAACGGGGCAATCTCATTGTACATGTGCTTCTTCTCAAATGCACCTACATACAAATTTGCCACACTCAGAGCACAAGCTGTTCCCATAGTAACTCCCTAAATCTGTTGGTATACTGTTCCATTAAATTCAAAATAGTTATTGTATAAAACCGTCTTTAAACATCGATAACAAATTCATGTAGGGAATCAAAACCCTGATCTGTAAATATTGCTGCATTTTGACTACTTCTCTCTAACTTGATTACTGTGCCATTAGTAGCCGCCAGCTCCCCTAATCTTCTGTACTTAGCTTTATCTTGCTAAGTCATGACAGGAGGTCTTTTATATGTTATCATTGATAGGAGTTTTTATGCTGATAACTCACCTTGCCTGTTATGGTCTTCATAAATTTTTTACACAGTCAAATAACCAATCTAACTAATGTATTATTCAAGGTTTGTTCTCTGTGTATATATTTAGACCATAGTGGATTTTTCAAGCCTGATGTTTTCCCTGATGAGGCCCTGCCTTGAATATTTGGAGGGTAAGCATTGTGGAACCTTCGCCAAGTTGGTCCTTTCTTATTTATCACTGTTGTACCTTTGTCACATGGCACCTCTGGGATTCCTCACGAGTGTATGGGGTAATATCTCAGGATATTGTGGACACATCACTGTTGACGACAATGAAATTCTTTGACGTTGGTTTCTTTCTTTTCTATTCTTCTAGGTTTCTGATCTCCCTATTATGGGATTCCTAATTGTTTAAAGGATTAGGTACGTGCTAAGGTCCTGACGAATCTCATAAGATCATTTATTGATTAAAAAAATGCAAGAAACATGTTGACCTATGATACAGAGTAACACAGGGGATCTTGTGTTTACTCTTTCCTTTACTATTCTCTATTGCGAGATTTAGTAACTATATTAAAATTTCTTTCATATGGGGAGTGTAGACATTATTTTACCATATCCCTATTTATTGTTTTTAATCATGTCAGAGGTATCAGTATTAGAATAAATAAATAAACAACTTGTTACCTCTAGTTATTTTTAACTATCCTTATACCAATCCTTAATCACTTTTTGACCGGTTGTGCATTATTTTCAAAAGATCTCCGGCAAAGAGCCCCGTGTGGTGCCCGTCCGGCATTGCAGTGCCGACCTGACGAGGAGCATAGCCCTATGATAAAGCATGTCACCGGATGGTGAGTGAGGGCTCTTGCTTCGAATACTTTGGTTTCCATTGTATGCAGAACCACTAAGTTTGAAAGAAACCCTCTTGTATTTTGGAACCGTGTGTACATCATTTGATTTACTGATTATCGGGAGCTTTACACACGGACCAGGAGTCTTTTCCTCCGAATCTCCCACGTATGCCCCTCCCTGTTGTTGTTTTCTGACAATTGTTTTGACAACCAAGACAAACTGCAGATCAAAAAATGTGATTTATTTGATTTTATGTCCCTGTGACTTAGGTTATGTGGGCGAGACGTCCAGAGAATTCAGAATCAGGCTTTGTGAACATAAATCTGCCATCAGAACACGTAAACTGGCTGTCCCTCTAGTCACGCACTGGATCACAAACAATCATAATGAAGTTGATATGAGATGGATTATTTTAGAAAAAATGTCTGCGAAAAGTGGTGTGAATCTAGAATTGGTTAGAAAGAAGAGAGAAGTATTTTGGATTTTTTATTTGGAGACTTTTGACAAAGGTTTGAATGAGGAAATACCTTGGCACAACACTTTCTAAAAAACGTAACTTCTTATGTATAAAGATAGTATCTCTGAATGGGTGGATGGTTTTAGTTTGGGTGCAATTATAATTCATTATATGCTTTTCTTTTTTTTTTAGTTTTGTTTTATTGTGGTATGGCTTTTTGAAATATCATGCTTACCAAATGTATTTTTGATCTACTATGGGCAGTGTTTTGTAAGAGGTTTGATATATCTCGTCACCGTTCCAAAATGGGCGTCAGGTTTGCAGGCATTTTCATTTTCCCTTGATGGTTTAGAGTCCTTTCTCCATGTTTAGCAGCTCTTGGCGTTTTGCATTAGGATATAAACAGTGGATTTCATGGCCGCAAACGTTATGATGAGCAGCCAATATCATGTACGAAGTGAGATGAGGAGAAGTTAAGCGACTTGAGTTAATAGGTAGGTTTTTCGACTTCCGCCTTGTTGAGTGTACAGACTATGTGGCCTTCTGTCACATATTCTTAGATATCCGCCTCTGGATTTTTTTAGTAAAGTCTTTTCTTTAGAGGCTACACGGAAAGTGATATGTCTGAGCTTGGAGCAGTTTGAACATGTATATAAAGCCTGTCACACAAGAGGAGAACCTTGTAGCAGTTTAATGTGTAATTTTGTTTAGTATTGCAGCCCCCCATTCCTGTGAGTCTGTACAGAGTCTCTTCATTTTGTGGATATTATCAGGTATGATAGTTGGGTCATTGTTTGCACAATTGGTGACCCGCATGCGTTTGGATGTGTTTGTAGATCACTTGTGGTACGAGGACAGAATAAGGGGTTTTGGTTTTTCACCCATTAGGTGGTGGACAATATCATATGAATATTCACACCCACTTTTATTTATTTTGGGCATGGAACAGACACAACAATTCCCTGTAAGAAGGTGATATAATTGAAATTGTCATTTATGTTTGAATTTATGTTTAGATCCAAAAAGAATGGCGTAGCGCCTACTTTTGATACATTTCCCTGATGTAGGTGACATACACAATTTTGATTGTATTGGCTGGTGTAAGTACACCGAATCGCGCGTCGGCTATGGAGTAACTATTATTTAGATCAGTGATGGTGCTTTGATTGTAATACCAGGAAGAGGCTGGATTTGATATACATGAACTATGTTCCACTATTTTCTGAACATTTTTGCATAACGATGTGGATATGCATTATGGACATCCATCCTTGAATGAAATGGAATTGAATCTTTAGAATAATTTGGAGATAGTTTGAGGAAACTGATTAAGGCTCAGTTTTGAACAATGAGATATTTAGAATTTATTTATGTCTGATATATGAAATGTACATTAGTCTTTATATGATACACTTTATCTGAAGTAAATATATGTTTGTTTATATGTTCGTGATTAATCGTTTCTGTTTGTCTTGGTGTTGTTTTGGTCCTATTCTTTGGTGCTTGTGATGCTGATCTATATGTATTTTTATATGTTGTTTTATAGTATTATATGTTGGAGATCTGTAATATAGGAAGGAATTGTTGCATATCAGTTATTTTTCTTAAATTTTTGCAATATCAGTATGTACACTTTGTAGAAATAAATTATTGATGTATGGACATTCGGTGAGGTTACAATATCAAATATGTATATGAAATGAATAGGAGAGATACATGCACAATGTTCGTTGGCACTGGGATATAAGGACATAAAGACACTAATGAGTGGACACAAAGACCAGGCCTGTGAGATAGACCTAGGAGATCACAGACACTTGGACCATGAGCATAAGAACAAAGATGTCTATGGTCCCAACTGTCTCTTGGTACCAAGAGAGAATAATGTTGGCAAAAGCTGTTCATTAGCAATACTTCCTGATCTTTATTCTGGGGATAATAAAGGAGTATATCAACTTCCTATTGGCTTTTAAACCTGTTTAAAATAACCAGAACCCTGACTCAGTAAATGTAAGTTCCCAGAAGCACCTTTTCGACTGCAGCATTGGAAGAAAGCCACAAGCAGTAAAGAAAAGGGGGCTGCAGTAAGACTAGACATGCTGCATTTACAGGAAAATATATTTTTTTCCTTGTTGTTCAAGCCGTCATCATTTAAATTGCACTGCCTACTACCTGCCCAGCGGACTTGGAAGCACTCTGGAGGCTGCCGCCTAAAGAGAAAGACCAGTACAGAGCAAGGATCTAGAACCAAAATGTTTCACCACGACTCACTGTCAGTGGTTTGGAGTCTAGACAGTGCATACATCGTAAAAATATTAGTGCATGGGCCAAAGGTGTCTAGGAGGCCACCACAGGATTGCAGACTCCCTGGCCTGCCGAATACCAAAACTGCATGATATAGATTCCATGTTGTGCCCTTTTCCCATTATCCTAAGCTTCCTGTACCTACTTCTTACCTTGGCGTGCCTGTTTTCATCCCTCGTATTTCCCATTTGTTACTGTTTAGTTATCTTTCTCTTCAACTTTTTGTATCCCTACTTCTCTTTTTTCTAGGTCAAAGTATGATTTTGAAAATTACGTCTGGGTCCCTAAAATGAGTATGGATGCCTCTCACCTCCAATCACCCACAAAAATGAAGCAATAGGTCAAAAGCTCAGGAACGATGGATGGGTGGCTGCCTGCCTAGTTCCAGCTCTTTCTGACTAGTGGAAGTCGGCAGATTGCCAAGCTCACTGCTTCAGCTGTGCGCATCCTGTCTTTCCGTCCTGCTGACTGTTCCATTGAGGGCTCATTTGTAGGAGCAGTCAGCGCAGTACTGACTGGCAGTGAGACAATACAGATGTATGCACCACGTCAGTGTACTCAAATCTGCGTTGATTTGTTTAGAACTGGCCGAGATTTCCTTCTTTTCTCACCCAACAACGTATGTAAGATGGTCATTGACTGAAATATTGGCAGCATGACTGACTGAATAAAGCAAAATCATGGGGTTATTTTTGATATATAAGACACTCACTGTAGGTTCTCTTTAGCTACGTACGCAATAGTACTCAATCGCAACTTCTCAGCTTACCAAACTTTAGGCCTTAGTAAAATCCTTAGTTCCATCTAGACTAGACAATGGATTTGGCACTTCTCAGTTTAAAAAAGAAATGGCCTTTTGCTGCTGAAAGCAGGGTAAATTCAGCAGTCTGATCTCCAATAGAAAAAAATCTGACCACATATCAATGATCAACCAGCTTCCAAAGGAATGGCAATGCATTCTTAGAAGTAAAGCCCCACACCATAACGCTTTAATAAACTTAACATAGAAATTAGGAATCCTATATAAGGAGAACACTCATTGGAACAAAGAAATCGGCATGCTAGCAATTCCAAAACTTCAAGATATAAATATGCAATCAATCCTTTTCCAGGGCAGCCCAGAGATTCTGGAACAGAAGGCTAGACCACAAAGAACACTGCATTCAAGAAAGAAAGAAATGAAAGTTTTATGATAAAACAGAGCATCACATTTACGTAGGATCAGAGTATTGACCACTCGAACAAGTGGCTTGAAGATTATCTTGATGGTTGTCTTTTTAAGGTAATACGTCTAAACAGTGCTGTTCGAAAAACGACACCCTCGAAATATATATTCACATGTACGTAAAGTGCTCGGATGTCAATGATGGCATGGTCTGCGCTACATATCACCTCAAAATAAATAAATGACTAAAGAAAGAAAATAATTCTGAGCACAAGGCAGTCCGGATTTTGAAGAAATGAAAGTGGGGCATGGAAAGAAAGGTATCTAGTAAGTGAAAGATTGAGGGAGGAAAAAAGGCAGAGAGGAAAGGAGAGTATATATGAAGGGAGAAGGAATGAATACGTTAGGGAAAAAGAAATAAAAGTAATGTAAAGGTGGATGTAAAGAGGGGATAGAAGGAGAAATGGTAAAGGGAAAAAGAACAGAGATAGAGGAAGGAGATGGAAGGGAACGGTCAGTGATGTCTTTGGAGGAAGGAAAAATAAGTGGGCGAGGATGAAAGAAAAGTGGGGGGTGACAATAAAAGTAAGAGAGAAATAGTGGGGAGGGAGAAAATAAGGAAGGAGGTCATCCTGGGAGAAAGCATTAATAGAGAAGGGTGTAATGAAAAGAAGGGTGAATGATGTAATGAAGGGTAAAGGAAAACGGGAGGGAAGAAAGAGGAAGGGCTGATAGAAGAAAGGAAGAATTAATTTATGAAAGCAAGGGAAGAAGAAAAGAAAGCTTTTTGTAGTGAGGGGATGGAAGAAAGAAAAAAGGAAGCGAGGGAGAAAGTAATGAGAGAATCAAAAAAAGATGTAAGAAGTGTAAGGAACAGGTAGGAAAAAGAGGTAAAAAGTTTGGAAAGAGAAGAAAGGCAAGGAGAAGAGAGAAAGAAGGAAGAAGGCAAATTAGAGAAAGGAGGGAAGGACACTTCCTTAATTCCTGGAAGGAATGCATTATGTGGGCATGCGGAAAGAGATGGGAGAAGGGAATGAATAAGGGATAAAGAGAGGGAAGTATGGGGAAGGAGGCAAAGGGAAAAAGTTAGAGTAAGGACGAAGAATGATGACAGAAAGGCAAAGAAGTGGATGTGAGGGATAAGTGATTGATGAATAAGAAAGGAGGCACAGAAAGTGACAGAACGGTGGGGGAAATATACAAAAATGGACCTTTAGTTAGGTCTGCGCTATAGAAACATCACATACGTACCTAAGGGAAAAAAATGGGTCCAAGAAGCTTACATGAATTGTGAAGAGGGGGGAAAAACGAATACTGTTGTAAAGTGGAGTTGAAAGGTGACAAAGGAAGTAGGAAACGAGGAGTTATCTTTAGAAGTAAGACAGTGGATAATGGAATGAACCAGGGCGGCTCCTCCATTAAGGCAGAGGAGCATCACCCCCCTACCAGCAGAGGCAAAACTTTAAAAATAAAATTATAATAAACCAGGTTTATTATCATTTTATTTTTCTTTAGTGGCCAAGTCTTGGGGGTGGGGTCATCATTGTGATGACAGCCATGGAGGGAGAGAGGTGTGCACTCCCCTCAGTGCACATGTGGGTTTGGCCGGCTGTCTCAGGACAGCCAAACCAACATGCGCACTGAGCTGTCTCCAAGCCGAGCTGTGTTGCCAGGTTGGAGATAGCAGGCACAGGCTCCCAAGTCTGCCTGCCGTGGAGCAGAAGAGCGGCGATCCCTTGGAAGGCACATAAGTTATTTAATTTTTTACATTTATTTTTGCCCCGCAAAACCCCACCACCACCCTTCCCTGACATCGGCCACTACAGGAAAGAACACAAGAACAATTCGATGGGACAGGAAAAACAATGTGATATACATGGACAAGGCAAGAAAGGGGAACATAAAATAGAGAAAAATATTGGGGTGAGGAAAGTGGGAATATCATAAAAGTGAAAAAGCAAATAGCAAAGGAAGTTGCAGGGGAAAGAAGGGCGAATGAGAAGAGAAAGCAGGTGACAAACGTAAAAAGAGGAAGTGGGAGAATGAGCAAGGAAAGGAGAGGATTAAGACAGAGCGCACAGAGGGTGTGCGGATGAGGAGAGGGAGAATTGAAAGGATGAGAGAGGGAGTATGAGAGAAAGGTTAAAGTATGCAGCACAATAGTGCATTGGATGGGCTGAAAGGCATTCTGCTCACTTTAGAAAGTGCCTGAGTGAGCCCATTCTTCTCAGTCTCCAGGACCTCCTTCTCCAGCATAGACTGGTTCAGTGTTTCCCGCACCATAACAAGCTCCTTCTTCAGGCCGGAGATCTTCTCCTCCAGATGTTCCATGTCCCTCTGCCTGAAGAAGAGTTGCAAGGACATCTCAATCCTTAGTACAACCACAAGCATCTAAGTACATATAAACTAAACAGGGCCGTTCACCTCAGAAGAAAGGAGATAGTCTCACACATACCCAACCATGAGTTTACATCATTCTACATACTTCCCCATGCCCTTGAACAAAGTCTTAATCATTTTCATCACTAAACTAATAGACTTCTGCAGTATCACTTATTGTACTAAACAATCCTGTAAACTCCTATGGGTTTTCATCCATCACAATTTATCAGCCTCATACAGTGCTACAGCGTCTCATTTATTCCTCATCATGTGCTCAACACACTTCTCTGAAGTCTCACTCATTCTTAACCATCAGCCACATTCACTTCAGTATTAGTCAATCTCATCACTGACCTAAAGCACTTGCAGTTGTCTATTTCTTTTTTCCACCTATTGACCTCATATATTACGGAAGTGTAATTAATCCTTAGTCTCTGGCCTCATTACACGTCTACAGGATTTCATTCATCCCTAGGTAATAGCATCATACAGTTCAACTGACTTTCTATTATTCTCATTCCAGTTCTCATATACCTCTACGGAGTATCAGGCAATCCCAATACATTCCCTGGGAACTATGATTTGTGATAACTAATGATATACTTTTTTATAAGGTTCCACTTAAATTGTAATTGATCATTCGTATCATGAGTTTGTTTCATTCTCATGACGAGTTTCAAACACCCCTATGTAGTCTTACTTTACAGATCTGTAGCCTCTATACTCTTATGCAGTCCTCATTCTGAGCCATTTGTCTACTAAACTGCTTTGAACCACTTTCTTTCTTGGGATATACACTTTTATAGGGCCTCTCACATTCCCAAAGATTCACCTTCCAAATTTCTTTAGTCGTTCATTATCAAAACCTGCCCTCATACACTTCACTAAGGCTTTCCATTATCTATGCGTCTCTAACAACTGGCCTCATTAACTGAAAGAAGCTTCAGTTATTTATTTACACTTTACAGGCACATGATCTACCCAAAGACCAATGCAAATGAAGAAGTGGTACTTACCCACGCTCAAGCTCCTTCCGGTTGCGCTCTCTCTCCTTTAAGAGATCTTCGTTCTGCTCTCCTAGTAGGCCTCTCTGATGTTCTAACTCAGTGTTTACAGCCTTCAGCCTCTCTAGCTCAAGCTGAGTAGTATCTGCTAGCTGTACAAGGTTCTGCAATGAGGACTCCAGCGTTTCCTTCTCCCTGTAAAAAACAAAGGCTCATCGGGCCTGGAGCATGTGGGCATGGACAAGATGCAAGTATGAGGTGTTTAAATTATGGAAACAGACTTGAGACAATGTGCAACACCTTTTGTAGAGGACAGGGGGTGGGAGCGTCTGAGTTACACTATTTATTGATACAGGGAGTTTCCCATTATTTTCAGATGTCTGAACACCCAACCTTTTAGTGACGACAGGGACACCAATTAAATCCACTGCACATATTTGTTACTTATCAGTGGAGAACAGTGCAGTCCCTTAAACAGGGCTATTTAGCCTAGGCCTGTGCACAAAGTGTGAGCCAACATGATTAATAAGACTACCAATTGCAGCCATTCCCAAAGTGAGGATAGTGGATTTTTGGGATGTGCACGTTCATGCCTGAGTGTGTTCAACTCCACCATGTGCTTTTGGTCCATTTTTATCCATCTGCACCACAGGTACCAATCTACACCACATTCAAGTAATGATCTCCCAGTCAGCACAGCCGTCTCAGAAGAGGATGGTACAGCTGGTGGCAAATGGGGACCACCTACGAACACATTTTCAATCGCATGTCTCACTAGCCACCAAGGCTCCCAAGTAGAAATTTGGGCTGTATATTTTTCAAAGCAATAAATTTAAAAAAAAATAGATCTTTGCTTTTACACTGCATAAGGGAGGAAGTACGAGCATATTTCTGACACAGACATACACAGACATCAAAGTTCCAGCATATTTCTGACAGTGACATACACAGCCATCAATCAATACCTTAATATGGCAGTCACTATACTGGAACTGCCAGTGATTTTTGCTGCAACAAGCCAGATATGAAAACGGCAAATCCATTGATACATTCCATTTGCGCCCAAGTATAATTGTGCAACAAGAAGAGTGAATGAAGAAATACCTAAATTGATGTCAGCTACTGCTGATTGTTCAGGACCAAATACTATACCATCATTTTCTACCCACTCTGCCACTCTAAATTGAACTAGCCATATGTATATAAGCCTTGGCACTGCCCCAGCAGGAACAGTCCAGTCTGAACTGTCAGAACAGTTAAACCCCCCCCACCAAGACAGAGCCACAAGTGTCCCCACATCGGTTGCAGTCTACCTGCTAACAATAAGCAACAATACTCTACACAAGGGCTGACAGGGAGAAAAACACAGATTGAGTGAGAAGGCTGACGTCCCAATGTGAAGTTAAATAGGGTTTTCAATGATGCACAATTTTGACCAAGAGAAGACCAAAGCCAAAACAATTGTTGTGCAAACAGGCATGAACTCCTCTTTGAGCTGTCACACAGCTGAGAAGCTAAAGCTGATAAACTTTGCACTCAACTTCTGAATGGACACTGTGAAAGGCATTTTGGTGAGCTTTTTAACCGTTGTGCATAGGCTAGGGGTTTAGATCAAGAAAGCAACGCTTCACTTAAACAGGAGCCACAGCTGGTGGTATGACTTCACTGATTCATTCTGTTGAAGGTCAGGAACAGGTATAGAGTGAACTACAAAAACTAAGCTACGTCAGTGAATAGCTCAACATTCTAATCTTCTAAACTGTAGTCAAAACAAAAGTCAACTAACCTATCAAGAGTGCATTTTGTATAAATGCACCTTTCTAACTGAGTAATCAAGTGCAAAATGTTCCTGGCCCCACCAAATACAACATCATAGCAGACCTTAATGAACCACAGTTATTTTCCCATGCTGGACTTGAACACTTTCTACCATCAGATGGACATATCCAAGGAGCCGTGGCAACTATCATCTCCACGGAAGATGGACTCAATCAGTATGAATGACTAACTTTGGTACCCCTTTCATAATGCCATCTTGAAAATTCTAGTTGACCTTCCTGGTGCTCTTACCATCAACAAAATCCTCATTTTCACCAAGACGCAATGATGCATTATGTATGCCTGCTTAAGTGCACTGAAAGAATGTAATAGAGACTGACCCTTGTTAAATACATGTCTGAGTTCCTAAAGCCAGTTTTCAAGCTCTTTGATTAGGCCATCTCATCCGTAAAAATAAAAACTGATCCCTTGGAAGTTTAGGATATGAAGTAAACTGGGGAAGCCACAGAAGACTTCAAATCGTCACTGACTGGTGTCAGTTTATACATGGTAACTTTAACAGAATTGTTGCATGCACCTGTAAAAGAATAGAGTAATTGGTTGTGGGGTGAGAGACAAAAAAGGTGTTTGGATGAAGAAAAATGTACAGTTGGCTGAGACAGGCCTGCACAGGCACACATTTACCCTTTAAAGATAGAAGGAGACCCTGTGGATTTTCAACCATCCTACTATAGCCACATAGGGTGGGGTATTTCTCTTCCTTAGCCTAAACTAGCTTCATATAGATAGACTTCGATCTTCACCTATCAGTGTTTCTCGTAGATAAAATGTGAAGCAATTCAATCTATGGACGTAATGAAAAACAAAGGGAACATCTTGTATTGCTGATCGATGTACCCCAGTAAATACCTGCCTATACGGAAGACAGTGATTTGTTAATTAAAAAACTAACAAACTCGTAGAGATAGAAGAGAGTCTGTTATCTAATGGTTAGAAAAGACATTTTGCATTCACATGGGATGGTGTCAGCTGAGGTGAGAAGGGAACAATTTCACTCTATTTGATTAACAGACTTGTGGCCTTAGATGCATCATCTTGTCCCCCCATGGCTTCCACATACCAATAAAATAACCCATGGTTCTGTAATACAACAACAGGATCACCACATGCTGCCAAACTGATCTTCTCAATAAATAGGTACTGTCTGTATTGGAAACATCTGTGTCTGAGATCATTGTAACAAAGCTGGTGATGTCACGATCTGAATGCTTCTTACCGCGATTGTTTGTTAATCTCGAGGCACCACCTGGTCTCTTGCTGGTTCTGGACTGACCAAGGTAAGAGCAACCCTTTCCAGTAGCCACGGTGCTGCTGATAGAGTAACACCAAGCAGACAGTGACCTCCAGAAGGAGTCCCAGAGGAAAAAACCTCAGAAGGAAGGAACTCCTGGAAAGGAGGTAAGAAAAAAGAGAAGCGTGATATAAACTGGAAACAGCAATACTGCAGCCAAGAATAAACAGGAGAAGTCCAAAAATCACCGGAAACAGGAGCGAGGAGCACCACGAGAACAGAAGTGTTTGCAACGCAAGGAACAGAAGACCAATTGTGCTTATATACTGGAAAACAGGAAGTGACACGCAGGAAGTTCCAAAGACACCATCTTGAATTGGGAAAAGCCACATTTAAGTGAATGGAAAAATAGCCATGGTGTAAAAAAGGAAGCAAGGCATGCAAGGAAGGAAACACATACTCCTGGGACGAAGAAAAGATGGCTAAGGGGAAAACCATAAAGAAAGAGAAAAACAAGAAAAAAGATAAAAGGCAGAAAGAATAGGTAAGAGAGATTATAAGGGCGAAAAGCAGGCCCAGCGCAAAGCAGCACCCAAAGAAAGATTGACTGGTCACGCTGTGGACCGAAAAATAGGTAGCGGCCCCAAATGCGGCTCAAAACGTGGCCTGCGGCGGAAACGGCTTTCTGGATGTTCCAGCTGTTATGCCATCAAACCCTGTGGTTGAATACCCTCAAAAAAGCATAAACAGGAATACATATTATCTTGGAATGTGGCAGGCATTAAGAGATCAGCAGTGAGAAATCCTTGTTTGAAACCACAACATCTCGTCAGTAGGAAACGTGGCATGTTTTGAAACTATTAATTAATAGAGTGATTGCTGTACCAGCAGTACAGATTAAGATAAATGGACCGGAGGGTAGGTTAACAATTTTGTTATCTATCCTGGTGAATGTTAAGGTACTGCTGAAGCACAGCCTAGATGTGCAGCACATAGAATTTTAGACCAATGCAGGGTTAAAGTGGGGCCTTCATTTAGTGCATTTTCATGTCCTTGCCCACAAATAAGAAAGATCCTACTAGTAAAACATAAAAAAAACCTGACAACTTTGCAACATGATTCAGGTGGGCCTCAAGAGGTTGATTGCCTTTTTACTGCAGGTGACTTTATTGTCCACCTTTAACCTCTACCCTGTCTACTTGCGGAAACATGGCCCAAGGGCACAGTTTATAACATTCCTTTATAACAAGAAGTAGACCCTAATAGAAATTCTGTGGCAAGGAAAATCTTAATTCAGTTAATAGCCCTCTTTCAACTCTGTGCTTGCAATTGACTAAGGAAATCAGAAAATCCAGCAATGTCAACATTTAGGTGTGCAAGTAGTAGAATGCTGGATTACATTTTATTTAACATGGCTATCTGGGCATTGGTAGATGATAGATGTGTTGAGACACGATTAGAAATTAATGAAGATGTGTTAGTTCTTCGTTTTTTTATTCTCAGCAAATGAAGGCATATTTACAGGGATGAGAAAAAATGGGATGAACGAGGTGCCATCCAACAGTTGCAAGATGTTAAAATGGCCTACTCTGGAGATTTACAATATTTACCTGAAAAATTAGGCAAGGTGTTTGGGCATTTAAAACAAGTTTTGGAAAAAGATAGACTCCCCCTCAAGAAATTCTAAGATTACATGATCATATTCGGAGAAGATTTGACTAAATGCACTAAGCCAATATGATCTACCAGGATCCATTGCGGTAAGCAGCACAGATATGACAAGGAATGCAGGACAACAAAGTAGATGTTGCTGACGACCATCAAGGAGAGTAGGAATGATCAGACTGAGATGGTCGCAAAGAGTTGAGATTAAGTTGGTGGCGAAAAAGAAAGATGAGGTAGTGGAAACAAACTGGGATCTACTAATGGCGGCTACAAGAAACAAAGACCAGAAAAGATTCTGGGACATACTGATTGATGGTTCTGCTGAAGCAGAGAGAAACTTGAACGCCACCCTAGATAGAAGCCAATGGTTTAACTACTTTTCAAAGCTCTGAAGTCCCAGCCTGGGCAACTGTCTGCTTTTGGAGGAGGAAAGCTGAAGGTTTATTGAAGGACAAGCGATAAGGGCCAGCCCATTCTCTCTTAGTGAATAGTTTTGTAGCACTAGAAGCTCAGTCTAACAATAAGATACCACAAGAAGACAAACTGATAGGTGGCACTGGCAGAAAGTTCATTTGGTCCAAGTGAAAATCATCACACTGGTGAAAAGCTTTGTCAACCATTTGAAGCATGCCTCACACCACTATCCACATAAAGCAAGTGTTGTTGTACCGCTGCAGAGGCCAACGGATCACTCGCTATTGTCTACAGATTTTGCATCAGGCAGGAATTCAAGTGCAGAGAGTCCCATGGCAGTAAAGCAGGCCATTGCATTCCCTAACTAGATTTACGTCTCAGCAGTTTGTCCCCCAGTGTGATCCTCTTCGGCACTCTCCTCCATGTGCAGGAGACACTTGTCATGGCCTCATTCCTGTTCATATCCTTCCCAGGATCCTACTGTGAGGAATTTTTGGAAGGCTATGTAGGTTCCCAGCTCAAGATTGCTGCCACTTTTGGTTTGTATAGGCCTTTCCCCAAAGAATTATGGAGAAACCACATGGTTAATATTAACTTCCTGTCTTTGGCCTATAGAAGGGGAGAAACTTTACTACTCTACTACTCTTTGCGTCCCAATGCTTTGAGTAGTTGATTTATCATGCTCCCCACTCATGGATCAGCCCTGGTGTTTTTCTCTTGTATTTGTGCCAGTTATTTTTTCACCTCTTTTCTCTGTTCTTCAGCCGTCTTCTTGGTGTATCAGTGTCTTCTCTTACACCTGCCTCATAGTACTTCCCAGAAGCTTGAGAGCTTGACTTCTAGTCCTATTCAGCATAGCATCCTGCTAGTCTTGATCTTTGTGAAGCCATTCATGAATTACGGAGACCATTTCATCAGACCAAAGGTGTTTTTTTTGCTCACTAGATTTTCTCTCATAGAAGCTCCTGCCAGAAGGCACTAACTGCTAGGTTCTCTCTGTGTCAGCGGTACCGTGGCTACTGAAAGGGGTCACCCTTACCTCTGGCAGGCCAAATGTGTGAAGATCAAACAGCCCAGATTCAGAAGCAATCTAAGAGATCCACATAAGCATAGTCTGAGTGACACCTTGGTAAAGACAACTCCCAACAACAGCAGAATCATCATGAAGCATGTGACGGCATTCAAGAAGTTCAGAGGTGAGGAACTTTCTGAAGGACATCAGTTATAACAATCTGAAGACTTGTTTGACCCAGATGTAAGAAAAAGGAGGTAGGAAAAAAAACAGACACAGAAGGCTCCCAAAATGCTAAACCAGGAAACGTAAGCTTAGATCATCAGCATGTACCCCCTTCTGATGGCTCACTCCTACAAGATAATGCAGCTCAGCTACTCACCGCTCTGCCTCACAAAAATATGGAAAAGTACAAAAGGACAACAACTGTCTTTATCTCTAGTAGACTGTGAGACTATGTGGCAATATTCTCACAATAACAATATGCCAATTGGTGAAGATTTTAGTTGTCCCAGTAGGAACATTTGTATCAATAAAGAGCAGTGCGGTCACATTCAGAATTGTTAGTACACTTTCATTATCAGAGAGAGCACCCACCTGTTGCAACAAAGCTGAATTAGTAAAACACTGCAGAACTTGGGCAGTCATTCCAACACCGAGCATAACATGTGTGCCAAATCACTGCTTCAGCGTTCAAAGCAATCCTGTTAACAGTAGTGCCTCATAATGCTCAAATGCTGGCGGAAAGTGAAGTTGTGATCAGCACGGCTGTGCCGAACTCACAGACGCCGTTGCTGACCACTAAAACAGCTGCAAACCCATCCCTGATCCCCACGAGGGCAGCAGTCTCCTGGCAGTCAGACAGCCAGGATCATAATCTGGCTACCGGACCACCTGGAATGCAATGGTCCGACCGCCACCACAAGTTTGGAGGTCCAAGGACCGCCAAATTCTTAATCAGGCCCTTAATCTTCCTTCTCAAGAAATGGTTTATCAGGACATATAGCTTCCAAGATGTACAAATTACTCAACTCCCAAAGTACAAATCCCCATCCCACAAGTGAGAAAAACAATTTAGCAATATAGGTAGAGACCACTCCCTCTACCCGTACCTGAAGGGTCTTGGACTAACAAATACCAAAAACCTTCCAGAATAATATTGATTTCTCCCCCACTCAATCAGTTTTACATTATGCTACATCTGTCATACTGGATACCAAACAGACCTTTAATACAAACACAAAAAAACGGAGCCAAACTCGTGCTGGAATTGCACAGTACTGAGAGAAGAATGCCAAACACTTATCTAATATTTTCGAAATGCACATAGATCTGTATGTCTCCACAGTGATACTGGGCCCCCTTGCGTTCTAACATTTCTCTAGCTCAATTCATCTGACAATCCCCTACTTGATCTTCTGCTAACAATTGCCAGTGAAATTCATTTGTTCAAAGTTCTCACAATTCCTATCGGTTTAGTTTAGTGCGATTACACTCACTGAAATCTCTGGTTAGTTTAGTGTTGTCTCTTTTGCACCTTACTTTGCTCCTATGTTCCGTTATCCATGTACACACCTTACACGTTGTCATTCCCACGACATTACTAGAGATGCAGTTCAGCCAGCCTGCTTAGCTCCCAAGTGGTAGCCAGTCCTAAGACTAAGGTTTTCCATGTTTTTGTAAATTGGCACACTTCCCAGATACCACATGGTTGATAGCCCCTAGGGGTAGGCGTGTTCTCTAATGTCATCTGTGAATCAGATGTAAATTTTTTGGGACATTTGTGTACTAATATGTCCCTAAGTTTCCAACTTCTCCTGAATGAAAATAGAGGTCTTTCGATCTTAAGGTTTCCAGAGTTCAAAATGCTCCATTGGCTTTTCACTAATTTAGTAATCATATTTGAACTCGGGGAAAATGTTGTCACACATAATGGTCAGGCTGTCCATGCCCATGCTTTTTGCTATGTGCCTAGAAGAGTCTCATGAATGTTGTTTCTTGGTTTCTATTTGCACTCTGAAGGTCTAAGAAAGGGATTTCAGTTCTATAATCAGAGTCATCAGAAACCTGAGAAAAAGGTTGAGGCTATTGACTCACGTTAGATTCAATTGCCTCCTACTTTGTACCCCTCCAAATGCCCAAAACATAATCAATATACATTTTTCAAAGCCTCACTGTGTCAAGAAATGGGTTATCTTCATTGTAGACATATTCAATTTTAAAATTGTTCACATAAGCACAGGGCAGGAGCACAGCTACTGCCCTTAGAGATGCAGTGAGTCTGTAGACAGAAGGTTCCCTCATATTCGAAAACATCGCTAGTTAGCACCAAATGCGCACAATCAAGAATTAATTCTACTGGATGTCAAGAGCTGGTCCATCTCCCTGAGGGTAGCTTCTTGCGGAATGTTTTTGTATAATGATTATACATCTAGTGTAAGGAGGAGTTCTCTGTTTGTATCAAAAGGCATATCTTTCAGTTTGTTAAAATTATTCTTTGTATCTTTTAAGTACGATGGCATTGGATTCGCTAGCGGTTCTGGAAAAATCAAAAAAATGTGAGATTGATTCTAGCACAGCCCCTATACCTGACACTATTAAGCAGCCCAGTGGCGGATGAATATTTTATGGACTTTAGGGAGGATACAGAAATACAGCGTCACAGGTTCTTTTTCTAAGAGGAAGTCAGCCTCTTTTTCGCTAAATTAACCATTTTACAAACCTCTTGACCAAAAAGGTAATCTTCTCTCTTATTTCTGGTGTGGAGTCTCTGTTCAATTTCTTATAATGCAGTTTGTTTCCCAATAGGCATTCTGTTTGGTACATTTCCCTAGGAAGTATCTCAGTACCTCCCTCCTTCTCTGCTGGTTTTATGATGAGAGTTGTCTTTTTTCAGGGATGTAATAGCCTCTTTTTCTAGTCTGCTGAAGTTTTAGAAAGTGCTCTGACTCTCCTTGTTCAGGGAGACTAGCCTAAGACTAACCATCTTTTCAAAGGCTTCCACCTAAGGCAGTAGCTGATGGATCATGGGGATGAACTTGGACTTCTTGTGAAGGCCTCTGTTGGTATAATTTTTACTATCTCTCATGTCATCATCTTTGGAAGAGAAGTAGACCTGTAGTCTATTTTTTCTAAAGAAAGTCTGCCATTTTAATCCTTTGTCTAAACAGGTCATCCCTAGGAGTGGGGACGAACCCCAAATCCATAATAACTTTCTTCTGGGTATCAGTGAGGGTCTTCATACTCAGATTAATTATGTTGTTTCTTATGTTTTACTTGTCCTTGGTTGGGCCCTCATAGGAATTGTTTTCCTCAACTCTGATTGTGACTCTCTCAATGACACCTTGCCATCTGTTTCTCCCTCTGCCCCTTCCTCTGATTCTGTCTAAAAAAGGAGGTGGTGTCTGTTGCCAATGAAACCCTTGTTGGGATTGATATTGTGGTGGGACAAAGGGGGCCCAGCCCTATTGTGGTGCACGAAATGTGTTGGAGTTGTTGGTCTCTTACCAGGAAGGGGGGCTGTATCCAACATTCCCCCATAACGTCCAGGTCTCTTGGTGTCAACCGATCTGTTGGTGTCTGACTGATATTACACAGAAGTCTTAAACGTCCATTACTACATCATTCACATAGTCAAGACTGCTTCATATGAATCATTGTCGGTGGTTTGCCATGTGCCACAATTGTTTGTTGGAGCTGCACTATCACCATATTCAATTGTCTGACTCTCCCGTACATGCAGTACCTATTGTGGCTTCTACATGGTCGCCTAAAAAAACAAATCTGATGCCTTATTTGTCTCCATCATCTTCAGCTTCAACCGTAATTCATTTTTTGCATCTCCAACATTTACAGTGATGACTTTGAAGCAACCAACTCCTGTATCTATAGCTTCTTTAAAAGTTAGTGTGTTTTGTGTTCCATTATTGCCTCCAGTATTGGATTCTGTAGTAGGTGTTTCGGTTTTAGAAGTCCCACCTATGAAAATGAACTCAGTTAACCAAGAGAAGAGCGATTAGTTTATGCTTAAAGCAGTTGCCCTAATTAATCATTTATCAACGCGCGTTGAAATATATTCATGTTTAATCAGCTTATTCCATAAATATACATATTCATATCACTCCAGGAATGTTGTATGTCATGCCTTACTTCTGCCTCTGAGCCGCCCTGATAAAATAGATCTGCTTAACCGCTCAGTGTTGTTCAAGCTTCACATACAGATTAACTTGTATAACCGCTACATGGTATTTCATGTATGCGTGTTTGCAGTATAGTAACACATTTGTATTCTCTAACAGTGTATTTCTTACTCATATAGTATATATTCATTAACAGTGACTTTACAGAAAATCACAGGGAAATCGAATGACTGCGCAGTGGAATTCACACATTTATAGTTCCCACCATACATCACAGTGCCCAAGGTAATAATTCCTAAGAATGGTTATATAATACAATGGTTGTGTGAGACTCTTACGGAGCGAGGAGCATTCCAGAAGGAGCATCGTGCCAAACCCGCACTTTCCTGCTTGCTATCTAGCCCTTCTGAGAGCATTGACAAAAAGCAGTTGACCTTGCAGATGGGCATAGTGACAAACTGGACGTTAACAAACAATAAGTAGGTATTCGTGCATGCATTAGAAAACTATGTTTTGGCAAGAAAGTCGTGTTTAATGAAATTTAGATAGGACCAGGGAAGTAAAAATTTAATTAACGTTTGGCATCCATTATGTTCCCAGTTTTATATTATTTACCTGTATTGCTCTAATTTTGCTCTCGATAGTGCATATTAACTGCAATTACACTTTTGCTTGTGTTTTGCACTAAAACAAATATTTGACACATTAATAAAGCATTTTTAATTAACTGTGGATTTTTTGTGTGTGCATCCTTAGGGGAAAAATGCTGCAGCACCATATTAAAATAAAATTTACCCCTGACAGTCTAAGACATGGTTTGGTAGCTGTCCAATAGCCATTATCTCCAGGTAGACTGTGAGACATGCTGTCCCACAGCCTGCCTGTTTCTCCTGAGCAAGCTGGTAAGTTTGTAAAAACCGGTGCTTGCCCGAGAACAGAATCTGCCGTACCGTGATTACTAGGGGCCTTTTAAAGATGCATCAAGTTGAGATTGATAACGGACCAGGGTCATATAATGGCAGTGATGCTTTTGGATATCTGCAGCTTTTTTGGTGGAGGTAATCACAAGATCCACATTAAAACACTAAAGGAAAGGGGTATATATGAAACAGTGTCAGAATGATTTACTTCTTTTCGCCACTTTTGGACGCAAATGATCAAGATATTTTTCTTCTTCAAGAAGACTCTGCAGTAAGATCTGGAGTGACCGAGGTCCTCCTTATTGCCACTTCCTATCAATGTATATATTTTTATTTTGGTTACATTATTTTCTGTTTTTTTGGTAGCAAAGCTCATATGCAGATTGCATTCAGGTCATGTAATCTAGATCAACACTTAGAATCAGTACTACTATACCTTCATGATTAACTGAAGGGAGTTCAGTGCTGGTGGGCTTCAACTGTCTTATAACATAGTGCTGATAAAAGACAAACTTGGGTAAGTATTCCCGACCACTGGTAAACAGGGAAACAGGATGTTAGCCAATCACAATAGGAGCCCCCTCCTGCTCAACACCCTTTACATTTTGGAAAAAATGACCCCACTGATCTAGACAGAGCATCTAGGAGTACTGGCAGGTCAGTGAGCAAATCTAATACGGTGGTAGAAGACAACCCCTAAAGCGTCTATGAGATATTAGATGAAAAAATTAAGTGAGAGCTGGTGTCACAGTGCTACTTATCAGACAAGGTGCTCTGTCAAGATGAATATGTTATAATTCAGACAGTTACAACTTACTAGACCCGATACAGCTGCTATTGTCTTTTGAGGTGGACAAAAAACAGCAGGGCACTGTGATTTTGTGGCGAAAAAGTGAATAAGTAATAAAAATAAAAATTGGCCAAACCAATAGATCTGACTTGCATTTTCAATTACAAGTCAGACATATCAGCTTTACCAATGCTTGTTTTATTATGGATAGCCACAACACTTTCAGCATAATTCGGAAATTATAACACTTACACATAACTATTTTGGTGCATAATTCTCAGTTTTTACTGAGTAGGTGCCCACAAGTCTCTATTCTGCTTCAGTGCGACCTTGCCTTGTCCTGGCTCGTGTTGGTGTCTATTTCCTAATGTTATTCATGTTAGCTGCTTGTACCTGCTTGCCCAACTCTGTGCCTGCTCCTTCTGGTTTGTGCCCTCTTTCCATCTGACCCCCATCTCTGTTTAAATCCTCCTTTTATTATCCTTTGTTCCTCTTAACTGCCCCTTTTGCATCTATTGCTCATCTTACTGCTCTTTTGCATCTTGGTCTCCAATGGCAACTTTTTACCAAATATAAAAGAGAGGGTGAGTAAAAAGTAATAGTATGCATGACACACAGCACAATTTCACATGAATTATTAATAAGAGGATTTCCACATATTTTGATATCAATTAGGGCTATGGAGGAACATTTGGCATGGTTCCCACTGTCTGTCACAGGGATGTATGTATATCACCAACAATGAGATTAGTATTGTAATTAATAAGCTGTATACTGACAAATTAATTATGGGCATATTGTTGTAGGAGGTCCTGAAGAAATCCAGGGGCACTGCCCGGATGAAACACATGTTGACGGACAAGCAAGTGAAAAATTTTGAATGAAACAATTTTGGATATTGTATATGAGAATCTGTTCGGATTACCAAGTGGAACTTGAAATGATTTGAAATTCTTGGATCAGAGATTGTTTCAATTGGGACTTTATTTACACCGTATATATATATATGGATCTTTGGACTGTTAAATTTCATTTGGAATAAACTGTGCTTCTGAACTCAAGAAAGGACATTATTTTGGATTCAATACTATTTGTAAATTATTAATTGGTGATTGATGTACTGTTTCACTGTAATTTATACATGTGTGCAATTATCTACTGTTAACTTTTTACCAAACTTGCTTGTCCGATTGAGTTTTCCTGCCTTGCTGCTCCTGCCAGCCTTTCTCCCCCCCCCCCCACAGCCGGACTTTCCCACTCCTGCTGAGCCCACCATGCACACTTCTTCTCTCTAAGGCCCTACTTAATGGAGCCCACAGCATCTGAAACCTGGTCAAAAGCGTCCCGCAGCTACTTTGCCACAAACTCCAACTCCTCAAACCTGGACGCTGCCACCAACACTGCTGCTGAGTCCTACCTCAGTCAACAGTGGGTCCAATTGCCTGCCCGCATTGCCACTTTATCTTCCTCCACACATGGCCAACCCGCGGATGCAAAGTAGCCCTGCTCTATGCAAGGGGACTCAATATCCAAACATTATTGAAGTGATCTGTGGTCCTGTGGAGATGATGTACGTTTGGGCACGGCAGATGCACAGGCAGTCTAAGGCGGCAGAGGATGCCTGGGGAGGCCACTCTGAGAGTTGCAGCCTAAACACACAAGGGGAAAGCGGGGGTCAGATAGTTGAGGGTGCCACCTTCATCGACTGCACAGACACCATGGCCTGGGACCCGCTATGGCGCTGGCTGAACGCCAGAGGAACAAATCAGCCCACCTCGGCTAGCACCTGCAGTGGCTACATACCAGTATCTCCCCAGTGAATTTCACGAACGCAGAGAGGTGGGGGAACTGAGGCGTGCTTTTGTGGCCTGCCACAGAGAAGTGATTGCCCTTAAAGCACCGCAGGACGTGCCATGCCGAGACTGCAGGTGTCCATATCACTGCTAAAAACCCTGGCCGGAGGAAGAATCAGTGGATCCTCTCCTTGTGAAGTAGGTGCCTGTTTGCTTGTGGGAGCAGCGTGGGAGGGGCCTCTGTCCCGCATGCCGCTACCTGAACTGGATCTGCCCCTTCACATCTACAGGCTCATATGGGGCTGCGACACCTGAGGGAGCGGCAAATGCCGTAGACCATCGGCGCCAAGACTGCACCCTTGCAAAGCCTCCTACACCGAGGTTGGGGGAAGGGAGAGTGATCACTGCAGGCACGGGCTAAATGGTGCCTTAGAGGGGTGCCTAACATGTAACTACGCATACCCCAGAAATCTTGAGACCCCCCTCAGGCCTTCCTCTCCAGACCAAGACCCAGAGCAACAGTGTTGAGCTTTTGCTGTATCATAAAAAGGGGAGTCCTTGCCCATATATCAGGTCTAGCTACTGGCTGCGACACAGAGGCCCCCACCCAGGGGAACTCCCCAACACTGGCCTTTGAGTAAAGCCAGAGGACATTTTGAACTGTATACAAGTACACTGTGAGGCTAACACCCCACTAGACTGCAGAGGAAACTGGATTGCTTGTGGTCTTAGAGCCCTACAATTTTGGGGTGTCGAGACACAGACAGGTCCCGTCTTGGCAGACATCTGCCATGCTTCAACAGAGACATCTCACAATATAACTGTGCATACCTGCCTGCCAACAGGGGGGTGCACCCAACCCCTGGGAATCTAGGGTGCATGGGACTGAATTCCCCCCCCCCCCCCCACTCATCAGCAGCGGACTCGCCCTCTGGTCAGAGCATGCCGACCTTCACCTGGTTTCTCGGAGGAGACCGAGGGGCCTGGCAGGTCCAGCATGGTAATAAATAATTACATGGGTATGGATATGTTTTAAAATACTAACTAATATCTTTTGAATTACAGTTGGCCATATCTTCTTCTATAACGTATTTACACGTACAATATACTGAGCTATTATACTGTGCAAATGATGGAAACTAGTCATTTCAAATAATGTCTCTTTGGGCATTGTTATGGGATTTTATAAAAAATGTACAGCTTTCTGGCACCACCCATCGGATTGACATCTGTTGCCACCAAAAACTAGAAGTAGGTTGAAAGGTCTGAGAAGCTGTTTTTTTAGCACAGCAAACCTTTTATTGATTTCATTTTTAGGAAAAAACAAACTTTCTTGCACAGCATATTTCCCCCCCCCCCCCCATTCCTGCCCTCCACCCCCAACAAAAATAGATATTTTCTCTGTCCCTTACAGGGTAATCCACAAACCTTAGGTACCATTAGTATCCCCATGATGTTGGGGAAAAATAGCGCACATTTGATGAGGATACTTTATGTTGGAAAAAAAGTTTCCCCAAATAGCCAAAAAAAAGGACTCAGCAGAGCAGAAAAGCCTTACCAGTTAACAGGTTAAAGGACTTTGATAAATGACACTTACATTTGCTACATCACAATCTCAAACATTAAAGTGAAGCCCTTGTGACATTACAGAACGACAAAAGTATTGTGATTTGAGGTGCAGATAAAAGTGGTGGTGTGATCATTACCAATTATGATGATTACAATGAGTAATCCTGTAAACAACTGAAAGACACCTTATGTTATAAAAGAGCTTCATTGAATGATGAAAAACATGTGAACTCAAATTACATGCTATGCCAATGATTAGGGAGAGATTAGAATATCAACCATATTAAGGTACCAGTCAAATATTTAATGCCAGAAATGTATAAAACACTAGAGCAACGACCTGGGAGACTAATTGTCTCCAGAAATATTTACCTAACTGACAGGCTAGGTAAATATTTCCTGAGACTATTAGTCTTAGAATTAGTGTTGCTCTGCTGGAGTGATGGTGCTCGACCTGGCTTAATAAGGAAGCCGTCTTCAATCACCTGATTATTAAGGACTGTCTCGCTAGTAATCTTGCCTGCTCAGTCCCGTGGTTGAAATACATTAGGGCTCTCTGACTGATGTGGGTTGCCCGCATTTGTTTGAGAATCCGCATCTTATTACTAAAAAAAGATAAATCGTGGGTTTGTTTTCACTTTCTTGAGCTCAGACAGGCGGCCCAAGAGACAAACGAAGTGGGCAAGAAACTGTTAAGGATTATTGTATGGCTCAAATATCCGCAGGCCCAGCCCCTTATTTATTGTTTGTCCATAACGTATTTGAGCGAATGCTCTTAACTGGCTTAAGATTGGGGTCCCTTCGTTGGATGCTGTCCTTTGCTCAAGGACAGCTTTCCTCTCGTGTTATTTGCACCTGCCCCTGTGATGAGCACTCCCGACAAATGCTGTTGCATGTTTTTTTGTAAGCATTATGAGCCCTTTAGAAAATTGTAGTTGGTACCGCTGTTATGCAAACAAACCTTCACTATTTGTAGGGTCGACTTGCTCTTCCTTTGCCAGTTAAATGATTGTGATGGATACAGCTCAGTAGGCCAATTCCCAAAAGGAGCGGTGGCCTGGCATAAGAAGTTGCTGTTTTAATAACAAAATTAGATGATTTGTTTTTAAGGACGGGGCTTTGGTCGTATTTTATGATAAGGTTTTGTATATTTGATATGTTTTTAAACTTTGTATTGTATGTGACTCTTTTATAATCTATTTATTTGATCAAATAAAGACTATTCAACAACTGACAGACTATCTGAATTAGTTGATGCATTTCTTGACTCACTAGTTAAGATTCTCCCATCATATATCTAGGAAACCACTGATTTATTTAAAGCATTTTATGACATTACATGGGAGAAAGATCATGCTACTAGTGACAGTGGATGTAAAATCTTTTAACACTTGTATATCACAGACGAGACGGCCTATTGCATGCAAAAAATCTCATTTCAAGACTATCAATTTTTTTTATTTTATAGGAAATAAGAGGTACAGTAATGAGTTTTAGATTGCATCTCTTTATAGCTTTTTTTTTTTTTTTTGTGAGGGACTGAAACTTGAGACTGGGCTTGTAAGAATTTGAGAAAGATATAATGCTTTGGTTGTAGTTTATAGATGTCTAAGTTATGGAAGGCTAACACAACCTGATGAAATTCCATAGCAGATGTAATGAAGATGATGTGAACACAAAATTGACACATTAATTTACTTCCACAAATATCTGTTTTCCTGGATTGTGAAATGTACATACTTATGACACACAGTGAAGTATACAGAATACACACCTCTGTAAATAGTATTATACATGCTCCCTCTGCTCACCATAAACATCCAATTAACAATATTCCTTAAGGTGATTTTTGTAATGTAAAAGCTGGTATGATCACAAAACATTTTCTTGAGAGAGGATATGATCAGAAGGTCATTCCAAGAAACTGACCAAAGCTTCTACTGCTTACGGACATGATCTGATATACAAATCAAATTAATCCAAAGAATAATATATCTTATCACTAACTATAATTTAGAGAGCTCACGCATGTATCAGATACTAAAGAGGCATTGGCATATTTTATTTTTAGAAGCTGATGATGCTTAATACATTTCTCAAAATTCATCCATCGCTTTGCCTTTGAAGAGGGAGAACTTTAAAGGACATTCCTAACTGATACAAACAAATACACATAAGGCAAAACAAGTACCATAGCTGACATACATGCAGTAAACTATATATGTTGCCCATATGCTAACACCAAGAACAAAACTTTATTGCTCCCAGTAAAACCACAAAATAACAATAGAAGAGTTTCTAAATTGCAGTTCTACCCTTTGTGTTTTTAAGATCGTTTAATCTTGCTGCTAAATTTACTTTTGATCAACAATAAGACTAGTGAAAGGAAGATGCAAGAAGCATTTTAGGGCTTTCAAAACACTTGACATAAAATAAACTATGTTTCTGTACATACATGGAACGAATAGCAAATATAAAATGGAAGAAATAGGATACTTGGATATCTGTCACCTAAAAAACCAGAACAGCTGAAAACAGAAAGCAACTTTTGAAAGAGAAAGATGTTGTATACATACATTAGGGTTTACAAATTATGGTTTTAATCTTGAAGCGAATTTCCTGTTGTACTAATCCCAAGTATAATTAACTGAACCTTGTATTAACTATTACATCAGTCGGATTGACACACCTTTCATCTTAAATGCTCTCTGTGATGATATATAAGCTGCATAACTATTATCCTCAATACACTTTTCTTCAGAGAAGAACAGCACAAATCTCTATTTAATGACTAATAATTGACTTGAGCTACATATTAATTTTTATATCTATGATACATTTTAAGTAAATTTACAAAAAATTACTCATTCCAAATACTGGAACACCCAAAGTACACTTATGTATAAATTAAGAGCACAAATTAACTTATACTTGTTTTAGTCAACTTTTGAAAACCTCACTTTAAACTCCAATGTATACCTCTTTATTTCGATCATAACACTAACTAAAAATGTTAATCTATTTAGGTAAAATAGCCTATGTTTTACTGATGTCCCTGGCCCATCACCCTTTCTTGGGAGTCTTAACTGACAGTTCCAAATTTTACTTATTTTTTTTTTGTACCATATTACCATCAGGAATACAAATCTCTTTAAACATGACAGCATTGATCATCTCTATTTTTACCCTTCTTATTGGTCACTGGAATCAAACAATCTCCAATTTAACGTTGCAAATACTTCTTTCATTCAAGCAACTGTGACATATTGCCTCATTTCAGCCACTATTCTCGATGCAGACTCTTTATTTAGGTTCTGTTAGTCCACTGAAACTATTCAATACTTTTGTAGCTCAAATGAATGTGCAAAGTGTTTATAGATGTGAGATTCCTGTTTCAAACCTATCTATATAGTCATTAACACAAGTGAAGGTTGTATCCTCTTATATTTACTAGATCTCACATACTTATATTTTCCAATAATCTTTGATATAATTATTTACAAGTTACATTTGTAAATGTAAGCATTGTTTTTAATTGGCCAAATTCGCAAGTTTTAGAAGTTTGAATCTTAAGAAAAAAAGTTACCTACCTGTAACTGTAGTTCTCCAGTACTAGTATCTTTCATAAATTATCATGCTTGAATTATTCCCAGTCGTTGAAGTTAGAGTCCCACAGTACAACTAGAAAAGCAGTGTAATGTTAAACACAGCTTGGGAGGCCATAAAGCCTTCATGTTAGTGACCTTTTTGTAATTTTAGAAGAGACCAACCTACAACCAATCAAGTTGCAGCATCCTTTAGAACACTCTCCTCAGAGGCTTCTGTCTCATATTTTAGAGCACTAGTGTGAACATGTATTAGTATCAAAGTGAAGAAGCCTCTCAGAATAGAAGGGTGGGTCACATGCAAATCTATTAAAGATACCAATACTGGACAACTGCAGTTACAGTTAAGTAACTTATTTTCTTCTCCAGTATTGGATCTCTCGTAGACTCACATGCTTGAATTAGATTAAACAGCAGTTAAATAGCACATCATATATGAACACACACACACACAAAAAAAGCAAAGGTTACAGGGACAGTATAGGTAGGTTGACGTTTTAACGGTACAAAACCATGGAAATTCAACATTTATAATCATACCTAAATTTATACTTATGTTAAGAAACTAGTACTCATGGCCTAAAGTTACTTAATGACTTGAGTTATAGTTTCTTCAGGTAAGTATAACTATAACTGTGGAATTTCAATGGTTTTGTAAGGGTAAAATGTCAACCTAACTGTAACGTCCCTGTAACCGTTTTTTCCCCCAGTGAGTTTCTATTGTTGTTTTAACACAAAGCAATATCTAATTACCGCCCATTAATACAACCACTAACGCACACAGCTGCATCTGCAGCCTGACCCTGCACCGATCGCCCTTACATGCACCTAATCCCATACCACGCATTTGGCCATGTGCAGTGGGTATTGGTCAGTGAGTGAGTTTTTTTCCAGTTTTTTAAGGATCCGATGATCCTTCGTAAGTTTAAATTGGGGGTCACGCTGAGCACTGCAGCAAAGGATCTGCAGATAGCCCCCCCTTTTTATAAGCCCCTGCTTGACAAATCTCAATTTTTTTCACACAGCAGGTAACGTGAGCAGCAAACTAGTTTTGAAAATTTTGTGAAGGTTCATCAAACGGTGCCAAAGTTACAGGCAAAACAAAAATGATTTTCCTATGGAAAGTAGGGACTAACTATAACTTCCTACTAGCCCCAATAAGATATATATATATATATATATATATATATATATGTATATATACACACACACACACAAACACACACACATCTTTCCTCTCTGTACAAGCTTTATTCAGATTAAAATTTAACCATAAAAGCATACATAAATATAAATGATCTAATGACAGTAAACATGGCACCGCGATACAATTCATCACCCTCCGTTTTTTCTAAATCAAAAATCGCACTCCATGCTATTTCTTACCTCACTGACACCTTTAAAAAAAATAAGAACATACAAAACTACATCCCTCTTCAACTTCTGCAGGAATATAAGAGCTGGTCTAAGTTGTGCAAAATTAGCCCTTATCAAAATAGGCACAAGGTAAACCTTACGGGGCAGCTTGTAAAACAAGCAAAACATAATAAAATGTAAAGTGTCCTGTAAGGACATATGATCACATCTGCAAGGTGCTATACTCTGCCTTCTATTAGAACCCAGAGAAAATGCCAACAACAGGTGAAATAAACCATCCTACATCTAGAAAGGAGGAAACAGTCCTGTCTGCTCTTAACCCACTGCAAATAGGGTCCTATAACGGGGTGGTCTTTAGCAGGATGTGTTGCCATACAGACGATTTAGTAAGTGCCTGTTCCACTTTTGCTACATACCTACTCCTAAAAAAGCACTCCTTGACCCATGTAAAATCAGTTTTACAAATTCTCTCTGGGAGGCTAAAAAAAATTAAAACAATAAAAAAAAAAAAAATCACTTCTCCCCAGGTGGTGTACAACATCTTTGATATATTTAAACCAGAGGATACATAGGACATAATCAAGGGACAAACAATCCATTAAAAACAACTTAGTTAATTTAAGATCCTGTCTGAGCTAAACTTTCAACCAGAAAGCAAGGGGGCAGAAAGTGACCAAGACAGACAAAAGCCCACGCCTAGTTCCTCATGGACCGATATGCCCTGGACACCTTGAGGAAGACAGAGGAGCCTACGGAGGAACCTATTTTTCCCTACTTGTAATTCAAAAGGGTTAATATAACCCCAAACCCCACTACCACACATGGCCTGTGATACACATTTGGTCCTATAGATCTGCAACAGAGCACTTACTGGCCTACTGCCTAGCCTGGTAGCAAAGCTAAAGATAACCACATTGGCCTGCCCAAGGTCCTCATACTTCTTATGCAAAAGGGGGTGACAGCTCAGTGTAGAATCAAAAAGAAGGACCAGATAAGAAAATTGGGTAGACTACTTGCGCCGAACGTTAATCACACCATTTTGGTGGTACAGGGGAAAAATACAATCACAAATGATTTCTTATTGTTTACAGCCAGATCCAGCCTCTCTATAAAAGAAGAAAGAGTTTAACAGGGACTGCAAACCTCTGGTGGTCTTGACCAGGAGAACTGCATCATCCACGCATAATAACACCAGTAACTTACGCATGCCCACACACGGACAACCCGCCTCCACTCCCCTCAAATGGTGTTTTAACTGGCTGATATACAAGTTGAACAAGAAAGGCGTGTGTGTGTGTGTGTGTGTGTGTGTGTGTGTATATATATATATATATATATATATATATATATATATATTTATTATCATTACCCACTGGCAGTCGCCAGTAGGTAGTTCTAGTTAGGACCTAGTTTCCATAGGAAATAATTTTTTGTTTTGCATATAAAACTTTGCCACCGTTTGACGAATCTTAACTTTATTTTCCAAAAAAGTGCCCTCTAGGGTCTTGTGCATGGAATGTTTCGGAATGATCCGTCAAGCGGGGGCCGAAATAAAAGGGAGGGGGGGAGCAAAAAAGTATGTTTCCCATGTTAATTCCCATAGACACGCCTGCAGCCCTATTGTAAAAAGGTAGTTTTTGGTCCTCAGATCACCCTTTTTTAAGTTTGGTGTTAAACCGTTCAGTATTTTGAACTATTAAAGGAAAAAGAAATGTGTATATCTAGGTCCGCTGATCCAGGAGATCTACTGCTGAGATCTGATTGGCTGCCAACATTTCAATCAAGAAGTGTTGGTCGCCGTTTTGAGACTCTGCTTCAGCAGAGTCCTTAAAAACAGGAAAAAAGGGGCAGGATTTGTATACCCTAACCCCATAGCCTTGGTCCAGGGGAGAGGGGGCACCCACAGCCCGCTTAACGTTTTTTGTCACACTGCCCGGGGAGCTGGTGCTCCTTGCAGCCTAGGAGGCCTCCCTTAATATATATATTTAATGTTGCTCCCTTCAGCTATGCGTTGTTAGATGGTTATAGGGGACTGGCTATAAGGCCCAGACACAGGCCAGTTATTGCTGCTAACCCACGCAACCCTTGACCTTCAGCCGTGCATGGTGGAGGACTGGGTGGTTATAGGGGCTGGCCACAGGCCTGGTCCTGTGGCTAACCCCCCGCAGCACACATCCAAAGACTGTGCGTGGCACGGGCTTGGGTGGTTAGGGTTTTAGTAGGTTGGCCGCAGGCCACGCCCAGAGGGCAATCCCCACCGTGTACAGTCTTTGCCCGTGCACGGATTAATGTAGAGTAGTTAAAATTACTTTACGTTAAAAAAAAAATATATATAGAAATTCATGGTAAAAAAAACAAAGGTTACAGGGAAGTTATAGTTGGGAAATAGAATTTTTTTTAAAACAAGGAAATTCATTTAAGAAACAAAAGGCTACAGGGACATTACAGTTAGGCTCACATTTTAAAATGTACAAAACCAAAGAAATTCAGCTGCTATAGTTGGAGTTATTACTACAACCTGTGCCCTTGCCATGCACTGCTAATTTCCCCACATATGACAGCAATCATGACATCTCTCAGAACTTCACTGTTAATATCAGTGTAATATTTGCAGTAAAATGTTTGAGGAAAAACTGCATTGTGGGGGCGCAAGTTAAAGTTACCTTAGGGTACCAGGTACATTTACTTGTAGAAATAACTCTAGAGAACTATAACAACTACATTTCTATGGTTTTGTTTAAAATGAGAGCCTAACTATAACATCTGTGTAAACTTTGTTTTTTTGTTTTTTTTAAGTGAATGTGTATATTATATATAAATAACGCGAAATGTACACAATACTTGAGCAGATGGTGGGATATAACTTACTAGGAGGGCTCACCTTTATTGAAAAAGAGGACGGAACACTGCCTGGCTCCCTGCTGCATCTTTATGAACTGTGGAATCCAAGCAGTAGTACTGCCTAAAGGGGAGTCTATTTTTCCAGGCTGCTGCTCTGCAGATATCTTAGATAGACACACCAGCAAACAACGCTGTTGAAGTCGATATACTTCAAGTAAAATGAGCTTGCACTTTAGTCTGTAACGGTCTGCCAGATTTTTTAGGAAAAAATTGTATGGCTTTAGTTATCTAACTTGCTATACTTTGTTTAGAGAGCGGATAACCTTTCCGGGAAGCAATGTATGCCACATTAAAATTGACTGGATTTGCTGAACTGTTTTGTCTTGCCGAGGTAAAATTTCAAACATCTCTTAATATCCAACGAACTAATGTAATGTTCTTTCTGCTACAGTCTTTGGATCTGGAAGGAAAGTCCTCAAGATGTCCGGTTCATTTAAGTGGAAGTCTGATGTTACCTTAGGAATTAATTTTATATTTGTTTGCATAATCACATTATTGTTCCTAAACTGTAAAAAGGGTTCTTGAATGGTGAATGCTTGTATTTCACCTACTCATCTTGCAGTTGTCAGTGACAGAAGTAGAGCACTTTCTAGGAGAGAAAATGAATCTCTGCCTTGTGTATCAGCTCAAATAAGGTTTTCATTAATTGTGAGATTACTGTATTTAATTGCCATAGCAGAGGAAGCAGTTTGACTGCCGGATAAACCCTGAACAGACCTTTGAGAAATTGTCTGATGAGCCTGCTAGAACCTAACGGAATCTTCTGAAGCGAGATATAGCTGCTAAGTGAACCTTAATGGAGCGTGCCAGATGTAGCAAGAATGGAAGAATCTTTTCTGGTGTAGATAACATTGGGTGTATGCTTGACCGTTCCACCAGATGCAAAATCGCTTCCATTAAAGCCTGCAGGTCTTGTTCGCACTATCGCCTCTAGCTGTAGCTGTGGCTAGAATATCACTGCATCCTTCTGGGATATTCAGAACCAGGACCATCATCATCTGAGTCATCTTCATCAAATAAATGACTGGGTGGTAAGGATAAAAATTTGCATGGAGATGTATGCTCCGCCATCAAAGATATTGTTTTCCCATTTCTTTTGTTTTTTTTCCCCTGCTTTGTTTCTCATCGACAATATTGTCGATGCCATCATCAATGCCAGGGACAGTGGTCTGACTGACATTGGAGATTAAATCGCTTTGACTGTCAACGGTGTTGTCGCCATCTTCGAGGTAAAGACCAATTTAGACATTGATGGGGTGGGCACCGTACACTGACAGTAAACGGACCATGATCACTGTTACGGTCATCAATGTCGTAATCAACGGCGTGGTATTTGATGATTTCTTCTTCAATGCTGCGCTTGTTGATGTTTCTTAAACTTGTCAGAAACTGGAGGGGAAGGCATAAAAGGTTCAGATTTTGATTTCCCAGGTTTTACTGAAGAAAAATCATGTCCCTTATGCTTGAGAGTGCCTTTCTGAGGTACTACGTTCCTTGTAATGCCCATGGTGTGTTTTTTTTGAAGACCTCTTGAGAAGGGTCATGAGAAGACTGACGTTCTGACCTCTCCCTGCAACTCTTTTGAACCCTTTTGGAAGACAAAGCAGAGTCCTTACTATCATTCCCAGAAACAGGATTTCCCTTGGTTTTGAGCTTTTGCAGCCACAATAATAACCTCCCCTCTCTATCTTTTAGGGTGTTTGAGGAAAAGGTATGGCAGTTCTTACAGTCCTTTACCTTGTAGGATGGGTAGAGGCAGTATATGCAGTCCTTGAGCTGGTCCTCAGAATGCAGTCTCTCCTTCTCACAGGATCCACATGGTCTAAAAATACCTTTTGTTAGTCAGTTCTGACATTGTAAAGTCAGATTTGAAGCAGATGGCAACTGGTAATAGTAGATAAATATAATCTCACTGAATATTCAATAATAGGTTGAACTGAGCAGAGCTCAGGGGAGATTCCCTCATCCAACGTGCAGTAGAAAATCTGCGAGACAGAAGCCTCCCATGGGAGTGTTCTAAAGAGTACTGAAAGCTGATTGGTTGAAGTTTGGTCTCTTAAAATGATAGAGATATGTTACTAAAGTAAAAGATTTATGGTCTTCCTAAGTTATGTTTAACATTACACTACTTTACTAGTTGTACCATAGACACCCACTTGGACGACTGCATGTGAATCTCTGAAAAATCCAATAATGGAGAAACTCTGGTTTCATTTTTTCAAGTCACTAACTATTACCTTTGTAAGTCAATGGATCATGTTACCTATTTGAAATTGGGAAACCACTGGTTCAAATCCTCCTATGCCCGCCTCTTAAAACAAAGGGTTTCCAAAAATGTTTCCAATTCTTCTTTTAGTTCAAACCTCGGAATTCCTCTATATTTAACAGTTTTTCGTTCCCCTTTTATCTTGTATTTTCAATTTGAAAACCCACTATGACTTTTCACAGTCTTGCCATCCCTTCTTTTCACCTGTCTTTCTTCTCCCATCCAGACATTCCAGAGTGGTTAAAAACTGGATAGTTAATATACTGTGTTCACCATGTGGATATAGTGATTCCACAATCACAACCACCATAAAAGGGGACTCAGTATGGAAGACTTTCTTTGGCATTTTCTTTTACTTCAAACTGCTACCAAGCGGGCCAGAGCATACCGTGCTCTCAAGACATTTGATGGGTTGCTATGTTTATATAGGGTTAGACTCAGATATGTCCATTTATGATCTTCAACAAATATAGCTCACATTTATCTTATTCACAGATCTACAATCAACACTAGCCTTAAAATAGATGCTATTAAAATCTACAATTTGTATCATGTCTGATACATTTTATATTCCTTGAATTACTCAGTCCTGAATTTATCTCTTTTTAATCTGCAAATTATTCTCAACTTTATTTTATCAATGATGCTTGGTGCTGAATGAACTAAGAAACCATATCTAGAACAAGTTCATACAAAATCAAAAATGAGGTAATTAATATTTTGGAAATCTTTTATAATTTATCAGCCCAAACCATTTCATATCCTGGAAATGGATCTCTGCTCCAGCAAACTGATTATCTATATTTCTATTAGGATTACATATTACGTTATATAACACTATATTTCCAATCTAAACGTAGTTATTGAGTCTGCAATGCAGCCGTAAATTACTCAGGAATCATTTATAGTCTATGAAAGTTGCCTAAAATCCTTAATAAATTATAACAAATTGAATGCACAAAAAATGCACTTCTGTGTATTGATAATAATTTGGGGACATATGAGGCATTGAAAGCAGGAGCCTGGAGCTCGGAAGCAATGAATGCACCAGCTGTTCTCTTGCTGCCCCACTGCTGTCCTGCTGCTGCTTTAGTGGGCTGTGTGTTGGGATGGGACACCATGTGGCAGGGACTTGTGCTACTTCTCTCCAACATACCAACACTGCCTTTATCGCCAACACTATTTTCATCACCACTGCTGCAGCCCTGGTGCATGTGGGACTGCATCCTGCATTATGTAATTTGGGAGAAAATCTATAAGTTTCTCAACTTTTTTACAGAAGATAAAAAGTGTAGGAAAGTGCTTCTGCTCTCCGTTTGGAAGTATAGATATTCCCAGCCCTGGAACTTTTAGTGTTTTTATTCACTTTGGCAGCAAAGTTGGATCTCCGCTTGTAATTTTCCAGATATCTTGTAATTTGCTGAGCCTTGTATTTTTCCAGATCTCATCCCCAGCAATAAGTAGAGAGCAGGTGATGCAAATTTGTTTGAGTTTTTGGACAGTCAAAATTTCAGTTGCGTAAAAGGTAGATGCTAGATGTTTATGCACTGCTTGCATTTCTTCTGAACCCTTTTAAGCTCCTGCTGCTACTACCCACTACCAGGCAAAGCCAAGCAAGGCCTTTTTCCTTTTCATCTCTGGCCCGAATCCTGACAATGCTCTGGTCTCTGTCCCAGTCCAATTTCCCAATTGCCTGCCAAGTAGCTTTACTTCAAATTCATCCAGTACACTACAGTGGGAACAGGCCAAAATGTCTTTATATGCGGTCACAGTCAGATAGGGCCCAGCTAGGACCACCTGGGATGCACTGGGAAAGGCTTAGATTGCAGGGATAAGCAGGCAGGCTAGGGTGGCAAAGCCTGGGCTCGCAGCTTGTGGTGAGGCAGGAGCTGGGGGAAAAACTCTGCGGGTGCAAGTTGTACCAGCGTCTAGGTTGGACACTGACCCACTGCATGCAGAGCTCGACCCACTGCCATTGGTGACTAGTCCCCCATGCCTTGCTCACTTCCCCAACCATTTCATCCCCACAATCCCCCTTTACATTGAGCTGCGCCTTTCGTCCACTTTCTCCTTTGGGCAAAAAGAAAAACTAAACCCAAATCCAACTAAACCAACAACACAATTCAAGCCCCATCAAACAACCCATGACACCAGTATTGATAAAGCAATAACAAATAGAAGATCTTTCTTAGAAGCAGAAGCTGAAGGAGATCACTTTGAGACCGCCCAATTAAACACCAAGTCCATGGCCAACAACAAATACGAGCATGTTTTGGGCTTTGAGGGAGTTTTTAAAGAGACTTCAATAGAACTCTCAGACAGTGACTCAGAATATAACACATAAAAACCTTGACCGCATTCTCCAATGGGTGCCCAACGTTATTACAGGCTCTTAACAAGAAGGATATTTTATTCAACCCAGTAACAACCGGGACCAGCTTTACAAAACCACTTTTTGCACCACTGCCAATGAATGTTGGTTGTCCCATTTGGATACACTCCAAGGGTCAGTGGTAGCACTAAAGAATCACTCAAAAAAATGAGACGTGCAAGTAGACCTTATAAATGCATTGGACATATGTGTATCAGGTACAGACTCCATCAGTAGATCACACATGTAACTCAGACAGAAAATGAAGAAGATCAAGTTTATCACTTGATAAAATGTCACACTAACTTGAGGCTGGTGCAAGGCACTCAGGAGGTTGCTAATCGTGAGATAAAGGCGAGGGTCTCAAGGAGTAGCAGGAGGCTGTGAATGACACCTGTAGCAACTAAAATTATGCCTTTAGGAGTAATGTCATCAATCCTTCACAAGCCACGTTGGCGGACGTAAACAGGCATGTCATGAGCACAGAAGGTAACAGATTAAGCAACTTGCATGACCAGGAAGTAAACCCCAGGGAGTAGAACACATTTTTCATGCAGAATACGCCTCCAAAGGTCAGCATGACCTATTAAATAGAAAAACAACAAAACAACTAAAAGGTACCCCAGTGGCCAGATCATATTTCTTCAACGGACATTGTGTCCATTCAGTTTCTACAATTCCGTGGATGCCAAAATACAATGAGCTCGCATTGGGAACTTGGTTACAAGTGGAACCAGAAAAAGGAGCTTTCTTAGATAGAGCCACATTTAGGAAATGGGAAATCAAAAGTTAACCAAAATTGGGATAACGCTTACTCAGTAAAATTAACCTAAGGCTTCAAGGTTCAAGACAACAATTCTGACAGTGGCACGCCAGGCAAAGGTCTCCATTACTCGATCCTGAAACAGTCTATCGGTTGATCAGAGACTGTTATACGGTTCCTACGAGGTCAGTAGGACTGTATGCAACACAAGAACTTTAGAATATAGAGACTTAGTCTACCTCTATAATTAGAAATTGTTTGCTTGCTTCAGCAAGCTCGCAGTGCCACATCCAAAAACCCAACTGACCAGGTTAACAGATGTCAGCAACCTCAGACATGACACTCATTCCCATATGGATTCAAGGAATCCATAGAAACAGATCTTCCCTTTCGTTTGGTCACTCTTGCATGCCCAAGGTAAACAAAAGAAAGGAACAAAAAATGCATTTTCAAATATTTACTGAAATGATTGTATCCTTGCATAAAAAGCATGAGCTGAGATTATTAGAAAGATGCGATAGGTTACTGTAATCAGCATTATTAGAATGGTAATATAAACAATTCAACCAAGTTAATTGTTACTAAAGACAGCGTAGTGGGAGTACCCTTCTATTAGATCAGTTGGGATAGTCAAACCCCCATACCTTAAGTGTCTAGAAGCATGTCTAAGTGCACAGGTCATCTTCCTTAGCAGGATGGAGGTCGGAGGCAGCAGGGCTGCATTTCAGTCACAGCTCAAAGAGGTTCCATGATCATCTGCCGTTTAGTGCTCCTCTCAAAGAGTGTAGCGTGGGTGATGTCTATATAATAAAACTCTCTCCCTGTCACACTGGCAGAGATGCAGAACTGCCACTTTGGTTTGTCTAGCAAAAACGGGTTGGATCCTAATGAGCACAGAAAAGGAAAACCATAGCATTGCATACCGATTGTATGTCCCTGGACTGAATGTGCAGACTACAGGGGGATAATGCCTACCAAGAATAAATGCGTAAGAAAAAGAATTCTAGTGTTAGTAGGAAACTATGCAAAAAGTCACGATTACAAAGACACTGTGAATCTAACATTGAGCCCTAATGTGGGTCATGCAACAAGACAACTTCAATAGAAAGGAGGGTGCTGTTACCAACAGTCAACATAGGAGTAAATTTATAGGTTGAGAAAAACATCCTGCTATTGAGCCACTAAAAACAGAACAACGGGTGTAGGAAATTGGGGGGTTGGTTAACTGGGGCGTGAGCCCTGGTCAAGCAACAACCACAATCCTGGTCATGGTGAGGTACAAGATAACCCTAGATTAACCTGTGCTCAACCGTCTGGTATCTTGGCATAGAGCAGTCCGGCATAACTTTTAGGCAAAGTAAAGTATTTGTGCAACACTTCAAACAGTAGTAAAAGACACCAAAGAAAAAAGATCCCATGCTAAGGTAGAATAATACACATAAACAAGACCATATTGACAAAAATCCAATTAGCAGAACTGGAGGCATGCAATTTCAAAGATTTTAGTGAAAATAGCACCAAAAAGCATAAAGCGCCAACTATTGATATCTGGTCGCATTGGAGCAGGACAAAGTCACAAGTTCAGGCCAACAGCAATTGAGCACGGGTGGGCTACAGGGACCCAGTTAGGCCCACTGAACAAAGCACCTTAAATCCTGTTTTGTAGAGTATTACAAGGATCTGTGTCAAAGATGTGTCACGTAGCTGAAGGAATGCTTTGGGTTTGAGGTTCAGCAAGGGTGCCATGTGAGGTCCTGCATTGTCAGAGGATCCAGTCAACAAGGGCTTGCGATGTAAAGTCCAGAGTTGCGGATGAGTTGCGGAGTCGGAGCAATGCATCTGTTGGTTGGAGCTGCGAGGCTGCCATCAACGAGGGATCCGAGGGCTTGTGTTGAAGCTGCATCACACAGCGGCGGTTCAGAAGAGACTGCAGTGGCAATGCAGGTCTTTGTGACAGGTTCAGTCCACCCAGCAGCTGAGATGCATCGGTTCTGCTTTGGTTGTACTGTGCAGCAGTGGAGATGTGTCAGTTCTGCTGGATCCAAAGAGATTGGCAGAGCATCTTAGGCCCACTTCCAAGGGTCCAGGACTGGGATGGCACCACTTGGCAGGGTAGACTCCCAGATGGCAGAGTCCAGGTGCTGGGGTCGTGGTTGTTAGAGCCTTCTGGCTCGGATGCTCATGTCAGGAGGCCAGCCAACTACCCCTTGGAATTACTCTGGTAGTCCAGGGTTCAGCAGATGCAGGTCCAGTCCTCCTCACACAGGCAAGACAGCAGCAGGTCAGCACAACAGGGCAGCAGTCCAGCAGACTGACAGCCTTTTTAAGCAGCAGAGCAGCCCTTCTTCCTGGCAAAGTATCCACAAGTCTAGAAGCGTACTGAAGAGTTGGTGGCCAGAGGATCAGTATTTATACTGAGTTGTGCCTTTGAAGTAGGAAGCTTTTAGAGGCATTCCTTTGACGTGCACTGTTACTCTGCCTTCCTTGCCCTGACTCTAGATTAACTACAGGGGGTATGTAGCCCTTTGTGTGAACCCAGGACACCCCCCATTCAGATATAAGCACAGCTGTGTCCAGCTCCTCCTCCCATCCTGCCAGTGATGATCCCTCCAGGAACACTAAACTCCCTATATTGTGTGGCTATGTAGGAGGAATAAATGGAGCTCAACTGTCAACTATAGCTAGTAATGTGACCCACAGACAGGCTGTGACTACCAAATGGCTAAGGCAGGAAAATGGTAAATTTCTAAAAGTGACATTTTCAAAATTGTAATTTAAAATCTGACTTAGGAATTTGTATTACAATTCCGAAGACACCAAAAATGAACTGCTTACCTCTTTCCATTGTAATGACATGCGTAAGACATGTTTAAAGTGCTACTTGAGTAGGCAGCCCAACCAGTGCTGCCAGCTCACGAGTAGCATTTAATTTACAGGCCTCAGGCACAGGTAGTGCCACCTTGCTAGGGTCTTACAAGTAAACATTTTAAGGAGCAAGCACACGCACTTTAGCACTGGTTAGCAGTGAATGCAAAAAGTTTGGTGATGACCCTGCAAAAAGGGCTAAGTCCAACAATGATGCATTATTAAAACATTGTTTAGTGGTTCCCGCTGTGTAGGCTTTTCTCCAGGCCCGAACTATCGACATGACAAATTCAAACAGGAGAAGTACTCCCATAGCTGTGCACACAACTGTTACAGCCTGCAGAAAAATAAACTATCTTCATCTAGGTCCACAACCCCCTCAAAGGTTTCAAAACTGCAATCTGCTCTTTGAATATAGGAGGTCCTTGGTCCACAATGAACACATTAGAAATCTTTTCATGTCTTAAAATTATTTTCATTAGTTTATAATAAAAATAAACAATGAACTAGTACAGCAGTTACAAACATTCCGTGCTCCCAGCTGTGCAGTAAAGAGGGGAATGGAGGGGGTCTTGGCTCTCCATTGTTTGGCAATGTCCCATTTAGTGAGCATGCACCCTAACCTCCCACCCCTCCACCCTTTCAGAATGTGCTATCCCTGGAGGCCATTCCATGCCAGAGAAACTCACAGAAGAATGAATTTGGGGTCCCACCCAATGGGAAATCCTATAACCGTATAGAAAGGATTCTAACCAGTATTGTTGCATTCTTGGGTATTCTCAAGCAGTATATAGCCTGTCACCCACAGGGTCTCCGCAGCCACATCATTTGCCACAATCTGTGTGGTGTATAGCAGACCCTATGCAATTACCTAAATTGGATGAGCCTTGTCAGTGCTGGGGTCACTAGTTGTTTGGACGCCATTTTTGCATCTACCCATTCCTCATCATCTAGCTTGCCGATGTCCAAGGCCCATTTAAGGAGCACTGTAGAATTTGGGGTATTAATCACTAGAGTCCTGTAAAACTGATGTACCTTTTTGGTCGGTTTCCCTCATTGTGCACTTGGGTTCCAGTGGTTTGTATTAGGAAGTGAGGTTGGTTCCCTTCTTATAAGTTCAAGGTGTGCTGGAGTTTAAAGTAGAGGAACAACTGGGATCTGCGAATGGAGAAATCCGATCACAGTTGGCCAAATTATAACATGGGCCCTTGTGCCCAGACATACGCTAACTTGCAGATGCCTATTTTGTCCCATTTCTAAAAAAAACCTGTAGTTGTGACTCTGCTCAGGCCAGGTCCCCTGCCACAGAAGTGTTTCCCTGATTATTTTTTGACTCCACCCCATCCACTTTAGAGCTTTATGTCAGCAGTCTACATGGATTGCCATGATTGGGGGTATCCCTGGTGGGGCTCCAGTGCCTTACAACCAAGACAGTAGTACTGAGCCCCAGATTCACTTCACTTCCAGGCAGAGAGCCAGATCGCCCATGTCCCCGAACAACAGGTCATTGAGCGGGAGCATCTGGGCTGCCCAGTAATAGCGCTTGATGTCCAATACCCCCATGCCCCCATCTAATGGCGCCTGGATACATTTGGTGTGGGCCACACTTGGGTGGTGGTGATTTTGAGGCAGGAAGGGTGTCTCCCCAGAGGTATGACTGATCTTGGATTGCAGCCTGCCAAACCATTTTGACGGTATCTCCTGCGGGTAGAGCTGAAGGGTGTAAATCAGTTGGGGAAGTGTAATCATTTTAAGTAGGGCAATATGGCCCAAGGGATTAAGAAGAAGCCTGCTCTAGCTTGTCATGCGATTCCTAACTTTGTCCTCAAGGGGTGCTATACTGTGCCCCTAACATACCTCTAGGGCAGTAGACACCCCCAATCCCAGACACATAAATGGACCTTGTATGGTATTTCTGGATGTGTATACAATATCTAGGTGGAAAGGGCCACTAAGGTAACCGAACATGACCTGCCCCAATCATGACAGATGCCTGCTGCCTCTCCAAAATATCTGTAACATATTGATCAAGCCGTGGACCGAGGTCACTGGTTTCTGCATGAAAATGAGGGCAAAGGCAAAGAAGTAGAGTTACAGGGGGCAACCCTGGCTGGTGCCCCTCAGGTTTGGGAAACTCTGGGATGTTGCACTATTGACCCTCACCCTTGGGTTACTGTATAACAGTTGACCATCCTTGCAGATATAGGTACTGAAGTTCATGTGTTTTCAGACCTCATGAAGGAAGGGCCATTCAACAGAGTCAAAGACCTTCTTGAAGGTCCAATCAGGCTATAAACGTTTGCTCGGGTAGCTCGTGGGCATGTGCCAGTATGTTGTGAAGCCTTCCTAAGTTGTGTCTCATTCCCTGGCGTGGAGCCATTTGAATTTTTATGGATTAGGGAACAAATAACTTTACCAAGTCTTAGGGCAGGTGCGTTCACTAGTATGTTAGTTTCAATGTTGATCAGAGAGATTGGTGTGTAAGAGGCACAAACCGTTGTTTGGGGAGCACCAATCCAGTGGTTTCACAAGTCTAGGAGAGTTGCAGCCCAAAGAGCCTCATTAAACATTTCCAACAACCATTAGGCCCTGGTGCCTTTCCCATGGGCATACTCTAGTACAGTGTGAAGTTCCTCCACCAGGAGTGGCAGTTCACAATCACTTTTGCCTTCCTTGGAAAATCTTTCCTTTTGCATTCCTTGGATAGTCTAGGCACCAGCAGATCCTGTATAATGGGGCGTTGGGATTCCAGTACCGGGGCTGGGTATGATCCATATAAATATTCATAAAGTCCACGAAGGCTTCAGCTATTCCTTGTGCATTGTGGATCATACCACCACTAATAACCCTGAGACTCACCACTGACTTTTTAGTGGCTAGTCAGTAAATGAGCTTATAGGACAAACCTGTAGCCTAACATCTATCCCTTTAAATGGAAATATTGAAATTACCAATCCTGCAATAAAAAACAATCAGAGGAAGAACAAAGGGTAGACCAGCAGTCTATAGCCCGGTCGAACTCAAGCTTAAGAATCAGTAAAATATCGCTACAAGTACCATGGCTTCTAGTCATTCAGCTCGAAAATTGTGCCACAGACCATGACCTAAAACGAATTTCCAAAATGTTTATTTTAACCCAGTCCCTAGTCCCTAAGCAAAACAGGGAGATTGCTTCCAAGCTACAAAGCATTAATATGGACTTTAAAGCAGACCATAATAATGCTCTTATTCTGTTGACGGGCGGTTTTAATAGGAATGTATTCTCTATTCCTTACGATGATCAATTTACTACATTGGAGCATCTCAACTGGGGCATTTTGCATCAAGTGTTACCTATATCCGAAAGATGAGATAAATTAAGAGAATCCTTCATGAATTCTTGTGTCCATGCCAGTCTCCGAGTTCTAAATGGGAGATTCAGGGGTGACCAAACGCCTACATTAACCCATACCACTGACTACACTATAGCAAACATAGCGTTATTCAAATATATAACCAAGTTCCTTATTGAACCTCACACTGAAAGTGATCACTTTGTGCAGCATCTAGAGCTTTCATCAGATACGAATCTAAATCCAACAGCAATAGGTTCGCTCATACATTATATATGTGAAAAAAAACTAATGGAATGGAGATCTTGGGTTGGTCACCGAACAGTCGTGCAATTCCTATTTGAGCAGCTGGAGAAATACTTCTAGAACCCGCTCGTGATTTGGGAACCAGTAACTACCAACCACACTTGAAAACCGCACCAACTGGCCATCAGGTCAAGAAATAAACATTGGTATACAGCAGCCTTAAGGTTATTGAAAAAGGAAATTAACCAGGAATTAAGGGTTTGCAACAAAAATCGACAGGAAAGAGAATGCCAAGAAAAGGTTAAAGTGTTGCATCTAAAGAGTAAATCCGCAATCCAGGCAGCAAAAAGTTAATATTGTAATGAATTTTAGACGAGGATTCTCCATGCCATCAAGGTAGAGAACTCTAAGAAGTTCTGGTCTACTATGAACACTTTATAAAAGGACAGCGTATTAACAAGTAATTCAAACATCTGCGAAAGTGAATGGTTCAAATATCTCAACAAGTCACAAAGCTGAAAGGTCCCAGAGGAAGCCATTGAACTGGCTAATGAGAATACCTTCCACAGCCCACCAACAGGCTTCGATGTAGTAAACCCAGGGTCTTAATATTTGGATTGCCAACTAGCACTGCAGTTTACACATAATCGCAGGTGAGAAAATTAATTTTAAAAAGTTGCATGAACGTGCCCTGGAATCAAAAGGCCTCCCTAAACGCATGATTAAAACGATGCTCTGGTCTGAAAAATTAACAACCTTATTCAAATTCATTCTGGCAAGCAAACAAGTGCCTGACTCTTGGCATGGGGTGGTTAGCCATCCAATTTTTAAGGGAGAGATAGGTCTGACCCATCAATCTACTGCCTGATCTCTTTACTCAATGACAAAGGCAAATAATTTGAAGGTCTCTCACTTAAAGATCTAGAGGCTTGGGTGGTAGAGAATAAAATAATCCCAATAAATCAAATGGGTTTAGCACCCTTACTCTCTTACTGACTCCCTACTAATCAATAAAACAAAGGCCAACCAAGCACCACTTTACTTATGCTTTGTGCCCTTTAATACACATTTGACCCGATACCAAGAGCTGCGCTAAAGTCCAAGCTATTATGACTTGGGATTCTATCATCCCTGTTGAGAGGAACTGCCATGCTGTACACTAATATGTGGGTAAGGGTATAGGTTAGGGATGGCACTAAAGTTTCACAAAAGATCTACACCATAACAAGATTGAAACAATGATGGATACTGGCACTATTACTGTTTAACAGCTTCCTTGCAGACCTAACCACTACACTTGACTTAACTTCTACATATCCCCCAGAAACTGGTGACTACCCTACATCTAGTCTCCTTTACGCTGACAATGTCCTCCTACTGAGGCAAGCAACAGTTGGCCTATAGCACTTCCTGAATGCACTGCATGATAAAGCAGAAATTAACAATCTTGAAACCTTAGAAAAACTAAAATCTGGATTATGGGAAAGGTTGACAAATAAAAAAAAGAACAATTTAAATAAATATTTAAGGTTCCTCTTACACAGCTGAGTAACATCTTTTCTGCTCATGCAATATATAAAAAAAACTGAGCCACTACACTCCTTCACTCACTTGAGGCCCTGTCAAAATAATGTTGGGGCTCGTCCCTGGTCCATCTTTTAAAAGTTCCCTAAGCAAAATTACTTCCAACAACTGCATATGGCTGAGTGGAAGAGAAGCAAACATTTTGGACAATACTATATCTAACATCTGTAGTAGGATTTTTCGCCTCCTAGCACCACTTCTCCCCTGTCGAAATTAAGCTTGAATTCTGATTAATCAACCAAACAACTGCCCCACAAAAGCCTTTGCTGAAGACATGCTTTAAACTGGAAATAACTCAGCATTACACACGGCCACCTGCTTTGGTTGGAAATTAAGTACTCAAGTGAAAAAGTTCTGTCATGTAATTTTTAGAAAATCTTTGTTTGACTGGCATATAAGGAGTTTTAGGGATACTCCAGTCACTCTCAGGACTTTCAAGAGGCTCCTCACAAAAAATGAGAACCTTGACAAAAACAAATTAGCAATGTGTGCTCATGCCTAGACGATCATCAATAGTTACTCTGTGCTCACTACCTAATCGTACTTGTGTTTTTCAAGCACAATAAATAAGCTTGTATTGTTCCACTTTGGTAGGTTACCCACCTCTTAACCCCATCCCAGGAAGAAATGTAGATAATATGATAACTTCAATGAATCCGTAGGACATACTTTGTGCACCTGGGCAGTGTTGGTAGGTGACAGATGTTGGCTGAAAGGAATGTTTAATTCAATGTGCATCCGTTCATGTAGGAAAGCAGGAACCGGATCCATTCAAGGAACAAACGTTATTTTAACTGCTTGTTTTGTAAAATTTATGAACCTTGCGGAAAATAAATTGAGATCTACAGAAACAAATTAATTGAAGGGGCGACCTTTTGTTTTTTTTACGTAATAATGATTTTGGTGTACTATTATAAACGTACTTCCTGAATGCAGAAAAGTTCAAGGCAGGTCCTGAAACATCAGCCAAGATATTACAAACAATTTACAGCAATTTGAGAGGAAAAGAAAGTACCTGAGGGAGCTCAACCAACTGTAATAACTGGTGTGGAATTACCCTTCTGTCAATCCTAAGTAAATTCCCAGTGAATATCACTACACAGTCCATTTCTGATGCCATAGACAAGAAGTTAAGAAGAGAATAGGCTGCGTTCTGCAAGGGCAGAGGATGTGTTGATCATATCCTTCCTCTACGCAACATCATGGAGCAGTGCACAGAGTGGTAGAGACAACTATACATCATTTAGTTTGAGAAAGTGTTTGAACATATTCATGGTGACAGCATCTGGCATATAATAAGAGCCTGGGGCATAAAGCAGCAGTGAGTTCTCCTCATCAACCACTTTTATGATAATTTGACTTGCAAGGTGGGAGACAGTGAGTACAGCTTTGAAGTTAAGACCGGTGTGAGTCAGGGGTGTATGATGTAAGCATTGCTTTTCAACCTAGTCATCGATAGGGTGAAGCGACGCACAACTCAAAACCAAGCCAACACACACAAAAATAATTTGAGGACCACCCATTGACCGTAATGAAGTGTGTATTTACTATTCTAACTCCACGCACACTTTGATAGCAGACCGAGGAAAATATAACTTCACTATTAGTTTTTTAATGCACTTGCTCAAAACTTCCCTAAACACACTATGGAGACCGGTCCTCCTATCGCACCGGTCCTCACAAGGACAGTGTTTGTCTGGAACTGACAGTGTTTACCTATGCTACAAGAACCAAACCGGTCCTCACAGCGGGCGGGACGGACGAACACAAACCGGTCCTCACAGCGGGAGGGACGGACGGGTGGACACATCCCGCCCAGAAACCATTCACCAATCAAGCTGGATGGACAGGACCTAGCCAAGACTGAAGGGTTAATTTCCTAAGAAGTAATATCAAACATGATAGGGGGCACAAAGTGGCATTAAGAGCATGCTGAATAAGGCTATGAATGCCTTCAGGATGTTGAACAATGTGTAGAGGTCATCTCAGTACAGCACCAACACCCAGCTGAGGCTTTATCAGAGCTGCATTCTATCCACACACCTGTATGGATCAGAATGCTGGCAGGTGACAAAAAAGTGACATCACTATCAGTCTTCCACACCAGTAAACAAAGAAGAATCTTGCACATTTTCTGGCCACAACAAGGAACTGCTCGCCATATGCAAGCGAAATACCATGGACACAATCATTCTGAGAAAACGATGAAGATCGATAGGACACACCATCAGAAGAGAACAAGACTATCACAAGAACCGCTTTCCACTGGACTCCAGTATGCAAGCGGAAGAGAGAGAGGCCAAAGGACACCTGGAGGCGAACTGTGGAAACAGAAATGAAGACCCTGAACCACAGCTCGGGCACTGTATAGAAACCTGCCCAATACAGATAAAAGTGGAGGTCCTTGGTTGCTGCCTTACATGCCAGTCGACATAACAAGCAGTAAGTATGTTTGTCCTGAACATGTGACGGAAATTGTGTTACATACAATGATTTTGATTAACTGAGCATGAATAAATTGTGTAACTTTGATTATAATTCAGTATATGATTGAGTATAATGATTTGAAAATTAGCCTGCACAACGCAATCTATAGGATTTATAAAAGTCAAACGTTTAACTGAGTTTATTTTACCTCCAGCCCATCTTAAATTTCCCGATTCAAATCGTTCCAAAGTACAGAATCCCAGTCATTCAGGTGTACCCAAGCTACATGATACTACCCTGACGCTGTCTAATAGGTATGAGCCCTTGGTTTCTCTAGAGCAATTAGATTGACCATTAGTAACAAGGTCCCACTCAGAGGAGAACTCCAAGATAAATATATCACACCAGCCTTACCTACAATCTGAGGGAGTTCCCAGTATACCAGGCACAACAGTTTCAGGGATTATTTCCTGGAATGTGGCAGGATTGAAGTAAAAAATGGGAAACCCTGAGTGGCTGGGACTAGTGACAACTAGTCTTTTTATCTGTTGTCAAGAGACATGGCTCATAGAACCGCCGCTTGTTAATGGCTACACTACATATAGGGCCTGATTACAACTTTGGAGGAGGTGTTAATCCGTCCCAAAAGTGACGGTAAAGTGACAGATTTACCACCAGCCGTATTACGAGTCCATTATATCCTATGGAACTCGTAATACGGCTGGTGGTATATCCGTCACATTTGGGGCGGATTAACACCTCCTCCAAAGTTGTAATCAGGCCCATAGTGTTCCGGCAACTAAATCCCCTGCGGGTAGGCCCAGGGGAGGATTAGCCACCTTTGTATCTGTATTGGCAAGGGGTGTGGAGGTGCGTGTAATGGGCACATCCCCCTATTTTTTGGCTCTAACTATGAAACTTTTTGAGCCATTTGATGTGTTGCTGATTAATTATTACAATAATAACTTTGACCATTCGGACACTAGTGTGACTGATAGCCTTGAAATGATAATACATCAGGCCTTGAACACAAGTAAGAAGGATTTAAGAATAATTTAGGCTGGAGCTTTTAACATCCATTGTTGTGAATTAGAGCTTTCAGATTGCTGTGGGCTCTATGATGAAAATGATTGTCCCATTCAACATTTCAAACATTCCCCCTATGGGAACGCTTGAAATCGTTTGATAGTAGCCAATTTTTTGCTCTTCCCGACCCCACTAGTTGAGGGGGTACCGACGCCCAATCTACAATAGATTTTATCATTTATTCTAAAGAGCTTATCCCCTTTTTTGGGAAATTCAACTTGTGTTAGTGATCATAATCCGTTAATTATAGAAACAAGCTTGGGATTGAACAATGTCTCAAGAAAAGAGAGGCGATACCCAGATATGAAGTTCTCAGTTCGTAAAGGCCTAACTATTAAATGGGGGAAAATAGATAGTACCAGTTTTTTTAAATATTTGATTGTGAACAAGTGGACTGACGTTATGATAACTTTGGCCGAAAATAATCCCCCTCATGAAATTGTTTATGCTTTTTCCTCTTTGACAAAGTACATGGCCGAAAAACTTCAGCGTCCTAGTTTAGATAAAGAGAGTGGCCCTTGATGGTTTAATCATGCATGCACCTCTTCTTTAAAGAATTTGAACAAAACAATTAATTGTTTCCCTCAAGATGGACAGGCTATCAAAATCGCAAGAAAGGGATATAAGGGACTCTGCATGGGAGGATCTGATAGAGGCAAGCAAAAATAGAGATACAGCTGCTTTTTGGCGACTGGTTAATTCTTTACTGATGAATGATAAGGTCAAAATGGCCACGGACACTGTCATCCCAGCACAAGCTTGGGTTGACTATTTTTCAAAAACGTTTGCAATAGAGGATAATGAATTGAAGGATGATACGACTCGCTCTATGGTTATAAATAACGCTCTGATTAGTGTGGCCTTCAGTAACACTATATATGTAGTTGATGGAAAACAGGCTATTTTAGATTGCCCATCAGAGAAAGCTCCCAGCCCAGACAGGATCCCATTCGACTTATATAAAGCGCTACCAGATTTTTGGGCACCATTTCTTACTAATGTTTTGAGATCTGCTATAACAGGCCCATTAGTAGATACCTGGAGAGAGGCGATCATTGTCCCAATTTTTTAAAAGGGGGATATCGCAGACCCCTTATGTTATCGACCAATCTCTCTTTTGGATAGCTCGGTAAAGATTTTAGGCCGAGTGATCCTAAATAAGCTGGAAAATTGGGCAATGGAGACTAATTGCCTCTCAGAAGTGCAATTTGGGTTCCGACCAGGGCTGGGTACAGTTGAACAAACACTCAATTTGACCTTGATAGTAGAGAAATACACGAAAGTCAAAAAAGGGTGTGTGCATTTAGCATTTATGGACTTATCATGTGCTTTCGACACAGTTAATCGAGAGAAATTGTGGATGGTCATGTCAAAAATGGGGGTGGACAAGGATATAATTGTTTTACTCAGCAGACTCCATGCATGTACCTCAGCACGAGTCCGCTACTCCCAGGAGGGTGGATTAACAGAAGTTTTCCTCATTAAAAAGGGTAAGGCAGGGCTACGTGCTGGCCCCCTTTCTTTTTCTTCTTTACATAAATGGCTTAGAGAAATTTCTCTGTGAGATGGGGAAGGATCTTCCAAGCATTAATAATACCCCAATTCCAGTACTGCTTTATGCGGATGATGCTGTACTCATCTCAAGGACAGCAAATGGTCTTCAAATTCTATTGAATGCTTTTAATGCTTTTATGGGAAAGCTTGGTCTTAAAATTAATAGATCAAAGTAATTTGTGATGAAGAGTGGGCCAAAGCTTGCAAAAACTAAAAAATGTATTCTGGAGGGGGAAGAAATATCCGAAGGTTACACATTTTAGGTATTTGGGGGTTCCTATTGATGTTGATTTTAATTGCAAGTTTTTAGAAAATGTACACCTAACACAATTTCAAAGAGCTATAGATGCCGTTTTTAGATTTTCAAAAGAATTGGGGCATAAACCTATAAAAGAGTTGATGATTGTATTTTCTAGCAAATGTCTTTCTATCGCGACATTTGGAGCAGGGGTTTGGGGATATGCTGATTCACCAAGTATCCAGGTTGTAGAAAATACGTTTTTAAGGAGGTTATTAGCAGTTCCGCAATCAACTTCGGTAACGTTCTGTCATGATGAAGTGGGCTTGAGGGCTATATCCGATTATATAAAGCTCCAATCAGTATTACTCTGGTTAAAAATCTGGGCAAACCCGGAAGCTCATTTATGTAGGACGGTAATACAGGACTGCCTCTTGTTAACAAGGTCATTGGATATACCTTGGCTTAGATATGTGTGTTTTTCTGTTGTTCTCCCTTGGAGTACGGGAGTTCTTTTCTAAGCCGAATCTTATAAGAAAGCGGGACATAAGAAGGGTAAAGGAAATATATTGGCAGCAAACACAGGACCCGAAGTTAAATTTATGTCTAGAGAAAAACCAGGAGACGACCCAGTCTCAGCAATTCCAACCGATGTTATACCTGGTTGTTACCAGTTCTGAGCGTCAAAAGTTTCTACTTACCAGGTTACACTTTAATACATTGCATTACCTGGTAGCATTTCCTTCCTGCGGAACATGGTTTAAGAATCTTCCATTATGTTGCTGTGATGGAAAATCATCTCAAAGCACATTGAACTTTATACTTTTTTGTAATTTTTATATTATACCAAGAAAACGTTTTTTCCGTCCTGTTCTTTTAGCTAAAAGTATCAGAACTAGCCAGCTCGCTGATTCATATTTGCACAAGTTGGGAGATGTAGAGACAATAGAGGCTATGTTAAATTATATATACGCTGTTTTGGAATTCGGAACATGTATTAATAATGTTTTATTTGCTTTTGAAGTCTGTATGGCTGTATTTATTAAATGTCTTTTATTGTCTATTTGTACCGAATAAAGTATTAAAGAAGAAGAAGCCTGCACTTCTTATTTCTGTCTCTTTCTCCTCTCTCCATTATTGATTTGTATTTTACACTATACATGGTCATTTGTGTTTATGCTCTTTTGTTATTAAATTGTGCTAATAGTTCACATATTGCAAGAGACCAAAACAACATTCTAAATAATTAATCTTTTGTTTTTTTGTACCAACGGCCAAACCCAGATGAAGTGACAAATGAACACCTATTAGCTATTCTATTTTGCTTTGGATTTTGTAAAGTCCATGCGTTTAGTTTTTATTTTCTTCAAAACCAATGAGGATTTTTTTAATGTTTAAGAAAGTTTACTAATAGGACACTGATCAATTAAAATGTGTTAGGTATTACCAATAAACACTGATCATTCAAAATAAATATATATTATTTTTTCCTAAAGACATCTACCCTATCTTCATTTTGAAAGTCACCTGTACTACCTCCACTTGCATACAACCTTTAGTCGAAACAATAATATAAAAAGCTCAGACAGCACTGTAGGTGTAATGGAAACATCTTAAATATCACGGATCTCTCGATTCGTATTTTCCGTCCAGTACAATACTTTCATCTCTAGCTGACTGCTGAAGTCATGCTATAATATTATTAATGATGAGGTTGTATATATCCAGGGTTCTCTTGAATGTAAAATAGCCTGACTTTTTCTGCCTCCCCACTCTTCTGTATTCTGTCTGCTCTTATGCTACCTACTGGGCTGCCAAAGGCTTAGTAACCTCCTATGCTAATAGGAATCCTCCAGACCTTTACCACCTTTGTACCATCCCTCTTTCAAACTTACCCTTTCAGTACTTCAAGACTTGATGTAAAACGCTGTGCATCATGCTGGAGTTCCTCCATAGCCTCCTGAAGGTCCCGCCTTTCGTGCTGCAACTGCTGAGACTGCAACTCAGTGGCCTGTGCCTCCTTCTGACAATCAGACAGCTGCTTCCTAGTGAGTGTCAAGAGCTCCTGTGATGAATCTAGCTGGGAACGCAGCTCCTGGGGACACAGAGAACAGATGCACGTTTTAAAATGAAGACCTTGATCTAAGCGTTATCTGCTACTCTTCATGTGCAGCTTTTTTCCTGCCCCTCAGATCAATCATCATGAGAACGCAAAATGTACAGTTGAGGACAGATGGTTGCAGTACAATGACAGTGGGCAGCAAAAAGGTGCAAATAGCTATTTGAAAAAAAAAAAAGTTTCTACTCCTGAGCCTATCACACATATCCTGCCCAAGCATGTGATGCATGCCAATCTCTTTGATCATTATTTATCTCCGAGTGGGGAAAACTAGAACTAGCCTTACAGCCATATCCGCTTGCATTTAACTTGGGTTCCAGGGCATTGGACCTTTCATCTTCTGAGCACATGATTTTGAAAATACTTTATACTTCTAAATTTTTTTTTGTAATCAAGAAAAGAGAAATTATTATTTAAAAGGAGAGGAAATGCATTTTACTTAACTACTTCTTCTCCAGATGCCCTTGAGTGAACATATGCAGGTTCAGTCAATCCAATTTCTTGATCTAATAATAAGACTATTTTATACGGTTATTAAAAGTTATTAAAATTTTTTACAATTAATACAAATATAAAAGCATGAGACTGACCTCAGAAACATACAATCCATGCTCATTTGTGATTTGTTAAAACCACTGTTATAGCCAAAAACAACCAAATGACATGCGGGGCAATGTAATCAACATTTAAAACACATAGGAATTACTGCACAGGTTACTCGCTGCTAGTGGCGGCATTGTTCCCTAAAGTGCTGGTGTGCTAAATATGGCAATAGCAGCCACAAAAATGTACATAATTGTCAATGAGAGACATATATATATATATATATAAACTATAGAACCACAACCAAGCTTTTGCTTTAAACAATTGCTGCCCGATTACATCACACTGAGGTTGGTTGTTATTGCATTATCTTAAAGAGGTTATGGAGCCAAAGTAAAAAGAGGCCTCACTAATCAGTCAACAGTTGCCTGCAGTGCTCCTAGGCTGCTGCTGGACAAGGGGGAGTAAGAAAAAAAAAAGACTCAAATCTGTTACTCAGGTTGTGCAGCAAGTCAGACTTTAAGGCCCCAGAGCTCACAGCTGAAGCCCCCTAAGGGCACCTGGGACATAGCATGAGCCGGCCCTGGATGGTGACGGTCCCCAGGGCCATCAGCGGCTCCTCGAAGGTGGTCTCACGGCCCCCTCCAACGAGTATAGCCCCAGGGAGGTAGTGGTCGCTGGGGCTGCAGGGGGAGGCCATGCGGCCCCTTGCATTGAATTATATTTAAGCCCTGGGGGTGGTGGTCCCTTCAGCTGCGAGGGGCCAGGTGGCCCCCTGCACAGAATGTTTTTAGCCCGGGAGGGTGGGTCTTGCCTGGGGCCAAAACGCTTTTTCTTTTACATTTTACTGCAAATTCACAGAGGATCTGCAAATCAGTGGCAAAATTGAAAAACTAAAATTGCAGGCTCCAGCACCTTTAAAAAATATCTGTCTATTTTCACATTTTCACCCCCAAAATGTAAATGTAAACTATGCAAAAAGAGCCCCCAAATTGTAGTCCAACAAAAACGTTATTAAATATTTTTACGTCATTATTGAAATATACATTTGATTACAATTATTGGTCATTTTTGGAGAAAGATGATAGATCACCTCTGTATATAGGATGGGTGTTGGGTGTGGAGGGGAAAGGGGAAAGGGGATGATGGGGATGTTGGGCTGCATGGGGGATTGGCCGCAGGGCATTCCTGCTGCGCACGGCCAAAGGCTGTGCATGGCAGGAGATTGGCTTTACTTATGGTATTAAAATATTACTTTGCTTCAAAAAAAAAAACTCCTCGATATTCACTGCTAATTACCTCACATAATACATCACTCATGACATCTCCATGAAATTATTGATGAGAAAGCTGTGCATTGCGGGAGGGGAACGAGTTATACTTACCTTAGAGAACGAATTATAGTTATTGAGATAACAATAACAGGTGAATTTCTGTGGTTTTTAGAGTTTAAAGCATTACGTTGTTATTGAACATTTCACCCAACTATAATGTTACTTCAACCTTTGTTTTTTTCAGTGAATACAGATCAACTCAACAACTGGTGCACTGGCTTTAGGACCTGGTACATTTAAATGGTCCAATCGAGGCATAAGGAAAGGAACCAATAGTGCATCAACAACAGTGACAAAACAGCACGATAGGTTTGCATACCGCGTACAATCTTATTGATAATGTCACAGTCTCAGGAGAGGAGGGGGAGCAGTGAGGAATCTACAGCAAGCTGTAATATCTACTAGAAGCATTAATACTGTAGGTGTGTGACTCTTCTTCCTGTAGTTTCATCACCCTATAAATGAAGCCCAAAGCAATAACCTTGAGAAGTTGGGAATGAATACAGTGGATTGACTAAAGAAGCCATGAAACACAACCCTGGCAATGCCTAAGTTATGAGGGAACGGTGTTTAGCTAAAGTATGTAAGAATCAACAGGTGGCTGTCTGGCAGAAGCCAACCACCGAAAAGCCTTTGGTGAGAGCCGCAGCAGCAGTGAAGGGAGCAAGAATATTGGTTAGGGGATCTTTTTAATCTAATGCATGGCATATTTTAATACTAAGGTTAACCCTGTTCCAATGATCCACATAAGTGTATTTTGGCAGCCAAGATGACATCTACAACTTCAGGTGGCAAAGAGTAGGGCTCTAGTAGGCATTGCTGAATCTCTACATGTGCAGCCTCAGAGGTTGGGGACTGGAATAAAGGACCTCACCATTGTTGTGCAAGTGCAGGCCCAATCTGTGCCGGTGGTATCAGATAGAGATTGAACAGTCTGGATGATATGCAAAGGTTGGTGCTGCCAGCAATGCTGAACCCTTTAGGAGCATCAAAACTTCCTATACAGCTGGTGTAATTGTTTCACCAGGAAGCTAAGCACAGTGAACCTGTCATGGCTTTGTTTTTTTTAACCACTCGTCTTTGATGGGCATGTCCATGAGGGATGCTGTTGGACTTTTTTGCTTATGCAGGGTCATCCCCAATCTTTTTGCCTCCTGCCTCCTATTTTTCTGACCTGTTGCTGTTGGCTTTTGAACTCTGAGCACTTTACCACTGCTAACCAATGCTAAAGTGCATATGCTCTCTGTGTAAATTGTATGTAATTGGTTTATCCATGATTGGCATATTTGATTTATTATTAAGTCCCTAGTACTGTGCACTAGAGGGGCCCAGGGCTGGTAAATCAAATTCTACTAGTGGGCCTGCAGCACTGGTTGTGCCACCCACGTGAGTAGCTCTGTAATCATGTCTCAGACCTGCCAAAGCAGTGTCTGTGTGTGCTGTTTTTACTGTAAATTCGACTTAGCAAGTGTACCCACTTGCCAGGCCTAAAACTTCCCTTTTCTTACACGTAAGGCACCCCTAAGGTAGGCCCTAGGAAGCCTCAAGGGCAGGGTGCAGTGTATGGTTAAGGTAGGACATATAGTAATGTGGTTTATATGTCCTGACAGTGAAATATTGTTTAATTCGTTTTTCACTGTTGCAAGGCCTGTCTCTCTCATAGGTTAACATGGGGGCTACCTTTAAATCTGATTCAAGTGTAGATTCCCTTTGGGAGCGGATGGACATGTGGAGTTTGGGGTCTCTGAGCTCACAATTTAAAAATACATCTTTTAGTAAAGTTGATTTTAAGATTGTGTATTTGAAAATGCCACTTTTAGAAAGTGGGCATTTTCTTGCTTATACCATTTCTGTGACTCTGCCTGTTTGTGGATTCCATGTCTGGGTCAGTTTGACAGTTGGGCTTGTTGCACCTCACACTAGACAGTGACACAACGGGAGCTGGGATGTAGCCTGCATATCCTGATGAGCCATCTGTGCTAGGAGGGAGGGGAGGAGTGGTCACTTACACCTGAAAGGGCTGTGCCTGTCCTCACACAATGCAGTCTCCAACCCCCTGGTTATTGTCTGGGGCCTGGCCTGGGCAAGGCAGGATTTCACATTCAAAAGAGACTTTACTTTGAAGTAGGCCTACTTCAAAGGAGAAATTGGGTATAAGAAGGGCACCCAAAACCACAGACTTTAGAAACACTTCTGGAACCAAGAGGAACCTCTGCCTGGAGAAGAGCTGAATAGCTGAGGAAGAAGAGCTGCCCTGCCTGTGACTGTGCTTTGTGGAGCTATCCTGCAGTTGCTGCTTCTGCCAGAGTAAGAGGGCAAAGCCTTCCATCTTGAGAAGAAATCTCCAAGGGCTTGATCTAGAGCTTGCTTCCTGTTGTTTGAAGTCTCAGGGACAGCAAGGACTTCTCTCTGCCAGCACCTGGAGTCTCTGGAGAGACTCCTACTCTGCCCTGTGGTGCCCATCCAGTTCCTGTGACCCTGAAAGGAGAAGCTGGAAGCCTAAAGACAAGGAAATCCACTCAGAGCGCTGTGCGGGGAAAAAAGTTGCTGCGACTCCGAATCGGCGGCTGAAAAAAATGACACGCTGCCAGCTCTGCAGCTGAGAAACGACGCTCGCAGGAAACGCGACCGAAGAATCGACGCACAGAGCAGGAGAAACGGTGCGCAGCATCGCTGACGGAGGCTGGGAGATCACAACCTGCGCTGCAGGGTTTTCGGATCATTGTGCGGCTAGCAGCGCTATTGTGTGTTTAAAACTCCTTAATTACTCTTTTTGCATTTTTACTGTTAACTTGACCTGTGTATGGTGTATGTTTGTCGTTTTGGTCTTGTTTTGTTTAGCTAAATATTTCCTATTTTTCTAAACTGGTGTTGTGTCATTTTGTAGTGTTTTCATTAAGTTACTGTGTGTGTTGGTACAAATACTTTACACCTAGCACTCTGAATTTAAGCCTACTTCTCTGCCAAGCTACCAAGGGGGTAAGCAGGGGTTAGCTGAGGGTGATTTTCTTTTACCCTGACTAGAGTGAGGGTCCTTGCTTGAACAGGTGATAACCTGAATGTCAACCAAAGACCCAATTTCTAACAGATGCCCAAACATCTCTTGAGATTCCAGTGGAATAGATCCATGTGTGGTGACGTAAGGTGACATCTGTGCCTAATGGATCGAGTTGTGGTGCCCACAGAATACACTTCACACTGAGTGAGTGACTTTGGGATCTATTTGGAAGAATCCAAACCGTCAATGACCACATGAAAGAACAACTTTTTCATGCAATTAAACAGACTGATAACTGCTAACTAGGCCAACTCCCACATGTTATGGGCACAGCAACACAGTAAGCATGTGCCATTTGCCATGTGGAGAATGAGAATGCAAGAGGCAAAGACTTTTTGGCCCTTAGAATCTAGCCGCTTAGGCTCTCAGCCTGGAGGGGGTCGTAGTAAAGGCATTTTGGTTCAACATAGCAGAGGAGGTTTAGACCACTGGATTCTCTAGAGGGATGTGAAATAAATAATTTGGGTTGCACAGTGTCGACAGGGACCATCAAATAATATTTGTTTGTATGTCAGGCTACAAAAATGCAGAGTGCATGGGGGTCAGTGCCTTGGAGGGCATTCTGCCTGAATACCTAGACCTGGAAAGAGTTGGCCAACGAAGGTGAGAACCATAGCTTTATATTTTCCAACACTGGTACTGGTTCAGATGACCAGGAAGAGATCTACAATGGGACTCTCAATGGCCTTGCAACCAAGACTTTCTTGAGGAAGAAGGGGCTTTTCCTTCTTATGTTGTCCGTGCTTTTTGTGGGACACCCCTTTGAAAGATTGTTCCCTGTGGGTCTACTTACTGGAAGACTATTGTGCCGTCACATCCTTGCGGTCCTAGGCCAAAAAACAGCTTGGCCTTCTGGTCTCTGTTGGACATTTGGGTCATCATTAAACAGGAGCCTAAAGCATCTTTATATCCTTCCATCACTAGAACCTCTGGTCTGTAACCGCCTAATCCCAGAAGCTTGAAGTTGAGTATGTTCCATAGACCCTTCATATTTAAACTTACATGAGGTTTAGTCAGTTGAGAGTTGACCCTCTGCCTGCCTGCATATGGATGGCTTGTCTCAGTCTTTAATGGCAGTAAATGTCCAGTACTTTGGAGCTTCATGCCTCTTATTAGATTACTACAAAGAAACACTGATGAGGATATTACAAGCTGCTTGATCTGAGAAGAACCCACATACTCCAAGGTATTCCAAGAAACTTGCTACGTGTATACAGCTGTCTAATGAGTTTTGTCCTACTCACCTTCTTAAAATTCTATTTCAGCTATTGCATCTCTCAAGTAAGCTTAATTAAGTTTTTCAGTTTACAATAATCTTTTTTGCTGCAGTGAAATGCAAAAGCATTTCAAACATCTTTTGAGAAGCACCAATGCCTTGCTATTCTCATGTCAGGCAAACAGGGAAGGCAAGTAATGATGGTCACATCTGTTCACTGTAGTAGAACGCAAGTAGCATTTCAAGCCTTGTATCTGGCATCCACACACACTGCTGTGCATTAGTGCCTCACCACACATGTTAACCAATAGAAAAAATCATAGACGTGTGTACACACCACATCTGTGGTTCCAACCCACGTGAATGCAAGGCAAAAGACACACCATTTGGGGCCAGCGCTGTGACACGCACACATCTTGTGGTTACAATCGCTTTTCTACATTTGTTCTGTTCTCCAAGCCACATGTCAGTGATACACACACTACTTAAGCCTGTTGTGGAAAATTAGATATTAATATGAACATTTGCCTGCATTTCACAGTGGTAGACATAGTTTACCATTCTGTGATGCAAAAACTGATTTCAGTATGAACATTTGCAGTGTTATTTGACTATTGCAGTTTTCTTAAAGTTATGAAAAATTACAAGACATTGTCGAGCACTATCGTTCAGCATTTAATTTAGGTTTATTTTCTTTGCCTATTTGTTCACCATGAAGACAGTCAACCCATCGTCACAATTTTTAGAGTTACCTGGTGACCCACCTATTGGATGAAGACAGAGGTTTCAGACCTATTATAGGGAAACCGGTGTCTCCAGAATCGGGCCAGAAAGGGAAAAATCTGCACTGTTGAAATTATTGGCTTTGAAGGAAGATTGATGTACAAAGATCTTCTTGCTACAGCCCCAAATGGGGGTGAGGAGCTGGAGGATTACTAAGAAGTACTTTAAACAATTCAGATAAGATTCGATCTTCAGCCAAGCTTGATTGTCTTTAGACATCCATTTTTCAAGAGATTTCAGAAAGTAGGGGAGGATTTGGACTCTTGCAATACTTCCTTTTGTAAATGTGCAACAGAAAACCAGTTTGAACATTTTAGAGATCAACTGGTGTGTGATCAAGTTATCAGCCATTGTGTAGTCAAAGGCATTTAAAACTGCTCTCCATCGGTGGGTGAGACAATCAAGACTGCAAAGACTATTTAAACACTGCAGTTGTTGGCCAAGGAATGTGATGACAAGTTGGTGAAGTCAGTAGAAGCAGTTCATTCTTAAAGTGATAATGTACAGAGAAAACATCTGGATCATCCTAAGCATTTTTTAAGCAAACCAATATTTGCTTCATTTGTGGCAGACAGACACTTCGGAAGGGTCCCTTGTCTTGCCAGAAATGTGAAGAGAAGAATTTGCAGCAAACTAGGACACGAAGTTTGCAAGTTTGTCAGAGCTCCAAATGTTTTTAATGAGAAGATAGCAAGTGTTTCTGATAATCAGTCCAGTGCTTTTGAAGAGGAATGTGTACACAGTGGAATGTGAGATATGGTGCTTGCTGTAGGTGAGGATGTGGTGAAGAAGGGAAATCCCTCCAAGTTTGTAGTCCCAATTGTTGATGACCTGGTGAGGAACAAAACTCCTCAATTATTAATAGGAGGATCACTATGATCACACAGGAACAGTTTATCAAAACCTACTAAGATAATGCCCTCGAACCACAAGATTGCGCCCCAGTGTCCTATGAAGGGAACAAAATTGAGGGTAATAGATTTAATTGAAGACTCTGTAGTATTCAAGGGAGATTAATTCAAGGGAAGGTTTATATGGCTACAAAAGAACGCAACATACTTGAGTGATTCCACCAGGTTCTATTTGGCATGCTGTTGAAGCCAGGTGCCAAAGAAAAGACTCTGGCAGCAGTGTGATGATGGAGGCGTTGAACAAGTATATAAAGGTGTTTTGGGATGGTTTCAGTGAGAAAGGGATTCGGACATAAAATTAACATAAACAAAGGGGCTATGGGGGTTACTACAACTTTGGAGGAGGTGTTAATCCGTCCCAAAAGTGACGGTAAAGTGACGGATATACCACCAGCCGTATTACGAGTTCCATAGGATATAATGGACTCGTAATACGGCTGGTGGTATATCCATCACTTTACCAACAATTTTGGGACGGATTAACACCTCCTCCAAAGTTGTAATAACCTCCTATATCTGTTAATCCCAAGAGGTGTGCCCCATTCAGCCTCAAGGAGGACTTGAAGAAAGAACAGATGTATTTGTGCAAAAAATGGATTCACTGAACCCACTGAACCTTTGCTTTGGTTATTCCCCTTAGTAGTAGCACCTACGTGCAATGACAAACTGAGGGAGTTTATTGACCTTCACAATCTTAATAAGGATATTTGAGTGGATTCACACACTCTACCTAATATCACAGATTTGTTAGCCACAGCAGTAGGTGCAAGATGGTTCACCAGACTGGATCTAGCTTTAGCCTATCACCAAGTTTGACCCTGAATTAAGACACCTGACTGCATTGATATCCCCAGTGGGTACTTTCTAGTAGCCCTGGACACCTTTCAGCTGACCTCTTTGGCATCTGTACTTCAACAATTAATGTTTCACATGCTCAAGAAGGTCAAAGTTATGGTCATTTTCAAGATAATTTTCTAGTTTATGCAGACATTGTAAGTGGATGTTGAACAAGTGATAAAGGAGTGTGTGATCTACTTCATTGGCAAAAAGATTCTTAACATGTCTTCTCCTTTGATGTCGATCAAGCTGCCTTCTGGGTCCTGGAATAAACTTACTGGGGCCCTTTATCTCTTTGCCCAGTCATTTCTGATCTGTGTTTGCACTTGTTGATTATTATTTAGAGCGGTCCAGGATCAAGTTTACTGCTGAACCTAATTCTAGAACAGCTGCTGAATTTTTGAAAGATGTTTACCATATGGAAGGCCTTCTGGAGACTGGAATTCTGACAATTCAGTTCAGTTAGCGTGCATGGACGTTGAGAATTTCCTTCAAACCTGTGGCAAAAAACATTTCAAAAGCTTGCTCTATCACTGTGAGACTAACAGTCTTGTTGAACATATGACTAGTGTCTTCTGGGGAATGTATACGAAGGGCTTTACTTCACTAATGTGTGGTCCCAAATGCTGTCAGGGCAATGCTTTGGTTCTACCTGACCCACTCCGCAATCAGCTACAAAGGTGGACCATTCCGAACTATTGAGAATTAAGAAGCCCATCAGAGTTTAGTCCAGTATGCAGGTCCAAATGTCTTCAACAAGGTATTTCCAGCTGGGACCTGAATTTGATTGTCACCAATAGTGCTGAGGATTTCCAGGGAAAACATGAACAGGAATTTAAGGAGAGAGAAAACATGGCAAAGAGAAAGTTTTTGAGGTTGGTGACTATTAAGAAACCAGGTCATGTGAGGAAAGGTGACAGCAAGTGTGGTGAACCAGTTGTTGACAAAGTCTTTTGTAATGCAGTTTGAGCGCATGATCATCACTGGTGGACTGTGGTCAGAATGGTCAAGAATGGGGGTGAGGATTTAACTCTGTTCGAAGAAAAGTGTGAGTCAAGGAAGGAGTATGTTCTCGCTGGTGGATGGAGTTGAACCATTTAAGAAAAGCTCTTGAAAGTCATGCTAAGGCATTCCCCAATTGAGCTTTCCCCTTACGTTAGATAGTTTTTTATTGCTAATATTGTTCTGAGTGTTTTTTTTTTTTTTAAAGAAAAGTCATGTACTATCCTTCACTGCTTCCATCATTGGATTCTGTAGTCTATAACCACATCATGTTAGAGGCTTGAAGAATGTTATGTTTAAACTGCATTTAGAGGTTTAGTCAGTTGCAAGCTGATGCTCTGCCTGCATGCACATAGGTAGCTTATTTATGTCCTTACTGCCAAATATACGTCTGCTACTTTGAAAGTTCACGTCTCTATTATTGAATTACTAGTGAGTCGCAGGCTTAAAGGTTGTGTTCTAGCCCAAGACACAACAAGCATATATCTTATGGATCTGACAAGCACATCTTCTTAGGGTGTATCTGCAACAGGGTGTAAATCCAAAAATCCTAGGAGGAGACATTCAATCTGGATGTTGTTGTTGAAAGCGGAGCTGAGGAACTTGTCAGAGAAGCACCAAGAGCAACTCTGCACCCCTGCTGATGAGACGAAAAAAACATGCGTCAATGGCGTCTTATGTAATTAATTGCTGTCATGTCTTGGGTGAGTGGAGCTGCATCTGTGGCCAAATGGTACCACCTGGAGGTGGTAGAGAGCGACTACTGGGTGAAAAGGTTCCAAAATAGTCTGGCATTTAAAGAATAGTCGTATGGAGGAAAATCTGAGGGAAAAGGAATCCATCAGAAAAGGAATTTTGATGAAATTCTCCATATTCTCAGACCATTAACGGATTCACATATACAATGAGGTTTCAAAATTGTTTCTATTTTGTTGGAAAATCGTATTTGTACCAATGGTTTCCTGTTGTTTTTAGCTTAATTTGAGTGAGACAGCTCTTTTGCTCAAATGCCAATAAGGAACTGAGATCATGTATTTTATTGTATTTGTTTATTATTTAATTAGCTAAACGATGCCATCACATTAGTTCATGTCAGTATTTAGAGGCACTGGTGAACTGACACAGTATACGTAAACCCCATCAGTTAGTGCTCAAAGACAAATCTGCCTCCAAATACATACATCATGATACATGAAAGTGTAGCACAACATATTAAAATTCCTCAGACAAGACCATATAGTAAAGTTAACGCAGCAGCCAATTCTTGCTCATAAAGAAGTGAGACAGGGACAAGGGAATGTCCATTTTCTTGAAGTAGAGAAGGAACAACTATACTTCCAGGAGTGGCCAGCGGCTTTCTGCCTTCAGTCTGAGAATGTGGACTGGCAGTGCTTATCTCTGCCAGATGTGAGCTAAAAGGGTCCCAGAAGTCTTCAGGCCTAGACGTGGGGTGCTGCAATATGGCATATGCCCCTTAAAGGTCATTACACACAGCCAAGTCTCTCATCTGGTCATCTTGCTTCAGAGCAGCTTGTTTATACCACTTCATGGCCTCTCTATGCTTAGCTAGCAATCACGCAAACACCATGAAGTGACAAACGTCTTGTGGGATACCCTTAAGGTAGCCCAATAGACAACATTTGGCAGCGGATCAACTCTACTTCTAATCATGTTGGAGATCACTGGGTTTATCTTGCTCCAGAAGTTTAATATGGGAGCAAAAAACCAGGCCAAGTGTATGAACCCTGCCTAGTAGGCATGACATCATGGGCACTTAGGGGGTCTGGCGACATCAATCTTGTTGTGTTTTCTTAGATAACACAAGCTCTATGTAAGAACTTAAGGTCGGATCCAAAGTCTACATCCCATCCTGATTACAACTATGATTGGAACCAATGAATCTTAATGTAGATATTGCACTGTATAGTCGGCTTATCCGTTTCATAGACTCCAGGGATGTAATTCTCTAAGCTAACGGCTGTGTTCTGATGGCTACTCACTAATCTAAGTAATCGTTTATGAACTGAATCTCTTAATTGTGTTTTGTCCCAGTTGACTGTTATGCAGAAAATATACTAAAGCTAATTGCCTTCAGTATCAAGAGGAAGAAGTTTTACAATGGCGTATGACCAAGCAAAAATATCTTGTTTGCATTCATTGACAGTAGCAGCCTCCCACTGCTAAAGAGCCCTCTGTGTAAATAGCGGTCCTGTAGCCAGTCAGCGATTGGGTCATCTGAACAGTACAGGTGAAAAAGGGCAGCCTTCTCTTGTGCCTGTGGCCACTGAAAAGGCATCAGATGTCAGGCCATTTACATTAACCCTAGCAAACGGTATAAAATATACCAAGGATATTGGATGTAGTATATAGCAGCCCATGCCGAACATATGGAGCACAGCTATCAGAAATGGTTTACGGCAGTAGAACTATGCAGTACAAGGCAGACTCAACAGGAGAGATCTTACATTCCATCAACAGGGACAGATGATTTGCAATCATCTTTGCCAGTATTTTATTAAGGTCAGGTATTTTAGTATCTACACTGGACATGGTTATTCAAATTAATCCAATTTTTGCTTGACATTTTTTGTTTTCAATATTTGTCAATCCACATACAAATACATGATGTTGAATACCGTAAAACAAACTAAACAAGGAATCTTACCAACCAGAATTTTAAAACCTCCCAGAAAATCCTTCTCCCTCGCCAAACCATTTCTCCATTCTTGCACTTCAATAAAAGTGAATGCCTCTCATCGAAACACTGTGGTACTAAGAGAGGAACCAACTCTATGTTACCCCCTCCCCATTTACCCCTCAGGGAGAAGTCAGTTTCAGGGCTCTCAATGTGATTGGCAAGGCATGCCAAAGACCTCTTCTTGTACATAATCAGGTTGTCATAAAGCATAAAACTTTACATTCATCTTGAATGTCTTATGTCAGTCTCTCCATCTCCCAAAAATTTCAAAACCAGTGGGACCATACTATCACATACAGAGGGCGTTTACCTTTCCATCTTATCGCTATTTCCTGCTTTCCCGCAAGAAGTATCTGGGTAATTGACAATTAACAGCCATTCATCATCCTCAGCCATTTGCAATTTATAGGTCGCCGCCCCAAGATAGTTACAGCTGGGTCCGGGGGACAGTCAAGTCCATCAACCTTTTTATGTGAATGGGTACTTCCTTCTAGACTACAGCCAAGACTGGACCACCATACGTGTCGCTGTCCCATCCATTTGACTAAATCCTCCTCTTTAAATATCTCAAATCAAGATTTATCCACAGCTGGTGTAAAATCAAGTTTATTAAATTATGGGGTCAATGGAGACGAAAAATGTCAGAACCCCTTTTAGTGGGCCACTGGGCAAGCAAAGGTTGCTGGGCCCCATCATGGGGGTTGAGGCCTTTTACTCCGGATCTCCTGGGGCCTGACCTACTTTGGATTCTAAGCAATTGGGCCAAGTTTCCTTTCAGCATTCGACATTCAGTGGTAACATGGGTTGAGCAGTCCAAGGCTCCCTTGGGGTGAGGGTGGATTCAAGGAAGTGAACACAGGCTCACACCTCAAAATGTGTGGAGCAGCAGCAATAAATGATTGTCCAGCCAAATACTCACTTTTATGAAAAATGAAATATTGTATTTCTACTGCTATCAATACAAAGGAGAGCTCCTTCGGGCCGACTGGCCCAAAATCAGTCTTAGTGGCATCTGCAGGTTTGGAGCGTCTAGAGTTCCTGAGCGTGCCCAGTCTGCAGACGCTTGGAGCAGCAACAGCTGAATCAGCAAAGTTTTGCCACTCATGGCCCCAGCAGACTCCGCTCAGCAGGTGCATAGTTCCTCACATTCGGTGGTGCCACTGGAGCGACCGGAGATTCTCTGCAGCTTCTCCTTGCAGCGTAAGTGTTTGATTTGTTCCGCATTTGGAGCTGGGAAAAGGATTTGATGCAACGTTTCTGAATTGCATATGCCATCTGGATCACAGTAAACATGTGCTTTCATTGTGGCCTCACTTCTCTGGCAGTGGTGTGGATTAGATCACATGCCTTGATGCTCCCAGTCAACCATCTCTGGCATATGGGTTCACCGTATCTTCTCTGTACCCAGGCTCTGGCACGATCAACACAGCAAAGTCCTCAGCATTGGCCCCTCCTGTCATACATGGTCGTGGCTCACCACTGAACATGGCCTACAGACTTCACAGCACAGCAATCTTCTCATGGCAGCCCTTCTTGCTTATGGGGTCACAATCTCTTTACTATGCACAGGCTCTGGCGCAGCAATGCGCATGGCTCAGCTTAAAGCAGCCGTCCTCTGGCATTTGGGGGTTGCGGATGTCGTCCTCGCTCAAAAGCTCTCCTCTTCCTCACAGGACAAACTAGTCTTTGCAAACAGGCATACACTTGTGCTCAAGGGCAGATGGTCTTGGTTTCCCTGGGTGAAGTCTGTTCACTCAGCTGGGAAATTATCAGGTCTTGGCCCACAGTCCTGGTCACAGCCATACGTCTTGCAGAACTACCCCCCCTCGTAACACAGGCAACATCGCTACTTGGCAGATGGCAATTTTCAGGGTCTCAAGCTCCCCTTCAAAGTCCATTTCCAGACACCAAATGTGACTTAGAGTCTTAGCCTTTGAGGTTTATGTTTGGGCCTGCTTTTTTTGAAGTGCCTGCTCCTTTGCCCTTGTGAAAGCAATCTGTCACAGCAACCCCAAAGCGGATAGCCCCACAACAGTCCCTGGGAGGGAGGGCTAGAGTTCGCACCTGGATGTCAGTCACAGTGATGTGTATCAAAAGGTTATCTCAGATCCCCAGCCCTATTCTTTAGGATTCTCTTATCAGCCTATCTACTCACTGAGATGTGATTATTCCCATTCCTTGTGACCTCTCAGTGAATTAAAGGGCACCCTTTCAAGTGTATAGGAGAAGCCTGGCTCCCTCCTCTCCAGTGAATGTCCCACCCAAAATACCAGAATGCAGCTATACACAAATTTGTCTGGGAGAGAGTAAGTCTCAATCCAGTGATACAGGTTAATAAGCACTGGCCTTTGCGAAATCTATTGTTTGTCAATGATTTTTTACGTGTTACAGAGCAGTGTGAGCTGCTGTGTAACATTGCTTGAAGATAAAAAAAAACAAAAAAACACAATGACAAGACGTTTTTACTCTCACCGCCATGTGGCGCAGCAGTCTGTAACGCTGTGCAACATGTAAAAAAAACAGCACAGGCGAGGGGTCAAGCAACACGAAGGAGGAGAGTGGGAAACACATTGATGGGTATGGGGGATTGGAGTTGGGTGAAATAACTGTTTTACTGTAGATTGCAATGGTGAAAGGACAAGTATGACCCTTGTTAAGTTCACAATGGGTCTTGCTGTTTTTTGTATCACCGGCTCGGCACTCCAGCCTACGAAAGTTTGAATGTGACCATGTTTCAGTGTGTCTGCTGTGGCACATTTAAGAGACGTGTGTGAGACAGAGATTATGCAAGAGTGTCAATGTGACCATGATTGGATGTGTGGAAGTGAATATATTTGAAGATCACTGTAATCATGATGTGTGTGCGAATGAGTGATTATGTTTTGAGTGGGTCAGTGTGAATCAATGGAATCTGGATAGGATTATTTATGTGGCAGAGTGAGTGTAAAAGAAAGACTGCTGGTTGTCCAACTGCGATTATGTGTTTTTCAAAGTGTGCATCTGTGGGTACAAGTGTGTGAGCATTTGTGCCCGAGTGTGAGTGACAGTATTAGAGCCTTTCAGTGAGTGTATGCGTGAGTCTGGATGGCAACAGCAGTGCTGCAAACAAAAACTTCTGAAACTTTAGAACAATGGTCTGAATTCAACAATGTAATTGTACACTCATGTCAGCACTTAGATAGGCACACCATTACCACGGCTTTCAGTCCCATGATAACAGCCGCATTCAGCAAGGGAATTAAATGCGAGAAATAAGTGTCCCAGTGAGATCCATGACCAAAACAACGGGCACACTTATCCATGCCCAAGAAAAGAAAAACGACTCACTAGCCAGAAACACTTGCATTGACATTTCAAAGCCCGAAGGACCCACAATGATTAGAACTTACTTTATTTTCAACACAGAAGAAAAAAATGTGGAAGCCTCATTGTTTCCCTCTTCACTATGCAGACTTTCGACAGCTGAGACGTGAAACCAGTCAGCAATTTCTGTAGCACAGTGAGTACCTGGTGCAGCATTAAAGGGAGTACTACTGGACTGTGTATTCCAGGGGAGAATAGAATGCAAGGAGGAGGTAACCTTCAACATGTAAAAAACAGCTGGGGAGTTTGGAGGGGGTCAAGCAATACAGACACAGAGGGTGGGAAACATCGATAAGGAGTGGAGAGGTTGTGTGAAACAACAGCGAGCATAAGGGAGGAAGGAGGAGGACTGAAAACAACTCGGGGTTCGGAGGGTACTGCAGAGACATGGACTCAATAGGAGTCATGTCGAAAAGTAACAAAAGAGTATCTGTGGCCTGTGGATGGACACTGACCACCGCAAGAGTGTTTAGTCCAGGCTCCACATCAGGACAAAGATTCAAAGCCTAGGAGGAAGCGGGAGGACCTGACCAGTAGGAAGCAAGGAAATGAGTGACTAGGGAGACAACCAATAGTGAATAAGGGCATGTAATAAGCAAGCTCTAAGCCCCTTTTACTTTTTATATTATTTACAGCAGATTTAGCCAGCACAGCAATAGGGCTGTGCAGGCAAAAGCTAAAAAGAACCTGTTCGCTCCTACTGATCACTACAGTGAATACTGCCACCACTGCGCCAAGGGCTGGCTAACTTCTTGTGAAGGCATTAGCCTTCTATCACAATGAGGATAATGCTCTCGACAGCCCTCCTTGTCCAACAAGACTGCAATCCATGAGATAGGCCTATATCATGGCTCACACGCAGGATCTGTGTTTGCCTATGACAACAATAATCATCATTAGGGATCCAGACGTCAGAACAGTTAGGTCACTCAGGGCAGGGGTGCACATCCATTACCACCCGGAGAACTTTTCCATTCCATTAGAAACTATGCCAACCATGTAATTACATTGATGGGTTCCCACATCACCATCATAGGGTGCATTATGTCAGAAACATAAGCTACCATAGGCTTTGCCTGTCTAGTTAGCCAGAGCATGCCCCAAAGAAACCCACCCAGGAGAATTGACCCTTTTTTTTTTTTAAACCAAGACTTTTTCAGAATGTGATATCAATGAAGAGATGCTCCTATGTCAGAAGGCAGAGTAAACAACTTCAGAATAAAAGAAAACATTGCATTTTCAATAATTGTTTCAAATTACATAGTCAACAGCAAAGGAATCTCAAAAGAGTTAACTAAAAATGAATTGTTCCTATAAAGATGTCATTACCATTATGAAAATCCTGACATATTGAGACTCTTACAGGCCCCTAATACAAAAGTGTGGCCATGATTGTGGCTAATACACGTCAATTATTATTGTCTGATCTATATTTTACTCAACTAGGCCATAATGTGCAGACTTTATTTGTTTTAATAGACCAACTTAATCCAGAAAGCATGCAATCCTCAATTCCACTAAAGCCTTTGATTCCACCACATGGATTCTTTTGTTCGCAGTGCCGAAGTAGAATGGAAGTTCCAAATAGCTTAATGAATTAGATCTGGCTACTTTATACAGAGCCGACAATTAGAATTCACCTAAATGGCCTACTGTCTGATCTTACTTCAATAAAGAGGGGCCACACCACAACTGCCAAATTTCCCTACTGCTGTGTGCCTTGGTATCGGAACCCCCGGCGTGCATAGTGAGACAATTACATTCTGCCAGGGGGCTAGGTTTCTCGCCCCATACTGTCCTTAATCACTTTATGACATTACCCTTTATATAAACAATACAGCCTGAAATCCCACTCCGGTCATAAGGGGATGTGCATTATTCAGAGCGATGACCTGGAACAAATCAGCCATAATTCCATTAATTACTAGTACATAGGTCTGTATGTTCAACTCATTTCTCCCATGGTGCCACCCTTCAGTTAAATACCTAGGGACTTGGGTTGGTTCTGACAGAAATGCGGTCCTAATTGAAACCTATGGGGTAGTCAGGTCGAAAACAGAAGACTTTATTAGCGGCTTACACAGTCTCCCTTTATTCCTGGTAGGCAGAATAGCCCTGATTAACATGATAATATTACCCAAACGGTTATATTTACCAGTACACTGTGGTTCTCAGGTATTAATGTCATTCATAGATTCACATGCTTGAATCTTCCCCGTCGTCATGGTGAGAGTCTTGCCGTAGCAGCAATAAAAAGCAGTGCTAATAGAGTGGCCTTAGAAATCCTTTTAAACCAATAGACATTGCTAACCAATTGACATGGTTTTGATGCATACAAACTCCAGCCTATCAGAGCCAAGTCCCTGAAGCACTCATCCCCTGCAGAGCCACCATACCTTAGATTTCAAGCACAAGTGTAACATATGAGAAAATAAGATGTATAACAATGTTGAGCCTTAAGGAGGAGGAGTGTGGGTCGCATGTGAAACTATGAGACATTAATACTGGAGAGCCAAGGTGTACACGTACGTAACTTGTTTTTTTTCCAGTATTATATCTTTCAAATGTTCGCAACCATTGAATCAGACTAGCAAGCAGTATTACGAGAACCATGGAGGCAAGTAATGTGAACCATCCCACCTTAATAATTTCCACATTGACTGTAAACTTCACTTGTAGGAATGCTATTCACAGATACAAGCAAATGTTGCCTGTCAAGAACCTCTGATAAAGGTAACATATCACAAAATATACGTTTTTATATAAATATATATGAAGAAAAGACAGAGAAATAGAAAAAGATATCATAATCAAGCATTATGCACAAATAACTCAAAGATGCAAACTTAAAAAAAAAAAAAAAAAAAGGGTGCCGTAGGGCATTCTGCCAACTGCTACATCAGCTTTTCTCCATGGGTCCAGGCAGTAGTGCTTCGTGAAGGTATGGGCATTAACTGCCCTGCAGATGTCCTTTAGCGATACCACCACAAACAGGGCTAAAGAAGTAGCAACTTTTCTTGTAGAGAATGCTTTCCCTTTTGCAGACAGAGGTCTTCCTGCTTTCTCATGGCAGAATGTGAAAGCTGCAGATATCAAGCGAGCAACACTCACTCTTGACAAAGCTTCTCCTTTCCTTGGCAAGGTAAAAGAAATCAAGAGCTGGTCAGATTTCCTGAAAACCTTAGTTCTGCCAAGGTAAAACTTGAGACAGCATCTAACGTCAAGGGACTGCAAGGCTCTTTCTCCTGTCAAAGACTGATTACTGAAAAATACTGGCAATACGATGGGGTCATTGAGGTGAAAAGATATTGGCACTTTCTGGGTGAACCTAGGGTTGGTTTTCAAAAGGACTCCTCTCAAAACTGCAAATAGTGACAGCGAAAAGAAAAGCTACTTTCCAAGACAGGAAAAGTTCAAAAGGAGTCCTCAGCAGCTGAGATAAGAGTGTGTTGAGCTGCCTTGCCACAGGCGGATGTTTTTCTGGAGGGCAGACCCACAACAGGCTCTTCATAAACTCCCTAACCAACCTGTTGGACCATATCGAGAGTTCCCCTCTACACCTCCTGAAACTGGAGATCGTTGCCAGGTGTACTTTATTAGATGAGTGAGTCAGTCCTGACTTTGCGAGCTGTAGCAGATAAGGAAGAATCTGCTGCAGAGAAGAAGAAATGGGATGCAGAGACTGAAACCCACCCCAGACACAAAACCTCTCCCAAGACTAACATTTACTTGTGGATTTAGCACAAGCATGTCAGAGAATCACTCTGTAATCCTCAGACAGGTTTACTGCCCCCAACTCAGTGTTGTGAAGAGCCAGGTGGTGGATAAGTTGAGAGATCGAATCTGTGAATTAACCACCTGCTCCTCGTTCATTGACAGAAGATCCTCCGCTGGTTGGAATGGAAAATGTGAACACTCCGACAGGCGAAGAAGCTTGGTGAACCAGTATTGTCTTGGCCACGGTGGGCCTATGAGCATAAGATGGCAAAGTTCCTGCTTTATTTTTCAGATGACCTTTTGAATGAGCGGAAAAGTAGGGAAAGCATATGTGAACATTCTTGTCCATTCTAGGTGGAATGTATTACCCCAAGATCCCGGTTGAGGGTACCTGCCGGCACGACACTTGCATTTCTTGTTCCAAAGGGTAGCAAAAAGATACCGGTTTAGACTCCCCACCCCCCAGTGCTGAAATGCCTGCATCAACTGCCATTGACTGAGTCCCCATTCGTGGCACTGTTTGCCTGTCCTGCTTAAGGTATCCGCCCATTCGTTCTGTTCCCCTGGGACATGTTCTATCTTTAAGGTAATGTTGGTAAGTAATCATTCCCGGATCTGCTGTGCTTCAGCTGAAAGGATCCTTGACCCTGTTCCTCCTTGTTTGGCAAGATAAAATATGGTAGTGTTGTCCATTCTCACCAAGACTGAAGAATCGCAGAACCTGGGAGGAAAAGCCTTAAGGCCCAGGAAACCCACTTTCAGTTCTAGGAGATTTATGTGAGACAAACCCTTCTGAGTGGTCCATTTCACATGGATTTTCAAGTCCTGCAGGTTAGCTCCCCAGTCTTAACAGCATCTATTGTCATCACTATATGAGATCGCACGGGGATGAATGAGAAACCTTGCAAGATGTTGTCTGTGTTCATCCACCAAGACATGGCCGACTTCATCTCTGATGTGATTGTAACTAAATCCTCAAAGGTGGCCTGGCATTGACCCAATTGCTCATCCAGCTGTTCCTGCAATTGCCACATACAAAGACAGCAGTTTGGAATTAACGGGATGCAGGATAACATAATCCCCAACACTGACTTGTACCTTTGTAAAGAAGAGTACCTTTACGCCAAGAGAGATGCTGTTATTGAATTGAGTTGATGAATCATTTCCGCAGTAGGGAAGGCCATGGTGACTTCTGTATCTAGAACTGCTCCCAGAAATGACCCTGGACGGAATTAGGGATGATTTCTCCTTGTTCAGTTTGAGGCCTAGACTTTTGTATAACTTCAGACAGGCATAAGTCGAGTTTCTGGGGAAATGGGAAGTGGATCCTTTTATGAGGCAGTCGTCCAAGTATGGAAAAACCTGGTGCCCGTAGCTCAGAAAAGTCACCACTGGGGCCAAGCATTTTGTGAGGACCCTGGGAGATGATGGTGGCCCAAAAAGGAGCACTTTGAAGTGGTAATGGCACTCTGCCACCTCGAACCGCAGAACCTTTCAATGCTTGACATGGATGGGGATATGGAAATACACATGTAGCAGATCCAGAGATGTCATGAAATCCCCTGGATCTAATAGCTGTATAATCCCCTGCAAGGACAGCATCCTGAAGGACTGTTTCTTGATTAATTTGTTTAGAAGCCTTAAGTCCATTACTTGCCTGACTTCTGTTTGACGAGAAAGACGTTGGAATAAAATCCTGTGTTGCACCGATCTAACGGGACTTCATCTACTGCATTCTTGGAGGGAAGCAAATGGATTTCCTGCTTCAGCAGAACAAGTTGGCAGTGGAAAATCTGGAGGCTTTTGAACAAATTCCAGGATGTGACCGTGCTGGATTACGTCTAACACCCATTTGTCAAAAGAGATGTTTTCCCAACAATTGTAAAATTTGGAGAGGGAACTGCCCAATTGTTGATGTGGGACTGAGGTGACCAGTGCCTGGAACACATCATTGTCTCCTAGAAGAATTCTGGGACTTTTCTCCAGCAGGAAGCTTCTACGTGCTGTCTGTCTAGGGTAGGCAAATGCTGCAGTAGCCTTGTATTTTGTCTGTGAAGGATATGAAGACCTAAACCCCTGCTGGCTGACCTAAACCCCTGAAGGCTGGTACCTGTTCTGTCGGTAAGGCATTTGGATTTGCAAATTGTCCTGCCCCGCCTCCCCGACAGGGTTGAAAACGTCTGTTGGCATGTGCAGAGTGAGTGAGCAGTTTCAGTGTCCGATTTTATGGACTGCAGGGCATCACCCACATACTTGCCTAAAAGATTTTCCCCATTGAACGGCATGTCAAGGACTTTTGCTTGACCGTCAAGGCAAAATTTATTTTGCTTTTAACCAGCCCTGACGGCGTAAGACAGCCACTTCTGCCATTCGACAAAAAGCAGTGGAAGAGATGTCCATTGCCGCATCAATGATCTCCAAAGAGGCCTTCTCTTCCCCTAGCAGTATATCCCTTGCCTCTTTTCTTTTGTTCTCTGAGAGAAATTCCAGAAACACTGACGCGTCAGAGCACATCTGATGGTGGGATCTCCCCAGGTAGCCAGCATATTAGAGGCTCTTATTGATGTTGCTGCCATGGCTGAGAACCTCTACCCTATATTGTCTAATCTGTGACCCTCTTTGTTTGGTGGGGCGGAGCAAGGAGAAGAGGGATTTTTAGCCCGTTGTTGTGCTGCTTGCATTATAAATGAGTCAGGTCGAGGCTGACCTATATGGCTTGCTGGTGTTTTGTCAGGGGACATTAATTTCTTGTCCAGTTTTGGAACAGCAGCCACTGAAGCAGGTACTTACATTAATTTTAACTCCACTTGCCAGATGTATTCCACAATGGGTATGGATCTTACTGTGCGCAGAGCCGAATACTTGAAATCATAGAGAAAACACAGTTTGCTTATCTCAGAGGGGTAGATCAAAACACTTGGACAGTCGTTCCAGGTCTTCATGGAGGCCTCCTATATCCGCTGGAAGTGAGTCTGCTGGAGATGGGATTGGTGATGCACATAGGGGAGCCACACAGTGATCCCGTTCCAGGTTATCCTCAGCAGAATCAAAGGGAATTTCCCCTTCCTCAGGCTACTGGTCACCATTGCTATCCACAAAGCTATCCCGGACAGTAATAGGCGGTGGTACAGCCCGTTCTTTTAGTTTTTTTTTAGTCCTGATAGGGCTTATCGGAAGAGAAACTGCCTCCTGAACTTCCGTCCGCATTGTGGTTTGCCGAGATGACGTACTGGCTTCAGGAAACCTTTTGTAATATCTATCATCATATGCAAATTTATGACCAAAGACACAGGTATCGCAATAGCGGGGCATTGCGCCTGATGCAACTCTTCCTCGGGCTCATCATAGGGGTAATGCTTTTGGAACGTGTCATATTCCTGAGCAGACTGCCAGACTGTCACAAAAAGAGAAATCACCTTCCACATAGGTGGAAGGACTAGTCAGCATCCTCAGTCTCCTGGCACTTAGCGTTTATTTGAGACGGACTGTATGCAGTGCCAAACAGGCCTTCATTCCCTAATTCCTGAGTCTCCAGCAGTCGTATTAGAGGCAGAGGTGTCACTTTAGAAATGTCTTACTGCAGAGACACTAGAATGCATTTCTCTGAAATCTAGACAGCATAATTCCTCCCTGTTAACTATATCGATCCGGATGGAAAAGTGCGAGAGGAACAGTTTCTCCAGATTGTCTGGACCCCTTCCTCCTGAGAATGACATTTCCCTTATGCAGGTGGAGAATGTCATAGTGTTTACATTTCTCTGCATGTAACAAAAAACTAGACAATGCATAGTGTTTTACCTTTTTCCTGTTGTATGCTGTAAGTAATGGAAAAGCCTTATTAAATAGTCATTAACATTAAGAAAGAGAATCACTTTAAAAACAAGTGAGTATAGGCGCTACAAGAGTATTTCTAATATTAAAGTTTTTAAGATGTAATTACAACAGATGTTGACTCAATGCAATAATTAGGGAATGTTTTGATGTGGATATATTTAGAATAAATATTTCTCACACACAACTGGGAGGCTTCCAAAAATGTTTTATTTACAAGGTCACCACGCTTTGAAGCAGCATATTTGAGAACATAAGATAGATATGCAATCTACTATTTTACAGGCAGCACCTCAAGACCAGGCTGTTCATAACGCCCAACTTAACTAGCTTATATTTAGTCTACATTTTGTATAATCCAGGATTACCAAAATGGTGTCAGCGAGCTTCACAGAGAACTAACAAGTTGAGAGAAACCTTACATTGAACTAGTTAACATAATAACTCAGTCACACAAGTCAAACTAAACCTTTCCTACCAATATGCCGACTGCCCCTTCCTGTCCCATATATAGGGAAGTGATCATCAACACTTCCTGTTTTGTGTTAAAAAAAAAAAAAAATTGAATGGTTGTACGAATGTGAGGTAAGTGTTTATGTATTTTAGATGCTGGAGCTTCGCAAAGAGAGCTCATTATTGCTTACTGGCATTTAGAGGCTTTGGGTTCCGGCGAACGGACAGCTGTCTTGGCAAGCACCCGTCCCTTGGGCCTGCTCAAGCTGTGCGGAGGAGCACGCTGGTTGCCATTGAAAAACTGCTCTAGTGGTCTCACAGCATCTGCCTAAAGGGAGAGGGTGGTGTTTGCAGGTTTTTTTTAACCCTGCATTATTGTGAGATGGCATAGCTTGGTTGCTAAACAACTTCTGAAATGGGAGGATGCGCAGACAGCGCTAATTAAGTGGCAGTTATTTTCCATTTGTTCTGTGGCGAGTTAGGTCTGTGGTGTGGTTTGGCCCTGCTTGTTGCTCGTATGGAGTCTGGAAAGGCAAAGGAGAACATAAAGCATACTGATGCAGAGGGTTTAGGAGAGGCACAGTCTGGTTCCTGGGAGCCTATAACTTTACAATCTATTGAGACCAGGATGCAATCTGCAGTAGACACAGGATTTCGAGCGAGATCTGGTACCTTTACTATTCCTTCTAAGCTGCCTAAGTCTGCTCCAGTGGAGATAAGGGATAATAATGATGGAGAGGATTTGCATGGTCAGTTTGTACCGGGCCCTGAACCTGGAGTAATGACGTTTAATGGTACGTTCTAAAGGAAATGATTGGATTAGTGGACAAAACGTAAACGTTGATTCCTAATAAGGGAACGTGATTAACAAATTGGGGAAAGTTGGGTCTACTGAGAAAAGAGGATATAAATCTGAAAAAAGTGGCAAGGGGGGACAGGACGGAGAAGAGAGAGTAGGGAAGATCCGGGGGGCTTAAAGATAGTGAGGAATAATTGGGATAATGGAGGGGAAGAGAGAAGCGAAAGGCTCAGGAAAAAGGAAGATTCAGATTGGACAGTAGGGATATGGTTGAGTATTATGAAGCATGTCTGTTTCTTTCGCTGTGTGAAATTTAGGAACCACTCTAATACTTTAACCCTCCATATGCAATTCATGGCATTACTCTGTAGATGTCAGTTCAATGGGAGATGCAAAATATGGTAAAGCTGTTATTTAGAACTTGTTTGCGTGGGAACTGGCTTATCTCTGTGTTGCCCCACATTCCAGTATGCTCTGCCTGGCCATACTGTCCCATTATGAGACTAGTTTAAGAAAGATTACCCATGTCAATCCTGTTTACTTTATGAATGCAATGCTTTATAAAAGAAACTCCAAGAAATTAGATTAGCAGTGTATGCTCCGGTGAGAGGGCAAACATGATGAGACAGTAGACCTTAAAAAACCTGCAATAACGTAAGCAATGCATTTTGTGTTTTTTTAACTGATTTGAATTAAAAATCTAGCCTACAACCTGCCAGCAGAGAGTAGGGTAAAGGTAAAAGAATATGTGCTACATATTACATTGAACACTTCATAGACACACCCTGCTCGATTGCTGCACAAGTGCCTCGGCTACTGGGCTGAGGCTTCTTAGTCACCACGAGGGCATACCCAGTTATAATGTGGATTCATATATTGCCATTAGGGACACATATGTAAAAGCAGATAATCATAGAAGAAATGTTTAGATAGCAGGCCATCAAGAGCAGCTACTTCGATAAACACAGGCAACAGACCCGCAGCAGGCCGTATGAGTCACCTTTTTTGGCAGCAATAGGTCATAAGGAACATGTATGTTGATAATAACAGGCAATGACATGACATATGTTGTTGCGGCAGATCATGCAGCAGTTGGATTCTGTTAATAAAAGCTGCTACCGGGTCGTATGTATAAGCTCCTCCAGTATGCCTTGTGGACCGCTATCTTAAAGGAGATGTAGTTCCCAATCACTTGATGAGAGAGTTAACTAGCAGAATTGCAAAAAGAAAAGCTTACAAACCTGCAGGCGTTTTTGACGTCTTTGAATGGCACTTTGCACAGCTCTTAGGGCAGCTTCCTGGTGATAAGGGGAGTGTGGTCGCGATGGTGGAGACCTCCGGCGGGACGGTGAAAGAGAGTGCACTGGCAACGAAGGACTTCTGGAATCTTCCTTAGCAGCAGTCCAAGAGCCATCGGAGGGATCAGGATCCGAACTCTCTGTGTCCATTTGGACGACCTATAGGACCAAAAACATCAGAAAAGAGGACAGGAGCTGCAGGAAGAGATGACTGGACCTCATATACACTTAGAGACTAGGTGGCAGCGAAATCAGTTAATAAGCTAGAGTATGACCAGCACCAAGAGATTCTACAGTCTAAGAGGTGAGCAGGGAAAAAGGTTAAAAGAAGAAAAGACCTGGATGGTCGTTACCTTTTCCAACAACGAGAGTAAATGAAGGGGACCATGCAGGAACAATGCCTCTCTGAACACTGACAGATTGCCCAAAGAGGTGGCCCGCTTAGGCCCATATGGTGCCATGAACAAAGAAAAGCAAGTACAGATGGACTGAGGATTGTCGGCAGGCATAGGGTAATCCCAAACGTAAGAGGATGGGACAGTCTCAGAGAGGAAGCAGTTGCTAAGCAGGTGGAAGTCCTTACTCTGACACAAAGAACTGAAACGAGGAAAGAGGTTTAGACAGAAATACTTGGGCTCTCAAATATGAAGGAGGGAAAGACCTCACCACGATTGTCGTTTTTCCTGTCCTATAGCTGCTCAAATCAAACCGCTTAAATGAGTTATTAATAATTCTAAGACTTGCACAGGAAGCCCTGACCCATTACTCTCAAGGTAGAAAACTGCCTCCATGTTGTGGTCTGACCCCTCGCAGTTCAATTCTAGGAAGGGCAATTACAGTTACACACAAGGCAAGTTATACTTGTATCTTAACACTAATATTTATTGATGCAAGTGTAATCCCCAACATTTTCTAGAAAACAAAAACATGTTAATTTAGGAGTGACGAATTCACATCATACAAAATGTCATTCACCATAACCAACAATTAGTTAATCGTGGAACTGATTAAAGACAAAACGATAACCCTGACGCACGATGTAGGAGGAACAACGTACACATCATAGGTGTTGCATAATCCACGGCCACAAGTAAAATTAAAATATTCATGGAGACATTGTCAAAGAAGGTCAATGCTTCTTATGGAACATGCTCATTGCTTCCTATCATTCAAAACACTGCCAGGAGCACCAGCAGGCCTTCAAGATTAGCAGGATAGAGACACTTGTTTATGTTTAGCATGCAGAAAAGGTCACACATTTCACGCTGGAGGCATGGCGGGCATTTATGACAGTAAAGAAAAAGAAAAAAAACTATAGATACTCATCTATGTCTTGCACTATCTACCTGCCATAGAGAATAATGCAGGATGTACATTTTCTTCATGGAGCCCAAAAAAAGACAATGGCTTCCCTGAAACTTGGACAGCAAAACCTCCTAGATTAAAAGCAGTTACAAAGAACTTCACTGTATTAGAGTGCAGGAACAAAGCTCTCTGGTGAACTTACTCTACACGGTCGTATCAAACTCTTTATTCAGAAACGGTGAAGGGAAGGCCAGTTCTACTGCCAGAAACTGACTAGCATATGTGAGCAGAGATAAAAATTCTGGACAAGTCAATTGGGGTGCATCTTGCATGTGAGCACTTGACATAAATATTATTAAATGTCGCATCCACAGATAATGCACTACTTAACTGTTACCTCTACGGACTTGAATAATAATTAGCACACTTTCCTACAGTGGGGGATGGCTTTATGAGACTCGTTCATAAAGACTGTTGCGGGATAGTAGCGTTTTGCTGGCGCACAATGGCTCCTTCACATCCAGACATTTATTCACCATTATTAGTCATTTGCATCCTCACTGCTGCTACCACAGACTTTTTGTAGTAAGTAAAAAACATTTTATTTGGTTCGTTAATTCCAAGTTAGAAATAAAACTCATTAAATAATCGTAATAAAAATAATAAAATAACTCATAAAACAGAATCAATTCAAAGTGCTTTCATGTCCCATAAAACCGGGAACTCTAGTAAAAATCAGCCGGTGTCGCGATAAACAGAAATGCCTTGATAAATACCGATAAAATACTTCCGGGATAGAAAATATTTATTTGCAATCCTGATTAAACAGTTCTAACTACAGCAGAGTCGATTCACCTACAACCCCCCAAAAAGTAGAATTTAATACTTTTCAGTTAAAGACTCCATCAATTAACTTAAGAACTGACGCAGTTGTATAAGGTTACTGACGTCATTGTCAATGAACAATAAATATCCAGAAGCGGTATTGTTTTAGGAGGATGCCCTGAACTACTGTGGCCATAAATTTAACAAACCCTGCCATTAGTCTACAGTCAGTTTCTCGGAAACACTTGGATATGGCGAATGGCAGGAGTGAATGCCTAGCTCCTGGAATAAACATGTGAGCAGTTTCCTTCTACCAAAGCTACTACCTTGGCAGACGCAAAGAACATGCACCACTCACTCCTTACCCTATGTGCAAAACCAAGGGGCCTTGCTGCTCTGGTGTATTTCCAGCTTTCAGTATTCTCACCGACATCAAATAAGCCCAAATGCAACCTTAACCATTTCAGCTTGAATTCCCAGAGTAAGGTCTTCAATAGATATTCCCGTGGAGACAGTTTTTCAAAAGTTGCCACAGCGAACTGATTGTGTCATTTTGTCAGCATGGTTGTCAGATCTATTTATTTTGACTTTGTTTTTATTATTCTACTTAAATAATTGTAAAACTACTGGACTAGATGTACTAGACTCTAGATGTAAAGAGTCCATGGCAGTATCATACTTGGTTCATAAAGAATGGACTCAATGCCACTGGCCCAAGCCGTGAATTTAGACTTAACAAGTTGCTCCTAGTTAAGCAATCCACCGAATTTGCAAGGAAATGCTTCGAGACAATATGTTATTGAAGGTAAATACTTGGCATTTATAACTTTAAATATTGGTGCCTATAATGGTCCGGTGAGATTTCGAGCCACTCTATGTAGTTCAAAGGCATTTTTTCTTGCTTTTACTGAGGCAGGTGTCAAGTGACTCACATAGCCTGTAGCTTGTAATTAAACGCCTAGGTACTTGTAAGAATGAAGACTAGTGACAGCGTGAAATCCTATTCTCCATAAGCCTTGACTGAATTGTTTCCTTGTAAAAGTCATGACTTTCGTCTTCTCCACATTAATGTCCAAACTATTCTTTCTGCAATAGCTATCAAGTTTGGTTAAAGAAGTTGGAGTCCTATCGTTGACTAATCCAGCAACTGGTTTTAATGATTTTATGAGTAACTTAAACCTTGAAGCTAATCATCAGAAATCACTTGTTATAACCTGTGGCCCTAAATCGACTAAGATCAATAATTTTCAGGTGGGAGGAACACATGTTTTGAAAGTTCCCTTTTTTAGCTACTTCGGTATTGTATTTGATGGATGTGGTTCATGAGACAGGCTAATTGCCCAAAGAGAATTAAAAATGGGGGTAGCCTGTGACACACTGTTTAGATTTGCAAATCGGTCGAGCAGTAAACTGATTAAGGAATTGATTCAGTTGTATAAGAGCAAATGCTTATCACTCCGTGTCTATGGAGCAGGTGTACTGGGTTGGGTTGTGCCAGGTAAACTGCAAGTAATCGAGAATAAGTTCCTCTGTCACCTTTTAGCAATACCACAAAGTACGGCGAGCTTTATTTCCCGCTTTGAACTCAGAATTGATTACTTGGAAGATTGTGTGGGCATGGCGGCTCTGTTGGTTTGGGTCAAAATTTGGAGTACTCTTAGGGCGGCATTCTCTCAGAAGGTAATTGTGGATTGCCTGAATTTGGATAATTGGCACACTATCCTGTGGTTAGCCTATGTTAAAAGCAATTTGTGCACCATCGGAATGAAGCAACGTTTTGATTTTCTCAGAGGGACACAGCCTCAAATTAAGGAAATTATTGAAAAATGTTATCTGTCCCACAAAGATGAAGGTCGTAGGGTACGGTCCCTTAAGGTGGTTTCTGTTCTAAACTGTATGCAGCTCACTAACGGCTTGGGCGTGAATGGGTACCTGCCATAGTTAACTAGTCCTCAACATAGATTTTACTGTACAAGTCTAAGGCTGGATTTAATACATCATTTAGTTGCTTTCCCAATAGCAGGCTTGAGAGTAGCCTTTTTTCACGTTGCCCATGTGAAACTCTGCACTTTACGCTTTTATGCAAACTGTATTCAGTGTCCCGGGCTGACTTTCTTTGCCCTATATTAAAGCATGCACACTTTTATACTTCACAAAGATGGCTTAAGATATTTGAAAATCGGATGCTATGCTAGAAATTTGTTTCTCCGTTGTGAGTTACATTGGGGCAGCTTTTAAACTTAGGAAAACATATGGTACTTAGATCTGTATTTTTAAAGGTATTTGCTCAAAACGTTTATTACATGTCACATTTTTTAAAAGGTTTATTTATTAGTGTATATTGTGAGTGCTGTAATGATTGTTTTTTTATGTGCTACTATGGTCACATGATGGACTGAATAAAGTTTTATGAACTGAATTGACTAATCCAGCAACAATGGTCATCAGCGAACTCTAGTACACAAAGTTTATGACCATTTAATTTTGTCGGACAAGCACTCCAATTTAAAATTGATAACTCCAGATCTGCAATAAACAGATTACATAAAATAGAGTTAAGCACACATCCCTGTTTCAAGTGGTTGTAGTAGGCTTGGCTTAGGCACCTCCATGACTACAGCATGCCATTTACAAGCATTACCAACTGAAAATCATTCACAAGTTCTAATTTGGTGATTAGTGTTCCTAAGGCATTAGGGATGGAAATGTTTACTGATGTATTGGAAGTAGGTGCGAGTGGGGCATGGGAAATGGGTTCTACGTTGTTAAAGGTAACTTACCCACAATAAGTATACGCAGACACAATCATACTCAACAGTATTTAACAATAGCATCCATTCCCGACAAGTGACACTATAAGATAGTCTCAAATGTAAAGTGATGAAGAATGTTTAAGATATTCAGTAGATCATATGAAATGTTAAATGTTGACCAACCACTGCAAATTAAGATTGTAGGTTGCCTACCTGGCTAGGCAAAATACAGATATTGCATTGTTCTAGGAAACTCAATTAATTTTGTGTGCAAATGGGTGATTGACCCAAGGGGGATGCCATCACCATTAGATGGAGTGTCGCCTTCCAAGCTCTGGACACTGTTGCAGACCCTGATGAGTGCTATCTGATTCTTCAAGAAACCCTAGGTCACACAAGTGTCACCATGACCAACACTTAAGGTTCCAATGCTGTTTGCCCTTCCTGCTTTCAAAACACATTTGAAACAGGTCTCTGTCATGAACCCAATTCACTAATATGGGGCAGGGACCTCAACCTTACCCTTGACACCAGAGTGGGCAAACATAATTCTGCATTCAGAACACTTTCATCAGCTGCAATGACCCTGCTGAAGATATAGGAAAATGCTTGAATTAGTGGATATATGGAGGAACAGGCACTCAGTAATTAGTAGATATCTGGAGGAACAGGCTCCCAAGATTACACTTATTACTTAGCTGTCCATGGCATGTTTTCTACGACAGACCTTTGGCATGGGGATAAGAGGCTTATGTATGTGGATGAATGTTGTTGAATGTATGGTCAAAACATTGTCAGACTACTCTTAAGTGAGACTCCAGATTTGACTCTGACTCAATCAGTAGATTCTCCAGATTGAACTTTCCTACTAAACTGGGAGAAATCATACCTCACTGATGCGGCCTAACAAAGCCAACAGTGGTCTGTGGTTGCTTGTGTTCCTTTCTGGAGGGAGCCTCGCCTGGAAGTACAACATGGACTGGTCTCATGCAGAACAAATTCAGTACTGATTTGCATCCAGCTGGCTTTTGTCTAGAGGGACACAGTGGTTGAAAAACAGGAGGAATGCTATCCTGGGTGACTGCCAGTTGTTAGACTATTTGTAAGCATGCCTCCCATCACATTGTGTGCTGTAGAGTTACACTGGCAGCTTTCACAAACATTCAAGGTCCTCTTATTAGCAAAAAGATGTATAGCTATGCATTGGGCTTGAGGCCCATGCCCTAATGTTCAAGACTGGTTCAAAGATCTCAGGTATTGCAGTATTATGTTGGATGTCTGAAGGAAATTGGGTTACTGGTTGAGGGGGTGAAGTCTTAATCAAGCAACAACCACGACCTCTGACAGGGTGAAACACAATCAAACCCCAAATTAACCTGTGCTCAACCGAATGAGAGTGGCACAAAGCAGTGAGGCTTAAATTAGAGGAAAGGTGTAGAGTATTTATGCAGTACTTCAAACAGTAATAAAGTGAAACTCACATACTAACCTAGAAGAATAGAGTGACATTTAGTAAATTATTTGAGAGCAAAACAACAAAAATCCAATCAGTAGAACTGAAGATATGCAATTTTAAAGAATTAAGTGAAAATAGTGCCTAAAAACAAAGCACCAACTGTGGCAAGGACCAGGGCAAAGTCTTATGGAGGCTGACGTGATGGTGTGGGGACCAAGTTACACCCAAAGAACAAAGTACCTTAAATACTGGTTTGTTGAGCGGTCCATGATCCCATGTTGGGAATGCATCGCTCAGCGGCAGTACAGAAACCTGCATCGTCACAGAGGACGCCGTCAATGACGGGCTTGCGATGCGAAGTACTGCGTTGAAGATGCATTGTGCACTGGCAATCCAGAGGAAGCTGCTGGGCTGGAATGAGGATTCCTGTACTGTAGAGGATGCCGTTGATGTGGGGCTTGCTATGTGAAGGCCTGCATCAAGGATGTGTTGCTTAGCAGCAGTTCCAAGGAGACTACGGGCTGCAGTGTGAGGTCCAGCATCGGGGATGTTGCACTGCAGCAGTTCCAGAGCGGAGCTGCAAGGAGATGAATCATGCTGGATTGGTTCTGTCACAGGACTACAGATGAGCTGGCAGAGCACCTTCAGGCATATGTCCAAGGGCCCAGGACTGGAATGGCACCCCTTGGGTGGTGGGGTTAGGACCCACAGCAGGCAAAGTTCAGGTGCTGGGTTCAAGGTGGTTGGAGCCTTTTATCAGGAGGTCAGCCAAGTAGCCCTTGGAATCACTCTGGGGTTCCTGGGATCAAGAAGCAGGTCCAGTGCTTTCACTTAGGTAGAGGGGCAGAAGGGCAACAGAGCAGCAATCCTTCTTGGAGAGCAGCACTGCAGTACTTCTGAGTCGTCCACAGGAGCACTGAAGAGTTGGGTCTGAGGGTCCATTATTTACTCCTCGTGGCCACTTTGAAGTAGAGGAAGTTTCTAGAGGCTTCACCCTCAGAGGTGCTTGGAATTTCCTTCCCCCTCCTCTGGCTCCAGCTTGTTTGGGGCCACAAAAGACTAGTGTCAAACCCTTTGTGATTGTGTTCAGTCAGAGCCATTGTGATGTGATGGTGGCTGACAGCTTCTCCTCATCAAGTCAGAGATGGCCCATCCTCTCAACATCTATTCTCCTTTGTCTCACTGTCTCAGAACAATACACAAAGACTAACTGCCAGCTGCACTTAGTCATGTAGCCCAGGATGCAGACACCAAATGGTTAGGAAAAGAAAATACCAACTTTCTTTTCATTTTGAGAATTGTGACTTAAAATCCAACTTTACCATTTAAAAGGGTTTTAAATTGCAATTCGTTAGACACCAAACTTCTGATTCCTATCTGCTCCCACCTGAAAGTTATCACTATTACACGTAATAAGGTAACCTACTGCTATCCCATGGGAGAGGTAGGGCCAGCAGTAGTGAAAAACAAATGTAAGAGTTTCTCCCTACCAGGATATGTAAAAGTTAAGAGGTACATGCTCAATGTTTTAAATAGAACACACCCTGCCTTATGGGCTATTTAGGGTCTACTCTAGGGGTGACTTACGTGTTTTAAAAGGAAGGTATACGCGTGGCAACAGGTTTATTTTACCAGGGCAAAATGCCAGTTTAAAACTGCACATAAAGGCTGCAATGGCCAGCCTGAGGCATGTTTATTGGGCTACTCAAGTGAGTGGCACAATAAGTGATGCATGCCTATTAGTAGCAATTTACAGACCATGGTCACATTGAGTACCACTTTACTAGGGACTTACAAGGAAATTAAATATGCCAATTGGGGCTAAGCTCATTTTACCACGTTTGAAGGCAAGAGCACAATTACTTTAGCAGTGGTTAGCAGTGGTTAGCAGTGGTAAAGTGCAAAGAGTCCCAAGTCCAGCAACAATACAGTCAGCAAAAACAAGAGAACGGAAGGCAAAAAGATGGGGGGATAACCATGCCAAGGATGTCAGGTCCAAAAAGTCCATTTCACCCCCTTTAGTTGAACTGCCCAAAGGATAACTGGGGTCCCCTGCGCAGGTGTCATCAAACTCTGGGGTAACAATAAAACTCTCAGGGCACTTTTGTCATAATTCTATAAGGGTTACCATTGCACCATACTGCAAGAAATGCCCTAGTGAACAGCTGTGAATGCAGGACCCTCGTTTCACCTGGTGCTTATATGAGACCAGATATCTTGCTCTTTTTTTATGAGAATAAATGCCTGTCTTATCATATTATTGTTACCACACTGTAAATACATTTGTTAAAACAGCAAGCAACTGTATGGATACATTGCAATAATTCATCTAACAAATTAAAAACAAAACACTTTTATAACTTATCTCACACCTTAAGTTACTAGCATCCACCACTCAGGCCTTATTTTCCCGAGTGCTATCACACCACAGAATTTAAATCATGTTACTGTGTTAAGCAGGCTTTCTCTCGGATATGATTATGAGGAATCCACTCCCCAAATCGTTCCACATTAAGGCATTTGTGAGAAGTAAGAGCAATGGCAGCAGCATTGGCTCCAACGGAAGAGGTAGGCTGAGTCAAACAGTGGTGGTGTTCAGTGACACCCACGGAGGTGAGCAGCATTCTGAGGAATTCTGTTTCGGGGGCGAGTTCCATGTTTGATGTTTTGTTGTACTTGCAGATGCAGAGAGTGGGGACTAGTCTATGTACAGCAATGCCAGGAAATCCATCTACTCTACCCCCATTGCCTTCACTAATTGTCATGTGCAGCATTATGCCCAAGTCCTCTGCACCAGGCCTCCGTCTCTCAACTGCATGTCCTTCTTGCTGCAACAACAGAAACCATTATTGTTTTTCCCAGTGCATTTCCTCTCCCTCCCCTCATGCAGCAGGGTTCTTACTTCTGGCATCAGGATCAACATCATGTTCCTCTACTCCCAGCCTAAATACTCTCTGAATGTAGTGAGATTCAACTCACCACGGCATGCCTGCTGCTTCTGGGCCTAAGCATTGCCTATGCTCCCCTACAAGCTTCTCCTTTGGCTAGTCTCCTTTGGCTTCTCCTCCACTGTGACCTGATTCACAAAGAGAGTCTGCACTTGTGGCTAGACATCTAATATTGGAAACTAATGGGGAGATACCGCCACAAGGGTGCAATCTCAGACCAATAGTAGAATCCAGCAGTGTCTTTAGTGGATGTTTTTCTTCCTTCAACTTTTGCACCCACGTTTTCAATAGTTACTGGGCATCCTTCCCAAATTGCTGACACTAATATCTATTTCATAACAGGCTCAGATATTTTGGTGGGGTCCAGAGATTCAGTAATGTCTATGATCCTCTGCCTTCATCCCCTAATAGCATGTGCCCTCCTACTTCATCTGCCCTCTTATTCCAATATGTACCCATGCTCCTTTGGAAAGAATATTTTAAAACTCTTCATGTTTTGTAGAACGACCTTATAAGCATGTGTAGTTACCATTTTCAAATTACTTATTTGAACAAATCCCATTTGAACATGGCCACTGTAGATGTGCATGCATCCATAGTGGGAGTCTTAATGTGTTTTGTAATATTTTAACAAATTCTGTTCTTAGATTGCTACGACAGATGTGAAGTCATTTTGTGATAGCTACCTAGGATTTAAGAAAAAAATATATATTGGCAAAGCCAGCAGGTTTCATTGCCAAGATCTACTGGGTTTGCCACTATGGGGTTTTGTTGGAAAATGGGTCATTGGTAAGGGCAGGTAATTACCTACACTTAGCATTAGGCCACTAACCTCCACTTAGGTCAAGTTAGGTCTCAGTAAATTAAACCCAGATCAACCCTTGGTAGCTTTGGCAACGAGCGACAAGGCTTAACTTAGGAGACAGAGTGTAAAGCATTCAAATATCACAAAACAGTAATTAAATAAAACACAGGAAACAGTTTAAAAATCCAAAAATGTATAAAAATAGATTATATTTTTATCTTTAAAATAACACAAAAACGAATAAAATCGGATAAGGGGAACCGGAGATATGAATTTTAAAAGAATTATTGTTTTCTAGCGCCTAGAAACAAAAAGCGCCAATCTGATCATCTGGTCGCACCTCGACCGGGGCAAAGTCAAAGTTTAAGGCCAACCGCGATGGAGCTCGGCCCGGCTACAGCCCGCAGGAGGCCTCGGTCAAAAGTTTACCTTAGGACTTAGTCGTTTTTCTGAAGATTTTCTTCAGCGGGACGAACCTGCCAGTCCAATCCGTCCTCCTGGAACTCTTCTTCAGATACGCGTCGCGGGAGCCCTTGGTGGAGATTTTTACCTTCGGACTTAGTCATTTTTCCGAGGTGAATATCCTTCGACCGGGGCAAACCTAGATCTTGATCCGACGTCCTTGGAGCCCTCCTCCGACACGCTGGCTGGGAGGTCCCGGTCAACTTTCTACGTTCGGAGTTAGTCTCTTTTTTTGGAGATTTTCTTCACCGGGACAAACCTGCAAGTCAGGCCGGGTCGCGGTTGAGGCAAGCCGGCTAGAGTTGCCGCGACGGGTCGGTCCCGCTATGGAGCTTTTTTTCAAAAGTTCTCCAAACTTCTGGATCTTCTTCCAGATGTTCCTTTAAGGTTCTTTTGGGGTCCACAGCTCAATCCAAGGTTCCAGAAGCTCTGAGATGATCCTTGGGGGTGTGGACTACAAATCCCAGAATGCAACTGGCGCATACTCCTTTCTGGACAGTGGTCAGCTAGTTGGTTTCTTCAGGAGTTGGTGCAGGGGACTCTGGTAAGCAATTTTTCACCTGTAGCAAACAGGGAGTCCCTCCTTGAACCAGTTGAAGCCAGGCAAAGTCCTTCTTGTGGTGAAGCCCAAGTGTGCAGCTGGTGCAGTCCTTCAGGGTGCAGGGTCCAGGTGCAGGTCAGGGGTCCAGCAGGGCAGTCCTCCTTCTCCTGTAGTTCTTTCTTGTTGGAATCTGAGGTGTGGGTGCAGGTCTGCCAGTTTTATCCCTGCTCCTGGCTGAAAAACAGGGGGGTCCTGGTTCTCCAATCAGGGGCAGGGTCCTTCCCCCTGTGATGACCACTTCCTGGGAAGTGTGGCAAAAATCAATCCCAGGGAGCAACATTACTAAAAAATCCATCATGGCTGAAAGTGATTTTTGGAGGTTACATCTGGCTGAGCCCACCCACTGGTGTGGCTAAAAATCCTAAACACACCCCATTCCTGCCCTCTCCCAATCTAATCAAGGGGGTGCCTAATTGTCTGGGTTTGAGGATGTGGGGGTGTTGCTGGGTTGCTCCAAATGTCCTTCTCTGCCTTTGAAGACCAGTTTGGCAGCCCTCCCCCTTCCTGCCTCACCATCTGCTGAGGGGAGATCTCCTCCCACAGGCACATCTCTTTGTGTGAAGCCAGGCCACTTCACACCTCATCAAGGCAGCCTGGCCAGGCTGCCAGAGGCTGGCCAATCAGAGCACAGCAGCAAAAACACTGCAGGGCTGATGTTGGCAACTTTTCAGGTAAACTTTAAAACTCTTTACCTGAACAAGTTATATTAAATCCCACAACAAAGTTGTGGGATTTATTATAACAATTAATTTGATACCAAACTCTTGTTATCTGTTACTTAAGGGGACTTTTAAAATTAAAATAAAGTCTCCCCATTCTAGCCTATGGAGGCCATTCACTACAATGAGGGAAAAACGAATTTGGCTGTTTTACCTCACCAGGGCTTATAAAACTATTTTTATAAGGTCCCTGCTTATAGTTACATGGGACCCAGCCCTAGGGGCACATAGGGAACACCTTAGGGGTGACTTATATGTAAAAATAAGGTAGTTTAGGACTTTGGAACTACTTTTAATTTCAAAGTCGACTTTGCATGTAACTTTAATTTAAAAGCAGCCAGCAAGGCAGGCCTGCCTTTAAAATGACACCGGGCACCTCAGCAGTACACCTATGGGGGCACTACCTATGCTGGGGTCCCTATACCTCCATGCCCTACCATATACTAGAGACTTATAGGTAGGTTAACTTTGCCAATTATAATTAGCCTAATTTGCATTTCCACTTTACACAGAGCACTGGCCCTGGGACTGGTAAGCAGTACCCAGGGCACAGCCAAGAGTCAGTAAACACCAGTACCTGTCAAAAAAGTTTGGGGGTAACCAGGGCAAAAAGGAGGACTTTCCTACAGGTTTCATAATTGAAACACATGGAGTGTCGATCCCCTTCACAAACTGCCTTGCATCAATGTAGAAATTGGGTTGTTGGTTAATGGGGTAGAAGCCCACTCAGGCAACAACCACAAAAGTCACTAAATTAATCTATGCTTAACCTTCTGGAAGCTTGGCACAAAAGCTGTCAGGCTTAACTTAGAGGTACTTTGTTAAATATTTATGTAGTATACACACAGTAATAAAATGAGAACACAATACAATAAAAACTCTAAACCAATGTAGAAAAATAGAGTAAGTTTTAATAAATAAAATGACACCAAAACAAATTATATCCAATCGGCAGAACTGATGTTATGATTTTTGTCTAAACTATTGCCTAAAAGGTCAAATCACCAACTGCAGATATCTGGTTGCACGAGACCGGATTAAAGTCAAAAGTTAAGGCTGACCACGATGGAATGAGGTTTGGCTACGGAAGGTGGATTGGGCCTAGACTTAGCTTACCTTTAGACTTAAAAGAAATTTTGAGGAAAAGTTCCTGAGAAGGTGAAGTGCGGAGGGGGCAATACAGCTGGTGGTGTTTGAGATTGAGATATCATCAACGGAGTCCCATGGTGAAGATTTCTACCTTCAGTCTGTCACCTTTTTGGAAGTGGAAAATCTCCAGCAGGACAAAGCTGCAGAATGTAGCTGATAAGGGCTTCACAAAGTTGGATCCAGTCACTGAGAGGTCCTGCTGAACAGGATTTGTTGCTGCTGAGAAGAACATAGCGGGCGCTACCACAGAGTCAGGTCGACCAGCGATGCACCCAGGGTGATTCTGCAAGCAGGTAGGTACCGGTCTTTTGGCGGTTCTCAGGCCACTTTTTGGTGGAAACATTTGTAAGTTCCAAGGGTTAGGCAGAATAGTACCTTTTACACAACCTCCAAAAAGGGTCCAGACTAGAGGAGCACCACTTAGGTGGGGTTGGGACTCACTACAGCAGAGGCCAGCTGTAGGGTTCAAGGTCTCGTGAGCGTGTTATGTGCTTGTAGCTCACACAGGGGGCAGTCAATTAGCCCTTGGAGTCACTCTGGTAGTCCTGGGTTCAAGCAGCAAGGCAGTCCTCTGGGGTGCAAGGCAAGTCTCAAGCAGCACAATAGTCCTCTGGTAGCAGTAGGGCAGTTCTCATAGGTACAAGGCAGGCCTCAAGCAGCAGGACAGTCCTTTGGAGAGGTCCAAGGCAGTCCTTCAGAAGTCTTCCATTGTTCCAAGAGTGTACTTGAACAGTTGCACTAAGGGTCCAATATTTATACCAGGTGCCAGCATCAGAAATGGGCTATCCCCACATCTGGTTCTGGAAAGGTAACCTAATGTTATCCTATGGGGGCAATAGGCATTACAGTAGTGAAAAACAAATTTAGGAGTTTTTCACTACCAGGGCATGTGAAACATTAAAGCACATGTCCCAGTTTTAGATAAAAAGGAAGCCCTTTCTGTAGGCTGTTTAGGGCCTACGTTAGTGGTGATTTGTATGTATGCAAAAAGCTTTAGGCCAGGCAAAAGGTTTATTTTTCCAGTTTGAATTGGCAGCCTAATCCTGAACTACAGGCTGCAATGGCTGGCCTGAGATTTTTTTAAAGGCTGCTTTAGTGGTTGACACAATCAGTGCTGCAGGCAAACTAGTAGCATTTAATTTACAGGCACTGATACATGTAGTTCCATATACTAGGACCTTAGATGTAAATTAAACGTGCCAATCAGATATAGGTCAATAGGACCATGTTTTAGGCAGAGAGTGCAAGCACTTTAGCACAGGTTAGCAGTATTAAAGTGCACAGAGTCCTAATGCCCAAAAAACTAATTTAAAAAGCCAGGAGGGTTAACTGCAAAAAGCTAGGGCGAAGACCACGCCAAGGATGTCAAGTCTAACAATCAATATATTACACCACTTAAAAAATCCAATGCACTACGGGAAAAATACAATTGGAGCACTAATATTGATCAGCTGAGTTTGTACTTTCATTGGCATTTGTAAATATAAATACTAATTTTTGTCATATCATTTTGTGTTTCAAATTCTCACCAGTGGTGATGGACCAGCACATTCATTTAGTCTATTGGGAATTATGGCTGATCTGACTTTGAAAGTTATTGTGTGATAATACTCAAGAAAATGTATAGGTGAAATGAAGACTAAATACTGCATAAACTAGGGTGAGAGACATTACAGAACGTGGTTATAAAAGCTTTTAGATACTTAGCTTCACTGTCAGGGATGGTTTAAGGTCCCTTTTCTGTTTTTTAAAAGCATTCACCTTAGCGAGTGTATCTTCCTTCAACCTTACACCCACATTTTCAATAATTACTGGGCATTGCTGACACTAATATCTATCTTATACCAGGCTCAGATATTTTCGTGGGGTCCACGGGTTCAGAAATCACATGACTCAGTTCCAGAATTCAGAGACCTGAGATGGCCCATTTGCTCATCTATCTCTAGTGACTGAAATGCCCTACGACAATCCCTACTCTCCCTGTGGACACACATTCAGATGTACCTCAGGTAGATGTAGCAACGTGCCGAGTGTGAGAAGGAAAGCTCTATTTTGACCAAAATCTTTAATTTTACACAAATTTTTGGGGTTTTTACCAACACCGCAAACATTTAGAAAATTAATAGGAGAGAGGAATTTCTATTTTCCACACCAGAACCAGCTTTTGACAATTTCTAAGGCTGGCCAGCATGGCGGAGGATACCTGTGTGATGCTGCTCAGGACACGCTGTAGAGAACTGTTTTCTTGCTGCAATGCGTCCAGCTCCTGCTGGTAATCCACCTTGGACTCATCCTGTACAAAGAAGGTGGAATTCATGAAACTAGGAATGACATGCTGGCATAAGGGAGGAAAGAAGCCAGGGGCAATTTATGAGTGGAAGAGAAGATATATTTGAGATGACATACATTAGTTCCAATGCCCTCTACTTAACACTGAAAAACTAAATCTAAGAAGGCTGCAGGAGAAAAGACAACTTTGCTGGCACCCCCAAATTTCACGAGGCTGCAACACCAAGTCACTCTTGCAAAAGCTTTCATGTGCAGCTTCTCATAACATCCTTTTGGACTACCCCACACTACATAAAATTGCTAAAATATAGTTACAAAAAAGTAGCTGAGCAGCTATAAGGGGACAATGGTGTCTGATCGCAGGAGAGTAGGAAAGTGCTCGTGGAGAAGCAGAAGAAGAACGTGAGAACATACTGGAAGCAAACTTGTTAAGTTATGAGAAACATTTATAGAGTGAATTAACATTGAAAAGTCTTTTGGAGCAGACAATGAGAAGATTCACAGCCATGAGAAGATGTTTAAAAAAAAGTCACTACAAAATTAGCTTATGATGAGCATAAGAGGTAAGACTGTATTTCCTTATTTTGAGGAAGCCAAGTGAGGAGGCTTATAGGCATTTATGTGCCAAGCAGAGGGTTTTTAAAATAGTCCTTTTTTGGATCAGAAACCAGTGAAGTTTGGTCAAAATGGGAGTAGCCAACGAAAAACAAGGAGCTAATATCACTGATCTAGCAGCTCGAGTTTAGATAGTTTGCAGTCTGTGAATGTGTTGTTTATTGTAATTCAATTTATTCTCTAATCAAGCTATAATAATAACCAACAATAGCTGCAATTCCTGTTGCTCCTACCATCTTCAAAGACAATGAGACTATGTTGCAGCTTGCATAGGAAGACAGAACATGAGGAAAGTACAGAAGATGCCCATTTTGAGTTTGGAATCAAACTGAACACAGAGACCCAAATGTGTGATTTGGGATTGTGAAGAGGACCAGGAAAGAGTGACCAGTTAACAGATGTCCACACATTAGGGTCATTCTTCACCACCAAAATCTCAGTTTTCTGAATTAAGAAGGGGAAAAAATTAACCTTTGAGGAGCTCCAGTATTTCCATAAAGACAGGGGGTGTAAGGAGGAAAGAAATAGTTAATCCTTAATCTTTGAGATGTTATTTAATAAGTAAATAAACGTAGCCAAAGCAGTTCCTTTTATGCCACACTCTGTCATTCACGTGATTAATATACTGTGGTCCACTATGTGTTGAAGGCTGCCAATAAATGGTACCTGCAGCCATTCGAAGATCATGTGAAACAGCAGCTAATGCAGATTCTATACTTCTATCAGGACGTGGCCTTCATCTAGGATTAAATAATCTACCAAGCATGAGCACAAGTTTTCTAAACTTTTGGCTACAGTAGGCAAGAGTGTAATGGTACAGTAGATGGTCATAACTTCAGGATGCAAATGGAAGTTTTTTAGAATGGGTTTCACAATGGCTTGGTTAAGCTCAGATTAAACAATTCCCTTTTGTAGGGATATAGAGATAGTTTCATATATGATTTGGTTAAATTGGTAAATTTCCAATTTCAACATTTTAATAGGGATCAGATATAGAGGGGAACCTAACCTGACTTACATTGTTTTTAGTTTGAAAAAAGAATTACAATTATGACAACCAAGTTTTTCCATGAAGTGGAGCAAATAAAAAGTTCCCGTTTAATATGGTTAGTAGCTCATCCAAGTGTACAAAGTAGTGCCCCATCAATACTTCTGATGATATTGATTCATGGACAGTAATATATTTGTTCTTCAAAAGAGTGGGTCAGTTTTGTACAGAATTAATGAGGACAACCTGATGGAGGAACGGAGCTCGGAATATTGGAAGTTTGTTTATGATTTCAAATGTCTTTTTGTTTATTACTTGAAGTGTTGAATCTATTGGAATAGTAGAGTTTCTGAAGTGATTGGAGAGTTTTGATTGCATTTTAAAAGATTAGCTTTGTATTGTTTTTTCTTGTGAGGTTGAGAATGGCGTTGACGAGGGGTCACACTAGTTAAGCAGTAAGAAATAATTTGTGCAGATTAGCGAAAGATACAGTAAGAAGAGAAACTAGCCATATGGTGTGAAAGGATGCTAGTTCAAGACAGTGCGAGGGAAGGTTGAAGAATGATGGTATGTGGGAAGGACAGGAAGATATGTTTGAGTATAGGATATAGAAGTGTAAATTGAGAATAACCAGAGACTGTCTATGATGGGACGATAGTGTCTCTAGAAAAGAATTTATAAGTGGAAAAGTCAGTATGTATAAGAAGAAGAAAATTAATTATGAACATTCTGTATGGGAAGGACACCAAAAGGAGATTGCGGAACAAGACAGACTGAGGGAAAGAAAGCAAGAGGCTGTATGGAAGAAAAACAGAAAGAGCTAATGTATTGTTAAAAAGCAGTACAACATAACAATTAAGAGTAAAACACACACTAAAGGGAGGGCGGGGAGGAATGAGCGAGAAAGAAACAATGAGCACGTAGAGTGAGATACCAAACTCTGAGGGACAGACAAAGCAACCAAAGCAAGAATCTGCGAGTGGAAAGCTACCAAACAGATAGATGCAGCGAGTGAGTGGCTGCAGAGAGAACCACGGAGAGTGGCTACAGACTGAGTGACAGGGGCATGGGCAATGCCAGAAAGAGGGCAAGGCATACAGAGCCACCAAGAGAGGGCGGCAGATACAGACTGTGAGAAGGTGGGACAGAGAAGCAAGAAAACAGGCCAGACAGAGCCAGAGAGAGAGCAGGGCATACATAGTGTCATAGCGGAGGGAGACAGACTGAGCCAGCATAACAAGGGTAAAATAGAACCTGAGTGATGAAGGGAAAAGGAGCCAGTAGGAGGCTTAAGCAGAGGCATAGGTACACATAGTGAGGCAGAGAGATGAAGACAAAGGCAACTAGACCAACCAGGGAACTTGTAAAACCAAGTATGTTGTTACCAGCTTTTGATTGTCTTGTCTCAGAGAGGCAATAGTTTTCTCTTTGTTGTTGTTTTGCTCTTTCACATTTTCAACTTGAACCACCAAGTCACAAATCCTGAAGGACATAAGCAAGGTAAAGCACAGTTTCAATTAAAATGAGATGTATGATTAAAAGGTCTGGCAAAAACGTTGACTCAAATGCATCCACACAACTTTAACATCATGACTAACACATGGAGGTTGAGTGCAACACGTTTGTAAATATAGTTAACCAAGTGAATTGGTTACAATTGCTGAAACCTTTGAGAAAGTACATTATACTGCATGCCAAAGCAAATGCTGAATGTTCAATGGGCCTGCAGCAAATGGCAGAAGTAGGTTTGTCAAAATAAATGAAACAACCCAGAATCTTCTGACATGGTTTTATTTGGTAACCTCTTGACCAGAGCTCCTTGGGCTGTTTACGTATTTGGACACTCACTTTATAGGAGGCAACGTCGGAGGGTCGAAACAAATCCCAATTCTGGTTGTGTGACAGTTTCCAAAAAAAGAGGATATATCCTAGCTGTGTATGTCAGAAAAATGATATATCTTGACTGTATAGGTCAGACTCTGGTGAGAAATTATTGAGACATTTGGGGCCATGAAGACTGCAGGTATGGTGTAGGGATGAGATAAATGAAGGTCGCTTCCCCTAAATTTGCCTTTAATAAAGTACATAATGACATTAAATATTCTCCTTAAACCAGGGTTATATTCTGTGCTGTTACTCCCGTAAAGCAAGAAAAAAAATCTTAAAACAGATTACAGAAAGAGAAGTCCTAGCCTTTAACCTCCTAAAAAGGCATGGATATATGTTAGGGAACACTTAACCCTGGCATACTACTCCAGCATGGTATGCCTATATAACATTAGTTTTGTTTTGCCTCAACTATCGCAAGACTGTGGTGTTCTTCAACAGCACAACACAATACACCTTAAGAACTGTTGTCATACAATTCTCTTCAAAAGGGTCTGATTAATTTCATGATTCCTATTTCAATCACACAAGTTCCCTCTTTTCTGACTTCAAATATTTATGTGTATGTAAGATACTTTGAACCTAACGCAAACAAAAATAAACTACTCTTCATTTGGGTGCTATACAATGAGGGGGCTGTCAGATTAAGCTTTCCAAGTCACTCAATATATGTACAGCCAGAGAAGCTACGGGGAATAAGATCCTCAACTGTGGGATGTCTAATTAAGTTGCATGCTGCGGAAGCCTACACTTAAGCAAACACCAGTTAAACTGAGCCATGTACACCTTTAAAGAGACACAGTGTGTGGTCTAAGGGACCTTATGGGCCTCTCCTGCATGTACATTGTACCCTTTGTGTTTTTTCTGGGATGCTACTGGTAACTAGATGCCATTAACCTCTGGCATAGACTTGGAGAAAGTATTGGTCTACTCACCTAGAGTTCAGCTCCACCTTCTCAGTATCCCAACGGCTCTGCAGCTGGATCATCTCCCGCACCTTGTCGCGGAGCTGCTGCTCCAGATGAGCTCCATGCAATGTCTGTTTTTCCAGTGAGGACACAGTGCTACTCTTTGACAAGCGTATGTTGGAATCTAGATTCAGGCACGCTGTCTGAAGACGTCTAGCTGTCCTGGCTGTGTCAGTCTTTAGCTCGTGAAGGCCTCTGAAAGGGAAAGATATGAGGGCAAGAAATTCTATATACTAGGAAAGATTCTGCCTCGGAGTGCTGCACTCCGAGGGGAGCATGGTACCACAGCCCTGCTTCCCAGTAAAGATCTAGGACTCACCTTTCTGCGGCTGCGCGAAGCTCTGCAAAGTTGCTGCGGAGAGTCACAGTCTGGTGCCAGAGTGAGAGGATTGCGTTGTGCTCTTTACTCAAACATTTGTTGTAGATCTAATGTGAGATCACCAGAGAAAACACGTCAAATCCAGAGCACTGGAAACAACTGCTCATGCGGCACAGTAAGCAATGAACTACAATCCAATATAAACCAAATGTCTTTGGACAGGTTGTCATGGGACAGTGATCTGAGACCACAAGATTGATATACAACACGCAATGCTGAGATGAAAATTACAGGGCCAACACTACTATGTTTCCTAGGCTGTCGCACGCTTGCTGTGCTTGGAAGGCATACTTCAGGTATGGAACCTGTGACTCAAGACGGATACTGGATTACAATAAAATATTACAGTGCCAGCCTGCAGGAAAGTGGAATTAAGACCTCACCTCCTTGTCCTTCTTCCACTGGGAACACTGCTGCTCAAGTTCGGCTCTGGTTCTTAGTAGTTCGGATGTGGCCTTCTCGAGCTCCTCTGCCAGTTTGTGATTGGACGATTCCCTCTGGTCTAGTTGCTCCCGCAGAAGCATGTTCACCTGAGACAGGCCAGTACTCCTGGATGGGAAAACAACAGCCCATGACCTTCTGGTTAATCTGCTGGGTGTGTTCACTCCGAAGAAAACCTAGCAAACCATATAATATTCATTCCAAATCTATTGTATGCATCAGAAAAAATACTGGTTAGGCCCCTGTTTCTCCGGGAGAAACGGAGTTACTACATTGCAGCAATGTGTTGCACGACTGTAAGAAGTTGCTACTTTTATTATGGGCATGATGGAGGCTTAAGAGGCCATAGTGTCAACAGTTGTAAATTCAATAAAACAGGATGAGCTTTGAGGTCTTACATGGGCTATCAATAGGGTTTCTTGCCTTTTGCAAGCAATGTTTATGCCAGAGTGCAGAGGAGGAACTCGCTGTGTACATAAATAAAACAATTCCAAAACATTCTAATTGTATGACATGTCGACACAGGAGCATGAAAAGGAGTCCTTACATTACATTAGCAGTCATATTCTTACAGTTTCCTGACTGTTGTATGAGTGCCATGTGTTACCTGTTATACAGGGAAATATTTTGCTACCTTCTCTAGTGGTTACCCAAGTTCTTCAGGAATAAAGCAGGCTTTTGCCTCCTTCGTTTTACTCCACAAGTCTTCCTTTTCTCACAGAGAAGAGATAATGTATTTTTTGAGTGTGGTGTTTTTTGCCAAGTAATGGGGAATTCTATTTTATTCGCTCAGATGTGCTCCCTATTCTGGTGGAGTTTAATATTCCTGTACAATACCTCACATAACTGTTTTTGGTCAGCCTATGATTCTGACAGTTTGCGCTGCCACGGGCATGTAGCCCCAAGATATAGATTTTCAAATTCACTGGAGGGTTTGATCCTCTGGTCTCTTCAGTGCTTGATGATGGGGGTAGTTCAAGTCACTGTGTCGTGCTTGAACTTAAAAATGTGCTGTGGACATTGAGGAAATTGTTAGATTGTGTGTTCGGCTACCATGGCATTCCTGTGGGCTGCACCACAAATAGGTATGTCAAGGTGCTGGAGACGGTGCCAAATGAACACTCAGACACCGCTAATACTTTCTGACCGATAGCAAGAAGTCATCTGGTCTTTTTATTGAATACCTTTGCTCACATGAGCAGGGAAAACCACTAACATGAAAAGAGGCAGGGGTCCCTTGCAAATACCCCTGTGAGTCTGATACTGTGGGATAAACCAAATCCCACAAGTCCCATGACATACCGTTCCTCTGCACCGGAGAGGTAAAGGAAAACAAAAACATTTCCTATAGTCACAGTGAAGTAATAGAATGTAGGACAGAGGAGCGAAAGAACAACAAAATGAAAAGGAAGAAACAAAAACAAAGAAAAGAAAAACACAAGTGAGACAAAAAAAGATTGTATCTTGAGGATCCTTTGAGTTGGATGGGGGCGTTGTTTTAGGGCTGTCTGTCTGCGGAGCTGGAGTTGATGTCTTGTGCACCCAAAGTTTGTGGTAGTTGTCCTTGTTCAGCTACATCGGGATCTCTTTGCAGACTTACTGACAGATTGGCATCAACCTGGGGCAATTCCTCACGGCTGTCAATGTCCTACTAGGGATTCCTTTCCCATGGGGCTGGCAAATTCTCACCTGCTCGAGAGATGGAGAGCTGGTAACACTTAAAGACAACAATGTTTCGGGTGACTGTCTCCTCACCCCTGGTGGTGGTGATCACTGTCCCTCGTATCCTGGTGATCTTCCAAGGAGGTGATTCAAAAGGTAAGCAAAGTTTGCTCCCCGGGTGTCGATCTCTGACCAAAAAGCATTAATAATTCTTAACTGGCTGTGGCATGCTCTTCGTTTGGAGGATATCAGGTCATTCTTTTCATTTAGTAAACTAAGGGCGTCAGACACTTACTTTGAATAGCAGAGGGTATGTTCACATGGGGTATAATATCCATGTGTCGGCAGCTGATGCACAGCTTATTTGGAAAGACTCCCGTGTTGGGGTGGAGAGTAAGCCTGTACTCTCGTATGAAAGCATATAGTGCACAGTCCAAATTTTGACCGTCAGCCAGTGCAATGCGAAGTACCTTGTTAATAGTCCTCATGAAGCGTTCTGCCTCTCCATTTGCCTGGGGACACCCGAGTGTGGTCTTCCAGTGGTGGATCCCTCTGAACTTCAGGTATTCTGCAAACTCCTGATTGGAGAAGGAAGGTCTGCTGTCTGTCTGGAGTTCATGCAGGAGGCCGTGGGTGGCCATGATCTTCTCCCCGCGAGGGATGCGCTGGTGAGCGGTCAGGGATTCAACACTCTCCACCTCTGGGTATTTGGAGAAATCATCGATCACCACTAACATGTGTCTGCCATCAGGGAGGCTGTCAAAATCTGTACTGTCTGAATGCCATGGGATGGGAGTGATGGCCGGAGTAATGATGGGGTCTGGTGGCTCAGCAGGGCCAGCTGCTTGACAGACAGCATCGACATGCAGTACTCTCGACCATGATTTTGAGACGGTCAACCACACTTTGCACTAGAAACTGGCTTTTGTCTTGACAATGCCTTGATGAGAGGAGTGTGCCAGATCCACTATCCGTTGCTGAAATTGTCGAGGGATCAATGGACGAGGCCCTCGCAATAAACACCCTTTTGGTGACACAGCCAATTCACTGCAAACATGTTGCAGAGACAGCAAAGTGTGTTAGGCTTCAGTGGTGCCAAAAGTCAGGTTCTTCTTCATCTTACCTGACGCCACAGCAGACAGCGCCAGCTGAAGACACTCATCTTCTTGTGTTGCTTCCAGAATCTCTATCAGGGTGATCTCTCAACCACTAGTCTTACATACTCCTCCACTTCTTCTGCTTCAGATTCTTCACAGACCACAGCAGGTCTTGCATGCCAGGGTAGATAGTCTGCAGAGTTTTGGGTTCCTAGCTGGTAGACCACAAAGAAGTCATATTCTTGGGATTGAAGAATCCAGTTTTTAATTCTTGGTGGTGGCTTGGAAGATGAACCAGTGAGCAGTGGAGGGAGTGGCTTAAGGCGGTGTGAATTGTGAAATGGTGTCCAAAGATATACAGGTGGAAGTGACAACATCCTCAATGTATTACAATAGCCTCTTTCGCAATGTGGGAGTATCGCTGTTCAGTTTCAGTCAGCGCCTGGAAAGCATAAGCTACAGGAGCCCACTCGCCATTATCCTGTTTCCGAGATAGCATCGCTCCGAGACATGTGGGACTCGAGTCGACTGACAAGTCAGACTCACGACATGGGTCAAAATATGCCAGTGTGGTGTGCTCAGAGTGTTTTATTTGGTGGCACAGAAGGCATCTTCTTGAGATGGGTCCCACTCCCACATGGCTTTGGCCAGTTCATGAAGGGGGCTGTGAGGGCCTTGAGGTTTGTAATGAAACAGCCCCCATAGGTTACCATCCCCAAGAAACTTCAGACTCCTGTGACATAGAATGGAGCAGGGCCTGACCGGATGTCTCTGACTTTGGTGGGATCAGGCATGAATCTACTCTCTGAGAAGCGATTTCCCAAAAAAACTGATCTCTTTTTGGAGAAAAGCACAGTTATCCTTGTGGAGTGTGAGTCTGTTATCCAAAAGGCACTGAAACATAGCTCGCAGTCTTTCGAGATATTCTTCTAGTGACAGAGCGTGCAAAAAGAGGTCATCGCCGACGTTGATGACGCCAGGAAGCCCTAGCAGGACCCACAGATGGTGTTGTGAATCACACCTGTGATTGCCCTTGTCTCTGGTGCCATTGTTAGCTTGTGGTAACCTGCTTGGAGGTCCACTTCTGAGAACCACCTGGATCCACTCACTTATGCCACAAGGTCGTCAACAGTGGGTGTTAGCTGCCTTTCTCGCCGTATCATCATACTGGGGAGAGACATGTCCACACAGATCTGAACCTCCCCAGGCTACTTGGGTTCCCTCACGACCAATATTGGTGACACTCAGGGGGTTGGACCCTCGACCTTCTTGATGATGTATGCCGCCTCTAGTTTTCTTAGTTCTTCTTCAACCTTCGGGTGAAGGTGGAATGCTACTTGGCGATGACAAAGTGTGACAGGCTGAATTGATTCATCTACATGAAGGCAAACCATGCAATCTTTGAGACAAATGATTCCTTCAAACAGTTTTGCAAACTCACTCACGAGGCCATCAACAGCTGAGAGGTGTACACTGAATGCGAATGTGAACATTTGGAGCCATTCAGGCATCTTGCAGCTTAAAAGCATTCCCGAGCCACCACGGGTGACATACACTTTGGCTCTGGTTGTGCAATTCATGTGGATGGTGTTGGTTGTGAAGACACCGGCTTGGGGCAACAGAATGGTAGAGACAAATGTACACACTGGCATGGGAAAGTTTGGAACACAGTTTGTGCCATGATATTGATTGAGGTATCGTTGTCAATTAATGCAGAGAGGGGATGACCTGCTACAGCAACAGTGCTCTTGGGAATGCAGTGTCTTAGGTGTATGTCAGGTTGCAGGACATGTATAACATGTACTGCACCTTTGGCATTGTCGTCGTCCATGTCCTCCTTGTCCTGGCTTCTGGCACTTCCATAGTGTTCCCCAACTTGGGTCTTTGTGGCTTCTTGTTACTTGAGGACCGGCAGACCTTAGAAAAGTGATTTAGCTTGCTACATGAGGTGGACCTTTTTTCTTGTGTTGGACAGGCACCTTGGTGCAAGTATTGCCAGTGACAGGACTTTGGAGCTGTTCAAGTTTTAGAGCAGGTTTTTTTTTGGTCAGTGTTAGGGGTGGCTATAGCATTGATAGGCTCAGTTTGTACTGGCTGTTGCAGGGCTTCCTCCATGCATGCAGCACATGCCTTGGAGAGCTCTTTGGAAACGGCAGAGAGTTAGTATTTTCGCCCATGGACATCCTTGGCACTTGGACTAATGTTTCTCTTAACTTTGCGGATGAACAGCCTTGGATGACTTGTGCTCACACTTCATCCTCGACCTCTGGTAGGGTGCATGTGCTGGCCAACTCCTTGAGATGGTTATAAAAAGCATCTATGGATTCTTCAGATTGTTGTCTCGCTTGCTGTAGCAGGAAACGCTAATAGGCTGGGTGGGCAAGCGGTTCAAAATAGGCCATCAATGCATTCTTTAAGGTACAGTAGGTGAAAGGCAGTCCCACCTCTGTTACTGATTTGGCAATTTTATGTATTGCAGCACTGCCGAGGTGGAGAAGCATGAGACATCTTCTGTTGTTTCCTAGGGTCACCGCCGCAAAATACATTTCTAAATGGTCCACCCACTCTTTCCATTTAGCTGGCTTGAGATGATAGAGGCTCATTACACACAAAAGGTTCAAGAGTGGGTATGGAAGCCATCGGTCTATGTGGTTAGGTGCTGAACAAGGTGACCTAGAGTATGCTAGGACAACCTTCAGGAGCTGTACCAAAACGTGCATAAAGTAGGCTCTGAGGTGGGAGGTGACAATTGGGGTGAGGGCGAGTATGGCTGGCTGCAAGATCATGTACTGTCCTCCTCCTCCTCATGAGCAGTCACATGTCCCACCTCTCACCCAACCTTTAGGGATGAGGTAGACAGCTGCAAGTGGGCATCAGGCTCATCAACAAAGGAGAAACTCCTATATTGCAGTGGCAGCAGGTGAGTAAGCGCTGTCTAGCCTGCACTGAATGTGGTGTCAGGAGCACCGCAACCAAAACGGCAGCGCATGAATAGAGGGCCAAGATAAACTTCCAGTGGTGCACAGTACCTTCATTTCTGGTGTGGCAGGCAGGGCAGGCTTGAGTGGCTCCTGTCCTGTGAGGCCCTCAGGAGGTAAAAACACGACTGCTGCTGAAACATGTAGGTGGGCGGCATGTTGAAATTAGCAGATGGCCAGGCCTGCTCTCAGTGGCTGGGGCGCTGAGTGACCTGCTGGGCTTCAGCAGCTGAGGCGCTGCGTTAGCTAAGTGGATGCCCTGGCAGCGGCTGAGCACATAGGCGTGGCAGGAGCTTCTCACTTTTAGACTGAGCTGCTCAGGGGTAGTCATCGGTCCCGCTGGTGAGTGGCGAGATGCTGGGCCAAGGTGTAGAGGGGGGGCACCTGGCATTGATGTGCTGGCTGTGGGCAGGTGGCCAAACAATCAGGGACTTTGTTGGCCGTGATAGCAAACAGAGGCAGGAGGCCACAAACAGCACAAAGGTGCTCACAAGTGTTAGTAGCCCTCGTCCCCAGATATTAGATTGTGTGCATCTACCATGGCATTCCTGAGGGTCAAGGTGCAGGAGACGGCACCAAACGAACACCTGGACCGTGCTAATGCTTTCTGACCCATGGCAAGAAGTCACCCGGTCTTTTAATTGAATACCTTTGCTCATGTGATGAAGGAAACCCACAAACATAATTAGAGGAGGGTGTCCCTTGCAAATCCCCATGTCAGAGTCTGATGCTGTGGGCTAAACCAAATTCCATAAGTATCACAAAACTACAGAAATGTCTCCAGTTCTGTTCTTCTCCCTTTGTTTCGAAGATTCCTGTGCCGACAAAATGGGCTGATTGCACAGATTGATTGTGGGGAACTTAGGGCCAGATGTAGCAAAGAATATGATCAAGGGCACAGACTTTTTTTTTTTTTTTTTTAACTCTGCGTTGTGAACACAACTTCAGTAAGATTTTTCACTTAGATTTGTACTATCTTCTCTTGTCTCTCAACGACCACCAGAGTGTGAAACGTTATATGGACTCTAAAGTAAATAAAGCTCAGTAACACAAACTTGATGAGCTGCATCTCCCGCACCAGAAGGCAAGGCCGGAAAGGCCTTTTATTCTGCCAAGCACTTTCCGGGTCGGATAGAGGCGTGTTTTGAAAACCCAGGGAATGCTGCTGGTGCCTCTGCCACTTTTCTCAGCTCCCCGAGGTTGAGTGCAGCAGTCAAGGGGTTGGCTTTAGTAGCAAGAATGAGAGGAAGGTTGAGAGAAAGTCATCAGAGAAGGAGAAGAGAGAGGAGAGTGAATGAATGGATGGAAAAAGACTACTCAAGGTAATGAGGGGAGTGGGGCTGGATTGAGCATTTTGGCTACAGCTTTTGGTTCCCCAGTCCAGCCCTGTCAGAAAGCAAAATCTTCAAGATCTCATTCTAAACTGGGTCATACAAGGTACAATTGTGGATTCTTGGGATCTCATAGTAAAATTGGAATCTGTTTCATCTAAAAACAAAGAGGTGAAGCCCTTTTTTAGGATGACCTCACACATCCAAAGGGCAAAACTCATGAATGAAATCGCACCGCTTTTTAATACGATTCAAAGATCCTCATTTCTCATCCATCCTGACTTGTCATTGGCGGCATTACCCACAATTTCTTTTGTGATATGCTTACTGTGTGGCACGAATCAGGGAACCGGAGGTAAACCGTAATTTTCTGAAGCAACTACCCTTTTTAGGGCTGGAAGGGTCTTGGGGCAGAACTCCTTGCCCTACAATGTCAAGTCGCACCATTCCCATCAAAAACACAAAAGACACAGAAGTGCCTGGTAATTAACTACTATAACAATAATCAGAAATTCATGTGGAAAAATCGGAGTCTTAGAAGTCTGAGGGTGAAGTGTTACAGGAAATGTAGAATATGGATGTGAAACTATAATGGCATTGGCAGAAAGTGCTATGCAGCTGTACATAGTAAAGGAACATTGCAGGCCCAAACTAATACTGACCGGAATAAGGTGAAGAGTTCCCTTAAGGACACAATGAAATAAGTAACTTGAAAGGGTTGCAGTTAAAATCCAACTAATGTTTAGCAAGCATGTAGGTAATTACGTCTTAGCACACAGGCTTACTGGCACGTTCTTTGTGTTTCAAAATAAACTGTAACCTGATTAGACAATGAGAGAAGGAAATCTACTCAGTTCAGCCTACACAGAGGTCTTAGGGTTACAATGATAAAGCATGCATGGTATTAAAGTTGTATTTACCACAAATATGTATTTGTTTAAGAACAAAGAATGGTTAGTTTGCCAAGCATTGTTAATGCCACAAATGAAGAATGTCTAGAAGATTAGTTTAGAGTTTAAGGTTTACGACGTCACAGGTGTTCAAAAGTTTCTCTGTTTCATTCTAGAACTGGCAGATCACTTATTTGCGGTTCTTTAATGAAGGATGTGTGGTAATTTAGGTAATAGTTTAGGGTCAAGGGTCACAAGTGGCATGATGGTTTGCCACATGTAATGTATAACTATGTAGTGACTGATTTTTTACTATTTTGTAATAAAGCATTGTGTGATTCTATATATAGGAAGCTCTCTATGCTACAGCAATTTGAGACCGTCTGCCTGAATGAGTGAGGAGAGTTGATCTCACTGTCCCAACAATAAAGTGCTGTCTGTACATTGTCAAAGAAGAGTTTGTCTTCCTTCCCATTTTTAAAGTTTTGAATTACCTGCAACAGAATAAATAAAATATATAGCCGAGAATGAAGCCAAGAAAATGTACGCCCGTTAGCAGAGGCGTTTACACCAGATAGGAAATAAAGACTGAAAACTGACAGCATGGTTAGACAAGCAGGAGCAAGGTGTAGAAATAAGGGAGAGAATAGGGAACTTAATTATGGGTGACAAAGAAATTGCATCAGGTTTTACAGCCTAGCTGAAGCAATTGTAAATATTGCAGTTACAGCATGGAGAGAGAAAGAAAGAGAATTTCATGAAACATCCCCTCATGCTGGCATTGAGCCCAATCCATACAAAATGTATATCTTAGAAATGAGGTTTCTAGATGGCAGTCAGTTTACACCCTGTCCAGGTAGGGACCCTCACTCTAGTCAGGGTAAAGGAGATACACAGCTCAGATAATCCCTGAACACCCCCTTGGTAGCTTGGCACAAGCGGTCAGGCTTATCTAAGAGGCAATGTGTAAAGTATTTATACCAACACATAGTAGCACAGTGGAAACACCACAAAAGGACTCCACATCAGTTTAGAAAAATAGCCAATATCATCTGAATCAAACAAGACCAAAACAACAAAAATCCAACATACACAAGCAAAGATATGAATTTTTAAAGTAAAAAGAGTCTTAATCCACCAATGGATGTGCTATTTTAGCACAAAGTACCTGGTATGCATCACCAATAAAGCCACACGGGCAGGTGTGCGTCGGAAAAACAAGCAATGCGTTGATTCCTTACTTGCAAATGAGACAGTGCGTCGATTCTTTCTCAGCTTGGCAAGTGAGCCATCAATTCTTTCCTCGCAAGGAAGAGATGTGGCGATTGTCAGGGAGTGGTCTCTGCAAGAGAGCCCAGATGCTGGTATATGAAGTCTTTGATGTCCGTGAGACTTCACAACAGTGGGCAAACTCAGTTCAAGCCTTTGGAGAATCTTCACAAGCAGGTTTTCAGAAATCAAAGTCCAATTATTTCCTTCTTCAGGCAGAGACAGCAGCAGGAGGCCAGCACAGCAAAGAAAAGGCAGAGTGGCAGGTCCTCCTAAAGCATCAAGCTCTTCTCCTTGGCAGAATTTCCTCTTGATCCAGAAGTAATGTAAAGTTGTGGGGTCAGCAGTCCAATACTTAAACTAATTTTAACAAAGAAAATGCTGAGAACTGGTGAAGAAGACACATGCCACAGATCAAAAATGCGTTGAATCTCAAATTCAATCCAGTTCCAAAAGTTGATTATGAATGATACATTTTCAGTCGAGACATCAACGAGTTGGTTAAACAACTGATGAATTTGAGAAAAGACTTGATGCACAAAAACACTTAAGTTGAATGAATTTAATTATGAAGAAGCCATACGTCTTAGAGTTATCGATAGATGCTTGTTCGATTCACTCAGATGAAGAATGCTGAGAGAAACCTCTAGTCTGGAGGGAGTGTTGAGAGCTGCCATAGCTGAGGAATCTGCTGAGAGACAAGCTGCTGACATGGAGGTCAGAGGTGCTCACAGCGAATCAGTCACGATAGTGAAAAGTAATCTGAAGCAAAAGACTGAAGGACACAAAGTGAGGTCTACACGTAAAAAGAAGTTGTGTTTTAGATGTGGACTTTCCTTTCCACACGAAGGAAAGTGTACCGCCATTGGACAAGTTATGTAAAGGCTGTGGTAAAGAGAGTTTTGTGAGGGTGTATAAAGCAAAGGAAAAAGTAAGTGCATCATGGCCCAAAGACAGAACGCCCACCAGAACATTCCAAAAGCAACATTTGAAGCACGCCCACAAGGCCAAGTGGCGACATCAGTAGAGGAAAATGGATACTAAATAAAGTTGATCGTCATCTTAACCATCGTCGATCAGATCTTCTGCCTCAAAATAAAAGAAAGTGATTGTGCCATGACGATTTTTACCTCAGGAAAACGTGCACGTCGGACTGGTTGCATATGAAGAAAAAGGTCAGTCAAAAGAAAAGTCGACATGCCAAAGCACTCAAATCATACAAACACTGTCCAAAGATCACATTGAAAATAAATGGGTGTTTGATACCTTTCATTATAAACGGTGGTCAATCGATAAACATTATACCTGAAGAGAAATACAATGAACTATCTCCATTACTGAGGCTTATGTCATCAAAGACCAAAGTGTATACTTGGTCAGCATTAAAACCCATAAAGAGTCAAGGTTAATTTGTAGTGACAGTGAAACATAAGAAAACGACAATACAAGCACCAATCCATGTGCTTCAAGGTGCAGCGTCAAGTGCCCGTTTCCTCAGTTTCAACATGGCTCCTGATATGGGACTGATTTCAGTGAATTACAACATGAATCATGACAAAATAGTAAGTCAATTCCCTCAAATTTTTATGGTTTAGGAAAGCTAAAGACTATGAAAGTAAAACTAAGCATTAATGAGGATGCCCGTCCTGTTGCTCAGAGACATAGATGAATTGCTTTTCATTTACAAGAAGCGGTTGAAAAAGAACTTGCATCATTACTTAAGTATGACATTGAGCGTTCCACTGGTCCTACACCATGGGTTTCTCCCACTGTAGTAGTGCCTAAAATTAAAAAACATTAAAAAAAAAAAGACAGTGAAGGAGCTGTGTACATGTGTTGGCATGCGTCAGGTGAACAAAGCAACTGAACGAGAGTGACATCCGTGGTCACACATTGCTAAAAAATGATAACGCAATTGAATGGTGCAAAGGTCTTTTCTCAACTTGAGTTAAATAAGGGTTATCATCAGCTGGAACTTGAAGAAAGCTGCAAGTACATTACTACCTTTTCTACACATGTTTGTTTGCTTAGGTAAGAGAGGCTTAGTTTTGGTTTGTCATTGGCTGCAGAACTTTTCTAAGACGTCATATAACCTGTTGTGAACACATTTAACTGTAGCAATGATGTATTAGTTTTCACAGTTACACAGAAGGAGCACAAGAAAGCTCTCACACAAGTATGTCAATTACTCGATGACGCAAGTTTGACTTTGAATGCAGACAAGTGTGCGTTCAACAAGAGAAAACTGAAATTCTTTGGCCATATCTTTTCTGATGAGGGTATGACGCCTGATCCTGCAAAAGTACAAGCTTTGTCAAATGCTGAATCCTCGCAAGATGTTTCAACGATACACCCTTTTCTTGGCATGGCCACTTACTGTTCAAGATACATACAAGACTTTGCCACTGTTAGTGCTCCTATGAGAGTTGGCGAAGAAAAATGTTTATTTTTAATCTTCACAAGAATGTGAGAAAAGCTTCATGAGAATCAAACATGCCATTGAAAAAGCTACTGAAATAGCATACTTCAATCCAAAGCTTCATACAGAGGTTGTGGTCGACACTAGTCCAGTTGGGTTAGGCGCTATCCTTGCACAGCAGAGTAGACACCCAAATGCTCTAAGGCATATTGTGGCCTATGCTAGATGTGTGGCCAAGACAGAACATGCTTACTCACAACCTGAGAAAGTGTTTGGCTGTGGTATGGACTTGAGAACATCTCCATGTATTCCTGTACGGAAAGCCTTTTATGCTGGTAACTGAACATCAAGATTTGTTTACCATTTTTGGCAATCCAAAAGTCAAGATGCCGCTTCACATTGAATGATGGGGTCTACGATTACAGGAGTACAATTATACAATTGTGCATTGTCAAGGAAAGGATTAGAATCTGCTGATTGCTTTTTAGTGACTTGCTGAAGTTAAAAGACAGAATTACACATCAGTACAAAATGTAAAAGGTGAATCTTCCATAACTCAGGAAGGAGTTATACTGCAAGGATCAAGAATCCTGGTTCCAGAGAGTCTGCAACAGAAAATGATTGAATGGGCTCATAAAGGCCATTGTGGTATCCTTGCCACAAAGAGAGCTCTCTGAGACAGAGGCCCTAATTATAACATTGGCGGTAAGTGCCGCCTACAGTCGCGGCGACGGCCGCCAAAAGACCATCGCCGCGGCTAACATCCATCCGCCATAATATGACCACAGCTGGATTTCCGCCACAAGAAGGGCGGAAATCCGGCTGTGGCCATGCCGGTGGACAGTATTAAGGTGGCGCTGCTACCACCAGCAGCGCCACGCCAGTAGACCGCCGCCAGCCTTATTATGAAAAATACTACAGCTTGGCGGTGTTCTGCTGGCGGTACCAGCGCCCTGTCCTGTCTCCTGCCGGAAGACCCCCTGGATGCAGGTAAGTCGGGTTTGCAAGAGGGGAGGGGGTTGGGGGGCGCGGGCCTCCTACCAGTAACAGGGAAGACATTCCCCATGTAAATGTAAATTAGCACTTGTATAGCGCACTACTTACCCGTTAGGGTCTCAAGGCGCTGTACTCATACCGCTATGGAACCCCTCCTGGCTTTTCCCTGTGAGGCACCCACTCCTGAGCACCCCCAGGGTGAAGCCAGGCATCCAAGCGCTGTTGGGGCCGTTGTGGAGATTAAGCAAGCTATTGCCCAGAGTTGCAGAGTGGGACCCATGAATTAGATTAGGCACCGAGGTGAGAATTATCTGGTCAAGGGGAATTGAGCCCAAGACCTGCCGAAGCAGGACTTGAACCCTGGTCTTGAGCCAGATCTCTGCCTCAGGGTCTGCCGCTCTAACCATTGAGCCACACTTCTCCACTCGCGGATAGGGCCTACTGCCATGGTTTTCGTGGTGTTATGAACACCATGAAAACCTTGGTGGTAGGCAGGGTCAAAATGCCATTGGCGGTGCAGTATCAGCCGCCGGGTTGGAGATTGTTATCTGCGGCCCGGCGGCTGCTACCGCCAAGGCGGTCGATGTGGTATATTGGCGGGTTGGCTTGAGCCAACCCGCCAATGTCATAATGTGACGGTATGTACTGCCAGCCTGTTGGCAGTACTACCACCACATTTACATCTACCAACAGGGTCATGATGACCCCCAGAGTTTGGTTTCCATACTTCGATGAAAGAGTTGAAAAGGAACTCAAGGCCTGTCACCTATGCATTGCCTATCAACCACCATTACTCAACATACTAAGAACATGTCAGAAATCCCTAGACATGCATGGGAGAGAACAGTCATCTATTTCTTTGTTCCGCTTGTTAATGAACATCATCCAATGGTAATTGTAGATGAATACTCATTTTTTCCTTTGGTTGAATATCTCTCATCCAGGACTCACAAACAAGTTATTGAAAAACTAAATGGCACATACGCGACATGGGGCATCCCAGCCATTGTGAAGTCTGATAATGGCCCACCCTTTAATAGTAAAGAATTCAAAGAGTTTTTGGGGTATCTAAACATGAAGCATCAAAAAAGTATGACTTAAAGGCCACAGGCCAATGGGCTTGTTGAGCGCTTTATGAGAACACTAAAGAAAACAGTATGTGCAACTCTTGAGAAGCTCAATTTGAAAAAAATATTTAATTCTACTCTACAAGCTTATTCGACATTTCACTTGATCACAGGTGAAAGTCCTGTGACTTTGATGTTTGGGAAAGCAATGACAACCAAGTTACCTCAAAGGACCACCAAAATAGACAAAAGTGAAATATGATTTGTACAAGGGACTTGATTAACAAGCAGAAAATGAAAGCTTATGCAGACAAAAAGCAACATGCAAAGGACATCTCGTATAAAAAGGAGATTTGGTGATCACCCAACAGATGTGCAAAAGAAAATCTGACACTCCCTGCTAAGCTGAACCTTTCCAAGTGATAACTACCAAGGGACACGTGGTGACTGCTCAGTGTCCTGGGAAGTCAGTTACCAGAAACTCTTCTCAGTTTAAGCCTGTGTTTTATCAGCCTTCATTTCAAAATGGTGAATGAAAGAATGACTTTGAAAATTCAGTGACTGCTGCTGTCTCCTTACCAAATACAGCAATCCCAGACACTGAAGATGACTGCTTCCAGTAAAAGATCTGTCATATGATCGAAGCACCACAAAGACTGATCAAAGAGATATAGTTGTATGTATGTGTGTATATATATCTATATGTGTGTGTGTGTGTGTGTGTGTGTGTGTGTGTGTGTGTGTCTACTGATTTTCTAAATATTTTAATTTTTCATTAAATAGAGGGGGAAATGGAGTGTCTTGCATGTTTTAGGACATAACCTTTCTGACTCCTAACATGCTCCGTATCAGTGTGACGTAATCGCTAGAATAGAATGTAATGAAAGTTTAGTTTAGAATGTTGGGGTACATAGCTATACACAGAGGAATAAACATGGTCGATTTACAGCTCCATGTGTGGCAAAGTCATTGGCTGGTACCCTGGCTGGGGAGGACGCTATAGTGATGTGTCACTGTTATAAATTATTGATCAATATGTAACTTTAAATGTTTTGGTTATCTTGTCTTTTTAGGTGGAAAATGGAAAACAGAAGTAACATGTCACAGAACGTATGGAGGGAGAAAACAAAAATTGTTCACTTTGGAAGAAAGGTGGAAAAGTAACTGTGTGGCAAGTCAAGGAAAAAAAAAAATTGCACAAATTATGTTGTTAGTGACTCCGATAATATTTGTAACCTTGGATAAGCTTGTTCTATGTAGTGCTACTTGAGTTTGATGACAAAATGATCTGCTTACTTAAACAGCAAAAATGGGCTCTATTTTACAAAAGGAGGGTTATCATCTGCTTGAGGTGTAGATCCCTGTAATGTTGTAACACACTCACTGTATGTTTATCATTTTCTAGCTGAACTCCTTTTTGCAATTTTTTTAATTTATTTGAAGTGACTCTCTTGTCACCTAGCCTGCCAGAAAATCACGATGGCTGGCAGGCTAAGGTGGCTAAAAAAAAAAAGGAAAAGATCTGCGTACATAAAAATCTAGTAGGCAAATGATGCAAAAGGCGAGGAGGTGTTGGTGCCTTGTGATCGGAGGGAACAGAAAATGTAAAACATTGGTAAAACTTGTTGTTTTTTTTTTTTCTGGTTGTTGTAGTCTGTTAATGTAGTTGTTTGTAATGTTGTTACATTTTTTAAAATAAAATATTAAAAATTACTATAGATTTCTTTCCTTATCAGATTTTAAAGTGTTCTATATTATTACAGTATTGCAACGATGACTTAAAGTGGCAGTTCCATCTTAAAGAACTGTAACTGTTCTGGTGTATGTATATGTATGTTTAAGATACTATAGAGTGATTAGTGCTTCCTCCCACTGTAGTATAAAGATCTTTATACAAGAGATAGGGTTTGGTACAGAGGCAAATTAATTTCATTGTACAGTACTTCTCACTATTGTCAGTTGCTGGAGAGGGCAGTTCTTTGGCACATCTCAGTGTATAAGCTTGTCACTCTGGAGAGAAGTAAAAAGTGCAGAGGTCTGTCTTAGTATACATGCCTGTACCCATAAGGAAATGTCTGAGAAAGAAGTGAGTGTGTCCTTAAATTCAAATATGCATACTGGTTGTCTAAGACAGTTGTCAAAAGAGGGTAATCCATTTTATACTGAACTAATGGCATTCATTATCATGAAGAGAGGTATGATCAGACAGCAGTCTGTACCCACAACCTAATTTGGACATGTTACTCTGGGTAGATGTCTGAGCAGACGTGGCATCACTCTATAACCTAGTCTGTATGCTTGACATCCAAGGGAAACGTCATTATAGAGCTCATTTCTCCCCCCCCCCCACCATATTTGTAGATCTTTCATTCAACAGAGATGTCTTAGGAGAGAGACTAGTCCCCCCTAAGCATAAGGACGAGTTCCTTCCCACACCTTATACGTGTACCCATCATCAAAGAGAGGGATCTCAGCAGAGGCCAATAACACCACCCCAACACACACACACTCTACTATGCACATCCGTAATCAGAGAGGTCTCAGTGTAGAGGCCAGTTTCTTCCTACATCCTAGTACACAAACCCTTCATCCAAGAGAGAGTTCTTAGTGCTGCGGCCAGTCCTTCCCTACACTGTATTGTACATCCTTGTTGCCCTGAGGAAGAGAAGAGATCTCAGTGGAATCGCCAGTCCCTCTTATTTCCTACTATGTAGAGTGGTTATCCTGTGGTGAGCTGTTTTGGAAGAGTCCAGTCTCTCATCACTGATTATTATATACTGCTGCCATACCATGGAAAGGGGAGACTGGAGTGGCCACTTTTTCTAAAGTCCTAGGAGAAGGAAGTACCACTTAAGTACTGAAATGAAGGAGAGTGTACATTATGTGATTTAATTATTATTTTTTTTTTTTACAATCTCACGAGTTAGTAGGATAAAAAGGTAGGGGTGGCAGAGAAAGGTGTTTACAGAGAAAAGTGTCAGTGAACAGGCTTATGGGTTTGAATAGTCTACTAACCACACTGAAGCATGCAGACCTTTTGTCCATGAGAAATACACTAAATGTTCGAGCTTGCGAGACTCACAAGAGACTGAGAAATGCACGGCCGAAGGCAGGCATTTCAGTGCTCCCAAGGGAGAGGTTTTAGTTGAGACTGTTGTGCGTGTAGACTAAAATGAGGAGTTGTCCAACGGATAACTATTGTGAAGAAAATAAATGGGCCTGCCAAGAGGTGTTTTTACGATCTTGCATAAATCTCTCAAGATCATATGGAAGCGGAGGGAGTATAAAAAAAAGGCTAAGGCTCCACCAGTAGTTACTATTCTTAATACATGGTTGCAGAAATGGTGTGATGTGATTGGGTGCAGAACCAGAGATAGCTCAGTGTGACCTTGCTGCTTTGAAGGAGAGGGAAGCCTCCGAATTGTGCTCAGCAAAACTAAGCAAAAGTTAATGTATCTGGGTTTGAAATAGACTGGTGTGGTCATTTGCATTTAATAAAGAACTGGTATTTCGCAATATATTTCATGAACATTGTTGAGAAATGTTAGTAAGTGTCTAATGTTGGTACACTTATTCTACAGTATGTTTACAGATTGAAACATTGTTTGGGGAGGTGTGGATGTGTTAATATAGATTTTCAGAGTTACATATTACAATGTAGAGAGATGTGAGCAAGATTTGCAGATAGTGTTAAAAAATTGAAATGTACAAACTGTGTGTACTTGTAAGTAAAGGATGCAGTGTTTGTCAAATTATAAAACAAAGAATCTAATAATACAAGTTGTACTGTCATTATGAACCTCACAGTACACATACTTTAGCCCTGTGAAATGTTTGAGTGGTGATATTGCTATTTCTAGAGTGAACATCTGCAGTGAGTGTTAAGAAAGGTGTATCTAAGGAATGTGTTAAGTTATAAACTTTTATGAAATAAGGTTTGATGGCATGTCATAAGTTATTAGTGAAACAAATTGCGCTGTGCGAGGGTATGAAATTTTTCAGGAGAAAAGAATAACAAGATACCAGTGCATTAGATATAAATAAGTGATTGTGGGTGAAAAACATAGAAGTCATCAACATCTACATCTAGTAGGCAAATAGAACGAAAGTGCAGGGGGGGATGTTTTTAGGAGGTGCTCATGAGCATCAAAACAATGATGTATTACATTTTTTATGCTATAGTTTATATTGTTTGTCAACATAGTTGTAGTTTTGTATTTTTGTTAAATTGTTATGTTGTAATAAATACATTTAAAGTTACTTTGGATTAGTTTCCTTAATGTTTATTATAAAGTTCAAGTTTATAATACTATTGCAAAATTTGGTAAAACTGTCAGTACCATATTGAGGGAGTGTAAATATGCTTTTACATGTATATGTATGTAAATGGTACCAAGCTCATCTTTTACTTTATAGAGAGTTGGTAATTGAGGAGTCAATTATTTTGCAATGCAGGTATGGTTAGTTGTCAACCAACAGTGAGGTGCTGCATGCTGTAGTATAGTTACTATAATGCAAGACAGATATTTGCACAGAGGTAAGTGCACGTTTATACTCTAATACACACTGCTATCATCTGATGTGCACACCCTATTATGTATGGATGTTGCCACTGGGAAGTGTTTGAAACACAGGTAAGTATATCTACACAATGAAATAGGGACATAAGTTATCCAAGAGACAGTTCTGAACTCCACTCCACTATGGACATTCATGAGTATGAAGAGAGGTAAGTGCAGAAATAACAATTTCTACCCACAGTCTACTTTGCATATGTTATTCTGCGGAGATGTCTCACCTAAGAGGTAGTTGTTCTCATATCACAGTCTCTATATGTTAAGTAAGACATACTTTTGAGCATAAAGATAATTTCAACTCCATATTCTACTTGTACTTCTGCCATACTGGGGAGAGGTGTGACCACAAAGGTAAGCCACCTTTCATACCCTAATGTGCACAAGCATTATCCAATAGACATCACAGGAGAGAGACCAGTCTCTCCACACACTACTACACAGAGTATCATGCAAGAGACTTGTGCCAGGAAACAGGGCAGAGAAGAAGTATGAGTACAGATATGTTGCCCTCAAACCCTACTAGAGACACCTCTTGCCCTGGTAAGATGTGTTACCAGAGCGATGACTCCCTTCCCAGACAGCACTCCATATAGCTGTTGCTCTAAGGAGAGGTATGAGGACAGATGCCACTGGTTCACTACACCATATTATTATATATCCAAGTTGTCCTGGAAATAGGTGTTAGTGCAGAAGACAAAGATTCCCTACATACTACTGTGTATATATTTTATGTTGGGGAGAGCTGTGAGTGGATAGGGAAATCTATTCCCACACACATAATGAACATGGTTATTTCCCTGGGGAAGTGTTAGTGGGAAGGATAGTACTCGTTATACTTAGTATGGAATAGTGAGGTGTTACATGTGAGTTAAGCACCTTCTCCACCCTCCTATGCATACTTAAGCCAGGGAAAGGGAGAGTCTTGTGGGATTGGATTAAAAAAAGGGGCTATGAAAATCTGGTGGATATAAATTATACGTATTACAGCAGGATATGGTCGGTGAAAATGCAGATTTCATCACGAAAGCACTTTCTTGAGAAATGCTCCTGAATGCTCAACCAGAAAAACACTGCCCCCTTCGCAGTGGCCTCAGAGGACTGTGTGCCTGACTCTCGGAAGAGGCTCGCAAAAGTCACCCATGCTGTGTAAGAGAGCATCATGGCTCCTGTGAGAGTGAAAAAAGGGGGGGGGGGGGGGGGAGGAACATCGCACAAAGAACATACATAATTAAAGTATACCGTAGCTCTGAAAAGAACATTTTCAATTAACATTTTGAACAACTTTTTCTGTGTTAGTATTTTATTTTTATTTTTAAACAAGAACTCTGGAGTAACAAAAGCAAAAAAAACAGAGGAGAAACATGTAGAAAAAAAATGTTTAAAAAACTACTGCCTAGGTGGGCATTTATGATCCTGGACAAGCTTGTCCGGTACAGGCCTGCTTATCTCAGAAGAAAAAATTATCTGCTTGCATAACCAGCAAAAAAGGGCAAAAAAAATCACATATGTGGCAGATACTTTATTCCCACCAGGCCTCATCTAAAAAAAATTGCCAGACCAAGGACTCTTTGGGTGGCTGAGTTGCAGGAACTGGAGTGGGGTTCGCATCTGAACCAGAGGATGATATTCTGGTCAAAGAAAATCAGGAAAGTCAGTGTGGTAGCCAAAAAGGTGTAATCACAGAAAACCCCAATAAGACATTGATGCAAAGATGAAGGAATCTTTCTTTGCTAAATAAAGACATCCATATGAACCAATCGCAATCTTTCCTTGGGATTTCTTTCCTCTCCTGGGGTTCTCATGGGTATCTTGCGAGAGTACAGCGAGATTGAAAATAACACAGAACTTTGTTAATATCTCAAATGCAACAATACATCAAATATTTCCCTACTTTAAACATTTCTCATGTCCTATTTTCTTCAGATCTGCAAAAATAAAGCCAAACAGGAAGTACAGTCCCCTCGAAATCCACCAAGGGGATTGTGTGTGCGACTCCTGAGATCATTTTGCAAGAGCCATAAGTTTGTAATCAAGATAATTAATACAATATACATGCTGTACTAACTTTACTAATTTTACTATTAAAAATTAGCATTCATTAACAACTGACGAAAAGAAAAAGAACCCTGTTCAACAGATTGGAACCAAATGTATAACTCTATGATCCTGCAATCATCCTGCGAGAGCACACACACCTTAAAAACAGATATACATATGAGAACACAGTTTACAGTATATGAAAAACCGATGAGTGTCTTTTTTAAATATAAATATGAGGTTTATGTAAAAATATATACGAAGACTATGGAAACTATGCTGGGAATATTGTTGTATAGGTGAGTTTCAAAAACTAAATTGAACCTTCTCTGTGCAAACATTATTACATAGTAGTAAGTTTCAATATATTTTTTAATATATTTTTCTTTTTAAAAAAGGCTACAAATTCAGTGACAAAAACAATGGTTAAAATATAGTTATAGTTATGTGTAATAAAAATGAGATTTTGATTAAAAAAAACTTTAGCAATTCACTGAAACTATATCTATCTCTCTCTATATATATCTCTATATCTCTCTCTCTCTATCTCTCTCTCTCTCTCTCTATCCTACTGGCAGTCCCCAATATGTAGTTCTTGCAAGGACCTAGTTTCCATTGGAAAAGAGTTTTCTGTTTTGCCAATAATTTTAGCGCTGTTGGACGAATCCATGAAATTTTCAAAATTAGTACGACAGTCAGTTCAGCTGCGGTGTTGAAAGTTTCAAGGTGATTCGTCAAGCGGGGGCTGAGAAAAAAAGAGGGTACCAAATTGCTTTTTCCCCATGCAATTAACTATGGAGATTTTAGACATGACTACACCCTGAACCACTGGATGGAATTACACCGCGTTTGGCAAAAAGCTACCTCTTGGTCAAGAAACAACCCTTTTTGTTATTTGGTCTAAATCCGTTCACTGGTTTGAGTAATTGAAGAAAAAAACAATTGGACATCTAGGGACGCAGATCCTCAGTGGATCCGACAGATGTCACGCTGAGATCTGATTGGCTGCCAACATTTCAACAAGGAAGTGTTGGCAGCCATTTTGGGACTTAGACTCAGCCCCAAAAAAAAGTTAAGAAAAAAAAGAACGATAAGGGGGCAGGGTAGGAATACACTGACTCCCCTAGGCCTAGTGGTGAGGCCCACCAGGGACCCTGCCTGAGTCAAAAAGCATTATTTTTTCAATTTTTGCCACAGAAACCAAACGATTGGTGGATCCCAGCAAAAATGTTTACAAGACCAAGCACGGTCTCATACTCTGGTTTAACTGGGCCTGTGGGTGGGCCAGGTCCCGGGAGCAATTTTAAATAATTACGTTGGGGAGGGAGCAAAAGCATCCCCCCTTATGGCCGATTCTAGCCCTGGGGACCAACTCCTCTCCAGAGCAAGGTCAATCTATAAAATGGGAGCAGGGTGCGCAGGCCCTCCTTCTTGGCCCATTACAGTCACCGGGGACCACCACCTCCGTGGGGCCAGGGCAATTTAGGAGGAAGGGGAGTGTGGCCGCCTCCCGGGCCATTTACAACCCCGGGTACCACCGCCTCCTAAGGGCTAGGCCTAATATTTAATGAGGAGAGGGGCTGCTTGGCTGCAGCAAACCCCTGCCCCGCAGAGCCGTAGGCTGTGTGGGGTTGGGTGCCTACAGGGTGTTGGGCGTAGGGCCTGACCACAGGAAGGCCCCATGGCTATCCCCTGCCATGAAAGGCTGAAGTCTGTATGTGGGTTGGGTGCCTACAGGAGTTGGGCTGTGTCCAAGCCCTGCAGCCATCCCCCAACACACATGGCCAATCTTTAGGAGATGGTACCAAATGGGCAGTTTGGCCAAGCGGCAATGGTGTGAGCTGCACTCACCCATCGACATCCTGCACTATATGGGTAACCTGGGGGACACCCACTAACATCTGTGCCTCCACAATGCTCCCTGTACGGATCACCACTCAAGAAAAAGCTAAGGGGATCCCACGGCAGGCACTGGGACCCAACCGTGCTGGCTGAGCAGGACGCTCAGAAAATGGCGATCAGAGGCTGAGAGAAGCTGGCCAGCAACGTGGAGCCTTGAACGGTACAGGGTGGGACGTAATCACCCGCATGTCATCATGCTGACGCTGCCCCCCAGCGGTAGACCTCCTCCCAGGCTTTGCAACTCCATTCTACTGCAGCCACACTAGAAGGAAGCACCAGCGTGAATCCTGTGCAGAGGAGACTCTGGGTGAGTCTGTGCAGGCCACAAATGGAGCAGTGGCCTTGCTTGATCTGACACCCAACATCACTGTGTGTGGGGGTGCTGTGAGAGCCAGCATGGGCCCCCCCTCCCTTACACGTAGCAAGACTTGTTCCCCTGCCTGCTGGCTATCTGGCTGCAGGGAAATGGAGGGGCGCCCCACCTGAAGGCATTGGGTGGGGCCTCTAGTGGGGCCCAAACTGACATTTCCTGACCTAGTGGGAACCCAGGAATACCGCAGAGGCATCTCCGTAGCCCTCCAGGTGGCCACAGGGGAGACAAGACACGAGGACACCACAGACACCAGGCAGTAGGTACCAGACCTGGGGTGCTTGAAACTGTGCCTGTGATGTGGTGTATCTGGAGGCAATGATTGAGGATCTGCCCTGACGAGGCCTAAACTCAACCACATTGCTGTGGAGCACAACGATATTGACATCAACCCCGCAGAGGAGATCGCTGCAGGTGGGATTGGTGAGGCACACCTGGTAGAGGCATCTATGGACCCCAGATTTTGCCAGACGAGCGGTGGCGAGCGCAATGTTTTCCCCAATTTGCACTTCACTTGCAAGTGGCCCCAACATGAACCTGGGGGGCATCACTGAAGGACACGTGGTGACGGCACCTGGAGCCAAGATCTGCGGTATTGTGAGACCTCCCCCGAGATGCCCGGTCCCTGCTCACGGGACTGAAAACCCATTCTGACCTCCGAGGCAGGCTCTTAAAGGCACATTACAACTGGAATCACTTTCCCCTGCTTGAAACTACTGCTGGATGGTGGGCCTGGAGGGACACCCTATCTGACACCAACCTCACTGAGTACACTAGCCAGAGGGGCTCCACTCCACTGCAGGAAAGCGCTGAGATTAAACTGGGATACCGGATAACTGGAGAAACGTGAGTCAGGCAGGGTGTCCTGGATTCCAAGGTTCTCCACAGAGGTATCGGACTTTGATGACCCCAATTTATGCCCATTTGTTCCTCTTGTTTATTTTAGCACTGAGGCGCCTCTGGTCTGACACAGCTGCACTAGAACTACCCTCTCGGCTAACACTTTACATCCTGTAGTCACCACCATGGGTAAAGCGAATAGAAGAAAGGGGTTGGCCTTTAGTAGCTTGGCTGCCCATGTACCGGACAATGACAACTACGTTGGAGAGGTTACCTGAGGGCCAACACTGCAAGATATCCTACATACCATCGCTGCTTCCAGAGAAGTACTAGAGACTAAAATTGACACAATGGGAGAGGACCTGGGCATTCCCAAAGATGACCACCGAATACTGGTGGAACGAGTCACCACAGCAGAAAGAAAGACAGGAGATTCCCTCAGATTTACTGGCCCTCTGTGAACGATACACTTATGGAAGGAAAGGTCAAGATGCTGAAACAAAGGGCGGAAGATGCAAAACACAGATCAAGGAAGAACATCTGACTGCCATGCCTTCCAGAGAGAGTGGAGGGGAACAATATGCTAGACTACTTGGAAACTTGGCTACGGGAGAAGATCACTCCTGAGGGGCTCTCACCATTCCACTTGTTGGAAAGGGCCCACAGAATGCTAGCACAGCCCGTTGCCAGGTGCACCCCCAACACCAGTGGTTGCCCGCTTATTATGAAAGGGATAAGGATCACATCCTGGACCAAGCCAGAAAGAAGGGTGACATCAGGATGGACATCTTTAAAGCCATGATTTTTTGGGACTTCACAATGTGTTAGAATGCTACACAGAGGAATTGCCAGTGGTATAGATTATTCGCAAGCATTACTCCCATTACCTTTTGTGTGTTCAATAAGTGGCTGAGAGAATGTCTAGGCATGGATACCTTGCTAGCTGTGCCACAAGGCCCAAGCTATACTTAACTGATGAGGCTTAACTATTCCAAAACCAGTCAGGGGGTGCTTATGTTTCCTTCTGGAGGGATTAACCTGGCAATTTAGTTTGGATTACTCTCATAAGAAGCATGGGCCTTACTGATTTCGGTAAGGTGGGCCTCTGTCTAGAGTGGCACAGCAGGCAAAAAAAAACAAAGCTTCTCCCAGTAGGTTAGATTATTTGCAAGCATTTCACCCATCACCTTGTGTGTCTTTAATGCAATCTGTGGGCACTCACTGCAATCCCACCAGGTAACACAATGATGTCGGGATGACTAGGGGGATTTGGGCCAGCATGACCCTTCTGGAGAGCGATCTTAGATGATATCCTAAATCACATGATGATGCAACTACCAGGATTATTTCATTTTAAGGCCCTCGCAGGACATCCATATTCTAGTCCATGCACCATTCCCACACCAGATATGGGATGAGTCCTGCAGGAGTGTCAGCCCATGCCCGTGGATCCATGTGAGGGACCTCTTTATCCCTTTTCTTTCAGAGGGGCACCCAACGTGAGAATTGGGTTACACACTACATCTAGCCCATTAGGTGTATGGATAACAATCACTGAATACAGAAGGCAGAGATTAAATTAACTCACAGGTTTGATGGCCCTAATGGCTCTTCTGATTTCGATTTTATTGGCTACATCAGCAGCACACTGACACAAAAGACTTCCTTCTGTTGTGAGCCAATAAAACAAAGCGTAACACATTAAAACCAGGTGGATTCTGCCCCTTTCTAAAGGTTCGGAAACGTGGTGAATGTCTTGAATTTAGAGGCCATTGATTCCAGATTTTGGCACCTAAAAATCTAAAAGGAACATTTATCTCCTACTTGGTTTTTATTTCTGGAATTGCAGAAGAATTCTGGCTTGAGCTGGGTCACCGTGGCCAAATATAAGCTATTACAATAGTTTAATCTGGATAACATGCAGGTGGCATTAATCAGCGAATGCATATTGGGCGGAAGAAAAGTAATTGCTCTTTAGAGCTGTTGTAGTGACTAACAAAATGCTGAGTTAATGAATAAGAATAGAGAAGGGTTATTAGCAAACACAAAGCGAGTTGGCTTTCCAAACTGGCGGAGAACCCATACTAATTGGCCAGTATTGCCTTCATTACGACCAGGTCAGAATTATATCCCCAGGAAGAATACTGTTCCGGGCAACAGCAAGCTCTACAGTGTCTAAGGACCTAGAATTATTGTGTCTGCAAATTCTGGACACAATAATTCTGGGCCCCAAAACAACAGACCCGAAAACTGCTGTGTCTGACCGCATACAGCAGCTGGGTGGAGCACAAACATCTCACCCCAGCTGAAGATAAAGGCCCAAAGCTAACCACCCATCTCCCCAAACTCAAAAATCCCACTCACTGTACTACCTACTGCCTACTCCAAGCGGGTGGGAAATGCTTCTAGAGTTGGTCAGTTATTCCCCCTGGAAGGGGAGGAATATCCACAAAACTAGACTTGTTTCTCAAATCGTTAATTCCAACCACGGTGTACTCCTGCAGAGTTAACAGGCAACTCAGGAGAGCCAAAGTGCTATCTTAACAACCTTTGTTGCTGCCAAAAATCAATAATTCTGTTTGCTGTGATCAAGCTTTAAGAAATTGGAAGCTACCCAAATGGAGCCTAGCAGGGAAGACTGAGAACGTTGGTCTAGATCAGAGGTCTTCAATCTGGGGGTCGCGACCCCCAGGGGGGCCGTGGAGACATGGGCAGGGGGTCGAGCATTCCCCCAGACTCACTTCTCCCAACATTAAAATGCCTCAGCTGAACTCTGATTTACTGAGTTTCCTGTGCTGGGAAATAAAGCCAGACAGCTAAAAACGCAACTGTAAAGGATGCTTGCGAACTGGTTCTTGGCTTTAAATGATCCAGTCACTCTAAGCGTTATTATTACAACGTATTCTTTATGAGTGTGTGATTTTAGTTGTAATGTTATTTACATAGCGCTTACTTCACCTGGAGGTGTTGAAGGGACAGCTATTAAATATGACAATGCATATGCTCTGATATTACTTAAATCTACATTGTAAAAGCATCCTTTTATCTTAAACCTTTTTGTAGTGGCCTATCTTACACTGTGTGTAATGCAAGTATAAAATAATGCCCCACATATCCACGTGCTTTCTTTCACAGGCTGTGACTTTGTGGCAATAAAAATACACAAATCACTATTCTCCACTGCACCAACCAAGATTTTATTATTTTGCTTTTCCTTTGCACACAGACCTCTTCAGTGTACTAACTAATAGAGGTTTCACTACAGTGCATTGCCCACTGAGAAACAACTTTTTTTCCTTTTTTTTTTCATTTAAGCTGAGAAACAACTTTCTTTTATTTTTATTTTCATTTAAGCTGCTGTTATTTTTTATGTAGCTACCTGATAGTGAAAGACTTAAAAAAAAACACATTTACAGAATATTTTGGGGATTATTTACGAGAGGCTTGCACCGCCAGAGCATCACTAATTTGACGCTCCGGCAGTACAAGCCTCTCATTCATACCTATGAGGCGACGCACAGCCACCCTGCATGGCCTCATAGATATGGAGTAAGGCAAAGCACGCAAGCCACTGTGTTACCTTACTTTGCATCAAGGAGGCATCCCATGGGCATTGTGGTGGGTATTCCCACGCAACACCCATGGATTTTGACGCTGCCCTAGATTTACAAAATCACGTAAACTGGAGCAGTGCCAAAATCGTACACCTCCCCAGAGCAGGCGTAATGAGGAAAACAATTTTAATTTCTCCTTGTTTTTTTCCTCTTTCCATGTGTGTTGCTATCTGCCTCACATACAGAAAGAGGAAAATGCCTCTCTGGATTGTTTTTGTGCAGGAAGGTCCCCCTTCCTGCACAAAAATAATCCTGCCTTCATTGACGTTAAGCAGCAATTTGTGCACCAGCACAGGTGGAAAGGACAGGAAGGCACTGTGTTTCATAAATACAGTCCATTCCTGCCCTTTTATATTGCCGTAGGGCACTGCAGCAGGAAGACTTGCAGCACTGCCCTACACCAATTCCTCATATATTCGGACCTTAGTTTTCAGCCACATTTTTTACCGCACCCTCACACTACTGAACTTTGGTTTGCTAAACACTGTTTCATATTATTTCCTCGCAGTAAAAATGATTTGCTGTGGAAATTGGAAACGTTTATTATTGTCAATGAGGAGTACCAGGTTCTAGAAATATTTGTCAGAGGGGGTCCTTACACCTTAAAACATTTTGAGAAGGGGTCCCAGCATCAAAAAGTTTGAAGACCTCTGGTCTAGATGGACAATAATCTGAATATCATCTTTACATGAAAACACCTTGCATTCAAAGGAGCTAATCAGTATAACATATATGTTAATATACTAATCAAACACGAGGAGCAACAGAGGATCCCACTAGAATTCCATCTACATCTGTGAAATGTTTTATCAGGATACAATGGTCGACTGTTGAAAGATCATAACTCACTATCGCAAAATGACCTACATTTAAGATGAGGTTCAACGACTCAGTGGCCAGAAGCATTGCTGTCTATAAAACGCTTCTGGGCTGGAAATCAAATTATCATTTACCCAAAATATAATGCTCCAAACAGCTTATTAGCTGTCTAGTTACCAATTTTCTAACACTTTGCTCAGTGCAGGGAACAAAATACCAAGATGGAAGTTGTTCATGTCACTAGGATCAAGATTGTTGTTATTTAACAATGGGGAGACTACTGGCTTCTAAGTTAAAGAAACTACTCTAGAAGACAAGGAGTTTGAAAAGCATTCTTGAAAGTCACTAACAGATAGGATAAGAAGCTTTCCCGTAGGAGCTGGCTAAGGATCCAATAGGGATCCTCATGTTAGTGCTAAAAAAAACAACTTTAAATTGTGCTTATCTGCAATGAAAAGGTTGTTGAGGATAAGGTAGTATCTATACTGATTTTAGCATCTAGTGAGTTGAGCATTTATTAAGTCTGTATTCATTTTTTTAATACTTGAAAAAAGTCATCCGGTTCATCGCAAAAATCCTGTGATCGGGTAATATTAGAATACACTCATTTCAGGTTCCACTGCTTGCAATTCCAATTTGAATAAAACAAATAAAAAAGCAAATCCATTTTGGCCTTGATAATTGAGGTTTTAATAATCTTTACTTGTAGTTTGCAGATGTGGAGATCCATCTCAAAGAAGCATCTTCATCAGAGCTCTTTGTTTCATTTTTATTTATTCAACCTTTAGTTGTTCATTGAATCTGGGATCTTTTCCAGACTTATTACATATTGACATGTTCCAGATTAAAAGAAAAGTTATATTATTGATTAGTGTGATATTTGTGAGATTTTTGCATTTTTAGTACAACATAAAACAATGTAACAAAGCCAGTAGAAGAGCTTACAATTTAACAAGTAGATGGGCACTATAAACCTGCGTGGGGCACCACCTTTACAAGAGATAGTCAATGACCTGCACAGCAGGGGTTGGTGTCTTAAATCGTGAGGGGGTGTTCTATTCCATTTCTTCTCCTCTGTCTCGCATCTATACTGGCCTAGCTCAGAGATTCATTGCACCTCTGGGTGCATCACACATTCCATAGTAATTCATCCAGCATCTCCACATCCTGTGGAATTTGTGGAGACAGACCCAGACCTCACGTCTCATGCTCTCTGCCTCCATGTATAGGCCCATTCTAATTTACCAACTGATTGGGGAGTTTAATTTGTTAACAGACATTAAAACCAGAAACAAAAAAGGATACAAGTTGGAGACTTGATTCAAGCAGAACATTCTAAACATATATGTTTGTAATTTCTCACTTTCCCAAATTTCAATATTAAGATGAATTCTTATATGAACTCTAGTCATCCTTTGTCCAGACCATGGGAGTAAAGGCTCCAATAAATACAAGACGCTCCATGGCAAATATTAAGCCTAGCGTAAGATTAGCTTGATGGGTATCTCCTGTTATCAGTTGTTTAAACCCTAGTACTTCAAAGAAGCTGAAGAACTCACAGGCTGGTGTGTCATTAGTGTCAACATGGAGACTGATATAATCTAAACAATCAGTTGAAAATAATTTGCAGAAGCCTGTGTGATAGTGTCTTAAGTCAAGTCTGTTGTGGTTTACAGCTTTCTGATCCATGTGACATGCAGACTTGCCTTAAATATAAGAGCAAAGCCACACCATCGTACAGTTTGAGTATATTTTGGATATACAATTACCGTTTCCCTGTTCCGTCACCCTACTGTTGATAATATGTACTGCTGACTCCTTGGGAAATACACCCAAAGCATCCGACCCTTCTCATGCTATCATATTTCACTATATTGATCAAAGGCCAAAAATCTATCTTCAATGTAAATATACTACAGTCTGTACCCCTCTGTTTGTTGAATGATCCCACATGGTATAAAACTGGATTTTGCGAAAGAGAATTTACAGCATCAGAAAATTGAACTGATACACATAATATCACTTTGGACGGAAGCTAATGTTAAGACTCTTAGATGAAGATTAGTGTGTCTTGGCTTTTGGCTATACTGGTACGTTTAATAGGGAGCATTAAAAGGTGAAATCAAACATATCTTTTCAAAAATACATATTGCTTGGGGCTGGGCTTTGAGTAAGGGTCAAATGCCAGGTATGATACCGGGGAAGAGTGAAAGATGGGAGGAGAGGGCAAGGTAATTCAACAAGTTGTATTTAAATGGTCAATGGAACAGTTGGAGTTGCAGCTGTATTTACACCGAAAATGACAGCTCAGGATATTTGTTTGGACAGTTGAATATGTGCCTTGTAAACTGCTGTGTTAATGACTGAAAAAAATCAGAAAACACAAATGTTTAAAAAATACATATCACTATTGAGAAGCCATAGAATAAGCTATAAAAATCTGTGCCCCCTACCCTTCAAGGTCATATGGAAGCTTAACACAGTTTACCCTATCTAGGGAGACTTGCTTCCTGAAAACATCTACCCCTAGAAACAACAATTTCAGCAAACACATGGGTACACTATGAAAAACGTATCTGGATCGGGGTACCAGGATCATTTTAGCTAAGCAGAACTTCTGGATTATTGATAAGGGAAAATCAAAGCTATCAACCAAGTCAGTTCTCCAGTACTTTTAGGATGTCATCTATATTTTGTTTATATACTTAAAAGTTACATACAGTATTTTGAATCTAATCCCAGAAATCAGAAAGGCTGTTTTGCCAGTCATCTGAAGATCTCCCATGTTTGTCCATTACACCGATACAAGGATACACTACCGAATTTGTGCAGCTAATCTGGGACCCACTACTAGTCCATTTTCTCTGTGTAATTCAACATTTCTGGAAATCTCACCCCAATGTTATCTATATCTAAGAGTATGTTATCTGCAGATAGGGAGACTACATGAGACTAAGGGCCCGATTATGAGTTTGATGTCCTAAGACCGCCAAACTCGCGGTGGAGGTCTGACCAGATTATGATCCTGGCGGTCAGGAGACCGCCGGCTCTGCCGGAATCAGGGATCCTGACAGGTTGGAGGTAGTGAAAGTCGTGGTCAGCCACAGCGGTGCAGAGTTCGGCACTGCCATGCTGATCATGACTTTCCTTTCCATCAGCCTTTGCATAGCTGGGTCCCGCCTTCCTTGAAAAGGCTGGTGGAAAGAGAGTTAGGGCCAGAGGGGGCGCTTGCACTGCCCATGGCCTGGACAGTGCAGCCCCCCCCCCCCCACCCCTGATAGCACCCTCGGAATGCACACTGTCTGCCATGCAGACAGTGGGTATTCTGAGGGAGATGTGTGCAATGGCATTGGCCTCGGCTCCTTCTTTTTCCATCAGTCAGCCTGGCGGAAACATTGTATATATGACGTGGGGAGGCCACTGGCTTGACGGCCACTGGCTTGACGGCCACATCCCCACCGCCGTATTGGAGTTCAGGCTATCAGACCACCAAACTCATAATAAGGCCCGGAGTAAGTAAATATACTTTATTGTAAGTAAATAATTACAAAAACTAAAACAAGTATGCCAATATGTTCATTACATTTATTATATAAAGGAGAGAAAGAAAAATGCATAAAAATCCAAGTCAACAAGTCCTCTGCAGTTATACTTGAGCCCAAGCCTCCAACAATTAGCTGCCTAGTAGAAGCAACAGACTCTAATATGTTTGGTCGAGAAATTGTACTAGTTTGCTACCAAAGCAATTTATCTGAAGAGTAAAACAACATCTCACTGCTTTTCATTGCTTCCTCAGCTGTTCTTTTGCTGTTCTCGTTGAATGTTTGAGGCACACACTTTGTCCTCACATCCAATAAATACGGACAATGCTAATTACATGTACATGTACCAGAAAATCAAATTTGTAGTCACGTAACCTGCAGTGGTTTTGCGAGTGTAGGCACGATTTCCAAGAGCTGTCAAACTCAATGAGAATATATAATAAACAAATCTGGAGATAGTTGATCTTTTTGATTGCCTCAAGGTCTGAGTCAAGATATGGCGGTTTAAAAAAAACAAAACAAAAAAAAAGGTTTGTTTTAAAGCCATTAAATCACTACCATGCTGAATCGCTACAGAGAGGACCTTATTATCCATTTGCAAATGCATCTGGGAAATCCTGATAATAGCTTGAGAAACTCATTTATATTCACCAAGACACTTCTCAATAACAGTAATATTTAGTCACAATTTTTTAAGGCATTAACAGTTAGGTCCCCTTAATTCCACAGGCAAAGTTGAACAGGGAAGCAATGTGTAAGTTGTTAACAGATTTTAAATTAAATTCAAAATGAAGAATTGCCTGTGGTGTGGAGGACTGCAAGTTGAATAAGAGCCTGAGATTTTGCATGTAGGTGGCACTGCGCTTATTTAAATGTGTGTTGCTAAATACAACCAAGGCATAGAGAAAAAGCAGAAGTTTGGTGTTCACTGCTAGAGGTGATGAACTAATAGCACGACCGCAATACATAGTTGCAAAACGTTTAACTCCTTTATTTTCCACGGAAGCTTTTTTTTATTGATATTGATATTTATCTTATTGCTATGAGCAGACCTACTTAATTTGGAATTGAGGGTGATACCCAGGTAGACAACGTCTCAGTTGTTAACCAATCTTCCAATCAAGGTGCTTTCTTTTCTGCCAAATGGCATAATTTTTATTTTTGAGCATTTTGTTTTTTGAGCGTTTATAATCAGACCAATAGCGTGCTTGAAAAGGTTCAAGCTTGATAATTGTCTCTGCAGCCCGGAAGGACTGAATAAGAAAATCCCTAGGTCATCGGAGTACGCCAGATGGCCGATGGGCTGGCAACCCAGTTTCAGAGGAAGACTATCCGGACTGTTCAGAAAGTTTGAAAGGTCTGAAATGTATAAAGAAAACACTAGTGGGGCCAGGACACGCCACTGTTTCGCACCGTTTTCAATATAAGGCCTCAGTGAAACTTCATTTTTGCTTGACAGTTTGACCCTTAGCCAAGTGACCTTATGCAGGGCAATAATAAGTTGTAGTAATGAACAATATATGCCTATGTCATCTAGTTTCTTCCAGAGGGAATTGTGATTAACTCTGGAAAAAACAATCACAGCCAATGAAACAAACGTAGAGGGCCTTGTTGTTTGGGATATCTCTGTTTGGCAAAAGAAAAGGGCTAGGGTTTTATTGGTATTAGAGCAGCTGCAGGAACTCCTGCTTGAGTCGCAGAGAGCAGCTTGTTGTCATTCGTCCACTCAATTAACTTGCTCAAAAGGTGTTTTTCAAATAACTGTCCTTCTGCATCAAGCTGGGCAATGGCTTGGATTTTTTTTGGATAATCCTTTGTTTTTTTTTTAATGGATTGGGTGTTTTATAGGCCTCTTCCGTGATGGAGAAATCTGACCTATCTGCATAATTTGAACGAATAGACAGAAAAAAGGGTCCCCCAAAATGCTGGATTCTGTTAAAAACAATGCTATTGGTAAGCCGTTTGACGTGGTGCACGGAAAGATCAACAATTTTTTTTATCAAAGTGATGATTTAATCTCAAGAAATACTGAGACATTTGTTAACATATGGGCCTGGTGAAAAAGGAACAGAAATATTGCTGGCATAGAGATCCTTTATGCGGATATTCTAGTAGTTGTACGGGATGAAATGATGGTTTGTGGTTTTATGGGAAACCGTTCCAGCGCCAATTAGTGACAACAAATGTTTTGCATTCTTTGTTCTTATTGATTGCCTGATTTGTACCATTGCATGTTTTGTTGAGTAAATCTGATTCCCTCCATTACAGCTCTATACTGTTATTTACAATGTTTAATTTGTTTGTTGTGGTCAATTGAGCTTGGTAAAAATCAAACGTTAAAGGCTTTCCTACGCTGCCTTTGGGCTACGATATTTAGTCGATTTGACTTAGTTGGGGCGATTTGACATATATTAAATAGAACTGAATAGTTGAGAAGCTAGGTGGGTTAAAGTTGCTCAAACTAACAATTCCCATTCAGTCTGGAAATCCCTGTACTTGGATCCAGGAACGAAGTGTTGTATTAGCTGGCCATTATGATCTGTTGGTTTTTCAATTGCAACAATTTGATGTCAAGACATTTATTCCACATCAATCTCATATTATTCATTGTGAGCATCTGATTAGATTGACTCAGTGAAAGCTTCCCAAATCTCCTGTTGAAGTACAGGGAAATCTGTTGTGGATTGAGGTCACTCTTCAGTCTATAGATCATTTTAAAATTCTGATAAAGATAAAATTAAGAATAATGTAAAAATCTGTAATCTATTATGGATTTTGAATTGTTCATCATAAAAGTTGATTTCACTGGTTATCTTCATTAAGTTGTCCATTAAGTGCCATGATGGCAGAAACAAAGAGGAAATTGAAGGGGTATTTGCCATTTTTAGTGCTTTTTCTGATTGGTCCTCACACACTGCAATGGTTGAATGTTATGAGCCACATCAGGAGAGTCCTCAAGTGTGCCCCGTTGTCACCATTCCCATTCCCATCCACTGTCAGAATAGTTATTCTGATTTTGTACAGCATAAACAGTTTCAAGCTCAAAGATGTCTTAAGTCTAGGCCCTCTTAATTTTTAGTGTGGGAGGAAGGTGCACATTAATGATTGAAATCGGGGGAAGGGGCCAAGCAAGATGACCATCAGGATGCTTCCTTGAGGAGCTCCACACTCCCCGGTATTATTCTGTAACATCCTGCTGTAATTCTCAATGGTAACCATGAATCCCCAATGCGGGCATACTGGGGACCCCTCCTGCCCCTCCGGTGTGAAATGGAGGCACTCACCATAGGGTGCCACGGCCGAAATCTGAACGAGGCTTACCTGGGCGTGGCACATTGTGATCCTTGGCTGCAGTCTACCAGTGTCGGATATCCCCAGCAGGGTACCAAAGCTGGTGCCTGGGCCCTGGGGGGGGGGGCTTCTTGGCTGCCAACAGGGTCACTGCGGCACTGTCTGGGGGCCCTGAGCTGCTTGCCTCGCTTGCGGCGAATGGTGTGAGGCCTGTGGGAGAGGTCGTAGCCCCAAGAAGAAAATTGGGTTGCGTGTCGGGCAGCCAACATCCCTTCTCCTCATTGGTGATGCTGCAGCATGAAGAGCAGCAGCGCTGAAGAACGAGATAGTGGGCCCATGCACCGGGCTGAAAGGGAGATTGCTGGCAGTGCAGAAAGGGTGGTGGCTGCCCCGCACCAGATACCGGAGGAGGCCCCTATTTGAACACCCAACTGCAGCTGGTGAGAACCATTGCCACTTTCACCCCTGACTGCCAGTTGCCTCCCTAGACAGGGGTGAACGGGCACTGATGGAACACTGCAGAGGTGCCGGGGAGAGGGGTATTTGCTGGATGTCACCCTGGGCTCCCTTGCATCTGTGGACTAGGGGTGCAAATCACTCCACGACTGCAGTGCCTGGCTGGGCACGGGTATGAGTGGTCCAATGGAGACTGTTACTGTACCAGTCTCTTAGGGCGGTGTTACACAGTAGACCCTCTACTCGTTAGAGGGCAACCCCTGCATCACAGCCTGCACTTATCCCCCCCTTCGCCCCCTAGTGAGTGTGCTAGCCCCTAGGGCAAATACAGAGGGTACCAGGCCACATGGGGAAAAATAGATCCCAGCGTCCATGTCAGGCCAACACTATGGACCAGTACAACACCCCCCAACTGGATTCCCTAAAGAAGATGCATAATGGGGGCCCTCAGCATTCTCCTAACCTGGTAGCCATGGTTGAGGAGCCCTCAAAGGCAGAATTACTAGGGGAGAGCCAAGGCTTCAGGGTAGTGCTAGAGGGCAACATTGAAACAGTGGCTATAGAAGTGAATCACCTCTGTGCCAACTTGCGTAAGGTTACTGAAAAAGTGCACGCAGCCGAGAAGAACATAGACAATCATAAACAGGAAGTGTTCTCCCTTCAGAAGCAAATGACTGCCATCCTCACAAGCACAGGGACACTTGAGACACTAGTAGAGATCGCGCCAAAATAATTTCAGGTTGCTGTGCTTCCCCAAGAGGGCAGAAGCAATATCAACTGAACATTTTATAGAACAATGGGTGCGCAAGGTGCTAAAACCGAGGGACCTCTCCAATTGTGAAGGAGCACAGAAAGCTCTAGTCACTCCACCACTCCAGGTGCTCCTCCCCAGGCAGTCATAGCCAGTGTCGTTAACTACAAGGACAGCAACAGCATCCTCCTGGCTGCTTGCAAAATGGACACTGCACATTATGACAACCACAAAATCTCGATATACCCAGATTATATGCAACAAGTGCAGGGGGACAGGAAATCTTTTCTGGAGGTCAAGAGGCAGCTGAAAGCTGTGGGCCTAAAGTACATGCTCTTGTACCAGCCAGGCTGACGATTATCTAGGATGACAGTCTCATTTTTTTGGTAGCCCCGAAGACGTTTGGTGATGGCTGGAAATGTGGGATAAAGTGTTGCAGGATGCAAGAGGTGCCTGGAGAAACCGATCGAGGATGGGAGTTCTGTCTCGGTGGCTGGACAGGCACACAGTCCAGCGGGCAGAAGGATTTGTGCCCCACTGGAGGACTTGACACCACTAGAGTGGCTATACAAAGTGATAGTACCATGGCAAAGGACACTGCTTCAGTGAAATCCGAGAACAGAGTGACTGACATGATGTAAGTTTCACTGCTGGGGAGCGAGGCGGTGCACTGGATCTACCTGTGAACTTTTTGGCTCCCAGCTGTGCCTGACGGGCCTAAGGTTCCAACACTTGCCACTCAGCAGTGGTGCATAGCAGGCAAGGAGCTTGTTCGTCGCAGTAACTCTGGTTCCCGTTTGCTGGGGGGAGGAGGTGAGGCCTTGTATTCTTCTGTTTCCTGATGACAGATGGATCTTCGGGGAGTAAGTTGGGTGCTTACATTGCATTTGCCATATACATATGTAAAGTTTGTAGGGGTATGGGAGCTCACTCCCTCCTTTGATGGTAGGTGTTTGTTTTTTCTTTTATGTGTAGGGGTCACGCTGCTGGTCTTGGCAGCTTCACATTAATGGGCGATCTTGACTGATCCTTGTTTGGGGTATGGAATAGTTTGTTTTACAAATATGTTCTGGTGACTTTGCTTTAGTTGGGTTGTCACTACATGTTCCATTCTGCCCTATGGTCTGGGGAGGAGTTCTGCACACATCTAACCCGGGGTGGGTCAGAAGGATACCACCTCACATGACACGCAGAATCACTCATGGGGTACACCAGTAACATTGTCTCTTGGAATGTTCAGGGGCTAGGCGATTACACCAAAAGGTAAAGGATGCATTCATTCATCCATCCATCAAGCTTACCAGGGTCCACATAGCATGACTCCATAAAAAACAACTAATGGCCAGTGAAGTGCAAAATGTGGTGAAAAAGTGGGGTGGGGGGTGTCAGCTATACTACTCGGCCACATTTTCCTCATACACCAATGAAGTGGCCATATGGTTGGCACCTTGGGTACCATTTCAACACATACATTGAGGAGGATGTAGATGGAAAATATATACTTGTACAGGGCATATTAGATGGGAAAGATATCACCATTCAGAATACCTATGCATCCAATACAGACGATCATCAATTCTTCCATAGGATGCCGAGCTTGCTTCAAGATGCGTGGGCCACTAATTGTGTGACAGATAGGGATAGTGATAATCATTCACCCGGCCCAAACAAAACGGTTGTCAACCAGGTCATTCTTGGAGGTTATACATATTTTGAACCTTCTAGACGGCTGGAGGGCACTACACCCACAGACTCGGGAATACACTTGCCACTCATTAACACAATACCGATAGTTGATTGGACCACATTCTGGTGACAGGTCTCCCTTACAACTCTCTGTAGGATGTGGTACACTTGGAATGATACTTGTCCAACCATGCCCCATGGCGCGCCCTCTCATGAGGGTTGGGCGGGCAGATCAACCAGCACCCTACTTGATCCGTCAGACAGCTGCGATCTGGAAGAAGATGGTAACAGGTCCATAGGGCCCCCTTTAACAGAGAATTGCAGTTTTGGGACCAGACCTTTTTCTCCATTTTATAGATACAGACATTTCCATGGAACAGTGAAGAACCAGGAGCTGTTCCCTAGTGGGTGATCTCTATCCGGGGGAGGTCTTCAGAACTTTTCAGGAGGTGCAAGACACATTTCAGGTAGGGGCTTGACAGTATTTGCAATATACAAAACTAGAGAATACTGCAAGGTAACTTTGGTGTACATTTCCAGCTGCTCCGGCACCCTCACAGGTGGTGTGTGTACTTCTTAGATGGGTTGAGGGTAGACGCATGATAACGCTCTTCTACAAAGCCATTAGGGGAGATTTAACCTGGTCCCCGATAAGATCTAGGCAAGCCTGGAAGATTGAACTGGCAGGACCATTTTCCGATGTGGACTGGTATCGGGCCTGTGCATTAGACAGTCACATTTCATGTAACAATAGATTCAAACTAATACATTTCAATTCCCTCCTCCACACATACATTACTCCCTACGCCCTCAGTTGGATCTACCCAGATCAGATGGCTGGATGTCCCAGATGTGGGGAGTATCAGGCCACCTTCCTATATCTTGCCTGGTCCTGTAATGCAGTCAGGGTGTAGTGAAGAAGGTGGTGCCTTGGTCACAGATCTCCTGCTCCTAATTACACCCTGTACTAGCTTACTAGGCATGGTGGCAGAACCTAAAGGCAGAAAGAAACCCTATAGGTTTTTACTGTTGGTTCTCCTACAGGCTAAGAAATGGGTAGCCATTAGCTGGATGTGAGTTTGGGCGCCCCAAGAGGGTTACTGGGTCTGAGATGTTCTGGAATGTGTGATAGCTGAAGAACAACACCTTGAGCAGACTACACATGATGAAAAGGCATAGGATGACTTTGCAACGTGTTCATTAGTGTTGGAACTATTTCAATCATATGATAGAGGTGATGACTCCAAGTATGAAGCGGATGATGGTACAGATGAGAGGGATTGAGACTTGCTTGATGACTGAATCTCGGAAGGATATCTGCTATTCTGTGGATGCTACTTATGGATCGTGTGTATGTGACTCTAATCTTAGTACACGCTGTATTGACTACTTGATTCCTCCTGAACTTGTACATATGTTGATCCTGTAGTATACCAGGCAACAGTGGGAGGTGGGGGGCACATGATATGGGAAACTGTTCTCTTATTGCTTTGGTTATTATGTTTCAGTCTCAATGCTTTATATATGCCATTGAAAACTCTAAAAATAAAGGTGTAAAAACAATTATTAAGATCAGGAGGCTCAGATGCAGCTGAGTGGAAGTAGCGGAGTTGACCATGCAAGTCATGCACATGAAGGAGCTGGCCATCGGTCCAGTTTCGAGGAGCAGCATGTGTCAGGACCTTAGCAGACAGTCGAGTACCGGAGGGCTCTCAACAGGCTTCATTGACTGCTGACAGTGCTCCATGCCCCACATTTGAAGGGGCAGGAGTTAGGAGCTGCAGCATTGAGATCGGGGCAAGGAATGGGCTTGGCTACAGCCCCGTGTCTGTGCCAGCTATTCAACTGCTGGAGGTAATGAAAATAAGTACAGTACTGGTTTATGAGTGGGTATGTTGAGAACTGCAGCTGTCATTTGTGGCACCACTGTGAGACCTCTGTTTGCCCACCAAGTTGGAAATGTCAGGAAGGTCAAGGCCACCAGCCATCAGAATTATAGCCCCATACTGTACGCTACATTACGTTATCTGCGCAGGGATGCCATGTATGATTGGAAGACCTTTGTGTTTTTCCTTGCTTCCAAAAAGAAAGGGCAGAAGTACCTTACATGATGAAATTGGTGTGCTCAAGCTTTTATCCTTTGTGTTATTCTGGCTGACCTGCCCCTGAGTACTGTGACAAACCCACCCCTTGCTTGACTCTTCCCCCAGCCCAAGGAGTCAAGCGGAGAGGGGTGATTCGGGTATCAGGGAGGGTATTTCATGGTGGTTGTGGTTTGGTGCCTGTGCTTAGCTCAGTTACCTTCACCTGAGCCGGAACCTGAACCTGAACCTTTAGCTCTCTATTCATGATTATGGTAGTAGAATCTTTAGAAGATTTTTTAATTTCTTTTTATCTCAGGGTCTCTATATGTTCGTCTGCGAATGTTTCATATTTGTTTTCTATTTTCATACAATAAGCCTTTAGTCATGTATCAGAAGATCTTGAGACAACAGCCCAAAACATATGCCACCATCACATCCCAGAATCCATATCTGGATAATTTTGATAATCTGGGTAGGACAGGACAAATATGGACCCTGAAGCTCCCATGGAAGCCAAACCAGAGGGGGAGAACTGACTTTTTGTTCATCAGCTGGTCCAGATGGGCTGCTGGAAATCTGAAAAGGAAAGGGGTTCCATTTTGTCATGTCCATTAAGGACACTTGTCACTAAACATTTTAAAGTTGGTGAGAGTTCCAAACTCTTGGAAAGCTCTTGTACAAACCTGGTGGCTTGACAAAATTCATTAAACCAAAATAACTCAACAACAGAGTCACATCCTATTGTTATCCTAGATAGTGCCCCCCGATTTGGAAAATGAAGTACCACTGAATGTGTGTACATCGTCATGAAAAACCTCTGTTCCCAACCTCAAGTTGCCATGTGACCATTCTCCTATTGTGCTATCTGAATATGAATCTATGTTTGGTAGATTGCCTTGAAAGTGACTTGGGGACTGTGATAAGGAGAAGGAACAGCATTTTTAGTGAGGAGTGAGTTTCTCGAATATCTCCAGATCCCCATCTCTCTGCAGCTAGATGCTCACATGATCCAAATTATTGATACTGAGACAATGAATGTTCCTTCTTTTCTTTATCTCTAGAAACAAAGGATTCTCCTTCCTTAAATTTGCCCCGGATTTTTTTTTATATTAAACTTACTGACACTGATGCAAACTACTTTTCAGGGTATGTTAAAAACTAGTTCTAGTCAATGCACAGCATGCAAAGCAGACACTGGAATTAGAAAATGGTAGCATGCTTGATTTAAAAATTAAGTCCAAAATCATCATTTGATGGGAAAAAAGCCAGAGGGGTCTTCCAAGCAATCAATCCCTGTGCCTAATGGAACTATGTTTGAATCTCCACGTACACCCCTAGATTATCACTTGGGTGAAAGGTATGGAAAAATTTGAGCCCTCTTTAGATTTAGTAGACGCAAAGAGGGATGAACTCAAGTCTCCAGAAAAGCCCACAAAATCATTAAAAATGTTGCTCAATTCTCTTTTGTACAGGCAAGTACTATAATTGGTATGAGAAGTAGCAAGATTTCAGAGCAAATTTGTAAAGGTAAGAGGGAAGTACTTGTTACATCAGTTTTGCACTCAGGCAAAACAGGCCAAATCTATGGGAATGCTTGTTAGTTTAAAAGGAGCTACTGATACACAAGCAAAATCAGAAGGAAAACAATTTTATCAAAGTAACACACCTGAGGAAGAGATTCCTACAGTTGTCTATTTGAAATCCCAACTACGACCTATAAATCCCCCTAAGCTCCTGAAAATTAGTTCAGAAGGCCTAGATTTAGTGAAATCTATTATGATTAACGGGTGTGAGCAAAATAAATGTTCAATTCTACTCAAACATTGTTACAGCTGCTTTTATGTAGAAAAGAGCAGGCTTTTCCATGGAAGGAATAGAGCTTTGTGATGGTCCAAATACCAGAGGCTAACTATGTAAAAGGCAGCGCTAGTAATCCATCCTTTCTGTGTTACCCACATTTAATTCCAGTATTGGTCTATTCAACAGTTAAGGAAAAGTCACAAAGAGTGGCATGAAAAAATAGCAATGACTTCGTTGAAAATAAAGCTAGTATTTATGTGTCATTTCTACTTTGTAAGTCAAGCACTGAATATCCTAATTATCCAAGGAGAAAAAGCTTGAATGGTAAGCATCTTTGGGTGAATGGACATCCCACAGTCACTATGCACTATGTTGCTGGGCTGGAGAGAGCCATGTGCGCATGAGTGTTTGGCTGGACCCAAACGGCTGGCCAAACATACTTGCGCACTGAGGGGAAGTGTTGTGCACTCCCCCTCCGTCCACATCATGCCTGTGGCCCGCCCACTTTTACAGAAACAACAGTCAGTTACTTGGAGAAAAAAAGATTCCCTAGTAAAGATAATTTGTAACTGGCTGCTAACTTCTTTTATCTCTTTATTCTTTGGTCATTAAATAAAAAACGTGTTAATATCTGACAGGTTATATACCGCCCATTGCTCTCAGTTTGAAGATGAACTGAAAAAAACGGACTGTGATTTGTCTAATTTGTGCTGATACTTTCCATCTTCACTTTTTATTTTAGCTGGTGATTAAGTTAAACATGTTTCTTTGTAATTTCGATGACCTCTTGGAAGAGCAAATGTGTCGTTATAAAATTCCCAAAGTGGTGTGCCAAGCTCGTAATTTCTCAGGTAGAACGGATATGGAGCCATCAACTCTAGTGCAACATAATCTGATTATTCTTTATTGGCGACAATCAAATGCAACTGTAGGAAACAGGGAATATCTCAAACAGCCATATAAAACCCCCACAGGTAGAAGAGCTGATAGATTGCCTGCTGTATTAATGCAATCTGATCCTCTGTGGTGGGCTGATTCCTAAATCCCTTTTCTAAATGGGTCATTTGCTCTGGGAAAATTCTCTATTCATGGTGGGGATTAATGGTGGGGAGCAATAATGAAGCCTATTCACAAGAAAGGTCTGTGATGATTCAGTATTTTATCAATTAATTTCAGTGTTGGATACAGCTTCTGAGATCTACACACAAACCCTGCTGACATTTCTTAAGATAAGGGATTTTGGGGCCTGTATTGTAACTAAAGAGCACGGGGCTTCAGAGAACTCTCTACGATTGACCATTGCTTTGTACTTTGGGGTGCTGCAAGCAGAGCCACAATGACGACAGGCAAACTCTGCTCCTGATATGTGGGCTTCCAGCCAGACAGAAGTATTCTTTGGGGAGAATTTAACAAGATAGAATATTCCTCATGCCCTGTTATTCATGAAACAGCAACTGCACGTTAATAATTGGGCCAGGATAGATATGAATGGCTCTGGCAACTTATCTGATAAAATTCCTATTTAAAACAGACTTCGGCAGGGATCTCGTAAGGGTGCATTTTAGACACTTACCATTTAGCTTTTTCATTGTTGACCTGGCAAATACAAATTCTTACCCTTCTACAATAGGTGGTAGTCATGTGTGTTGCCTTACGTATGTGGGCGATTTCATTAAACAGGACTATACGCCAACAGGTCTGCAACAAACTTCAAGCCTGGCACTCCTTTTGAGAGTTTATTAGACTTGTAAATGTGGATATGGCAAAGACCCTGATCTTTTCCAAGCGCCAAAAGAAATTTATTTGGATTTAAACAATGCTCCACCGGATCAGGTTAGTGTCTACAAACATCTAGTCCTTTCTTTTTAATGTAATTTAAAATGGCATAAACTTACAGCAAATGTTAGAACCACACTCTTGCTACCGTAAAAGTCTTGAAAATATTTTAATGTTTGCTTTGCAAGGCTTTAAGAAGACTGTAAGAGGCAAACTGATTTCACAAGCATATATGGTGCAGAATTATTTGCGATAGATCTTTGTGTAGAATGTGAATCTTAGGAGAGTCTCTGTTTAAAGAATCTTCTGTGCCTCCCAAAACAATGTATGATACATGCAATAAGGGATAAGATAGTGTAGTGAATCCTATCTTGTTATGGGAAGCAGTAGTTAGCTTAGCCTTCTGGCTTGCAGACGTTTACCCTATTTAGCTTGCTCTGTTTTAGCAAAATTATATAATTATATCTTCCCAAGATGGCTGCATTGTTTATAGTTAGGAAGATGTGTTAGGTTCACGTTATCAGTGCCCCTCTGCTAAGGCGTCACTATCAGTGCCAAAGATAAATAAGATGTAGGTATTCGCATTAGATACTTTCCCACTTTGTGCTTTCCAGGGAATTGTTTGTGTAATTGCCGCACCAAGCAAGTCTTCTTATCTATTGCTTGGAAACATACCTATGTCAGGGGTCCGATCGTAACTGTATAAATACACCTTACACAGACAGATTCCTGTCAGATGCCATTGACGCGATCTATGCTACACCACTCCTTGATGCTGACCCAGTCTTCGTGTCCCCCACAGAGTCTGATCTAAAGTCCTCATTCCAGGGTAACAAGGGTTGGCGGGCTCTTCTCATGGAACTGTACTGGCAAATTAGGTTTAACAAACCTAGCTCTCTTTAGATCAGAGATTAGGTTCATCATGCTAGAGTATTAGGGTCTACCACACCTGCTTTACATTTCGTGTTATTGCAAATTCTTGACTCTTGTTTTTACCATTCTGTTCCTTGCATTATTAATTATCCTAATCTTTGCATCCCATGCAACTTATCATAGATTTTAGTCTTGTTAATAAAGCTTATTGAAAATATCACTGCATCTCTTTAATTGCCTGTGTATGACTGAGACATGTTGTCCATGTGAGAAAGGGATAATCCCCTTTTAACCACGACCTCCCTGAGATGTCGCACTCTAGAGTCCATCTGTAAAGGCTGCCATAAATCACCTTCTATTTTTTCGTTTTTTTTGATGAGGTACTGCTTGTGAGCTGGGTGGGTTTGGGACGATAGTTGCGACTTGTTGTAGGACTGGCCTAGTCACCTACAAACATAAATACGGTCATCCTTAAACCAGCAGTCTTAGTCAAACTATGACAATAGGCATAGGTTATTGGACTATTTTAGTCTAATCTCAAGTTTTCAGGTCTTAAATCAGCATCAAAAAGTGTAGTAGTAAAGGAAAATGTTAATCTTTGATGCTGCAGGACATATTGGCATGCTCAATGAACTTTCTTGACTTATTGGTGACATTGCAAAAAACTCAGAATCGGGTATTGATATTTTTTATATTTATTATTTGATGCCTTTAGACAAGGTAAAGAGAGCTTTCCATGTCGAGGTTAGAGAAGGCTCAATAGTTGGTAATAGAGAGAACCTTGCAAAGAAGAAGTATTCAGTTGTTCATTTTATTGGAAATTTGGAGGAGGAGGAGATTTTTTCATATCTGTCCCAGGTTCCAGATAAACGTTCACAGAGTATTGTTCTCCAATTCCAGATAGGAATTGATTGAGGTTGGACAATATCCAGCTTTAGAAAAAGTCTCAAAATAGGTTTATCGCTTTTGTGACTTAAAAAATAAATACTCCCTGATGCATAGTCTCTCAGATTGTGATCTCTTTGTGATGATAGGGAAAGGATTTTACATCCTCTACTCATGAAGTATGGAACAAGAACTTAAAATGAAGCATGAGTTATTTTATGTTCTATGAAGTTTTTAGACACTGTAATTACAATTGCGCAGTATATTATGCTGATACACAAGAGGTTGTTTTAATATGAATCTAAGGCTCTAGCTTCTGGATTTAATATGATTGTTTTTTTTTTATTAAATCTTACTTAGGAGGGGATTAAGTTGTTACTATGTGGATGAGTAATTGGTCTAAATTATTCTGTGATATTATATATATATATATATATATATATATATGTATATATATAAATAAATTATGTCCCTTAAGGATGAGTTGCCTTTTTTGGATTTCTCCAATAAGACAATTAAAAAGTTGTCGAAAATTGGGCAAGCATAAGAACTGATGACATTAACGTTATTTTTAACCAGTGCCAAGAGGGTTTGCCCACTTGATTTGATTTTGAGGCTTGACTACAAATGTTTTAAAATTTGGAACGCAATATTACCAGTAGACCCATGATTCCTATAGGCAGACTATATGATGTTTATAAAAGAAAAGAAAAAAAAAAAAAGACTATTCACCAAATTGAGATGTATCCTGGCATTATACCAGGAGCAGATTAAGACCGAAGTGTCATCCACAGAGAAGATTTCAGTAATACTGGAAAGAGTGTAGGAGGCCCATCGATGCTGCATGAGTTTCTGTTGATGGAGTAGTAGCAGTTAAAAGGTGAAAAAGGTCTTTCTGCATAGTGAGGTTCATGCTATCAAACAAACTTTTTGGCCTATGCTGGTGGCCTTTGAAAAGGTTTGAGCCACCTAGTCCTACCCTAGTTTGTAGGTGTTTTGTGGCACGATCAGGATATATAAGGTTAGACGGATATTTAGTGCTTTCAACTTGAGCAATGCAGACACCCCAGGATTCCAAAAGCACACATCTGCCCACGATTTTAGATATGAAGGAATGAGTTGCCAAGGTAGTGGGAGTGAAATGAGTAGTAGAGTTTATGCAATCAATAAAAACTTTACACTGATTAAATCATTAGAATTAATATCCCTTACTTCTGGAAAATGACAGAGCAATCTGAAAATATTTTGGGGTTCAGGATATCTTGTTTTTTGTGATTTACACATTGGCTGAAAATCTACTTCATTAGCCTCAAGAAGATTAGAATGTGAATGAAAAATATCATTTGGGACAGTTAGTAGTTTTTCTGACAACAAAAAGGTAGAAAGTTGGGAGTTGCTCCAAGGCACAAAGTGTCTGAAGTTCCAGAGGAACAGGTTACATTGTCACTGTTACAATGTGATGCCGCTAAGACAGTCTGGCTTGTGCATTTTGCCCTTTTAAAGAATCCAATGATAGTTTAAGATGTTTTTGGTTAGGGTTAGTGAAACTTTAAAAGAACAAAGCCAGGCGCTTGCTGAGCAATGTTTTATCCAGATTTGGTGACTGAAACAATAGAGCTACTTATCATTCAAGTACCATGTTCTCCAGCCTCACTCATTGACAGTACATCCTTGCTCATTCATTTAGAAACAAGGTAATTTGGACTACCTTGCTTTGTTTTTAGTCCTTCCTGACTGGCACTATTTATTGTTACATGACTTAGAGACTATTTGACTAGAAGTTGGTTTAGGGCTTAAGACAGTAGGCAGGGAAGTCTTCTGATCAGGGCTGCCCTGGGCCGGAGACAGATTAGAATATTCTTTTAGGTCAATGTTATTTGTCACACTTGAAGTATGAGGATGAGATCTGGCTGTGTTGAAAGCAGGGAAGACTTTTGTGCTAGCTGCATCGTTTTTCGGACATAGGCTGGGAGAGTGATCTTCAATGGTTCTCATTTAGCTTCCTTAGTTTTTCATTCAATGTCTACTGCTATGAAGCTGAAAATGATCATTGTTCTCCCCTTTGCCAGCATTAGGTGGGGCATTGTAATTTTTTCCACTTAAGAGCTACTCGAATTTCGATCCAAAATCCTTCTGTATAACTATGGGGATAAAAGAGTGGTTCAAATATCAGTAGTGTCTTTATTTTTGCTTGAAAGTTATTTATAGAGTTAATCAATGTGGGATTATGTCCATCATCAGAAGCTGTACATTCCAAGACGGGTTGATGTTGAATGGATGGATGTTTTGATTCAGTCAGAATTAAAATTATTTTTGTAGGTAGCAGTTGTAGTATGTCTGTTACATCATCCAGTGGGTCTAGAACAGAAACGTTCAGCTCAAATGACTATAAAGTGTGCTCAATGTTCTCTACAAATTTCATGGTTGATTTTAATGAGGATAGATTTGTGCTGATGTGTTTGATTAATAACATTGGTTCAGACAGTAACACTGACTGTTGCAATAAGGTGTCAGTGATTTTCGTGAATGTTGACCGAACTGCTTCCAGTGCATTCAAAATTGGATAAGTTGGTGGTGTTGAGTCCTCCTCCATACTACTGACAGAGGAGCGTCAAAGGATGACAGAGTTGCTGTCTCATGTGTAGGTGTTCGACTCAAAAGCAGGCCGAGCAACAGCTAGATCTTACAATTCGATTAATAGTTCTGACTTGTCAAGTGAGTTATCCAAGGAGTCAGAGTTGGAAGATTGATTTTCAACAGATCTCCCAAGCTCAATTTGTTTAATGCCCGTAAATTGAGTCTGCATCAGGGTCAGGCTCAGGATCAGAATGAGAGCACAACACCAACGACCCTAAAGGGATGGGATTAGTTTGGCAGTGATTGACTATGACTATAAGGTTGGTTGATTGAGAAGGCAATTGTTCCAGTGGTGCGCGTAAGCTGTTGTGTAGCTATTTTAGCCATGTTTCAGGCGTGTTGTTTTAGCTAACTAGGCTTTTAGCTGTGCATTTCACCCGCCTACGGTTTATTTAGCATTGTATTATTTTTCTAGCTTCCATTACGATGTTGTTTTATTTTCTCTATCTTGTCATTTTGCCTAGGTCTGCACCACGTCCTTCATAGGACATACAGTTCACTTTGTGCTTTCTCCAAGGCTACAGTCAAGATAGGGTTGCCGACAAACGTGGTAAACTGTGTCTCCTGCATTCACACACACACACTCATACGTGGGGACCATTTCTTAGAATGTCAGCTGTGTTATTATAAATCACCCCTTAGTCCCAGACACGTTAGAGTGAGATTCCAGCCAGATTACCACAACTGTATGCTGATTGCTGCAAGCTTCGCTACAGCTACCCGCTAGGATGACTGAGCCCTGATCCAGATCGGGACGGTGTCTTTTTAGGCCTCAGGCTTCTTCTTCAGGTATGATGTTCTCCCAGGGGGAAACCCGAAGGGCAGATTAGGTTTAGTATGCTATGGTCATACTTAGCGTAGTTGAGGGGTTATAGATCCACTCTTGTTTAGACAGCATGGTAGGACTGTTCTTGTGTTTCACATTTCTAGTCACATGCCTGCTCCTATTGTCTGTTATGATCCTCGTTATTGCTATGTATCTTCTTCTAGCTAGGATGCAGATATTTTAATAAATGCTTATTTAACTATATTCTGCCTCTGTTGTCTTTGCCTGAGTGAGATCTTGGGAACTGAGAGAAGGGGAGGCGATCTGACATACCACGATTCCCTGGGGAGTCTACTTTACCATGAGCTCGGTTGCCACAATCATCTCGGTTCGAGATGGGGCGCTGCTAGTTAGCCTGAAACCCCAGATTAGGCCGACAGGTGTAACCAGGTCTGGAATTGTACTCCGTACCCACTACCTAGGCGATCCAACCACCCAAATCCAGTAGCCTCACTACCCTAATGAGAACCTACGCGACAAACCATGCTGGCCTTTTCCTATCAGACAATATTAAACATTCACTTATTAGTTTCTGCTTATGATTTTAGCCAGTGTTTTTATTACCATTTTTACCTGTTCACTCAAGGTGGCTCTCAAGGGTAGAAAAAAAACACCCAATATGGGGTTAATTGAGTCAGAGGTGGCAGAAATAACAGCACTCAAAATCAAGCTTTGGTGACCCAGTTAGTGACTCAGTTTTCCCTGCAGTTGTGGGTGAAGTCCCGTTCTAATAATGGTTTCTCAATCCGTGGGTGTCTGGCTTGTTGCACCAACGGTTGTGGTAGCAATTATTGTAGCTTAGACAGCTGTTGCAGAGTCTTCATACTGGACCGTTACAGAGGAATATAACAGCCCCCTCCTCCCAAACCAGAGACTCTTCAGTGGGCTCAAAGAGGCTCAAGCAATAACTACAAGTTTAAAAATCTTGTAGTTCCACAGGAGCAAGAGTGTCAAGTAGGGCCAACAGGAGTCTTTAGACCAGAGAGGAAGCCCCTTGGTAGGCACGTGGGGATACTACTAAAGCTGATATGGAGTTACTCTGGGTAAGAGGAATAAAGAGCAAGCATCCAGAAAAGGTACTGATGCTCCTTTAAAATGTTTCTCAAGCCTGTGAAGCCAAACTATTTTCAGGTGGTTAGGTTACCAGGCTAAATTGTCTTGCCAGCTGCACCTCCCTGCTGCTGGCCACTCAAGTTGTTTGCTACTCACAATGCCTAGCTCTCAGTCCTAGGTAGGCTCTACGCAAGCCTGGTTCTGGGGTGAGCTACAAGGAAAGTGAGGCATCAGATGGGTTTCAAATGTGATTTAGCAAGAAACCTGAACCTCAAAATGCGTTAGAAACTTTGGTCCCATTCTTGTTTCATCCGCTGGTGGACATCCGGCGCTAACACACCTGTGATTTTGGAAAGCAATTAGCTGAAGTTAATTCAGGAAATCCGAAGACCGAATCAAATGCAAGCAGTTAAGGTTGATGGGAGCATGGTGTAATATTGTAGTGCTGATGGCAATATGGTAGCAGTATACCTACCCAGTATGCACAACATGTCGCTTAACACCCTGCAAGCAGCACTAAAACTGACATACCAGACTAGACATTTAGCTCAACTCAGTCACATGAGGCAACCCACTACCTGTCGTGCTGACTCCTTAGCAGCGAATGGGGTCAGAGTGGATCCATATGCCGACTTTACGTACCAGAGAAGCACACCGGTGTTTCCCAGGCGACAATCTGTGCCAAACCAGGCAAAATGGTTATCACCAGTTTTCCGTGGAGCAACCAGGATCAGCAGGGAAGGTGGGGGAGCTGGATGTTAACACCAGCCTCTCATCTCAGAAAGCGCAGACTGTAGGCATCCCAACTTAAAGAAACAGCTGTCGGCTTATGGCTTGACTTCTGGCTCCAAGCTTGCAGTTCACAGCTCCCAGGCTCCATGACCCTCACAAACCATGTCTGCCTCGTAGACGTCACAACATAAACCAAAGATATTATGATGAGAACAAACCAAATAAGGATAAATTGTTTGCCTGTAAACCTACTTCTCTTCCAGGGGAATCCTCATCAAAGGCATAAGCACTGAATGTTCCCGCCCATGTGGGGGAACCAACGGAGCGCCACACACACACATGCACACACACAATATATATTTCTTATGGGCACTCTGTGTTTGTGATACGGCTTTGACAAAGACTGGAAGGTTGAAACATGTAAGCCTTAATAAAACTTTTGCAGCTGCTACATCTTAGAGTGCTGACTCACTCTTTTGCAGGATGCAGCACGTGCCTTGGTATATATTGAGCGGGTCCTGCGCCTGCTGTCGTACACCGACCCAGTGAGGTGGGTTAGGTCGGGTATCTTGCAGAGCAGCAGGTTGGAACACTGGCACCAAAAACGATTTTCTTACTTTGAATTTGCCCACTGGGGTAACGAACTGTGTTTTATTATTTTGTTTGGCTTCAGCAACCCACTTGGGATATAATAATTTTAAAATGTGCAGGACTACCTTTACCAGGATGCACTTTGCAGCTCACTTGAGGTCCACTGGGACAAAACTGGTATTCAACTGATATCAGGTGTCTGCAATTAAATCTGCTGAGTAGCCAGGCAGTTGGCTTTTGAAAAAGGAAGGAAATGTTTAAACTCTGCTGATGAAGGGATTAACCCAGAAACACGTGTCCAGAGATGTTTGTAAATACAAGGCCTGAAATAATGAAAATGCCAAATAATTCTCTGTAGGTTGCTGACTTTGTTACATTCCATAATGACCAGTTGCGAGTGCGCTTTTGTTCAGGAAAACTTATATATATATACACATACACACACACCTTTATTAATGTATGTAGTACATATTATATATATATATATATATATATATATATACACACACATATACATACACGCATATACAGACACACAGTTTTCATTTACATCATCATTTTACATTAACATTTCTGTAAAGCAGAAAACAAGAGAGAAAAGGTGCAATTATAGGCTTTATGTAACCAGAAAAATGAAGTGAAAGGCACTGGTAGCCAATAGGCTGCATTTAAAAACATAACAGAGAAAACTGGAACGTGCCTTTAAGGCCTCAGAGGACCCTCTGTATCCATCCATGCACCACAGGTGACAGTTAGGTCAGATCTTTTCTACGGTGACATGAAGAAAACATTGCAAAGGATGTATACTCTGCTGTATGACACATTTGTCCGTGGAGGAGGGAGGGTTGCTTCGGACTTTGAGGAGGATTCCTCTAGGATTGCAGGTTTACAGGTAAGCAAATTTGCCTTCTCTTCCAGGGGATCCTCATCAATAGTCATAAGCACTGAATAGAGTAGCAAGTCCACCCCCACACATCTGCAGACAAATCTATGAACATAAAAAGCAGCTGTTACAATTATCTGAAAAGATTTCTTAAAGAGGCCTTTCCCTACTTGAGTATCTGCCTGAGAGTCGGAGTCTAAACAGTAATGTCTGGTGAGAGTAAGTACCGATCTCCATGTAGCAGCCTTGCATATTTCAGAAATGGGTACATTTCTCAGTAGAGCAGATGTTGCTGCCTTACTCCTCAGAGTGGGCCTTAGGTCTAGCAGATAAGTGTTTGTTGGATAGCTGGTAGGAAAGTGCTATACATGAGACTATCCATCTAGAGATGGTCTGCTTGGAGGATGCTATGCCTGTTCTCATTGGAACATAATTGACAAATAGATGTCTGATGTCTTTGGTCTTATCTAAATGAAATTTTAGGACTTGTTTGACATCTAATGAGTGCAACACTCTCTGCTGGCATGGAAGGGTTAGGAAAGAAGGTGGGAGGAGAAATAGTCTGGTTAACATGAAAATCAGAAATCACCTTAGGAAGTAAGCTCAGACGGGGTTCTCATGATCACCCTGTTAGCATGAAACCCAGTGTCAGGTTCTTTAGCACAAAGAGCCTGGATATCACTGACTCCACGTGCTGAAGTAATTGCAACTTAATAGCAGTTTTCCTTGTAAGGTGTTGCAAAGATGCCTTGTTTGAGAGGCGGGCCCATGAGCTTTGAGAGGGCCACATTAAGTTCCCATGGAGAAGAGGGTGAATGTACAGGAGGAGAAACCTTCAACCCTTCTTAAAAAGGCATTTGTAAGAAAGACACCTGAGTGGAAGAATTTCTATAAACAGTGATAGCAGCGAGAGGAACCTTAATCGAGGGCAATTGCAGACAAGACCTTGCTATGTGGTGGAGATAAGGCAAGATGACATCCTCCTGCCCCAGATTTGGACGATGATCATTCTGGATACACCACATAGAGAATTTCCACGTGAACTTGTAAGAGCGACTGGTAGAGGGTCTTTTGGACTCCTTAAGAATCTCAATACATTCCTGTGAGAGGCCTAGATGTCCACACTGGAGAAATTCATGAGCCATGTTGTCAAGCTCAGAGAGGGAAGGTTGCAGTGGAACATCTGCCCTCCAAGCTTAAACAGGAGATCTTGTCTGCATGGAAGCCTCCTGTGTGGTCTTTCAGAAAGGTGAAGGAGATCCGCAAAGTACCATTGGAGGGGACATTTTGGAGCTATGAGGATCATACTGGTCCTGGATCTATTCAGTTTTCTCATCAGTGGGATCGGGGAAAATGAGAAAATAAATTTCCTGGACTAATTAATTAAAAAAGCATTCTTTCTTGTCCCTGGTCGGGGAAACCTGGATGAGAAGTCTCAGCATTTTTTGTTGTTGCCGTCTGCAAACAGGTCGCTTTGCGGATATCCCTTTCTCAAAATATGTCTTCTACGAGGTCGTTGTGAGGAATCAAGTTGTGCGCTTCAGCAAATCTGCGGCTGAGAGAGTCTGTCTGAGTGTTCTCGACTCCAAGGTAGGTGAATGGCGAAAATAGTCAGACCCCCCGTCTATTAGCCACTCCCAGATGGCCTGCACTTCCAGAGACAGGGGACGAGATTGAGTTCCCCCTTGCTTCTTTAAGTAATGTATTTTGGATGCGTTGTCTGACTGGACCAGGAGAGAGTTGGTCTGAATGAATGGGTAGAAAGACTTGAGGGCTAGATGGACCACTCACAGCTCCAGCATGTTTAAGTGATAATGCTGCTCCTTGTCCAGCCACATGCCTTGCATTTGTAGAGGGCCCATGTGAGCACCCTGCCCCTGGGGAGAGGTATCCATGATGAAAGTCTACGAGGGAGGGTCCTGGTGGAAGTGGACCGCTACCAGTAGATTGTGATGCTGAGACCACCATGTTAGTGATTGCTTTGCCTCCCGCAAAAGAGTCAGTGGCCTGAAAACTGACTTCACTGATCCTCCAGATTTTGCTTTAGAGGTCTCATGTGCAGCCTGGCATGAGGGACGATGAAAAGTTAACAGGCCATTGATCCCAGAAGGGATGCCACCTGCCTAAGTAATGGATACAGAGTGTGTTGGCGATTGTGACACATCAGTTTTATTGAGGATAATCTCTCCTCCAAAGGACACACACGTGTAGCCCTTATGCCCAGGTAGTGGAACCTTTGTGTTGGCGTGTGTATGGATTTTACAAGTGTGATCTGGAGACTTAAGCTTTGTAATGTGTTGACGGATATTTGGAAATGACGTTCCGTTTGGGACTCTGAGGAGCTTTTTATCAGCCAATCATCTAAGTATGTATAAAAGAACATTATTTTCCTCTGCAAAGATGCTGCTTCTACGGCCATAAACTCTGAGAATGTTTGAGGTGCATATTTTAGGCCAAACAGTAGTACTTTGTACTGGTAATGTTGGGATGCCACTGTGAAGCGCAGAAACTTCCGGTGTTCTGGTGTGACCAGAATGTGGAAATATGCATCCAGGAGATCAATGGAACATATCTAGTGCCCCAGATGGAGTTGGGGTAAAACTGGTGAAGGGATAGCAAGGGTGATAGAGACCAGGATTACTGGTGTTGTTGCAGAGCCCAATGAGGGGTGTGAACCCTCTGTTGAAAAGGTTGGTCTTATGGCCTGTATCTCTGATGGAAATCTCTGCACTTTTCTAGGGAGGAGGCCTTGAGTGCATGAAGCTCTGCTTTCAGTTTGGCCATTCTGTCATCTGCGTGAGATCCAAAGAGTGAGCTTCCAGTGAACAGCAGGTTTAGAATCCACTGTTGTGCCTCTGGGTGAGGCATGTAAGGCAAAGCCAGGAGGACATTTTGGCGTGGATTCAATGAGAGTACCCATAACCAGCCAGATCAGAGGCATCGGCCACCACAGTGATAGCCTGGTTGGAGGCCTTTTTTGTAGGTTCTCCTGGAAGCCTTGCCTGTCTTCCTTAGGCAATCCTTCTGTGAGTGAGAAAGAGTCCATAGAAATCTGTTGTATCTCCCCAACAAGGTAGATGCGCTAGCCACCTTTGTGATAGAAGGAGACGTACCACACATCTTTCCCAAAGCATCCATCTGCTTGCTGTCCTTATCTAGGGGCACAGAAGATGAGGCAGCCAGAGTGTCTTTTTTGCTGCAGCTATAATAATCGAGTCTGGTGGTAGGTCAGACTTAAAAAATAATGCATCCTGATCAGGTGCCTTGTACTTTTGAAGGATCTGCAAAGAAGCCGCTCACAGAGCTGCTGGGGTGAGTGAAAGGTACATAGCTGGCTGGGGAAAGCCTGGGACCAGAGGAAGCAGTGGTTTCGAAGCTGAACGATGGTGCAAGTTCTCAAAGATGACTGATGTTGGGGGAGCAGGAATGTCTACGTTTACCTTGGATGCGCCTTGAATCAACACGTAATTAAAAGTTGTTAGGTCATCTACTGGAGATACTCTTGCCGGTGGAGGGTCTGCCAGTGTATGCAAATACTCTCTCATTGAAGACCTAGAACATGTAGAGCAGGTGGGAGACCTACGTCGTTGATGTCACGACCGGGATCAGTGCAACCAGTGGTACCTTGAAGTGGATCAGCTCCTTGTGCTCGACCTCAACATATGCCTTAGAGGTGTCGTGGATCTCCTTAGTGATCTAGGTGCAGGAATATTACTCTCCTGGGGAGAAGTAGAAGCCAGAGAAGACACAGGTGGCATTGTTGGCTTCGGCAATGGTGATCGTGGAGTAGCTCTTGAAGGAGAGTATGTCTGTCAATAGTCTGTCCCAGACTCTGTTGTATCTGCTGTTTGTTGAGACTGTCCAACCATTGTGGCGAGATGTTCATTGGGGTCTCATGTGGTGCAGACTGGGCATGAGATGCGATGTTCAGTGGATGCACTGACAAAATATAAACATCAGTTGACACAGAATGACTTCCTGGATATGAGGGTATTGTTTGAGCCGGCGACTGCGACTGTGAGCTGTGTGATGGTGAATGGCTCTTCTCTGAGGTTGACATCGAAGGTTGTTTTGGCGTTGACAATGGTCAACGTGAAATATGTGGCTGTGAGGCTACAGGTCTTGATGTTGACGTCGATCATATCAGCAGCGTGTGCCTTGACTTCAAAAGGCTAGCCTGTTCTGATGTTGATAGTAACTGTGATGCAGAAGGGTGCCTTGACGTCACGCAGTGGCGTCTCTTGCTTGACAAGGACTTTGCTAGCAATGCATGCCTTGACATAGACGAGCGATGCCTTGACGGTGATGGTTGTCTTAACATCGGGTGATGATGTTGCTGTGATGCCGACGGCAGTCTTACTGGCGAGGACTGGCTTGACTTCGAGTGGCATCTGATAGGCTGTATTCTTAACGTCGACAACAACCAGACCGGTATCTGCCCTGACCTTGATGTCCTTCCTCTCAATTTTGACCAGGATTGCTGTTTTTTTCTGTCTCTCTGGGGATCTTCCTCTGGGTGCCTTCTTAGGGCGAGAGGAGGGCTTCTTGGAGGTAGATGGGGACCCTCCAAGGCCACTTGAAGCTGTTTTTCCGCCCTCCGGCAGCCTAATGAGATTGTTTTTTTTTAATGTCATTTAAAGTTCTCCTCCACAGCCCCTGGCAATGGTGGCATTTTTTAGGCAGATGAGTCTCAGGAAGACAGGCAACACAGACAGAATGAGGATCTGTCTAAGCCTTCTTTTTGCCACAAGGACACTTCAGAAACAGTGCAGGCATGGTCTAACAGAAAAAGATAAATTTTTCTGTCAAAAAAGTAACCCTCTGTACAGTATGTACTGAAAGATGTTGACTGAGGTCGAATAATTGAGTTTTTGAAGAAACTTTTTTGACAAAAAGCCAAAAAATAGGAGCACTCTGCTCCAGGATCCTAACATTAGGAGCCGGAAAAAAGAACTGACCTCACTGTCACCTGTGGGGCACAATGTGATACAGAGTGTCCTCTGAGACATTAAAGGCATTTTTCTCTTATGTTTTTAAATGCAGCCTATTGGCTACCAATGCCTCTCACTTCATTGTAGTTTTCTGGTTAAATAAAAGCTATAATTGCATCTTTTCTTGCTTGTTTTCTGCTTTACAAAAATCTAATGTAAAATGTTGATGTAAAAGAAAACTGAATTTCATTTTAGGCATTTTGTAGGCTGCATATGTGATAGATATATATATATATATATATATATATATTTTTTTTTAAAGGTACTCCGTATATTAATAAATGTACATGTATATATAATAAAATATTTAATATGTTCTAGGGTCCCCCCACACATTGGCAGGAATATTCAGTGCTTGTGACTATTGATGAGGATCCCCTGGAAGAGAACAAAGCTATCCACAATCTTGCCTTGCGCGATACTTCTTGTTACCCTAAAATTTGCTTTTGAGTGCGAGACAAAGTTTGGCTAGAACAGTCATCATGCCTCAAGAATTTGTTTTGAATTCTGTGTACAAGTGCACTACTTAGGCTGAACAATGAACATAATGTCCTCCAGAAAAGTGTTTAAAAATGCAGAGTAGTGCAGTCTTCGAGAGGCTTTTTTTGTCCCCTCTGGAACAATCAGCAGCAATTTCAACTGATTTGCTTTCAAATCTCCTCTTTTATTTTGTGTTTCTAGAGCACGACAATTTTTTTGAGATGGTTGTCCCTTGTGCACTATTACAGTCATTGACATCAGAAATCCTCCATAGTTTCAATAGCTCTTTCTCTCAACTTAGTTTTCATTTCAACACTCGTGTACCAGGATATAGATAATGTGTGGTTTCTGTGTGATATGCCTACTGCATTCAATTATTAGTTAAATAAGTTCCAGACTGTATGAGACTTATCTGTTCCCGAAATCCACCTTCACTCACTGTAGGATCTGCCACAATGCCACTTGGGGGTAGCGCCTGTTTCAAAATGTCTCCTCAATTAAAGGATTACAGGGTCTCTTTACGTGTGGTGAGAGTTTTTTCCAACAAACAATGCCACAAGGCTTCCTGGCAACTTACTTGTACACTAATATTTAAAGGAAAGTGCAGGTGCAGCCTCTTGTGTGGATCACATGCATCTACTCCTGCTCGATACTGCCTCCCTTCCACAGTTTCAACAACTCTTAAAGCTTCAGACATCCACTGGTACCAAAAGCCAAAGCAGGACTATGCCACTGAAACTGGGGCAAGAGGGAGCAGGACTCGCACATTAGTCCCACTTCTCACTCACATAGCCAACTGGTGACATGCAGAGCTCATCACTTACCTTCAAGCATAGTCAGCAGGATGGCAAATAGAGTTGAATGCTCACCACTGCCAAATGTGGTGAGCCAAAGATCATGGCTCAGCCTACCATACCGCAGAGGTCACTAAACCAAGGGACATTAAATGAGGTAATGCTAGCATTTGTTACTTACACTACTTTTAAGCGACAGAAGTGTGGTTTAAGGCACCACACGAAAAACAGGTTAGTATTATTAATAAGATTATTATTGTTATGACCGTCAGCCTGAGCAGCAAACCGATGGGTGGATGTTAAATTGGGAAGTCCACAGCAGATGAGACATCATGTAATACAGAAAGCGGCACATCCTATGCTGTGGGGGTTCCTGTTAGTGAGCCATCCGGTTGCTTCTCCCCAAGGTCAGTGTTTCTAAATAAAGGCTAGATTTGAGACACTGTCATCACAGAACTTTCATAATTTTGACAAGTTGAGAGCAGTTGCGGCTGTTAGAAGGGGCAGGCTGGCACGTGGGAGGTAGGGGAGACTATTAAAACATTTTTTAAAAGAAAGAATAAAATATAAAAAGTACCTGCTCCACCACCGCGCCGCTCCTCTTTCCCCCCTCACTGCAGGCACAAGCTCCCAGCCTGCCCTACGGCCAATCCTGAGGCTGCTCAGAGCAGCGTTAGGATTGACTCTGAGCCTGTGCCTGCTCTCTCCAGCCTGGCAACACAGTGCCCAAGACAGCCGGGCCAAACACACATGCACACTGAGGGGAGTGCACAGTGCATTCCCCTCGCCCCGTCACTCCTAATGCCCAACAAAAGTTTATTATCTTTTTGTTGTTAAAGGATTTGCAGCGGCTGTTGCTGGTGGGGGGGGGGGGGGGGGGGGAGGTAATGCTAGTCCACCACAGCAGAGGATCTGCCCTGTTTGAGAGCTAATGCCCCCAAAATCTTGGTGATCGCTTTAAACTGTGAGCACAAACTAAGTACCTAATTTGGAGTTTGTTCACAATCATGATAGACATCCCGTCCGCCTAATTACAAAGTGCATTAGGATATAATGGACTTGAAACTAGGCACACGTTTATGATGGAGTAACCAGTCTGAAAAACTGTAAATCGGCCCTTAAGTCATCCCCAAGACTCCAAGAATAGTATGTCACTATATGAAAGCAAAACTACTTACTTTGTTAGCAATTATTCTGCAGACTTTTGCTTGGCTTCTCAACCTCCTACAAATATGACCTACAGAGTAGGTCAGCCAAGCGTCTCAGTGAATTTCATGTCTGGGTCTTGACTCACCTCTGCTGTTCCTCTTCCAGTCGTATAAGGGCATTCTCCAGGTCACTGCTGTGTTCATGCTCGGATCTTCGAAGGCGGGACTCTGTTGTATCCAAGCGGGTCTGAAGCTATGAGTGAGGACAGAAAAAGCAAAACTTTCTAAATGAATGGTTGGCTTCCACACAAGTTTTAAAGCATATTTCCCCTGCTTAAACCATTCTTTTCCCAGATTCATTGAAGGATCGTAAATGGTATTTGACTCATGACAAACTATTTCACCATTTTGTGTTTTTATCACTGCAATCGACTGCAGTGGTCTTTGTATACAAAACAGCATATAAATATATACATATAATTCAACATAAAGAAAATAGGAATAAGATCAAAGAAATTACACACGTATGTATGCATACTTTAGGATGAAGTATGTGTACATAACTTCATTTTAATTCCATAAACTTTATTCGTTATTTTTAGACATACAGTCAGAGATCATGAGAGATAGCATGTGATACACAATCATAGGGTGATTAGAACGGTAGAAAACAGTATGATATACATGATGCATTTCTGAGACAGTTTGTGGTATCCAGTTACAGCTCCTTATGATGTGTCTGAAGGTATGTATATCATCTCGTAGAAGGTATATCATACATGTGTATCACAGTAAGAACAAATCAAGCAAGTGGGGGAAGGGGAGGGGGTTGTGCCCAGTGAGGTTACGAGAATACAAGAGTTAGTGTAATGTCTTAAATAGTGTAACCGGGGGGGGGTCCACATATCTGTCTAGTGTTTGCCAGACTTTTTGTTGGTATCGTAGGATTGGTTGAGGAACCAACCTGGGAATTGTGGGCTCCCCTTAGATAGGTAATCCATGCCCACCATATGTGGTGCGATATATTGGAAAATTATTTCCATACTGATAGGAAGATTTTCAACACAATTGTTAATAGAAGGTCTGACAGGGCCATGTCATTGGGCTTCAGATTTAGAGTCATTGGAGAGGCCCAGGGCAATCACTGGAATGTTTAGGAAGACTGTTGTGTTGAATAGAGTTGCTAAATGATTCTGGATTAAAGTCCAATACTGCTTCAGGGGGTGGCAGCTAAAGAACATATGTTCCTGAAAACCTGCTGACAAGTTGCAGTTCTAAAAAGTGTCACTTCCTCAAAGCTTTAGTTTGTAAAGCCTGGCTGGAGTCCAGTGGAGGAAATTCATTGAAAAAAACAATGTTGATTGTAACAAGGGAAGGTGCAAATTTGTTGTATATTGCCATCTTGCCTATTTTTGACCATTTAACATCTATGATGTAGTCAATACTTCCAGGTTCTAAGAGTCTGGACCATTTCGATTAGAATGATTTTGGTGCTGGAAGATGTCTAGATATGATTATATATAGTTATGAAGCCATATGTCCTGAGGGGTGCCATGTACTCAGGTGAAAGGATGGCTAGGTCTTCATCATGTTGAAATTAGACTGTTTTACTTTGTTTTCGAAAGCTGTGGAAATCAACACTGGAAAGGTTGTATATTCTTTGGAGTTCAGCAAAGGAACGAGGACTAGTATTTGTGTTGTCTAGATCTCCGATTAAAGTTATGCCTTTTGAAGCCCAAAAGGTGTCAAAATTATAAATACCCTCAGTTTTGATTTTGGGGTTATGCCAGAGTGATGTCAACATGGAGCTATGGATTGAATTTGTCAGGCTTTTGTCTAATAAACAGAGTGCATTTGCAGGGTCAATTAATATTTGTTGACTGGGTATATTTAATTTTCGTCATGGTGATAATTGATGTGGTGTTAAAGAGAGTGAGTAATGAGCATTCTGTTTCAATCCAGCAGGGGTAATTAACAGTGTCAGGCAGCACTCAGTAGACCTCATGTGCTGCTAGAAAGGCAGACTGATATAAGTTCCAATTCGGGAGGTTACAGCCCCCATCTTCAAAACTTAGAGTCTGATTTATATCTAGGCAGATGGGAATACTCCATCACAAACGTGACAGATACGCTGTCTGCCATATTACGATTCGTTTATTTTCTATGTAGATTGTCATATGGTAGATTGGATAGCCATCACGTTTGTGATGGAGTATTCCATCTGCCAAGTTCAGGCCCTTAGTCTAATACATTATAGGAAAGCCTCACTAATTTACTACTCCAAGGGAAATTCAATGTTATTTTAAATAACTATTTGAAGATGGCTGGGGAACATTTCGGAGGCAACACAGACGATACAAAGTTTACTACTGGGGGCATCGTCATTTTAAGTATTTTGAGTGTGCCCCACAAAGAAATGGGCTTAGAAGACCAGGAAGTTAGCAAGTTTTGAACTTTAGGGATGGTTTGGGATTCATAAGTCACTGCTGAACCATATCCCAAGTATTTGAGGAATCTGGGTTGCCTCAGTTTTGCCTGTGTTCAGGGTGTTTCCAGAGACCCAGGAGAATTAGTGGATTATATTAGTGATCAATGGGATACCTTTCCAAATATCAGAGAGAATGAGGATATTATCTACGTATGCAGCCGTTTAGTATGATTTAGTGCTGAAATGAAAACCAGTAATTTCAGAGGAGGAGTTAATTACTTGACAAAAGGGTCGATAGAGTAAGAAAAGAGGGACGGTAGCGAGCAGCCTTGTTTTGTACCTTGGCGTAGGTCAAAAAAGGGGGAATGTGCACTGTTTACTCTATTTGCTTTGGGATTGACGTATTGGGCCATCTCCATATTAATGTTTGCCTCCATGAGGTTGTGTGACTCAAGGACTGCATGAAGAAATGGCCATAAGACTTTATCAAAGGTCTTTTCTGCATAGAGCACTATGGCCGCTGCAGGTAGGGTGGAGTGTTGGGCCTCTTATTATATGGCAGAATCTTGCGTATGTTGTCTCTTGCTAGTCTCCCTTGATGCATGGTTCTAATCTTTTGACTAGTATTTTTGCAAATATTTTGGCTTTCATATTTAAGAGTGAAAATGGTCATATGTGGGGTCCATGTGGTCTTTGCCCTCTGTACGAATCACCACAATTGTGGCATTGGCAGCAGTGCCAGAAACCTTCCCTTGAAAGACAAAGTGATCAAGGGTATTCTTTAGCAGTTTAATTATAGACTTCAATAGTTTATTTTTTTCATAGAAGATGATGGGAAAACTGTTGAGGCCCGGAGCTTTCCTAGAGCAATTCGATTTTATTGTATTGACAACTTCTTCGGTTTCTATCAGTTTGTTTAGACGGGCTCTGTCCACATCAGAGGCTGACTTGATTGGAGGAATACTATGCAATCTTCTTTTATATATGTTTCGCTAAAAATGATTAAATACCTCTAAAATGCCTTTATTTTAAAAAATTAGAGAACCGTCCTGTGCTTTAATATGCATAACCAGGTTATTAAATTTTTTTATTTGGGGGTGACCGCTAGGGCCTTGCCGGCCCGTTAAGGAATAGTAATCTTTTGGATTTTTCAGCATGCACCCACAAGCATGCCCGCTTTTGCTAACTATAGGGGTATAGTTGTATTTTAATTGCTTAATTTCAATTAGTAGCTAATTCTCTTTGAAGTGTCTGAATAGAACCTCATTCTTTTAGATTTACTCTCTTAGTTTTTGTAGAGTTCTTCTAATGTCCCTACTTCTTACGGACATGCGTTTAAGAAGTTGTTCTCTCATTGCTCATTTGAACGCATCCCATAGACCAACTGGGTTGGTGACAGAGTTTGTTTTCTCTAAAATACAGTTTGGTTTCGTTCAGTAGGTACAGTATGTCAGATTCTTTTTCTAGGGTACCCATATTTAAATGCCAAGTAGAGGGTTTTTCTTTGATGGGCCGTTTAGAATATACATTGAGATAGCTGCATGATCTGAAAAGAGAACAGGGTTATCATGGCTGTGGAGGTTGCCTGGAGGAGGGAGGCATCTACTAAAAGATGATCAATGAGAGAGAAAGTGAGTGAGGTGGTGAAAAAAAGGTAAAGTCATTGCCTTTCGGGTTGTGTACCCTCCATACATTTAGGAGACAGTGCGTGTTGCATATATTGTACATCTTTGTGTGCCTTAGGCGGTCTGAATTTGAAAGCTGAAGGACTGCCTAAAGCGGGATCCTCTGGTGGTTAAAATCACCTCCAAAGATCGCTTTTGAGTCTCATGGGATGTCTGCTAGTTTCTTGTTAAGTGTGTGCCAGAATAGAGGATCATCTACATTGGGTGCATAGAGATATTACATAGAGGTCATGTTCCCCATTAAGTCTTGTGATTAGACATCTACCATTAATGTCCTGCTTTGAGGCGATAACTGAAAGGCCAGATCTTTTAGAAAGAAAGGTAAGTACCCCATTTTTTCCCCTGCATGCTTCAGAGTAGGTCACCCCTGCAACCCATCCTTTCTTCATTGATAGGGCTTTGTTAGGTCCAATTTTTGCCTAAGGAAGAAGGAGTATCTTGCCAGACAAGTCTTTACAGTATTCTGATGTCTTAGTTCTTTTGACTGGATGGTTCAACCCCTTGGTGTTCAGGAAAATAAGGTTTAGCAATGACATTGGTAATCAGGGTTGACAGTGTTTCATGTTGAGGGAGCATGAGTGAGGGCTTTGGCTTCTTTGATGCGGACATCTTTGTTAATTGTATCTCACTGGGTCAGTGGGGGGGGGGGGGGAGGGTGCAGGAGAAGGAAGCGTTGGAGGGTGCTAACAACCAGCTCTGAGAACTTACGTGGGTTTTAGGATCACAGACTGGTGATCTTGACCCCCCTTCCCACCTGGGGGTGTCTGTGACAGACGGTGCACAGTAGGGAGTATGAAATGTAGAGTGGACGGAATTGGCTGATTCTGGAGTGAGGGGCCAGTAGACGAAGCAATCATGAGGATATGAAGGGCTGGATGGGTGTGAGTATAGCAATGTTTATGTGTGTTACCTGAACACTGTGCATCACCTCTGGGGTCATGTGTAGGAGAAATCGGTTGGTTCAAGCGGAGAGAATCGTAGCATCTTGTGACAGGGAGTTGGGCTGTCCGATGTAGTGGGAAGTATGACAGTACAATGGTTCAAGGACACACTAGGAGTTCTTGCAAATAACTTGGGTGTTAGAATGCGTGTCTTGTCTGTAACATTTACATATTGAAACAACATAGTTGTGTTTGGACTCGTGCAACTTAGTCTATAAACATCGATGTGAACATAAACCTAGATTCAAATTACCAGGATATCTTGTATTTAACATCTTGATTGAGAGTACCTTAATCAGTGTGATTTAGATATTGCAGCCTTGAATATATGAACTGGCGGTAAAGACTGTGAGAGGGTACCAGTAGTAAGGAACTGGGAATCAGCATGTAAAGGGAGGACCAGGTCAACTGTGAGCATACAAGTATGCACATTTTAAAACCAAACCTTAAATATCTATACCAATTCAGTTCTCATTTGCAGGAGATCATATAAATGCCATGTAAGTGGATGGTATGATCATATTTTAGTTCTTCAAGTATGAACATTTTAAGTGAAACATGAAGTATTTATACCAGTATAGGTCTCACTTGGGTGGAATTTTGTAGTTATCATCAGTGAAGCTTCCACAGTCGAACCTTGAACACCACAAGCGTTCATATCTTGCAGAGTTTTCAGGAGAGTGCTTTCATCGACATTTCACATTTGTTGTCTAGGAAGGCAGATAACACTGTTGGATCCGAAAAGATCTTTGTTTGCCCATTGAATGTAATACGAAACTTGAAAGGGCCAAAGAATGCATATAGGATCTCCATTTCCAGCAGTCTTTTCAGTAGGGCTTAAAAAAAAAAATATATATTTTCAGCTGATGACAGTTTCTTTTGCATAATCTTGAGATTTATGGTCTCACCAGTTTATCACTTTAATTTTTCTCATGTGAGCTAAAATATGCTTTGTGTTTTGGTGACACAGCAGTTTGAAGATCAAAGGCCGTGGAGATTACATTCTTACGCTTAAAGGTTGTAACCCTCTGGGCTCTTTCAATCTCAAAGTCTTTGATGAAAGACATTTCATGCACTTTGGGGGAATCAACATAATTAAGAAGTCCACCACCGAGATGGATGCATTTTTTATTCCCTCTGGTAGCCCAAAAATACAAATGTTTCTCCTCCGATTTCGGTCTTCAAGATGTGTAATTTTGTGTCCAATAGAGGTCACTGAACGTTCTAACACTTGTAGTCATTTGGATAGGGCATTGTTGTAGTCTTCGATGGAGCCTATTTTAGTTTTATCATTAGGGATTTTTACCGTTAAGTCTCTTAGGGCTGTGCGAATCCCAGCAACCTCAACTTGAAGCAGATCAGTGTTTGTTTTGGTGCTTTAGGCTACTTCATGCACCGTATTCAGTTTTTGTAGCGTGGCATCTAGTGTGGAGAAAGTCTAGTCTCTCTTTCACTTGGGACTCTGGAACAGGAGGAGTTTGTTTTGATCATTTCAGGCTAGCTTTGTTTTCTCGGTCCTTCATATTGGTCTCTCTAAAGCTTGCCATGAAAGTCACCAGATATAACTTCTGCACTACATCCAATATACAAACTGCTAGTGGACATGACTAAAGGGCAAGGTCTTGTGAAGCTTGATTAGAGGTGAAGGATTTACTGTTGTTTGAGTCTTGAGGCTGTTTGAGGTTTTAGTAGACCGCTTTTTGATGCTTGATTAGTATGGTGTTGTTGTGGTGCTGTTGCAGTATTTTGGATGTAAATTGGCTTATGCTGGTGGGTATTGTTGTTTTATTCATCTTTATGTGTTTTTTATGCAGTTTTGTGTTCCTTGGTAAATCAGATCTGGAACTCCGACTGCAGTCACTTTTCAGGGCCACTCAGCAGTTGGCAAGCTGTGCATCTCCTCTCAGCCTAGCTTCAGATACCTATATATTATCTACACAGCAACAACGGTCTCTGATTATTGGGGGGGGAGGGGGGGGGGGGCTGCGGAATTTGCGCAACAAGATGTCATATTGTATTTGCTGTGGTGTCATTTATGTGTATCCCTGAGGGGCAATTTTTACCTGAAGGTAATACGATGTCAATAGCGTTGATGGATGATCAGAGTGGGAGGTCCAGGTGAAATCTACTCATCCTATTTCACTGCAATCAAAAGGGCTTTCTACTCTCAGTGATGCAACAAAGAACAGGGCGTGGTGAAATCGCCATGGGACCGCAGCTAGTGAGGCAGTCATTGCCATTTTTATTGTATGTGGAGTCTGCACGGGCGGTGAGCTGTGGAAGGGTTTCCCCACTTATTGGGAGAGCCGGTAAAGGTGAGTGGCGTGGGGTGCCTGGTGTCAGGGTGCAGGAGGTAACAAGGTGTGCATGCTAGCACCGCATTGGCCTGCAGCTAAAAAGGGCCTTGCTCTTCATTTGGCTCCACAGCGGGGATTAGCAATGATTGGGTGGGGAACCGCCTTAGGTTTAGGTGATCACCATAATCTTTAATTGTGCTGGGGATCAGACACAGGTGTAGAGGTGCAGCGAGCCACAGTACTCGCCCCGTTTGGATATCCGCAGGTATGTTTTCTTGGTCTTTAGAGGTTTCGTAGCATGATCAGCAATTTGGGACACCTTGGGTGAAGTGTTTAGACCAAAACACACCTGAGGCTTGTCAGAGCTCAGAGGCGATCTGCCGTCATAGCCTCACGCCTAGCCACGTCCCTCATAACCCTGCATTTTAAAAATAATCTACGTTTTGGAGGTTAGCCTTTGTTTTTTAAAAGTAAAATCAAAAGAATTGAGATGGAGGGACGAGAGGATGTGGCATAACAGAAAGAGCTGCCGACTTTGGAACTGGGGAACCAGGTTCATGTCTTGGAGTCGCTCAACATCCTGTGATTCTTGGCAAATCAGTTAACCTCCCTGTGCCTGAAAAAAAAAAAAACAAGCACTGGCAAAGCCACTTGGTCTGGCTTTTGTTGCAGGAAGCGTTTGGTAATAGATGGTTACTTTGCGTGTGTTTTCCTAGCAGTCTAAGAAAGAAAATATAATGAAGCAACATCTTGGGCTAAAACAATAAGGAAGATGGAATAAGGATCCTTTGATCAACAGACTGTAGTAGCAGAGTTTAGCTGCATTCTCAGAAGTAACGCAAAATATTGCATAGTAAATACGTTTAGGTAAGTTGCAGTACTACAGACTGAGCTTCAAGAAAGCTTATGTAAACGTCTTAACTCTGATCTAAAACAAACATTGAATTCCACGAGGTTATCAAGAGTAAAACAAAATTAACATGCAGGGATATTAGTTAACAGCACTGATTTTTAACATACTTAACATCCAAAGAGCAAGCAATCCATAAACATAAAAACTACAAAACAGCCATTAAAATACTGTTGTGCCATCCAACAGCACACAGTAGCTTTAATCTAACATAAGGACAACTTCAGCCCATCCATCTAACAAAGTATCAACTCACAGAATGCCGTGGCCGGCCCAAAAAAAAAAAAACACACATTTTCTCTGCACTAATATAGTACATTTTTGAGTAACTGATGACAAGACACCAAAAGTGGTCTGTCTCCAGATCGAAAAAAATAAAATAAAAAAATAACACACCTGCCTACAATAAGGGTATTTACACAGATAATTTAAAGAAACGTTTTTGGGCACTAATAGAATCAGATTACAAGATTAGATGGCATGTGAATTTCAAAAAAACAAAATCACCAGTCACAGGAAATCCAGAGGTACCAATAATTAATAACAAAGGTTTTGAGAAAAGGGTTGGCCTTCAAAGTGCTCATCTCCTGATAAATGTGCACAGCCACGAAGGCCCAGCTGGATGAACATTTAACCCCTTCACTGCCAGGCCTTTTCCCCCTTAGGTGGAAAGCCTTTTTTTGGCTATTTGGGGCAGTTTGTGCTTAGGCCCTCATAACTTTCTGTCCACGTAAGCTACCCACACCAAATTTGCGTCCTTTTTTTCCAACATCCTAGGGATTCTAGAGGTACCCAGACTTTGTGAGTTCCCCTGAAGGAGACCAAGAAATTAGCCAACATACAGTGAAAATTTCGTTTTATTTTTCAAAACAAAATGGGAAAAAAGGGCTGCAGAAGAAGGCTTGTCTTTTTTTCCCTGAAAATGGCATCAACAAAGGGTTTGCGATGCTAAAATCACCAGCTTCCCAGCTTTCAGGAACAGGCAGACTTGAATCAGAAAACCCAATTTGCAACACAATTTTGGCATTTTACTGGAACATACCACATTTTTACGATTTTTTGTTCTTACAGCCTCCTTCCAGTCAGTGACAGAAATGGGTGTGAAACCAATGCTGGATCCCAGAAACCTAAACATTTCAGGTTGGGCATTGCTGAGGTAGGTCTCTGTTGTGGCGCAAAGGACCTGCTGTTGCCAGAGCTTCATGTTGGTGGTCGACACGGACTGTTGCTGCTGATGCAAAGGTCAGTTGTTGCTAGAAATTAGAGTCGTTGAGCATTGCAAGTGATTGTTGTTCACCCCAAGTAGTCCAAAATGGCTTGCTTTTCACCTGGAGCTCATGAGCAGTAAACTCTGATGCTGGCTAAAGGTCCAGGACCTGGGGAGGGCACCTCTTGGGATCACAAGCACTCCAGCAAAGGCCAGCAAGCAGGGCTCAGGCAGGTCCAGTTAGTGATGGTCAGCTGGGCATTGCAGGGGTGGCCTCTGAGCTATAGGGACACAACAAGCTTCCAAACAGCTGGTCAGTCAGTTGACCCTCTGAGTCACTTTTATGGAGCCTGGATTCCAGACAAGCTAATCCAATCTTGTAATGTGAACAGTATCACACCAAGGTTGTTAGGCCTAACAACTTTACTAGTTGAGGTCTGAACAATTAGACACTCCTGTGTACAGTGTTTAGTTAGGAAGTCCTATCATTAGGACTAGGAGATTTCTTCCTTAAACCAGATACCTTAACAAGACAGGACATTAAGAAGGTCAAAGACATATTCTGGCAGAAAAAACAGGATACGGACCCAGACTCCTGTTTAATGAGCCAACGGACAAACTTAGAGACACAACAACCTCAACCGAAGTTGTACTTGACCATCATTAATCATGAGCGACAAAGGTTTTTACTCACAAGACGACGTCTAAACACCTTACATTATCTTGTGGCATTCCCAGTTGCTGGAACCTGGTTTAAGATCCTCCCTCCCTGTTACTGCAATGGAAAGACATCTCAAAGCACATTACACTTTATGCTTTTCTGCACTTTATATACTCTTCCAAGAAAAAGGTTTTTACGTCCGCTATTTCAGTCTAACAGTATTAGAACTAGCCAACTTGCTTACTCCCACTTACACGATTTGGGAAATATGGACATAATCCAGGCCGTGCTAAATTTTATACATGCTGCTTTTGGTGCTCGGAAAATGTATTAACAATGTTTTTTAGAATTCTTTTTATGACTGTGAAATTCTGTATGTTATTTATTTATTTTATGTCTTTTTGTACCGAATAAAGTAAATTAAAGAAAGAAAGTCCATATCATTGGGTGCCAAGCTACAGGCCAGATGAGAGGAGGGCAAGGGCACGGCTTGGACCATACTGACATCAATTTCTCATTCAGGACATTATTAATTGATGGCAAGGGCTCCCATGACATCTGTTCTACTTGGAGGATTTCTTTCAGAACGTTTGTTTTTGTCTCAAGGGAGGACAACTGCAGATGTAGTATTTGGCTGCCCTCTGCACCACTGCTGTAAACGAGGCATTTTCTTCAGCTGGTGGGTCATGTGGAAAGTCAAGCTCAGTTTAGGGAGAGGTGTCAATCTTCCATCCTCAACAGGACTCCAATGCAGTCTCCACTGATAGTTGTGTTGTGGGTTAGAGACAGTCTGCACAATGACTAGTTGCACTTTTGTGATCTCCAGCCTGTCAGTCAGACTCAGCCCTAAGTTGGTTCATGGTCTGACATGGGTAACAGCACCACATAATCCATCTATGCCGGCAGGGTCACTAACAGCACCAGTGCTTCAGAAACGGACATGGATCTAGGGCCACTGTGAAAGTCTGTACTAGAGTTGATGGAGGCTTTTTAAGGGGTCCCAAAGGGATAGACTGCATTGTGGGAGACCCTACTGGAGGTGATCCAGCTGGAGGCCTGGGAGGCTACATGAGACCCAAAAGGAGCACCAAAGGGGGGTGGAATTGCACCAAAGATATAGGGGATGGCCTGCTTGAAGGCCACTGTCTGTTGTTGGGTTGACAACAGCCCAGGGAACTTAGGGTAAATCAGGACCAACTGGGGAATCTGTTCTAAATCCAGGGACTTCTAAGGCAGTGTGATGTTTATCTTGTGGCTTCTCTTTTGAGCTACATTGGAGGGATGGCGTCACAGTTTGTGTTTTGATGATTTTGCTTGGACTTCATCATTGACATATCTGGGAACCTTCGGAGGGAAACAGGTAATTTGAAGGAAAAGTCTTGTGAATGGGACCAAGATCGGGACCACAGTTTGGAGTAAGTGCGACAGTAGCTTTGGCTTATTGGGTTCAGAGATGTTTGCCTCCCAATCCCAGAGCACGTTATGGTTCATAAGGGCACAGGTGTTGCATGACTTAAAGCTGTGACAAGGGCCCAGGCACCAAAGGCAAAACTCATGTGGGTCTGTGAATGACACATGTTTTCTGCAGTATTGGCATGGTTTGAAGCAGAGGAGACATTATTCCTTAGCAAAGGGTCTGCACATTTTAGAATTGTTGTTAGACCTGACAGCCGTAGGGTGGTCACCTCTAACTTTTTGCCTGCCTCCCTCCACTTTTTAGATACTGTTTTTGCTGGTTTTAAGACTCTGCACACTTTAGCACTGCTAACCAGTGCTAAAGTGCATATGTTCTCTCCCTTTAAACATGGTAACATTGGATCATACCCAACTGGAATATTTAATTTACTTAGAAGTCCCTAGTAAAGTGCACTATATGTGCCCAGGGACTATAGATTAAATGCTACTAGTGGGCTTGCAGCACTAATTGTGCCACCCACTTAAGTAGCCCCTTAACCTTGTCTCAGGCCTGCCATTGCAAGGCCTGTGTGTGCAGTTTCACTGCCAATTTGACTTGGCATTTAAAAGTACTTGCCAAGCCTAAAACTCCCCTTTTTCTACATATAAGACACCCCTAAGGTATGCCGTAGTTAACCCATAGCGCAGGGTGCTGTGTAGGCAAAAGGCAGGACATGTACCTAGGTAGTTTACATGTCCTGGTAGTGTAAAACTCCTAAATTCGTTTTTACACTGCTATGAGACCTGCTCCCTTCATTGGCTAACATTGGGGCTGCCCTCATACGTAGCTGCTGATCTGAAAGGAGTAGGAAGGTCATATTTAGTATGGCCAGAATGGCGACATTAAACCCGGCTGACTGGTGAAGTTGGATTTAATATCACTATTTTAGAAATGCCACTTTTAGAAAGTAAGCATTTCTCTGCACTTAAATCTCTCTGCCTTACAAGCCACGTCTGGCTGGGTTTAGTTGACAGATCCTTGTGCATTCACTCAGACACCCCCCAAACACAGGATACTCAGCCTCACTTCCATACATCTGCATTTTGAATGGGTCTTCCTGGGCTGGGAGGGTGGAGGGCCTGCTGTCACACAAAGGACTGCCACACCCCCTACTGGGACCCTGGCAGACAGGATTGAACTGAAAAGGGACCTGGTGCACTTCTACACCACTCTTTGAAGTCTCCCCCACTTCAAAGGCACATTTGGGTATATAAAACAGGGCCTCTGCCCCTTCCAACTCAGACACTTCCTAGAGAAGAAAACTTGTATCCAGAACCTGCATCCTGCCAAGAACTGCCTGGCTGCCCAAAGGACTCACCTAACTGATTTCTGTGAAGGACTGCTGCCTTCCTGTTGCCCTGCTGCCTTGCTGCTCTCTGGCTGAGGTGAAGTGCTCTCCAAGGGCTTGCCTCCTATTCCCTGAAGTCTCAGGAACAAAAAGATTTAATCTCTTCAAGAAGGACTCCTTGTGCGGCGAAATTTGATGCAAAGCCTGTCAGAAATGACACACAGCATGCATCACAGCGAAAATTTCACTGCACGCCGAACCGGAACGACGTAGCCGACTTTGCAACGAGAAGATCGACGCAGCGCCAGCGTAGCAACTGGTAATTCAACGGCCCACTGGATCAACGCATAGCTGAGCCGGAACAACGCAGCTCGACTTCCAGAGAGGAATCGATGCAGCGCCTGCAGTGCGGTAGAAAAGTCAACGCAATGCCCACTGGATCGACGCAGCTCCTGTGATTTCGTCCTGCCAGCGCAGGAAATCCACATACCGCCCCTGGGCATCTGAAAACCCCGCAACCTGAAGAGGATCCACGACCGAGGGCCGGAAATTGACGCACAGCCGTCCCTGCGTGGAAACTAAACGACGCATAGCCGTGTGCAGCCCGAGAAATCGAGGCACACCCCATTGTTTCCAGGCTTCTCCTCCTCTGCGGCCCTTTGTGGAGATTCTTCACGCGAACCAGGTACTTTGTGCTTGAAGGAGACTGTTTGCTTTTAAAATACTTAAGACACTTTATATCACTCTTCAGTGATATCTCTACCTTTACTTACTGCATTTTTTATTGTTTTGACCTGCATTCAACGAGATAAATATTATATATTTTTCTAAACACTGTGTGGTGTATTTTTGTAGTGCTGTATGGTGTTATTGTATGATTTACTGCACAGATACTTTACACATTGCCTTCTAAGTTAAGCCTGACTGCTCAGTGCCAAGCTACCAGATGGCGGGCACAGGATAATTTGGAACGTGTGTGACTTACACGGACTAGAGTGACGGACTTTGCTTGGACGGGGGTGTAACTTGACCGCCAACCAAAGACCCATTTTCTAACAGTTGTCTTAAGAAAAACAAAAGTTGGGAGCGGAGTTCTGGGTCAGAGTCGGAAAGTGTGCATAGAAAGGAAATGACCTTGGTACACAGTAGTAGCGCTTCTATGCAGCCCCACCCCATCACATGCAGGATAGTACAAAATCTGTCTGGAGTCACATATCGCCACCTGCCAGCACACAAGAGCACTGCTGCTGATATTCTCTGGATCCAGTCTGGCATCTGTGGATATTCTAAAGGTGGAGAATCACTAGTTAAAACTGTCCCTCACAAATACCCGTTTTCCAGAATCGTGCTAGTGCATATCAGGGAAAAGCATTCATGATAGTGGACCATGGCATCTCTAGTGTCTGTTAGACATTACAGCAGAAATTCTACAGGTCAAGTTAAGTTTACTAAGATTGAGACAAACAGCCTTATATGGAAAAAGACAATAAAATCAAACTTCTTTTTAAAAATCAACACAATAGAAGTGATAAAATATTAGCTCAATCAAATCTATTTAATTTTAAACTGTTACAAAATATTACTACCATAAGCATGTCCACTGCAGCACAGCAACACTACGCTCATACATCCTGTATTGCACTGTCAGCTCCTTGGCAATCAACATTGCTCCCAAAAACATTTTCTTTAGGCAAGATTATCTCATTTATTCTGGGTCTGCCTAACAGTTTATAAAGCTTCACCTGAAGATATCAAACACTTTTCTTTGGTTCTGTCCAGCACCAATATTCTCACTCCTTTCTCTTTGGCATCACATAATACAGTACCAGCTTAGCTGCTTTGTCTAGTTAATAGGCATTTATTTAAAGTGTTATTGCCATTAGTATAGTCTTGAAGCTTTGTATTGTTTCGGTACTTTCACATGGCGTTCTAAGGATTCCATCACAGAACAGAGTCTGTTTAAGTATGATCATAAGTAGTGTGGGTGGGATTAACATTCTGTGTATATGTTTGGTTGCAAGTGTGTTAGTGCTCTTCGGTGTGCACAGCTGGAGATCATCAACAACCTTTATTATGACTATGGTGTCTTGTTAACGGCGACAGTATCCTTTTGAACTTATTCAGCTGTATGGTGTTAAATAGATGTTGGTTTAATGCATTAATAGCTGAGCGTGGTCCTATATGGTGCTCTAAGCTGTTCATTGGTTTGTCCAAGTGTGTAGTTATGTGCTTTTGTGTAGTTGTTAATATCCAACAAGATGGAATATCTGAGCTGTGTTGGGTCGGTGTACAGAGTACCGTCTAATGTGATGTGTTGAGTGTTTTTTTTGTCGCTGCCTTGATGGGAGTGTTGTGATGAGCTTGATGATAAAGATGCACTTATGTGGATGCACAAACTACCTAATTTTAATGGAATGTGTATTCTTAGGCTATAACAACCCATAATTTCTGATTTAGGATTTAATCAGTAAATCGATGAACTTGCTCTACACCATTGGCTATGGAATACACAAGTATAACTTACTGCAAAAGGCAACAGAAAGCACAGTAGTACAAAACCCATACGGGTGGGACTGGCATGTTCAACTGAATTAAGTATATATATATATATATATATATATTTTCACACACACACACACACACACACACACACACACACACACACACTACTCGGAATAATGTATTCTTTATATTTCTAACAAGGTTGTCAAAGCCATTCAGTCTCCCCGGCAATACTCTGGCGCAAACCTACTGGTTTGCTGAAGTTTGTTTGCTTTGGCCTTGGCCATCATGAACCAGTAGCTTGATGGTCACTGAACCCGGGACCATCAGAGAGCAAAGGAACTAGCCAGCCTAAGGACAGAAAAAGGAGACCAGACTAACCGATAGCTTTTGATGTTCAGACTGTGAGGTTTTATCCAGAAGCTGCTGCTCCAACTCCCCACATCTCTTCTTGTACTGCAACACCTGTTAGAAAGGAGTGACAGGTCACAAAGTGGTCTGAAAAGGGGGTAAATTACAAGATAATTCCATTACTCCGATTCCAATATTCATTGTTCCATTTATTAATATGTGATGGTGAATCTGCCTTCACACATTGTTTGATCAACCCCTTTGCAAACACAAAACTAACGCCTGTATATACCAAACACCTGCCTCCAATACCTCCTGTATTGTACTCGAACCCTACCCTCTCTATTGGCAATAAATTATGACTAGAACAAGGATTATGGCACTCTGAGTAATGAAAATAGTGTAATTTAGTCATTCCCTCATCACCTATTCCTCGTCCCTGTCATTACAACATTATGAGGAAAATATCCAAGCAAAAACAATTTAGCAAAGATAAACCCCTATAAATAATAAAACACAACAGATTCCAGAGCAGAGAAACTTTCAGCAAACCAATATTTCATGCATTATTACTTCACAGCAGAAATGATCCTATAATGAAAGCCAGATTCCTCAAAGTTTTTCAACTGCACATGATAATGACGGAGGTGCCCCACTGGTTGCACAACATATCTCCATTAAAGATGCCTCTTGAGCTTCTACCCAGGAAGCAGACATCACACAAGTAGATCTTCCCTGTATACCCACGAGACAGTCCACGAAATACAAGATATTTTCTAGTGGCCAAGAGCAGGGGTAGAAGGATTACAACTTTCTTTGCAGGCCAAAATGCCACATTGTAAAAATGCATTCTATCCAAATAGGTCAACACTACTCTGACAGCTAAGGAATGCAGCTTCAGGACTACCACGATCCAGACAAAACTGAGATTAAATCACCTCTTGTTCAAAATGAAAAATTGAAACCAGCATGGTTACAAACAATGGTCCAAGCTGCAAAATCAACTTGTCAGGGAAACCCCTGTTGTAAGGAGATTTTCAGGAAAGATTTGAGCACCCCTAACCTTCTGGCTGTGGTAACAGCTACCACAGAAAAGCACCTTGAGAATCAAATACATAGGAAAGGCTAAATTGAGTGGCTCAAAAAAGTGACCTTGAAGTCTTCCAACACCAACAATAGATCCCAACTATGGAACTAAGCTTCTTTCTGAAATACTGACACAAAGAAAAACCTCTTCAAAAGACTGACAACAAAATTCTCACAATCATGCACACCACCCCATTGCTCCCTCAAAGCTCCAAGGAAGCACCATTGAATGCGAAGAGTGATAATTGAGAGCCCCAGATTAAATTCCTGTTGAAGATAAAATGAGATGGCCATGCTATCACCTAAATTATGGTAAATATCCGTAAGAGCAAAACATTTTGTAAAGAAAGCCCAATGCCTTGGTAGGAATTTAATGTAGATTGGCTTCTTCATATATGTATGGCAATAGTTAATTCTATAGACAAACTCCTTCTAAGTAAGGATTACGCTTCAGCCTCTACACGGATTACTGGAGGTGACTGACCTGCAGCATCCCACGAAAAGGGGAGGATATCTCAGAGGAGAAGGAACTATTGGGAACATCCGTTTGACAAAGGAAACGAAATAAAGAGGGGCCATGAAGGAAGAATCACTATCACCACAACTTTTTATTTCTCCTGAAGCCATAAAACATATTTGAGACAATGGGGGAATGAGGGAAAATCATACAGAAGGTATTTTAGCCAGATGCAATAAAGAACATCCACACCCCCAATCCTCAACGTTTGATACCTGAAACAATTGAGGAGTCAAAAGAGTCTCCTGATTCGCAAACATACCTATAACTGGAACCACACTCTCCCTAGTTCCTGTACAGAAGAGAGGAACAGGGGTGGATCGAGAGTAATCCTGAGAAAAGGATACACTTCTGCTTAATCTGTCTGCTTCCATTTTGTCATTTTCTTGAATATACATTGCATTCAGGAATATCAGGGGATCTTGCTACACATGGTAAGATGTTGTCTGCTATATCCCCAAGAGCTTGAGAATGTTTCTCCCCTTGCATGCTCATATAGCATGTTGCCATCAAACGGCCTGTCAGTAGGGAAAAAAACATAAGAATACCCCAAGATTAATAGCTTTCAGTTCCTTCCAATCTGAGGAGCATCTCTTCTCCTGGATTGTCCAATGTCCCAATAAATTGTTGTCCTGCAAATTTGTCCCCTGCTCCCAGACCACTGCCTTTTGCAGTAACTGTCACCTGGGTGACAGTAAAGAGGGATACTTCCCTTTTTAGGTGTTGATCCTTTGATTATTAAGGCAGCTCCATCTTGCACTCTTGTGACCAAAGAATTGTCCTATCAAAATCCGGACAACTTTGATTCCATTTCTTCAAGACAAATCTCATACCTTTTCCTAAAGGAAACCTAGATCATAGACTGTTGCTAGCAAATCTGTCATGACACCTAGAAATATAAACCAAATTCCTACAGTTGGATTGTCTTGCCGGAGTAAGTTCAATAGGTGTTGTAGGGAGCTGGGTTCTGGTTGCAGTACCCCCCATGTTTTGCCCGATTTTGTGATGCAGCTTTGACTGAAGTGCACTGAGTTCCTGCTAACCAGGTCCCCCAGAGCCAGTGTTCCTTTTCTAAAACAAGACACCTGGTCGCTTGATCCCTGAGTGACCTGACCCTTCGGCCCCCTCTAAGCCCCTAGTAAATGGTACCCCTGGTACCTAGTGCATGGGTACCTAAAAGTGCCCCTCGGACATGCAGCACAGCTTGTGCCACTCTGAAGGGCCCAGCACCAACCTTAAGCAAACTGCCATTGCAGGCTGCGTGACAAGGTGCTCCCAAAATTGAAAACACAACTGGACACACAGCCTGTGTAACATGTACCGTAACACTTCATGCAATATATGTAAGTCATCCCTCTAGCAGTAATTACAGCCCTCAGGCAGGGTGCATTATATTACATGTGAGGGCATATATGCATGCCTTTGTCTTACTATGTCTTTGTGGATTCCTAGGCATAGTAAGTGTACAGGGAAGCCATTTTAAATGCATGTGGTGGACACTGGTCACTGAGTTCCCCAGCTCCGTGATGGCTTCTATGATCCCGGGGATGTTTGGTATTGAACATCTCAGAATAATAAACCCTCACTGATCTGATTCCAGTGATGGATGTATTAAGACATGCACATGGGGCACCCTAGAGGTGCCCCCTGAAAACCTACCAGCTACTAGTGTGCTGACTGACTGGTCCTGACCAGCTCAGCCACCACAGACATGTTTCTGCCCCCCCTCACATAACCCCCCATCAAGTTGGGAGCCATCACTAACGAGAGGCTGAGACAAAGGCCTTTTCTGGGCAGAGGTGTGACCTCTTGTCCCAGGCAGTATGAACATTCCACAGTGGGTGAGTTTCAAAGGCCTTCCCACCTTTGTAATGCAACCCAGGTCTCTCCAGATGGAGATGACCAGCCACTCTGTCCTGACCCCACTTCTGGCTGCAGTACAGGTGGGAAAATTAGGTAAATTAGGAGGAGCGCCCACTTGATGCCAGTCCCACCCCTAAGGTAGACGAGTTGAAGTGGACACTACTTTTCAAATTCCTCCCTTTTGCTCAGAAGGAATTTGGTCACTAGGGTTAGGGTTATGCCCACTTCCCAACGTAAGTGGTCATAAGAAGGATGTAGTCACCCTCATGGCGGTCAGCTTATTCGCTACCGCTTGGCACTCCCTATAACACCCCTAAATTTAATATTTAGGTGGCACCACTGAACCCAGATTTCGCCAACCCAAGAGGACCCAGACAAAGAAGAGTTGCACCCGCAGAAGAGGAAAGAAGAAGTAGCTGAGCTGGACCCAGCCCCTCCAGCCTGCCTGCTGACCTTGAAGAATACTGCACCAAAAAAAGCCAACTCGTCCAGCCTTCAATAAAAACTCAATTTTCCCGAAAGGGCAGTGGACTTGTCCTGCAAGAAGAAAACTCCACAGAAAAGACTCTGCAGGTGCTGGACCCCGGAAACCGACACCAGACGAGACCACTGCACCCAATGCCCTCAACCCAAGGTGAAGCCAAGGGACCGCATCAATGCGGGTCTCCAGCTGCCCAGAGGGAGTCCAGTGTGGGCTCACCCATCTTGGACTCCCCTGAGACACCTGCAGCCTCTGCACACAGGCCTTCCCTCTCCCACAGGTTTGTGGAGAAAGAAAATTTGACAGCTACAGCAACCATTGCACCCTGGACCCCTGACCCCCAGTTGAGGTGGGTCATTGGTGCCAACTACATCCCCTAGCTCGAGTCCACCCTGGGTCCACCCCTGCCAGACTCCCCCATGATGCCTGCAACCTCAACATACAGGATCTCCTTACCGCAAGTGCTCCCAGACCTGAAAATCCAATGCCTAAGGGCACCTCCGCATCAGTCACCCCTGGGCACAGGAGAAGATGACCAAAGGTGTACCTACGTCCCGAAGCACCCCAAATCTACTCCCTACCTGCTTGTTGTCCCTGACTGTCTTCCTAGCCAGAGCCTGCAGCCTACGTTCACAAGGACCAAGTTCCTGTAGGAAACCGCTGGGCACCCGACGGCTTACTGCACATCTGCACCCAGCCACCCCAGTGCTGCCCGGTGTGAACTGCTGGTGTGATTCTGATCAGTGCCCAGTACTTCTCTTAACTCCTTGAGATTGGTTTTGTAAGTCATTGTTAACCCTGTGTTTGCTGAACATTGTTTTCCTATGGAGAAAAAACATTGCAAGAACTGTGAAAACTGCACGGTCTATTTTTTAAACTGCAAAGTATTTATGCTTAAAAGTCTACTTCCCTGATTACGAAGGTATTGGGTTTGAAACATATATAAAAAGAATTGCTATTTTTCTAAATTGGTCTCAGACTTATTATTTGAGTGTGTGTGTGTGTCATTTATTGCCCCTGTAAGTACAACAAATGCTTAGCTCTACCCTCTGGTAAGCTTAACTGCTCTCCCTCACTACCACAAAATAGAGCACTAGTCTTATCTACTTTTGCCTTTGCAATACCAATGGGGATCTACTGGACTCTCTGCATAGAGTACTTCATTTTAGTGCACTAAATAGAGGGGCAGCTTCCTACAGATGTTCTGATATTCTGCAATCCCCAGTCTGAGAGAACTAGATCCAATGCATTTCAGATCCTAAATTGGAAACAACTGTTATTTCTGCTACCGTTCAAGGAAGTCAGGATTCACAAAATACTAAGATGACTTTCTTCACATTTGCCATTTTATGTTCTGTTGACCCTGCGTGAATCATCCATTTGACAAAATATTGTTGTACGAGGATGCATATTTCATGTAAGTGCCCTAATACTGGTGCTGACACCTTTGTGAACATGTTTGGTGCCGTTTTGACACCTAATAACAGGACACAAAGTTAGAGATGTTGATTGTCCCTGGCAGATCTTAAGTACTTTCAAGGCCTATAACATTTTGAAACGAAGATGTGTTCTGCAAATCTAGATTTATCTGTTACACTCACTCTTCTGGCTGTGTTAAATGAATTATTATTTGAAGACAACACAACTTGAAATGTGTCATTGTTACTATTTGCAGACATCTTCTCACTTGCGCAACAAGAAACAGAATTGAATACATCACTCTTACTTGGTCTTTCTTGGGAACTGAAATTACCCCTTTTTTCTGCAGCAATGAAGAAATACCGCCTCAACACATGAGCTTGGGTATTCATTCTGGGTATGGGCAGATGAATGCCCCCAGAACCTGGAGGTATGGAGATACAGTCTAAATAAAATGAAATGTTGGACTGGTGCTGCAACAAAACCTGTAGCTTTCACTGCTCCCCTGTAGTTTGGAATGCTGCTGCTTATTCTAAGTAATGGGAAGCTGTAAAATGTTTGACCATTTTCTCTGTCTTGTTTGCAAACATTTTCGACTAGAAGACCTATGTAAGTATAAAGAGTTTTTGTCCAAATCCAAGCTTCCATAACAGGGGGATGAAGATTCCTCATTGTAGAGTAAACCTATTTCCCCATCTTTAAAGGCTTTAGAGACCATATGTTCCAAAAGCTCCACTAAAAGCTTGTAACCAGCAAAATGTTCTTCACCAATGTTGCCTTTGCTGTACGTTGGTTGATTCCAGTAAGCTGGACCTATCAAGCCCAAAGGTATGTGTCAGTAAGGCCTTCCCATCCTCAGCCAGAAGAAAGGCTCTGCTGGAAAGGCTTTCACCAGTGAAAGAAGCCAGCGTCTTGTGCCTGATGAGGACAAAAAAAATACCGTCTTCTCTGCTGCATCAACTTTCAAATCATTTTCCAATTACTAATCCACATGTGCCTTCTTGACAGTAGTGATACTTCCATTGCACCTGCAGACCACCACAAGCAATGCTGGAGCAAAAGCATTCCATTTGTTCAAAATATCCATGGAATGTTCTTCCTCCTGCATTACTCCTGCCAGGAATTAAAATCTATGATGAAAGATTTTGCAGTATATACTGCAAAAGTAAGGCTAAATGGTTTCCGAAGCATACTTTACTTAATGCACTTGATTAAATGGTGCACACTGTTCTGAGTTGACTGAAGAGGGACCAGTCTACATGACTAGTATGGAGTCTATTAAAACAGTGTAAAGCAGAACCATGTCATTTTCTTCCAAAGAGTACATCTTTTGAATTAATTGAGTGATTGTAAGATGATACAATTCAGCCACTCGTACAGAACAAGAGATTTCAACTGGTCATGCAGAGGAAGAGATTGACCTGAGGGACTATTACATTGTGGGATCATCAAATTAGGCTGATCTCTGAAGCTGGCAATTGGGGCAGAATGGATTTTAACTCTTGTTGGTGAACACACTTTCCATGGCTAGAAGAGCCAACTTCTTGATCAGCAGAAATAGAATCTGTAGCAGCAGTTTGATCTTTGCTGTTTGGTATTTAGACCTTTATACTACTAATGCCTTTGTCACTGCTTGCTCTATGAATAGTTTAACATGAGAAGATAATAACGATTTCTTCTGCAGGAGATGTAGAATGCCCTCACTGACTTCTTCTCTCATGACTTCCCTCTTTATCGGAGGTATCAACAAGAGAAAGAAAGATGTCTCCTTTTCTCAGCTCGTTTACTCTCCATATCGCCTCATCAAATAAGCAGCAAGACGCAATGTGATGAACTATCTATATATACACTTATGACCAGCGAATAAAGAGCTCGAGTAATAACGAATCACAAAGCCAAGACTGCTGCACTCTCTAATCAATCCAGTACCAGCATTTAAATCCCTCTTTTTAACAGGCATCAAACCTGGGTCATGCGCTCTGCCCGACTTCCACCGAAGCACTGACCTGAAAGGTAAGCAAATTATACTTTATACAAATTCCCATCTTACTTTAAAAAAAATTAATTGTATTTATGTAGTGTTTACTACACCGGATGAGGCATCAAAGTGCTTTTCGGCAAGTTGTACACTATTCTAACGCAAATGGATCAGTATAGGGGAAAATGAGTACAGTATGACTATAGGGAGGTATGAGTTAATTTGAACTGAGGACATATAGGCCTGTTAGTTGGATTGAATAGAATAATGGAGGTATAGAGGAGGGAAGAATCCAGAAGTGGTAATTGGGAAATCATAGTAGCAAGAGGAGGTTTGGGATGAGTTGAGATGGAGGAGGGAAGAGCCTGTAGAAAGGGATTGGGTAGATCATAGTAGTAATCTGGGGTTTGTGATAACTTTAATGGAGAGATAAGTAAGGGAGAATTTAGTGGAGTTGTTTGGGCGATCATGTTAGTAAACTAAGGTTTGGAGTGAGCCAAGAGAGGTAGAGAGGGAAGACTCTAGGAAGGGTTATTTTGGAGATCATAGTATTAGAATGGGTTTGGGATGAGTCAGAGATGAGAGAAAGGATAGATTGATAGAGGTATAGGCTGATGGTGAGATACAGTAAAGCTTTCAAGAAAGTAATTTTTTGTACTCTTGTACAGTAGAACTAAAGTAATAAATATATAGATACAGGATTATATAGTAAAGGGAATAGATCTGTAAGGAATATAATATATCGAGATTTAGTTCGTATTGTATAAACAGATTTTTAAGAGTTGCAGTATTTGAAGGTAATTTATTTGTGAACTTTTATAACATTTTATCTTTCCTCAATATTTCAATAGTAAATCCTTGTAGATAAATAGTTAAGATAATATTTACCAATTGTGATAGGTAAAATAAAAACAGAAATTATGCAATGACCTATGGACCTTTTAAGAGTAGAATAATATAAACACATAAATACATATCTACATAAAATATTATATATATATATATATACACACACACATACATACATTTAACCACAAGGAAAATACACATTTGTTAAAACAGACATAAAGAGTATGAATATATTTTAAGATAACAGTTATTACACCTATTTGTACAAAGAAATACACTTATCTAGATATTTAATATAATGAAATAATAAATGTTTATAGGGGGATATGCAGTCCATTGCTGATTGAGTATGGTAGTTTTGGAGGAAAGAGACAACTTTTGAGTAGTCTTCTGAAGACAAGATAGTTATCTATGCATCTCATATAATTGGAGGTAATGAATTCCATAGTTTGGCTGCTTGAGCAAAGAAAGATGTACCATCTACTGTCTTTTTCTTGTATGGTGGTGTTTAGGTGAGGTGCCAATCTTGAGCGGAGTTTTCTGTTTTCTTTTAATGTAGTTTGTGATTTTATTCCTGATAAAGAGGTCCTGTTTCAAGTTTTGCTTTGCGGGTGATACAAAGCAGCTTGAAGGCGGATCTTCGGGCAACAAGTAACCAATGTAGGGCACTCAAGGCAGGGGAGATGTGGGCTTGCGGCTTTACATGTAGGAGTAGTCTGGCAGCAAAGTTCTGAATGCATTGTAGCTTTTTCATAGCAGATAGAGATGATCCATGGTAGAGGCCATTGGTGTAATCCAGTTTAGATAGTACAAGAAAGATATTAGCCTGCACCTTGTGTTGGAATCTGAGGTGGGGAAAATATGCTTGCAGAGTTTATGGTGATGAAGCTTAATCTTCCTAATTTGTCCACTTGAACATTCATTGTTAACTTGGAGTCCATGGTAATTCCCAGGTTTATTACTTCCTTAGATACTTTAGGAGGTGGTCTCAGATCGTTAGGCCAGGGGCAGAGTGGGTCATAATTTTCCATTCGCCACATGAGTATTTCTGTTTCAGAAGTATTCAGTTTGAGATAGCTCCATGTCATCCACTGATCAATGGTTAAGAGGCAATTGAAGATTTGTGAGTTTCCAATATCTTTGGGGTATTCCAGTTTAAGGAATATTTGTGAGTCATCTCCATAGTTGTAGCATTTGAGTTGAAATTCATTGAGCATTACCGGTAATGACATCATGTAGATATTGAAAGGCATGGGTGAGATGATTGAGCCTTGAGGGACCCCTGCTTTTGTGAAGTAGGGTATGGACGAGAAAGGGGGAGTATGGTTGACATTTGTTCTGTTTTGAAGGTAGAATGTGATCCATGAAGAGCAGTCACCTTTGTGACGCCTTCGTAGAGTTTGTATTAGGGTGTCATGGTCAACTGTGACAAAGGCAGCTAAGCAGTCCAGGAGAAGCAGTATGGCAACTCCATTGCAGTCTATTGTGTTTTTAAGATCATCCCAAATGGCGAAGAGGAGAGATTCAGTGCATCTTCCTGGGTGGAAATCAGTTTGATAGTCTGAAATTATGGAGTTATCTTCAATGAATTGTGACATCTGGGCGAAAGCTGGGTTTTTTTCAGTTTACCAAGGAAAGATACATCTAAAATTGGTCTGTAGTTGTTCAGGTCATGAGGGTCCAGGTTTGTTTTGTTTAATAGGTGCATGCATGCCTTTTTAAGGTCTTCAGGAAATATTCCTGTACTTAAAGAGTTATTAATGATTCTTCTTACTGGTGTGGCAGCAGAGGTAGATAAAATAATGTTTTTGAAGATGTGTGGTGGACAAGGGTCAAAAGGGCAGCCATGAGGCCTGCTGGCTTTGACCAGATCCATAAATTCACTTTGTGATATTTGTTTGAAGAAGACCTGAGACTGGGTTGGCTTAATCTAGGAGAGGATTTTTGGAAACAGGTTGGTGCTGGTGGGTTTCCTTTGTTTTAAATAGAAATCCAATGTGTCTGCCTTGATCGTGTAATGATTTGCCAGTTTGTCTGTAAATTCTTGAGTAATGGATCAAGTTCCTTCCATGCATTTAGGTTTTTGAAATGCATTGAGAATTTAATAAAATTCATTATTTGCAGATGTAGCATTTTTAATTCTGCCCAAGTAGTACCTTTCTTATTTTTGTGATTGATGATTTTTACCTGTATGTCAGTATGTTTTTGCTCTGTCTCACTGGGATCCTGCTGGTCAGCACCACAGTGCTCATAGTTTATGGCCTAATGTGTGTGTCTGTATAGTGCTCGACTGGGTCACTGAAGCTCTGCTAATCAGAACCTCAGTGCTTATGCTCTCTCGGCTTTTAAATGTCACTATAGGCTAGTGACATCACTTACCAATTTCAACTGGCACACTAGACCCCCCCTTATAAGTCCCTAGTATATGGTACCTAGGTACCCAGGGAATTGGGGTTCCAGGAGATTGTTATGGGCTGCAACATTTCTTTTGACACCCATAAGGAGCTCAGACAAACCCTTCCACAGGCCTGCCATTGCAGCCTGCGTGAAATAGCGCACACTCTATTTCATAGCCATTTTCACTGCACTATATGTAGCTTCACAATGGTAACTCCGAATATGGCCATGTAACATGTCTAAGGTCATGGAATTTGTTACCCCCATTCCAAATCTGGTATTGGGGAGCCAATTCCATGCATCCTGGGGGCTCCACTATGGACCCCCAGTACTGCCAAACCAGCTCTGAGGCTTGCACTGCAGCTTCAGCTGCTGCCACCTCAGACAGGGTTCTGCCCTCCTGGAGTCTGAGCAGCTCAGTCCTAGGAAGGCAGAACTAAGCATTTCCTCTCAGAGCAGGGTGTTACACCCTCTCCCTTTGGAAATAGGTGTTACGGGCTGGGGAGGGGTAGTCTCCCCCAGCCTCTGGAAATGCTTTGAAGGGCACAGATGGTGCCCTCCTTGCATAAGCCAGTCTACACTGGTTCAGGGACCCCTTGTCCCCTGCTCTGGCAGGAAACTGGACAAAGGAAAGGGGAGTGACAACGCCCCTGTCCATCACCACCCTAGGGGTGGTGCCCAGAACTCCTCCAGTGTGTCCCAGACTTCAGCCATCTTGCTTTGCAAGGTGTGGGGGCATTCTGAAGGGCTCTGAGTGGCCAGTGCCAGCAGGTAACGTCAGAGATCCCTCCTGATAGGTCCTTACCTGATAAGGTAGCTAATCCCTCTCTCAGGGCTTTTTAGGGTCTCTCTTGTGGGTTCTCTTCAGATTCTACTTGCAAGTTTCCAGCAGAATTCCTCTGCAACTACTACTTCATCCCCTGACCTCGGATCAACCGCAGCCTGCTCCTGGAACCGCTGTAAAAACAACAAAGTATCCACAAGGGATACTTTTCTTTTGCAACTTCAGCCCTAGCCAGCAACTGCAACACTTTCCAAGGGGTGCAAGCTCGGAGGACTCCCTGTCTTTATCCTGCACCAGAAGGACCGAAGAAATCTCCCGTGGGGTGACGGAGTCACTCCCCTGCTCATGCAGGCACCTTCTAAGTCGACAACCCATACTCTTGGACTCCTCTCACAGAGACGAGCGTGCTCCTTGGAACACAGAGGGTGGACCCCATCGACACAGACTGTCCTGCTCACGCAATTTGGAGGAAGTAAGACCTTGCCTTCCCTGAGAGTGACAGTACCCCTGTGCACCGCGTCTTCTTCACCTCCTGAGGCCTCTGCGCACTATTTGCAAAATTCCTTCGTACACAGCCTGTCCCAGGTCCCCAGCACTCTATCCTGGGATGCTCAACTCTGAATAGACCTCCAGCGGCGTGGGACCCTTCTTTGCAGTGCTGCACCAACCACGTTTTGCACCTCCTTTGTCCCCGTGTCCTGGGACTCCCGTGGGTGCTGGCTGGCATCCTGAGGGCTCTCTAAAGTGCTGAGAGACCCCTCTTCCTCCTCACAGAGTTGAGGCCCCCAGGTCCCTCCTGGGTCAAGCCAGCGCCATTTTGACGCAAAACACAACTTTGTTGTAACCAAGGCTTGTTGGCGACTTCCAACACAAAATCATGTCTGCATCCATCTTCACATCGTGGGACATCCTTTGCATCACGCAGGAACCCGCTGGCATCTCCATAGGGTGCATTCCTGCAGGCTTCGTCCAACCAGGGACTCTTCTTTTACACCCTCTTCTGGGTTGGCAGGGGCTTCTGTCATCCCTGAACTTTTTTCGACTTCTGGACTTGGTCCCCTTCTTTTGCAGGTCTTCAGGTACAGCAATCCAGCAGTTGTTGTTTGCAGACTTGATTGGTTACTGCAATAATTCATAGCACGAGGTGTAGTGTGTCCTAAGGATACTTCCAGTACTTTACTCCTGCTTTTCTGGGCTCTGGGGTGGGGTATTTTACTTAGCTTTACTGTATTATTACAGTCCCAGCGATTCTACACACACTACACTTATCTAGGGGGAAATTCGAGATTCACATTCCACTTTTTTAGTATATGGTTTGTGTTGTCCCTAGACCAATTTTCTCCCATTGCATTCTATAGCATTTCCTATTGTTTGCACTATCCTATGTCTAATTACTTACCTTATGTTGGTGTCTAGTGTATATATTGTGTATATTACTTACCTCCAGAAGGAGTATTGCCTCTAAGATATTGTTGGTACTGTGTCACCCAAATAAACTACCTTTATTTTTGGTATCACTGAGTATTGTCTTTACTTGTGTAGAAGTACTGTGGAACTATAAGTGGTATTGCATGAGCTTTGCATGTCTCATAGTTCAGCCTAAGCTGCTCTGCTATAGCTACCTCTACCAGCCTAAACTGCTAGAACACTACTACATTTCACTGATAAGGGATAACTGGACCTGGTATAAGGTGTAAGTACCCAAGGTACCCACTACAAACCAGGCCAGCCTCCTACACCCTCAAACGCCCATCCAGCTCTGGATATGCAACCACCAGTATGCGGGCCATCAGGGGGGTCAGGGTTCGATGGGCACCCCTTCTTCGTTGGGAGGCCATCCCCAGCTGGTCCTCCGCCGTCTTCCGTGCCCAGCGTCTCAGATCCTCCCACCATTTCAGACAGTGTGTGCTCCGCCTGCCGTAGACCCCCAGAGTCCGCACGCCCTTGGCATTGGCACACCATATACCCTTCTTTTGATGGGCGCTAACCTGCAGAGAAAATACACACCGGGAAAGGTATTACTCAGACCATCCTGCCTGTTACACTCATGGCCAACCATAGCCCTTCCCATCCCCTTTCGCACAGACATGGCCCAGCATACATGCTGCATGCTGCCCAGGGTCCATCCACCAACCCCCCCCCACACACAAGGCCTTCACACACAGCACTCCATGCATTCATGCCCCATGCATCGTGCTCACAGTGTACTCACCTGTTGGTCTGGAGGCCCATACAGCAGTCCATACTGGGGTAGGACCCCATCCACTAGTCTCTTTAACTCCGCCGAGGTGAAGGCATGGGCCCTTTCCCCAGTCACACGGGCCATGGTAGGTTCCAGACACAGGTCACAGCAGCACATGCAGTGTGGGTCCTCTCCTGTTGAAGGTCAGGTAGCAAGTGAGTGAACAGACAGAAAATGGCAATGACGTGCGCGACGGTGCATACAGTCACCGACGGCGTACATCACCATTGGGCACAATGTTACCCAATGAGGTGTTGCACAGCAGATCCCGACCGCCTCCTGCAACGGCGCACGTCAGTGGAATTACCTCAATTCCACCTGTCCCTTCATACAGGACAGATGGACATCATTTCAGGGGTTGGGGACAGTGCATGGAACATAACTGCGTCACAGATCACAATTGTACATAGAGGACATATGCCACTAATACATTTAAAATTCACATCATGCATTACCCCAACCTATCACGGCTACTGACCCCTGTGAGGAATCCCAGGACAAGGGCTGAGAAACGTTACAATGCGGCACATGGGTCAACAAGAAGGATCACTGAACATACATTTGGCCTCCTGAAGGCCAGCTTTCGGTGCCTCCATCTGACAGGTGGACCCTGTGCTACTCACCCAAGAAGGTCTGCCAGAAAATCGTGGCATGCTGCATGTTGCATAACCTTGCCTTGAGACGCCATGTGGCTTTTCTGCAGCAGGAGGAGGAGGCTGGCAGCAGTGGACCCTGTGGACAGTGAAGATGAGGAGGCAAAGGATGGGGATGACGACAACAGATCTGCAGTGATTAGAAAATACTTCCAATGACACACAGGTAAGACAGTGTTACTTCACATTTCATTGTCAGTTTTTTGTTTCACATTGTCACTGACAGGCTGTGATTTCCCACTTCTATGGCCACTCACTGTATCCTTTGGCAACTCTTTTTGCAGATGTTGGTACCCCACTATCACTCCTGGTGTTGTCACTGCAGCCAACTACAGGTATTTCCTATGTTAAAATTACTGTACAGTTGATTTGCAATGTTTAAACCCTGTTAAGTGAATACATACTTCAATCATGTGACATACTCCATACTTGTATTTTTTAAAGTGTGTTTATTGCAGTGCTATGAAGAAAAGGGAGAAGTGCAATAGGCTGGGGTATTGATGGAGGAAAGTCCAGGGTATAGTTCCAGTCTATTTATAGCACAGGTGTATTGTCCAAGGGGGGGATAGGAAGGGGAGCAACGGCAGTTCGAGGTGGACAGGGTGACATAGTGGGACACACGGGTGACAATAAGTAGAGTCTCATTTCCTGGCGGGGTTTTGGCAATAGTCTCTGGTTTCTGCCTGGATCGCAGGGAAGGTTTGCGGGGTGGTTCACCTTCTGCAGGGGGAGGGGTGCTGGTGGCTTGTTGATCCTGTGGAGGGGCCTCCTGGCCACTGGCGGCAGCAGAGGTGGAGGGCTGTTCAGTAGTCCGGCTAGTGGCAGGGACCCGCTGTTGTTACATTGCCTCCCTCATAATCTTCGCCATGTCTGCCAGCACCCCTGCAATGGAGATCAGGGTGGTGTTAATGGCTTGCAAATCCTCCCTGGTCCCCTGGTACTGTCCCTCCTGCAGCCGCCTGTTCTCCTGCGCATTGTCCAGGATCTGGCCCTGCGTATCCTGGGAATGTTGGTATGCTCCCAGGATCGCAGTGAGTGCCTCCTGGACAGTCGGTTCCCTGGGCCTGTCCTCCCACTGGTGCACAGCAGTCCTCCCAGCTTCCCTGTTGCCCTGTGCCTCTGTCCCCTGAACCGTGTGCCCACCGCCACTGACCCCAGGTCCCTGATTGTCTTGGGTTTGTGGTGTATCCTGGGGTCCCTGTAGTGGTGGCCACACTGCTGATTGACGTGTCCTGGGGGCAGAGGTATGGGCACGCTGGTGGGTGCTGTGGTGGTGTTTCCTGAGGGGGAGGCTCTGTGGTGGTGTGTGACTGTGGCTGGGTAACTGACTGTCCAGAGGTCCCTGATGGGCCAGGTTGGACATCCAGATCCAGGCGAGCAGAGTCACTGTCATCACTGTGGGCCTCTTCTGTGGGGGGACTGGATGTTACTGGCACCTCTTCTCCAGTGACATTGGCTGGGATACCTGTGGGGATGTAAATGCAGAGTTATCGTTTCTGTGTGTGACATGTTGTGCATGGGTGGGTTGCCCTCTATGGTTGTTTTTGCCCTGGCAGCTTTCACTTGTTTGACTTAGTATATGGTGGGCTAGCTGATTCTCTCTAGTGTGCATGCTTTAGTGACAGGTGTCCATGCAGGGCTGTGAGTGGTGTTCATGCATTGGTGGTGCATGCAGGGCTTGGCATTGGGATGAGAGAGATGTGATGGTGTAGTGTGTGGGAGGTGGTGGAGTGATGGGAGTGAGGGTGAGGGTATATGATGGCATGCAAGGTAGGGGAGTGATAGTAGTATAGAGTTGACTTAGAAGAGTCCAGTCCTCCTGCTAGTGGGGGGAGGAGGTGGGGGTCCACTGCCAGTCCTCTGTACAGCAAGTTTGTGTCCTGCTGCAATGGAACGTTCCTTTCCTCGTAGGTCGTTCCACCTCTTCCTGATGTTGTCCCTTGTTCTTGGGTACTGTCCCACGGCTTTGACCCTGTCCACGATGCTCCGCCATAGCTTCATCTTCCTAGCAATGGACATTTGCTGCACCTGTGCTCCAAATATCTGTGGTTCTACCCGGATGATTTTCTCCACCATGACCCTTAGCTCCTCCTCTGAGAATCTGGGGTGTTGTTGTGGTGCCATGGGTGTTGTGCGAGTATTGTGGGTGAGGGTGTTTAGAGTGATGTGTTGGGGTGTGTGATGTATAGGTGATGGTGGTGTGTGAGTCTAGTCTTGTCTGTAGTCTTGATGTCAGGCTGTTGGCAATGGTTTGTATTCGTAAAGGGTTGTGGGTAATGTGGGTGTGTGTTTTATAGTGGTGTTGGTGTGGTGCGTGTATGGGTGTCAGGTGTGTGTTGTTTGAATTGTCCAATGTGGTGTTTTATTTGAGTGTGTGTACTTTGAGCACAGCAGTATGTACCGGCAATGGTTTACCTCCGTTGAATGTCCGCCGTGGTGATTTGTGGGTCATAGTGTGGTGGGCGTAGTTCTGTTGACATACCGGTGTGGGTTTTGATACCGCCAGTTTATCCCTGACCTTTGGTGTGGCGGACTTGTGTCTGTGGCTGAATAGTGACGGACTTGAGGGGGGGGGGGGAGGGTGTGTGTGTGTGTTACCGCCAATGTCATAATGAGGGCCTAAGTCAGGTTGTGTGTCAGTGAGTAGGTCATTGATGTGGTGCTTGTTTTTAGAGAGATCGAGCCTTCATGAGTAAGCATTTTATAGACTATGGGGGTCATTCCGACCCTGGCGGTCCCCGGGGTTGGAGGGTGCACTGCCAACAGGCTGGCGGTGCATCAAGGGCAATTCTGACCGCGGCGGTAAAGCTGCGGTCAGAAAAGGGAAACCGGCGGTTTCCCGCCGGTTTTCCCCTGCCCCTGTGAATCCTCCATGGCGGCGCTGCAAGCAGCGCCGCCATGGGGATTCCGACCCCCTTCCCGCCAGCCTGGTTCTGGCGGTTTTCACCGCCAGAACCAGGCTGGCGGGAACAGGCGTCGTGGGGCCCATGGGGGCCCCTGCAGTGCCCATGCCAATGGCATGGGCACTGCAGGGGCCCCCTAAAAGGCCCCACATTGATTTTCAGTGTCTGCCTAGCAGACACTGAAAATCGCGACGGGTGCAACTGCACCCGTCGCACACCAGCAACTCCGCCGGCTCCATTCGGAGCCGGCTTTCTCGTTGCTGGTGCTTTCCCGCTGGGCGGGCGGCCTTTTGGCGGTCGCCCGCCAGCCCAGCGGGAAAGTCAGAATTACCGCGGCGGTCATTTGACCGCGGTGCGGTATTCTGGCGGGGGAACTTTGGCGGGCGGCATCCGCCGCCCGCCGAAGTTAGAATGACCCCTATGTTTTGGTGGTGGTTTAATTTTGTTTTGTAGAAGATTGATCAGTATATTTTGAACTTGTAGCAGGTGTGTCATTAGTGCTGATAATAACTGTATGAGGGTCAGAATATTGTTTTTTTATATTGCGTTCCTCATCCATCAGAGTTAGAAGGCATTTTGTTGGGTCTGTGTGTCAGTGGTGGAGATGCTGGTTGTGAGTGACAAGATGAGTTGTGTTCTTTTTGTAGAGTAGCCTTGTTGAGTAATAGACAAGGGGATGCGAAGTTGTGAAGAGTGGAATGCAGTTTATTTTGTTTGTATCTGTTAAGGTTGGAAGAGGTATAGGTTAGGGGTTAGGTGATGGAGCATGCGGTTCATATTCTAAGGCTCTAAACTGAGCAATGAATCAGAGGCGGGTGGATGAATGCTGCTGTGTTAGGGTGTCTGTGGTGGATATGGGTGAAGATTGAAAATTTAGGAGTGAAGTTGGTTCAGGATTTGTATTATTTGTTTAGTCATAAGTGGGGCTGGGTGTGACGGGAAGTATTATGAAGGTGTGTGTTGTTTTGATGGGCTTGTGTGTTTGTTTTGTTTTTGTGGAGTAGTGAGAAGAGATATTGATGAAGTGGTTTTCTGTGAAGGATTTCTATGTGAGATACTGCTGGTGAGTGGTATTTGAATAGTACAGGGGATGGTGGTGTGTTCTGGGGAAGAGTGTATGTGGTGTAGAAGAGGGGATGGATGACAGTTATGAGTGTTTTGTTAGATTTGATCACTGGAAGAGATGTGTGGGGGAGCAGAGTACAAGGACTGTATGGTTGTGTTAATGCTGGCTACCTTTCCTCCAGTCCTAAGGTCGCCCGGGCTTTAGAATGCTTCGCATGACACAGTAAGCAGCCCCTGTGCCTGGCTGGACCCAATCATACATTGTCACTGGGAACCCACCACAGCTACTTAAACTTGACATGCCGCCTCTGCAGTGCATTATTGACATATCTGTTAAACTTGATCTCAGCTGCACTAATATTTAAAAAAAAAAAAAAAAAAATCCAAGCTACTCTTAACAAATTTGGCCCGAACATATTGCAGATTAAAGGAAAAACATAAAACATGTTGTGATCGATCGTGACCACAGGGTAAGGATCGCCTGCCTGACAAAACGGATAAACAGGAAGCCTCTGGGCAGGTGATCTGGATATACTTACCTCGGAGGAGCTAGTTTTTTTTTTTTATAAGGATGGGAATTGGTCAAAGGACTGCCTGTCGGTGAAGGCAAATTCACACTCACATCATAATGACTGAAATGAAGAACTGGACAATGAGGTAATCGAAATCATGTGGTTAGCAGCAGTGCTTTAAATGGCCAAGTACGGTCTAGTACTAAGCATCGACATTTTAAAGGGCGAGTTCTTAGCACCGCTGTTATACATTTATTAGAAGAATACAGGCACTTCTCAGGAGCAGACAGGCACTCTAAATAGTGAGTACCTGCACTTCTATATTTCCATTTAAGGGACTGGTTAGGGGATGAAGGAAGATGAAATAAAACACGTGAAAGCAGTAATAAAAACTTAAGATGTGGAAGGGCATGAAACCTCGGATGAGATTAGGATGAAGAATGGAGACTTGATAGCTAAATGACAAACAAATTAAAACAAAAAAGTAAATATAAATTGAAAAGAGGAAAGAGTAATACAAAGGGACAAATTGGAAATTCGAGTGCTCAAAGATGGGGTGGAGTGGAAAAGGAATATATTAGTGTGGCAGATATATTTCATAACACGCTATGTAGGTTAATGACAAAATGTACAAAATCCAGCGCTGCACAAAGTTGCAAATTCTGTGTCAATAGAGTCTCAAATTGCAATATACAAAAATGGCACTGCAATTCACAAATAACTTTGTGAACTGCAGTGTTGGCAAGGGACGTCCTTCGAGCTGTAAAGTAAAGGTGGCTGCAGATGGCCCCTTATTCCATGCAACCTGCAGGCAAATTCGTCAATCCTTTGTTACAGCTTCTGTAGTCAGAAAGCACGGATTGGTTACTACCTGCAGAGATCTGTTGGTAACCATTTCCCAGGTGCAGATGACTCTATGTGAACGACCTTGGGTAGCACTGTGTGGAGCAGGGCACAGTTCTGTTGACCACTGCCTGCTCCCCAATGCCCATTTCCCAAGGTACCGTTTATTTTGGCATTGAAGTCCCTGTGTATTTAAATGGCAGGAGCTGTAATATGCCACCAGATGCGGAGTGAGACATCTACTACTTCTAACATGCATCGGCATCAGTTCACAATGAGGTACATAACGTAATCACAAGTCAAATATTCATGAGGCTGGATTTCTGCATCTTATTATAAACAGCCCACATGCGCTGCACTAGCTGTGTGGTGCAGCAAAGTTATTGGCCCGGTCCTAGCACAGCAAAAATGTGACGAGCTATAAACGGACCAGATGTAATATCTGGGCCCAAGTATTGTAATCCAGCATTGTTGTTCTTAAAAACTACAGCTACTTTAAATGGCCAAAGTAACTGATAAACAAAGTGTAGAATTTAACTGACAGACATGTCTACCTTGTTAATCAATTCACACTTATGCAAACTGTCCCTTCCTCCGGCATATGAGGTCAAAACAGGGCAGACGCAGCTAAAAAGAATTCACAAGTTTCAAGGTATTTGTTTTCTGTCCGTGATTAGGCCTTTTGTGCTTTATGTTCGCTTCATGCAAATTTAATATGTGTAGTATATGGAAAGGTATAGTAATCGGTTGGCATGCAGCAGAGTGAGGAAGTCTAGTGACAAAGAAACTTGGCATCCAGGTTTGTGTGTGCAATAAATCTCATAACGAAAAGCTAAATATTTACTTGTACATTTCTGTTGGTTTTTTTAAGGGTAGGGCAAAACCAATATTAAATTAAACATATTTGCATTGGCAAAAAATCACGAGGTTGGAATCTGCGGAATTCTTGAAAACCACGTGCAACACCCCCCTTCCCTAATATTTTCGGATCAGAGTTCTCAGTAATTTGTCATACCTTGTTTTGTAGCTTTTGGACCAGCTGGGCCTGGCGCTGCTGCCCTTCTTGATAGGCTGCAAGCTTGCGTTTATATGCCTTTTCATCATCTTCAAACCGACTTCTCAGTTCGGATAGTGCTGCTGGACTGTCCTTTTCACGACGAGACGTTTCTCTTCCTCCGAGTGCCAACTCCAGCTATGGAATATGGTAGAAGTTATCGAATGGAAAACAATATTAACATCAGTTAGATGTAGGCCAAGAGGGAGGGCTATGGTTTTGAGTACAGGGACAACAATGCTGGACAACAATCCCAATAGTACTAATTGGCCCACTTTCAAGTGCAAGCACAAGCTGGTCCTAAAATGATAGGTTTGTGACCAAGTTCATATGTAAATTGCTACTGTGAATGAGTGCATTAATTTCATCTTACTTTCCATTTAAGTACTGTAGAATGTTCACCAGGCAGCTTAGAATAGGAAACACATTTTCACCAATGTCCCAAATAAATACATGTGTATGCAGGCATTTCCTGTTCCTGTCCCTCTACTTTCTCACGGTTGTATGCCATTTTTATCCTTAGGCCCTGATCAAAAGCGGACTGTTATATTCCAATCCTTGTGCAAGCTGGAGTTTTTGATCGTAATTCTTTACAGTGTAATAATTATTGCCACTCAGCCGTTTTCCACTGACAGATTTCGGCAGTGTAAACTTGATGAAATGTATAAGGGGAAAGGGATCAGAAAAAGCAGAACATATGAAATTTGGTCTTTTAAAATTGATTATGCATGTTATGCCTCAATTCTAAGAAAAATATGAATTGGAAGGCATTTACATGATCTGATAAATATCTCATGGAGGGGTAATAGTATTTACTAGGGTTATAAATATGAATTTATTTGTTATGGGATTGGAATTCCCAATTAAGTGGAATTCACTGCACTCTAATTACTCGCTGCAATAAAGGGTCCTCGGTTTCAATTTCAGCTGGTCAAATCTACAGGAATTTAAAAGGGGGGGATGTGCACAGTATTAACAGTGACCAGCTGATTTTGGTGTACCCTGAACTAAAATCCCCGTTATTCCCATAAACATTCAGAATAGGTGGAATTCATCGCACCAAAGACAGTAGGATTTTATCAGGTGTGATAAATTGCATCTTGGCACCAACCCGCTTATAATCAGGGTCTAAGTGTGGTAAATACCTCACCCTCAACCAGCCCATTTGTAATAAACACCTTAGGTGCAGTTCTCCAAAGATGGTATATACTGACCCAATGTATGCATTTAAAGTGGTGCAGCATAGCTGGTATGCAGGGCTCAGCTGTGGCATATGTCAACAGTAGCAATGTGCATGGAAGCTCTGCAGAAGAACATCTCACCTCACAGTAATAGCAGGACGTAAAGGCCAACTAAGCCCTCTAAGAGTGTCAAGTGTCCCTACACTTCAGCAAACTGGTACACTCTGCCTTCTAACCCCAAAATGGTGCACATTACAAAGCCTCCTCCCCCTTACCTATTGGGATGAAAACAAAAAACAAGCAATGGCAACGCCAATAGTTCTATACTATGGTTTTGCCAAAGTCTTTTGGCCAAGTTATAGAGAAGTGCAGCTCTTGTGAAGCACGGGTAAAAGATATTAAATGATTTTTCTTATGGCGAAAATGGGAGGGTGGGGTATTGAGACAGGAAGAAGCAACATGGATAAGGTGGAGTGGGAGTGGGAAGAAGCAACAGGGATAAGGGGGGTGGGAGTGGGAAGAAACATGTGCAAGGGACTGAGGGGTAAGAAGCAACATGAACGGGAGTGGGAGGGGAAACAAACAATAAATACACAGGAGTTCAAGGGGAAGAAGCAAGAGAAGAAAAAATAAAAATTGTACCTCAATCACAACAGAAGGACAGCAATCAAGCTGAAGCAAAAAAGTAATTGGTTCAGGCTTCAGCCGACAGAAGAGGAAGTGAAGCCGGCACAAGCTGGCCATTAAGAAGACAGCAAGTAAGAGTGACAATAAAGCCAACGAAAGCTAAGCAATAGGCGAGCTGCAAATCACTTAATTTCCCTAGGTCTTAAAATAAATAAATACATAAATCTGACCTTGTGTAATGTAATCTGGTGCTCATGAAAAGCTTTGCAATGCTCTTGGGCCAAGTTCGCACTGTATAAAAATTGCAAAAAAGAAATTCACAATGTAAAACCACGAGTCTTGCTGTGCTAGTGTCCTTGATGTATGAGGAGAAAACTGAGCGCATCAGTGGTTGGAAAGAAGTTGTTTTTATCCTATGTGGGAGTGCTTTCATGTCGTGTGGGATGACCACCAAGTCGCAGCTATTGTGTTATGGGACTTAGTGCATTGCAGTTTGTTGGATGATGACGTGTAAGGGTCAAGCACGCAGTTTTATGGTTTATAGCATGCGGGTAGTTTTGAACACCTCTGCAGGTCCTTTTATGGTACTTCATATTATATAGTGTGCTCAGCTGATTACAGTGCTGCGTTGGCCAATCTGAGATTTTGTCTGTATTTGTGGACTTCAGCTGGCATAGCTGAAGGGTGAGAAGTGGAGAGATCTGTTAGGATGGACATTTTTATTATCATCCTGTGAGGACATGGCTTTCTGCAGGTTTACCTACATTTTTGACTATTGGACTATTGGGCATTGGTGTAATAACTGATGAACTGGACCCTACTGACCAGGAGAGAGAGCCGCAGTCGCATTGCAGAGAATGAACATGCAAAACATATAGGTGACTATGTGACATAGGCAGAGAGAGGAATGAGTGAGGCAGAAGAGTGATGCTTATGTGGCCTTGAAAGTGTATGCTTAATTGGCTTAAACCCAATTGGCATAGTTTAACTTACTTATAACTTCTTAGTATATGGTACTAGGAGTATCCTGGATGTGCAAGTTAAAGTTTCCTTCATGGACTGCAGCACTTATTGTGTCACTACGAGTGTAACAAAGGAAAAACATGTCTCCCAGCCTGCCACTGCAGACTGGTGAGCAGGGTTAAACTGCCATCATTTTAAATGACAAAGCAGAGTTAGCAAAGCTCAAACCTTTCTTATTAATATATGCAAGTCTCCGCTAAGGAAGGCCTAATAAGCACCAAGGCAGACTGTTGTATATTTAAAAATATGGCATGTGAGTTTACATGTCCTGACAGTAAAAAAAAAACAATCGTAATTTTTACTGAAGAAAAGCTAGTAGCCCTATTGGAGAGTGCAGGGTTATACACCAACAACTCAAAAGTACTAACCTCTGAATGGGAATACCAAATAGCCAAAAAGGGTATTTTTGGTCATCCAAGGGGTGGGTTATTGACATTAGCTGCTGTCCAGAAGGATCTTAAACCTTATAGAATATTTAGTGAATTCTCAGATTTTATAACAGAAGAGGTTGAGAGCAAGACTGATTCAGAGACATAATGACCCCTGGAGTAAAATGCAGATTATAGTAAATTTGTACTTGCCACCGAATAAGGAGGAAGGCTTACAGTTGACCAAATTAATATGCCTGGTTCTGAATATAGGATAGAGCTATCCAGCTGTCCTAATATGACATGTAGGGCATTTTAATATTTAAATACCACCACCAAAGCAAGATAGTGAGGTGGCTGAGGTCGATAGTTTTGGGTGAGGTGAGGATTACTTTACTGGGGAGGAACTTTAGCTTAGCCTTAACAAGACTTAACTTGACTGTTATTAGTGAAGGACTACTAATGATGGCCTCGCTTAAAGTACATCTGGTAATGGACTTAGTACCACACTTACTGGTTTTGCAATTATATCTGTAGGTTATTCTTAGGTAATGGATTTATCAATGGGGAATAAGGAGGGCAGCAATCTTAAAGCCCTATGAATAATACTCAGTACGTAACTTGGATGTGAGGAATAGAGAATTATGGGCCAACAGTCAGGAGATCTAGTGCAAGAGCCTGAGAAGGAGCATCTGGACAACCAGGGTGAAAAGAGAAATGGAGAGGTAGATACTGGGGTTGCTGAATGCTTACGGGCACCAGTTTCCTGAGGAGATTCTACATAAGTGTGGCAGGTTGCTAAAGAATATAAATGTTAGACTTTTCATCCTTGGCGCGGTCTCCCTTAACTTTTTGCCTCTGTTTCCCAGGTTGGTGATGTGTGCTGGACTCTGTTTTTGTTACTCTGGGCACTTTACCACTGCTAACCAGTGCTAAAGTGCAAGTGCTCCTTTACAAAATGTGTATGTAATTGGTTTATCCATGATTGGCATATTTGATTTATTAGTATGTCCCTAGTACAATGCACTAGAGGTGCCCAGGGCCTGTAAATCAAATGCTACTAGTGGGCCTGCAGCACTGGTTGGGCCACCCACATAAGTAGCTCTCTAATCATGTCTCAGACCTGCCATTGCAGTGTCTGTGTGTGCAGTTTTAACTGTAAATTTGACTTGGCAAGTGTACCCACTTGCTGGGCCTAAAACTTCACTTTTCTTACATGTCAGACACCCTTAAGGTAGGCCCTACGTAGCCCCAAGGGCAGGGTGCAGTATATGGTTGAGGTAGGACATATAGGTGGTCATTACAACCTCGGCAGTCTTTTTACAAGACCGCCGTGCTGAAGACCACCAGTGCAGGCGGTTTTCCGCTCAGTGCATTATGACAGCTGGCAGCCCTCCGTCCTTTTCCGGATGGAGAGCCACCAGCAGCCATACTGGCTGACGGTGGGGAAGTGGAGGTAGCTCCACCGCTCCGTCAACAGAACACCGCCCACCGAATCACGTCCTGTGATTCGGCATGGCGGTGTTCTGTTGACGGGGTGCTGGCAGCAGAGCTGCCCCCATGGATCCCGTCCCCTCCCGGAGGATCAACGGATCAGGTAAGTTGATTATCCGTTAGCGGAGGGAGGGGTCGGGGGTGTTGTGTGATGTGTGGGTGCATGGGGGTGTGTGTATGTAGAGGGTGTGTGTGAGTGCGTGTATGCATGTGGGGTGTTGTGTGTTTGGAAATGAGTGCGTGTCTATGTATGTCTGTATGGATGTGTGCGTGTATGTCTGAATGGGGGTGTGGGTGTGTGCGTATGACTGTGTGTGTGGCTGTTGGCATGTATGTTGGTGTGTGTGTGCGGGTATGTGTGTTGGTGGTGCCTGCGTGGGTGTCAGGTGTGAATGTGTAATGTAATGTTGGGGGTAGGGATGGGGAGGGGGGTCCTGTCACCTTTGGGGGTGGCAGGGGTGGTGGGGGGTGTAGGGGAAGGACTCTGGTCGGGAGTGGGGGAAGACCCCTATCAGTGCCAGGGAAGGAATTCCCTGGCACCGATAGTGCTTACCGCCACGGATTTCATGGGGTTCCTAACTCCATGAAATCCATATCTGGTATTGTGACGACCGCCGGGCTGGAGACCCTGGTCTCCAGCCCGGCGGTCGTTTCCGCCCTGGCGGTCAGATCGGAGAAGTGGCAGATGACCATGGCGGTAACCGCCATGGTCATAATTCCCAAATTTTTACCGCTAGCCTGTTGGCGGTAAGACCGCCACTTCTCCGCCAACCGCCAGGGTTGTAATGAGGGCCATAGTAATGTGGTTTATATGTCTTGACAGTGAAATATTGCTAAATTCGTTTTCACTGTTGCAAGGCCTGTCCCTCTCATAGGTTAACATAAGGGCTACCTTTAAATCTAATTAAAGTGTAGATTCCCTTTGGGAGCAGAGGGACATCTGGAGTTTGGGGTCTCGGAGCTCACAATTTAAAAATAAATCTTTTAGTAAAGTTGATTTTAAGATCGTGTGTTTAAAAATGCCACTTTTAGAGCCCAAGCAAGATTTGGTCCCACATTCCCCGGCCAAGGAGAGGCTTGAGAACCAAGAGCTGAGGGGCCTTGGGGCTCCCCCATCAGCCCCCCCAATGAATTAGAAGAATGCGAGTGCCACACGTAGGACCAGGGCACCTGGGAAAATGTAAAGGTATGCAGCGGGTGGCCACACTGGAAGAAATGACGGAGCGGCTTTCCCACTCAATAAATATGCAGTTTTTGGGCTGAAGAGCACCCCATGATGCCCCCATCGGCTCTTCTGGACTTCTGCTTGCTGCAGTGCACCAATGAGAGGCGGGGTGCATCACCAATGAGAGGCCGCTATGTTGTGGGTGGCTGCTTGATATGCAGCAGCCCCTCCCCAGTGCTCCTCACCCCTTCCCCCAGGAATTCCTTCTTTCAAACCTAACCCCAAGTTTCCTAGGATGAAAAATTATGCCCTTGGGAGAAGCCTATCCTGTTTTAAAGCATTTCCTCAGCTGCAGCTTTTGCTTTTCAGCTCAGGGTGCAGGGACCCACTAGTGCTAATCAGCATAAGAGTACAAAAGAAAGACCGATATTTGCTGGTGGTTATCTTGTCTATAAGTGTTTTACTGATAATTGTTAAGGCAGAAACATCCTCTTCATGGTGAAAGACGTGTACCCAACTGTGTTGTTGTACGGATCCCCAATGCTGATTCTTTGTCATAGGGGAACATGGATATTGCGTGCGTTCCACAACATAGGCCTGTCTCACAGATTGGAGTCTTGTTAGACCGGAAGGGGCACCCAAAGCGCTATCCTCATAGCAGTGGAAGGCTATTGCCTTCATCAGGAATCAAGGCAGCATAAGCGCGATGGTGGTCGTTTACAATGTACTAAACAGGTCTTTATTACCCTCTGTCTCTTGAGTGAGGCCTACAGGCTCACTCAAATTTTTAAACCATCTGCTACTGTGTGCTTAACTCACCCCTGGCCTACATCAGGTTGATGTGAAAGTGCATGCATGGTGGCAACATGGTGAGTGCATGTGTGCTCGCAACAAGTACACTACACGAAAGGGTGAAGTGTGGTACAGCCCACACATGGGAAATGTGTGTGGTGGCAGTGTGTGGTTTTAAAGTAACACAATCTAGTACAGTACAGAGAGACTGCAGTATTGAACAGTGCGGACAGACTAAGTATGTGTGCTGCATGTGGGTATGCTGATGGTGGCATAACACATGAGGATAACAGTACTAGGTAATTAGTGTTTTGTGGATGTACACCGAGTGTAGAAGTGCCTGCACTGGTAAATTATATGGAGGACCTTAGGTTTCATTTTGGGAAGGCCAGGCTGTAGGAAAGTACCATCTTGCCTGGCATGTTACCCCCATTTTCACTGTAAGCATGTATGTTTTAGCCCTTGTGTCACCGGGATCCTGCTAGGCAGGACCCCAGTGCTCATAGTATGTGCCCTGTATGTGTTCCCTGTGTGGTGCCTAACTATCACTGAAGCTCTGCTAACCAGAACCTCAGTGGTTATGCTCTCTCTGCTTTCTAAATTTGTCACTGCAGGCTAGTGACTAAATTTACCAATTCTCATTGGCACACTGGTACACCCATATTATTCCCTTGTATATGGTACTTAGGTACCCAGGGTATTGGGGTTCCAGGGGATCCCTATAGGCTGCAGCATTTCTTTTGCCACCCATAGGGAGCTCAGACAATTCTTACACAGGCCTGCCACTGCAGCCTGAGTGAAATAACGTCCACGTTATTTCACAGCCATTTTTCACTGCACATAAGTAACTTATAAGTCACCTATATGTCTAACCCTCACTTGGTGAAGGTTGGGTGCCAAGTTACTTAGTGTGTGGGCACCCTGGCACTAGCCAAGGTGCCCCTACATCGTTCAGGGCAAATTCCCCAGGCTTTGTGAGTGTAGGGACACCATTACACGCGTGCACTATAAATAGGTCACTACCTATGTATAGCGTCACAATGGTAACTCCGAACATGGCCATGTAACATGTCTAAGATCATGGAATTGTCACCCCAATACCATTCTGGTATTGGGGGGACAATTCCATGATCTCCCGGGTCTCTAGCACAGAACCCGGGTACTGCCAAACTGCCTTTCTGGGGTTGCCACTGCAGCTGCTGCCAACCCCTCAAACAGGATTCTGCCCTCCTGGGGTCTGGGCAGCCCCCAGTCCAGGAAGGCAGAACAAAGGATTTCCTCTGAGAGAGGGTGTTACACCCTCTCCCTTTGGAAATAGGTGTGAAGGGCTGGGGAGGAGTAGCCTCCCCCAGCCTCTGGAAATGCTTTGATGGGCACAGATGGTGCCTATCTCTGCATAAGCCACTACACCGGTTCAGGGATCCCCCAGCCCTGGTCTGGCGTGAAACTGGACAAAGGAAAGGGGAGTGACCACTCCCCTGACCAGTACCTCCCAGGGGAGGTGCCCAGAGCTCCTCCAGTGTGTCCCAGACCTCTGCCATCTTGGAAACAGAGGTGTTGGGGGCACACTGGACTGCTCTGAGTGGCCAGTGTCAGCAGGTGACGCCAGAGACCCCCTCTGATAGGTTCTTACCTCTCTTGGTAGCCAATCCTCCTTTCTTGGTAGCCAAACCTCCTTTTCTGGCTATTTAGGGTCTCATCTGGGGATGTCTTCAGATAATGAATGCAAGAGCTCACCAGAGTTCCTCTGCAGTTCCCTCTTCGACTTCTGCCAAGGATCGACCGCTGACTGCTCCAGGACGCCTGCAAAACCGCAACAAAGTAGCAAGACGACTACCAGCAACATTGTAGCGCCTCATCCAGCCGGCTTTCTCGACTGTTTCCTGGTGGTGCATGCTCTGGGGGTCATCTGCCGCCACCCTGCACTGGAAGCCAAGAAGAAATCTCCTGTGGGTCGACGCAGGCACCAAAAGACTTCATCACCGGTCCTCTGGGTCCCCTCTCATCCTGACTAGCTGCTCCAGCTTCTGCGCACTCCAAGGATTTCTTTGTGCACAGCCCAGCCTGGGTCCCCAGCACTCTGTCCTGCAGTGCTCAACCCTCTGAGTTGGACTCCGACGTCGTGGGACCCTACTTTGTGCCACCGAGCCAGCTCCGGTTCACAAATCTTCTAAGTGCCTGCTCCGGTACTTCTGTGGGTGCTGCCTGCTTCTGTGGAGGCTCTCTGGGTTGCTGAGCTCTGTCCTCCACCAAGGGGTGACATCCTGGTCATTCCTGGTCCCCAGCAGCACCCAAAAACCTCTACCGCGACCCTTGCAGCTAGCAAGGCTTGCTTGCGGTATTTCTGCCTGGAAACACTTCTGCAACCTTCAGCACACCGTGGGACATCTTCCATCCAAAGGAGAAGTTCCTAGCTCTCTTCGTTGTTGAAGAATCCTTAGCTTCTGCCACCCGGAGGCAGCCTTCTTGCACCTTCATCCGGGGTTTCCTGGGCTCCTGCCCCCTCTGGACACTATTGTGACTCTTGGACTTGGTCCCCTTGCCTTGCAGGTCCTCAGGTCCAGGAATCCGTCTTCAGTGCTTTGCTGGTATTTGTGGTTCTTGCAGAATCCCCCTATCACGATTATTGTGTCCTATTTGGGTAGTAGGGGTACTTTACTCCTACTTTTCAGGGTCTTGGGGTGGGGTATCTTGGACACCCTGACTGTTTTCTTACAGTCCCAGCGACCCTCTACAAGCTCCCATAGGTCTGGGGTCCATTCGTGATTTGCATTCCACTTTTGGAGTATATGGTTTGTGTTGCCCCTAGACCTATGTTTGCCTATTGCATCCTATTGTAATTCTACACGGTTTGCATTACTTTTCTTACTCTTACTTACCTGTTTTGGGTTTGTGTACAAATAACTTGTGTATATTACTTACCTTCTTACTGAGGGTACTCACTGAGATACTTGTGGCATATTGTCATAAAAATAAAGTACCTTTATTTTTAGTAACTCTGAGGATTGTGTTTTCTTGTGATATTGTGCTATATGATATAAGTGGTATAGTAGGACCTTTGCACGTCTCCTTGTTCAGCCTAAGCTTTGCCATAGCTACCTTCTATCAGCCTAAGCTGCTAGAAACACCTCTATTCTACTAATAAGGGATAACTGGGCCTGGCACAGGGTGTAAGTACCACAAGGTACCCACTATAAGCCAGGCCAGCCTCCTACATTGGTGGTGCAGTGTGGGATAAGTACTTGCAACTGCTTTACCACACAGGCCCACTTGGTGAAAACATTAGTAGAGGAATCCCCAACCCACAGACAGATTTGTGTATTGCTGCAAGCTTGGTGGGACAAGCTCTGGAGAGGGGGAGCACCAGGCCCTCTGCGCATTTCAAACAACTTTGATAAAGTGACAGATCATATAGAAGGGGCCTGGATACATCTAAGAAAAAAGATGGGGCTAATAAGGGAATCAAAGAGCAGGGCTTAGGGTCCAGGATTAACATTTTGATGAACATATCACTGTGGCTGACATCCAGGAGTGAACTCTGGTCATTCCCATGAATCTTGCTGTGGGTCAATCAGGTTTGGAGTCCTACCTGCTGTGACAGAAATCCTTCAGGAGGAAGAAGAAGAAAGGGGAGAGATGCCCCTTTCAAAGAAGCAGAACCCCAACATAAAATTTCAAAGACTCAGACACCACATCACATCTTGTGTCTGAAAAAGGACTATAAGTAGGGTCTAAGACCTCAAACCTCAGTCACTTGCCGAGCAGCTAGACAGGCTGTGTGAGTAGGGAAAATCACTGCAAGACTTCCACCTGTGACCAGGACTAGGGTCCCAAGCATGCTAGTCACCCTGCTGGGTGAGGGGACATCACCCAGGGAAACTAAGATCACCTGTCCTGGAGCCTTGAGCACCAGCGCATTCCAAGACTGTGGTGTACCTGTGAGGAACAGGGAGCCCTGACATGACTAAAGCCTATGCAAGGTGGGAGAACAGCATTCCCCACATTGATCAGGCCATAGTATGTGTGCTGGACTAAGTTGGTGACCCAGTGTGCAAGGTGGGTCTTCTGCTCTGCTCCTAAGTTCAATTGCCAGAAGATACCTGATCCCTACACCAATCAAGCCATCACCCATGTGCCAAAATGAATTAGCGACCCTATATGCCAGGAGGGGGTGCGTAGAGTGACTCAAGAAGTATGTCAGGAGAAACCCATCCACTCACAGATTTGGCCATAGCCCATGTGTCGGATTGCCTTGGTGACCCTGTATGCTAGGTGGCATCGCCGTGAATGCCAAAAGGCAGCTTGACTGTACATGTGAGAACCAAAGTGGCGACCCCGTATGCCAGGAGGGGCCGCCAGGGACACAGAGGCAAAGGGGTCTGGGCTGTTGCCAGAGACCAAGAAACTGCTGGGACTATGGTGGGACCATACTGCATTCTGTGTACTGCACGGCAGGAGGCCTGAGGAGCAAGGAGACCACCCCCTATCTCAGTTGAGGAAAAAGTGACTTACCACATGACTGCTGGAGCAGGAGCAACCCCAGCTCCGCAGGCAGCGCAGCTCAAGGGAGAGCTGGCACCTGTCAGGTGCTGCTGTGTGTGATCATGCACAGCGAGACTTTGCCAATCCAGAACAGGACCGCACTGCACAGCCGAAGGGGTTCCCTACCGCCGGAGTGGGTAAGCCAAAGTCCCTCTCCTTTAGTGCTTCGGGGGACATTACACATTTGGTGCTGCAAACCCCTTGACTCTAGTGTCTGAGGGACTAGCTTAGGTCTTGGTGGAGGGGAATACTCCATCACAAACAAGATGGATTTCCCATCCGCCTTTTTACGATCCCATGATATCCTATGGAGATTTTAATAAGGAGGATAGGCTACCAGTCACATTTGTGACAGTATTCCCTCCACCAAGATCCAAATCAGGAACTGAATTTGCTGACAGAGTCCAAGGGACAATCTCTTGAGTACGGCCTAATAGCTTACAATCCCTGGACGCGGTCATCTACGGATGGGGAATAACATTGAATCCGTTGCACTAGAGGTGGAAGGACAGGGAGTGGCCTGATAACTTCTGGAGCCCTGACCTCAAGGGTGTTTTATTTATAGCTTTTGAATGTCAATTACTTTTGCATGTGTAGAATAAGAATTAAATGTTTTTTTATATATATATAAAAAGTATTTTGACTGGACATTTATTTATAGATTGCTCTGGTCACATGTTGAGTTATAAGTCGTGTTCACTGATCTGTATCTGCACTTTCCCCTGAAGGAGCTGTGATGTTACCAGAGTGAGAGCCAGTTGCATGAGTGCTTACTTGGCCCAGTTGAGTGGGATCCATAGCAGGACGGACTCCGCTACATTGGGAGTAAAAGGCCTCAACCACCACAGTTGGGCCCAGTAATTCCTGCTTGCCCCATGGTCGATTGAACGGGGTTCTGATAACAATTTTGTTAATTAACAATACAATGTACAGTATATATCTTTTTCTTTAGTCTATTGGCTTTAAGGGTAAATTCTACTACGCGATTACGGATTTTAGTGATGTGGCGGTAGACTGACAAAGCCAATAGGCTTACCTATACATCTTGATGTGGTGACACCCTGACCAAGTCAATTGTCCTAGCTTATTTAAAATGACACCACCATCATCATCATCATCATCATATTGTGATGTTGCATCTGGTATAGGTAGGGAGGGATTGTGATTATGGGGTCCAAGACCCACTAGAGGAGACCAGTGATATAAGGGTGTCAAAGGTATGTTCACCTACCTGATGTAAATATTTGTAATTAAATGCATAGTATTTAATAGTGTCTGTTGGTGTGTAATATATTGCTTTTATTGAGTGTTGTTGCATACCAGCAAATGGAGATTACTAGCACACACCACCACCCATTGGAAGGCCTTGGACAGCTCTGTTTTGCTGCCCTGAGACGGTCTAGTACAATGGGGTACTTAGGTCCACAATGGTTTCCTTACTGGGAACCATTACTTGAAGGACTCCCATCCATCACAACTAAATAACCCAGTTTCTTACATCAGTTGTCAAGCTGCGTGCCGCATGACTGGAACCATGAGCAGCCAACCCATTAGTAAGAATGTTCTAGCATCGGAGTCCTCCCCATTTCTTTGCATGCTAGCCTCTGCTCTTCAATGTTAACTGCATTGTAAAGTGTTGGTGCTTGACCCTTCTGGCAACACTCTGTCATATCAGGATTCGCTTATCATAAAGTTGTCCTGGGTTAAGGGAGTAGAAAGGTAGGTCCAGGGGTTGCAGGAGGAAGTGGAACAAAGGGGAAGAAAAAAAAACAAAAAAAACCACTTACACCCTTCCGTAAAGCCCTTACTGGTGCACACAGGCTGCCACTGTTTTGCAGCCACCATCCCATCCCGTGTATGCTACACTGGAACTTTTGGGATCTCCTAGCTATGAGCTTGAAGCCTAAAATTGCATCTATGTTATTCCGGATCACCTGTCCATACTCTGTTTAGTTTACAGGTGGTTATGCCCGAAGTAGCGAACAGTGTTCCAATCTTCCTCAGATGTGATGAGCCCAGCTACACTTATGTGGTGCTACAGACCTGCTCTGGTTTTATTTCTCCAGGCAGTTCAGCGCTTGAGATGTCAGGCCTTGATCATGCAGTGGATACGGTGTGGACTCCTCTGGTGCCATGATGGAGGATCCTCTTTGCTCCTTTAATATGGCCATAGGCCTCACCGGGTATCACTGTCAATCTTGTGCCCAGCACTTAGGGGGTCATTATAAACATGGCGGTCCAGACCAGAAATTACCGCCACCGGCATGGCGGTCTGGACCGCCATATTACGAACACAGGGGAGACCGCCGCAGGTGGCCCTCCGCCACCACCAGGCTACCGCCACCAGGAAAACTGACAATGGTGGAGTTCTCTATCCGACAGGGCAGCGCTGGCCTCTGGATAAAGAACCCGTGTTCCTCCAGCCTTTCCCTGGCGGTTTCCCCTGCCAGGGAAAGCCTGGCGAAAGGGGTGCTCTGGGGCCCCTGCACTGCCCATGCACTTGGCATGGGCAGTGCAGGGGCCCCTGTGCACAGCCCCGTCGCGAATGTCACTGCCCGATTTACGGGCAGTGAAATGCACGACGGGTGCTGCTGCACCTGCCGCACTGCGGCATTGACGACGGCTTCATGTGGAGCCGTCGGCAATGTCTTGGCCCAGCATTCCACAGGGCCGGCTGCCGGAAACACTGTTTCCGCCTGCCAGCCCTATGGAATGTTCTTTATTGGGCCGGCAGGGTCCTCAACGGGCTGGCGGTCTGTGTTTAGACTGCCAGCATGAACACGGCAGAAAATCCTGCCGTGTTCATAAAGAGGGCCTTAGTCTTTTGGGCAGGAGGTGAGTGGGTGTCAGTCCTCGACTTTGAGGGCAGCCTCCCGATCCACATATAAAGGCCTGCAATGCAGGAGAGAAAACTGCACCAGGATGGCACAGTTTTCAGGGTCAGTCTTGCCTACGCAGCATCCTCTGCTCTCTTGCATGGCACTCTCTGCCCGAGGTGGCAACAGACTGTCCCATGAGTTACTACTAGTAGTGGTACCACCAACCTCACCCTTTTGGCATACTGGAACACCGAGCTGCATGGGTCACTGCAGATTATCAGGTGTCGGGCAGTTTGACTAAACTGCAGCTGCCACCTTGGTTGCCATAGCCACCCCAAAGAAAACACCCTCTATCTCCCAGAATATCACTTCTACAAAATGAGCACACACTGCTTGGAAGCCTAAGTCGTAACCTGTAGTTTGCACCGGTACCCTTTTATTAGGGTTCGCACACCTCTTTTCTACTTTACTCAATTCTTAGCATGCTTCTCCCGCTACTTTTCCAGTATTGAGACCATAAACCAATGCATTTTAAGGCTTACTACAAGCACCAGTCCTTTGTCCTAAGCCAACATAGAGCTCATCTGTGAATGAACACTCCTAAATCTTCTAACCCTTTTACACTATTATTCAGCAATACACCAATTGTCTTAGGTAGGTGAGCTCCATTTTGGGAAACAAAGTCCAAGTCAGACTTGGAAATGTACATAGCAACTGTAACCTCAGGTTTGACCCAATTTCAGCAAACAGAAGCATTGCAGCAGATGACTTACCCTCTCACAAACAGTATGATGCTTGACTGTGACCTCGTCTCGTTCTGCACTTGTGTGCGCCAGCAGATCTTCCAAGCGGCAGAGCTCCTGCTGCAGAAGGCGGTTTTCTTCTTGTATATTTGTTTTTGTTGCCTGCTCGTCGGCAGCTGAAAGGAAGATAAACCGGTATTCAGAGCCAGGACATGTTGTAAATGTAAAGTCATGGACCCTACGCCCACATATTACAGAAAGGACAGACACAGACACACAGTGGATGCGGGTATAACTGGTCCAAGGCACGTACGTTCAGCCCTTCTTTTATTCACAGGGTCACATGACTGGTGAAGTCTGTTGGATGGGTGTGGGGTGCAGAAACTGCCGCTAGGGAGAGGCAGCAAACGTGACCAGCAAGACACTTTAGTGAAAAGGGCACCTTAACCCATCTTGAAGAAGTCTGTGGTATTCCAAGTTTCAGGTATTGGCGGCAGAGTCTTAAGCTTTGGGTGTGGGCTATTCAGACTGGGGCAATATATAGACAGTGCACTGCTTGCTCCAAGGTCCTGATGTGTGAGTGATTTGAGAGGTACATCTACTTCAACATGGCTACAGTTTGTATTTTTAGAGGGTGCTAGCTTAGGCAGTGCATCCTGTGCCAGAAGGTGTCTGTATTGGAATAAAGTTTTTTAACTTCCCTCAGAGCGCATGTGTGTTTGGCCGGCCGTCTCGGGCCAACCAAACACACATGTGCACAGGGCTCTCTCCACAGTTGCTGGGCTGGAGCGAGCCTTCACAGGTTCCCAGTCGGGCTGGGTGCTCCCAGCTAATCCTGTCTGGGCGCTCCCAGCCAATCCGGACTCTGCTGTAAGCAGCGTCAGGATTGGCAGCAGGGCAGGCTAGGAGCCTCTGCCTGCAGTTGAGAGGGAGTGAGGGGATCACAGGTCTATGAGCCTTTTCAACTAGGTGGACTAGATGCCGGATATTGATGTAGCCCTATTTTGTATAAAACCAACTTGGTCAGGGTCTGTTAAGCCAGGTAAAAAGGGACTCCAAAAGGTTAGCCAGCATTCTGGTATAGAGCTTGGCATCGGTATTGAATAAGGCTACTGGACGATAGGAGTAGCAAAGTGTGGGGTCTTTACCAGCTTTGGGGCTAAGTGTGATCTCTGCATTAGACATGGTCAGTGTAAGGCCCATGGTTTGAGGACAGGATTTGTAAAGTTTAAGCAAGTGGTCTTGGAGTTGTGGTAGGAATATTGCGTAGAAGGACAGTGCAAGGCCATCTGGGCTGAGGGATTTGCCCTTGGGAACCTCTTAATGGACTTTATTGAGTTCTGCCGTATAAATTTGGCCTTAGAAAACAGGCTCTTCTAGATCCTCAAACTGGGAGGCAGTGACTGCCATTAACAGGTCTGGAGTTGGGAGTCTATTGCAGTTTGATCTTCCCCCTGGAGGTGAAGAGGCATTGGCAGAAGGCAAAAAAGGCCTCCGGTTTGTCCGATTCCCTGATGGCCATCTGGGGTTCTCTGTCCTAAGTTTAACAATGTGGGACCTTGTGCGTTGATGTGAACTACGGTCCAGGAGGGTGCCCAAATTGTCTGCTCCCGCCACCTTGTAATACCTCTGCTTATGTCCTAAGAGGGAGTGCTCTGCTTGCTTAATTGTGTGTGCCCGGAGCTGCCCCATAGTATGGCCAGCTCCATTTCACGATTCTCACAGAATGCGGTTTATCAGAGCATTCTAGGGTAAGAATATCTGAGTTTCACCTCAAAGAGACTATGGTGATGAACGAGATGGTGCCTCGTATGGTGGCTGTTAATCCATTTTAAAGAGTATTTTGGAGGGGGAGTGGGGGGGGGGGGGAGGGAGGAGTATCTGGGAAGGAGTTGAGCCTGAAGTATTTGGTGATAGCGTCTTATAGCCAATTTGTCTACTGGGTCTCGCAGGCGATCGGGGAGAGGGGCCAATGTGAAGGGACATGGGTTCTGCCCACACGCGGAGTCCAAGAAAGCTCTACGGGTGCGTGGTCAGAGATAGAGATATCGGAAATTCATGCAGAGGTAAGGTTTGCAGGAAGGAGGAGGTGATAAAGAGTTAGTCAATGCGGGAATAGAAGAGTTGCACATGCTATTAGAAGGGTTAATCCATCGTGTCTGGGTGTAGATAGCGCCAGACAGACATCGACTAGGTATGAGTCAGAAAATTCCTCTTAAGCAGTTTGAAATTGGCTCCCGTTCCCTGTGCATGTGCAGTGCCCCTATACATTTCTGGGTCCCAGACCAAGTCTCCCACAATAATGTCACCCATGACTGATCTCAGTTGTCCTGCAAGTGTCTGTCGTATGAATGTACCCTGCGCTTGGTTTGGGGCATAAAGGGTGAGGAGCGTCAAGTGTGCCCTGCCTAATTTAACCGTCAATGTAAGGAAGCGCCCACTTAGGTCTCTAGTAGTTTTAGTAGCCTTGTGTAAAAACCCATTTTACAGAGAAAGGCGACTCCCAAAGTCTTAGAGTCAGTATAAGCCCAGTGCTGGTGCTAGTATTTGGGGGGTGCCATGTTGTGACAATCCGTTTTAAGCAAGTGCGTTTCCTGCAGGAAGAGTAGTTATGGGTCCTGCTGCAGAAAATAGCGTCAAACCGGTCACCATTTGCAGGGGGGTTAAGCTCATGAACATTAAGAGATAATAACTTCAGATCATGTGTGCTGTCCATGAGGGGAGTAGAAGGTACAATGTGTGCTAAAGAACAAAAAAAATAAAAAAAGGCGGTAACTCAGAGGTGGTTGTTTGTGAAAGGGTCTGTGTTTGATCCATTGAGCACCTGTGGGGAATTGTGTAGCAGCTTGGAGATCTAGCAGGGAAGACCTTGGTGTAGAACAAGATGAGAAGGATTTAAAGGGACCAAAACAAGTGAACCGATCCACTATGGGTCAAGGGAGATAATCTGACCCTATAGAGGTGCCACCCTCAATGGAGATAAAGCTCAGTTTATGAAATGCACATACCCTGGAGTGGTAGTTGTTCAAAATGCAAGAAATATCAAATAGATCCTGACAGCCCGAGTTCCAGGCTGTGGGCCATGCAAAGGATACAAATGGTGTGTAAGTCAGTGGGAGCCAGTCTCAGTTCCAGGCCAGGACCTGAGCATAGGCCATGGTCATCAGTTCTCTTCGGCTGAGGGGCGCAAGGGTTCCTTCTTCCGATTCTGGAGGTGTGCGATAATGTACTCTCTCTCTCTGGGAGGCCTGGGCGGTCTTACGATAGTAGCCGCGTCAATGGACCATGCGTCATTGGGATTGCCAAGCATCAGAGGACGTGGAAGAGGGAAGTGAGGCATCTCTGCTGGGGAGATACGCCGGTAGACCCAGGATTGTTCTAACTACTGCTAACGAGCATACAATGAGTTGCTTTCCATTCTATGTGAATAGTAGGCCGAAGGGGTGGGTCCATTGATATTTAGTATCCTGGGCTCGCAAATGCTCAGTCACAAGCTTAAAGTCTCTCCTCTTCTTCAGAGTCAAGGGGGAGACGTCTTGATAAATCTGAACAGTGTTCTCAGAATACCAAGTGTGCTTTCCCCCTTGAGGCCTTGAGTACTGCCTCCTTGTCCTGGAAGTAATGGATCCTGGTAATGATGTCATGGGGTGCATTAGGCCTTTCAGGCGCTGGTGTTACACTATGTGCTCTGTCCAGAACGAGGGGTCCCCCCCCCCCCCACTGTAACACCCCTAAAAGACCTCAAGAGGTCCCTGGTAAAAGACATGTTCTCCCTATACACCATGCAGAATGCCTCTGATGTACAGGTTATTGCTGTGGTCTCTGTTCTCCCGGCCCTCCTGCTTGGTTTGGAGCTCAATATATTATTCTTCCAATGCATTGAGTAGTCACCATAGCTCCTCCTGGTCCCCTGCTCGACAGTCCATGGTGCGCTCCAGAGCATCTATGCTTTCTCCCTCTGCTGTCATGTCTTTGTGTAGTTCATTGAGGCAGCTCTTGAAGTCTGTTTTTAAGGAGCCAATCTCCTGGCAATGCCCGCTAGGAACTTCTCCATATAGTCCTTTGTGATGGAGAGAGCAGGAGGGACCGATGCAGTCTGCCCAGAGGGCTCCCCATTACCACTCATGTCGGCCAGTGGAGCTTTGGCCCAGAGGGAGACCAGCAAGCTGTCTTTAGCAGGTTTGCCTCTGGGTTTAGTAAGCAAAGTGGCAGTCTTGCAAGTTCCGGAGGTGCAAATCCCAAAGAGGCAGGATGGGGGGTGGGAGGAGTTGCTTCACTTCTGAAGTAAATAGTAGAAACTATCAGCCTGTTCGTGTAGAGTTTGCAAAAGTTTTCATGTCTTCCAGCTCCTTCCCGCACAAGGAGGCCCCCGATGTCTTGCTGGTAAACTACCAGTATATGAAAGACTACTGTTGCGTAGGTTCTCATTATCCAATGACACTACTGGAGTTGGGCAGCAGAATCACCTAAACTGTGAGGCACTGAGTGCAATCCCACACAATGTGATGCCTGTCAGCCGAATCCAGGTTTTTCCAGCCAACCTGCAGTGCCTCATCTCCACCCGAGAGCGGGGATGATTGTGGCAACAGGGCGAATAATCACTCTTCAGGGGTATCGTGGTCAATCAGATCTCATCGCCTTTCTCTCAGTTACATTAGTCTCACACAGGCAAAGACTAACAAAAGCAGAGTATAGTATAGTATAGTATAGGCTCTGAGTGCCAGTGCCAGCAGGTGACATCAGAGACCCCTCCTGATAGGTCCATACCTAATAAGGTAGTCAATCCCCGTCTCAGAGCTATTTAGGGTCTCTCCTGTGGGTTCTCTTCAGATTCTGCTTGCAAGCTTCCTTAAGGAATCCTCTGCAACTACTACTTCATCCTCCGACCTCGGAACAACCACAGCCTGCTCCAGGAACTGCAGTAACAGCAACAAAGTATCCACAAGGGATACTTTTCTTCTGCAACTTCAGTTCCAGCCAGCAACTGCAACAGTTTCCACCTTTGTGCACGCTCTGGTTACTCCCTGTCTTCATCCTGCACTAGAAGGACTGAAGAACTCTCCTGTTGGCTGACGAAGTCACTCCCCTGCTCACGCAGGCACCTTCCAAGAAGACGACCGGTACCCTTGGACCCCTCTCACAGCAACGGGCGTGCTCTTAAGGACACAGAGAGTGCACCCCATCGACATAGACTGTCCCGAGGTCCTGCTGATGCAATTTGGAGGAGGTAAGATCTTGCCTTCCCTGAGAGATGGTACCCCTGTGTACTGCGTCTTCATCTCCTGAGGCCTCTGTGCACTATTTCTATAATTCCTTCGTGCACAGCCTGGCCCAGGTCCCCAGCACTCCATCCTGTGACGCTCAACTCGCTGAGTTGTACTTCAGCTTCGTGGGACGTTCCTTTGTTGTGCTGCACCAACCGTGTTTTGCACCTCCTTTGTCCCAGTGTCCTGGGACTCCCGTGGGTGCTGCCTGGCATTCTGAGGGCTCTCTAAAGTGCTGAGAGCCCCCTCTTCCTCCTCACACAGAGTTGAGGCCCCCAGGTCCCTCCTGGGTCCAGCTAGCGCCATTTTGACGTAAAAGGTACTTTTGTCGTAACCAAGGCTTGTTGGCGACTTCCAACACGAAATCACGTCTGCATCCATCTTCACGTCCTGGGACATCTTTTGCATCACGCAGGAACCCGCTGGCATCTTCCTAGGGTGCATTCCTGCAGTCTTCAACTAAGTGGGGACTCTTCTTTTGCGCCCTATTCTGGGTTGGCAGGGGCTCCTGTCCTTCCTGGAACTTCTTTCGACTTTTGGACTTGGTCCCCTTCTTTTGCAGGTCTTCAGGTCCAGGAATCCAGCAGTAGTTCTTTGCAGACTTGTTTGCTTACTGCAATATCCCAATCACGAGGTGTAGTGTGTCCTAAGGAAACATGCAGTACTTAACGCCTGCTTTTCTGGGCTCTGGGGTGGGGTAATTTACTTACCTTTACTGTATCTTAGTCTCCCAGCGATTCTGCGAACACTACACTTGTCTAGGGGGGGAATTTGTGATTTGCATTCCACTTTCTTAGTATATGGTTTGTGTTGCCACTAGACCTATTTTCTCCCATTGCATTCTATAGCATTTCCTATTGTTTGCACCATCCTATGACCATTTCCTTGTCTAATTTTGGTGTCTAGTATATATTTTCTGTATAATACTTACCTCCAGAAGGAGCATTGTCTCTAAAATATGTTTGGTACTGTGTCACCCAAATAAATACCTTTATCTTTGGTAACACTGAGTATTCACTTTACTTGGGTAGGAGTACTGTGTAACTATGAGTGGTATTGCATGAGCTTTGCATGTCTCCTAGTTCGGCCTAAGCTGCTCTGCTATAGCTACCTCTATCGGCCTAAGCTGCTAGAACACTACTACATTTCACTAATAAGGGATAACTGGACCTGGTGTAAGTACCCAAGGTACCCACTACAAACCAGGCCAGCCTCCTACAGGTACCAGATTTAGAATCTGGTGTATACAATAGAGGTTTTGCATGGAAGTCATGCATAATATATAGAATTATAAATGGGTAAAAGTGAAATACAAGGATGTTTTTCACTGAGAGGTTATGAATAATATCAAATAGACAACGAAAGTGAAACTAGAGTTACTGTGATGTCACTCAGAATCCAGATGTGATAAATATCCTCATAATTCACGGTTACCCATCTATAATTTTATGTTATCTATGGCTCCAAAATCCATCTGTCCATGCTTTCAACTGCTACACAGTAATGGGGGAACCATACACAACATGGACTCTGTGGTGTATCCCTATCCCAAAGGTTAAAAATAAAAACCTTAACTGCCATCCTTAACCAACCTCCACCACCTTCCCTGATTTCCTTCCACCTCTTGCAGCAGCGCTTTAGTCAACGTAGATAATCAGAGCGGTTCTGGCAGGTTTTCAGAAAGCCTTGTTAGGTTGGTCTGGAAAGCCTTTATAACATCAAATCAGAAGGTAACCAGTTTTTCTTATCAACTGTTGCCATATCATAGGAGTGTGTTATGGCATTTAGAAACTGAAATAAATGACAGAGGCTCTCTATGAGAGCAATACCTAACACAGATGAAGATACCTCTTCTTGCAATCATCTGCCATTAACCATTTATCATGCCATAGCCTAATCATGTTAAAGATGATTTTTTTTTAGGGGGAACCCACATCTCATGAGCAGATTACTCTGTTGGTGAACAACCCTTTCCTGGACAAAGAATACAAGTACCCTGTGCAGGAAAACATACCAGGCAATCCAAAAATGTTGAAATGAGAAAGCACAGCATCACATGGTTGTTGCAAAAAGGACTTCAACCATGGACACAATGATTGCCATTGTTGTGTTGTGTTGACTGAAACGTAATTGGAACGCCACATGACCTAAGAATGAGTGTGCTGTGTTTGGTGGATTTGGTATATGGGTATCTTCTGTGTCCCCCTTCTTCTCCCATTTTAGCAGTGTACCTTCACATGCATCCTCTGACAGGTTCTCTGTGATGATCTGTCTAATTCGAACAGGGACTGAGGTGAAGCTGGATCTTTCCCCTTCACCACGGATGGCCAGCCCCCTGTCGTCTCTGGCTGCTTCAGGATTCAGAACAGTATCCTCCAATCTCTGAGAAAATAAATAATAAGCGCTATTAATTCTAAGCTTAACAGGTAATACCTTTTGGTCAATAAGAATCTGACGCGGCTTTAACCATGAATTATACTATTTTTATGTGCTTCTGTTTTAAAGTGACACATCTGCATCAAAATACTTGGACCCTGCAGTCTTTTCTTTGTAGGCATGGTAATGGAAACCCCATTTGCTAATGAAGGTGGACTCAGTGTGGAGACATTCTAGAAGGCATAATTTACGCTATCTAGGTGGGGCATCGGTCACATGGACAATGGAAGACCTCTTTAATGAGGCGTGAGGAAGAAGGTCCCATCAGTTATGGAGAAAATATAATATTAAGTAACAGAAGCTAGATAATGCTATTTGTGCTGCTATTACCACAGGAACTGTTAGATTATACCCCCACCCAAAAAAATTCCAGGGGAGCCATGAAAATATATTCCAAAAGGGAACTGCTAATTCAATTAACACTCCTAAATGGGAGTATTGCCATATGGATGATCACTTTCTATGATTTTTTTTATTATATTTACTTTGCACTGTGTGATCCCGTTTTCTGTACAAACCTTTTTATGTATTCTCATTAGTACTACAGTTATATTCTTAGGGCCTGAGTTGCTGTCCTGCTGACCCTATAAACACCATTGACATAAAAGAGGCATAAGCATTAATAAATTAGTCCTGTAGGAGACATCAAGAAATCTGATGGACTTCTTAGACTACCCATATTCTTCGTCATCGATTGTACTGTATAATCGGACCTCAATACTGCCTTATGGATGATCACTTCATACGATTTCTTTCATAATTTCATTGCACCATGCGATCACATTATTTCACAAAAGTACCATTGTTGTTTATGGTAGATCATTTGTGTACAGTGTTTAAATCATCTTGACACATGAAGAAAGTTTACACTGAAAACTGGTCGTCACTGATATTCATTTATCTAGGATTGTACTCATTGACAATCCAAAACTACTGAACGAGTATCTTGCTAAATTAAAACCAGAGAGGTGCTTGTTTTTTCCATTGTATACCATGCCCCTTTGGTATATGGGTAGCTTCTGTGCCCCCTTCTCACAATTTGTCAGCCGTCATGGCCAGACGGCATCTGGGCACACACTCGCATCCGCCTTTGCATTCCCACACGGACATGCTCTTTAGGCAGATTCACCTGCCCGCGTTCCTCCCAAAGGCTTCACCAGAAGAGTCGTCCTCCTCGCTCATTGTTGAAAGTCAGTCTCTTGCATTTGCGGCTTTGGTTACGCGGTGGTGGCATCATTGATTGCTACATTACACGCCCGCTATTCACTTCTGGACTGCAGTAAGCCTTCCTTCCCGTCAGATACCCGATCAGTAAGTTATTCTAACTTTTCTATCTTTCAATTATTTTTAACTTAATGTTGTTTTCGTCCTTTTCCTATTGTACGCTATCTGGTCCCCATAGCCCATTGATTAGTTCTTGGATGTAGCAGTTCAATGCTTCTTTAATTGGTGGCTCTTTGCCAGTCCATTGTCCGTAAGTGGCAGTTTACATATTTCTTTTTCACATTTGGGGGCAGACTTTAAACACATTTTTACTATTTTATTCTCTCCAGAATCTGGACCTTGTCGGGATCGGATACAACAGTAAGTCACTAATTTTTTGCGCTCTGCATGTATAAATTCACCCGATTTAGGAACTGGTCACCTGCTTCCCTACGTAACTATTTTCTTTACCTGTTTTATACCCGTTTTCATGTCAAATTTTTTTCTGCATTTTCACTAACACTTTAGTTATATTCTTGTGGACCTACTTTCACTCTTTGAGTGAATGTCTTGATGACCCTATAAATACCTTCTGGGTTGAAGCACCTTTGACGGGAACAATATAGAAGCATTAATAACTTGGTCCTGCAGGAGACGTCAAGAAATCTGATGGACTTGTTTGACTAGCCATGTTCTTATTCACTGATTGGCTCTCATTCACAATCCAAAATAACCAAACGAGTAGCTTGTAAATAACAAGCATTTGCAGTGCAACAGGTTTCGCATTTCATGTAGTTAGAACTATTAGCGTTGTAAACTCCTAACCAGACTTTTTTTGCCACATTAAATGGAAAAAAAACTAGCACAATTGCACTGTGAAATAAAGAGAAAAAGTAGTCCAGAAACCATACGGAAAACATGCAGTCTCCTAGGTTTCCAGTAGCTGGTTGGCACGCTCAAGGAGGGCTAAACACCGGAAAAGGCATGACGTATGCATGCCTTACACTAATGAAAGCGATTCCTTTCTGCCGCCATACAACAGAATTTCATGTTAATCAAAGCGAAAAAATAAAATAAGAGTTAGTTCGGGTAAAAATATTTTTACTCAGACTTTGGCAGGTTGTGATTTATTTGTGCATTTCGGTTCAAAACACGAAACCAATGTTGGTAAAATGTACATGTTTTAAAACCACCAACAAATGGTGACAAAGCAAATCTATAAATCATCACAAAATACTTTTGTAATTAGCAGATGTTTTATCATTAATTTAATGATTCTTGGAAACTTTTAGAACGCGCAAATAGAGAGACAGCGGTTAAAACTATTTTTTTTTTTTTTTAAACTCATTTGATAAGCAATGCAGAGTTTGGGGTTGGAAGAGATCCATAGTATTGTTGGTGAAAATACTATTTAGCCGTTCGCCTTAAGGTGCTCTGAAATGGATACATTTTGGTGCTAATTGTGCCGTTTAATAGCCAGGCAGATATGTGATGTAGAAGCATAAATAACCGATCACTTTATATATATATAAATGTCAAACTCTATTCAGTGTTTTTTTAAATGGTAATATTGTTTCCTATTTGCTTCATTTATCCCTACAATATTATTCTACATTTGCTTTAGGTAGTTTCATAAATGATACTATTATGGGTATCATGCAAAAAAAAAAAAAACAATTGGGACTGCAACTTAACTGACATATAAAACAGTGGGATGGAGGAAATGAACTGTCATTACTGATCAAGAGGAATGCGACGCACCCATAAATATTATTTACCAGATTACATTAAACAGTTTTCATATGTTCATAGAGGAGGCAGTTGAATAAGCATGATGCACGGGGCGTTCAAACAAAGCCATTCCACAAAAATAAACGCCAGCGCCAGTGGAGTGCACTAACAGCGCTTCTTTATAAAGGGTGGGGGTTGACACTGCAAAGCACTGTGAAGCTTTGGTGCACATGTGAAAGCGATCGATGCTCGCGGCTTCTACCCACTGATTTGACAGGGGCAGCAGCTCCCAACCAACCACCAAGTGCAGTCTTTGGTTTGGACCACAGTGTGACTCATTTTATGCCTCCTGGATTTGAACTGCTGTCTGCTAGTGCCTAGAACCACCAAACATGAAGACTCTTCCCAAATTCACATTAAGTACATCGACTCAGGCATACTGCAACGTAAAGTGGATTTCGTACTAGGACTTGGCCTTGCTAGGGATGTCATCAATATTGGGTTTCTTGGAAGGAAGTGACGTCATGATTCTGCGTGCCACGCTACCCAGGGCCATAATTTAGTCCTGGTGCAAAAACAGCACAGGGGACGGGTTTTGCAATTAGGCTGGTTAAGTGTATCGTTTTCTTAGCCTAATGTATCTGCGTACCTGGTCGTGGATGTGTGTTTGTGTTAATTTACTATAAGTCATTCTACCTCGCTCTGGAAGAAATACCCTGGATATACAGACCCAGCAAGCTGCACAGCGACATGCCGGCCTGAAGTGTTTCATCTCTCATTCGATGGGAACAAAGCAGCCGTTACATCTTGTGATTTAAAACATTAAAATGCACTCTCTAGTGTTTCAACATAAAATGCCAGGCTGCCAAGCAATTAACGTTAAAACGTTAAACATTAAAAATGTTAAAATGCACACAGAGTGATGCACTCGGAACATGGAGAGTTCATGAACAGCACAAAATCCTATGGTTCAGACCAACTCTTTAAAAATAAGAGGAACAAGCATTTGGAATGCAATAATCTTGTGTTTGCTCAAGTTAGAGCTCATACTGTTGTAAATTACTGACTGGACTTTTATTGCCACACAGACTGAAAACAACAAAAGGAAGAGAGCGAGGGTGAGCTGGCCCTGGAAAAGCCCCCCTCTGCTGTTGGTTTATGTTTACAGAGGGAGCTGGTGGGGAGGAGGGACTGAACAAGCAGCCACACTGTTGAGGTGAAACAGGCAAATGCCAAAAAAGGTCCCTTACAGAAGAGATTAACAGGACATAGCGTAATTACACAGCACTTTGTGCTGCTCCCAAAGTGAAAAAAGGCAGGACAAAGAGGCAAACTGACCACTAGCAAGCAAGGATTTTTGAAGGACACTGCAACTAACAAATCAGAACGCTGGAACTCACTCTATTGTATACTTTAGTATACAGCAGGCCGAACGCTAACGCTCGACCTAAAAACCAGAGAGGTTTTTTTTTTTTAATACAGGCTTAACTCAAAACAAGAAATCCTGCACAAAGGATTTGACGGTACAGTTACAAAATCTAAATAACTCTGTGTAATTCACAAAACTGCTCTGCATACAAATGAAGCGGAAATTGCACTATACAGAATACTGCAGTAGTTAAACAAGCATTTGCCATGCAACAGGTATTGCATTTGCTCGAGTTAGAGCTTCTAGCGCTGTAAACTGCAAACCGGACTTTTCTTGCCACACAAATGAAAAGGAAAAAAAGCGCCACAATTGCGCTATGTAAAAAGGTGCGCTATTGCACTGAAATTGAAAACGGAAAAACCCAGCGCGATCGCACTGCATGGAAAATAAAAGGATAAAGTAGTCCGGAAGCCATGCTGAAAACATAGAGCCTCATATGTTTTCAGTAGTTTACCGGTGCTGTGTAGGTAGGCTAAACACCAGAAAAGGCATGACGTATGCATACCTTTCACAAATTAAAGCAAGCAAATTTTAAAAGGAAAGTCCACGAACCAAAGAAAGTGACTGACGTGACATGGTCGTGGTTAGAAGCTCAATGAGAAATACAGCAGGGGACTGAGCGCTTTGCGCTGACCCCTAAAAAGCAACTAGCCTCCAGTGTAGTCTATGATGTGGGCACTGTGTTACGGGCAGTCATGCTGTAAAAGTGCACTGTAGCCATGGTCTCGCAAAAAGTATGCCATCGGTCCAGGCATTAGCTGCAGGAGAATCTGGTATAGGACTGCTTGTGAGGAGCGCAAACGTCGGTACAAGATTCAAGATTCAGTGGAGTCTTAAAATAAAGGTTAATTTGAAAGATCCATCTACCTTATACCCCAAGTGCACTTTAGAACATTTAAAAATCAATATTTTGAAAAACAAGAGAGCACTGTGTGATTTTGTGTTAGGCTCACGCTATAGAATTGTAGGGGTAAGTCAAACACACTCAGGAGCCAGCATGAGTCCAAAGGCAGCAGCAGTGAGAGAAACAGAGCGTTTGGATTCGGCCACTCTATTCTAAGAATGAGGAGTGCTGGAATGTACAATGTGTTACACATCTGCAGTTTCTTTCAAGGTTTGAGGCACATGGTGATACAATACACCTAACACCTGCTTGGCAGCAAGTAAAATTGGGGAGGTCTCTAAATCCGCGTACTCACTCTTTAGGCTGAACACCACTTCACCTGTGAGAAGGGGTCACATGGATGAAAGGAACAGAAAGACTTTCAGGGATAAACTGAACGCACTGTTTTCCGGACCACCTCTGGAACGGTTGTTGAGGTGGAAGAGGGAGTGTGTTCAAAATTGTTAGCAAGGCTTTAGAATCAATTTCACATTGGACAGGCATGTAACACTAATTAACTAACAAATTACCTCAAAATTACACTCTTTAAAGCCAAAAGCTGAACACTTATCTGATTAGATTCATTTGGCCAACAATGCTCCTTACCGTTTGTTGTGGATTCTTAAAAGCTTTACAGAGTCCATGAGTTATACCAAGGAGATGATTCCCCCCCCACAACTCAAGCGTAGCCTTGAATTCTCCAAACCAAAATTCAAACTCTAACAATACTAAATGTTCTTAATCTGCTTCACAGAGCAACTCCTCTTCTGCACACCTAGCTACTGTGACTTCTAGCAGTACCCTTTTGCTAAGACCAATAAGCATTAAGCTAATAGCCTCCTCCTATTCCATGCCCTGCCTTTTCCTAGCAATGCTTTGGCCCTGCAGTTAACAGTAGGGCTTCACAAATCTATCCATGTCTTCTGGATCCGTCCTTAGAAAGAAAAAAAGAAAACAAAATTACCACAATTTACCCATATCATTTGGATCTGTCCCCGGAGACAGAAACTGTTGTTACCTCACTCCAAAAAAATAGTCAATCATGATCAATCCATTACAGAACTATTATACTGTCCACCTGTGGCGGCAGTGAGACCCCCCCCCCCCCCCCCTGTCATGGGCGGCTGCAGTTGTAGGAGGAACAATGTGGGTCTGAGGGTTACATTCCCTGGCAGTGCATGATATCTGGAAGGCAGTGTCCATGAGGACCCACCCCCTCCAACTGGGTGCTTAAGGCCTTTGGCTCTTGGTCTTTAGTTTTGCCAGGCATGTGATCACGCCTATCTCCAGAAACTACCGGTCCTCCTTCACAATAACCGCCATCCCAGCACAGTTCAGACTGCAGGGATGAAAATGTGACTGGGGGAGGGACAAGCCCCCCCTTGCGTCAGGTATGAACCCTCCCCATACCCCCAGCGAAGTCCCTCTATGGTTTTGAAGGGGGGGGGGTCAAAGCACTGCCCAGCCAAAGCAATGGCCTCCCCCTCTAATAGGGGCAGAAGACAGAAGAGGATAGCGCTGTTCCTTTGACCTTTGGCAGTACCGATAGACCTCTGACAGGTGCAACTGGGCCACGGGGTGTTAGGTTCCTCTCTGAGTTGTGTCCTCAATGTGTGCGGTGCAGGGAGGAGCCACTACCCACTCCTGGTTCCACAGCAGAGGCGACAGTCTGCTCAAGGGAGAGATCAGGGTGTTGGGGGGCAGCTATGTGCTGCGCCGGGCTACGGCTTTTGAGCGTCCAGCTATAGACCCCATTTGCGATTACCTCTGTAGCCGCCATTGATGCCGCTTTCGACTCCGCTTCACCCGTTGGTCATGGGGTGCAGGAGCAACACACAGTGTGAGGCCCAGAGTATGTGATGTGCTCAGATGGGTTGCCTGATGCAGCAGGATCCCTGATGGTGGATGGGAATTATAGACCTTGGTGGTGGGGGTGATTGGCGCACTCATTTGTGTCCTTGACATCAACTTAAACCGATCCACACTTCCACTACAGGAGTGTAGGTATGCCCATTCACTAGCGCACTGGCTTACTTATAGTGGCCTACAAGACATTTGGCGCTCTGTACACCCTCTCAAGGGTGAATTTTTTTATTTCTCGACAATCCATCAGCTCCACACTAGAATCTATCTCCTAGGTAACTCTTGGTTGCTCCCCAATATGTCGACAGCAGAACACCTTGGTCGTACACTGTCGGATCATTGCACCCTTCTGGCCACCTTGACTTGGGGGAGGTGTCGAACTCCCATCCCACATGGCAATTGCCTACCCAAGCACTACAGTATACAGTGTTTTTTAAATCAGTCAGGGCACGGGTAAAAGATTATCTTGCCCAGAACGAGGGGTCAGCGTCAAGGGGGTGGTGGAGTGGGAAGCCTTTAAAGGTAGTCATGAGAGGCCTCTGTAAAAATAAAAAACTGACTATGGCGTCAAACCCATTCCGTTGGGAGCAGATTGCTCTAGAGGTGACAATCTGCACAATAAAGACACATTCGGAACGGGGGGAGGGAGGGAAATCAGAGTGGAACTCACAACTTCAGGCAGACTATAGGGATTTACAGGACAAGCTGGGTCAGTTGGACTATGCAGCGTACACCCTGAAACAGCATTTGGAGGGCGACAAGGCAAAGTGGGTGCTGGTATGGTTGTTGCGCTCCAATAACTAAAGGCATGGTTTGGCAGCTATCAGGTCCCCCGCCATCTGTGTCGCATTGATGGCCAACTGTGGCTTTCTACAACTACTACAAGGCCCTCTACCTGCAGACGATGGACTAGCTAGACCTGGGCTTGAGGCAGATTTGGATGCCTTCCCATTTCCCCATCTGGATCCTTTCCTTAGACATGCACTGGACGCCTCTCTGATGGCGAGTAACAAGACCCTGTTAATCAATGGCCTCCCTGTAGAGTTTTATTGAACATACCATGCCACACTTGCACCATGATTGTTGACCATGCTTCAGGCAGCCAGGGCAGAGGGCACCCCGATGCGCTCATAGTGGTACTAGCAAAACCCACCCCTCCTATTGGCTAACACTGATGGCAAGGTTTGGGGGGGGGGGGGGGGGGAAGATCGTTGCTAATCACCTACCCCCTCACATGTCCGTTCTGGTCTACTCAGACCAGAATAGTTTTTGTACCATGGAGGAACCCATTTCTAAATGTGGCAACTGTTCTGCATAATGGAGGAACAGAGTATTACATCCTCAGATGGGGTGGTGCTGGCCCTGGATATTGAGGAGGCTTTTGACTTCCTGAGCAGTTCATATCTCCAGTGTCTTGGGGTGTATAAGGCTGGAACTTCTATGCTAGACAGACCTGCTATACAAAGATCCGATCGCTAGAGTGCAGACAGGCAAAGACATTTCACCACCCCTTGAGATACACTGGGGAACTCGACAGGGCTGCCTTGTTTCGCACACACCCCTCTCATTTGCTTTGGCCTAGATCCCCCTGGCTGGCCTCTTTAGAATGCTAGACCAACAGTGGGACATGCACAGCAGCATCACATGAGAGATTATATTTCTGTACGCACTTGATGCATTGATTTTCCTCAGAGACATTGGTCAGGACCTACAAGTAGTGATGGAAAACTTTGTTAGCTTTGGGGCAGCCTCAGGCCTAAGTGTACCATAAGGAGCTTGACCTAGCAGACGGTAACCATGGTAAAGCATTATCTGGAGTGCATCACTCGTTGAAGTTTTAGGCCTTGCTGCTCCTTTCCATAATTGGCAGAATCTCTACAGCAAAGATGCTGATACTGCCCCAATTACTATATCACATCTCGGCTGGGTGGTGTGAGCTGGGTTATTCCAGCGGTGTTAGCACTCAGTAGGTAGCATCCCACCATTTCGATTCATCGCAAAGCTGTCATCCTACTGAACTCTGTACAGAAGAAGGCAACTTAAACAAGGCCAATTTGTACACATATGTGGTATAAGCAGGCTCTTTAACTTGCAAACACAGATGTGATTCATCAGTTATTTTGCAAAGATATAGGACATGTTTGATTTATAAGACGTGAATTGCCTTGTTTATGACTTTCTACAATGCGACAGTTCAAAAAGGTGTGGAAAAACAGTATTAATGTGGAGTTCTGAACCCAATAAATTGTATCCATTCTGCAAGTATCACAATATGCATGACCCAGGCTTGTGTGTGTGTGTGTGTATATGCGCACGCACACACACACACACACACACACACACGGACCTAAGAAGTAGTCCAGTGGACAAATTCACATCTGTGTGGACATGTCACAACCCAGTTTGGTTATACAGAGTTACTGTAATCAAGCTCCAGAGATCCAGGACATGATATACCAGCTCAATGTGTACTAGTGTTCTCTAAAGTATATTCTAAGAAGGGTCATTTTCAGCTATTGTTGGAAAAGCCATCAGGATATATTGTGTGCCGCCCACAAGTCTGTTTAAAAAAATAAAAAAAGACTCATCTTTGGCATATCATCAGCAACTGAAGTGTTTCAAGATCAAATATGTAAGTTATTCAAAATTCCTGAATTATAGTATTCAATATTGGTGGTAACTCTTAAGAACAAAGCCCTTCTGAAGGTCTGTGGTGCTTTGGCTAATGCCAAACTGCCTCCTACAACAATAATATAACGTAAGCGATTTTTGCCAGCCAGCACTAAAGTTCTAGGGTCGTATTATCACCTAACAGCATAAGGCACAAGAAGCACTCACATCAGCTTCATTTCCCTCGTGTTTCAGATACTTGTATGTATGTTGTATACTAGGCAGTTGCACCCAGAAATTAACAAGTCTTTACAAGGATATTTAAACCACTCAGAGAACTGATAAGAGGGACATTAATTTCAATAGTGTAGGAGGCTGGCCTGGTTTGTAGTGGGTACTTACGCCTTATACCAGGTTCAGTTATCCCTTATTAGTGAAATGTAGTAGTGTTCTAGCAGCTCAGGCTGATAGAGGTAGCTATAGCAGAGCAGCTTAGGCTGAACTAGGAGTCATGCAAAGCTCCTGCAATCCCACTCATAGTTGCACTGTACTTATACACAAGTAAAAGACAATACTCAGTGTTACCAAAAATAAAGGTATTTATTTGGGCGACACAAGGACAAAAATATCTTAGAGGAAATAATCCTTCTGGAGGCAAGTTTTCTACACAATATATACACTAAACACTAAAATAAGGTAAGTAACTAGACATAGGATAGTGCAAACAACAGGAAATACTATAGAATGCAATGGGGGAAAATAGGTCTGGGGCAACACAAACCATATGCTAAGAAAGTGGAATGTGAATCTTGAATTCCCCCCTAGACAAGTGTAGTATGTGTAGAATAGCTGGGAGAGTAAGAATACAGTAAAGGTAAGTAAATTACCCCACCCCAGAGCCCAGAAAAGCAGGAGTAAAATACTGCAAGTTTCCTTAGAACACACTACATCTCGTGATTGGGATTTTGCAGCAGCCAACCAGGACTGCAAAGAACAACTGCTGGATTCCTGGACCTGAAGACCTACAAAGGAAGGGGACCAAGTCCAGAAGTCGAAAGAAGTTCCAGGAAGGACAGGAGACCCTGCCAACCCTGAAGAGGGTGCAAAAGAAGAGTCCAAGCTTAGACAAAGACTGCAGGAATGCACCCTAGGAATATGCCAGCGGGTTCCTGCATGATGCAAAGGATGTCCCATGATGTGAAGATCGTGGCAGATGTGATTTCGTGTTGGAAGCTGCCAACAAGCCTTGGCTATGACAAAAGTGCGTTTTGCGTCAAAATGGTGCTGATGGACCCAGGAGGGACCTGGGGACCTCAACACTGTGTGAGGAGGAAGAGGGGGCTCTCAGCACTTAGAGAGCTCTCAGGATGCCAGCCAGCACCCCCATAGGTCCCAGGACACGGGGACAAAGGAGATGTAAAACATTGTTGATGCAAAACAACAAAGGAAGGTCCCTCGCTGCCGGAGAACAACTCAGCGTGTTGAGCGTCACAGGATGGAGTGCTGGGGACCCTGGCCAGGCTGTGCACAAAGGAATTTTGCAAATAGTGCACAGGAGGTGAAGAAGACGCAGTACACAGGGGTACCTTCTCTCTCAGGGAAGGCAAGATCTTCCCTCCTCCAAATTGCTTCAGCAGGACCTCAGGAAAGTTCATGTTGATGGGGTCCACTCTCTGTGTCCTTAAGAGCACGCTCGTTGCTGTGAGAGGGGTCCAGGGGTACCGGTCGTCGTCTTGGAAGGTGCCTGCGTGAGCAGGGGAGTGACTTCGTCAGCCAACGGGAGATTTCTTCGGTCCTTCTTGTGCAGGATGAAGACAGTGAGTCCCCAGAGCGTGCACACCGTGGAAACTGTTGCAGTTGCTGGCTGGAGCTGAAGTTGCAGAAGAAAAGTATCCCTTGTGGATAGTTTGTTGCGGTTACTGCAGTTCTTGGAGCAGGCTGCCCAACCTACTGCCAAGTAAATGGGGCTTGGTCCAGTGGGTGGGCACCTCCTCCCAGTACAGGCTTTGTCCCCGACTACTGAGAGCACACAGGCTCTCATGCCATGGGGTCAGAAACTTGTCTGGTGGTGGCAAACTGGCATAGACTGGTCAGCCACACACTAAAGAATTATGTGAATTTCAGGGGGCATCTCTAAGATGCACTCTGGGTGCATTTTACAATAAATCCAACACTGGCCTCAGTGAGGGTTTATTGAACTGAGAAGTTTGATACCAAACTTCTAAGCCTTCAGTGAAGCTTTCATGGAGCTGTGGAGTTCCTAATGAGAAACTCCCAGCCCATGTACTCAATATGGCTACACTGCACTTAAAATATCAAAGAATTGACTTAGACACTGTAGGGACATATTGCTCATGCAGATATGCCCTCATCTGTGGTGTAGTGCACCCTGCCTTAGGGCTGTAACGCCTGCTAGAAGAATGACTTACCTATGCCACAGGCAGTGGCTTGGGGCCATGGCACCCAAGGAAGCATGCCATATCGACTTTACCTTTTTCTCCCCACCAACACACACAATCGGCAATGGCAGTGTGAATGTGTTTGGTGGGGGTTCCCTTTGGGTGGCACAATAATTGCTGCAGTCCTTCGGGACCCTCTCTGGCCACAGGGCCCTTGGTACCACTGGTATCTTTTACAAGGGACCTAGCTGTGTGCCAATTGTGGAAGCAATGATACACTTTAGAGAAAGAACACAGATGCTGGGGTTAGTTGCAGGATTCCAGCACACACTCAGTCAAGTTAGCATTAGATATCAGGCAACGTGTGTGTGCCTTGGGGGTTGGGGGGGGGGAACAATGCCAAAAGGGGCACTTTACTACACACAGATTTAGCCAAAGCATTGTAAATAATTTAATACATGGGGTCTGCCTTGCAACATGTCTCTATGCACGTGCCAGTGTTATACAATGTACAGTTGTATGACAGTACAACAAATGTCATTTTCACGCATGCCTTTATCACGTGTCCTTTACCCCACAGGTCATTACCATGCTTTGTCAAGCATTCCTTTACAAGGAAATTTTAAGTACTTATCAGACAAGTGAAATATACATTGTGAACAAGGACGAAACAGGTCATTGTTGATATTGTGGGCTTTGTGAAATAAAGGCATTCACATTCTTGGAGTGTCGGCGTCCTGGCTGGTGATTTATGTGACAGGACTGTGCAAGTGTATATATATATATATATATATATATACATACATACATACATACATACACACACACACACACACAAAGGAAGATAATATATTGAGATTTAAAGTTGTATTGTGTAACAGACTTTCACGTGTTGCAGTATTTGAAGGTAATTTGTGTACTTTTTATAATATTACTTTTTATCTTTTCCTCAATATTAAAAAAAAAAAATGCTTGTAGATAAATATTTACGATAATATTTACCAACTGTGATAAATAAAAGTGAGACTCATAAGCATCTAGTCAAACTTATTGAAGTTATACAATGACCTATGAACATAAGCATAGAAAATTACACACACACATAAAAATACCAAAGGTTACAAGGACGTTATAGTTAGGTTCTGAATTTACTCGTAAAAACCATACAAATGCAGTAGTTATATTTCGAGTTCTTTTAAGTAACTATAACTCGCGCCCTTGTCATGCACAGTTTTCTCATCAATAATTTATTGCAAATGTTGCATTGATAATATCGAGATGCCATACAAGAGCTCATCAGTGATATAATATGTGGAGTAATTAGCTGTGCAGGGTGGAGGGGCGAGTTATAGTTACTTAAAAGAACTATAACTGCTGAATTTCTATGGTTTTCAGCAAGTATGTTCAGAACCTAACTAGTGTGTGTGTGTGTGTGTGTGTGTGGGGGGGGGGGGAATAGTTTGTGTTACTATCCTTGTGGGGACTTTGGTGTGATAACAATCACGTTGTGGGGACTTCATTGCACTGTGGGGACCTGAAACCAAGTCTCCACAAGGCAACATTTTCTAAATTATATAAAATGACTTCAGGAACATCTGTGTCAATTTTTACAACTTTTTAAAAAAATGCCTTGTGGGGGACCTGTGTTTCATCGAGTGTGTTTATATTTTTGCTCAGCTCTGCCCCTGTAGACAGGAGGTGGTACTGAAGTCTTAAACACACTTTGCATTTAAATACACATTGCTCACAAAAAGCACAGGCTAAAACACTGCATTATCCTGTATTTATCCATATATTTTTCATGCAAAATAACCTTTTCTCTATTAAATTAAAACCTTATTTACATAGAGCTTTTGAATTTAGACTTTTGTATCTGAAATTGTTAGTAGTTTTATAAACACTCCTAAAAGCAATTTGGGTCAGTTGTTAACCCCAGAATACTTCACTATTGCCATTTGAGCCTTAGCTACGTTTAAAGAATTATGGTGCACTGCATTGTGAAATTATATAAACTCATCTGATCATTATTTATAAATAATTTAGGGTATGCACACAGTTTGGGTGGGGTGGGGGTTAATGGAAAGATGAGGATGAAGGTGTATTTCAGTGAAAATTAGTAAAACAGATACAATACCTAATAATTCCAGTTGGTTTAATTTCTGGGGTGAATTGCTTTATCTATTGATGGTTTTCATTTTTTCACTGGGTGTGTTGCAGGTTTTTTTTTTTTTCCATTGAACGAAAAACTTCAAGCCCCACAGTGCATGTAATAAAACAGAACTGGGTAAGCAACCATCACTAGATGTCAAACAACTTGAGAGAGCTGCAAATGCCAGATAGAATCTGTAAATCACAAAATGTAAAGTCATACTCGAGAGCAATACTGCGCTTTTTGCTCCTGTTTTGGTGCATTTTCTGCTATTTGCATGCACTGTTACCCCCTGCAATGTGAACCAGAGCAGTTGCCATCTTGCTTTTAACTACAGAACAAAAACCAGACAATTTATGTTTGTGACAATTTTTGTAGAGGCACATATGATTAAATGACCCTGAATAAGTAGTGTGCTGTTCAAACTTGATTAACTGCCATATAATTCTGCAGTGCTCATGTCCCCTATTTATTTAAAAAAAAAAAAAAAAAAAAAAAAAAAAAAATCTGAATGCATCCAGTAGCTGCTGCAGAAAACATATGTCTAACTTGTTTTACATTTTCATGATTGTGCATGCAATGCACTTACCTATCTTTGGTGCTTGCAAGTTTCAGGATACTACACTTTTTCTTAAAATGTTAATTAGCTTGGAAGTGACTAGGTGAGAATGAGCTGGGAGCCCCAGTCAAAGCAGGACACAATAGCCCATATAACAAAGCGCTAATGACACCTTTTCTCACTTGTCCTGTGCTGCAGGACACAGCTTTTCTTCAGCAGAAGCACATAGCCACCTTAACATCTGTATAGTTACTACTTGGACTGTGCGTTCATCGTTCATACCCCAAAATTCCTCTGAATCGCCACTCATTTCTCCGAGGAAAGCAGATCTTTTTTCAACCAAGAAGACCTTGCCGTCTTCAACAGCTTGAGAGCAAACTCTTACAGGCTTGTGGTGGGGAAATGGGGGACCATAGGTACACTACTCAACAGTGATGTGTTACACAGAAATATACGCACATTGCGAGAGTATAATTCAAAAACTTTCTGCAACAATCAAAGAATCGTGCATAACTATATTCTTATTTTGCAATTATAAACAATTAAACAGATAAGTTCCTGAAAAGTTATTATAGAGACCAGCACATCGATTACACTACTTGGTTTAGAAATACCCCTTTCCCATTATGAACCCAGATGCCCACCTTGTGACCCTATAAACAATATCTCATTATATTACTTGCCTTTGGCCTTGCACATTGCTCAATCACAGTGGCTAGGTTTTTGTGCTTACATGAATACTAGGGGTTGGCATAGATTGTGTAGTTCCACGTAGCATAATTACCTAAGAATCCGGCAAGATTATGCTTGAAATACGCAAAAAGAGTACTTTTGCATTCAGCGATATTTCTTACTGCAGAAATTCCCCCTCACATCCAAAATGTACATGGGGGTGCATTTTGAGCTAAGAAATAGCGCTAGATGCAACGGAACATGAATAGTGATGATGAGCAGCCTTTCCCACTCAATAAATGTGATCTGGGGTTAGGATTTGTCCCCAGCTTACTACCGCCATTTAGCGCTACTTTCTAATCGTAAAATGCACCCTAACATCAAGCATGGACGTAAGGATGCATTTTGCACTCAGAAATAGTGCTATTGCAGCAGAACACAAATAGTGAACATGAGCGGCCACTTGTACTCGCTAAATGTGTTTTCACGCTAGGATTTTTCCCCTCCACATTACTCTTTTTTTTATGCAAGCGGGAGTAATTGCGTAATTACTGGTAATGCCATGTCAACCAGTAACACAGAATAACCAAAATTACTCTGGCATTATTGAAATTATGCCGCGGCCTAATAAATACTCACATACATACAATGACTCATGTACAATCAGCTTTTAGCTGTCTAATGTCGAAGACCTATTATGTACAATACCAACAATTACAGAGGGGTTTCAATCAGCCCATTGGTCATGTCAATCCCATTTACTTACCTGTTATTCAGTGGTTTTCCTTCCTCTTTTCTCCCCTGGAGCACAGCTTCTTTACCATCCTATTGATTACATGACTTGTAAACTTTCACTTCTTACGTTGAGGGAAGTATTATTATTTTGCTTTCAAAACTCCATGGGAGTGCATGCTGCCTTCTCCTTCAAACCCCTGTCATCATGCTCTCTACATGCTATGTCCCCCACTCCGGCACACCTGTTGCTTCCTCTACCCCTTGAACTCTTTTGCTCCCCTGCCCTTCTCTGCTCTTGCGTTCTACTCCACTGCCTCCCCACTCTTACATTGCTTCCCTAATACTCCACATTCCGTTGTTTCGGAGGTCCCGGAGGTGCAGTTTGGAGCTTTTAGATATAGGGGAACATTTCATGGTTTTTAGTATGGTTGCATCTTCGCACGTTTTTTACAGCTTCTGCACAAGCAATATATGCACACTTTATGTGGCTTATGCAGCGGCTCCCTATTTCCTCATATTTCTATATTGACCTTTTCTCGTCAAAGAATGCACTTCAGAAATTACATTTGAAGGACACCATGGCAGTGCATTAGAAGCATTCAATTCAGCTTGCATCAAGATGATGTACGCCAACACTACAGAAGTTCCAACCAACTTTACACTGCAGGTATACATAAGACTTAGGCTGCTGCAGCAAACAAGGCGGGTGCATTTATTCAGAAAAGCTGCATAACACTGCAGCAGAAGATACAGGTCTCACAATGCAACAGTATACAATGAGTTAGCCTTATGGACTTCAATTGGGGTTTGCCAGGGGTCACAGAGCTTTTGTGATCTTTGGCCTCAGAAGTGGCAAAAGAAGTGACAAGAATACAGGGGTTACTTTCTCTTATGGACGTGGGGATTTCAGCCCATATTTTTATTACACTAATAGTGAATCTTTCACTATTAGTGCAATAGAAAATTGAGCACTTGGCAACAGGATCGGTTACAAAACCTTTACTGCAGCTGTGGTAAGAATTTTTAATGTATATTTTGTACATGCTTAAAGGTGTCTAAGTATGTGTGTGTGAGTGGAAGCAAGTGATAGGTAGTGAGTGAGAATAAGTGTCAGTGAGTAGGAGTGAATCTGAGTGAGTGACAATGAGTGATAGGTAAGAAAGACTGAGTGACTACAAAGAGTGAGTAACTGAGAATGAATAAGCATGCATATGAGGGAGAGTTAGGGAGTGTGGGTGAGTAGCAATAAGGGCGAGTGAGTTAAAGTGAGTGAGCATATCTGTGAGTGAGTGAAAGAGGGAGAATGAGTTAGAGTGTGGGCGAGTGAGTGTGATTAAGTGTGAGCAAGGGAAAGTAAGAGTGAATGCCGGTAAACATAAGATAATGTAAATAAATGAGTGAGTTAAAGTGAGTGAAGTGGGGGTTTGAGAATAGGAGTAAGTGTGAGTGCCGAAGTATGAACAAGTCAGAGTGTAAATGAGAGTGATTGACTGAAAATGAGTGGAAGAGTAAAAGTTAGAGCCAGAGTGATTGAGAATGAATGAGTGCTAGTGAGTGAAAATATGAGTGAAGTGAGTGAGAATAAGTGGATATGAATGAATGTAGGAGAGTGTGAGAATGTGGTGCAATGCTTGTAAGTCTACCATTGGCCCAGAAATACCAAAGGTAATTATTGGCCTATAAAAAGGCACCCCAGGCAAATACTAAAACTGGCATACAGGAGGCAAGTTTAAGCATGACAGACACCTGAGATTAAATATTGGTAGTGTGATAGTGTAGGTAATTAATGGCTTATAAAGGCACCCCAGGCAAAATACTACTGCTGGCATACTGGAGGCAAGTATTAGCATGGCAGGCACCTGTGACTAAATACTGGAACCAGGCTAGTGTAGGTAATTAATGGCTTATAAAGGCACCCTAGGCAAAATACTACTGCTGGCAAGTATTAGCATGGCAGGCACCTGGGATAGTGTAGATAATTATTATACTAATGGGAACTATCATAAATACTGGCATCCTTGGAAGTGCTGGAGCTGGAAAAGCGGAGGACACTTTTGGCTTGGAGGCACCTATTGCAAAATGCTGACATGAGCACATTGGAGGAAGTTCTTCACCTAAGGGAGGACAACTGTGGCATGAAGGCGTGGCAACAATGAAAAAACGGATGCCCATGCCCCCCTGCCCCCCCCCCCCAATGGTACATGGATGGCTGTAATGGAAAATTCTGGCACTCAATCAATCAGGGATTTGTATAGCGCGGCTAATCACCTGTGAGGGTCTCAAAGCACGGGGGGAAAGAAGGGGGAGGATCAGTCAAAGAGACAGGTCTTGAGGTCCTTCCTGAACTGAGACAGAGTGGTGAATTGCCTGAGGTGGATGGGGAGGGTGTTCCAGGTCTTGGTGGCGATATGGAAGAAGGATCTTCCTCCGGCTGTGGTTTTCCGGATGTGGGTGACCTTGGCGAGGGCCTGGTGGGCAGAGCTCAGTTGTCTGGCAGGAGTGTAGAAGGAGAGTCTATGGTTGAGGTAGACTGGTCCGGCTTCGTGTAGGGCCTTGTAGGTGTGGGTCAGGAGCTTAAAGGTGATTCTCTTGTCACTAGGCAGTGAGTGTAGGTCTCTTAGGAGGGCGGAGGTGTGGCTGTGTTGTGGGGCGTTCTTGATAAACCAGGCGGAGGCGTTTTGGTTGCGTTGTAGTCTTCTCTGGGTCTTGGCAGTGGTTCCAGCACAGAGAGCATTGCCGTAGTCGAGTCGGCTGATGACTAGGGCCTGGGTGACAGTCCTTCTGGTTTCAGTGGGGATCCATTTGTAGATCTTTCAGAGCATGCGCAGGGTGTGGAAGCAGCTCGATGAGACAGTGCTGACCTGTCGGTCCATTGATACCGATGAGTCTAAGATGACGCCGAAGTTGCGGGCGTGGTGGGTGGGGGCGTTTCCGAGTGCAGAGGGCCACCAGGAATCATTCCATGCGGAGGGTGTGGAGCAGAGGATGAGGACTTCTGTTTTGTCTGAGTTCAGTTTGACGCAACTATCTTTCATACAGGCAGCGACTGCTTTCATTTCTTCATGGAAATTGTTTTTGGCGGTGGTCGGGTTGTTGTTGAGGGAGACTATCAGTTGGGTGTTGTCAGCAAAGGAGACGATGTTGAGTGTATGGCTTCCAACGATGGCAGCTAGTGGGGTCACGTAGAGGTTAAAAAGGGTTGACACAGCAAGGATCCTTGGGGGATTTTGTATGCAATTTTTGGCATGCTGGTACCTATGGCATAAAGAGGGCACACATCCACACTTTTGAAAATAATGGGGAGCATCAAGATTAATTGGCTAGTCCGCCTATAAAAGACTTGAATATTTAGTGAGTGCCCCTTCGGAGCCTATGGCTTTTGAGCACATTTATGTGAAAATCATGCTGTAAATGCAGTATTTGATTACATTTTATTCAAAATGTTCTCAAGGGAAGACCCCATAAACCCACACCAGAACCCCTTTATAAGGCATCTGGCTACCTTACTTCACTTTCTACAGTTCATGGCAGATATTACTCCCCATCACTTTCAAAGATCATGTTGGCATTCTAATATTGGTGGTACCTAAAACAGACATTTCTTAGTTGTGTTGTCATAATAATCCTGCAGCTGTTTTGGAACTTCAGCACTGCCAAATACTGTCATGCCATTAGCATATAGTTGTGTGGCCTCACTTCCTGTGAAGATTCATGGTATGATCTCTCTTTCTGTCATTAAGGTAAAAGGGTGTGTCATGTCACTTTCACTACCTCTGGCATTTTGGTTAGTTGATGTCCATGCCGAGTCTTTGTATCAAGCTATGCATTTAGTGCAGGTCTAATGCAAATGCATGCTGGACATAGATTTGCAGAACATGCAATCAATCCATAGAAGGCACATTATGGCGTTTGCTAGTATGAACATGGCATTGCTTGAAACTTCTGCAGGAGATGTGCACTCACTGCTGAAGCTAAGAATGAGGCGCATGTACTGCTAAGACTATGCATGAGGCACATGGTCGCACATCATCTGGGAATGTTGGACACTGAAGATAAGGTTAGCAACTACAGTTCCAAGGAACTGCGAATCTCATAAAGGGGAAATGAGCTGACAGTAAAACATAAAATGAAAACAAATGAGGATGTACAGAATTTGTGTCTATAAAACGGGTGAATCAGAGTAAGAATGTATTACTATCAGAAAATAAATAGTACAAAATTAAAAGTAGACCAGAAAACGGGGACAGGCAATTGGTAAATTATGCACAGGTCACTGAACCCACAAGCCGCCATGTGAATAAATGGAAAGAAAATTGAAACAGTAAAATGTTGGATGTATACACAGGTGACCTATAGGTGCTTTAGTAGATTCCTGACCCTAGCTGCTTCTCCACCTGTAGGTTATGTTTGACTGTGGATGAAAAGTTCCGTGTAGCATCGCCGCAACTTTTGTCTCTCCGAAGATAAACTCTTCAGTGCCCAGTCCTTTGTAGCAGCCCTACCCCATACTCCTGTTGAGTTGCAGACTTGGCGGAGAATCAGGTGTAAATGTGCGCTATTCCAAGTTCAGCATAACAAAGGGCCGAGGGCTTGACTTTCTCAGCTCCATTCAGACCTATTTCACACCCTGGCACCAAACAACTGAAAGGAAACCCGGCAGCACATGGCTGCAGGTGTGAGGATGGGAATCTACTGGGGCTGTGGAGCTGATGTCTGCATACCCAAAGGAAGCCGTTTGCAGACGATGTTAACAATAAAAATTCCGTCTTATATCAAACTGTAGTCTTTCAATAAGTACTTTGTTTACAACATGTACTCGAGTGAAAAAAAAGGCATTTTCAGAACCGCATTTCTTTAACTCTTTGAACTTTTTACCATGTAATACAATTAAGCTTCTTTTAGAGGCAGATGTCTTACAAAAGAAGGTCAGGTGCATCTACTCATATAACTCAATTTAAAGCCTATTATTGTATTTACGATAAAATATATTTCTCAAACCAGGCCTTCTTTCGTCACATATACTATGCTGTGATGCTGCAATATGCAACTTATCGAAATTTTTATGTTGCAATAATTCACATAAAATGGTTAGGGCTCATTGTAGGAAAGTACCATCTTGCCTGGCATGTTACCCCCATATTTCACTGTATATATGTTGTTTTAGTTGTATGTGTCACTGGGACCCTGCCAGCCAGGGCCCCAGTGCTCATAAGTGTGCCCTGTATGTGTTCCCTGTATGATGACTAACTGTCTCACTGAGGCTCTGCTAACCAGAACCTCAGTGGTTATGCTCTCTCTTTGCTTTCCAAATTGTCACTAACAGGCTAGTGACCAATTTCACCAATTCACATAGGCATACTGGTACACCCTTATAATTCCCTAGTATATGGTACTGAGGTACCCAGGGTATTGGGGTCCCAGGAGATCCCTATGGGCTGCAGCATTTCTTTTGCCACCCAAGCTCTGACAATTCTTACACAGGCCTGCCACTGCAGCCTGCGTGAAATAACGTCTACGTTATTTCACAGCCATTTACCACTGCACTTAAGTAACTTATAAGTCACCTATATGTCTAACCTTTACCTGGTAAAGGTTGGGTGCTAAGTTACTTAGTGTGTGGGCACCCTGGCACTAGCCAAGGTGCCCCCACATTGTTCAGGGCAAATTCCCCGGACTTTGTGAGTGCGGGGACACCATTACACACGTGCACTGGACATAGGTCACTACCTATGTACAGCGTCACAATGGTAACTCCAAACATGGCCATGTAACATGTCTAAGATCATGGAATTATCACCCCAATGCCAATGAGACAATTCCATGAACCCCCCCCCCCCGAGTCTCTAGCACAGACCCGGGTACTGCCAAACTACCTTTCCCGGGGTTTCACTGCAGCTGCTGCTGCTGCCAACCCCTCAGACAGGTTTCTGCCCTCCTGGGGTCCAGCCAGGCCTGGCCCAGGAAGGCAGAACAAAGGACTTCCTCAGAGAGAGGGTGTTACACCCTCTCCCTTTGGAAAAAGGTGTCAGGGCTGGGGAGGAGTAGCCTCCCCCAGCCTCTGGAAATGCTTTGATGGGCACAGATGGTGCCCATCTCTGCATAAGCCAGTCTACACCGGTTCAGGGATCCCCCAGCCCTGCTCTGGCGCAAAACTGGACAAAGGAAAGGGGAGTGACCACTCCCCTGACCTGCACCTCCCCTGGGAGGTGCCCAGAGCTCCTCCAGTGTGCTCCAGACCTCTGCCATCTTGGAAACAGAGGTGCTGCTGGCACACTGGACTGCTCTGAGTGGCCAGTGCCAGCAGGTGACGTCAGAGACTCCTTCTGATAGGCTCTTACCTGTGTTGCTAGCCTATCCTCCTTCCTAAGTAGCCAAACCTCCTTTTCTGGCTATTTAGGGTCTATGCTTTGGGGAATTCTTTAGATAACGACTGCAAGAGCTCATCAGAGTTCCTCTGCATCTCTCTCTTCACCTTCTGCCAAGGAATCAACCGCTGACTGATCTGGATGCCTGCAAAACCGCAACAAAGTATCAAAGACGACTACTGCAACCTTGTATCGCTGATCCTGCGGCCTTCTCGCCTGTTTTCCTGGTGGTGCATGCTGTGGGGGTAGTCTGCCTCCTCTCTGCACTAGAAGCTCCGAAGAAATCTCCCATGGGTCGACGGAATCGTCCCCCTGCAACCCGCAGGCACCAAAAGACTGCATCACCGGTCCTCTGGGTCCCCTCTCAGCATGACGAGCGTGGTCCCTGGAACTCAGCAACTCAGTCCAAGTGACTTCCACAGTCCAGTGACTCTTCAGTCCAAGTTTGGTGGAGGTAAGTCCTTGCCTCCCCACGCTAGACTGCATTGCTGGGTACCGCATGATTTACAGCTGCTCCTGTGCACTCTTCCAGGATTTCCTTTGTGCGCAGCCAAGCCTGGGTCCCCGACACTCTAACCTGCAGTGCACGACCTCCTGAGTTGTCCTCTGGCGTCGTGGGACCTTCTTTTGTGACTTCGGGTGAGCTCCGGTTCACTCTTCTTCGTAGTGCCTGTTCCGGCACTTCTGCTGGTGCTGCTTGCTTCTGAGTGGGCTCCTTGTCTTGCTGGGCGCCCCCTCTGTCTCCTCACGCAATTGGCGACATCCTGGTCCCTCCTGGGCCACAGCAGCATCCAAAAACCCTAACCGCGACCCTTGCAGCTAGCAAGGCTTGTTTGCGGTCTTTCTGCGTGGGAACACCTCTGCAAGTTTCTTCACGACGTGGGACATCCATCCTCCAAAGGGGAAGTTCCTAGTCCTCTTCGTTCTTGCAGAATCCACAGCTTCTACCATCCGGTGGCATCTTCTTTGCACCCTCAGCTGGCATTTCCTGGGCATCTGCGCACTCCCGACTTGAGTGTGACTCTTGGACTTGGTCCCCTTGTTCCACAGGTACTCTCGTCTGGAAATCCATTGTTGTTGCATTGCTGGTCTTCCTTGCAGAATTCCCCTATCACGACTTCTGTGCTCTCTGGGGAACTTAGGTGCACTTTACACCTACTTTTCAGGGTCTTGGGGTGGGCTATTTTTCTAACCCTCACTGTTTTCTTACAGTCCCAGCGACCCTCTATCAGCTCACATAGGTTTGTGGTCCATTCGTGGTTCGCATTCCACTTCTAGAGTATATGGTTTGTGTTGCCCCTATACCTATGTGCTCTCATTGCAATCTATTGTGACTGTACATTGCTTGCATTGCTTTCTATTGCTATTACTGCATATTTTTGGTATTGTGTACATAGATCTTGTGTATATTTGCTATCCTCATACTGAGGGTACTCACTGAGATACTTTTGGCATATTGTCATAAAAATAAAGTACCTTTATTTTCAGTATATCTGTGTATTGTGTTTTCTTATGATGTTGTGCATATGACACCAGTGGTATAGTAGGAGCTTTACACGTCTCCTAGTTCAGCCTAAGCTGCTCTGCTAAGCTACCTTTTCTATCAGCCTAAGCTGCTAGACACCTCTTCTACACTAATAAGGGATAACTGGACCTGGTGCAGAGTGTAAGTACCCATTGGTACCACTACAAACCAGGCCAGCCTCCTACACTCAGTAATCTGTATTTTCACAAATTAAATCAGAGTGCTACAGTAAGGTTAAACATTCACACGAATACTATAATTAATGGTTTGGCACAAAGCCAGGTTACTTGTAGTTCTATATGTCCGTTACAAAAACTCTGCAATGTAGAATGTGAATAAATGTTGATAGGATAATGTAAATTGCTACATTTAGCACCTTAAATTTAGTCACTGGAATGGTACTGAGCGTTCTACATTAGGCAAAAACATTTTGCAGTTAGAGCAAGTTGCTTTATCGGCCCTTATCACTGTTACTCTCCAAGCATAAGAAGATGTCAGCAACGAGAACAACAAAAAGGAAGAAATGTGATGAAAGGTTGAAGAGATGCAGAGTGATCTCTGAAAACATGAAAGACTGACTAATTCAACAAGAACCCAACATTAATGAATTTTGTTTTGAATAAAGAATTGGGGTGGTGATGTGAAATCACTGGGGGGTGGGGGGCAGGTGATTGTGGGAGCTGATCTCCTTTTCATTCAAATGTATTGTAGGTTTTGCTTACGCTAACTGGTTGTGTTTACAATATTCTCCACCTTGTTTCAACATCACCAAGATCAAGTGCCCTTTGTTGTTGTTTTTTTTGTTACATGCAAGACTCACACTAATAAACTTAAAATCGTTCTCAGAGACCCCATTACTATGCTCCAAAGACACCTCAAACTGTCCCAGGCTAAGTGCGTATGAGAACTGCTGCTCCAGTCCGGGAGCACTAAAGTCCATACTGGGACTACACTGCTGCCAGTCCTGGTTGTTTGCTTGCTCCATGAACAGTAATTGAGGTTAAGAAAGGGCGCAGACATTAGATAGCAATTATTTCTCGACATACTGGCCATGGACTTACCTGGTAAGCACTAAAGCTTGTCAGATATAGGTAGCCATAGATAAATATATTTGTGGCTCAACCATTCTATAACAGAGTGCCAATTCATCTGATTAAGCTGCCACAATATCTACCACAAGCTACAGCACATTTAATGCAGAGGAGCATAAGATGGAAAATAGTTTTTGATCCCCTCACCTTACAGTCTCAAAAGCAATCAAAATTGAGAGGGTCTTATTTGGACTTAGAGAATCTAGAGGGAAGGGTTGTGAGTGTGAATTTAAGAGACATAGTAGGACGTAAATTAGGTTGCCTCTAATCTAAACATGCCTCAAACTGATGATACTGCAGTGTTAAATATCTAAAAAGAAAGATGGAAAGAAAATAAGAAAAGGAAGAAGCAATGAGATAAAAAACGAAAATATGAAGGAAAAAAAATGTAAGAAAAGGAAAGACAAAGAAAGATTTCAAAAGTGAGACCAAGATAGAAGGAAATACGGACTTTGGGATTACCCTGCTGATGCCTTGTCTTGTGCACCATGAGTGCATCAAATTATTTTATAAGTGTCCCTACATAACTGCCTGTAAAATTTACAGCTTTCTAGCCAATTTATTTGAAAACCTATCTGTAAAATGAACAACGTGGCCCCAATTTTTCAAAATTTTCTTTGGCAGGAACCACCCCTTCAACATCTATGTGGAAGGTTAGTCACAATATATAGCCCTTGATGAATCGGACTCGTCGGTGCTGAGCTCGTTCATCTTGCTCACTCAGTCAGTGTCAATTATTTATGGTTAAAGTTGTGGTATTTTATATTTCTGGCTACTTTCTTTTAGGCGACAGACGTTCACATTGTATTTATGAAACAACGCTAGAAATGGTTAACCTCAGTGACTATCCAAAGATTGCAAGGGCTCCGTGCTCACTGATCACAGTAACCCTCTGATTTATCTTGACTCAGTCTTGGCAAAGGCAGCACGGGTGATCAGGATCTTTGAAGAATGACCTAGTGTACATCTCCTCAGTCCTAACTCAGTGATAGGGAGTCCTCCTTCACACTGCATGAATGCGAACATAAGAGCACAAGACAAAGAAAGAACCACTTGTGTGAATAGCCCAGGGCCCATGAGGGTTGGGCCTGGCTAAGCCAAACAAGCATTGGCAAAACCAATAGGACTAACCTATTCAAGATCTATTGGCTTTACCTCCTCTTTAGAATGTTGTACAACATTTTCAAAAAGAATATTATATAATATTATAGTATGATTGTATGACAACATGTGTATGGCCTGTCATTGCACAGTGTTATATGGCATTGTATGGCATGGTGTGGTATGAGATTTTCATATAGTATGACATGGCATGTCTTGTTATTTTATAGTATGTTTTGGCATGGACTGAGTAAGAGAATGAGGATGGTAGCTTACTCCCAGAGGAGGAAGCCCACAGTTACAGTGTCAGTGATGTATTTTATGGCTCATCCCTTTCCATCTTTTAATAATCACTGGATGGCTGAACTATTAGGTCTCGCACTTTAATGTTTCCCGGGGAAATCATCCAGCAATATCCCCTTTCATTCCTGGTAACTGTTCAAAACACCCGATTCTCAGATAAAATATCAACCACTGCCACAAGACACAGACTTGGTATGAAGGTCCATGAGTCAACCAAGCACTTTCCGAGAAAATAAAGAAATGTAAAGTTTTCAGTTAAAATGCAAAGATGCCATGCTTTCTACAATGCAGGTTAGACGTCCTACTTATGTTTGTTCTAGTTATGGAACATAAAAAAAAAAAAGAACATTCCTGTCACAAATGCTATAGAAACAAATAATATTTTGTTAAGAAATCTTATTTTTTTTTATATAAATCGCTGTATGCCACTTCTGAAGTAATTTTCTTATTAACGTCCTCTAAAAGCATAGTTATGTGGCTATCTAATCGAAATACCACTTCCATATCCAGTTTGTTCTAAATTCTGCTTTTCATGACGACTTAGGTTGATTTTAGTCTTAGAAAGGTACCATAGAAAGCCAGTCACCTCTCCGAATGTGACATTTTGACAAGGGAGAATTTTTTTTTAACCACCACACATCAGAGAAACGCCATTAACGTGAGATTAGGGGGGTTGCTAAAAGTGAATGGTCTTGGGACACACTGTACCTGCCACCACACAGCTTGTCAGCCTGGCTGCCTCACTTCCACACCCATGCTCTGCAGCAGTCCTAGCAGTGAGGGACGGAAGATGACTTTTCCACCTCGGGTGGTCAAAACAGGGGAGAGAGATGGGGACTGGAGTGGTAGTGCAGCCTTACATGTACAGTGCAGTGTATGTTGATAGCATTCTGTGGGAGGATGACCATGTGCCAGTTGGAGCTAGCCATTAGTTCACAAGTAAATACAATTCTCTACGGCGCACTGCTGCACTCCTGCCTCTCCATAATATAGAAAGACTGTACAAGTGGGCATGCATGTTTGTTGGTCTGAGATGGGCTCACTGTTTGACAAAGAAAGCAGAAATTATCTTGTTTCTCGTTCATAAATGAGTACAGCATTATACACAGTGGCCTCCGTTAATGGGCAGACAGCCTGCCTCTCCCCAATTCTTCAGCAGACATAGCTTATTAGTAACATCTCGGCAACCCAGTTGCCCTCACCTCTGCTTTGCGCATCCTGTTAAAAACAAGAACACACAGGCAAAACAAAGGGCAAGGAAAGGCACTAAGACAAGTGAATGGGGGAGACGAAATATACACGAGGGCCAGTGGAGAGAGATGGACAAGGGGCATGTGGGGGATAAGATGAAACAGGGGTGAAGGGGAGAGACATAATGATGGGAGAAGGCGGATGAGAAGGGATATACGCAACATCAACAGGGATATTAGAGTGCACACATGTGGAGTGCTTGAAAACAAAGAAAAAGTAGCTCTAAAAACAGGAGCAGTGGAAGGACACAGGTACTCAGTCAATATTCCAGGGGAGGAGAGACGATATGACGCATGCATGCCGTGCCAAATAGAAAAGAAGCAGAGGTGACCCATGCTGAAGCTAACCAGTGTCAAGCTGATGGGCAGGCCGAGCCCACTGTTAGATCTGGCATCCTTGGTGTGGTTTTCCCTGTCTTTTTGCTTCTGCTTCCTGTATTTCTGACTGTGTGCTGGATTTCATTTTTGCTGGTTTTGGTACTCTGGGAACTTTACCACTGTTGACCAGTGCTTAAGTGCAAGTGTTCCCTGTGTAAATTGTGATTATGGTTGGTTATCCCGGACTGGCATATTTGATTTACTATTAAGTCCCTAGTAAAGTGCACTAGAGGTGGCCAGGGCCTGTAAATCAAATGCTACTAGTGGGCCTGCAGCACTGCTTATGCCACCCACATGAGTAGTTCTGCAAACATGTCTCAGACCTGCCATTGCAATGCCTGTGTGTGCAGTTGTGCACTGCTCAATCGACCTGGCAAGTGTACCCACTTGCCAGGCCCAAACCTTCTCTTTTACTACATGTAAGGCACCCCTAAGGTAGGTCCTAGGTAGCCCAATGAGCAGGGTGTAGTGTATTTTAAAGGTTGGACATGTATTGATGTATTTTACATGTCCTGATAGTAAAATACTGTCAAATGTGTTTTTCACCATTACAACACATATCTCTCCCACAGGTTAACATGGGGATTGCCTTTAAATACCTTTTAAGGGCGGTTTCCCACTGGAAAAAGATAGAGGTGTAGAGTTTGAGGTCTCTAAACTGACTAAAAAAATATATATCCATCTTTTGGTAAAGTTGGTTTTTAGACTGCCTACTGGCAAATGCCACTTTTAGAAAGTGGACATGTTCTTGGTTAACCATTCTGTGCATCTGCTTGGCTGACGAACGCACGTCTGGGTCAGACTGACAGTTGGGCTGTTTGTGAATTCACTTTAGACAGTAACACAAAGGGAGCTGATGTGTGTCCTGTATATCCTGACGGGTCTTCCGGGGCTAGAGTGGGAGGGAGGAGCAGATACTTGCACTTGAAAGGGCTGTGCCTGACCTCACACAATAGAGTCTCTAATCCACTAAAGTGTGGCTGGGGCAGTGCAAGGAAGGGGGGGAAGGGTCTTGTGCACTACATAGACTTTCCTTCGAAGTTTGCCTACGTCAAAGGAAGAAATGAGTATAAGTAATGAACCCAAAACCTCAGACTTTTAGAACACTTCTGGATCAAGAGGAACCTCTGCCAAGGAGAAGAGCTGTGAGGAGGAGTACTGCCCCTTTGCTATGTGTGCTTTGCTGGGTTGGCCTGCAATTGCTGCTTCTGCCTTAGAGAGGACAAAGATTGGACTTTGCTGTGTATCCTGCTTGTGAAATTTCTCCAAGGGCTTTGGCTGAGCTTGTCTCCTGTTAAAAAGTCTCAGGGACATCAAAGACTTCATCTGCCAGCACCTGGGCTCTCTTGCTAAGACCCCCTGACTTGCCAAGTTGTGCCGTATCCAGTCCCTAGGCCCCTGGAAGGAGAAGCTGTCAGAACCTGAGTAAAGATCACGCACAGGAGGCAAACAGCAGAAAAATCGATAGCATCTGCCTCACAGCTGCAGAAATCAACACAGAACCTGCAGAAATTGACGTGTCTGCCTCACAGCTGCAAAAATCAATGCATCGTCAGCTCAGCACAACTTCACTTTTGCTGTGCGTCTGGATTTTCCACGCAACATCCCTGACAGTCAAAATCTTCAACATCACAGCGCAGATCTGAGACTTCTTGTCCGGAAATCTACACATCCCTTCCCTGCGAGGAGAGAATCGACACACTGCTTACCCGAGAGAGAAAGAATTGACGCACAACCTCACTTACGGATAAGAAATCAACGCATCACTTGTATTTCTGACGCACTCTCCCCCTGCGGTTCTATTTTTGATTTATACCAGGTACTTTATGCTAAAACAACGCATCCATTGATTCTTATAGATTAAGACTCTTTTTTCTTTAATCCTTACATGTGTATGTTGGATTGGTTTGGTTTGATTTAGATAAACATTGGCTATGTTTCTAAACTGGTGTGGGGTCCTATTGTGGTGTTTTCACTGTGTTACTGTATGTCCTTTATACAAATACATTACACATTACCTCTGAGATAAGCCTGACTGCTTGTGCCAAGCTACCAAGGGAGTGAACAGGGGTTATCTGCACTGTGTATCTCCCTTACTCTGACTAGAATGTGGGTCCCTATTTGGACAGGGTGCAAACTGACTGCCAACTAGATACCCCATTTCTAACACCCACCAACTGTAAACAACATGTCTCGAAGCGACAGCACATGCACTGTCTATGCAAAACCAAAAAAATGGACATCGAACCAGAGCTCTATTTGGCGCTCTATTTCTGTCATTCGCCATTTGAAGAAAAAAACACGTCTTCCTGCCCGTCACAGGCTACCGTTGCAAAGCACTGTCACTAGAAGTCCTTTTTGTGACACATGAAGGAACTAAGTGATAAGTGGCCACTGTTGTTTACCATTGCTGTTCCAGGACCAAAGAATAATCTCACTTTAATTGAATAATGCATGGTCATTAACTTTTAAACTTTGTGAACTTTATTGTATTAGAGCCTGAATAAAGATGCTACAAAAACTGTTAAATAAAATATCCTGCTGACTTTGATTATGCTTTGTCAGTTATATCCCATTTATTCATTTGTCAAACACAAGATGGAATTTCACATACATGAATTACACATGCCACGCCTCCTGTAAAGGTTTCTTAAGCATCCGTTTTAGGGCACGTCACGTTTTTCCGTCCCACTTAAGGTATTGGAATGACCCTCGTTTGTCCACTAACTTAGGTTTGAATGGGGATGGCTCGAGGAAACCAAAAATGAAAAAACAGTAAAAACGGTTGTCAACAAATATCGTGAGTTTCGGTCATAAGTGGGGAATAATGTTTGATGGCAGTGTCCCAACCCTGCCTGTCCTCTTGAACAGCGTCGCAAGTTTGCCCCATGTGCTAATGCAAGGGAAATGTGCCATACGTGTTGTGGTTTGTTAGCAAAAACACCCTTACGCTAGCATTTTCCTGGGACGCCAAGCAGGACTGAATGCACATTGACTAGATCAGTGGCCCAGCCCTTGGGTGGAATACGAATGGCGGTGCAAGGCACCATGCCTGTTCTGCTTAGTTTCGGATAGGGAGGGTCGCGCACTGACCTGTATGACCGTTTCGAGTCTGTCCTGACCGCAGTCCGAGGTCATGATGTATATCTGGCGCCTGGTTCCGGGTGTTAACGTATATTTTGGTCCCCCGGCACTTTTCCCGTGCTCTTACGTGCAGTTCTGGGCTTAACTTGCTACTGGTCTAAGGCAGCTTACTACCTCGCGTTTTAAGCGCGCGGTGGGTCCCGGGCATTGGTTGCCACGGTAACCGGAAGGCGCTACAGCACAAACAGAACTCTGGAAGAAGGTTGGGGAAACCATGGAGACCGGAGAAGCCAAGGGATAGCGAGTCTCTTATAGAAACTCTAGGGAGCCTAAAAGGCGCGAAAAGGCTGAATATAAAACGATCAGTTTTTACAGTAACACCAGTTTCCTTAGCTTCATAGAGAAAGCGTTATAGCCGTGCTCTGTAGGCGAATTTAATTTACCTACTATACAGACTCACCCTTAAACAGCCGATCAAAGTGAGCAAGTACACATTTTTGTCTGTGAAACTAGCATGGTTCGTGTGTTGGTCTCTCCGACAAAATGCCGTTGTAGCCTTTACGTTTCTATCACTCCCTTTTTTTCCCTTTCATGTGTCCGATGGTGGTGGTGGGACTATTTTCAAAGTGGATCCGGGGAGAATTCATCAATTGTAAAGTAGACTTACGCCGGCCATAAACCCCTTTGTGAATTCCAGGCAGGCATAAATTAAGACATTTTCATCGGTAAACCTATGGTTATATCTGAATATGCCTTTGAATTTCTCCCAGCGAGTTTTGGTTTTGCATTTGTGTTAACTTTACATGGAAATTGGACATAATGAAAATGGACAAATAACAAATCAAAGCAATTTTAGACTTCTTTCTATCATATAAAATAAACAACGTCGCTTGGTTTATTTAGAACCTTCTTATTTTTTTCCTATTCTCACTTCACAATTATAAATCATATATTTAGCTTGCTGCCGGGGCCATTGAAAATGTCTGCAAAATTCGTTTTGTAGCAAACGTTTAATTTGCGTGTGTTAAAAAAAATCTGTCAAACTGTAACCACTTTTCATGCATGCCTGCATCTCACTTAGTGTCACTAGGCTGCCTGCATCCCAGGGACAGTATCACTAGCAGTGGTGCTGTACAATTTTCAGAGTGGCAGTGCTGCTATCAAGTCTCATTACTGAAGTCATAGAGATTCTGAAAAATCCAAGAATCAGTTGTACAGCAAATGAGTCACCCATTCGTTAGGAGAATGGTAAGGGTGTACTATGTAGCCAGTGGTGCATTGTGGAACACACTGTCATAAATATATCACTAAATTATGGTGTGATAGCACACTTTAAATTGCAAATAGCATATTTTTCATTGACATGGCTGCTATATTTAAACAGGCATGCTATTGTATTGATAAAAACTATAAGGCGCACAAATGATTGAGTTTCAGTGAATATTTATCATTTGGACAAAACCAAATAAAGTACCTTAATAGAATTGAAACTTTCTGTTACAAAAGCTAGAACATTTTATGTTTCTATGTCAGGTATGGAGGCAAGTATAATGCTAGTTAAAAGCTTATCCACCACTAAGGATGCCATGATGTGAAGCAGCTTAAAGTAAAAGCTCTTGAAGGAAGAGTCTGATGACCAACCCGCTAGATTCATGATATCCTCTCAGTGAGCTCCCAAGGAAAAAGCTTTAGAGGCCATAGCCACTCTGGTGGAATGGGCCCAGAACGTCTGAGTGTTGATGCCAGCTTCTTGCATGACCCACTGGACACATCTACCAATGTTAGGGGAGGAAACTGCTTTGAGTGATTTTGTAAGGGCAATAAGAAGTTGCTGTTCCCCATGGGAACAGAGCACCTTGGTCATGGATTCATAAGACTTAATGCATTGCACTACACATAGTTGGGGAATCTGAAAAAGACAGATAAGAAACCATCTTGGAACTGTTTTTCATTCTTCTTGAAATGTACAATTTAATGCCTTCCAGATTAAACACTCGTCCTGTGATGTCTAAAGCCCTCAGTGGTTCATATACATGAGATCAAGCGCAGTAGGGATCTCAAATTTGCATGTCTGACTCTGAGTTTAGTGTAGGTTTATCTCTGTCTAACATTTTGGACGCTGATTGGAGGCACCAGGGTCTATAAGGCTCCAGGTATCCACCAGAGGCCAGCACCATCTGGCGAATGGGGAGCCAGGGGAGTGAGGGCTCCGGTCGTGAATCTGGGGAGGGTGGGCTGGAAGTACCTGCTTGCTCAAGGGAGGTATGGTCCAAGAAAGCACACTTAAAGGAGGCAAAGGCATCTAAATCTATGCAGGTGTGCTTCCTGGCCAAGGATTGGAGCATCTCGAGTATGTCCGAAGGCTTAGAGGTGAGAAACCCCTTAGGCTCTGCACTCATGTCGAGGGATAGATGGGTCGAAGGCACTGTGCTGCCAGGTTCAATATCTTTTGTCTAGCGGTGCCATGGCTTCTGAGACTGCCCTATGAATAGAGGCGTCCATGACATCACAGAAATGATCATTAATGAGGAGGTAAGTGATCACCTCCTCCTTTGTGTAGGAGTGATGAATCTACCTCAAATTAGAGGCAAAAACATGGGTTGGGGAAAGCCAAATATTAAGGGGGACTGAAAGGCACTAGTATGTAGGGGGACACAGCTGCCCTTTATTTCACAAGATTAAACACTAAATACAGGGAAGGGGCAGGGCTCAGCAAACCTGTATGTAAAGTGTATAGTATATACATTAGACCTGGGTACAGTGTCCCTTGCAGCCCGGTGGGGGCTACTGTGCAAATGCCAAAACACTTCATTACCACACACAAGTTCAGAGACCTCAAAGATGGACCCCAACTTGTTCACCCGGGGTCCGAGACCTCCAATAGAGACCCGCAACTGGGATGTGGAAGCACAGACACGCAAGCGGATCGCCTGCTGGTAAATACAAGCCCCTGCACGGAGCGTGTTACTCCTGGCTGTGGGACAAACAAATCAGAGGTTGGACACAAGCATCTTTCAAGTCATTATCCATTAAGGAATGCGATTGGAGCAATGGCAGCTGTACTTTTAGGTAAAGAATCTCCCGAGAGATGTTTGGGAGCCCCTAGCGGTCAGAGGACAACACCACACATCCCGGCATGTCTCAGAGAGAAGCCCCAGACGTGTAGAAGTGAGTGTGCTTCCTCAGGCAACAAGAAAACCATCTGAAAGACAATAAGTAAGTGAAACACTAAAATGGTACACAATGCAAGAAATAGTAATAAGTGGCCAAAGCGCCGGGTGCATTTTTCTCTGTTCAAGCGGCCAAGCTATGGAATTCATTACTCCCTGCAGCCCGGTCCTATAGCCAACCCGCTATAACTACCCAACCCCAAGCCACGCACGACCAAAGGCTGTGGGCGGTGGTGGTTGGCCGCTTGGCCTGGACTGCGGTCAAGCCCCCTAACCACCCAACCCTGCGCTGCACATGGCCTTGTGAGGTGCAAGTTGGCCGCAGGGCCTGTCACTGTGGGTGTGAGAATAAATGTGAGAGGGTGTCTCTGGGTGTGAGAGTGGTTGTGAGTGGGTCTATATGGACTTGAGAGGGGATGTGAGAGTGTCTGGGTGTCAGTGTAGGTGTAAGAGGGTGTCTGCTGGTGTGACAGTGGGTGTGAGAGTGTCAGTGAGTGAGTGGGTGTGAGAGTGTGAGTGAGTGGGTGTGTGAGTGTCTGTGTGGGTCTGTGAGTGTATGTGCGTGAGTCTGAGTGGGTCTGTGAGTGAATCTCTGAGTGGGTCTGTGAGTGGGTGCTTGAGTCTCTGAGTGGGTCTGTGAGTGGTTGCATGAGTCTTTGAGTGGGTCTGTGAGTGGGTGAGTGAGTCTCTGAATGGTCTGAAGGTGGGTGCATGAGTGAGTCTGAGTGGGTGCATGCGTATCTGAGTGGGTATGTGAGTGAGTGCATGAGTGTCTGAGTGGGTTTGTGAATGGGTTTGAGTGTCTGAGTGAGTGTCAGAGTGGGTGTGTGAGTGTCTGTGTGGGTTTGCCGGTAGCTGTGTGAGTGATTGTCACAAAGGAACCTCATCTGCCCTTTTATCTAACAAAAGCCACAGCTTTGCCTGAAATATCTATCCAAGTGGAATTCTTTCTGCCTTCTTGGGAAAATGTCCAGTATATATTCTACACTACAGCTGTATAATGGAGCACAAGGAAATGTCACCCATGACCTTGTGTGCGTTTTGGCAACATGATTGTTCCTGTTGCCTGTTTCTCTAGAATTCTGTGATAAGATGAATCCTCCAATAAAAAAGGCCAAATAGACTACAAAGACGTTAGTCTCCACCAAACCAGGGTCCTTCCTCTGATTTATATGAAGTAAGTGCTTCTTTTTTTTGGGGGAGATGCTCGCATATTTCGCGGCATCAAGAACGCCCCATCAAAATTGGTGAGAAACGCACTGAGGGGCCCTTTGGAAAGCTGTCCATCATCCTGGCAAAAGGACGGAAGACATGCATAAATCTAAGGTGGACGGAGCGGGGCCAAACAGGTGCAGCTTCTAGTTCATTTGCACATTTGCATACACAGCAATTTAAAAGGAGACCCACTGACGTTAGGGAGGGTGGTTGTGTAGCCCCCCCCTCCCCTGGCTGATTTTGGCCCTGGGGACCCTATCCCCCAGAGCCCACCACTATTCAGTGGGGGAGAGAGGGCACCGGGGAACCCCCTCCCCTCGGACCCACCTCTATTAAATGGAGGAGGGGGCCACGCAGTCCCCTCCCTCGGCCGATCTCAGCCCGAGGGCCCCATCACACGGAGTCCAGCCTTAATTAAATGGAGGACGGTGGCCAGGTAGCCCCACTCTCAATGCCGATTTTGTCCCCTTGGAGCCCCAGCCATCTCTCCTGGGTACTTTCAGGGCACTCAGTGTGCAATGAGGCCACGGGTGGAGCTTCAAGGCCATGCAGTCCCAGCCAGCTCCCTGCCTCCTGCGGGAGTTTATATTGTTGTCACAGACAGGGAGCTGCTAAACATGCAGCTCACTGTCTGCGAGAGCAATTGTTTCCTCCGTTTCCCTGCCTCAATGTCTCCTATCAGGGAAACAGAGGGAACCTCCGCTCCCACCAAGCGAGAGCTGTCAAACAGCTCTCGCTTGCTGGGAGCAGAGTTGTGTTTGCTGTGTGAAAGCTCCCGCCAAGTCAGAACAAACAGCTATGTCCCGGGGGTGGGCACATAGCAGGAACCAGCCCTGGAGGATGCGGTCCCCAGGGCTTTTATTGGCTCCTCCAACCTTTAACTTTGCTCCGAGGAGGGAGGTAGTCCCAGGGCCGGGGGTCCGCAATGGATCCCCTTCATTATCTTATTTCATCCCTGGGAAGGTGGTGGCCTTGCCCCGGATATGCGGTGGTCCCTGAGGGTCCACAACGGACCCCCTACATCATTTTCATTCAGTGCCTTGCAGGTGGGGGTTCCCAGGTCTGCGGGGGAGCCGCGCACCCCCCTTTATTAGCAATTATTGCCCGGGAGGTGGTGGTCCCTTGGGCTGGGGGTCTGCAACAGACCCCCTTCTTCTTTTTCATTCAGCCCCGGGAAGGTGGTGGTCCCTGGGGCTGCTGCTCCCCCTGCATACATTTATTATTTAGCCTCAGGGAGGTAGCGTTCCCCATGGCTGCGGGGAAGGCCCTATGGGTCTCCACCCATAAACAACTGTTTTGCCTCAGGGAGGTGGTGGTCCCTGGGGGCACGGTGCAGGCCAAGTGCCCCCTGCACAGTTTATTAATACATCCCAGGGATTTGGTGGTCTCCGTGGCTCAAAGAGCCTTAGGAATGGGGCCCCATGAACTGCCCCCTCCTTTTTTTTTTTTTTAGAAAATGCCCCTGGGACCTGTCCCACCGGGGGCTCTTTTTAAATGAAGCCCGGGAGCTCATGCTTTTTCTTTCTTTTTTAATTTTTTTGCAGCAAATTTGCAACAGTGCGGGCCCTCTGCATAAATGTACTATTTAGCCCCGGGGAGGTGGCAGTCCCCGGGGCTGCGGGAAACGCCGTATGGGCCTCCCCCTTATAACAACTGTTTTACCCCAGGGGGTTGGTGGTCCCTGAGGTGCGGGGCCATGTGCCCCCCCACACCCTTATTTAATAAAGCCTCAGGTGGTGGTGGTCTCCAGGGCTGAAAGAGCCTTAGGAGAGAGGCCCCATGCACCCCTCCTTTTTTTTTAATTTAGAAAATGCCTCTGGGACCTGGCCCACTCAGGGGCTCCTGTTTTTAAAGTTTTGCAGCAAATTTGCGACATCGTCACAAATTCATGCAAATGTTTTTTCAAAAGTGCTTTTTTCCCTGGGGGAGTCCCTCTGGAACTTCAGCACCAGAGCTAAGGGGTCAGGGTGTCCCTACCCTGGGCCCTTTTCTTTTAATATTTTTTCAGGGACTTCACCTGAAGCCGAGTCCCAAGATGGCTGCTAACACTTCCTGGTTGAAATGTTAACAGATCTCTGCATGAGCTCGTTATTATTTGCGAAGTCGTCGGGAAGGAACTGTGGCCTTAGATATACAAATTTGTTTTTCCTTCAATTTCTCCTAAACTACAGAACATATTTACACCAAATAACAAAAAGAGTAATCTGCGGACCAAAAGCTAACTTTCTGCTAAATTTGGTGCAATTCCGTCCAGCAGATCAGACTGTTCAAAACTCATATTGGAATTAACATGGGAAACACACCTTACCCCCCACCTTTTTCTCTGCCCCCCCTTGACAGATCACACCAAAACTTTCCATGCGCAAAAAGAATCATGGGCACACTTTTTTTGAAAATTTCGTGAAGATTTGTCAAGCAGCGCCAAAGATATAGGCAAGTCAAAAATGTTTTTTCTATGGAAACACATACATTTCTTCTATGCTTAACAAGTTTATAGGCCATTGCATAGTTTCTAAATGTTTGACTAGATGCTTATGAGTCTCTGTTTTATTTATCGATCACAATTGGTAAAAATGATCTTAATTATTTATCTACAATCATTTCATTATTGAAATATTGAGTAAAAGATAAAAAGTAATATTATAAAAAGTACACAAATTACCTCCAAATACTGCAATACTTGAAAGTCTGTGGTTATACAATACAACTTTAAATCTCAATATATTATCTTACTAATACACATATTCCTTTTCTATGTAATCATGTGTCTATATATTTATTACTTTAATCATACTGTACAAGAGAAAAAAAATCACTCTCTCCAACGCTTACTACCTGTTATCCTATACCTCTCTCAATCTATCCTCTATGTCCACTCTCTGGCTCACCCCAAACTTCAGTTTACTACTGTGATCTCCCAAAAAATCCTACTAAATTCTGTCTCATGCACCTCTCCTTTGACTCATCCGAAACGTAATTTTACTACTATGATCTTCCTAATCTATTTCCACAAATTCTACCCCCCTCCATCTCTCCCTAACTCATCCCAAACCTCATTTTACTACTATGATCTCCCACTTATCACTTTTAGACTCTTCCCTCTTCTATCCCCCCATTATTCTATTCAATCCAAATAAGAGACTTACATGTCGTCTGCTCAAATTAACTCATATATCCCTATACTAGTACTGTACTCATATTTCCCTATAGCAATCCATCACTAATCTTTTTGACTTCTGGAGTAGCGTGCTACTCGCCGAAAAGTGCTTCAATGCCTTGTCAGGGGTAGTAAGCTAAATTAATGCAATTACAATTACAATTAACAGACAACTGCGACGGGCAGTGAAGAAAGAGGAAGGAACCTTAAAGTCATTGGACTATAATAGGTTATGGACTCCCTGATTAGTGGAACTGGGATGAACTTTATCCCATGTGTTAATGGAGTTTGTAGTTTCCTTAGTGATGCTTTTACATGGCTGCTGTTTAATAATGTGAAGAAGAGAAGAAAAGAAAGCATAATCCTCATCTCCAACCCTGACAAAGAAATCAAACCCATTCAGTAAGAACATTATTTTTGGCAACAATACATTGACAATATTTTTCTTATTTGGAAAGGCTTACATACCCTCCTACTACAACTTAAAACCTGGCTAAACCAAAATTGGTACAGATTATGTTTCACCATGCAAAGTCACAATACAGAGATCTCTTTCCTAGACCTTATTATGAAAACTGATAGCAACCATCAATATACCCCCTTATACAGAAAACCAACTGAAAATAACTCACGTCTGGTATATAATAGTTTCCACCTACCTTTACTAGAGATTCTGTACCCTACTACAGCCAATTTGTATACATTAGGTGTAGTTGTAAGCGCAAGGAAGATTTTAAAAAGAAACAGAAATATTTTCTGTCAAACTCTTAGTCCGTGGTTCTCCCAAACAACTGCTGAAACATTCAGCTAAACAAGCCTGGTACTCTAATTACTCCCAAAAAAGAAGCAACTGAAAGAATAGTGTGTACTATATTTGATTTATTGACCATATTCTCACCAGTTTCCAAACATTGGAAAGTGTAGCAGGGGGGGGCTTTCATTTGATGCTGCAATGTTTGCCTTATAAAATGGGAGAAAAGTAAAAGATCAAGCGGTTGAGCTGTCATTCCCCTTATAAAATCCATGTTGATCCTCACTCACCATTGGGGAATTCCCTGTCATAGGCTATTATATAGGTGGTGGTTGCAGCATCTGTCAATACACTATTGAGACAAAGGTGTTCACTCACAACTTTATGGTATGTTTACAAACATTCTCCTATTGTAATACAGTTAATGTTATATATGCCATACTCTGCCCATGCTCCCTACTTGATATTGGTCAGACTACGCAAAAAGTGAAAATCAGAATCAGAAAATCAGAATTGTGTCAGCATCGGAGTAAGATCAGATGCAAGGCCCACACTGCCCCATTGGTTTCTCACTTTATTAATTCCAATCATTCTGAAAATGATCTGAAGTGGTTGGTATCCATATTGATACTAGAAAGAGGAGGAAATCCTGAACAACTCTTGAACAAAGAGGAGCTGAAATGAACACTCAATATTATTCTATTAATCTATAGGCTCATGCTCACAGAAGATTTGCTGCATAACATACTCTTTCTTTACTGTGACCGGGGCATATTTGTGAATCAAAAAGACTGAGCTGTCTCCTGTATTTACTTCTTGTGGTTGGAGTCTTGTATCTACGTTTTACTGGGTATGCAAATTACTAATTTAGATCTTAATTCTTCATTATACCCTTGTGCTATTCCTGTTCCCTTCTCTTCTGGGGTTTGGTATTTGTCCCTTTATGTCTTTCTTCATTCCTTTCCATTTCATGTATACCTCCAATATAGCTGCTAAATTAACCCTTTCTTGTTTCTTGAATTCCTGGCAACATCGCCGACTCACACTCAGGGGCAGGTTGTAGTCCTTCCACTCTTTTCTTGCCTTTATCACTCTTGCAACATGACCTCCGCCATTTCATGTTTGCAGTCATTAATTCTACTTTGGCTAAACAGGCCTTCATTGCTCCTGCTCCTGTAGCCTGTTTCAGTCCACCATAGCCCCTACCTGCCTCATGGTGATTCCACACACAGGCACTCACAAACAGCCCATGCTACAGGCCTCTGGCTTCTGCTGCCCATTTTGAAACTTAAGGTATCAGTTTTGTGCTTGTAATTCCTGATTTTGTTCTTAGTATCTTGGCCCCTGCAATTCCCTTATTGCTAATACTACCATCAGACCTGGCTTTAGGGCAGTGCGAGCGTTGCGGTCACACCAGGTGCTGACCTGGATTGGGGGCGCTGTGTTTAGCAATGACTTACGAAACTTGCGATTTAAAAGCACCTGCTGAAAAGTTCCTAGTGAGTCCAGCATTCAAGAAGCAATTAAAATGTCAAGATACCTCTGGTGATTAATGTTCCACTCGCCATAAAGTAGCGTGGAGGGTTAATATGCCTACTCCAAAGAACAGAACTATATTTTATGTGGATAGCTGAGTGGATTAATAAAGCCAGCCTGTGCAAGCGCTTTAAAACAAATGAATGCATTTGAAAGGGGGACTATGGAGAGATGAGGGGCACATTTGTCGAGTGGTAGTGAGGGAATCCGAGGAAGTGTCCATGGGGTAGGGAGCACCAAAAAAGACTGTCACACAGGGTGCCACCAGCGCTAAATCAGGCCCTGATTACCATTCACAGGCTATTCTGATTAATTATTTCTCCATGGATGACTGCTGGGAAGGTATTACACATCTCAGGTAAGCTCACCTACTTTTCTGATCCTGGATAGCACTTTTAATTATTTTGTTTTACTCACTCCACTTATTTCTTCAATTTAATTTTACAGTGCCTGCAAATATGGTCTCATGCCATAATGGATGATAGAGTACTGGTGCTGAACCTGGTATTTGTTGAGGATTGAAATGCTGTCAGCTGATTATACCTCAGACCCAATTTTAAATATGTGATTTGTTATGACAGGCTGTGCTGGTATTGTGACGCACAAGATGATCATATACATGTCACTTATGAAGAAGCACCGAGCATGTTGTTCTGCACTGACACTCACTGCACCATTTTGTGACTTGCTTGTTTAATTGATTAAAATTGTCCTTAGTCTGTAAATAATTTCTTCTTATTCCTTCAACTAGAGATCTTTGTTCCTTTTTGTACCATTTATTTTACATTGGCACTTACCCAGCAGTTTTTTTGCTGCTTTTTTGCTGCAAGAATTATAAATATTGGTGGCATCAACGCCCTCATTTCAACTTTGGCGGGCGGCGCTTGAAACCGCTGCGCGGCCGCCAATGCGGCTGCACTCCCGCAGTAGCTATTTGGAGATCCCCGCTGGGCCGGCGGGCGGAAACCTAGTGTCTGCCCACCGGCCCAGCGGGGATCTCGGCCGCAACACGGGAGCCGGCGGTGTTGCGGTGGTGCGACGGGTGCGACGGGTGCGACGGTTGCGGCGGAGCGACGGGTGCAGTTGCACCCTTCCCGCTTTTCACTTTCTACTATGCAGACAGTGAAAAGCTCCATGGGGCCTCTATACCAGAGGTATTGGCAGTGCAGGAGCCCTCAGGGGCCCCGTGACTCCCCTTTCCACCAGCCTTTTCATGGCAGTTCATACAGCCATGAAAAGGCTGGTGGGAGGGAGACTCGTAATCCCCTGGGCAGCGCTGCAAGCAGTGCTGCCCTGGGGGATTACAACCGCCGGGACCAATGTGGCGCAACCGTGCGCTTTTGCCGTGGTCGTAATCCCATGTGAAGCACTGCCAGCCTGTTGGCGGTGCTTCAGTTGAAACAGCCCTGGCGGTCTTTGACCGCCAGGGTTGTAATGAGGGCCCAAGTTTGTTAGCCAATTGTGTGGTTAATTAACAAATAGTGAAGTTGTGAAATGCTGAAGTCCCTCTTGAAAAGTTACTTGAATTAAAATTAAATGGTCTGTTTACCTCCTGTAATTTCCAAGTTTGACTTTCCCTTTTAATCTCAGCAGCAAATAGTGTACACTATAACTTTCCTCTAACCCTAGGATTTTTTTGATTATACGCTCATGATCCTTAAATTGTAAATAGGAAAGAAAAACAAATTGAATCAAACATTTGGTTTGTTGATTACAATGGTAGAATATAGTTCAGATCTCTAGATTCCAAGAATGGATATTTACCCATTTAACCTAGTGTTAGAAATTACTAATAGGTTTAGACCTGTACATATGTTCTCACATAATAGTTCTATTCTAAAACAGAAATCTGATATGAACAAAACGTAGAAGATTTTATTTGGACAAATGGTATAAATGTCTGACTTGGAGAAGTCTTTTTAACTACAGGAGACAATTCAGAAAAATATCCAAGCTTTTGCAATGCAATAGATCTTGCATATTTCGAGCAAGTTAATTGTCATCTTTTGACAACAGCGCCCACAAGCAAAAACAAAAAAAAAACGAGTGGAAACTGAGAAAAGACGGCTTAACAAAATAAATAAAGTTAGGTTTAAAAAAATTAAACTTTGCAATATTGTTTGTCTTGCAGGGCACGTTTTTGCCAGTCACAAGCCTTCTGTTTGCGGGGCTCTGAAAGTTAAAACAAAACAGTACCTCAATCACTTCAGGATCAGCGGACAGACACTAATTAAGTTGAAATTAATTAGTGCTTGATCCCTGCTCCACATCGAGGAATGGAAATGATGCCAGACATGCCTTGACGAATTACGAGGCTGTAAAGAAGAGTGCCACACAAACCAACAAATGGTGAGCGACAGACGGGCTTCCAGCGGTTTAGTGAACACAACTATGCATGCGCAAGCATATGCACTTGTAGGCTAGACCCTAAAAAAGTGAAAAAAGTAATGCTGACGCAAATATGCTAATTAGAAATTATTAATGAATGCTTATGTGTTTTGATTAATGGAAGGTTCGTAGAGAAAACTAATTGTAGAGAAAATAAAGTGCACATTTGAAATTGTGACCACGGGGAGTGGCAGTCACTTATACAAAGTTATACTAAAATAACTAAAGATGTGTGAAGTGATGAAAATGTGAAAGAATAATGTAGTAAGATGTTATATTAAGATGTATAATCTATGCTTTGCATTAATTTATAGAAGTTAACTTAGCTGAGGTTGAGGCCTAGTCCTTTCTAGGCCTCACACAAGGAGCAGAAATTCTAATGGACTGCAGAGAAGCTGATGCATGGCCTGTCCTTGAGCCACCCAATGTTAAAGTTGCTTAGCTAGAATTTTCTGAAATGTACCGACGGACGGGAGATGATGAAGTCAAATTGATACAATTATGTGTAGAGTAGGCTAACTGTACTTTCCCAGGACTTGAACAATGAGAGCACCGACTGAAGAGGAACATGCAACAATTTTGATACCTGAAGAGTCGGATGATGAGGACATCATATAGTGCATCAATCCGTGTGCTGTGAAAGGACTAATATTACAATTCATAGATTTGAAAAAATAATATTATGGGTTAGAGTCATATCTGCTGACTGACTGACCAGTTAGGAAATAGGGGGATGGACTGAAAAACTCTAATAAAAAGTCATGACAAGGGGCTAAAACTTCAGATGTGGGAGAATAAGGGTGAGACGTTGATGACGTCAGGAGACGCGGTTCGAGATTCTGTCATTGGGCTCATACTCTTGAGGGCCTGATGCGTTGCTGATCCATTAATGGACTGCAGACGAAGACTGACTGTTGCAGATCCATTCCATGGATAGGTGGCTATGACAATGTGACTGATTAATTTGTGCCTTTTCTTCTAGTACCAACTGCGCTGTTTTATAGTTTTTCTCGTAGTGAGATGTTTTTCCAAATTATGTTTTCTAAATTGTTTTGTATGAAGCCCCACATTCTAATGCTAGTTTGGGTTAGGTAGGTTTTCTAGGGGTGACGTTTGACAGTGACAAATGACTGACCAACTACTTGCTGAACTCTGGTATTAATGCGGGGTATTCATCTTTATTAGCTTATGATGGAATATTTGTTTTCTCAGTTTCGATTAGATTATGATATTGATGGTGATTAATGAACTAATTATATGTGGAATTAAATAAAGTTTGATCTAACATTGATGACTTAGTATTGTAAATAATAGGGAAATAAAAATTGTTAAACGCTTATTGAGTTGTGGTTATTCATGAATTGGTGGTTTTAGTTGTATTGAGTTTAAATGTTATTAATTGGTTTTGCTGATTATAGATGCCATTGCCTACCTGATTAGGACATTTCATGCGATCCAAAAGGTTCATCGACCTATACGCGTCCCCATGTAAGTTTACTTATTAAGGACCAGGCGCTAGCAGTTTTTGGTAGCAGCTTGATGGTTTGTTTCCTTTGCGGACTAGTTATGTGGTGATTAGTGGTTATGGTAGTAGTTTAAGTCAGGGTTAGTTGTTCGTATTTTCATGAGGTTTGAATTTTGTTTTTCTGAGATGGCAATTGTAGCAAAGATGATGTCCCCTTAAACCCAGAAATGACTTTCCCAGATCTTGGATCCCGCTAGTAAAGTTGGGTATGTTCTCGGCGTGTTTTGTGATGGTGTGAAAGTGGTAGGTTGCGCTTGAAAAGGCTTAAGCAAAATTGCACGTGAATTGTGATGTTTGAGAGGTAAAGTAGGGAGTCTGCGTACTCCAGATGAGGTTTAGAAGGAGTGTGCGTACTCCACAATATGAGAGTAGGGAAGTCGTCGAACTCCACATGAGTTGGGCACTTTGTGCTAAAAAATTGTCCACGTGGTTGTTGGTGATGTACGGACCCTGCGTGGTCTAAGACTCTGGAGTATGTTGACAAGTGTAGGAGACACTTGGTTAAATGTTGTAATCTGTCTGGTTTAGTAGGTTGATCGGGTGTGGTCAACAAGTCGGTGTGTAAGTTAAGGGAGTAAGAGAAATCTTCGACTGAGATTTGGCGAGAAGGGTTGCGAGTGGATTGGCAGCCGTCCGCAAGAGGCAATTGGTTGAGTAAGCGGGTGCAAGGAATCTTGGGAGTAAAAGTAATTTCCTTATTGAATCCAAATAAATACAACTGAGAAAAATGAAGTTTTTCAAAGCATTTAGAAGTGTCATGAAGGGTGATTCTTACATTAAGGTGACAGTGGGGTAGCCGACCCCACCGGAAAATTCTCAGGCATATATTGTGTTGGAAGAGCAAGGTGTTGCGCCATGTCTTTGTTTAAAGCAGTGGTGCAAGATGACAGAGAAACTGGGAGCTTTAGCGTTTCCAGAGCATGGAACTTTTAATTTTGAATGAATTGTGAATGACATTATATGAGTCAAAGCCATTACCGAGGCCAGCAAGGTTTGAGGCTTTAGCAGTTTGGGAGCTGGTAGCCAGACAGCAACAAGAGATGAGATTTCAGAGGAGAATAAGAAAGGTAGAAAGGTCTTTGGCAGAAGCAAGGTGAGATTGGGAACCGAAAAGGTGGAGAACGGAGACATTACAGGGTATTAAGTTGTTTCCTGCAATCACAGAGGAAGATGAGTCAGAAAAAGAAGATGCTGCTAAGAGTGATAAGAGTTCAATGACTAAGAAGAAGAAAAAGACTTATGTAGAAGAAGAAGATTCTGATGTTGAGGATCTTATTACACAATTGTTGAGGGATCGACCTCCGCCATATGTGACGCATGTAGGGGGTCCAAATACTAGTTCTGCCCCAACTGCTCCAGCACAAGCATCGGGGACAGTGGAACCAGGGCAGACAGACAATGGACAGGTACAAGGGGTAGTGCACAGCACTCCTAATGCAGTGACTACTTTGGTGGTTCAGATGCAACAACCATTGAAACAGAGAATTTATCCAGATGTACCAGTTCTTGAAACGACTTCGAACTTAGTGGTGCCATCAGAGCAAGCGCTTCCGAGGCCAATGCTAGTTCAGACTGAGCCGACTCCATTGTTGTTGCCTCAGGCACAAACACAGGGTTTGCCCAAGTTTACGCCAATGACAGGAACACAGTCCGATATGACACCAGTGATGAATCAGACGATGGGAGTAGTTGTTCCACAAAATGCGAGCATCAGAGCAGCTCCAGATGCAATATCGCTACTGATTACTGTTGGTCCAGCTGTACCATTGTTTGCGCAGAAGAAATCAATTGCAGGAGAGCAGGGTTAAATGTCACAGAACCTTGTTAGAAGGGAAGTGAGTGATCATGTGCAGGTGGTATCATCTGTGGGTCAGACCTTTGATGGATCTAGACCTTTAATGGATCTTAGTCCACTTGTTGTGCTTCCAGATGCAGTAAACGGCCCAAGAGCAAGTCAGAGCTTGAAGCTTCTGACACCGCAGACTCCAAGTGCAGAGGTACAACAGGTATCATTGCCGAATGCAAGTAACATCTCGTTACAGGGATTGACAGCACAGCAATTGAGTGAATGGTTGGATAGTTTGAATACTCCTCAAAATACATCCAAGGGTGAAGAGCAGATAAATCGTGTAAGATTAGCTACAGAAATAACTGAGCTAGTTGAGGGAACAATGGGAGTGAACAGGTTGGAATCCTACATGGAGAAAGAGTTGAGGTACTTGTGTCTGAACATTACAAAGGAGGTGAGCAAGATACACCAGAAATTGGCAGAGCTGGCAGACAAACATGACATAGAGATTGAGAGAACAAAACATTTGAAAAGAAGTTATAGGTTAGATTTTGAGGTAAAGGATTTTGAACATATGAGGTCAGCAGGAATGAAGGCACATCTGAAAGAATTATTGCAGAGTGCTCAGATTTGGGGAGCATTAGAGAAGTGGGAAGGTAGATGGGCAAAGAAGAAGGATAAACGGAAATGAGATTCACAAGAAGGGTCTGAAGGTGTTCAGAGGGAAAAGGACCCAGTAAAGATTTTACAGATGAGGGAAATTCCAGGAGGGTAATTCTTTCATGTCCCATAGCACAGGAGAGATATACTGTCATTCACAAATGATTACCCAAAACTGAGAGAGAAACTGGTTGCGTGGTACCAGCAGACAGATAGATTTGTGAAGCTTTCTAAATTTCTTTGGGAAGACTTGAATACTTTGTTGGAAATAGTGGTTCCAGCTGATTTGTGGGTTGAATGCAAGTGGGCAGTGGATTGGCCGACGAGTGACCCAGAAAGGGATATGGTTACAGGTGCACCCTCACCTGAAGTGATGAAACATTACTATAAGGTAATTGAATTCCTGAAGGTGAGAATCTCGCCCAAAAATATTGACTGGCAGAGAATTGACAGGACAGTGCAAGAAACTAAAGAGTCGATGCATACCTATTATGAGAGATTGGTGAAAGTGTTCAAAGAGTACAGTGGCAAGGAAGCAATTGAGACAAAAGACATGTTGCACTTTGTGTTCAGGTTTGTCGAAGGACTGAGACCAGAAATAGGGCAGATGATTAAGAGTAATTTCATTTGTTGGCAAGCAAAGCCAATTGATGAAGTGTTGCAGTACGCAAAATACTGTAGTGACAAGATTGAATTAAAGCAGAAAAAGCTATAGGAGAAAGTGATGGTGATGTGAATAAAGGCAGCTCAAAAAGGAGTGCAAGGAGCTTTGGTGCAACAGATGCCGCAGCAGCAGGGAATTGTCATATTCCAACTTCAGATGAGAGGTGGGGGTCGTGGAGTCAACATGACTCGTGGTCCGGATTTGAGTACTGTAGTGGTTCAGAATGATATGCAGGGAATGAAAAAGATGTTACCGTGTCATTTGTGTGGAAACGTGGGATACTGGAAGCAGGAGTGTCCGTTGATGGTGCAGGATGGTGCTGTTCAGCAAAGTGGTGATGTCAATACATTTCAAACTGTGAAAATCCCTAGAATGAGAGGATTTAATCAGAACGTTCAAAACCAAGTGAAGAATTTCCAACCCATGCAGCTGGTGGAAGTGCCGCGTTCACAATTGACACAGTTGCAACCAATGCAGCAGCACGTTCCCATGGTACGTAGACAGCAAATGCAGATACCTCAAGCCCCGATGGAACAGCAACAGATGATGCTTACGCGGCAGGTCAGAGGCAAGACAGAAGTAATGACACAGTGCACCAATTCCCATTTCATAGTGAGAATGAAATAAACGATGAATGGATGAGTGACAGTTGAGATGAAGGACAGTGTATGCTTGCAGCGCCCTTAGAAGTAGATCAGAGAGGACCTTTTGTGAAGGGAAAGGTGATGGGTTACAAAGTCTCATTCTTAGTGGACACAGGAGCTACACGATCTACAGTGAGAAGTGCAGAAGTCCCAAACTTACCTCTTTCAGGCAGAACAGTTAAGATTGTGGGTGTAGAAAACAGACAGTTGACAAATCCAATCACAGATCCGGTACAGGTTAAAATTGGTAACTTCCAGGGACTGCATAGGTTCATAGTCTGTGACTCAAGTCCAGTATCCCTACTGGGAAGAGACTTACTGTGTAAGACAAAATGCTCCATTAGTTGTTCGACTACTGGGATAGAGGTTCAGACTAATAGTGATGATGAGGGAGAACAGACATCTGAGATCATGAATAACAATGTTAACGAGGAATACCCATTGATTGAATTTTTCCCAATGTTTACTGTGAAAGAATTGCATGCGGATCTACAGGGAACAGTACAGGAAAATGTGTGGGACCTGACAGGTAAAGAAGTGGGTTTGATTAAGGGAGTGGAACTGATTAAGATCACTTCGAAGCCGAATTTAATATTTCCAGAGCTTCCACAGTACAACATGGCACAAGATGTTTTGATGAAAGTGGAGCAGATAATTGGAGATGTTCTAAAACAAGGAGTTTTGAAAGAAGTGCTTAGCAGTCCATGTAATTCACAAATATTGGGCTTAAAGAAGCCATGTGGAAAAGTACGTATTGTGCAGGACTTACGAAAAGTGAATGACATGGTGGTCAAGTGTTGTCCTGTAGTGCCAAATCCAGCAGTGGTACTGTTTCAGATTCCTTGTGATGCAGAATGGTTCACAGTTGTTGACTTGTCACAAACTTTCTTTTCTGTGCCTCTTCATGAGGATAGTCAGTTTCTTTTTAGTTTAAAATTCCTAGATACAGTCTAAAGCTGGTGCAGACTTCCACAAGGGTATACGGAGTAACCGTCTCTGTTTAATCAGATTCGGAAAAACAATTTGGAGTCATTGGAACTACCTACCAATCGACTCTAGTTCAGTGCATTGATGATTTGCTGATTGTATCCAGGACAAGAAACGAGTGTAAGTATTACTCGATTGCCCTATTGAATAATTTGGGAAAATTTGGACATAAGGTGTCCCCATTAAAATTGCAGTATTGTCAGAAGTCAGTAAAATACTTGGGACACCAGATTGAGAAAGGGTCAAGGAGAATCTCCAGAGAAAGGATTACAATAATTGTGCAGAGAAGTCCTACAACTTCACAGAGGGATGTCAGAATGTTTTTGGGAATGGTAGGGTATTGTCGACAGTGGAATCCTAATTTTGCAGAGATTGCCAAACCGTTGCAACAGCTGACACATAAGGAAGCTACAGACCCCATTACATTAGATGAGGATAAGATAAAAGCATTCACTGAGTTGAGAGAGAGTTTATACAGAGCTCCAGCGTTGGGAATGCCTGATTACACAAAGCCATTCACATTGTTTTGTCATGAACGTGATGCTTGTTCTTTGTCTGTTTTGACACAGGTCCATGGAGGGGCTTATCGCCCTGTAGCCTATTTTTCAGCTACCTTGGACCCAGTCGCAGCAGCTTTACCAGGTTGTCTGCGTGCAGTAGCTGCAGTTGGTCTAAGTCTTTCTCAATGTGAGGGAGTAGTGATGGGATACCCTTTGACGGTAACGGTACCACACTCTGTTGAGATTTTACTGACAAGGACAAAAACACAGTATTTGACTGGTGCAAGACTGACAAGGTATGAGACGAGCATACTAGGTCTCCAAATGTAACATTGAAAAGATGTACAGTGTTGAATCCAGCAACATTACTTCCGAGTAATACTGTTGAAATTGAAAAAGAGGAAGACATCGAGCATGATTGTCTTGAAGTAACTGAATTGTGTACAAAACCAAGGCCTGATATCAGAGATACTCGATTTGAAGAAAATTACCAAACTGTTTTTGTCGATGGCTTATGTCTCAAAGATGGTACAGGGACATTGAGAGCAGGATATGCTGTATGCACAATCACAGGTACATTAGAAGCTTCCTGGCTTCGAGGTGTATATTCTGCACAAGTGGCGGAATTAGTAGCTCTTACTAGAGCATGCCATGTTTCTGCGAGACTGAGAGTCAAAATTTATACTGACAGCCAATATGGATTTGGAATTGTTCATGATTTTGGTCAATTGTGGTCGCAAAGAGGTTTCCTGACATCTACTGGTACACCAGTAAGAAACGGCGACAAGATAAAAGAGTTGCTGTATGCAACACAGTTACCTGAAGAAATTGCGGTGGTAAAATGCAGTGCACATCAAAAGGCACAGGATTACATCTCATTGGGAAATGGATATGTGGATCAAGTTGCAAGGTTTTGCGCATTGAACTGTATATCTTTTAAAGACAAGTGGGAATTAATGCCCGAAGAAGACAATACTTGCACAAGTTTTACATTAAAGGTGAGTGATACTTTGGAAGAATTGAAAACATTGCAGGATAATGTTGACAAAGAAAAGAAACGACTCTGGGTTAAGTCAAAATGTGTCCAAAGACCTGATGAAATTTGGATTTCTGAGGAGGGTCAGATGGTCCTGCCCAATAGTTTATTGTTGCAAATGGCCTGTTACTACCATGGATAATCACATATTGGAAGGGATACCATGGTTAGATTGTTCAAGATTGACTGGTTTAATTCTAAATTCAGGCAAGCAGCGGAGGCAGTATGCCATCGCTGTATAGTTTGTCAGCAACTAAACGTTGGAAAAGGGACCGTGGTGAATTTAATTCACATTGGAAGAGCAGGAGGTACATTCAGCAGAGTGCAACTGGATTTCATTGAATGCCTGCGTGTGGAGATTTGAAGTATGTGTTGATGATTGTGTGTGTCTTTAGTCACTGGATTGAAGCATACCCCACAATAAGAAATGACAGTCTCACAGTACCAAAGTTGTTGCTTAGGGAGTTGATACCACGTTTTGGGTTTCTTTAGAATCAGATAGAGGAACTCACTTCAACAACGAGGTGATTAAACTCTTATGTGCAGCATTAAACATCGAGCAAAAGTTGCATTGTAGCTAATACCTTGAAGCATCAGGACTAGTGGAACAGATGAATGGTACCTTGAAATCAAGAATTGCAAAGATGTGTGCAGCTACGAATTTAAAATGGCCAGATGCATCACCTTTGGTGTTGATGTCAATGAGAAACACACCTGCCAGGAAGACAGGGCTGTCGACCCATGAAATCCTCATGGGCAGAGCAATGAGATTACCAGCAGTTCCAACCAATGCACTTGTCAATATTATAGGTGCTATGGTGTTGGACTACTGCAAGGGTCTGGCTGATGTGGCTCTCTCTTTCTCTCAGCAGGTGCAGGCCACCACCCTGCCACCCATCCACGATCCAGGTCACAATCTAAGAGCCGGAGATTGGGTCGTTGTCAAGAAACACGTTCGCAAGACTTGTTTGGAAGCACGTTGGAGCGGTCCTTACCAGGTGGTGCTAACAACTCCGACAGCTGTGAAGTGTGCAGGACTCCCAAACTGGATACACACAAGCCATACAAAGAGAGTTGTATGTCCACCGGAACATGAAGATGTGTTGTTGAGAGCACCAACAACAGGAAAACAGGTCGCCACCCCTGAAACAGAAAAGGATTCAACAGAGCCCGAAATCGAACCAGAGCTTGTGGAAGATGTGTCTATCACCCCTGTAAGAGCCGAAAGTGAAGAATTACAGGAGGGTGTGCAAGAGCCTATCTCAATGGATACAGCAGGAGAGCCTAGCTCAGTAGAGGTTCTCCCAGAAACAGATGGTGTTGAAAAGCAGACAGAGCAAGTGCCAGACCAAGAGGGTGAAAGAATTGAGACGGATTAAAGTCAAGGTGATTCGACTCCTCCTGACCCTGTTGCAGGTCCATCAAGAGAAAACACCATAAAGAAAGAGAAAGAGAAGAGTCCAATTTTGAGACGTATATTGACAGAAGGAACAAGAAATGGAGACAATTGGCCTGAATCGCAAATTGGAAAGATGAAAGAGCTGGTTATAAATGATACAATAGAAGAAGTGGATACTACGAGAAAGGAAGAATTAAGTGAAGGAGAATTAAGTGGTGAACGAAGGTTAAATAGAAAGAGAATAGCAAGTCGACGATACGCAGGTCCTGAATGGGCATATGCAGCTACCAGTGAATGCCAACACAAGTTTATGTCTTTTTGTTTTGATAGAGAAGTTCCAAGTCAATATTTTGATGTAACCTGAAGGTGATCGAGAAGCTGAATTGTTGAGCTAAATCTGAGAAACTTAAGAAAGAGACTGTTGAAATAAAACCAAAAAAGGCATTGATAACCTGATATGACAATTGAAAACGAGATGTGACAAGCTGCTAATCGATTTTGACAAAGGTAGAGGGTTCCTGGATGTGGAACTAAACTGTGTGAAGAGAATTTTCCTTCATTTTGATTTTTCTTGTTGCATTTTATCCAAGAGTTACTTCTGCTTTCTGATTCTTTACAGATCATGGCTGAGCTAAATAATCAAGATAGAAATATTAGGCGCTGTACATGAGTGTTGGACTAGCAGTTATGTGTGGAATAATGTTTATAATAATGATTGTGGGAATGTCTGTTAATGATATGAAAAAGACTACTATTACTTTTGCTCCTGAGACTACTACATTAACAGCTTTAGAGAGGTTTAAGATAGATCAGAAATACTTGCATGATTATACTAATGCTCAGGGAGAGCTTTCTTCTAATGTCTTCTATCGCTTGTTGAGTGAGTATGTTGAGACAATGGGTGCGAGGAATTGTCTTGTGTGTACGCAAATTCCTTTGTCAGTAGAGGAAGGGGTTACATTCCATAGTCTTCCCTTAACCTATGGAATAAGCTGTAGTTTGATACTAACAAGATTCTATAACCAAGAGTACATACAGTACTTTTACTCAAACTATGACGTAGTGTTTTCATTTGTTCCTATTATTAGATACCTGAGTAAATTGGCTAAAGAACATGATATAGTATTAGTTAGAGGATTATTTGAACTAACACTAACTTTTGGGACCGCATACGCGCACAGAAACAATTTGACGTGCTTGCTTACACCTTTAGAAAAGAGCTTTATAGGGCATACTGATGATAGGAGAAAGGCATTGAAGGAAAAGTTGGAAAAGGGGTTAGAGAATAGGACCTACAAGAATGATTATGCTTACACTGCTATTAAAACACAAGGGAAATTAGCATTAGATGCATTACATGTAGGGAAGCTTTGTGTATATATAGTCCAAAGTCACGCACTGACACTTTATTTGTGGGAACGAGTGAATGTAGGCATGTGTTTCTGTTTCAGAGTAAATGGACTTTTATGCTGAATGGTCAGGACCCTGCGATTCCTGGGATCTATTATATTTGAGGACTTAATTGCTTATTACCGTCTTCCTAGAGGATGGTAGGGAACATGTTATTTGGGGATAGTTTTCCCTAAAATTTATCAGATAGATGACTTAAAGAAGTTTCCGAAATTGACTGAATTACATCATAAGTGACAGAGAAGGGAAACCTCTTCTGCAATCGTGGGAGATATTTTTGATGCAGCGATTCCTTTAGTGGGAGTCATTTTAAATTAAATAAAGATACAAAAGTTGTCTACTATTGTGGATTATATGCTGACAAATTTTACAGGGGCAATACTCCTGTTGGATACTGAATTAGCTGCGGATAGAGCTATGACACTTCAAAATAGGCTTGCTTTAGGCATTCTTTTAGCGAAAGACAGCAGAATCTGCAAAATGATTAATGCTGGGCATTGTTATTCATTTATACCAAATATAGATAAGGAGATAAGAGACTTACTCACTACTTTAACTAATTCTAGTAAGGATTTTAAAGAATTAAAAGAACCAGGTGTATGGGAAAAGGTTGGAAAATTATTTGCTTCAGTGGGCAACTGGCTTAGTCAAATTTGGAATGGAGTATTATTAAAAATTGTACAGGGAATATTAATTGTGATTGCTTGCATATTAGGATTATGGGGCATATGTAAATTATGGCAAAAGATAAAATTGAAGGGACCTAGACATAATCAGAGGAGAGAAGAACGAAACAGGGGAAGAATTTATAGGCGAAATCTGAGAAGAGGACAAAATACAGGTAGAGAAAGGTTTAATGACATATTTAGTCATCAGAGGAGGGACTGCTGATGCAAGTATGTTAATTAGAAATTATTAATGAATGCTTATGTGTTTTGATTAATGGAAAGTTCGTAGAGAAAATCAATTGTAGAGAAAATAAAGTGCACATTTGAAAGTGTGACCACGGGAAGTGTCAGCCACTTATACAAAGTTATACTAAAATAACTAAAGATGTGTGAAATAATGAAAATGTGAAAGAATAATGTAGTAATATGTTACATTAAGATGTATAACCTATGCTTTACATTAATTTGTAGAAGTTAACTTAGCTGAGGTTAAGGCCTAGTCCTTTCCAGGCCTCACACAAGGAGCTGAAATTCTAATGGACTGCAGAGAAGCTGATGCATGACCTGCCCTTGAGCCACCCGATGTTAAAGTTGCATAGCTAGAATTTTCTGCAATTTACTGACGGACAGGAGATGATGAAGTCAAATTGATACAATTATGTGTAGAGTAGGCTAAATGTACTTTCTCAGGACTTGAATAATGAGAGCACTGACTGAAGAGTAACATGCAACAATTTTGATACCTGAAGAGCCGGATGATGAGGACATCAACAAGAGGACCAATCTGTGTGCTGTAAAAGGACTAATACTATAATTCATAGATTAGAATTTTTTTTATCATGGGTTACAGTCATATCTGATGACTGACTGACCAATTAGGAAATAGGGGGATGGACTGAAAAACTCTAATAAAAAGTCATGACAAGGGGCTAAAACTTCAAATGCGGGAGAATAAGGGTGAGACGTTGATGACGTCAGGAGACGCGGTTTGAGATTCTGTCTTTGGGCTCATACTCTTGAGAGCCTGATGCGTTGCTGATCAATTGATGACCTGAAGACGAAGACTGACTGTTGCTGATCCATTCCATGGATAGTAGCTATAACAATGTGACTGATTAATTTGTGCCTTTCTTCTAGGTACCAACTGCGCTGTTTTATAGTTTTTCCAAATTATGTTTTCTAAATTGTTTGCATGAAGCCCCACATTCTAATGCTAGTTTGGGTTAGGTAGGTTTTCTAGGGGTGACGTTTGACAGTGACAAATGACTGACAAACTACTTGCTGAACTCTGGTATTAATGCAGGGTATTCATCTTTATTGGCTTATGATGGAATATGTGTTTTTTCAGTTTCGATTAGATTATGATATTGATGGTGATTAATGAACTAATTCTATGTGGAATTAAATAAAGTTTGATCTAACATTGATGACTTAGGCCCTCATTATGAACATGGCGGTAAACACCACACTGCCGGTGATGGCGGTAAAAACCGCCAACAGACGTGCAGTCCGAACCGCCAAATAATGAACCAACTAAAACACAGGCATCCTGAAAACTACTCACCGCCAGCAGAGGAGTGCCAAAAACGATGGCAGAGCCCACCCACAGGCCGGCGGAAAGGCCCGTGGGTGGGCTCTGCCTCAAATAATGAAGCACTAGACTGCCGTCAGTTCCGGGGCAGGAACCACCGCCATGCAAAGCCAGGTGGAAACGAACCAAAGATAAGGAAACACTCACCGGAGGTTCACACAACACGCCGAAGCAGACATGGCAGCCCTGCTCCTTGCCATATACCTCCATGACCAAGACCGCCAACAAAGACGACGACGGTAAGTACTACAACCTACTAAAAAAGGGAAGAAAGGGCACAGTTACATACCCAATGCAAACACTCCCACAACCCTTCACAGCAGCACAAGCCATACACCCCACAGCAAGAGGTACTTACCCGACACAAGGCAAATCCAACCTGCCAAAAGTACACACATGTGCTCAACAGCCCCAAACAATAACCACGGATCCAGAGTGTGCCATAACCAACGCAGTCCACACATTAACTGTGAGCAATATAAGTGCATATAAGGCCAACGGCCAGTCCATAATAAAAGTAGTCCGATGGGCCACAATGGCCCCAACTTGACTCCCACAAGCGCAACTGTACTCCACCTCATAGGGGAAACAATGGGGCATCCGGGCACCTCAGGGAATGGGGCAGGGTGTGGTGGGGCTGGGGACTTACAACTGGGAGGAGGGACTTAGATTTACGTTTGGAAGGTGGAGGGGGCTTGGATTTTGTGCTTGCAGCTGGTGGAGTGGACTTGGCTTGGGGTGCGGCAGATGTTCTTGGGCTAGCACAGGGTCTCTTCCTCACGGGGAGGTAGCACGGGAATGGGAAGGGCAGACAGGGGCGGGCTGTGATGTGGGAGGTGTGGACAGGGCAAGGAGGTGGGCACGTTTAGGGACGAGACGGGGTGGGCCAGTGGGTTCAAATAGGTCTACACGGGATAGGAAAAGTTTCTTAGGTGCAATTGGGGTGGACCTGGAGGAAGGCGTGGGAGTGGAGGTAGAGGGAGTGGTTGTAAGAGGTGTAGGTGTGCATGACGTGGGTGCTGGTGACTGGACTGTATGCTAAGGTGTGGTGGATGTGTGATGGGTGGGTGTTTTGGTGCGTTTGAGTGTCTTGGGAGGAGGGGGGGTGGACACAGTGGGACAAAACAGGCTGCCAGTGTAAATGTATGTTGTCTGGGTGTCTGCAAGTCTGGTGAGTGTGCTGCATGTGTCAACTAAGGCCGTTGTGGTGAGTGCAGGTGTGGTGTCTGGGGTGCATGAATGGATGTCTGATATTTTGGTGACTGCAAGAATAGGGTCAGCAACATTGAATGAGGATGCAGTGCCTGTGGGTGTGCATTTAGAGGGGACAGACAGGGAGGCGGAAGAGGTGGACACACTGGGGGAAGTGGATGTTGGCGTGTGTGCATGTGTATGTTGGCTGTGTATATGCTTGTGGTGGGAGGTGTGCTGCTTGTGTTTCGAAGTGTGCTTCTTGTGTGTTGAGGGTGTGTGCCTGCATGTCAGAATCTGTGCTTTGGACGGGTGAAGCGAGTGGGGTGCTGGAGGGGGTTAGAGGGGGGACGGAATGGCCAGGGACACAGGCTGCCATCAAAGAGGAGGCTAGAGCCTGAAAAGATCTCTGTAGGCCAGACACAGCACTGTGAATGCCATCCAGATAGGCATTGGTCTGCTGCACCTCTAATGCTAGCCCCTGGATGGCATTGATGATGGTTGTCTGCACTATAGAGATGGTTCTCAGGAGGTCAATAGCCTCCTCTGTGAGGGTAGCAGGGCTAACTGGGGCAGGGGAGGAGGTACCTGGAGCTAAGGAGACTCCCACCCTCTGGGTGAGCGGGCACGGGCAACTTGGTGGGGAGCAAATGGGAGGGCAGTGATAGTATAGGGAGTGGCAGAAGATGACACAGACAGGATGGGCCCACTAGGGTCCACCAGGGAGCTCCCATTGGAGGAGGTATCAGAGTCACTACCTACAGTGGTCGTTGCCTCCCCCGTGGTATTCCCCTCGCCCTCCAACCAACTGGTCCCCTTGGCATCAGACAACTCTGCTTCTGAGAAACCGTGGGCCACTGCATCCCCACTTGCCAGTGCCTCAGCTCCCTCGCCAGATAATGCTGATGTACACAGACAACACAAGAGAACAGGGATGGGGAGACAAAATAGGAGAGACACCTGCAAATAGCTGAATGGAGGTACATAACTAGTTCACACATACACCCACCCTGAAATATTCCACCAGGCAGCACCTCCCGCTATACACATGGCTATGCCCCTGACTAGTGGCCACAACCCTGCTCTACGGCCATTCCCCACAGCACTGAAGGACCTGACGTACTGCAGACTTGACCCTTAAACCCCTATTCCCCAGGGGGGCCATTATGTAAATGGACATCAGTTAGAGTCCCTGCCACTAGACAGCATAAATACGACCGCACACACACACATCCATCAAGGAGCCAAAGTATGGTATTTGTACTCACCCCCTTGTGACTGCTGTGCAGCCTTCAAGTGCCCATCCAGGTCCGAGTATGCCACTGCCAGAATGCGGCACATAAGGGGCGGTCAGTGCCCGACGGGCACCTCTTCCTTGTCGGGAGGACTTCCCCAGCTGGGCCTTGCAGATCTGCCTCGCCCAGCGCCGCAGGTCCTCCCACCTCTTCCTGCAGTGGGTGCTCCGCCGGTTGTAGACCCACAGGGCCTGCACCTCCCTGGCGATGGCATGCCAAAGTCCCCTCTTCTGGTGGGCACTTAGCTATAAGAAACACACAGAAAAATTAACACTGAGGTCAGACAATGGCCAATAATATACAGCTGGCTATACATCCACTACGGGATGGACATTTCAAACAGCCTAACATCACACACACATGCAGCATGTCAGGAACCCAGGACATATGTATGCAGCCATCTACCACCATTACACACATCCATGCTCCCCAGTCCTCCTACTCACCTGTACCTCTGGCTGACCGCAGAGCTTGGCGTAAAGGGGCAGGACCCTGTCCACGAGCTTCTCCAATTCCTCGTTGGTGAAGGCCGGGGTCCTTTCCCCTGCCACACGTGCCATTTCTATGACCAGAGGCAGGACACAGCAGTACACTCAGTGGAGTACATGCACGCACGAGATCCGAGAGTCAAGTGAAGCTGGGGTGACGAGTTCGCGTATGCACTGTGGCAGTGTGCACTTCCACCGCTGACGGCGGCGATCATGATACGCTAAGAGTGCCCATTGACAACCATGTTAACCAATGAATTTGCGCACGGCGGTAAACACCGCCTTACGCTATTAGCTCAACCACTAGCGGTAGGAGGTCCCTTTCACCACGCCACTTCTGGATTACAGGGGGCAGACATTTTGGCCATAACTACGCAGTTGTAAAACCCTCATCAGCACCATGCAGGCCCTATTGTCCGCTAAACACCCATAGTCATGAAACATTATACATTACCTCACCTGAACAGTCCTGATATAGCATTGTGGTCATGTTGCCGTAATGTCACACATACTAAGCATTTATGTCGTTGACAATCATGCAAGCAGTGCTGAATAAGGAACAATGTGTGCAGATGTATGTGTGTTCCTCACATGTGTTCTCCACTCCTCCTAGGTACAGACCCTTGTGGCGAGAGAGGGCCCCATCGGTGTACAGACCACTTGTTGATTTGCAGACCATAGTGGAGCGTCACATCATTATCAATTACAGACTCACTTGTGCTACTATTCATTAACTTTGTGCATTACTGGACCCAGCACTGAGACCGGCTAATCGGAATCAGCATGTCATCCCTACTGAAGTACAGGTGCTCTCTGCACTCCATTTCCTGGCCATGGGCTCATTGCAAGTGACAGTGGGCATGGGTGCAGGTTTTTCGCAGCCAATGTTTAGCATTATACTGTCCAGATTCCTGAATGCATTTGTACTATACCTGCAGTCCTATGTGAGGTTTCCCCAAAGTGATGACCTCCCTGCCATCAAGTCGGACTTCTATGCCTTTGTCAACATACCCCATGTGATAGGTGCCATCGACAGCTCTCATCCTCCCAAGAGTCAGTGAACAGGTGTACAGAAACAGGAAGAACTTGAATTCCATGAACATTCAATTGCTGTGTACTGCAGACAAGTACATCTCACATGTGAATGCCATGATCAGTCCATGATCCCTAAGGAAGAGTAGTGTGCCACACAAGATGGAACAACCTCAAGGGGACAGAGGATGGATCATAGGTAGGTGTTTCTGACACTTATTGCCACATAGCAGACAGCCAGGCTGTCTTCCACTGAGGGTTGTCATTGACAGTCCTGTTTTGCCCCCTTTTTTAGGTGATTCTGGCTACCCCAACGTGCGTTGGCTCCTGACACCAGTGAGGAATCCAGGAACAGATGCAGAGAGGAATTACAATGAGGCCCGTGGATGGACTAGGAGGGTGATGGAGCGCACAGTGGGTCTCCTGAAGGCTAGATTTTGTTGCCTACATGTCTCTAGCGGGTCCCTGGCCTATGGGCCTAAAAAGGTGTGTAGAATAGTGGTGGCCTGCTGCTTGCTGCACAACATGGCTGTGAGGAATTCTATCCCCCTCTTGGAGGAGGAGGGTGCTGTTTATCCAGACCTGCTTCCTCAGAGAGGGGATGAGAGTGATGGTGACGATGAGGAGGGGGAAGATGTACAGTCCAGGACCCAACTGATACAACTCTACTTCCAGTAACTATGTGGGACTAATCAATGAGATTGCTGTCTGTGCAGCATACTGTCAGTGTGACTTTTCATCTAGGAGGGGTTTGGGTCAATAGTCAGTGCCACTGTGACCAGGTCTGCATAGGACAGGTAACATTATAGTATAATAGTTTGACACATCCGTAAGCACAACAACATGTTATGCGTGTGGTGCAATGCCTGCTACTCAGATAATAATAAATGATTTATAATACAGTTGCCTCCATACTTCACTTTGTTTAAACATAATGACAGGGGACATTTTAATGGGTGAACTGGTGTTTTATTTGGTCCAGGGATTACATTGTGCAGTTTACAGTGATGGGAGTGGGCTACTGGTGGTTTTACAATATGGAAACATGGTCGCAGCATTTGTTGGCAGTAGTGGTATGTCCATCTATGTTTCAAGTGTTTGTTGTTGTTTTCACACGGTTTGGTCGTTGGTTCAGTGGGACACTTGGAGGACTGTTCTTGCCAGAGTCACTTCTGTGAGGGGGGCTTGGTCTTGGCAGGTGTTCCTGTCCCATATCTGGGCCTGAGAGACCATTTGGGTGCCTGTTGTTGGCTTGTTCGGGTTGAGATGCATGTCTCCTGTGTGTCCTGAGATGGTAGAGGAACATGTCCAGTTACTGCTGTTGTTGTCCGGTCTGTATCTTGGCCTGTAGTAGGGGCTTCCTGGTCTGTGTGAGCCTCAGACTGTGTTGGGACAAGGTGCAGCAAAGCACCTGCTATGGTGGCCATTGTGGCATTGTGCAGTTTCCACTGCTCCATGGCCTCTTGGTGGTTTGCTACCTGCATCCTTTGAATCTGCTCCAGGGTGGATACTATCTGGGCCAATCTGTCCTGGGTATGGTGATATGCTCCCAGCACCTTAGAGATCACGTCCTAGGCTGCAGCATCAATCCTGTGGCCTTCCCCCTGGGCCACTGATGCCCTCCCACTGGGCTTAGCCCCCTGTGTCCCCTGCACAGGTCTGGCGGTACCACTTGTACTGGGGCCATCGTCTTCCTGCCTGTTTGTAGGGGGTGACTGTGGCCTCTGTCCATGTGTTCCACCAGTCTGTGGCCTGCATACACAGGTGTGGGGATGGTTGCCCTGGGCTGATGTTGTTGGCTGAAAGGCAGGGGTGTCAGTGGTGTCCTGGGTGGGGCTGCTGGATGATGACAGTCCAGGACTGTGTGAGGGGCCAGGGTGGTCGTCAATGTCCAGGGTTCCATCCCCAGTGTTCTGGGAGGTGCCTCTGTCTCCCTGTGGGGCACTGCCACTTCTTGTCCTGTCCGTCAGGGTGGCATGGGTGGTGGTGCCTGTTGGGGGGAATGGACATGTCTGTTACAATTGCATGATCTGATGGGGTGCACAGGACTGGGCTGCTTTGTGCAGGTTTTCACACTTTGGGGCCATGCAGGGTGCCTATATGAGGTTTGCATTGCATTTTGCTTTGGATGTGGGGGTGCATTGTGGGTGGTGTAGTCCCTTTGTGATTCTCCATACTAGCATGTAAATTACAGGGCATTTCTCAAATCGTCGTGTTTTTTACACACTGTCTTACATTTGGAAGGAAAAAAATGTAGAGAAAGACAAGGGGCAATAACAGTTGTTCTTCCATTCTGTGTTCCCCCAAGTCTCCTGATAAAAATGGTATCTCACATGCGGGGGTAGTCTTATTGCCTGTGACAGGAAACGCAACATGGACACATCACATGTTTACATTGAAATCTGACCTGTTTTTTGGAAAGTGCCTAGCTGTGGATTTTGGCCTTTAGCTCAGCCGGTACCTAGAGAAAACTACCAAACGTGCATTTTTGGAAACTAGACACCTAGGGGAATCCAGGATGGGGTGACTTGTAGGGCTTTCACCAGGTTCTGTTACCCAGAATCCTTTGCAAACCTCCATAGTTGGCAAAAAAACACTTTTTCCTCATATTTTGGTGATGGAAAGTTCTGGAATCTGAGAGGATCCACAAATTTCCTTCCACCCGGCATTTCCCCTAGTCTCCCATTAACAATGGTACCTCACTTGTGTGGGTAGGCCTAGTGCCTGCGACAGGAAAGGCCCCAAAACACAACAGTGATACATCACATTTTCCCAAAGAAAACAGACCAGTTTTTTGCAAAGTGCCTAGCTGTGGATTTTGGCCTTAGCTCATCCAGCACCTAGGGAAACTGACCAAACCTGTGCATTTATGAAAACTAGCCACCTAGAGGAATCCAATATGGGGTGACTTGTGGGGTTCTCACCAGGTTCTATTACCCAGAATCCTTTGCAAACCTCAAAATTTGGCAAAAAAAAGTTTTCCTCAAATTTCGGTGATAGAAAGTTCTGGAGAGGAGTCACAAATTTCCTTCCACCCAGCATTCCCCCAGGTGTCTCAATAAAAATGGTACCTCACTTGTGTGGGTAGGCCTAGTACCTGCAAAAGGAATTGCCCCAAAACACTACGCGGACACATCAAAATTATCAAATACAAAACAACCTGTTTTTGCGGGGGGCACCTGCGTTTTTGGTCCTGGGCTGAGCAGCCATCTAGGGAAAACTACCAAACCTAGACATTTCTGAATACTAGACACCCGAGGGAGGTGTGACTTGTGTGGATCCCCCAGTGTTTTCTTCAGTGGGATCACTGCACCGGCACAAATTTCCTACCACTGAACGATCCCCTCAGTCTCCTTATAAAAATGATACCTCACTTGTGTAGGTGGGCCAAGTGCCTGTGACAGGGAAGAGCCAAAAACAGGTAAAAAATGAGGGGGAACTTAAGCGGGTACAAAAGGGCAATTTGAAAAAAAAACATTTTTAGGCTGATAAGTGGGGCAGAATTTTTATCAGTATAGATTTGACAATGCTGGGTGGTAGGAATTTTGTGGATTCCTGTAGATTCCGGAGGGTTCCATCACAAAAATGTAGGAAAAATGTGTGATTTCAAGCAAAGTTGGAGGTTTGCAGGGCATTGTGGGTAAGAAAATGGTGCAGGGTGCATGAAAAGCACACCACCCTGGACTCACCCAGGTGTTTAGTTTTCAGATATGTCTAGGTCTCATAGATTTTTCTACATGGCAGCATCCCAAAGTCCAAAAAGTGCAGCCCTCACCATTCCAAGTGGAACGATTTTGAGAGTTAAGCACGCTTTCATGGCCCAAAGGTATAACCAAAACCCAAAATAATCATATGTCCTCTTGCTTGCCGTGGGATAAGATGTTTTAGTGTGCGGGGGGAGAGATGAAAGACTGTTCCCCTCTTCAGGTACGGTGGGGGCATAACCATGCCCATACTGTTTGGTAGCCACCACCCAACTATTATATATTTTTTTTAATTTCTTGGCATCTAGTAGGCTTTCTACCCCCCGGGGAGTATATCGGGGTAATTGCCCCATCTGCCCACCGGTGGGCAAAACAACTTTGTCCCCATTTATTTGGGGTGGGGGTATGGCCATACCCCCACCCTCTTTTTTTTCTGTGGTGGGCTTTCTACCTCCTTTGGGGGCAGATGGGCCTTACAAAAATAGGCTGATCTGACCCCATGGGGGGGCAGAAATGGCCTAAAATAATTCCCCTCCCCAGGGGAGTGACCCTTGCCTAAGGGGTCGCTCCCCTTGCGTGAAATTGGCACAAAAAATAATCCCTGATGTCTAGTGGTTTCTGCCCCCCTTTGGGGCAGATTGGCCTAAGAAAAATAGGCCGATCTGTCCCCAAGGGAGGCTGAAATGGCCTAAAATAAAATTGCCCCCCGGGGAATGACCCTTGCCTAAGGGGTCGCTCCCTATCTGTAAAGGAAAACAAAATAAATCCCTGGTGTCTGGTGGTTTTAATATAGGCCGATCTACCCCCGGAGGGGGACAGAAAAGGCCTCATAAAAAAATTGCCCTCTGGGGAGCGACCCTTGCCTAAGGGGTAGCTCCCCTTATCAATGTAAACAAAAAAAAAATAATCTCTCAATCTATCCTCTATCTCCTCTCTCTGGCTCACCCCAAACTTCAGTTTACTACTGTGATCTCCCAAAAAATCCTACTAAATTCTGTCTCATGCACCTCTCCTTTGACTCATCCGAAACGTAATTTTACTACTATCATCTTCCTAATCTATTTCCACAAATTCTACCCCCCTCCATCTCTCCCTAACTCATCCCAAACCTCATCTTACTACTATGATCTCCCACTTATCACTTTTAGACTCTTCCCTCTTCTATCCCCCCATTATTCTATTCAATCCAAATAAGAGACTTACATGTTGTCTGCTCAAATTAACTCATATATCCCTATACTAGTACTGTACTCATATTTCCCTATAGCAATCCATCACTAATCTTTTTGACTTCTGGAGTAGCGTGCTACTCGCCGAAAAGTGCTTCAATGCCTTGTCAGGGGTAGTAAGCTAAATTAATGCAATTACAATTACAATTAACAGACAACTGCGACGGGCAGTGAAGAAAGAGGAAGGAACCTTAAAGTCATTGGACTATAATAGGTTATGGACTCCCTGATTAGTGGAACTGGGATGAACTTTATCCCATATGTTAATGGAGTTTGTAGTTTCCTTAGTGATGCTTTTACATGGCTGCTGTTTAATAATGCGAAAAAGAGAAGAAAAGAAAGCATAATCCTCATCTCCAACCCTGACAAAGAAATCAAACCCATTCAGTAAGAACATTATTTTTGGCAACAATACATTGACAATATTTTTCTTATTTGGAAAGGCTTACATACCCTCCTACTACAACTTAAAACCTGGCTAAACCAAAATTGGTACAGATTATGTTTCACCATGCAAAGTCACAATACAGAGATCTCTTTCCTAGACCTTATTATGAAAACTGATAGCAACCATCAATATACCGCCTTATACAGAAAACCAACTGAAAATAACTCACGTCTGGTATATAATAGTTTCCACCTACCTTTACTAGAGATTCTGTACCCTACTACAGCCAATTTGTATACATTAGGTGTAGTTGTAAGCGCAAGGAAGATTTTAAAAAGAAACAGAAATATTTTCTGTCAAACTCTTAGTCCGTGGTTCTCCCAAACAACTGGTGAAACATTCAGCTAAACAAGCCTGGTACTCTAATTACTCCCAAAAAAGAAGCAACTGAAAGAATAGTGTGTACTATATTTGATTTATTGACCATATTCTCACCAGTTTCCAAACATTGGAAAGTGTAGCAGGGGGGGCTTTCATTTGATGCTGCAATGTTTGCCTTATAAAATGGGAGAAAAGTAAAAGATCAAGCGGTTGAGCTGTCATTCCCCTTATAAAATCCATGTTGATCCTCACTCACCATTGGGGAATTCCCCGTCATAGGCTATTATATAGGTGGTGGTTGCAGCATCTGTCAATACACTATTGAGACAAAGGTGTTCACTCACAACTTTATGGTATGTTTACAAACATTCTCCTATTGTAATACAGTTAATGTTATATATGCCATACTCTGCCCATGCTCCCTACTTGATATTGGTCAGACTACGCAAAAAGTGAAAATCAGAATCAGAAAATCAGAATTGTGTCAGCATCGGAGTAAGATCAGATGCAAGGCCCACACTGCCCCATTGGTTTCTCACTTAATTAATTCCAATCATTCTGAAAATGATCTGAAGTGGTTGGTATCCATATTGATACTAGAAAGAGGAGGAAATCCTGAACAACTCTTGAACAAAGAGGAGCTGAAATTAACACTCAATATTATTCTATTAATCTATAGGCTCATGCTCACAGAAGATTTGCTGCATAACATACTCTTTCTTTACTGTGACCGGGGCATATTTGTGAATCAAAAAGACTGAGCTGTCTCCTGTATTTACTTCTTGTGGTTGGAGTCTTGTATCTACGTTTTACTGGGTATGCAAATTACTAATTTAGATCTTAATTCTTCATTATACCCTTGTGCTATTCCTGTTCCCTTCTCTTCTGGGGTTTGGTATTTGTCCCTTTATGTCTTTCTTCATTCCTTTCCATTTCATGTATACCTCCAATATAGCTGCTAAATTAACCCTTTCTTGTTTCTTGAATTCCTGGCAACATCGCCGACTCATACTCAGGGGCAGGTTGTAGTCCTTCCACTCTTTTCTTGCCTTTATCACTCTTGCAACATGGCCTCCGCCATTTCATGTTTGCAGTCATTAATTCTACTTTGGCTAAACGGGCCTTCATTGCACCTGCTCATAGCCCCTACCTGCCTCATGGTGATTCCACACACAGGCACTCACAAACAGCCCATGCTACAGGCCTCTGGCTTCTGCTGCCCATTTTGAAACTTAAGGTATCAGTTTTGTGCTTGTAATTCCTGATTTTGTTCTTAGTATCTTGGCCCCTGCAATTCCCTTATTGCTAATACTACCATCAGACCTGGCTTTAGGGCAGTGCGAGCGTTGCGGTCACACCAGGTGCTGACCTGGATTGGGGGCGCTGTGTTTAGCAATGACTTACGAAACTTGCGATTTAAAAGCACCTGCTGAAAAGTTCCTAGTGAGTCCAGCATTCAAGAAGCAATTAAAATGTCAAGATACCTCTGGTGATTAATGTTCCACTCGCCATAAAGTAGCGTGGAGGGTTAATATGCCTACTGCAAAGAACAGAACTATATTTTATGTGGATAGCTGAGTGGATTAATAAAGCCAGCCTGTGCAAGCGCTTTAAAACAAATGAATGCATTTGAAAGGGGGACTATGGAGAGATGAGGGGCACATTTGTCGAGTGGTAGTGAGGGAATCCGAGGAAGTGTCCATGGGGTAGGGAGCACCAAAAAAGACTGTCACACAGGGTGCCACCAGCGCTAAATCAGGCCCTGATTACCATTCACAGGCTATTCTGATTAATTATTTCTCCATGGATGACTGCTGGGAAGGTATTACACATCTCAGGTAAGCTCACCTACTTTTCTGAACCTGGATAGCACTTTTAATTATTTTGTTTTACTCACTCCACTTATTTCTTCAATTTAATTTTACAGTGCCTGCAAATATGGTCTCATGCCATAATGAATGATAGAGTACTGGTGCTGAACCTGGTATTTGTTGAGGATCGAAATGCTGTCAGCTGATTATACCTCGGACCCAATTTTAAATATGTGATTTGTTATGACAGGCTGTGCTGGTATTGTGACGCACAAGGTGATCATATACATGTCACTTATGAAGAAGCACCAAGCATGTTGTTCTGCACTGACACTCACTGCACCATTTTGTGACTTGCTTGTTTAATTGATTAAAATTGTGCTTTGTCTGTAAATAATTTCTTCTTATTCCTTCAACTAGAGATCTTTGTTCCTTTTTGTACCATTTATTTTACATTGGCACTTACCCAGCAGTTTTTTTGCTGCTTTTTTGCTGCAAGAATTATAAATATTGGTGGCATCAACGCCCTCATTTCAACTTTGGCGGGCGGCGCTTGAAACCGCTGCGCGGCCGCCAATGCGGCTGCACTCCCGCAGTAGCTATTTGGAGATCCCCGCTGGGCCGGCGGGCGGAAACCTAGTTTCTGCCCACCGGCCCAGCGGGGATCTCGGCCGCAACACGGGAGCCGGCTCCAAATGGAGCCGGCGGTGTTGCGGCGGTGCGACGGGTGCGGCGGAGCGACGGGTGCAGTTGCACCCTTCCCGCTTTTCACTTTCTACTATGCAGACAGTGAAAAGCTCCATGGGGCCTCTATACCAGAGGTATTGGCAGTGCAGGGGCCCTCAGGGCCCCGTGACTCCCCTTTCCGCCAGCCTTTTCATGGCAGTTCATACAGCCATGAAAAGGCTGGTGGGAGGGAGACTCGTAATCCCCTGGGCAGCGCTGCAAGCAGTGCTGCCCTGGGGGATTACAACCGCTGGGACCAATGTGGCGCAACCGCGCGCTTTCGCCGTGGTCGTAATCCCATGTGAAGCACTGCCAGCCTGTTGGCGGTGCTTCAGTTGAAACAGCCCTGGCGGTCTTTGACCGCCAGGGTTGTAATGAGGGCCCAAGTTTGTTAGCCAATTGTGTGGTTAATTAACAAATAGTGAAGTTGTGAAATGCTGAAGTCCCTCTTGAAAAGGTACTTGAATTAAAATTAAATGGTCTGTTTACCTCCTGTAATTTCCAAGTTTGACTTTCCCTTTTAATCTCAGCAGCAAATAGTGTACACTATAACTTTCCTCTAACCCTAGGATTTTTTTGATTATACGCTCATGATCCTTAAATTGTAAATAGGAAAGAAAAACAAATTGAATCAAACATTTGGTTTGTTGATTACAATGGTAGAATATAGTTCAGATCTCTAGATTCCAAGAATGGATATTTACCCATTTAACCTAGTGTTAGAAATTACTAATAGGTTTAGACCTGTACATATGTTCTCACATAATAGTTCTATCCTAAAACAGAAATCTGATATGAACAAAACGTAGAAGATTTTATTTGGACAAATGGTATAAATGTCTGACTTGGAGAAGTCTTTTTAACTACAGGAGACAATTCAGAAAAATATCCAAGCTTTTGCAATGCAATAGATCTTGCATATTTCGAGCAAGTTAATTGTCATCTTTTGACAACAGCGCCCACAAGCAAAAACAAAAAAAAACGAGTGGAAACTGAGAAAAGACGGCTTAACAAAATAAATAAAGTTAGGTTTAAAAAAATTAAACTTTGCAATATTGTTTGTCTTGCAGGGCACGTTTTTGCCAGTCACAAGCCTTCTGTTTGCGGGGCTCTGAAAGTTAAAACAAAACAGTACCTCAATCAATTCAGGATCAGCGGACAGACACTAATTAAGTTGAAATTAATTAGTGCTTGATCCCTGCTCCACATCGAGGAATGGAAATGATGCCAGACATGCCTTGACGAATTACGAGGCTGTAAAGAAGAGTGCCACACAAACCAACAAATGGTGAGCGACAGACGGGCTTCCAGCGGTTTAGTGAACACAACTATGCATGCGCAAGCATATGCACTTGTAGGCTAGACCCTAAAAAAGTGAAAAAAGTAATGCTGACGCAAATATGCTAATTAGAAATTATTAATGAATGCTTATGTGTTTTGATTAATGGAAGGTTCGTAGAGAAAACTAATTGTAGAGAAAATAAAGTGCACATTTGAAATTGTGACCACGGGGAGTGGCAGTCACTTATACAAAGTTATACTAAAATAACTAAAGATGTGTGAAGTGATGAAAATGTGAAAGAATAATGTAGTAAGATGTTATATTAAGATGTATAATCTATGCTTTGCATTAATTTATAGAAGTTAACTTAGCTGAGGTTGAGGCCTAGTCCTTTCTAGGCCTCACACAAGGAGCTGAAATTCTAATGGACTGCAGAGAAGCTGATGCATGGCCTGTCCTTGAGCCACCCAATGTTAAAGTTGCTTAGCTAGAATTTTCTGAAATGTACCGACGGACGGGAGATGATGAAGTCAAATTGATACAATTATGTGTAGAGTAGGCTAACTGTACTTTCCCAGGACTTGAACAATGAGAGCACCGACTGAAGAGGAACATGCAACAATTTTGATACCTGAAGAGTCGGATGATGAGGACATCATATAGTGCACCAATCTGTGTGCTGTGAAAGGACTAATATTACAATTCATAGATTTGAAAAAATAATATTATGGGTTAGAGTCATATCTGCTGACTGACTGACCAGTTAGGAAATAGGGGGATGGACTGAAAAACTCTAATAAAAAGTCATGACAAGGGGCTAAAACTTCAGATGTGGGAGAATAAGGGTGAGACGTTGATGACGTCAGGAGACGCGGTTCGAGATTCTGTCATTGGGCTCATACTCTTGAGGGCCTGATGCGTTGCTGATCAATTAATGGACTGCAGACGAAGACTGACTGTTGCAGATCCATTCCATGGATAGGTGGCTATGACAATGTGACTGATTAATTTGTGCCTTTTCTTCTAGTACCAACTGCGCTGTTTTATAGTTTTTCTCGTAGTGAGATGTTTTTCCAAATTATGTTTTCTAAATTGTTTTGCATGAAGCCCCACATTCTAATGCTAGTTTGGGTTAGGTAGGTTTTCTAGGGGTGACGTTTGACAGTGACAAATGACTGACCAACTACTTGCTGAACTCTGGTATTAATGCGGGTATTCATCTTTATTAGCTTATGATGGAATATTTGTTTTCTCAGTTTCGATTAGATTATGATATTGATGGTGATTAATGAACTAATTATATGTGGAATTAAATAAAGTTTGATCTAACATTGATGACTTAGTATTGTAAATAATAGGGAAACAAAAATTGTTAAACGCTTATTGAGTTGTGGTTATTCATGAATTGGTGGTTTTAGTTGTATTGAGTTTAAATGTTATTAATTGGTTTTGCTGATTATAGATGCCATTAGTAACTACCTGATTAGGACATTTCATGCGATCCAAAAGGTTCATCGACCTATACGCGTCCCCATGTAAGTTTACTTATTAAAGACCAGGCGCGCTAGCAGTTTTTGGTAGCAGCTTGATGGTTTGTTTCCTTTGCGGACTAGTTATGTGGTGATTAGTGGTTATGGTAGTAGTTTAAGTCAGGGTTAGTTGTTCGTATTTTCATGAGGTTTGAATTTTGTTTTTCTGAGATGGCAATTGTAGCAAAGATGATGTCCCCTTAAACCCAGAAATGACTTTCCCAGATCTTGGATCCCGCTAGTAAAGTTGGGTATGTTCTCGGCGTGTTTTGTGATGGTGTGAAAGTGGTAGGTTGCGCTTGAAAAGGCTTAAGCAAAATTGCAGGTGAATTGTGATGTATGAGAGGTAAAGTAGTGAGTCTGCGTACTCCAGATGAGGTTTAGAAGGTGTGTGCGTACTCCACAATATGAGAGTAGGGAAGTCGTCGAACTCCACATGTGTGTGGCACTTTGTGCTAAAAAATTGTCCACGTGGTTGTTGGTGATGTACGGACCCTGCGTGGTCTAAGACTCCGGAGTATGTTGACAAGTGTAGGAGACACTTGGTTAAATGTTGTAATCTGTCTGGTTTAGTAGGTTGATCGGGTGTGGTCAACATGTCGGTGTGTAAGTTAAGGGAGTAAGAGGAATCTTCGACTGAGATTTGGCGAGGAGGGTTGCGAGTGGATTGGCAGCCGTCCGCAAGAGGCAATTGGTTGAGTAAGCGGGTGCAAGGAATCTTGGGAGTAAAAGTAATTTCCTTATTGAATCCAAATAAATACAACTGAGAAAAATGAAGTTTTTCAAAGCATTTAGAAGTGTCATGAAGAGTGATTCTTACATTAAGGTGACAGTGGGGTAGCCGACCCCACCGGAAAATTCTCAGGCATATATTGTGATGGAAGAGCAAGGTGTTGCGCCATGTCTTTGGTTAAAGCAGTGGTGCAAGATGACAGAGAAACTGGGAGCTTTAGCGTTTCCAGAGCATGGAACTTTTAATTTTGAATGAATTGTGAATGACATTATATGAGTCAAAGCCATTACCGAGGCCAGCACAGTTTGAGGCTTTAGCAGTTTGGGAGCTGGTAGCCAGACAGCAACAAGAGATGAGATTTCAGAGGAGAATAAGAAAGGTAGAAAGGTCTTTGGCAGAAGCAAGGTGAGATTGGGAACCGAAAAGGTGGAGAACGGAGACATTACAGGGTATTAAGTTGTTTCCTGCAATCACAGAGGAAGATGAGTCAGAAAAAGAAGATGCTGCTAAGAGTGATAAGAGTTCAATGACTAAGAAGAAGAAAAAGACTTATGTAGAAGAAGAAGATTCTGATGTTGAGGATCTTATTACACAATTGTTGAGGGATCGACCTCCGCCATATGCGACGCATGTAGGGGGTCCAAGTACTAGTTCTGCCCCAACTGCTCCAGCACAAGCATCGGGGACAGTGGAACCAGGGCAGACAGACAATGGACAGGTACAAGGGGTAGTGCAGAGCACTCCTAATGCAGTGACTACTTTGGTGGTTCAGATGCAACAACCATTGATACAGAGAATTTATCCAGATGTACCAGTTCTTGAAACGACTTCGAACTTAGTGGTGCCATCAGAGCAAGCGCTTCCGAGGCCAATGCTAGTTCAGACTGAGCCGACTCCAATGTTGTTGCCTCAGGCACAAACACAGGGTTTGCCCAAGTTTACGCCAATGATAGGAACACAGTCCGATATGACACCAGTGATGAATCAGACGATGGGAGTAGTTGTTCCACAAAATGCGAGCATCAGAGCAGCTCCAGATGCAATATCGCTACTGATTACTGTTGGTCCAGCTGTACCATTGTTTGCGCAGAAGAAATCAATTGCAGGAGAGCAGGGTGAAATGTCACAGAACCTTGTTAGAAGGGAAGTGAGTGATCATGTGCAGGTGGTATCATCTGTGGGTCAGACCTTTGATGGATCTAGACCTTTAATGGATCTTAGTCCACTTGTTGTGCTTCCAGATGCAGCTTGAAGCTTCTGACACCGCAGACTCCAAGTGCAGAGGTACAACAGGTACCATTGCCGAATGCAAGTAACATCTTGTTACAGGGATTGACAGCACAGCAATTGAGTGAATGGTTGGATAGTTTGAATACTCCTCAAAATACATCCAAGGGTGAAGAGCAGATAAATCGTGTAAGATTAGCTACAGAAATAACTGAGCTAGTTGAGGGAACAATGAGAGTGAACAGGTTGGAATCCTACATGGAGAAAGAGTTGAGGTACTTGTGTCCGAACATTACAAAGGAGGTGAGCAAGATACACCAGAAATTGGCAGAGCTGGCAGACAAACATGACATGGAGATTGAGAGAACAAAACATTTGAAAAGAAGTTATAGGTTAGATTTCGAGGTAAAGGATTTTGAACATATGAGGTCAGCAGGAATGAAGGCACATCTGAAAGAATTATTGCAGAGTGCTCAGATTTGGGGAGCATTAGAGAAGAGGGAAGGTAGATGGGCAAAGAAGAAGGATAAACGGAAATGAGATTCACAAGAAGGGTCTGAAGGTGTTCAGAGGGAAAAGGACCCAGTACAGATTTTACAGATGAGGGAAATTCCAGGAGGGTAATTCTTTCATGTCCCATAGCACAGGAGAGATATACTGTCATTCACAAATGATTACCCAAAACTGAGAGAGAAACTGGTTGCGTGGTACCAGCAGACAGATAGATTTGTGAAGCTTTCTAAATTTCTTTGGGAAGACTTGAATACTTTGTTGGAAATAGTGGTTCCAGCTGATTTGTGGGTTGAATGCAAGTGGGCAGTGGATTGGCCGACGAGTGACCCAGAAAGGGATATGGTTACAGGTGCACCCTCACCTGAAGTGATGAAACATTACTATAAGGTAATTGAATTCCTGAAGGTGAGAATCTCGCCCAAAAATATTGACTGGCAGAGAATTGACAGGACAGTGCAAGAAACTAAAGAGTCGATGCATACCTATTATGAGAGATTGGTGAAAGTGTTCAAAGAGTACAGTGGCAAGGAAGCAATTGAGACAAAAGACATGTTGCACTTTGTGTTCAGGTTTGTCGAAGGACTGAGACCAGAAATAGGGCAGATGATTAAGAGTAATTTCATTTGTTGGCAAGCAAAGCCAATTGATGAAGTGTTGCAGTACGCAAAATACTGTAGTGACAAGATTGAATTAAAGCAGAAAAAGCTATAGGAGAAAGTGATGGTGATGTGAATAAAGGCAGCTCAAAAAGGAGTGCAAGGAGCTTTGGTGCAACAGATGCCGCAGCAGCAGGGAATTGTCATATTCCAACTTCAGATGAGAGGTGGGGGTCGTGGAGTCAACATGACTCGTGGTCCGGATTTGAGTACTGTAGTGGTTCAGAATGATATGCAGGGAATGAAAAAGATGTTACCGTGTCATTTGTGTGGAAACGTGGGATACTGGAGGCAGGAGTGTCCGTTGATGGTGCAGGATGGTGCTGTTCAGCAAAGTGGTGATGTCAATACATTTCAAACTGTGAAAATCCCTAGAATGAGAGGATTTAATCAGAACGTTCAAAACCAAGTGCAGAATTTCCAACCCATGCAGCTGGTGGAAGTGCCGCGTTCACAATTGACACAGTTGCAACCAATGCAGCAGCACGTTCCCATGGTACGTAGACAGCAAATGCAGATACCTCAAGCCCCGATGGAACAGCAACAGATGATGCTTACGCGGCAGGTCAGAGGCAAGACAGAAGTAATGACACAGTGCACCAATTCCCATTTCATAGTGAGAATGAAATAAACGATGAATGGATGAGTGACAGTTGAGATGAAGGACAGTGTATGCTTGCAGCGCCCTTAGAAGTATATCAGAGAGGACCTTTTGTGAAGGGAAAGGTGATGGGTTACAAAGTCTCATTCTTAGTGGACACAGGAGCTACACGATCTACAGTGAGAAGTGCAGAAGTCCCAAACTTACCTCTTTCAGGCAGAACAGTTCAGATTGTGGGAGTAGAAAACAGACAGTTGACAAATCCAATCACAGATCCGGTACAGGTTAAAATTGGTAACTTCCAGGGACTGCATAGGTTCATAGTCTGTGACTCAAGTCCAGTATCCCTACTGGGAAGAGACTTACTGTGTAAGACAAAATGCTCCATTAGTTGTTCGACTACTGGGATAGAGGTTCAGACTAATAGTGATGATGAGGAAGAACAGACATCTGAGATCATGAATAACAATGTTAACGAGGAATACCCATTGATTGAATTTTTCCCAATGTTTACTGTGAAAGAATTGCATGCGGATCTACAGGGAACAGTACAGGAAAATGTGTGGGACCTGACAGGTAAAGAAGTGGGTTTGATTAAGGGAGTGGAACTGATTAAGATCACTTCGAAGCCGAATTTAATATTTCCAGAGCTTCCACAGTACAACATGACACAAGATGTTTTGATGAAAGTGGAGCAGATAATTGGAGATGTTCTAAAACAAGGAGTTTTGAAAGAAGTGCTGAGCAGTCCATGTAATTCACAAATATTGGGCTTAAAGAAGCCATGTGGAAAAGTACGCATGGTGCAGGACTTACGAAAAGTGAATGACATGGTGGTCAAGTGTTGTCCTGTAGTGCCAAATCCAGCAGTGGTACTGTTTCAGATTCCTTGTGATGCAGAATGGTTGACAGTTGTTGACTTGTCACAAACTTTCTTTTCTGTGCCTCTTCATGAGGATAGTCAGTTTCTTTTTAGTTTAAAATTCCTAGATACAGTCTACAGCTGGTGCAGACTTCCACAAGGGTATACGGAGTCACCGTCTCTGTTTAATCAGATTCGGAAAAACAATTTGGAGTCATTGGAACTACCTACCAATCGACTCTAGTTCAGTGCATTGATGATTTGCTGATTGTATCCAGGACAAGGAACGAGTGTAAGTATTACTCGATTGCCCTATTGAATCATTTGGGAAAATTTGGACATAAGGTGTCCCCATTAAAATTGCAGTATTGTCAGAAGTCAGTAAAATACTTGGGACACCAGATTGAGAAAGGGTCAAGGAGAATCTCCAGAGAAAGGATTACAATAATTGTGCAGAGAAGTCCTACAACTTCACAGAGGGATGTCAGAATATTTTTGGGAATGGTAGGGTATTGTCGACAGTGGAATCCTAATTTTGCAGAGATTGCCAAACCGTTGCAACAGCTGACACATAAGGAAGCTACAGACCCCATTACATTAGATGAGGATAAGATAAAAGCATTCACTGAGTTGAGAGAGAGTTTATACAGAGCTCCAGCGTTGGGAATGCCTGATTACACAAAGCCATTCACATTGTTTTGTCATGAACGTGATGCTTGTTCTTTGTCTGTTTTGACACAGGTCCATGGAGGGGCTTATCGCCCTGTAGCCTATTTTTCAGCTACCTTGGACCCAGTCGCAGCAGCTTTACCAGGTTGCCTGCGTGCAGTAGCTGCAGTTGGTCTAAGTCTTTCTCAATGTGAGGGAGTAGTGATGGGATACCCTTTGACGGTAACGGTACCACACTCTGTTGAGATTTTACTGACAAGGACAAAAACACAGTATTTGACTGGTGCAAGACTGACAAGGTATGAGTCGAGCATACTAGGTCTCCAAATGTAACATTGAAAAGATGTACAGTGTTGAATCCAGCAACATTACTTCCGAGTAATACTGTTGAAATTGAAAAAGAGGAAGACATCGAGCATGATTGTCTTGAGGTAACTGAATTGTGTACAAAACCAAGGCCTGATATCAGAGATACTCGATTTGAAGAAAATTACCAAATTGTTTTTGTCGATGGCTTATGTCTCAAAGATGGTACAGGGACATTGAGAGCAGGATATGCTGTATGCACAATCACAGGTACATTAGAAGCTTCCTGGCTTCGAGGTGTATATTCTGCACAAGTGGGGGAATTAGTAGCTCTTACTAGAGCATGCCATGTTTCTGCGAGACTGAGAGTCAAAATTTATACTGACAGCCAATATGGATTTGGAATTGTTCATGATTTTGGTCAATTGTGGTCACAAAGAGGTTTCCTGACATCTACTGGTACACCAGTAAGACAAGATAAAAGAGTTGCTGTATGCAACACAGTTACCTGAAGAAATTGCGGTGGTAAAATGCAGTGCACATCAAAAGGCACAGGATTACATCTCATTGGGAAATGGATATGTGGATCAAGTTGCAAGGTTTTGCGCATTGAACTGTATATCTTTTAAAGACAAGTGGGAATTAATGCCCGAAGAAGACAATACTTGCACAAGTTTTACATTAAAGGTGAGTGATACTTTGGAAGAATTGAAAACATTGCAGGATAATGTTGACAAAGAAAAGAAACGACTCTGGGTTAAGTCAAAATGTGTCCAAAGACCTGATGAAATTTGGATTTCTGAGGAGGGTCAGATGGTCCTGCCCAATAGTTTATTGTTGCAAATGGCCTGTTACTACCATGGATAATCACATATTGGAAGGGATACCATGGTTAGATTGTTCAAGATTGACTGGTTTAATCCTAAATTCAGGCAAGCAGCGGAGGCAGTATGCCATCGCTGTATAGTTTGTCAGCAACTAAACGTTGGAAAAGGGACCGTGGTGAATTTAATTCACATTGGAAGAGCAGGAGGTACATTCAGCAGAGTGCAACTGGATTTCATTGAATGCCTGCGTGTGGAGGTTTGAAGTATGTGTTGATGATTGTGTGTGTCTTTAGTCACTGGATTGAAGCATACCCCACAAGAAGAAATGACAGTCTCACAGTACCAAAGTTGTTGCTTAGGGAGTTGATACCACGTTTTGGGTTTCTTTAGAATCAGATAGAGGAACTCACTTCAACAACGAGGTGATTAAACTCTTATGTGCAGCATTAAACATCGAGCAAAAGTTGCATTGTAGCTATCACCTTGAAGCATCAGGACTAGTGGAACAGATGAATGGTACCTTGAAATCAAGAATTGCAAAGATGTGTGCAGCTACGAATTTAAAATGGCCAGATGCATCACCTTTGGTGTTGATGTCAATGAGAAACACACCTGACAGGAAGACAGGGCTGTCGCCCCATGAAATCCTCATGGGCAGAGCAATGAGATTACCAGGAGTTCCAACCAATGCACTTGTCAATATTATAGGTGCTGTGGTGTTGGACTACTGCAAGGGTCTGGCTGATGTGGCTCTCTCTTTCTCTCAGCAGGTGCAGGCCACCACCCTGCCACCCATCCACGATCCAGGTCACAATCTAAGAGCCGGAGATTGGGTCGTTGTCAAGAAACACGTTCGCAAGACTTGTTTTGAAGCACGTTGGAGCGGTCCTTACCAGGTGGTGCTAACAACTCCGACAGCTGTGAAGTGTGCAGGACTCCCAAACTGGATACACACAAGCCATACAAAGAGAGTTGTATGTCCACCGGAACATGAAGATGTGTTGTTGAGAGCACCAACAACAGGAAAACAGGTCGCCACCCCTGAAACAGAAAAGGATTCAACAGAGCCCGAAATCGAACCAGAGCTTGTGGAAGATGTGTCTATCACCCCTGTAAGAGCCGAAAGTGAAGAATTACAGGAGGGTGTGCAAGAGCCTATCTCAATGGATACAGCAGGAGAGCCTAGCTCAGTAGAGGTTCTCCCAGAAACAGATGGTGTTGAAAAGCAGACAGAGCAAGTGCCAGACCAAGAGGGTGAAAGAATTGAGACGGATTAAAGTCAAGGTGATTCGACTCCTCCTGACCCTGTTGCAGGTCCATCAAGAGAAAACACCATAAAGAAAGAGAAAGAGAAGAGTCCAATTTTGAGACGTATATTGACAGAAGGAACAAGAAATGGAGACAATTGGCCTGAATCGCAAATTGGAAAGAGGAAAGAGCTGGTTATAAATGATACAATAGAAGAAGTGGATACTACGAGAAAGGAAGAATTAAGTGAAGGAGAATTAAGTGGTGAACGAAGGTTAAATAGAAAGAGAATAGCAAGTCGACGATACGCAGGTCCTGAATGGGCATATGCAGCTACCAGTGAATGCCAACACAAGTTTATGTCTTTTTGTTTTGATAGAGAAGTTCCAAGTCAATATTTTGATGTAACCTGAAGGTGATCGAGAAGCTGAATTGTTGAGCTAAATCTGAGAAACTTAAGAAAGAGACTGTTGAACTAAAACCAAAAAAGGCATTGATAACCTGCTATGACAATTGAAAACGAGATGTGACAAGCTGCTAATCGATTTTGACAAAGGTAGAGGGTTCCTGGATGTGGAACTAAACTGTGTGAAGAGAATTTTCCTTCATTTTGATTTTTCTTGTTGCATTTTATCCAAGAGTTACTTCTGCTTTCTGATTCTTTACAGATCATGGCTGAGCTAAATAATCAAGATAGAAATATTAGGCGCTGTACATGAGTGTTGGACTAGCAGTTATGTGTGGAATAATGTTTATAATAATGATTGTGGGAATGTCTGTTAATGATATGAAAAAGACTACTATTACTTTTGCTCCTGAGACTACTACATTAACAGCTTTAGAGAGGTTTAAGATAGATCAGAAATACTTGCATGATTATACTAATGCTCAGGGAGAGCTTTCTTCTAATGTCTTCTATCGCTTGTTGAGTGAGTATGTTGAGACAATGGGTGCGAGGAATTGTCTTGTGTGTACGCAAATTCCTTTGTCAGTAGAGGAAGGGGTTACATTCCATAGTCTTCCCTTAACCTATGGAATAAGCTGTAGTTTGATACTAACAAGATTCTATAACCAAGAGTACATACAGTACTTTTACTCAAACTATGACGTAGTGTTTTCATTTGTTCCTATTATTGGATACCTGACTAAAATGGCTAAAGAACATGATATAGTATTAGTTAGAGGATTATTTGAACTAACACTAACTTTTGGGACCGCATACGCGCACAGAAACAATTTGACGTGCTTGCTTACACCTTTAGAAAAGAGCTTTATAGGGCATACTGATGATAGGAGAAAGGCATTGAAGGAAAAGTTGGAAAAGGGGTTAGAGAATAGGACCTACAAGAATGATTATGCTTACACTGCTATTAAAACACAAGGGAAATTAGCATTAGATGCATTACATGTAGGGAAGCTTTGTGTATATATAGTCCAAAGTCACGCACTGACACTTTATTTGTGGGAACGAGTGAATGTAGGCATGTGTTTCTGTTTCAGAGTAAATGGACTTTTATGCTGAATGGTCAGGACCCTGCGATTCCTGGGATCTATTATATTTGAGGACTTAATTGCTTATTACCGTCTTCCTAGAGGATGGTAGGGAACATGTTATTTGGGGATAGTTTTCCCTAAAATTTATCAGATAGATGACTTAAAGAAGTTTCCGAAATTGACTGAATTACATCATAAGTGACAGAGGAGGGAAACCTCTTCTGCAATCGTGGGAGATATTTTTGATGCAGCGATTCCTTCAGTGGGAGTCATTTTAAATTAAATAAAGATACAAAAGTTGTCTACTATTGTGGATAATATGCTGACAAATTTTACAGGGGCAATACTCCTGTTGGATACTGAATTAGCTGCGGATAGAGCTATGACACTTCAAAATAGGCTTGCTTTAGGCATTCTTTTAGCGAAAGACAGCAGAATCTGCAAAATGATTAATGCTGGGCATTGTTATTCATTTATACCAAATATAGATAAAGAGATAAGAGACTTACTCACTACTTTAACTAATTCTAGTAAGGATTTTAAAGAATTAAAAGAACCAGGTGTATGGGAAAAGGTTGGAAAATGATTTGCTTCAGTGGGCAACTGGTTTAGTCAAATTTGGAATGGAGTATTATTAAAAATTGTACAGGGAATATTAATTGTGATTGCTTGCATATTAGGATTATGGGGCATATGTAAATTATGGCAAAAGATAAAATTGAAGGGATCTAGACATAATCAGAGGAGAGAAGAACGAAACAGGGGAAGAATTTATAGGCGAAATCTGAGAAGAGGACAAAATACAGGTAGAGAAAGGTTTAATGACATATTTAGTCATCAGAGGAGGGACTGCTGATGCAAGTATGTTAATTAGAAATTATTAATGAATGCTTATGTGTTTTGATTAATGGAAAGTTCGTAGAGAAAATCAATTGTAGAGAAAATAAAGTGCACATTTGAAAGTGTGACCACGGGAAGTGTCAGCCACTTATACAAAGTTATACTAAAATAACTAAAGATGTGTGAAATAATGAAAATGTGAAAGAATAATGTAGTAATATGTTACATTAAGATGTATAACCTATGCTTTACATTAATTTGTAGAAGTTAACTTAGCTGAGGTTAAGGCCTAGTCCTTTCCAGGCCTCACACAAGGAGCTGAAATTCTAATGGACTGCAGAGAAGCTGATGCATGACCTGCCCTTGAGCCACCCGATGTTAAAGTTGCATAGCTAGAATTTTCTGCAATTTACTGACGGACAGGAGATGATGAAGTCAAATTGATACAATTATGTGTAGAGTAGGCTAAATGTACTTTCTCAAGACTTGAATAATGAGAGCACTGACTGAAGAGTAACATGCAACAATTTTGATACCTGAAGAGCCGGATGATGAGGACATCAACAAGAGGACCAATCTGTGTGCTGTAAAAGGACTAATACTATAATTCATAGATTTGAAAAATTTATATCATGGGTTACAGTCATATCTGATGACTGACTGACCAATTAAGAAATAGGGGGATGGACTGAAAAACTCTAATAAAAAGTCATGACAAGGGGCTAAAACTTCAAATGCAGGAGAATAAGGGTGAGACGTTGATGACGTCAGGAGACGCGGTTTGAGATTCTGTCTTTGGGCTCATACTCTTGAGAGCCTGATGCGTTGCTGATCAATTGATGACCTGAAGACGAAGACTGACTGTTGCTGATCCATTCCATGGATAGTAGCTATGACAATGTGACTGATTAATTTGTGCCTTTCTTCTAGGTACCAACTGCGCTGCTTTATAGTTTTTCTCGTAGTGAGATGTTTTTCCAAATTATGTTTTCTAATTTTTTTGCATGAAGCCCCACATTCTAATGCTAGTTTGGGTTAGGTAGGTTTTCTAGGGGTGACGTTTGACAGTGACAAATGACTGACAAACTACTTGCTGAACTCTGGTATTAATGGAGGGTATTCATCTTTATTGGCTTATGATGGAATATGTGTTTTTTCAGTTTCGATTAGATTATGATATTGATGGTGATTAATGAACTAATTCTATGTGGAATTAAATAAAGTTTGATCTAACATTGATGACTTAGGCCCTCATTATGAACATGGCGGTAAACACCACACTGCCGGTGATGACGGTAAAAACCGCCAACAGACGTGCAGTCCGAACCGCCAAATAATGAACCAACTAAAACACAGGCATCCTGAAAACTACTCACCGCCAGCAGAGGAGTGCCAAAAACGATGGCAGAGCCCACCCACAGGCCGGCGGAAAGGCCCTACCCGGCCATCAAATAATGAAGCACTAGACTGCCGTCAGTTCCGGGGCAGGAACCACCGCCATGCAAAGCCAGGTGGAAACGAACCAAATATAAGGAAACACTCACCGGAGGTTCACACAACACGCCGAAGCAGACATGGCAGCCCTCCTCCTTGCCATATACCTCCATGACCAAGACTGCCAACAAAGACGACGACGGTAAGTACTACAACCTACTAAAAAAGGGAAGAAAGGGCACAGTTACATACCCAATGCAAACACTCCCACAACCCTTCACAGCAGCACAAGCCATACACCCCACAGCAAGAGGTACTTACCCGACACAAGGCAAATCCAACCTGCCAAAAGTACACACATGTGCTCAACAGCCCCAAACAATAACCACGGATCCAGAGTGTGCCATAACCAACGCAGTCCACACATTAACTGTGAGCAATATAAGTGCATATAAGGCCAACGGCCAGTCCATAATAAAAGTAGTCCGATGGGCCACAATGGCCCCAACTTGACTCCCACAAGCGCAACTGTACTCCACCTCATAGGGGAAACAATGGGGCATCCGGGCACCTCAGGGAATGGGGCAGGGTGTGGTGGGGCTGGGGACTTACAACTGGGAGGAGGGACTTAGATTTACGTTTGGAAGGTGGAGGGGGCTTGGATTTTGTGCTTGCAGCTGGTGGAGAGGACTTGGCTTGGGGTGCGGCAGATGTTCTTGGGCTAGCACAGGGTCTCTTCCGCACGGGGGAGGTAGCACGGGAATGGGAAGGGCAGACAGGGGCGGGCTGTGATGTGGGAGGTGTGGACAGGGCAAGGAGGTGGGCACGTTTAGGGACGAGACGGGGTGGGCCAGTGGGTTCAAATAGGTCTACACGGGATAGGAAAAGTTTCTTAGGTGCAATTGGGGTGGACCTGGAGGAAGGCGTGGGAGTGGAGGTAGAGGGAGTGGTTGTAAGAGGTGTAGGTGTGCATGACGTGGGTGCTGGTGACTGGACTGTATGCTAAGGTGTGGTGGATGTGTGATGGGTGGGTGTTTTGGTGCGTTTGAGTGTCTTGGGAGGAGGGGGGGTGGACACAGTGGGACAAAACAGGCTGCCAGTGTAAATGTATGTTGTCTGGGTGTCTGCAAGTCTGGTGAGTGTGCTGCATGTGTCAACTAAGGCCGTTGTGGTGAGTGCAGGGGTGGTGTCTGGGGTGCATGAATGGATGTCTGATATTTTGGTGACTGCAAGAATAGGGTCAGCAACATTGAATGAGGATGCAGTGCCTGTGGGTGTGCATTTAGAGGGGACAGACAGGGAGGCGGAAGAGGTGGACACACTGGGGGAAGTGGATGTTGGCGTGTGTGCATGTGTATGTTGGCTGTGTATATGCTTGTGGTGGGAGGTGTGCTGCTTGTGTTTCGAAGTGTGCTTCTTGTGTGTTGAGGGTGTGTGCCTGCATGTCAGAATCTGTGCTTTGGACGGGTGAAGCGAGTGGGGTGCTGGAGGGGGTTAGAGGGGGGACGGAATGGCCAGGGACACAGGCTGCCATCAAAGAGGAGGCTAGAGCCTGAAAAGATCTCTGTAGGCCAGACACAGCACTGTGAATGCCATCCAGATAGGCATTGGTCTGCTGCACCTCTAATGCTAGCCCCTGGATGGCATTGATGATGGTTGTCTGCACTATAGAGATGGTTCTCAGGAGGTCAATAGCCTCCTCTGTGAGGGTAGCAGGGCTAACTGGGGCAGGGGAGGAGGTACCTGGAGCTAAGGAGACTCCCACCCTCTGGGTGAGCGGGCACGGGCAACTTGGTGGGGAGCAAATGGGAGGGCAGTGATAGTATAGGGAGTGGCAGAAGATGACACAGACAGGATGGGCCCACTAGGGTCCACCAGGGAGCTCCCATTAGAGGAGGTATCAGAGTCACTACCTACAGTGGTCGTTGCCTCCCCCGTGGTACTCCCCTCGCCCTCCAACCAACTGGTCCCCTTGGCATCAGACAACTCTGCTTCTGAGGAACCGTGGGCCACTGCATCCCCACTTGCCAGTGCCTCAGCTCCCTCGCCAGATAATGCTGATGTACACAGACAACACAAGAGAACAGGGATGGGGAGACAAAATAGGAGAGACACCTGCAAATAGCTGAATGGAGGTACATAACTAGTTCACACATACACCCACCCTGAAATATTCCACCAGGCAGCACCTCCCGCTATACACATGGCTATGCCCCTGACTAGTGGCCACAACCCTGCTCTACGGCCATTCCCCACAGCACTGAAGGACCTGACGTACTGCAGACTTGACCCTTAAACCCCTACTCCCCAGGGGGGCCATTATGTAAATGGACATCAGTTAGAGTCCCTGCCACTAGACAGCATAAATACGACCGCACACACACACATCCATCAAGGAGCCAAAGTATGGTATTTGTACTCACCCCCTTGTGACTGCTGTGCAGCCTTCAAGTGCCCATCCAGGTCCGAGTATGCCACTGCCAGAATGCGGCACATAAGGGGCGGTCAGTGCCCGACGGGCACCCCTTCCTTGTCGGGAGGACTTCCCCAGCTGGGCCTTGCAGATCTGCCTCGCCCAGCGCCGCAGGTCCTCCCACCTCTTCCTGAAGTGGGTGCTCCGCCGGTTGTAGACCCCCAGGGCCTGCACCTCCCTGGCGATGGCATGCCAAAGTCCCCTCTTCTGGTGGGCACTTAGCTATAAGAAACACACAGAAAAATTAACACTGAGGTCAGACAATGGCCAATAATATACAGCTGGCTATACATCCACTACGGGATGGACATTTCAAACAGCCTAACATCACACACACATGCAGCATGTCAGGAACCCAGGACATATGCATGCAGCCATCTACCACCATTACACACATCCATGCTCCCCAGTCCTCCTACTCACCTGTACCTCTGGCTGACCGCAGAGCTTGGCGTAAAGGGGCAGGACCCTGTCCACGAGCTTCTCCAATTCCTCGTTGGTGAAGGCCGGGGTCCTTTCCCCTGCCACACGTGCCATTTCTATGACCAGAGGCAGGACACAGCAGTACACTCAGTGGAGTACATGCACGCACGAGATCCGAGAGTCAAGTGAAGCTGGGGTGACGAGTTCGCGTATGCACTGTGGCAGTGTGCACTTCCACCGCTGACGGCGGCGATCATGATACGCTAAGAGTGCCCATTGACAACCATGTTAACCAATGAATTTGCACACGGCGGTAAACACCGCCTTACGCTATTAGATCAACCACTAGCGGTAGGAGGTCCCTTTCACCACGCCACTTCTGGATTACAGGGGGCAGACATTTTGGCCATAACTACGCAGTTGTAAAACCCTCATCAGCACCATGCAGGCCCTATTGTCCGCTAAACACCCATAGTCATGAAACATTATACATTACCTCACCTGAACAGTCCTGATATAGCATTGTGGTCATGTTGCCGTAATGTCACACATACTAAGCATTTATGTCGTTGACAATCATGCAAGCAGTGCTGAATAAGGAACAATGTGTGCAGATGTATGTGTGTTCCTCACATGTGTTCTCCACTCCTCCTAGGTACAGACCCTTGTGGCGAGAGAGGGCCCATCGGTGTACAGACCACTTGTTGATTTGCAGACCATAGTGGAGCGTCACATCATTATCAATTACAGACTCACTTGTGCTACTATTCATGAACTTTGTGCATTACTGGACCCAGCACTGAGACCGGCTAATCGGAATCAGCATGTCATCCCTACTGAAGTACAGGTGCTCTCTGCACTCCATTTCCTGGCCATGGGCTCATTGCAAGTGACAGTGGGCATGGGTGCAGGTTTTTCGCAGCCAATGTTTAGCATTATACTGTCCAGATTCCTGAATGCATTTGTACTATACCTGCAGTCCTATGTGAGGTTTCCCCAAAGTGATGACCTCCCTGCCATCAAGTCGGACTTCTATGCCTTTGTCAACATACCCCATGTGATAGGTGCCATCGACAGCTCTCATCCTCCCAAGAGTCAGTGAACAGGTGTACAGAAACAGGAAGAACTTTAATTCCATGAACATTCAATTGCTGTGTACTGCAGACAAGTACATCTCACATGTGAATGCCATGATCAGTCCATGATCCCTAAGGAAGAGTAGTGTGCCACACAAGATGGAACAACCTCAAGGGGACAGAGGATGGATCATAGGTAGGTGTTTCTGACACTTATTGCCACATAGCAGACAGCCAGGCTGTCTTCCACTGAGGGTTGTCATTGACAGTCCTGTTTTGCCCCCTTTTTTAGGTGATTTTGGCTACCCCAACGTGCGTTGGCTCCTGGCACCAGTGAGGAATCCGGGAACAGATGCAGAGAGGAATTACAATGAGGCCCGTGGATGGACTAGGAGGGTGATGGAGCGCACAGTGGGTCTCCTGAAGGCTAGATTTTGTTGCCTACATGTCTCTAGCGGGTCCCTGGCCTATGGGCCTAAAAAGGTGTGTAGAATAGTGGTGGCCTGCTGCTTGCTGCACAACATGGCTGTGAGGAATTCTATCCCCCTCTTGGAGGAGGAGGGTGCTGTTTATCCAGACCTGCTTCCTCAGAGAGGGGATGAGAGTGATGGTGACGATGAGGAGGGGGAAGATGTACAGTCCAGGACCCAACTGATACAACTCTACTTCCAGTAACTATGTGGGACTAATCAATGAGATTGCTGTCTGTGCAGCATACTGTCAGTGTGACTTTTCATCTAGGAGGGGTTTGGGTCAATAGTCAGTGCCACTGTGACCAGGTCTGCATAGGACAGGTAACATTATAGTATAATAGTTTGACACATCCGTAAGCACAACAACATGTTATGCGTGTGGTGCAATGCCTGCTACTCAGATAATAATAAATGATTTATAATACAGTTGCCTCCATACTTCACTTTGTTTAAACATAATGACAGGGGACATTTTAATGGGTGAACTGGTGTTTTATTTGGTCCAGGGATTACATCGTGCAGTTTACAGTGATGGGAGTGGGCTACTGGTGGTTTTACAATATGGAAACATGGTCGCAGCATTTGTTGGCAGTAGTGGTATGTCCATCTATGTTTCAAGTGTTTGTTGTTGTTTTCACACGGTTTGGTCGTTGGTTCAGTGGGACACTTGGAGGACTGTTCTTGCCAGAGTCACTTCTGTGAGGGGGGCTTGGTCTTGGCAGGTGTTCCTGTCCCATATCTGGGCCTGAGAGACCATTTGGGTGCCTGTTGTTGGCTTGTTCGGGTTGAGATGCATGTCTCCTGTGTGTCCTGAGATGGTAGAGGAACATGTCCAGTTACTGCTGTTGTTGTCCGGTCTGTATCTTGGCCTGTAGTAGGGGCTTCCTGGTCTGTGTGAGCCTCAGACTGTGTTGGGACAAGGTGCAGCAAAGCACCTGCTATGGTGGCCATTGTGGCATTGTGCAGTTTCCACTGCTCCATGGCCTCTTGGTGGTTTGCTACCTGCATCCTTTGAATCTGCTCCAGGGTGGATACTATCTGGGCCAATCTGTCCTGGGTATGGTGATATGCTCCCAGCACCTTAGAGATCACGTCCTAGGCTGCAGCATCAATCCTGTGGCCTTCCCCCTGGGCCACTGATGCCCTCCCACTGGGCTTAGCCCCCTGTGTCCCCTGCACAGGTCTGGCGGTACCACTTGTACTGGGGCCATCGTCTTCCTGCCTGTTTGTAGGGGGTGACTGTGGCCTCTGTCCATGTGTTCCACCAGTCTGTGGCCTGCATACACAGGTGTGGGGATGGTTGCCCTGGGCTGATGTTGTTGGCTGAAAGGCAGGGGTGTCAGTGGTGTCCTGGGTGGGGCTGCTGGATGATGACAGTCCAGGACTGTGTGAGGGGCCAGGGTGGTCGTCAATGTCCAGGGTTCCATCCCCAGTGTTCTGGGAGGTGCCTCTGTCTCCCTGTGGGGCACTGCCACTTCTTGTCCTGTCCGTCAGGGTGGCATGGGTGGTGGTGCCTGTTGGGGGGAATGGACATGTCTGTTACAATTGCATGATCTGATGGGGTGCACAGGACTGGGCTGCTTTGTGCAGGTTTTCACACTTTGGGGCCATGCAGGGTGCCTATATGAGGTTTGCATTGCATTTTGCTTTGGATGTGGGGGTGCATTGCGGGTGGTGTAATCCCTTTGTGATTCTCCATACTAGTATGTAAATTACAGGGCATTTCTCAAATCGTCGTGTTTTTTACACACTGTCTTACATTTGGAAGGAAAAAAATGTAGAGAAAGACAAGGGGCAATAACAGTTGTTCTTCCATTCTGTGTTCCCCCAAGTCTCCTGATAAAAATGGTATCTCACATGCGGGGGTAGTCTTATTGCCTGTGACAGGAAACGCAACATGGACACATCACATGTTTACATTGAAATCTGACCTGTTTTTTGGAAAGTGCCTAGCTGTGGATTTTGGCCTTTAGCTCAGCCGGTACCTAGAGAAAACTACCAAACGTGCATTTTTGGAAACTAGACACCTAGGGGAATCCAGGATGGGGTGACTTGTAGGGCTTTCACCAGGTTCTGTTACCCAGAATCCTTTGCAAACCTCCATAGTTGGCAAAAAAACACTTTTTCCTCATATTTTGGTGATGGAAAGTTCTGGAATCTGAGAGGATCCACAAATTTCCTTCCACCCGGCATTTCCCCTAGTCTCCCATTAACAATGGTACCTCACTTGTGTGGGTAGGCCTAGTGCCTGCGACAGGAAAGGCCCCAAAACACAACAGTGATACATCACATTTTCCCAAAGAAAACAGACCAGTTTTTTGCAAAGTGCCTAGCTGTGGATTTTGGCCTTAGCTCATCCAGCACCTAGGGAAACTGACCAAACCTGTGCATTTATGAAAACTAGCCACCTAGAGGAATCCAATATGGGGTGACTTGTGGGGTTCTCACCAGGTTCTATTACCCAGAATCCTTTGCAAACCTCAAAATTTGGCAAAAAAAAGTTTTCCTCAAATTTCGGTGAAAGAAAGTTCTGGAGAGGAGTCACAAATTTCCTTCCACCCAGCATTCCCCCAGGTGTCTCAATAAAAATGGTACCTCACTTGTGTGAGTAGGCCTAGTACCTGCAAAAGGAATTGCCCCAAAACACTACGCGGACACATCAAAATTATCAAATACAAAACAACCTGTTTTTGCGGGGGGCACCTGCGTTTTTGGTCCTGGGCTGAGCAGCCATCTAGGGAAAACTACCAAACCTAGACATTTCTGAATACTAGACACCCGAGGGAGGTGTGACTTGTGTGGATCCCCCAGTGTTTTCTTCAGTGGGATCACTGCACCGGCACAAATTTCCTACCACTGAACGATCCCCTCAGTCTCCTTATAAAAATGATACCTCACTTGTGTAGGTGGGCCAAGTGCCTGTGACAGGGAAGAGCCAAAAACAGGTAAAAAATGAGGGGGAACTTAAGCGGGTACAAAAGGGCAATTTGAAAAAAAAACATTTTTAGGCTGATAAGTGGGGCAGAATTTTTATCAGTATAGATTTGACAATGCTGGGTGGTAGGAATTTTGTGGATTCCTGTAGATTCCGGAGGGTTCCATCACAAAAATGTAGGAAAAATGTGTGATTTCAAGCAAAGTTGGAGGTTTGCAGGGCATTGTGGGTAAGAAAATGGTGCAGGGTGCATGAAAAGCACACCACCCTGGACTCACCCAGGTGTTTAGTTTTCAGATATGTCTAGGTCTCATAGATTTTTCTACATGGCAGCATCCCAAAGTCCAAAAAGTGCAGCCCTCACCATTCCAAGTGGAACGATTTTGAGAGTTAAGCACGCTTTCATGGCCCAAAGGTATAACCAAAACCCAAAATAATCATATGTCCTCTTGCTTGCCGTGGGATAAGATGTTTTAGTGTGCGGGGGGAGAGATGAAAGACTGTTCCCCTCTTCAGGTACGGTGGGGGCATAACCATGCCCATACTGTTTGGTAGCCACCACCCAACTATTATATATTTTTTTTAATTTCTTGGCATCTAGTAGGCTTTCTAGCCCCCGGGGAGTATATCGGGGTAATTGCCCCATCTGCCCACCGGTGGGCAAAACAACTTTGTCCCCATTTATTTGGGGTGGGGGTATGGCCATACCCCCACCCTCTTTTTTTTCTGTGGTGGGCTTTCTACCTCCTTTGGGGGCAGATGGGCCTTACAAAAATAGGCTGATCTGACCCCATGGGGGGGCAGAAATGGCCTAAAATAAATTCCCCTCCCCAGGGGAGTGACCCTTGCCTAAGGGGTCGCTCCCCTTGCGTGAAATTGGCACAAAAAATAATTCCTGATGTCTAGTGGTTTCTGCCCCCCTTTGGGGCAGATTGGCCTAAGAAAAATAGGCCGATCTGTCCCCAAGGGAGGCTGAAATGGCCTAAAATAAAATTGCCCCCCGGGGAATGACCCTTGCCTAAGGGGTCGCTCCCTATCTGTAAAGGAAAACAAAATAAATCCCTGGTGTCTGGTGGTTTTAATATAGGCCGATCTACCCCCGGAGGGGGGCAGAAAAGGCCTCATAAAAAAATTGCCCTCTGGGGAGCGACCCTTGCCTAAGGGGTAGCTCCCCTTATCAATGTAAACAAAAAAAAATCCCTGGTATCTAGTGGTTTCTGCCCCCCTAAGGGCAGATTGGCCTAATTAATATAGGCCGATCTGCCCATGTGGGGGCAGAAAACGCATAATAAACAAATTGCTTCCTGGGGCGCAACCCTTGCCTAAGGAGTCACTCCCTTTATCAATATAAACAAAATAATAAATCCCTGGTGTCTAATGGCTTCTGCTCCCCCTGGGGCAGATCAGCCTAATTAATATAGGCTGATCTGCTGCGGGGGGCAGAAAAGGCCTAATAATAAAATTGCCCCTTGGGGAGCGACCCTTGCCTTAGGGATCGCTCTCCTTATAAACAATACAAACAAATAAAATCCCTGGTGTCTAATGACTTCTGCCCCCGGGGGCAGATCGGCCTAATTAATATTGGCTGATCTGCCCCCAGGGGTGGCAGAAAAGCCTTAATAATAAAATTGCACCCTGGGGAGCAACCCTTGCCTTAGGGGTCGCTTTCCTCATTAACATTATCAAAAAAAACATCCCTGGTGTCAAATGGCTTCAGCCCCCCTCCCCCCGGGCAGATCGGCCTAATTAATATAGGCCTAATTAATATAGGCGGCTCTTCCCCTGGGGGGCAGAAAAGGCCTTAGAGAAAATGCCCCCAAGGGAAGTGCCCCTTGTCGAAGGGGTCGCTCCCCTTATATTCCAATAACAACAACAAAAAAATCGCTGGTGTCTAGTGGCATTCCAGAAGCACGATCGCTATGCGATTGTGCTGCAGGAATGCTCAGAGAGACATGAAAAGGGAAGGAAAAGCCTTTCCTTCCCTCTTCATGCCTCTCTGACCGCCCCTGCAACCGTACTGAGGGGAAACAAATCTGTTTCTACTCAGATCACGCTGGAAGCATGCTTCCAGCGCGATGGGAGGCGACTTCTAATGAGGTCAGCACGTGATTGTGCAATGACGTCATCAGATGTCACTGGGGGGGTGGAGGGGTCGGGGTGGAAGGGGAAGTGATTCTCCTTCCAGCCCTGCCCTGGAGAGGTGTGGGGGGTGTGTCCCTCGGGGGGTGCTAGCACTTCCCCCGAGGGCCTCTTGCAGGACGTAATGGTTACATCCGTGCGCCTCAGCGCCACGCCACCGGACTTAACCATTACATCCGTGGCAGGGAAGGGGTTAAGATTTAAATAATGCTTCGGCGTGAGGCTGCTCTCTGAGGTCTGTTACGGGATACTGTTCATCCTTAGCTGTTCACAACTGATATAATCATAACTTTCAAAAGTAATTTGACTCACAGGTCTGAATATATATTGAGCTGTGACACGCTGGGCGGGGTGCAGGTAAAAGATTTTGATTTATACTTAAAGACTCCAAAGGCAGCAGACAAGATAGAAAATGAACACCTCTCTTTGCTGCAGCCTTTTCTTTCATTATGCACAGTACCGGTGCTGAGGCTAATTAAAATAGAGGCAAGGGGCACAATCAGGACATTTCGTAGAGTAGCCTTTTATAAAAGTGACGATTCTGCGATTGTTAAAACATTTTTTTACATTTTTTTAGTCAATCGGAAACTGTCTTCATTATGGAGGGTTTGACTGTGAAATCAGACCTGAACTGGAATAAAGTATTGCAGTTGAGCGGTTATGTCATTTCTTTATAGTATGTGACTGGGTGTGTCACAAGTCTCCTACTATATATAGATTTACAGATGGGTAATAGTGAATTATGTGGATGATTTTCACCAAGATGTTCAGAGTGACATCAAATAGACACAAAGAGTGAAGGTTGAATTGTCTGTAATGTCAATCAGAACACCGAGGTAAAAAACATTTACTTTTTACCCATCTATGATTTTATGTTTTGTATGGTCCGCAAAATCATGTCCCCCCGCTTTCAACTACTTCGCAGGGACAGTGGAAAAATAGGGAAGCCATACATGGCCTCTCTTCTGTGTCCAAAATGTAAAAAAAAAAAATAACTGGCCTCATGCCAATTATTGCTACTACTCTCTCTGCCCTTTCCACTGGCAGTGGTGCTCCTTGGTTTCCAGCGCTAATCTGACAGGCTCTTGAAGAGTCTGGAATTACTTTAAAATGAAGGAAAACCCAATGACCCCTTGTGAGCTTTGGTATAAGCACAATCTGAGATAAATAGTTGTGTGTATATTTATATAATATACATTACCTACCAGTGGTCGCCAGTAGGTAGTTATAGTTAAGACTATGTTTCCATAGAAAACACATTTTTTGACTTGCCTATATCTTTGGCGTCATTTGTAAAGCTTCACTAAATTTTCCAAAAAGAGTGTGGCAGTAATTCTTGTTGTACATGGAAAGTTTTCGGGTGATACACCAAGTGGGGCCGAGAAAAGGGGGGGGGGGGAGGTGCGTTTCCCATGCAAATTCCCAGAGAAGTTTTGAAATCAACTACAGCCCGAACCACTGGACGGTGTTACACCAAATTTGGCAGAAAGCTAGATTTTGGTTTGCACATTATGCTTTTTCTTTAATTTGGTGTAAATCCGTTCAGTAGTTTAGGAGAAATTAAAGGTAACCCAAATTTGTATAACAGGGCGGAGCCTAAGCACGGATCTCATGGTGAGATCTGATTGGCTGTCAGTATTTTAACCAGGAAGTTATGGCAGCCATCTTGGGACCAATAGACATGATAGCACCCCAGTGAAATGCATTGTAGTGAACAGTAGGTTTTGAGGCTCACAAAAAGGAGAATTTATAAAGGGTGATTAAATTTTTTAGTTACAATATAAATGATTTGTTGAGGGTACCATACTAATTTTAGGGATTTTGGTGTGTTCTAAAGTGATTTTATCCTGCTGGGATTTCATGAATCATGGTTGAGGCCAAACTGTTTTCTCCAGATTTTCCCGTAGAGGTGATGGAAGGTGCTCCAGAAACTAACATGAGAGCATATTTTCTGTAAACGCACACTATCTTTCTAAGCCATATGAGAATGAAGTCTGGTATTCTCAGTTGATTCCCTTGTGTTCTATTGCAGCCTCCCAGAGTGCTCTAAAGAACAACTAGAAAGCTAGCAGTCTTACGTATGACAAAAGTGTGGCACACCTGAAGCCATCTTGTTTAAGTCAAACTGGTAAAACGTAAAACAATTAGGCGCATATTTATACATTTTTTGTGCCAAATTTGCACCTCTTTTTTATGCAAAAGCGGCGTAAACTTTCAAAACACAATTATATTTTATGAGTTTGCGCCACTTTTGCGTAAAAAATTAACGCAAATGCAGCAAAAAAAAAGTATAAATATGGGCCTTAATTTACAAAGGAACATAATGAGGGAGATCATTTTGTCATAGAAATTATGGTTAGTGCTTTAGGGGAAACAGCCTTTACCACGAAAGCTGCACCCTGCATGCCATTACCACACAACCTTAATCACACATGTGACATTACTGTGCATGCCATTACCACGCATGTCTTTACAACGAATATGCCTTTACCACCTGTGCCATTACAACACATTTTGTTGTAAGGAATGAGTGGTAAAGGCATATTCGCTGTACGCTGAGGTTTTACAGGTAGTAAAAAAAATAAAATATATATATATATATATGTATTATATATATCTATATTTCTATATCTATATATATATATATATATATATATATATATATATATATGTAAATATATATATATATATATATATATATAATAGGTTACAGGGACGTTATAGTTCTGAATTTACTTTCACAAAACCCTACAAATTCAGCCGTTATAGTTACCGTTATTTCAAGTAACTATAACTCACGGCCTAAGGTAACTATAAATTGCACCCCTACCGTACACAGTTTTTTCTTCAATATTTTGACTTCCAATGTTTCATTGATAATTTTGTTGGCATTATAAAAGTTGTCATGAGTGCTGTAATATCTTGGGGGTAATTAGCAGTTCAGCCGTATTCTGTATGATCTGTAACCTATGGATCAGAAAGGCAGGGAGATCCAAATAAAGGCTGTTTGCCTAATCCAAATGTGATGTCACTAAAGCATGGATCACAATTTTTAAGATCTCAGCTAGGAATAGATGTAACAGCTTCCTGACTGATCTGAGCTTCAGGAAGTAGAATGAAGATATCTGCCTGATCTGGGAGGCAAAAGAGAGCTCAGAGTCAAACCGGATCCCCAAATTTCTGGCCAAAGAAGCCGGTTCCAGGATGTATTCAATTCCGCTGGGTACCAAAGATTAGCGGGGTCGGGCCATCTGGTGGAAGATAATATGCTCACTTTTTCAGTATTCAACTTGAAAGAGTTTAAATCTATCCATTTGATTATGCCTTTTAGGCAGTCTTTAAACCTGATGAAGGCCGCTACTGAGTGTTATCAAAATGTGAGCACCAGTTGTCTGTCGTCTGCAAAGGATACAACCTTCACCCCCTAGGAATCAACAAGTGTGGCCAGGGGGTGAAGAAGCGGTTGAAGAGCAGAGGACTAAGTGCAGAGCCCTGAGACACCCCACAGACCAGACGTTTGGAAGAGGAGGAAAAAGGGTGGAGGAAAACCTACTGGGAACACTCTCCCAGGAAGTATCGTATCGAGGATAGGACTGTACCCTGACAGCCAAAAAGGCTTAACCTGCTCTGCAAGGTGGAGGGTGCCACTGTATTGAATGCTGCTGAAAATTCTAACACCACCACCATAGCAGTGGAGCCGTTGTTCACCGATTTTCTGACAGAAATCTCAACCAGGCACACCTCTGGATGGATTTCTCTAGTGTGCAGTGGGCGCCCTTAAAAAAACAAATTGAATTGGCTGAGTGACGGCTCACTCTTACCCTCCTCTCCTTCCTGTGGCTCCTGTTTTATAAATGACCACAGGTCTTGATATGGGACCCCAGCCTTCACTGATTGTATGGAAATAGGTTCCCCTAATCCTCACCCTAGTCCTAGTTCATTGCCCCTTGCGCCCTTGGAGCCTGAAACTCAATTATTAAGTTCTACCACTAACAGTCTGACAGGTAAAAGAAAGAGGACAGATGCATGTGACAAGTCCAAGTGACCGTGTCAAGCCTGTAGCACCTGGAAAAAGGGATCTTGTGGTCTACGGCAAGAACAAAATTGAGAACTAAATGGAGCTTTATGTGATAATGTTACTGGCACAATGGAGACTAAATTGAAGCCAATTTGTGAGGCAGAATTAAGTAAACTAAACTCGTTCTTCTTAGGCTGGCTGCCAATTGCATCGTCTTCTGACACTCATCCCCCTTTGGCCACTAAATACACCACTCCCTCCAACGCTACAGAAAGTAATGTTGATCCTATAAGAACTTGCCCACCAGGCAGAGTAGCAACACAGCCATCCCCTTCAGTCAGTGTTGAGTTGTTGCATAAATAAGGGGCTTGCCTTGGTGGGGATAAGAGAGGAGGTAAGTGTAGGGAAAGTGGGGCCACTGGGGTTGCTGGGGCTACGTATGTCCATTATTCTAATTCCATTGCAACTGACCTCCCTCCTGTGGAATTTCCTTATGTGATTGTGCTATCTAGTGTTCCCTGTCTGGGTGATAATACAACTTAGTCATCTGTCCAGCTTAAAACAAGGCCCTTCACTGTTTACACCCTTTTGCCCACTTCCCATACCTAGAAGTGTCCAGTACTTTGATGGTTCAAAGGGTAAAATGGACTGGTTCCCTGGCTAAACGTTTTCCTGGAGATTGCATAATTGTCAACTTCAAGTCTCCTGTCATTGTCCATAAATTGTTGATTAACTCTCAGTTGTATGGTAAACCACGTTCTGATATTTCCCTTCGCCCACTGATTTTTTTTCTATCACCATTTCTGACCAAGGGCTGTGTCTCCAGTTAGACCACTGACCTTCAGTAGGGATAAAGCGGATCACAATTTGGCTCCTCCTGCCCCCACAGAGGTTTCTTCCACCTCGCAGAGGTAGACTGACTTCTGCTTGCTCACAGGTATGTAGATATCTTGGATTCCCCAGCCTATAAGACAGCTACTCCAACCTTGGAGCCACCAATATCAGTTATTTCAGAGCCTTCTTTATATTTTCACAGATTGCAAACCTTGACATCCTTATTTCCCCTTGCTTGTGCTGCTAGTCCTATGGTCAATAGTATATGATTACCAGCTACTATTGCCCAGTCTCTTATTGAGGACCATGGTCTGTCCATGTTTCATGTCATCAATCATTGTCTACCCCGGGCACTTGTATTCCTCCTGCCACTTCACTACTCAAATCCATAATAATTGTTAGTTGGAACACTGTGGGAAGTAAGTATAAGGTTGCTAATCCTGTATGGGGTCAGCTCCTTGAAAAAATGTGATCTGTCTTTTCCAGGAATCTTGAACAGTTGAGCATATATTTAGAAGTGGTATTGAGAGTTCTTATACTCCAGCAATCAGGTCCTTTGTAGGACGTTCTTCGGGTGAGCTGCTTGTCTGAATGAACATATTAATTTCCTGTTTGATAGTAGAACTCCAAACAGATCACTGTTAATTCAAGGGTTAATTTTTTCCCATTCCAAATGGTATGTCTCTTTTGCTAATTAATTTATATAATCGGAGCCCTGGGAAATGGCGAGAATCACCCACCCTCTACTTGTTGGACAAGATCCTGGTCTACCATTTAGGGTCTCACTATGTCATCGTGGCAGGTTATTTAAATCTTACATATGAACCTAATGGCATAGCACAGGGCCTAATCCATGATGAGGATCAGATGTAGGGATTCCCGGAATTAACTTCTCCATTGAGGAAAAATCTCACAAGGGCTGCCCTCCAAGTTGTAGATCTTACCTGAGTCCATGGAATGTGAGCATGTAATGGTCACTTGTCCTCTGATGCCACACCTGTTCCTACATTTAGAAGAGGGTCATAAATAAGCTTTTTTGACTATATTTTCCTAGACATCAGGCTGTGGAGGCAGATGGTAGACATGACAGTGATAGAGCCATACAAGAGTGATAACAATTCCCTGGTATCAAAGATGAGGCAGTTTCTATCCCTGGTTCCTTGTTTCTCCACCATGATGTATAGTCAGCAGTGTAGGGTGACAAACAATCACAAGAATGTGAAGCAGAAGTTGGTGTGCTATTCTCTCAATGCTCTACTAAGTATGTGCTCAGCCTTGGCTGCACCTATGGAACTCATGCTTGATAATTGGGGGAACAATGACGTGACTATTGCTGAGCACACCAAATACAACTATACAGAGGGGATATATATATATATATATATATATATATATATATATATATATATATATATATATATATATATATATATATATATGCTAGTATATCACAGTGAACTTATCATTTAATCACTGGAAGAATTTGCTTCTTTTCCTTCTTTTTATTGATATTCCTTAGTATTTGTCTCTCTTTATCTTACTCTCTTAGCATACAATGTAAACATACAAACACATATCTTATTTACAAACCATATATACAAACATCTATACATATAACTATGAACATCTTTATCCACAATGCGTATGCCACTTAGCATATAAAATTCTGAGGAGTCTTTTGCACTAACAGCTTCCAATCAACAGTTCTTAGATGTGTCTGCTGCTAAACCCTTTTCCAGGTGCTCAGACTTTTGAACCCATAGAGTAGGGGCAATTCACATGCTTGCAAAGAAGGCCTCCTGATTTCCAAATCTTCCCACCCTGGAAATCTACAAGATGCAGACAAGGGGAGAAGCACTTTATGGTGCTGAACTATGGGGTCATTGCAACTTGGGTACCCTGAGTATCAATGAAAATAACTTTCTTAGAGCCATAACTGGTTTAGGGAGGGGAACTCCCTTGGTGCCATTAACACTAGACTTGATATTATCCTCATCGCAGACTTGGCTGCGGTGAGACCTTTGCTTTATTGGTTGCATATTTGGGCCACTAGTGAACTTCAAGATTATAGAGAGGTACTTATTGATATCATCAAAATTCAATCCTCCAATAAGATTAAGTGGCTGGCTTATGTTAAAAAACACAGATGGAGTTTGGCCTTGCATATTGTTGGAAAGAGCCTACATCCATCCAGTGCTTAATTTGTAAATAAAAACGTGCCATGCCCAAAGCCCTCCTCTTAAACACGTGGTTGCTGCAATTAAGGGCCAGATGTAGCAAAATTTTGCGAGTCGCAAATGGCCCGAATCGCAATTTGCGACCCCGCGAAATCGGAGATGGGATGCAAAAACCCCATTTCCGAATCGCAAATTGCGGCACGAGCCATTACCGACTCGCGAAAAATTGCGACCCACAAATAGGAAGTCGCAATTTGCGAGTCACAAACCATATGAAATAGCCACTCGCAAATTGCGACTAGTCGCAAAAAGCCCATTTTGCACTTCCAATTTACCACTAACTCAGAGCAGATGGTAACCAGAACCAAAGTATAAAAGGAGACCCAGAAGGCACCTGGGTTACTCAAGATGGCAGAGATATATGTGATAGCAAGGAGGAGGAGAGCCCACCCTGCACAGCAGATGAGGAGGAGGAGCCAGAGACAGGAGAAGATATACAGAACCAGACAGACACTTTTCCAACAAACTGAGGAGGAGATATATGATAAATACAGACTTAGCAGTGCAGCAATCCTAGATTTAATAGATCTACTCAATCCGCAGATTCAAGCCCAGACTGTGCGCGGCAGCGCCATCCCCACACATGTGCAAGTGCTATGCTCACTGCACCTCTTGGCCTCGGGTAGCTATCAGGGGGTCATTGCTGTGGCAGGTGGGGTATCTCAAAGTGCATTCTCACGGTTCTTCAGAGCATTCCTAGATGCCATACTCACACACATGTCCAGATACATATACCTACCCAGGAATGAGGCAGAAATCAACAGCACCAAGTTGGAATTCTACAGGATTACCAACTTTCCTCATGTAATAGGGTGTGTAGACGGGACACATATACAAATATGCCCTCCTGCAAATCTGGAATATCTGTTCCGCAACCGGAAGTGTACCCACTCACTGAACATCCAGGTGGTATGTGACGCCCATTATGTTATAACTGACATGGTAGCCAAATTTCCAGGGAGTACACATGACTCCTACATTTTCAGGCACAGTGGGATACACCAACGCCTAGAACGTGGGGAGTTTGGAGACGGATATCTCCTAGGTATAGATGAATACACCTTGCAGACATACACACAGGTCAATGTGGAACCCATCCATGCCCAGCTAACATTGTTTATTTTTGCCAAACAGGTGACAGTGCATATGCACTATGACCATTGATACTTACCCCGTATTTAACACCCAAGATTCAGATGCCTCCACAGAAGTGGAGGTGCCCTCCAGTATGCCCCAGTAACAGCATTCAAGATCGTTGGCGCATGCGCTATACTGCACAACATTGCCACCAGACGTGGGCTACATATCACCCCTGAAGACCCAGATTCGGAGGATGACGAGCAAGAGCTACCACAGCGCCAGCCTGGGGATAGAAGCATTGCAAATCAAGGCAGACAGAGACAGGACCACATTGCAAACCAATACTTTGGAAGGTACATGGTAACTGTCACCACACACACAAATGTCACACACAAAGAGCCCAGGTGTGAAGTGGAACAAACAAGAACTATAATGAAGTGAACCAAAAAACTATTGAAATGAACTATTGATCAGGGGCTGTAAAAGTCCACCTGCTATGAGGACACATTAACATCATGTGCCTCCATTGTTTGTTAGTGCGTAGCTCACATCCTACGCCTGGGACGGCCAGCATGGCTGGTGCCTGGAGCGTCTGCAGATCCCTGCCGTGCACTTCCACTACGCAAGACCCTGGTGTCTGTGGCAGATGCACTACTTATAGTAGAGCCCTCCTCACTGTATTGCGGCGTGTCTGCCACACCCCTAGCCACCTGTCGTGCCTCCATTAAGTCCACATCGTGGCTTATGCGTCCCAGGCCATGAGCCACATTGCTGGCAAAGTGGCCCATGTCGACCTGTAGGCTGACTGTGCGGCGTGACAGCCCTGTGGTATTTACAGCCAGGCGGACGATGGAGGCACCCATGCGGTCTAGTCGGTGGATTAGTTGCCGGTCACGGCGCCTTGCACCCTCTCTCTCCGTGACAAGTTCAGCCACTAGTTGTCTGATGGAGAGCGCAAGGTCACCTACATTACTGTTCAGGTGTTGTAGCTCTGTGTAGACCTGTGCCAGCCCCGTTGTCTGATTCCTCTCCATTCGCCGCATGGCCCCTGAAATCAGTCTCATTTGCCTTGTCTGCAGGCGCTGACCTTCGATGAGTGCAGCCTCGGCGGCGGACATGGAGGCGTCCCCTACATCTCCCTGTGACACTGCAGGGACAAGGACACGTCGCCTGCGAAGCGGTGGTGCATCTGTGTCCTGTTGGCTGGCACTGTGGCTGGGACCAGGTGCTGGGTCTATTTCCACTATGTCCACTGGTGCATCTGGAGGGGACTGTGGTCGGGTGGTGTAGGTCCCTGTGGTGGCTGCTCCTGGGTCCTGTGCTGCCTGGTGGCTGACCTCTGACCCCTGGATGGTGTGGCTGGTGGTAGTGTCTTGTGGGAGACCTGTGGGACATCAGTATCTACCATCTGTTGTATCCTTCCTAATAAACTGTTGCCTATCAGCTGCCTACTGGACTACATTGCCCATAATGCACCATTCTGGTGGTTGCTACTCTGAAATGGAGCTATTTTGGTTGTGCATGCTGCTGTGTACTAGGTGGGTGGGGGTATGGCAGATATGGGTGTACATGCATGTTTCATGGTACTCACTGGTTGATGGTCCTGGCGCTGACGTGTCCAGCTCTCCTACTGCAGACACTGCCTCTGGCTCCAGGGTCTCTTGCACTCTTTCCTCCAAGGGTGTGGGTGGTGGTACAGTAGATGGGCCTCCTCCAGTGCCCCTCATCTACCGGAGGCGCTCTGCTACCCTCTCCTTGGTCCGGGAGCGCAGGTCATACCATCTTTTTTTAAGTTCATCAATGCTCCTGTGGCTCACCCTCATTGAATTCACCTTCTCCTGGATTTCCATCCAAATCCTCCTTTTCTCCAGCTCAGGCACACTGAGGGCTGCTCTTCCAAAGAGTTGATCATGGTGCTGGCAGCATTCATCCGTCAGCACCTTCAGTTCTTTTTCAGAAAATTTTATCTTCCTCTTTCTGGCTGATTCCTCCATTGTTGCTGCTGTTCCTCCTGTTGGCTGTTCAGCAGTTGGAAATGGGTGTGGTCCTTACTCCTCCCAGGTGTATTAGTAAACTTCCTGGCTGTGATGTCATCATCAAGAGCCAGGAAGTGTTTTCCAGAGTGTTCTGCTGCACCTGCATGCAATTTGCGGCACAGTCGCAATGTGCGACACCCACTCGCAATTTGCGTGTTCGTTTTTAGCGAGGTCGCAAAAAGCGATGTCGCAAACAGCGGACTCGCAATCTGCGGTGCGACTTCATTTGCGAGTCGCAAAATGAAGTCGCTTCTTCTTGCTGGATACCTGTTTGCGAGTCGGAAATTGCGAGTCGCAAAGACTCGCAATTTCCGACTCGCTATTTTTTTCCTACCTACATCGGGCCCTAAATGTGGAAACATGGAATACTGAGGCAGCGTAATTCTTAAGCCACCTCAGGCCACTCAAATCCACATAAAGCTACTTCCTGCCCCTTCAGCTCACTCTTGCAGCTTTCTGCTGTTTCCCTTTGTGACGCTTTTTTGTTTTTCCCTTCCTCCCTCTGTCCCATATGTGTCTTTTGCTCGCAGTAAATGCTTGAGACAGAAGAATAAGCCCCAGCCCTCAAAAATAAGTGCTGGTGCTCAGCACCGGAAACAACAAGCACAAATTAAGCACTGCATCCATCCCAGCGAAGGGGGGCCCAAGGGTCAAATTAAGGTATACAGAAAGAATTACTGCTCAAAATGATTTGTCTAACCACACAGACACCCCTTCAAGGTGTCTAAATCGTTGCCTAAGGCAGAGGAATTTTTAAACTATATTTTTCTAGTGTGTGCCCCCTCATTGTTTTTGCAATTTAGATATGGGACTCTCCCAATCGCTGCTCATTCAGTAATGTGGGACATTTCTAAGCCCGGGCCCCCACAATGTTTTTTGCACCTTTCTGGATAAAACAGCGGAACACTTGATGCTTTTTTGTCCTAGTTAATTTAATCCCAGAAGTAGGTGGATTGTTACTTTGTGCCAGAGCTTAGGTATGATCAATCACATACAAGTACTCAGGATTTGTAAGAGCGATACTTTGGGGTTGTGGTGACTGCTTCTAAGTTCATGTATGCAGCTTGGTCTATTAGGCAAAAACTGTAAGCCCAATTTTAGTGAATTGATGTGTTCGGGGACCATTTACCTGGGCTTTAACAATTTTATCTTTTTAATATATCACTTGTGTATTTATTGGAATTTTCTATTTTTTCTATATTCAAGATTAATTTCTGTATTTTCTGATGTAATTCTGGATTTTTAAAAATATTTTGATGACAAAATTATGTTATCAGTCGTTCAACTTTGAGTGCAGTGGCGTGGAGTGAAGTGAACTGTCCTGGAATAGAATAGCTTTGCGCAGAGTATAGTAGACTGGTGTACAGTGCAGTGGCATATACTGCAGTGTCGCAGAGTGCAATGACGTAATATATTTGTTTTACATTTCAAGAGTACCATGGTAACTGTGGAGTGGCGTGTTGTATAGTGTCTTTTGTTATTTGTTTTTTTTATGTCCATAGGTACCATGGTACTTTCACAAAGGTACTGCAGTACTCTGTGAATTTTTAACAATATATCTCTCAATAAAAATAGTTTTCCCTACCTCTGCCCAGTTTGCTAAACTAAAGTATGTCTTCTTACCCATTAGAAACATAGTAATAATCTATATTTCACTTTTAATCACAAAACACACCAGGTATAGTCTTTTCATTTTTATAAGGGCTTTCATTGTCTAATCATATGAGCCCTCATTACGAGTTTGGCGGGTGGCCTGAACCCCGCTGGCCCTTTTAGGAGTTCACCGCAGGGCTGGCGGGCAGAAACAGTGTTCGCCTGTCCTGCGGTGAACATGGCCTTAACATTTACGCTGGCTCCTAATGGAGCCGGCGCCAATGTGGCGGTATGGCGGGTGCAGCAATGCATGTGCATGGGCAGCAAGTGCATGGGTAGTACAGAGGCCTCCAGGGGCCCCCAGAAGCCCCCATTCCGCCAGCCTTTCCATGGAGGAGTAAACCCCCATGGAAAGGCTGGAGGTATGGGGACTCGGAATCCCCAGGGCGGCGCTGCAAGCACTGCTGCCCTGGAGGATAAAAACCACCAACACCGCCAGGCTGCGGGCTTGCGGCAGCCTGGCAGTGTCAGTGGTCTGAACGTGGTGGCTCTGCCACAGTCATAATGTGGCGGTCCCACCGCTGGCCTGTTGGTGGTGGGACAGCCTCTGCGAGTCTGGCGGTCATGCAGCCGCCAGACTCGTAATGAGGACCATAGTGTTTTGTCATCACCTTGTACTGTGGTATTCCACAATAGTGCCACAGCCCAATATGTCAATAGGTTTGTAGTCCTTATTATTTAAAAAGTACTGAACCAATTTACATCAAACACCAGAAAGGACCCTTTCCACACCATAATATATATTAATGCCAAATGTCATAAAATTCTGTTCAGCCATTTCAGCGCTACGTCTCCCTAAGAATTCTATGGAAAATGCATTGGTGTAAAAATTTGGTTAGGGACTTCCTTTTCTTCTTTGCACCCCTTGACTAATCACCACAAAACTTTGCATCATCAGCCAATGTATAAAAAGCGATAAGTCTCCAAAGTTTCATGGAGATTGGTCAAAAGGTGGCAAAGTGATTACAAGTAAAAAAAAAGGAACTCCTATCTTTCAGAATCCTAACTATAACTATTATATATATATATATATACAAATATATATATACATATATATATTCACTAAAAAACAGAGGTTAAAGGGATGTTATAGTTAGGTTCTGAATTTACTTGCACAAAACCAGAGAAATTCAGCAGTTATAGTTATTTCAAATAACTATAACTCGAGCACCCTCCATGCACAGTTTTTCTTCAATAGTTTGACTTTTAATATTTTATTGATATTTTTATTGATGTTATAAAAGTTGGCATGGGTGCTGTAATATCTGAGGTAATTAGCACTGCATGGAGAGGGCACAAGTTATAGTTACTTTAGGCCAATTTCCACCCCGGGGAATCCATCCCCCGGCCCTCCACTATTAAAAAGGGGGGCTGTGCGGCTACCCTCCCCGGGCCGAACTTGGCCTGGGGGACCCCATCGCCCAGGGCCTGACCTTACGATATATTTAATTTATTTTTTGGGCGAGGGAGCACCCCTCCCCTGGCTGAATTGGCTCCAGGGATCACATCCCCCGGGGCTTGGCCTTAAGATATATATTTTTTTTAGGGGTGGGACGCGCAGCCCCCCGCCTGAGCCGATCTCAGCCCTGAATACCCCATCCCCTAGGGCCCAGAAATCTCTCGTGGGTGTCCTCCAGGGCACCCAGTGTGCAATGGACTGCGGGGGTAGCCTGAAGGCCCCAGCTGTCCCAGCTGGTTTGCCACCTCCTGTGGGAGCTGGCATTGCTGTCACAGACAGGGAGCTGCTAAACATGAGGCTCCCTGTCTGTAATAGCAATCGTTTCCTGTGTTTCCCTCCCCTCATGTTTATGGGCAGGGAAACAGGGAAAACCTCCACTCCCAGCAAACGAGAGCTGTTTGACAGCTCTCACTTGTGGAGCGGACTTGTATTTGCTCTTACTTTCTGGGAGCTGTCAACGCTATAACCAAGCAATTTAGCTCTGGGGAGGTTGTGGTCCAAGGGGCATGGCGGAGTTGCGCTGCCCCCGCATACTAATGAATATAGGATCTGGGGAGGTTGCGGTCCCCGGGGCAAAATTGGTTTTAGGAGGGGAGCCCTGCGCATCCCCCTCCTTTATTTTTTATATGCCCCCAGGGACCTGCCCCACATGGGGGCTTTATTAAAACAAGTGTTGGAGACCACACTTGTTTTTTTTTATTTTCCTGTTCAAAAACCCTACAGGAATTAACATGGGGAAAACATGTTTTCGGATCCACCCTTTTTCTCGGCCCCTACTTGACGGATCACCCCAAAACTTTCCAGGCAGCAGCTGATGTGAGCATCATATTTGTTTGCAAAATTTTGTGAAGAGTCATCAACCAGTGTAGGAGGCTGGCCTGGTTTGTAGTGGGTACCTTGGGTCCTTACACCTTATACCAGATCCAGTTATCCCTTATTAGTGAAGTAGTAGTGTTCTAGCAGGTTAGGCTGATAGAGGTAGCTATAGCAGAGCAGCTTAAGCTGAACTAGGAGACATGCAAAGCTCATGCAATACCACTTATAGTTACAAAGTACTTATAAACAAGTAAAGACAATACTCAGTGTTACCAAAAATAAAGGTATTTATTTGGATGACACAGTACCAAAAATATCTTAGAGACAATACTCCTTCTGGATTTAAGTATTATACACAATATATAGACTAGACAACAAAATTAGACAAGTAAATAGTCATAGAACAATGCAAACAGTAGGAAATGCTATAGAATGCAATGGGTGAAAATAGGTCTAGGGACAATACAAACCATATACTAAGAAAGTGGAATGTAAATTCCCCCCTAGACAAGTGTACTGTGTGCAGAATCACTGGGAGAGTAAGAATACAGTAAAGGTAAGTAAATTACCCCACCCCAGAGCCCAGAAAAGCAGGAGTAAAGTACTGTACGTTTCCTTAGGACACACTACACCTCGTGATTGGGATTTTAGAGGCAACCAACCAAGTCTGCAAAGAACAACTGTTGGATTCCTGGACCTGAAGACCTGCAAAGGAAGGGGACCAAGTCCAGAAGTCGAAAGAAATTCCAGGAAGGACAGGAGCCCCTGCCAATCCAGAAGAGGGTTCAAAAGAAGAGTCCCCGGTTAGTCAAAGACTACAAGAATCCACCCAAGGAAGATGCCAGCAGGTTCCTGCATGATGCAAAGGATGTCCCACGACGTGAAGATCGTTGCAGATGTGATTTCGTGCTGGAAGTCACCAACAAGCCTTGGCTACGACAAAAGTGTGTTTTGTGCCAAAATGGCGCTGGATGGACCCAGGAGGGACCTGGGGGCCTAAACTGTGTGTGAGGAGGATGAAGGGGGCTCTCAGCACTTTAGAGAACCCTCAGGATGCCAGCCAGCACCCCCGGGAGTCCCACGACATGGGGACAAGGGAGGTGCAAAACACAGTTGATGCAGCACAACAAAGGAAGGTCCCACGTCGCCAGAGAACAAATCAGTGAGTTGAGCATCGCAGGATGGAGTGCTGGGCACCTGGGCCAGGCTGTGCACAAAGGAATTTTGCAAATAGTGCACACAGGCCTCAGGAGGTGAAGAAGATGCAGTACACAGGGGTACCGTCGCTCTCTGGGAAGGCAAGGTCTCACTTCATCCAAATTGTGTCAGCAGGACCTCAGGACAGTCTATGTCGATGATGTCTACCCTCTGTGTCCTTAGGAGCAAGCTCGTCACTGTGATAGGAGTCCAAGGGTACCGGTCGTCGTTTTGGAAGGTGCCTGCTGGAGCAGGGGAGTGACTCCGTCACTCCACTGGAGATTTATTTGGTCCTTCTGGTGCAGGATGAAGATAGGGAGTCCTCAGAGCGTGCACACTGTGGAAACTGTTGCAGTTGCTGACTTGGAGCTGAGGTTGCAGAAGAAAAGTATCTCTTGTGGATAATTTGTCGCAGATACAGTGTTTCTTGGAGCAGGCTGCGGTTGATCCAAGGTCAGAGGATGCTGAAGTAGTTGCAGAGGATTCCTGAGGGAAACTTACAAGCAGAATCTGAAGAGAACCCACAGGAGAGACTCTAAATAGTCCTGAGAGGGGGATTGGCTACCTTATCAGGTATGGACCTATCAGGAGGGGTCTCTGATGTAACCTTCTGGCACTGGCCACTCAGAGCCCTCCAGAGTGCCCCCACACCTTGCAAAGCAAGTTGGACGAAGTCTGGGACACACTGGAGGAGCTCTGGGCACCACCCCTGGGGTGGTGATGGACAGGGGAGTGGTCACTCCCCTTTCATTTGTCCAGTTCCGCGCCAGAGCAGGGGACAAGGGGTCCCTGAACCGGGGTAGACTAGTTTATGCAAGGAGGGCACCGTTTGTGCCCTTCAAAGCATTTCCAGAGGCTGGGGGAGGCTACCCCTCCCCAGCCTGTAACACCTATTTCCAAAGGGAGAGGGTTTAACACCCTGCTCTCAGAGGAAATGCTTTGTTCTGCCTTCTTGGGACAGGGCTTCCCAGACCCCAGGAGTTTCAGAACCCTGTCTGTGAGGTGGCAGCAGCTGTAGCTGCCATGGAAGCCTCAGAGAGCTGGTTTGGCAGTACTTGGGATCCATAGTGAAGCCCCCAGGATGCAAGGAATTGGCTCCCCAATACCAGATTTGGAATGGGGGTCAATTCCATGATCTTGGACATTTTAAATGGCCATATTCGAAGTTACCATTGTGAAGCTACATATAGGTATTGACCTATATGTAGTGCACGCATGTTATGGCATCCCCGCACTCACAAGGTCCGGGGATATGGCCCTGAACTATGTGGGGGCACCTTTGCTAGTGCAAGGTTGCCCTTACACTTAGTAACTTTGCACCTAACCTTCAGCAAGTGAAGCTTAGACATATAGGTGACTTATAAGTTACTTAGGTGCAGTAAAAATGGCTGTGAAATAACGTGTACGTTATTTCACACAGGCTGCAATGGCAGGCCTGTGCAAGGGTTTGTCTGAGCTACCTATGAGTGGCAAAAGAAATGCTGCAGCCCATATAGATCTCCTCGAACCCCAGTGACCTGGGTACCTAGGTACCATATACTAGGGACTTATAAGGGAGGTCCAGTGTGCCAATTAAAATTGATAAATGAATTGGTAGTGGCACATTTAAAAGCAGAGAGAGCATAAGCCCTGAGGTTCTGGTTAGCAGAGCCTCAGTGACACAGTCAAGCACTACTGACAAACCATACATGAAGGCCACAAACTATGAGCACTGGGGTCTTGGCTAGCAGGATCCCAGTGAGACAGGCAAAACACACTGACATACAGGTTTTTAGCTATGAGCACTGGGGTTCTGGCTAGTAGGATCCTAGTGACACAGTAAAAACACACTGACACACACTCACAAACAGGCCAAAAGTGGGGTAACCATGCTAGAAAAAGAGGCTACTTTTTCACAACCAGCGCCTACCATTTAGGCAAGAAAAAAAGCTTTTTCTATAGATGCTAGGTCCTAACTATAACTACCTAGTATATATATATATATATATAGTCAGTCAGTCAGTCAAAGAATCTTTATTTGGCGAGTGCCATAAAAGAACAATGCATTTCAAACTAAAAAATTTAATAATTAAAATACAGTGCAAATATTAAAACCAAAGATTCAAAAAACATCTTCAATCAACATTATCACAAAGTTCTATACATTGCCATTATCAATCAACCCGACAACCCTATAAAATACAAACATGTACAATGCAAATGTAAGAGCCCAGCATCAGGATAAAATCATATGTTGCCAGATTATGCTAATGTGTGTCTACTTCAATCAATTCATATTGTTTCCTAATGGCCATAGCCGATTTAATGAAGCTTAAAACAGGATGGCACAATTGTACTGAGGAGAGTTTTTGAATATTAATCAGTGCCTCCTGAGAAGATGTAGTTTGAAATTTATGTAAAATTAGCAAGATAAAAATGTGTCTATGTGCAGAATAAAGTGGACAGAATAAGAAAAAGTGTCACGTGATTTGCTTTGAAAGATTGTCACAGGGGCAGTTTGGGAGCATTTTATGCCAAGTACATTTCTTTGGAAAAGCCAATATAAAATGTATCAAATTTAATCTAAATAAGACAAGGAGAGAATATGACGAGGAGCTCGAAAACCCAAGTTAAATATGGTTCTAGCACCATGGAGGTAGAAATTTGAACATAGGATTCGAATGTTTTCAATTTTGTTGCCTCTTGATATCTACAATTTGCAGCATACTCTATATATTGTGATTTAAGCAATTCCTTAGCAGTAGTGGGTAAAGACTCTGGATTAGTAAACATGTTCTCTAACCCTCAATTCCGAAAGGAATTTTGAACATAAGTAAGCCATGGGATTTTAGCTGATTGGATACAATCTATAATGCAATCTTGTACCAAGCTGGCCGCAGGGTTTGACCAAACTTTTTTTTTTTTCTTTTTTCTTTATTTCTTTATATAAATTTACTATACAACACCAATAACAGCCCCGTGAGCTGTACAGCGAACAAAGGAAATACAGTAGTGTACCCATAATATCGCAAGGGGCCGCCAAAGGCAGGATACAATAACCAAGGATCTCAACATATCTAGCACACCAGAGACCAGCAGCCTGCCCGCCATCCAGAAGCACAGCCTCGAGTAGTACACCACTAGGATCTACCACGCACAGCATTCAATAGGGCACAAACATAACCAACATCAACCAACTAAAAATGTAGAGGCGGCAGAGCAGGCACAAGCAGCAGGGTACACCATCAGGCGAAACATACGTTACTCGTAGGAGATAACATCCAGTCCAATCAATACCAGAATGTGACGTGTCATAGAGAACACGGGCCCTCACCATTCAATCATGAGAAGTCAAAGAAGCGCGGAGAGGTGCCCAAATATCTCTAGGGCGAGAGCCCGCGGGGGCCTGCTCCCAAAACATTGACAACTGTTCCTGACAGAACGCAGCATCACACAGCCAGTCACCCCTACGCGGCGCCCTGCCCCACCCCCAACACATCGCTACCCTTCTCTTTGCCAGTAAAAGCAGCATGCCCACCAGACGCCTCTATTCGGATGGCACCCCATCCAGCAGCCCAAGCAGCGCCAACACAGGACAGAAAAGCAGAACCAAGCCAGTCATTCCAGCGATGTCATACATCACTTCTTCCCAAAAGACATGCACCTCGGCACAGTTCCACACTAAATGCAGAAAATCAGCGTCCGATGCATGGCAGTGTTCACAGTGTGCATCAGCCCGCAGACCCATAGCACACAAGCCACGAGGAGTGTAATATAACCGGTGCAGGAATTTAAAGTGGATCAGTCGTAGCCTGTAGTTGGGCGACAGCATGCGCATATGCGCACAGCAACTGCTCCACATTTCCTCAGTAAGCACCTCCCCCACATCCAACTCCCATTTAGCCTTAGCAGCCACAACCACTGCCCTACGCTGCTCCTGCATACACCCATATAATCGAGTAATAAGCCTTCACGGGGACTGCGCCCGCCACAGCAATTTGAGCACCCGGCAAGTCTCAGGCATGGCCGGGAGACCAGGATACCGCGCACGGAGCATCGCGTAAACACGCAGTAATTATAACCTGTGCAGCGCATTATCAGCACCAGCACGCAGCGCCTCCTCCAGCGAGAGCAGACACTCATTCACAAACCAGTCCCCCAGTAATGACAACTCAAAGGCCTCCAGAAACTCTCACAGGCGAGCATCGCAAGACATCCTCTCATCTGCCACGTCCAGCACCGGCATCGCAGGGGCAAAGGGCAAACCCGTCCCAGACCGGCGCACCAAAGCAGCCCAAGCCCCAGAAGTACACACCACAGAATCCATCCCCCTCGCATGAGTTCGAGACATACAACCGAGGACTCTCGGCAGACGATCCGGCCACACCAAATCACTCTCAGGCGCAAGGTGAGGCAAATACCTTATAGGATGAATCCAAAAGTACGCAAAGTGGGCCTGAGCACAGTAATAATAAAATTCCAGATCTGGGGCAGCAAGGCCCCCCATTTCGAACGGCAGCGTCAGCTTCTCCCAGGCAATCCTAGGCTGCCCGTCTGCCCACACCAGTCGCACCAAACCAGATCTGAGCCTCCTAGGAAACTCACAGTGAGCACCAGCGGCGGATTAACAAAAAGATACAGAAACTTTGGCAAAACAATCATCTTAGAAATGCCGATTCGTCCAATAAGCGAAAGCGGTAACGTGCGCCAGACCTCAAGTCTATCTTCCAGCCAAGCTACTAACCTGCTGTAATTAACAAGCCACAAAGTCTCAACATCGCAGCTTAGTCATACTCCCAGATAACGGACCGGGCCCTCCGCCCATTCAACAGGATACCGCGATGAGCAACGCGCAGTGGCGCTAGTAAGGGGAAGCACCACCGACTTCGACCAATTCATCGTGATGCCCGAGAAGCCGCCAAATCAGGCGACCTCAGTCAGCAGGACATCTAGATTCGTACCCGGCTCCCGCACGTACAACGCGATATCATCCGCATACAACGAGATTAAAATCAGTCGCTGCTGAAACTGCAGACCCCTATGATTATGATGCTGCCGCAAATAGGCCGCCAACGGTTCCATGGCGATAGAAAAAAGCAGCGGGGACAAAGGGCATCCCTGACGAGTCCCCCGGGCCACAGGGAAGGGGTCCGAGATGCAACCATTCAGCCTCAGCCGCGCAACCGGATCCGTATACAGCAGGCGAATCAAGTTAATATATCGGGCAATCATGCCCACCCTGCCCAAGAGCGCAAACAAATATGGCCAGGCCAAGGAATCGAATGCCTTAGTCGCGTCCAAAAACACACAAGCAGCCTCATCGTCTGCCGAAAGGCCACCCAGCACTGCGAAAAAGGTATGCAAATTATGCATCGTCGACCGCTCCGGCACGAAACCAGACTGGTCCGGAAGCACCAAGCGCGACATCAGGGGCTGCAAGCGCTGATGCCAACAGTTTGGCCAGAATTTTAATGTCCACATTAATCATAGACAGTGGACAATACGAATCACAACTATACAGGTCCTTACTCGGCTTGAGGATCGTAACAATCAGCGCCTCCCTCAAGGATGCGGGAAGAGACCCAGCCTTCAGAGCCTCAGCATAGACCTCCAGCAGATACGGAGTCAGAATGTCAGCGTACTCCTTATAGAATGCAGGGGTTAATCCATCCAGCCCCGGGGCCTTATCACCAGGCAGCCCACTAATGACTGCCTTGACCTCGTCCACCGAGAAGGGTTCGTCAAAGTTAGCCCTATGGCCCTCATTGAACCAAAGCAAACTAATCTCTGAAAAGTAAGCCTGCGCTGCATCAAGATGTTGCCCAGTGGGGGCAGAGTATAGGTCCGCAAAATATTTCGAAAAAACCTGCAGTACACCTTCCGTGCCTATTACCCGTTCGCCCCCCTGCCCATCTATTCCAGTAACGTAACCACTCGCCCAAGGCTTACGCAACATATTCGCCAATGCCCGACCCGCCCTGTCCCCTTCACCATAACGCCCGGCCCTGGCATATTTGCCCAAAAAGCAAACTTCTCGGTGAGCGGCCTGCTCATATCGGGAGATCGCCTCACGTAGAGCCGCCACCGTCTCGCCAGCACAGTCTGCCACCAATTTCACCTCCGATATCTGCACCTCCAGCTCGGCCAACTCCCGCCGCAACGCACGAAGCACCCCATGCTGCTTGGAAAGACACTCTCCTCGAATGACCACTTTAAAGGCCTCCCAAAGCGTTCCCGCCGAAGCAACCGACCTGCGATTCTCAGCAAAGAAAGTCAAAATGGACTCATGAATCTCTTCCCGAAACACGAAGTGCCCCCCCCTGCAGATGGCAGGCAAACGCAGTACTCGGGGCTCCCGGTATGGAAAGCCGCAGCCTGACCGGGGAGTGAGCCGTGAGGGTCCGAGCCAAATGATCCACCGATTGCGTCCACATCTCCACATCCCGAGTGCCCAGCCATCGATCTAAGTGAGACCAGCTATTATGAACATAGTTGACACACGTGCCCTCTCACTTATCCCCGTGCTTCACCCTCCATAGATCTACCAGGGCTCCATCGGACATGACAGTCTTTAACACCGCAGCAGCAGCAGAGCATCGAGGCCTGGTCGCACTCTCCCGATCCCGCTCAGGATCCAAAACAACATTGAAGTCGCCTCCCAGATCACAGTCCCACTTCCCAGTGAGTCAATCAGGCGCCATAACTCACAAAAAAAAACCAGGGTCATCAACGTTCGGGCCATACACCGACACCAGCCTACAGGGCCGATCCAGCAGGGTGCCATTCAACAACACATAACGCCCCTCTGGATCCACTATCACCCGATGAGTACGCCACTGCAGCCCCTTTCGTATCAGAATCGCCACTCCTCTGGCGTAGCGCGAGAACCCCGCACCATGACTCTCACCAATCCACCCAGCACGCAGCCGGTGCATCATGGACCCATCCAAATGCGTCTCCTGTAGCATACATATATCGATATGATGACGCTGAAGGTAGGCAGACATGAGCTGCACTTTACGGTGATCATTCAAGCCACGCACATTCCATGTAAGACAGTTAACCACCACCATCATCACCTGCCACGATCCAGCATCCTATCCATGCGCCCCGCCACCCGTCAGCGCCTACCACACTTATTCACTGCAAATAGACAATAACAATACCCCCAATCAACACTTAAACAACCAATCAAAGAATTCTCCCACCCCCACCCACGCAGACCCCCCAACTGGGTCAAAGCAGAGACACCCCCCATCCCCCAAGAGAACATCCAGGGGCCCACAACATAGTTAAGGGACTCATCCAAGGGTCGTGAGCTAGCCATCCAGTCCATCCGCAAAGCAGACAGGCCGGAAAGGACAAAGGGCAAAGAAAAGACAAAAATGCAGACATGGCAGCTTCAAAATAGGAAATTAAGAACAATACAATAATCACTCCAAACAGGAGTCAGGTTCCAGCAGCGCCTCAGCGCAGAGGCAGTCAATCAGTGTCACTGAGGTTCGCCCGCTCCGGGTCAGGATCTCCAGCCCCCTCAGTCGCAGAGCGTTGTGGTAGTGTTTTGACAAACTTGCCCGCCAGCTTCGGGTCCGTATAGAAATGCAGAGATCCGCAGTCAGGCTTAAAGAGCAATTAACCGGCAAAAAAGCCTTACGTGCCGCCTGCACAGACGGAGTATAGTCAGGGATAAAAAGTAACTCTGTGCTCCCGGGCCAGTCGCAGCACACTATCGCGGTCACGATAGTTTAAGAGGCGGAAAATAACAGGACGCGGCGTGGTCCCGGGGGGGCCGAGGACCCAACGATCAATGAGCCCTTTCCACCACCAGCATGCGAAACAGCTCGCCCGGAAAGCTTCTCCATGAAGTCCTCCATTCTGCCCATGTCTGTGGATTCAGGAAGACCAAGCATCCTGACGTGATTGCGCCGGGACTGCGCCTCCAACTCTTCGTTTTTATTCCTAATAACCTCCAGCACCCGCTCCATCTGTAGCAAGCGTTCTCCCTCACCATGACCCTGGTCTTCCAGCTCCGAGGTACGTAACTCATGTTGCTCGAATCGGGTATCATGCTCATCCACCCGGGCTCGGATGTGATCCATCTGCTCTGTCAGATGGTCCAGCTTGGCATCAATGCCCGCCAAACGACTCTTGAGGTCCAAGAACATGGACCGAACGGAAGCATCTGAGGACCCTTCCTCCATCTGTACCTCTCCAGTCGAAGGCCCAGGGGTACCCCCCTTTTGCCTACCGCCATCAAAAGAAAGCTTTGCCTGTCGCTGCTCCTCCTTGCCCATAGCGCACTCCACTGGGGAGCCAGTCGCCGACGAACCTCGTAACTCCAGAGATCTTGCAAGTCAAACAGAGAACGCAGAGCCCAACCAGGGCCCCAGCAGAACTCCCAGCAGCCACCAACCGGGGCAGCGCCCAGACAAAACCAGGTAAGTACCAGAGGTCGTCCAGTCAATCAATAAGCTTCAAGAGGCGACAAGCATCGGCCTGGAATTCGTCATGTCACCAGCCCCACCAGTGTATCCTCAGCTACCTCCAGCAGCTCAACTAGCACAGATTGTACTTCATTCCGGGGGCCAAAGTCTTCAAAAAGCCCAAAAAGGCCAAAGCGGCACCAGATGTTGCAGGCCTCGCCCCCCGTCTTGAACCAGCCGGCGATTACGACCCCCGGGCCCACCAACAAGGCCCAGCACCTGAAGGTCCAAAGCGGGCCAACCTATCCCCGGGACCCGGCCTCCGGCCCCAATGGGCAGCGCCACAACATGTATTTGCAGGGGCCCCCGCACCCTGATAAGAGCTCTGATCCAGGGGGCCCCCCAGCCTCCACCCAGACAGCACAGCGCGGCCGCCATGCACGCCAAACCAAACGTGGTGCAGGCTCAGCCACTCAGGCTGCGCGGCCTCCAATACCAGGCTGCGCACCTCAAGCTGGGGCCGTTCCGCTCTCCCTCGGGGGGTGGCCGTGGCCCGAAACAGCCGCCAAAGGTCCCCCCCAGGAAGCACTCACCACTCGCCTCGCTCCTGCGGGGCAACAAGGCCTTTCTCCAGCCACCCGCGTAAGTGCGCGTAAGTGCACGCCAGCCCGCATGGTCAAACAGGCCTCCGCGGTGGGCCCGCCTCCAGCTCAGCCCGCTCCATGCAGCTCTCCTGCGGCAACACCGAAACCCGGCGGCAGACAGCAACACCCTGATAATCTGGAGGGCTCCCGGTCCAGGGGGCCCTCCCAGCACCACCACGTCAGGAGAAATGAACGCTTAAAGCCCTAAGTCTGGCAGAGCCTCACGTAGTGACGGCCATCTTGACAGCTAGCTAGCACCGCCCCCCCCAGGGGTTTGACCAAACTTTTAGCCATAACAAAAGTGGGGCAATACCAACCAAATCCTCAATATACCGTACTCTCAGCTCCTCATGGCAAATAATATTTGCTACATTCTTAGGTACCAGAAGCAGCCTGTGCAGAAATGTACTCTCAATTCGTTGTAAATGGGCTGATTTGATGTAATCCCAAAGACCCACCCCATACATAGCTGCAGAAATGCATTTAGATTTATATAGCGTAATAATCTGGTGAACTGGCCTATGACCCAGTTTACGGGCAAAACAAAAGATCGTCTCTATGTTTCTCTCCATTAGTTGGATTTTGAAATTAAGATGGGGGTACCATGACAAGGAGGAGTTTAAATGTAGTCCTAACTAACAAAAATCTTTCACTTTAGTTAAAATATTTCCATCCATAGTAAAACATCTTGTGCGTGTGTTTCGAGGGCCATATGTCATAATGTGTGACTTTACAAAATTTACTTTCAAGTCAAGATCCTGTATAAAAGTAAAAAATGGTCTAATGAATTCTGAAGACCATTTGCTGTGCGGGCAATCAAAACAGCATCATCAGCATACAATTAGACCGGGTGTTGTCTGGATCCCATCCTCGGGAAATCCTTACCATTTTGTACTAAAAAACTATAAAGGCCATTGGTATATAATAAAAATAAAAACGGTGCTAAGATACAACCCTGCCTAACTCCTCGTAAGGATGGAAAAGGAAGAGATCTCTCTCCACGCTGGCCATATTGAACTGAAATTGTAAGGTTAGTGTATAAACGTTTAATTAATTCAAGCACATCCTGGTCAACCCTTATTATATCCATAAGTTGCCACAATTTCTCTCTATTCACCAAATCAAACGCACTAGATAAATCAATAAAAGCTAAGTGAATAGATCTTTTCTGATAGTGACATATTAACTAAGAATAAGATGTAAATTTAAAGCCTGCCCCACTGTGCCTAAGCCAGGCCTAAAGCCATATTGGATTGGTGAGAGAATTTTAGTCTTACCTGCCCAGTCCTCAAGCCGGGTCAAGATAACACTTCCCAAAATCTTGGCAGTAGAATCTATTAAGGAAATTGGTCTGTAACAGGTTGGGTCTTGTCTATCTCCCTTTTTAAAAATAGGAACAATTATTGCCAATTTCCATGAAGAAGGAATGTTACTTTTAACTGCACTAATCAATACATTTGTGATTAATGGTCCCCAGAGGTCTGGAATAGATTTAAAAAGATCGACTGGGACCCCATCCGGACCAGGTGCTTTCCCCTATTTCGATCGTTTAATAGCTGCAATTACCTCATGTGGCTCAAAGGATAAATTATTCGTATTCAAATTTACTGCCACCACATTCGAATTACTACAATCCCCTTGTTCATGATGGGGATCATTAGCAGGCTGAAATATCTCTGTAAAATGTTTCACCCAGACCCCTTCAGGTATCAGACACTCGCCCTGTTTGTTATCATATTCCAGAAAGTAAGGATGATTAACTACTTTCCAGAATTGTGTTGAGTCCTTCAGTTCCGTAGCCACCATGAGTTGTTCCCATGCTCTATTTCTAATTTCATTTCTCCTTTCCTCCAGGGCTGTCTTATATCAGCCCTTTGCCCGTCTAACTAGTTCCCAACTAAACAGGATTGTTTTCAGAGCTAATTTTAACTCTTTATGGGCAGCTGTACAGATAGAATTAAACCATTGCCAAGGCTTGAAACAATGAGAAGGCCTATTACTCACTAAAGCCTCAGAGATGGCATTACTTAAAGCTTTAAATTCTAGTACCAGATGAGGATATGACGGCTGTGGCATTAAACACTTATTAATAGAACCAAGATTTTGCTCAGTAATATATTTATGAAAAATCTTTGGATCTATATTTTCCCATTTCATACAAAGACCAAAATATTTGTTGAAAACTGGACTGCCCCTGCGTCTTGCACTAGATGAAGTTGAATTATTGTAATAAACTAAATTAATACACAGGGGGTTATGATCACTGGCACAATGTGGTATGACCTTGAAATCCGAAATTAAATGAAAGTCTGGGGAGCTAATTCAAATAAAGTCAATAATGCTACTTTTAGAATTTCCCGTATAAGTGGGTATCTTTTGAGTATGTGTAGCGGCATTCTCCCTAGCAAAGACAAGATCAAGTTTATAAATGAGAGTATTTAAGGCTTTGCCCTGGTTGGAATGGGTAAAATGTGTGGACGTTTCTCTCCCCTCTATAAAAGTGCCACAAACATGTGGTAATTCCTGATTACATAACAGCACATTAAAATCTCCAACTCAAATCATGACTAGCTCACTGTCCTGATACTTCCTGTAAGGAAATGCCTCCTTGGCATGGTTACCCCCTGACTTTTTGCCTTTGCTGATGACAAGTTATGATTTGAAAGTGTGCTGAGGCCTGCTAACCAGGCCCCAGCACCAGTGTTCTTTCCCTAACCTGTACCTTTGTTTCCACAATTGGCACACCGTGGCATCCAGGTAAGTCTCTTGTAACTGGTACCCCTGGTACCAAGGGCCCTGATGCCAGGGAAGGTCTCTAAGGGCTGCAGCATGTCTTATGCCACCCTGGGGACCCCTCACTCAGCACAGACACACTGCTTGCCAGATTGTGTGTGCTGGTGGGGATAAAATGACTAAGTCGACATGGCACTCCCCTCAGGGTGCCATGCCAACCTCACACTGCCTATGGCACAGATAAGTCTCCCCTCTAGTAGGCCTTACAGCCCTAAGGCAGAGTGCACTATACATATATATAAGGGCAAAACCTTAGACATTGTAAGTGCAGGGTAGCCATAAGAGTATATGGTCTGGGAGTCTGTCATGCACAAACTCCACAGCACCATAATGGCTACACTGCAAACTGTGAAGTTTGGTATCAAACTTCTCAGCACCATAAATGCACACTGATGCCAGTGTAAATTTTATTGTAAAATACACCCCAGAGGGCATCTTAGAGATGCCCCCTGAAACCATAAACGACTTCCAGTGTGGGCTGACTAGTTTTAGCAGCCTGCCACACACCAGACATGTTGCTGGCCACATGGGGAGAGTGCCTTTGTCACTCTATGGCTAGTAACAAAGCCTGTACTGGGTCACCCCCTTTCTTACAGCACCCCAGGGCACTCCAGCTAGTGGAGTTGCCCACCCCCTCCGGCCACGGCCCCACTTTTGGCGGCAAGGCCGGAGGAGATAATGAGAAAAACAAGGAGGAGTCACTGGCCAGTCAGGACAGCCCCTAAGGTGTCCTGAGCTGAGGTGACTTTGACTTTTAGAAATCCTCCATCTTGCAGATGGAGGATTCCCCCAATAGGATTAGGGATGTGCCCCCCTCCCCTCAGGGAGGAGGCACAAAGAGGGTGTAGCCACCCTCAGGGCTAGTAGCCATTGGCTACTAACCTCCCAGACCTAAACACACCCCTAAATCGAGTATTTAGGGGCTGCCAGAACCTAGGTAACTAGATTCCTGCAACCTAAGATGAAGAAGGACTGCTGGGCTGAAAATCCTGCAGAGAAGACGGAGACACCAACTGCTTTGGCCCCAGCTCTACCGGCCTGTCTCCCCACTTCGAGAAAAACTGCAATAGCAACGCGTTCCACAGGGTCCAGCGACCTCTGAAGCCTCAGAGGACTACCCTGCATCTAAAAGGACCAAGAACTCCTGAGGACAGCGGCTCTGCTCCAAAGAAGAAACATCTTTGCAACAAAGAAGCAACTTTGAAAGAACACAGGTTTCCTGCCGTAAGCGTGAGACTTTGCACTCTGCACCCGACGCCCCCGGCTCAACTTGTGGAAAACGAACACTACAGGGAGGACTCCCCGGCGACTGCAAGCCCGTGAGTAGCCGGAGTTGACCCCCCTGATCCCCCACAGCGACGCCTGCAGAGGGAATCCAGAGGCTCCCCCTGACCGTGACTGCCTGCTTCTAAGAACCCGACGCCTGGTAAGGACACTGCACCCGCAGCCCCCTGGACCATAAGGATCCGACCTCCAGTGCAGGAGCGACCCCCAGGTGGCCCTATCCCTTGCCCAGGTGGTGGCTACCCCGAGGAGCCCCCCCTTGCCTGCCTGCATCGCTGAAGAGACCCCTAGGTCTCCCATTGAACTACATTGCAAACCCGAGACCTGTTTGCACACTGCACCCGGCCGCCCCCGTACCGCTGAGGGTGTACTTTTTGTGCTAACTTATGTCCCCCACAGTGCCCTACAAAACCCTCCTGGTCTGCCCTCCGAAGACGGGGGTGCTTACCTGCTGGCAGACTGGAACCGGGGCACCCCCTTCTCCATTGAAGCATATGTGTTTTGGGCACCACTTTGACCTCTGCACCTGACCGTCCCTGAGCTGCTGGTGTGGTAACTTTGGGGTTGCCCTGAACCCCCAACGGTGGGCTACCTTGGACCCAACTTTGAACCCTGTAGGTGGTTTACTTACCTGCAAAACTAACAAACACTTACCTCCCCCAGGAACTGTTGAAATTTGCAGTGTCCAGTTTTAAAATAGCTTATTGCCATTTGTGTGAAAACTGTATATGCTATTTTGCTAATTCAAAGTTCCTAAAGTTCCTAAGTGAAATACCTTTCATTTAAAGTATTGTTTGTAAATCTTGAACCTGTGGTTCTTAAAATAAACTAAGAAAATATATTTTTCCATATAAAAACCTATTGGCCTGGAATTGTCTTTGAGTGTGTGTTCCTCATTTATTGCCTGTGTGTGTACAACAAATGCTTAACACTACCCTCTGATAAGCCTACTGCTCGACCACACTACCACAAAATAGAGCATTAGAATTATCTCTTTTTGCCACTATCTTACCTCTAAGGGGAACCCTTGGACTCTGTGCATGCTATTTCTTACTTTGAAATAGTGCATACAGAGCCATCTTCCTACATTGGTGGATCAGCGGTGGGGTACAAGACTTTGCATTTGCTGGACTACTCAGCCAATACCTGATCACACAACTAAATTCCAAAAATTGTCATTAGAAACTGATTTTTGAAATTTTAGCTATTTTTCTAAATTTTTAAAAGTCCTGCTAGGGTCTTGTGTTAGTCCCTGTTAGCATTTCTTTTAGAGTTTAAAAGTTTTGTAAAAGTTTGAATTAAGTTCTAGAGATAGTTTTAGATTCTTAAAAAGTATTCCAACTTTTAGAAACATAGGTGGTCATTACAACCCTGGCGGACGGTGTTAAAGCAGCGGAAATACCGCAAACAGTCCGGCGGACAAAAAAAGGGAATTATGACCCTGGCGGAAACTGCCAACAAAGACAGCCACTTTAACACTTCGCCCGCCACGGCGGTACAGACAAGCAGCGCAGCGGTAACCGCCAACAGACATGCGGAAGACAATGTACCCCCCACACTATTACAACCTGCCAATCCGCCACCTTTTCCGGGGCGGATTCACCGTGGATAAAAACACGGCAGAAACAGCTTTTGCAATGGAAAAATGCTCACCTTAACATATCCCACGAGGAACGAGGAATCCATGGAGCCGGAACTCCAAATACTCCCTGCCCTTGTGTTTCTGCTCTTCTACGACCAACAGCTACGTAGGCGCTGCAGACAACGGTGAGTACTGCACCTACGACATGGGGGAGGCAAAAGTTAGGGGGACACCCACTAAACACCCCCACCCCCACCCTCGCATATTACAACCTACACACCAATGCATTCACAAAAATCACAGTAACAACCCACAATCCCCCAGGAAGAATGAAAAGACAATGCGAAATTCTGTCAAACCTTGTAATGTGGCAATATACATGTCATACAAAAATATACAGATATGTATTTGAAAATCAGTCATAATAATATACAATAAGAGAAGTATTGCAGATATGTACATAACAATGTCCGTGCACCATCAGTCCAAAAATACATAGGCGAGGCCCACAAACGTTACCTGACCACAATCGGAGAGAACACTGCCAGGGCATAAGATAGAAATACTACAGGCACCTCAGGGGGAAGGGAAGGGGGGGCACCTCAGCCGGATGACTGCAAAGCCAGATCCACAACGGGGCTCCATGCCCATTGATGTATCCTGGGGAGTGCAAAGCCACAGTCTCTCAAGTCTCTACAGTGGGTGGGTTGCCCACTGTGCCATCCTGGGGAGTGCTAAGCCACAGTCTCTCAAGTTGATGCAGGTCCCTACTGGTACTGGGGGGGACTGGTGCCCAGACTGGATGAGTCTCCTCGTGAAAGGTAGTGTCCTGTCACTGTCCCAGCTGCACATGGGATAAGGATGCCTGATGTGGCGGGCCATTAATTTCTACCCAGTGCATTGCCCTGTTCAGCGGTGCTTTGCCATGGCGGTCTCTGGACTGTTCAGCGGTGCTTTGCCATGGTGGTCTTTGCCCTGTTCAGCGGTACTTTGCCATGGCGGTCTCTGGATTGTTCAACGGTGCTTTGCCATGGTGGTCTTTGCCCTGTTCAGCGGTGCTTTGCCATGGCGGTCTTTGCCCTGTTCAGCGGTGCTTTGCCATGGCGGTCTTTGCCCTGTTCAGCGGTGCTTTGCCATGGCGGTCTCTGGACTGTTCAGCAGTGCTTTGCCATGGCGGTCTTTGCCCTGTTCAGCGGTGCTTTGCCATGGCGGTCTCTGGACTGTTCAGCGGTGCTTTGCCATGGCGGTCTTTGCCCTGTTCAGCGGTGCTTTGCCATGGCGGTCTCTGGACTGTTCAGCGGTGCTTTGCCATGGCGGTCTTTGCCCTGTTCAGCGGTACTTTGCCATGGCGGTCTCTGGATTGTTCAACGGTGCTTTGCCATGGTGGTCTTTGCCCTGTTCAGCGGTGCTTTGCCATGGCGGTCTTTGCCCTGTTCAGCGGTGCTTTGCCATGGCGGTCTTTGCCCTGTTCAGCGGTGCTTTGCCATGGCGGTCTCTGGACTGTTCAGCAGTGCTTTGCCATGGCGGTCTTTGCCCTGTTCAGCGGTGCTTTGCCATGGCGGTCTCTGGACTGTTCAGCGGTGCTTTGCCATGGCGGTCTTTGCCCTGTTCAGCGGTGCTTTGCCATGGCGGTCTCTGGACTGTTCAGCGGTGCTTTGCCATGGCGGTCTTTGCCCTGTTCAGCGGTGCTTTGCCATGGCGGTCTCTGGACTGTTCAGCGGTGCTTTGCCATGGCGGTCTTTGCCCTGTTCAGCGGTGCTTTGCCATGGCGGTCTCTGGACTGTTCAGCGGTGCTTTGCCATGGCGGTCTCTGGACTGTTCAGCTGTGCTTTGCCATGGCGGTTCTGATAAGGACATTGGTGTGTGGCATGACGTCTTCTACACTGGACATTGGTGTGTGGCATGACGTTTCATCATTGCCCAGCGGGGCTGTGGAAGCCGGGGCCCTCCAGGGCACTGACTCCGGCGGTGGTCTCCTGACCAGTGATGATAGTGGGGCCCTCCTGGGCTGTGACTCTGGCGGTGGTCTCCTGACCAGTGATGATAGTGGGGCCCTCCTGGGCTGTGACTCTGGTGGTGGTCTCCTGACCAGTGACGATAGTGGGGCCCTCCTGGGCTGTGACTCTGGCAGTGGTCTCCTGACCAGTGACGATAGTGGGGCCCTCCTGGGCACTGACTCCGGCGTTGGTCTCCTGACCAGTGATGATAGTGGGGCCCTCCTGGGCTGTGACTCTGGCGTTGGTCTCCTGACCAGTGACGATAGTGGGGCCCTCCTGGGCACTGACTCCCCCTGGCGGTGGTCTCCTGACCAGTGACGATAGTGGGGCCCTCCTGGGCACTGACTCCGGCGGTGGTCTCCTGACCAGTGAAGATAGTGGGGCCCTCCTGGGCACTGACTCCGGCGGTGGCGGTGGTCTCCTGACCAGTGACGATAGTGGGGCCCTCCTGGGCTGTGACTCTGGCGGTGGTCTCCTGACCAGTGACGATAGTGGGGCCCTCCTGGGCTGTGACTCTGGCGGTGGTCTCCTGACCAGTGACGATACTTGGGCCCTCCTGGGCTGTGACTATGGCGGTGGTCTGTGGACCAGTAACGACGGTGCTGGCGGTTGCGTCTCGACCGCCGGAAATGATAGCGCACCTCTCCGCCGTGACACTCACAACAGGCTGGGCAGACTTCCTCTGGCCCTTCCCCACCTTTGGTGGAATCACAGTTGACTCTCCAATCCCCTTGGAACCCATGTCAGTTGTTTTCCCACCAGGAGTCTTAACACGGTCCCGTCGTCCACTCTCCAATTTTGGAGCCTTTACAGGGGAGGGCTGCCAGCGCCTTGGCTCGGGTCCTACTGCCTGCCCTGGTGGCCGGTGCAATCCAAAAACCTTGAACAGGCACCACTGGTATTGGAGGCTTTTTGGCTGAGGCGCTACGACGGGACTGATGAATTGGAGGGGGGGTGGGGGCAAAAAGGTCAACTTTACAGAGGGACAGTTTCTGACGAACACTGGGATGGGTAGCTGGAGGGGGTCTGGGAGTGGAGGAAGAGGAGCTGGTTGTCGGAGGTGTAACTTTAGGTGTTTTGGGTGCAGGTGCAGGTACTGGAGGCTGTCGTGTGGTGGATGGATGTTGGGTGAGTGATTGGCGGCGTTTGTGTACTTTGGGAGGGGGCGTCACAGACACACTGGGAGAGGACACAGGGGACGTGTAAATGGCAGTGGAGGTGGTGAGTGCAGGTGAGCGGCTTGTGGTGCTGGGTGTCCTGGTGCGATTCATGGTGCCTGTATATGTGGTGCATGCAGGTGTGTGTGTAGACGAGACTGGGAGGGAGGAGGGAGAAGAGGAGGAGGGGGACACAGTGGAGGCAGTGGATGTTGTTGTGTCTGTATGTGGCTGAGGCTTGCGTGAGTGCTTGTGGTGTGTGTGGTGCCTATGTTTGCTTGAGCTTCTTGTGTGTGTTGACTTGTGTGCATGCTGGTCTGTAGGTGTGCTTGGGATGGGCTGGGGTACAGGAGATTGGGTCTGGGTGGAGGATGTTGGAGGGGGAGGCTAGACACAGGGACAATTGCTGCCATCAGTGCTGAAGCCAAAAATTGCAGGGTTCGCTGAAGGACAGCCTGACCAGAATGAATGCCCTCCAGGAATGCATTACCGTGTTGCAACTCTCGTTCTACACCCTGGATGGCATTCACAATGGTAGACTGCCCAACAGTGAGTGACCTGAGGAGGTCAATGGCCTCCTCACTGAGGGCAGCTTGGGTGACTGGGGCAGGGCCTGAGGTGCCTGGGGCGAAGGTGATGCCCACCCTCCTGGGTGAGCGGGCACAGGGCGAACGCTGAGGGGCTGCTGGGAGAACGGTGCTGGTAGGGGAGGTGGCGGCTGTACCTGTAGAGGTGGGGGCACAGATGGTGCTGCCACCACAAGGGAGCCCACATCGTCGAACGAGTCCGTGTCGCTACTTGGTGATCCGGTGGCCGACGTGAAGCTCCCCTCGCTCTCCGTCCCACTGGTGCATTCAGAGTCCATGGTGTGGCCCTCCATGGCCATGTGGGATGCAGCTCCCTCGTGCTCCGGTGCCACTCTACCTCCGCCTGTTGATGCTGATGTACAAAAGGACAGGAAGAGCAGACAAAGGGGGGGAGACAGAGGAAAGAGGGTTTTAGTGCATGGCATACCGTTGGCGGACAAGACAAACGCAGCAGCCCCCTGCATTACGCCGTGCTTCTGCCCTCTGCACATGCAATTTCTGGGATATGGCCTATATGGCAATGGTGGACATCGGCGCACATGGATGCCACTGGGGCAACTATACCTCGACTTGGCACTCTGCTGAGGTGGGGTAGAGTGCCACATGGCCTACATTACAGAGGGGCCTTGCCTACCGAACTCGTCCTGGCCTAGGGACACCCACAGCCCACCTCCACCACCCAGACACCTCCACTGCATGCAAAGTCCGCAGAATGAGGTTGCACTCACCCCCTTGTGTCTGCTGTGATGCCCTCAAGCGCCCTTCCAACTCCGGGTAGGCCACCGCCAGGATCCGGAACATCAGGGGGGTCATGGTGCGACGGGCACCCCTCCCACGTTGGGAGGCCATCCCCAGCTGACCCTCCGCCGTCTTCTTGCTGCAGCGGCGAATGTCCTCCCATCTCTTACAGCAGTGGGTGCCCCGTCTCTGGTGGGCCCCCAGGGTCCGGACCTCCTTGGCGATGGCACGCCAAATGTCCCTCTTCTGGTGGGCGCTGACCTACATGACATGCACAAGGAAAGAGGAACAGTCATTACCAACTGCACCGTTGTTGTGAGTGGCCCCCTCCCTACTCTGGCCATGTGGTCCATACATTCCCATGCATTAATGTTCTATGGACTCTGCCCCCTTCCCTCTTCCAACCAGCCCTCTCCACCCAGGCCTAGCCCATCCAATGTGCTCCCTGTGTACTAACCTGTTGGTCTGGAGGACCGTAGAGTAGCGTGTATTGGGGGAGGACCCCGTCTACCAGTTTCTCCAACTCCTGTGCAGTGAAGGCAGGGGCCCTTTCCCCAGACGCAGCAGCCATCGTCGCTTCCAGACCGAGATCACAGCAACACTAGAAGTGTAGGTCCTCTCCTGTCGAAGGTCAGGTATCTAGCGATTGAACAGATAGAAAATGGCGGTGACGTCCGCAGCGGTGCGCATCATCACCACCAGAGCACCTGTTCATTGGCTCCTGGGACCCATAGGGTCCAATGTTAACCAATGCAGCATTACGCCGCGGTCTACGACCGCCTACCGCGATGGTGTGTGATGCCAGCGCTGTTACCCCACAATCCCATTGTCCCACTTTAGAGGTCAGGCAGCCGCCATTTCAGGGGCCCACATGGCTCCATTTACTTCTGCGTCACACATTGCTAGGCCTACACTCAACACACATACAGGAAAGGTTTTGTGAGTGGTGTAGTCTTGTGTGTGACTGTGGGTACATACCTGGATGAATAATGACTGGTTCTTCGCTGTTGTCCTTCGTAGGCACCGTCTGCTGGGACATATGAGAAGGTGGCGGAATCCTCTGGTGTACCGACCGCTGGTGGACCTGTTTACAATGGAAGAGCGACATGTCATCGTAACCTACCGGTTTGACCGTGCCACAATCCAGGAACTATGTACCCAGTTGGAGCCAGACCTGATGTCACCAATCCGCCATCCGACTGGAATCCCCCCTGACGTGCAGGTGCTGTCAGTGCTCCATTTCCTTGCAAGTGGGTCTTTTCAGACAACTGTGGCCATGGCATCAGGGATGTCCCAGCCTATGTTTTCCAACGTGTTGTCCAGAGTGTTGTCTGCCCTGCTGAAACACGTAAGGAGATACATCATTTTCCCTGAGGTGGAGGATTTGCCTACAGTGAAAGGTGACTTCTATGCCCTTGGACATATCCCCAACGTCATAGGTGCTATTGATGGTACCCATGTAGCTCTGGTCCCCCCCACAGGAGTGAACAGGTGTACAGGAACAGGAAGAGTTATCATTCCATGAATGTCCAGATGGTCTGTTTGGCAGACCAGTACATCTCGCAGGTAAATGCTATGTTCCCTGGCTCAGTGCATGATGCCTACATCCTGCGGAATAGCAGCATCCCTGATATGATGGGTCAACCCCAGAGGCACCGTGTGTTGCTATTGGGGGACTCTGGTTACCCCAACCTTTCTTGGCTATTGACCCCAGTGAGGAATCCCAGGACCAGGGCAGAGGAACGCTACAATGAGGCATATGGGCGGACTAGGAGGGTGATCGAACACACCTTCGGCCTCCTGAAGGCCAGGTTCAGGTGCCTCCATATGACAGGTGGATCCCTATTCTACTCACCAAGGAAGGTGTGCGACATCATCATCGCCTGCTCCATGCTCCATAATTTGGCTTTGCGACGCCAGGTGCCTTTTCTGCAGGAGGATGATCCAGATGACGGTGTTGTAGCAGCTGTGGAGCCTGTGGAGCCTGTGGACAGTGATGAGTATGCAGCTGATGAAGAAGACAACGACAACAGGGAGTCAGTCATACAGCAAAATTTCCAATGAGACACAGGTGAGAACATTTTAATTTTTAGCATTACATTAACTTTCACACGTCTACCTCTATCCTGTTTTTCGATTTGAGTCAACATTTGGTAACTGAGTTGTACCCTCCCATTACGGTTTCACAGGTGTGGTTACCTACATGTCAACTGCTTGCATCCTTCAAGGGCTTGTGATGTGTGACATAGGTATGTTAGCTTTAGAATGGTACATCCATTATGACACTGTCATTGATAATACATTTTTACTGAATCACAGACTGACTCCAGATTGTTTTGTGTTTCAAGGGTGTTTATTGAAGTGCTCAGAAATGGGAGGGGGTTGGAAAATGGTGATGGGTGATGGTGGAGGAATGTCCATGGCAGAGTCCAGTCTATTAGTCTCACAGGTGCACTGCCCATCTGGGCATAGGAAGTGGAGCTGGTGCAGTTTAAGTATGGATAGGGTAACAAAGTGGGATGGTGGGGGGAGAATCAGGGTGGTCTCATTTCCTGGCGGGGTCTTGCCATCTTGCTCTGTCCTGTTCCTGGATCTCAGGGACCGCTTGCGTGGTGGTTCTCCGTCTGCAGGGGGTGGGGTGCTGGTGTTGTGGTCCTGTGGCGGGGTGTCCTGTCCACTAGCGCCGGCAGAGGTGGTGGGCATTTCATCGTCCTGGCTAGTGTCAGGGGCCCCTTGGAGTGCAACAGTGTTCCTCAAGGTCGTCTGTATGTCCTTCAGCACCCCTACGATGGTGCCCAGGGCGGAGCTGATGGTCCTGAGCTCCTCCCTGAACCCCAAATACAGTTCGTCCTGCAGGCGCAGGGTCTCCTGCAACTTGTCCAGAACCGTCACCATCGTCTCCTGGGAGTGGTGGTATGCTCCCATGATGGATGATAGGGCCTCGTGGAGAGTGGGTTCCCTTGGCCTGTCCGCCCCCTGTCGCACAGCAGCCCTCCCAGTTCCCCTGTGTTCCTGTGCCTCCGTCCCCTGGATCGTGTGCCCACTACCACTGCCCCCAAGCCCCTGTTGTTGTTGGGGTGGTGGGTTACCCTGGGTGCCCTGTAGTGGTGGACACACCGCTGATTGACCTGTCCTGGGTAGGGAGGATTGGGCCCACTGGGTGGGTGCTGTGCTGGTGTTACCAGAGGGTGGAAGGTCAGTGTTGGGTTGTGCTTGTGCAAGGGGAACCGACGGTCCCGAGGCCCACGATGGTCCGGGCTGATCATCAGGATCCAGTAGGGCAGAGCTGCTCTCGTCACTGTGGGCCTCTTCTGGGGGTGGAGTGGTGCTGTCTGGGCCCTCTGGTGTGGTGAGGGTCCTTCGTGTTCCTGCAGGGGCATAAGAGCATGATTATTGCATGTGTGTGTGTCATGGTGTGCAATGGGTGGGTGTTTGTGTACCCCAGTGCATGCATTCCGGTGTGTGGGTTTGTGTGGTGATGGTTGGGGGGGTGTACTGGGTATGTGCAGTGGGCATGCTTTAATGAGGGGTATCCATGCTTAGTTGTATCATGCAGGGCTTGGGGTTGGGATGGGTGGTTGGTGTCATGGGTACATTAGTGAGGAGTTGTAGTGATAGGAGAGGGGGTGAGGGTGGGGGTGTGTGATAGCATGCAGGTAGGGTGGGGGATATGATAGTTACGAATTGACTTACCAGTGTCCCATCCTCCACCGACTCCTGCGAGGCCCTCAGGATGCAAGATGGTCAAGACTTTCTCCTCCCATGTTGTTAGTTGTGGGGGAGGAGGTGGGGGTCTGCTGCCAGTCCGCTGTACCGCGATGTTGTGCCTGGAGACCGTTGAACGCACCTTCCCCCGTAGGTCGTTCCACCTCTTCCTGATGTCCTCCCTATTTCTTGGGTGCTGTCCCACGGCGTTCACGCTGTCGACTATTCTGCGCCATAACTCCATCTTCCTGGCTATTGATGTGTGCTGTACCTGTGAGCCAAATAGCTGTGGCTCTACCCAGACGATTTCCTCCACCATGACCCTGAGCTCCTCCTCGGAGAAGCGGGGGTGTCTTTGGCGTGCCATGGGGTGGTGTGTGTGATGTGTGAGGTGGTGTATGTGGTGATGGTTGTGGTGAGTGTAGTGGTGTGTGGTGTTTTGTGCGTGGATGTTGTGTGGGTGATGGTGTTGTATGCCTCTGTGTAGTGGGGTTGTCTATTCTGTGCTCTCTCTCTGTCGCCTTCGTGTCTAATTTTTGGGCGTAGGGGTTTGTGGGTGATGTGGGTGTGTGTTTTATATTGTATTGGGTGTGTGGGAGTGGTGTGTGTATGTGTATCAGGTGTGTGTATTTGGAATTGTCCAATGTGGCGGTGTTTTGTAGTGTGTGTATTTGGAGCACAGCGGTGTGTACCGCCAATTGAATACTACGGTTGAAAGACCGCCGCGTGGATTCGTGGGTCGTAATAGCATGGGCGTGTTTCTGTTGGCATGGAGGTGGAGGATTTGTTTCCGCCAGTTTATCACTGACCTTTGGTGTGGCGGTTTTGTGTGGGTGTCTGAATTTCGGCGGATTCCAAGATGTGGGTCATAATAGCTGTGGCGGAATGCCGCCGCTGCGGCGGCGTCTTGGCGGTCTTCTGCACGGCGGTAAGCGCCTTTTACCGCCAATGTTGTAATTACCCCCATATTGTCTGCTGCAGAAGAGATTGTGATGGAACTCAACCTCACCCCTTACCTGCATCTTAGGATGTCAGAGTTAAGGTCTCTCTGCAAAATCAAAAAGATTAAAACTGGTTCAAACCCTACCAAAGTACAGCTCCAGGAGCTTTTGGCAGAGTTTGCTAAGAACAACCCCTCTGAGGATACCTTCCCAGAGGGGGAAGCTAGTGATGTGGAGGATTTCCCACCCCCACTCCTAGTTAGGGAGAACAGGGTCCCTCAAACCCTGTCTCCACAAGTGATAGTCAGAGATGCTGCTTCTCTCACAGGAGAGTCCAGCAACTCTGGAAGCATTGAGGGCAGCCTCAATGAAGATGACCTCCAGTTAGCCAGGATGGTCAAAAGATTGGCTTTGGAAAGACAGATCCTAGCCATAGAAAGGGAAAGACAAGAGATGGGCCTAGGTCCCATCAATGGTGGCAACAACATAAATAGGGTCAGAGATTCTCCTGACATGTTGAAAATCCCAAAAGGGATTGTAACTAAATATGAAGATGGTGATGACATCACCCAATGGTTCACAGCTTTTGAGAGTGCTTGTGCAACCAGAAAAGTAAACAGATCTCACTGGGGTGCTCTCCTTTGGGAAATGTTCACTGGAAAGTGTAGGGATAGACTCCTCACACTCTCTGGAAAAGATGCAGAATCCTATGACCTCATGAAGGCTACCCTGATTGAGGGCTTTGGATTCTCAACTGAGGAGTATAGAATTAGGTTCAGGGGGGCTCAAAAATCATTGAGCCAGACCTGGGTTGATTTTGTTGACTACTCAGTAAAAACACTGGATGGTTGGATTCAAGGCAGTGGTGTAAATGATTATGTTGGGCTGTACAATTTATTTGTGAAAGAACACCTATTGAGTAATTGTTTCAGTGATAAACTGCATCAGCATCTGGTAGACCTAGGACCAATTTCTCCCCAAGAATTGGGAAAGAAGGCCTACCATTGGGTCAAGACTAGGGTGACCAAGACTTCCACAGGGGGTGACCAAAAGAAAGGGGTCACAAAGACTCCCCAGGGGAGAGTGTTGAGACATCCAAAGGAAAAAGTAAAGAGTCTTCTATAGGGCCCCAAAAACCTGCTCAGGATGGAGGGTCCAGAGCCTCTTCACAATCCAATTTTGGGTACAAGGGTAAAAACTTTGATCCCAAAAAGGCCTAGTGTCGTAGCTGTAATCAGCAAGGACACCAAACTGGAGACAAGGCCTGTCCCAAGAAAGGTTCCACTTCTAACTCTACTCCAGCTAACACTGGAATGGCCAGTCTCCAAGTGGGATCAACAGTGTGCCCAGAGCAAATCAGGGTTCACACTGAAGCTACATTAATCTCTGAGGGTGGGGTGGATTTAGCCACACTGGCTGCCTGGCCCCCTAACATGCAAAAATACAGGCAGCAACTCTTAATTAATGGGACAAGTGTAGAAGGCCTGAGGGATACAGGTGCCAGTGTCAGTGTAGACTGTTTGCTTGGAACTGACCTGGAGTCCTCAGCATGGGCTGAGGTAGAACTCAAAACCCATGCAGCCATGCTGGGTATCCCTGAACTGGTGTGTGTCAAGACAAGGGCACAGTGCAAGGCTCAAGGTGAAAAAGTGGCGTTGGAGCCTGGAAAAAGGGCCCAACCCTCCAAGAGAAAAGGAAAGAAGACTGGAGAACCGACTTCAACACAACAAGAGAAAGAGAACCTCTCTTCCCAGGAAGAAGTTCTGCCCTCTGAGGGAACTGAGCCCATGGAGTTAGATCCTTATCAGGTTGAGCTCCTAGGCCCAGGGGGACCCTCAAGGGAACAGTTGTGTAAGGGGCAAGAAACCTGTCCCTCTCTTTAAGGCCTTAGGCAGCAAGCTGCTGAAGAGTCCAAAGGAAAAATAACAGGAACACATAGGGGGTCATTCTAACCCTGGCGGTCCGAGACCGCCAGGGCTAAAATGACAGAAGCACCGCCAACAGGCTGGCGGTGCTTCCTGGGCCATTCTGACCGCGGCGGTAAAGCCGCGGTCAGAAAACCGGGTCCGGCGGTTTCCCGCCGGATTTCCCCCGGTTGCCCAAATCCGCCATGGCGGCACTGATTCTGACCCCCTTCCCGCCAGCCTGTTTCTGGCGGTTTTTACCGCCAGGAACAGGCTGGCGGGAACGGGTGTCCTGGGGTCCCTGGGGGCCCCTGCACTGCCCATGCCACTGGCATGGGCAGTGCTGGGGCCCCCTAACAGGGCCCCAGTATGCTTTTCACTGTCTGCCTAGCAGACAGTGAAAAGCGCGACGGGTGCAACTGCACCCGTCGCACACCTGCAACACCGCCGGCTCCATTCGGAGCCGGCTTCAGTGTTGCAGGCCCCTTTCCCGCTGGGTCGGCGGGCGCTATCTTGGCTAGCGCCCGCCGGCCCAGCGGGAAAGTCAGAATGGCCCCAGCGGTCTTTCGACCGCGGAGCGGCCATATGGCGGTTCCCGCCAGGCGGGCGGCGAGTGCCGCCCGCCAATGTTAGAATGAGGGCCATAGAGTCTATTTGGGAAGATGGACTCCTTTACACTGTGGCAAGAGATCCCAAACCTGGTGCCACTAGGAGAGTGGTAGTGCCTCAGGAGTTTAGGGAGTTCATTCTAACCTTAGCTCATGATATTCCTCTTGCTGGGCATTTGGGACAGACCAAGACGTGGGAGAGATTAGTCAACCACTTCTACTGGCCCAACATGTCCCAGAAGGTCAAGGAGTTTTGTGTCTCCTGTGCCACCTGTCAAGCCTGTGGTAAGACAGGTGGCCACCCAAAGGCCCCCCTCATTCCACTTCCAGTGGTGGGGGTCCCCTTTGAAAGAGTGGGTGTGGACATAGTGGGTCCACGTGAACCTCCCACAGCCTCAGGGAACCAATACATACTAGTAGTAGTGGATCATGCTACTAGATACCCTGAAGCAATTCCCCTTAGGTCGACTACTGCCCCTGCAGTAGCCAAAGCACACATTGGTATTTTTACCAGAGTGGGATTTCCTAAGGAGGTGGTGTCTGACAGAGGTACCAACTTCATGTCAGCATACCTGAAACATATGTGGAATGAGTGTGGGGTGACTTACAAATTCACCACACCATACCATCCACAAACCAATGGTCTTGTAGAAAGATTTAACAAGACATTGAAAGGCATGATCATGGGGCTCCCTGAAAAACTCAAAAGGAGATGGGATGTCCTCTTGCCATGTCTGCTTTTCGTCTACAGAGAGGTGCCTCAGAAGGGAGTAGGGTTTTCCCCCTTTGAACTTCTGTTTGGCCATCCTGTAAAGGGACCACTAGCTCTTGTAAAAGAAGGCTGGGAGAGACCTCTTTATGAGCCTAAACAAAATATAGTGGACTATGTACTAGGCCTACGTTCAAGGATGGCAGAGTATATGGAAAAGGCAAGTAAAAACCTTGAGGCCAGCCAACAACTCCAGAAGTTGTGGTATGACCAAAAGGCTGCTATGGTTGAGTTTCAGCCAGGGCAGAAAGTCTGGGTTCTGGAGCCTGTGGCTCCCAGGGCACTGCAGGACAAATGGAGTGGCCCTTACCCAGTGCTAGAGAGGAAGAGTCAGGTCACCTACCTGGTAGACCTAGGCACTAGCAGGACCCCCAAAAGGGTGATCCATGTGAACCGCCTCAAACTCTTCCATGACAGGGCAGATGTGAATCTGTTGATGGTAACAGATGAGGACCAGGAAGCTGAGAGTGAACCTCTCCCTGATCGCCTCTCCACAGACCCTAAAGATGGCTCAGTTGATGGAGTGATCTATTCAGACACCCTCTCTGGCCAACAGCAATCTGACTGTAGGAAGGTCGTGCAACAGTTTGCTGAGCTCTTTTCCCTAACCCATGGTCAGACACACCTGTGTACCCATGATGTGGACACAGGAGACAGCATGCCTGTCAAAAACAAACTTTTCAGACAGTCTGGCCAAGTTAAGGAAAGCATCAAGTTGGAAGTCCACAAGATGCTGGAATTGGGAGTCATTGAGCACTCTGACAGCCCCTGGGCCAGCCCAGTGGTCTTAGTCCCCAAACCTCACACCAAAGATGGAAAGAGAGAGATGAGGTTCTGTGTGGACTATAGAGGACTTAATTCTGTCACCAAGACAGATGCCCATCCCATTCCAAGGGCAGATGAATTGATTGATAAGCTAGGTGCTGCCAGATACTTAAGTACCTTTGACTTGACAGCAGGGTACTGGCAAATCAAAATGGCAACAGGAGCAAAAGAAAAGACAGCATTCTCCACTCCTGATGGGCACTATCAGTTCACTGTGATGCCCTTTGGTTTAAAGAATCCCCCTGCCACCTTCCAAAGGTTGGTGAATCAAGTCCTTGCTGGCTTGGAGTCCTTTAGTGCAGCTTATCTTGACGATATTGCTGTCTTTAGCTCCAGCTGGCAGGATCACCTGGTCCACCTGAAGAAGGTTTTGAAGGCTCTGCAAGCATCAGGCCTCATATCAAGGCATCCAAATGTCAGATAGGGCAGGGAACTGTGGTTTACTTGGGACACCTTGAGGCCAAGTTCAGCCACTCCAGCCCAAGATCCAGACTATTCTGGACTGGGCAGCTCCAAAGACCCAGACTCAAGTCAGGGCATTCCTTGGCTTGACTGGGTACTACAGGAGGTTTGTGAAGGGATATGGATCTATAGTGACACCCCTCACAGAACTTACCTCCAAGAAAATGCCCAAGAAGGTAAACTGGATTGTAGAATGCCAACAGACCTTTGACACCCTGAAACAAGCAATGTGCACAGCACCAGTTCTCAAAGCTCCAGATTACTCCAAGCAGTTCATTGTGCAGACTGATGCCTCTGAACATGAGATAGGGGCAGTTTTGTCCCAAACAAATGATGATGGCCTTGACCAGCCTGTTGCTTTCATTAGCAGGGGGTTACTCCCCAGGGAGCAGCGTTGGAGTGCCATTGAGAGGGAGGCCTTTGCTGTGGTTTGGTCCCTGAAGAAGCTGAGACCATACCTCTTTGGTACTCACTTTGTAGTTCATACTGACCACAGACCGCTCAGATGGCTAATGCAAATGAAAGGTGAAAATCCAAAACTGTTGAGGTGGTCCATCTCCCTACAGGGAATGGACTTTATAGTGGAACACAGACCTGGGACAGCCCATGCCAATGCAGATGGCCTTTCCAGGTTCTTCCACTTAGAAAATGAAGACTCTCTTGGGAAAGGTTAGTCTCATCCTCTTTCGTTTGGGGGGGCGTTGTGTAAGGAAATGCCTCCTTGGCATGGTTACCCCCTGACTTTTTGCCTTTGCTGATGCCAAGTTATGATTTGAAAATGTGCTGAGGCCTGCTAACCAGGCCCCAACACCAATGTTCTTTCTCTAATCTGTACCTTTGTTTCCACAATTGGCACACCCTGGCATCCAGGTAAGTCCCTTGTAACTGGTACCCCTGGTACCAAGGGCCCTGATGCCAGGGAAGGTCTCTAAGGGCTGCAGCATGCCTTATGCCACCCTGGGGACCCCTCACTCAGCACAGACACACTGCTTGCCAGATTGTGTGTGCTGGTGGGGATAAAATGACTAAGTCGACATGGCACTCCCCTCAGGGTGCCATGCCAACCTCACACTGCCTATGGCATAGATAAGTCTCCCCTCTAGTAGGCCTTACAGCCCTAAGGCAGTGTGCACTATACCATAGGTGAGGGCATAAGTGCATGAGCACTATGCCCCTACAGTGTCTAAGCAAAACCTTAGACATTGTAAGTGCAGGGTAGCCATAAGAGTATATGGTCTGGGAGTCTGTCATGCACGAACTCCACAGCACCATAATGGCTACACTGAAAACTGTGAAGTTTGGTATCAAACTTCTCAGCACAATAAATGCACACTGATTCCAGTGTACATTTTATTGTAAAATACACCCCAGAGGGCATCTTAGAGATGCCCCCTGAAACCATACCCGACTTCCAGTGTGGGCTGACTAGTTTTAGCAGCCTGCCACACACCAGACATGTTGCTGGCCACATGGGGAGAGTGCCTTTGTCACTCTGTGGCTAGTAACAAAGCCTGTACTGGGTTGAGGTGCTTCTCACCTCCCCCTGCAGGCACTGTAACACCTGGCGGTGAGCCTCAAAGGCTCACCCCCTTTGTTACAGCACCTCAGGGCACTCCAGCTAGTGGAGTTGCCCGCCCCCTCCGGCCACGGCCCCACTTTTGGCGGCAAGGCCAGAGGAGATAATGAGAAAAACAAAGGGGGAGTCACTGGCCAGTCAGGACAGCCCCTAAGGTGTCCTGAGCTGAGGTGACTCTGACTTTTAGAAATCCTCCATCTTGCAGATGGAGGACTCCCCCAATAGTATTAGGGATGTGCCCCCCTCCCCTCAGGGAGGAGGCACAAAGAGGGTGTAGCCACCCTCAGGGCTAGTAGCCATTGGCTACTAACCTCCCACACCTAAACACACCCCTAAATCGAGTATTTAGGGGCTCCCAGTACCTAGGTAACTAGATTCCTGCAACCTAAGACGAAGAAGGACTGCTGAGCAGAAAATCCTGCTGAGAAGACGGAGACACCAACTGCTTTGGCCCCAGCTCTACTGGCCTTTCTCCCCACTTCGAGAAAAACTGCAACAGCAACGCGTTCCATAGGGTCCAGCGACCTCTGAAGCCTCAGAGGACTACCCTGCATCTAAAAGGACCAAGAACTCCCGAGGACAGCGGCTCTGCTCCAAAGAAGAAACATCTTTGCAACAAAGAAGCAACATTGAAAGAACACACATTTCCCGCCGGAAGCGTGAGACTTTGCACTCTGCACCCGACGCCCCCGGCTCGACTTGTGGAGAGCCAACACTACAGGGAGGACTCCCCGGCGACTGCTAGCCCATGAGTAGCCAGAGTTGACCCCCCTGAACCCCTACAGCGACGCCTGCAGAGGGAATCCAGAGGCTCCCCCTTGACCACGACTGCCTGCTTCTAAGAACCCGACGCCTGGTAAGGACACTGCACCCGCAGCCCCCAGGACCTGAAGGATCCGACCTCCAGTGCAGGAGCAACCCCAGGTGGCCCTATCCCTTGCCCAGGTGGTGGCTACCCCGAGGAGCCCCCCCTTGCCTGCCTGCATCGCTGAAGAGACCCTTAGGTCTCCCATTGAACTACATTGCAAACCCGACGCCTGTTTGCACACTACACCCGGCCGCCCCCGTGTCGCTGAGGGTGTACTTTTTGTGCTAACTTGTGTCCACCCTGGTGCCCTACAAAACCCCCCTTGTGTGCCCTCCGAAGACGCATGTACTTACCTGCTGGCAGACTGGAACCGGGGCACCCCCTTCTCCATTGAAGCATATGTGTTTTGGGCACCACTTTGACCTCTGCACCTGACTGTCCCTGAGCTGCTGGTGTGGTAACTTTGGGGTTGCCCTGAACCCCCAACAGTGGGCTACCTTGGACCCAACTTTGAACCCTGTAGGTGGTTTACTTACCTGCAAAACTAACAAACACTTACCTCCCCCAGGAACTGTTGAAAATTTCACTGTCTAGTTTTAAAATAACTTATTGCCATTTGTGTGAAAACTGTATATGCTATTTTGCTAATTCAAAGTTCCTAAAGTTCCTAAGTGAAATACCTTTCATTTAAAGTATTGTTTGTAAATCTTGAACCTGTGGTTCTTAAAATAAACTAAGAAAATATATTTTTCTATATAAAAACCTATTGGCCTGGAATTGTCTTTGAGTGTGTGTTACTCATTTATTGCCTGTGTGTGTACAACAAATGCTCAACACTACCCTCTGATAAGCCTACTGCTCGACCACACTACCACAAAATAGAGCATTAGAATTATCTCTTTTTGCCACCATCTTACCTCTAAGGGGAACCCTTGGACTCTGTGCATGCTATTTCCTACTTTGAAATAGTGCATACAGAGCCAACTTCCTACACTACCCATAAAAATCAAGGAAGTCCGTAACTCCTCAAAACTGCATTTAGGGAATCACAGGGAATGTTATTATAAAAATTAATAAACAAAAAACCCTTGCTCCCCTCCATCGATAATTGAACCACCATAAAAAATCCCGAAGACCAAACCAAAGACGCATCCATTTTAGGGAGCTGCAAAGAAACAAGAACTGAAAGCCCCCCACTTGCCCTGCCCACTAAGGAAGGGATTGCTGGGCGAAATGCAGAGAAATACCCATCCAAATAAAAAGGGTCAGTAGACCAAGTTTCCTGAAAACAGATAACATCATAAATAGATATAAATTCCCGCCACTCTGGGTTTTTAACCTTAGACCGAAGCCCCTCAATATTCCAGCTAATCAGAGTTAAAGGTTTATTCTTGTTAAAAATCCCAGCCACTGGCTCCTTGATTATAGAAACATCTGCTATATCTTGAGGGGAAGTATCTGACTCATCAAGCCCATTCAATAGTATCGAGGTTACACACCAAACACCAGCCAATTCTTCATTTAAAACACCAGTTGTGGAGATGTTCTATGCCATCTGTCAATCGTTCACATCTAAAGAAGTCAAAGCCTGACTACATCTAAAAGTATTTTCCTGTACAAATGCCATAGGCATCTCCACATTTAAATCACAATGAGCCACAGTAGAGGGGATAGGTAAAATGATTAACTCATAGAAAAAACTCAAAGGATATATTTGAATCCCTTCATTCCTCTTAGCATGGTATGAAGAATCCATCAATAAACGATTAACCAAATACGGGTTGGCAAAATTATTCACAATGCAGTCGCCGTCATGTACCTTCTTTGGAAGACCCACCGACTTCACTCTTTGTGCCATAAGAATCTTATTATTTAAATCAACTTGATAGCTAAACTTTTGCCTCAGCCAATAGTATCTTCCCTACATGAAGGTTCAAGGGGAGGAACATTAGCTAAGACCAAAACATATGGCATGCAGTCTGGTGGAAGTTGCAAGATATCATTTTGGGCATTAATAGGATTAGTTCGAGGGACCGTTATACAATCTGCGGGGAAAATGCTTGTTGAATACTGTATGTGTGAATTAATATTAATAAGAAAAGTGTATGCAATACCCACTGATACGACATACTCATAGAATCAGAGGCATATCATAAGGTAGCCTTAGCATTTTATAAAAATTCCACAAGCATAATTAAAGGCACTATAATACATATGGTGGTGAAACCAATATTAGGTTGAAAAAGTAATGAAGATTAAGGCCCTTATTACAACCCTGGCGGTGGGTGATAAAGCGGCGGTAATACCGCCAACAGGCTGGCGGTAAAAAAAATGGAATTATGACGACAGCGGAAACTGCCCACACAGACAGCCACTTTAACACACCGACCGCCACAGCGGTAGCAACAAGCACCACTGCGGTAACCGCAACAGCCAGGTGGAAGACAATGTGCCGCCCACTGTATTTCAACAGACCTATCCGCCACCTTTTCCGGAGCGGTACCAACAACATCAAAAGCACAGCAGAAACAGAGCACAGAAGGCAAAGGATTCACCTCTGGAGACTCAAGGAATAACTACGACGCCATGGAGCCCGAGTTGCACATATTTCCCATGATTGTATACCTCCTCATTCACTACAAATGTAGGAAAGTACCCTCTTGCCTGGCATGTTACCCCCATTTTTACTTGTGTGTCAGTTTGTTTTTGCCTGTGTCACTGGGATGCTTCTAGCCAGGACCCCAGTGCTCATAGTTTGTGGCCTGTATGTGCTCCCTGTGTGGTGCCTAACTGTGTCACTGAGGCTCTGCTAACCAGAACCTCAGTGCTTATGCTCTCTCTGCTTTTAAAATTGTCACTGCAGGCTAGTGACCATTTTCACCAATTCTGATTGGCACACTGGAACACCCTTATAATTCTCTAGTATATGGTACCTAGGTACCCAGGGTATTGGGGTTCCAGGAGATCCCTATGGGCTGCAGCATTTCTTTTGCCACCCATAGGGAGCTCAGACCAATATTACACAGGACTGCTACTGCAGCCTGAGTGAAATAACGTCCACGTTATTTCACAGCCATGTTACACTGCACTTAAGTAACTTATAAGTCACCTATATGTCTAACCCTCACCTAGTGAAGGTTAGGTGCAAAGTTGTTAAGTGTGAGGGCACCTTGGCACTAGCCAAGGTGCCCCCACATTGTGCAGGGCAATTTCCCCGGACTTTGTGAGTGCGGGGACACCATTACACGTGTGCACTACATATAGGTCAATACCTATATGTAGCTTCACAATGGTAACTCTGAATATGGCCATGTAACATGTCTAAGATCATGGAATTGTCCCCCCATGCCAAATCTGGTATTGGGGTGCCAATCCCATGCATCCCCGGGGCTCCACCATGGACCCCGGGTACTGTCAAACTAGCTCTCTGGGGTTTTCACAGGCTTCTGCCCTTCTGGGGTCTGGGCAACCCAGTCCCAGGAAAGCAGAACAAAGAATTCCCTCTGAGAGATGGTGTTACACCCTCTCCATTTGGAAATAGGTGTTAAGGGCTGGGGAGGAGTAGCCTGAAGTGCTTTGAAGGGTACAGATGGTCAATCCTCCTCTGAGGGCTAGTCAGGGTCTCTCCTGTGGGTTTCTATTCAGATAACGATTGCAAGAGCTCACCAGAGTTCCTCTGCATCTCTCTCTTCAACTTCTGCCAAGGATCGACTGCTCCAGGACGCCTGCAAAACCGCAACAAAGTAGCAGGACGACTACCAGCAACATTGTAGGCCTAATCCTGCCGGCTTTCTCGACTGTTTCCTGGTGGTGCATGCTCTGAGGGCTGTCTGTCTTCACCCTGCACTGGAAGCCAAGAAGAAATCTCCCATGGGTCGACGGAATCTCCCCCCTGCTAAAGCATGCACCAAACTTCTGCTCTACCGGTCCTCTGGGTCCCCTCTCATCTCGACGAGCGTGGTCCCTGAAACACAGGAGCTGGATCCAAGTGACCCCGACAGTCCAGTGGTCCTTCTGTCCAAATTTGGTGGAGGTAAGTCCTTGCATCCCCACGCCAGACAGTAATACTGTGTGAACTGCAGCTGCTAGGGCTTCTATGCACTTTTGCAAGGAATCCTTTGTGCATAGCATAGCCCAGGTCCCCGGCACTCCGTCCTGCATTGTTCAACTCACTGAGTTGACCACCGACTTCGTGGGACCCTCTTTTGTAGATGACCGCCATGCTCAGATTTCTAGAAGGCCTGTTCAAGTACTTCTGTGGGTGCTGCCTGCTTTTGCGTGGGCTCTCTGTGCTGCTGAGCGCCCCCTCTGTCTCCTCCTCCAAGAGGCGACCTCCTGGTCCCTCCTGGGCCCGGGCAGCACCCATTTTCTTCAACCCCGACTCTTGCCGCTAGCAAGGCTTGTTTGCAGTTTTTCTGCGTGGAAACAACTCTGCACCCTCCAGCATGCCGTGGGACATCTTTGCAAAGGAGAAGTTCCTGGCGTCTTCCGTTGTTGCAGAATCTTCAGCTTCTTCCACCCGGAGGCAGCCCTTTTGCACCTTCGTCCGGGGTTTAGTGGGCTCCTGCCCCCCGTGGACACTTGCGTGACTCTTGAACTTGGTCCCCTTCCTTTACAGGTCTTCAGGTCCAGGAATACGTCTTCAGTGCTTTGCAGTCAGTTGTTGCCTTTGCAGAATCTCCTATCATTACTTTAGTGTGCTTCTGGGGAAGTAGGGTCACTTTACTCCTACTTTTCAGGGTCTTGGTGTGGGGTATCTTGGGCACCCTTAGGCCCGTATTTTTACTTTTTTTAGCGCCGCATTTGCGCCGCTTTTTGACGCAAAACGGCGCAAACCTACAAAATACAATGGCATTTTGCAAGTTTGCGCCGTTTTTGCGTTAAAAAACGACGCAAATGCGGCGCTAAAAAAGTATAAATACGGGCCTTAGTGTTTTCTTACACTCCTAGCGACCCTCTACACACTACACTAGGCCTGGGGTCCTTTTGTGCTTCGAATTCCACTTTTAGAGTATATGGTTTGTGTTGCCCCTAGGCCCATTGCATCCCATTGTATTCTACAGTGTTTGCGCTACTTTTCTAACTGTTTATTTACCTGATTTTGGTTTGTGTGTATATTTTGTGTGTTTTACTTATGTCCTAAGGGAGTGTATCATCTGAGATATTTTTGCCACATTATCACTAAAATAAAATACCTTTATTTTTAGTAACTCTGAGTATGGTGTTTCTTATGATATAGTGCTTTATGACATAAGTGGTATAGTACTACCTCTATCAGCCTAAGCTGCTAGAACACTACTAATCTACTAATAAGGGATAACTGGATCTGGCACAAGGTGTAAGTACAATCTGGTACCCACTATAAGCCAGGCCAGCCTCCTACAACGAACATCAACGCCGGCGTAGACGACCACGGTGAGTACCACAGTCTAGCACACAAGGGAGGGGGGAGGAAAAGGAGAGTGACACACACCCGCAACACACGACTCCCCCACCCCCACCCCCACTCCACCCCGACTCCAACACCATACACACAAACAGATGCAGTAACATTACATATACACCCGGACCTCTCAGGAATAATGCATGGACAAAAGGAATTGATTAAAGTGAGTGTAATAAGATAAAATACTAGAAATTTGTGATTCAAAATCAAAACCGTATATACATATATATCTCATGGAGGGACACTGCCCAGTCCACAATGTTCGTGGGCCACAGGGCCACATCACATAGGCCAAGGCCCCACTTGACTCCTGCAACAACACAGAGAGAACACTGCAGGGGCATCAGGTCGAAAATACACAGGCACCTCAGGGGGATGGGGAATGGGGGGGCACCTCAGCCCGGAAGATGGTACAACACCACTGGTCCTGGAGGGGGCTACATGTCCTTTGCGATGTCCTGGGGAGTGCAAAGCCACAGTCTCTCAAGTGAGTGGTTTGCCCACTGCTTGGTCCTGGGGAGTGCAAAGCCACAGTCTCTCTAGTGGATGGCTTCTCCACTGGTTCTGGAGGGGGCCCTGTGCCCAGTGTGCTTCATCCTGGGAAGGAGGGGGTGAGTGGATAGCTTCTCCACTGGTTCTGGAGAGGGCCTTATGCCCAGTGTGCTTCATCCTGGGAAGGAGGGGATGAGTGGATGGCTTCTCCACTAGTTCTGGAGGGGGCCTTGTGCCCTGTGATGCAGATCTTGGGGAGTGCAAGGTCACAGTCTCTCACCTTGGTGTCAGACCCACAGGATTTGCAGGGTCCAGGACGCATTACAGCCCATGGAGGTAGGACTACAAGCTGCCCGCCGGCTGTAATGGCTGCTCAGTGGTGGCAGTGGCGGTGCTGGTGTCGGGGCAGGCAGTGGTGGGGGGAGGCTCCAGCCCTTCCCCTGCAGCCTCGGACGGCTTCCCACTGGGGATGCTGCTGCTGGCAGTGGTGCTGGTGGTGGTGCTGGTGGCGGTGCTGGTAGCGGGGATGCCGGTGGTGGGGGGAGGCTCCAGCCCTTCCCCTGCAGCCTTGGACGGCTGAACAACCATTGTTGGTGGTGGGGGCTCAGATTCAGTCCCAGCACCAGGCTTCCTGTCCGCCCTGCCTGCAGGCCCTTTGCCCTTCCCCTTGGCAGCTGGTGGTGCCTTCTTGCCGTTCCCCTTGGCAGCTGGTGCAGGCCCACTGTCAGTGCTGATGGTTGGTTCCTTGGAGCTTCTCCCACCTGCAGTAGCTGCCGACACTACCTTGGCCGTGGACTGGGCAGCTGAGGTGCTAGCCTGGGTTTTGACCACCCTGGCCCGACATGAAGGATGGGGTGGGGTAGGGAAGAGGTCAACAGCGGAGAGGGAAAGCTTCCTAGGGACACTGGGGTGGGCAGAGGGTGAAGGTTTTGAAGTGGAGGAAGAGAGAGTGGTTGTTGGAGGTGTCTGTCTGCTGTGTTTGGGTGCAGGTGCATGGGCTGGATGCTGTTGTGAGGAGGATGGCTGTTGGGTGTCTGAGTGCTTGCGTTTGTGTACCTTAGGAAGGAGGGGTACAGACACAGTGGGAGAGGACACAGGGGATGTGTGCATGGATGTGGGGGTGGTGACTACCTGCGAGGGGTGTGTAGTGATAGGTGTGATGGTAATGGGGTAGTGGATGAGGATGTAGTACATGCAGCTGTGAGTGGTGACTCTACTGGGAGGGTGGTGGATGACGAGGAGGAGGAGGAGGAGGAGGACACAGTGAAGGCAGTGGGTGTTGTCATGTCTGAATCTGGATGATGTTTGTGTGAGTGCCTGTGGGATGATGTGTGGTGCTTGTGTTTGCTTGAGCCACTCCTATGTGTTGGCTTGGGTGCATGCTCATCGGAATGTGTGCTTTGGATCGGTTGGGGTTGTGGGGAATGGGACTGGGCAGAGGAACTTGGAGGGAGGAGGCTAGAGACAGGCACAATGGCTGCCATCAGGGAGGAGGCCAGAGCCTGGATTGATCTCTGTTGGGCCGCCATGCCACAGTGAATGCTCTCCAGGAATTATTTTTTGTTGTTGCAAATGGCCAGCCAGCCCTTGGATGGCATTCACTATGGTTGACTGCCCAACAGAGATGGATCACAGGAGGTCAATAGCCTCCTCACTCAGGGCAGCAGGACTAACTGGGGCAGGGTTTGAGGTGCCTGGGGCGAAGGAGATGCCCACCCTCCTGGGTGAGCGGGCACGGGAAACACGCTGAGGGGCTGCTGGAAGGGCGGTGCTGGTACAGGGGTGGCGGCTGTACCTGTAGTTGGGGTGGGCACAGAGGTGTCCGACACCAGCAGGGAGCTTCCATCGGAGGAGGTATCACTGTCTGAACTGTCCCCTCCTGTCTCCGCTGTGGTGCTCCCCTCGCTCTCCGTCCCACTGGTGCCCTCACTGTCGGTGGATTTGGCCTCCTGGGCCGTGTGGGATGCGGCTCCCTCCGTCGCTGGTGCCTCTGCTCCTCCGCCAGATGATGCTAATGCACATCAGGACAGGGTGACAAAACAAAAAGGGGGGGAAGAGACAAAGGATACACTTGATCAATGGCAGCAACCACACCACCGTTGGCATACACAACACACACACACACACACAGGGAACAGCCCTACGCATTAGGCAATGCACTACCAGTCACAATGCTAGTCACCAGCCCATGGACAGGAATACCTAACGCCAATGGCAGCATACCTGAGACCCACAGACCCCTGCCCAGTAGTAGATGCCAACTAGCTTGGTTGGAGGTGGTGTTCATCAGCCCCTGCCCAACATGGAACCTACCCTGCGATGTCCAGCCTGGCCTAGGGGCACCCACAGGCCCCCATACCCCACCCGAAGCCCACCCCTCCATGCACATGTAGTATATTGTGAAACTGTACTCACCCCCTTATGGCTACTGTGATGCCCTCAAACACCCATCCAGCTCTAAATAGGCCACCGCAGGTATGCATGCCATCAGGGGCGTCAGGGTTCGACGGGCACCCCTTCCTCGTTGGGAGGCCACCCCGAGCTGGGCATCCTCCGTCTTCCTTGCCCAGCGTCTCAGGTCCTCCCACTGTTTGCAACAGTGGGTGCTCCGCCTGTCGTAGAACCCCAGGGTCTGCACGTCCTTGGTGATGGCATGCCATATACCCTTTTTCTGATGGGCGCTGACCTGCAGAAAAAGATACATTGAAAAAGGTATCAGTCATACCGTCCGGCCTGTTACACTCATGGCCCACATGGCCCTCACATCCCCTTACGCACAGACATTGCCCACCATACATGCAGCATGCTGCCCTGAACCCTTTCACCAACCCACCATACTCGAGGCCCTTGCACACAGCACTCCATGCATCCATGCCCCATGCATTGTGCTCACAGTGTACTCACCTGTTGGTCTGGAGGCCCATACAGCATTCAGTACAGGGGTAGGACCCCATCCACCAGTCTCTCCAACTCCACAGAGGTGAAGGCAGGGGCCCTTTCCCCAGTGACACGAGCCATGGTCGATTCCAGACACAGATCACAGTAGCATTTGCAGTGTAGGTCCTCTCCACTTGAAGGTCAGGTAGCAAGTGAGTGAACAGATAGAAAATGGCGGTCACGTCCAAGGGGGTGCGTACCATCACCGCCGGCGTACATTACCATTGGCCACTGTAACCCATAGGGCCCATAGACAACCAATGAGCTGTTGCACGGCGGTACTCACCCACCTCCCACAACGGCGCACAACGTCAGCGGAATTACCTCATTTCCACCTGTCCCTCCAAACAGGAGAGGCGGATGCCATTTCAGGGGAGGACAGGCCATGGCACCTAACTTCATCACAGTACACATAGGCACCATTTGGGCCTATCCAACGACATACTGTTACAGTCACAACATGCAATGCAGTGTAGTGTTTGGAAATGTGGAATACTGACCAGCTGCTCCCCCTTTTGCACCCTAGATTACAACCACTGTGGATGAAAAGGAGATGGAGACATCCCCCCGTGTAAAGACCGCTGGTGGACTTGTCAACAATGGAGGACAGCCACATTATGCTCATCTATAGACTTGACCGGGCCACAATCACGGATCTGTGTGCCCAACTAGAGCCTGACCTGATATCTGCTATCCGTCACCTCACTGGGATCCCCCCTCTTGTGCAAGTCCTATCTGTGCTCCATTTCTTGGCAACTGGCTCCTTCCAGATGACAGCGGGCTTGGCAGCAGGAATGTCTCAGCCAATGTTCTTAATAGTGCTGACCAGAATGTTGTCTGCCCTGATTAAACACATGTGCAGCTACATCGTTTTCCTCCAGGTGGAGGATTTGGCAACAGTGAAAGCTGATTTCTATGCAATGGGACATATCCCCAACATAGTTGGGGCTATTGATGGTACACATGTTGTATTTGTCCCCCCACCCGGAGAAATGAAAAGGTGTTCAGAAATCGAAAGAGCTTTCACTCGATGAATGTGCAGATAGTGTACCTGGCGGATCAGTACATCTCCCATGTCAATGCAAAGTATCCTGGCTCTGTGAATGATGCCTATATCCTGAGGAATAGCAGCATCCCATATGTGATGGCTCAACTCCAGAGGCTTTAAACAAAAATAGGGACTGGGAGATTGTTGGTCCAGTGCACAGTCTCCCGAAGTGAACCTGTAATATCAATATAACTGCACTGTTCCAAAAAAGAGAAAGAAGACAAGAGAACTAATTAAGTTCTATTCAGCAAAGGCGAATCTATACTAGGTGTTTTAGGAGAGCCCTCAAGCACCCACTAGGGTGACAGGTATCATCATTGGGCTTACTCCTTGCCAGACTGGTGCTGCAATGCCTGGCGGGCCACCCAGCATACTGGGTGGCACTCAACCGTTGTTAAATTGCTAACAAAAGAAGATCTGGGAAAGAGACTGACTAAGAAACGGAGAGTATAGAGAAGAGACAAAACTCTTAAAATTAGCTCTGAACCTAAACCATTATTTTAATGTGTTAGAAACAAGGTCCAGGCCAAGATTGAAAACGGGAATATAGGAGTGTTACTGGAAATAATGTACCATTACACTCTCTAATTAGGGAAGGTAGTTTACCTAGTCCTACATGGTCAACATGTTTCGCGTCTACGATCGGTCACAAAGTGATCGTATGACGCTTCTTCAGGACCCACGAAAAAAACTTGTAATTAAACTACTTCTCCTGTGTATCAACAATTAATCAAGTGCACAAAAGGTCACTTACAGAATAGAAGACAGAGTATGTCAGAGTATGTCTTCATGTGCGCAGCACGGGGCAGGTTTCCGGATTTACCAAGGAGCGATCCAATACGATCTCCTTCGTTGATGCTAGCGCAGACCTAGGGAGCCCAATCTCTAATACGGGATGGGCGACTGTACTGACCAACTGACTTAGACATACTCTTTAACAACGGTTGAGTGCCACCCAGTATGCTGGGTGGCCCGCCAGGCATTGCAGCACCAGTCTGGCGAGGAGTAAGCCCAATGATGATACCTGTCACCCTAGTGGGTGCTTGAGGGCTCTCCTAAAACACCTAGTATAGATTCGCCTTTGCTGAATAGAACTTAATTAGTTTTCTTGTCTTTTTTCTCTTTTTTGGAACAGTGCACTTATATTGATATTACAGATCAACTCCAGAGGCACGGGGTGTGGCTAATAGGTGAGCCCTGATTCCCAACCAGTATATGTTGGTGTATGGGTATGGTGTGGGCCCTAAGGGTTAGTGTGTGTCTAACAGGTGTCCCTCGATATTTTCAGGTGACTCTGGTTACCCCAACCTCTCATGGCTACTGACCCCTGTGAGGACAAGGGCAGAGGAACGTTACACTGTGGCACATGGGCGAACAAGGAGAATAATTGAGAGGACATTTGGCCTCCTGAAAGCCAGATTTCAGGGCCTGCATCTAACAGGTGGATCCCTGTGCTACTCACCCAAGAAGGTCTGCCAGATTATCGTGGCATGCTGCATGTTGCATAACCTTGCCTTTAGACACCAGGTGCCTTTTCTGCAGGAGGAGGAGGTTGGAGATGGGCTAGTGGCGGTAGTGGACCCTGTGGACAGTGAAGATGAGGAGGCAGAGGAAGAGGATGAGGACAACAGAACAGCTATTATACGACAGTACTTCCAGTGACACACAGGTAAGACACTGTAACGTCACTTTGCATTGACAGTTTTGTATTTGACATAGTACATGGCAGACAGATTCTCCCACTTCTATGGCCACTTACTGTACCCTTTGGCATCTCTATTTTCAGATATCTGTGACCCACTCTGTCACCTGGTGTGTTGACTGCAGCCAACAACAGGTACTTCCTATGTATACATCACTGTACAGTTGTATTGCAGTGTTTCAACCTTGTTAAACAAATACATAGTTAAATCATTTGACATACTCCATACTTGTATTTTTTCAAAGGGTGTTTATTTAAGTGCTAAGAGGTAGAAAGGGATGTGCAAAGGGTTGGGGGGATGATGGAGGAAAGTCCAGGATTGAGTCCAGTCTGTTTGTATCACAGGTGCATTGTCCAATGGGGCATAGGAAGGGAAGCAATGGCAGTTCAAGGTGGACAGGGTGACAGAGTGGGAAAGAAGGGTGACAATCAGGAGAGTCTTATTTCCTGGCTGGGGTCTTGGCAATGTTCTCTGGCTTCTGCCTGGATCGCAGGGACCGCTTGCGGGGCGGTTCTCCTCCTGCAGGGGGAGGGATGCTGGCGGCCTGTTGTTCCTGTGGCGGGCCTCCTGTCCACTAGCGGCAGCGGAGGTGGAGGGCTGTTCATCAGTGTGGCTAGTGTCAGGTGCCAAGTGGTGTGCCACTGCCTCCCTCATGGTGTTGGCCATGTCTGCCAGCACCCCTGCAATGGTGACCAGGGTGGTGTGGATCTCCTTCAGGTCCTCCCTGATCCCCAGGTATTGTCCCTCCTGCAGCCGCTGGGTCTCCTGCAAAAGGTACAGTATCTCTTCCATGCTCTCCTGGGAATGGTGGTATGCTCCCAAGATCCCTGCAAGGGCCTCGTGGAGAGTGGGTTCCCTGGGCCTGTCCTCCCCCTCTCGCACAGCAGTCCTCCGAGCTTCCCTGTTGTCCTGTGCCTCTGTCCCCTGAACCATGTTCCTACTGCCACTGACCCCAGGTCCCTGATTGTCCTGTGTTTGTGGGGTTGCCTGGGGTCCCTGTAGTGGTGGACACACTGCTGATTGACGTGTCCTGGGGATAGAGGTATGGGCCCGCTGGGTGGGTGCTGTGCTGTTGTTTCCTGAGGAGGGGAGGCTCTGTGGTGGGATGAGACTGTGCCTGGGTAACCAGGTTGGTCATCCTGATCCAGGCGAGCAGAGCAGCTGTCATCACTGTGGGTCTCTTCTGGGGGGCAACTAGATGTTGCTGGCACCTCCTCTACGGTGATGTTGAGTGGGGGACCTGTGGGGATGTAAATGCAGTGTTATAGTTTCTGTGTGTGACATCTTGTGCATGGGTGTGTTGCTGTGTATGGTTCTGATTGCCCTGTCAGCTTTGCCTTGTGTGAGTAGTGATTTTGTGGGCTAGGTGATTCTCTGTAATGTGCATGCTTTAGTAATGGGTGTTCATGCAGGTCTGTGATGGGGGTCAATGCACTGGTGTTGCATGCAGGACTTGGTGTTGGGATGGGTGGGTTGTGATGGTGGGGTATATGTGAGGTGATGAAGTGATGGGGTGAAGGTAAGGGTGGGGGTATGTGATGGCATGCAGGTAAGGGGGTGAAAGTAGTAAAGAGTTGACTTACCAGAGTCCAGTCCTCCTGCCAGGCCCTCAGGATGCAGTATTGCCAAGACTTGCTCCTCCCATGTTGTTAGTTGTGGGGGAGGAGGTGAGGGTCCACCGCCAGTCCTCTATACAGCTATCAGGTGTCTTGCAACCACAGAACGTATCTTCCCGCAGGTTGTTCCACCTCTTCCTGATGTTGTCCCCTGTTCTGCGGTGCTGTCCCAGGGCGTTGACCCTATCCATGATTCTCCACCATAGCTCAATCTTCCTGGCAATGGAGGTCTGCTGCACCTGTGATCCAAAAAGCCATGGCTCTACACGGATGATTTCTTCCACCATGACCCTTAACTCCTCCTCTGAGAACCTGGGGTGTCTTTGTGGTGCCGTGGGTGTCATGTGTGTGGTGTGTGTGAGTTGTGTGGGGTGATGTGTTAGGGTGTGTGCTGTGAGGTGTGTGGATGGTGTATGGGAGATGGTGTTCTGTGGCTCTGGTTCTGTCGGTGCTCTTGGTGTGTCTCTTTCTCTCAGTTGTCAATTTGTTTGAGTCGTAAAGGACTGTGGGTAATGTGTGCGTGTGTTTTATAGTGGTGTGGGTGTGGTGTGTGTACGAGTTTCAGGTGGGTGTAGTTTGAATTATCCAATGTGGTGTTGTTTTGTATGTGTGTGTGCATTTTGAGCGCAGTGGTATGTACCGCTAATGGTTTACCGCAGTTGAATGTTAGTCTGACTGGTGGTTTAAATGTTTTTGGTGTTTATTTGGGAGCCCTTTTCACCATTTCATGGAATTTGCACAAATATAGCAAAAACCGTTCTAAACACACAAAATTATCTTTCTGTGGACCATGTGTGACCTTCAGCAGATTTTACATCACTTTTATGTAGGAGGGTTATCGCACGGTATAGTTAGGAAATAAAATTTAAAAAACATAGAAATTCCGTTAAAAAACAAAGGTTGCAGGTACGTTATAGTTATGTTCTGAATTTACTTGCAGAAAACCATAGAAATTTGAAAGGAAGACAACACCGGATAGGAGGGCACCAGTTTATTTCTTCATCTGTCAGCGTCTTGGCAACAACTCCTCATCCAACTCCCTTCATGTTCCACATTCCACGCAGGGAATTGGAACTCATCTAAGATTCTACACACGATACCCAACACACACCCCTTCCTTCACAATGAGAGGAAAAACAATGTGTGAACAATAAATTACCTAAGTCTAACATATCCATGGCTGCACATGTGATTGACTATATTGTTTGATGTACAGCTTAATCCTTGAATTTCATAGGACATGACCTCATCCTTCCCGACTCTCTCCTATCCATACTCTCCTCCATGCAATCTTCACTTACCTCCACGCCCAATCTCCTGTTGACATAATCCCTTTTAGATTCTGCTACAATGGAAAGGAAGGATTTATTCCATCTCTTCCCATTCTCTAACACTACTAACATGATCCAGAACTTTCCTCACCTTAGCAGGAGAAGAAAACCTAGATAATCCCTTCCACACAAAACCCGTTTTCTTAATACTCACCCAATCACTTTCCTTTACAACAAGACCCTTGCATTTCATGCCCTTCGTTCTGTATCCTTCCTGTACCGCTGATCTCACATCCACTACCTTTCCCAACTTGTCCAAATCAATATTGTTCCTAGCCATCCGTTTGTTATTTAACTTTGAACCAGCCACCCTACCTCTTAGGAATATGAATGGAGAAATCCCTGTACTAATATGGGGTGTTGTCCTAATCCCCCACATCAAGGCTTCAACAGTTTCCTTCCACTGTGACTCATTGACCAAAGCCAATTGCAAGTTTTCCTTTACGACATGTTTCACACTCTCCACCAACCCGTTGCTACGAGGATGATAAAGAGAAGTTAGAGCGTGCTTTACTCCCAAATTGGCCAGGAAACCTGCCATCTCTTTAGAAACAAGTTGTATCCCATTATCAGTTACAATCTCTTCCGGAAAACCTTCTCTCAGGAAAAGTTATTTGAAAAACCTTGTGACTGTATCAGTATTCATATGATCTACAAATTTTACTTCAGGCCACTTGGTCAAGTAGTCCACCACAACCAGGCCATACTTAGGTTTATTTCCAACAATGGATAACTCCTCTTCAACTCTTTTGTAGGGGATTAGATCCTCTGGTGTATTTTTTGCACTGGGCCATCCTCCCGTGATGAAACTCTTAACTTCCTGCAACACTCCATCATTCAAACATGCACTTACCCACTCTTGTTCAGTCAACGCTCCCTTAGAAACATCAACAGCAGCATTCACTGCACACACAATTTCCATTTCGTCCACCGTTTCTGATTCATCATCACTACTCGACAAAGGTAACCTGGTCTGTCAATCAACCACCCAATTATTCACACCTGGCATATACTCCAGCTTATAGTTGGATTCTTGCAGCCTATATTGCCACTTTGCAATACTGAGTGTGGCCCTGCCCCCACCCTGCTAAAAAGATCTACCAATGGTTTATGATCCGATCTTAAGACAAATTCTTTCCCCCACAAGAAATTCTTAAAATGTTCTGCACCCCACCACATGGCCAAGGCTTCTTTTTCAATTGTAGAATATGTGTACACTGCCCGCCCCAAGGTTCTAAATACAAATGCAAAAGTTTCTTCTTTTGCATTGCTCCTCAATTGCATAAGCACAGCACTGAGTCCTATATTGCTTGCATCAGCTGCAATAATACATGTGTCATTAATGTCAAAAGCCTTAAGAGGATGCGCATCGGCTATGCTGTTTGTGATTAATTTGAATCTTTTGAAGCACAAACTGTCCCATGTAACTTGACATTTTTCTTTAGAAGATTGCATAAACACGCTGTTATGTTAGAAAAATTGGGCACAAATTCCGCATAGTATTTCACCAAACCAAGAAAGGACCATAGTTGATCTTTATCCTTAGGCATAGGTGCAAGACAAATCGCATCCAAAATCTTCATTTCGGGTTCCACGCCTTAACTCTGATACATGGTGTCCCAAATAATCCATGCCGTCCTGCCTAAACTTGCATTTGTCCTTTCTTAAAGTCATCCCACTCTACTTAATAATTTCCAACACACCCCTTCTCTCTCATCGTGCACAGCAACAGTTTCCCCAAATCTTACTATATCATGTTGGAAGTACATAACACCTTTTTTGTCATGAAACAAATTGTTCATCAAACGCTGGAATACAGCAGATGCAGATGCCAGACCAAACGGCATACGTATGTATCTGTATGCACCTTCTGGAGTCACAAATGATGTATAGTATCTAGAATCCCTGCTCAATTCCACCTGATGATATGCAGAAGATATGTCAAGTGAGGTGAAATACTTTGCCCCCTTCAAACTTGCCAACATTTCATTGATGTTGGGAAGTGGTTGACAGTCCACCCAAATATTCGCATTCAAGCCTCTCAAATCCACCCAGAGTCTTAAGGATTTGTCTGCTTTATGCACCAAAACAATAGGTGCCAACCATTCAGACCGTTCAATAGGTTCAATTATGCCCAACGTACATAGGTTCTCCAGTTCACACTTCAATTCAGCACGTAGTGCCAATGGTACTTTGTGTACCTTGTGAGCCACAGCCTTTGCACCTTGTTTCAATATTATGCGATGCTAGAAACCCTTGAGCTTTCCTAACTCTTCTGCAAAAACTTTTGAGTAATCTTTGATCCAATCCTTGGTTGCTCCCGTACCCAATTGGTAAATGTTGTTATTCTTTGATAAGACCATATCAGGGTTATTCGGGTCTAGAATGATTCCCAACTCTTCTTGTTCTTCCCAACCCAATAAATTTACACCCTCCTTAACCACGTACACCGTTCCCACTGCACACTTCCCTTTGAAACTTAAAGTTGCTTTGAATTTTCTGACAACTTCAACGCGTTTTTCTCCATATGCAATTTTTTTAGACGAGATTCCTGCACAACCATGTCGTCAGTATCCTTGAAATCAGCCATAATAATTAACGTGAGTGGTGAGCCAGAATCTGCTAAAAACTTCACATTCTTATTGTTGACCCAAACCACACTAGGTGGCAGTCTCCGCTTCTGCGTCGCCATCATGGAAGATATCTCTACAGTACCGCCGTCCTCTTGACTCTTAGACGAGAGCATGAGGATAACATTCTCATCTTCGTTCCAAGTGGCATAGCTGTTGTCAATCATTTTGACTGTATGTGACGCATTCTTCATGCCTGTGCTTACCTTGTATACCCTTGCGAAGTGACCTCTCTTTCAGCATTTGAAACACAATTGATTCACAGCTGCACCATTCTTTGAATTATCTACATGAGTCTTACTACCGCACCTATAACAGGTTATGTCACTAGGGATGTTTTTATTCTTGGATGATAAAACTTCATGTTCATCACATCCACTCGCTTTGTTACTCTTCACGGTTGATTTTGCCACTTGTTTAGTTCTCATATTTTGTATCTCCGGGTTTTTTACGGTTTTATTCATTTCCTGCATGCAGATTTGTGAATGTTCTAGACTCCTAGCCAACTTCAAAGCAGTTTCTAAATCCGGATCTTCCATGGCTGTATCTTTTTGTTGTTTGTTCTCTCAATTAGGTGATCTCGTATTATCTCATCCCTAAACTCTCTGTAATTGCAACTGGCAGCCAGAGTTGGTAGCGCTGCTACAAAATCGTCAATTGATTCTCCTGGAATCTGTGCGCACTGAAGAAACTTATGCCATACAAGAACAATGTTCTTCCTTGGGCTAAACCTCTTATTCAGCGTGCTAATTATCGAGGCATATTTATCGACCACAGATGTTGACTCTATTCCATCTTTCCCCCACCGTGAAGATACCAACTGCTTCTAAGGGCAATGTTTTTAAGATGTTTCTTCCTTCTGTACCCAAATTATATATCAAAAGCGCTTTTTTCTTTTTCAAAGTAAAAGTGTCACCCTCTATAGCCTCCAGGTATGCCTCAAATGTTTCCTTCCATGTTTGCCAATCAACAGGCGGTGTTTCATTGTAACAAAAATATTTCCACTTTGAATTTATTTCAAACAAGTCCTTAATATACCTCTGCTATACCGTTCTTTTTTCCTGTAAATGTATTGTTTACTGTCTTTTTTCTTTTCACTTTTCTCTGTTATAAGTAATTGCAAGTGCCTTAATGTGTTGTTCCTTCTATTTTCCTTTTTTTTGTTTTTGTCTCAGTACCTGTATCCTTCTGTATTACCTCTGTGTTTGATCACATTCAAAACAATATTACTATCTTCAAGGTGGCTGCCGCAATGCTTGTTCTTCCTTTCTTTTAACATCTGCTTGGGCACGTTGAAATACTTCCCCAACCTTGCAAAATGGCCCCCAGACACGTGCGGTGAGCTCTCAACTACAGCTCCATAGTCCTTCCTCACTTTCACCACTGGTAAGTGAACGCACGCGATGTGCACGCACGTCTGTCTGTCCACAAAAATGTTTTTCCTGAAAGCGTATCCCACTCATGTATGCCACGTCCTCCTCACCAGCAGTCTCCGCCTCTGCCCTTAAGCGTTGCAGCTCAGCACTTCTGAAACACCGGTTGCACACCAGCTACGAAGCTCAGCTCTGCATCAACACCTTTATTTTTGGTAACACTGAGTATTGTCTTTGCTTGTGTATAAGTACTTTGTAACTATAAGTGGTTTTGCATGAGATTTGCATGTCTCCTAGTTCAGCCTAAGCTGCTCTGCTATAGCTACCTCTATCAGCCTAAGCTGCTAGAACACTACTACTTCACTAATAAGGGATAACTGGACCTGGTATAAGGTGTAAGTATCCAAGGTACCCACTACAAACCAGGCCAGCCTCCTACATTGGTGGTGCAGCGATGGGATAAGTACTTGCAATTGCTTTACCATTTTGATACTGTTGCTTTTCACAAGAAAAGCTTGCTCCAATACTTAGAGCATACATAGTATATTCCTAGAAATAATTTTCTAACTTTCTCAAAAGTTCTTTAACTTTGCAAATGTTTTTACAAAGTTCTGAAAAGTTTTATTCTTTTCTCTAAAAAGTTAGCTCTGTTATTCTACTAACTTTTTACTCACTTTCCTGAACTTTTTCTCTTTCAAAATGTCTTCTGTAGATGCTACCCCTAGAGTTGTGAAAACAACATATGAGAATCTTAACTTTAAAAGTTTGAGGGGTCTCTGTGTTGAAAGAAGTTTAAGAATTGGAAAGAACCCCAATAAGGAGTTCCTCTTAAATCTCCTCCTCCAAGATGACCAAGGACTCAGCACTGGTCCAGATCAGACAGGGGAAGAGGATGATTCCAACCATGAAGGCTCAGAGGAGCACAATGACAATCCTGGGGAGGGTACTTCCACAGATTTATATGCTAACAAGCCCCTTAGTACAGCTGGTAGTGGGAAGGGTTTACACACTAATAGGCCTCCCTTCACCCCTAGAGACCAGATCACTAGGGTGGCCCCTGTTAGAGATAGATCTGCCTCTGTCCATTCCCATGTTACCTCTGTTTCAGAGGCATCCCACACATCTAACCCTGAGGAGCAGTCCCTAGATAGGGAACTCAGAAAGCTGAGGCTAGAGGAGGCCAGACTAAGACTAATGCTGCAACATTTGGCCTTAGACAGGGAATCCCTGGCTGTGGAGAAAGAGAGGCAGGGTTTGGGGTTAGTTCCCCATGGTGGCAGCAACAATTGTAGAAATACAAATGTTAGGGAACCTTCATTTGATTCTAGAAATCTGCACAAAGTCGTCCCTCCTTACAAGGATGGTGATGACATCTATAAGTGGTTTGCTGCACTTGAGAGGTCCTGTAAAGTCAGAGGGTCCCTCATGTACAGTGGGCTGCTAATTTTTGGTTATCCTTCTCAGGCAAGGGGAGAGACAGACTTCTTATTGTCAGAGAGGATGATGCAGATAATTATCACATTCTTAAAGGTGCACTCTTAGATGGTCTGGGATTAACAAGTGAGCAATACAGGATAAAGTTCAGAGAGACCAGAAAGGAGTCATCACAGGACTAGACAGACTTTCTAGACTGTTCTGTGAAGGCCCTAGAAGGTTGGTTAAATGGCAGTAAGGTGACTGACTATGAAAACCTATATAACGTGATTCTGAGAGAGCATATTTTGAATAATTGTGTGTTTGACTTGTTACATCAGTATCTTGTGGACTCAGATCTGACCACTCCCCAAGAATTGGGAAAGAAGGCAGACAAATGGGTCAGAACAAGGGTGAGCAGAAAAGCTCATACAGGGGGTGACAAAGACAGCAAAAAGAAAGATGGTGAAAAATTTCAAAACAAGCATGGGGATAAAAGTAAACACAAAGATCCTTCTTCAGGCCCAAAACACTCCCCTGGGGGTGGGGATAAAACTTCTTTATCTTCTTCAAACTCTTCACACAATCAGAAAAAGGCTTGGTGCTATGTGTGTGGAAATAAAGGCCATTGGCCAGGGGATATGTCCTGCACAGGTTAAGCCCCTGAACCTACCACCACTAAGGCATCAGACTCTAGTGCCCCTAGCAGTAGTGGTAATAGTGGTGGGGCTACTGGCAATAGTCAAACTAAAGGTGTAGTTGGGTTCACTTTTGGGACCATAATGGAAACTGGGGTGGACAGTCCCAAGACAGTCTCTGTCATTCCTGGTGGCATTGGCCTTGTCACTTTGGCTGCTTGTCCCCTTAACATGGATAAGTACAAGCAGACAACCTTCATAAATGGTGTTGAGGCCGAGGCCTACAGGGACACAGGTGCCAGTATCACTTTGGTGTCTGAAAACCTGGGGTCACCTGCAGAACACCTCCTTGGACAGAAGTACCAAGTTACTGATGTAAATAACTCCACTCAGTCTCTCCCCGTAGCTGTAGGTCAACTTAGTTGGGGTCGAGTTACTGACCCTAAGCAGGTGGTAGTATCACCTAGCTTACCTGTAGATTGTCTCTTAGGGAAGGACCTAGATGCCTCAGGTTAGGCTGAGGTAGAGTTTAGGACCCATGCATCCATGCTGGGTATCCCTGAGGAATTGCTTCCTCTCATTTCTGGTGAAATGAAAAAGCAAAGGAGAGAAAAAGGCCTGAAATCTCAGGATCCCTCTCCGCCAACAGGTAAGAAGTATCTCTTCCCCACCTTGCCACTGAGGATACCATTCCTGTGGTGGGAGAAACCTCTCCTTGGGTGGAACCTGTACCAAAGGAGCTCTCAGCTACCACAGCTGGATTCCTAGAGGTAAAAGTACCTCTCTGTGGAACTACTAATCCAGATGTGCAAAATTGCACCATTTTAGTAAATATGGAGCATCCCTCCAGCCCTCCCAGAGAAACTTTAGTGCAGCAGCCCTACACAGCTTCTAAGCACTTAGGACACCCTGTCCTGGTGTGGAGCTTATAGGACAGCAGCCCTGCCCTTCTCCAACTCAAGAGAAACAGCAACCCTGTTCTCTCTTACAGCCATATGGACAAACATTTTGCCCAGCTATGGGTTTATTGAGACAGCATCCCTGTCAAGCATTTCCTGCATTTGACATAGGCCCAGTGGACCAATCCCAATGCCCAACTTTAAAACATACTAATAGGAACTCTGAGAATTTACACTCACACTGTTGGTTAGGTAAAAATCTCCGAACAGTGGTTTACATCCCCACAGGGAAGTAAACGTATAGTGGATGATAAAGGGAGTAACCACTCCATTGCAGATCTACTCTCCACTTATCACCACTTAGACAATAAAGCCTCAACTGGCCAAGGTTAGCCTTATTGTCTTTCATTTGCGGGGGTTGTGTGAGAAAGCAGCCTCCTTCTAGCATGGTTACCCACACTTTTGGCCTGTTTGTGAGTGTGTGTCAGTGTGTTTTTACTGTGTCACTGGGATCCTGCTAGCCATGACCCCAGTGCTCATAGACAGAAACTTATATGTCAGTGTGTTTTGCCTGTCTCACTGGGATCCTGCTAGCCAGGTCCCCAGTGCTCATAGTTTGTGGCCTAATGCATGTGTTGTCAGCAGTGCTTGACTGTGCCACTGAAGCTCTGCTAACCAGAACCTCAGTGCTTATGCTCTCTCTGCTTTTAAATTTGTCACTGTAAGCTAGTGACTTAATTTACCAATTTCAATCAGCACACTGGACCCCCCCCCCCCCTTATAAGTCCCTAGTATATGGCATCTAGGTACCTGCGGCATTGGGGTTCCAGGAGATCCACATGGGCTGCAGCATTTCTTTTGCGACCCATAGGAAGCTCAGACAAACCCTTGCACTGGCCTGCCATTGCAGCCTCTGTGAAATAACGCATACATTATTTCACAGCCATTTTCACTTCACTTAAGTAACCTATAACTCACCTATATGTTTAACCTTCACTTGCTGAAGGTTAGGTGCAAAGTTACTAAGTGTGAGGGCACCCTTAAACTAGCAACGGTGCCCCCACATAGTTCAGGGCCATTCCCCGGGGCTTTGTGAGTGCGGGACGCCATTACACGCGTGCACTACATATAGGGCAATACCTATATGTAGCTTCACAATGGTAGCTCCGAATATGGCAATGTAACATGTCTAAGATCAGGGAATTGTCCCCCATTCCAAATCTAGTATTAGGGAGCCAATTCCATTCATCCTGGGGGCTCCACCATGGACCCCCAGTACTGCCAAACCAGCTCTCTGAGGCTTGCACTGCAGCTACAGCTGCTGCCACTTCACAGACAGGGTTCTGTATTCCTGGGATCAGGGCAGCCCTGCCCCAGGAAGGCAGAACAAAGCATTTCCTCTGAGAGCAGGGTGTTACACCCTCTCCCTTTGGAAATAGGTGTTACAGGCTGGGGAGGGATAGCCTCCCCAGCCTCTGGAAATGCTTTGAAGGGCACAGATGGTGCCCTCCTTGCATAAGCCAGCCTACACCGGTTCAGGGACCCCTTGTCCCCTGCTCTGGTGTGAAACTGAACAAAGGAAAGGAGAGTGACCACTCCCCGTCCATCACCACCCCAGGGTTGGTGCCCAGAGCTCCTCCAGTGTGTCCCAGACTTCAGCCATTTTGCTTTGCAAGGTGTGGGGGCATTCTGGAGGGTTCTGAGTGGCCAGTGCCAGCAGGTGACATTAGAGACCCCTCCTGATAGGTCCATACCTAATAAGGTAGCCAATCCCCCTCTCAGGGCTATTTAGGGTCTCTCCTGTGGGTTCTCTCCAGATTCTGCTGACAAGTTTCCTTCAGGAATCCTCTGCAACTACTTCATCATCCTCTGACCTCGGATCAACCACAGTCTGCTCCAGGAACTGCTGTAACAGCAACAAAGTATCCACAAGGGATACTTTTCTCTGCAACCTCAGCTCCAAGTCAGGAACTGCAACAGTTTCCATGGTGTGCACGCTCTGACTACTCCCTGTCTTCATCCTGCACCAGAAGGACCGAAGAAATCTCCTGTGGGGTGACGGAGTCACTCCCCATCTCAAGCAGGCACCTTTCAAGACAACGACCAGTACCCTTGGACTCCTCTCACAGTGACGAGCATGCTCCTTAAGAACACAGGACATCATCGACTTAGACTGTCCTGAGGTCCTGCTGATGCCATTTGGAGGAGGTAAGACCTTGCCTTCCCAGAGAGCGACGGTACCCCTGTGTACTGCGTCTTCTTCACCTCCTGAGGCCTCTGTGCACTATTTGCAAAATTTCTTCGTGACAGCTTGTCCCAGGTCCCCAGCACTCCGTCCTGTGATGCTCAGCTCGCTGAATTGTTTTCCGGAGGCGTGGGACCTTCCTTTGTTGTGCTGCACCAACTGCATTTTGCACCTCCCTCTGTCCCTATGTCCTGGGACTCCCGAGGGTGCTGGCTGGCATCCTAAGGGCTCTCTAAAGTGCTGAGAGCCCCCTCTTCCTCCTCACACAGAGTTGAGGCCCCATGTCCCTCCTCGCTCCAACCAGCGCCATTTTTATGCAAAACACACTTTTGTCGTAACCAAGGGTTGTTGGTGACTTCAAACACAAAATCACGTCTGCAATGATCTTCACATTGTGGGACATCCTTTGCATCATGCAGGAACCCGCTGGCATTCCTGTAGTCTTCGACTAACCAGGGACTCTTCTTTTGCACACTCTTCTGGGTTGGCAGGGGCTCCTGTCCTTCCTGGAACTTCTTTCGACTTCTGGTCTTGGTCCCCTTCCTTTGCAGGTCTTCAGGTCCAGGAATCCAGCAGTTGTTGTTCGCAGACTTGGTTGGTTGCTGCAAAATCCCAATTACGAGGTGTAGTGTTTCCGAAGGAAACTTGCAGTACTTTACTCCTGCTTTTCTGGGCTCTGTGGTGGGGTAATTACTTACCTTTACTATATTCTTACTCTCCCAGCGATTCTGCACACACTACACTTGTCTAGGGGGGAATTTGTGCTTCGCATTCCACTTTCTTAGTATATGGTTTGTGTTGCCCCTAGACCTATTTTCTCCCATTGTATTCTATAGCATTTCCTATCGTTTGCACTATCCTATGTCTAATTACTTGCCTTATTTTGGTGTCTAGTGTATATATTGTGTATAATACTTACCTCCAGAAGGAGTATTGTCTCTAAGATATTTTTGGTACTGTGTCACCCAATAAATATCTTTATTTTTGGTAACACTGAGTATTGTCATTAAGTACTGTGTAACTATAAGTGGTATTACATGAGCTTTCCATGTCATCTAGTTCAGCCTAAGCTGCTCTGCTATAGCGACCTCTATCAGCCTAAGCTGCTAGAACACTACTACTTCACTAATAAGGGATAACTGGACCTAGTATAAAGTGTAAGTACCCAAGGTACCCACAACAATCCAGGCCAGCCTCCTACACTGGACACTTCATAAACATGTGGATACCTATTGCATTCTCTAAACCACACTTTGCACATTTAGCAACTCCCACTTTCCTCATTTTTGTAAGCTAGTGTGATGAGAAATAGGCTCTGTGAATGGAAAAAAATATTTCTTCTTACTGGAGCAGGTCTAAACCCAGCAAATAAAGTGTGCATCAATACTTGGCACAGATCTTGTAGCTGTTCCTTCGGCAAGCTTCCTCCCCAGAGATCTTCTGCCAACTTCAAGTCCCCCTCCAACGTGTTTAAGATTTCCCAATACCAAATGAACACTTCCTTGGCACTTGGGGGTCCCCTCAGCAATTTCTCCTCCAGATGATTCGTCAATCCCAGGTTCGCTTGGATACTCTGTGACCAGCCTTTCAACCTTTCAACTGAAAGTACTTTAATCTAGACAATTTACCCCCGTTACCTTGTTCAGCTTCACCACAATGTTCTATACCTGCCCTCCTGATTGGTATAGCCAACTTATCTTCAAGGCAACCCGGGGTGCCTGGAGAATCCTAAATAGGGTCCAATGGCTATAGTATTCTGCCTTCATTGCTTACCTTATACTATACTATGGTTATCCTAAAAAAAGGAGGCTAGATTCCCATTCACCAATACCCTTGCAGTTGGGGGCTTGATAGATTTGACCAACCACCCTACAGAATTGTTCACCTAAGTTATAGTGCTTAAGAATTTAACTCAAATAAACTCAATTAACTCCCAAAAAAAGTCTTTATTGCATCCAGCGTCAAAACCGCAAGAGGGGCATCATAAGTTGTGGCCAGATCAATAGCCCCAAACAAATTAGAGGTTAATTCATGAAGAAATCTGCCTCTGACAAATCCCTTTTGATCTGGATGTAGAAGTCCGGCCACCACCCCACTTAGCCAACACCTTGGCAAATAATTTATAGTCACTATTCAAAAGTGAAATCGGTCTATATGACTTACAACACAACGCACTCTTTCCTGGCTTCCGAATCAAGGTGATAGTTACATCATTCCAAGATGATGATAATGGCACCCCATCTTCCAAAATCTCCCCGAACATGGCTGCATTAAAAGGTACTATGGAATCCCCCCCAAACTGTATACAGTTCCACCGGAATGCTATCAGGTTACGCTGCTTTACCTCCCTTCCTTGCTTTTAAATTTCTCCCTGGGAGATATGTTTGTTTAATTGGGCCTGTTCCTTGGGTTTAAGACTGGGCAAGATATCCATCCCAAACCAATCTCTCACCGCTTCCACAGTCACTAAATTCTCCTCCATATAGAACTCTGCAAAAAAAACCTCTGAGAAGCCTTCTCTATATCTACACTACTCCTCCACATCACCCCAGTCGGCTCACACACAATCTCTTTGATGGTATTTTGGACTTGATCTGCCTTAGTTTTACAGGCTAACAGTTTTCATGCTCTTTCTACGTACTGAAAATGAGCTAATCTGCTTGCTTACCATCTCTTTCTCACTCTGGCCTGCAATACTTTCTCCATCTGCATCGTCAACTGGCTCAACCGTTTTCCCAAAACAAACTTGCCTTCTGCCTCTTCAAATCGCCATTAGTTGTTTCTCACAGCTGGCCATTTCTGCTTCTAAAAAACTCACTTCATTCCTATACCTCTTATTTCTGAAACGCGTATGATTTATGATCTTTCCCCTTATAACAGCTTTAAATTTATCCCAGACCACAGTCAATGGAACTAATCCCAAATTGGCCTAAAACAATTCTTCTGCCTCAATACGGAGTTGGAATACATTACTCTCCAACAATAATGTATGAGCCAAAGTCCATCTCTTTACCACCTCATTCGAAAAGGGCTTAATTGCTAATCTTACTGCCGCATGAGCAGACAGATGGAGAGCTAAGTAATCTATATCATCAACTAACTCACCTAACACCCGATCCACCAAAAAGTAATCGATGTGAGAGGCATGCCCATATTTTTTATTATTAAAAGAAAACCCATGCTGCACGCCAACTCTACCTCCATAAATCACACAATCCAAATTCCTTCATCATCCCTTTAAGATATGCCTGTGATTTTGGGGTACCTACTGATCTACGCCTCGCTGATCTATTTAATTTATTATGCAAAATCACATTGAAGTCCTCCGCCATTATAACTGGATCAGAGAAATCGAAAAGGTGAGAAAAAAACACTTTAAGTGGCTTAATATCGTCACAGTTCAGTCCATAAATCCCTACTCATGTGAATATAGTATCATATAGTTGGAGTATACTACCTCCCTGATTTGTCAGATTTCACCCCCAATATCACGCTTTAACCTACTGGTTTCCCGGAACAACAACACCCCCTTGGTGTTAAAATTGTGGTCTGTAGAGTCAGAGAATTGAACCAATTTTTGAGATGTAAACAATTCCCTACATTCGACTCTAGTCAAGTGTGTTTCTTGCAGAATAAATAGCTGGGTTGGAGAATCCCTTAAGCGTTGCAAAATCTTCCCTCTTCTCCCTTTGGTACGCAACTCATTTACATTCCATTACATAATCTGAATCAATCTGCACTCCCCCCACCCATTTTCTATTTCCAGTAAGATACCGGCTGAGGTGTAAGAGGATTTTTTTATTTTTCTTCTAAATGCTCCCCAACCTGTGCTCCCTACCACCCTCACCCTGTCACTTCCACCAACCCTTGGAGAACACCCCCTTCCTCTTCATGGACTAGGTGTTAGTCCGATTTTAGAGCGCCTCTGGGAAAATCCGGCCAAAAAAACAAAAACCTTTCAGGCTCTACAGTCCCCACCCTTGATGACCTCTAGCAAGTCATCCGCTGCTCTTTGATATCTCACATTATACATTTTATTATTATACTTTACTTGAAGGGAGGCCGGAAATTTGAGCTGAGCTGATACACCTAAACTTTTGAATTGCTCCAGATGTCTCCCGAATTCCCACTGCTTATTTATGGTTGCTGTGGACACATCTGGTCTGATCTGAAAAGAGAAACCCTTCCCTTTCAGCGATTTAATTTTTAATGCTTTAAGCAGTATCTTTTATTTTAGTACATAAGTTTTGAAAGTTTAATAGGATTTTACGTGTCTGCTTTTTGTGGGGATTTCTCCTGAAAGGGTCCATATGAATGCTCTGCATTTCCGTTGCAATGGTTTCCTCACTTTCTTCTATCGATAATGCTGCCTTAATAAGGGAAATCGTGAAAGTCTTTAGATCGCCCCCCTCCGTCCCCTCTGGAACATTTCAAATTCTTAAGTTGTTCCTTCTTGAGCTATCTTTCGACTGTTCCAGTTTATCCTGCATTTACAGCTCACTAATCTTCAGTGATTGGATTTCCTCCTTATTTTTCCTTAATTGCTCTTTCATGACTCCTAATGTCTCTTCAAGGGCCTGGGTTCTAATGGTCAAAAGACCAAACATTTTTTCAAGAGCTTCACATGCATCTCTTATCTCCCCTTGATTCAGAGACAGCAAAACCCCTTATGATCTCCTTCCAAAGAGATAACATCATAGACTCCAGGGAAACGTTTGAGTGAGCGTTTGAATGAACAGTGCGATCTATAGACTCCATGGCCTTAAAGGTGGATACCTCCAGAATCTCCTGTGTAGGCTCCTGTAAAGTGACCTAAACAGGGGAAGCCCCTACAGAGGAGGCTACCATATCACTAAGCTGGTTATCTGTTGCCTCGCCTCTTACCCTTCCTATTGCCTCACGACTGTTCTCCAAGTTTGTCAGGGCCTTAGACATACTCTTATCCCCTCTGCTCCTTACCATTTCATTTCCACTTGCCATAGTTAGCAGAGGTAATGTCTTCTTACTTAAGTCTTCTTTTGCTGCTCTAGGGGGTCTACTAATACCCACCACTGATGGCAAGACCTTAAAAAGGACCTCAGTGAAGGAGTAATTTTCGGTTTGGCAATAGAAGCAACTCTTTTACTTGTTTTGCCAGCTTTGCCTAATTTATTGCCAGTCACTGCTTTGCTTCATCCCAAGGTTTGTTGTGCTCGCTCCATGCCCTGGAAACGCAAGAGACCCACCACACCCAGTCCCTTTCCAACCCCCACTTTTCACATCATACTCCCCCGTTAGAGCAGCTCTATCCACAGACTCAAACCTGGGTCCTACCTCTCCTTGCCGGCCCTTTTCTTTCACTTGCGGAGCCTGCAAAATTTTGACAGCTTCGTACATTGCTTTCCACGTCGTGACTCTCCCTGGTTCAACTGCAACATCCTCACCTTCCGCTTCAGCCGCTGCCGCCATAGAGATTGTGCTGACGCTGCCCTCGCTTCCCCAAAGAGGAGCGTGTGCTGGCCCTCTGCGACTCCTCTGCAGTTCCAGGGCAGGTCAGAACCAACCCAAGGCCCCGCCGGATCGATTTGTGTCTCTTGCTGACCCGAGAGAGGTAAGACAGCACATTCAGCATGCTTCCTTGCACTGGCTGGGCTTCCCATATGACCTGCGCTTTAGTGACCTGCCGTAATGCGGACTGCCATATTCTCCCTTTAAAACTGAGCTTGACCGGTCCTGACATCTTTTATGACATAATTACTAAAATCCCAGCAATATTAGTAATAAAATTATTGATGAGAAAGCTGTGCATGGCAGGGGCTGGAGTTATAGTTACCTTAGGGAGCGAGTTATAGTAATTTTCATAACTATCCATTAATCCAACTACCACCGCGCATGGCCTTCAGCTGTGCGTGGCAGCAGTTGGCTGCAGGGCCTGGCCTGTGGCCAGTCCCTGCAGCCAACCCCTCTAACCACCCAACCCTGAGAGATAGAGAGAGAGAGAGGGAGATTAAGTGAGGGATTGAGAGAGAGATATTTCCGGACAAATTGAAAATAAAAATGTTTTTGTCAATTAAAAAGAGTGAGATCACCTGTTAGACCTGATAGCCTTAGTGTTGTCTTACCCCAACGTTTTGCCTCCCTCCATTTTTCTTATCCCCTTTGTGCTGGTTTTAGGACTCTGCACACTTTCCCACTGTAGATCAGTCCTAAAGTGCTCTCTCCCTTAAACGTGGTAGCATTTGCTTATACCTAATTGGCATATTTAATTTACATTCAGTCCCTAGTAAAGTGCACTAGATTTGCCCAGGGCCTGTAAATAAAATGCTACTAGTGGGCCTGCAGCACTGCTTGTGCCACCCACATAAAGTAACCACATAACCATGTCTCAGGTCTACCGTTGCTAGGCCTGTGTGTGCAGTTTCACTGCCACTTCGACTTGGCAGTTAAAACTACCTGCAAGCCTTAAATTCCCATTTTCTTCCATGTAAGTCACCCCTCGGGTAGGCCCTAGGTAACCCATAGACTTGTCATGTTTGATATGGTTGAATGGTAGTGAGAAATCCTGCTTACTGGTGAAGCTGAATTCTACATTACTATTTCAGAAATGACCCTTTCATAAAGTAGGTATTTCTCTGCACTTACTGGCATCTGTAACTTACAGTCTGTCTCCAATCAACATCTGGTCTGTACTGGTTTACAGCTCCCCTTGTGCATTCCACCCAGACAGCCATGAGCACAGGACACTGAGCTGCATCTACATTCATCTGCATACAGATGGGTTTCCCTGGGAAAGAAGGGAGGAGGGGCTCTCACACTTCAAAGGTTAGTGGCCTGCCTTCACAAAAATGACTGGTAAGGCCCCACAGGGCTCCTGGCAGACAAGGCTGGGTTTAAAGGGGGAACTTGTGCACTTCCAAACCACTCTTTGAAGTTTCCTCCAATTCAAAGGCACTTTTGGGTAAATATACTGTCTCTGTAACCCCACAAAATCAGGCACTTCTGGAACTAGAACTCTGTCAGAGGGACTGCCTGGCTGCCCAAAGGACTCATCTGGACTGCTTTGCTGGAAGGACTGCTGGCCTCCTTGTTGCCCTGCTGCCTTCTGACCCCTGACTCTGCTGGAAGGGCTCTGCCTTCCTCCTCAAGTGGTCTTCAAGGGCTTGGATTGAGCTTGCCTCCTTTCTGAGGTCTTAGGGCTATCAAAGACTTCATCAAAGAAAAGAAAATCCAGCGCATTGACGCAATGCCTGCAAAATTTGACACAATGCCTGCTGGTTCAACGCAGCACCCCCTTATGGGTAAATAATGAGTGCATCACTTGCCAGATCGATACAGCGTCTGTTGCCTCTGCTCAAGACTTTCTGGGTTTTCTACGCATCGTCCCTGGATGTCAAAATATCACCATATCAAAGTGTGGAACCAAGGCTGCTCTCTTGGGAACTGGCGCATTACCATGCAACATGGAAAGAAATTACGCATCTTGTTTGCCATCCTGGAAAAATCTACGCATTGCTTTACTTTTCGATGCATCATCTCTTCTGCGGCCCCCCTGTGTCATTATTTTGACACGTCCCAGGTACTGTGTGTTAAAAGGATACAACCACTGATTCTTAAGGATTGAGACTCATTTAAACATTTAAAAAGAGATATCTTGACTTGTGCATATTGGATTTTTGTCATTTTAGTCTTAATTTATTCAGATTGATATTATCTATTTTCCTAAATTGGTGTGGAGTACTTTTGTTGTGATTTCACTGTGTTAGTGTATGAGTTATTGCACAAATACTTTACACATTGCCTTCTAAATTAAGCCTGCCTGCTCTGTGCTAAGCTACCAGAGGGCAAGCACAGGATAATTAAGGCTGTGCAGTGACTTACCATGACTAGGATTGTGGTCCCTACTTGGACAAGGTGCATACCTCTGAAAACTAGATACCCAATTTCATTTTTTATTATGTAACTTAAACATTTATAGTTGGAAAGAAACTAAAGCAGGGAACGACCACAGATTCATCTACACTAGAACCCTTAACCTTTAATGTGCATGTCTGAGACCTTAACCACTAGGTCAGAGGTGACTCCTTACTGTACAGTGGCAAGACTTAGCTATGACATTCAATCCACATATTTTGAGGGTAAAAAGACTTCAATATTCCATCAATAGGAATGTTTAACAGTGAAAACACTAGCAAATAAAGAGACACACTGCCAAGCAATACTAGGATTTGAACTTTCAGCCTACTGTGAGACAGCAGGCCAGAAGTGACTCTGTTCTGCTTTGCATCCAAATCCAACTATAACATGGGTACCAAACTTCTTGCTAGTTTGACTCTTTGAAGTCATTGTGTGGAGAGACCATTGCAATAACAATCTCTCTCTCTTTTCCATCCCATTATGGGATGAAGGAGAGAGAGAGTGAAAGAGTGACAGGACCGCAGGGGAGCCTCAAGGCCACATGGTCCTAGCTAGCTCCCTCATCCTATAGGAGCTGGCATTATTCCCACAAGCAGGGAGCTGCTTGAAAAAAAAGCAGCTCTCTGCTTGCGGGAGCAATATTTTCATCTGTTTCACTGCATGCATCTTTGCGTGCAGTGAAACAGATGAAAATGTCCCTTTCTACAAGTGAGAGCTGCTTGACAGCTCTCACTTGCAGAAAGTGAAGTGTTTGTTCTGACTTGGTGGGAGCTGTCAAAGCTCCCACCAAGTCATAGCTGTAGGAGGCTGGCCTGGCTTAAAGTGGGTACCTTATGGTACTTACACCTTGTGCCAGGTCCATTTATCCCTTATTAGTAAATTAGTAGTGTTCTAGCAGCTTGGGCTGATAGAGGTAGCTATAGCAGAGCAGCTTAGGCTGAACTAGGAGACATGCAAAGCTCCTACCATACCACTTATATCATATAGCACTATATCATAAGAAATACAATACTCAGAGTTGCTAAAAATAAAGGGACTTTATTTTAGTGACAATATGCTAAAAGTATCCCAAAGGATATACTCCCTTAGGAGGTGAGTAAAATACACAAAATATACACACAAACCAAAATCGGGTAAGTAAACAGTTGGAAAAGTAGTGCAAACACTGTAAAATACAATAGGATGCAAGAGGACACAATAGGCCTAGGGGCAACACAAACCATATACTCCAAAAATGGAATGCTAATCACAAATGGACCCCATGCCTAGTGTAGAGTGTAGAGGGTCGCTGAGAGTGTAAAAAAACACTAAGGGTGTCCAAGATACCCCACCCCAAGACCCTGAAAAGTAGGAGTAAAGTTACCCTATGACCCCAGAAAGACAGTAAAGTTGAGATAGGGGATTCTGCAAAGGCAACAACTGACTGCAAAGCACTGAAGATGGATTCCTAGACCTGAGGTCCTGCAAAGGAAGGGGACCAAGTCCAAGAGTCACGCAAGTGTCCAGGGGAGGCAGGAGCCCACTAAACCCCGGATGATGGTGCAAAAGGGCTGCCTCCGGGTGGAAGAAGATTCTGCAACAACGGAAGGTGCCAGGAACTTCTCTTTTGGTCAGGAGATGTCCCACGGCGTGCTGGAGGACGCAGAGTTCTTTCCGCGCAGAAAGACCACAAAAAAGCCTTGCTAGCTGCAAGAGTTGTGGCTGAAGATAATGGGTGGAGGTCGCCCCTTGGAGGAGGAGACAGAGGGGGCGCTCAACAACAGAGAGAGCCCATGCAGAAGCAGGCAGCACCAGCAGAAGCACTTGAACAGGCGTTCAAGAAATCTGAGCACAGCGGTCTTCTCAATACTACAAAAGAGGGTCCCACGCAGCCGGTGGTCAACTCAGCGAGTTGAGCAATGCAGGTTGGAGTGCTGGGGACCTGTGCTGTGCTGTGCATGAAGTAATCCTTGCAAAAGTGTACAGAAGCCCTAGCAGCTGCAGATCACGCAGTACACAGGATTACTGTCTGGCGTGGGGAGGCAAGGACTTACCTCCACAAATTTGGACAGAAGGCCCACTGGACTGTCGGGGTCACTTGGATCCAGCTCCTGTGTTCCAGGGACCACGTTCGTCAAGATGAGAGGGGACCCAGAGGACCAGTGATGCATAAGTTTGGTGCCTGCATCAGTGGGGGAAGATTCCGTTGACCCACAGGAGATTTCTTCTTGGCTTCCAGTGCAGGGTGAAGGCAGACAGCCCTCAGAGCATGCACCACCAGGAAACAGTCGAGAAAGACGGCAGGATTAGGTGCTACAATGTTGCTGGTAGTCGTCTTGCTACTTTGTTGCGGTTTTGCAGGCATCCTGGAGCAGTCAGCGGTCGATCCTTTGCAGAAGTTGAAGAGAGAGATGCAGAGGAACTCTGGTGAGCTCTTGCATTCGTTATCTGAAGAGAAACCCACAGGAGAGACCCTATATAGCCCTCAGAGGAGGATTGCCTACCTAACCAGGTAAGAGCCTATCAGGAGGGGTCTCTGACGTCACCTGCTGGCACTGGCCACTCAGAAGTCTAGATTGTGCCCTCACACCTCTGCATTCAAGATGGCAGAGGTTTGGGACACACTGGAGGAGCTCCGGGCACCACCCCTGGGGTGGTGATGGACAGGGGAGTGGTCACTCCCCTTTTCTTTGTCCAGTTTCGCGCCAGAGCAGGGGCTGGGGGATCCCTGAACAGGTGTAGACTGGCTTATGCAAGGAGGGCACTATCTGTGCCCTTCAAAGCATTTCCAGAGGCCGGGAGAGGCTACTCCTCCCCAGCCCTTAACACCTATTTCCAAAGGGAGAGGGTGTAACACCCTCTCTCAGAGGAAATCCTTTGTTCTGCCTTCCTGGGACTGGGCTGCCCAGACCCTAGGAGGGCAGAACCCTGTCTGAGGGTTGGCAGCAGCAGTAGCTGCAGAGAAAACCCCAGAGAGCTAGTTTGGCAGTACACGGGGTCCATGCTGGAGCCCCGGGGATGCATGGGATTGGCACCCCAATACCAGATTTGGCATGGGGGGACAATTACATGATCTTAGACATGTTACATGGCCATATTCGGAGTTACCATTGTGAAACTACCTATAGGTATTGACCTATATGTAGTGCACATGTGTAATGGTGTCCCCGCACTCACAAAGTCCAGGGAAATAGCCCTGAACAATGTGGGGGCACCTTGGCTAGTTCAAGGGTGCCCTCCCACTTAGTAACTTTGCACCTAACCTTCCCCAAGTGAGGGTTAGACATATAGATGACTTATAAGTTACGTAAGTGCAGTGTAAAATGGCTTTGAAATAGCGTGGACGTTATTTCACTCAGGCTGCAGTGGCAGTCCTGCGTAAAAATTGTCTGAGCTCCCTATGGGTAGCAAAAGAAATGCTGCAGCCCATAGGGTTCTCCTGGAACCCAAATACCCTGGGTACCTAGGTACCATATACTAGGGAATTATAAGGATGTTCCAGTGTGCCAATCAGAATTGGTGAAAATGATCACTAGCCTGCAGTGACAATTTTAAAGGCTGAGAGAGCATAAATACTGAGGTTCTGGTTAGCAGAGCCTCAGTGATACAGCTAGGCACCACACAGGGAACCCATATAGGCCACAAACTATGAGCACTGGGGTCCTGGCTAGCAGGATCCCAGTGACACAGGCAAAAACAAACTGACACACAATTAAAAATGGGGGTAACATGCCAGGCAAGATGGTACTTTCCTACAATAGCAAACAGCTATGTCCCGGCAGTGAATACCCCAGACATAGCAGGAGCCGGCCTTGGGGGTCGCAGTCCCCAGGGCCATCATTGGCTCCACAAGGGATGCCACGTGGCCCCCCTCCAAATGAAATACCCAAGGGAGGTGGTGGTCCCCAGGGGTCTGTGACAGGCCCCCTTCATTATTTAAATTGTGCCCTGGGGAGGTGGAGGTCCCTGGGATGGGGGCAGGGCCCACCACCCGCATTTGTTGACAATTTGTGCCCTGGGAAGGTGGTGGTCCCCGGGGCTGCGGGGGTACCTGAGCGCCCTCCCCACATTTGTTGACAATTTGTGCCCCAGGGAGGTGGAGGTCCCCGGGCTGCGTAGAGGCTAAGTGGCGCCTCCGCATTTGTTGACAATTTGTGCCCTGGGGAGGTGGCAGTCCCCGGAGCTGCAGCAGGCACCGAGTGGCCCCCTGCATTTGTTTTAAAGTTGTGCCCCGGGGAGGTGGCAGTCCCCAGGACTGCAGGGAGGCTGGGCCTCCCCGCATTCAAAATGTCAATGCCCCTGTGACATGGCCCAGTCAGGGGCTTCTTAAAAACAAGCATGGCAGCCCCTGCTTGTTTTTTTTCTTTAATTTTTGTATGTATTTTCCCTTCAATACCCCAAAAAGTACTGAACTGATTTACACCAAATAACCTAAAGGACAATCTGCGTAACAAAATCTAGCTTTCTGCCAAATTTGATGTAATTTTATCCAGCAGTTAGGGCTGTAGTTGTGTTCAAAACTCCTATGGGAATTGACATGGGAAACGCATGATTTTGACCCCGCCCCCGGTTCTTGGCCCCCGCTTGATGGCTCACCCCAAAACATCGAATGTGCAACAAGACTCACCGGCACTCATTTTTTGGAAAATTTTGTCAAACAATGCCAAAGATATTGTGGAGTCAAGAATCGCTTTTTCTATGGAAGCATGGTCCTAACTATAACTACGTAGTGGTGAGGAATTATAGTGACCTTAGGGAGCAAGTTATAGTTACTTGAAATAACTCTAACTATAACTGCTGAATTTCTATGGTTTTGTATCAGTAAATTCAGAACCTAACTATAATATCCCTGTAACCTTTGTTTTTTTCAGTGATAAAAAAAAATAACACACTACTGGTAATAGCCAGTAGGTCGTTATAGATCAACTTTTCCCATAGATAAAGCATTTTTTGTTTTGCTGATAACTTTGGTGCCGTTTAAGGAATCTTCATGACATTTTCAAAACTAATTTGGCACTCACTATAGGTGATGTGTGGAATGTGTTGGGATGATTAATCAAGTGGGGCCGAGAAAAAGGAGGGGTTCCAAAACACTTTTTCCCCCATGCAATTTCTATGGGGATTTTTCAATTTTAGACACCCATACAGCCTGAACCGCTGTATTAAAGTATGGTAATTATATTTTAATTTACCTTTTAAAAAATAGGAATTCACTAAAAAAACAAATGTTACAGGGATGTTATAGTTAGAGTCATCTTTTATCATCTTTTACGAAATTCAGCAGTCATAATTATACTTATAGTTATAACGTTAAGCCACAAGTTATAGTTTCTTTACATATGTATAACTATAACTGCTGGACTATGGCTTTGTGTGTGCAAAACATGACTCTAACTATAACGCCCCTGTAACCTTTGGATTTTTCAGTAAAAAGAATATATAGTTCTCACTTTCTCTCCCCCCCCCCTCTCTCTCTCTCTCTCTCTCTCTCTCTCTCTATCCAAAACATGCCGAAGTCTAGCGAGCATTTCAGCACCGTCTGTGGGCGAAATTAATGAACTTACTTACCCGTGAGTGCTCCTAAACCTTGTTGTTATGTTTATTTTCGTGATTCCATCATCACGTATAGGTAGCACCCGCTCGCTAGAGTTCGGCATTTTTTGATGGCTTTGGTTGAATATATATATATATATATATATATCTAACCTACTGCCGATAGCCAGTAGGTAGATATAGTTAGCACCGTTACCATAGAAAAAGCATATTTTTTTGCTAATAACTTTGGCGCCGTTTGACGAATCTTCACAAATTTTTTCAAATGTAGTTTACCTCTAACTTTAGCTGCTGTGTGGAAAGTTGTGGGGTGTTTCGTCAAGCGCGAGCTGAGAAAAGAGGGGGTCTCAAAACACTTTTTCCCCATGCATTTTCTATATGGATTTTGCAATTTTTAGACACGGCTACAGCCCGAACCGCAGAAGAGAATTACATCAAACTTGGCAGAAAGCTAGATCGTGCTCTGGAAAGAGCCCTTGTTGTAATTTTGTATACATCTATTCAGTAGTTTTTGAGTTATTAAGGTAAAAAGAAATCTATGGACCTGGATCCTTCATGGATCCACTGGTGGGTGATCCACGGATCTGGGAAAATGTGAAACTACAGAAAAGGGCAGGATACAGGTATCCTGACCCAATAGGTCACATGAAGGTGTCCCAGAGGGACCCAGTCATGGGCAAGAAATTGCCCCAAAATTGTTTTTGGACAATCCACAGTGCTCAGCGCAGCCCCCAGTGTAAGTTTGCATAGGATCAGTGGATCTTAAATACAATGGGAAAAAAATACACCAACTCATACACCAACGTCCCTATAATCTTTGTTTTTTTCATTAAAAAAAAAATATATATATATATATATTTTTTTTATATATCCACTAACAGCAAGTCCCTAGAATCCGGCTTCTTTCATGAAGGGCTTGTCACCCTGCTGAGTCGTGCTGCGTGAAAGAGGCCGGATTCTAGCGACTTGCTATTAGTGGATTTCGATGCAATATCGGCCCGCCCCAAACTCGGGTATCCTGCGAACGGCAGAAAACAACTGCCGTTTGCAGGATACCCGAGTTTGTTGGGACACGACCTCTGGGGAGGTGTATGGAATGCACACAACGATCCCTCGGGAGAGGTATGATACGCATGGAACACAATGAAACTGTGTACGTATGTAAATACAGTCATTAAGCTTGACTTCAAGATCGTTGAACATAGCGACGGCATATTTGTGTGTTTTAATACTTTTTTTGCGATGGTTGGCAAGCGGATCAGATGTTCCAAACAAAGCTTGTAATTATAGAAGCAAAGAAGTCCGTAGGCACAGCGTATTTTCAGATTATTGATTCTAGATTGATACAATGGCAGCTAGTAGGGAACAGAAACGTCAGATGTCAGCTGATAAACTTTTTACATTGATGGATGGCAGATCAAACACAGAGGCATTTAAGGGACAGAAGGAAGAATTGTCCAAAAAACAATTGTGGGAGAATTTATGGAAGTTATTCAAACGTGAACAATTGAAATGGTGGGAAGCCACCACTTTGCAAAAATATGTGGACTGTGAGAGAATTCCAAGGGATTTGAGAATCTTTATTTTCCCAACGGTGTTTAAACCTGACCCTGAAATGCTACAAGAATGGGCAGTGAATAACCTCAATTGCTCCATGTGCATGTTACAAATATTGATTAAGTATGCAAAGACAGAAGTTGAAAAAGCAGCAGCAGAAATTGATAAAAATATTGGGATCCTTAAAGAGAAATGTAGCAAGGAAGAATATGATAATGAGATGGAGAAGATACAAAAGAGAGTGGTTAAATTAGAAGCAGAGATGAATGTGACTATGTGAAAGGTCAGATATTAACCTTTGCTCGCAGATTTCAATACCTAAGAAGCAGTGTGGGTGATCAGAGTCAGATGAAAGATACAGCAGGCTCATTGGTTACATCAATAACAGCACCACCTTTGCCTCCAGACAGCAATGCTGCTCCAACAGATACAGCAGACAGTGAAAATAGTGAGAGTGATGTCTCTAATCAGTCGGAAACAGAAGGAGTAAAATCCCAAATTTGAAAGGAATTCAGTTTGATGGCACAAGGCAGAATGAAAGCCCAACGAGGCAGAGGTGCCCAAGGCCACAGAGGTCGTGGAAGAGGAGGCAGAGGAGGAAACAAAGGAAATGTTGCACGCCAAACAGATATCGAAAGATCTTGGGGCATCCGCACAAAAAGGCAAATGACACAGGAATATCAAACAAAACAGTGGTGAATGTATCTACCATTGTGTTAACTAAGACGCAAGAAGACATTTTATCTTTGGGACTTTCTTTTTGCCCAACTTCGCATTTTGATTATACATCAAGTAGGATTGACTTGTTTCACTTTACTAGAAAACTCAGGTTGAGATATTGGCATGCTACAAACATTATGAGTGAAAGCAACATCATGAATGTCAGAGAGGCTCCCGCTACTCTCCAAATAGGTGATTTGGAGACATTACAAACTATGGGACATCTTATGGATGATGAGAGTTGGGTAAAATATCCTATGCGGAGTATACAGGAAGAAGGTGTAGAGACCAATTGGGACAGTGGAATGGCAGACATTTTCAAACCTAAATCTATATTCTGTCCACAAGTATCCAATGAATCTATAGAGATATTTGAAAAATGCATGGTTAAGGAATTTCAAAAGATGGAAAGACAAAAGAAATTTCATTGGCAAAATTTAAACAAAGAGCAATTGAAAGCAATGGTTGAGTTACAGAAAAATGATACTATAGTCACCACACAATCTGATAAAGGAGGTAATGTGGTTCTGTGGCCAGCAGAAAAGTACCTTGAGGAGGGGTTAAGACAATTAAATGATAAAAAACAATATGAAAGGTCTACCAGACAAATATATCTTGGATCAAATAATGTTTTTTTGAAATAACTACAAAATTGGTATGATGAAAAAATCATCACAAAAAATGAATATTTATATTTAAAATGTGATTTTCCTAAACTCCCAGTACTTTATCTACTTCCAAAACTACACAAGGACCCAATTAATACACCGGGTAGACCAATTGTTTCATCTAGTAGAAGTGTATTAGAGAATACATCTAAATATGTTGATTTATTTCTACGAACATTTGTTGAAGCCTTACCTTCTAATGTCAAGGACACTGGTGATTTTTTTAGACAGATTGAAGGTATTGTCTGGGATGAACAATTCCTGATGCTCAGTATAGATGTCGAATGTTTATACACTTGCATCCTGCATGAACTGGGTATTACAGCAATCAGACATTTTTTAAGAACAAGATCCATCTCCTTTTTACAACATACTGACATGTTAGTGCACATGATTAGAACATGTTTAACGAATAATTTTTTCATCTTTAATAATCAGATCTACCGTCAAACCCGAGGGACTGCGATGGGACATGCTTCGCTCCTAGTTATGCAGGCCTCTTTTTAGGTTGGTGGGAGGAACAGGTAGTGTATAATATGGGTCTATTTGAAGAGCATGCAGTCTTGTGGACTCGATACATAGAGTATATTTTTTGTATTTGGAACAGCCGTGAAAAAGAGGCATTGGATTTTGTAAGATCCTTGAATGAAAACCAGTTAAATTTAAAATTCACCGTTCATATACATCGTTCCAAAACAGAATTTTTGGATCTCAAGTTGCAGGTTAGAAATATGAGATTAACAAGCTGCTTGCATCGCAAAAAGACAGCAGGAAACAGTTTACTCCACGCCAATAGTTGTCATCCAAAGAATCTCATATGGAGTATTCCATATGGAGAATTATTGAGAGCTAGAAGGAATTGTACTGAGAATGAAGATTTTTATCATGAGGCACAGGCAATGAGTATAAGGTTCCAAGGGAGAGGTTATCCTAGAAACCTTATTGATAATACGTTGAGGAAAGTGATGATAATCGATCATGACAAATTACTAGTTCCAAAGGTAAAGGATAGTGTGAAAGGTACTCAACCTATTAGGTTTATTACAACCTATAACGACCAAGCTAGAGAATTAAGGTGTATCTTGAATAAATATTGGGATATATTAAAGTTGGATAAAAGACCTCAGATTACCTTTAGAAGATGTGCAGCTCTTAAAGATAAATTATGTTCCAGTCTTTTTGAATCCATTAAGAGTCAGAAACAGTCATCGATACAGGGCTTTTATCTGTGGCTCCTGTAAGGAATGTAAAGGTAGTAAAAGTTGTAAACAAATACGATTATCTCAATCTACTAGACCTTTTGGTGGTAAAGAAACATCCTAATTGTAATACTGAATTTTGCGTTTATGCATTACAATGCCCATGTGCTAAAAGTTGCATTGGCAGTACCATCTATAAAGTGAAGAAACAAATATTAGAACACATGAGAGCTATATCTAGGGAGGACAAAACATATCCCATAGCTAGACAATTTGCACAATGTCATGGAAAAAATAGCAGCCTTCTGCAATTTTGTGTACTTGATAATGTTCCTCTAAATATACGGGGAGGAAATAGAGAACAAGAATTACGAAGATTGGAGTCGAAATATATTATTAAATACAGAACAATGTCCCCTGAAGGCTTTAACCTTGATAAGGACTTATCGGTACATTTATGATGAGTTTAGCTGTCATAATATGTATAGTGTAAAGGCCACACAAGGGAATACATATGATATATATATATATTTACAATAATATTGTTCTTTCATAATAGGGTAGTTGTTCAGTAGGCCCATGCATATAACAATATTTGTTGATATTTTTGTTTTTGTTGAAATATTTAGATACAACTGATGCAAAAGAGCTATTGTATCCAGGCCAGAAGGAGAACAGGAAAAGATCTAACTGTGATGTATAATTAAGTTTTTCTTAATATTGTCATATAAATTTCATTACTAATTTGTGAATTTGTAGTGCATGCTGATAAGGGATATGGTAGATGCAGGTTTAAGGTTTATTCATGCAGGTGTGATATTGTATAATTAAGTTAAATTTAGATCATTAGTTTGATAAAAGTATTTTTTAATTATTTTTCTAATTATTTTGGATTATTCTATTATGTTTATATTTTCATAAGGGAAATATATTTTTTGTGGATGGAAATAGAGTACAATGTCCAATATGTAGTACAGTATATTTCAAGAAGTAGTAGGTACATTCAAAGATGGCGGACATTTTTCCTGGAAAAGTATGTGTTTTGTTAGTCCTTTTGTTTATTTTGTAACTTGAGTTGAAAAAAGATGGTGGTGGTCTTTAAATAAGCAATGGAATCAGGTACTTGTAACAACCTGTGATCAAGGAGCATTAGCTCCGAAACGCGTAAGGTTTTTTCATAAGAAATACGCTGGTGCTTAATACGTCTCGGTACGTTGTGGTGTTGAACGCAAAGAAGGTGACGCGTTTTCAGCCGACGTGCTTTATTGGATATATATATATATATATATATATATATATATATATATATATATATATATATATATACACTGAAAAAAAGTGTACAGGGATGTTACAGTTAGATTCTGAACTTACATGCACAAACCATAGAGCTTCAGCTTTTATAGTTAGTTTTTCAAGTAACTATAACTCGAGCCCTCCCCATGCACAGTTTTCTCATTAATAATTTTACTACAAATGTTACAGTGATATTATCAATGATGTCATAGAAGATGTCATGAGTGATGTAATATCTAGGGTAATTAGCAGTCCATGGCAAGAGCGTGAATTATAGGTACCTTAGTCCATGTGCTGAAATCTGAATGTTTGCCAACTAGAAAGTTGTTGGCAGCCATTTTGGGACTCAAATTCAGCCGAGGCCCAAAAACTAACTAAGTTGAAAAAAATGAAACAGGTGCAGGGTAAATATATCCTGACCCCTTATCCCTGGTGCTGGGTCCCCCAAGAACCCCACCAGGGCAAAAAAGCATTTTAAAATATTTTTTGCCACTAAATCACGACTGATCCGCAAATCTGCAGCAAAAGTTTTTAAAAACCCAAGCACAGTCTCCTGGGAGAATAGGGCAATTAAGCTTTGCAGCACAACAGAATGAAAGCCAACATTATGATTCACAGTACACCTTAAAGACAGGTAAAGTGTGGCAGGCACCGATATGTGCATCATGCCTTTGTGCAAAAAGAAACCTGTTGTGAGTTCAATAGAAGTCCATGAGTACAGTGCACATAACACTGGGTGCAACAGCCCGCAGCATTTTTCAAGCAAAATGGTCACTGAAAAAAGTGCCAAAAATTCACTGCGTGTCATACGCACAACACCACAGATGAGCACAAAGTTAATGCATGCAGCTGTGTTGCCGAAAATGCACATCGGGTACACTGTAGTCAGAAAGTGTGCATCAACAGGATTAGTAAAATTGTGTGATGTAGCATCAATAAAACAAATGTGGGACAGAAAAACAAAAAAACAATGAGGACAGACATGACCATCGGCCCCACTCATGGCTGGAGATGACAACATCACCAACTGACAAGACGAGCAGCAGTGGAGCAATAAACAACAGAGAGGTGATTTTCCAGTCCAGACAGCTCTTGATTGGGCCACAAGAGTAGTCCCCTAAGTAAAAGCATGTGAGCCACAAACTGCACCCACCCGACTGGCTGCCTATCCAGCACCACAGTGTTCATCTCCCTCCATGTCAGTCCATAATCTAGGCTTTGTTATTGATTCGCTTAAAGGCCAGGGGCCAGATTTACAAGGCCCTATCACAACCACAGCATCACTTTTTGTGACACTCCGGTGTCGTAACCACTGCAGTTTTCTGCGACAGAGGGGCGTGCAATGGGTGTTGCAGTGGGTGTTCCACCACAACACCCATTGCTTTTGACGCTGCCCCAGATTACAAAAATTAGTAAATCTGTGGCAGCGCCAAACACTGATGCCACGCCAGGGGTGGTGTTAGCATGACGTGGTCTCAGATAGCCCATAAAGGACTAAAAAAAAAATTAAAAAATTAAAACAAACCTGCAGCTCAGTGTGTAGGTTGCAGACCTTTACGCTGAGCATTGGGGGTTTGAGTCCAGCTGGACTTATTTACATTTTTTTTAATTTTTATTAAAATCAAATTATTATATTTAAAAAAAATTACAAATACATTTTTGTATTTAAATTGTAGACAAATATTGTCAGGAATCCCCAAGGTGCCTCTTGCGTTATCTATCAGCATCCCCAGGGATTAGGGTTAAATCATATCTCTGTTCTTGGTTAAACCTTCATGTTTCTAAGTAAACATAATGTGCTGTGTTACACAATTGGTTTTATCAATGCTTGTTTTACCAATGCTTGTTTGCTAATGTGAGCAGGTGTAGACATGTGCTTCTAATTGGGTGTGGTGACTCATCCATATGTGGAAACTCAACTGCTTTCCTGGTTGGCTATAAATAGCAGAGTGAAGCATGCCTCTCTGCTTGGCTTTGTTTTGCTTCCCGATCTCAGCATCTGATTTGGCAGTCCAGCCCCTGCTGTCATCCTCATACTCAGGACTTTTGAGGCAATTCTTTTCTTCGTTCCTTTACCAGCTGACAACAGGCCTTCTTCCAGCACTCTGGAAAAGACTACAGCTAAGTAACTAGTATTCTCCAGGGAGTTTGTTCTTTGAGCGGCACACTTTCCTAGAACAGCTGGTGCATTTCAGACCTCGTATTTTGGCAGAGTGCTTATCTTGAAGAGACAAATGCATTTCTGAACATTCTACATTATTATTGTAGTTACTTGCCTAAACTTGCTTCAGGAAATCTGCTTGCGCTCAAGTACTACAAAAATTGATAGTGCAATTTTAAAAGAGCATTTATATGATTTTTCTTTCTCTAATAGCATAACTCTTGGATTTAAAATTGTGTCATTCATGTCTGTGTTTCATGTTTGAGGAATTTGCTTCTGAAGGGTTTTTCACACACACAGTGAAACCAAACCAAAGTGTGCCACCCTAACTTTAAACCCAGAGTGGACATTTGTATTTCTTGGATTGTTTTTGTTCCTTTTAGTTTAACCCTATGCCTGCAGGAAGGTTATACTTGATATATTTAATGCCCTTGTTTGTCTTTCTTGTGCATGATAAGTGCAACCACAGTTCTACTTGTAGTGTGCAACAGTGAATCTCTGTGAAGCCAGCCCTAGTGTTGCAGTACTTATTGTTATGGTACCCAGTTTGGGTTTTTGGTAATGCAGTGTTAGTAATTGTGGCAACAGTTATTATTATCCAAGAAAAGTGCTGGAGCATCCCGTTGTACTTCTACCGCTCCTGTGTCCATATCAGAAAGAGAGATTCAGTTTCAAGGAAGTTAAGTGCACTAACTTTACTATCACTCTGTCAACAACGACCTGCCCCCCGAAGATACAGGTTGCCTGGCTGGGCCAGCAAGACGTAGCAGTGTTTTGTCTCTTTCTCTTCCACTTCCCCTTCCCCTTTCCTTTTGGAACACCTGTCGGGGTTTCTGTGTCCACCATGAAGTGCTGAGAGGTGTTCCAGGAGGTCGGGGGGCATACCATCGGCTCTGCAGACATCCTGCTTTTCAGGTGAGTGGCCTCGTCTCGCCATAAAGCCAAGCCACAACATACAGGGCTGCCTGGGCGATGGATTCCTCAATGGTTACTTTCAAAGGTTTAGCACAGGCTTTACCAGCTGATCAGGATGCTCCATCTTTATTAGATTTAACTAGGGCCCTAGCGGGATTTCAGAAGGAAGTTCTTTCCTTAAAGCAAGAGAACCTGAAGTTGCATACTGAACTACAGCAGTATAAACCACAAGACACCCCCTGGGGAGGAGTCAAATTAAAACAAAGATCTCCAGTACTACAGGCCCCTCGGTTTGATCCATCTAATCATGTCCCTAGACCCGATTCAGGCCCAACGACTTCCACCACACAACCCATGCAGGTAATGGTCACAAAACCAACTCCTGTGCCTTTAGCTCCTCCAGAAAGGTTTCCCGCAGATAGTGCCAATTTCAACAGTTTTCTTAACCAGTGGCAGGTACAGTTTTTGTGTCGGGCAGCTGCATTCCCCAACGATGCTGTAAAGGTAGCTTTTATTATCTCTTATTTGGGAGGCAATGCAGCTAATTGGTCTATTCCGCTGGTGGAGTGCAATGACCCTATACTGTATGATTTCAACCGGTTCAAGGAAGCCTTGCGGAAACTGTTTGCCAAACATCTCTTCGTGCAAGCCAGTGACAATGAGTTGCTGAACTTGTGCCAGGGAAACAAGGATCTACTATCCTATATCACCTCTTTCAATCGGTTGGTGGCAGCGACTGAGTGGCCCAAGGAGAAGAGGACCTCCCTCTTCTATTGTGGCCCTTGGGACGATCTCAAGGATGTTCTAGCCCAAATTGTGGAACCGCCTACAGAGTGTTCCGAGTTCATTGACCTGGTAGTACGACTTGATCATCGCTTGAGTGAACATAAGGGAGAAAAATTCCAGGGTGACACACGCTTAGTGGTGCTCAAAACTGAGAAAAAGAAGCCCACCATTCCCACTCTTGATACACCTGAGCCCATGCAAATTGGCAGTGTGCGGGGCCCACTATCTAAGGAAGAGAAAGAACGTAGGAAAAAATTGAAACTGTCTTTATGCTGGGTAAGGCAGGGCATTTTGTTCGGAAATGTCCTAACAAGCCTACTGCTCCAAAAAAAAAGCCATTGGAGCGGTAACAGGGCCTGAATTCTCTCTTCCTGACCAGACGGAAAACTAAATGGCTCAATAACTTCTAAGACCATTTTATTGAGCGCTTCTTTCAATATGGTCTCACATCTTCTGGCTAATACTACCAGTCCAGTACCTCAACATCTAACTCTTATTGTGACATTAGTGTTGTCCCCTCAGGTTCGTAAGGTCATTCCCATATTGCTTGACTCTGAGGCTACCGGAAACGTTTTAGACTTGGGTTTGGCTAAAATCCTCAATATTACGACTGTCAGAAAAGACGTCTGTGAACCAGTCAGAGCCGTGGATGGCTCAAAATTGTCCTCCGGGCTTATCGTTTATCAAACAACACCCTTGTCCATGCTTTGTGCAAACAACCATACAGAACAAATTCAGTTTGACCTCATGGATACCCTAGTATTTGGAGCCATTTTGGGATACCCTGACTTCAGTTACACAATCTCAAAATTGACTGGGCAGCAAGGACAGTGACATTAGACTCTAAACATTGCAGGCACTCCTATTACCAAATCAAACCATTACTAGGGACACTCTTGCCTTGTGGGTCCACACATAGGATGGCTATCAAGCCAGACGACACACTGGCCATTCCTGCACCATATAAAGACTTCCATGATGTCTTTAGTGAACAGAAGGCCACCCAGCTGCTGCCACATAGGTCATACGAATGTTGTATAGACTTGATTCCAGAGGCTGCCTTGTAGTAGGGTGTATGCTCTTTCTGAACCTCAGAATCGATACCTGCGAGACTACCTGGATGATGTATTGGCTAAGGGTTTTATTCACCATTCAACGTCACCAGTATCGTCGTCTTTGTTCTATGTGCCCAAGAAGAATCGCGAGCTGCGCTCCTGTATAGATTATCGCGCAGTGAACAAAGTGACCATAAAAAATTTGGTATCCACTTCCGTTGATCCCGGTACTTTTAGATCAGGTACGCCAGTCAACCATTTGTACTAAACTCGACCTCCGGGGCGCCTACCACTTGATCGGATTGATAAAGGGGAATGAATGGAAGATGGCGTTCAGAACTAAGGGGGTCATTCCGACCCTGGCGGTCATGGACCGCCAGGGCCGGAGTTGGAGGATGCACCGCCAACAGGCTGGCGGAGCATCAAGGTCAGAAAAGGGAAACCGGCGGTTTCCCGCCGGTTTTCCCCTGCCCCTGTGCAGCGCCGCCATGGGGATTCCGACCCCCTTCCCGCCAGCCTGGTTCTGGCGGTTTTCACCGCCAGAACCAGGCTGGCGGGAACAGGTGTCGTGGGGCCCCTGGGGGCCCCTGCAGTGCCCATGCCACTGGCATGGGCACTGCAGGGGCCCCCTAACAGGGCCCCACATTGATTTTCAGTGTCTGCCTAGCAGACACTGAAAATCGCGACGGGTGCAACTGCACCTGTCGCACACCAGCAACTCCGCCGGCTCCATTCGGAGCCGGCTTCCTCGTTGCTGGTGCTTTCCCGCTGGGCGGGCGGGCGGCCTTTTGGCGGTCGCCCGCCCGCCCAGCGGGAAAGTCAGAATTACCGCGGCGGTCATTTGACCGCGCTGCAGTATTCTGGCGGGGGAACTTTGGCAGGCGGCCTCCGCCGCCCGCCGAAGTTAGAATGACCCCCTAAATTCGGACTCTTCGAGAACACAGTGATGCCCTTCGGGTTGTGTAACGCTCCTGCAGCATTTTAATTTTTCATCAATGAAGTGCTGCAGGAGTTTCTGGATATCAGTGTAGTGGTAAAAATAGACGACATTTTGATCTATTCGTCTTCCACAGAGGAACTTATAGGGCATGTAAGAGCGGTTTTACAACGACTTTGTGAGCATCATCCCTTCGCCAGCCTTGAAAATGTGTTTTTCATGCTACAACTGTAGAATTCCTGGGATATGTGATCACTCCCGATGGAATTTCCATGGATAGGTCCAAGGTACAGGCCATCCTGGATTGGGTAGCCCCAAGATCCATCAAGGAAGTGCAACAGTTTTTTGGGCTTTGCAAATTTTTATCGGAGATTTATACCCCACTTTTCTACCGTGGTATCTCCCATAACACATCTCCTATGAAAGGGGGTTAAGTTCCTCTGGGATGCAGAAGCTTAGAAAGCCTTCCAACATCTTAAAAACACATTCACTGAAGCACCCATTCTCCATCATCCCGACCCGGCTCAGCCATTTTTCGTGGAAGCAGATGCTTCCCAAATGGCAGTGGGTGGTGTCTTGTCCCAACGAGATCCTGAGTCTGGGCATTTCCACCCAGTAGCTTACTTCTCAAAGAAATTGCTACCCGCAGAGCAAAATTACACAGTGGTGGAGCAGGAACTTCTGGCCATCAAGCTTGCCTTCCAGGAATGGCGTCACCACCTACTAGGAGCTAGACAAACCGTAACTATTTACACAGATCACCTTAATTTACTGTTTTTTCAAGTGACTGAGGCCCTGACACAGCATCAATTACGCTGGCTTCTATTCTTTAATGAGTTTGACTTCGTAATCACCTATAGGGCAGGTACTACACAACAAAAGGCAGACACATTGTCTAGGATGGGTTTTTCCTCTGATGTTGCGCTAGAACAGGTCAGAAGCATTATACCCCCAGAAAAAATCATGGCTGTGTGCACTTCCCAAGAGTTCCTTGAGAAAATATGGGTAGCCCAACACAAGGTTCCCTGTTCAACTGATGTGTATGAAAAAGAGGGTTTACTATACAATGATCATCAGTTGTATGTCCCTACCAAAGAATTACGGGATACAGTGTTCTATTTGGGACATGATTCTGTCCTCGCAGGTCACCCGGGTGAGAAAAAGATGTTAGATCTCTGTCAAAGATGGTTTTGGTGGCCCACACTCGTGCAGGATGTCAGAAGTTACGTCCAAACTTGTTCCACCTGTTTTCTTGCTAAAACCCCACATACTCCAGCCACAGGATTGTTACTTCCCATGCCAATTCTGGTGGCCCCATGCCATACCATAAGTATGGATTTTATTTCTGATCTCCTAGCTTCCAATGGACACACTGTCATATGGGTGGTTGTAGATTACCTAACTAAAATGGCTCATTTTGTTCCATTAACATGCCTCCCTACGGCTTCCAAGCTCTCTGATTTGTTTGTCCAACACATTGAACGGCTTCATGGGTTGCCCACCACATTTGTTTCCGATTGTGACATCCAATTTATATCACGGTTTTGGCGTAGCTTCTGTTCCTCTGTCGGTATGGACGTCCGCTTGTCCTCTGCATATCATCCACAAATGGATGGACAGACGGAACATGCCAACCAATTGCTGGAGCAAATCCTGAGATGTTACATTAACACATGGACTACTGAGTGGGATAAGGCTTTACCTCTTGTTGAATTTGTATATAACAACAGTGTCCACATGGCTACAGGAGTATCCCCATTTTACTGTTGGTATGTTCTGCACCCAAGAATGCTACCTATAACTGGGTCCCAAACATTCACAAGAATCCCATCAGTACAGAAATACCGTAAAGAGTTATAGAAGACTCAAAAATAAGTACAACACCATCTAAAACTCTACCAAGCTCAAGAAAAAAAAATAAGCAGACAAAAGAAGGAGTCCTGCCCCCTCATATCGGATAGGAGATCATGTGTGTCTCTCATCCAAAAATCTCCATCTTGCTGGATCCTGAAAATTAAACCCCCGATTTCTAGGCCCCTTTCCTATTGCCAAAATCATCAATCCTGTAGTAGTAGAACTGACATTGCCAGTTGATTTCAAGGAACACCCTGTGTTTCTGTGTTGTTACCCCGTCCCTATTCCCCTGACACCCGCGAAGCCCCACCACCTCCCCTAGTAAAAGTACACGGGCAATGGGAATTTGAAGTGCCAAAATTCTTGACTCCAGGCGCGCCCGTGGTGTTCTACACTACTTATTGGCTTGGAAAGGCTATGGGCCTGAGGACAATTCCTGGGAACCATATCTCTGTTCTTGGTTAAACCTTTATGTTTCTAAGTAAACATATTGTGCTGTGTTACACAATTGGTTTTATCAGTGCTTGTTTAACCAATGCTTGTTTGCTAATGTGAGCAGGTGTAGACATGTGCTTCTAATTGGGTGTGGTGTAGACATGTGCTTCTAATTGGGTGTGGTGATTCATCCATATGTGGAAACTCAACTGCTTTCCTGATTGGCTATAAATAGCAGAGTGAAGCATACCTCCCTGCTTGGCTTTGTTTTGCTTCCTGATCTCAGCATCTGATTTGGCATTCCAGCCCCTGCTATGATCCTCGTATTCACGACTTTTGAGGCAATTCTTTTCTTCGTTCCTGTACCAGCTGACACCAGGCATTCCTCCAACACTCCGGAAAAGACTCCAGCTAAGTGGCTAGTATTCTCCAGGGAGTATGTTCTTTGAGCGCCGCGCTTTCCTAGAACAGCTGGTGTATTTCAGACCTCATTTTTGGCAGAGTGCTTATCCTAAAGAGACAAATGCATTTCTGAACATTCTACATTGCTATTGTAGTTACTTGTCTAGATGTGCTTCAAGAAATCAGCTTGAGCTCAAGTACCACAAAAAGTGACAGTGCAAGTTGCTAGGCCCCTTTCCTATTGCCAAAATCATCAATCCTGTGGTAGTAGAACTGACATTGCCAGATGATTTCAAGGTACACCCCGTGTTTCCTGTGTCATTACTCTGTCCCTATTCCCCTGATACCCACGATGCCCCACCACCTCCCCTGGTAAAAGTACATGGGCAATGGGAATTTGAAGAGGCCAAAATTCTTGATTCCTGGTGCGTCAGTGGTGTTCTACACTATTTATTGGCTTTGAAAGGCTATGGGCCTGAGGACAATTCCTGAGAACCCACGTCCAAAGTTCATGCTCCATGTCTTACTAAAAAATTCCATCTCCTGCACCCTTCCAAGCCCCGCCCTTTGAGAGGTCCTTGGTGGGGAGGACTGTCAGGAATCCCCAAGGTGCCTCCTGCGTTATCTGTCAGCATCCCTAGGGATTAGAGTTAAATCATATCTCTGTTCTTGGTTAAACCTTCATGTTTCTACGTAAACATAATGTGCTGTGTTGTTACACAATTCGTTTTATCAATGCTTGTTTTACCAATGCTCGTTTACTAATGTGAGCAGGTGTAGACATGTGCTTCTAATTGGGTGTGGTGTAGGCATGTGCTTTTAATTGGGTGTGGTGACTCATCCATATGTGGAAACTCAACTGCTTTCCTGATTGGCTATAAATAGCAGAGTGAAGCATGCCTCCCTGCTTGGCTTTGTTTTGCTTCCTTATCTCAGCATCTGATTTGGCATTCCAGCCCCTGCTGTCATCCTCATATTCAGGACTTTTGAGGCAATTATTTTCTTTGTTCCTGAACCAGCTGACACCAGGCATTCCTCCAGCTCTCTGGCAAAGCCTGCAGCTAAGTGTCTAGTATTGTCCAGGGAGTTTGTTCTTAGAGCGCCGGGCTTTCCTAGAACAGCTGGTGTATTTCAGACCTCGTATTTTGGCAGTGTGCTTATCTGACAAATGCATTTCTGAACATTATACATTATTATTGTAGTTACTTGCCTAAATGTGCTTCAGAAAATTGGCTTGAGCTCAAGTACTTCAAAAAGTGACAGTGAAATTTTAAAAGAGCATTTACGTGACTTTTCTTTCTCTAACAGCACAACTCTTGGATTTAAATTGTCTCATTCATGCCTGTTTCAGGTTTGAGGAATTTGCACACACACACACATACACACACACACACACACACACACACACACTGAAACCAAACCAAACTGTGCCACCCTAACTGTTTAAACCCAGAGTGGACATTTGTATTTCTTGAATTGTTTTTGTTCCTTTTAGTTTAACCCTATGCATGCAGAATTGCTATACCTGATATAATAAATTCCCTTGTTTGTCTTTCTTTTGCATGATAAGTGCAACCACAGTTCTAATTGTAGTGTGCAACAGTGAATCTCTGTGAAGCCAGCCCTAGTGTTGCAGTACTTATTGTTATGGTACTCAGATTGGATTTTTGGTAATGAAGTGTTAGTAATGGTGCCAAAAGTTATTATTATCCAAGAAAAGTGCTGGAGCATCACAGTGTTCTTCTACCAGTCCTGTGCCCATATCAGAAAGAGAGATTCAGTTTCAAGGAAGTTGAGTGCACTAACTCTACTATAACTCTGTCAACAACTACTTGCCCCCCAAGATACAGGGGGCCTGGCTGGACCGGCAAGACGTGGCAGTGTTTTGTCTCTTTCTCTTCCACTCCCCCTTTTCTTTTGGGACACCTGCCGGGGTTTCTGTGTCCACCAGAAAGTGCCGAGAGGTGTTCCAGGAGGTCGGGGGCATACCATCGCGCCTGCATACAGCCTGTTTTTCAGGTGAGTTGCCCGTCTTGACAGTCAAAAGGAGGACTCATGCAGAAATGCCTACTCTCCTTGAGTGGGTGTGTGTGACATCTAGAGCACAGGTAGCACAATAGGAAAGTCAAGTGGACTTGACCCTGAAATAATGGTCCAAGACTCTAAATGCAAGATAAAGGGCAAGGAGACTGTTAAGACAGTTTCAAAGAGGTCACAGGATTGGGGGAGAGTTCCCCTGAGGGAGATGCCCTGATGCCTGAGGAGGGAACTTCAGCTGATGAAGCCTGGCCTGGCAGATCACCTAAGTGCAGGGGGACCCTCCAGAGAGGACCTATGCCCAAGGGCAAGAGGCTTGCCCTACTCTTAAAAGCCTTAGGCAGCAGGCAGCAAGGCAAGAAGTAGAAGATGACACTGGTACCCACAAGGTTTATTGGGAAGATGGCTCCTGTAAACTGAGACCAGGGACCCCAAACCAGAGCCAACCCAAAGAGTGGTGGTCCCCCAAGTATACAAAGTATATTCTGACCTTAGCCCATGATATCCCCCTCACTGGTTATCTGGGACAAACCAAAACCTGGGGGAGGCTGGTTGCCTATTTGTATTGGCCCCAGATGTCTGAGAAGGTAAAAGAGTTCTGTCAGTCCTGCAATACCTGTCAAGCCAGTGGCAAGACAGGAAGACAAGCAAAGGCTCCTTTAAATCCACTTCCAGTGGTTGGGACAGCTTTTGAGAGGATAGGAATTGATGTTGTTGGTACCCTTGACCCTCCAATTGCATCTGGGAACAGAATTATTCTAGTGGTAGTGAACCATGCCTCTAGGTACCCAGAGGCAATTCCCCTCAGGACTGACACTGCCCTGCAGTGTCAAAGACCCTCCTTGGCATCTTCTCTAGCGTGAGATTACCTAAAGAGGTGGTCTCTGTTAGAGAGTCATATTTCATGTCTGCACACTTAAAAGCTATGGGGAATGAATGTGGTGTAAGTTACAAGTTCACCACCCCTTTCGTCCCAAGACAAATGGTTTAGTTGAAGGTTCAGCAAAACCAAGATGGGCATGATTGTGCTCCCCTTGAAAAATTCATGAGGAGATGGGATATCCTGTTACCATGTCTCTTGTTTGCCTACAGAGAAATGCTTCACAAGGAGGTTGGCTTTAGCCCCTTTGAACTTCTGTTTGGCTATCCTGGAAGGGGTCCTCTAATTTTGGGGAGGGAAGGTTAGGATAAATCTTCAAACAACCCAAACAAGATATAGGGGGTTATTACAACTTTGGAGGAGGTGTTAATCCGTCCCAAAAGTGACAGTAACCTGACGGATATACCACCAGCCGTATTACGAGTTCCATAGGATATAATGGACTCGTAATACGGCTGGTGGTATATCCGTCACTTTACCGTCACTTTTGGGACGGATTAACACCTCCTCTAAAGTTGTAATAACCCCCATAGTAAACTATGTGCTGGGCCTGCGTTCACGCAAGGTTGAGTACATGATAAACGCAAACAGGAATCTAGAGGCAAGCCCAGAGCTTCTCAGGCTCTGGTGTCACCACATGTCAGCACTGGTTGAGTATCCACCAGGTCAGTTGGTGTGGGTGTTGGAGACTACGGCTCCCAGGGCCCTCCAGGACAAGTGGACTGGGCCCTATCCCATTTTGGAGAAGAAAGGGGAAGTCACCTACTTAGTAAACTTAGGAACCTTCACAGGGCACTCCATGTTAATCACCTGAAGCCACGCCAAGACAGGGCTGACATGGCCCTGCTGATGGTCTCTGATGGAGGACAGGAGGAGGCAAGTCAGCCACTCCCTGGCCTACTGTCAAGCAACCATCAAGATGGTTTAGTGGATGACACCCTCACTGCCCAGCAGCAGACTGAATGCAGGCAAGTCCTCAGCCAGTTAGCAGAGCTCTTCTCATTGACCCCTGGTCAAACAACCTGTTGTGTCCATGATGTGAACACAGGTGACAGCGTCCCTGTCAAGAACAAAATGTATTGACTGTCTGATCAAGTCAAAGCATGCATAAAAGCGGAAGTAAGCAAGATGCTAGTGCTAGGGGTGATTGAACCCTCTGACAGTCCCTGGGCTAGCCCAGTGGTATTGGTTCACAAACCTCACTCAAAGAGTAGAAAACCAGAGATGAGGCTCTGTGTAGATACCAGGGGTTTAAATGCAGTCACTACAACTGATGCACACCCCATACCAAAAGCAGGTGAGCTTATTGATAAGCTGGTTGCAGCTATTGTTTTAATGTTCCTGTGATTTAACATCAGGGTATAGGCAAATTGGTCTCACCCATGAAGGAGAAAAGGAGAGATCTGCATTTTCTACCCCTGAAGGAAACTTTCAAATTAAAGTTATGTTTTTGGTCTGAAGAATGCACCTGCCACTTTTCAAAGATTTGTAAATAAAGTTCTGTCAGAATTGGATGACTTTAGTACAGCATATCTGGATGACACTGCTATCTTTAGCTCCACCTGAAAGTATCAGCTGGTCCACCTGAGAGAAACTTTACAGACCCTGCTGAAGGCAGGCCTAATTATCAAGACCAGCAAGTGCCAGATAGGGCAGAGTTCTGTTTTCTACTTGGGCCACCTTGTAGGTGGAGGCCAGATGATGCCTTTCTAATCCAAAATCCAGAACATTCTGGATTGGGAAGTTCCCAAGACCCGGACCCAAGTCATGGCATTCCTTGTCTTTATTGGGTATTACAGGAGGTTGTTGAAGGGGTATGGTACGATTGGGGCCCCTCTCACTGAACCTATGTCCAAGAAGCAGCCTAAGAAGGTCATTTGAACCACTGGAACTCAAAAGGCATTTGACATCCTGAAGCAGCCATGTGCTCATCACCTATCCTGACAGCACCTGACTATGAGAAACAGATCATTGTTCCAACAGATGCTTCTGAACATGTGATAGGGATAATGTTGTCACAAACAAATGGGGGCCAGGATCAACCAGTTGTCCGTATGAGCAGGCCGCTCCTCTCTAGAGAGCAGCATTGGATTGCTATCGAGAGTGAAGCCTTTGCTGTGGTTTGGTCCCTGAAGAAGCTGAGACCCTACCTGTTTGGGACTCACTTGAATGTTCTATCGAATCACAGGCCTCTCAGGTGGATGATGCAGAAAGGACACCAAATTGTTGAGGTAGTCTATTTGCTTTCAGGGTATGAACTTTACAGTGGAACATAGACCAGGGACTGACCATACCAATACAGATGACCTTTCCAGGCTCTTCCACTTAGGTGATGATAACTACTAAGAGGAAGGTTAGTAGTTCAAGGTCATGTAGGAAAGTGCCCTTTTTGTATGCTCACTCCCACACTTTTTTTCTCTAGATGCTGTTGGTTATGAGACTGAAAGTAAACTGGAGCCTGCTGACCAGGCCCCAGTGCCAGTGCTCTTTCCCAAAATTAGTACATGTGAATTGGTATCCCCAGTTGGTAATGACTTTAACCACCTTATAAGTCACTGGTATTTGGTATCAGTGGTACCCAGCAATGTGTATTTAGAGGGGTTACCAGGGCCTGAAGCACTGTTTGTGCCACCCTGAGTGACCCAAGTAAACTACTGACAGCAGGCCTGTCATTGCAGACTGAAGGAGCAGTGTATTCTGCTCAAATTCGATTTTGCCCACATCATGTGCGGCAAAGCCAATGTACTATTTTTAATACATGTCAGTCACTCCTAAGGAAGGAGTCCTGAGCCCAGAAGGCAGGGTGCGTTATGTTAAAGGGGTGGACGTATACAGGCAAGCCTACATGTCCCTATAGTGGCATTTTCTATTAAAAGCTACTATAAGTGAAAGGCTGCCTAAAGGATAGCATGAACCGGCACCGAGGCAACCCAGAGGCCGCCAGCTCCATTATGGTGCCGCTCAAATATGTCATGTTTGGTATCAAACAACATGCCTTCTCACCCTCACATGAATTTCATGTTGAGAGCAATGTGGCATGCACTCAAGTGGTAACCTTAGAGGTTGCGCAATTGGTTGCCCCAGTTTTCCTGTGCTCTGGCTGCCATCTCACAGCTACTGCTGCCAAGCCAGAATTCTGACACCCTGGAATGAAGTGTGAACACTCCCAGGGTTTAGGAAAAAGGCCTGGATGGGAAAGAGCGCCTACCTTGCCGCTCCCATGAAAGCTAGTTAAGTGGTATGTCAAGGCAATGGGCTTCAAAGGACACATTGGCTCTGATATTCAAGAAGGCTGTTCCTTGGGAGGACAAAGCCATCGTCGTTCCTCCAGGCACATTTACACATGCGCAGGAGGGAAAATTCGTTATTCAGGCAGCATACACCCCCAGAAGGCTAACCACACTTTTAAGATGGGCTTCCTGGTCTGTACTGCCAAGGAAGGCTTCTGCCATCTTGAAATGTGGCAAAATACAGGCTTCTGTGTAGAAAAGGTGCCACTACGCACCAGATGTTGTCAACTTGGGGGTGGTTAGCTGCTGGGGCTAGTAGCCCATCGGCACATCAAACCAAAAAGAACTTGGAGATTCTCCAAGGTAGGGAACATGAGGCAATGGGGTCTCTGGGGTGAGCTGGCCTCCAACCGTAAATATTAAACATAAGAAAAGCCACACAAGAAATTGTTGTTTGCTCCTTTATAAGTAATTGTCCCCCTCAAGCTTATCTATGGACACACCAAAAAAATGTGACGCAATGTCCTCTCATACTACCAGGTGTCATGTTTCATCATAGGACTCCCCTCACTAGTCTAAAATCCCGTTTGATGAAGAGTGAGCTTACACTTTATAGTACAGGAGGCATTTCTACCCAACTACTGAACCTGTGATATGAATATGTTATAAACCAATGTGATAATTCAAAACTACCTTTTAATTGAAGTGAGATATCACTTGGTGCTAAAAACGGTGTGGATATTAGGGGAACCAATACCCCATTCTCACTTGTTTCTGCTTCTTGGCTCACAAGCGTCCGTGGCATTCGTCAGGATGGAAAATAGGATCATATTGTGGCATGTATCCCTGTTAGTGCCACTTTAAGTTTGGGCTTTGTCGTCTCACACTTTCTTAGGTCCCTCAATACCCTAAATGTGGGGTCACCTGTGCCTGATCATTGGGAGGAGTCCATCTGACTTTGTTGGTACTCTGAAATGCTTAACACATGTTCCACTTGTAAAGCCTGACTACTGTTTGCCCCACTACCAGAACTGAGCTAAGGATTTATTATTGTGAATCCAAAGACCAACCATCTTTGGTGTCTTGTGAGGGTATTACATAGTGAAGCTTAGTCAGCATCGCTGCATAATACTCCACTTTCCTACAACATGTGAGCTAGTTTGTTGTTAGTGCTCTTTAGGTGAAGCAGAAGGTCTTAAGGTGATGCAGGAGTGAAGGCACTTCATGGGGGAATGATATGGCCATACTTTCCTTTAGATAAGTTGTTGGGACAAAATGAATGGCCCCTGCACGGTAGTACAGACATGAACCCATGACCTGAGTGATCCCAGCTGTAGGTAGGTTATTTGGTATCCTGACATTTTGGCCCAGCACATATGATAATCTTGTGCATGCACTGAGGTCAGTTAGGTCTTGTAACTGACAATGAGACATAGGGCCTTGCTCTGAGGTTTGGATGGGTGCACCAAACACACTCTTTAGATGACATAAGACAATCTTTCATGCCCTAGGACACATATATTAGGCAGTGGTGACAGTGTACTGTTTTTCTGACTAATAATACTAGACAGAGCGCTTTTTTCCTGTTGATATATTAATGTGGTGCTTACCGGGCCCTCGTGATTAAATTTCTGCTTGAATGTAATGCTCAGACACTGCACTGACATCCAGTGTTGAGTTTGTGAGCTCCCTGGACCTGAGTACTAATTTTGCTAAGTATCATACTATAGTTTTGGGTCAGAGAAATGAAACCCAGAGAAAGCAATATTGTGATGGCATTGAAATTACTAGGGTTCCAACATTTTCCTACCTGGGAGGCCTGTTTGATCACAGGGGTTCCTGTGTTCCTTTAAGAAAAGCAAAAAGAAACTCTATGTCAAGAGCCGCTGCTGCTGTTCTTGACTTTGCCAAAAGACTGGGGGCTAAACCAGTGCAGGCACTGCTGAAGCTATACAGGGCTAAATGTATATCTATTACCTATTATGGGAGTGAGATATGGAGATATAAGGATCCCAGGGACTTACAAATAGGAGACAATAAACTCCTCCAGAATTTGCTCTTGGTTCCCCATTCTATAGCTTCTTACGTTGTCCAAGAAGAATTGGAGGTGGGGTATATTTCTGACCCGGGGTTAGTTTCTCCCCTTTTGCTTTGGATTAGGACCTGGATTAACCCTGTGTTGGCTTTTAAAAAACAAAAAGACTGTCTTTCTTTAGATCATGTTAAAAGCATTCCCTAGATGTGCCATATCAAGACCGTGGCTCAGAAATTGGGTTGCCCAGATTTGTTTCCCTCTCAAGAAGCTTACCAAAGCGATCTTTGCTGGGCGAATAAACAATTTTTCCCGGTTATGTCTGTATAGCGGGAGGCAAGGGAGCTTTCTAAATGCACTGTAAGAGCGTACATCTTGTTAAAAAACCTGTCCTTCGACAGAACCTTATTTACTTGAGACCTCATTACCTTACCACCACTTCCTGTTAACTAGGTTCAGACTGAATTTGGTACATTAGTTACTTACTGCGCCCCAGTGGAGACAGAAGGGGAAGAATTCGGTTCCCTGCACCTGCAATAACTTTTCTACCCGGACACTCAGGCCCTCATTATGACATTGGCGGTAAGTCCCACTTACCATCATGCCGACTGCTGCCAACATATCGCTGCCGCCGCGGATATCCGCTTACCATATTATGACACACACATACCAATCCGTCACAAAACAGCCACACACACAAGTCCGCCAGACCAAAGGTCGGTCATAAACTGGCGGTATCAAAACCCACACCGTTACACCAACAGAACTACACCCACAACATTATGACCCACGAATCACCGCAGCGGACATTCAATGGCGCTAAACCATTGAGGTTGACCATACTGCTGCGCTCAAACTACACACACACACAGACAAAACACCACCACATTGGACAATTCAAACAACATACACCTGACACACATACACCCACACCACTATATAACACACACCTACATTACCCACAGCCCTTTACAACTAAAAACAAGTGCCACAAGGGAGATAGCAAGACCACAGACAAGACCACACACCACCATCACCTATTCACCATTGACACACCTTACATCACACACCCAAACACATCACCCCACACACCCTCACCCACACCAGTCACACTACACCCATGGCACCACAACGACACCCCAGGTTCTCAGAGGAGGAGCTAAGGGTCATGGTTTAGGAAATCATCTGGGTAGAGCCACAGCTAATCGGATCACAGGTGCAGCAGACATCCATTGCAAGGAAGATGGACCTATGGCGGAGAATCGTGGACAGGGTCAACGCCGTGGGACATCACCCCAGAACAAGGGATGACATCAGGAAGAGGTGGAATGAACTACGAGGGAAGGTGCATTCCATAGCAGCAAGACACCAAATAGCTGTACAGAGGACTGGTGGTGGACCCCCCCTAGTCCCCCACAACTAACAACATGAGAGGAGCAAGAATTGGCAATCATTCATCCTGAGGGCCTGGCAGGAGTAGGAAGAGGACTGGACTCTGGTAAGTCAACTCTTTACTACTTTCACCCCCCCATATCTGCATGCCATCACATACCCCCACAATCACCCTCACTCCCACCACTCCACCACCTCACACACACCCTACCATCACAACCCACCCATCCCAATACCAAGCCCTGCATGCAACACCAATGCATGGGCACCCATCACAGAGCTGCATGGACACCTATCACCACTGCATGCACACTAGAGAGAATCACCTGGCCCACCAAATAAGAACTCACACAAAGGCCAATCTGCCAGGGCAACAACAACCATAGAGGGCAACACACCCATGTACATGATGTCACACACAGAAACAATAACTCTGCATTTACATCCCCACAGGTCCCCCAGCTAACGTCACTGGAGACGAGGTGCCAGCAACATCCAGTCCCCCGCAGAAGAGGCCCACAGTGATGACAGCAGCTCTGGACCCCTGGATCTGGATGACCAACCTGGCCCATCGGGGATCTCTGGACATTCGGTTACCCAGGCACAGTCACACACCACCACAGAGCCTCCGAACTCAGGAAACACTAGCTCAGCCCCCACCCAGCTGGCCCATACCTCTATCCCCAGGACACGTCAATCAGCAGTGTGTCCACCCCTACAGGGACCCCAGGGCACCCCACAAACACAGGACAATCAGGGACCTGGGGTCAGTGGCAGTGGGCACACGGTCCAGGGGACAGAGGCACAGGACAATAGGGAAGCTGGGAGGACTGCTGTATGACAGGGGGAGGACAGGCCCAGGGAACCGACTCTCCAGAAGGCACTCACCGTGATCCTGGGAGCATATCAACAATCCCACGATGCGCTGGGCCAGATACTGGACAAGATGCAGGAGAACATGCGGCTGCAGGAGGGACAGTACCTAGGGATCAGGGAGGGCTTGATGGACAACACCACCACCCTGGTCACCATTGTAGGGGTGCTGGCAGACATGGCCAACAATATGAGGGAGGCAGTGTGTAGGAGGCTGGCCTGATTTGTAGTGGGACCTTGGGTACTTACACCTTATACCAGGTCCAGTTATCCCTTATTAGTGAAATGTAGTAGTGTTCTAGCAGCTTAGGCTGACAGAGGTAGCTATAGCAGAGCAGATTATGCTGAACTAGGAGACATGCAAAGCTCATGCAATACCACTTATAGTTACACAGTACTTATACACAAGCAAAGACAATACTCAGTGTTACCAAAAATAAAGGAATTTACTTGGGTGACAGTACCAAAAATATCTTAGAGACAATACTCCTTCTGGAGGTAAGTATTATACACAATATATACACTAGACACCAAAATTAGACAAGTAAGTTGTCATAGAACAATGCAAACAATAGGAAATCTTACAGAATGCAGTGGGAGAAAATAGGTCTAGGGGTAACACAAACCATATAATAGGAAAGTGGAATGCAAATCACAAATTCCCCCCTAGATGAGTGTAGTGTGTGCAGAATTGCTGGGAGAGTAAGAATACAGTAAAGGTAAGTAAATGACCCCACACCAGAGCCCAGAAAAGCAGGAGTAAAGTACTGCAAGTTTCCTTCGGACACACTACACCTCGTGATTGGGATATTGCAGTAACCAACCAAGTCTGCAAACAACAATTGCTGGATTCCTGGACCTGAAGACCTGCAAAAGAAGGGGACCAAGTCCAGAAGTCGAAAGAATTTCCAGGAAGGGCAGGAGCCCCTGCCAACCCAGAAGAGGGTGCAAAAGAAGAGTCACTGGTTAGTCGAAGACTGCAGGAATGCACCCTAGGAAGATGCCAGCGGGTTCCTGCATGATGCAAAGGATGTCCCACGATGTGAAGATGGATGCAGACATGATTTCGTGTTGGAGGTCACCAACAAGCTTTGGTTACAACAAAAGTGCGTTTTGCATCAAAATGGCGCCAGCTGGGCCCAGGAGGGACCTGTTGGCCTCAACTATGTGTGAGGAGGAAGAGGGGGCTCTCAATACTTTAGAGAGCCCTCAGGATGCCAGACAGCACCCACAGGAGTCCCAGGACATGGACACGGAGGAGGCGCGAGACACGATTGGTGCAGCACAACAAAGGAAGGTCCCATGCAGCCGGAGGACAATTCAGCGAGTTGAGCGTGACAGGATGGAGTGCTGGGGACCTGGGCCAGGATGTGCATCAATGAATTTTCCAAATAGTACTCAGAGGCCTTAGGAGGTGAAGAAGACGCAGTACACAGGGGTACCGTCGCTCTCAGGGAAGGCAAGGTCCTACCTCCTCCAAATTGCATCAGCAGGACCTCAGGACAGTCTATGTTGATGATGTCCACCCTCTGGGTTTCTAGGAGCACGCTCGTTGCTGTGAGAGGAGTCCAGGAGTACCAGTCGTCGACTTGGAAGGTGTCTGCGTGAGCAGGGGAGTGACTCTGTCACCCCACGGGAGGTCTCTTCAGTTGCTGGCTGGCGCTGAAGTTGCTAAAGAAAAGTATCCTATGTGGATACTTTGTTGCTGTTACAGCGGTTCCTGGAGCAGGCTGCGTTTGATCCGGGGTCAGAGGATGAAGTAGTAGTTGCAGAGGATTCCTGCTGGAAACATGCAAGTAGAATCTGAAGAGATCCACAGGAGAGACCCTAAATAGCCCTGAGAGGGGGATTGGCTACCTTATCAGGTAAGGACCTATCAGGAGGGGTCTCTGACGTCACCTGCTGGCACTGGCCACTCAGAGCCCTCCAGAGTGCCCCCACACCTTGCAAAGCAAGATGGCTAAAGTCTGGGACACACTGGAGGAGCTCTGGGCACCACTCCTAGGGTGCTGATGGACAGGGGAGTGGTCACTCCCCTTTCCTTTGACCAGTATCGTGCCAGAGCAGGGGACAAGGGGTCCTTGAACTGGTGTAGACTGGCTTATGCAAGGAAAGCACCATCTGTGCCCTTTAAAGCATTTCCAGAGGCTGGGGGAGGCTTCCCCTCCCCAGCCTGTAACACCTATTTCCAAAGGGAGAGGGTGTAACACCCTGCTCTCAGAGGAAATGGTTTGTTCTGCCTTCCTGGGACTGGGCTGCCCAGACCCCAGTAGGGCAGAACCCTGTCTGAAGTGGCAGCAGCTGTAGCTGCAGTGCAAGCCTCAGAGAGCTGGTTTGGCAGTACTGAGGGTCCATGGTGGAGCCCCCAGGATGCATGGAATTGCCACCCCAATATGAGATTTGGAATGGGGGACAATTCCATGATCTTAGACAGGTTACATGGCCATATTTCGAGTTACCATTGTGAAGCTACATATAGGTATTGACCTATATGTAGTGCACACGTGTAATGGCGGACCCGCACTCACAAAGTCCCGGGAAATTGCCCTGACCTATGTGGGGGCACCTTTGCTAGTGCAAGGGTGCCCTCACACTTAGTAACTTTGCACCTAACCTTCAGCAAGTGAAGGTTAGACATATAGGTGGCTTATAAGTTACTTAAGTGCAGTGAAAATGGCTGTGAAATAACGTGTGGGGATATGTCCCATTGCATAGAAATCAGCTTTCACTGTGGCCAAATCTTCCATCTGGAGGAAAATGTTGTAGCTGCACATGTGTTTAATCAGGGCATACAACACTCTGGTCAGCACTACTGAGAACACTGGCTGAGACCTTCCTGCTGCCGAGCCCACTGCCACTTGGAAGGAGCCAGTTGCCAGTAAATGGAGCACAGATAGGACTTGCACAAGAGGAGGGATCCCGATGGGGTGACGGATAGCAGAGATTAGGTCAGGCACGAATTGGGCACACAGCTCTGTGATTGTGGCCCTGTCAAGTTTATAGGTGAGGATAATGTGCCTGTCCTCCATTGTTGCCAAGTCCACCAGGGGTCTGTACACGGGGGATGTCTCCATCTCCTATTCATCCGCAGCGGTAACAATCTTTGGGGCAAAACGGTGAGCAGCGGGTCAGTATCTCATATTTCCAAACACTACACTTCATTGCCTGTTGCGATTGTAACAGTATATTGTTGAAGACGTCAAAATGGTGCATGTGTGTACTGTGATGTAGTTAGGTGGCATGGCCTGCACCCCCCTGAAAGGGCGTCCGCTTATCCTGTATGGAGGTACAGGTGGAAATGAGGTAATTCCGCTGACGTTGTGCGCCGTTGCGGGAGGCGGTCGAGAACTGCTGTGCAACTCCTCATTGGTTGTCATTGGGCCCTATGGGGTACAGTGGCCAATGGTGATCTACGCGGCAGTGACGGTATGCACCGCCATGGACGTGACCACCATTTTCTGTCTGTTCACTCACTTGCTACCTGACCTTCAACAGGAGAGGACCTACACTGCATGTGCTGCTGTGACCTGTGTCTGGAACCAACCATCGCTTGTGTCACTGGGGAAAGGGTCCCTGCCTTCACCTCAGCGGAGTTGGAGCGACTGGTAGATGGGGTGCTACCCCAGTACCGACTGCTGTATGGGCCTCCAGACCAACAGGTGAGTACACTGTGAGCACGATGCATGGGGCATGAATGCATGGAGTGCTGTGTATGAAGGCCTCGTGTAGGGGGGCATTGGTGGTGGTGGATGGGCCCTGGGAAGCACGCAGCCTGTAAGCTGGGCCATGTCTGTGGGTAAGGGGACGGGCAGGGGCATGGTGGGCCATGAGTTTAACAGGCAGGATGGTCGGACTAATACCTTCCCCTGTGTCCATTTCCCTGCAACTCAGCGCCCATCAGAAAAAGGGTATATGGCGTGCCATCGCCAATGTCCGGCGGGACCTGGGGTTCTATGGCAGGCGGAACATCCACTGTCGGAAACAGTGGGAGGACCTTAGACGCTGGGCACGGAAGACGCTGGAGGCCCAGCTGGGGATGGCCTCCCAATGAGCAATCCCATTCCCCTCAACCCCCACTTTTCCCAAGCACACAGGCAGGCCAGCAGGCACACAAACCAACACACAAGAGTAGTTCAGGCAAACACAAGCACCACAAATCATTCCACAGGCACTCACACAAACACCATCCAGAATCAGACATACCAACATCCACTGCCTCCACTGTGTCCCCTTCCTCCTCCTCATCCACCTCCATCCCAGTTGCCTCTACACTCACACCTGCATGCACTAGATCCTCATCCACTACCACCATCACCAGCACGCCTATCACTACACACCCCTCACTGGCAGTTACCACCCCCACATCCATGCACACGTCCCCTGTGTCCACTCCCACTGTGTCTGTGCCCCCTCCTCCCAAAGTACACAAACGCAAGCATTCAGACACCCAACAGCCATCCACCTCACAACATCATCCAGCCCATGCACCTGCACCCAAACACAGCAGACAGACACCTCCTTCAACCACTTCCTCTTCCTCCACTCCCAAACCTTCTCCCTCTTCCTGCCTCAATGTCCCTAAGAAGCTTTTCCTCTCCACTCTTAACCTCTTCCCTACCCTCTTCCCTGTCCTTCACATCAGGCCAGGGTGGTCAGAACACAGGCGAGCACCTCAGCCACCCAGTCAACGGGCACAATAGTGCCCACAGCTACTCCAGGTGGGAGAGAATCCCGGGCACCTGGCAGACACACTGAAAGGGTGCCTGCACTAAGTGCTGCAAGGAAGGGCAAGGAGGCACCCCCAGCAGATTCAAGGAAGAGCAAGGAGGCACCCCCAGCAGCTTCAAGGAAGGGCAAGGAGGCACCCCCAGCGGATACAAGGAAGGGCAAGGTGGCACCCCCAGCTGCTACAGGGAAGGGCAATGAGGCACTCCCAGCTGCGAAAGGGAAGGGCAAGGAGGCACTCCCAGCTGCGAAGGGGAAGGGCAAGGAGGTACCCCCAGCTGCGAAAGGGAAGGGCAAGGGGCCTGCACCAGCAGGCAGGAAGGACAGGAGGTCTGGTGCTGGGACTCATTTGGAGCCCACACCACCAACCATGGTGGTTCAGCCGTCCGAGGCTGGAAGGGAAGGGCTGGAGCCACCCCCCACCACTGCCAGCACCGCCACCAGCACTGCCACCAGCATCAGCAGCCCCAGTGGGCAGCTGTCCGAGGCTGCAAGGGATGGGCTGGAGCCTCCCCCCACCACTGCCAGCACCACAACCAGCACCACTGCCAGTATCAGCAGCCCCAGTGGGCAGCCGTCTGAGGCTGCAGGGGATGGGCTGGAGCCTCCCCCACCACTGCCACACTGGCACCAGCACCACCACTGCCACCACTGAGCACCCATCAACGCTGGCAGACAGTGTGTAGTCCTGTGTCCATGGGCTGTTGTGCAGGCTGGGACCAGCAAATCCTGTGGGTCTGACACCCAGGTGAGAGTCTGTGACCTTGCACTCCCCAAGATCTGCATCACGGGGCATGTTGCCCCCTGCAGAACCAGTGGAGATGCCATCCACTCACCCCATCCTTCCCAGGATGAAGCTCACTGGGCACACTGCCCCCTCCAGAACCAGTGGAGAAGCCATCCACTCACCCCATCCTCCCCAGGATCAAGCTCACTGGGCACATGCCCTCTCCAGAACCAGTAGAAAAGCCATCCACTTACCCCATCCTCCCCAGATGAAGCTCACTGGGCACAATACCCCCTCCAGAACCAGTGGAAGTAGTCACCCATTTGAGAGACTGTGGCTTTGCACTTCCCGGGACTAAGCAGTGGGCAAACCACCTACTTTAGAGACTGTGGCCTTGCACTCCCCAGGACCAAGCAGTGGGCAAACCACCCACTTGAGAGACTGTGGCTTTGCACTCCCCAGGACAGCGCACAGGGCTGAGGTGCCCCCCCATTCCCTGTCCCCCTGAGGTGCCTGGCTATTTTCGACCTGATGCCCCTGCAGTGTTCTCTCCGAGTTGTTGCAGGTGTGAGGTGGGGCCTTGGTCTATGTGTTGTGGCCCTGTGGCTCACCGACACTGAGGACTGGGCAGTGTCCCTACATTTGAAAATGTGTATATACGTTTGGATTTGGATGCACTTATTTATTGTATTTTATCATATTACAGTCACTTTCTTCTGATCAATTTGTCCTTGCATTATTTCTGAGTGGTTCTGGGTAAATATGTTATGTTGCTGCATTAGGTTGTGTGTATGGTGTTGAGGGTGGGGGTGTTGCATGTGTGTGTCACTGTCTTTTTCCTCCCTCTCCCTTGTGTGCTAGGTAGCTGTACTCACCGTGGTCGTCTTCGCCAAACGTTGGAGTTCATAATGGAGCAGAAGGTAGACGAGCATGGGGAAGACATGTAGTTCGGGCTTCATGGCGTCGTGGTTGTTCCCAGAGTCTCCAGAGGTGAGTCGTTTCCCTTCTGTGCAGTATTTGCACCAGGGTTTTGATGTCGTTGGTACCGCCCCAGAAAAGGTGGCGGATAGGCTAGTCATAATATAGTGGGCGGAACATTGTCTTCTGCCTGGCTGTTGCCGGTTACTGCCATGGTGCTTGTTGATTCCGCCCTGGCGGTCGGTGTGATAAAGTGGCTGTCTGTCTGAGTGGTTTCCGCCGTGGTCATAATTCCATTTTTGTTACTGCACGCCTGTTGGCAGTATTACCACCACTTTATCACCGACTGCCAGGGTTGTAATGAGGGCCTCTGTATTTTATGTTTTTCTGTGATTATTACTGTTTACCACAACAGCATTTTTCATCAACTTTTAAAAGAGAAGGGCTTTGTACAGGCTAAACTGGCCCTGATACATCTTGAGATGTTAATTAGTCCCCTGGAGTGCTTTTGTGCTGCAAGTTTTTTGGTGGCTGTCACTAGATATATGAAAAGGTGTGGGTGGTATGATTATGTGGTTTAGGCTTCTGGTGTAATACATTTTGTATTGTGTTTTTTTCGTGATTCTGCATCTTCTTTTATGCTTGCCAGTTTAAATTATTTGCAGTTGTTCGTTTTAATGTTTTTAATGCTTTCAATGTTTTTATGCACATTTGTTTGACTTTTGTATGTGTACTTTTAAGGTTTTAAGCAGTCGAATAAAGTAATTTCCGACTCTGACTCTGATAAATCCAAGTGGTATTATGCTTGTAGGGAATTAAAACTTTTCGTGCTTCATACTTGAGAATCAATCCTGTTTTTGAGATTGTTGTTTGTTGTTGACAGGAGAATGAGTTTAGTCTTTTGGTTGCATTTTGAGGGAGGCACCTGCCTACCAGACTTAGATTAGTGCAAGGTAGTCATTTAGCTGGTCTTTGTCCTTCCTTGCACTTTCAGATTAAGCTTTATATTATTGGTATATTTGTTGAACTTGATTCCACGGTTACCCACAAAGCATTCCTTGCATACATTTAAGACCACAAGGAAAGAATGGATCATTTGGGCACTCTTCAGTGTATCAGTAGCTATTTAGGCAGAAGGTATACTCCTGGAGGAAGTGTTGTTGCTTGGAGTGATAAGGGAGCCAATGTAACATCCCTGCATCGAAGGCCATGCAGAGGAAGAGATTTTGGATCTGGGATTAGTCAGGATTATTGAAAGTAGGTGAGAGAGTTTGCATGCCATTGAGTACAGTAGTCTAGTTTTCTGATGAGCTGGATATATCCCGAAGCATGAATATTTGGTGTCTCAGTGCACCAGTATGGTTTGAACCACATTGGTAGTCCTAAAGGATGGAATTGATGGTAATTTGGAAATGTAGCTAGATATTGACTGCTTACTTGTTTTTGTTTAATGATATGCGTATGAAGTTCAGTAGTTTATGAGCTAATCAGGTTCAAGGATTACTTTTCTAAGCACTGAGAGGATCTGTCCACATTTGCATGCATCACTGACTGTGTTGAAGGGAGTGAGCGCTTCCTGTAAAGTGTTAAATATGACATATGTATTGATGTATGAAAAATGGACAATGACAAGCATAAATTCGATGAGTGATGGAAGAAATAGCTGGATTGTGGATGGTTAATGCATTGTGATGTAGTTTTCTTTTAGGAGATGAGTCTTCAACTCTTTCTTAATTGTAGCAGTGCTCAGACAGTCCTGATTGGTATTGGGATGCTTTCCAGATCCTTGGTGTATAGATGGAAGAGGCTTCTTGCTTATTTTTTTCTTTTTCACACTTCTTAGTCTGTAGACAGATGGTGTCCTGGCTTTGGGTGTTCCGAAAACCACCAAAGATGGTGAACTTGTCTGCAAAAATGTGGGGAACTCGTTTTTATGGCTTTGTAAATTACACATCTGGATTTTAAGATAGAACATGCTGGCGAGGAAAGCTAATGGAACTCTATCATGAAAGGTTAATGTATTCATATTTCCTTTGGCCCATGATGACGTGCTGCGGCGTGTAGGAATGCCCTTAAGGATGCTGTGTGGAGTTTGGGAGGCTTTAACAACATCAAGATACTAGAGTATTTCAGGAAAGTAGCCTCTTTGTAGCTTGGTTACCCCCACTTTTGGCCTGTTTGTCAGTGTGTTTGACTGTATCTACTGGGATCCTGCTAATCAGGACCCCAGTAGTTATGCTCTCTCCCTTAAATTATGGTTGTTGCATACTGGTAACTCAGTATTTCACCCACAATTGGCATACTGGTGCCCCCTTATAAGTCCCTAGTATATGGTGCCTAGGTACTCAGAGCATTGGCATTCCAGGGCATCCCTATGGGCTGCAACATATCTTTTGCCACCCATAGGGAGCCCATGCAAAAGCTTCTGCAGGACTGCCATTGCAGCCTGTGTGAAAAGGTGCATGCACCCTTTCACTGCCATTTACACTGCACCAGGTCACTTATCACTTATAAGTCACCCCATAGCAGACCCTCCAGTCCTGAGGTCAGGGTGCAGAGTTCCTGTATGTGAGGGCACCCCTGCAGTAGCAGAGGTGCCCTCATGACCGCCAGGACCATTTTCCCAGACTTCGTGACGCATGTACTGGACAGTCACTACCTATGTCCAGCTACATAATGGTAACTTAGAACATAGGCATGTTTGGTATCAAACATGTTGGAATCATACCCCAAGGCTTTGCAAGCATTGGTTGTATGATTGCATGCACTTTGGGGGCTCCTTAGAGGACCCCCAGTATTGCCATTCCAGCCTTCTGAGGTTTTCCAGCCAGCCCGAGCTGCTGCCCCCTCTCAGACAGGTTTCTGCCCTCCTGTTGCTTGAGCAGCTCTTGCCCAGGAAGGTAGAACAAATAATTTCCTTTAGGAGAGGGGTGTTACACCCTCTCCCTTTGGAAATATGTGCTACAGGCATGGGAGGGGTAACCTCCCCAAGCCACTAGGAATGCTTTGAAGAGCACATTTGGTGCCCTCCTTGCATAATCCAGTCTGCACCGGTTCAGGGACCCCCAGTCTCTGCTCTTGCACGAAACTGGACAAAGGAAAGGGGAGTGAATACTCCCCTATCCATCACCACCCCAGGGGTGGTGCTCAGAGCTCCTCTAGAGGGTCACTGGGTTTTGCCATCTTGGATTCCAAGTTGGCAGGGAACTCTGGGAGCATCTGAGTGGCCAGTGCCAGCATGTGATGTCAGAGCTCTCCCCTGATAGGTGGTTACCTGTTTAGGTGACCCATCCCCCTTTCAGGGCTATTTAGGGTCTCTCATTTGGGTGGTTCTTCAGATTCAGATTGCAAGACTCTAGCAGGAAGCCTCTCCATCCTCCACTTCACCTTCTCACTGAAGAAACTGCATCTGGACCCTCCAGGAACTCTACAAACTGCAACAAAGAAGCAACGACGACTTCTGCAACATTGTACCTTCAGCTCCTGCCAGAAACTGCAACTTTTTCCCAGTCGTGCATCCTCAGAGGACAACCTATCTTCAGCCTGCACCAGAAGAGTGAAGGAATCTCCCTTGGAGTGAAGGAGTCACTCCCCCGCTTCAGCAGGCACCTCACTGCCTCGACGAACAGTGGCGCGGGTCCCTTCTCCTTACAAGTTGAGTGGATCCTGCATCACGAGTGGTAGGCTGAAGTGGTCCCGATGGTCCTGACGTACTATTGTCCAACTTTGGTGGAAGTAAGAGACTTTCTACCCACGCAAGACAGTACCCCCATGCACGGGGTGTTTTGCAGTTGCCAAGGCTTGTTGACATCCTTCCACGAAGTTCTTTGTGCACTGTGCAGCTCCGGCCCCCAGCACTCTCTCCTGTGACCCACATCTTCCTGAGTGGTCCTCCGGCGGTGTGGGAGCCTTTGTTGTAGTGCTTCGTGGGCCTCCTTTTGCACCTTCTTTGTCCCCCTGCTGTGGGTCTCCTGTTCATGCTGCCTGGTCTTCTGTGGGCTTTCTTTGTTGCTGAGAGCTCCCTCTGACTCCCCCCCTGGGTAGAGTCCACCAGGTCCCTTCTGGTCCTGGGCAGCGCCACTTTCCACTAACCGAGAGCTTTGAGTGTGCCAAGGCTCGTTGGTGGATTCCGGTGACGCAAACCAGACTACAATCCTCCATCTGGCGTGGGACATCATCTGCACCAACTAGGAACACACATCCATCTTCTTGGGTGCAGTACTGACTGTTTTTCACCCGTGGTACTTCTCCTGCACCTTCATCTGGGTTAGCAGGTGCTCCTGTTCTCTCTGGACTCTTCTGTGCTGCTTGGACTTGGTTCCCTTCTTCCACAGGTCTTCAGGTCCAGGAATCCACTGTTGGTGTCTTGCAGTCTCTTCTGGTTCTTGCATAACCTTCTTTCTTGTGTTTCTGTATGATCTGGGAAAGTTCTTGTACTTTACTCCTACTTTTCTGGGCTCTAAGGTGGGCACTTACCTCTGGTGTTTTCTAGTACTCTCAGTGACCCACTACACACTACACTTGCCTTGGTGGGAAACCGACATTCGCATTTCACTTTCTTAGTATATGGTTTGTGTTCCCCCTAGACCCATTTCTAAATATTGGCCCTCATTACAACCCTGGTGGTCGGTGATAAAGCGGCGGTAATACCGCCAACAGGCCGGCGGTAAAAAAAATGGGATCACGACCACGGCGGAAACCGCCAACATAGACAGCCACTTTAACACTCCGACCGCTACGGCGGTAGCAACAAACACCGCGGCGGTCACCTCCAACAGACAGGCAGAAGACAATGTACCACCCACTCTATTACAAGGCACCAACCCACCAGCTTTTCCGGGGTGGTACCAACAACATCAAAAGCATGGCTGAAGAAGGACAGAGAAGGGGAACCACTCACCTTTCAACACTCAACGAAGAACTAGGATGCCATGGAGCCCTAACTACAGGTCCTGCCGATGCTGGTGTATCTGCTAATACACCAGGAACGTCAAAGAAGGTGGCGGCGGCGACCACAGTGAGTACTGCACCTAGCACACGGGGGGAGGAAAAAAAGAGTGACGCACACACGCAACAGCCCCACCCCCACCCAACCCACAACACCATACACCCAAGAACATGCAGCAACATTACATTTACACCCCGTTACCCCCTGGAAGAATGCAAGGACAAAAGGAATTGAGTTACATCAGTGATATTTATAAAATGCAGATAAAGTTAACGAATGTAAACAACAGTATATACAAATATTTACAATATGTACAGAGGGCCGTACACTGTCCTTTGCAAATGTCCGTGGACCAGTGGGCCTAAAAAACATGGGCGAAGCCCACACTTGACTCCTGCCTCAAAACGGAGAGAACACTGCAGGGGCATCAGGTCGAAAACACACAGGCCCCTCAGGGGAAAGGCGGGGTGGCACCTCAGCCAAAAGATGGTACTACGCCACTGCTCCTTGAGGAGGCAACATGCCCACAGCAATGTCCTGGGGAGTGCAAAGCCACAGTCTCTCAAGTCTCTTGAGTGGGTGGTTTGCCCACTGCTTGGTCCTGGGGAGTGCAAAGCCACAGTTTCTCAAGTCTCCCAAGTGGGTGGTTTGCCCACTGCTTGGTCCTGGGGTGTGCAAAGCCACAGTCTCTCAAGTCTCTCAAGTGGGTGGTTTACCCACTGCTTGGTCCTGGGGAGTGCAAAGCCACAGTCTCTCAAGTCTCTCAAGTGGGTGGTCTTCCCACTGCTTGGTCCTGGGGAGTGCAAAGCCACAGTCTCTCAAGTGGGTGGTTTGCCCACTGCTTGGTCCTGGGGAGTGCAAAGTCACGGTCTCTCAAGTGGGTGCCAGTTTTCCACTGGTTCTGGAGGGGCCTTTGTGCCCAGTGTGCTTCATCCTGCTAAGGATTGGGTGAGTGGATGCATATCTCCACTGGTTCTGGAGGGGGCCTTGTGCCCAGTCTGCTTCATCTTGCCAAGGATTGGGTGACTGGATGCATATCTCCACTGGTTCTGGAGGGGGCTTTGTGCCCAGTGATGCTGCACCTGGGATGTGGCAGTTCACATTCCCTCACCTGAGTGTCTGAGGCACAAGATGTCCGGGGAACAGGTAGCATGATACTCCACGGAGGCAGAGCCAGACTCCATCCTGCGGCGACTTAGGCTGCAAACTGCTGGTAGTGCCAGTGCTGGTGATGATGCTTCAAGTGATGGGTACAGGGTCCAGGCCGTCTCCTGCAGCCTCAGATGGCTGCCCACTGGGGATGCTGCTGATGTCCGATGTAGTGGCATCGACTGGGCATGTGGCAGTGCATATGGCGGTGCAGATGGCGGTGCCTGCGGTGGTGTCTGCGGCGGAGATGCTGCCGGTGCTGGCCGTGGTGCAGGTGCTGGTAGTAGTGGAGGGAGACACCAGGCCGTCTCCAGCAGCCTCGGACGGCTGCCCACTGGGTATGACGCTGCTGACTGTTATTGTGGCAGCGGCGGTGCAGGTGGCGGTGCAGATGGCGGTGCTTGCGGCGGTGCTTTCCGCGGTACAGGTTGCTGGCCTGTTAGGACTAATGGTGGTCAACAGTCGCTCACCTGGAGGCTCCGAGCCCTGAAGTGCCTTGCCTTTGTTTTTTTTCCCTTCCCCACCTTGGCAGACGCTGCTGGGCCCTTGGCACTGTCCTCTTGTTTTTTGAATGAGGCCTTGCTGGGTGGGTGGTGCGTCTTGTCCATGCTGCATGCTGGCCCCTTCTTCACCTTGGCAGGTGGCGGAATCGGTTGGTCCTTTGCATTGTTCGGTGGCACACTGCCAGCCCTGACGGGTGCCCCCTTTGCACCCCTGGGACTTGCACATACCACAGAGGACGCCGAGTTGGTGGCTGAGGTGCTGGCCTGGGTTCTTGACACCCTGGCCCTAGGGGAAGGACGGTGGGGCGTAGGGAAGAGGTCAATGTTATCCAGGAAAAGTTTTTTAGAGACACTGGGACTGGAAGATGGAGGGGGTTTGGGAGTGGAGGAAGAGGTAGTGGTTGTAGGAGGTGTACGTCTGCTGAGTTTGGGTGAAGGTGCATGGGCTGGATGCTATTGTGAGGTGGATGGCTGTTGAGTGGGTGTATGTCTGTGTTTGTGTACTTTGGGAGGAGGGCTCACAGACACACTGGGAGAGGACACAGCAGACGTGTGCATGGTTGTGGGGGTGGTGACTGCTCATGAGGGGTGCGTTGTGATGGGCGTACTGGTGATGGAGGCAGTGGCTGATGATGTAGTGCATGCAGGTGTGAGTGGAGACGCTACTGGGAGGGAGGTGGACGAAGAGGAGGAGGGGGACACAGTGGAGGAAGTGGATGTTGGTATGTTTGCATGGGTATAGTGCTTGTGTGAGTGCCTGTGTGATGATGTGTGGTGCTTATGTATTCCTGAGCCACTTTTGTGTGTTGATTTGTGTGCATGCTGGTCTGAAGGTATGCTTGGGATAGGGTGAGGTAGAGGGGATTGGGACTGGGTAGTGGAAGTTGGAGGGGGGAGGATGGACAGAGGGACAATGGCTGCCATCAGTCCTGAGGCCAGAGCCTGAAATGCTCTCTGTTGGGCCACCATGCCAGAATGAATGCCCTCCAGGTATGGATTTGTTTGTTGCAAATGCCTCTTGATACCCTGGATGGCATTCAGAATGGTTGACTGCACAACAATGTGGGATCTCAGGAGGTCAATAGCCTCCTCACTGAGGGCAGCAGGGCTGACTGGGGCAGGGTCTGAGGTGCCTGGGGCAAAGGAGATGCCCACCTTCCTGGGTGAGCGGGCACGGGAAACACGCTGAGGGGCTGTGCTGGTAGGGGGCGTGGCAGCTGTACCTGTTGTTGGTGTGGGCACAGAGGTGTCCGCCACCACGAGGGAGCTTCCATCAGAGGAGGAGTCGCTGCCACTGGTCTCCCCGCCTGTCGCCGTCGTGGAGCTCCCCTTGCCCTCCGTCCCACTGGTGCCTTCACCCTCGGTGGATTCGGCCTCCAGGCCCATGTGGGATGCTGCTCCCTCTGTCGCCGGTGCCTCTGCTCCTCCGCCAGATGATGCTAATGCACACAAGCACAGGGTGACAAAACAAAAAGGGGGGAAGAGACAGAGGATACACGTGGTCAATGCCGTCAACACCACTACCGTTAGTGGACACCACACACAGGGAGCCGCCCTATGCACTAGGCCATGCCCAACCAGTCACTAAGGGAGTCACCAGCCCATGGAGTACAATGCTTAACGCCAGCATCTGCACACCTGACACCTACAGGACCCTGCCCAGTAGTAGTTGGCCACTTGTACCATTAGGGTAGGAGTGCTTCAGAGCCTGCACACAAGGGACCTATCCTGCTATGATCGCCCTGGCCTAGGGGCACCCACCGCCCCCATCCCCCACCCTGCTAGCTCCTAAAGTGCGCAAAGTCAGCTTTCTGAATCTGTACTCACCACCTTGTGGCTGCTGTGATGTCCTCAAGCGCCCATCCAACTCCGGATAGGCCACCGCCAGGATGCGGAACATCAGGGGGGTCATGGTGCAACGGGCACCCCTCCCACGTTGGGAGGCCAGCACCAGCTGGGCCTCCGCTGTTTTCTTCGTCCAGCGGTGCAGGTCCTCCCATCTCTTCTGGTAGTGGGTGCTCTGCCTGTGATAGACCCCCAGGGTCCGCACCTCCTTGGTGATGGCACGCCAAATACCCTTTTTCTGGTGGGTGCTGACCTAGAGGGAAAAGACAGTAGAAAATGTAATTACTCACCCGTCCGGACCGTCATACTCATTGGCCACCAGTTCCCACCAATGCCCTGATGCACATACACTGACCACCTCTCATGCAGCACTCAGGCCAAGACGCCTTAGCACCCCCCAATATGTGGCTTACATCCACACCACTCCAAACAGGCATTGCCAACGGATCATGCTCACAGTGTACTCACCTGTTTGTCTGGAGGACCGTAGAGTAACGTGTACTGGGGGAGGACCCCATCCACCAGTTTCTCCAACTCCTCCGCAGTGAAGGCAGGGGCTCTTTCCCCAGACACTCTAGCCATTGTTGCTTCCAGACTCAGGTCACAGCAGCACTTGCAGGGTAGGTCCTCTCCTGTTGATGGTCAGCTAGCAAGTGAGTGAATAGCTAGAAAATGGCAGTGACGTCCGCAGCGGTGTGTACCGACACCGCCGGCGTACATCACCATTGGCTCCTGGGACCCATAGGGCCCAATGATAACCAATGCAGAGTTGTGCAGCGGTCATGGACCGCCTACCATGACGCAGCACAATGCCAGCGCAGTTACCTCATTTTCCCTTGTCCCTCCTCACAGGTCAGGCAGCTGCCATTTCAGGGGGGCACATGGCCTGGCACCTAGCTGCGTCACAGCACATATTGGCACATCTACTGACTCTCGAACTCACACACTGCTTCTGTGACATGAATTCAAAAACAGTTGTGCCATCTATGTGGAAAATGACCTTCTGCTCACCGTTCTCCTCCATAGTCTACAACCGCTGAGGCAGATGATGAGATGGCGGCATCCTCCGGTATACAGACCCCTGGTGGACCTGTCGACAATGGAGGACAGACACATTGGCGGTCATTCTGACTGCGGTCACCGCCATTTGGCCGCTCCGCGGTCAAAAGACTGCAGAGGCCATTCTGGCTTTCCTGCTGGGCCGGCGGGCGCCCGCCAAAGGAGCGCCCGCCGGCCCAGCGGGAAAGGCCCTGCAACATAGAAGCCGGCTCCGAATGGAGCCAGCGTTGTTGCAGGGGTGCGACGGGCGCAGTTGCACCCGTCGAGATTTTCACTGTCTGCTAGGCAGACAGTGAAAATCATGGCCTTGTTAGGGGGCCCCTGCACTGCCCATGCCAGTGGCATGGGCAGTGCAGGGGCCCCATGACACCCGTTCCCGCCATCCTGTTCCTGGCGGTAAAAACCGCCAGAAACAGGGTGGCGGGAAGGGGGTCGGAATCGCCATGGAGATTCAGCCCAGACAGGGGAAATCCGTCGGGAAACCGCCAGATCCCCTTTTCTGACCGCGGCTTTACCGCCGCGGTCAGAATGGGCAGGGAAGCACCGCCAGCCTGTTGGCGGTGCTTCCGTGGTCATCCACCCTGGCGGTCGATGACCGCCAGGGTTGGAATGACCCAAATTATCATCACATACAGAGTTGATCGTGCCACAATCCAAGAACGGTATGCACAATTGGAGCTAGACCTGATGTCAGCTATCCGTCAGTCCACAGGAATACCCCCTCCAGTGCAGGTTCTGTCAGTACTCCATTTTCTGGAAAGTGGTTACTTTCAAACTACAGTGGCCATGGCATCTGGGATGTCTCAGCCCATGTTCTCCAATGTGTTGACCAGAGTGTTGTCTACCCTGCTGAAGCACATGCGCAGCTACATCGTTTTCCCGCAGGTGGATGATTTGGCCACAGTGAAAGCTGACGTCTATGCCCTGGGACATATCCCCAACATCATTGGTGCCATTGATGGTACACATGTGGCATTTGTCCCCCCCCCGCAGAAATGAACAGGTCTACAGGAATAGAAAAAGCTATCACTCGATGAATGTGCAAATGGTGTGTTTGGGGGACCAGTACATCTCCCATGTGAATGCCAAATATCCTGGCTCAGTGCATGACGCCTGTATCTTGAGGAATAGCAGCATCCCTTATGTGATGGGGCAACTCCAGAGGCAACCGGTGTGGCTAATAGGTGAGCCCAAGGTCCCTACACAGTATAAGTTGGGGTCTGAGTATGGGGTTGTCCCTAAGGGTTAGTGTGTGTCTAACAGTTGTCCCTCGATATTTGCAGGTGACTCTGGTTACCCCAACCTCTCATGGTTACTGACCCAGTGATGAATCCCAGGACAAGGGCAGAGGAACGTTACAATGAGGCACATGGGCGTACGACGAGGATAATTGAAAGAACCTTCGGCCTCCTGAAGGCCAGGTTCCGGTGCCTCCATCTGACTGGTGGATCCCTGTACTACTCACCCAAGAAGGTGTGCCAGATCATCGTGGCATGCTGTATGTTGCACAACCTGGCCTTGAGACGGCAGATGCCTTTTATGCAGGAGGATGAGCCTGGAGATGGTCTTGTGGCAGCGGTGGAGCCTGTGGACAGTGAGGAAGAGGAGGCAGATGAAGAAGATGTGGACAACAGAACAAACATTATACAGCAGTACTTCCAGTGACACACAGGTAAGAGGCTGTAACTCTAATTTACATTACAGTAAACCTTTGGACATTGTACATGGCAGCCTCTTACCCTCTGTCTATGGACACTGACTGTTACCTTTGGATTCTCTATTTTCAGATCTGTGTACCCAATTCTGGCTACTGCTATATGTACTGCTGCCCACCAATGACCAGTGGTATATTTCACTGAACATAGACGTTGCAATGGTTTGATAATGTTGTAATTATACATCTTTCTAATCATTACACTGTAGGAGGCTGGCCTGGCTTATACTGGGTACCTTGTGGTACTTACACCTTGTGCCAGGTCCAGTTATCCCTTATTAGTAGAATAGAGGTGTTTCTAGCAGCTTAGGCTGTTAGAGGTAGCTACGGCAAAGCAGCTTAGGCTGAACTAGGAGACAGGCAACGCTCCTACTATACCACTTATGTCATATGGCACAATATCTAAAGAAAACACAATACTCAGAGTTACTAAAAATAAAGGTACTTTATTTTAGTGACAATATGCCAAAAGTATCTCAGAGGATACCCTCACTTAGGAAGTAAGTAATATACACAAATTATATGTACCCAAAACAGGTAAGTAACAATAAGAAAAGTAGTGCAAACAATGTAGAATCACAATAGGATGCAATAGGTAGACATAGGTCTAGGGGCAACACAAACCATATACTCCAAAAGTGGAATGCGAATCACAAATGGACCCCAGACCTATAAGAGGTTGTAGAGGGTCGCTGGGACTGTGAGAAAACAGTAAGGGTGTCCAAAATACCCCATCCCAAGAGTAAAGTTACCCCACTATCCCAGAAAGACACAATAGTCGTGATAGGGGATTCTGCAAGAACCACAAGGACCAGCAAAACACTGAAGACGGATTCCTGGACCTGAGGACCTGTAAAGGAAGGGCACTAAGTCCAAGAGTCACGAAAGTGTCCAGGGGGGCAGATGCCCACTAAACCCCAGATGATGGTGCAAAAGGGCTGCCTCTGGGTGGAAGAAGCAAAAGATTCTGCAACAACGAAAAGGGCTAGGAACATCTCCTTTGGATGGAAGATGTCCCACGGCATGCTGGATGTTGCAGAAGTATTTCCAGGCAGAAATACCACAAACAAGCCTTTCTAGCTGCAAGAGTTGCGGTTGGAGTTTTTGGGTGCTGCTGGGGACCAGGAAGGACCAGGATGTCGCCCCTTGGAGGAGGAGACAGGGGGGGTGCTCAGCAACTCAGAGAGCCCCCGCAGAAGCAGGAAGCCCCCGCAGAAGTACCAGAATATGGAACTTAGAAGATCTGTGAACTCAGAGTCACAAAAGGAGGGTCCCACGACGTCGAAGTCCAACTCAGCGAGTTGGGCAATACAGGACGGAGTGCTGGGGACCCAGGCTAGGCTGTGCACAAAGGAATCCTTGGAGAAGTGCACAGAAGCCGGAGCAGCTGCAAATCACGCAGTACACAGGTTTGCTGTCTGGCGTGGGGAGGCAAGGACTTTCCTCCACCAAATTTGGACAGAAGGGCCACTGGACTGTGGGAGACACTTGGACCCAGCTCCTGTGTTCCAGGGACCACGCTCGGCGGGATGAGAGGGAACCCAGAGGACTGGTGATGCAGAAGTTTGGTGCCTGCGTTGGCAGGGGCAAGATTCCGTTCACCCACGGGAGATTTCTTCTTGGCTTCCAGTGCAGGGTAAAGGCAGACAGCCCTCAGAGCATGCTCCACCTGGAAACAGTCGAAAAAAGTAGGCAGGATGAGGCGCTACAATGTTGCTGGTAGTCGCCTTGCTACTTTGTTGCGGTTTTGCAGGCGTCCTGGAGCAGTCAGCGGTCGATCCTTGGCAGAAGTCGAAGAGGGACGTGCAGAGGAACTCTAGTGAGCTCTTTCATTCGTTATCTGAGGAACAGCCCAGAGGAGAGACCCTTAATAGCCAGAAAAGGAGGTTTGGCTACTAAGAAAGGAGGCTTGGCTACTGAAAGAGGTAAGCACCTATCAGGAGGGGTCTCTGACGTCACCTGCTGGCACTGGCCACTCAGAGCAGTCCATTGTGCCCCAACACCTCTGAATCCAAGATGGCAGAGGTCTGGGACACACTGGAGGAGCTCTGGGCACCTACCCTGGGAGGTACTGGTCAGGGGAGTGGTCAATCCCCTTTCCTTTGTCCAGTTTCGTGCCAGAGCAGGGCTGGGGGATCCCTGAACCGGTGTAGACTGGCTTATGCAGAGATGGGCACTATCTGTGCCCATCAAAGCATTTCCAGAGGCTCGGGGAGGCTACTCCACCCCAGCCCTTCACACCTATTTCCAAAGGGAGAGGGTGTAACACCCTCTCTCAGAGGAAATCCTTTGTTCTGCCTTCCTGGGCTTGGGCTGCCCAGACCCCAGGGGGGCAGAAACCTGTCTGAGGGGTTGGCAGCAGCTGCAGTGGAAACCCCGGAAAGGCAGTTAGGCAGTACCCGCGTTCTGTGCTAGAGACCCGGGGGATCATGGAATTGTCCCCCCAATACCAGAATGGTATTGGGGTGACAATTCCATGATCTTAGACATGTTACATGGCCATGTTCGGAGTTACCATTGTGACGCTACACATAGGTAGTGACCTATGTGTAGTGCACACGTGTAATGGTGTCCCCGCACTCACAAAGTTCGGGGAATTTTCCCTGAACAATGTGGGGGCACCTTGGCTAGTGCCAGGGTGCCCACACACTAAGTAACTTGGCACCTAACCTTCACCAAGTGAAGGTTAGACATATAGGTGACTTATAAGTTACTTATGTGCAATGAAAAATGGCTGTGAAATAACGTGGACATTATTTCACTCAGGCTGCAGTGGCAGTCCTGTGTAAGAATTGTCTGAGATACCTATGGGTGGCAATAGAGATGCTGCAGCCCATATGGATCTCCTGGAACCCCAATACCCTGGGTACCTAGATACCATATACTAGGGAATTATATGGGTGTTCCAGTGTGCCAATGAGAATTGATAAAATTAGTCAGTAGCCTGCAGTGACAATTTTAGAAAGCTAAGAGAGCATAAACACAGAGGTTCTGGTTAGCAGAACCTCAGTGATACAGTTAGGTACCACACAGGGAACACATACAGGGCATACATTATGAGCACTGGGGTCCTGCCTAGCAGGATCCCAGTGACATATGAGCAAAAACAAACATACATACAGTGCAAATGTGCCAGGCAAGATGGTACTTTCATACACACACTGACTCCAGTATGGTTTCTGTTTCAAGGGTGTTTATTTTTGGTGCAAATTAGTATGGGGGTAAGTGCAAGGGGCTGGGGTGATGGTGGAGGAAAGTCCAGGGTAGAGTCCAGTCTATTGGTATCACAGGTGCATTGTCCAATTGGGCATTGGAAGGGGAGCAATGGCAGTTCAAGGTAGACAGGGTGACAGAGTGGGACACAAGGGTGACAATCAGGAGAGTCTTATTTCCTGGCGGGGGTCTTGGCAATGTTCTCTGTCTTCTGCCTGGATCGCAGGGAATGTTTGCGGGGTGGTTCTCCTTCTGCAGGGGGTGGGGTGCTGGTGGCCTGTTGGTCCTGTGACGGTGCCTCCTGCCCACTAGCGCCGGTGGAGGTAGAAGGCTGTTCCTCGGTTTGGCTGGTGTCAGGGGCCTTTCGTTGTGCCACTGCCTCCCTCATGGTCTTGCCCATGTCAGCCAGCACCCCTGCAATGGTGACCAGGATGGTGTATATTTTAGTTAGGTCCTCCCTGATCCCCAGGTACTGTCCCTCCTGCAGCCGCTGGGTCTCCTGTAACTTGCCCAGTATCTGCCCCATGGTCTCCTGGGAATGGTGGTATGCTCCCATAATGTTTGAGAGTGCCTCGTGGAGGGTCAGTTCCCTGGGCCTGTCCTCCCCCTGTTGCCCAGCAGTCCTCCCAGCTTCCCTGTTGTCCTGTACCTAAGTCCCCTGAACTGTGTGCCCACCTCCACTGACCCCAGGTCCCTGATCGTGCTCTGTTTGTGGGGTTGCCTGGAGTCCCTGTAGTGGTAGACACACTGTTGATTGACGTGTCCTGGGAACAGAGGTATGGGTCCGCTGGGTGGGTGCTGTGGTGGTGTTTCCTGAGGGGGGAGGCTCTGTGGTTGTCTGGGACTGTGACAGGGGAACCAACTGTCCAGAGATCCCTAATGGGCCAGGTTGGTCATCGTGATCCAGGAGTACAGAGCTGCTGTCATCACTGTGGGCCTCTTCTGGGGGGGGGGCTAGATGTAGCTGGTACCTCCTCTCCGGTGACGTTGCGTAGGTGTCCTGTTGGGATGCAAATGAATTGTTAATGTATCTGTGTGTGTCATCTTGTGCAATGGGTGTGTTTCCCTGTATGATTGTGCTTTCCCTGTCGGCTTGGCCTTGTGTGAGTGGTGATTTTGTGGGCTGGGTGAGTCTCTCTGTTGGGCATGCTGGGGTGATGGGTGTCCATGCAGGTCTGTGATGGGGGTCCATGGATTGGTGTGGCATGCAGGGCTTGGTATTGGGATGGGTGGGTTATGCTAGTGGGGTATATTTGAGGTGATGGAGTGATGGGGGTGAGGGTAGGGGTGGGAGTTTGTGATAGCATGCAGGTAGGGTGGGGGATATGATAGTATAGATTTGACTTGCCAGAGTCCAGTCCTCCTGCTACTCCTGTGAGGCCCTCAGGATGCATTATCTCCTCCCATGTTGTTAGTTGTGGGGGAGGAAGTGGGGATCCACCGCCAGTCCTCTGTACAGCAATCTGGTGTCTTGAAACCACGGAACATACCTTCCCCCGTAGGTCGTTCCACCTCTTCTTGTCATCCCTTGTTCTGGGGTGCTGTCCCACGGGATTTACCCGTTCCACGATTTTCCTCCATAGCTCCATCTTCCTTGCAATGGACGTCTGCTGCACCTGTGATCCGAATAGCTTTGGCTCTACCCGGATGATTTCCTCTACCATGACCCTTAGCTCCTCCTCTGAAAACCTGGGGTGTCCTTGGGGTGCCATGGGTGTGGTGTGAGTGATATGTGTGAGGTGATGTGCGGGGTCTCATGTTGGGGTGTATACTGTGATGTGCGTGGATGGTGTATGGCTGATGGTGTTCTGTGCCTCTGATTGAGTGGGCACTCTTTGCTTGTCTCTCTGTGCTTGGTCTCTTTTTTTTCATTGTAAGGGGTTGTGGGTAATGTGAGTGAGTGTGTGTTTTATAGTGGTATGGGTGTGAGGGTGTAGTGTGTGTATGTGTGTCAGGTGTGTGTATTTTGAATAATCCAATGTGGTGTGGTTTTGTAACTGTATGTGTATTTTTAGCGCGGCTGTGTGTACCACCAATGGATTACCACGATTGAATGACTGCGGCATTGATTCATGGGTCGTGATACTGTGGGCGTATTCCTGTTGGCGTAACGGTGTGGGTTTTGCTATCGCCAGTTTATCACTGACCTTTGGGCTGGGGGACTTGTGTGGGTGTCTGTATTGTGGCGAGATTCTCTGTGTGGGTCATAATACCCGTGACGGATTACTGCCGCGGTCACGGTATGTTGGCAGCCGTCGGCACAGCGGTAGGTGGCATTTACCGCCAGGGTTGTAATGAGGGCCATTGTGATTTTCACTATTTGCATTATTTTCTAACTGTTTTTACATCTGTTTTTGCATACTAGTGTGAGAAAGTATCCTCTTTCTAGCCTTGTTACTCCCACTTTTGGCCTGTTTGTGAGTATATGTCAGGGTGTTTTCACTGTCTCACTGGGATCCTGCTAGCCAGGGCTCAGTGCTCATAGTGAAAACCCTATGTTGTCAGTATGTTTGTTATGTGTCACTGGGACCTTGCTAGCCAGTACCTCAGTGCTCATAAGTTTGTGGCCTATATGTGTTCCCTGTGTGATGCCTAACTGTCTCACTGAGGCTCTGCTAACCAGAACCTCAGTGGTTATGCTCTCTCTGCTTTCCAAATTTGTCACTAACAGGCTAGTGACTAAATTTCCCAATTCACATTGGCATACTGGTACACCCATATAATTCCCTAGTATATGGTACTGAGGCACCCAGGGTATTGGAGTTCTAGGAGATCCCTGTGGGCTGCAGCATTTCTTTTGCCACCCATAGGGAGCTCTGACAATTCTTACACAGGCCTGCCAGTGCAGCCTGAGTGAAATAAAGTCCACGTTATTTCACAGCCATTTACCACTGCACTTAAGTAACTTATAAGTCACCTATATGTCTAACCTTCACCTGGTGAAGGTTGGGTGCAAAGTTACTTAGTGTGTGGGCACCCTGGCACTAGCCAAGTTGCCCCCACATCGTTCAGGGCAAATTCCCCAGACTTTGTGAGTGCGGGGACACCATTACACGCGTGCACTGTACATAGGTCACTACCTATGTACAGCGTCACAATGGTAACTCCGAACATGGCCATATAACATGTCTAAGATCATGGAATTGTCACCCCAAATCCATTCTGGCATTGGGGGGACAATTCCATGATCCCCCGGGTCTCTAGCACAGAACCCGGGTACTGCCAAACTGCCTTTCCGGGGTCTCCACTGCAGCTGCTGCCAACCCCTCAGACAGGTTTCTGCCCTCCTGGGGTCCAGGCAGCCCAGAGCTCCTCCAGTGTGTCCCAGACCTCTGCCATCTTGGAAACAGAGGTGTCTGTGGCACACTGGACTGCTCTGAGTGGCCAGTGCCAGCAGGTGACGTCAGAGGCTCTTCTGATAGGCTCTTACCTCTCTTGGTAGCCAATCCTCCTTCCTTGGTAGCCAAACCTCCTTTTCTGGCTATATAGGATCTCTGCTTTGGGGAATTCTTTAGATAACAAATGCAAGAGCTCACCAGAGTTCCTCTGCATCTCCCTCTTCACCTTCTGCCCAAGGATCGACTGCTGACTGCTCAGGACGCCTGCAAAACCGTAACAAAGTAGCAAGACGACCACTAGCAACCTTGTATCGCTTCATCCTGCCGGCTTTCTCAACTGTTTCCAGGTGGTGCATGCTCTGGGGCTAGCCTGCCTCCTCTCTGCACCAGGAGCTCTGAAGAAATCTCTTGTGGGTCGACGGAATCTTCCCCCTGCAACCGCAAGCACCAAAAGACTGCATCACTGGTCCTCTGGGTCCCCTCTCAGCACGACGAGTGTGGTCCCTGGAACTCAGTAACTCTGTCCAAGTGACTCCCACAGTCCAGTGACTCTTCAGTCCAAGTTTGGTGGAAGTAAGTCCTTGCCTCCCCACGCCAGGATGCATTGCTGGGTACCGCGTGATTTGCAGCTGCTCCGGCTCCTGTGCACTCTTCCGGGATTTCCTTTGTGCACAGCCAAGCCTGGGTCCCGACACTCCTTCCTGCAGTGCACAACCTTCTGAGTTGTCCTCTGGCGTCGTGGGACTCCCTTTTGTGACTTTGGGTGGACTCCGGTTCACTTTTCTTCTAAGTGTCTGTTCAGGTATTTCTGCGGGTGCTGCCTGCTTCTGTGAGGGCTCCCTACGTTGCTGGGCACCCCCTCTGTCTCCTCCTCCAAGTGGCGACATCCTGGTCCCTCCTGGGCCACAGCAACACCCAAAAACCCTATCCACGACCCTTGCAGCTAGCAAGGCTTGTTTGCGGTCTGCGTGGGAACACCTCTGCAAGCTTCATCGCAACGTGGGACATCCATCCGTCCTCCAAAGGGGAAGTTCCTAGTCCTCTTCTTTCTTGTTGCATTGCTGGTGTTTGTTCTTCCTGCAGAATCCCCCTATCACGACTTCTGTGCTCTCTGGGGGTAGTAGGTGCACTTTACACCTACCTTTCAGGGTCTTGGGGTGGGCTATTTTTCTAACCCTCATTGTTTTCTTACCGTCCCAGCGACCATCTACAAGCTCACATAGGTTTGGGGTCCATTTGTGGTTCTCATTCCACTTTTGGAGTATATGGTTTGTGTTGCCCCTATACCTATGTGCTCCTATTGCAATCTAGTGTAACTTTACACTGCTTGCATTTACTTTTATTACCTGCATAATTTTGGTTTGTGTACATATATCTTGTGTATATATCTTATCCTCATACAAGCCAGGCCAGCCTCCTACAACTAGTGTATATAATTTGTGTATTTCTTACTTCCTAAGGGTGTATAGTCTCTAATGTATTTTTGGCATTTGTGTCACCAAAATAAAGTACCTTTATTTTTGTAACACTGAGTGTTTTCTTTCATGTGTGTGAGTACTGTGTGACGACAGTGGTATTGCATGAGCTTTGCATGAGTCCTAGATAAGCCTTGGCTGCTCAGCTACAGCTACCTCTGGAGAACCTGGCTTCTAGACATTGCCTACATTTCACTAATAAGGGATAACTGGACCTGGTATAAGGTGTAAGTACCATAGGTACCCACTACAAACCAGGCCAGCCTACTACATTGGTGGTGCAGTGGTGCGATAAGTGCCTGCAATTGCCTTATCACTTTGTCACTTGGTGCTTTCTACAGGAAAGACCACTCTATACCTAGAGCTATACAAACAGACCGAGTACAGGGATCTAGTCTCTTACTTTCCTTTTCTAGAGACTAGAGGTTAGGTAGGTTAGGTTCACCCTACACCACCCTAACACACACATCATGTCTACTGCTGGGCCTAGCTCTGTGGTCATGGGTACTCCCTATGAGAGCATGTCCTTCAAGGAATTGAAGGGGCTTTGTACAGACAAGAAACTAGATGTGGGGAAGAACCCCAACAAGAATTTCCTTTTGAGCCTCCTTCTCCAGGATGACCAGGAGCATGCTGGTAGCCAGGGGGAGGAGGAGGAGGGAGATTCTGACCCCATAGAATGAGAGAATCACCTTTCAGGTTCAGGGGAGAGCTCTTCCAAAGATCTTCTACCTAGCAGCCCCACTAGTGTAGCTGGTAGTGGGAAGGGTAGTCACTTAGTTAGGGCCCCATTTACACCCAGAGGTCAGATCACTAGGGTCACAAAAGCTAGGGAAAGATCCACCTCTGTCAATTCCCATATCACCTCAGTGTCTAAGTGATCCAATAGCACAACTCCAGGAGATGACTCCATAGATAGGGAACACCCTTGTCACTGGACTTTGCACAGGTGGACCAGGTGATCATCCCAGGTGGAGCTAAAGACAGCAATATAGTCTAGATATGCTGCACTAAAGGCTTCCGCTCCTTGGAGGGCTGTATTCACCAACCTCTGAAAAGTGGCAGGTGCATTTTTCAATCCAAAGGGCATAGCTGTGAACTGATAATGCCCTCCAATGGTTGATAATGCAGTTTTTTGTTTAGCATCTTCTGATAACTTAATCTGCCAATATCATGCAGTTAAGTCAAAAGTGCTTAGATACTTGGCAGAAGCCAGTGTATCTATTAGCTCATCTGCCCTGGGTATAGGGTGAGCATCAGTTTTCGTTACTTGACTGAGACCCCTATAGTCTACACAAAACCGCATTTCTTTCTTTCCTTCTATACTATGAGGTTTGGGGACAAGCACCACTGGGCTGGCCCAGGGGCTTTCCGAAGGCTCAATCACTCGTAAGTCTAACATTTTCTGAACCTCTTGTTTTATGCAGTCCTTGACATGGTCAGGCTGCCTATAAATCTTACTTTTGACAGGTAAACTGTCTCCAGTATTGATTGTATGCTCACACCAAGTAGTTGTACCTGGAATTAGTAAGAAGAGGTCAGAGAATTGTCCAAGGGGATTTAAGCAGTTGTCCTTCTGCTCAGCAGTAAGGCAATCTGCTAGTACAACTCCCTCCACTAAGCCATCAGCTTCAGTGGTGGAGAATAGGTCAGGGAGAGGGTCACTCTCTTCTTCCTGCCCTTCATCTGTGGCCATAAGCAGGGTTAAGTGAGCTCTGTCATAGTAAGGTTTAAGGTGATTGGCATGAAGCACCCTAAGGAGGCTTCTGGCAGTGCCCAGGTCCACCAAATAGGTGACCTCACTGTTCTTCTCCACAATGAGATGGGGTCCACTCCATTTGTCCTGGAGTGCTCTTGGTGCCACAGGCTCCAATACCCACACCTTCTGTCCTGGTTGGTACTGTGTCAGGACAGTCATCTGGTCATGCCATTGCTTTTGGAGCTCTTGGCTGGCCTGAAGGCTTTTACTGCCCTTTTTCATGTACTTAGCCATCCTTGATCTGAGGCCAAGCACATAGTCCACAATGTCTTGTTTGGGAGCTTTTAAAAGTTGTTCCCAACCCTCCTTCACAAGAGCAAAGGGACTTCTTACAGGGTGTGCAAAGAGCAGTTCAAAGGGGCTGTAGCCCTCTCCTTACTGGGGTACCTCCCTATAAGCAAAAAGGAGGCGTGGTAACAGGACATCCCATCTCCTCCTGAGTTTTTCAGGGAGTCCCATGATCATGCCTTTAAGAGTTTTGTTAAATCTCTCAACCAATCCATTTGTCTGTGGATGATAAGGAGTGGTGAACTTGTAGGTAGCACCACACTCCTTCCATACTTTTGCTTTGAGATATGCAGACATGAAGTTACTACCTCTGTCTGATACCACTTCCTTAGGGAAATCCACTCTGGAAAAGATTCCCAGGAGGGCTTTTGCCACTGCAGGAGGTGCAGTGGTCCTTAAGGGTATAGCTTCAGGATACCTAGTGGCATGGTCCACTACCATTAGGATGAATCTGTTTCCTGAAGATGTTGGAGGGTCAAGGGGGCCAACAATGTCAACTCCTACCCTCTCAAAGGGCACCCCAACCACTGGAAGTGGAATTAAGGGGACCATAGGTGTGGCACCAGTCTTGCCACTGGCTTTGCAGGTCACACTGGAGTGACAGAACATCTTCGTGTCCTCTGACATATGAGGCCAGTGAAACAATGGAACAAGTCTGTCCCATGTTTTACTTTGGCCCAAATGCCCAGCCAAAGAAATGTCATAAGCAAAAGTCAGAATAAACTCACTATACTGCAAAGGGATGACCAATCTCCTGGCAGCTCCAGGTTTAGAGTCCCTTACCTCATTATAGAGAAGGTTGTCTTACCAATAGACTTTCTGGGTATCAGTGACAGCCCCATTTTTCTGTTTAACAGCTTTCTGTCATAGACCCTCTAGTGTGGGATAGGTCTGCTGTGCCACACTCAGATCTTCCCTAGCAGCCCCCCGCAGCCAAACGCTCAGCAGTGTCAGCTGCCAGCTCCTCTGGTGTGGGTACTGCACAGGGAGAGGATTCCTCTTCCTCAACAGGGGAATCTTCTGGAGAGGGAGGAATAGTGGGCAAGGATTTCCCCTTTCTACCTCTAGCCTTGGGAGCACTTGGTCCATTTTTTCAGGATCCAAGTTTCCCTGTCCTCCTTACTTCTTGGCCTGAGCCCTTGTGAGAGCAAAGATATGTCCTGGAATGCCAAGCATTGCGGCAGGGAGCCTCCAACTCCAGTTCAGCCCAAGCTGATGTTTCCAATTAATTTCCTAGTAAGCAGTCTACAGGCAAATCAGTGGCTACCACAACTTTCTTTGGGCCAGTAACCCCACCCCCCCAGTTGAGATTCACAACAGCCATGGGGTGGTGGCTAAGAGTGTTGTTATGAGCATCAGTCACTTGGTACTGCTGACCAAGTAGGTGTTGTTCAGGGGCAACCTGTTTCTCTATCACCATGGCTCCTGTGTCCCTGTAGGCCTCAACCTCAACACCATTTATTAGGGGTAGTTGCTTGTACTTACGAATATTAAAAGGACAAGCAACTAAGGTGTCAAAGTCAATACCACCATCAGAGACTAAAACAGCCTCTGTGGTCTCCCTAACTAGACCAACCCCCACTACATTACCAATGGTGAGCCCAGCTACACCCTTTATCTGGCTATTTGTAGTGTTCTTCCCACCACCACTGCTATTACTAGGGGCACTAGTGGATGCAGTTGGGGTTGTGGTGGTGGGAGCCTTGGTGTTTTTCTTTGGGCAGGTGGGATCACTTGCCCAATGGCCTTTACTTTTACATAAATAACACCATGGCTTCTTTTGATTGTGAGAAGAGGATTTGGACCCACCTCCCCCAGAGGGTTTTTGTGTGCCTGATGAAGACTCAGAATGCTTTTTGTCTTTGTCCCCACCCTTGTCATGAGACTTACCATCCTTCTTCTTGCCATCCTTGTCACCCCCTGTATGAGCTTTTCTGTTCACTCTTGTTCTGACCCATTTGTCTGCCTTCTTTCCCAGTTCTTGGTGAGAGGTCAGATCTGAGTCTACCAAGTACTGATGCAACAAGTCTGACACACAATTATTCAAGATATGCTGTCTCAAAATTAGATTGTATAGGCTTTCATAATCAGTCACCTTACTGCCATGTAACCATTCCTCCAAGGCCTTCACTGAACAGTCTACAGTCTGTCCAGTCTTGAGAGGACTCTTTTCTGGTATCTCTGAACTTTATCCTGTATTGGCAGTGGTTAAGCCAAATCCATCTGATAGTGCACCCTTCAAAACTTTGTAATTGTTGGCATCACTCTCCCTGACAGTAAGGAGTCTGTCCCTACCTTTGCCAGTGAAAGATAGCCACAATATAGCAGCCCACTACCTTTGAGGGGCCAACTGTATCATACAGGCCCTCTCAAGTGCAGAAAACCACTTGTTAATGTCATTCCCCTCCTTGTAAGGGGGGACAATCTTATGCAGGTTTCTTGAATCTGTTTCTCTAACAGGATGACTATCAAGATTCCTGCTGTTGCTGCCACCATGGGGAACTAAAAACAACTTCTGTCTTTCTCTCTCTACATCTAGGGATTCCCTGTCTAAGGCCAACTGTTGCTGCTTTAGCCTCATCTGGCCTCTTCCAACCTCAGCTTTCTGAGTTCCCTGTCTAGGGTGTTGTCCTCAGGTTGGGAGGTTAGGGAAGTCTCTGATATAGAGGAAATGTGAGAATGTGCAGAAGTGGACCTTTCTCTGACTGCCTGAACCGTAGTGACCTGGCTATTAGGAGTGAAAGGTGTCCTACTGCTGTGTGACCCCCTCCCATTACCAGCTTCACTAGGTGGCCTGTTAAGTGAAAGGTCTTTGGAAGTACCCTCCCCAGAGTTCTCAGGACCTACCCCTGAATCCATCTGGGTACCCCCCTCTTCTACCTCCTGATCCTGGGATTGACCAGTCTGATTCTGGTCACTTTCAAGGAGAAGGTTAAGAAGGGGATCCTTAGTAGGGTTCCTACCAATCCCCAAACTTCTTTCTATACAGAGACCCCTCAAACTTTTAAAGTTTAGATTATCATAAGTTGTTTTCACAACTTTGGGAGTAGCCACTACCACATACATGGTGAAAAGAAAGAGATTAGGGGTAAGAGAAAAAGTTTTAAGCTTTCAAGAACAGAGAGAAAAAAACTTTTTCAAACTTTTGAGAAACGTTTCAGAAAGTCTTTAGAGTGAAAGTAAGACTGTTAAGTTTACTTGTGTATATTTCTAAGTATTAGGTATATGATTTTCTTATGAAAAGCACCAATGACAAAGTGGTAAAGCAGTTACAAGTACTTATCCCGCCGCTGCACCGCCAATGTAGGAGGCTGGCCTGGCTTGTAGTGGGTACCAATGGTACTTACACCTTATTCCAGGTCCAGTTATCCCTTATTAGTAGAGTGTAGTAATGTTCTAGCAGCTTAGGCTGATAGAGGTAGCTATAGCAGAGCAGCAAAGGCTGAACTAGGAGACATGCAAAGCACATGCAATACCACTTATATCATATAGGTACTATATCATAAGCAAGACAATACTCATATTTACTAAAAATAAAGGTTCATTTATTTTAGTGACAATGTGCCAAAAATATCTCAGTGGATATACTCCCTTAGGTGGTAAGTAACATACACAAAATATACACAACTAACCAAATCAGGTAAGTAAAACAGTCAGAAAGTAGTGCAAACACTGTAAAACACAATAGGATGCAATAGGTGTAGGAGCAAAACAAACCATATACTAAGTAAGTGGAATGCAAACCACGAATGCACCCCTAGGCAAGTGTAGTGTGTAGAGGGTTGCTGGGAGTGTGAGAAAACACTAAGGGTGTAAAGGAGATCCCACCCCAAGACCCAGGAAAGTAGGAGTAAAGTACTACTATTTCCTCCAAAATACACTAAAGTAATGTTAAAGGATTTTGCAAGAACCACAACAGATTGCAAAGCACTGAAGACGGATTCCTGGACCTGAAGACCTGCAGGAAGGGGACCAAGTCCAAGAGTCGCTTAAGTGTCCAGGGGGGGGTGGGTGCCCACTAAACCCCAGATGAAGGTGCAAAATGGCTGCCTCTGGTTGGAAGAAGATGCTTGTTTTGCACAAATGAAAGAAGGTAGGAGGTTCTTCTTTGTGCAGAAGATGTCCCACTGTGTGCTGGAGGGTGCAGAGTTGTTTCCTTGGCAAAATACAGCAAACAAGCCTTGCTACCTGCAAGGGTCACGGTTGGAGAAAAAGGGTGGTGGCCGGGCCCAGGAAGGACCAGGATGTCGCCACTCAGGTGAGGAGACAGAGGGGGCCCTCAGCAATGCAGAGAGCCCACAGAAAAGAGGGAAGTACCTGCAGAAGTCCTTGAACACAGGTTCAAGAAGACTGAACACAGCAGTCATCTCAACACTGCAAAGAGAGGTCCCACAACACCGGCGGTGAACTCAGGGAGCTGAGCATCGCAGGATGGAGTGTTGGGAACCTAGGCTCAGCTGTGCATGCAGGATTTTTTCGAAATGTACACAGAAGCCCTTGTAGCTGCAGATCACATGGTGCACAGGATTACTGTCTGGGGAGCGAAGGCAAGGACTTACCTCCTCCAAATTTGGACAGTTGGACCTCTGGACAGTCTGGGTCACTTGGGTCCACCACCTGTGTTCCAGTGGCCACACTCGTCAGGATGTGATGGGACCCAGAGTACCGGTGAAGCTGAAGTTTGGTGCCTGCTGAAGCTGGGGGAAGATTCCGTTGACCCCCAGGAGATTTCTTTGCGGTTTCCAGTGCAGGGTGAAGGCAGGCAGCCCCCAGAGCATGCACCACCAGCAAACAGTCGAGAAAGCCAGCAGGATTAGGCGCTAAAATGTCGCTGGTAGTCTTCTGGCTACTTTGTTGCAGTTTTGCAGGTGTCCTGGAGCAGTCAGCGGTCGATCCTTGGCAGAAGTCGAAGAGAGAAGTGCAGAGGAGCCCTACTGGATTCTTGCAAGTCGTAATCTGATAAGAAGCCCACAAGAGAGACCCTAAATAGCCCTCAGAGGAGGATTAGCTACCTAGTCAGGTATGCACCTATCAGGAGGGGTCTCTGACATCACCTGCTGGAACTGGCCACTCAGAGGCATCCAGAGTGCCCCCACACCTCTAAAAAAAAATGGCAGAGGTCTGAGACACAGTGGAGGAGCTCTGGGCACCACCCCTGGGGTGGTGATGGACAGGGGAGTGGTCACTCCCCTTTCCTTTGTCCAGTTTCACGCCAGAGCAGGGGCTGGGGTTCCCTAAACTGGTGTAGACTGGCTTATGCAAAGAGGGCACCATCAGTGCCCTTCAAAGCATTTCCAGAGTCTGGGAGAGGCTACTCCTACCCAGCCTTTAAGACCTATTTCCAAAGGGAGAGGGTGTAGCACCCTGCTCTCAGAGGAAATGCTTTGTTCTGCCTTCCTGGGACTGGGATACCCAGACCCCAGGAGGGCAGAACCCTGTCTGTGGGGGTGGCAGCAACTGTAGCTGCAGAGAAAAACCCCAGAGAGCTGGCTTGGATGTACTGGGGGTCCATAGTGGAGCCCCCAGGATGCATGGAATTTGCTCCCCAATACCTGATTTGGAATGGGGGGACAATTCCATGATCTTAGACATGTTACATGGCCATATTCTGAGTTATCATTGTGAAGCTACATATAGGTATTGACCTATATGTAGTGCACGCGTGTAATGGTGTCCCCGCACTCACAAAGTCCGGGGAAATGGCCCTGAACTATGTGGGGGCACCTTTGCTAGTGCAAGGGTGCCCTCATACTTAGGAACTTTGCACCTAACCTTCAGCAAGTGAAGGTTAGACATAGAGGTGCCTTATAAGTTACTTAAGTGCAGTGAAAATGGCTGTGAAATAAGGTGTGCGTTATTTCACGCAGGCTGCAATGGCAGTACTGTGTAAGGGTTTGTCTGAGCTCCCTATTGGTGGCAAAAAGAAATGCTGCAGCCCATATGAATCTCCAGGAACCCCAATGCCTTGGGTACCTAGGTCCCATGTACTACGGACTTATAAGGGCGGTCCTGTATGCCAATTGAAATTGGTAAATGTAGTTACTAGCCTATAGTGACACAGTTAAAGGCAGAGAGAGTATGAGCACTGAGGTACTGATTAGCAGAGCCTCAGTGACACAGTTAGCACTACACAGGCATACACATTTAGGCCACAAACTAAGAACACTGGGGTCCTGGCTAGCAGGATCCCAGTGAGACAGGCAAAAACATACTGACATACATATAAAATTGGGGGTAACATGCCAAGAAAGATGGTACTTTCCTACAGGGGGGCACAGTGGAGACAGTGGATGTTGGTATTTCTGATTCTGGCTGGTGTTTGTGTGAGTGCCTGTTGGTTGAAGTGTGGTGCTTGTGTTTGCCATGTCCACTCTTGTGTGTTGTCCTGGGTGCCTGCTCGTCTTACTGTGTGCTTGGGATAGTTTGGGGTTGAGGGGAATGGGATTGGGAAGAGGAAGTTGGAGGGGGGAGGGTGGAAAGAGGGACAATGGCTGCCATCAGAGTGGAGGCCAGAGCCTAGAATGATGTTGGGCCGCCAGGCCAGTGTGAATGCCCTCCAGGAATACATTTGTCTGTTGTATTTGGGCTGCCAGCCCCTGAACAGCATTCACAATGGTTGACTGCCCAATAGAGATGGATCTCAGGAGGTCAATAGCCCCCTCACTCAGAGCAGCAGAGCTAACTGGGGCAGGGACTGAGGTGCCTGGGGTGAAGGAGATGCCCACCCTCCTGGGTGAGTGGGCACCGGAAACTCGCTGAGGGGCTGCTGGGAGGGTGGTGCTGATACGGGGTGGCGGCTGTACCTGTAGCTGGGATGGTCACAGAGGTGTCCGCCACCACCAGGGAGCTCCCATCGGAGGAGGTATCCGTGTCCAAACTGTCCCCTCCAGAGTCTGCCGTGGTGCTCCCCTCGCCCTCTGTTCGACTGGTGCCCTCACCGTCAGTGGATTCGGCCTCCTGGGTCATGTGGGATGCAGCTCCCTCCATCGCCTGTGCCGCTGCTCCTCCGCCAGATGATGCTAATACACATAAGGGCAGGGTGACAAAACAAAAAGGGTGGGGGAAGAGACAAAGGATACACTTGGTCAATGGCACCAACAACACCGCCGTGGGCACAACACACTCACACACAGGGAACAGCCCTACGCACTAGGCAATGCACTACCAGTCACAATGATAGTCACCAGCCCATGGATTTGGACACCTGACGCCAATTGCAGCATACCTGAGACCCACAGACCCCTGCCCAGTAGTGGATGCCTACTAGCTTGGTTGGAGTACTTTCACATTAGAACCCTGCCCAACATAGGACCTACCCTGCAATGCCAGGCCTGGGCTAGGGTCATCCACAGGGCCCACCCCTCCACCCGGATACCACTCCACCAGGTGCAAGTTGTATATTAGGGCACTGTACTCACCCCCTTGTGGCTGCTGTGATGCCCTCAAGTGCCCATCTAGCTCCGGATAGGCCACCCTCACTATGCAGGCCATCAGGGGGTCATGGTTCGATGGGCACCCCTTCCTCGTTTGGAGGCCATATCTAACTGGGCCTCTGCTGTCTTCCATTCCCAGCGTTTCAGGTCCTCCCACTGTTTCCGACAGTGGGTGCTCCGCCTGCCGTAGACCCCCAGGGTCCGCACGTCCTTGGTGATGGCATGCCATATACCCTTCTTTTGATGGGCACTGACCTGCAGGGAAATAGACACAGGGAAAGGTATTAGTCCGACCGTCCTGCCAGTTACACTCATGGCCCACCATGCCCCTTCCCATCCCTATTAGCACAGACATGCGGCACAGACATAAATGCGGCACAGTGCCCAGGGCCCATCCACCACCCCCCTCGCATGAGGCCTTTACACACACAGCACTCCATGCATTCACGCCCCATGCATCGTACTCACAGTGTACTCACCTGTTGGTCTGAAGGCCCATACAGCAGTCGGTACTGGTGTAGTGCCCCATCCACCAGTCGCTCCAACTCCGCCGAGGTGAAGGCAGGGTCCCTTTACCCAGTGACACGAGCCATGGTCGGTTCCAGACACAGGTCACAGTAGCACATGCAGTGTAGGTCGTTTCCTGTTGAAGGTCAGGTAGCAAGTGAGTGCACAGATAGAAAATGGCGGTCACGTCCGCGGCTGTGCGTACCGTCACCGCCGGCATACCTCACCATTGGCCACTGTACCCCATAGGGCCCAATGTTAACAAATGAGGAGTTGCACGACGGTTCTCGACCGCCTCCCACAACAGCGCACAACATCAGCGGAATTACCTCATTTCCACCTGTCTCTCCATACAGGACAGGCGGACACCATTTCGGGGGCTCGGGGGGGGTTGCAGGCCATGGCTCCTAACTGCGTCATCTTATGCGAATGCACCATTGGGACATCTCCAACAAAATACTGTCACAATCACAACATGCATTGAACTGTAGTGGTTGGAATGTGGAGATAATGACCAACTGCTTACTCTTTTGGCCCATAGATTGCAACCGCTGTGGATGAATAGGAGATGGAGACATCCCTCCGTGTACAGACCACTGGTGGACTTGGCAACAAAGGACGACAGGCACATTATCCTCACCTATAGGCTTGACAGGGACACAATCACTGAGCGGTGTGCCCAATTGGAGCCTGACCTAATCTCTGCTATCCATCACCCCACCGGGATCCCCCCTCTTGTGCAAGTGCCATCAGTACTCCATTTCCTGGCAACTGGCTCCTTCCAAGTGACAGTGGGCTTGGCAGCAGGAATGTCACAGCCAATGTTCTCAATAGTGCTGACCAGAGTGTTGTCTGCCCTGATTAAACACATGTGCAGCTACATCGTGGAGGTGGAGGATTTGGCCACAGTAAAAGCTGATTTCTATGCAATGGGACATATCCCCAACACTATTGGGGATATTGATGGAACACATATTGCATTTGTCCCCCCCCGGCGAAAAGAATAGGTGTTCAGAAATCGAAAGAGCTTTCACTCAATGAATGTGCAGATGGTGTGCCTGGTGGACCAGTACATCTCCCACGTCAATGCTAACTATCCTAAGATAGAGTGCATGATGCCTCTTTCCTGAGGAATAGCAGCATCCCAATTGTGATGGCTCAACTCCAGAGTCACAGGGTGTGGTTAATGGGTGAGCCCTAGTTCCCCAACAGTGTATGTTGGTGTATGGGTATGGTGTGGGCCCTAAGGGTTGGTGTGTGGCGAACAGTTGTCCCTCGATAATTGCAGGTGACTCTGGTTACCCCAACCTCTCATGGCTACTGACCCCTGTGAGGAATGCCAGGACAAGGGCAGAGGAACATTACAATGAGGCACATGGGTGAACAAGAAGGATTATAGAGAGGACCTTTGGCCTCCTGAAGGCCAGGTTTCATTGCCTCTATCTAACAGGTGGATCCCTGTGCTACTTACCCAAGAAGGTCTGCCAGATCATCGTGGCATGCTGTATGTTGCACAACCTTGCCTTACGTCGCCAGGTTCCTTTTCTGCAGGAGGAGGAGGAGGCTGGAGATGGCCATGTGGCAGCAGTGGACCCTGTGGACAATGAAGATGAGGAGGCAGAGGATGAGGATGAGGATGAGGACAACAGAAGTGCAATTATTCATCAATACGTCCAATGAGATAGAGGTAAGACAGTGTTAATACACATATAATTGAAAGTTTGATGTGTGACATTGTCACTGGCAGGCTGTGTATTCCTACTTCTATGCCCACTCACTGTACCCTTTAACATCTCTTTTTGCAGATGTTGGCGCCCAAATATTGCTCCTGGTGTGTTCAGTGCAGCCAACTACAGGTCTTTCCAATGTAAACATTATTGTACAGTTGAATTGCAATGTTTGAACCTTTGTTCAACGAATAGCGGAGGTGGAGGGCTGTTCGGTGGTTTGGCTAGTGTCAGGAGCCCTGTGGTGTGCCACTGCCTCCCTCATACTGTTGGCCATGTCTGCCAGCACCCCTGGACTGGAGACCAGGGTGATGTTAATGTCCTTCATGTCCTCCCTGATCCCCAGGTACTGTCCCTCCTGCAGCCGCATGTTCTCCTGCAACTTGTCCAGTATCTGGCCCAGCGTATCCTGGGAATGTTGGTATGCTCCCAGGATCATGATAAGTGCCTCCTGGAGAGTCGGTTCCCTGGGCCTGTCCTCCCAGTGTCGCACAGCAGTCCTCCCAGCTTCCCTGTTGTCCTGCGCTTCTGTCCCCTGAACCGTGTGCCCTCTGCCACTGACCCCCAGGTACCTGATCGTCCTATGTTTGTGGGGTGCCCTGGGATCCATGTAGTGGTGGACACACTGCTGATTGACGTGTCCTGGGGACAGAGGTATGGGCCCGCTGGGTGGGTGCTGTGGGGGTGTCTCATGAGGGGGAGGTTCTGTGGTGGTGTAAGACTGTGCCTGGGTAACCGACTGTCCGGAGATCCCTGATGGGCCAGGATTGTCATCCAGATCAAGGCGAGCAGAGCTGCTGTCATCAATGTGGGCCTCTTCTGTGGGGGGACTGGATGTTGCTGGCAACTCTTCGCCTGTGACATTGGACGGGTTACCTGTGGGAATGTAAATGCAGTATTATTGTTTCTGCATGTGACATATTGTGCATGGGTGGGTTGCGCTTTATGGTTGTTATTCCCCTGACAGCTTTGCCTTGTGTGAGTTGTTATTTGGTGGGCTAAGTGATTCTCTCTAGTGTGCATGCTATGGTGATATGTGCCCATTCAGGTCTGTGAGGGGTGTCCATGCATTGGTGTTGCACGCAGGGCTTGGTATTGGGATGAGTGGGTTGTGATGGTGGGGTATGTGGGCGGTGGTAGAGTGATGATGGGAGTGAGGGTAAGGGTATGTGGTGGCATACAGGTCGGGTGATAGTAATAGAGATTTGACATTCCAGATTCCAGTCCTCCTCCTACTCCTGCCAGGCCCTCAGGATGCATGATTGCCAAGACTTGCTCCTCCCATGTTGTAAGTTATGGGGAGGAGGTGGGGGTCCACCACCAGTCCTCTGTACTGCGAGCTGGTGTCTAGCTGCAATGGAACGCACCTTCCCCCGTAGATCATTCCACCTCTTCCTGATGTCATCCCTTGTTCTTGGGTGCTGTCCCATGGCGTTGACCCTGTCCATGACCCTCTGCCATGGCTCCATTTTCCTAGCAAATGATATCTGCTGCACCTATGATCCAACTAGCTGTGGCTCTACCCGGATGATTTCCTCCACCATGACCCTTAGTTCCTCCTCAGAGAACCTGGGATGTCGTCGTGGTGCCATGAGTGTGGTGTGGGTGGTATGGGTGAGGGTGTGTGGGGTGATGTGTTGGGGTGTGTGATGTAAGTTGCATGTGTGGTGTATAGGTGATGGTGGTATGTGGCTCTGGTTGTGTGGGTGCTCTTGCTGTCTCTGTTGGCAATGGTTTGTCTTCGTAAAGGGTTGTGAGTAGTGTGTGTGTGTGTTTTATAGTGGAGTGGGTGTGTGGGTGTGGTGTGTGTATGTGTGTCAGGTGTGTGTTGTTTGAATTGTCCAATGTGGTGCTGTTTTGTTTGAGTGTGTGTATTTTGAGCCCGGCCGTCTGTACCACCAATGGTTTACCGCCATTGAATGTTCGCTACGGTGATTTGTGGGTCATAATGTTGTGGGTATAGTTCTGTTGGCGTAACGGTGTGGGTTTGGATACCGCCAGTTTATCACTGACCTTGGGCTGGCGGATTTGTGTGTGTGGCTGTATAGTGACAGATTGGTATGTGTGTGTCATAATATTGTTGGAGGTTATCCGCCGCAGCGGCATTATGTTGGCAGCAGTTGGTGGGATTTACCACCAATGTCATAATGATGGCCTGAGTGTTTTCTTTCATGTGTGTGAGTACTGTGTGACTACAGTGGTATTGTGTGAGCTTTGCATGTCTCCCAGATAAGCCTTAGCTGCTCAGCTACAGCTACCTCTAGACAGCCTGGCTTCTAGACACTGCCTATATTTTACTGATAAGGGATAACTGGACCTGGTAAAAGGTGTAATTACCATAGTTACCCACTACAAACGAGGTTAGCCTCCTGCAAGTATAGAGGTTGAAAAGTATTTCTGAAGTCGTTTTCTGGAAGAGATAGTTTCATTTTCAATAGAAGAGAGAGCTGGTATCAAGCTGCCCTTGTTTTGTAAGCATTGTGGCCCTCATTACAACATTGGCGGTAAAAGACGCTTACCGCCATGCAAAAGACCGTCAACACACCGCCGCGGCCGCGGAATTCCGCCACAGCTATTACGACCCACTGCTCTGAATCCGCCAAAATTCAGACACCCACACAATTCTGCCACACCAAAGGTCAGTGATAAACTGGCGAAAACAAAACCTCCACCATCACGCCAACAGATATACACTATCACGACCCACGAATCCACGCTGCGGTCTTTCAACTGCGGTATTCTATTTGCGGTACACACAGCCGCGCTCAAAATACACACACATTGACAAAATACTGCCATGTTGGACAATTCGAAATACACACACCTAATACACATACACACACCACTCCCACACACCCATTACAATATAAAACTCACATCCACATCACCCACAAACCCCTACGACCAAAATACCGAAAGAAGGCCAGAGAGAAGCACTACAAACTACTACCAAGCATCCACAGGCACACAATACCATCACCCACATAACTTCCACGCACCTCACACAAGACACCACTAAATATCACCCCACTTATCACCACGCACACCACCCCACACATCACCCACAAAACCCCATGGCACGGCAAAGACACCCCAGGTTCTCTGAGGAGAAGCTCAGGGTCATGGTGGAGGAAATCGTCCGGGTAGAGCCACAGCTATTCGGATCACAGGTGCAGCACACCTCCATAGCTAGGAAGATGGAGCTATGGCAAAGAATAGTGGACAGGGTTAACGCAGTGGGACAGCACGCAAGAAATAGGGATGACATCAGGAAGAGGTGGAAGGACCTATGGGGGAAGGTGCGTTCCGTGGTCTCAAGACACCACCTTGTGGTTCCGCGGACTGGAGGTGGACCCCCACCTCTTCCCCCACAACTAACAACATGGGAGGAGCAAGTCTTGGCGATTCTGCATCCTGAGGGCCTCGCAGGAGTAGATGGAGGAATGGACTCTGGTAAGTCAAATCTTAACTATTACATACCCCACCCTACCTGCATGCCATCACATACCCCCACCCTCGCCCTCACCCCATCACTCCAACTCCTCACAAATGTCCCAATATCACAAACCACACATCCCAACACCAAGCCCTGCATTCAACAACAAAGCATGGAAAACCCATTACTAAAGCATGGCCACTGCACATACCCATACACCCCCGAAACCATCATCACACAAGGTCCCACACAGGAATGCAAGCACTGGGGTATATGGTCACCCACCCATCGCACACCATGGCACACACAGATGCAATAAACATCCTTTTATACCCCTGCAGGACCCCTACCCAGCGTCACCAGACAGGAGGGTCCACAGATGTCCACACCACCAACAGAAGAGGCCCACAGTGATGACAGCAGCTCTGTCCAACTGGATCTTGATGAACAGCCCGGCAAATCTGGGACCTCGGGACAGTTGGTTCCCCTCACACTGGCACAGGCCACCACAGAGCCTCCCCCCTCTGGAAACACCAGCACAGCACCCACCCAGCTGGCCCACACCTTTGTCCCCAGGACACGTCAATCAGCAGTGTGTCCACCACTACAGGGAACCCAGGCTAACCCACCCCCCCAACAACAACAGGGACCTGGGGGCAGTGGCAGTGGGCACACGGTCCAGGAACACAGGGGAACTGGGAGGGCTGCTGTGCGACAGGGGAGGACAGGCCCAGGGAACCCACTCTCCATGAGGCCCTCTCCAACATCATGGGAGCCTACCACCATTCCCAGGAGACGATGGCAACGGTACTGGCCAAGTTTCAGGAGACCCAGCGGCTGCAGGAGGAACAGTATTTGGGCTTCAGGGAGGAACTCAGATCCATCAATTCCACCCTGGGCACCATCGTAGGGGTACTGAAGGAAGTCCTCAACATCCAGGAGGGACACTGTGGCACAACAAGGGGCCCCTGACACTAGCCTGGACTATGAACTGCCCACCACCTCCGCCACGCTAGTGGACAGGAGGCACCACCACAGGACCACCACACCAGCACCCCATCCCCTGCAGAGGGAGAACCACCCCACAAACGGTCCCTGAGATCCAGGACAAAGACAGAGAATGATGCCAAGACCCCCGCCAAGAAATGAGACCGCCCTGATTGTCATCCTTCTGTCCCACCTTGTCACCCTGTCCATCCTCAAACTGCCCCAGCTCCACTTCCTATGCCCATTTGGGCAATGCACCTGTGAGACTAATAGACTGGACTCTGCCATGGACATTCGTCCACCATCACCCCTTACCATTTTACAGCACCCTCCAATATTGAGCACTTAAATAAACACCCTTAAAGCACAAAACAATCTGGAGTCTGTCTGTGATTTTGAAATAGTGTATTAGCAATTACAGTGTCAAAATGCTCTTTCAATTGTAATGTCAACATACCTATGTCACACAGCTCTAGTCCATGAGGAAACAAAGCAGATGTCACAGAGTGGGAACTACATCTGTGAAATTGTAAGGGAAAGTGACAACTTAGTGATCATACACTGGGTGAAAAGGACAGACAGTAGAGAGGTAGTAGTGTTAAAGTACATGTAGTAGGCAGGTTTGAGACCTGTGTCTCACTGGAAGTATTGCAGGATCACTGAGTTCCTGTTGTCGATGTCCTCTTCTTCTGCTTCCTCATCTTCACTGTCCCCAGCTGCCACAACACCTCCATCTGGACCATCCTCCTGCAGAAAAGGCACCTGTCGTCGCAAAGATAAGTTGTGAAGCATACAGCAGGCCACGATGATCTGGCACACTTTCTTTGGTGAGTAGAATAGGGATTCACCTGTCATATGGAGGCACCTGAACCTGGCCTTCAGGAGGCAGAAAGGTCCGCTCTATAATCCTCCGAGTTCGCCCATGGACCTCATTGTAGCGTTCCTCTGCCCTTGTCCTGGGATTCCTCACTGGGGTCAGTAGCCATGACAGGTTGGGGTAACCAGAGTCCCCTGCAAATGTCGAGGGACTACTGTTAGACACACACTAACCTGTAGGGATATCCCCAGACAACCATTCCCACTGACTTGCTTCCAGGTGCTCACCTAATAGCCACACACGGTGCCTCTGGAGTTGCCCCATCACATAAGGGATGCTGCTATTCCTCAAAATGTAAGCGTCATGCACTGAGCCAGGGAATTTGGCATTAACATGGGAGAAGTACTGGTCGGCCATACACACCATCTGCACATTCATCGAATGATAACTCTTCTGGTTTCACTCCTGCGTGGGGTACCAAAGCCACATGTGTCTCATCAATAGCACCTATGATGTTGGGGATGTGTCCCGGGCATAGAAATCACCTTTCACTGTCGGCAAATCCTCCACCTGAGGGAAAACGATTTAGCTCCGCATGTGTTTCAGCAGGGCAGACAACACTCTGGACAACACGTTGGAAAACATAGGCTGGGACATCCCTGATGCTATGGCCATTGTTGTTTGAAATGACCCACTTGCAAGGCAATGGAGTACTGACAGCACCTGCACTAGAGGGGGGATTCCTGTGGGATGGCGGATAGCTGACATCAGGTCTGGCTCCAACTGGGCACACAGTTCCAGGATTGTGGCATGATCAAGCCTGTAGGTGATGATCACATGTCTTTCCTCCATTGTCGACAGGTCCACCAGCGGTCTGTACACCGGAGGATGCCGCCATCTCCTTACATGTCCCAGCGGACGGTGCCTACGAAGGACAACAGCGAGCACAGTGTCAACCAACTCAGAGGTACGTACCCACAGTTTACACAGTACACGATTCATAATCCGAAATAAGCATGTATGAGTGTTGAGGCAAGGCCTAGGTATGTGTGACGTAGTTAAAAATTAAGCCATGTGGGCCCCTGAAATGACGGGTGCCTGACCTGTAAAGTGGGACAATGGGATGTGAGGTAACTGCGCTGGCGTTGTACACCGTCGCGGTAGGCGGTCGAAGACCACGGCGCAATTCTGCATTGGTTAACATTGGACCCTATAGGTCCCAGGAGCCAATGGCGATGTACGCCGGCGGTGACGGTACACACCGCCGCGGATTTGACCGCCATTTTCTATCTGTTCAATCACTCGATACCTGATCTTCGACAGGAGAGGACCTACACTGCAAGTGCTGCTGTGACCTCAGTCTGGAAGAGACAATGGCTCGTGCGCCTGGGAAAAGGGCCCCTGCCTTCACATCGGAGGAGTTGGAGAAACTCGTGGATGGGGTCCTCCCCCAGTACACGTGTCAGAGTCACCAGATCCTCGGGTCTGCGCACGTTGCCAACACGTCCACCACTGAGCAGCTCCAAGACTCTGATAGATAAATCACAGAGGCTAAGAGAGTTCAAGAGGGGAAGAGGGGATTAGGAAGGGAAACAGCTGGGAAGGAGACCTGTAGTAAGAAAAAGGTTAGAACACACAATATGAACATTATATCTCCTGAAATCAATACTAAACTATGATTCTAAGCATAGTCATTCTGAAAACATGAACAATCTAAGAATTAAATTTAAAATGACTAAGTTTCAAGATGGCCGGATACCTGTAAGGGAATCAAGATGGATGAAATGAAAACTGTCTTATTCAAGTACTTTCCTTTACATGAGAATCAGAAAAACATTCTGACTAAATTTTAAACCAGTCATATAAATCCTTTTTTGAGAATGCATACTAGGAACATACAATATTGCATCTAGAAACTCTGATCTTCTGTGTACTCTTAAAATGTTTCAACACAAATTGCGCATATTGTAGATTTATATATATATATATATGTATATATATATATATATATATAGTAAAGACCATAAAAGGATTGTGCACCATGAATAACACAATATGGATTCAGGAAAACAAATCACATAACTTGTCAACTCAAATATTACATGATAAATATCTTAGAATAGTGGCATACAATAAACAACATGAATTAAACTTGAGGAGAGAATCGTGCGTCTTGCCGACTCGAGTGTCACCATGTAAAATGCCAAGAAATGGTAGTACACAATGAATATCAAAGTCAAATCATCAATAAACGAATCGCGCGTCTTGCCGATTCGTAAACCACGATGTAAATGCAAAGAAATAACAGCTCACAATGAATAACCAGATCAAAGTACAATGAAACGAATCACGCGTCTTTTGCCAATTCTTAAGCCACCATGTAAATGTCAAGAAATGGTCACGCAATGAACCACAAAGTTAAAACACCATAAAACGAATTGCGCGTCTTGCTGATTCTTAAGCCACCATGCAAATGTCAAGAAATGGTAGCGTGCAATGAATAACAAGATTAAATTATCATGAAATGAATCGCGCGTCTTGCTGATTCGCATGTCACCCTGCAAATGTCACAAACACTCAAGTGCATATTTCACACGCGCAAAGTACTCTGTCAAATCCTAAAAGAATTAGGCCCAAGAAGATGAGAGTTTTCGATAACGGCGTCGGGAGGCCAGCCCAACCACCGTCTTACCGCCCAGAACAAGGATCTCCAAATGAAGAATGAAAGTCAGATGTCTGGAAGATCAAATAGGCCACCGGGACAGGAGCTCAGGAAGTAGCTGCTGCTCTGCACCGGGACCTCTGAATAGTGAGCACTTGGAGCTGGGCTGGCTCCTTTTTATAAAGTCTTGGCCCAGCCCACAACCACACCCAGGCATGTTGCAGGGAAAGTCTCTAGAAGGCCCTGGAATGGGACCACACCCTAACACACTCTGAAAGCCTGCAGCTATACATTGCAAATGAACAGCATTTGTAAGCACATTAAAAATAAGTCTTCAGGATTGAACTCTGCAATGCAAAAGGTTAAGCAACAACATATCAGCACAATGCATAAATTACGTTGTTTTGAGAGTGCTGGGTTTTAGCTTTCTAGTCGCCAATAGAGCGCACACTGCCCTGGTGTTGACAGTACTCCCCTCTCCCAGACGCGCTCTAGGAGCTGGTTTGCCTGGATTAAGATGATGAAAGCGTCTCACAAGTACTGGAGCATGAACATCAGATGTGGAAACCCATGAGTTACTTTCAGGACCATAACCTTTCCATGAGATTAAGTACCATAGATTACGTCCTCGTAGTTTAGAATCCAACACTTACTTAACTTCATATTCTTCTTCTCCCTGTACTAGAACAGGAGCTGGGTGAGGGTGGACCTTTTGGACTGCCCTTTTCAATAGGGAAGTGTGTAAAACTGGATGAATCCGTAAGGATCTGGGCAATTGTAGTTTATAGGTTACCGGGCTGATTTGCTGAAGGACTGTGTAAGGACCTATAAATTTGGGATTAAACATGTGCTTCTTCTTGAAGTCTATATGTTTTGTGGAAAGCCACACTTTGTCACCTGGTTGATATTGCGGTCCCTCACAATGTTTCTTGTCATAATGCCTTTTGTATTTTTGTTTGGCTTTTTCTAAATGCTGTTGAATCAGTTTCTGGGTTTGATGCAAATGCTGAATGTTTTCTGACACAGCTGGAGTAAGAGAACTTTCTTGAGGAATTGTGATGGGCAGGGTGTCCGGATGATAGCCAAATAAACCAAAAAAGGGTGTAACGCCAATAGAAATGTGGAATGAGTTATTGTAAGCTAACTCAGCTAACCAGAGCATAGATGTCCAAGAATGAAGTGCCTTTTCAGCGTAGGCACGTAGCTATTGTTTTAAAGTCTGATTTAGTCTCTCCGTTTGACCATCTGTTTGAGGATGGTGACTAGTAGATAGTGTAGATGTCACCTGGAGTGTTTTACACCATGTCTTCCAGAAATTGGAGGCAAATTGCGACCCCCGATCGGAGAAGATAACTTTTGGCAGTCCATGATAACGAACCACTCTGTTCAGTAAAATAGTTGCCAGTTCACTAGAAGTGGGCAATTTTTTACAGGCAATAAGATGTCCATATTGTGTGTTATAACCTTTTTCTTACTACAGGTCTCCTTCCCAGCTGTTTCCCTTCCTAATCCCCTCTTCCCCTCTTGAACTCCCTTAGCCTCTGTGATTTGTCTATCAGAGTCTTGGAGCTGTTCAGTGGTGGACGTGTTGGGAACGTGCGCAGACCCTGAGGATCTTGTGACTCTGACAGAATAGTGAGCCCTTGGAGCTGGGCTGGCTCCTTTTTATGGAGTCTTGGCCCAGCCCACAACCACACCCAGGCATGTTGCAGGGAAAGTCTCTAGAAGGCCCTGGAAAGGGACCACACCCTAACACACTCTGAAAGCCTGCAGCAATACATTGCAAATGAACAGCATTTGTAAGCACATTAAAACTAAGTCTTCAGGATTGAACTCTGCAATGCAAAAGGTTAAACAACAACATATCAGCACAATGCATAAATTAAGTTGTTTTGAGAGTGCTGGGTTTTTGCATTCTAGTCGCCAATATAGCGCGCACTGCCCTGGTGTTGAAACACACTACTCTACGGTCCACCAGACAAACAGGTAAGTACACTGGGAGCATGCTGTATGGGCTATGCCTGTGTGGAGTTGGGTGGATGAAAGATGGGGGGGAGATTGAGGCGTGCATGTAACGACGGTGAGTGCATGTGCCACATGGCAAGGGTAGGCATGGGGGCCAATGACTGACGGTGCAGTTGGTAATAACTTTTCTTTTTCCCCTGTACAATTCCTGTAGTTCAACGCCCACCAGAAGAAGGGTGTTTGGCGTGCCATCGCAAAGGACGTCCAGACCCTGGGGGTCTATCACAGGCGGAGCACCCACTGCCGTAAGAGATGGGAGGACATTCGCCGCTGGAGCATGAAGACGGCGGAGGCCCAGCTGGGGATGGCCTCCCAACGTGGGAGGGGTGCCCGTCGCACCATGACCCCCCTGATGTTCAGGATCCTGGCGGTGGCGTACCCGGAGTTGGATGGGCGCTTGAGGGCATCACAGCAGCCACAAGGGGGTGAGTACACTCTCATTCAGCTGATTCAGCACGCAGTGGAGGTGTCTGGGTGGGGGAGGTGGGCTGTGGGTTTCCCTAGGCCAGGGCGAGTGTGCTAGTTTGGTCCCCTTCTTCTGGCAGACCGTGTGGCACCCCACCCCACCTGTGTACAGTGCCAACTACACCTAGTCAGGCTCCTGTGACATCCATGTGTGCAGATGTCGGCCATAGCCTTGTAGGCCATGTCTCAGGGATTGAACAGTGGACCCCAAGTGCACGGCGTAGTGCAGGGGGCTTCTGTGTCTGTCGTGTCCGCCAACTGTAGCGGTAATGCATGCACTCAACATGTCTTTCTTCTGTCGTCCCCCCCCCCTTTTTGTGGTCTCCCTGTTCTTGTGTGCATTAGCATCATCAGGTGGGGGAGCAGTGGCACCGGAGCAGGAGGGAGCTGCATCCCACATGGCCCTGGAGGGCGAGACTATGGACTCGGAATTCACCAGTGGGACGGAGGGCGAGGGGAGCTCCACAGCAGGGACAGGAGCTGAGACCAGTGATATGGACTCGTCCTCTGATGAGAGCTCGCTTGTGGTGGTGGCCACATCTGTGCCCCCCGCATCTACAGGTACAGCCGCCACCCCCCCTACCAGCACCGCCCTCCCAGCAGCCCCTCAGCCTTTGCCCCGCGCCTGCTCACCCAGGAGGGTGGGCATCACCTTTGCCCCAGGCACCTCAGGCCCTGCCCCAGTCACCCCTGCTGCCCTCAGTGAGGAGGCCATTGACCTCCTCAGGTCCCTCACTGTTGGGCAGTCTACCATTTTGAATGCCATCCAGGGTGTAGAGAGGCAGTTGCAACAAACAAATGCATTCCTGGCGGGCATTCATTCTGGTCAGGCAGCCCTTCAGCAAGCTTTTCAGATTCTGGCCTCAGCAATGATGGCAGCTATTGTCCCTGTCTCTAGCCTCCCCCCTCCAACTTCCTCCACCCAGACCCACACCCCCGTACCTCAGCCTACCCCAAGCATACCATCAGACCAGCATGCACACACGTCAACACACAAGGGAAGCTCTGGCAAACATAAGCACCACACATCCCACAGGCACTCACGCAAGCATCACACACATGCAGACACACCAACATCCACTGCCTCCACTGTGTACCCCTCCTCCTCGTCTCCCTCCTCCCTCCCAGTCTCATCTCCACTCACACCTGCATGTACTACATCTACAGCCACTACTTCCACCACCAGCACACACACCACCACACCCTGCTCACGTGCAGTCACCACCCCACTACCATTCACACGTCCCCTGTGTCCTCTCCCAGTGTGTCTGTGATGCCACCTCCCAAGATACACAAACGCAGGCACACACCCACCCAACAGCCATCCACCTCACAACATCCTCCAGCGCATGCACCTTCACCCAAAGTCACCAAATGAACACCTCCTACAACCACAACCTCTTCCTCCACTCCCAAACCCCCTCCAGCTACCCGTCCCAGTGTTCCCAAGAAACTTTTCCTGTCCACCCTTGACCTCTTTCCCTCACCTCCCCCACCCCATCAGTCTCCTAGGGCCCGACTCTCCAGGTCCCAACCTAGCACCTCAGCCACAACATCTCTGGGACCAGTGGTGCCTGTAGTCACCGGATTCTGGAGTGCACCAGGCAGCAGGGCAGCCATTGTGGCAAGGAGCCACAGCACGGACAGTCCCCTACCTGTCAAGCATCAAAAGTTGGCCAGTGCCCAGCGGGAGAAGGGCAAGACTCCAGCAAGCAAAGCCGCTCCCAGGGGTACAGGTGGGAGTGTGGAGTCAGCTGTGACACCTTCCAAGGTGGGGAAGGGGCACAAGAAACTCAGCAAGTCTGGGAAGAGCAGCACAGCGGAGAAGACCGCCATCAGCCCCGCTGCCCAGGAGGCAACCGCCATCATCCCCGCTGCCCAGGAGGCCACCGCCATCATCCCCGCAGCCCAGGAGGCCACCGCCATCAGCCCCGCTGGGCCAGAAAGGACCCCCAGCACCAGCCCCGCTGGGCCACACAGGACCGCCAGCACCAGCCCCGCTGGGCCATACAGGACCGCCAGCACTAGCCCCGCTGGGCCAGACAGGACCGCCAGCACCGGCCCACTGGGCCAGAAAGGACCGCCAGCACCAGCCCCGCTGGGCCAGACAGGACCGCCAGAGCTGAGTCGCTGCCAAGGACTCCGGCGCAACAAGCACCGCTGAACAGGACACCGCTGCCATAAGCACCACTGAACAGGACACCGCCTCCACAAGCACCGCTGAACAGGGCACCGCCGCCACAAGCACCGTTGGCCCATGAGCGCCAAGGGCACTGAAGCTACTGTGTCCGCCACGAGCAGGATGAAGCACTCTGGGCACAAAGCCCCCTCCAGAACCAGTAGAGATTTACATCCACTACCTCAGTCCTTGGCAGGATGAAGCACTCTGGGCACAAAGCCCCCTCCAGAACCAGTGGAGACTGTTATCCCCTTGAGAAACTGTGACTTTGCACTCCCCAGGATTGAACAGTGGGCAACCCACCCACTGTAGAGACTTGAGAGACTGTGGCTTTGCACTCCCCAGGATTGAACAGTGGGCAATCCACCCGCTGTAGAGACTTGAGAGACTGTGGCTTTGCACTCCCCAGGATTGAACAGTTGGCAACCGGCTGAGGTGCCTCCCCCTTTCCTTCCCCCTGAGGTGTCTGTTTTATTGCTATCTGATGCCCCTGCAGTGTTATCTCCTGTTTGGGTATTGAGTGTGGGCCTCGCCCATGCCGTGTGGTCCCAGTGTTCCATGGACTTCAATGGAGCTATACCTGGACTACAATTCTTGGTGTATATATTTGTTAATAGTGTGTATATATTTTTGCGCACTGGATTTTAATATATTACAATGGTTACACTCATTTCCTTTTGTCTTTGCATTCTTCCGGGGGGTTTGGGGGGTGTAACTGTAATTTATCATGCTGTATTAGTGTGTGTGTTGTAGTGGGTGAGGGTGGGGGTGTTGCGTGTTGCGTGCGTGTGTCCCTCTTTTTTCCCTCCCCCCTCCCCTGTGTAGTAGGTGCAGTACTCACCGTGGTCTTCTCTGCCGGCGTTCGTGCTCCTGGCAGAGGAGCAAGAAGATAAGGGCAGGGAGAATGTGCAGCTCTGGTTCCATGGCGTCCTGTTTCCTCGTGGGGTGCAGTAATGAAAGCGAAATATAGCAAAGTACTTCTCAATTGCAATGTACACAGCAAATACATGTGATTATATTATAGCATAACTTCAAAGCAAAGAATAAAAATCAAAATTGCATCACTGTAGGGCCTATCACTGCTTGCCATCTTTCTCCTATCTTCAAGTTGATGACTCCGGTTCAACTGCGAGAAAGACTTTCCACCCAAACGGGAGCCAGGCAGCTGACGTCCGCTCCTGACTGAAGTCCTGGAAGATCTCCCCTTGCTGTTGCCCAGGGCCACCGTTAAAAGCAAAAATGCTGGCTCAGTGTGGGAACCGAATAAGTTTGGAGAGTGGCCAATTCTCCAAACTTCACTTGTTCCCCGGCTGGATTGAGAGGTAAACACAAAATCTACGCTCTCTTATCAGCTAGGGTTTGGTGTGAATTCAATACGAAAAACACAGCTTGGTCAACCATGTGGAAAAACACAGCTTGGAAAAACACAGCTCATCTGCTATGTCTCAACTGCAATGCCTAACTCCACGTTAAAGCCAATAGGCAGCTAACCTAAATACCAAATGTAATATCCAATGCCATGTTAAAAACAATAGTCAGCTAACCTAAATACCAAATGTAATGTCTAATGTCATGTTAAAGCCAATAGGCAGCTAAACTGAATACAGAATGTAATGTGCTACTGGTGAACATTGAACAACTAATATGCGCAGTGGTGAAACATAAAGGGGGTCATTACAACCCTGGCGGACGGTGTTAAAGCGGCGGTAAGACCGCCAACAGGCCGGCAGTAAAAAAATGGGAATCATGACTGTGGCGGAAACCGCCAACAAAGACAGCCACTTTAACACTCCGACCGCCACGGCGGTACAGACAAACATCGCGGCGGTCACCGCCAACAGACAGGCGGGAGACAAAGTACCGCCCACAGTATCACAACCTACCAATCCGCCACCTTTTCCGGGGCCGATTCACCGCGGATAAAAACACAGCGGAAACAGCAATTTCAAAGGGAAAACGCTCACCTCTACACACTCCACGAGAAAGGAGGGCACCATGGAGCCTGAACTCCATATTCTTCCTGCACTAGTCTTCCTGCTCCTATATGACGATCATCAACGCAGGCGGCGAAGACAACGGTGAGTACTGCACCTACGACATAGGGGAGGGGGAGGCAAAAGACAGGGACACACACACGCAACACCCCCACTCCAACCCTCACCCACTACAACACACACACCAATGCATATCCAAACATTACAGTAACAACCCCCAACCCCCCGGAAGAATGCAAAGACAAAAGGAAATGAGTGGAACCATTGTAATATATCAAAATACAGTAACCAAATATCTACATATATATATATACACATTAAACAAAATATACACCACGATTAGTAGTGCAGGTAATGCACAAGTTATTGTCCGTGGACCACTGGGCCCAAAATGCATGGGCGAGGCCCACACTAGATACCTGATCAAAACGGACAGAACACTGCTGGGGCATCAGATAGAAATACAACAGGCACCTCAGGGGGAAGGGAGGGGGGCGTACCTTAGCCGGATGAGTGCACCACGCCAGATCCACGAGGGGGCTCCATGCCCATTGATGTATCCTGGGGAGTGCAAAGCCACAGTCTCTCAAGTCTCTACAGTGGGTGGTTTGCCCACTGTACCATCCTGGGGAGTGCAAAGCCACAGTCTCTCAAGTCTCTACAGTGGGTGGTTTGCCCACTGTACCATCCTGGGGAGTGCAAAGCCGCAGTCTCTCAAGTGGATAACAGTCTCCACTGGTTCTGGAGGGGGACTGGTGCCCAGAGTGCTTCATCCTGTCAAGGACAGAGGTAGTGGATGCATGTCTCCACTGGTTCTGGAGGGGGACTGGTGCCCAGAGTGCTTCATCCTGTGCAGGACAGAGGTAGTGGATGCATGTCTCCACTGGCTCTGGAGGGGGACTGGTGCCCAGGGTGCTTCATCCTGTGCAGGACAGAGGTAGTGGATGCATGTCTACACTGGTTCTGGAGGGGGACTGGTGCCCAGAGTGCTTCATCCTGTCAAGGACAGAGGTAGTGGATGCATGTCTCCACCGGTTCTGGAAGGGGACTGGTGCCCAGAGTGCATCACTCACCCCGTGACGGTCCCAGTTGCGTCACTGCCTCTGCCGCTCATGGGCTAGCGGTGCTTGAGTTGGCGGTCCTTACCCTGTTCGGTGGTGCTTGACTTGGCGGTGCTTGCCCTATTCAGCGGTGCTTGCCTGTTCAGCAGAGCTTGCCATGGCGGTCTTTGCCCTGTTCAGCGGTGCTTGAGTTTACAGTTTCTGACTTGTTCAGTGGTGCTTGCCCTGTTCAGCGGAGCTTGCAAGGGCGGTCTTTGCCCTGTTCAGCGTAGCTTGAGTTTGCAGTTTCTGACCTGTTCAGCGGTGCTTGCCCTGTTCAGCGGAGCTTGCCATGGCGGTCTTTGCCCTGTTCAGCGGTGCTTGAGTTTACAGTTTCTGACCTGTTCAGCGGTGCTTGCCCTGTTCAGCGGAGCTTGCCATGGCGTTCCTTCATTGCCCAGCTGGGCTGGCGTTCCTTCATTGGGCAGCTGGGCTGTGGCTGCCGGGGCCCTCCTGGGCAGCTGGGCTGTGGCTGACGGTGGCCTCCTGGGCACTGACTCTAGCGGTGGCCTCCTGGCCAGTGACGATCGGGCTGCCCTCCTGGTCACTGACTCTGGCGGTGGACTCCTGGCCAGTGACGATCAGGCTGCCCTCCTGGGCACTGACTCTGGTGGTGGCCTCCTGGCCAGTGACGATCGGGCTGGCGGTGGCCTCCTGGGCAGCGGGGATGATGGCGGTCTTCTCCGCCGTGCTGCTCCTCCCAGACTTTGGCGATTTCTTCTGCCCCTTCCCCACCTTGGGAGGAGTCACAGCTGAGTCAACACTCCCCCCGGGACCCTTGTGAGCGGCTTTGCTGGCTGGAGTCTTCCCCCTCTCCCGCCGGGCACTGTCCAACCTCTGGTGCTTCAGAGGTGGGGGATTGGCTGTGCTGTGGCTCTGTGTCACACTGGCTGCCCTGGTGCCCGGTGCAGTCCACATACCTGTAACAACAGGCACCACTGGTCCCGGAGATTTTTTGGCTGAGGTGCTAGTACGGGACCTATGAATTGGAGGGGGGGTGGGAAAGAGGTCAAGCTTGGTCAGGAAAAGTTTCTTAGGAACACTGGGATGGGTAGCTGGAGGGGGTTTGGGAGTGGAGGAAGAGGAGGTGGTTGTAGGAGGTGTAACTTTTGTGGCTTTGGGTGCAGGTGCATGCGCTGGAGGCTGTCGTGAGGTGGATGTATGTTGGGTGGGTGTGTGCCTGCGTTTGTGTACTTTGGGAGGGGGCGTCACAGACACAGTGGGAGAGGACACAGGGGACGTGTAAATGGTAGTGGGGGTGGTGAGTGCACGTGAGCGGGGTGTGGTGGTGGGTGTGCTGGTGCGGGACGTAGTGGCTGTAGTGGTAGTGCATGCAGGTGAGAGTGTAGATGAGACTGGGAGGGAGGAGGGAGATGACGAGGAGGGGGACACAGTGGAGGCAGTGGATGTTGGTGTGTCTGTATGTGTGTGATGCTTGCGTGAGTGCCTGTGGGATGTGTGGTGCTTATATTTGCCTGAGCTTCCCTTGTGTGGTGAGGCGTGTGCATGCTGGTCTGATGGTGTGCTTGGGATAGGCTGGGGTACAGGGGATTGGGTCTGGGTGGAGGGGGGAGGCTAGACACAGGGACAATGGCTGCCATCAGTGCTGAGGACAGAGTTTGCAGGGTTCGATGAAGGGCAGCCTGACCAGAATGAATGCCCTCCAGGAATGCATTTGTGTGTTGCAATTCCCTTTCAACACCCTGGATGGCATTCAAAATGGTAGCCTGCCCAACAGTGAGGGACCTGAGGAGGTCAATGGCCTCCTCACTGAGGGCAGCAGAGGTGACAGGGGCAGGGGCTGAGGAGTCTGGGGGGAAGGTGATGCCCACCCTCCTGGGTGAGCGGGCACGGGGCGAAGGTTGAGGGGCTGCTGGGAGGGCGGTGCTGGTAGGGGGGGTGGCAGCTGTACCTGTAGAAGTGAGGGGCACAGATTTTGCCACCACCACAAGGGAGCTTCCATCGGAGGACGAGTCTGTGTCGCTGGTTGCAGATCCTGTGACCACCGTGAAGCTCCCCTCGCCCTCCGTCCCACTGGTGTATTCCGAGTCCGTGGTGTGGCCCTCCATGGCCATGTGGGATGCAGCTCCCTCGTGCTCCGGTGCCACTGTACCTCCGCCTGATGATGCTGATGCACACAAGAACAGGGAGGGACGACAGAAGAAAGACAGGTTGAGTGCATGACTTACCGCTACCGTTGGCAGACAATACAGACACAGCAGCCCCCTGCACTACGCCGCGCTGTTGGGATAAACAGATGCAGTTCCTGGGATATGGCCTACATGGCTATGGTCATCATCTGCACACATAGATGACACAGGGGCATGTACACCTATACTTGGCACTCTACAGAGGTGGGGTGGAATGCCACATGGCCTGCATTACGGAGGGGCCTAGCCTACGGAACTCGCCCTGGCCTAGGGAAACCCAGAGCCCTCCTCCCCCACCCAGACACCTTCACTGTGCGCAAAGTCCACAGAATGATGTTGTACTCACTCCCTTGTGTCTGCTGTGATGCCCTCAAGCGCCCATCCAACTCAGGGTAGGCCACCGCCAGGATCCGGAACATCAGGGGGGGGTCATGGTGCGACGGGCACCCCTCCCACGTTGGGAGGCCATCCCCAGCTGAGCCTCCGCCGTCTTCTTGCTCCAGCGGCGAATGTCCTCCCATCTTTTACGGCAGTGGGTGCTCCGTCTGTGGTGGACCCCCAGGGTCCAGACGTCCTTGGCGATGGCACGCCAAATATCCTTCTTCTGGTGGGCGCTGACCTACATGAAATGTACAGGGGAAGAAGAGAAGTCATTACCAACTGCACCGTCAAAGTGAGTGGCCCACATCCCTAGCCTTGCCATGTGGCAGATGCATTCACAGTCCTTCATGCACGCAGAACTGTGCCCCCTTCCTTCTTACAACCAGCCCTCTCCACACAAGCATAGCCCATACAACGTGCTCCCTGTGTGCTTACCTGTTGGTCTGGAGGACCGTAGAGTAGCGTGTACTGGGGGAGGACCCCGTCCACAGGCTTCTCCAACTCCTCTGCAGTGAAGGCAGGGGCCCTTTCCCCAGACGCAAGAGCTATTGTCTCTTCCAGACCGAGGTCACAGCAGCACTTGCAGTGTAGGTCCTCTCCTGTTGAAAATCAGGTATAGAGTGATTGAACAGCTAGAAAATGGCGGTCACATCCGCGGCGGTGCGTAGCATCACCGCCGGCGAACATCGTCATTGGCTCCTGGGACCCATAGGGTCCAATGTTAACCAATGCAGCATTGCGCCGCGGTCTTCGACCGCCTACCGCGACGGTGTACAACGCCAGCGCAGTTACCTCACATCCCATTTTCCCAGTTTAGAGGTCAGGCAGCCGCCATTTCAGGGGCCCACATTGCCTAATTACCAACTGCGTCACACAGACCTAGGCCTTGTCGCACAACACAAATACAGGCCAGATTCTGTGTATGCATGGTGTTCTGTGTAGACTGTGGGTACATACCTCTGAGTTGTTTGACTCTGTGGTCGCTGTTGTCCTTCCTAGGCACCGTCCGCTGGGACATGTGAGGAGATGGCAGAATCCTCCGGTGTACCGACCGCTGGTGGACCTGTTGACAATGGAGGAGCGACATTTGATCATCACCTACAGGTTTGACCGTGCAACAATCCAGGAACTGTGTGCCCAGTTGGAGCCTGACCTGATGTCAGCAATCCGCCATCCCACAGGAATCCCCCCTCAAGTGCAGGTGCTATCAGTGCTCCATTTCCTTGCAAGTGGGGCATTTCAAACAACAGTGGCCATGGCATCAGGGATGTCCCAGCCTAGATTTTCAAACGTGTTGTCCAGAGTGTTGTCTGCCTTGCTGAAACACATGCGGAGCTACATCGTTTTCCCTCAGGTGGAGGATTTGCCTACAGTGAAAGGTGACTTCTATGCCCTTGGACATATCTCCAACATCATAGGTGCCATTGATGGGACCCATGTAGCTCTGGTCCCCCCTACAGGAGTGAACAGGTGTACAGGAACCGGAAGAGTTATCATTAGATGAATGTACAGATGGTATGTGTGGCAGACCAGTACATCTCCCAGGTAAATGCTATGTTCCCTGGCTCTGTGCATGACGCCTACATCCTGCGGAATAGCAGCATCCCTTATGTGATGGGTCAAATCCAGAGGCACCGGGTGTGGCTATTAGGGGACTCTGGTTACCCCAACCTGCCATGGCTACTGACCCCAGTGAGGAATCCCAGGACCAGGGCAGAGGAACGGTAAAATGAGGCCCATGGGCGGACTAGGAGGGTGATCAAACGCACCTTCGGCCTCCTGAAGGCCAGGTTCAGGTGCCTCCATATGACAGGTGGTTCCCTATTCTACTCACCAAGGAAAGTGTGCCAGATCATCGTGGCCTGCTGTATGCTTCACACTTTGGCTTTGCGACGACAGGTGCTTTTTCTGCAGGAGGATGGTCCAGATGACGGTGTTGTGGCAGCTGTGGAGCCTGTGGACAGTGATGAGGAGGAAGCAGAGGAAGAAGACATTGACAACAGGGACTCAGTTATCCAGCAATATTTCCAGTGACACACAGGTGAGAATACATTCCTGCCTACTACAAGTACTTTCACACTTCTTCCTCTATCCTGTCTGTCGATTTCAACCAGTATATGGTAACTGAGTTGTACATTTCCATTACGGTTTCACAGGTGTGGTTTCCAACGTGTGTCATCTGCTTAGGTTCCTCATGGACTTGAGATGTGTGACATAGGTATGTTGACATTACATTTGAGAACGCAAATAATAGCTGTGGCGGATTTCCGCGGCCACGGCGGTGTGTTGGCGGTCTTCTGCACGGCGGTAAGCGGCTTTTACCGCCAATGTTGTAATGACCCCCAAAGTCATTGGTCAAACACAATTAATAGCATAACATCTCCACCCTATGACCAAAGACCTTCGTTTACATACTTCTTATTTCAAACAAAAACAACAATAAAGTAAAAACATAATCAAATCAGATTCGAATGATAAAAGCAATTACTGTAAAGCAATGGAAGTGGATTAACATATTAATCTCATAACCTTTCAAATCAGATACATCTACAATGAAAAGACTGAAGCTTATATACTCTGATTGGGATAATAGTGTCTCTAAAACAGCAAGTTGATGTAGCATGAGTTCTACTCATGTAAAGGTACACAGTCTACCTGAAAGGTTTGCTGGAATGTAAGTGAAAGTCAGAGTTTCACACGAAAAAACACAGACAGTTAACTGGCAATGTTGCTTAGTTCCAGTGGAAGAATGTAATCAAACAAGTTGACAAACTTTATATTGATCCCATGTAGAACTTGAACTGAAGGCGCCAGTTGCGCAAAATGGATCCATGGGGTTTGTACTTTAATCAATCAGGTTCAGGTTGGGGGGCGGTCCCTCCCCTGACCCCACACTCACAAAACCCAAAGGGAGACCACACAGCACACTCATGGTCAGTGGCGAGTCGTGGTAGGATCTACAAAAGAAAAAAGTATTACTTTTCTTGAAAATAACATTTGTCATCTGAAATGTGCCCTTCTTCCTTTTCTTGTTTTATAATCAGCAGGACGTTATTGGGGACCTTTGTTATGATTTCTGCATGTTCTGGATGGTCATTTGATGATTCAACCCACACCTTAGCACAAAGGTTTTTATCTGCTGCACCACAGCTTTCCTTTCCTTTCACTGTCAGAAGGGCTGGGGCGGACTCCTTTACCAAACCTCCATTCACTGCACTTATGACAAGATGGGCAATTCTGTCTCCAATCTGTATGAATAAATCAGATTATTTTCTAGTTATCAGCATAACTTTGATTTCACTTTAGTAATCTGCAGCAATCACTCCCCCTAAACCCTGATCAGTTTGCCATATCTGTCCTGGTAACTTTCCTCTCCCCAACTGATCTTTGACTGTTTGTGGGACAGATTGCTGTTGTGTGTGCTGAAAAATAGGACATTGCAAAATCACAGTTTTTATCAAATCTAGGGGAATGTGCATCTCTCTAATCTCTGCCCACCTGTAAGTGGCTTTTTCTCCCAGATGTCCACATTTCTGGTGCACCCACTTAGCCATCCCCACCAAGTCAGAATTCTGGGTTGACACTTCTGTCTCTGAAATTTTGGCTTTAACATCTGCAAGGGAATTGAACCAGTTATGTACAAGCCATGTGGAAAACCAAACGGCTAATCCATTGGCAGTGAACCAAGAATCAGTGTAAAAATGACACGTCTCAAGCAGCTCTTGCTTTAAAGTCTGACACACATTGTACAACTCTGCATATTGGGTACTTTTTCCTTTTTCTGTGGTAGACAACAACTTTTCATTAACTGGATTGTATAACACTGCTTTCCACTGTTTTTTAGTACTCATGCATTTCAATTAATCATTAGTCAAAAAACATGCTTTCTATCCTCAGGGGACACAAATTCAAATGGTGCACTCAATTTCACTGGTGACTCTTTTACCTGTGGTACTCCCTGCACCCTCTCCTCATCCTGAAAAGGGGCTTGTGACCCATGTTCATGTAGGGCTGCAGTGAATTGAGCCCTGTTTTGCATGTACCAGATCCAGTGTATGATACTAGCCTCCTGTGCCTGTCCTATACTGTGAGATTTAGGTGAACTCATCACCCACTGCATGCTTGATATTTCAGGTTCCAGAATTACATTATCATTTAATGTCATTTGGTCAGTATTCACTAGAGCCCAATAACAAATCAAAAGCTGTTTTTCAAAAGGAGTACATCGCTCCACAAAGTCAAATAGTTTTCTAATCCAAAATTCCAGGGGCACTCTTGTCCGCCCCTGTCTGTGCCACATACTCAAGGTGGCAAATTGTTCCTGGTTTACATGTAAATCAGTATTTCCCTCTTGCACTGTGCACAAATCTAAAGTCTGTTGAATTATTTCATTTGCCAAATGAAAAGCACGCAGCTGCTCCTCACGCCATGTAAACTCATGTTTTTTCCTAGTTACTTTGTACCAAAGTGTTAAGATTTTACTCAGATGAGGGCTATATTGTTTCCAAAAATCAAACAAGCTCATGAAACTCGGTGTCTCTTGCTTAGTGCAAATAGTAAGAAACTCTAAAATCTTTTGTTTTACCTGTGACAACATCTGTCTATTTTCTGGATTCCACTGAATTCCCAGAAACTGCACATTTTGCGACAGTACTGCTGCCTTGCCTGAATTAATTTTAAACATTGTACTTTGCAAAAGCGGTCTGAATATAACATTCTCAACTTTGTTCTCAGTGTAATCTTTTAAGGAATGCACTTCAACTGCCAACAACCACAGGCTGCTCTGCACACGGTAATCTATGTTCTGTTTAAGAGGCTCACACTGGCCCCCACCTTTTTGAACCTCCCCATTACTGGAATCTGAAAAGTCAGATTTTCCTGTAACATTATCTTGCAATAATTTGTTCTGGCTAATTTGCTCACATAAATTCTTATTTTCATGTTCTAACTGCCTGCATCTCTCATGCATTTTTCTGTAAGCAGACAAAAGTATCCAAACCCTTCTGCCAAAAACAAAAGGGACATCATTTCTTTCAAAAGGCACATTTTCTAAATATGAAAACACTTTTGCTTTATCAAAGCACTCATCCCAAGGCTCACAAAGTCCTGATAAACAAGAAAACATGTTTCTCACAGCACCATAAGGCAGTTAAACTTCACATGTATTTTCAAACATGGTCTGTCATGCTTCTTTAATTCTCTAAACAACAAAAACAATTCCACTTTTAAATAGTGCATTTCCAAGCCCCAATTCGACTCCCAGACTGTCGACTAACGCCAAAATGTTTTGCTTTCCTTCACTTATCTTATGACCGAGCTGACAAAACTTCTCTGGAATGCACATCTATGTTTAAAGAAGACATTTACTACTATTATTACTTCACCATGAGGTTTCTGAAAGACGAGATTAGTAGATTGGAAGCACACGTTTAAAAGTAGTCACAGCGGGGGCGTGGCTTCGGGCGTCAAGATGGCGGTCGCACTCTGAGAGTGCTCCGGACCCCTCCGTCATCCGCCCGAATATGCAGAGATCTGAAGGGTTAATGGTTCCAGCTCGAGTGACCCAGTGGATTCCCTTCCCCTTGGGCTGCAAAATGAGGTGAAAAATCGGGTCAGAACGGCCCCCGTAATCGCCTCGTATCCTGTCGAATCTAAAACAAAATGGCAGCCGGACTCGAGTTGACTAAGCGAGGCTGAGACCCGGAGCCCCGGGCGCGTCCATCCGGGCCGGGGCCCGCTGGGGCTGGCAGAGAGAGGAGAAGTGAGTTGGTGCTCCTGAAGCGGGTGCTGAAAGGGACCGGTATTATCACCGGCTGGGGTGCGTCCTACCGCGCCCCCGCCAAAAAAGGAAAAGCGGTGTGACTACGGCAGCCAGCAGAGGAGAAGCGGCATCCGCGGAGAGGGGATCACATCCCGCTGAGCGAGGGCCGCACCGCACCGGTATGGGGACATAGCACTCGACGACCCCGAAGGAGTCCGGGACGTTTGCAGAGCCGAGGGGGCGCCCGGATACAGCAAGATTGCGCTGCGGAACTGGCGGAGGCCCAGCGGCACACAGAAACGGGCCCATTCTTCATGTGCGGACGGGAGACGCGCCAATTCCGGTAAGAGGAGGGGAGGGGAGAAATGAGGAGCCGGACGGCCCAAGAAATTCCCCTGAGACATTGTCCCTGTGGGCCATCCCCTCAACTCCCTTGAAGATTAAAAACAGGATAGAAATCAGGCGAAGGAAGGAGTGACTCCCTGATCCCTAGCACGTGCACAAGACTGCATTGTAAACAGCGACTACTCTTCGGCCCCAGGGAGAGGCACCAACAACTGCAAAAGGAGTAGGCCCTTCGCGGAGTCACTGAAGATAGGTGGCTCCGAGGGCTGGCCCCCGTGTGCTGGGGTCCCCCTGGATCCAGAGGGACCGCGACGGTGTGGAAGAGAGGGGCCCTGATTGGATGGCCCCGCGGCGCTTGGGCGTCCCCCTCTCCTCTTGAGTTGGCCCGGCTAATGGGGGAGACTGACTCTGATCTGCCAAACCCTATTTAAAAAAACAACACCCGCCTGACCCATCCCACGCCGTTTGGGGCCCGCTGGTCCGAAGGGTCCCTCTTGGACCCTGGGCACGAGGAGCTTCATGAATGTTTGAAACTCAAAAGGGAACTTCGTACTAGACAAAGCATTCTGTCCCCTCCTCAAGTAATAAGATGGGACGGGACAAGCCGAACAAACAACCCCCTGCCTCCCAGCAAAAGATTGACCAGTTCACAGCGCCTGCGGGACCGCGGAGAGACGGAGACACACCCAGTGAAGGTCCTGGTCCTGACGGAGTGAACGCCATCCTCCAGGCGATTCAATCATCGCAGACCGCCGTGGAGACCAAGATCGGAGAGGTCTGGGAGGACATGGGATTAATCAGGCAGGATCTCAGAAACGCCGTGGGCCGTATTACTGAGATAGAAAATCGAGTCTCTCAAACAGAAGACGAGTTATCCGATCTCAGAGCCAAAGTGACCCAACTCCAAACCCGAACTAACGATTTGCACCGCCGTGCTGAAGATGCAGAAAATCGGTCGAGACGCAACAACCTGCGCTTTGTTGGATTCCCGGAGGGCGTGGAGGAGGATAAACCTTCCGACTTCCTGGAACAGTGGATCAAAACCTGGATCCCAGATCAAACCCTCTCATCTTGGTTTGCGATTGAACGTGCCCACAGGGCCCTTGCGCCACGCCAGCCGCCGGGCGGCCCCAGGCGCCCCTTGATTGCACGCTTCCTTAATTTCAAGGACCGAGACAATATCCTTAAGCAAGCCAGGTGTGCCGAGAACCTTCAGTGGGAGAATCATAAGATCTTAATATTCCCTGACTACACCCGTGAAGTACAGAACCGCCGCCGTTCCTATGAGCATGTCAAACAAAAACTTAGGGCAATGCAACTCTCTTACATGCTACTATTCCCCGCCAGACTCAAGGTCATAATGGCCGGAAAGGCCTACTTCTTCGAGTCCCCGGAGGAAGCATGGGGCTGGCTGACTGAAGAGGGCATCGGGGCTCGACAGGGCCCCCGGGGCCCGGTGGACGCCCCCTCCCAAAGGGAGCCCCCTCTGCTGGGGGGGCCCCTGAGAAGCAGGCGACGAACTCGATCCAGAAGGGGCAGACGTAAGGACTCGGGCGCCACCGCGATCGGTGAGATGCCCTCGGGCTCTGGTGTGCGGGAGGGGGGGCCGCTGGCGGGTCGTCGGGGCCTCGGGACACGGCTCGAGCTGCGGATGACACTGATCTGAGCCATTCTCCGGTGCTCGGGTGAGGCAGGACCGGCGAACCTTGAAGGATCATGAGCATGCGACAGAGGCGCCCACCCTGGACATGTGCCCAGGGGAGGTGACACCACAGATGGCTCTACATCTTCTTAACGCACTACTGTGTGAATTACTTAAACGCCATTAACTGCATTTGATCCGACTAAAGGGAGGGGTCCACCACTCCACTCCAATAGCAGTCCATCTGGCTGCTTGGTTCCAGTTGGGTAATGGGGCGACAGATGCTTCCGGGGTGGGAGTATGGGGTGGGGGGTGGTTTGGGGGTAAAGAGTTTGACCCGGGGTTAGATAGTAATGTGTTGATAAGTTCACCTTGTTATCTTAATAGTTCACTGTTGCAACTGAAACGGTCATCCCAAGATTCACAGGCAGGCATCCAGCAAACGATAGTACTCACGCAGCCCACGATTGGCCCTTACTGACTCAGGTAATCTCATGGAACGTAAATGGCCTGTTAGATAAAATCAAAAGATCCGCTGTATTCAGCACCCTCCGCAGATACTCCCCCACTGTGGTCCTACTGCAAGAGACCCACCTTCTAGGAACTAGATGCCCCATGCTTACACAGGGAGGGTACGATAGAGTCTACCATGCTGGCTTCTCCAATGGTTCAAGAGGGGTAGCCATCCTGCTCCACCGTTCCCTACCAATGGTAATTACGGCCACGCAATTGGACCCACAGGGCAGATTTGTAGTGGTCACAGGAATACTCTACGGTTCACCACTAAACCTGGTGTGCATATACGCCCCTCCAGCTGGGCTTGACGGCTTCTTAACTTCTCTCCGTCAGGTAATTGCTGGGCTCCCTCAGGGTTCCACATTAATAGGAGGGGATTTCAACGCCGTTCTCGAGCCTAGCCTTGACATATCAGGCGAGATTACTACCAGTAGATCCAACCGAGCATCGTGTCTCACGGGCTGGGCCGAAAGTTTGGGTCTTTGCGACATATGGAGAACCTGGCACCCTAGGGAACACCAATACACACACACATCGGCCGCCCACCCGACACAATCCAGAATTGACCTCGTATTTTTGCCCGCCCTTGATGTCTTCAGAGTCACAGGAGCGGAAATACTACTGCGTGGAGTCTCCGACCACGCCCCAGTGAGGGTTCGACTGGGAGGGGTGGACCCCGCCAGACGACCGGTGTGGCGTCTTAATGCATGGTGCCTGCAAGACAATGACTACACCCTTGAGGTCAGGAATCACCTGACTTTCTACTTTAAAAAGAACCTGGGTTTAGTCCGATCCCCTGGCACGCTTTGGGCTGCGTGTAAGGCCACGCTGAGAGGGCACGCTAAACACCTTCTTCGTGTCCGCGAATGCGCCCGCAACTCGCAACTTTCTGCTCTAGAGGCTAAGGCGTTAAACCTGGAGCGACAATATGGATACTCTAAATCAGCCTCCACTCTGAGGCACCTCACCATCGTGAGAGATGAAATCAAACACCTAGTGTTAGAATCAGCTAAACATATGTGGAGGGCCTCAGCTGCCCGAGTATATGGTTGGGGAGACAAGAATGGGAAACTCTTACATTGGCTGGCTACTCGCCCTCTAGCCAATAGAGTAATTCCCGAAATCATGGATGACTCAGGCTCCCTTGCTAAGACTCCTACTGAAATCGCACGAAGCTTTGCCTTATACTACGCTCGCCTATATGCAGAACACCCTCGGCCCAGTCCGGAGATACAGTCTCCTCTCTTAAACGAAATAACCCTTCCCAGAGTCTCCCCAGAGACAAGGAATAGATTAGATGAAGCCCTCACTCTCCCTGAGATCACTAACGCAATCGCATGCCTGGCATCGGGCAAAACCCCAGGTCCGGACGGGTTCCCGGCAGAGTTGTATACCAAATGTGGCGACATCCTAACCCCCCACCTGCTTGAAATGTACATAGAAGCTGAAAAACAAGGTCGCTTCCCTGATGGGATTGACCAGGCCAATATTGTGGTAATCCCTAAAACGCAACCCCCGTCAAAATACTGCTAGGCGTACCGGCCCATTTCTCTCCTGAATATGGAGATCAAAGTACTGTCTTCGATCCTGGCAGCTAGACTGAAAGAAGTCATGCCCTCACTGGTACACCCTGACCAGTGTGGCTTTATGCCCACCCGTGGCACAAGGCACTGTATTAGACGGCTGCACTTGGCCCTAGCACATCGCGGGACCCTATCACATAATCCCTTAGCATTACTCCTACTCGATTTTGAGAAAGCCTTTGATACAGTGGATTGGTCTTATCTGGACCAGGTTCTGCAAAGAAATGGGCTTGGGACTAAATTCTGTGGACTGGTGAAACTGCTTTATGCCAATCAGACGGCCCGAGTACAGGTGAGCGGTGTGGTCTCTGATCTGTTCCCCATCAGCCGTGGCACCCGACAGGGATGCCCTCTATCCCCTCTGCTCTTTGCCTTAATGATTGAACCACTGGCGATATTGTTACGCGGGGATCCCCTGATTGAGGGTTGGTCCTGGCCCACATGCACAGAGGATCGAGTGGCACTTTACGCGGACGACGTCTTGTTATACATCTCCAACCCAGCCACAAGTGGACCCCGCGTTCTATACATACTGAACCTCTTCGCGGAGGCCTCCGGACTGATCCTAAATCATAGTAAATCATTGCTGGTTCCTCTTCACCGCTCTCGAGACTGTGTGGATTGGCAACATTCTATCCCAGTGAAAAGAAATAGCTTTAAATACCTAGGAATATATATCTCGCTACTCCCTGAATTAACCTGGGAGCTCAACATAACACCCTCAGTCAGGAGAATTAAGACTGACCTCCAACGTTGGAAAGCGCTTCCACTTAACCTTCTAGGCAAAATAGCGTTATTTAAGATGATGGTCCTCCCAGACTTCTTTACCTATTACAGAACTTCCCACACCCCATCCCAAAGAGATGGTTTAAGGAACTGGACACACTAGCACGCCAGTTTATATGGCGCTGGTCACCTGTCAGAGGGACGTCCAAGATGGGGGTCTGGGCATGTCCAAAATTTACCAATACCACCTCGCAATGCAACTACATGTAATTAACGATTGGATGAGGGGCGGATGGTCGGACCCGGCATACCGCCTAGAACTTCACACACTGTCTTACCCAAGGATCTTTGATGCCCTATATGGGGGCCCGATCTCACAAAATACCCCAGACATAACCAAGGTGGTCCTAATGGGATGGCGGGCGGCTCAAAAGGTGACGGGATGGTGGGGACGTCTCACCCAACAGACCCCGCTGTGGCACGGGAAACAGCTGGAAGAAGTCACGGGCCTAGAGGGATTCCAAAGATGGGACAACATAGGCATATCCACATTAGGCGACATTTGGAATGGGCCACATATGCGGTCCTTTGAGGAGCTTCAGAATTTATTTTCACTAAACAGGACACAGTTCCATAAATATCTCCAACTCCGTCATGCCTTACATTCACACGTACAGACAGGGACCACATTACCAGAACACAGCCCGATGGAGGCAAAGGCACTAATGGGGAGTCTGGGCAAAGGGGGCGTCTCCCAGATATACCGAGCCCTGGTGTCCAACACAGCGCTCTCCCTGGAAGGGCTCCGCCAGAAATAGGAGGGATGGGTGGGCCCCATAGAGGATGTGGATTGGGGCGAAGCACTGATGGCACCCGCTCCCTTACGATGGCCTCCCGTTTTCGGCAATTATAGACATATTACCTCCACGTAGCATACCTAACACCTACTAAACTACATAGAGCGGGCCTCCGAGCTACACCTGATTGCCCGCGATGCCTAGACCCCTCTGCCGACTTCTTTCATATGGTTTGGTCATGTCCAGTCATAGCCATTTATTGGAGGGCGGTGTTAAACGAGGTCTCTGGGGTCCTGCAGGTAGACATAGAGAAATCACTGGTGTCCGTGCTACTGGGAATCATGGGAGACACTGGGTTGAGAAGACCAGATAGGACCCTCTTGGGGGTGGCATGCTTGGTGGCCAAGAGGGATATAATGGCGAACTGGAAAGCCAAAGGGGCCCCGGCCCTGACTAAGTGGAGGCGGGGAATGGATTGGTGTGCTAGCCGGGAAAAATTGGTATATGAGGCTAGAGGTTGTCCGAATAAATACCACAGGATATTGGGAAGGTGGGAGGCCGCTACGAGTGCCTGCCCTATGTCACCGGGGCTGCCTCCCCCCTGAGGGTCGATTCAGCTCCCCCTCTGGCACAACCCTTATAGATCACCTCAAATCTCACCAGGGCCTATCTAATGGATTTGCGTACAATTATCCTCTGTCTTTTGTAAGCTGAGAACGTGTCGCTGGAACAAGGGATCTGACCTATGCTGTGTGCCCGGTTGGCACCATATGTAAATGTTGTATCATCTTATTCGTTTGAGTTCAGAAAAAACAATAAAAATACTTTATCAAAAAAAATAAAAGTAGTCACAGCAATGAAAGCAAAAGATATCAGAGTACTTCTCAATTGCAATGTACACAGCAAATATATGTGATTATATTATAGTATAACTTCAAGGCAAAGAATAAAAGTCAAAATTGCATCACCGTAGGGCCTATCACTGCTTGTCATCTTTCTCCTATCTTCAAGTTGATGACTCCGGTTCAACTGCGAGAAAGAGACTTTCCACCCAAACGGGAGCCAGGCAGCTGACGTCCGCTCCTGATTGAAGTCCTGGAAGATCTCCCCTTGATGCTGCCCAGGGCCACCGTTAAAAGCAAAAATGCTGGCTCAGTGTGGGAACCGAATAAGTTTGGAGAGTGGCCAAGTCTCCAAACTTCACTTGTTCCCAGGCTGGTTTGGTGTGAATTCAATACGAAAAACACAGCTTGATCAACCATGTGGAAAAACACAGCTTTGAAAAACACAGCTCATCTGCAATGTCTCAACTGCAATGCCTAACTCCACGTTAAAGCCAATAGACAGCTAACCTAAATACCAAATGTAATATCTAATGCCATGTTAAAGCCAATAGGCAGCTAAACTGAATACAGAATGTAATGTCTAATGCCATGTTAAAGCCAATAGGCAGCTAACCTAAATACCAAGGGGCATATTTATACTCTGTTTGCGCCGATTGTGCGTCAAAAAATTTGACGCACATTCAGCGCAAACGTTGCCCCATATTTAAACTCTGACGCCCGAGCCCGCGAACGACAAAATTCCGCCGTGTGCGTCATTTCTTGGATGCGGCAACCCGCCCTGCGTTAATGATATGCAGGGTAGGCGTTCCCATCCAAAAAACGACGCAAACAGCCGTGCGTCGTATTTATGCTTCCGGGCAAAAATGACGCTCGGGCGGGAGGCAGAGCCAAAAAATGACGCACAGCCCGATGTGCGTCAAAATTTAACGCCTGGGTCAGGGCAGGCTTTAAAATGGGGCAAACACACCTGTATTTAATCAGAACACGCAGAACAAACAGCAGAGCAGCAGAGCAGCAACAGGGAGACATGGAGGTGATTCTTATCCAGCGTGCACGCAGACGCAGAGCCCAGCAGCAACAACAGCAGCTACAACAACACCAGCAGGGACCCCAAAGGCAGCGCAGAAGGCAGGAGAGGATAGTCCGCCCAAGAACAACCCTTCAGGGCCTCAGGGAATATGATATCATCCAGAGGTACCGGTTGAACTGGCAAGCCATCCAGCAGCTGCTGCGAAACATTGAACAGCAGTTGGCCCCCACTTTGGTCACACCCCGCACCATTCCAACAGAAACAAAGCTGCTTGCCGTACTTCACCTGCTGGCAAGTGGCTCATTTCAAACAACTGGTGCCCTGGTTGGCGGAATATCACAACCATCATTCTCCGCATTTCTGACAAAAGTACTGGATGCCATCATTCAACTGACACCCGCCACATCTGCTTCCCTAACACACTGCAGAAGCAGCAGGAAACAAAACAGGGGTTATACGCAATCAGTGGCTTCCCACACGTCCTGGGTGCAATCGACTGCACACACGTACGCCTTGTGCCACCTGCTGCAACTGAACACCTCTACCGCAACAGGAAGCACACACATTCCATCAACGTGCAGGCCATAGTCGATCACCAGGGATTGATCACCAACATCGTGGCTAAATATCCTGGGAGTGTACATGACTCATTCATCTTCCGTCACTCTACCATCAACCAACACTTCCAGGATGGACGGTATGGCAATGGACTACTTGTTGGTAAGTTCAAAAACCTACTTATATATACACTGCACAGCAACCCTCTAGGACACACAACACATTCACCACAACAGCAACATGTCGACAGGAACACACTGAAGTCGTGACATCGCTAGCCATGTTTCTTAAGTCACCATTGAACCTGTCACACATCTGAAATTAGTCTACAGCCTAATGTGAAGACGTCAATGAGTGTGGTTGCCTAAATGTCACCTTGCAAATTGTAGGTCTCACAATGACCTTTACATTAATACATTGCATAAGTCTAAAGGTATGGGATGTCCAGGGTACTTCCATATGAACGTGTTAACAACACTTTCAATATTAACTGTGCATGGAACTATCATCTCACCCCCAGTGAAGACACACGGACACCTGTATCACAAGTCACAATGTTAGGAAGGGCACACTGCACTGAAAATCACAAAATATACTGATGACAAACGGTTAGCAGACAAACACGTGCTCAGCCAAGGTAAAAACACAATGCAGATGGTATAGCCTACAAGTATAGGATGTCACATCAGTACACAAAAGAGTCACAGACAACACAAGACAACTACTGCCATTAAAGGTCTTTTCAATAATGCAAGCTACATCAACATGATCCCATTCTGTGTTTTTCTTTCAGCTGATCAGGGGTATGGCATCCAGCCATGGCTAATGACACCATTTGGGAACCCGAGTACTGCTGCAGAGCGGGCATACAACGACGCCCATAAGAGGACACGCAGCATTGTCGAGTGGACCTTTGGGATCCTCAAGTCAAGGTTCCGCTGCCTCGACATCACTGGTGGTAGCCTACTATATTTCCCCGAGATGGTCTGTAGGATCATACTCACATGTGCAATATTGCACAAGATTTGTGTAAAAAGGAACATTCCCCTCCTCGAACCAGACCCATACATGCCTGAAGACGAAGAAGAGGAGGATGCTGGCCTGCAACAGGATGGGGAACAACCAAACACGGCTGCTGGAGTGCGTAGGCGCCAACAGATTGTAAATAATTTATTTTCATAATTATCACCATCACCACTTAATGCACTATTGTAAATAAACACTGATAAAAACACCACATTATGGTTTGGCCTATTCATTTCTGCCCACCTTTAGCTTGAAATATCTGAAGAAGAATGTCGTCTCATTGAGCAGTAATGAAATAACAATCAGGACACAAAAATATACACTACAAATGTAATGGCCACCATACAATGGTCACATACACACACAATGTAAATGACAGACATCCTGTACAGTTCACCTTTGAACGGCAATAGCTTAGGACCACACATATGACACACATACATGTAGTAAACATGGATCATCGCAGCAGATGGCACACAACTAAAACACCATCACTCAACTAGGGGAAAACAGGCCTCGTACATCAGGCAATTCACATGCTAATGCTTCAGGAACAGGAATGTAGTACTAGACTCTTGGCAACAGTAATTCCAAGTACTTACTATCTTTGCAATGACTATCTGTCACTAGAGTTACACATAAGCAGAACAAACACAGCACAAGTGCTACACCTATGACAAGCATCCAGCACATTACATCCCATCTTCATGTCAGCCCTTTTCTAAAACCATTACACACACCTGCAGCTGGTCACACCCCACCTGTCTGAAGAGGTCCCTGTAATGCTGATTTGTGTACACTGAGATTCCCCCACACACACTCACAAGAGTCATCCAGTGTGCCACACCCTTTCCTTTCCTACCATTGTCATAGTACCATCTCAATGCATGGAACTCAGCTCATATAATACACTGGCTTGGAGTTTTTAAGGCCTGGAATCACCTGTAGATTGATTCTCTTGTGAAAGGTGCTGTGGACTAATTTTCAGCAAATCTCATCTGACAGGACTAGTGAGACACTGATGGAGGCCACACCAGTGATCCCCTCCATGCACACCACCCAAATGTACATGCCCCGTCCCTGCTGATGCCTCCTACAGCATAGATGTTGGAATTTGAGCAATTACATCATTAAGCATTGCTACTAATGTTGCCGTGTAACACTTTATCAGGGTTCATGTGTCACCTTCAAAACAACACAGGACATACACAGTGTGACATGTCAACTGTCCACTGCTCCCTCTGACCAGTCCTAGTCAGAACACTGATCATGTAATTACTGAAAGAACTTGCTCCTGATTGACCCAGCATCCTGTCAGCCTGACTGGCACCTGTCCGTGGGTCACCCTAAAGATACCTGGGGTCCACCTATGGACCACATGTGCTGTCCAAAACCTCTTGTACCTCAGACACTAATTTGTCATTAGCCTCATCAATGTATACTCAAATACATAGTATTGCATCATCTGACTGTTATTTGTATCAGATTTGTGACAGTGCCCTTGAATAGCTAAATCATGGCCCTTCCGTTGTCTGGCCCTCATTAATGCCTAAACTACAAAGTGTGACAGTGGACCTGGACCATAGTGTTTGATGGTGTAAGTGGCCTCCATCCAAACCAGCAACCTCAGATAAAGTCCATGAAAAGTCAACACATATGAGGACCCTGACTGTTCACACGCTGAGTAACATTGTTCAAATAATAAAGATGAGTCGTGTGTGCTGAATACCAGCCATTTACTTCTGCACAGAGGCTATGATGTTTCCTGATACATTACCATCCACAGAGGCCAACTGGAGTACAAATGTTGCAATGACACATGCCGGATCCAGACACCTGAGACATTCTCTCACTCAGCACACCAAGGTTGCCCAGTTGAAAGTCTCCTTACACGTCTTCAGTGACAGGGTGGGACCACCCATGTGTAGGTGACCATGTCCTCAATGGCTTTTCTCAAATTTTGCTACAAACGATACCCATTAGATACACGATTAGCTGCCACTAACTCATGAGGAGACCTGGACGTTACAGTGACAACATACACCTTGACAGTTGATACTGGATCAATATTGGACCACACACATGTACATGTACCATCCAATCAACAAAATGGTTGCAAGCAGCCGATCACAGTAGTGTCCCAGTTGTAACCTAGCAGGAAGAATGAAACATGCCTCTAAACCAGGTAATGCATAAAGGGCCACATACATCAACAACCTATTTGCTATCATGACATAAGGAACGTTGAGATTTTGCCAAAAAATCAATGCAAAATGGTATGTCAGAATTCTCCAAAGAATCAATAGGGCAAACGTCAAATGGGCAAATGGGATTACAGAATAGCAAACAGTGAATCATACCCTATTTGCTTCCATGGGCCTGCTGCTGAAGGTTTAGCATTTCTGAATTTGGGAAACCCTTGGATAAATTTGCAAGTCTGGAAGAGCAAACCCTAGGGTGCTGGGGGCCTAAGTCCACCTCTGCTGCCCCCCAAATAAACATTTTTTATGCACATGTGCCCTACATTTCAAAAGTAAAACACATTTTAGATACATTAACTCGTAAATAGGACATGGTTACCCCCCAAAAAAGTTTAGGCGACAATTGCACTACCTAATTGGCCTTTATTTAATTTTGATTAGCTTGATAAATGTGGACACATTTTTGCTAAGGAATACATCCTGGTATCCCATTCATATTTTGAAATTAGCAATCAGCAATTACCTACATATGTGTACAATTATGAGTAATATCCATTCTGGCCAATCATAACCATTGCACTGTGAATACCTTCTATACATCCTATAAGGGACATTTGCTATAGCTAACCCCAAATGTGTATCACTTAGCACCGTTTGGTCATGACAAAATTCATTTCTCAATTTGACAAATGAAATACATATTTGTCATAATGCGTCATATTTCCACGCATACAGCTTGTGCGTCATAATTTTTAACGCACAGGAGTGCAGATAATGCAGAGTCAAAAATTAATTTCATAAATAGATATCATAATATCCTGCATAACATGGCCTCCATTTTTTTCCATTATGCGTCATATTTCCACGCATACAGCTTGTGCGTCATAATTTTTGACGTACATGAGTGCATATAACGCAGAGTCGAAAATATTTTTCATAATTAGATATCATATTTTCCAGCGGCTTAATTTTCAACTCTAGAACTGTAAAATATGCCTCAAACAAATATAATCTACCAATGGCGAATTTTTTTTTGACTCTGCATCATTTGCACTCCTATGCGTCAAAAAATATGACGCACAAGCTGTATGCGTGAAAAAATGACGCATAGCGGGGAAAAAACGGCGCCCATTTTATGCAGGATGTGATGTAATAGGATATCCTGTTTACAGAATCTGTACAGTGGGTGTACTTTCACTTTCACTTTGCAGTCTCAGATTATTCTAGACTGTGTGGCTGTGTGCAAAGTGTTGTCCTGTGTATTAGTGCTTTTGTGTCCAGTGTACCATCTCAATTGTGCTTTTGTCATCATTGTCTTGTTGTAGAATACTGTCTGAGTCTGTGTTGTATTATTTTGTCAAGTCCAGTGTTTTATTTATTGTCTGTGGGAGTCTGTTGTGGGTACTGTAATATAGGGAATAGTTGGGCTCTTCTTCTTAAGTTTTCTTTGTATTTCCCCACTCTACCTTTCCCCATTTCCCCCTTTTCCTTTTTCTACAACTTTTTCCCCTTTGTCAGTGCTGACATGTCTGGTAGCCACGGCTTTCCAGGATGGGTGAGGAGGAATTGGGGGGTTTATATGGCTTGTTTGCCATTTCCTCCCACTCATGCTGGAGGCTGGGGGTAGGGTGATACAGGGGTATCACACGGAGGCCCGTAAAGTCCGGTGGGGGAAGGTGCGCCATCACTTGGTGCGTCTATATGGTAGCCAAAGGAATGACCATCAATTGAAGCACCGCTGGGCTGATCTGATATCCAGGGAGCAAGATCTGCTGGACCACCTGGGAATCAGGATTGGTGGCCATGTTGGTGAGTACAGATCAATTACATGTGCACAATTTAAAGCTGTGTGGTGACATGTGATGATTGTTACCCAATCTGCCAGATAAGTAGCTGACTGTGTGTAATGCTAGGGAAACCTACTGGGTAATTGATGCACAATGTGAAGGTTGACAAATGCTAGCAGTCAGGTAGCTCATGTTTTCTACACATACCGGTTGCCTGTAGCAGAATGTAATGTAGTGCCGCCTTTGTGTCAGACAAGCGACACATTAATGACGCAATTAGGACTCTACAGGTCACAATAGCCAGTGAAAAATGGATGTTGAAACATCATACCTACATATGTAGATGCCATAGCTAGACTGACATTTGTAAACCCTACATGATGCTGAAAATGAGTGCTGCCTTCACATCAATTGAAGTTAGCAATGTTGTCCACACATATGTCACATGTGTGTCTGGTTGGTGTGTAGGGAAAATGTTCTTGGAAGTGCCATGCCTTGTCGTGATAAATGTGCTCCTTCACATCTAATTGTTACATGCCTGATCTGAGCATGAACCATATTTGTTAAGGACTCAGGTGCCCTCAGCTAACATTTTAGACTGGTATTTATTGTCACTTGTGCCCAAATCAGAATAGGGGTTGCAGTCCAAAGGTATGGACTAGGGTACAAACATCTATGTTTGGTGCCAATCACTATTGTTTGGACACATCAATGTATGAAACTGTAACAACATGAGGTATTGCCAAAGTACCTGGCCCTCTGTACCATGTACCTATCAGTCACATATGTGTCATGACCACATAGGCTGTTTGAGTTTGAGAGGTCAGGCAGTCCTCAAGTAACCAGCTTTTGGATGTCTCTCTTGGATGCACATGATGAGATGAATGCACACCTATATTGTTGCTGCATACTAATGGAGGTGCATCTTTGCCACCACATGACTGTCCGGGCCACTGCATGTGTGTAGTAGGGTGTGTAACTGTAGCAGGAGACTCATCCGATGTAAATGTTGCACATGAATAATTCCATGCAGTATGAGCATGTGTGAAAGGGTTTCATTACTCATGTCGTATTCTCACATTGTCTTTGTATTTGCAATTGTTCGTCAGTGCACGGAATCTGAGTACATTCTTCCTTCCATGCTTTACAGGTGGACCTGCACCGTACACAGTGGGAGAGGTGGCTCATTTTGAGGACCCCGACACCTACAGTGAGTGTTGCATGTGTGGTATTTTTTATATTTGCTGGTGATGCATGATGGACTACTGTGTGTTCAACAGATTGCAAGGATTTGATGCGCTCCCCATTCATTAGTACTGTTCCATTATTGGGATTTCAGTTATCACTTCATTTTGAGTTGACCTATGCTTATCCATTTATCTGATTTTGGGTCTGTAGGCCATTCCTGTAGGGCCCGCTATGTGGAATGGGGTGAGTCATGTGGAATACACTAGTTAATGTAAGAGTTGCTCTGGGACTTGTCTCGGACCGAGTCTGCATTTCAGACTGACATTCTCCCAGATAGCTTCTGCAAATGGCTTGTCTGAAATCTGCTGCTTCCCTAGTGACCGATGCACTGAGTACACTGTAGGTTGGATCTTCCGGGGGCATGTACTTCCACAAGTTGTACTAGAAGTGTGTGGGACTACAGTGCAACGGCCTAGGTGTACATGCTATTCATGATCATGGGTGTTCTTGCTCCTCTGTGTCTGTAGAAAAATATGCCTCACTGGTAGTATGTGATGTTGGCCTAAGTCAGTACATTTTGACATGTGTGACCTTGGATAGGACAAGGTTTAGCTGACTCCAATTTGTTGCTAGCCCTTCACTGGTGGTGTGTCTGTGGAGGCAAAAACATGTTGAGCTTTCTATACACTCCTGGGTGTGCATTGATTATGTGATTGTTGGATGTTCTTCCCACCCCCCCCCTCAAAGTCAGCCATGTGTTTGGGAATAGGGTACCTAGGACTGTAGCAACCAGTATGTTACACATACTTGTGACCATTTGAAACTTTGTTTTGAACCTAGTGTACACACTCGGTTATGGCACATAAGTTCTATACTAGCAAATCCAATTATAAATTGCAGATATTGAGGGTTGTGATTGTTATCACATACACTGACATATGGAGTCCAGGAAATAGGCGGAGGAGGTGCAGCCATAATGTAGGCTGCATTAGTAATTTTTATGATGAGAAGTTTAGGCTGATGTCACACATCATGTAGATAATTGTATATGCTATGTGTGAGATGCCCTTTGTATGCAGGCTTCCCATGAACTTCCTCTGAGAGTTTCAATGATCTATATGGTTATATGAGCTGTTACAACTACAGTAAAAGTAATTTCCAATTGACCCATTGTGCTATTCCACACAATGCATTTCCTATGGTAAATAGTTGCCCTTTCTCTTCACAGCTGAAAACATGAGTGCCGCACAGAGGCATGAATTTGAGATGCGGGCCATGAGGTACCGTCACATCCTGCAGGTGCAGTCGGGTTTCCGACGGATGGCCCGAAAATACCAGGCGGATCGGGCCTCCGGAGCATGGTGGGCCTCACCAGAGGGTGACCCAACGTTGCCCACTACAGCCACCACCACCACAACCACCAGTTCTCCCCAAGTGGCCCCAGCAACGGCGGGGACAGTTGTCCCTGCCTCTGCAGCACGACCAGGACCCAGCAATATAAGAGCTGCAGGACAGTCCAGTGGGCTACAATCAACTCCCACACAGAGCACCTCTGCCGGCACACAGACAGCAGCAGCACCTCCAATTGACCCTGCGGCATTCCAGGCTTTAGACCGCAAAATGGACAAGTTCATTAGGAAGGTGGACAAGCTGAGCCAGGATGTGGCCTACATAAAGAAGCGGGTCAGGTCCATCAGGCGGACCCTACGGAGGGCCAACCTCTAGGACTGATATGGTCTATTTTAATTTATCCCTCCCCTCCCTCCTCTTTCTCATGATAAGTGGGTTTGGGGGATTAGTGTTAGGTTAGTATAGGTTGTTAGCTTAGTTATTCTTTCTACTTTTCATTATTAAGTGTGTGGGTGGGTGGGGGTCAATGTTGGGGTTCCTGTCTGTTTAGAAAAAAAAAAAGAAAAAAAAAAGATATATAAAAAAAATACAAACAAATATATGATTGTTTAGGATAGTATAGTATGTGTGTAGGTTAGTATGTGTTGTCCTTCATGTGTCCTGTCTCATAATGGTGGGTGGGGGGTTGATGTTTAGATCGATTCGTTATATGTGTAGAGTAAGTTTAGCTTAGCTTAGTTAGGGACAGTTGTGGGTAAGGAGTAGTCAGGTTAGATTAGTGTAGGTATGACTTTTCCCTTAGTTGCCTCTGGTGTGAATACTTATGAATAAATATATAGTTAACCCTTTGCATTATGTGTTAACTGCTACTTGATCATGGCCTTGCCATCAGTGTAGTGATTGTTGTTCTATGACATTTGTGTCCTATGCTACAAACCAAAGAAATAAGAGGTTTAAAATGGCGGCTACCCCTGTGCTAACTTGGTAAGTATCCACCATTTGATAGAACCACCATTTGGAGTTTACATGGATCACAAAAGATTTGTGTTGATGAGTATGTTTTCAACATCACAAAGTGTGCTTCCAGACTTGGTATTGTGGGGAATGTTTTAGGTCGGACTGCAGTGTGATGTTCAGGGACATCTTTGTAGATGAGGTGTTGTTAACACTCTTGTATTCTTGTCTTCATTACTGACATAGATCATGTGTGCAAAAATTCAGCATGACTTCCCTTCTTGGAAGTTTACTCAGAAAGGTTGATTGATGCTGTGTTTAGTTGTGTTTGCTTAGATTAGACTGCATAATTTAATGTTTTAGTATTGCATGGTGACCACATTTATCAGCCACCATTAGTTGACTTTGATTTCTATTGATGGAGCATTATTCTATCCAACACAGCATGATTGTGTGTGGTTTCTCCCTTCATCAGTTATTCTCCTCAGGATGGGCAGGCTATGATGCAATCCTGGCCACTGCCCAGATGTATCAGACTACATGATTTCAGGACAGTTGTATTGAGAAGCTACATGGTTGTCACACAGGCACTTTTGAGTTCTCTACTGCACAGTTGATGTGTCAAATTACACAGAGACATATTAGGTGTGCAAGTGCTATTTATTGATAGGTGCTGTAGTGCAATATGTACATGGTCCAGGTTTGCTGAGTCCGTTCTAGTGCAATCTTACATGGTGATCCTACAGAAGGGGTGTGGATGATGCTCCGGACATGCTGGGGTGATGTTACCGACAGTGCAGAGGGACAGGATTTGCCAATTAGTAGGAGAGAGACATTCACTGGCAATGCTGACAAGTTATACAGTGGTTAGCAGAACAGTCACTGAGTATAGTTGTAGTGAGACTGGCAATTGACAAAACGTAGGACCTTGGTCAAAGTAGGCCATGGTGCAGGGACTAGTGCTTCCGGGTACTCTTCTGTGTGAATGTGATCTGTTCCATGTCTTCTTCTGATGTGTGTGTTGCCTGCTTTGTCCTTGTTGTTGTTGATTGTGAAGGTGCAACACACACCTCAGTGTTAGAAGACGTGGAGTCAGACATCCCGGTGTCTGCTCCCTGTGAAGTTCTTAAGGGCAGTACTGCAGCAAGGAGGGCCTGCTGGTTTTTGAGAATAGCAGCTACATCACGATGGTAGGCAGCCAGGTCAGCCCTGAGGGAGTCATGATTGCATTCGTGCATGCAGTGGAAAGTTTGGGGTGCAAGGTGTTGTGGCAACTCCCTTACTGCAGTGGTGAATTCCTTTACAGTTTCTTGTAGTCCTTGCAGTATGGATGTTAGGGCTTGCATAGCTGCTGACTGATCTGCAGATGACATCACGCACGAACGCACCCCCTCAAGGCTGGCTGCCATAGTTTGCATCCCCACCCGCACCTCCTTGGCCAGCTCCCGCTGTACTCCAACTACAGTTCTTTCAAAGCTGGTGCCAGTGTTGTCAGAGTCCTCAGCTGTGTAGGAGCTGGCAGGTCTTGCAATTGGGGTGGTGGGTGGTTCTTCTGTGATGGCTGCTTGTTCTGTGCTCCTCCTTGTGACTGAAGGTGGGGTCTGGAGGGTTTCAAGGACCTTTTGAATGGTCTCCTGGGGAATGTGTATAGGCTCGTCATCCATGTCATCAGGGAAATCAGGGACAGGCATTTCGGCAGGAGATCCATGTTCCTCTGCAATAAAACAGGGTACAATTTGTGTGTCTGTGTTGTGACAATTTTTACGTAACATGCCAGCCTTTTGATGATTTCACTTTGTGATCTTGTTTGGTATTGGTATCTGCTGTCCTTCATATGGGCATTGTTATAGGCCTATGGCCCACCTGTTTGTCACATGTATGATATTGAGTTATCAGACTTGTCTGCCTAATCGCCTCTAGGTGTTGCTTTGTACCAAATAGGGAATAGCCAGCTTTTTGTCCTACTCAACCCTCCGTGTATATCCATTCTTATGGTGAGACCTTTCACTGGCTGTGGGTGTTATGATGGTCCTGGCAGCACAATTGCCTCTCAGGACCTGCCCCAATCCCTGATTGTTCACATTGACTTAAATGAAATTGACATGTGGCATATCCTATGCATGGCAATGTTATGATGTGATATGGATGTAGACATTGTTCATGTGTCCTGCTGATGTTGGGTAATGTGTGTTACATTGGATTGCCCTGATTATCGTATCAATGTCCTATTTGGTCCTCTGACTGTGCAATGTATTTCAGTGACCAGTTCCATGTGTCCCCTCCTCAATGCTGTTGTCTGAGCAGTATGACATTTCTGATGTAGCCTTGTTAGCCAGGCACGGGAAGGACCCTGACATATGCAGCATGGGTGTGTCCTTAGTGCTGTGTTGCTCCTATTGCTGTTTACTTTGGCTGATGTATGTGACAACTATAGGCATTGACATATGAGTGTACTGGGGCCTTTGTCTTGTTTCAGGAGATTGTTGCAGATGTCATCCTCACCCCTTAATTTAGGTATGTATGTTCCATGGGGAGGTTACTGCCATTGGCTACTATAGCTGCACAGAGATCAGAGGTGGTAGTGTCAACTGTTGTTGCAGTTACATTGCAGTTGTTGTTTTGGCTAGAAGATTGCTGATAGGGCCCTAGTTAATGTAGGAGTATTTTGGCTGACGAGTGCCAGGATGTAAGTTTGACGTAGTGGCCTTCCCTCCTGTTGATGCTTTCCCTTTGCTCCATTGTTGGCATGACAGGATGCCCCCATGGGACTGTTGTTGGTGTTGTGTTATGTTGGCCCCCATGCCATACCCCTTTACCCATGCCACTCCATGTATATGATGACTTACATGCAATGTATAGTAGGTATTTCCCCCCCTGCTTACAGTCAACATTATTGTATATTAAATCCCCATGCGACTTACCCTGCATGTACATTGTCTCGTGGTAGTCTGCACTGTCCTGTCCTTGAATCCCTGTGACGATCTCCTCGGGGATGACGGCTGCAACCATCTCCTCCATGTGGTCCAGGGCCTCCTGGTGTGCTGGACTCCCACCTCCAGTCTGCAGTGCTGCCTTCCTGTTCCTGGCCATTTTTTCCTTTGTCCTACGTTTGCAGTCATGCCAGCGTTTCTTACACTCGGTGACTGTTCTGCGTACTTCAGCCACACTGTTGATCTTGTCAACAATTTGTTGCCATATGGCATCTCTCCTACTGATTGGCAACTTAGAGGTGATGAACAGTTGGTGCTGGTGTTCCGTCACCTCTTTAACCAAAATGTCCTGCTCCTCTGCACTGAAGCGACACTTTCTTTTTTTTCTATATATGTCCTGGTTCTTGTATGGATCATCCTGGCTGGTTTCTGGTCTGCTGTCATCTTCCTGGGGTCTGTAGTGGCATCTGGGATCCATTTTGGCTCTCCTCTGCTGAAAAGGCAGTGTTCGCAGGTATTTTTGACGCTAGTGCGTAAAAAAAAACGACGCTTTCCGGGTTGCTCTGTCGTAAATCGAACCACAGTCATTTACGCCGCGTTAACGTTGTTTTCCTTTACGACTTGACGCCGCGATGTGCGTAAAAAAAGACTCCCACCTGTTGATTGCGCCGCCGTGCATCAAAGTATAAATTTGACGCCCGCACGGCGCAACAAAATGGTGTTAGCCGGCGGTAAAATTTTTGACGCAAAACTGCGGCGGCGCAGTTTTGCGTCAAAAAGTATAAATATGGCCCCCAATGTAATGTCTAATGCCACGTTATAGCCAACAGGCAGCTAAACTGAATACAGAATGTAATGTCTAATGCCATGTTAAAGCCAATAGGCAGCTAAACTGAATACAGAATGTAATGTGCTACTGGTAAACATTGAACAACTAATATGCACAGTGGTGAAACACAAAGTCATTGGTCAAACACAATTAATAGCATAACAACCTCTTGGGTGCTAAAGACGTGCCGGACACGTTCTTAGCATTGCTTCTCAGTTGCTAAGGAGACATCCTGTGTATCCTAGCACCCATCTGTGGGGGAGGCTCTAGCACTCCAACTGTGGGCCCTCAGCCACATGCCCAGACCTGCCAACTAACACTGCGCCACTGTGTGACACACAATATTGGCTCCCCTCACACGGTCTTCCAGTGAGGAGCCAATGTCACACAGTGGCAGGGAAAACAAGCTGAAAACCACTGTAAACTGTGGTTTGTAGCTTGTTTCTGATGTTTTTGACTGCCGGTGTCCATTAATGGGTGTGAAAACACCCCAGCACACCGGCAGCAGCATCAGCAAGCTTCCTTTTTTTGTGGTGGGGGTTTGGGGCTGGAGTGGGGGTAAAAACTCCTTCTTGGCATGAGGTCACATCCCCTCCAAGGCCCCACCACTTCCTCACACTGTGAGGTTTTTGGTGAAGTTGGCAGGTCAGTGGCCTTACTCGGGGATGGCAGTAAAATGCTTCCACTGTCAGCCTGACTCTACCATGGCAAGATGACGTACTCTCTGCTCACAGGGGACCCTGTCACACGTCACACTGACATCATCATTACTCACCGAAGATGCGCTGGAAGTCATTTGCTTTCAGTGTGTCAGGCAAGGAGGAAATTTGGTGCGCTCTTTTCCCTGGGGGGTGGGATCAGGCATCAAGAGAGAGACCAGGGGAAAGAAGAAAGTTTCTCCTTTCTGACAGTGTCTATCGAGTGCATTCCTGGGTGGGACCATGATCACGCAGCAGGAATGCACCCCACTAGGCAGCCAGGCATTTTTTGTTTTTTGGGAGAGCAGCCCCTTCAGTAAGGTTCGCTCCCCCCAATGTGAGTTTGTTTCCTTTTTTTCCTACCCCTTAGGAGCATATTGGCCGTTTTTAGGCCAATTTGTCCCCTGGTGAGGTAGAAATCCACCAGACACCAGAGAAATCTACTATAATTATTATTCATGGAAAACGGCCCCTTGGACAAGAGTTGCTCTCCTCAAGGGTGCAATTTTCTTTTGTTTTAGCCCCTGGTGGCAGATCAGCATTTTGTTAGCCCAGGGATGAGGGGTGTAAACTCACTAGACACCAAGGATGTCTGGCCATACTGTTTACTTATGGAGAACGGGCTCTTGGGCAAGGGCTGCTCCCCTGAAGAGGGTATTATTATTTTGTGCCTGCCAGCCTGGGGACATGTAGGCCAGTTTTTAAGGCCAATCTGCTCTTCTGGTGGTGGAAACCATGCAATATTAGGGATGTATGGCAATGTTTTTTGTTTATGTGGAGCAGTCCCTTGGGCAAGAGTCTCTGCCTTTAACTGTTTTATTTCTTATCAGGTGCATTTGTGACCTTAATTTGTTTTCTTTTTATTGTAGTACAGAGCTTTTCATTTTCTTTGTGGCATATCCTGCTTGAGATTTCGGCACTGGTAGATTTGCAATTTGTGCAGATGCATGTGTTTGGTAAGAAAAATGCTTTTTGTAATGTTTATTTCAAATGTGTATCATTGCCCTGCTTGAATTTCTTTTAATGTTGTAATAATTTGAGCTATTTAGTTTATGTTTTATTACCTTTAAAATTCACGTTTGGATTTGTGAAAGATCTATAATGTGTGGTCTTGTGTGTAATTGTTTTGCTTTTCCCTATTAGTGGAATATCTTTGGTGCTTTCTGTATCTGCGTAGAGCAGGTGTAGTTGAGCCTCAGTCTAGCTGCCTATAGCAAGTGAGCGGTATCTAGATACCATTTTGTTGGAAAAAATGCATTTGGGGTTTAGATTGATACTTTCTTTCCAGACTGTTATACTTCAATAGTTGCATTTATTGTTTGACACAGCCACAGTTTGTTAAGTTCTAATTTAATGCAGTGTTGTTAACAGTTGTCTTTTTTGTGACATTTTTATTGGTAAGCATTATGGCTACTTGCAGGCTGATTGCCCAGCAGGCTGTTGGTTTGCTTTTTTAATCTACCTTTGAAAATGGTTCTGAGACTGACTCTGCATCTGAGGCACAGGACCTAGTGTAAGATTCTGGCAGTGAATTATCTGTCCGAGAGGAATCATCTGAGTATTAATTCATTATTTGTGCAGATGAAGTGCCTCATTTAGAGGTGGACATTGATGTGCCTGTATTGCAGCATGAGCAAGCTGGATTGCAGCCAAGATCTTGAAGCCTTCCTATTGGAAGTGTTGAAAAGTGGGTTTCTACCAACATGGTGCCATCGGTTTTGCCTGTCTTTAGTGGTGTTGCAGGGCACAGAGTTAATACACAGAACGTTTTGCCTATCAGTTTCTTCCAGCTCTTTATTGATGATGTCTTTTTAGATTATATTGTTGAGCAGACCAATTTGTCTGCAGAACAGTTTTTGAGGGACAACAGTGCCACACTTAAGACGCACTCTAGAGCTTCCTGGTGGACTTTTGCAAATCTCCATACGATGAGCCTTTCTGGGGTTTTACTTTTTTGATGGAATTTATAAGGAAGCTATCATTGTCTTTACATTGGTCCACTACACCCTTGATGACAACTGTTATTTTACCAGCAACCATGAGTCTAGAATGGTATTTGCTTTTGCAGGCGATGCTGCAATATGTGGCTAATGCTACAACGTTGCCACAAGATCACCCTCATTGTGATAGTCTCTTCAAGATTCATCCTTGACCATTTAGTTGATTGTCTCTCATAGATCTATGTTCTAGTCCTAAATATATCTGTGGATCAGTCTCAGGTCCTGTTCAAGGGCCATTTGGTTTTCATACAGTACATACCAAGCAAGAGAGCACATTATGGTATAAAGCTGTAGTAGTATTTACTATATTTCGGTGAAACAATCATAAAAGTATACATAAATACATTCTTAAAATTGAGTAAATATAATCTCCTAGTGCATTCAGATTTTAAAAAAAGATAAAATATGTATTATTTACACATGTAAAAGAATTAAAACACATATGCATTGTGTAAGTGCAAGGTACACATTTAAATTGAAGTACATGATGGCATATGGGAAACAGGTCTAAATTGGAGTAATCAAATGTAAGTTCAAAAGTATCTGTCTGACAGCTAGACAGACTGGGTGCTTTGCCAGTCCAAGAATTTCCTTTAGGACATGGCTCTCCGTCTTATGCGCCATGCTTGCTCCAGATATTTGGTTACAGCAACGACTATCACCGCCTTCGAGTCATATTTGAGGATTCTCAGGGCTTCCCAGAAGTGTCTGGCACCCAAGAGCTTACAAACAGGGATTATCCATCTCCTGCGAGGGTGTGAATATTGTGGGCAGAAAAAAAGAAAGTGCCCTTCAGTTTCCTTTAGCTGAGGACAGAAATGACAAGACACAGAGGAGGTGAGCTTCTCCTATTTAGCTGTTAAATGTCTTAGTGGTAAGGACCCGTACCTAAGCTGTAGGTACAGGCGCTTGGCAAAGGGGGGATGGATTTCATCCAGGAACTTTTCATAGGATGGGGAGCATTACACGTGTGCACTACATATAGGTCAATACCTATATGTAGCTTCACAATGGTAACTCCGAATATGGCCATGTAACATGTCTAAGATCATGGAATGGTCCCCCCATGCCAAATCTGGTATTGGGGTGCCAATCCCATGCATCCCCGGGGCTCCAGCATTGATCCGGGCACTGCCAAACCAGCTCTCTGGGGTTTTCACTGCAGCTACCGCTGCTGCCAACCCACAGACAGGCTTCTGCCCTCCTGGGGTCTGGGCAGACCAGTCCCAGGAAGGCAGAACAAAGGATTTCCTCTGAGAGAGGGTGTTACACCCTCTCCCTTTGGAAATAGGTGTTAAGGGCTGGGGAGGAGTAGCCTCCCCCAGCCTCTGGAAATGCTTTGAAGGGCACGTATGGTGCCCTCCTTGCATAAGCCACTCTACACCGGTTCAGGGATCCCCCAGCCTCTTTCTGGCGTGAAACTGGACAAAGGGAAAGGGAGTGACCACTCCCCTGTCCATCACCACCCCACGGGTGGTGCCCAGAGCTCTTCCAGTGTGTCCCAGACCTCTGCCATCTTGAATGCAGAGGTATGAGGCCACAGTGGAGGCCTCTGAGTGGCCAGTGCCAGCAGGTGACGTTAGAGACCCCTCCTGATAGGTGCTTACCTGACTAGGTGGCCAATCCTCCTCTGAGGGCTATTTAGGGTCTCTCCTGTGGGCTTCTCTTCAGATAACGAATGCAAGAGCTCACCAGAGTTCCTCTGCATCTCCCTCTTCGACTTCTGCCAAGGTTTGACCGCTGACTGCTCCAGGACACCAGCAAAACTGCAACAAAGTAGCAAGAAGACTTTCAGTGACATTGTAGCACCTAATCCTGCCGACTTTCTTGACTGTTTTCTGGTGGCGCACGCTCTGGGGGCTGTCTGCCTTCACCCTGCACTGGAAGCCAAGAAGAAATCTCCCGTGGGTTGACGGAATTTTCCCCTGCTAACGGAGGCACCAAACTTCTGCTTCAAAGGTCCTCTGGGTCCCCTCTCATCATGACGAGCATGGTCCCTGGAACACAGGAGCTAGATCCAAGTGACCCCGACAGTCCAGTGGTCCATCTGTCCAAATTTGGTGGAGGTAAGTCCTTGCCTCCTCATGCCAGACAGTAATCCTGTGTACTGCGTGAACTGCAGCTGCTAGAGCTTCTGTGCACTTTTGCAAGGAATCCTTCGTGCATAGCATAGCCCAGGTTCCCAGCACTCCATCCTGCATTGCTCAACTCGCTGAGACGATCACCATGCTCAGTTTTCTTAAACCTGTGTTCAAGTACTTCTGTGGGTGCTGCCTTCTTCTGTGTGGGCTCTCTGTGTTGTTGAGCATCCTCTCTGTCTCCTCCTCCAAGGGGCGACCTCCTGGTCATTCCTGGGCCCATGCAGCACCCATTTTCCTCAACTGCTACCGTTGCAGCTAGCAAGGCTTGTTTGCAGTCTTTCTGCGTGAAAACAACTCTGCATCCTCCAGCACATCGTGGGACATCTTCTGTGCAAAGGAGAAGTTCCTGCCATCTTCTATTGTTGCAGAATCTTCAGCTTCTTTGACCTGGAGGCAGCCATTTTGTACCTTCACGCGGGGTTTAGTGCCCCCCACCCCCCCAGACACTTTTGTGACTCTTGGACTTGGTCCCCTTCCTTTACCGGTCCTCAGGTCCAGGAATCCATCTTCAGTGCTTTGCAGTCAGTTGTGGTCTTTGCAGAATCTCCTACCACGACTTTAGTGTGTTTCTGGGAAAGTAGGGTAACTTTACTCTGCTATAGCTACCTCTATCAGTTTAAGCTGCCAGAACACTACTAATCTACTAATAAGGGATAACTGGACCTGGCACAAGGTGTAAGTACCATCAAGTACCCACTATAAGCCAGGCCAGCCTCCTACAGTGTGCCCTTAGGTAACTTGAGCATGTTCCTAAGAAGCCGTTAAAAGGACGGTAGCATCCGTGAAACCCCAAATCTCTGCCCCATAAGTGGCTGTCGCTTTGTATATCTGGAGAACCGGGGACACTGCACCACTCCCCATTTCCTTCTGTTTCCTGCTGATTGGGTAAGCCTTCTGGATGAGAAGATTTTTGCTCTTCACCAACTTACGGCCCCAAGACATTGACTCAGACAGTCATGCCCCTAAATAGTCAGTGTTTGACTTGTTCAATTGTGAAGCCATTGATTAACATTCTCCCTCTAAATGTCTTTTGGGTGTTTATCCCCATACATTTTGTTTTTGTTGGGTTAATTTCCAGACCCCTTGCCTTACAAAAGCCACAAAGGAGTCCAGTTCTGCCTGAAGGCCTATTGGAGTTCTAGAGATGAGCAGGGTATTGTTGGCTAACACTATATCGGAAGCGGGGTTGCAGCAAGCTTAGGGGCATTACGCGTACATTGTGAAAGCCATTTAACTGCCCCATTAATGTAGAGACTGAAAAGTGTCAGGGCCAGTACGCAGCCTTGATTTACCCCTGACGAGCTGAAATCGAGTCTGTTAAATCCCCCCGTGTTCCATCATTGGCATAGGTGTTTATTGGGAGTGCTCTCAATATACGTATTAGGTCAAATGGCACCCCATATCCTGCAAGTTTTCCCACAAGTTATCCCTAGGTACCAGGTCAAAGGCTGCCCTAAGATCAATAAAGGCAACATACAGGTGGTCCTTCTTTAGGGTGACATACTTCCAGCATAATATCTTGAAACAAAAGACCTGATCAACAGTGCTGATCTTGCTCCTGAACCCTGCTTGGGCATCCTTAGGGATATAATTGTCCATTACCCATACTTGTAGTTTAGCCAGAACCTGTCTGCAAAAGATTTTTTGAGAATTGTCCAACAGGCTTATGGGTCTGAAATTTAGAGGTAACGTCCCTATTTCCTTTTATGAATATGGGTACGATAACAGCTCCTAGCCAGGTCGGTGGAATGGTCATGCCCTTCATTTTAGTGTTGCTCAGTGCATTCAGGTAGGGGGTCCAGACATCTGGGTGTGAGAGGAAAAGATTGCCAGGAATACCATCTGGGCCAGGGGTCTTCTCTTTCTTCATTTGCATCAGGGCTACCCTGGTTTCAGCCAGGGAGAAATATGGGCACTCGGTCTCTACTTTAGCCTCCATCTCAGGAGGGTTGGAAAAAGCCTCCAGGCTTACCAAGCAATCCCTCTCAATTAGTTCCTTCCCAGTGCTCATACCAAGCTCCCGGTTGCACTACTGCTTCAAGGTGGTTATCTATTAATTTCGAGCTAGATGCCATCGTGACCAAAACATCTTCTGATTCTTACTCTTAAGTGCGTTGGTAAGCTCTTCCCATTGGGCCATCTCCCAGTTCTGTTTAGCCTTTTTAGGATAGCCTTGTAGTTATTCCTAGCAATGGTTATTTTTGGATTGTTTCGCTGCTTCAGAGTGTCTAGGAGACCGAGCTTGGCCAACCGACAGTCCTCAGTGAACCATCCTGGGGCAACTTTGTTGGAAGCCCCTCTTTTCCTAATTTTAGTAAACAGAGGCCTAAGTTGTTCCATGAGCTGTCAAAGCACAAGAACCATATCGGGCTCAAAGCACAAGAACCATATTGGGATCATACCCCCTTAACGGTGTTACTTCAACTAGGTTATCCACAAATAGTTCATATATTTTAGTTTGAATTCCCGCATTGTCCACGACTTCTGCCCATTTCACGTTCCTCCTGATAACTGTCTGTAGGGGATTTACATGGACTACCGCGGACAGATTACAGCTAGTAAATATGGCATGAGAGAATACAGAACTTAAGGCCTCATGATCACAATCTGTTCGAGGGATAACTGCCATGTCTGTCAAGAGCGGCCACATTTCCAGGTCGACCAGGAGATAGTCAATGTAAGATCTCAGAATACCTCTCTTAAAGATCGGGTGTGGGGGATTATCGGAAAAGGTATTGCCATTAGCAATTATTAAGCCATTCTCCATTATCAGGTCTTCTAGTTGGCCAGCTACAGCGCCTAATTTCCCTGACATTTGTGCGGCTGCCCCAGAACCAATCAGAGAACCTTGGAGATCCTGCAAATAGACTATCTCCCTCTGCCCTTTTCCAAGTGTTGTGTTAAAATCACCTTCGATCAGTTTTAAGGTGCCTTCTTTTAGGCGCTGAACAGTATTAGTGAGATGAACTACTGTGGGGGAGGGGACGTTTACAGGGACTGACCTAATGTAGGTGTGATTATCGCAATTTATCTGGCCCCAGCAGGCGTTCTAAGTTTTATTTCCACCCCTAGCAAGTCCTTACTTCCTGTTGGAACTACTTTCACTAATGGGAAAAGATCTAGTTCCAACCAAATATGAAGACCCCCAGAGGCTCTACCCATGGGTGAAGGGACCGCATTAGCAACAAAGGTAATATACCCACTTCTATGTACTGGTTCCACTGTTCACTTTACTCTGGGTCTGCAATCTTAGCACGCACGCCTGCTACATTCCAAGTTAGAACTCTAATGGAGTTTTCGGCAATCAGCCTGCTATCCAACCTCAGTCCAGCACTAGCTCCTGCCTGTCCAGCCATAGTAGAATTAATCTTATTCTGTGTAGCTGTGTCCCTCATATCATCACCCATGGCACTCAGCTCTAGGTCCTCGATGGTGCATGCTGCAGTTTCCCCACTCATGCCTTCCCTAGAAGTACAGTTAAGGACAGAACTTGTCCTTACCCACCAATTGTCAATCAATGTCTTCTAAGTTAGAGCATTCCACCAATAATGTGGTGCGTTGGAGGTGAGTTCAAGAGTTACACCCTTCTGAGATCTGGGGTTCTCCTAGTTGGCTGGGGTGTTGAGTTTAAGGTGTATGTGTGTTCTTAGTGTAGGTCTAAATCTTAATTCCGTGGATATCAGCTCATCCACCAATTTAGGACTCTTAAGTTTCACTTCTATATAGTCCCATTGGAGTGCAAAGGGGCTACAATGTGATGCAGATAATATGTCATCCCTAATAATAATAATAAATAGTAGAACCCCTGGTGTGGTGGAGCCAGTGTATTACTTTGTTAATGCAAGATTCTTGAGTTTCACTGACTCCGTGGGTGAGTCTGGGGACATTTATCAGGTGGATAATGCTAGACAAATGTGTACTCTGGTTGTTATTGGAGGGCCGAGTGGGCTGTGTTGCTTGAGGGTGTATCTGCCTCCAATTAATTCTCCTCTTACAAGGTTAGATGAGGTTGAGCGTGCTACGCTAGCAAACCCACCATTGTCATCAGCTAACCCATTGCCCTTAACTGACTGACAGGCTTTGGGAGGGGTACTTGGCTATAGTGCTTTGGCATTGGATTTGCACCGCCTATCTTGGTTCCTACGTTTTCCACCAAAGTAGATAATTTGGACACTTTTTCACCCAATTCGACAGCCATCTTGTTCATACACTCACGCAATCCCTGTGTCTCTCCTCTAATTACCTGTAGCTGTGCCAGTGGCTCCCCTTGAGGTACTGGGTTTTTCAGAACCGGTACTAATCCGGTAACCCAGCGGTGCCAGGGTACACCCAAAGACCTCGGGTACTTTCCTGATTTAGACTACAGAAACTCAGAGTCTTCTAGGTGAAGTAAAAAGATCGAATTTATTGGCTGCAACCAATTGACAAGCGTCCTAGAAGTACAACAGCACGACTTGTATGTTCTCAGGAGACTGTGTGTCAATGCAAAATCAGGTTTCCTTATATACAGTTTTTTAAGCTTCAGGCAAACATTCTTGACATTTTGGTTGGTCATTCACATGTCTTCACTACAAAGGAAAAAACAGTGACATGATGAAACCTCATATTTCATGTCATCCAACCCATAATAAATTACCCGGCAAGGCCTAGAATTTCACATCAGATAAGTGTGGACCCCCAATAAAAACGGGCACCTCCCCCTCGTAAAGTAAGAAGAAGAAAAGAGCAGGTGCAGGTGGGAGTAAAATTAGGCAGGGTGTGTGAGCGATAATAAGGGTTTTATGGCATGTGTGCCTTGATGCTATCTGATTCGGCCACTGGGAGAGGGACTGACCAAACAGGTTTGGCCTGAGGCAATGGTTCCAGCTTGCCCAGGTCAGAAAAAAAGTCAATCAAGGTGTACGTGTCCTTGGAATCAAATCCGACTGTATTATAAGCCTATGTGAGGGCAACTTTTAAAATGGCTGTCGTGTATAAAATGGGAGCCACGAGTGCAGGGAAAAAATGGCGATTTCGAGGTGAAAACGCTGCTGGAATTGAGCGAAAATGCTCATGCTTAGTGTACTAGTCATTATCGGTCTTTTGATACTAAAATCGTACTGTTGTGGCAAAGTAAATTACATGGGTCCAGAATTTTTAGAACCACAAACCCTCCTTTTGCCCTTACATAGGCAATAAACCTATTCTCATGCTAATCTGAGTCCAGGTCTATGTTTCTAAAGTCGTTGAGATGTTGCTGTAACATCATCCTAGTATTTAGCTCGTCTCTTGGTGCAGGTTTCCTTATGCATGATGTAACACAGAAACCACATATCGCAGGAGCACACTGCACGCATAGACAGAACAGAAAAAGAATGGCCAATATCATTCCAATGACCATTAGAATCTTCCATCCCCATGCTGATATCAGTTCCCAGAGCCATCCCATTATTGACCAATCTCCTTTATCTAAATGAATAGATTCGGAAATTCTATGCAGTTTGGAGATGGCCTGGTATACTGTTGGAGCGTTATCTGGGACAAAAACACAGCAACTCGACTGGATCAATGTACATACTCCACCCCGGTCTGCAAGGATGACATCTAATGCGACCCTGTTCTGAAGGGTCATAAGACGATCCGACTGGAGCTCAGCAGTCAAGTTACCAAGGGCACCAGCGGTTTCAGCCACGGTGGATTCAACCACTCTTATCAATTGCCTTATACTCCTGCTGTTGCTTATTTGTCCCCAGAACGGCAGAAAACCCTTTACGAAGTCCCCAAATTCTTGTCCTGCAGTGTCTTCTTTACTGAAGACGCCTCTAACTATCCTTGTCTTGTGGAAATCTGCCGCTGCTGTGTAGGTAGGGGGCAACAGGAACGAAACGAAGCATGTGCCCGAAAAGTCAGGGGGCAACCATGTAAAGGCTCTATCATGGCAGATGAAATAGGTGCCCTTAGCTGCCAAGAGCGGAGGGGAGGTCTGAGATGCGAAGACATATGTCTCAGTGCAGACGCTTTCCCCTAGCTGAGCTCTGGGATTCTTGCCAGTACCTTGCAGACACAGGTGACCCTGATGGGGTACAACCCAAATCAGGGAAGATATCTTAGCTTGCTGTTTCTCATTCATAGTGGCTTCATATCCGGTCATGTTCCATCCTATATATGCCATTGTCTCATCTCTGGGGATAGTCTCGTAAGAGATATTGTCCTTCATCATGTCTATGATACCTTTAACTGAAGCATTTTTCTTAGGGTTGTCTTCCGCAAAACGTAGGGGGTAGTGTGCATAGATGAATATCGTTCTGAATGCCCACACGGAACCATTGTGGCTAAAAGGCAGGATCAGATAAGGGATACCTTTATCTGCTGTGTGAGGCATAAGGCCACACACCCAACAGTTAGTTGTATTTATCACTAGTTGGTGTTGGTGCAAAAGCTGGATGAAGGAGTTATTAATGAATTCTAGTCTCCTAGCAGATTCATGTTTAGGGAGGAGTTGAAAAGAATGTGGGGAAACAGTGGAAGGAGGAGGTGCAGACGAGGTAGTGGGTGCCAATATCACATTAAAACAGAATAAAATATATCCTATAAAAAACATAAGTATACTAAATAACATAAAAATGCACAGCAGCAAAAACCGTTTCCTGGTTATCGTTTCACATATTCTCTTCTTGAAACTCAGTCTTTTAACATGTTCTCCATTTTGGAAAGATTCCATCCTCTAACCGTTGCCGCTCGTGGCGGTTGGTTTACTTCACTTAGGAGTGTTCTGAATGTTCCAGGCCGCCCTAGAACAAACCAGACCTGTAGACCTTGTGTCCACAGGCTACCCCCCTAAGTCTTTTCAGCCACGATCCTACAGCCGAACCCGGATGGAGGTTCAAAAAAATACAAAAAGCAAAATGTCATTCAAAAATAATTTTCCATATTGGAGAACTTTGCTAAAGAGAAGAAAAGTAAACTATTTTATTTGTCCTTTATTCTTGGTCGTAGATCATAACGGTTAGTCCCAGGTATCGTGTGGTCCTGAAAAAGGAGTTCAGGTTCTGTAGTGTCCAATCGAACTGACGGTGATACTGCTGATTGTAAAATGTCATCACTTTCTTTCTCAGTGAGTGTTCCTTTTATTCGTGCATCGCTGAAAGGCAGAAAACGTGGCACGGTTTCAGTCTCTGAGTCGGCGACACCTTCCTGGACCCACTGGTCACATGGCAGAGGTAGGGGTACCCTTTTGCAATGGGTCCCATGGATCCAGTGTTTCTTCCCTTCTACTCGAACAGCTGATCTTGTGGAGAGAAGAACGAGGTGCGGTCCGGTCCACCTGGGCTGCTCGTTTTTGGTTCGCTGAAAGTTCTTTATTAAAACCCAGGATCCAGGCTCAATGGGATGACCTGGAGATTCAGAGACCGGAGGCAAGGTGTCGTGGACCTGTTGATGTAAGACACGCAATTTAGCCGTCAATTCATACAGATAGTCAAGCAAGACAGGATGCTCTATCTCGCTAAACTTCTTGGGCCTAGGCACTCCCCATATATTGGCCGGGCGGCCAAAGACTATTTCGTAAGGACTAAGTTTCACTCGTGAATGCACAGTCATTCTGGTTGATAGGAGTGCTAAGGGTAGAGCGTCAGGCCATTTGAGACCAGAGCTCGCTTGTATCTTGGCCAATTTTAGCTTTAGAGTGCCGTTATAGCACTCTACTAATCCAGCTGATTGGGGGTGATTTGCAGCGTGAAACTTTTGGTTGATGCCTAGCCCTTCGCATACTTTCTTCATCACTTGACCCACAAATTCACTTCCATTGTCACTCCAGATCATTCTCGGCATTCCGAATCTAGGGAAGAACTCTTTCACAAGGGCTTTGGCTGTGGATAGCGCAGTATTGTCTTTTAGGGGATAGGCTTCCACCCATCTTGAAAAGGCACAAACAACAACGAGTACGTATTTTAAGTTGTTGCACCTCTCCATGTGGATGAAATCTAGCTGCAAAACCTCAAACGGATACGTAGGAGGTGCAAAATGACCAGCTGGAGTTGGGGTTCCTCTACCAGGGTTGAGTTTCAGGCATACCATGCAATTTCTAACCACATTTTCTGCGCACTTGGGAATTCCTGTATTTTGCCATACTGGGGCCAACAACTTACAAATCCCTTTCACACTGATGTGAGCCATTCCATGAGCCATTGTAACTACTGCAAGCACATACGCATCGGGTAGCAACCATCTTTGATGTTCTGACAACTCGACCCAACAACCATTCGCATCCAATTTACCCGTACTTTCTCTCCACACACTCAATTCTCTCTCTGTGGCTTCAGCTTGAATCGACTTCACGCTTTCTATCGTGTCTTCACACATTCCAACATCACCAATCCATCTTGCAGGGCCCGCGACATACATTCGGCTCATAACATTCCTTGCCGTTTCTTTTGCGACCTCATCAGCAAATGCATTCCCACGACCAACATCATCAGTCACCTTTTTATGGGCGCTACACTTCACAATCGCAACTTGCAACGGTAAAGTAAGTGAATCAAGGAGCTCATTTACCAACTGACCATGCTGTATTTTAGTTCCATGCGAGGTCAGGAACCCACGTTCCTTCCACAAACGCCCAAAATTATGGGCCACACCAAACGCATATTGGCTATCGGTATAGATAGTCACTTTCATTCCTTTTGATACTGTACATGCTCTTGTTAGGGCTATTAACTCAGCTGCTTGGGCTGAATTATGTGGGATACGTGCAGCTTCAACAATCGTACCCAAAGTTGTCACAGCATACGCCGCAGTCGTGTCACCATTCGGGAGCTTAAAGCATGAACCATCCACCCACAAAGTACCATCACTCTTTGCAATGGGAGTGTCCAGAAGGTCTATTCTCCCTTTCGTTTCTTCTTCTGTTCTACGGAGACAATCATGTTGTTCAGAAGTATCTAACTCCGTCACAATTGGCAATAACGTAGCTGGGTTAAGTGTAGTGCATCTTTTTATATGTACATGGCTTGCTAACAATGTCAACTCGTAACCTGACAATCGAGCACTAGTTAAATGCTGTGTCTTGGTTCTGTTTAACAACGTGTCCACTGCATGTGGAACCATTACGATTAATGTGTTATTCATCACTAAACCAGCAGACTGGCGGATAGAAACAGCAGCTGCCGCTGCCGCTCTTAAGCAGCTCGGTAGTGCCTTAGCTACTGGGTCTAAGGTTGAAGAGAAATAGGCGCATGGACGCTCCCTGTCTCCAAACTGTTGTGTCAAAACTGCTAACGCACAACCTTCTTTCTCATGGACATACAATGTAAAAGGCTTGCTGTAGTTAGGGGTACCCAACACAGGAGCTGAACATAATGCATCACGTAATTCGACAAAACTTTTCTGACAATCTTCAGACCATGGGACGGGATTCGGTATATCTTTACAAGTTAATGCCACCAAGGGTTTGGCTATTAACGAAAAATTAGGTATCCATTGTCTGCAATATGATGTAATACCCAAGAAAGCACGCACTTCTCTTTGTGTTCTTGGCACACTCATTGCTGCAACAGCTCTGATTCTCTCTGGGGTCAGTTGCCTTCCCTCCTTCGAAAAGAGATGACCTAAATAGGTCACTTCTTTTTGACAATACTGTAACTTTGAAAGGGACACTTTGTGGTGTAAATCAGACAAATGACGCAATAATGACAATGTTGCTTCTTTGCAGATCTCCTTAGTATCTGCGGCAACTAGCAAATCATCGACATATTGAATGAGAGTGGCGCCATCAGGTAACATAAGAGTGTCAAGTTGTGCTTTCAAAGCCTGACTAGAGATGGATGGACTTTCACAATAGCCTTGAGGAGCTCTCTTAAATCTGAAGCTTCGTCCTCCCAAATTGAAGCCAAAAATGTCCCTGCTCTCTTCTGCAATAGGGATGCTGAAGAAAGCATTCTTCAGGTCTATTACTGAGAACCAAGTGGCTGAAGCCGGAATCATTGTCAACAATGCAGTGATATCGGGGACGACTGGAAACTGTGGCACAACTATTTTGTTCACCTGTCTAAGATCGATTACAAACCTATAAACAGGTGGCTGAGTAGGGTCAGTATGCTTCAAGACAGGCAAAACAGGACTATTGCAAACGTTGCCTCTTGTCTCTTCAATTACATCTTTCTCAATCAGATCACGAATAATTGCCAACAACGCTTTTTCCCCCTCACTAGAGATCTTGTATTGGGGAATACGTGGCATTTTAACATTGGCTTTTAATGTTATCACATATGGCTGAATTTCCAAAAGACCTACATCATTAGGTCCAGTAGCCCAAAGAGTATTAGGAAGAGACGAAAATTCTGGTGGAAATCTGTCCTTTGACAAATACATTGGTGAAACCACTTTCTTACCCAATGTGAGTTGCACTCCAGAAGGAGAGCAATACAATGTTGCATACAATCTCTTTAACAAATCTAATCCTAACAAGTTCTCGCCACAACCTGTCGTCAAAATAAGGGGTGTTTCAAATTTACAAGGTCCAACAGAAAGAGATATAGGGTTAGAAATCGGATTTCTAACTGGGGCGCCGGAAAACCCTACTGATACATTTGTTTCGCCAGACAAAGGTGCGCCAGGGAGTTTTGAGTGCATAATAGAACTCTTGGTAGCACCAGTATCCAACAGAAAAGGTTCTGACACACCTGATGCAATCACCTCAACATAAGGCCCACTCTGATCTACTGGAACTGAAACAACTCCCTCTCTTTGTCTATGGCTGTCCTAGCAATCATTACTGTCCAAATGCTCACCCTCTGTATAGTAATCATCAGTATAGTACTGAGCCGTCCTACCGGATGCATTAACCTGTTGATCAAATCTGTTCATTGAGTTTTGAGGGAGGAATGGGCGCGCGTTCTGGGGAACATATCCACGTCCTCTTCCTCTAGGTGCTTGTGGAACACCTCGACCTCTTAAACCGGAAGTACCATTTGCGCGCTGCAGCAAAGCAGGGCAACTATACTTGAAATGACCCTCTTCCTTGCAATATGAACACTGATTGGGACCTACTGGGATACGTGGTTGAGCATACTCGGCTCTTTGCGAGTTTCTCTGAAACGGTTGGGGCTGATAGTTATTCTGATAGTTGTTCTGTGCACCACTATTCTGACCACCATGTGGCGGGTACGCTTGTTGTAACAGAACCTTCGTTTTCAAATCTTTTGTTTTCTTCTCTACTCTATCTCTCTCATCTTTATCTCTATTTTCGTAGTATTGTGCAGTAGCCAATATCTGCGCTGAAGAGGAAACTGCCCAAGAACTTTCTGAATCTTTTACCTTTTTACACAACTCAGGAAGCAGATTATGCACAAATTTATCGACGAACAAACATTGACCACCTTCCGTGCTCATATCTTGACCACTGTGGTCCACAAACGTTTCTTCAAACCTGGTGAAGAAATCTGATACCGTTTCTTCTTTCTTTTGCTTACATGCAGACAATTTATCCCAGTTTACACGCATCGCAGGCATTATAGTTTTCATGTAATCAATAATTCTACCAGGAAGTTCTGTCACTAAAGGCTCAGGTTTAGCACCACCAATTTGTCGGGCATCTGCAGCAGCAACATTAGCCCATGTGTCACCTAATTCTTGAGCATGGTCTGCATGGCGAATCTTTCCCCATAAAGGCTGTGGAACAACATTCCCAAACAACATGTCTATGTCCGCTAAATTCATAATGCAAGACCCCGCAGTCTGTGACAATTCCTTGTAATACCCTGTAGGATTCTTACGGGGATCAGGCAATGTCTGCTTAAGGGCTAAAACTTCAGCTCGCTTCCATGGAACGTGTACCCATACACGCTGGAAGTGAGGCAGGACAGGTGGATTAGCATTTGGGTCCCCTTCCCTCCACTGTGGGGGAACTTCTCTCATGGGGTACTGTTTCCCTTTCTTTTTAGCAGAAGAATCATATTTAAACAATAACCTGGAAACACCTTCAGTCCTAAACGACAATAACGTCGCAACTGCTTTCTCGACATCTGAACCCACAATCAAACCTGTCGAAAAATCAAACCGTACACGACACAACTTAGGCGGATTGGGCTCCAAACCATTTTCCTCTAAATCCTCAGAAAGGAAAGTACACATTTTCTCAAAAACGTATCTCTGTTTTGGTTCTTCCCACTGATGGAAGACATCCATAACAGACTCTAGTTCATATCTTGCTGGTTCAGTAACCCATTTATGCGCCAAATAATTCAGTGTCTCTTTCTCCATACCATCAGGCAATTGGCTACGCAATTGCTTACGCTCTGTAACTGGGGTCGTAGCTAATGACCCAAAGAGAGGGGATAAAAGACTAGTCACAGTGTTTGTCATTCTCTGACGGATAGAGGGAGAGGTCGACAAATGAACAGGAGGAAAAACAGAATGAGACAAGGTAGAGACAGAAGCAGTGTCAGAAACAATACCAGGAGTGGTAGTCGCTATAATAGTCAAAGTTGTAGGAAGTAAAGGCAGAGCAGATGTCAAAGCCAGTGGCCCTTGAGAAGGCTGCACCGGAGGAATAGGAACCAACTGAAGAATAGCTGGTGGGTGCTGGGGAGGAGCAGGAGGCAATGCAACCACTGGTTGTGCAACTAGAGGTTGCGGAGGTGCCGTTGCATTCTGCGCATAGGGTGGTGGCGAACTTAGCAAATGCGACATTAGGGGATCTTTTTCAGAGTCTTTTGCTGCATCTTGCTGAAGAGGCGACAAAACTGGATAGCATTTATCTACTGTCATTTTATGTCGCCTATGCAACTGCTCATTCAACTGTTCTGCTTCGTTATCTTTAAACTGTATAGCAGCTTGCATAATCGAAATACCTTTTTCTCTCTTATTTTTCTTAGCTAATTTAATTTCCTTTTGCTTGGCTTCCTTACGCCATAAGCGGAAAGAATCAAACATTGCCGGCCGGGCTTTCTTCTTAAAAAGTCTAACTTCGAGGTTATCTAAGATTTCTGTGTCAAAGCTACCATTTTGGGGCCATTTTAAAACACCATCTTTTCTGGTGTAACGGATCCATACTTCATTATATGTGATGGGGCCTACTCCGTGCTTCACATATAGTTCATAAGTTGGAGTTCCAATCGGAGGAACCGGACATGAGTCCTCCATCCGGGAGTCCCTTTTACAACCAAGACAAAACAAATTTCCAAGTCTGCTAAGACCAGGCATCTTCGCTCACTAGTCTAGCTTCAAACTTCAAAGGATTATCGTTTACGATGGTCTCGTGAACACACGAGTCCTTCGGCTTTGGTACTTGCAAGTTCCAAATCAAAGTGATCCCGAAGGGATACCAAACCAAATGTCCAACTTAAGGACCAAACCAAGTGTCCAACTAAGGACCAAATCAAGTGTCCAACTAAGGACCAAACCAAGTGTCCAACTAAGGACTGGGAGACGCTCCACTTATACTTAACTGAAAATATCAATGACGTCACCAGAAGACTCGTCGTATCGTTTCGCTCTACCAAAAATCAAGGGTCCAAATCAGGGCGATAGCCAGGGCAGCAGTCCTTCGTAGCCGTCGGGAAGCGGGGAACCTCGCAGCAAAGACTTTCGGACCACGTCGACATGCAGGGGTCGATGAAGTGGCGGCCTTCCTCCAGAATTTTCACACGAAGCTCCTCACGAACCTCAGGCTTGGACTGGTACCGCTGGTATCGCCCCACGTTGGGCGCCAACTGAGGTACTGGGTTTTTCAGAACCGGTACTGATCCGGTAACCCAGCGGTGCCAGGGTACACCCAAAGACCTCGGGTACTTTCCTGATTCAGACTACAGAAACTCAGAGTCTTCTAGGTGAAGTAAAAGATCAAATTTATTGGCTGCAACCAATTGACAAGCGTCCTAGAAGTACAACAGCACGACTTGTATGTTCTCAGGAGACTGTGTGTCAATGCAAAATCAGGTTTCCTTATATACAGTTTTTTAAGCTTCAGGCAAACATTCTTGACATTTTGTTTGGTCATTCACATGTCTTCACTACAAAGGAAAAAACAGTGACATGATGAAACCTCATATTTCATGTCATCCAACCCATAATAAATTACCCGGCAAGGCCTAGAATTTCACATCAGATAAGTGTGGACCCACAATAAAAACGGGCACCTCCCCCTCGTAAAGTAAGAAGAAGAAAAGAGCAGGTGCAGGTGGGAGTAAAATTAGGCAGGGTGTGTGAGCGATAATAAGGGTTTTATGGCATGGTGTGCCTTGATGCTATCTGATTCGGCCACTGGGAGAGGGACTGACCAAACAGGTTTGGCCTGAGGCAATGGTTCCAGCTTGCCCAGGTCAGAAAAAAAGTCAATCAAGGTGTACGTGTCCTTGGAATCAAATCCGACTGTATTATAAGCCTATGTGAGGGCAACTTTTAAAATGGCTGTCGTGTATAAAATGGGAGCCACGAGTGCAGGACAAAAATGGCGATTTCGAGGTGAAAACGCTGCTGGAATTGAGCGAAAATGCTCATGCTTAGTGTACTAGTCATTATCGGTCTTTTGATACTAAAATCGTACTGTTGTAGCAAAGTAAATTACATGGGTCCAGAATTTTTAGAACCACACCCTGTCTTGGGCTGATTTACGTCTACTGTGTCCGGGTGCCTTGCTAGATCCAATGATTTGGGGTTCTCATCTGGTACAGTTCCATGGTTTGCTAGGAGGGCAAACCAGTTGGAGCAGTCAAAATTAATAGCGGCTGTGCTTACAGCCTGAGAAAGATCTATTGAAGGGACTGGGGCAGCTGCTAGTGTGCTTACTCTTAAATACTCATCCCCTGGTGCATAGCTATCTTTTGGGCTAGAGCCGGACCTGGTGCCACGCCCCTTTGTGGTTTTCCTAAAGTAGGTCTGTTTACCCTTGAGAGGTGTAACTCATTTCCCCTTACGCTGAGATGGGTCTGTGTTGTTTGTGGCCAATAAACCCTCTACTTACACTATCAGATCATCAATTTCATTCAGGGCACAGTTCTCTGCAGAATGCCTAGCGAACTTGGTTGTGCCTGCTGCCCCCAAGGGTTTTTCGGTGCCCTTTCTCATGCCCATAATAAATGAGTTTCATCCAAAATTAGGAAGGAATCTTGCGTGCCTCAACAATATGACAGCGATTTACCTATAGGGTGCTTTATTGATAAAAGCCAGCTTAGCACTTGTACAATGCAATACTCTTGCAAGCATTTACCCTGCATCATTCAATGGGTTACGCCCATATACCCAAGCCACCAACACCCAGCATCAAGACTATGACCGGCGTAAGGAAAGCCTTTACAGTTTCTTCCCTTCTTTCCTACTTGCTCCGCACAAGAGCTCCAACGCAAAGGCCAAATGGGGTAGCCCTGCCCTGCCTCTTCCTGTCACTGATGGGTGCAGGACGGGCCCGCCGTTGGCCTGGGCTTCACCCTCATTGGATCTGGCAAGTGGGAGCAGGTGATGCAGAAAATGGCCGCCTCCTGGGGCCGCAAAGCAGTCTGGGATCTGTAGTCCCTCTGGTCTCTGCTCTCGGTCAGTGCGTCCCGCGCTGCGGTATGCCCCCTTGCGCTTTACAGCGCTGGTTGGATCTGGCAAGTGGAAGCAGGTGATACAGAAAATGGCCGCCTCCTGGGGCCACAGGCAGTCTGAGATCTGTAGTCCCTCTGGTTTCATTTAGTGCGTCCCGCGCTACGATATGCCCCCTTGCGCTTTATAGTGCTTGTTGGATCTGGCAGGTGGGAGCAGGTGAGGTGGAAAATGGCCGCCGCCTGGGGCCGCAAAGCAGTCTCGGATCTGTAGTCCCTCTGGTCTCGGTGTAGGAGGCTGGCCTGGTTTGTAGTGGGTACCTTGGGTACTTACACCTTATACCAGGTCCAGTTATCTTTTATTAGTGAAATGTGGTAGTGTTCTAGAAGCTTAGGCTGATAGAGGTAGCTATAGCAGAGCAGCTTAGGCTGAACTAGGAAACATGCAAAGCTCATGCAATACCACAGGACTTATAAACAAGTAAAGACAATACTCAGTGTTACCAAAAATAATGGTATTTATTTGGATGACACAGTACCAAAAATATCTTAGAGACAATACTCCTTCTGGGTTTAAGTATTATACACAATAGACACCAGAATTAGACAAGTAAATAGTCATAGAACAATGCAAACAGTAGGACATCCTATAGAATGCAATGGGAGAAAATAGGTCTGGTGCAACACAAGCCATATACTAAAAAATTGGAATGTGGATCACAAATTCCCCCCTAGACAAGTGTAGTGTGTGCAGAATTGCTGGGAGAGTAAGAATACAGTAAAGGTAAGTTAATTACCCCACCACAGAGCCCAGAAAAGCAGGAGTAATGTACTGCAAGTTTCCATAGGACACACTACACCTCGTTTTGGGGATTTTGCAGCAGCCAACTAAGTCTACAAAGAACAACTACTGGATTATTGGACATGAAGATCTGCAAAGGAAGGGGACCAAGTCCAGAAGTCAAAAGAAGTTCCAGGAAGGACAGGAGCCCCTGCCAACCCAGAAGAGGGTGCAAAAGGAGAGTCCCCGGTTAGGCAAAGACTGCAAAAATGCACCCTAGGAAGATGCCAGTGGGTTCCTGCATAATGCAAAAGATGTCCCACGGCGTGACAACTGTTGCAGATGAGATTTTGTATCGGAAGTTGCCAACAAGCCTTGGCTACGACAAACCTATGTTTTTCCTCAAAATGGCACTGGATGGACCCATGAGGGACCTGTGGGCCTCAACTCTGTGCGAGGAGGAAGAGGGATCTCTCAGCACTTTAGAGAGCCCTTAGGATGCCACCCAGCAACCCCAGAAGCCGCAGGATCTGGGTTCAAAGGAGGTGCAAAACACGGTTGATGCAGCACAACAAAAGAAGATCCCACGCCGCCGGAGAACAACTCAGGGAGTTGAGCATTGCAGGGTGAAGTGCTGGGGACCAGGGCCAGGATGTGCATGAAGGAATTTTGCAAAGAGTGCACAGAGGCCTCAAGCGGCGAAGAAGACACAATACACAGGGGTACCATCGTTCATGGGGAAGGCAAGGTCTTACATCCCTCAAATTGCGTCAGCAGGACCTCAGGACAGTCTGTGTTGACGATGTCCACCCTCTGTGTCCTTATGAGCATGCTCATTGCCGTGAGAGGAGTCCCAGGGTACCGGTCGTCACCTTGGAAGGTGCCTGCTTGGAGCAGGGGAGGGACTCTGTCACTCCACGGGAGATTTCTTCAGTCCTCCTGGGGTGGTGATGGACAGGTCACTCCCCTTTCCTTTGCCCAGTTTCCTGCCAGAGCAGGGGAGAAGGGGTCCCTGAACCAGTGTTGACTGGTTTATGCAAGGAGGGCACCATCTGTGCCCTTCAAAGCATTTCCAGGGGCTGGGGAGGCTACCCCTCCCCAGCCTGTAACACCTATTTCCAAAGGGAGAGGGTGCAACATCCTGCTCTCAGAGTAAATGCTTTGTTCTGCCTTCCTGGAACTGGGCTGCCCAGACCCCGGGGGGGAAGAACCCTGTCTGTGAGGTGACAGCAGCTGTATCTGAAGTGCAAGCCTCAGAGAGCTGGTTTGGCAATACTGGGTGTCCATGGTGGAGCCCGCAGGATGCATGGAATTGGCTCCCCAATGCCAGATTTGGAATGGTGGGACAATTCCATGATCTTAGACATGTTACATGGCCATATTCGGCGTTACCATTGTGAAGCTACATATAGGTATTGACCTATATGTAGTGCATGCATGTAATGGTGTCCCCACACTCACAAAGTCCGGGGAAATGGCCCTGAACTATGTGGGGGCACCTTTGCTAGTGCAAGGGTGTCATCACACTTAGTAACTTTGCACCTAACCTTCAGCAAGTGAAGGTTAGACATATAGGTGACTTATAAGGTACTTAAGTGCAGTGAAAATGGCTGTGAAATAACATGTGCATTAATTCACGCAAGCTGAAATGGCAGGCCTGTGCAAGGGTTTGTCTGATCTCCCTATGGGTGGAAAAAGAAATGCTGCAGCCCATATGGATCTCCTAGAACCCCAATGCCCTGGGTACCTAGGTACCATATACTAGGGACTTATAAGGGGGGTCCAGTGTGCCAATTGAAATTGGTAAATGAAGTCACTGGCCTACAGTGACAAAGTTAAAAGCAGAGAGAGCATAAGCACTGAGGTTTTGATTAGCAGAGACTCAGTGACACAGTTAGGCACTACACAGGTGTACACATTAGGCCACAAACTATGAGCACTGGTGCCCTGGCTAGCAGGATCCCAGTGATACAGTAAAAACACACTGACCCATATGTTTTTATCTATGAGCACTGGGGTCCTGGCTAGCAGGATCCCAGTTACACAGTAAAAACACACTGACACACACTCATAAACAGGCCAAAAGTGGGGGTAACCATGCTAGAAAGAGGCTACTTTCTCACACTCGGTCAGCGTGTCCCCAAGCTGTATATGTTGTATGAAAGCGGCACCGGATATGCGTATATAATTTAAGGGTGTACATGGGTAGGGATTTGTCAATTGACCCCGTCCCCTTGTTGTCCTTCCACTTTTTCAGTCTGTGGTAAAAAGTGTGGGAACTTGCCAGAACACTTTTTCACAAAGGTCACCATTTATACGCTAATAGTTTGTGCACAGGAGTGAAATTATTTCAAGAATTCTTCAAAATGGGCACTGTGGCATGTGACACTATCCGCTGTAACTGTAAAGGTTACTGTTTACTGTTAAACCTGACAGTCTTTGAGTGGTCATCCCACAAATTTGTGACTGTTTCCCTCCATTTTTCGGACCCTGTTTTTTGCTGGTTTTAGGACTCTGCGCACTTTACCACTACTGACTAGTACTATAGTGCATGTGCTCTCTCCCCTAAACATGGTAACATTGGCTCCTACCCCATTGGCATATTTAATTTACCTGTAAGTCCCTAATAAAGTACACTACTTGTGCAGAGGGCCTGTAAATTAAATGCTACTAGTGTGCCTGCAGCACTGATTGTGCCACCCACATAAGTAGCCCCTTAACCATGTCTCCTGCCTGCCATTGCAAGGCCTGTGTGTGCAGTTTCACTGCCACTTTGACTTCACATTTAAAACTAGTTGCCAAGACTTAAACTTCCCTTTTTCTGCATATAAGTCACGCATAGGGTAGGCCTAGGTTACCCATAGGGCAGGGTGTTAAGTAAGTAAAAGGCAGGACACATAGGTGGTCATTGTGAGAAAGTAGCCTCTTTCTAGCCTTGTAACCCCCACTTTTGGCCTGTTTGTGAGTATATGTCAGGGTGTTTTCACTGTCTCACTGGGATCCTGGTAGCCAGGGCCCAGTGCTCATAGTGAAAACCCTATGTTGTCAGTATGTTTGTTATAAGTCACTGGGACCCTGCCAGCCAGGACCCCAGTGCTCATATGTTTGTGGCCTATATGTGTTCCCTGTGTGATGCCTAACTGTCTCACTGAGGCTCTGCTAACCAGAACCTCAGTGGTTATGCTCTCTCTTTACTTTAAAATGTGTCACTAACAGGCTAGTGACTAAATTCACCAATTTACATTGGCATACTGGTACACCCATATAATTCCCTAGTATATGGTACAGAGGTACCCAGGGTATTGGGGTTCCATGAGATCCCTATGGGCTGCAACATTTCTTTTGCCACCCATAGGGAGCTCTGACAATTCTTACACAGGCCTGCCACTGCAGCCTGTGTGAAATAATGTCCACGTTATTTCACAGCCATTTACCACTGCACATAAGTAACTTATAAGTCACCTATATGTCTAACCTTCACCTGGTGAAGGTTGAGTGCCAAGTTACTTAGTGTGTGGGCACCCTGGCACTATCCAAGGTGCCCCACATTGTTCAGGGCAAATTCCCCAGACTTTGTGAGTGCGGGGACACCATTACACGTGTGCACTGTACATAGGTCACTACCTATGTATAGCGTCACAATGGTAACTCCGAACATGGCCATGTAACATGTCTAAGATCATGGAATTGTCACCCCAATACCATTCTGGTATTACAGGTACTCAGGTCTGGAATTTCACTGTTGTTGCATTGCTGGTGTTTGTTCTTCCTGCAGAATCCCCCTTTCACAACTTCTGTGCTCTCTGGTGGCAGTAGGTACACTTTACACTTACCTTTCAGGGTCTTGGGGTGGGCTATTTTAATAACCCTCACTGTTTTCTTACAGTCCCAGCGACCCTCTACAAGCTCACATATGTTTGGGGTCCATTCGTGGTTCGCATTCCACTTTTGGAGTATATGGTTTGTGTTGCCCCTATACCTATGTGCTACTATTGCAATCTATTGTAATTCTACACTGTTTGCCCACTGCTTTAGTGCAAAGCCACAGTCTCTCAAGTCTTTCCAGTTGATAACAGTCTCCACTGGTTCTGGAGGGGGCTTTGTGCCCAGAGTGCTTCATCCTGCCAAGGACTCAGGTAGTGGATGCCTTTCTCCACTGGTTCTGGAGGGGGCTTGGTGCCCACAGTGCTTCATCCTGCTCGTGGCGGACTTAGTAGCGTCGGAATTTTTGGCGCTCACTGGCCTGCGGTGCTTGTTGCGGCGGTGTCCTGTTCAGTGGTGCTGGTGGCGGCGGTGTCCTGTTCAGAGGTGCTGGTGGCGGCGGTGTCCTTGGCATCGGTGCTTGTGGCGGCGGTGTCCTTGGCAGCGGTGCTTGTTGTGGCGGTGTCCTTGGCAGCAGTGCTTGTTGTGGTCTTGTCCGCCGTGCAGGTTTTCCCAGACTTGCCTGTTTTACTGTGCCCCTTCCCCACCTTGGATGGTGGCGCAGCTGGCTCCACACTCCCAACTGTACCCCTGGGAGCGGCTTTTGTGGAAGATTTTTTTCCTCCTCTCTCCCGCCGTGCACTGGCCAACTTTTTGTGCTTTTGAGGTGGGGGACTCTCCGTGCTCTGGCTCCTTGGCACACTGGCTGCCCTGCTACCTGGCGCACTCCAGAAGCCGGTTACTACTGGCACCACTGTACCCGCAGATGTTGTGGCTGAGGCGCTGGGTTGGGACCTGGAGAGGCGGGCCCTAGGAGACTGAATGGGTGGGGGAGGTGAGGGGAAGAGGTCAAGGTTGTACAGGAAAAGTTTTTTGGACACACTGGGACAGGTAGATGGAGGGGGTCTAGGAGTGGAGGAAGAGGTGGTAGTTGTAGGAGGTGTACGTTTGGTGACTTTGGGTGAAGGTGCATGGGCTGGAGGCTGTCGTGAGGTGGATGGCTGTTGGGTGGGTGTGTGGCTGCGTTTGTGTACCTTGGGAGGTGGGCTCACAGACACTGGGAGAGGACACAGGGGATGTGTGAATGGTAGTGGGGGTGGTGACTGCACGTGAGTGTGGTGGTGGGTGTGCTGGTGATGGACGTAGTGGCTGACGATGTAGTGCATGCAGGTGTGAATGGAGACGAGACAGGGAGGGAGGAGGGAGACGAAGAGGAGGGGGGCACATTGGAGGCAGTGGATGTTGGTATGTCTGCATGTGTATGATGCTTGCGTGAGTGCCTGTGGGATGTGTGGTGCTTATGTTTGCTAGAGCTTCCCTTGTGTGTTAACGTGTGTGCATGCTGGTCTGATGGTGTGCTTGGGATAGGCTGAGGTACAGGGGTTTGGGTCTGGGTGGAGTAAGTTGGAGGGGGGAGGCTAGAGACAGGGACAATGGCAGCCATCAGTGCTGAGGCCAGAGTCTGAAAAGCTTGCTGATGGGCTGCCTGAATGCCCTCCAGGTATGCATTGGTCTGTTGCAACTGCCTCTCTACACCCTGGATGGCATTCAAAATGGTAGACTGCACAACAGAGAGGGACCTGAGGAGGTCAATGGCCTCCTCACTGAGGGCAGCAGGGGTGACAGGGGCAGGGGCTGAGGTGCCTGGGGCGAAGGAGATGCCCACCCTCCTGGGTGAGCGGCCACGGGGCAAACGCTGAGAGGCTGCTGGGAGCGCGGTGCTGGTAGGGGGAGTGGCGGCTGTACCTGTAGATGGGGGGGGCACTGGGGGGCCCGCCACCACAAGGGAGCTCCCATCAGAGGAGGAGTCCATGTCGCTGGTCTCAGCTCCTGTCCCAGCCGGGGAGCTCCCCTCGCCCTCTGTCCCACTGGTGGCTTCTGACTCCGTTGTGTCGCCCTCCAGGGCCATGTGGGGTGCAGCTCCCTCCTGCTCCGGTGCCACTGCTCCTCCGCCTGATGATGCTAATGCACACAAGCACAGGAAGACCACAAAAAAAGGGGGGGAAGAGAGAAGAAAGACATGTTGAGTGTATGCAATACCGCTACCGTTGGCGGACACTACAGACACAGAAGCCCCCTGCACTATGCCGTGCACTTGGAGTTCCCTAATCAATCAAAGGGACATGGGTTATAAGGCTATGCCCGATTGCTGCACACATGGATGTCACAGGAGCCTGACTAGGTGTAGTTGGCTCTGTACACAGGTGGGGTGGGGTGCCACAGGGCCTGCCTTAAGAAGGGACCTTGCCTACGAAACTCGCCCCGGCCTAGGGGAACCCACAGCCCACCTCCTCCACCCAGACACCTACAATGCGCGCTGAATCAGTTGAATGAGAGTGTACTCACCCCCTTGTGGCCGCTGTGATGCCCTCAAGCGCCCATCCAACTCCGGGTACGCCACCGCCAGGATCCGGAAACATCAGGGGGGTCATGGTGCGACGGGCACCCCTCCCACGTTAAGAGGCCATCCCCAGCTGGGCCTCTGCCGTCTTCTTGCTCCAGCAGCGAATGTCCTCCCATCTTTTCCGGCAGTGGGTGCTCTGTCTGTGGTAGACCCCCAGGGTCCAGACTTCCTTGGCGATGGCACGCCAAATATCCTTTTTCCGGTGGGCGCTGACCTACAGGAATAGTACAGGGGAAAAGGAGAAGATATAACCGTCTGCACCGTCACAGTCATTGGCCCGCATCCCTACCCTTGCCATGACGCACATGCACTCACCGTCGTTTCATGCACGCCTCATTCTCTCCCCCCCCATCTTTCATCCACACCACTCCAAACAGGCATTGCCCATACAGCATGCTCACAGTGTACTCACCTGTTTGTCTGGAGGACCGTAGAGTAGCGTGTACTGGGGAGGACCCCATCCACTAGTTTCTCCAACTCCTCTGTGCTGAAGGCAGTGGCCCTTTCCCCAGACACACGAGCCATTGTCTCTTCCACACTGAGGTCACAGCAGCACTTGCAGTGTAGGTCCTCTCCTGTCGAAGATCAGGTATCAAGTGATTGAACAGAGAGAAAATGGCGGTGACGTCCGCAGCGGTGCGTACCGTCACCGCCGGCGTACATCGTCATTGGCTCCTCGGACCCATAGGTTCCAATATTAACCAATGCAGGATTGCGCCGCGGTCTTCGACTGCCTACCGCAACTGTGTATAACGCCAGCACAGTTACCTCATATCCCCTTGTCCCACATTACTGGTCAGGCAGCCGCCATTTCAGGGGGCCACATGGCATTATTTTTGACTGCGTCACACATATCTAGGCCTCGCTTAAAAACTAATACAGCCATATGTCGATTTTAAAATATTTTCCGATTAATTTGTGTTTACGTACCTTAGAGTTGGTTGACTCTCTGTTCGCTGTTCTCCTCCATAGAGCACGTCCGCTGGGGCAGGTGAGGAGATGGCGGCATCCTCCGGTGTACAGACCGCTGGTGGACCTGTCGACAATGGAGGAGCGACATGTAATCATCACCTACAGACTTGATCGTACCACAATCCATCAACTGTGTGCCCAGTTGGAGCCAGACCTGATGTCAGCTATCCGCCATCCCACAGGAATCCCCACTTAAGTTCAGGTGCTGTCAGTACTCCATTTCCTAGCAAGTGGGTCTTTTCAAACAACAGTGGCCATAGCATCAGGGATGTCCCAGGCTATGTTTTCAAACGTGTTGTCCAGAGTGCTGTCTGCCCTGCTGAAACACATGCGGAGCTATTTCCTTTTCCCTCAGGTGGATGAATTGCCTACAGCGATAGGTGACTTCTATGCCATGGAACATATCCCCAACATCATAGGTGCCATTGATGGGACACATGTGGCCTTGGTCCCCCCACACAGGAGTGAACAGGTGTACAGAAACCGGAAGAGTTACCGTTCTATGAATGCGCAGATGGTGTGTTTGGCAGACCAGTACATCTCCCATGTGAATGCCAAATTTCCTGGCTCAGTGCATGACGCTTATATTCTGTGGAATAGCAGCATCCCTTATGTGATGGGGCAACTCCAGAGGCACTGTGTGTGGCTATTAGGTGAGGACATGGACCAAATAAAGTGTGACTAGGTGTCTGGGTATGTCCCCAAGAGTTAGTGTGTGTCTAACAGATTTCCCTCGACATTTGCAGGTGACTCTGGTTACACCAACCTGTCATGGCTACTGACCCCAGTCAGGAATCTCAGGACAAGGGCAGAGGAATGCTACAATGAGGCCCATGGGAGAACTAGGAGGGTTATAGAGAGAACCTTCGTCCTCCTGAAGGCCAGGTTCCGGTGCCTCCATATGACAGGTGGTTCACTATTTTACTCACCAAAGAAGGTGGGCTAGATCATGGTGGCCTGCTGTATGCTTCACAACTTGGCTTTGCGACGACAGGTGCCTTTTCTGCAGGAGGATGGTCCAGATGGAGGTGTTGTGGCAGCTGTGGATCCTGTGGATAGTGAAGTCGAGGAAGCAGAAGAAGAGGACATAGACAACAGGGACACGGTGATCCAGCAATATTTCCAGTGAGACACAGGTATGAAGACAACACTGCCTGCTACATCTGATTTAATTCTTCTACCTCTCATCTGTCTGTCATTTTCACCCAGTGTATGGACACTGAGTTGTCACTTTCCCTTTCGAATTCACAGATGTGTGTCCCACTGTGTGACCTCTGCTTTGTTTCCGCATGGACTAGAGCTGTGTGACATAGGTATATTGACATTACATTGGATATAGCATTTTGCCACAGTTCTTGCTAATACACATTTGTGAAAGCACAGAATGACTCCATTTTGTTTTGTGATTTAAGGGTGTTTATTTAAGTGCTAAATAGTGGAGGGGGTTGTAAAATGGTCAGGGGATTGGTGGAGGAATGTCCATGGCAGAGTCCAGTCTATTAGTCTCACAGGTGCACTGTCCAAAGGGGCATAGGAAGTGGAGCTGGGGCAGTTGATGGATGGACAGGGTGGCAAAGTGGGACAAAAGGATGACAATCAGGGTGGTCTCATTTCTTGGCGGGGGTCTTGGCATTGTTCTCTGTCTTTGTCCTGGATCTCAAGGACCGCTTGCGGGGTGGTTATCCATCTGCAGGAGGTGGGGCGCTGGTGTCGTGGTCCTGTGGTGTTGCCTCCTGACCACTAGCGCCGGCGGAGGTGGTGGGCAGTTCATCATCCAGGCTAGTGTCTGGGGCCCCTTGTTGTGCCACAGTGTCCCTCCTGGTGTTGACGAGTTCCTTCAGCACCCCTACAATGGTGCCCAGGGTGGTATTGATGGATTTGAGTTCCTCCCTGAACCCCAAATACTGTTCCTCCTGCAGCCGCTGGGTCTCCTGAAACTTGGCCAGTAGCGTTGCCATCGTGTCCTGGGAATGGTGGTAGGCTCCCATGATGTTGGAGAGGGCCTCGTGGAGAGTGGGTTCCCTGGGCCTGTCCTCCCCCCTGTCGCACAGCAGCCGTCCCAGTTCCCCTGTTTCCCTGGGCCTCTGTCCCCTGAACCGTGTGCCCATTACCACTGCCCACAGGTCCCTGCTTTTGTTGGGGTGGTGGGTTAGCCTGGGTTCCCTATAGTGGTGGACACACTGCTGCTTGACGTGTCCTGGGGACAGAGGTATGGGCCCGCTGGGTGGGTGCTGTGCTGGTGTTTCCAGAGGGGGGAAGCTCTGTAGTGGCCTGTGCCAGTGTGAGGGGAACCGACTGTCCTGAGGTCCCAGATGGGCCGGGCTGGTCATCTAGATCCAGTTGGACAGAGCTGCTGTCATCACTGTGGGCCTCTTCTGTCGGTGGAGTGGACATGCCTGGACCCTCCTGTCCGGTGACGTTGGGTAGGGGTCCTGCAGGGGTGTAAAAGCATGATTACTGCATCTGCGTGTGCCATGGTGTGCAATGGATGGGTGACCCTGTACCCCAGTGGTTGTATTCTTGTGTGGGACCTTGTGTGATAATGGTTTAGGGGGGTGTATGGGTATGTGCAGTGGACATGCTTTGGTGATGGGTGTCCATGCTTTGGTGTTACATGCAGGGCTTGGGTTTGGGATGTGGGGTTTGTGATATTGGGACATATGTGAGGAGTTGGAGTGATGGGGGCGAGGGTGGGGTATGTGATAGCATGCAGGTGGGTGGCGGATGAAGTAGTGAAAGATTTGCCTTACCAGAGTCCATTCCTCTAGCTACTCCTGCGAGGCCCCCAGGATGCAGTATAGCCAAGACCTTCTCCTCCCATGTTGTGAGTTCTGGGGGAGGAGGTGGGGGTCCGCCGCCAGTCCTGTGAACCGCAATCTGGTGTCTTGAGACCACGGAACACACCTTCCCTCGTAGGTCGTTCCACCTCTTCCTGATGTCATCCCTAGTTCTTGGGTGCTGTCCCACTGCGTTGACCCTGTCCACGATTCTTCGCCATAGCTCCATCTTCCTAGCTATGGTGGTGTGCTGCACCTGTGATCCGAATAGCTGTGGCTCTACACAAATGATTTCCTCCACCATGACCCTGAGCTCCTTCTCAGAAAACCTGGGGTGTCTTTGCGGTGCCATGGGGTGGTGTGGGTGATGTGTGGGGTGGTGTGTGTTGTGATGTGTGGGGTGATATTTACAGGTGTGTTGTGTGAGGTGCTTGGACGTTGTGTGAGTGATGGTGTTGAGTGCCTGTGGATGCTAGTGTTGTTTCTGGTGGTCTCTCTCTGGCCTTCTGTCGCAATTGTTGTCATAAGGGTTTGTGGGTGATGTGGGTGGGTGTTTTATATTGTATTGGATGTGTGGGAGTGGTGTGTGTATGTGTATCAGGTGTGTGTATTTGGAATTGTCCAATGTGGATGTGTTTTGTAAGAGGGTGTGTATTTTGAACACGGAGGGGTGTACCGCCAATGGAATACCGCGGTTGAAAGACCGCCGCGTGGATTCGTGGGTCGTGTTAGTGTGGGTGTATTCATGTTGGCGTGACAGTGGAGGTTTTGTTATCGCCAGTTTATCACTGACCTTTGGTGTGGCGGACTTGCGTGGGTGTCTAAATTTTGGCAGATTCCGAGCTGTGGGTCATAATGACAGTGGCGGTATTCCGTGGCGGTATTCCGCGGCGGTGTGTTGGCGGTCTTCTGCACGGCGGTAAGCGGGATTTACTGCCAATGTTGTAATGAGGGCGATAGCTTTGTGTTTTACATGTCCTGATAGTAAAAAACTCACCAATTCATTTTCCACTACTGTGAGGCCTGCTCTTCTCACAGACTAGCATTAGAACTGCCCCCCATATACTTTTAAGTTGTAGATTCTCATCTGGAAGGAGTAGCCTTGTTGTGTTTAGTATTGCCTGAAAAGTAATAGAAAATCCTGCTTAGTGGGGAAGTTGGATTTAATATTTCTATTTTAGAAATGCCACTTTTAGGAAGTGGGCATTTCTCTGCACTCACTGTCATCTGTTCCTTAAAGCCCTGCCTTCAATCCACGCCTGTTCTGTGCTGGTTAACAGCTTCCCTTGTGCATTCCACCCAGACAACCATAAACACATGATAATCAGTCACATCTGCGTTCATCTGCATACTGAATGAGTCATCCTGGGCATGAAGGATGGATGGGATCTCTCTTACACTTCAAAGGCCAGTGGCCTGCCCTCAACAAAGGACTGATAACCCCCACAGGACTGGGCTGAAAATGGAACTTGTGCATTTCAAAACCACTCTTTGGCGTTTCCCCCAACTTTAAAGGCATTTTTGGGTATATAAACTGGGAATCTGACCCCACCAAATCAGACACTTATGGACCCATACCTGGACTCTGTCAGAGAGTATGCCTGGCTGCCCAAAGGACTCATCTGGACTGCTTTCCTAAAGGACTGCTTTGCTGCTTGTTGCCCTGCTGCTCCTGACTCTTCTGCATCAAAATATCCCTGAATCACAGTGAGGAACCAAGCCTGCACTCAAGCCTGCACTCCTGAAAATCGACGCATCACCTTGCATCATGGAAAGAAACTATGCATTATCTGTGCTGTGCTAGAATATATGACGCAGCACCTTTTTTTTCAACGCGTCTCTTCCTCTGTGGTCCCCGTGCTTTGTTATTGTTGATGCATCCCAGGTACTGTGTGTTACAAGGATATAACCACTGTTTCTTTCGGATTGAGACTCATTTAAACCTTTAAAAAGTGACATCTCAACTTGTGCATATTGGATTTATGTTGTTTTGATCTTATTTTGACCAGATACATATTATCTGTAGGAAAGTAGCCGCTTTCTTGGCATGGTTACCCCCATTTTCTGCCTGTTGTCAGAGTGTTTGACTGTGTTCACTGCAATCCTGTTAACCAGGACCCCAGTGATTATGCTCTCTCCATTCAAACTTGGTAACTTGTACCATTTTTCACTCCACATTTGGCATACTGGTACCTACATGCAAGTCCCTAGCATTTGGTACATAGGTACCCAGGGAAAAGGGGTACCAGGGGATCCCTATGGGCTGCAGCATATATTATGCCACCCATAGGGAGCCTAGGCAAAGTGTTCTGCAGGCCTGCCATTGCAGCCTGCATGAAAAGGTGCATGCACCGTTTCACCACCCGGTCACTGCACCAGGTCACTGTAAGTCAGGTACCTGAGTGTGAGGGCACATCTGCACTAGCTGAGGTACCCCTACGAACTCCAGCTCCATTTTCCTGGACTTCGTGAGTGCGGGGACGCCATTTTACGTGTGTACTGGATATAGGTCACTACCTATGTCCAGCTACATAATGGTAACTCTGAACCTAGGCATGTTTGGTATCAAACATGTCAGAATCATACCCCAGTACTGTTGCATGTATTGGAAGTGTGATTCCATGCACTCTGGGAGCTCCTTCGATGACCTCCAGCATTGCTACCACCAGTCTTACAGGGTTTTCCAGGCAGCCCAATCTGCTGTCATCCCCCAGACAGGTGTTCACCCTCCTGCTGCTTGATATGATCAAGCCCAGGAAGGCAGAACAAATGATTTCCTTTGAGAGAGGAAGGTAACACCCTCTCCCTTTGGAAATAGGTGTGACTGGCTTTGGGGGGGGGGGGCTTGCCTCCCCAAGCCACTGGTGCGTTTTAAAGGACACATTTGGTGCTCTTCGTGCATAAACCAGTCCACATCAGTTGAGGGACCCCCAGTCCCTGCTCTGGTGTGAAACTGGAAAATGGAAAGGGGAGTGACCACTCCCCTGCCAATCACCACCCCAGGGGTGGTGCTCACAGCTCCTCCAGAGGGTCCCTGGGTTCTGCCATCTTGAATCCAAGGTTGGCAGGGAACGCTGGGAGCATCTGAGTGGCCAGCCAGGCAGGTGATGTCAGAGCCCTCTCCTGATAGGTGCTAATATGGCTAGGTGACCAATTTTCCTTTCAAGGCTATTTAGGGTCTGTCTCTTGGGTGGGTCCTCAGATTCGGCTGGCAAGATTCTAGCAGGATTTCTCTGCAACCTTCACTTCGACTTCTGGCCTCCGGAACTGCGACTGGACCCACAAGGACCCTACAATCTGCCTTCAAGAAGAAGAACTCTTCTGCGACATTGTTTCCAGGGCTCCTGCCAGCAACTGCAACATTTCCACTGGCTGTGCATCCACTGAGGGCAGCATATCTTCAGTCTGCACTAGAAGAAAGAAGGAATCTCCCTTAGAGTGGAGGAGTCACTTCCCTGTATCCGCAGGTCCTTGCTGCAATGACGACCAGCTGCTGGATCTCCCGTCACCTTGAGCTGCATGTGGTGGTCCAGAGTAGTCCTCTTGGTCCTCTCTGCCAGCTGCCCAACTTTGGTGGAGGTGAGCCTTTGCCTTCCCACGCAGGACAGTACCCCCGTGCACTGCGTCTCTTGCAGTTGCCAAGGCTTGTTTTGCATCTCCTCCAAGGGATCTTCAGGCGATGTGTAGTTCCATTCCCCAGCACTCCTTCCTGCGACACACAGCCTCTGCGTGGTTCTTCTGCAGCATGGGATCCCTTTCTGTAGTGCTGTATGGGCTACTTCTGGAACTTCTGTGTCCCCATCCTGTGGGACTCCTGTGGGTTCTGCCTCCGCTACTGTGGGTTCTCTGTATGGCTTAGGACCCCCTGTGACTCCACCTTGCTAATCCCTGACAGCACCACTTTTCATCTAACCATGAATTTGCCTAGGCCAAGGCTTGTTGGTGGAATTCCTGCACCAACACCCATCTGCAAACTTCACTCCAGCGTGGGACATCTTCTGCATCTATAAGGAACTCTTCTCCGGCTCCAGGGCTGCAGTGCTGACCTGTTCGTCCTCACTGTCAGCCAACTCCTGCAAGTACAGTTGGGTGGGTAGTAGCTTCTACTCCTCCTGGACTCTACTGTGACTTTTGGACTTGGTCCCCTCTCTCCACAGGTCTTCTTCTCCAGGAACCCACCACTGGTTTATTGTGCAGTCTTGTCTGGGTGTCTTTTTTTCTTCTTTTCCTTCCTTTTGGGTGGTTTGGGGAAATTCCAGTGATTTACTCCTGCCTTTCTGGTCACTGGGGGGTACTGTGGTACTTACCTCGGTGGTTTTCTGGTACTCCCAGCTCTCCTCTACACATTCCACTTACCTAGGTGGGGGTCCTGTATTCGCATTCCATTGTTTTTTGGTATATGGTTTGGGATCCCCCTAGGGTCATTATTAGTTATTTCTATTTGCACTGTTGTCTAACCTTTTCTATGCCTATTACTGTTTATTAGTGTTTATATTTAATGTATTACTTACCTCCTATTGGATGGTTGCCTCTCTAGTACTTCGTGGGAATTGTGTTCCAAAAATAAAGTACCTTTATTTTTGTACAACTGAGTGTTTTCTTTCATGTGTGTAAGTGCTGTGTGACTACAATGGTTTTGCATCAGCTTTACATGTCTCCTAGATAAGCCTTGGCTGCTCATCCACAGCTACCCTAGAGAGCCTGGCTTCTAGACACTGGCTACACCTTCCAAGAGTTGAGGGAGATGTGCTCAGAAAGGAACCTGAAGGCAAGGAGGAACCCTAAAAAGAGTCTGCTCGTAGGCCTGCTCCTCCAGGATGACCAGGACCATGATGGTAGCCAGGAGGAGGGGGAGGAGGATGCAGACTCTAGCCCCCCAGTGTTAGAAAGACAGGATATAGACATTGAGGAGGGTCAGGGGTGTCCCTCAGAGATTCACAGAGTCCCTAGTAAACCCTCTAGCCTAGCTGGGAGCACCTCAGGAAGTGGGAAGGGAAACCATAATAGTAGGGCCCCCTCAGTAACCCTTTCTACTAACCCTCTGGGCACAAAGAATAGGGACAGATCCTCTTTTGCCCACTCTCATGGCACCTTGGTATCTGACGAGGGACACTGCACAACTCCAGGGGAAGATTCTCTAGACTGGGAACTCAGGAAACTGAGACTGGATGAGGCCAGGCTGAGGCTGCAGCAGCAACAGCTAGCCCTAGACAGGGAGGCATTGGCAGTGGAGAGAGAGAAGCAGGGGTTAGCACCCCATGGTGGCAGCAGCAACTTAGGGTCAGGGAGGGCTCTTTATTCCAGAAACCTTAGTAAAGTTGTTCCACCCTACAAGGTGGGGGGTGACATTCACAAGTGGTTCTCTGCTCTGGAGAGGGCCTGTAAATTTCAGAGGGTCTCCCAGAGACAGTGGGCTGCTATCCTTTGGCTCTCCTTCTCTGACAAGGGAAGTGATAGACTCCTTACTGTCAGAGAAGAGATGCTGATAATTACACTGTGATGAAGTCTGCTCTTTTGGATGGGTTTGATCTTATCACTGAACAATACAGGATAAGGTTCAGGGAGACCAGGAAAGAGTCCTCCCAGGATTGGGTTGATTTTTTGGATTGCATGGGAAGGCTGGTTACATGGTAGCAAAGTCACTGATTATGAGGGCATATACAATCTTATTCTGAGAGAGCATATACTTCACAATTTTGTCTGATTTTTTGCACCAGTACTTGGCAGACTCAGATCCGACCTCTCCCCAAGAATTGGGAAAGAAGGCTGGCAAATGGGTCAGAACACGGGTGAGCCGCAAAGGTCACACAGGGGGTGGGAAAGACAAGAAAAAAGAAGCAGGTAAGTCTCAGGACAAGGGGGGACAAAAACAAATCTAAAGAGTCTTCACCAAGCCCACAAATTCCTCTGGGGGTGGGTCCAAAACCTCTTCCTCCTCTTCCCATAACAAGAAACCTTGGTGCTATGTTTGCAGAAACAAAGGCCATAGGCCAAGAGACAGCTCCTGTCCAAAGAAAAGCACAAAGCCTATCACCACTACAACCCCCACCTCTAGCACTAGTTCCCCTAGTAACAACAGTAGTGGTGGGTCAGGTAACAATTGCCAATCCAAGGGTGTAGCTGGCCTCACTTTAGGAAGTGTGGTGGGGGCTGGCTTAGTTAGGGAGACTACTGAGGCTGTTTTAGACTCAGATGGGGGCAGTGATCTTGCCACCCTTGCTGCCTGACCCCTTAACATGGATAAGTACAGGCAGCTGCCCTTAATAAATGGTGTTCAGGCAGAGGCATACAGCCACACAGGTGCCAGTGTCACTATGGTGATTGAAAAACGTGTGTCCCCTGAGCAAAACCTACTTGGTCATCAGTACCAAGTGACTGACACCCAAACAATACTGTGTGCCACTCCATGGCAGTTGTTGATTTGAGCTGGGGGGGTTGGTTACTGGTCCTAAGAAGGTTGTTGTGTCTACAGAACTACCTGTAGAGTGTCTACTTGGGAATGACTTGGAAACTGCAGCTTGGACTGAAGTAGAGTTGGAGGCCCATGCAGCCATGCTGGGCATTCCAGGGCATATTTTTATTTTAACTAGGGCACAGGCCAAAAAGCAAAAAGAAAAAGTAAAGTTGGTGCCTGAAATAGTGCCCCAAGAAGCTCCTAATGCCAAAGGTAGAACGGGCAAAACGTTGCCCCCTACCCCACCCTCCAGTGAGGATTGCCTCTTTGAGGAGGAGGAATCCACTCCCTTGGCAGAACCTACACCTGAAGAGTTGAAAGCTGACACGGCTGAGCTCTTAGGTGCAGGGGGAGAACGGAAGTGCTTTTAGGTTGCGCTGATTATATATTAAATTGTTTTTATGGGCATACATTTGACTTTTTTACTGGTTTCTTAATATTCACTACGTTAGTTGCATTGTATCTCGGAAGGTGCGGGTCTGTCAGAGCCCTCCCTTCCATTATAGTTTCTCTTTGCACCACGTAGCAGGTTAGCAGTCTAGCTCCTGCCGGTCACGTGGGCTTTGACGACTCTACCGGCACGCTTATCTTGGACCCGATGGGGCCGCGCTGTCATTAGAGAACGTAAGTGCTTTTAGGTTGGGCTGATTGTATATTAAATTGCTTTTATGGACACATATTTTACTTTTTTACTGGTTTCTTAATATTCACTACGCTAGTTGCATTGTATCTCGGAAGGTGCGGGTCTGTCAGAGCCCTCCCTTCCATTATTGTTTCTCTTTGCACCACGTAGCAGGTTAGCAGTCTAGCTGCTGCAGGTCACGTGGGCTTGACGTCTCTACCTGCATGCTTATCATGAACCCAATGCAGCCGCGCAGTGGGCGCGCTGCTGGTGCGCCTAAGGCGCACCTAAGGAAAGCCCATCTGCATCCATCCGCGTCCGACTGGGGCCAGGGGCCGGGGACTATGCTCTGCCACGGGCAACTTCCAGCCGGATTTCTTATTCATCTCACACTCTCCACTCATTAGCAGAAGGCTCGCGGTGTAAGCCCTCGATGATAATGGCCTCAAACAATCTTACAGAGTGGGTGTGCGAACATTACTGCTGGTCACTCGACTTCAGCTGCTTGCTGTCCTTTATATGGGGAAGACAAAAGGACTAAAATAAAAGTGGTTCAAATTATTGATCCTTTAGCTTGTGCTATGATTAATACTTGTTCCTTGTCGAACCATAAATTGAAAATTGAAGATTTGATTGGTCACCATAAGTTAGATTGCCTTTTTACTACGGAATCTTGGGCTAAGGCTGATTCCAATTCGGATTTTATTGCGGTGACACCTCCAGGAAACACCTTTTATAGACTGGATAGAACTACGGGCAGAGGTGGTGGGTTAGCTATTATACGTAGGTCTTATCTCACGTGCCAGTGGATGCTGCTAATCCCATATCTAAGATCTGTGATGGAATGTACTTCAAGATTTGTCAAAAAAACTCTGTTCTACTTGAAGGACTTTTGGTCTACCGACCTGCAGGTCCTTATTCTACCTTCCTGCAGTATTGGCCTAATTTGATTGAACCGTTAGCCACATCCACGAAATGTATTATAATAGGGAATTTTAATCTTCATTTTGATGATAGTCAGTACTCTCATTTTAAGGAAGTTTTAAATTTAATCTCATCTCTATACACAAGTCTACATAAATCATGACAATGATACAAACAAATAATACAAAAAATACAAAAAAGGTGTGCCTGTCTTAAAAGCTTGAACAAATAGTCACTATAACACAATTCACAATGTGATCTAATATCAAATGGTAACCAAGGACCTTACACCCAGCTGAACAATACCTAGATGTTTTTTTGGATAGGTATTGTGTAGTGTTCAACCATTTATGCGTCTCAATACATTATAATTCCAAGCCCTTGATTCCATTAAAGAGATGTCGACGCGTTTCGGCCTAGCACTCAAGGCCTCTTCAGGGGGCACTGGCAACACTTTTGTTTGTATCATTGTCATGATTTTTGTTATATGAGAATGCTTTATGAACATGTATTTATGTTTTATATGTCAGATGTAAATATTTGTATGTAGACTTGTGTATAGAGATAGAGACAGATTTCTCTCCAATGAGTCTGATGCCGCATTGCTGTGAATTGATTAAATAAATAAGGGCAAATAATTTACCCCCTGTAACCAAGGGGAAATCTCTCTAGGCCTGCTCTAGACAGTTTTAATTATGGTATTATTTATGCTATCAATCAAACTTGCTCCGGTCGAGACCTCAGCCCCTTCAGGAAACCAAACATTCAGATGTCCATGGTTTACTAAGGACCTCAACCTTTTACAAAGGAAATATCGTCAGCAAGAAAGACAATGGAAGTTAGCTCCTAATTTAGTAGAGAAAGATAAACTTAGAATGGTCCTGAAGGCTTATAAAGATGCTAGTTTTAAGGCCAAATTGGATTGTTTCACTCTAAGGATTAAGGGGGCATTGAACGCCCCTAGAGAACTGTTTAGTGTGATACAGGCCTTGATGGTGCCCCCTCCCTGCTCTGAGGTGGACATTTCTCAAGAATTCTGTAATAAGGTGGCAACTTTTTTTTAAAACAAAATTTTACAAATTCACTCGAGCTTTTATCACTCTGAAGAGACTTTACGTCTTCTTAATTTTTCGAATACCACTTCAGACAATGACATCTCATTGCTTACCAATGTTGAGCCATTATCTCCCGATAGGATCAAAGAAATTCTAATGGGAATTAAGTCGGGCTCCCCGGACAATCCTTCCCCCGTATATCCGACAGCAAGTTCCAGAATTAGTTGCTACTGCTCTTGTTCCGTTTTTTCAGGAGGTTTTATCCACAGGAGTCTTTCCTCCATCCTGGAGGAAAGCTACGGTAATTCCTCTGAAAAAGAAACCGGACCGAGGATCACATGATTTGAGCAACTTACGGCCTATTTCTTTACTCCCTACTCAGGCCAAGATCTTTGAGAAACACATTAATAAAGAGTTACCTAGTTTTCCCCATAACTCAGGTAGCTTAGACCTGTCTCAACATGGGTTCAGGAAGGCCCACAGCATTGAATCTGCGCTCATTACCACTTCAGACATTATACGTGGGCTTGTTGATGAGGGGCAGGGAGCAGTTCTAGTCCTATTGGATCTATCTGCTGCATTTGATACCATCTCACCTCAGATTATGGTATCTCATCTCCATCAAGCAGTGTTTAGAGATTCGGCACTGAAGATTTTGGAATCCTTTTTAGGTGATAGACCGATTACGGTGAGCTGGGCTGATTTTAGGGCCCCGGCGTTTCGTCCGCCATCTGGTGTTTGACAAGGCTCTGTTCTTAGCCCCACCTTATTCAATCTCTATGTTGCTCTTTTAGCCAGACTGATTTGTTCGTATGGTTTTATGCCCACCCGATATGCTGATGATACCAAACACATCATCCCTGTCTCTAAAAAATAATTGGGAGGAAGTGACAGACCAGTTGGATGGGTCAGAACTGGCTAAAGCTGAATGGTGACAAAACAGAAATTTTGTTGTTCTGCTCCAGTAAAGAGCTGCGGAATTATTGATGGTGGCCTCTGGAGTGTGGCGAGCTTCCCACTCCTATTACTGCCACCAGAAACCTGGGAGTCATTTTTGACAACTGTCTTTCTTTTAAGCCTCAAGTGAACTTCATTATCAAAACAAGTTTCTGGACTTTGAAAACATTGAAAAAAATTCTTCCCTATTTGCAGATGGAGGACAGAGTTGCGGTCATCCTGGCTTTAGTAATGGCTAGATTGGATTACTGCAACTCTTTGCTGCTTGATCTGGATAAATCTTCACTTAGAAAGCTTCAGCTGATTCAAAAGAAAGCGGCCCGCTTGATTTTAGATCTCCCTCGCTCAGCTTCTGCCAGCAATAGCTTGAAATTATTGCATTGGATTCCGGTTGCTAAGCGGCTTATATTTAAACCTCTATGTCTAACTTTTAAGTCTGTACATGGAGGCGGAGCTGACTATTAGGCTTCGAGATTACGGCCGAGTTGGCAACTCAGATCAAAAGAAGCTTACTTGATTCAAGTTTGTCGCACTCGTAGAGCTAGATGGGGAAATGAGGCTTTCACTGTTGCTGCAGCTAAACACTGGAATTCGCTTCCTTTGGATATAAGGAAGGAGCATAATTGCCTGACCTTCAGGAGGTTGGCAAAAACCTGGCTTTTTCCTCAGTAATTTTCTTTTTTCTTGCCCTCCTCTTGCTGTTTGACACTTACTGTTTTCATTTTAGTGCTTCAATGCCACGGCCGGAATGCGCTTTATAAACACCAAATACAAATACAAATACAGGGGGGCCTGCAAGGGAGTAATTCAGTATGGCTCAGAAAACCTGTCCCACACTGGAATGGTGTCGACAGCAAGCTGTCCTTCAGGAATCAGGGGATGTCAGTGGCACCCACAGGGTGTATTGGGAAGACAACCTCTTATACTCATAACCAAGGGAACCCAAACCTGGTGCCACAAGGAGGTTGGTAGTACCTCTACAGTATAGAGAATTTTTGTTGACCCTTGCCCATGACATACCCCTGGCAGGTCACCTGGGGCAAAGCAAGACTTGGGACAGACATGTCCCACACTTTCACTGGCCCCATATGTTTGATGATACAAAGGAATTTTGTTGCTCCTGTGTCACCTGTCAAGCCAGTGGCAAGACAGGTGGCACTCCAAAGGCCCCCTTAATTCCACTGCCAGTGGTTGGGGTTCCCTTTGAGAGGGTTGGGGTAGATATTGTTGGCCTCCACTGCCTCTTTAAACAGATTCATACTGGTGGTAGTGGACCATGCAACCAGGTATCCATAGGCAATAATACCTCTAAGGACCACTATAGCTCCTGCAGTGGCAAAAGCCCTCCTAGGAATCTTCTCCAGAGTGGGTTTCCCAAAAGAGGTGGTACAAGGCAGGGGTACAAATGTTATGTCTGCGTACCTGAGGGCCATATGGAAGGAATGTGGTGTAACTTATAAGTTCACCACCCCTTACCACCCCCAAACCAATGGTTTGGTAGAGAGGTTTAATAAGACTCACAGAGGTATCATTGTGGGACTCTCTGAAAAACTCAGAAGGAGATGAGATGTCCTACTGCCATGCTTCCTTTTTGCCTACAAGGAGGTTCCCCAGAAGGGAGTGGGCTGAACTGTTTGGACACCCAGTTAGGGGTCCACTTGCTCTTGTAAGAGAGGGCTGAGAACAACCTCTCAAGCCCCCTAAACAAAACATTGTGGATTATGTACTTGCCCTCAGATCAAGGATGTCTGAGTACATGAAAAAGGCCACTAAAAACCTTCAGGCCAGCTAGGAATTGCAGGAGAGTTGGCATGACAAGAAGGCTGTCCTAACTGTTTACCAGCCAGGGCAGAAAGCGTGGGTCCTGGAGGCTGTGGCTCCCAGGGTACTCCATGGCAAGTGGAGTGGCCCCAACACCTGTGTGGAGAAGAAGGGTGCGGTCACCTACTTGGTGGACCTTAGGACTCCCAGAAGCCTCCTCATGGTTCTTCATGTGAACAGCCTTAAGTCCTACTATGACAGGGCTGCCATGATCCTGCTCATGGCTACTGATGAGGGACAGGAAAAAGGGAGTGACCCTCTGCCTGACCTCTTCTCCAACACTGCAGCTGATGGCTCAGTAGATGGAGTTATCCTAGCAGACTGTCTTTCTGAATCTCAGAAAGAAGACTGCAGGAACCTCCTAGGGCAGTTCTAAGAACTGTTTTCTCTGACACCTGGTCAGACAGCATGGTGTGAACACACCATTGATACAGGAGACAGTTTGCCTATCAAACGTTAAATTTACAGGCAACCTGACTATGTTAGATACTGCATCAAAGCAGAGGTGAAAAGATCTGCTGTGCCTAGGAGTCATTGAGCACTCTGACAGCCCCTGGGCTAGCTCAGTGGTGCTGGTCCCAAAACCTCACTCACAAAATGGGAAAACAGAGATGAGATTCTGTGTTGATTACAGAGGGCTCAACACAGTCACAAAAAGCTATGCCCATCCTATCCTTAGGGCAGATGAGCCCATAGATACACCTGCATCTGCCAAATATCTTAGCACATTTGATCTGACTGCAGGCTATTGGCATATCAAGTTATCAGATGATGCTAAAGCAAAGACAGCATTTTCAACCATTGGAGGGCATTATCACTTCACAGTGATACCCTTTGGTTTGAAAAATGCACCTGCCACTTTTCAGAGGCTGGTGAATACAGCCCTACCAGGTCTGGAAGCCTAAAGTGCAGCTTATCTAGATGATATTGCTGTCTTTAGCTCTACTGGAATGTCCACCTCTGGAATGTTTTGGAGGCTCTGCAAAAAGAAGGCCTCACTATCAAGGCCTCTAAGTGCCAGATAGGCCAGGGGAAGGTTGTGTATCTGGGCCACCTGGTAGGTGGAGGCCAGATTCAACCACTGAAGGAGAATATCCAAACTATTTTAGATTGGACTACCCCTGCTACACAGACCCAAGTGAGAGCCTTCTCAGGCCTCACTGGATACTACAAGAGGTTCATTAAGAACTATGGCTCAATTATAGCCCCTTTTAATGACCTCACCTCTAAAGGAATGCCTAAAAATGTTTTATGGACAGCTAGCTGTCAGAAAGCTTTTGAGGACTTCAAACAGGCCATGTGCTGTGCACCTGTGTTAAAAAGCCCTGACTAGTCCAAGAAGTTCATAGTTCAGACTGATGATTAGGGGTTGGGGGAGTTCTTTCACAACTAAACACGGAGGGCCAAGACCAACAAGTAGCTTTCATAGGCAGAAGGTTGTCCCCAGAGAGACGTGTTGGTCAGCTATAGAAAGGGAGGCCTTTGCTGTGGTCTGGGCCTTGAAGAAGCTGAGGCCATACCTGTTTGCCACTCACCTTATTGTTCAGACAGACTACAAGCCCCTTCTATGGCTCAAACTGATGAAAGGAAAAAAAACCAAATTGTTAAGTTGGTCGATATCCCTACAGTGAATTGACTATACAGTGGAACACAGACCTGGGAGTAACCACTCCAGTAGGAAAGTACCCTCTTTTTTGGAATGGTTACCCACATTTTCTGCCTGTTGTCAGTGTGTTTGACTGTGTTCACTGGGATCCTGCTAACCAGCACCCCAGTGATTATGATCTCTTCCTTCAAGTTTGGCAACTTATACCATTTTTCACCCCACATTTGTCATACTGGTAACCCCATGTAAGTCCCTAGTATATGGTACATAGGTACTGAGGGCATTGTAGTACCAGGGGATCCCTATGAGCTTCAGCATAGGGAGCCCATGCAAAGTGTTCTGCAGGCATGCCATTGCAGCCTGTGGTGAAAAGGTGCATGCACCCTTTTACTGCCAGGTCACTGCACCAGGTTACTGTAAGTCACCCCTATGACAGGCCCTCCTAGCCCAGAGGGCAGATTGCAAGTACCTGTGTATAAGGGCACCCCTGCACTAGAAGATGTGCCCCCACGAACTCCAGCTCCATTTTCCTGGACTTTGTGAGTGTGGGGACGCCATTTTATGTGTATACTGGACATAGGCCACTACCTATGTCCAGCTACATAATGGTAACTCCGAACCTAGGCATGTTTGGTGTCAAACATGTGAGAATCATACCCCAATACTGTTGCAAGTATTGGAAGTATGATTCCATGCATTCTTGGGGCACCTTAAAGGACCCCCAGCATTGCTATTACCAGTGTTGCAGGTTTTTCCGGGCAGCCCAATCTGCTGCCACCCCTCAGACAGGTTTCTGCCCTTCTGCTGCTTCATCTGATCAAGCCCATGAAGGCACAACAAAGGATTTCCTTTGAGAGAGGGAGATAACACTCTTTCCCTTTGGAAATAGGTGTGGCTGGCTTGGGAGGGGTAGCCTCCCCAAGTCACTGGTGCACTTTGAAGGACACATTTGGTGCCCTCGATGCATAAACCAGTACACACCAGTTCAGGGACCCCCAGTCCCTTCTCTGGCGCGGAAACTGGACAATGGAAAGGGAAGTGACTACTCCCCTGTCCATCACCACCCCAAGGGTGGTGGTCAGAGCTCCTCCAGAGGGTCCCTGGGTTCTGCCATCTTGAACCCAAGGTTGGCCGGAAACTCTGGGAGCATCTGAGTGGCCAGCCAGGCAGGTGATGTCAGAGGCCCCTCCTGACAGATGCTTACCTGTCTAGGTGACCAATCCCCCTTTCAGGGCTATTTAGGGTCTCTCTCTTGGGTGGGTCCTCAGATTCGGCTTGCAAGATTGTAGCAGGATTCCTCTGCAACCTTCACTTTGACTTCTGGCCTCCGGAACTGCGACTGGACCCTCCAGGACCCTACAATCTGCCTCCAAGAAGAAGAACTCTTCTACAGCATTGTTTCCAGGGCTCCTGCCAGCAACTGCAACATTTCCACCAGCTGTGCATCCTTTGAGGGCAGCATATCTTCAGTCTGCACTAGAAGAAAGAAGGAATCTCCCTTAGAGTGAAGGAGTCACTCCCCTGCATCTGCAGACACCTGCTGCAACGACAACTGGCTGCATGGATCTCCCCTCACCTTGATCTGCATGGTGGTGGTCTGGAGTAAAATCTTGGTCCTCTCTGCCAGCTGTCCAACTTTGCTGGAGGTAAGCCTTTGCCTTCCCACGCAGGACAGTGCCCCCGTGCACTGCATCTCTTGCAGCTGCCAAGGCCTTTTTTGGATCTCCTCCAAGAAATCTTTAGGCGACGTGTAGCTCCAGTCCCCAGCATTCCTTCCTGTGAGGCACAGCCCTCTGTGTGGTTCTCCTGCGGCGTGGGATCCTTTTCTGTAGTGCTGCATGGGCTACTTCTGCAACTTCTATGTCCCCGTCCTGTGGGACTCCTATGGGTGCTGCCTCCGCTCCTGTGGGTCCTCTGTGTGGCTGAGGGCCCCCTGTGACTCCCCCTCCTGGGTTGAGTCCTTCTGGACCTTGCTGGTCCCCAGGAGCACCACTTATTCATAAGCTGCAAAATTGCTTTGCCAGGGCTTGTTGGTGGATTTCTGCAGCCATCAGGAACTCTTCTCCAGCCCCAGGGCTGCAGTGCTGACCTGTTCTTCCTCACCGTCAACCAACTCCTGCAAATACAGCTGGGTGGGTAGTAGCTCCTACTTCTCCTGGACTCCACTGTGACTTTTGGACTTGGTCCCCTCTCTCCACAGGTCTTCTTCTTCAGGAATCCACCGCTGGTTTCTTGCAGTCTTGTCTGAGTGTCTTCTTTTATTCTTTTCCTTCCTTTTGGGTGGTTTGGGGGAAATTCCAGTGATTTACTCCTACATTCCTGGTCGCTGGGGGTAATGTGGTACTTACCTCTGTGGTTTTCTGGTACTCCCAGCACCCCTCTACACATTCCACTTACCTAGGTGGGGGTCCTGTATTTGCATTCCATTTTTGTAGCATATGGTTTGGGCTCCCTCTAGGGTCACTATTTGTTATTGCTATTTGCACTGTTTTCTAACCATTTCTATGCCTATTACTGTTTGCTAGTGTATATATTTAGTGTATTACTTACCTCCTATTGGAGGGTTGCCTCTCTAGTACTTTTTGGTATTGTGTTCCAAAAAGAAAGTACCTTTATTTTTGTACAACTGAGTGTTTTCTTTCATGTGTGTAAGTGCTGTGTGACTACAATGGTTTTGCATCAGCTTTACATGTCTCCTAGATAAGCCTTGGCTGCTCATCCACAGCTACCCTAGAGAGCCTGGCTTCTAGACACTGCCTACATCTTCCAAGAGTTGAGGGAGATGTGCTCAGAAAGGAACCTGAAGGCAAGGAGGAACCCTAAAAAGAGTCTGCTCGTAGGCCTGCTCCTCCAGGATGACCAGGACCATGATGGTAGCCAGGAGGAGGGGGAGGAGGATGCAGACTCTATCCCCCAGTGTTAGAAAGACAGGATATAGTGCTGTGTGACAACAGTGGTTTTGCATCCGCTTTGCATGTCTCCTAGATAAGCTTTGGCTGCTCATCCACAGCTACCCTAGAGAGCCTGGCTTCTAGACACTACTTATACTTCACTAGGAGGAGATACCTGGACCTGGTATATGGTGTGAGTAACTTGCGTACCCACCACACACCAGGCCAGCTTCCTACATTATCTCTTTTTCCAAACCTATGTGGTGTTTTCACTGTGTTACTGTATGAGTTATTGAACAAATACTTTACACATTGCCTTGTAAGTTAAGCCTTCCTGTTTTGTGCCAAGCTACCAGAGGATGAGCACAGGATAATTTGAGTTGTGTTGTGACTTACCCTAACTAGGACTGTTGTCCCTTCTTGGACAGGGTGCATACCTCTGCTAACTGGAGTCCCAATTTCTGACATTTACCTGGAAGAGCTTGTGTACACAGAACTTCAAAAGGGGCAGAACAGTGCCTTGCATAGCAATGAGCTACTTGCTTTGGAGTTTTCAGACAGAAGAGATGTCCACATGCTCAGAACTATTCACACTGAAAGTACTTCACCTGTGACCATCTGGAATCAGGTAGAAGAAGTGCATAAACCAGTTTGCTTCTAGACTACTATAAGCACATTAGAGTATATCAAAGGCTGTAGGAGATATAGAGTCTATGTTCAAAGTGAAGTACAAAAAGAAGGTTGGATGTTCTGCTCAGAGTGTCTTTCTAATCCTGGTTTCTGTATGCCCACATGTTTTAAACTGTACCATATGCAACTCAAGTCTTGGAAGCAACCTTGAGCGTAAAATGCAACTGACACTCTGGTCTGTATTGCTAAATATTTTCTTTTTTGACACCAGGTTATCAATTATTTGACGTGTTTAGCTGGTTGTTTTTCATCTTCTTCCAGTAGTTGGTTAATTTTAAATTTAAAAAAACTGATGTTAATAAGCTGTCTTTAGTTGACTTTTATTATATTATATATATATATATATATAAATCACAAAAAGTATTCACTGCACTCCACGAGGTATCAATAGTGCATGTTTATTCCAGATAACAACCACCAACGCGTTTCAACTCCCTCGGGAGTCTTGTTCACTGTGAACAAGACTCCCGAGGGAGTTGAAACGCGTTGGTGGTTGTTATCTGGAATAAACATGCACTATTGATACCTCGTGGAGTGCAGTGAATACTTTTTGTGATTTATATTTTTAGAGACTGGTCCTCTCCGTCACTGGCACCGGCAGTGGAGTGCGCCGCCCAGCAACTTTTAGACCACTTTTGTTTGAGGATATATATATATATATATATATATATATATATTATTTTTTATATTTTTTACTGCCCTTTGTTATTACAATAAAAACATTACACAAACCATTGCAGATGGATGGGCATAAATAATCACAAATGTATAACTGTCTCAAGCATATGTAGTACATCAACAGTCCTGCAAATTAGTACCCTTCCTTGCCGCCCTTGTAGTGTAGCCATTTTTAATATAGCTTCATGCACGTTAGTCTAACATACTAGGCCGCTGTGCACTTTGCCCTAGATACATTTTATTCAGCCTTGCACTGTTATTTTACAATAACCAGTTTTACGGTCTTGTTTTTATTTCCTTCTATCACACTGTTTAGTTTAGTTCAGCACCGTGTTCTCAAATAATGCATTCTTGATCGCCCTGTGCTTCAGTCAAGGCTACAGTCTGGTACATTGCCGGTAAACGTGGTAGAAGTTTAGTCTCCAGTATTCGTAGAAGATACACATCCTTACGTAGGGACATTTTCTTAGAACATCTGCGTTTTAGTTATAAAAGCACTTTTTAGTCCTAGTATAGGTCAGAGGGAGATTCTAGCCAGGAACCTACAACTAGATGCTGACTGCCCCGTTGCAGATGCTGATGCAGATTACAGGCCTTTGCTCAGATATGATGGTTGATGTCCTCCCGGAGGTGCCTGAAAAGCAGGTTTAGAGCTCCACATGCTGTGCTCGAAATATAACTTAGAGAGACTATAATCTAGCGGCACTATGATAGCCTTATTCTTTTGCTTCACTCTCATCGTTACTATTTTAATCCTACTGTGTTGTGTAGTTCTGGTTATTGCAGCTCACGCTTTGCTATCTAAAATGCAGTCATTTTATTAAACCAATCTATAAAACTCAAACTGCCTCTGTCATTTATATATGAGACCGCACTGTGTGTGAGAGAACCGGTTGTGACCTGAGTGACCACGACTTCCCTGAGAAGTAATAATATGTCATGCGCTCGGCTGCCCAATTGTCTCTTCCATTTGGGAGAGATGAGGCACTGCTAGTTAGCGGGAGCAAAACCCAGATTTGGAGTGACAAGTGTCATCTACCACGGGTCAGACTCAGTCTCCCACACTGTGAATGATCTTGCCGTTCAAAATCCAGTAGTCTCATTAGGATAATGAGAGCCTACGCGACACCCTCACCTACTCCGCAATCCCGTTCCTCGTAAAAAATCAAAATTAGAGAAGGTGGCTGGGAAGGGGGAAAAGCCAACAGGAGAGATAAAAGGCCTGATCATGGGAGTGCAGAATATGTGCTTGTGAATGCTGAAACACTTATAATTGCAGCAACTATCAGCTCCTCCCTCCCTCAACTGCGAAGGGGGCATGTCAAGGCTCACCTTCCACTGTGGACAACCCATGACCACGTTCTGACCGGGAGTGGTCAGCCCACACCCACCTTTCCTTGTGCTTTCCCCTCCTCTGCCAGACAAGCAGGATCACCCATGGGTATGAAAGAGCAGTGCCTCCAATGCACAAGTCAGATTTTAGTGCAGAATATCTGGATTTTCAGGCTCATTGCTGCTTGTTGATTTTGTGTCTGTGTTCAGCATATTTATCATTTCCCTCCACCTGGAAATGGCATCTAAAGCTTTCTAATGGTCCAGACCTCCCTCAAGCACCAGTCCTCGGCCAGTGCCCACTCAGCCATGTCTTTCAGCCAGGTGTCACAAATGGGTGTCCTCGACAAGATCCAATGATTTGCTCTTCACCTCTCCCCCAAGACCAATCCCAGACCAGCAAACCTGTGTAATATTTGACACTTTTTGGTTTTCTGAATATTTTGTTCAAAATTGAGGGGATCGGGTCTGCATAATGCAGGACATTCAATCAATCAATCAAACCATTTCTTAAGCGCACTACTCACCCAGTAGGGTCTCAAGGTGCTAGGGGGGGAGGGAAGGGGCTGGTTACTGCTCAAAGAGCCATGTTTTTAGATGCTTTCTGAAGGTTAGTAGGTCCTGGGTCTTGAGTAGGTTGGTGGGGAGGGAGTTCCAGGTCTTGGCGGCGAAGTGGGAGAAGGGTCTGCCGCCGGAGGTGGTGAGTTTGATGCGGGGGACTGTGGCGAGGGCGAGGTCGGCGGAGCGGAGCTGGCGAGTTGGTATGTGGAAGTATATTCATTCGTTGAGGTAGGCCGGTCCAGTGTCGTGGAGGGCTTTGTGAGCGTGGACGAGGACCTTAAAAATGATCCTTTTGTTGATGGGCAACCAGTGTAGGGATCTGAGGTGGGTGGATATGTGTTCGTGGCGAGGGAGGTTGAGGATGAGTCGTGGGGCTGCATTCTGGATTTGCTGGAGTTTTCTTAGAAGTTTGGCTGTGGTCCCTGCATAGAGGGCGTTGCCGTAGTCCAGTCTGCTGCTGATGAGGGCGTGGGATTCTTGTTTCTAAGGGTATCCATTTGAAAATCTTGTGTAGCATGCGAAGGGTGTTGAAGCAGGAGGATGATATGGTGTTGATTTGCTGGGTCATGGAGAGGAATGAGTCCATTATGATTCCAAGGTTGCGTGCGTGGGTGGTGGGTGCTGGAGGTGGTCTGAGAGTGGTGGGCCACCAGGAGTCGTTCCATGCTGTTTTGTTGGGGCCAAAGATGATGATCTCTGTTTTGTTTGAGTTCAATTTGAGGTGGCTTGTTGTCATCCATTTGGCGGTGTCGAGGAGTCCGGCGTGCAGGTTAATCTTGGCAGTGGATGGGTTCCTGGTGAGGGAGATGATGAGCTGGGTGTCGTTAGCGTAAGAAATTATGGTGATGCCGTGGGGGCGGAGGATGTTGCCGAGAGGAGCCATGTAGATGTTGAAGAGGGTGGGGCTGAGGGAGGATCCTTGGGGGACCCCACAGATGATCTTGGCGGGGTCCTGGTGGTCTGTAGATGAGGGTTCCTCTAAGGGTGGTGTTATCGTTTATGTGTATTTGAAAGTGTAGGTGTTCTGCGTTGTCTAGGGAGTCGATGGTGATAGTGGAGATTTTCATAGAGTTTTTGTGTATTATGGCGATACCTCCCCCTGGTTTGTTGGTGCGTTCTCTACTGGTGATTTTGTAACCCTGTGGGATGGCTATGGTGATGTTGGGTTCTAATGAGGACTTCATCCATGTTTCAGTGAGGAAGGCAATGTCAGGGGAGTTTGTGGTGAGTAGGTTCCAAAGTTCGATGGCGTGCTTGTGGACGGAGCGGGTGTTAAGGAGGATGCAGTTGAGGTGGTTGTGTGGTTTGGTGTTGTTGGGGTGCTTGTTGGTCTTGCTGGTGTTGGTGTGAGTGCAGGAGAAATGGCATGAGTGGCATGAGAAAGGTCCATGTGTGTGTGTGTGTGTGTGTGTGGGATTGGCCTGGGCACAAGCAGGATGCGGGCCTGGGTTGAGAGCAAGGAGTTCTGTGGAGGAGTAGTGGTGCTTTGGGGGGTCGGAGGAGCGAGGACCAGGGGACGGGAGCTGGGAGCGGTCCAGGCGTGGCCGGGCGCAGACAGGCTTGCCTCTGGCACGCCCCCTACGCGTGGCCGCCATTAGGAAAGGGAGGAGCAGCTGGGAGGCGGGAGGGTGTGTCCAATGGGGGTGCGAGGGGGGTGGGGCTGCAGGGGGCGCAGAGGCTGGGATAACCAGAATCCGGCGAGCGCCGGAAAAAGTGAAACGGGCACAAAATGGAGCGCGAAACAAAGCGGGGCACAAAAAGGGGACAGTCAAGGTACAAACAGAATTCTGAAAACGAAAAATAAACACAAAAAAACGAAAAGCAATCTGCAGAATGAAATACCAGACACGCCTACCACTAGGCACCAGGGATGAGGCACAGGAGGGTGCCTGCGGGTGGTGGAGGGCCTGGAACTTCTTCTGTGGCAGTAACGGCAGGGGCATGGAGGCAGGCAGGTGGAGCCAAAGTATACTCGTGGCCGGAAACAGGTCAGGGGCTCACACCAGGCTCCGTGCAGCGGCCACCATTAAGAAGGGGAGGGGGGAGGGAGGATCAGCTGGGAGGCAGAGGGTGTGTCCAATGGGGGCGCGAGGGGGGTGGGGCCGCACATTGAAATTAGTCAGCGTAAATCTCTGTTTATTGGCTATAGTTTGAACTAATGCACAAGAATCCCTTGAGGGCTTTGTATAATCTAGATATCATGTGTCACCCATGTCCACTTTCCATGAGCAATTCCGTGGTGGCAGATACCAGGGGCATCTGTGGGAAGTCAGACCATTTTTCTCTTGTCATATAAATGAGTTTAGGAAAATGAAAGATCTCATGCGCGTCCGCAAATGTAATAAATGAGTCACCTGGAGACAGGTCCCCCAATGTAAGGCATTCCCCTCTTTCCACTTTGCTAGTGACATGGCCTTTTCAATATCTCAAAAGGGTTTTACCCATTCGAGCCCTAGTGATTTCGAGATCGGTGATGTGGGAGCACTCTCTTAACCGTCCTGCCTCACGTTTTCACCACTCTGTGGACTATTTCAGGGAATTCAGTGGATTGAAGAATTCCCTGCATCAGGTAGTGGGGAAGTAGCTCAATCTCTGTTGTGCCTTAAAGGAGAGTCTTCTCCCAGTTATCCCCCTCTGTGCACCAGTGTGCCATGTGCTGGAGTTGTGCAGCCAAGAATACAGCTTTAGGTCTGGCAGACCCAAGCCACCCTCGAGTTTATCCAATTTTACAAGCTGAAGCTGTACCCTGCTTAGTCTCCCCGTCCAAACCAGGGAAGTTAACTACTTGTCCAGCCTTTTGAAGGTTGTAGGATAAGGCAGAGAGAGTTCTACAGAGTATATCCACACCATGTTCGCCAGTGCCACCCTGCCCATCGCTGAGACAGGGAGTCTATTCCAAAAAACTGACTGATCAATCCAGCCCCTCAAGTACATGTCCTTCAATGTAAGTGTACCTTCGCTCAGCAGTAGTTGCTATCTACCCTCCAGGTAGTGGAATTTGTCCACCCCCGAGGTCACCACAACTCTTGTAGCTCATCATGGGGCCTTTGTGCATAAGTCGCAATTGGGATCATTTAGAGTTCATTAAAGTGCAGGCCTGATAAATTTCCAAAGGTGCGTAGTTCTTGAAGCAAAATTGGATGGCTATCTGCAGATTAGAGAGGTAAAGTAGTGCATCGTCCACATACATCAATACTACATACGTCGGGTGTCCAACCTTTTATGCCCCACTCTCCCATGCGCTCTTAGAGACGACTTGCCATGGGTTCCACTGCCAATGCCCCATCTATTAGAGACTCAGACTCCTAGCTTAATCCTAGCAATTAGGCCAGTGTAAAACAGCTTCTTCTAAGCTCGAAACCTTGGACCAAAACCCATTGACTCCAGCACCATGTGCATACAGTCCCAGTCCAATGTATTGTAAGCCTTTTTGATATCCAAGGCAACTACCACTACCTCCAACTCAATGCCTGCCATTGCATCCATAATGTGAAGGAGCCTATGCAGGTTAATTTGTGTGCTCTGTCCTGGGATAAAGCCACAATACTCCGGATAGACCAAGACATTCATGACTGGACCCAATCTGTTCGCCAGGGTCTTGTCAAGTAGTTTCACATCAGTGGTGATCATCGAGAGGGGTCTGTAAGAGCCTAGTTCCTGTGGGTCTCTCTCTGGCTTCAGCATCATTAGGAATATAGTCTTCCTCATAGGAATCGACAATGTGCTCCTGACAAGTGACTCCATAAAAAACCTCAAGAAGTTTTTCCACAAGGACCCCACAAAAGTGACAATAAAACTCAGGGGAAAGCAATCCAAGCTGAGAGTCTTGCCAGCTGGCATATCCAGGGCTGCTGTAACCTCCTTGTGAGGAAACGGCTCCTTGGCATGGTTACCCCCTAACTTTTTGCCTTTGCTGATGCTAGGTTTTGATTCAAAAGTGTGCTGGGACCCTGCTAACCAGGCCCCAGCACCAGTGTTCTTTCCCTAAACTGTACCTTTGTCTCCGCAATCGGCACAACCCTAGCACTCAGGTAAGTCCCTTGTAACTGGTACCCCTGGTACCAAAGGCCCTGATGCCAGGGAAGGTCTCTTGGGGCTGCAGCATGTCTTATGCCACCCTGGGGACCCCTCACTCAGCACATGCACACCGCCTCATAGCTTGTGTGTACTGGTGGGGAGAAAATGACTTAGTTGACATGGCACGCCCCTCAGAGTGCCATCCCAACCTCACACTGCCTGTGGCATAGGTAAGTCACCCCTCTAGCAGGCCTTACAGCCCTAAGGCAGGGTGCACTATACCACAGGTGAGGGCATATGTGCATGAGCACTATGCCCCTACAGTGTGTAAGCAAAACCTTAGACATTGTAAGTGCAGGGTAGCCATAAGAGTATATGGTCTGGGAGTTTGTCAAAAACAAATTCCACAGTTCCATAATGGCTACACTGACAACTGGGAAGTTTGGTATTAAACTTCTCAGCACAATAAATGCACACTTATGCCAGTGCGCAATTTATTGTAACATACACCCAGAGGGCATCTTAGAGATGCCCCCTGAATACCAACCCGACTTCTAGTGTAGGCTGACCAGTTTCTGCCAGCCTGCCACAGACCAGACTTGTTGCTGGCCACATGGGGAGAGTTTCTTTGTCACTCTGTGGCCAGAAACAAAGCCTGTACTGGGTGGAGGTGCTTCTCACCTCCCCCTGCAGGAACTGTAACACGTGGCGGTGAGCCTCAAAGGCTCACCCCTTTTGTTACAGCACCCCAGGGCATCCCAGCTGGTGGAGATGCCTGCCCCTCCGGCCACTGCCCCCACTTTTGGCGGCAAGGCTGGAGGAGATAATGAGAAAAACAAGAAGGAGTCACCTACCAGTCAGGGCAGCCCCTAAGGTGTCCTGAGCTGAGGTGACCTCAGCCTTGATAAATCCTTGATCTTGAGTTTGGAGGATTCCCCCAATAGGATTAGGGATGTGACCCCCTCCCCACCTGGAGGAGGCACAAAGAAGGTGTAGCCACCCTCAAGGACAGTAGCCATTTGCTACTGCCCTCCCAGACCTAAACACACCCCTAAATTCAGTATTTAGGGGCTCCCCAGATCCCAGGAAATCAGATTCCTGCAACCTGAAGAAACAAAAAGGACTGCTGACCTACAAGCCTGCAGAGGAGGAAGACAACAACTGCTTTGGCCCCAGCCCTACTGGCCTGCCTCCAACTTCGAAAACCTGCAACCAGCGACACATCAGACAGGGACCAGCGACCAGCGACCTCTGAAGCCTCAGAGGACTGCCCTGGACTAAACGACCAAGAAACTCCCATGAGCAGCGGCCCTGCCCAAAACCAGCTACTTTTTTGCAACAAAGAAGCAACTTTCAAAGACTGAATGTTTCCTGCCGGAACCGTGAGACTTCACACTCTGCACCCGATGCCCCCGGCTCGGGTTCCAGAGAACAAACACCTCAGGGAGGACTCCCCAGCGACTGTGAGCCCGTGAGTAACCAGAGATGACCCCCCTGAGCCCCTACAGCGACGTCCGCTGAGAGAATCCAGAGGCTCCCCCTGACCGCGACTGCCTGTAACAAGGGTCCCGATGCCTGGAACCAACACTGCACCAGCAGCCCCAAGGACCGGAAGGAACCAAACTTCAACGCAGGAGTGACTCCCAGGTGGCCCTCTGCCTAGCTCAGGTGGTGGCTGTCCCGAGAAGCTCCCCTGTGCCTGCCTGATACGCTAGAATGACCCCCAGGTCCCTCCATTGATTCCTATCTAAAACCTGACGCCTGCTTTGCACACTGCATCCGGCTGCCCCTGTGCCACTGAGGGTGTGTTTTGTGTGCCTACTTGTGTCCCCCCCAGTGCTCTACAAAATCCCCTTGGTCTGCCCCCGAGGACGCAGGTACTTACCTGCTGGCAGACTGGAGCCGGAGCACCCCTGTTCTCCATAGGCGCCTATGTGTTTTGGGTACCTCTTTGACCTCTGCACCTGACCGGCCCTGAGTTGCTGGTGTGGTAACTTTGAGGTTTCCTTGAACCACCAACGGTGGGCTGCCTATGCCCCAGAACTGAGACTTGTAAGTGTTTTACTTACTTCCTAATCTAACCTTTACTTACCTCCCCCAGGAACTGTTGATTTTTGCACTGTGTCCACTTTGAAAATAGCTTATTGCCATTTTTAGAAAGACTGTATATGATATTGCTTTTATTCAGAGTTCCTTAAGTATCTAAGTGAAGTACCTTACATTTAATGTGTTTACTGCAAATCTTGAACCTGTGGTTCTTAAAGTAAACTAAGAAAATATATTTTTCAATATAAAAACCTATTGGTCTGGAGTAAGTCTTTGAGTGTGTGTTCCTCATTTATTGCCTGTGTGTGTACAACAAAATGCTTAACACTACCCTCTGATAAGCCTACTGCTCGACCACACTACCACAAAATAGAGCATTAGAATTATCAAATTTTGCCACTATCTTACCTCTAAGGGGAACCCTGGGACTCTGTGCACACTATTTCTTATTTTGAAATAGTATATACAGAGCCAACTTCCTCCACTCCTCCACTGTGAAGGGCTGCTCAAACTCGCCCACACATTCTCCATCTAGTGTATGAACAATGAGAGCATGCAAGTAATGAGCTGTTTGTGCTCCAGGTGTGACTGAGGTCTTTTTGCATGTCATTGCTAAATAATTAAACAATGCAACTTTAACAGATATCTGGGAATTGATCAATGTGCCGACTGGGTGGGCTACAGACAGGATAATAGTGGAGAGCTGCTCTTTGTTAAAGTTGCATGCAAACATTTTACCCAGTGGGTTGCCATCTTTGTGTAGTTGTTGCCTTTACTCTCTCCATGTAAATCTGTGTAATGCGTCTAGTTTGTTATCTATACAAAGTTTTGCTGTCACTACTTTCCCATCTGAGTCATCTGGTTAATGCACCTGGAGGTGAGTTAGCGTTACCTCTGACTGCGTTGTCATGCTGTAACTGTTTTTTGATTCCACACACCACACTCATGAAATCCCCCTTCAGTACTACCTTCATTGCATCCCATTCCATGGCTGTTGTGTCCAAATTATGGTCAAGGTAAGTACCAAGGGTAAAACCAATTTTTTGTGTAAACCCAGGGTCCTCTTTGGTCTGTGCTGGTAAGCGCCTTAGAGGAACTTTTACCAGTTTGGACCATTCACAATATTGCATTAGATGGGGGAGTATTTGCAAAGAAACCTATACAGGTACTGGGCCCGCTGATCTTAGGGGTTAAATTGCATGTGATCAGAAACCTATCAAGTCTGCTATATGTGTCGTACTGCGGAATAGAAGAAATATTTTCAGGCTTCTGGGTGCTGTTCGCACCACACATCCACATATCTAGGACTAGCCTTTGCTTCTTGTAGTGTTTCGTTCATGCCTAGTTTGGTGCCACCCACTGTGGACGTCTATCCTGATCATGGTCAACTGCGCAGTTAAAATCTAATCCCACAAATTAGTGCTATGTCAGTGTAGGGTGCACCCACATCTGAAAAGGCTTGAAAGTATACCCCGTTATCTGATCTGTTTTAGCGTCATAATTGTTTAACAGACAGATCCCCATCCCATTTAGTAAACTGTGCACCACATATCAGCTATTAAGTACTTTTGCTGAAAGGGAACCCCTCCGGCCACCAAAATAATAATGCTCCCACGTGTAGGACGAGTAGGTTGTGCCAAATATTTGGCCTCCCTACCTCTTATGTAGCTTCAACACCTCTTCCTCCATCAAATGTTTGTACTAAAGAAACACAATAGTGATAGAGTATCTTTTAAGGAAGCTGTGTATTCTGTATATTTTCATAAAATTACTGAAGCTGCAAACGTTCCTGGTGATCAATTTTACTGGTTAGCCCCTAAGACGTTAACAAAGGGTGCAACAACCCTGGAGGATCCAGGGAGCTGCTCGGAGTGGCATTCTGATGATAGTGTGCCTTATCCACAAGTAATTCCTATTGTGCTCATCATACAAGCCAGAGATATCATACTAGTAGATATTGCCTATTGACTGCCAAATTTGTGAACATAGCATTCCCCTCCCACCACCCATTGTGAATACATTGTAATGACTCAACAATATGTGTGTCCTCATTGACAAGTCCAAACTATACTTAAATTTCAAACAAATACAACAGTTAGAAATGATAACCAAAGATAATTGGTCTAAAGACAGAGGGATACAATGCCTGCAGGCAGCCTGCTCTCTGCAGTGGAGGAGCTGCCTTAACCAGACCCCGTCCACCAAGCAGTAATGTCGCACCATGCCTCTGCTGCGATTGTCCATCCAGTCACCCCCTCAGTCTGATCAAAGGTAGAAGTGCACCAGTCACAGCATCCAGGCCAGGAGCTAGCATTAGGATCTCAGGCAACACTAGGCTGCATTAGCTCCACAGCAGCGAGAACGCTCCAAAAGAAAACTGGACCTCCAGGATGCAAACAATGCACTATCAGGCATTAATACAGGTTTTGGCTGGACTGTCATGTCCCTATGCGACCAAGAATAATGTAGGATTAGTCGATGAAGACCCAGAGCCCAGGGCAAGCCTGTCCTATTGGCCATCTTGTCAGGCCATGTCCCTTTTTAAGTTGAATATTTAATTATTTTTTGTATCTGCTTTTGTAAATAGTCATAGCACCCTGGACTCTCTGAGGTGTCTAGTTTTCAGAAATGTGCAGGTTTCCTAGATGCCAGCTGAACTAGGGCCCAGATTCCACAGCAACTAACATTGTGAAAAAGTGTCTGTTTTCATTGGAAAAATGTGATGCATTCATGTTGTGTTTTGGGCCCATTTCTGTTGCAGACACAAGGCCCACTCACAGAGGTGAGGTACCACTTTTATTGGGAGACATAGGGAAGCTCTGGTAGAAGTAAATATATGGATCCCCCACTGATGCCAAAAACATTTCCTCACAGAAATGTGAAGCAATAGTGTGCTTTTATCCAAAGTTAGAAGTTTGCAAAGGTCTCTTGGTGAGGAAACCTTGTGAGAACCACACACGTAATGCCACCGCGGATACCCCAGAGTGTCTAGTTTTCATAAATGTCTAGGTATTTTGGGTTTCCTTTGATGGTGGCTGAAATAAGCGGTCCAAAATCTGCAGCTAGCTACATTGTAAAAAAAGGGAATTCTACTGGGTGATATATTATGTTTCCAGGTTGTGTTTCGGAGGGTTTTGTGTCACAGATGCTAGACCCAGCCATAGAAGAGAGGTGCCATTTTTATTGGGAGACATGTGGAAACATAAAATAATAGAACACTTGTTATTACCATTTGGATTTCTCTGCATTTGAGTCTCCTACATGTAAGTCACTGTGCTAGACAGAAAACAGTTTGCAATATACTTGCTAGATCACATGATAGTATGGGTAACTCCAAATTCAGAGGTGTACAAATAGCCATTGTCCCTAAACTCAGTATCATGGGTACATTTCAGAGATACTTAGGGTTCTTTCAAACCTACTTTTCATTCTTTTTATTTTAACATTTGAATTGCTGGATAGTCGGTGCAGAATGAAAAATCATTGTAAGGTACAACTCAGTTGTTTGTTCTAGGTATCACATTTTTTGGTGAACCTACAAACCCTATATGTACTGCAATCAGAAGGGTCTGTCAGACATAAAGGCCCTCATTACAACATTGGCGGAAAAAGCCGCTTACCTCTGTGCAGAAGACCGCCAACACACTGCCGCGGCAGCAGAATTCCGCCACGGTCATTATGACCCACTGCTCGGAATCCGCCAAAATTGAGACACCTGGGGGCGTGGTTTGGCCACAAAACAGAATGGCCACCTGAGGACGAAGCTCCGCGCGCCGAGATAGATTTCGGCTACGACGGGGGTAACACGAGCCTCAGGCAGCCTCACAACAGCTTCCCGGGACTGCGAGATGTGCAGCCCGGGGAAATAACATATTTCCCCAGCGAGATATGATGCCCGCGACGCCATCGGACGCAGACCGCTGGAGGCCTCTGACGGAGTGGCCGACCGCAGCCTCAAGTGAGGGGCCTGCCCGCCGAAAGAAATACCTTCGGAAGTCTTGGAACCGCGGCTACGATCCAAACATAGCGACTGAGACTACCAGCAAAGAACAAGGTGCCGGGAGGCGTGGAGGTGAGTGGCGACAGAAGAGGGCCCCCTCCGCTCTCACCTCAATTCCTGTCCCCAAGCTACCATCCACGAGCTTACTGCAAACTTTGGCATTTGGCCACGGTGGAGAGGGCGCACGCCAATGGGGGACATCTTGGAGCCACAGGACATATGGGCCGAGAAGGCGACGGGAACCCCCCCCCCGAGGCACACGTAGCAAGGAGAACGTACAGGCTTAAGGCTCACCTGGGACCCATGATCGCAAGCCCAGTCACGACATCAAACGAAGAGCACGAGAGAGAACAGAGAATCAACGATGGATAAGTACTGCAGCCGAACCCTGAGCAAATAAAACAGAAGATAAAAGCTATCTATATACGAATAACACTGAGAGTGAAACAAAAATCTCTTTGATCCACCCACAGGCAGTGCTGCAAACTACGACGTATTACCATGATAAAAACGGCGCACACTGAGACACAACACCGGAGGACATTGTGAAGCCACAAGACGTACGGGCCGAGAAGGCGACAGGGGGCCCCCACCCCCCGAGACACACATAGCGTGGAGAACGTACAGGCTTGAGGCTCACCCGAGGCCCACGATCGCAAGCCCGATCACAACATCAAACGAAGAACACAAGAGAGAGTAGAGAATCAACGACTGATAAGTACTGCGGCCACACCTTGAACACATAAAATAAGAGGACAAAACTAACTGCCTACGAATAGCACTGAGAATGAAACAAAAATCTCTTTGAACCACCCACGAGCAGTGCTGCAAACTCTGGCATATTACCATGATAAAAACGACGCACGCTGAAGCACACCACAGGAGGACATCTTGAAGCCACAGGGCGCATGGGCCGAGAAGGCCACAGGCCCCCCCCGAGGCACACGTGGCGCGTGGAACGAACTGGCTTGAGGCTCACCCGAGGTCCATGACTGTGTGCCCGGTCACGGCATCAAACAAAGAGCACGAGAAAGAGTGGAGAATCAACGATGGATAGGTACTGCGGCTACACCCTGAACAAATAAAATAAAATAGAAGGTAAAACTACCTACCTACGAGTTGCGCTGAGAGTGAAACAAAAATCTCTTTGAACTATCTACCTTGTAACATAGCACGGACGCTACGGTCTGGAGAGGCATAACTTGAGGCACATAGCACCGAAGACATCACCGCGTACAGAGCAATAATTAGAGGCCATTAATATCTAACCCAACAATAGAACGCTAGGTGACCATTACTAACGGGACAACCAACTTCCCACCCCCACCCCACTGATATTCCACCTCATCTTCCAAGTGCCACAACCTACAGGATAGAGGAAGGACGACCGGCAAACTACAACCTCATCGTACCCACACAACGACATCTATCACACAGAGCCTCCTACATCCCGGAAGAAATGCCCAACGGGAAGCCCTCAGGCAAGCCTTCCAGACAACTCTTGTTCTCAGAGGCTGTCACACAATCGAAACCCACGACAACACAAATGGCAACACCAGGGTCAATATCCACACCAACAAACCCCTCTGCCTCGAAAGCCACGAAACGTATACTACAGGAGATTGCTTCGGTGGGATGTCGTCTCGAAGCAATAGATCAGAAGATCACGGACTTAACCATAGCCTCTTCCTCCATCCGTGCAGATACAGTAGGTTTTAAAGACACAACGGATGCCCTAGACCAACGCCTCACCACGGTGGAAGATCAAATGGCGACACTGCCAGATCAAGAAATCAAATTACGATCCCTCCGAGCAAAGGTAACAGACTTGGAAGTCTGGAGCAGCTGAGACAACATATGACTCTTCGGAATCCCAGAACGCAAATAAGGATCTGACATCAAGGCTTTTCTACAATCACTCCTGCCTGACCTCTTCGAAATTGAATTTTCACCGCCATTGGAATTCCAAAGGGCGCATAGAATAGGACCTCCTCACAAGGCTACCTCCGACAGGCCACGGCCCATCATAGCATGTTTTCTAAGACATGATCAGGCTCGACAGGTCCTATCAGCAGCTAAAACACAAGGACCAGCCTCTTTGGACGGCCATGAGATCATAGTAGTGGCTGACTTCTCCAGATTGACGAATGAAAAAAGAAAAGCGTTGCTAGCCTTTAGACCGCAGCTCAGGAAACTAGACTTCAAATATGGCCTTTTTGAACCCGCAAGGATGTGGATCACCTACCGTGATAAATCCAAAGACTTCACGGAACCGGAGTACCTTAGCTTGTTTCTCAATGATCATATCTCACACCCCATGGATGTTTCATCAGGACAAGAAGACCCTGATGCCTCCCAGACCGGGAATAACCCTCCTACTGCACTGCTATGAGCCCAGTCGCAAAGATCTGCCTCACACAAGAGAGGCAGAATGTATGACCGCCTTCCCAAGCCACAGGACAATCGAGACCAGGTGCCTCAGGCAGTTATGGACTACACCCAGGACATGGATAGGGACAGATCCCGCTCCCCACTGAAGCCGTCACTGGATGATCACACAGACCACTGAACTCCGAGAATACTTAGAACACTGAAAGAACAGCCCCTCATCTAGTAACCGTCCTGCTTTTCATCGGACAGATAAGTGGCATGCCCAACTGTTCTGAACTAAAGTCGTACCACTGATGGGGAGGGAGTGGGGGGGATCCGAGAGTCTAACATCACTCCCATCCATTATGAGATGTCAGCTTTTAAAGAGTAATGTCTGTCTATCGGCTAGGCCTTCCCTAACCAACCTCAGAAGTATAGCTGAGGCACCTACACAGATCTTGAGAGACAACCCTGAAGGATGTCAAAATGGTTTTAAAGGCATCATTTCAAACCCTATACTCAGCTCTAAGCACACATGACCGGGTCTTCCTCAGCACCCCCCCCCCCACGCTCATCTGCTTCTGAATCTGGACTCCCTTGTATTCAAAACCCAGGGATATTATTATCATTATCTGTCTATACCCGCACCACACAACACATAACACACTAAGGCTGACTACTAACCCCCCTCCAACAACATCAACTTAGAAACACTAAAATAACCCCCATCATATTTATACCTCATAATAATACTCCCTCGGCGCGCGGACTCCACAGGTACGAACCCGCAGATTAACAGTCAAACTGATAGTAGGCTTCCTTTTTCCCTTCCTTTTGCTCTTTTTCTAGGTCTTTCTCTCACTTCTTTATTCATTAGTGCATACATTTTTCTTCTCTCCGAATTAGGAGCCTTTCAACCTCACTTCTACTCTCATAACTCCTACTCATTACCTCTGGTGACCGAGGGACCTAGACACACCCTGTCTCTCTCCCTTATATTATATTATATTATATCATGCCATCCCCCCACTACGCGTCCCTGAATAGCTAGTATCTATATAATATCTCTCCCCGTACCCCCTGACCACACATTACTGATACATTATACGGAATACACCTTATCCACATTGCATTCATGGGAACGACAACACCGCTCATAATCGTCTCCTGGAATGCCCATGGTATGACCAACTATGTCAAACGACAGAAAGTACTATCCTATCTATGCTCTAAACATGCGGATATAGCCCTGTTGCAGGAAACACACCTTGACTCAGCAGAATCTGAAAAACGTCGTAGAGATTGGGTCAGTAAAGTACTCTATAGCGGTAAACCGCCCGTATCTGATGGAACACAGGGTACTGGGAGGAAATGCGGGGTGGCAATCCTCATACGTTGCTCAGTGCAGTTCCGACTCCTTAAAACATGGCAGGACCCAGAAGGCCGTTATGTCCTAGCCAAAATCAGGATAGGTCTTTCCACGATCTGCATAGGCTCAATGTACGCCCCCATAGGCTCCAAGCACACTTTCTTCCTCTCTTAATCGACTGCTCACACAGATTGGCGCCTCTCAATATGTACTGGGTGGAGACTAGAACATTGTACAAGATGCTATCCTTGATCGCACAAGCGGCCTTGACGCAGGCAATAATTCAGACAGGGCCCTACTCCACGAAGTCCTTTCCGACCACTGCTTGCTAGATTGCTGGCGCCTATTACACCCCTCAGACCGCCAATACACCTTTCTCTCTCTAGTACATGGAACCCAATCGCGACTAGACTGCTTTATGATTGACCGGCCGCACTATCGGACCACTCCCCGGTCCTACTAACGCTGGAACTAGGAGTGATCAATCCCAGCCGTAAACAATGGTGCCTTCCCAATTCCAGATATAGAACCCCAAAAGGAAAGGAACAGCTTAAAACCCACTTAGCTACCTACCTAAAAGATAACAAAGGCTCGGTATCCTCACCCCAACTCCTATGGGTGGCAGCAAAGGCAACTATTAGAGGTCAACTAATGCGAGACGCTGCCATTGCCAACGCCCGGAAAAGAGAACAACAGGCCAACCTAGAGGACAGGATATCCCATGCGACCAAAGAATATACCCGAACCCCCACCCCATCCAATTGCCGTCATCTTGAGCAAGCTAAAATGGAACTCAACTCCCTATATACCTCGCGGGGAGAATATGCATTGCAAAGGCTAAAGGGTCGACATTATGAACACGGCAAGAAAGCAGGCCGTCTACTAGCCGCCCAACTACACCAACGAGAAATTACATTAGCCATACCAGCACTCACTGGCCGAAACAACGACCTCCTCACGCACCCACAGGCAATTGCGAATGAATTCGGCAACTATTACCAAGCCCTACACACCCCAGAAACGGTAGAAGCCAATGACCGCCTGAACGCCTTCCTACAAAGAGCAGATATACCCTGTCTTTCGACAGAAGGTAGGGCACTCCTAGAAGGTGATATTAGCAAGATAGAAATTCAACAGGCGATAGCCAATCTATCGTACCACAAAGCCCCCGGGGAAGACGGCTTTATGTCCGAATTCTATAAATGGTCTGGGACAGAGACAGTGGAGACTTTATACAACGCTTTCCAGGGAGCGGACCGCACGGGATCCCTATATCCCATCTCCAACAAAGCCATTATCACAGTTATACCCAAATCAGGGAGAGACCCCCTTCTCTGTGGGAGCTAACGCCCCATATCACTACTTAATGGAGACACTAAAATCTTAGCAGCGATATTAGCAACCCGATTGAAAAAAGTCATACCCTCTCTCATCCATCACACCCAGGTGCTTTGTGCCAGGCCGCTCATCAAGGAATCCCCTCCGAACACTATTCCATACTATATACCGTTGCATTTGTGCCTTTGTATGGGGCTCCATGCGCTCGCGACTACCCAGAGCCACGTTATTGGCATGACGTGAATTTGGAGGTTTAAATCTCCTCTCCATAGAACACTATTCTCCAGCATTACACCTATCGCAGATGACCCTCCTACTCCCAAATGTACGGGACCCACCACTCTGGGTAACAGTGGAAAGAGCAGTTACAGGAGTTCCTCACAAATTACAGATACTTTATAACACGGACATGCTCGGTCAACGAACTACTGATCCCATGATAGGGGCCGTGAGGAACGCCTGGCGACAGGCGCACCGCTTACTGAAAATAGACCCATATCTCCATGACAGAGCCCCCCTATGGGGCAAGAAAGGACTCCAGATAGGAGGTAAGACCATCCACTGGTGGGACTGGTATCAAAAAGGCATCATAAGAATAGACCATCTTGTCTCTGGAGACAATTGGAAGACGTTCAGGGAACTACAGGAAGAATTTGACCTCCCCGACCATTACTCATGGCGTTATCTACAGTTACAACACCATCTGATACAGCGACTAGGACGATCCCCCCGGCGATTAACACATTCACCAATACTTCAATACCTAGAAACATGGGGCCAAATGAAAGGGGCTGTATCGGTGCTACAGTTGGTGCTGAATCAACATCTTTTTTCAATACCACTGCTTAACTCCCTTAGAGAAAAATGGCAAACCCGCCTACAGAAAGAGTATGACCTAGAAGACTGGGACGAATTAATTGAGGCTAGAGACCGAGGAGCCCGTGAGGTCCGCTTGAAATTCTGCCTTTTCAAGACCCTACATGACTGGTACTGGACCCCACAGAAGCTATGCACAGCATGACTCCTGCCCCTCGCATCCTGCTGGAGATGCCCCAACAAACATTGCTATCTTACCCACATCTTACATGATTGTACTGCTATACAACCTTTCTGGCGGGCGATAGGACACACTCTTAGAAAGGTACTGCCCTTACCGTCAATGCTCACACCATCCCTCATACTCCTATATGATACAGAGGAACTACAACATCTCTCACGACCCCAAAGCCGACTATTGCATACTGCATTAGCCACAGCCAAATTATGTATCCTCAGACATTGGTGGGCGGTGGCACCTCCCTCCCAGGAAGAATGGATTGGCGCAATGTACCAGGCAGTCTCCCGCGAATGCCTCATATATGACCTACAGGATAAAACTGATACATTCCTACAGACATGGTCACCCTTCCTGCCCAATCTGATGACCTAAGTGTATCCTGTGACAGACCACCACAACCATTTAACTCATGCAAACACAAATCAATGCCCACACATGAATATACATACCTTAACCCTCAACTATACTGTGCCCTCATTTAATTCTATATTGCCCTACCATCCCTAGTAAATTATCATCATTATCACCCCTGACTACAGCTAGACCGCCTTACCCCCTCAACCCCCTCCCTCCGTCCCCTTCCCTCGGTCACCACTATTATGAACAGCACTACCACCATAACGGCTTCCATTATTGCTCCTACTACTAGTGTCATTATCATCATAATGGATACTATTACACCCTAACTTCCTACCTACATATCAGTTCTCATGGAGTCTTCCCTGACCTCTCTGTAAAACTATCCTCCCTGTGTGTCCCTAAGTTCCTGAAGGAAGGGATACTACTAGACACAGACACGAACACTCTCATGACGATCCATCTCTGTTCAAAAGGTATATTATATCACAGAGAAGCTATTATACTAAATACCCATCAATAACACCTATTGATATCATATAATAATATAATAGTAATATACTGCAGTTAACCTATGATATGGATATACCCAACATTTATGGCGATATACCCTTTGCAGATGAAGTTCAAACAGTTGCAAGATTGATACATTTTATTTGCTTGGAGATATGAGACCACTATGCTATTAATACTGGCTCTTAAATGTGATTATCAATGTTAGGACAAAGCACGTCTTTATGTGTTTGAAATACTTGTATACAACGACTGAAGACTGTAAAGGCAGAGTACCCCCAAAGATGGGAAGAATTTTGCTAATTTTGTTAATTTATCCTTTGCACATGACTTGTGTTACCAAATATAAACAATGTCTATAATAACAATAAAAAATTATAACACAAAAAAACAAAATTGAGACACCCACACAAGTCCGCCACACCAAAGGTCAGTGATAAACTGGCGATAACAAAACCTCCACCGTCACGCCAACAGAAATACGCCCACACTATCACGACCCACGAATCCACGCGGTGGTCTTTCAACCGCGGTATTCCATTGGCAGTACACACCGCCGTGCTCAAAATACACACAATCTTACAAAACACAGCCACATTGGACAAATCAAAATACACATACCTGATACACATACACACACCACTTCCACACACCCATTACAATATAAAACACACACCCACATCACCCACAAACCCCTACGACCAAAATATCGAAAGAAGGCCAGAGAGAGACACTACAAACTACTACCAAGTATCCACAGGCACACAATTTCATCACCCACATAACTTCCACGCACCTCACACAACACACCACTAAATATCACCCCACTTATCACTACACACACCACTCCACACATCACCCACACCACCCCATGGCACGGCAAAGACATCCCAGGTTCTCTGAGGAGGAGCTCAGGGTCATGGTGGAGGAAATCGTCCGGATAGAGCCACAGCTATTCGGATCACAGGTGCAGCACACCTCCATAGCTAAGAAGATGGAGCAATGACGAAGAATAGTGGACAGGGTCAACGCAGTGGGACTGTACCCAAGAAATAGGGATGACATCAGGAAGAGGTGGAACGACCTACGGGGGAAGGTGCGTTCCGTCGTATCAAGACACCACCTCGTGGTTCAGCGGACTGGCGGCGGACCCCCACCTCCTCTCCCACAACTAACAACATGGGAGGAGCAAGTCTTGGCGATTCTGCATCCTGAGGGCCTCGCAGGAGTAGATGGAGGAATGGACTCTGGTAAGGCAATGCTTTGCTACTATATCCCCCACACTACCTGCATGCCATCACATACCCCCACCCTCGTCCTCACCCCCATCACTCCAACTCCTCACAAATGTCCCAATATCACAAACCACACATCTCAACACCAAGCCCTGCATGCAACAACAAAGCATGGACACCCATCACCAAAGCATGGCCCCTGCACATACCCATACACCCCCCTAAACCACCATCACACAAGGTCCCACATAGGAATGCAAGCACTGGGGTACACGGTCACCCACCCATTGCACACCATGGCACACACAGATGCAATAATCATGCTTTTATACCCCTACAGGACCCCTACCCAATGTCACCGGAAAGGAGGGTCCATACATGTCCACACCACCAACAGAAGAGGCCCACAGTGATGACAGCAGCTCTGTCCAACTGGATCTAGATGACCAGCCCGGCCCATCTGGACCTCGGGACAGTCGGTTCCCGTCACACTGGCACAGGCCACCACAGAGCTTCCCCCTCTGGAAACACCAGCACAGCACCCACCCAGCGGGCCCATACCTCTGTCCCCAGGACACATCAATCAGCAGTGTGGCCACCACTACAGGGAACCCAGGCTAACCCACCACCTTAACAACAACAGGGACCTGGGGGCAGTGGCAGTGGGCACACGGTCCAGGGGACAGAGGCCCAGGAACACAGGGGAACTGGGAGGGCTGCTGTGCGACAGGGGGAGGACAGGCCCAGGGAACCCACTCTCCACGAGGCCCTCTCCAACATCATGGGAGCCTACCACCATTCCCAGGAGACCATAGCAACGGTACTGGCCAAATTTCAGTAGACCCAGCGGCTGCAGGAGGAACAGTATTTGGGCTCCAGGGAGGAACTCCGAACCATCAATTCCACCCTGGGCACCATCGTAGGGGTGCTGAAGGAAGTCCTCAACACCAGGAGGGACACTGTGGCACAACAAGGGGCCCCTGACACTAGCCTGGACGATGAACTGCCCACCACCTCCGCCAGCGCTAGTGGACAGGAGGCACCGCCACAGGGCCACCACACCAGCACCCCACCCCCTGCAGAGGGAGAACCACCCCGCAAACGGTCCCTGAGATCCAGGACAAAGACAGAGAACGATGCCAAGACCCCCGCCAAGAAATGAGACCGCCCTGAATGTCATCCTTTTGTCCCACCTTGCCACCATGTCCATCCTCAAACTGCCCCAGCTCCACTTCCTATGCCCATTTGGGCAATGCACCTGTGAGACTAATAGACTGGACTCTGCCATGGACATTCCTCCACCATCACCCCTCACCATTTTACAGCACCCTCCAATATTGAGCACTTAAATAAACACCCTTAAAGCACAAAACAATCTGGAGTCTGTCTGTGATTTCGAAATAGTGTATTAGCAATTTCAGTGACAAAATGCTCTTTCAATTGTAATGTCAACATACCTATGTCACACAACTCTAGTCCATGAGGAAACAAAGCAGATGTCACACAGTGGGACCCACATCTGTGAAATTGTAAGGGAAAGTGACAACTCAGTGACCATACACTGGGTGAAAAGGACAGACAGTAGAGAGGTAGTAGTGTTAAAGTGCATGTAGTAGGCAGGTTTGAATTCTTACCTGTTGTCGATGTCCTCTTCTTCTGCTTCCTCGTCTTCACTGTCCACAGGCTCCACAGCTGCCACAACACCTCCATCTGGACCATCCTCCTGCAGAAAAGGCACCTGTCATCGCAAAGCTAAGTTGTGAAGCATACAGCAGGCCGAGATGATCTGGCACACCTTCTTTGGTGAGTAGAATAGGGATCCACCTGTCATATGGAGGCACCTGAACCTGGCCTTCAGGAGGCAGAAAGGTCCGCTCTATAATCCTCCTAGTTCACCCATGGGCCTCATTGAAGCGTTCCTCTGCCCTTGTCCTGGGATTCCTCACTGGGGCCAGTAGCCATAACAGGTTGGGGTAACCAGAGTCACCTGCAAATGGCAAGGGACAACTGTTAGACACACACACTAACCTGTAGGGATATCCCCAGACCCAGACAACCATTCCCACTGACTTGCTTCCAGGTGCTCACCTAATAGCCACACACGGTGCCTCTGGAGTTGACCCATCACATAAGGGATGCTGCTATTCCGCAGGATGTAAGCGTCATGCACTGAGCCAGGGAATTTGGCATTCACATGGGAGATGTACTGGTCTGCCAAACACACCATCTGCACATTCATCAAATGATACCTCTTCCTGTTTCTGTACACCTGTTCACTCCTGCGGGGGGATACCAAAGCCACATGTGTCCCATCAATGGCACCTATGATGTTGGGGTTATGTCCCAGGGCATAGAAATCACCTTTCACTGTAGGCAAATCCTCCACCTGAGGAAAAACGATGTAGCTCTGCATGTGTTTCAGCAGGGCAGACAACACTCTGGACAACATGTTGGAAAACATAGGTTGGGACATCCCTGATGCTATGGCCACTGTTGTTTGAAAAGACCCACTTGCAAGGAAATGGAGTACTGACAGCACCTGCACTAGAGGGGGGATTCCTGTGGGATGGCGGATAGCTGACATCAGGTCTGGCTCCAACTGGGCACACAGTTCCACGATTGTGGCACAATCAAGTCTGTAGGTGATGATCACATGTCTTTCCTCCATTGTCGACAGGTTCACCAGTGGTCTGTACACCGGAGGATGCCGCCATCTCCTCACATGTCCCAGCGGACGGTGCCTATGAAGGACAACAGCGAGCACAGAGTCAACCAACTCAGAGGTACATACCCACAGCTTACACAGAACACGATTCATAATCCGAAATTTGCATGTATGAGTGTTGAGACAAGGCCTAGGTATGTGTGACGCAGTTAAAAATTAAGCCATGTGGGCCCCTGAAATGGCGGCTGCCTGACCTGTAAAGTGGGACAATGAAATGTGAGGTAACTGCGCTGGCATTGTACACCGTCACGGTAGGCGGTCGAAGACCGCGGCGCAATTTTGCATTGGTTAACATTGGACCCTATGGGTCCCAGGAGCCAATGACGATGTACGCTGGCGGTGACGGTACAATTCATGTAGGTCAGCGCCCACCAGAAGAAGGACATCTGGCGTGCCATCGCCAAAGACGTCCAGACCCTGGGGGTTTATCACAGACGTAGCACCCACTGCCGTAAGAGATGGGAGGACATTCGCCGCTGGAGCAAGAAGACGGCGGAGGCCCAGCTGGGGATGGCTTCCCAATGTGGGAGGGGTGCCCGTCGCCCCATGACCCCCCTGATGTTCAGGATCCTGGCGGTAGTGTACCCGGAGTTGGATGGGCGCTTGAGGGCCTCACAGAAGCCACAAGGGGGTGAGTACACTCTCATTCAGCTGATTCAGCGCACAGTGGAGGTGTCTGGGTGGGGGAGGGGGCTGTGGGTTTCCCTGGGCCAGGGCGAGTGTGCTAGTTAGGTCCCCTTCTTCTGGAAGACCCTGTGGCACCCCACCCCACCTGTGTACAGTGCCAACTACACCTAGTCATGCTCCTGTGACATCCATGTGCGCAGATGTCGGCCATAGCCTTGTAGGCCATGTCCCAGGAATTGAACAGTGGACCCCAAGTGCGCGGCGTAGTGCAGGGGGCTTCTGTGTCTGTCGTGTCCGCCAACAGTAGCGGTAATGCATGCACTCAACATGTCTTTCTTCTGTCGTCCCCCCCTTTTTGTGGTCTCCCTGTTCTTGTGTGCATTAGCATCATCAGGCAGAGGAGCAGTGGCACCTGAGCAGGAGGGAGCTGCATCCCACATGGCCCTGCAGGGCGACACTACAGAGTCTGAATTCAGCAGTGGGAAGGAGGGCGAGGGGAGCTCCACGGCGGGGACAGGAGCTGACACTAGTGATACAGAATTGTCCTCTGATGGGAGCTCCCTTGTGGTGGCGGCCACATCTGTGCCCCTCGCATCTACAGGTACAGCCGCCACCCCCCCTACCAGCACCACCCTCCCAGCAGCCCCTCAGCCTTTGCCCCGTGCCCGCTCACCCAAGATGGTGGGCATCACCTTTGCCTCAGGAACCTCAGTCACCCCTGCTGCCCTCAGTGAGGAGGCCATTGACCTCCTCAGGTCCCTCACTGTTGGGCAGTCTACCATTTTGAATGCCATCCAGGGTGTAGAGAGGCAGGTGCAACAAACCAATGCATTCCTGGAAGGCATTCATTCTGATCAGGCAGCCCTTCAGCAAGCTTTTCAGTCTCTGGCCTCAGCCCTGATGGCAGCTATTGTCCCAGCCTCCAGCGCATGCACCTTCACCCAAAGTCATCAAACGTACACCTCCTACAACCACAACCTCTTCCTCCACTCCCAAACCTCCTCCAGCTACCTGTCGCAGTGTTCTCAAAAAACTTTTCCTGTCCACCCTTGACCTCTTTCCCTCACCACCCCCACCCTGTCAGTCTCCTAGGGCCCGACTCTCCAGGTCCCAACCTAGCACCTCAGCCACAACATCTCCGGGACCAGTGGTGCCAGTAGTCACCGGATTCTGGAGTGCACCAGGCAGCAGGGCAGCCAGTGTGGCAAGGAGCCACAGCACGGACAGTCCCCCACCTGTCAAGCATCAAAAGTTGGCCAGTGCCCGGCGGGAGCGGGGGGAGACTCCAGCCACCAAAGCCGCTCCCAGGGGTACAGGTGGGAGTGTGGAGTCAGCTGCGAAACCTTCCAAGGTGGGGAAGGGGCACAAGAAACCCGGCAAGTCTGGGAAGAGCAGCACGGTGGAGAAGACCGCCATCAGCCCCGCTGCCCAGGAGGCCACCGCCATCAGCCCCGCTGCCCAGGAGGCCACCGCCATCAGCCCCGCTGCCCAGGAGGCCACCGCCATCAGCCCCGCTGGCCAGGAGGCCACCGCCATCAGCCCCACTGGCCAGGAGGCCACCGCCATCAGCCCCGCTGGGCCAGACAGGACCGCCAGCACCAGCCCCGCTGTGCCAGACAGGACCGCCAGCACCAGCCCCGCTAGCCCAGACAGGACCGCCAGCACCAGCCCCGCTGGGCCAGACAGGACCGCCAGCACCAGGCCCGCTAGCCCAAACAGGATCGCCAGCACCAGCTCTGCTGGGCCAGACAGGACCGCCAGCACCAGCCCCGCTGGGCCAGACAGGAAGGCCAGCACCAGCCCCGCTTGGCCAGACAGGACCGCCAGCAGCTGAGTCGCTCCCAAGGACCCCGCCTCAACAAGCACCGCTTAACAGGACACCGCCGCCACAAGCACAGCCGAACAGGACAACTCCGCCACAGGCACCGCTGAACAGGACACCGCCGCCACAAGCACTGCTGAACAGGACACCTCCGCCACAGGCACCGCTGCCAAGGACACCGCCGCCACATGCACCGCTGAACGGGACACCGCCTCCACAAGCACCGCTGAACAGGACACCGCCGCCACATGCACCGCTGAACAGGACACCGCCGCCACAGGCACCGCTGTCAAGGACACCGCCGCCACAAGCACCGCTGCCCACGAGCAGGATGAAGCACTCTGGGTACAAAGCCCCCTCCAGAACCAGTGGAGTATCACATCCACTCACACAGTCCTTGGCAGGATGAAGTACTCTGGGCACAAAGCCCCCTCCAGAACCAGTGGAGAAAGGCATCCACTACCTCAGTCCTTGGCAGGATGAAGCACTCTGGGCACAAAGCCCCCTCCAGAACCAGTGGAGAAAGGCATCCACTACCTCAGTCCTTGGCAGGATGAAGCACTCTGGGCACAAAGCCCCCTCCAGAACCAGTGGAGTATCACATCCACTCACACAGTCCTTGGCAGGATGAAGCACTCTGGGCACAAAGCCCCCTCCAGAACCAGTGGAGAAAGGCATCCACTACCTTTTCCCCTGGCAGGATGAAGCACTCTGGGCACAGAGCCCCCTTCCGAACCAGTGGAGACTGTTATCCACTTGTGAGACTGTGGCTTGGCACTCCCAGGATTAAACAGTGGGCAACCCACCCACTGTTATCGACTTGAGAGACTGTGGCATTGCACTCCCCAGGATTGCACAGTGGGCACACCCCCCACTGTAGAGACTTGAGAGACTGTGGCTTTGCACTCCCCAGGATTGGACAGTGGGCAACCCACCCACTGTAGGGACTTGAGAGGCTGTGGTTTTGCACTCCCCAGGAAGGCATCCACTACATCTTCCCCTGGCAGGATGAAGCACTCTGGGCACAGAGCCCCCTTCAGAACCAGTGGCGACTGTTATCCACTTGGGAGACTGTGGCTTGGCACTCCCCAGGATTAAATAGTGGGCAACCCACCCACTGTTATCGACTTGAGAGACTGTGGCATTGCACTCCCCAGGATTGGACAGTGGGCAACACACCCACTGTTATCGACTTGAAAGACTGTGGCTTTGCACTCCCCAGGATTGAACAGTGGGCAACCCACCCACTGTAGAGACTTGAGAGACTGCGGCTTTGCACTCCCCAGGATTGCCCAGTGGGCACACCACCCACTGTAGAGACTTGAGGGACTGTGGCTTTGCACTCCCCAGGATTGAACAGTGGGCAACCCACCCACTGTAGGGACTTGAGAGACTGCGGTTTTGCACTCTCCAGGATTGCACAGTGGGAACACCACCCACTGTAGAGACTTGCGAGACTGTAGCTTTGCACTCCCCAGGATTGAACAGTGGGCAACCCACCCACTGTAGGGACTTGAGAGACTGTGGTTTTGCACTCCCCAGGATTGCACAGTGGGCACACCACCCACTGTAGAGACTTGAGAGACTGTGGCTTTGCACTCCCCAGGATTGAACAGTGGGCAAACCACCCACTGTAGAGACTTGAGAGACTGTGGCTTTGCACGCCCCAGGATTGAACAGTGGGCATGTGGCCCCCTCGTGGATTTGGCATTGTGCACTAAACCGGCTGAGGTGCCCCCCCTTTCCCTTCCCCCTGAGGTGCCTGTTTTATTGCTATCTGATGCCCCTGCAGTGTTCTCTCCGTCATGTTCGGGTATTGAGTGTGGGCCTCGCCCATGGAGTGTGGTCCCAGTGTTCCACGGACTTCAATGGAGCAATACCTGGACTACTATTCTTGGTGTTATATATTTGTTTATAGTGTATATATATTTTTGCATACTGGATTTTAATATATTACAATGGTTACACTAATTTCCTTTTGTCTTTGCATTCCTCCGGTGGGGTTGGGGGGTGTAACTGTAATGTATCATGCTGTATTAGTGTGTGTGTGTTGTCATGGGTGAGGGTGGGGGTGTTGCGTGTGTGTGTCCCTGGTTTTGCCCTCCCCTCTCCTCTGTGTAGTAGGTGCAGTACTCACTGTGGTCTTCGCCGCCGGCGTTCGTGCTCCTGGTAGAGGAGCAAGAAGATAAGGGCAGGGAAAATGTGAAGCTCTGGTTCCATGGCGTCCTGGTTCCTCTTGGGGTGTGTAGAGGTGAGCTTTTTCCCTTCGAAGTCCTGTTTCCACCGTATTTTTGTTCGCGGTGAATCCGCCCCGGAAAAGGTGGCGGATTGGTAAGTTGTGATACTGTGGGTGGTACATTGTCCTCCGCCTGTCTGTTGGCGGTGACCGCAGCGCTGTTTGTTTGTACCGCCTTGGCGGTCGGAGTGTTAAAGTGGCTGTCTTTGTTGGCGGTTTCCGCCACGGTGGTGATTCCATTTTTTTTTCTGCCGGCCTGTTGGCGGTCTTACCGCCACTTTAACACCGACCGCCAGGGTTGTAATGACCACCAAAGTGTATTGCTTTTGTAAATCAGCCATAGTGACAAGAAGTTACAGCTGAAAATGTAGCCACAAATAGCCATGGACACCTCATGTGGAAAAAAGATTATGAAGGGATAAATGCAAAGTATCCTAACTAGCAAAAAAAAAAGTGCTTAGCATTCTAGGTGGAAAAGGCGTAGCAGCCAAGGGATAAGTATGGCTGTTGCTTCACAACATTTATTGTATATTTACATTTCTCATTGATACAACACACAGCAAAATGTGCTTGGTTTGTTTTGTAATGGTCATGGCTCCTCCCCCACACTCTCTGTAAGCCATTCATCTATGAGTCATTACACTGTTTATGTAACCAGATTTGTTCTTACACCTCCGATGACATTAGGTCTGAAGGCTAAACTATTATTCATTTTTTGGGATAGTGCTAGGATCGTGGGATTATTCGACTTTTTATAATGCTGTGTTGTTGTATTGTTACAGTTGCTCACACTGTGCTGACTGTGCCATTTCCATTGCTTTCAATGTTTACTATAAAAGGCCCTCAGTTTGGCGGCTGAGGGGTGACTCTTTTCAGAGTCTCTAGGAATGCTGCCTAATTTTCTATCAATTTAGTGGCACATGCTGGACTTAAACTATTTCAGATTTTGCTCGTTGTTGCATCTATTTAAATGTAAAGGGCATTTATAGCAATTGATTTCTATGTCTTATGACTAATATCTTGAGAATTAAAATATTTTTGCCTTCTGTGTCACAATATTTTTAAAAACCTTAATGTTTTTTCTAAATCACTGGATTCGAACTCCGTTTTTGAGTCAGTCTTATTTATTAACTGTATTTTGTATGTTTTTTTAAGCTTGTTATTAGTGTCACGTTGCATCATTTATTCTTGAGGATAAAACCTTCCCAAAGCTGAGATGGGTGCAAGTGTTGAGCAGATTATCTAAGAGATAGCTCCCGCAGTTTTTGATGGCCTGTATGGGAAAGATTAATGATAAGATAAACGACCTACTGTGAAATAATGTTTGCCCTCGTTCTGCAATATGTCTGCATGCTCCAGTTTCCATGATCTGCCCAAACTGGATTTTTTGTGATGTTTCAGTCTTCTAGAACTGCTTGTGAGCAATGGATTATGAGTACTAGACAGGTGAAATACATTATGAGTGGTTGTGGCTATTTGGTAGTATGTTGTGAGATTTGTAGTTTGAGGGTGCAGATTTGTGTGGACTCATGAATTACATTTCATGTGAGATTTTTGGTTATGCGATCATGATGTGTGATTCATTAGGTCGTTTAATTTCTGTGCTTTTTATGATTGTGTCATATTTGTGTGGTAAATAGTGCCTTTATTTAAATAAGAACAGGTTGACTTTGTGTTAATGTTGAAACATTGACTTTAACGTTATTTGTCCGTTAATGCAATTGGATTTGTTGTAATCCAAGATCTTGAGACATGTTTTTGAACCTGTCTGCAAAGTGGTAGTGTTTTTTGTGAGGCAATTCATACACATTGCGATAATTATTTTCTGAAATTATGGCTTGTTTTGTTGGATGCACTCTAATCCAGATTAGACTAGTGGTTGTTTGTTCTTTGGTGCACACAAGAAACATGCTAGTCAGGCGTTGATAACCGCTGGCCCAGATTCTTCACTTGTTTAACTGACAGTACCTTGTAGGAATTGACACTTCTTTATTTATTGAAATTCACTGTGACATCTTTCTTTTGTCTGTTATTTAGGTTAAACAGACAAGATTGATTTTGTTTGAATGTATGGTTTGTTGTGGCTGAAAGTATAGTATTGATTTAGGTCATGTAGAATTAGAGGTGCAATTGGTTAATTGTCACAGGAGAACCACGCAGGGATTGGCGAGACGTCACTACGAGTTGCGATGTAATTAGTTAGTTGCTTCTGTAGATCATGCTGTTGTTAGTTGACCTTTTCCATAGCCGCCCTGCGATTGGCTGACTGTTGTTTTTCTGCATCGTGCGTGAATAATTTGATTGTGGAAATGGGAGCTAAATTGAAAAAGCTTAAAGCTCCAAGATTCCTATCATGAAAGGCGAAAAGATTCCTAAGGAAGATTCCCCTGCTTGCGACTTGATGGAGGTTGAGGGTTTTCATATGTTTAGGTAGTAAAAGACTGGCGTGATATCATACTTGGTGACAAGAACATGCAATTACCTTTAGAGGGTACCTACAATATTTGAAAGCTTGATTACCCGAGACTAGTAATATGTGAGATAAAACTACAGATTAGACCTCCACAATTTGAGGCATTAAATTAATAAAATTGAGTAGCCTTTTAAAAGGCAAGCACACAGATTAGGAATACGAGGCAATGGTTAGAAGCCAAGTGGAGCATGTAGAGGAAGGCATGGAGAGGACACGATGCTAGGTGTGAGTGTATTTCCTACAATAATTAGCAAGACGGACAAAAGAAAAATTGTAACAAATATGATTGATCTAAAAGTGAGAAACAAAAGAGAGACAAAGAAAATGATTCTGACAAGGAGGATATTTTCTTAAATGACTTATTAGATTCAAGACCTCCTCCTTACACTGATGATACACAGGCACTGAGACCACCAGCACACGATATTGGTGCAGGTGAACCAAAAGTGTGCACACACTTAATAACAATATTGATAAACCACCTGACAGTGCACCAGGACCAGCCTTACCTTCTCCTAGTGGGAGTATTGCTACACCAATGGTTGTTACAGTTGCCCCACTTACTGAGGCTGTTTTGTCTTCAGTACACCCTATTGAACGTGAATCAGAAAGGAGAGAAATAAAAAATAGATATCTGAAAATCCAGTTTGGAGACATTTTACAGCGCACAATTGATGAGGAGAGACTGACCGTGTACAATGCTTAAAATAGCTAATCAGAGAAGCAACAAGGTGGGTGCATGAAACACATGATAGGCTCAAAGATCTAGCAGAAGAATATGACAATGCTATATATGGAAAGAAGAGGTTGCATGGAAATGTTAGTTTGGGTCTGAGTGGAGCTGAAGAGGAGAAAATAGGTGTACTGACTGTGAGCACACATCAAAGAATGAGTTGACTACATTAAGGACTAGAGGGATTTGAGAAAATAGATTAGTGGAAGACAAAGGACGGCTCTAAGAGAAAAACATTATTATTTTAAAAAGTAAGTATGGTCACGAATGAGCCTGCAATGGAAATGGCTGTGACAGAGGGGGTCATTCTGACCTCGGCGGTAAAAGGCGCTTACCGCCGGTCAGAAGACCGCCGCGGTAAACCGCCACGGTCATTCTGACCCGCAACTGGCAAACCGCCAAAAACCCGACATCAACAAAATTCCGCCACACCAACGGCCAGCGAAAAACTGGCGATGACCAAACCTCTACCGTCACCCCAACAGAAATACGCCCATGCCATTCCAACCCACAAATCCCCGCAGCGGTCTTTCAACCACGGTATTCCATTGGCGGTACACACCGCCGCGGTCAAAATACACACACCTTTACAAAACACTACCACATTGGACAATTCAAAATACACAAACCTGAGACACATACACACACCACTCCCACACACCCAATACAATATAAAACACACACCCACATCACCCACAAACCCTTACGACCACAATTGCGACTGAAGGACAGAGAGAGACAGCACAGAATAGAGTAGACCATCACACAGAGGCAAATCACAACATCACCCACACAATATCCACGCACAAAACACCATACACCACCACACTCACCACACTCTACAACACATACACCACCCCTCACCTCATCCACACCACCCCATGGCACCCCAAAGACACCCCAGGTTCTCTGACGCAGAACTCAGGGTCATGGTGGAGGAAATAGTTTGGGTAGAGCCCCAGCTCTTCGGGACACAGGTGCAGCACACCACCATTGCCAGGAAGATGGAGCTATGGCAAAGAATAGTGGACAGGGTCAACGTTGTGGGACAGCATCCACGAAATCGGGACGACTTCAGGAAGCGGTGGAACGACCTACGGGGGAAGGTGCGTTCCATGGTATCAAGGCACAACATCGCGGTGCAGAAGACTGGCGGCGGACCCCCACCTACTCCCCCAGAATTCACAGCATGGGAGGAGCAAGTCTTGCACATCCTGCATCCTGAGGGCCTCGCAGGAGTAGGCGGAGGAATGGACTCTGGTAAGTCAAATCTTCACTACTTCATTCCCCCCACCCCACCTGCATGCCAAATCATACCCCCACCCTCACCCCCCACCCCCATCACACCAACTCCTTGCAAATGGCTCACCATCACAACCCACCCATCCCAAAACCTAGCCCTGCATGCGTCCCCAAAGCATGGACACCCATCACCAAAGCATGCCCACTGCACATACCCATCTCCCCCACAAGCCACCGTCACAAAAGCCCCCACAAGGGAATGCCAGCACTGGGGTACACGGCCACCCACCCATTACATGAAATGGCACACACAGAAGCAATAACCATACTCTTATACCCCTGCAGGACCCGAACACCACCACACCGCCCAGGAGGGTCCAGAGATGTCCATCCCACCCCCAGAAGAGGCCCCCAGTGATGACAGCAGCTCTGTCTCCCTGGACCCAGATGACCAGCCCGGCCAATCGGGGACCTCGGGACAGTCGGTTCCCCACAGACAGCCACAGGCTACAGCAGACCTAACCCCCTCTGGGAACACCAGCACAGCTCCCACCCAGCGGGCCCATGCCTCTGTCTCCAGGACACGTCAATCAGCGGTGTGTCCACCACCACAAGGCACCCAGGTTGACCCACCACCCCAACAACAGGGACCTGGGGGCAGTGGTAGTGGGCACACGGTCCAGGGGACAGAGGCCCAGGGAAACAGGGGAACTGGGAGGGCTGCTGTGCGACAGGGGGGGGACAGGCCCAGGGAACCGACACTCCAAGAGGCCCTCTCCTCCATCATGGGAGCATACCACCGCTCCCAGGAGACGATGGCTACGGTACTGGCCAGGTTCCAGGAGATCCAGGTACTGCAGGAGGAACAGTACATGGGGTTCAGAGAGGAACTGAGAAACATTAGTTCCGCAATGGGGACCATCGTCGTGGCTCTTAACCAGATAGTCACCACATTGCGGGACCATGTGGCACCACAAAGGCCCCCTGTCACTAGCATGGACCAAGACCAGGCTACCACCTCCGCCGGCGCTAGTGGACAGGAGGCCCCCACACAACTACAGTCCATTAGAACCCCACCTCCTGCAGAAGAAGATCCACCCCGCTAGCGGTACCTGAGATCTCAGAAGAAGACAGAGTAGGATGCCAAGACCCCCGCCAGCAAAGGATACCCCCTGATGTCATCCCACTGTCCCACATTGTCACCCTGTCCAAACTTAAACTGCCCCTGCTCCATCCTTCCACAGGCATATGGACAATGCACCTGTGAGACTGAAAACTGGACTCTGCCATGGACATTACTCCACCATCACCCATCACCGTTTTTCAATCATGTCCCTAAATTCAGCACTTTAATAAAATCACTTATTGCACTTAACAAATCTGGAGTCTGCTTGTATTTTGAACAAATGTATTAGACATAACGGTGCCAAAATGTTCAGTTACATTGTAATGACAACATACCACTGTCACACAGCTGTAGTCCATGGGCAAACAAAGCAGAGGTCACGCAGTGGGGCCCACAGCTCTGAAAACGGAAGGGAAAGTCACAACTCAGTTAACAGGAACTGGGGGGAAACACAGACAGTAGAGAGGCAGGAGACTTTAAGTAAATGTAAAATGGCGGGGTTGATTCGTACCTGTGTGCTACTGAAAATACTGTTGTATCACTGTGTCCATGTTGTCTGTGTCGTCCCGGTCGTCTTCCTCCTCTTCACTCTCCACAGGCTCCACAGCTGCTACAACACCACCATCTGGACCATCCTCCTGCAGGAAAGGCACCTGGCGTCGCAAAGCCAGGTTGTGAAGCATACAGCAGGCCACGATGATATGGCACACCTTCTTTGCTGAGTACATTAGGGATCCACCTGTCATATGCAGGCACCTAAACCTGGCCTTCAGGAGGCCGAAGGTCCGCTCGATCACCCTCCTAGTCCGCCCATGGGCCTCATTGTACCGTTCCTCTGCCCTGGTCCGGGGATTCCTCACTGGGGTCAGTAGCCACGACAGGTTGGGGTAACCAGAGTCACCAATTAGCCACACACGGTGTCTCTGTAGCTGTTCCATCACATAAGGGATGCTGCTATTTCGCATGATGTACGCGTCATGCACTGACCCAGGGAACTTGGCATTTACATGGGAGATGTACTGGTCAGCCAAACAGACCACCTGCACATTCATCGAATGATAACTTTTTCGGTTCCTGTACACCTGCTCACTTTCACTGGGGGGAACCAAAGCCACATGGGTCCCATCAATGGCACCAATGATGTTGGGGATATGTCCAAGAGCATAGAAATCACCCTTCACTGTAGCCAAATCGCCCACCTCAGGGAAAACAATGTAGCTCCGCATGTATTTCATCAGGGCAGACAACACTCTGGACAAAACCTTAGAAAACATAGGCTGAGACATCCCTGATGATATGGCCACTGTTGTTTGGAATGATCCACTTGCCAAAAAATGGAGTACTGACAGCACCTGCACCAGAGGGGGAATCCCTGTGGGTTGGCGAATGCGGGACATCAGGTCTGGCTCCAGCTGGGCACACAGTTCCTGTATAGTGGCTCGGTCAAGTCTGTATGTCAGTATGACATGTCTTTCTTCCATTGTCGACAGGTCCACCAGCGGTCTGTACACGGGAACATTCCTCCATCTCCTCGCAAGTCCCAGCGGACGGTGCCTAGGAAGGACAACATGGAGCACAGAGTCAAGCAACCCACAGGAACGTAACCGCAGCTTGCACAGAACACGATTCGCTATGCATTGAATGGCTTGTATGAGTGGCAATGCAACGCCTAGGCCTGTGTGACGCAGTAGAAATTAAGCCATGTGGGCCCTTGAAATGGCGGCTGCCTGACCTGTGAAGTGTGACAATGGGATGTGAGGTCAATGCGCTGGCGTAGCACACCGTGGCGGTAGGCGGTCGAAGACCGCGGCGCAAAGCAGCATTGGTTAACATTGAACCCTATGGGTCTCAGGAGCCAATGACGATGTGCGCCGGCGGTCTGCTTAATCACTCGAGACCTGATCATCCACAGGAGAGGACCTATACTGCAAGTGCTGCTGTGACCTCGGTGTGGAAGAGACAATAGCTGCTGCGACTGGGGAAAGGGCCCCTGCCTTCATATCTGAGGAATTGGAGAAACTTGTTGATGGGGTCCTCCCCCAGTATGCGCTACTCTACGGTCCTCCAGACCAACAGGTAAGTACACTGGGACCATGCTTTGTGGGCAATGCCTGGGTTGAGTGGGGTGAATGAACGATGGTGCGGAGGGGAGCGTATGAGGCATGCATCAAACGACAGATGAGAGCATGTGCCACATGGCAAGTGTGGGGAGGGGGGACACTCACATCGAGCATGCCGAAAATTTTGATATTGTATTTTCTCTCCCTGTACGTGTCACATAGGTCAGCGCCCATCAGAAAGTCGACATTTGGCGTGCCATCGCCAAGGACGTCCGGATCCTGGGGGTCCACAACAGACGGGACACCCACTGCCGCAAGAGGTGGGAGGACATCCGCCGCGGGAGCAGAAAGACCGCGGAGGCTCTGCTGGGGATGGCCTCCCAACGTAGGAGGGGTGCCACGCGTCAATTGACCCCCCTGATGTCTCGGATCCTGGTGGTGGCCTACCCAGATTTGGATGGGCGCGTGAGGACAGCACAGCAGACACAAGGGGGTGAGTACACTCTCATTCTGCTGACTATGCGCGCAGTGGAGGTGTCTGGGTGGGGGAGGAGGGCTGTGGGTATCCCTAGGCCAGGGCGATTTCTGTAGGCTAGGCCCCTCCGTAAGGCATGGCCCTGTGCCCCCGCCCCCCACCTCTGTAGGGTGCCAAGTACAGCTATCCATGGCCCTGTGTCACCTATGTGTGCAGTTGTCGTCCATAGGCTTGTAGGCCATGTCCCACTGATTGAGTAGTGTACCCCAAGTGCGCGGCGTAGTGCAGGGGGCTTCTGTGTCTGTCCTCTCCACCAACTGTGTTGCCAATGCATGCACTCAACATGTCTTTATTCTTCCCCCTCCCTTTTTTGGTCTGCTCTTCCTGTTCATGTGTGCATTAGCATCATCTGGCGGAGGAGAAGTGGCATTGCAGCACGAGGGAGCTGCATCTCACATGGCCCCGGAGGGCCATGCAACGGACTCTGATTTGACTAGTGAGACGGAGAGCGAGGGGGGCTCCACAACGGGGACACGTGGAGACATCAGCGACACCGACACGTCCTCGGAAGGGAGCTCCCTTGTGGTGGCGGCAACATCCGTGCCCACTGCAACAACAGGTACAGCCGCCACCCAGCGCACCAGCTCTGCCCTCCCAGCAGCCCCTCAGCGTTCGCCCCGTGCCCGCTCGCACACCAAGGCGGGCATCTCCTTCGCCCCAGGCACCTCAGGCCCTGCCCCAGTTACCCCTGCTGCCCTCAGTGAGGAGGTCATCGACCTCCTCCGGACACTCATTGTTGGGCAGTCTACCCTTTTGAATGCCATCCAGGGGGTGGAAAGGGAGGTGCATCGGAGCAATGCATACCTGGAGGGCATTCATTCGGGTCAGGCTGCCCATCAGCGATCGTTCAACGCTCTGGCATCAGCACTGACGGCAGCCATTGTCCCTGTCTCCTGCCTCCCTCCTCCAACTCCCTCCACCCAGTCCCACTCCCCTGTTCCTCTGCCTATCCCAGACACACCTACAGACCAGCCTGCACACACCTCAACACCCAAGGTCAGCTCGTCCAAACATAAGCACCACACATCACAGAAGCATTCACACAAGCAACATCCACATGCAGACATGCCAACAGCCACTGCCTCCTCTGTGTCCCCCTCCTCCTCGTCTCCCTCCTCCCTCCCTGTGACGTCCCAACTCACATTTGCATGCACCACTTCATCAGCCACTACGACCATCACCAGCACACCCACCAGAACACTCCGCACACGTGCAGTCACCACCCCCACTGCCATTTACACGTCCCCTGTGTCCTCTCCCAGTGTGTCTGTCACCCCCTCTTCCAAACCACACAAACGCAGGCAGCCACCCACCCAACAGCCATCCACCTCACGACAGCCTCCGTCACAAGCACCTGCCCCCACAGACAGCACACTTGACTCTCCTACAACCACATCCTCTTCCTCCACTCCCATACCCACTGCACCTACCCTTCCCATTGCTCCCAAAAAGTTTTTCCTCTCCAAAATTAACTTCTTTCCATCACCTGACCCACCCCCTCCATCTCGTAAAAGTCCAATCTGCACCTCAGCCACCACAACCCCTGGACCTACAAGGACCATAGTCCAGGGATATTGGAGTCCCCCACCTTCGAGGGCAGCCACATCGGCCAGCAGCAAAGGGACAGCCAGCCCACCCCCTTGGAAAAAAACAAAAAAAGCCAAGGGCCGGCGCGAGAAAACAGACGGCAGCCTCCACAGGCACCCCCCTGGCACTGTCAGGGAGTGGGGTGCCACCTGGCACATCTCCAAAGGGAGGCAAGGGCCACAGAGGATCAGGCAAGGATGGCAAGGGCAGCACGCCCAACAAGTCCGGCAGCAGGCGAGCTGCCCAGGAGGGCCCCACCAGCCCCATTCCGGGGGTGAAGGAGGACACCCACGGGCACAGGCCACCAGCACAGGAGGGCACAGCAAGCGAGAAGTCGGATGGCGAGTGAACACCATCTATTGACCGGATCTGGTGCCCTGGAGACACATGTGAAGCACCGCTGAACAGGGCACCGCCGTCTCAAGAACCGCTGAACAGGGCCCTTCAAGACAAGCACCGCTGAACAGGGCACTGCCGTGTCAAGAACCGCTGAACAGGGCCCTTCAAGACAAGCACCGCTGAACAGGGCCCTTCAAGACAAGCACCGCTGAACAGGGCACCGCCGTGTCAAGAACCGCTGAACAGGGCCCTTCAAGACCAGCACCGCTGAACAGGGCACCGCCGTGTCAAGAACCGCTGAACAGGGCCCTTCAAGACAAGCACCGCTGTACAGGGCCCTTCAAGACAAGCACCGCTGAACAGGGCACCGCCGTGTCAAGAACCGCTGAACAGGGCCCTTCAAGACAAGCACCGCTGAACAGGGCACCGCCGTGTCAAGAACCGCTGAACAGGGCCCTTCAAGACAAGCACCGCTGAACAGGGCCCTTCAAGACAAGCACCGCTGAACAGGGCACCGCCGTGTCAAGAACCGCTGAACAGGGCCCTTCAAGACAAGCACCGCTGAAAAGGGCACCGCCGTGTCAAGAACCGCTGAACAGGGCCCTTCAAGACAGGCACCGCTGAACAGGGCACCGCCGTGTCAAGAACTGCTGAACAGGGCCCTTCAAGACAAGCACCGCTGAACAGGGCACCGCCGTGTCAAGAACCGCTGAACAGGGCCCTTCAAGACAAGCACCGCTGAACAGGGCACCGCCGTCTCTGCACCGCTCTGCTTGGCCCTTCATCTCAAGCACCGCTCCGCTGGGCACCGCCGTCTCTGCACCGCTCCGCTTGGCCCTTCATCTCAAGCAACGCTCCGCTGGACACCGCCGTCTCTGCACCGCTCCGCTTGGCCCTTCATCTCAAGCACCGCTCCGCTGGGCCCTTCATCTCAAGCACCGCTCTGCTGGGCCCTTCATCTCAAGCACCGCTGGGCCCTTCATCTCAAGCACCGCTCAGCCCTTCATCTCAAGCACCGCTCCGCTGGGCACCGCCGTCTCTGCACCGCTCCGCTTGGCCCTTCATCTCAAGCACCGCTCCGCTGGGCCCTTCATCTCAAGCACCGCTCCGCTGGGCCCTTCATCTCAAGCACCGCTCCGCTGGGCACCGCCGTCTCTGCACCGCTCCGCTTGGCCCTTCATCTCAAGCACCGCTGACACATTGGCAGAAGGGGCAGGCCCGGATCAGTGTCGGACAGGGCTGCACGATACACTCTGGGCACCAAGAGTCCTCCTGTACCGCTGGAGTCTGTCATCCACTTGTGAGACTGTGGCTTTGCACTCCCCAGGATGGCACAGTGGGCAAGCCACCCACTGTAGAGACTTGAGAGACTGTGGCTTTGCACTCCCCAGGATGGCACAGTGGGCAAGCCACCCACTGTAGAGACTTGAGAGACTGTGGCTTTACACTCCCCAGGATGGCACAGTGGGTAAGCCACCCACTGTAGAGACTTGAGAGACTGTGGCTTTGCACTCCCCAGGAGTGAACATTGGCCGTGGAGGCCCCTCGTGGATCTGGCGTCGTGGACTCATGTGGCTGAGGTGGCCCCCCTTCCCTTCCCCCTGAGGTGCCTGTAGTTTTCCTATCTGATGCCCCTGCAGTGTTCTCTCCAATGGATTCAGGTCTCATGTGTGGGCTTTGCCCATGTGTTGAGGACCATTGGCCCACATACAATGACAGAAAGTCAATTCTGACGGGACAATATACATATGTGTATATAGTTATGGGATGTTCGTCTTACTTATTTACTTTGCCTTACAATATATTTGTATTACAATTACTTATTATTTTGTCTTTGCATTCTTCCGGGGGGTTTGGGGGGTGTCACTCTGAGTTGTTGCTCTGCATTGGTGTGTAGGTAGTTGGGGAGGGGGGTGTAGCGTATGTGTGCCCCCGTAATCTTTTCTCCTCCCCCCTCCCGTGTGTCGTAGGTGCAGTACTCACCGTTGTCTTCTGCGCCGGCGTTCGTGCTCCTGGTAGAGGAGCAGGTAGACAATAGCTGGTAGGATGTGTAGTTCAGGTTCCATGCTGTCCAGATTCCTCGTGGAGTGTGTAGAGGTGAGCGTTTTCCCGTTCGTAGTTTGTTTCCGCCGTGTTTTTATCGGCGGGGCTCCCGGCCCGGAAAAGGTGGCGGATTGGTGAGTTGTGATAGGGTGGGCGGTACATTGTCTGCCGCCTGTCTGTTGGCAGTGACCGCCGCGCTGCTTGTCTGTACCGCTGTGGCGGTCGGAGTGTTAAAGTGGCGGGCTGTGTTGGCGGTTCCCGCCAGGGTCGGAATTCCATTTTTTGGGCCGCCTGCCTGTTTACGGGTTGGCCGCCGCTTTAACACCGACCACCAGGGTTGGAATGACCCCCAGAGTTTCCTTTGCGAGAAGTACATGGTGGTACAATTATGCCTTGGACTAGGTCTGATCTCTTTGCATTTACAACAAATTTGCCAAAAACTCAGAGATGAACCAGATTAGTGTTACACAGAGGCTGAAAGACTATTGACTATTTCAAAAGTACTTTGGGTGGATTTGAACGCATTCTTTGAGTTTATTGTTCCCAAAGATTTGTGTGCTGAAAACAAAGCAGCAGTTGTTTGGCCAACAGAGGAGCCTCCAAGTACATCCCAATAATGGTTGGCTGCTCTTGTGATGGACAAATATTTTTTATTTTAGAGTTTGTTTATAGCGCTGGTAAGATCCAAGGGTATCACAGTGCTTTACAGTGGTACATGTTATCAACAAATCAATCATATAAAAAGTATAGCTTACTAAAAGCACACATATTGAAGTGTAAACAGAAGTTAGGTGGAGAAATCGCGGTGGAGGGTAATAGGTCTTGTGGGTGATGGATAACTCGCTAGCTGAGATGTTGGTTGAAGAGGAGGTTCTTCAGCTGCTTCTTGAAGATCTGGAAAAAGGGGTTTGACCTGATGTGTACTGGAATGGAGTTCCAGTTTTAAGGGGCATTGCTTGTAAAGGAGCATGTCTGGGTTTTTGTGGGCTTTATACGAGATGAGGAGCATGGTGTTTGAGCTTCTTAGTTTTCTGGTCTGTCCTGCCTTTTTGAGTTTAGATGCGAGGTATGCTAGTCATATTTTTCAATTCCTGTGACCATTTTGGCTGCTGTATGGAGAGTGGATCTCATGGGTGCAAGATTGACGTTTGCCATGCCTGTGAGGATTGCGTTCCCGTAGTCTAATGTGGACAGCACTAGCGCTTGCGTGGCATTTTTTAGGTCATCTGGCGGTAGGAATGGTTTGATTTTGATCAGCAGTTTCAGGTTGTAGAAAGCATTCTTCGCACTATTCCTTATATGGTCCTTCATAGTCAAATTGGTGTCCAGTGTGATTCCTAAATACTTGACAGAATCTGTTGCAGTAAGATTGCATTTAAGAGCATCTATGGATTTTATCCATTCTTGTATCTGGGGGGGGGGACTGCTCTGTCTTTGATATGAGAAGAATTTCTGTCTTATCTTGGTTGAGTTTTAGGTGGTTGCAGGATAGCCATAGTTGTACTTCTTTGAGGGTGGAATTTAGCCGGGATGCGTCCTCTATTGAGGAGATTTCCATATAGAGTTGGGTGTCATCTGCGTATAGATGGAAGGGGATGTTGGCTTGGTTGAAAATGACGGTAAGGGGATCCATGTAGATATTGAATAGTGTAGGCGAGTGGACAGAGCCTTGCGGAACACCTCTGGTGATTGCAGTTGTGTCAGAGGTCATGTTGTGTATTTATTTGTTGAGTGCGGTTCTGTAGAAAAAATGATAACCAGCATAGGACTACTCCTTCCACGCCAATCCTTTTTTGGAGAGAATCCAGCAGAAGCTTGTGATCGAGCGTGTTGAAGGTCGCCGACAGGTCTAGGAGAATGAGCAAGCAGCACTGGTATGTAGCTAGAGATTTGTGAAGGTCTTCTACTATGTTCAGAATCACTGTTTCGGTGCTGCATCCTTTTCTAAATCCTGATTGATGAGGGTCCAGGAGGTCGTTGTTGTCTATGTGTTGGTTTAGTTGAGAGAGAACACATCTCTCTATAGTTTTGGCAAGAAAGGGTAGATTGGAGACGGGTCTGAGGTTGTTGAGGTCGTTTGGGTCTGCTCCTGTTTTTTAAGCAGTGGCGTGACTCGACCGAGCTTGAGACAGTCTGGTATCACGCCAGTCTGCAGGGAGCTGTTAATAAAGAGTGTGGTTGAGTTTTTTTGCCAGGGAGGCTGGGAGGGGGGTCTGCCAGGTGAGAGGATGGTTTGGATGTAGCCAACAGAGCAGAGATGTCCACCTCAGAGAGTGTTTTGAAGACCTTCCAGCTTCTAGGAGTTGCCATAGGCTCTTGTATAAAGTAACATACATTGTTGACAAGTGGAGAGATAGTTGGTAGGGAGGCTGTGGAGAGCGAGAGGATTATTGTTTTCCTTTCTGGGAGGAAGGTTCTCCGTGGTTGACAGATTGTGAGTTTCAAGGGAAAGCTCAATCTTTGTGATTTTGTCGTTGAAGAAGTTGGCAAAGTTGTCACACCGTTCCTTCGCGGCCTGAGGATTCATTAGGGGAGGTTTGAATGTTTGTTGTTTGATGATATTGAAAATCTCTTTTGAGCGGCTTTTGGCCCTATCTAGCAAACAGCAGAAGAATGTGTTTTTTTCCATTCATGATGTGTTTTTTGTAGTTTCTGCATTCTCTCCTGAGTTGCTCAAGGTGTGCTGTGGATGGGTTCGATCTCCAAAGTGTTTCACCCGCTCTCAATTGCCTTCGTTCAATGTTTAGATCTTTATTGAACCAATCTCTTGAGGGTGTGTTTTTCATCATTTTCAATTTCATAGGGGCTACTTGGTCCAGTATGGAGGACACTATTGAGTTGTAGTGGGTAGAGAGTTCAGTTGTTGAGAGGTTACAAGATGGAGGGGAAAGAAGTGAACTAATTCTTTCTTCTAGGACTGCTATTGGAATTTGTCTTATGTTTCTTTTCCACTGGAGGGACTTTTGCGTGCAAGTTGGGTGTTGGAATGCTTTGTTGATATGGAACAAAATAATGTGATGATCTGACTAGTCGACGGGGAGGGTGTTGTTGATCATTACTGTTTCTTCCTGAGCTATTATAGCATCCAGTGTTGAGCCTTTGTTGTGGGTTTGACCTTTTCAGAGCTAGGAGAGGCCCTTACGATGTAAGAGGTCATTTAAGGATTGGATTAGAGTATTGCTTTCATCGTCCCAGTGGAGGTTGAAGTCCCCAAGGATGATGTTATTGGGGCATGAGAGTGAGCAGTGTGTTATTAGATCTGCAAGGCGTTCATCACAGGGGGAGAGTGTCGCCAGGCAGGTGGTAGAGCAGGTGACAGATCATATTGGTGTTATCCTTCATCCTTATGGAGGCGTTGAGATATTCAAATGTGTTGTAGTTGAAAGTGTCTTTTACCCCTACGCTGATGTTGTTCTTGTGAATAATAGCGATGCCTCCACCTTGGCAGTCCTTCCTGTCTTTTTTGATGATTGAAAATCCCGGCGGAACTAGTGTGTCCATGATCGGCTGTGAGTATTCATGTAGCCAAGTTTCTGTGATGAAAGCAATGTTAATGATGTGGTTCAGGATGGCACTTGCTAGTGTGGTTGCATGCTTGGCTGCAGACCTGCAGTTTATGAGCATGCATTTGGTTTGACCTCTGTTCTTAGGGTCCTTAGTGTCTGGGGTGAGGGGCATATTGATGAGGTGTGCTGAAGGCCTTGTCGAGCTCGATGGTACGTGGTTTCTACCTAGTCCCATGATGACCTGGATCTTAGATGAGGGGTTGATTTTGGAAGGTTCCTGGTTGTACGATTGGACTAGTTCCTCGGCTTTGCTCCACGACATTGTTGCACTCATTCTTTTAGGTCTCTGAGCTTTGAAATTGAGGGGTGTTGTAGTCCAGCTGACTGGTTGTGGTTTGGCTCTACCAAAGCATAGTGTGTTGGTGTCCATACATGTAGGATTTGGATATGGGTTGAGGTTCCTTGTGATATTGTTGATACCCTGTATTACTATCTCTAGTTGGTTTTCCAGACAAATTAGTCACTTGTTTAGTTTGGACATGGGCATGTTATTTAATGGGGGAGTATGCGTGTTTCGCTTCATATTGTACAGGGTATGATGAACCTGAGTCAGATGGTGTTCTTCAGAGGTGAAAGTTAGACTCGAGGTAACAGCTGTAGTGCCTTTAGAAAAGCTATTAGGGCCTTTATTTTGAATGACAAGACTAGGATAGGAATCTTGTGGGTCTCTTAGAGCTGAGGACATTAATGTACTAGTGGAGGGAAGTTCGAAGGAGTTGGGAGCGTGCACCACTCTGTTGACCTCCTGAGCGGTCTTTGAGGCAGGGGAAGAGGGCAGGTCTGGGCTGGGATAGGGAGAGTGTTGGTGAGTGAGTAGACCATATTATGCGAGAGAGTTGTAGTGGTGTTGACCTGTGGACAGGCAGGGCTGCTGGGTTCATTACTGGCAGGGGTGAGGGTACTGTGATTTGTGGCGGAGGGGAGTGGAGTTTGTGGTATGACTCATGATGGTTTCAGTTTGGTTGGAGATCTGTGGGGCAGGTCCCTGGGGGAGAGAGGTTTGTGACTGTGATATGGCTCTTTTTAGTGTAGGGAATATGGATTCAAAAGAGCGTAGATTGGCATCATTAGCTTGTATCATGATAGTTCAGTTTTTGAAGATGGTAATGTTGGCATTGCCCTGGAATGTGTGCGAATTAGAGATAGTAAGTTTGCGACCATACGGAATGTTGGTGGATCTGGAGATGTGAAGATAATTAGCTAGGAATGTATTCCATCTCACAGGGTGTGTAGTGTAGAAAATGAGGTCTGTTCTTTTTAGGCCTTTGAAAGCATTGAAATAAATGTCAGCGATTAGCAGTTCGGCTGTTGTTTAATCAGTTTGTGTTTGAGATTTTTTGCTGCTGTGGGTGAAAGACTGGGGGGAAGAGTGATGGAGAAGGAGTTGGGATCATGGGGTTTTAGGGGGTGGGTAATGCAGGGCTTGTGGGTTCTGTGGGGGCTAGCATCCTAAGTCCTATTATGTGGAACATGTACTTGTATTCAAGAGAGGACTAGTGAGTTTCCTAGCTACACTTTAGAGGGTCTGATGTAAATTATGGCTGGGGGTCTATGAGCTTCACTAGGCTCTGCTGTGGGGGCAATATATAGGAGGGGGAAGCTCTCCACTAAAGAATGTTAATGTACTTGGAGTAAGGGGAGGTAAGCTCTCAGCTAAGGAATATTTGTGTATTTGAAGAAAGGAAGAGCTGCTGAGGGTATTATAATTAAGTAGGGAGGAACAAAAGCCAGCCCATTCAAAGATGGCCGCCAATCTGGGAGTGAAGTGGAGTTTGTATTCAGGTGGAATTTTTTTCTTTCAATGGTGCTTCTAAGGCTTGTGATCAGGAGGTTCTCTTTTTGTTTCTATTGTTTGGAGGTGGAGCCGGGGATACCCAGGTCTGCTGGTCCTTTTTTTGTGTTGATACAAGAACCCGAGTTGTTGGGGAATGTTGAGGACAAAAGAAATATCTAAAATAAAGAAGGTGGTTATGATTCTCTCTTCAGTTCTTTGTAGGCCGGGACACCATGAGGAGGCCAGGACCTCCCATTTCCCAGGGCCGAGGTGGAGGGCACACAGCACCACCCCAGAGCCCGAGAGATGCTCTGTGCAACAAGTGAGAGAGAAACCGGCACAGAGTCTGACTCTGAGGCCTGGGCTGCTTTGAAGCGGCCCTGCGTCGACCACAGCTCACTTCCTCGCCTCCTTTGCGGCTGGGGGCGGGGGGCTCGGAGCCTTTACCAAGCCTTGGCGGAATCTGACAGCCCACAGGACCACGGGTCAGGGGTCAGACGTTCGAGAGGGCCACGCAGGGGTTCCCGAGGTCAGACGTTCAGGGGATGACGGTGATAACGCGTCCCTCAATGATAATTTATCACACATTAGGACTCGTTTTAGGCCAATGAATCTTTTGACCCAGTTAAGAGACACCTTAGGACGAGGTAGCTAATCAATATGTCAATCAATACGTCAATAATGTCATCAATATTTATTACCACAATGCATTTCACTTTAGTCAAAGTCATTAATCAACTCAAGACGCTACCATGACCTTGCAGTCATGAATAACCACACCAGTTTAGTAGAATTTTATGATGTTTATTCCCTATTGATTACAATTCTAAAAGCATGTGTGTTAATCTCAAAACCAAAACACTCAATAACATTGTCATAATTTGGCAACTTGAATAAGAGTTAAACAACGCAAGGAACACAATTATTAGAACATAACACAGCGTCAACATAGGTTAACTTTAGCAGAGTGTCATCAATGCGTCAGTCCAACAAAGCATAGATTCAGTCATTTGTCTATTTGCGTCAGTATAATGAACCCCTGTCCTAACCTCTGATTAGCATTAGCATATTGGGCTTCATGCAAAACAATTTAGAACACCAATTTGGAAAACATCTAACTATGGTAACTGTGCAAAGTAAGCAGTTGGTACCTAGAAAGGAAAAGCAAAAAGACAAATCACAATTTCATTGTCATAGTTACCCTCCAAGGTTTAGGTCAGCACTCAGGTTCAGTCTTCGTCTTCAGGACATCAGTTGATTCGCCATCAGTCAAAACTCAGCTCGCAGGGAAAAGGGGCACTTCCCTCATAAGGAGGTAAAGTGTAGAATGGGCAATCTAAGGAAGAGGATGGTTCTAACTAAAATCAGCAAAGTCACTAGACAAAGTGACAAATTCTCTGGATCAAACCGACAGCATTTCACTAACCAATCTCCGATGATTCCCTGTGTCATGGGTTTTTATCCCTTTTTCGTTGTACATTCCCCTAAAACTTAATTGGTCCAATGTTATACCACACTATCTTTAGCCAATTAGAACCCGGGTTATGTCATTAATCTTTCACCCCACATTAGTTCACAGATATTTTATTGGTCCATATGATTGACGTCTTCAGAGGTAGCACGTCCGGTATGATTTCATCCTTCTGTAATTCCTTGCACATCTTTTGGTCAGTAGCTCCATTGTCTTCACCGGTTTGAACAACCTTGTACATTATAGTAATCTACACTGTTGCATTTTGGCTAAACATTTCTACAAGCAATATGAATTTCATGAGAACAGATCTACTATGGTTACATTCAGCTTCTAGTTTGAAGAAAACAAGAGGTCATGTCCTTTTGCGAGTCAGCACACTACACGTTTAGAAAAACACATTTAATATGAGAGCAAAGCAACTAGGCTTCGGCTCATGCTAACTTAAGGCCTACAAAATTTATTAACACTATTTCAATAACATAATCATTAATAATTACTATAACTTATTCAATTACAATAATTGATAAACATTAGTCATTTTATTAGTCCACGTATACATTGGCGGCCACTCCCCATGCTCACATTTTAGATGCACGTTTTAGCAAAACCGAATTATACAGTTTCTATGCAGCATTATCACACATTAATTCATAAACATTTCATGTTAATATAGATTATATAAGCTACGCTCTCTCAGTCCCTCCTCTGATGACGTTCGTCATCACACAAACCTTTCCCTTTCAACTCTTCACTTTTAATTTTTCACCTTGCGCATAATACGCATTACAACATCTTGTCCTTTGTGTGAACTCTCCCAAATTTCATTGAACATTTTCTCTCTTTCATTTTCTTTGTTTCTTCTGTTTCTCTTTGTCCAATTTCTTTTAATTCTGTCATTAATTTTGCATGCTCCCCATAAACCTAATAAACAGATCAGAACAATTAATAGACCCCCTAATATTTTTGCAAGAACCCCATTCCAAATATTGCTAAACCAGCTCCCTACTCTGGCAATTCCCTTTCCAACTTTCTCCCAAACTCCAGGTTCCTTCAGTTCCTTCAAATCTGCACTATTTCTAGTTAGGTTAGTAAGCATACCTATAATCTTCTTACTATTATCTGGAATAAATGAGCAGCAATGACGCTCGTTGAGCATCTTACAGACTCCGCTGTTCTTTGCTAAAAGAATGTCTAAAGCAATCCGATTTTGAAGAGTCCTAGCTCTTTCCGCAGCAAGTTCAGTATCCATCAGGAGTATGGCCCCTGTAAAATTTGTCAGCATGTTATTCACGATAGTAGACAACTTTCAAATTTTTATGGAGTTTAAAATAACCCCTACTGAAGGAATTATGGCTCCAAAAATGTCACCAACGACAGCAGCCGCTGTGTCTCGTTTTTGTCTAGCATGTTGTAATTCAGACATTTTAGGCATTTGCTTTAAGTCATCAATCTGGTAAATCTTTGGGAAAACTATCCCCAAATAACATGTCCCATACCATCAATTAGGGAGACGGTAATAAGCATTAAGTCCACAAATATAATAGATCCCAGGGATCGCTCGATCCTGACCATTTAAAATGAATGTCCATTTACTCTGAAACAAAAACACATGCCTGCATTCACTCGTTCCCACAAATAAAGTGTCATAATCAGATTTTGGCCTGTATATACAAAGCCTTCCTACATGTAATGCATCTATAGCTAATTTGCTTTGCGTCTTTATTGCAGTGTAAGCATAGTCATTTGCATATGTGCGTTTTTCTAATCCCTTTTCTAATCTTTCTTTCAGTGCTTTGCGTCTATCATCTGTGTGATCTAGAAAGCTTTTCTATACAGGTGTTAATAAGCAGGTCAGATTGTTGCGGTGTGCATAAGCTGTCCCAAATGTAAGTGTCGGTTCAAAGAAACCTCTAACTAATTTTATACTATGCTCCTTAGCTAATTTGTTCAGAAACTCAATCACTGGCACAAAAGAAAACATCACATCCAAATTTGAATAAAAGTATTGCACATGCTCCTGGTCATAGAATCGTGTTAGTAGCAGACTACAGCTTATCCCGTACGTTAATGGTAAGCTATGATAAGTGACCCCCTCCTGTACTGAAGAAGAAATCTTTGTGCACACATAACAGTTTCTTGCATCCACAGTATCAACATACTCATTCAGCAAGCGATAGAAGACATTAGTGGAAAGTTCCCCCTTTGAATTAGTTCCCTCATGCAAGTGTTGTGTATCTTGCTCAAACTTCTCCCACAGTGTTAGTGTAGCAGTCTCAGGTTTGAAGCATTGTTAGTCGCTTTCTTATCCAACCACGGCATTCCTACAATCACACCCACAATTATTATTGCACACACAATACCTAAGATAACGCTTAACCAACCACATACTTTATCCTTCTTGCTACTACCTCTATTGTAAGCCATGGTCTGTAAAGAATCAGATAGCAGAATAACTCAAAGCAAACAATCAATCTTGAGGACGATTTAAAAGGTCCTTTTTTTTCTTGATGCAAAGTCTCTCTTTCTCTATGCGTGTATTTACAGCGTTTCACTCACCCCGGACCCTTTTGTCAAATCAGGTTTAGCAGCTTGTCATAATCGGTTTCAAAGTCAATTCAGGTTATCAGTGTCACATCCGGTAATTTGTAAGTCTCTTTTCTCAGTTTTTCAGCTCTTCAATTTCAATTTCAACTTTTAACACAGTCTCTTTCTCTATTTGATTTCAGGTACCGTAGTATTGGCCTGGTACTTCTCGATCAAAGCAGAACGCTAAGAATTCTTGTTGCCATTCAGATGTCGTTGCATATGCCCATTCAGGACCTGTGTATCTTCTATTTGCGACTCTTTTTCTTTTCAGCCTGCGTTCACTTTGCAATTCCCCTTCACATAGATCCTCTTTTCTGGTTGTATCGATTTCTTCTGTTATTGTTTCACCTGGTACGACCTTTTCTCTTGCAGCTTGTTTCTTTGGCCAGTTATCACCATTATGCATCTTCTTCCTGCTTGACCTTTCAGGATGCTGAAAAGCACCCTCCTCTTGTGCTATGGTGTTTTCTCTTGACGGACTTGCAACTGGCTCGGGAGATGCTGGTGTGCTTTGACCTCCCTCTACTATTTCCTCTTCTTCCTCTGGGTTGGTAACGGGTTCAAGTTCTCACCTTTATCCGTCTACTTCTGGGAGAACTTCTCCTTGACTTAGTTCTCCTGCTGCCTCTACTGAGATAAGCTCACCGTCACCTCTCTCAAACTCGTTTACTGTTTGAGGGACTAGGCCATCCTCAGTGGGCTCTCCTGCAGTCTCAGTTCCCCTTTGGCTGTTTTCTGGCCCTGAGACTTCCTTCTCTGGAATTGCTGAGTCGGAAACTTCAAGTTCCTCATCAGTCGGACATGTCACCTTCTTTGTGTGACTGGCATGTATCCAGTTTGGAATGCCTGCGCATTTCACAGCAGTGGTTGTTGTCAGTATTACTTGATATGGCCCCTTCCAGCGCAGCTCCAAACACGACTTCCTCACGTGCTTCTTGATAACCACCCAGTCACCGGTTTGCAGGGTGTGACCTGGATCACTGATCGGTGGCAATGTGTTGGCCTCCACCTAGTGGGAAAAAGAGCAGACCACATCAGCCAAACCTTTGCAGTAGTCCAACACCATATCATCTGTGATATTCACAAGAGCATTTGCAGGTATTGCAGGCAACCTCATAGCTCTGCCCATGAGGATCTCATGGGGTGATAGTCCTGTCTTCTTATCAGGGGTGTTTCTCATCGACATCAGCACTAAGAGCAATGCATCTGGCCATTTCATATTAGTAGCTACGCACATTTTTGCCATTCTCGACTTCAAGGTACCATTCATCTGTTCTACTAGTCCTGATCCTTCAGGGCGGTAGCTACAATGCAGCTTCTGTTCAAAGTCTAATGCAGCACACAAGAGCTTTATCACCTCATTGTCGAAGTGTCTGCCCCTATCTGATTCTAAAGAGACCGGAAATCCGAACCTTGGTATTAACTCTCTAAGTAACAGTTTTGCAACTGTGAGACTGTCGTTCCTACGTGTGGGATAAGCTTCAATCCAGTGACTGAAAACACACAGAGTCACCAACACATACCTCAATCCTCCACATACAGGCATTTCAATAAAATCCATTTGCATCTTGCTAAAGGGACCTCCAGCTCTCCCTATGTGGCTCAGTCACCACAGTCCCTTTTCCTGCATTCATCTGTTGATAGATGATGCACCTGTGACAGGTAACCTCTGCGGCTTGTCTGAATTTCGGATTGAACCAGTCAATTTTGAATAACCTGATCATTGCATCTCTCCCAAGATGTGCCTGCCCATGATAAAGCCTTGCAAACTGTGACAAAAGACTGTTTGGCAAAACCAGCTTCCCCTCCTCTGAGACCCACAAGTCATCAGCTCTTTGTACACATTGCATTCTCTGCCAGGAGCATTTTTCCTCTCTGGTAGCATGGCCCTGCAGTGATTTTAGCTCATCTAAGGTATCGACTACTCTTAATGCAAAGTTCAAGCATGTTTCATTTTCAGTGTGCGGTAACAATTCCCACTGTTCCTTGAATGATATACAGGTCAATGTGCAAAACCTTGCGACTTGATCTGCATAACCGTTTCCCATTGACACAAAGTCTTGTGACTTAACATGAGCATTGCATTTTACCATGGCAATTTCGAGAGGTAACTGAATCGCATGTAACAAATCCTTAATCTGTTCACCATTTTTCACTGGTGAACCAGAAGAGGTCATAAATCCCTCTGTGACCACAATTGGACAAAATCATGTACAATTCCAAATCCGTATCTGCTGTCAGTATAGATAGTGGCTTTCAGATTTTCAGCTGCGTGGCATGCCTGAGTAAGGGCAATTCATTCAGCCACTTGTGCGGAATACACTCTCTCGAGCCAGGAAGTCTCTATAATACCAGTGATTGTACATACAGCATAACCGGCTCTCAGTATTCCGACTGAGTCTCTCAAACAGGATCCATCAACAAACATAATGCAGTCATTTTCTTTTAACTGCGTATCTTGAATGTCACGTCTGGGTTTGGTACATAGTTCTGTTACCTCAAGACAGTCATGCTCCACTTCCTCTGTGTTACTAATCTCAGTGTTTTCAACAGGAAGTAGAGTTGCCGGGTTCAATACAGTACATCACTTTAAGGAGACATTAGGTGACCCCAAAATAATTGTCTCATAGTCGGGCATTTGTCATGTGCTGGGTTTTTGTTTGAGTCAACAGAATTTCAACTGAATGTGGAACCATTACTATTAAGGGATGTCCCATCACTATGCCTTCACACTGTGTGAGGCTTTGACCAACTGCTGCAACTGCGCGCAAACAACCCGGTAAGACTGCTGCGACTGGGTCCAAGGTAGCTGAAAAATATGCTTTGCACCTCCATGGACCTGTGTCCAAACAGACAAAGAACAAGCATCACGTTCATGACAAAACAGTAGAAAAGGCTTCGTGTAATCAGGCATACCTAAGGCTGGTGCCCTGCACATGCACTCTCTCAATTCCATGAATGACTCAAGCTATTCCTCGGACAAGACTATGGATACGGGTAATCTTTAGTTTCTTTGCCTGTCAGTTTTATCAATGGTATAGAGATCATCGAAAAGTTGAGAATCCACTGGCGACAGTAGCCCACCAGTCCCAAAAACATCCTGGCATCCCTCTTTGTTGTCGGGGGGTTCATATGCAGTTTGGCGGTCACCCTTTCTTTTGATATTCTTCTGGACCCTTTCTCAATCAAGTGCCCTAAGTATTTCACCTCTTTCTGACAGTACTGCAGCTTCTTTGGAGACACTTTATATCCGTTCTTTCCCAAGTGATTCAATAAGGCAATTGTGTCATATCTACAGTCGTCCTTCGTTCTGGACGCAATCAGTAAGTTATCAATGTATTGCACTAGAGTCGAACTGAAAGGCAGTTCTATTGACTCCAAATCCTTCTTCAATATCTGATTGAAGATGGATGGTGACTCAGAAAACCCTTGAGGAATTGTGCACCAACTGTACACCTTGTCCAGGAATTTGAAACTGAATAAAAATTGGCTGTCCTCATGAAGAGGCACCAAAAAGAACGCTTGTGACAGGTCTACAACTGTGAACCACTCTGCATACCACGGAACCTGAAACATGATCACTGCTGGGTTCGACACTATAGGGCAACATTTTACCACAATCTCGTTTATTTTCCTCAAGTCCTGCACAATTCGAACCTTCCCACAAGGCTTTTTCAGACCCATTATTGGTGAGTTACATGGGCTGCTCAATACCTCCTTCAGAACTCCTTGCTTTATAAAGTCTGCAATTATCTGCGACACCTGAATAAGGACATCTTGTGCCATGTGGTACTGTGGCACCTGGGGAAACACTGCATTTGGCTTTACTTGTACTTTAACCGGTTCAACTCCTTTTATCAGTCCCACTTCCTTTCCTGTTAGGTCCCACACTTTCTCTGTCACTGTTCCCTGTAACTCAGCTGGTAAGTCAGTCACTTTAAGCATCGGGAATAAGTTATCAAAGGGTAATCTTCATTTGCCGTCTCTGTCTCCAACTCTTAAAATTGACCATCATCCCCTTCATCATCACTGTTTGTCTGCACCTCAATTCCATCATTAGAACAGGTAATCGAACATTTTGTTTTACACAGTAAGTCTCTTCCCAGTAGGGACACAGGACTCGAATCGCAGACTACAAATTTATGCAGTCCCTGGAAGTTGCCAATCTCAACTTGAACTGGGTCGGTGATCGAATTTGTCAAGTATTGGTTTGCTACTCCTACCACTCTTATGGTACGCCCTGAAAGTGGCAGTTTTGGAACCTCTGCACTTCTGACTGTAGAGCGTGTAGCTCCTGTGTCAACCAAAAATGAAACCTTGTGACCCATCACCTTTCCCTCTACATAGGGTCCCCTCTGATCTACTTCTAGGGACGCTGCAAGCCTGCACTCCTCACTGTCTGAACTATCATCCGACCATTCATCATTCATTCCATCTTCACCACGTTATGGGAACTGCTGTACTGTATTATTTTGACTCATTACTTCACCTGTTGCTGTCCCATCTGAGCTAATGGTAATTGCATTTGCTGTCTAGGTACCATGGAAACCTGCTGTTGTATTTGCTGAATTTGTGCTGGTTGAACACGCAGCATTTGCATTTGCTGCATGGGCTGTAGCCCCTGCATCTGAACCATGTTATTTTGGAAGTTCTGATTTTTACCTCTCATTTTTGGACCGCTCACATTTTGAAATGTACTGACATTTGTGCTTTGTTGAACGACACCATCATGCACCGCATTCGGGCATTCCCGCTTCCAATGCCCCACGCCCCCGCACGCATGACATGGTGACATCTTTTTCATCCCCTGTGCATCATTTTGAACCACAACCGTATTCAAATCTGGACCACGATTCACAAAACCTCGACCTCTCGGTTGTGCCTGAAACACGCCATTCCCTTGCGGTTGCTGTTGTATCATCTGCTGAATCCCATTTCCTTTTATACCTGCCTGCGCTGCCTTAATCTGCATCACCATCACTTTCTCCTTCAACTTTCTCTGCTTTAGCTCAATCTCATCGCTACAGTATTTTGCATACTGCAACACCTCATCATTCGGCTTCGCTTGCCAACAGATCAAATGATTCTTAATCATCTGGCTAACCTCTGGTCTCAGCCCTTCAACGAATCTAAACACAAGATGGTTCATGTCTTTTGGCTCAATAGTCTCAGTGCCACTGTAATGCTTGAACGCTTTCAATAACCTCTCATAGTAAGCATGGATTGACTCTTTAGCCTCCTGTGAGGTCCGGTCGATTTTCTGCCAATCAGTCACTTTCGGTGACACCTCTTGCTTCAAAAATTCAATCACTTTATGATAATACTTCATTACCTCCTCAGATGGTGCTCCAATCACCTTATCCCTTGCCGGATCCTGTGTTGGCCAGTCTACACCTCTCTTCCACTCAAGCCATAAGTCAGGTGGAACATTGATCTCAAACAAGTTATTTAAGTCTTCCTAGAGATATTTAGCAAGCTTCACAAACCTGTCCGTCTGCTGATACCACTCTATCGGTTTCTCCCTCAACCTGGGATAATCATTTGTAAATTACAAAATGTCTCCCCTAGACCATGGTACATGTACTAGAACCCCTCCAGTTGTTTCTCTCATTGGTAATATTTTTACTGTCCCGGTATCTGGTGAGGCCTTAGTCGGACTTGATCCTGGACTGTCGCTTTTCTCCTTATCTCTTTTCTTTGCCCATCTGTCTTCCCACTTTTCTAAGGCTCCCCATATCTGCGCGGTTTGCAGTATTTCTTTAAGATGCGCTTTTATTCCGGCTGATCTCATGTGGTCAAAATCTTTAGAGTCGAAGTCTAGTCTGTAACTTCTTTTCAAATGTTTAGTATTCTCAATATCAATAATGTATTTATCTGCCAGGTTCGCCAACCTCTGATGCACCTTGCCCACTTCTTTAGTAATCTTGGGGCACAGATACCTTAACTCTGCTTCTGTGTACAATTCTAATCTGTTTACTCCTATTGTCCCTTCCACTAGTTTAGCAGCTTCCACACCCAGTCTTACAAAGTTCAGGTATTCATCTCTCTGACCTTTCTGGTTTCTCCGCAGTTACTGCAGTCTTTTGTAAAGCATACGTTTTTTCTTACCTCTCATTTAACTGTTGCACCGAAAAACCTTGCAGTGAAATATTCCCTGCATGCATCAATGGTGACTATGATGTCTCTGGACTCATTGTCTGTGGGGCTAACACACTTGACCCTACTTGTCTCATTGCGTCTAGAGGAGCTCTAATTGGGCTAAGGTTTAACAGAGCTCTGAGATGTTCGGCTGTTTGCGATCTTGGCGATATTGATCGGGGGTTCCTGTGAACCCCTCTCTCATTATCTCCTGGGTTCCCATCCCTTGATCACATATATCAGGTTTACCCTGCGCATACAGTGGTACAGGTGGGCCAAAAGTAATTGCTAATGATATGGCAGTTGGCGTCTGCCCTGATCCCAAACTCCGTTGAGCAGTAACTCCCAAAGCTTGACTCACTGTAGATGGTGCAGGCACTAATGGGGGTCCTGCTGCTGGACTATAACTCGGAACCAGCTGTTGCTGCGGCTGAGGCAGCAATTGCGGAGTTGGCTCAAGCTGCACTAACCTCGATTTTGTATATATCGGATCAGGCAGCACTATCAGATTTGTAGTAGTTTCTAGTACTGGGACGTCGGGATAGATTTTTTGTATCTGCGGTGGAGTTTGCAACTGTATCTGCATGTCTGGCGCAGTGGGTACACTGAGACCATTTTGTGTCAAAACTGTATCACTAGTCTGCACTGTATCTGTAACTCCCTGTTCCTGCGTCTGGTTCTCAGTACCCGCACTAGTGCTCGGGACATTATCGTCTACTGCATAAGGTGGCGGGCGATCATGCAACAACTGATTAAGGAACTCTTCATCGTCCGAATCATCTTCTTCTATCCAAGATCTCTTAGTCTCTTTAGGCTTACTAGAGTCCTTGTCTGTTTTAGGGTGGCTTTCTTTCCCTGTCTCTCGTCTCCTTGTGTTATTGCTGGGAAGAATTTGAGTCCGTCAACTATTCCCCGTCTCCACATTTTGCTCTCATTGTCCCATCTAGCCTCAGCTAAAGTCTTTTCTGCCTTCCTCATTCTTCTCTCAAATTTCTGCTGTCTTTGTTTAATAGCCATCAAATCCCAGATCGCTAACGCCTCATACTGAGCTGGCCTCGGAGGTGGCTTTTGTACGCTTAACATCCACCTCAAATTCTCTAAATTTCTCGTATTGAACGTTCCGTGTTCCGGGAACGCTAAACATCCCTCCTTCTCTGTTAGTTTGCCCCACTGTTTCATCCATAAGGAAGGCGCGACACCCTTTTCCTCCATTACTATATAAGCTGGAGTACCCTCAGGTGGTGTAGGCTCCCCTTCACTCGCCATAATATACGCGTCTCCTTTCAGAGCGCTCCTAAAAGCTTTGATAAAATTCATCTTTGAGTCTTTTCTTTTGTCTGTATTTAATCAGGAAATGACTTTAATTCCCAGGACACTCTTCACTCACCTTTCTCAACCTATTGCCTCTCACTGACGGCAGCCAATCCGTGCGCGACCCCTCTCAGCAACTGACCTATCCCAGCGCAGCACAACTGACGTCATACTCACACACACTGCAGCTGACAAAGTCTTGCGGCTTGTCTTCCTCACACTGGATTCACACCAAACGAATGCAATATATTGCAAGCACCTTTAACAACAACGACTCAAATTTGCTGGCTTATACAGGAAGGGTAACACAATCGCTTCAGAACTTTACAGAGATTTCACTTGAAGCCTCGGCTGCTACTTTCTCCTTTTTGGTTCCCGCACCCGCAAGCAGAATTCGACCCGCAAATCCTACTCTCAACTTGTCAATGGTTTGTCCTAGTGCACTTTAGAACTTGCCAAATCTCCATCGAAGGTTTCACTCATACAATTGACTCAATCTCGACTTGTCAACCATGCCCGATTGACCTAATTAAACTGCACAAATTACAACATAAACCCAAGTGTCTCCTACACTTGTCAATATACTCCGGAGTCTTAGACCACGATGGGTCCGTACATTAACAACCAACCACGTGGATAATTTTTTAGCACAAAGCGCCACACTCATATGAAGTACACCGACTTCCCTACTCTCATACTGCGGAGTACGCCCACTCCTACTAAAACAACATTACCTGGCCTAAAAACACACAGACTTCACAAATCACCTGCAAAATGCATAAGCTGAACAAGCGCAAATTCTACACCACACATGCTAAAATGCCGAGAACATTCCCAACTCACTTAGGCAGGCTCCGAGATCCCGGGAAAGTCATGGTGAATTTAGAAACGCATCATACCTACATTTGCATTATCTCAGAAAAACAATCTAAACAGTAATTCTCTGTCCTAGGGCCCCAAGGGGCCAAACCATCCTCTGCTACCAGAACTGATAACGCGTCCCTCAATGATAATTTATTACACATTAGGACTCGTTTTAGGCCAATGAATCTTTTGACCCCGTTGAGAGACACCTTAGGACCAGATAGCTAATCAATATGTCAATCAATACATCAATAATGTCATCAATATTTATTACCACAATGCATTTCACTTTAGTCAAAGTCATTAATCAACTCAAGACGCTACCATGACCTTGCAGTCATGAATAACGACACCAGTTTAGTAGAATTTTATGATGTTTATTCCCGATTGATGACAATTCTAAAAGCATGTGTGTTAATCTCAAAACCAAAACACTCAATAACATTGTCATAATTTGGCAACTTGAATAAGACTTAAACAACGCAAGGAACGCAATTATTAGAACATAACACAGTGTCAACATAGGTCAACTTTAGCAGAGTGTCATCAACGCGTCAGTCCAACAAAGCATAGATTCAGTCATTTGTCTATTTGCGTCAGTATAATGAACTCCTGTCCTAACCTCTGATTAGCATTAGCATGTTGGGCTTCATGCAAAACAATTTAGAACACCAATGTGGAAAACATCTAACTATGGTCCCTGTCCAAAGTAAGCAGTTGGCATCTAGAAAGGAAAAGCAAACAGACAAATCACAATTTCATTGTCATAGTTACCCTCCAAGGTTTAGGTCAGCACTCAGGTTCAGTCTTCGTCCTCAGGAAATCAGTCGGTTCGCCATCAGTCAAAACTCAGCTCCCAGGGAAAAGGGGCACTTCCCTCATAAGGAGGTAAAGTGTAGAATGGGCAATCTAAGGAAGAGGATGGTTCTAAGTAAAATCAGCAAAGTCACTAGACAAAGTGACAAAGTCTCTGGATCAAACCAACAGCATTTCCCTAACCAATCTCCGATGATTCCCTGTGTCATGGGTTTTTATCCCTTTTTCCTTGTACATTCCCCTAAAACTTAATTGGTCCAATGTTATACCCCACTATCTTTAGCCAATTAGAAACCGGGTTATGTAATTAATCTTTCACCCCACATTAGTTCACAGATATTTTATTGGTCCATATGATTGACGTCTTCAGAGGTAGCACGTCCGGTATGATTTCATCCTTCTGTAATTCTTTGCACATCTTTTGGTCAGTAGCTCCATTGTCTTCACCGGTTTGAAGGACCTTGTACATTATAGTAATCTACACTGTTGCATTTTGGCTAAACATTTCTACAAGCAATATGAATTTCATGAGAACGGATCTACTATGGTTACATTCAGCTTCTAGTTTGAAGAAAACAAGAGGTCATGTCCTTTTGCGAGTCAGCACACTGCACGTTTAGAAAATCACATTTAATATGAGAGCCAAGCAGCTAGGCTTCGGCTCATGCTAACTTAGGGCCTACAAAATTTATTAACACTATTTCAATAACATAATCATTAATAATTAGTATAACTTATTCAATTACAATAATTCATAAACATTAGTCATTTTATTAGTCCACGTATACGTGGGCGGCCACTCCCCGTGGTCACATTTTAGATGCACGTTTTAGCAAAACCTAACAATACAGTTTCTATGCAGCATTATCACACATTAATTCATAAACATTTCTTGTTAATATTGATTATATAAGCTACGTTCTCTCAACGGTTTGACAGTTTCAGGACTGTGATACCTGCAGGTCATGCCTGGTTTGGTGGCTTGACTAAAACGATCAACCAACCTTGCTGGGGTCTTCAGCTTTCTCACCATCTAAGACCCGCAGAGGCTTCAGCGTGGTCCAAGTCGTGGCTCCAGGTTGGCCCTGCAGTGATGACAGATGGCCCTTACTTCAGCCTGGACTAAGGTCTAAGTCGTGGCCCAGGTTGGCTCAGCAGCGACGGCAGATGGTGGAGGGCCCTCACTTCAGAGTGTAAGAGGGTCCAAGTTGTGGCTTCAGGTCAGCTCAGCAGCGACGGCAGATGGTGGAGGGCCCTCACCTCAGCGTGGACGAGGGTCCAAGTCGTGGCTTCAGGTCCGCTCAGCAGAGACGGCAGATGGCGGAGGGCCCTCACTTCAGCGTAGACCAGGGTCCAAGTCGTGGCTTCAGCTCAGCTCAGCAGCAACAGCAGATGGCAGAGGGCCCTTAGGTGAACAATTAGATCGGCTCAAATATTCTGTTACTAGATTAGTTTTTTGTGCAGTGTTTTCGCTTTTGTGCAGTTTATTGACATTTGTTGGGAGGATGCGTGCCACAGCAACACCCATTGCATTTTGATGCTCCCTCTGATTTACAAGATTTCATAAACCTGAGGCAGCGCCAAAATCTAATGCCACCCCCAGGGGTGGCGTTAACAAGGCACAACGAGGAAGAATATTTTTATTCCTCCTCATTTTTTCTTTTTTCAATGCGGCACACATAGAAAGAGCAAAATGCCAGCAATGATTGTTGATGTGCAGGAAGGGACACCTTCCCGCACATCAACAATCATTTGAAAATGACGCTTTGGCACTTGTGTGTACTGCATTCTGCAGCACACACATAAGTGCCAAAGCAATCTTAGTGATTGTTTATGCGCAGGTAGGGACACCTTCCCGCACATAAACAATCACTCCCCTAAATGCAGAAATCCTTGCACGATGGTGCAAGGGAGCCTGCACTGGTGCTGGCAGCTACATTTAGTGCTAGCACAGGGGACAACACAGGGGTGTGCCGTATTCACTTAAATACAGTGCATCCCTGCGTTGTGAAAATGATAGGGCGTGGCGCTGCCAATTTTGGCGTAGCGTCACGCTCCATCATTGTCCCAAAAATATGGCCCTTATTGTGTTAATCCCTCATTTAGCTGAGATTTCGCTGACTCAGACACAGGATACTCTGTTGCATTTGCATTCATCTGCATACACATGGGTTTCCCTGGGCAGGAAGGGTGGAGGGTCTCTCTCTTATACTTCAAAGGCCAGTGGTCTTCCCTCAACCAAAGGACTGATAACCCCACCACAGGGCTCTTGACAGATGGGGCTGGGTTGAAAGGGTGCACTTCAAAACCACTTTTGAAGCTTCCCCCACTTCAAAGGCACTTTTGGGTATATATACTGGGTCTGTGACCCCACCAAATCAGACACTTCTGGACCTACAAATGGAACTGAAATGGAACTGATTTAGAGGCCCTGGGCACCTCTAGTGCACTTTACTATGGAATTACTAGTAAATCAAATAGGCCAATCATGGAGAACCCAATCAGCAATACGGTTTAGACAGAGAGCATATGCACTTTAGAACATGTAAAACACAGAAGTAAATGTCCTGTCTTTTACTTACATAGTAGCCTGCCCTATGGGTTACCTAGAGCCTAAATTAGGGGTGACATATGGAGGAAAATGGGAATTTGAGGCTTGGCAAGTACTTTTAAATGCCAAGTTGAAGTGACAGTGAAACTTCACACATAGGCCTAGCAATGGCAGTCCGGAGACATGGGTAGGGGGCTACCTTTGTTGGTGGCACAATCAGTGCTGCATGCCCACTAGTAGCATTTAATTTACAGGCCCTAGGCACATCTAGTGCTGTTTACTAGGGACCTATAGGTAAATTAAATATGTCATTTGGGTATGAGCCAATGTTACCATGTTTAATGGAGAGTGCACAAGCACTTTAGCAGTGGTGAAGTGTGCAGAGTCCTAAAACTAGCACAAATTAGATCAGAAAAATGGAGGGAGGCATGCAAAAAGTTGGGGGAAGACCACCCTAAGGCTGTCAGGTCTAATACACTTTCACTAGTGCTAATAAGCATTGGAAGCATTCTAAATAAAAATACTGGTTTCTCTCCCCATGAAGTCCTCATGGATAGGGCTATGAGAATCCTGTGCATTCCTTCAGCATCACTGTATTGATAAGTGATGACATTGTTTTGGATGACCAAAAAGATATGGCTGATGTAGTGAAATCTGTTTGTCATCAGGTGAATGTGGCAATGCCATCAAGGAAAAACGTTCTTTGTCATCCATTGCAACTTTGTGACTGGATGATGGTGAAGATGTATGTTCCCAAGAGCTGTTTGAAGTCACAATTAAAAAATCTTCACCATGTAATAGTTGTGATTAATAATGCTGTGATATGTGATGGAATCCCACAGTGGATCTATGCAGCTCATAGTAAGAGAGTGAAGAGTGCAGATGAAGAGATGAAGAAATGGTTACAGCAACCACTGATTCACAGTGTTAACCTCAAGTTTGCATCATGGATCTAGAGTTGGAGAGAAGGAGAAGCTCCATGGGGGGGAGAAGAAAGCTAAAACAAAAATCATAGGCAAGAATAGACGTTGCAATATCACAAAGAAGAGTCCAAAATTCCAGTTATTAAGAAAGTAAAGTTGAAAACTTGAGTCCCAAGACCCCCCACAGTTTAAATTAAAGCAATACCAACAAAACAGAACACTGTGCTTGAATCTTGGACCATGAATCATCATACCACTTTACCTTAAAAAAAATCCATAGGAGGCATTGCTTTCCCAGTGCAAGCCACCATGCTCCATACCAGCTAAGGTTTGATGTATTCAGGAGCATATACACTTCAGAAGGCAGTGAAAAACATGGCTATTTCAAAGGAACCTAAATGACCCCACATCCCTGGGAGTGATCCAGGAAAGATAATTAGACCTTTAAGTTCAATCTAAACCTTACGGGCCAGCGATATGCAAGAACCCATCTAGCACATTACTTTCTATATGCAGGTAAGCTAAGAATGGCTGAGCTACGGTTAGCAGGACTATTAGATAGCAATGAAAAATTCATATATAACTCTTTAGGCCCACACTAATACCATAATACTCAGAGGTTGACAGCCGACTGTAGCTTAATCTTCTTACAATCACATAACCCATATCTGTTACAGCTCTTGTCCATCACCCTCTAGTGAACCACTCAAACCAGCTATCACCAGCTGAACAGGCATGGAGTTATGGAAGAGATCTGACACATGTGGCTGGCCAATCGGAGGACTCTTATTTAGTCCACTACTTCAGGTCTCAACTAGTAACACACTATGACCGCCTCTTTACATCTAACAATAACATTTCAGAAATGGGGTTATAGTAAAAAAACAAACTATCCCTGCAGACCGCCCCACCACTTCTCTCTCCAGTCATGCCTGTTCAGGACCAATAAACTGTACACAAAATCTCAGGTTTGACAACCCAGTGTAGTAACAGCTAAGTAAATTATGATGATTATAAATTCCAGAAAGGGATCTCCAGAGGCACTTAAAGCTGATAGCTTACTGACAACCATAAACTGAGTTTTTTCTCACATTTGTTCATCAACCACACTGGTAAGCTGTCTGGCCATAAAAGGATAAATGCACCTTGGTGGTCATCGCACACTACATGGAAACACTTACCACATAGGATCATAAAACAAAGAATATATTCAAAACCACACTTCCTATCCAGTGTAGCTCAAGTCCCATGTAGGCAAGCAATTCAGTGCCCAACCTGGAGGCAGTACTCACTACATAAATGTTGCAATAACATGCACTATAATAGCAGCAAGTAAAAGCCCTGCACTCACTGTCATACCCAAGCCACCCTCACATGTGACTCTTCAACATACACAACAGTTGCCACCCTAAACTTAATAACCACGTTCTGGCTCACACTGTATTGTATTTGGAGGCATTTGTTTTTATTCAATTTTAACCTGAGCACTTTCTTTAATAACATGTTTATTGGATTCTAACAGTTATACGTCTTGTTACGATATTGCCACTGATCATTCTTATAGGTTACTGTTTGTAAGAAGTTAGCTCTGTATATACTATCTCAAAGTGCGAGATATTGTGCACAGAGTCCAAGGGTTCCCCTTAGAGGTTGATAGTGGCAAAATTAGATAATACTAATGCTCTACTTTGTGGTAGTGTGGTCGAGCAGAAGGCTTATCAGAGGGTAGTGTTAAGCATTTGTTGTACACACACAGGCAATAAATGAGGAACACACACTCAAAGACTTAACTCCAGGACAATAGTTTTTATATAGAAAAATATATTTTCTTAATTTATTTTAGAACCACAAGGTTCAAGATTTGAGGTAAGTACATAAAATGCAAGGTACTTCACACAGGTAAGTATAGAACTTTGATTTAAAACAGTCGTACACACAGTTTAGGTTAAAATGGCGCATAGCTATTTTAAAAGTGGACAACAGTGCAAAAATCAACAATTCCCGGGGGAGGTAAGTTTGGTTAGGTTTCTCAGGTAAGTAAAGCACTTACACAGTCAGCCTCCTGGGCATAGGCAGCCCACTGTTGGGGATTCAAGGCAACCCCAAAGCCACAGCACCAGCAACACAGGGCCAGTCAGGTTCAGTGGTCAATGGAGGACCCAAAACACATAGGCGCCTATGAAGAACAGGGGTGCTCTGGTCCTAATCTGCTTACAGGTAAGTACCTGCGTCCTCGGGGAGCAGACCAGTTTTTTTTTGTAGAGCACTGGGGGGGACGGGGGACACACAAGCCCACAAAACCCACCCTCAGCGTCACAGGGGCGGCCGGGTACAGTAAGCAAAGTAGGCATCAGGTTTGCTATTGAAAGAAATGGACGGACCCGGGGGTCACTTAGGCGATGCAGGCAGTCACAGGGGGACTTCTTGGGCCAGCCACCAACTGGGCTAGGATGAGGGACGCCTGGTGGTCACTCCTACGCTGATAGGTGGTTCCTCTCGGTCCTGGGGGCTGCGGGTGCAGTGCTTGGTCCAGGCATCAGGTTCCTTTGTTACCAGGCAGTCGCGGTCAGGGGAAGCCTCTGGATCCTCTCTGCAGGCGTCGCTGTGGGGGTCCAAGGAGGTCAACTCAGGGAGTCCACGTCATTGTAATCGCCTGGGAGTCCTCTCTGCGGTGTTGGTTCTCCTGAACTCGAGCTGGGGGTGTCGGGTGCAGAGTGTGAAGTTTCACGCTTCTGGAAGGAAGAGAGAGTTCTTTAAAAGTTGCTTCTTTGTTGCAAAGTTGTTGCAGGTTTTGAACAGTGCCGCTGTTCTCTGTAGTTTCTTGGTCCTTTAGGTTCAGGGCAGTCCTCTGAATCCTCAGAGGTTGCTGGTCCCTGTCAGATGCGTCACTGTGCAGGTTCTTTGAGCCTGGAGACAAGCTGGTAGGACTGGGTCCAAGTCAGTTGTTGTCTCCGTCGTTTTAGGTCAGCAGTCCTTCTTGTTGTTGTAGGTTGCAGGAATCTGGTTTCCTGGGTTCAGGGTCGCCCATGAATACTCAATTTAGGGGTGTTTTTAGGTCTGGGAGGGCTGTAGCCAATGGCTACTGTCCTTGAGGGAGACTACACCCTCCTTGTGCCTCCTCCCTGAGGGGAGGGGGGCACATCCCTATTCCTATTGGGGGAATCCTCCAAAACCATGAAGGAGGATTTCTAAAGGCAGGGGTCTCCTCAGCTCAGGACACCTTAGGGGCTGTCCTGACTGGTAGGTGACTCCTCCTTGGTTTTCTCATTATCTCCTCTGACCTTTCCGCCAAAAGTGGGGGGTGTGTCAGGGGGCGGGCACCTCCACTAGCTTGAGTGCCCTGGGGCATTGTAACACAAAGCCTGTGCCTTTCTGGCTCACTCCTCTGTGTTACAGTTCCTGCAGGGGGAGGTGTTAAGCACCTCCACCCAGTGCAGGCTTTGTTTCTGGCATCAGAGAGCACAAAGGCTCTCACCCCATGGGGTCAGAAACTTGTCTCAATGGCAGGCTGGCACAGGCCAGTCAGTCCTGCACTGAAGGATTGGGTAAGATGCCCTCTGTGTGCATTTTTAAATAAATCCAGCACTTGCATCAGTGTGGGTTTATTATTCTGAGAAGTTTGATACGAAACTTCCCAGTATTCAGTGTAGCCATTATGGAGCTGTAGAGTTCATTTTGTCAAACTCCCAGACCATATACTTAATATGGCCACACTGTACTTACAATGTCTAAGAATAAACTTAGACACTGTAGGGGCATATTGGTCATGCAGGTATGCCCTCACCTGTGGTATAGTGCACCCTGCCTTAGGGCTGTAAGGCCTGCTAGAGGGGTGACTTTCCTATGCCACAGGCAGTATTTAGTGTGCATGGCATCCTGAGGGGGATGCCATGTCGACTTTGCCTTTCTCTCCCCACCAACACACACAATCTGCAATGGCAGTGTGCATGTGTTAGGTGAGGGGTCCTTTAGGGTGGCACAACACGCGCTGCAGCCCTTAGGGACCTTCCCTGGTCACAGGGCCCTTGGTACCACTGGTACCTTTTACAAGGGACTTATCTGTGTGCCAGGGGTGTGCCAATTGTGGAAACAATGGTACATTTTTAGTGAAAGAACACTGGTGCTGGGGCCTAGTTAGTAGGGTCCCAGCACACTTCTTAGTCAAGTCAACATCAATACCAGGCAAAAAGTGGGGGGTAACTGCAACATGGAGCCATTTTCCTACACCGTTCAAATCCCCTGTATTACTTCTTATAATCCTCATTTTGCCATGTTTAGCTCTTTAGTTCTTGGGACATTTTGGCCCTCAATATGACTTTAACGGTCAGCTGACCGCCACGCCGGTGATGGCGGTAGTACCGCCGCCAGGCTGGCGGTGAAGATTACAATATTATGACCACGGCGGTGATCCCTCCCATATACAGCCAATGGACTGCTTGAACCGCCAGTGCCATCTGGCCACCGACCACGCCCGTTGCCATCTCCAGCCCAGAGGGACACCATTCACCGCCCACCATATTACGACATAGCAGACCCCAAGGATTTCAGGGGCGGGACCACCACCATGACAATCCTGGTGGAAATGACCCATATGAAAGGAGACACTCACTTCCAGGGACATAGAGGAGTCCGTGGCCACCATGGAACCCAAACGGGACGTCCTGCCGATGTTGTGCAATGGGAGTCCAGGAGCAGCTACGTCGACAAAGACGCCTAGCACACAAGGGAGGGAGGGGAGAGTGACATACCCACATGTACAACACACACCATACACACAAACCACACATGGAAAACAATCCGCTGAAAAATACAACATCCATAGAAGCCATAAGAAAAGAAAGTCATGACAAATACTTGTGAGGCAACTACTGTATTCGGCTGGGATCATCACCCACAACAATACATAACAGGTAAAAAAAAAAGGCCATTGGCCAGTCCAAAAGTGTCCATGCCACTACACAGGGCAACGTGGGCGGCCCAACTTGGCTCCTGACAGCCAAAGGGACTCCATTGGGCAGGGACATCAATGTTGGAGGCAGGCACCTCGGGCAGGGGGGTGGGGGTTTGACTTGGAAGGGGGCACCTTGGACTTGGGTTTTGGAGGGGGTGTGCTCTTGCTCCTCTGTTTGGAGGGCAGGGGAGTGGGTCTGTAGCGGGGTGGGACTGGCTGCCTTGTGTCCCGGAGTGAAAACCTTCTTAGCTGAGAGTGGGACATTGGAAACACTAGGGGGACCATGAGAGGACTGTGAACTGGAGGGACTGGACTAGGGGAGCTGGTACTAGTCTGTTTGTCTGCTGTTCTAGTGACTGTGGGCAAAGCTGAACAGGTGGCAGGATCTGGGACTGAGGATATAGTGCTTGCCTGGGGCGAAGGAGAAGCCCACCCTCCTGGGTGAGTGGGTACGAGTAACTGGGTGGGGGGCTTCTGGGAGGGTGGTGCTGGAACAGGGGGTGGCGGAAGATGGTGTAGTTGGGGTGGTCCCAGAGGGGTCTGCCACCACCAGGGAGCTCCCATCGGAGGAGGAATCAGAGTCAGTAGTATCAGCTCCTGTCTTCTCTGTGGTGCTTCACTCGCCCTCCAACCCACTAGTCTCCTCGGCATCAGTGGACACTGCCTCCTGGGTCCCGTGAGTGCTGATGTGACTGTGAAGGAGGAGGTGGAGGGGGAGATAATGGAGGCAGTGACTGTTGTGTGTGCTTCTGTGTGTTGGCTGTGTGTATGCTTGTGGTGTGATCTGTTGTGCTTGAGTTTGTCTTTGCGTGTCTTGTCTGTTGACTTAGGTGCATGCTTGTCTGATTGTGTGCTTGGGATGGGTGGGGGGAGACGGCTCAGGGACTGGTTACAGGTAGTTGGAGGGGAGGGGGACGGAAGAACACTAGCTGCCATCAAAGAGGAGCCATGAGCCTGAAATGATCTCTGTAGGCCAGACAAGCCAACATGAATGCCCTCCAGGTAGGCAATGCATTGCTGCATTTGGGATGTAGCCTCTGGTTAGCATTCACTACGGTTGACTGCCCTACAGAGATGGATCTCAGGAGGTCAATAGCCTCCTCAGTGAGAGGAGCAGGGATGACTGGGGCAGGGGCTGAGGTGCCTGGGGCGAAGGAGAAGCCCACCCTCCTGGGTGAGTGGGTACGGGTAACTGGGTGGGGGGCTTCTGGGAGGGTGGTGCTGGAACAGGGGGTGGCGGAAGATGGTGTAGTTGGGGTGGTCCCAGAGGGGTCTGCCACCACCAGGGAGGTCCCATCGGAGGAGGAATCAGAGTCAGTAGTATCGGCTCCTGTCTTCTCTGTGGTGCTTCACTCGCCCTCCAACCCACTAGTCTCCTCGGCATCAGTGGACACTGCCTCCTGGGTCCCGGGGGCTTCAACTCCCCCTATTGCCGGTGCCCCTGCTCCTTCGCCAGATTATACTAATGCACACAAGGACAGAAGAAGAAAAGGAGGAGGGTAGGGGAGAAAGCTAGGGAGCACAGGGTCAATTTCAACAATAACAGCACATATAGCATACACAGCAAAATGACTCACTGGTAGATAACACTATGCAGTGACAAGCACAATACCACACCATTGCCTGGGATCAACAGCTGTAAAGAACTCAGAAGAAACTACTATCTGAACACCTACTGTGACTCCCTAATCCATGTCTGCCTGATGACAAAGGCACAGCTACACTTACTCCGTGATATTGTCTGCACAACTTGTATTTGCCAGGTCACACCACATAGGCAGTGGATATCAGAGCGTCACTCCAACAGTGGTGAGTCAGGATGTAGGCCCTTACTGAAGCCGAAATTTCAGCAAATGACTGATACTAATTGTACATGACAATCACTATAGCAGTGCAGACAAATAGAAAAATACCATTAACGGCATACCAAGGCATACACTATTACCTTGGCATCCAAAGATCATGCCAGGCATTAGAAAACAAATGTACACAGTGAGTACACATCCCCTTGTGGCTGCTGTGCTGCCCTCAACACCCATTCAACTCTGGGTTGGCCACAGCCAATATGCGGGCCATTAGGGGGGTCAGGGTCTGACAGTCACCCCTTTCTGGTTGGGGGACTTCCCCAGCTAGGCCTCCGTGGTCTCCGGTTCTCCCGCCTCTTTCTGCAGTGGGTGCTCCACTGGCTATGGACCCCCAGGGTCCGCACGTCCTTGGCAACGGCACGTCATAACCCTTTCTTCAGATGGGCTCTGACCTGCATAGGAAACACAGACAGAAGGACAACATTAACTACAAACTACATAATGTTCCAGCAATGGACTACATACTACATTGATCCCATAATCATCTTACACATCACTCGTACCTCTGTGTCCATATTGCTTACAGCAAACAACACTCCCTAAATCGCACACTGCATGCGCACACATCCATCAACATACAGCCATGTTGCATCCAAAATACATAAAACGTGCTCACCTGTTGATCTGAACGCACATTCAACTGTCCATACAGGGATAGGACCCCATCCACAAGCTTCTCCAGTTATTCAGATGTGAAGGCTAGGGCCCTATACCCTGTAGCACAGGCAATTGTGGGTTCCAGACACAGGACACAGCAGCTCACGCAGTGGAGTTCTTGATAGGGTGAAGTCAGGAGACCAGTGATCTGGACTCCTGAAAATGGAGGTTACGACCGCACTGGTAATAACCGTCACCGCCGGCAGCGATCTTCATTGGCCCCTGCGCTCCATAGACTTCAATAGTAACCAATGAGGAGTTATACGGTGGTTCAGACCACCCTCTGCCATGACGTCAAACGCTGGTGGAGTGAGGTCACTTCCACCTGTACTCTCCATGCAGGGCAGGCGGCTGCCATTTCCTGAGGATTGCAATCATGTTAGACAAAATAATGTGCATCATAGGTCTTGATGGTACACACCAAGGCAATTACTATATGTCATCATATTACATTGCTGAGAGAAACTGGCTCTTCAAAGAGAGCTCATTCCAGTGCACAGCTTGCAGAAGAATAGTTGACAAAACATGTAAAATGTGATGGTAGTTATCACGTCTCACAACTGCGACATCTGTGTAGCAGTATGACAGATTGATCAGAATGTACGGTATCAGAAGTCCATTTGCATGTAGAGTTTACCAGAGCAGATCCCAGTCACTGGTTGGCTGAAATGTATGAGACAGCTCTATTAACTGTGATTTTGTATGTTCCCATCCTTCCTGCTATCACACACTTACTATGTTTTGTGTGTACAGATATCAACTACTGCGGAGGAGGAGGCATGCACCAGTGTACAGACTCCTAGTTGACTTGGCTACACTGAAGGATCACCATATACTACTCACCTATCGTCTGGAGAGAGCCACAATCACTGAACTGTGTCAACAATTGGAACAATCTCACTCCTGCTCTTTGTAGTCCTACTGCTATTCCCCCTACAGTACACTTGCTGTCAGTGCTCCAGTTCCCGGACAGTGGATCATTTCAAGTGACAGTGGGCTTGGCTGCAGGTATGTCACAGCTGATGTTTTCTAATGTGCTGAGTAGAGTTTTGACAGACTTGCTGAAACACATGAGCAGCTATATTACATTCCCCCAAAATGATGATTTGCCCACTGTTAAGGCTGCTGTCTATTCAATAGGACATATTCCAGATGTAATTGGGGCCATTGACGGGACCCATTTTGCTTTGGCTCCTCCCAGGATAAATGAGCAGGTGTTCCGAAACAGAAAAAGTTACCATTCTATAAATGTGCAGATGGTGTGCCTTGCTGATCAGTATATTTCCTACCTTACTGCCAAGTTTCCAGGATCTGTACATGATGCCTAAGTTATGAGGAACAGCAGTGTCCTACAGATGATGGCACAACAACAGAAAGAGTCTGCCTCACTGGTGAGCTTGATGTTTCACACAATTTATGATACAGTATGTTACCTGGAGTTGTCCCCTGTGCTATTGTACACATGTAATGTGAGTTTTTCACTATTTCCAGGTGACTCAGGCCACCCACACCTATCTTGGCTGTTGACACCAGTGAGGAATCCGTGGACAGGGCAGATAATCGATACAATGAGGCACATGGATGGACCAGAAGCATTGTTAAAAGAACTTTTGGGCTACTGAAAGCCAGGTTCAGGTGCCACCATATTTCAGGTGGATCCCTACTCTACTCCCCTGGAAAAGTCTGCCAGATTGTAGTGGCCTGCTGCATGCTCCACAAGTTGGCCCTCAGACGACATGTGCCAGTCCTGTGGGGGGGGGGGGGACAATGCACCTATGGCAGCAGAGGAAACTGATGACAATGATGGAGATGGGGGAGGAGAATGTGGACAACAGGATACATCTTATAAACTAATACTTTAAATGACAGTCAGGTAAGACTGTGGTTCTGTCCATACCACCATGTCAATGAAGAGCTGTGTGGCAGCTATGATGTACAAACTCTAATGTGTGTAATCTGTACCCTGACACTGTTCCATCTGTGGTAAGTTGTGCCAGTGGTATGATGATTAGGAAAAAGCTGATTCAGCCTTTGGACTGTGTCAGCTGTTTAGCAGTGTCAGATACATGCCCATGACAAACTGTGTCTTCATTCCATACCGTACTATGCAGGGTGGTTCTTCTGCTGCTTAGGGAGGGTTCCTGGTGGTCTGTGAGTCCTGTAGCAGGTCCTCCTGTCCACTAGCTGCAGCAGATGTGGAGGGCTGGTTAGTACACCGGCTAGTGGAAGGGGCCCACTGGTGTGTTGTGTACTCATGCATGATGGTAGCCATATCACTGAGCACCCCTGCAATGGAGGCCATGGTGGCATTGTAGGCCTGCAACTGCTGCATGACCTCCTGATGGTTTTCCTCCTGCAGCCTCTGGTTCTCCTGCAAGATGGTAAGTACCTGGCCCATCCTGTCCTGGGATTTCTGGTATGCTCCGAGGACATGTGACAGTGCCTCCTGGGCAGTCGGTTTCCTGGGCCGGCCCACCCCTTGGCACACAGATATCCTCCCACTGGCCCTGATCCCCCTGTGCCTGTGTCCCCTGAACTGTGTGCCCACTCCCACTGACACCAGGACCATCTTCGTCTTGCCTGGGAGGTGTTGCCTCCGGTCCCTGTACAGGTGGGCAAACTGTTGATTGACGGTCCTGGGGACAGAGGTTTGGGGATATTGGGTGGCTGCTGCTGTTGTGGTATCCATTGTGGGATGTTCTGGGGTGGACTGGGTATTGCTGGTAGTGGTGTCTGACTGACCACTGGTACCAGATGGGCTAGGGAGATCTTCTCGATCCAGACTTCCAGAGCAGCTGTCAATCCTGGGGCCTTCTTCTGGGTTGACGTGGCATATGCAGCCGGCTGACATTGACTAAGATACCTGTGGAAATGTATGATAGTTTTATAGGTTTCCCTATGCGATGGGTGATGAGTTTTCCACCTTTTGTTTGTGATTGGTGGTGCTTCATGCTGACCATGCATTACTCAGGTGTGTGACTGATGACCTTGGAGAGGTGTGCTCTCAGTGAGTTGGGCATGCAGGGGAGAATTGTTGAGGGTGGTTATCGGGGTGGTTCTAGGTTTGGGATGGAGTGGGTTGAATAGAGATAGGGTGACAGAGAGACGTGCCATGCAGGTGTACGAGGTGTTGGAGAAGTAATGGTGACTTACCAGTGTCTAGCCCTCCAGTTATTCCAGTTAGGCCCTCAGGATGCAGGACAGCCAAGATCGTTTCCTCTCATGTTGTCAATTGTGGGGGAGGTGGTGTGAGTCCACCGCCAGTCTTCATGATGGCAATGTGGTGCCTGGATGCCATTGCACATACCTTCCCCCGTAGGTGGTTCCACCTCTTCCTTATGTCGTCACTTGTGGGTGGATAGGTTCCACTGAGTTCACCTTGTCTGCGATTCTCCTCCACAGCTCCATCTTCCTGACAATGGGGATCTGCTGGACCTGTGCACCGAACAGTTGTGGCTCTACCGTAACGATTTCGTCTACCATGACCCGCAACTCCTCATCAGTGAAACAGGGGTTCGTTTGTGGGGACATGCCGATTGTGTGGTTGGTGTAATGTGTGTGTTTTTCAGAGGGGATTATGATTGGTGGGGGTGCAGGGTGTTTGAGTATGTTGGATGCTGTGACGTACTGACTGAGTGCAGTGGTATTGTGCGTGTTTGTTGTAGTGGTATGATGTGTGGTTGTGGTGTGCGAATCGTGTAGGGGTATAGGTGGCTGTGGTTTGTGTGTGCAGTTCTGGAGATATGTGGGCTGGCAACGTGTTGCAGATTTTAGGCTTTTGCAAAGAATTGTAGGTTGTGTGGGGGTGTGTTTTATAATGCTGTTGATGGGTGTGTACGGTGTGTGAATGTGTGTCCGGTGTGGGATTTTAAGTTTTGCCAATGTTGGCTTCTCTTGTTGTGGAGTGTTCAAATCAACTGTGGCGGTCTGCACCGCCAATGGGTTGCTGCTGTTGAGGGACCGCTGTGGTGATTCGTGGTCTGTAACTTGGAGGCCTGTTTATTGTAGGCGTGCAGTGTGGGTGGTGTGACCAACATGATACAGAGGGTGGATTTCCACCTCCGCGGCGGTCATTTGGAGGCCGTCAACACGGCGGTCTTCAGTAAAGACCGCCAAAGTCAAAATGAGGGCCTTTTATCTTGAGATTCTTGAATCATTTCTGTGTGGGTGTAAAGTAAACAAGTTGTGTGTGTGTTATTGTGATTTTTGTAGCAGGTTCGTAATACCAGTCATCTGATTCGATGAGGGGAGTCAAGGGAAGGAAAGGGAGAGGGGTGTCAAAATCTCCCCTTAGATGCTAGTTACTCACCTGTAGCCTGTTATCCCTATTTCTAACCAGTTGACACCTCCCCCACCTTAACCATTAGGCAGTGTTGTGCTCCTCCTCTTCCCTAAAATGAATGAATTCAAGAGGTAGGGCGTCCAACTTCTGTGCATTGTCAGTGTCTATCATTTAGCATGCCTCCATGTTTGTCCATCATTTTACCTCAGGCCTCAATTTCTCTATTGGGCTGGCAGCCTTTCACTGAATATGCAAGCTATGCTTGGCTAATAGTTAACCTAGATCCATAAATTTGGTAGTTGTTCTCAAATATGAGCCCTTGAGCAGAAACAGGCATTAATAGAGGTCAGTGGCAGTTTTTAAGTAACTATTGAAATTTATGAACAATTTAATTTTTGTGAACTCTTAGCATGACTGCACTTGTTCGACAAAATTACCTCCTCCTCCTTATCTGGCAGATTGATGATGTGTATTTTATTCATATTTGTAATAGTTTTTACATGCTACACAATGTATAAAATTGTTGCTGCGTACAATGCATACCTACTTTACTTGCAATGTTTGCACCAAAATGAGTTAATTTCACATCCGTATGTTATGAGAGTCACTGGTCAGAGGGTGGAGTGTAAGGCTATTCAGATTTAACCACCAGCTCCATCTTGACCACTGTCTCCATTTTGTGTTTAACTTAGCTTCATACACCGTCACCATCAGGTATTTTTCAGTGCACAGCTTGTGCAACATGTTTTTGCTCTCTTTCTAACCAAGGCAGGGACATAACACTGAGTGAGGGAAAGACAAGGATGTACCAGAGAATGTTTATGGTACGGCAGGGAACGGTTCGGTCTTGGGAGCGCCCCTTGGGATGTGGCCAATTTCTAACATGCTCTTTCAACACGGACTGGTACAGCCAGCGTTTGAACAACAACTTACAATATGGGAGGGGGTCGTTTCTAGAATTCTCCTCTCCAGTTTGTTTAACCCCTTCGCTGCCAGGCCTTTTCCTCCTCCTGTGCCAGGCCTTTTTTTGCCTATTTGGGGCAGTTCGCGCTTAGGCCCTCATAACTTTTTGTCCACATAAGCTAACCAAGCCAAATTTGCGTCCTTTTTTTCCAACATCCTAGGGATTCTAGAGGTACCCAGACTTTGTGGGTTCCCCTGAAGGAGGCCAAGAAATTGGCCAAAATACAGTGAAAATTTTGTTTATTTTCAAAAAGAATTGGAAAAAGTGGCTGCAGAAGAAGGCTTGTGGTTTTTCCCCTGAAAATGGCATCAACAAAGGGTTTGAAGTGCTAAACTCAGCAGCTTCCCAGCTTTCAGGAACAGGCAGACTTGAATCAGAAAACCCAATTTTTCAACACAATTTTGGCATTTTACTGGGGCATACCCCATTTTTGCAATTTTTTGTGCTTTCAGCCTCCTTCCAGTCAGTGACAGAAATGGGCATGAAACCAATGCTGGATCCCAGAAACCTAAACATTTCTGAAAAGTAGACGGAATTCTGAATTCAGCAAGGGGTCATTTGTGTAGATCCTACAAGGGTTTCCTACAGAAAATAACAGCTGAAAAAGAAAAATATTGAAATTGAGGTGAAAAACCATCAATTTTTCTCTACGTTTTACTCTGTAACTTTTCCCTGCAATGTCAGATTATCGAAAGCAATATACCGTTACATCTGGTGGACGCCTCTGGTTGCGGGGATATATAGGGCTTGTAGGTTCATCAAGAACCCGAGGAACCCAGAGCCAATAAATGAGCTGCACCCTGCAGTGCGTTTTCATTCTATACCGGGTATACAGCAATTCATTTGCTGAAATATAAAGAGTAAAAAACTGCTATCAAGAAAACCTTTTTATTTCCAAAAAGGGCACAAGATAAGGTGTTGAGGAGCAGTGGTTATTTGCACATCTCTGAATTTCGGGGTGACCATACTAGCATGTGAATTACAGGGCATTTCTCAAAAAGATGTCTTTTTTACACACTCTCCTATATTTGGAAGGAAAAAATGTAGAGAAAGACAAGGGGCAATAGCACTTGTTTTGCTAATCTATGTTCCCCCAAGTCTCCTGATGAAAATGATACCTCACTTGTGTGGGTAGGCCTAGCGCCCGCGACAGGAAACGCCCCAAAGTGCAACGTGGACACATTCAAATTTTTGGAAGAAAACAGAGGTGTTTTTTGCGAAGTGCCTACCTGTAGATTTTGGCCTCTAGCTCAGCCGGCACCTAGGGAAACCTACCAAACCTGTGCATTTCTGAAAACTAAAGACCTAGGGAAATCCAAGGAGGGGTGACTTGCGGGGCTCGGACCAGGTTCTGTTACCCAGAATCCTTTGCAAACCTCAAAATTTGGCTAAAAAAACACATGTTCCTCACATTTCTGTGGCAGAAAGTTCTGGAATCTGAGAGGAGCCACAAATTTCCTTCCACCCAGCGTTCCCCCAAGTCTCCCGATAAAAATGATACCTCACTTGTGTGGGTAGGCCTAGCGCCCGCGACAGGAAACGCCCCAAAGTGCAACGTGGACACATTCAAATTTTGGGAAGAAAACAGAGGTGTTTTTTGCGAAGTGCCTACCTGTAGATTTTGGCCTCTAGCTCAGCCGGCACCTAGGGAAACCTACCAAACCTGTGCATTTCTGAAAACTAGAGACCTAGGGGAATCCAAGGAGGGGTGACTTGCGGGGCTCGGACCAGGTTCTGTTACCTAGAATCCTTTGCAAACCTCAAAGTTTGGCTAAAAAAACACCCTTTCCTCTCATTTCGGTGACAGAAAGTTCTGGAATCTGAGAGGAGCCACAAATCTCCTTCCACCCTGCGTTCCCCCAAGTCTCCCGATAAAAATGATACCTCACTTGTGTGGGTGGGCCAGGTGCCTGCAACAGAATAAGGCCCAAAACTTGAAGAGATAGAAGGGATAGCACAGCGAGTTTATAAGGGCATATTCTTTTATACATCTTTAGATGGACTCTGCTTTGGGGACCCACATAAGTGAGGTGTCATTTTACTTGGGAGACTGAGGGGAAAACTGGGGAGTAGGAATTTTGTGCTGGAGCGGTGATCCTATTAAGAAAAGTCAGGAAAATATACTTTTTTATGCAAATTTTGAGGTTTACAGAGGAGTCTGTGTAAGAAAATGTTGGGGGAGCAACGCAATCCACACCTCCCTGGACTCCTTGGGGTGTCTAGTTTTAAAAAATGTCTGGGTTTTGTAGGTTTCCCTAGATGAAGGCCGCACCCAGGACCAAAAACATAGGTGGGCCCTCCCCCCCAAAAACAGGTATTTTTGTAATATATCATATTGATGTGTGCACATACGTCCGTGATGTGCCAAACACTAAAATTGTGAAAAGAAACACACTTAGGTTATGTGAAGAAGACCCCTCACCCACCAACCAAGTTGGTGGCATGCTTCATCATCGGGGTCCCACCCGAGGCACCTAGTGTGTCACAGGTGTGCTGCGACGCCTGATTACAGCGGAGCAGGTTTTGTCATTTTTACCACACATACTGGTTGGATTTGGCACGAGGGTGAGTGATGGTTCAGTGGATCAAATTTTATTAACAAGAGATTTCACAAAAATGAAATGCACTGCTAATAAATGAAAGGCAAAAAACTGAACCAATGACTCACAGCTCGTGAGATGTAAAGCCGCGACAAGGCACCAACCGCTTTACAGTCCATTCACACACCTTTCATACATGACACGCACAAGACGATTCACACAGCCAGCCACGGGCCTAGCACATTACAACACTCACATCGACAGACCACGCCACTCAAGGGCCCATCACTTACATACGCCCACATGCCTGATACAAGAATCACACCAGCTGATGGGAGTGTGGACTGCCGTTTGGCTGGCACCGCCAGCCAAGCGCCACCCCACGCACACCGCCAGCCAAGCGCCACCCCACGCACACCGCCAGCCAAGCGCCACCCCACGCACACTGCCAGCCAAGCGCCACCCCACACACACCGCCAGCCAAGCGCCACCCCACGCACACTGCCAGCCAAGCGCCACCCCACGCACACCGCCAGCCAAGCGCCACCCCACGCACACTGCCAGCCAAGCGCCACCCCACACACACTGCCAGCCAAGCGCCACCCCACGCACACCGCCAGCCAAGCGCCACCCCACGCACACCGCCAGCCAAGCGCCACCCCACGCACACCGCCAGCCAAGCGCCACCCCACGCACACCACCATCACTTTTTGTGTTTATAAACAACAAAGAAACCACTAATTATAAAATAAGCACAAAACTACAAACACAAAAGCTCTAACTAAATACATGACAGAGATGCCAACCGTGAAACATATGAAAATATAAAACAGACAGCTTACGCTCAAGGTATTTCCCAGATTTTATTTTTGGTATGGTAACTTCTGTAACAGCCGGGCACACACAGCCCAGGCTTTGAAGGGCATTCGGGGCAGTACATCCGGCTGTCCCTCCGGATTAATCTCCGGGCACATACTCTACATTTCTTTGTGGGCATGTCTTTTTTGGGAGTGGGAGGAATGTGATGTGGAAAGTGCCGATCTTTCAATCTAGCCACATCCTCCACCACTTCTACTCTAGGAACTCTTGCCGGTTCCACCACAATAAGGCTTTCTATCACCGACTCCTGAAATTTAACAAATGTCATCCTTGACTCAGGTGAACAATCCTTGTATACAATAAAGGCATTAAAAGTTTGCCAAATGAAATAAATGTAGGGCCAACTTTTTATACCACACATAAGACTTACGAAGAGCAGTGTAAGGTTCCAACCTCTGATCTACTCTATCAACACCACCCATGTGCCTATTGTAGTCCAAAATGCACGCAGGTTTGCGCACTTCCGCAACCTGACCCCAAACAGCCACAGGGGAAGTACTCTCATCATGGATGGTCGATGGCATGTACACATCCCTCCTGTCTGAAAATTTCAGAGCTAGCAGCTCATTATTCCGCAAGGCACTGCACTGTCCCCTCTCAAGTTTTTTTACAGACAAGCTCCCTTGGATAGCCTTTCCAGTTAGAACGGATTGTGCCACAAGCAACAGTGTCCACCCTAAACAACTCCTTGAACAACTGCACTCCAGTGTAGAAATTATCTACGTACAAATGGTGACCTTTGTTAAACAGCCGTCTAGCAAGTTCCCACACAATTTTTTCACTAACTCCAAAAGTGGCCGGACAACCAGGAGGGTCAATACTGGAATCCCTACCAGTGTAGACCCGGAAATTATACACATATCCTGTACTGCTTTCTGACAGCAGATACAATTTAATCCCATACCGTGCCCTCTTACTAGGAATGTACTGCTTAAAAACTAAACGCCCCTTGAAAAGGACCAAAGACTCGTCCACCCTTATCTCTTTGCCTGGAACATAGACCTCTGAAAACCGATCCACAAAATGATCAAGGACAGGCCTAATCTTAAAAAGGCAGTCACAATCAGGGTGATCTCGTGGCAAGGCTAAAGCATTCTCTGCAAAATGCAGCATACGAAGAAGAAGCAAATACCGATTATGTGTCATAGTTGCAGGAAATATAGCAGTTTCCATCAAGGGACTAGTAGACCAATAAGAAGCCAGTGACGGCTTCCTGATCAACCCCATCAAAAAAGACAAACCTAAAAACCTTTTAATCTCTTCCAGATATGTGGGAACCCACTGAGTAGCTCTAGACTGAGGCTTAAGTCTGGCAGCGTTGTCCCGCAAATATTGCTCTGCATACACATTTGTCTGCTCCACAATCTCTTCCAAAAATACATCGTCCATAAACAAGTGAAAGAAATGGACAGTCAAAAAGTTTTCCGTATTAACTCTACACCCTGGGAGACCAGTAAATGCAGGTAACTGTGGCTGCTCCATGTTTGGGGCAATCCAGGTGTCAGGTCTTCCAATGGGAAACCCTTCAGCCCCAGGCTGCTGCACTCTTGGCACATCAATGTCCTCCTCTAACACAGGCCCTTCATCTGCACTGAGAGTAGCTTCCTCATCAGAAGAATACTCTCGGACAGAAAACTCACTTCCAGAATCTCCTGCTTCCTCCTCTGCCTCAGATGCAGAGTCAGTGTCGTAATCATGGTCTGAAGACGACTCAAAGAGCATGCGAACAACCTGCTGAGCGGTCACTTTGCGGCTAGCCATGATGCCAACAACAACTAGCACTAAAATAAGTAATAAACAAAGTGTAGCTTTATCACAAAGAGTTATGTACTACAAAAAACTATACCACTCAGTTGCCTGAAATAGCTACTCACCAAGCAACTGCTCTGCACAGACACAGCAATCACCAATGATATCCCACTAAAAAGAAAAAAGCAAAAAGCAAATTAGACATATGACAACACAAACATCACTGTGCTCAAATCTAAGGACAATGTCAAACACACAATACTGCATTTAGTACACCACCTACAAACATGTCATTCATGCATGTCAACAATACTCCTTTGGAGTAAATTGCTTTCACTTACCTAAAACATGCAACTATTCAAACCGCAGGACAACTACTGCCAAAACCGCAAAGATCCACAGCAAAGGAAGTAAAAGCGTTGAACTAGAAGAAAAAGAAGAAATAAATTGTTATAATCACAAATACAAATACTTTGCCAGTTGACAAACACCCCACCACCAAGACACCACCAAGAACTTAGAAGTTGTCCCTGGTACCTAAGTGGATCCTGCCCCCCTCGGGGGTAGATGGGCGTAAAAAAATTGGCCAATCTGCCCCCAAGGGGGGCAGAAATGGGCAACACCTCTGTGCCCCCTTTTAGGGGGCAACCCTTCCCAAAGGGGGCACCCTCAGCACAACACAACACAAAACAAAACAAAAAAATCCCTGCCGTATTGGTGGTTCTGCCCTCCTTGGGGGCATATGGGCCTACAAAATTAGGGGCAGAGATGGCCAATATGAATTTTCCCCACCTTAGGGAGGCGACCGTTGCCCAAGGGGTGCCCCCAAACACACACCACACACACACACACCACACAATCCCTGGCGCCTAGTGTGCTTCCAACCCCCCCGGGGGCCAGATCGTCCAAAGAATGGCTGGTTTGCCATTGTGGGGGCCGAAACAGAAAAAAAAAAATAGCTCCCAGGGGAGCGACCCTTGCCCAAGGGGTTGCCCCCAAAATAAACAATAAAAACAAAGTCCTTGGTGTCTAAAAATTGGCAATCTGCCCCCGGGGGGGGGGGGGAGGCGAAATACAAAAAAAATAGCCCCCCAGTGGGGCACCCCTTGCCCAAGGGGTCGCCCCCCCAAAAAACTTTACAATAAAAATATATCCCTGGTGTCTAGTGGTTTTCGCCCCCCCCAGGGGTAGATCCGCCGGGGGGGGGGGGCGAAATACAAAAAAGGCCCAAGGGGTCGCCCCCAAAATAAACAAAAAAGAAAATCCCTGGTGTCCTAGTGGAGATTCCTGCCCGCGATCGTGGAGCAGGAATCTTGTGAAAACAGGCACAGGGGGAAAGGAAAAACCCTTTCCTTTCCCCCGTGTCTGTTTTCACCACCCCCTGCCCCCCAAAAATGGAAAGGACTCACCTTTTGGGTCCTTCTCCGAAGACGTGCTGGAAGCAAATGGCTTCCAGCACGCCCGGCAACACTAGATGACGTCAGCGCGGATTGCCGTGGGGGGGGGCGGGGGTGGAAGGGGAAGGTCTTCCCCTTCCATCCCCGCCTGGGGGGGGGGGTGCACGGGGGGCGCGCTAGCGCTCCTCCAAGTTCCCCTGTGCCATGGACGAGATTATCTCGTTCAAGGCACAGGGGAACTGTAGCCTTGGACGAGATCATCTCGTCCAAGGCATAGAAGCGGTTAAGGTATTTAAGAGGGAAACTTGATGAATGGGCTTAGATCGAACTCATTCCAAGAGGGGGACGCCTCATTATGCAATTGGCGGTAACGGATTCACCATGCTGGTGATGGTGGATGGAGCGCCGCAAAGCTGGCGGTGCAGACCGCCATATTACCACCACGGTGGTCAACCCACTGAAATCTAGGCAGTTTGCCGACAGTACCGCCAGTGCAGCCAGACCGCTGCAGATGGTAGTTGCCATCCCCAGGCCACTGCACAGCCCACCCTAATACAACACTGCAGACTGCCATGTCTTCCGGGTCGGGACGCCCGCCAACCAAAGCCTGGTGGAAACAGCAAGTACAAAAGGACACACTCACCTATAGGGATGCAGACGAGACCACAGAGGCCATGGATTGCCACCTTGAAATCTTCCTAGTGCTCTTCCTCGCCTTTCTCTATGACCGCTGAAGCCGATGCCATTGGTGAGTACAACTACAGAGCACACAAAGGGGGTAGGGGAGAGTGACACACACACACAACATGAAAACCATGCGCTAACTACAGCGTGCACACACCTGCACACACGCAACACAATACCCGTACTGAGATACACACACACACAGAACACAGCCACGCCAAACACACACGTCACATACACACACCCCAGATCACAACTACACAACCACACCAATATCACCAACAACCTCAGACACACAAACCAATACAAAGGCACAACACTCCATACAATGCCCAAATACAAGAAAGAACAGTGAATCTGAATGAAAAATAATGCCTAGAAATGCACATTTAACAGCACATGATAGATAGATGGAAACTCATCAGAGAACAAAAATACTTGACAACTGTATGTGAAGTAAAACAACAGGAATCCTGTATTGAAAACATATGCAAACAGATGGCAAATGCAGATGAACAAGGTCATTAAGCATCAAGACCCGAAGGCCAGTCCAAAGTTTTATGGGCACAACTCTACCTGTCAAAGGCCCCAACTTGACTCCTGACAGCTTAATGGCCTCCACAAGGCAGGGGCATTAATGGGGTAGACAGGCACCTCAAGGGTCTGTGGGTGGGGGTTTGGGAGGGGAGTCCTTGGGCTTTGGCTTGGGAGGGGGCGTTTCACCCTTGCTCCTGACGGAGGGGCAGGGGCTTTAGAACCATGTTTTGGGGCAGCTTTCATCTTGGGGACAGGGGACGGCTTCTTCATGGGGGGCGGGGCATCAGATGTAGAAGGGGATCAGGGGGACTTGGAGGTGGAGGGACTTGGCTTGGGGAGAGAACCATGTGTAGGAAAGTACCATCTTCCTTGGCATGTTATCCCCATTTTTCACATGTATGCCAGTATGTTTTTACCTGTCTCACTGGGATCCTGCTGGTTAGGAACCCAGTGCTCATAATTTATGGTCTAATGTGTATGCCTGTATAGTGCCTAACTGTGTCACTGAGGCTCTGCTAACCAGAACCTCAGTGCTTATGCTCTCTCTGCTTTTAAATTTGTCACTGTAGGCCAGTGACTTAATTTACTAATTTCAATTGGCATACTGGACCCCCTTATAAGTCCCTAGTATATGGTACCTAGGTACCCAGGGCATTGGGGTTCCAGGAGATCCATATGGTCTGCAGCATTTCTTTTGCACCCATAGGGAGCTCGGACAAACCCTTACACAGGACTGCCATTGCAGCCTACATGAAATAACGCACATGTTATTTCACAGCCATTTTCACTGCACTTAAGTTACTTAAAAGTCACCTATATGTCTAACCTTCACCTGCTGAAGGTTAGGTGCAAAGTTACTAAGTGAGAGGGCACCCTTGCACTAGCAAAGGTGCCCCACATAGTTTAGGGCCCTTTCCCCGGACTTTGTGAGTTGGGGGACACCATTACACGCGTGCACTACATATAGGTCAATACCTATATGTAGCTTCACAATGGTAACTCCGAATATGGCCATGTAACATGTCTAAGATCATGGAATTGTCCCCCCATTCCAAATCTGGTATTGGGGAGCCAATTCCATGCATCCTGGGGGCTCCACCATGGACCCCTAGTACTGCCAAACCAGCTCTGTTAGGCTTGCACTGCAGCAACAACTGCTGCCACCTCACAGAAAGGGTTCTGCCCTACTGGCAGTCCAGTCCCAGGAAGGCAGAACAAAGCATTTCCAGTGAGAGCAGGGTGTTACACCCTCTCCCTTTGGAAATAGGTGTTACAGGCTGGGGAGGTGTAGCCTCCCCCAGCATCTGGAAATGCTTTGAAGGGCACAGATGGTGCCCTCCTTGCATAAACCCTTCTACACCGGTTCAGGGACTCCTTCTCCCCTGCTCTGGCACAAAACTGGACAAAGGAAAGAGGAGTGACGACTCCCCTGTCCATCACCACCCCAGGGGTGGTGCCTAGAGCTCCTCCAATGTGTCTCAGACTTCAGCCATCTTGCTTTGCAATGTGTGGGGGCACTCTGGAGGGTGCTGAGTGGCCAGTACCAGCAGGTGACGCCAGAGACCCCTCCTGATAAGTCCTTAGTTGATAAGGTAGCCAATCCCCCTCTCAGGGCTATTTAGGGTCCCTCCTATGGGTTCTCTTCAGATTCTGCTTGCAAGTTTCCTTCAGGAATCCTCTGTAACAAATTCAGACTCTTCTGACCTCGGATCAACCGCAGCCTGCTCCAAGAAACACTAACTGCAACAAAGTGTCTACAAGAGACACTCTTCCTCAGCAACCTCAGCTCCAAGTCAGCAACTGCAACAGTTTCCACAGAGTGCATACTCTGGGATTCCCTGTCTTCATCCTGCACCAGAAGGACCGAAGAAATCTCCCGCGGAGTGACGGAGTCACTCGCCTGCTCTAAGCAGGCACCTTCCAAGACGACGACCAGTACCATGGGACTCCTCTCACAGCAACGAGCGTGTTCTTAAGGACACAGAGGGTGGACATCATCAACATCGACTGTCCTGAGGTCCTGCTGACGCAATTTGGAGGAGATAAGACCTTGCCTTCCCCCAGAGCGACGGTACCCCTGTGTACTGTGTCTTCTTCACCTCCTGAGGCCTCTGTGCACTCTTTGCAAAATTCCTTTGTGAACAGCCTGGTCCAGGTCCCCAGCACTCCATCCTGTGATGCACAACTCGCTGATGGTTCTCCGGCGGCATGGGACCTTCTTTTGTTGTGCTGCATCAACCGTGTTGTGCACCTCCTTTGAACCCAGATCCTGCGACTCCTGGGGGTGCTGGCTGGTATCCTGAGGGCTCTCTAAAGTGATGAGAGCCCCCTCTTCTTCCCCACACAGAGTTGAGGCCCCCAGGTCCCTCCTGGGTCCAGCTAGCGCCATTTTGATGCACAACACACTTTTGCCATAGCCAAGGCTTGTTGGTGACTTCCAACACGAAATCTCATCTGCAACGATCTTCAAGCCGTGGGACATCCTTTGCATCATGCAGAAACCCACTGGCATCTTCATAGGGTGCAAATCTGCAGTCTTCGACTAACCATGGACTCTTCTTTTGCACCCTCTTCTGGGTTAGCGGTGGCTCCTGTCCTTCCTGGAACTTCTTTCGACTTCTGGACTTGGTCCCCTTCCTTTGCAGGTCTTCGGGTCCATAAATCCAGCAGTCGTTCTTTGCAGACTTGGTTGGCTGCTGCAAAATCCCCAAAACGAGGTGTAGTGTATCCTAAGGAAACTTGCAGTACTTTACTCCTGCTTTTCTGGGCTCTGGGGTGGGGTTATTTACTTACCTTTACTGTACTCTTACTCTTCCAGTGATTCAGCACACACTACACTTGTCTAGGGGAGAATTTGTGATTCACATTCCACTTTTAGTATATGGTTTGTGTTGCCCCTAGACCTATTTTCTCCCATTGTATTCTAAAGGATTTCCTATTGTTTGCATTGTTTTATGGCTATTTACTTGTCTAATTTTGGTGTCTAGTGTCTATATTGTGTATAATACTTACCTCCAGAAGGAGTATTGTTTCTAAGATATTTTTCATACTGTGTCACCCAAATAAATACCTTTATTTTTGGTAACACTGAGTATTGTCTTTGCTTGTGTATAAGTACTGTGTAACTGTAAGTGGTATTGCATGAGCTTTGCATGTCTCCTAGTTCAGCCTAAGCTGCTCCTCTATAGCTACCTCCATCAGCCTAAGCTGCTAGAACACTGACTACATTTCACTAATAAGGGATAACTGGACCTGGTATAAAGGGTAAGTGTCGTAGTTTGGACTCTTGCTTTGGGCAAGACTGCAGGTTCGAGGATGACAGTACTTATGTTTGTAGGTGACTATGCCTGTCCTACAACAAGTTGCAACTGTAGTCCCAACCATTCCAGCTCACTAGCAGTACCACATCTAAAACCCAAACAGTTAAAGGTGATTTGTGGCAGCCTTTACGCATGGACTCAGAAGTATGACATCTCAGGGAATGTTGTAATTAAACGGAGATTACCCCTTTCTCACAGATATATCATGTCTCAACCAAACACAGGCAATAACGAAGGTGCAGTAATGTTTTAATAGTTTTTATTTAATACAGTCTGCAATCTGTGGTAAATCACATGGGCTGCACTGAACCGGATAATGAACAGTGCAAGAAACAGAATTGTAAAGACAAGGGTCATGATTATAAAGACCCCCACCATCTTGCAATACATAAAGAGATATCAAGTGTGTGATATGTTCTAATACCCTACCATAAGAGGCCTAACCTTCTACCTAGAAGAGAACTGGGTATGTTAAACCTAATCTGCCAATGCCATATCCCTGGAAGGAGCCCCCAACACTTGTTACCTTGGAATGAGGTCTTGTGCTCAGACTCCAAAGGAATACGAAGTCGGGGTCAGCGTCAAGGTGACGTGCAGCATCGATATCAGCGATGGTATCTGGTCGGAATCCCTCTGATTATCTGTCTCAAGTGTGATGCATTTATACAGATCTACTTGGAACCCTGATGTAGGTTGTTCCAAAACAATAGATAACACAGCATGCTTGGGACGGTAATTTCTAATGTGAGCACCTACAGTTTGTCTTTGTCGCAGGAGTTGACGCCTTAGCGCGGTGACACTGATAACATAAATCTAAACAAAATGGCCTAACTATAAACAAGGCAGCCATCTTAGAAGAATTAATTAAATAAATGGTCTAAGACTGAGCAAGCTAAGTAGGTGAAAAGTCACTAGGTGACGGGGGCACGAATCTGCAAGCCAAAAGCTAAGCTAACTCCTATTACCCCATTAAAAAAGACTAGGATTCACTACATAGGTATCCAAGGTACCCACTACAAACCAGCCCAGCCTCTTACACCATGACGGCGAGGGGCAACACGGTGTGGGACAAGGTTAGGGAACAGGTCAAGGCTGGCAAGGAAAAGCTTAGGAACAAGGGGGATGGATTGGGAAACAGGTTTGGGAGTGGAGGTAGAGGGAGTGATTGTAGGATGTGTAGGTGTGCTGGATATGGGTGCAGATGTATGCAGAGTATGTATGTGTGAGGTGGAGGAATGTTGAGTGTCTGAGTGCAGGCGTTTATGTGTCCTTGGAGAAGGGGGGAAGAGAGGGTGGGAGTGGGACAGACAGGTTGTGTGGCTGAATGTTGGGGTGCTGTCTGCATGTAAGATGGGTGTGCTGCATGTGTGAGTGATGGTGGTTGTGGTGAGTGCAGATGTGGTCCATAGGGTGCATGTATGAGTGTCTGCTGTTGTGGTGACTGACTGCAAACTGGTTACAGGGACTGGGAGTGTGGAGGCAGTGCTGGCAGGTTTGAGTGGTGTTGTGACAGCAAGGGAGGAGGTGCTGGGGAGACAGGGGAGGTATTGGCTGATGTTGTTTCTGTATGTGTCTGTTGAGTGTGTGTGTATGCTTGTGATGTGATTTGTGGTGCTTGAGTTTGTCTTTGCATACCTTGTCTGTTGATTTGGGTGAGTGCTTGTCTGTATGTATGGCTTGGCTGGGAGAGGGCTTTGGGATGGGGCACATGTAGCAGGAGGGAGGACTACTAGGGACACTGGCTGCCATCAATGAAAAGGCCAGAGCCTGAAATGATCTCTGTAGGCCAGTCAAGGCACTGTGAATGCCCTCCAGGTAGGCATTAGCCTGCTGCATCTGGGATGCCAGGCCTTGGATGGCATTCACGATAGTTGACTGACCTACAGAGATGGCCCTCAGGAGGTCAATAGTCTCAGCATTGAGGGAAGCAGGGCTGACTGGGGCAGGGGCAGAGGTGCCTACAGCTAAGGAGGTGCCCACCTTCCTGGGTGAGCGGGCACGGGCAACTGGGTGTGGAGCTACTGGGAGGGCTGTGCTGGTAACGTGGGTGGTGGTCGAGAATGGTGCTGGGATGGTCCCAGAAGGTGCTGCCACCACCAGGGAGCTTCCATCCAAGGAGGAATCTGTATTATCTACAGTCTCCCCCCGTGGTGCTACCCTCCATCCCACGGGTCCCCTCGGGTTTGGTGGTCTCTGCCTCCTGGGTCCCGTAGGCTGCAGCCTGCCCACTTGCTGGTGCTCTTACTCCTTCGTCTGCTGATGCTAATGCACGCAAGCATAGGATTGTACAAAAAGAAGGGGAGGGGGTGAAAAAGATGGGAGCATAGGGTCAATACAAATACCCTTTGCACAATTGTACAAATCAACAACATGACTCTTTTGAAATTCCTGAATGCACCCTCTTCAACGTCATTAGACATATCTACACACCTACTGTACATACACTCTTATGTATATACTCAATTATGAAACATCTACAATAACACTCAGGTACTACTCTACATTGTCATGGCTCTTGTTTACAGAATTATTACTGTGAGAATTCATCCAATAAGTGACATTTGTACATTGTCATACCTACTGGTGTCACCCATAATGGGCATGAATAGATGAGTACTGGAACCAACTTAGGATCCTGTATTTATCCCTGTCATGTCCTGCAATACGCACCACAGAAGGTGTGCCAGATTGTGGTGGCCTGCTGCATGCTCTACAATCTGGCACTAAGGAGGAACATCCCATTGCTGGAGTAGGTAGGAGTAGGGGACAATCCAGTGGCAGAGGAGGGAGGACACATGAGTGACGAAGATGGGGATAAGGAGGATGTAGGCACAAGGACAGACCTCATCCAACAGTACTTCAGCTAAGCTTCTGGTAGGTACTTCTCTACATTTGACATGTCACATGTTGGTGTACAGATTGGGCGTACTTCATTTTCTATCCCTGATATCAGTAGGTGTTGACCCTATTTGGGTTTCAGATGAGTGTATACAGGAGTGGTCTGACAAGTAGGTCTACAGTGCCACTTTGATGTTAGCTAGTCCATCTGTCTGGATTACATATAGTTCTGACATCCTATCTACTTCTTCACACATTTGTGACTTCTCCATTCTGGAATCAGATGTTCATTTGCATATGATTAACTTGTCTCATTGTACCTGAACAGGGTTGTGGTCATGGGTGCAATAGCACTGGATTGTCTATCAGTGTGTGGACCTACAGTGTGAATCGTTTAACCATCATGATGTATAGGTACATACTGTTGGCAACAGTGAAAATAATGTGTGATGAACATTCTGTGCTATCACTTGCAGATGTACTATGGATGATGTTTCACCACTCTTCCCAGTCTGCCACATGAGGACCCAGGGTTGTGTGGACACTGACTGTGCTGCAGGAAGCCATATGACAGCATGATACATACATGTCTTCAATGTGTTTTAGGACTCAATTTCTGTGATATGTCACACATTTTTTGCACTATTACAATGAGTAAACACATAGCACCAAAACACGTGTGTAAGTGCATTTATTGTGTATACCAAAGGGTGGATAGGGTGCAAAGCAGTGGGGCCATGGTGATCGATTCCATCACTCTGTCAGGCCCAACAGTTGGTAGTATAGGTCCAGTATCCTTGTGGCATTAGGAAATGAGGCTATGGCAGTAGGAAGTCAACAAGGTCTCCCAGTGGCACACAAGGAAGGCAGTTCTTGAGAGGCTAATTTTCTGGCAGTGGGGTTGGTCTTGGCTTCTGTCCCTGCAAGATGTCTGGGTCCGGGGCCACGTTTGTGTGGGGGTTCCTCAGCAACAGGGGTTGGCTCAGTGGTGGCTTGTGAGTCTTCAGGCATGACCATCATCCCACTAGCTGCAGCAGATGTAGAGGGCTGGTCAGTCGGTTGGCTAGTGGAAGGGGCCTGGTGGTGGGTGGAGGACTCATGCAGGATTGTGACGAGCTCCTGCATCAAGCCTTTCATGGAGGCCATGGTGGCATTGAGGGCATGCTACTCCTGCATGGCCTTCTGGTGGTACTCCCTCTGCTGTCTGAGGTTTTCCCCTAACAAGTCTAATAACTGGCCCATCCTGGGATTGGTTGTATGCTCCCAGGACTTGTGCTATAGCCTCTTGGGCATGTGGCTCTCTGGATTGCCCGACCCTGTGACCCCTAGGCGCACTCTCACTGGCCGTAGCTCCCTGTACCTGTGTCTCCGGCATGGTGTGCCCACTCCCACTTACACCAGGACCTTCATCGTCTTAAGTGGTGGGTGCTGACCCAGGTGCCTGTACAGGTGGGCACACTGTAGATTGACATGGCTTTGAGACACTGGTGTGGGGGCATTGGACGACAGGTGTTGTAGTGCCAGAGGTTGAGGTTGTGGGGGGCTCCATGGTGTCCTGGGTGAGACTGGTGGAAGTGGACTGCCTAGTGAGCCTGGATGGTCCAGGTAGGTCTTCTAGTTCCAGACATGCTGTGTCGCTGTCATCACTGGGGTCCTCATCAGGTCGGGACTGGCTGTAAGTGGCAATGGTTGTCTGACGATTTTCTCAGTGGCACCTGTGGATGAAAGGGATTGTTGTTCGCATCTACCTGATGTACTTTACAGGGACTGCAAGCTGAGTGCTATATGTGATGCTTCAGGTGTAGTTGTGCCAGGGGAATGTGCATCGTTAGGTGGCTACAGGGTGACGCACTGTGGGAGTCATAGTGCTTTATGCTGTACATGCATTGGGTGCATTTGAGAGTGTGGACTTCGGGATTGGTGTTAGTGGGGTAGAGTGGGCATGCAGGGGATAGAGATGCATGCATTACAGGTATACTTCATATAAGGGGACTATAGGTGACTTACCAGTTTCCAATCCCCTGGGGATTCCACTGAGACCCTCAGGGTGCAGGATCACTGAGACCTTCTCCTCCCATGATATGAGCTCCAGGGGAGGAGGTAGGGGCCCACCTCCAGTCTTCATGAGGGCAATTTGGTGTCTGGATGCTGTGGAGCGAACCTTCCCCCTCAGGTCGTTCCACCTCATGCGTATGTCGTCCTTTGTGCGTGGGTGGCTTCCCACTGAGTTCACCTTGTCGACGATCCTCTGCCATAACTCCATCTTCTTTGCCATTGACATTTGCTGAACTTGTGCCCCAAAAGCTCTGACTCGACCCTGATGACTTCGTCCACCATTGTCCTTAATTCGTCATCAGTGAAACAGGTGTTCTTTTTGTGGGACATGGTCAGTGTGATGTGTGTGTGAGTGTTAATTGTTTAAGTGAAGTGTGTTGCGTGAGAGGTGTGCAGGTAGCATGGATGTGCAATGCATGTCAGTTGTTTGCCGTGGCAAGAGGTTGTGGGTTGTGTGTGTGTGTTTTATAGGGGGAGATGTAGTCTGTGTATGTGTTTCAGGTGTGGACTATTCGAATTGGCCTGTGTGGTGTTGTGTTGCAGTGGAGGTTCAATCTTGGCCACTGTGGTCCAGTCAACCAATGGATTACCACTTTGCTGATTATTCGGTCATATTAGGGGGCGCGCCCTTGTTCTGGCTTGGCGGTGTGGGGGGTGGCTCCACATCTGTGCTGTGGTCGTTCGGTCGGACGTGTTGGTTTTGTGGCAGTGTTCTGGCGATTTTGTTTTTGTGTGTCGTAATTGGGTGGGCGGATTGCAGCCGCCACTGCAGTCTTTTGGCGGCTGCCAGCACGGCAGTCTTCAGGAAAGACCGCCAATGTAATAATGAGGGCCTAAGAGTGCTGACTTGTTCGCATTCCTTTCATTTAGTCTTGTCTCAGTCTGAGGTAATGCAAAAAACTTTGGCATAGTCGGAAAGAGTGGGAAAGGTTGAAAAGGGTAAAATTTAAAAGTGAAGTATGTTTGGCAAGAAGTCAAAAGCAGCATCGCAAACCATTTCTAAAATTGCACAGGAGATTCCAGGGTAGATTAAAGAACCTTGTAATGTCTTAGCAACTGAATGGTCTTGTTTTTCGGGACTTTCTTAATCCTGGGACGAATGCCTTGGGGACACAGAGGCCCAAGATGTACTGCTATGTTTGAAAAAAGTACCTTTTGAATGTAGTGGTAATTTATCTATTTTAGGGCAGCGAGCATGGATACTGCTCTCTGCCTATAGAAAAATGCATGAGAAATGCTAGCAGTTAGATTAGGGGAATCTGCAAATAGAAAGACAGTTTGTTGAAACTCAAAATACTGTAACTATGTTGTCTTGTCAGACTAAGCTGTTGCAAGATAAGGCCAATAATTATCAGTCCTTGGCAGAGAAAGCTGCCGTTAATGTTGCCCAGAACAAATTGTGAAAATGCAGAGGCAGAATAAATCAAAAGAAAGTTAATTTAGTAATTGCCAGTGCAGGATGAAACTAGGATCCAGATTTATGTGAGACCACTGATTTTTCAAATTCCAGTGATGAAGAGGTTAAAAAAGGTGGGGGCCAGTGTGAGCCAAATGAGCAGAACGTGGTTCGTGCACAGCCCATATTTAGATGAAAAATACAGGGCACTCCACAGAATACTAGAGGAATTGAAATGCATTCTTTAGAAGATTATACTCAGCAAGAAGTTGATGATATTATGGACCGATTTAAACAGAAAGGTGGGGAAGCACTGCTTACATGGATGGTGAGGTTATTTGACACCGGTGCTCCAGGGTAACATTAGATTCGGGAGATTCAAGGAAGTTTTGTACTCTTAGCAGAGGCCCCTTAGTACAAGAGCAATTCAGGAGTTATGCGAATCAAGGAGCGACCAATTTATTACAATTGGCAGTCATGGAATGTAATAAGAAATACCATACTGAATTAGACAGGCCACCAAATAATAAGCATTGGTGCACATTAAGAGATGCCATTCAAAGAATTAAGGAAAAAAATATGAAAACTGCTATTCTATTAGACGAAGGTCACAATTTGTTAAAGACTCCACTGACCATTTCAATATGAAACAAAATTAATCGTCTCCCCCCTCCAGCTTACAAGCAGGTGATAATGACTCCTAATTAATCAGACAGGGCAGAGAATAAAAGAGGTTCGTGAGCTAAGAGATCTTGGTGATTGGAATAAACCAGGGAGAGCCTCCAGATAGCAGGGTTGCACAGACAACAACAGAGACATGTTTATGGCATTACTGAAGGATGGTATCACCAAGGAGCAGACTGATGGGATAGATACCAAAAGCCTGTGGGAAATGTACCGTAAAAAGGCCTGGACCAAAAAGAAGGTAGCAGGTGGGTTCACAGGCAAGATAATAAACGTGCAACTCAGTCAGTCACAGAAGCAGGAGGATGAAAAGGAAAGGGAAAGAAATGTCTCTTCACAAGGAAAAGAGGAGGAAGGTTGGGACAGCGAGGGGTTAACTGTTGGAAGAAGAGAAGGAGTAAAGCCTGCTCACAGATATGAAAACATATATCCAGATCTGACTTGGGCAAAAGTTGACAGGTTTCAGTCTGACTAGGAAACTGGGCAGGCTCCAGTACAGGGATGGGCTCCCAACGATATCAGACCACATGCTGATTTAGAAATGCACTGGAAACACAAAAATTTGAACAGAGTCCGAGCACTAGTTGACACCGGAGAGGAGGCCTCTTTAATTTATGTCAATCCCAAGAAATTTACCGGTCAGCACTATACCATTACAGGGTGAGGTGGAAAACACACTCCTGCCGTGCAGACTATAGTTCGAATGAAAATAGGAAGAACGCCAAAAAGAGAATAAACTGTTTTGATTGTGCCTCTTTTGGAGTACATACTGGGAATTGACATTTTAAAAGGAATTACTTTGTAGCTGGATGATGGTTGTTATCAATTTGGATCAAAGAGGTACATTTCAGTGGCAGCTAGGAGGATGGGTTATCTGAGTATACCCCCAGTGAAGGTATCCCTAGCAACCAAAGTAATATGCCTAAAGCAATATGAATCCCAGGAGGACATGATAAAATAAGGAAAACTATTCAAGACATGATTGAGGTTGGTGTAATAGCTCCAACCACCACTGAATGGAACAATCCCCTTTGGCCCATGTGTCGACCTGATGGACGCTATAGAATGACTATTGATTACCGTGAGCTGAATAAATATATATCCCCATTGACAGCTGCAGTCCCCGACACCATCACTTTGATTGAAAGAATACAGAAACATAAAGGGACATGGTATGCAACTATTGATATTGCAATGCTTTATTTTCGATACCATTGGCCCCTGAGTGTCAAGACTAATTTGCTTTCTCATATTCTGGCAGACAATTCAGACTGTTATTTTTACCTATGGGGCATGTACATAGCCTTACCATCTGTCACAGGCTGGTGGCAGAACACCTTGATGAAGTATCTGTCATTCCAGGAGTGCAATTGACCCATTACATTGATGCAATGATAGTTCAAGGAGGGACACAGGAACAGGTGCTGCCAGACTCCGACGTTGGCGCGGTTTCAATCACATGTTTTCTGAGGATAAACTATGTTCTTGTTCCATTCTGTCTATACACAAATGGTTCTCCTCCCGTCCCCTTTGTGGCAAGGTTCATTGGCCAGGGGGGAGCACCAGGTGGTGGCTTAATTGGACTCACCCTTCACACACTGTACCTGGGACTACATATCCCAGCAACCCTCAATGTTAGCCATTTTTAGGGTGTGGCTCTTCTATATAAACCAGCCACACCCAATCTCCAGTGCACACTATTCTGGAGCCTTCATTGAGCGGACTTAGTTTCCAGACTCTGCTTGAAGAACTACTAACGAGTGTTCAAACTCGTTTACAGTGAGCCCGTTCCATTGGGGTTTTTCCCTAATGGTGTTTATTTCAGTTACTAAGCAACTGTAATAGTTGCGATCTCATCTCCGACCTCCGGAGTTGAGAAATTGCATGTTTACTTAGCGAGTGGCTTTCTTTAACCGGCAACATTGTTTGGAATGTTAACTTTAATACGATGTATCCAAATAGCTGTCGCTTTGCCAAAAATAACATTTGTTCTTGCTAATTGATGTTTTGGATCGTTCGTACTGTTTGTTTAACACACGTTAAAGAGAATAAGAGAAATTATTTTGTAATTGTTTTCTTTTGCAGCATATCGTTCGTTTTTTGTAAACACAAAAAAAAAAAAGAGTGGACTTTAATTCAGAACTATTTTCTTGTGATATTAACCCTTGATTTCCTGGTTTCTATTTTTGGGATTTACTATTTCTCCTGAGTTTCTGAGCTTCTGGCATATGCTCTCTGGTACATTCTTGTGTTGGCTTGGAGTGCCAATTGCTTTAGATTTCCAAGTGAGAATAGGGAGCTTTAGTTTATTTAATATGTTTGATGGAAAACATATTTACAATTTTATATTGTCTGATTTATAAGCACTATGATTGTTGTTCTATTGCGTGTCTAACCTTTTTCCTTTTAGATCTCCCTCCTGGCTGTTCCTAGCCTAAATCCCTTCCCCCCGCCTGGCCGCTCCAGTCATCAGTGCTATTACAGCATACGGAGTTGGTGCTGCCTGGAGGTGGGCCTCTAATCATCAACGCACAGACTCCGAGGAATTGGGCCTTGACTGCAGCCTCAGTTGGAGAGGGTTGTGGAACTCTTGCAGAGCAAAGGGTGGACGAATAATCCAGATAAGATGCAGGGACCCTCTCAAAATGTCAAGTTTTTAGGGATTCAGTGGAATCAAGGACGTAGAGAGGTATTGCCAAAGGCAAAACAAAAGATTTTAGAGTTTCACTCCCTGCACTAAGCAAGAGACACAGCAATTCATCGGATTGCATGGTTTTTGGAGACAGCATATTCCTCGTTTGAGTCAGATCCTAGCCCCTTTGAACAAAGTGACATGAAAGAAGCATGAGTTTGAATGGGGTGAATAGCAGCAGTGTGCGTATGATTTGGCAAAGGAGGCATTTCAACATGCTTTAGACTTGTGGCCAGTACAAGGAGACATTGAGTTGCATGTAACCGTTCAGGAGCAATATGCAAATTGGAACATGTGGCAAAAACAGGGAAGAACGAGGGTGCCCCAGGGTTTCTGGACTAACAAAGTTACCTGAGGCTGGGGAGCGATACAGTTCCTTTGAGAAACAATTACTTGCATGCTATTGGGCTCTAGTGGATACTGAGCAAATGACCCTACGTCATGATGTGATTTTGAGACCTGAGATTCCAATAAAGCAGTGGGTGATGAGTTCACCTAAAACGCACTGCATAGGACATGCACAAGAAGCTAGAATCATATGATGGAAATGGTACATACAGGACAGGGCTCGAGCGGGAACAGCAGGCACAGCCGCTCTACATGAACAGGTGTCACAAGCCCCTGTGGAGGATGAGGAGAGGGTGTAGGAGGTACCACAGATACAAGAGACACCAGTGAGATGGGGTGAGCTATTTGAATCCTTGTCCCCTGAAGATGGGAAGCATGTATGGTTTACGGATGGTTCAGCCAAATATGTAGGGGCTAAAAGACATTGGAAGGTAATCTCATATAACTCAGTCACCAAAAATCTGTTGACCACTACAGGAGAAGGGAAGAGTAGTCAATGTGCAGAATTGTATGCTGTGTATCAAGCTTTGAAGCAGGAATTGCCTAGAACTTGTCCCATTTATACTGATTCGTGGTCTACCACCAATGAGTTAGCCACCTGGCTTCCCACATGGCATGAACATAACTGGCAAATACATTCAAAGGAGGTGTAGAGCAAAGAATTGTGGTAGGAGGTTTAGGAAATGCTTGAGAAAAGTACTGTTACTGTGTGTCATGTAGATGCCCACTGTCCCACCATTTCACTAGAACGATGGTTCAATTCTTTTGCAGATGACAAAGCCGAACTTTCAGAGGCAGAGGTGACAACAACGAATTCTGACTTGGTGGGGATGGCTAAATGGGTGCACAAAAAAATGTGGACACCTGGGAGAGAAAGCCACTTACAGGTGGGCAGAGATTAGAGGGATGCACAGTCCCATAGATTTGATAAAAACTGTAATCATGCAATGTCCTATTTGTCAACACACACAACAGAGATCTGTCCTGCAAACTGTCAGAGGTCAGTTGGAGAGATGGATGTTACTGGGGCTGATATGGCAAATTGACTACATTGGGCACTACCGACTAGTCGCAGGTGTCAATACGCTTGCACAGTAGTGGACACCTATTTTGGTTACCTGATTGCTGTTATTTGTAAACGTGCCAGAAGCATAATACCATCAAGACTCTGGACCTGTTAATGTTATATTATGAAGTGCAACTCCAGGTCCAGAGTTACAACGGGTCACCCTTAAAAGGGGTACATGATTTCTGTTTACAACACAACATTGAGCGGATATATCACATTCCTTATTAACCACAAGCTGCATGACTGATTGAGAGAATGAACGGCTTGCTGGAAGCTCAATTACGAAAATTATCAGATGGAACTTTGAAAAACTGGAGAGAGAGCATTTAAATGAAGCCCTCCAAATTCTGAACAATAGACACTAACAAATGCTTAGACACCCCTTATGAGGATGTTAACCCCTGCATTGCTCATACAACCCCATGGGGCCACCAACACCATTAGGTATTGGGAAATAAAATCCGTGGCCTCAGCTCCTTACCGAGCCACACCAGAATCTGCAAGTCTTGACCTACATGCTTTAAAAGCTTACACATTCAAATCAAGAGACATGACACTTTGTGAAACAGGTGTTGTAAAAAAAATTCCCTGGGAGCATTTCAGATTGATTCCTTCTAGATCCGGGTTGGCACTCAAAGGTATTCACGTCTTAGGGAGTGTGATTGATGCAGACTACCAAGGAGAAAGGAGATTATTCTTTTCAATAGTGGAGACACTGATTTGATTCTACAAACAGGAGACAGAATTGCACAAATTATAATTATCCCTGAGTATGGAGGAATAATGAGAAAGGGGACTGCCCCAGCCCTTCTTACAGTACGTGGGGAGGGAGGTTTTGGTCCAACTGAAAAAACCCTTGTGCTAAGGTGTGGGTGGAATCCTCAAATCACCCTCTGAACCAGCAGACGTTATAGCTAAGAGCCCAGGTAATGTTCTCCTAATCATGAAACCAGGAAAGGAATGGTGGGAACATATCCCAGCTGACAAATGTTTTTTGTGAGAATGATCATACTTATCTCTTTTACAGATCATACTACAAGGTGTCTATGCGCTGACTGTGCTGTGTGGTCTCCTTTCGGGCATGTGCATGTGGGGTCAGGAGGGACCACACACCCCCAATTTCAACCTGATCAACCACATCGAGCGACACCTGTACTGCTCTTCACTGAGAATATTCGGACTCACTTGGCATGAGTCATACTCAACAGTTCAGACTTTTGCACTGAATCTATGAACAGTGAATGTTCTATTTACATGCTTGATTGCAATACCCACACCTGCAAGTGTCCTACTGGATATTTTCCAATGCCACCAACCAGGATGGAGATGTTCAGAAACACGAGTGATATCCCATTTTAGCCCCTGAGAAGTGGGAAACTCTCACTCAGATAATTGTCTAAAATATCACCAACAGTGACATCTGTTACCACATGTCCTGTATCCTTATGATGTGGGAAAATGCCTTCAACTGCGCCTAGAGGCAAAAACACAGTCTTCTCAAGAGATGCCATTGGAACACCAAACTCTATGTTCTTATCGAACAGATAAACACTTCGAAAACGTGAGCAACAAGATGGCTTGCCTTCACATTGTGACCGCCGCTAGTCACATTGAGCATGTTAAATTACCGGTGGGCTGGCTCTTTTCGTGTGGAGATATCACTTTCACCTACTTTCCCGCTAATATAACTGGTTGACCATGTACCTTTACACGATTAGGACTGATAATGTTTCCATTTCATTCTGTACATACTCATCATTCAATAGAAGCTATTCAATTAGGTGAAGATTGTGATGCCTAAATTAAATTATTGTCCCAAGCAGAATATATAAGCTTGAGTCTTTCTACTGTAGGGGTGCCTTGCTTAGCCGTTTGTAATACTCAAATGATTAATACGTTTGCATGCTTAATAGTTAAGAATATCTATCACACTTTTATTGCTTTATCAGAATTTTTACTAGATATGCGTGGTACTAGAAAAGCCTCATTGCAAAACATACCTGCTATTGATTACTTATTCTTAAAGCATGGTCACAGGTGCTCTGAATTTGAAGGCATGTGTTGCTTCAATTTGTCAGACCACTCTAAATCCATCCAGTCCCATATTCATACTTTACACTAATTGGAGAAAGGAGTAAAACAAGATGTGGATAAAGGGTGGTGGGATTGGTTACTCCAGTGGTAGCCCGATTTCAGACAATTACATAATGTCTTGGGTGGGATACTCGTGGTAATTTCTATAGTTATAACGTTGTGTTGCTGTGTACAATGCATACCTAATTTACTTGCAATGTTTGGACCAAAATGAGTTAATTTCACATCGAATGTTAGGAGAGTCACTGGTCAGAGGGTGAAGTGCAATGCTATTCGTATCTAACCACCAGCTCCATCTTGACCACTGACTCCATTTTGTGTTTAAATTGGAGAGGCCCAGAGTAAAGTAGAGTAAAATACAGTGGTGCGGAGTAGATTGACGTAGAGTGCAGTGGCATAGAGTGCATTGGCTTTGAGTAAGTTGGTGTAGAGTGCATTGACATATAGTGCAGTGATGTAGAGTGGCGTAGAGTGCAGTGCCGTAGAGTAGAGTGGTGCAGAGTGAAGTACAATGGCATAGAGTAGATTGTTTCAGAGTAGTGTGAAGTGGCATAGAGTTGAGTGGTTCAGGTTAGAGTGGAGTGGTGCAGGGTAGAGGGCAGAGGTGGAGAGTAGAGTGGTGTAGAGTAGAGTGGTGTAGAGTGGCATAGAGTGCAGTGACGTGGAGTGCAGAGGCATGGAGCGCGGTAGTGCAGAATAGTTTAGAGTGGTGTGGAGTGATGCAGTGGAGTAGAGTGCAGTAGAATGGTGTAGAGTTGAGTGGTGCAAAGTAAAAGGCAGTGGCATAGGTGTTTGCAGAGAAGAGTGGTGCAGTAAGAGGTGGCACAGAGTATAGTGGTGCAGAGGAGAATAGAGTGGCATAGAGTTCAGTGATGTAGCGCACAATGGTTTAGGGTGCAGTGGTACCGAGTAGAGTGGTGTTGAGTTCAGTGGCAAAGAGTGCAGTTTTGAAGAGTATAGTGTCGCACAGTGCAGTGGCATAGAGTAGTGCATTGTAAACAGCACAGTTTAAGTGGTACAGTGTAGAGTGGCTCAGTGTAGAGTGATGTAGAGTAACGTGTCCAGGGTAGAACAGAGTGGCGTAGAGTGAAGTTACATAGGAAGCAATGGTATAGAGTGGCATATTGCAGTGGAGTGCAGTGGTGCAGAGTGGGGTAGTTGTAAGTAGAGTGGCCAATGTCGAGACGGGCCCACTCACCTGAAAAGCAGGATGCCTGCAGGGGCGATGGTATGCCCCTGACCTCCTGGTGCTTCCTGGTAGACACTCAAACCCCGGCAGGTGTCCCAGAAGGAAAGGGGGAGTGGAAGAGAAAGACAAAACACTGCCACGTCTTGCTGGTCCAGCCAGGCACCCTGTATATCACATATAACTTTCCTGCATGCATAAGGTTAAACTAAAAGGAACAAAAACAATCCAAGAAATACAAATGTCCATTCGGGGTTTAAACAGTTAGGGTGGCACTGTTTGGATTGGTTTCACTGTGTGAGTGAAAAACCCTTCAAAAGCAAATTCCTCAAACCTGAAGCACAGGCATAAATTACACAATTAAAATCCAAGAGTTATGCTAATAGAGAAAGAAATGTTACGTAAATGCTCTTTTAAAATTGCACTGTCACTTTTGTAAGACTTGATCTCAAGCAGATTTCCTGAAGCACATTTAGGCAAGTAACTACAATAATAATGTAGAATGTTCAGAAATGCATTTGTCTCTTCAAGATAAGCACTCTGCCAAAATACGAGGTCTGAAATACACCAGCTGTTCTAGGAAAGGGCGGCACTCAAAGAACAAACTCCCTGGGGAATACTAGTCACTTATCTGCATTCTTTTCTGGAGTGCTGGAGGAATGCCTGGTGTCAGCTGGTACAGGACTGAAGAAAGGAATTGCCTCAAAAGTCCTGAATACGAGGATGACAGCAGGGGCTGGACTGCCAAATCAGATGATGAGCTCAGGAAGCAAAACAAAGCCAAGCAGGGAGGCATGCTTCACTCTGCTATTTATAGCCAATCAGGAAAGCAGTTGAGTTTCCACATGTGGATGAGTCACCACACCCAATTAGAAGCACCTGTCTACACCACATCCAACTAGAAGAACATGTCTACACCTGCTCACATTAGCAAACAAGCATTGTTAAAACAAGCATTGGTAAAACCAATTGTGTAACACAGCACATTATGTTTACTTAGAAACATGAAGGTTTAACCAAGAACAGAGATATGATTTAACCCTAATCCCTGGGGATGCTGACATAACGCAGGAGGTACCTTGGGGATTCCTGACAGTCCTCCCCACCAAGGACCCTCTCAAAGGGCGGGGCTTGGAAGGGTGCAGGAAATGGAATTTTTTAGTGAGACGTGGAGCATGAACTATGGACGTGGGTTCCCAGGAATTGTCGTCAGGCCCATAGCCTTTCCAAGCCAATAAATAGTGTAGAACACCACGGATGTGCCTGGAGTCAAGAATTTTGGCCACTTCAATTTCCCATTGCCCTGGTACTTTTACCGGGGGAGGTGGTGGGGCATCGCGGGTAGCAGGAGAATAGGGGTGGAGTAACAACACATGAAACACAGGGTGTACCTTGAAATCATCTGGCAGTGTCAGTTCTACTACCACAGGATTGATGATTTTGGCAATAGGAAAGGGGCCTAGAAATCGGGGGTTTAATTTTCTGGATCGTGCAAGATAGAGATTTTTTTATAAGAGCCACACCTGATCTCCTATCTGATAAGACAGCAGGTCTCCTTCTTTTGTCTGCTTGTTTTTTTACTTGAGCTTGGTAGAGTTTTAAATGGTGTTGTACTTGTTTTTGAATCTCCTGTGACTGTTTATGGTGTTTCTGTACTGATGGGACTCCTGCAGATGTTTGGGACCCAGTTATAGGTAGCATTCTTGGGAGCAGTCCAAACAAACAGTAAAATGGGGATACTCCTGTAGCCATGTAGACACTGTTATATACAAATTCAACAAGAGGTAAAGCCTTATCCCACTCAGTAGACCATGTGTCAATGTAACATCTCAGGATTTGGTCCAGTGATTGGTTGGCACATTCTGTCAGCCCATCTATTTGTGGATGATATGCAGATCAGAAACAATAGTGGTGGGCAACCCATGAAGCCGTACAATGTGTTGGACAAACAAACCAGAGTTTGGAAGCCCTACCGACGCATTTTAATGGAACAAAATGAGCCATTTTAGTTAGGTAAACAACAACCACCCATATGACAGTGTGTCAATTGGAAGCTGGGAGATCAGAAATAAAATCCATACTTATGGTATGCCATGGGGTCACCGGAATTGGCATGGGAAGTAACTATCCTGTGGCTGGAGTATGTGGGGGTTTAGCCCGAACACAGGTGGAACAAGTCTGGACGTAGCTTCTGACATCCTGCACAAGTGTGGGCCACCAAAACCATCTTTGACAGAGATCTAACATATTTTTCTCACCTGGGTGACCTGCAAGGACAAAATCATGTCCCCAATGCAACACTGTATCCCGTAATTCTTTGGTAGGGACGTACAACTGAACAGCATGGTATAGTAAACCCTCTTTTTCATACACATCAGTTGAACAGGAAACCTTGCGTTGGCCTACCCGTATTTTCTCAAGGAACTCTTGGGAAGTGCACACAGTCACAATTTTTTCTGGGGGTATAATGCTTCTGACCTGTTCTAGCGCAACATCAGAGGAGAAACCCATCCTAGACAACATGTCTGCCTTTTGTTGTGTAGTACCAGGCCTATAGGTGATTATGAAGTCAAACTCATTAAAGAATTGAAGCCAGCGTAATTGACAAGGTGTCAGGGCCTTGGTTGCTTGAAAACACTGTCAATTACAGTGATCTGTGTAAATAGCACGGTGTGTCTAGCTCCTAATAGGTGGTGATACCATTCCTGGAAGGCAAGCTTGATGGCCAGAAGTTCCCACACCGCCACTGTGTAATTTTGCTCTGCGGGTAGCAATTTCTTTGAGAAGTAAGCTACTGGATGGAAATGCCCAGACTCAGGATCTCGTTAGGACAAGACACCACCCACTGCCATTTGGGAAGCATCTGCTTACACGAAAAATGGCTGAGCCGGGTCGGGATGATGGAGAATGGATACTTCAGTGAAGGTGTTTTTAAGATGTTGGAAGGCTTTCTTGGCTTCTGCATCCCTGAGGAACTTAACCCCCTTTCGTAGGAGATGAGTTATGGGAGTCAGCACGGTAGAAAAGTGGGGTACAAATCTCTGCTAAAAATTTGCGAAGCCCAAAAACTGTTGCACTTCCTTGATGGATTTTGGGGCTACCCAATCCAGGATGGCCTGTACCTTGGACCTGTCCATGGAAATTCCATCGGGAGTGATCACATATCCCAGGAATTCTACAGTTGTGGCATGGAAAACACATTTTTCCAGCTTGAGGAAGAGATGATGCTCACAAAGCCGTTGTAAAACCGCTCTTACATGCCCTATATGTTCCTCAATGGAAGACGAATATATCAAAATGTCGTCTATGTATACCACTACACAGATAACCAGAAACTCCTGCAGCACTTCATTGATGAAAAATTGAAACGCTACAGGAACATTACACAACCTGAAGGGCATCATTGTGTACTCTAAGAGTCCGAATTTAGGGCCAGATGTACGAAACAAAAAAATTGCGAGTTGCATTTTGCGAGTCAATGCGACTCGCAAAATGCGACTCGCAAATTGGTATGCCAGGAAAGAAACCGGTCCGATTTAGCGACTCGCATCCGGACTCGCAACGCTGTGTGCGAGTCCGCAGATTGCGAGGTCGCTGTTTGCGAGTGTGCAAAAAACGAACTCGCAATTAGCGAGTTGGTGTCGCAAATTGCGAGTTCCCTCAAAATTGCTTGCAGGTGCAGCAGAACACTCCAGAAAGCACACCAAAACACTCTGGAAACACTTCCTGGCACATGATGATGACATCACAGCCAGGAAGTTAACAAATACACCTGGGAGGAGGCTGGACCACACCCTTTTACAACTGCCAGTCTGCACACTGAGCTAGCTGCAGCAGCCATGGAGGGAACCCCCCGAAAAAGGAAAATTAAATTCTCAGAGAGGGAGCTTGAGGTGCTGACCGAAGAATGTTGTCAGCACCATGATGAGCTCTTTGGGAGAGCTGCCCTCACTGTTCCAGAGGCCACCAAAAGAAAAATCTGGCAGGAAATGCAGGAGAAAATCAATGCCCTGGGGGTGAGCCACAGGACAATTGAGGACATAAGGAAGAGGTGGTATGACCTCCGCTCCCGGACCAAGGAGAGGGTTGCAGAAAGGCTCCGGGAGATGAGAGGCACTGGAGGGGGACCATCATCTGTGCCACCACCCACACCCCTTGAAGACAGGATTGAGCAAACCTTTGAGCCGGAGGCAGTGTGTGGATTTGGGGACCTGGACACTTCACAGCCCAGCACATCAACCGGTGAGTACCATGTGATAAGCCTGTACCCCTATCAATGTCATACCCCCACCCACCATGTACACATGTGCATGCACAACCAAATTAGCTCCATTTCAGGGTAGAAAAAGCCAGAATGATGCATTATGGGAAATGTAGTCCAATAGGCAGTGCATAGGCAAATGTTTATTAGGAATTGTGCAACAGATACTAGACACTGACAGTGTGTTCCCCATGTCCCACAGGTCTCCAGCAAGACACCCCCTACACCCCAAGCACCCAGGCCCAGGAGGACACCCCAGGACCCTCCAGCACCCCCACATGCACAGTCAGCAGCATTCCTGCAGTTGTTACGCCTGCTGCAACAGCAACGCCAGGACCTGCCCCAGCAACAGCCAGGGAGGATACAGGTGCGAGGACAGGGCAGCCACCACTGCGCAGGCGTCGCAGGGCAAGAGCGTCTGATATCCGGAATCATCCTCCAACCAGCAGTGAGGCACATCTGCTGCGGGGTCAGCGCCTGCAAAACACAACATTGGGCAGGATCAGTGGGGTGCTGCACCGCATTGAAAGACAAAACCAGGCAAGCATGCGGCACCTCAACAGGCGGATGGACCTGATGTGCCAGAACAGTGGGGACATTGCCTCTGCCATCAGGGAACTGGCGGCCGGACTGCTGGGTCAGGCAGAGGCTGGGCGGCGCAGGGATAGGCAGATTATGTTAAGACTGGACAGGATGGCCACATCAATCGGCAGGCTAGCCATCAACACAACAGGCCTGTCGAGGAGGACAGTTGGCCTGCAAATTGAGATGGGCCATTTTGCTGGGGATGTTGCCAGGGGCCTGGGACGTCTCACACATATCATTGAACTAATGGAGACACGTGAGATGTCCAGGGCCACCGGGGAAACACCCCAAGATAGTGAAGAGGGCTCCACAGTGAGCAGTGTATCTGCCACTGACAGTAGGGTGCTAAGGAGTGGGAGGCAGAGCACCATAGATGCGGCTGGGACCAGCCAGGCTGGCAGGAGGGGCAGGAGAAGTTAGCCAACAGCCCGGACAAACAAATGTGGCACATGGCCTTAATGTGCCACATGAGTGGTTGGCATTTCCCTGCCCATGGACAATTGAATCCTGTATATAGTTCATCCATTACATTATTAAAACTGTTATTTCTCTTCCACTTAACAAAAGGAGTGTCTGGTTAATGGGTGAGTATGGTGGGAGTTTACACGTACCGTCCAAAATATTGCGTTGCGATGTGTTCCCGTCTCAGTCTGCCTTGATTAGCTAGACTGCTATCCCCATGATGGCGGTGTGGTTGTTCTTGCTCTTCCTCATCAGGATCTGGGTCTGCAGGGGTGAGAGGTAGCCCACGTCTGGTGGCTATGTTGTGGAGGATGGCGCATGCGACCATAATTTTGAAGGCGGTAATGGGGGTGTATTGGAGGGCGCCTCCGCTGCGGTGGAGGCATCGGAATCTTGCCTTCAGGAGTCCCAAGGTGCGCTCGATCAGGTTCCTGGTCCTCTTATGCGCACTGTTGTATTGCCTCTCTGATTCATTGCTGGGTGTTAAAAATGGAGTCATGATCCATGGCCTTAGAGCATATGCACTGTCACCTGTTGGGCACAAAAGTACACTGTTAGTAAGTCCAGATAGTCGTGCACAGTGACCTGTGTGTGTGTCTGCAAGGTGTATGCAGCTCTACCTAGGAGGTATCCGTCTCCAAACTCCCCACGTTCCAGGCGTTGATGGATCCCACTATGTCTAAAAATGTAGGAGTCATGGGTACTGCCTGGAAACTTAGCTACGATGTCCGTGATGACGTAATGGGCATCACAAACAACCTGTATGTTGAGTGAGTGGGTACACTTTCTGTTGCGAAAAATATGTTCCAGATTAGCGGGGGGCATATTTGAATGTGTGTCCCATCTACACATCCAATGACCTGGGGGAAGTGGGCAATGCGGTAAAAGTCCAGCTTCGTGCTGTTAATTTCTGCCTCATTCCTTGGTAAGTATATGAACTGAGACCTGTGCGCTACTAAGGCATCTAGGAATGCCCTGAGGAACCTTGACACTGCACTTTGGGATACCCCACCTGCCACGGCAATGACCCCCGATAGCTCCCTGATGCCAAGAGGTGCAGTGCGCATAGTACTTGCACATGCGTAGGGATGGCGCAGCCACGCAGGGTCTTGTGTTCTAGCTGTGGTTTTAGTAAATCTATTAATTCTAGAATGGCAGCGCTGCTAAGGCGGTATTTAGCATAGATCTCCTCTTCAGTTTGCTGGAAAAGGGTCTGCCTTGTTCTATATATCTTCTCCTGTCTGTGGCCCCTCCTCCTCCTCTGCTGGGCTGCGTAGACTCTCCTCCTCACTGCTATCAGGTATATGTCCGCCATCTTGAGTGACCCAGATGCCTTCTGGGTCTCCTTTTATACTTTGGTAATGGTTACCACCTGCTCTGAGTTAGTGGTAAATGCGACTTGCAAACTGGGTTTTTTGCGACTAGTCGCAATTTGCGAGTTGCAATTGCATAAGCTTTGCGAGTCGCAAATTGCGACACGCACATTGCGGGTCGCAAAAGGGGGTCGCAACGGGTGCGACTCGCAAACGGGGCACATCGCTTTTTGCGAGTCGGAAATGGGCTTTTTGCATCCCATTTCCGATTTTGCACTGTCGCAAATTGCGATTCTGCCCGTTTGCGAGTCGCAAACCTTTGCTACATCTGGCCCTTAGTCCAGAACGCCGTCTTCCACTCATCCCCCTTCATCACTCGGATCAAGTGGTAGGCACCCCGGAGGTCGAGTTTAGTATAGTCGACTGACGTACCTGATCTAAAAGTACCAGGATCAACGGCAGTGGATACTGATTTTTTATGGTCACTTTGTTCACTGCACGATAACCTATACAGGCGAGCAGCTCGCGATTCTTCTTGTGCACGAAGAACAAAGATGACGATACTGGTGACGTTGAATGATGAATGAAACCCTTAGCAAATAGATCATCCAGGTAGTCTAGCAGGTATCGATTCTCAGGCTCAAAAAGAGCATACACTCTACTACATGGTAGCATCGCCCCTGGAATCAAGTCTATACGACATTCGTATGACCTATTTGGCGGCAGCTGGGTGGCCTTCTGTTCACTAAAGACATCATGGAAGTCTTTATACGGTGCAGGAATGACCAGTGTGTCATCCCGCTTGATAGCCATTCTATGTGTGGACCCACAATGCAAGGGTGTCACTAGTAATGGTTTGTCTTGGTAATAGGAGTGCCTGCAATGTTTAGAGTCTAATGTCACTGTCCTTGCTGCCCAGTCAATTTTGGGATTGTGTAACTGAAGCCAGGGTATCCCCAAAATGGCACCAAATACTGGGGTATCTATGAGGTCAAAATGAATTTGTTCTGTATGGTTGTTTGCACAAAGCATAGACAAAAGTGTTGTTTGATAAACGATAAGCCTGGAGGACAATTCTGAGCCATCCACGGCTCTGACTGGTTCAGGGACGTCTTTTCTGACAGGCGTAATATTTAGGGTTTTAGCAAACCCAAGTCTAAAAAGTTTCCGGTAGCCCCAGAGTCAAGCAATATGCGAATGACTTTACGAACCTTTGGGGACAACACTAACGTCACAATAAGAGTTAGATGTCGAGGTACTGGACTGTTGGTATTAGCCAGAAGATGTGAGAACATGTTGAAAGAAGCGTTCAATAAAATGGTCTCAGAAGTTATCGAGCCAGTTTGTTTCCGGCTGGTCAGGAAGAGAGAATTCAGGCCCTGTTACAGCTCCGATGGCTTTCTTTGGAGCAGTAGGCTTGTTAGGACATTCCTGCGCAAAATACCCTGCCTTACCGCAGTTTAAACACAGTTTCAATTTTTTCCTACGTTCTTTCTCTTACTTAGATAGTGTGCCCCACACACTGCCAATTTGCATGGGCTCAGGTGGATCATGAGTGGGAATGGTGCACTCCTTGTGTGTCACCCCAGAATTTTTCTCCCTTATGTTCACTCAAGCGATGATCCAGTCGTACCACCAGGTCAATGAACTCGGAACACTCTGTTGGAGATTCCCCAATTTTGGGCTAGATCATCCTTGAGATCGTCCTGAAGGCCACAATATAAGAGGGAGGTCCTCTTCTCCTCTGGCCACTCAGTCTCTGCCACCAACCGATTGAAAGAGATCATATAGGACAGTAGATCCTTGTTTCCCTGGCACAAATTCAGCAACTCATTGTCACTGGCTTGCACGAAGAGATGTTTGGCGAACAGTTTCCGCAAGGCTTCCTTGAACCAGTTGAAATCATACAGTATAGGGTCATTGCGCTCCACCAGCGTAATAGACCAATTAGCTGCATTGCCTCCCAAATAAGAGATAATAAAAGCTACCTTTGCAGCATCGTTGGGGAATGCAGCTGCCAGACACAAAAACTATAGCTGGCTATGAAAAATGTTGAACTTGGCACTATCTCCAAAAAACCTTTCTGGAGGAGCTAAGGGCACAGGGGTTGGTGTTGTGACCATTACCTGAATGGGTTGTGTGGTGGAAGTCGTTGGGCCTGAATTGGATCTAGGAACATGATTAGACAGGTCAAACCGAGGGGCCTGTAGTACTGGAGATCTTTGTTTTAGTTTGACTCCTCCCAGGGGGTGTCTTGTGGTTTATAATGCTGTAGTTCAGTGTGCAACTCCAGGCTCTCTTGCTTTAAGGAAAGAACTTCCTTCTGTAATCCCGCTAGGGCCCTAGATAAATCTAATAAAGATGGAGCATCCTGATCAGCTGGTAAAGTCTGTGCTAAAACTTTGAAAGCACCCATTGAGGAATCCATCGCCCAGGCAGCCCTGTATGTTGTGGCTTGGCTTTATGTTGAGACAGGGCCACTCACCTGAAAAGCAGGATGACTGCAGGGGCGATGGTATGCCCCTGACCTCCTGGAACACCTCTCGGTGCTTCCTGGTGGACACACAAACCCCGGCAGGTGTCCCAAAAGGAAAGGGGGAGTGGAAGAGAAAGAGACAAAACACTGCCACGTCTTGCCGGTCCAGCCAGGCAACCTGTATCTTCGGGGGCAGGTTGTTGTTGACAGTTATAGTAAAGTTAGTGCACTCAACTTCCTTGAAACTGAATCTCTCTTTCTGATAGGGGCACAGGAGCGGTAGAAGAACACCTGGATGCTCCAGCACTTTTCTTGGATAATAATAACTGTTGACACAATTATTAACACTGCATTGCCAAAAACCCAAACTGAGTACCATAACAATAAGTACTGCGACACTAGGGCTAGCTTCACAGAGATGCACTGTTGCACACTACAATTAGAACTGTGGTTGCACTTATCATGCACATGAAAGACAAACAAGGGCATTAACCATATCACATATAAAACTTTCCTGCATGCATAGGGTTAAACTAAAAGGAACAAAAACAATCCAAGAAATACAAATGTCCACTCTGAGTTTAAACAGTTAGGGTGGCACAGTTTGGCTTGGTTTCACTTTATGTGTAAAAAACCCTTCAAAAGCAAATTCCTCAAACCTGAAACACAGGCATGAATGACAATTTTAAAAAAAGTCACGGAAATGCTCTTTCAAAATTGCACTGTCACTTTTTGTAATACTGGAGCTCAAGCAGATTTCCTGAAGCACGTTAAGGCAAGTAACTACAATAATAATGTAGAATGTTCAGAAATGCATTTGCCTCTTCAAGATAAGCACTCTGCCAAAATATGAGGTCTGAAATACACCAGCTGTTCTGGGAAAGCGCGGTGCTCAAAGAACAAACTCCCTGGAGAATACTAGTCACTTATCTGCAGTCTTTTCTGGAGTGCTGGAGGAATGCCTGGTGTCAGCTGGTACAGGACTGAAGAAAGGAATTGCCTCAAAAGTCCTGAATACGAGGATGACAGCAGGGGCTGGACTGCCAAATCAGATGCTGAGCTCAGGAAGCAAAACAAAGCCAAGCAGGGAGGCATGCTTCACTCTGCTATTTATAGCCAATCAGGAAAGCAGTTGCGTTTCCACATGGGGATGAGTCACCACACCCAATTAGAAGCACATGTCTACACAACAGCCAATTAGAAGAACATGTCTACACCTGCTCACATTAGTAAACAAGCATTGGTAAAACAAGCATTGATAAAACCAATGGTGTAACACAGCACATTATAACACCGCCAACAGCCCTACGGTAAAAAAAATGGAATCATGACCACAGCGGAAACCGCCAACACAGACAGCCACTTTAACACTCCGACCGCCATGACGATAGCGACAAACACCGCAACGGTGACCGCCAACAGCCAGGTAGAAGACAATGTACCGTCCACTCCATTACAACCCGCCCATCCGCCAGCTTTTCCGGGGCAGTCCCAACGCCATCAAAAGCACAGTGGAAACAGCACTCCGAAGGGAAATGACTCACCTCTCGACACTCAAGGAAGAACCAGGACGCCATGGAGCCCGAGCTGCAGGCGTTCCCCATGCTGGTGTATCTTCTCATACACCAGGAGCATGAACGCTATCGACAACGACCACTGTGATTACTGCACCTAGCACACAAGGGAGGGGGGGAGGAAAAAGAGAGTGACATACACACGCAAAACGCAACACCCCCACCCACAACACTATACACACAAACACATGCAACAACATGACATGTACACCCCGTAACCCTCAGGAATAACACAAGGACAAAAGGAATGGAGTCAAATGAGTGTAATATTAGTAATTTTGAGAAATACTTTCATAAAGAAAAAAACAACATGTATAATATATACAATACTTACAAAAGGCGGGACACTGCCCACTCAAAAATTGTCCGTACCTCAGCTGGAAGATGGTACAACGCCACTGCTCCTGGAGGGGGCTCCATGCCCACTGCTTTGTCCTGTGGAGTGCAAGGTCACAGTCTCTCAAGTGGTTTGTTTGCCTACTGCTTGTTCCTGGAGAGTGCAAAGCCACAGTCTCTCAAGTGGGTGGTTTGCCCACTGCTTGTTCCTGTGGAGTGCAAAGCCAAAGTCTCTGAAGTGGGTGGTTTGCCCACTGCTTGCTCCTGGGGAGGGCAAGGCCACAGTCTCTCAAGTGGATGCCTCCTTCCACTGGTTCTGGAGGGGGTATTGTGCCCAGTGTGCTTCATCCTGGCAAGGAGGGGCTGAGTGGATGCCTTCTTCTACTGGTTCTGTAGGGGGCATTGTGCCCAGTGTGCTTCATCCTGGCAAGGAGGGGCTGAGTGGAAGCCTTCTTCCACTGGTTCTGGAGGGGGCCTTGTGCCCAGTGATGCAGATGTTTTGGAGTGCAAGGTCACAGTCTCTCACCTGGGTGTCACAACGACAGCTTTTGCAGGGGCCAGGACGCACTGCAGCCCATGTGGTCACTACAGAATGCTCTCCAGCGGTGACGGCTGCTCACTGTATGCCAGTTGCGCTGCAGGTGATGGTGCTGGCAGTGGTGGTGGCCTTCACCTGCAGCCTCGGGCAGCTGCCCACTGGGGCTGCTGTTGCTGGCAGTGGTGCTGCTTGCGGCGGTGCTGGCCGCGGTGCAGGTGGCGGGGCTCACCGCGGTGCAGATGGCAGTGCTGGCTGCTGTGCAGGTGTCGATACTGGCAGTTGTGGTGGTAGACTCCAGCCCTTCACCTGCAGTCTTGGACGGCTGCCCACTGGGGCTGCTTCTGCTGGCAGTGGTGCAGCTTGTAGCGGGGCAGGTGGCGGTGCTGGCCGCAGTGCAGGTGGCGATACTGGCGGTTGTGGTGGTAGCCTCCAGGCCTTCACCTGCAGCCTAGGACGGCTGCAGTGCCATGTCTGGTGTTCTGTGCCTCTTCCTGCCCTTGGCAGATGGTGGTGCCTCCTTGCTTCTGCCAGCTGGGGTCTTAGACTTTGCCTTGCTGGCTGGTTGTGCTTCCTTCCCCTTACTGGATGCTGTCCCCTTCTTGCCCTTGCCAGGTGGCGGACCCTTCTTGGACTTGGCAGGTGTTGTGGCACACTGTCTGGGCTGACGGGTGCCTCCTTGGAGCCTCTCACAACTGCAGGAACCACAGCGGCCGTGTACTGAGAGGCTGAGGTGCCTGGCTGGGTTCTGGCCACCCAGGCCCGAGGTGAAAAATGGGGTTAGGGGTAGGGAAGAGGTCAATGTTGGTGAGGAAAAGCTTCTTAGAGACACTGGGGCAGGAAGAGGGTGAAGGTTTGGGAGTGGAGGAAGAGGGAGTGGTTGAAGGAGGTGTCAGTCTGCTGTGTTTGGGTGCAGGTGCATGAGCTGGATGCTGTTGTGAGGTGGATGGCTGTTGGGTGGGTGTGTTCTTGCATTTGTGTACTTTGGGAGGAGGGGTTACGGAAGCAGTGGGAGAGGACACAGGGGACGTGGGCATGGATGTGGGGGTGGTGACTGCCAGTGAGGGGCGTGTAGTGATAGGCGTGCTGGTGATGGAGGTAGTGGATGAGGAAGTAGTGCATGGAGGTGTGAGTAGAGACGCTACTGGGAGGGGGGTGGCGAGGAGGAGGAGGGGGACACAGTGGAGGCAGTGGATGTTGGTGTGTCTTCATGTGGATGGTGCTTGTGTGAGTGCCTGTGAGATGAAGTGTGGTGCTTGTGTTTGCCTGAACCACTTCTTTGTGTTGACTTGGGCGATTGCTTGTCTGAAGGTATGCTTGGGATAGGTTGGGGTTGAGGGGATTGGGACTGGGTAGAGGAAGTTGGAGGGGAGAGGCTGGAGACCAGCACAATGGCTGCCATCAGTGCGGAGGCCAGAGCCTTAAATGCTCTCTGTTGGGCCGCCACGCCAGAGTGAATGTACTCTAGGTATGCATTTATTTGTTGCAAATGCCCTGCAACACCCTGGATGGCATTCAGTATGGTTGACTGCCCAACAGTGAGGGATCTCAGGAGGTCAATAGCCTCCTCACTGAGGGCAGCTGGGCCTGAGGTGCTTGGGGTGAAGGAGGTGCCCACCCTCTTGGGTGAGCAGGCATGGGAAACACGTTGAGGGGCTGCTGGGAGGGCAGTTCTGGTACGGGGTGGCGGCTGAACCTGTTGTTGGGGTGGGCACAGAGTTGTCCGCCACCGCCATGGAGCTTCCATTGAAGGAGGAGTCGGTAGTGTCCCCTCCTGTCTCCGCCGAGGTGCTCCCCTCGACCTCCGTCCCACTGGTGCCCTCACTGTTGGTGGATTTGGCCTCCGGGCCCATGTGGGATGCAGCTCCCTCCGTCGCCGGTGCCTCTGCCAGATGATGCTAACGCACACAAGGACAGGGTAACAAAACAAGAAGGGGGGGAAGAGGCAGAGGATATACTTGGTCAATGCCAGCAACAACACTACCGTTGGCGTACACAACACACAGGTATCAGCCCTATGCACTAGGCCATGCACTACCAGTTACAAAACTAGTCACCAGCCCATGGGGTACATTGTCTAACGCTATTAGCTGCACACCTGAAACCCACAGGACCCTGCCCAGTAGTAGAAGCCCACTACCTCTATTGGGGTTGGAGTGCTTCAGAGCCTGCCCAACAAGGGACCTACCCTGCCATGTTTGCCCTGGCCTAGGGGCACCCACAGCCTACATCGCCCACCCAGGGAAAACCTTAATGTGCGCAAAGTCATGATTATGAATCTGTACTCACTCCCTTGTGGCTGCTGTAATGCCTTCAAGCGCCCATCCAACTCCGGATAGGCCACCGCCAAGATGCGGAACATCAAGGGGGTCAGGGTACGACGGGCACCCCTTCCTTGTTGGGAGGCCAGCCCCAGCTGGGCCTCCGCCGTCTTCCTTTCCCAGCACGCAGGTCCTCCCACTGTTTGCAGCAGTTGGTGCTCTGCCTGTCAAAGACCGTCAGGGTCCGCACCTCCTTGGCGATGGCATGCCAAATACCCCTTTTCTGATGGGCGCTGACCTGCAGAAAATTATGCATAGAAAGAGGGATTATTCATACCGTCCGGACTGGTACACTCATGGTCCACAATATCCCTCCCATCCCCTTACGCACAGACATTGACCACCAGACATGCAGCACTCTGCCCAGGACCCCTCAGCCCCCCCTACACGAGGCTTACACACACAGCAATCCATACATTCAAGGCCCACGCATCATGCTCAGTGTGCTCACCTGTTTGACTGGAGGACTACAGAGTAAAGTGTACTGTCTCTCCAACTCCTTCGAAGTGAAGGCAGTGGCCCTTTCCCCAGACACTCGAGCCATTGTCGCTTCCAGACACAGGTCACAGTAGCACTTGCAGTGTAGGTCCTCTCCTGTTTAAGGTCAGGTAGCAAGTGAGTGAACAGATAGAAAATGGCGGTCATATCCATGGCGGTGCGTACCGTTACTGCCGGCGTACATCACCATTGGCTCCTGGAACCCACAGGGCCCAATGATAACCAATGCGAAGTTGCGTGGCGGTCCTCGACAGCCGACCGCAACGGCGCACAATGCCAGCAGAATTACCTCATTTCCACTTGTCTCTCCTCACAGGTGAGGCAGCTGTCATTTCAGGGGGGGCACAGGTCATGGCACCTAACTGCACCACAGTAGACATTGGCACATCAACTGACTGTCGAATTCACATACTGTTTCTGTAAGGAAGAAATGCATTTTTATTTTCACATATGTGTGAATATGACCCTCTGCTCACCGTTTTTCACCCTAGAGTTCAACCGCTGAGGATGAATAGGAGATGGAGACATCCCCCAGTGTACAGACCCCTGGTGGACCTGGTGACTATGGATGACAGGCACATTATCCTGACCTACAGACTTGATAGGGCCACAAACCAAGAACTGTGTGCCCAATTGGAGCCAGACCTAATTTCAGTGACCTGCCACCCCACAGGTATCCCCCCTCTAGTGCAGGTCCTGTCAGTGCTCCATTTATTGGCAAATGGTTCCTTCCAAGTGACAGTGGCCATGGCATCAGGTAATGTTCTCCAACGTGTTGACCAGAGTGTTGTCTGCCCTGCTGAAACACATGCGCAGCTACATCGTAGTCCCCCAGGTGGAGGATTTGGCCACAGAGAAGGCTGACTTTTATGCCCTGGGACATATCCCCAACCTCATTGGTGCCATTGATGGTACACATATAGCATTTGTGCCCCCCGGAGAAATGAACAAGTGTTCAGGAATAGAAAAAGATTTCACTCTCTGAATGTGCAGATGGTGTGTTTGGCGGACCAGTACATCTCCCATGTCAATGCCAAGTATCCTGGCTCTGTGCATGATGACTTTACCTTGAGGAATAGCAGCATTCCATATGTGATATCTCAACCAATTCCAGAGGCACTGGGTGTGTCTAATAGGTGAGCCCATGGTCCCCACCCAGTTGATGTCGGTACATGGGTGTGGGTTAGGCCCTAAGGGGGAGTGTGTGGCTAACAGGTATCCCTTGAATATTTGCAGGTGACTCTGGTTACACCAACCTCTCATGACCCCAGTGAGGAATGCCAGGACAAGGGCAGAGGAACGTTACAATGAGGCACATGGGCAAAAAAGAGGATAATTGAGAGAACCTTTGGCCTCCTGAAGGCCAGATTCTGGTGCCTCCATCTGATAGGTGGATCCCTGTACTACTCACCCAAGAAGGTGTGCCGGATCATTGTTGCATGTTGCACAACCTGGCCTTGAGACGCCAGGTGCCTTTTCTGCAGGAGGATGAGCCTGGAGATAGTCATGTGGCAGCGTCGGAGCCTGTAGACAGTGACAAAGAGGAGGCAGAGGAAGAAGATGTGGACACCAGAAGTACACTCATTCAACAGTACTTCCAGTGACACACGGGTAAGACACTGTAACTTCACCTTCCCTTGCAGGTTTGTGTTTGACATTGAACATGGCAGCCTGATTTCCCTATTTTTATGCCCACTTACTGTACCCTTTGGCATCTCTATTTTCAGATCTCTGTGCCCCACTCTGGCTCCTGGTGTGTTTACTGCTGCCCAGTACAGGTTATACCTAAGTTAATATTACAGTAGATTAGAAGTGCAATATTTACAGTTTGTGAAACGAAGACATTTGTCAAAAAATTGACAGACTCCATACTTGAATTTGTTCAAAAGGTGTTTATTTAGGTGCTAATAAGTGGAGGGTGTATTGCAATGGGCTGGGTTGCTGATGGAGGAAAGTCCAGGGTAGACTCCAGTCTATTTGTATCACATGTGCATTGTCCAAGGGGGCATAGGAATTGGAGAAATGGCAGTTCAAGGTGGACAGTGTGACAGAAGGGTGACAATCAGGAAGAGTCTTATTTCCTGGCTGGGGTCTTGGCAATGTCCTCTGGCTTCTGCCTGGATCGCAGGGACCGTTTGCGGGGTGGTTCTCCTTCTGCAGGGGGAGGGGTGCTGGTGGCCTGTTGGTCCAGTGGCGGGGCCTCCTGTCTGTTAGTGCCGGCGGAGGTAGAGGGCTGTTCTTCGATGTGGATAGTGTCAGGGGCCCGTTGGTGTGCCACTGTCTCCCTCATGGTGTTCGCCATATCTGCCAGCACCCCTGCAATGGTGACCAGTGTGGTGTGGATGTCTTTCAGGTCCTCCCTGCTCCTCAGGTACTGTCCCTCCTTCAACCTCTGGGTCTCCTGCAACTTGTACAGTATCTGTTCCATGGTCTCCTGGGAATGATGGTATGCTCCCAAGATCCCTGCCAGTGCATCGTGGAGAGTGGGTTCCCTGGGTCTGTCCTCCCCCGTCACGCAGCAGTCCTCCCAGCTTCCCTGTTGTCCTGTGCCTCTGTCCCCTGAACCGTGCAGCCACTGACCCCAAGTCCCTGATCGTCCTGTGTTTGTGGGGTTGCCTAGGGTCCCTGTAGTGGTGGACACTGCTGATTGACGTGTCCTGGGAACAGAGGTCTGGGCCAGTTGGATGGGTGCTGTGGTGGTGTTTCCAGAGGGGGGGGGGAGCCTCTGTGGTGGTTTGGGACTGTGGCAGGGTCACCGACTGTCCAGAGGTCCCTGATGGGCCAGGTTGGTCATCGTGATCCAGGCATGCAGAGCTGCTGTCATCACTGTGGGCCTATTCTGTAGGTCGACTGGATGTGGCTGGCACCTCCTCTCCAGTGATGTTGAGTGGGGGTCCTGTGGGGATGTAAATGCAGTGTTATTGTATCTGCGTGTGCCTTCTTGTGCATGGATAGGTTTCTATCTATGGTTGTTATTAGCAAGGCAGCTTTGGCTTGTGTGAGTTGTGCTTGGTTTGGCTGACTGATTGTCACTAGTGTGCATGCTGTGGTGATGGGTGTCCATGCAGGTCTGTGATGGGGGTCCATGCATTGGTGTTGCATGCAGGGCTTGGTATTGGGATGGGTGGGTTGTGATGGTGGGGTATATGTGAGGTGGTGGTGTGATGGGGTGAGGGTAGGGGTAGGAGTTTGTGATGGCATGCAGGTAGGATAGGGGATATAGTAGTAAAGATTTAATTTGACCAGAGTCCAGTCCTCCTGCTTCTCCTGCGTGGCCCTCGGGATGCATGATCACCAAGACTTGCTCCTCCCATGTTGTTAGTTGTGGGGGAGGAGGTGAGGGTCCACCGCCAGTCCTCTGTACAGCTATCTGGTGTCTTGCAACCACAGAACGCACCTTCCCCCGTAGGTCGTTCCACCTCTTCCTGATGTCATCCCTTGTTCTTGGGTGCTGTCCCATGGCGTTGACCCTGTCCACAACTCTCCGCCATAGCTCCATCTTCCTAGCAATGGACGTCTGCTGCACCTGTGATCCGAATAGCTGTGGCTCTACCCGGATGAATTCCTCCACCATGACCCTTAGCTCCTCCTCTGAGAACCTGGGGTGTCTTTGTGGTGCCATGGGTGTAGTGTGAGTGGTATGTGTGAGGGTGTGTGGGGTGATGTGCTGGGGTGTGTGCTGTGAGGTGCGTGGATGGTGTATGGGTGATGGTGTTATGTGGCTCAAATTCAGTGGGTGCTCCTGCCTTGTCTCTCTCTCTCAGTTGGCAATTATTTTTTCGCTGTAAGGGGTTGTGGGTATTGTGGGGGTGTGTTTTATAGTGGTGTGAGTGTGTGGGTGTGGTGTGTGTATGTGTATGTGTCAGGTGTGTGTAGTTTGAATTGTCCAATGTGGTGTAGTTTTGTATGTGTGTTTATGTGTATTTTGAGTGCAGCGGTCTGTACTGCCAATGGTTTACTGCGGTTGAATGTCCGCTGCGGTGATTCGTGGGTCATGATGCTGTGGGTGTATTTCTGTTGGGTTTTGCTACTGCCAGTTTATCACGGACCTTTGGGCTGGCGGGCTTGTGTGTGTGTCTGCATAGTGGCGGATTTCTATGTGTGGGTCATAATACCTGTAGCGGTATACCGCCGCGGTCACGGTATGTTGGCGGCCGTCAGTACGGCGGTAAGCGGCATTTACCGCCAATGTTGTAATGAGGGCCAATGTTTACTTAGAAACATGAAAGTTTAACCAAGAACAGAGATATGATTTAACCCTAATCCCTGGGAATGCTGACAGATAACGCATGAGGCACCTTGGGGATTCCTGACAGCCAATAGTGCAGTCTTGCATAATAGAGTGGCACAGAGTGCAGTGACATACAGTAGAGTGGGCCAGAGTAGAAGACAGTGGCATCGAGTAGATTGATCAGAGTATAGTGAAGTGGCATAAAGTAGAGTGGTTCAGGGGAAAGTAGAGCGGTGCAGGTTAGAGTGCTGTGGTGTAAAGTACAGTGGTGTAAAGTGCAGTGGCACAGAGTGCAGTGGTGCAGAATAGATTAAAATGGTGTGGAGTGATGTAGAGTAATATAGAGTACAGTGGCATTGAGTGCAGTGGCGTAGAGTGCTACAGAGTAGAGTGGCATAAAGTGGGAGTAGTGTAGAATCAAGTAGAGTGGCACTGAGTGCAGTGTCAGAGTAGGTTTTTTTCAGATTAGAGTGAAGTGGCATAGAGTGGAGTGGCTCAGGCAAACACAAGCACCACACATCATCCCACAGGCATTCACACAAGCACCATCCAGATGCAGACATACCAACATTCACTGTGTACCCATCCTCCTCCTCGTCCACCTCCCTCCCAGTCGCATCTACACTCACACCCGCATGAACTACATCCACACCCACTGCCTCCATCACGCCTATCAGTACACGCCCCTCACTGGCAGTCACCACCCCCATATCCATGCACACGTCCCCTGTGTCCTCTCCCACTGTGTCTGTGCCCCCTCCTCCCAAATTACCTAAACACAAGCACTCAGACACCCAACAGCCATCCACCTCACAACAGCATCCAGCCCATGCACCTGCACCCAAACACAGCAGACACCTCCTACAATCACTCCCTTTTCCTCCACTCCCAAACCTTCACCCTCTTCCCACCCCAGTGTCCCTAAGAAGCTTTTCCTCTCCACCCTTGACCTTTTCCCTACCCCTACCCCCCGTCCTTCACTTCGGACCAGGGTGGGCAGAACCCAGGCCAGCAACTCAGCCACCTAGTCCATGGCCACTGTAGTTTTGGCAGCTCCTGAGGGGTGTGAGAGGCTCCAAGGAGACACCCATCAGCAATGGCAGTGTGCCTGCACCAGCTGGCAAGGGCAAAGGGCCTGCCCCTCCAGGCAAAAGGGACAGGAGGCCTGGTGCTGTGACAGGATCTGAGCTCCCACCACCAACCCTGGCGCTTCAGCCATCCAAAGCTGTAGAGGAAGGGCTGGAGCCTCCCCCCACCACTGGCAGCACTGCCACCTGCACCGCCATCAGCACCACTGGCAGCAGCAGCAGCACCATTGGCAGCAGCCATCCGAGGCTGCAGGGGAAGGGCCGGAACCTCCCCCCACCACTGGCAGCACCGACACTGCCACCACTGGGCAGCCATCACCGCCAGCGGATAGACTGTAGTCCTGCCTCCATGGAGTGTTATGGATCCTGCCCACTGCTAATCTTGTGGGTATGACACACAGGTGAGAGACTGTGACCTTGCCTCCCCAAGTGTTGCATCACAGGGCACAAAGCCCTCTCCAGAACCAGTGGAAGAAGGCATCCACTCACCCCCTCCTTGCCAGGATGCAACTCCCTGGGCACAAGAACACCTCCAGAACCAGTGAAAGAAGGCATCCACTCACCCCCTCCTTGCCAGGATGAAGCACACTGGGCACAAGGCCCCCTCCAGAACCAGTGGAAGAAGGCACCCACTCACCCCCTCCTTGCTAGGATGTAGCTCACCTGGCACAAGCCCCCCTCCAGTACCAGTGGAAGAAGGCATTCACTCACCCCCTCCTTGACAGGATGAAGCACACTGGGCACAAGGCCCCCTCCAGAACCAGTGGAAGAAGGCACCCACTCAACCCCTCCTTGCTAGGATGTAGCTCACCTGGCACAAGCCCCCTCCAGTACCAGTGGAAGAAGGCATTCACTCACCCCCTCCTTGACAGGATGAAGCACACTGGGCACAATGCCCCCTCCAGAATCAGTGGAAGAAGGCATCCACTCACCCCCTCTTTGCCAGGATGAAGCACACTGGGCACAAGGCCCCCTCCAGAACCAGTGGAAGAAGGCATCTATTTGAGACTATGGCCTCGCACTCCCCATGACCAAGATGACCAAGCAGTGGGCAAACCACCCACTAGGTAGACTGTGGCTTTGCACTCCCCAGGACCAAGCAGTGGGCAAACCACCCGCTAGACAGACTGTGGCCTTGCACTCCCCAGGACATCGCACAGGGCATGTAGCCCTCTCCAGGACCAGTCGTGTTGTACCATCTTCCGGCTGAGGTTCCCCGCCCATTCCCCTTCCCCCTGAGGTGCCTGTGTATTTTCGACCTGATGCCTCAGCAGTGTTCTCTCCGTGTTGATGCAGGAGTCAGGTGGGGCCTTGGCCTATGTGATGTGGCCCTGTAGCCCACGGACATTTTGGACTGGGCAGTGTCCCTCCATTTGTATATCTGTAAATACTGTTTTGAATTTTGGGGACGCATTTCTAGTTTTTTTAATCTTATTACACTCACTTAAATCACTTCCTTTTGTCCTTGCATTATTACCGAGGGGTACGAGATATGTAATGTTGTTGCATCTGTTTGAGTGTATGGTGTTGGGGGTGTTGCATGTGTGTATCACTCTTTTTCCTCCCCCTTCCCTTGTGTGCTAGGCGGCAGTACTCACTGTGGACGTCGTTGCTGGGGTTGGTATTCCTGGTGTAAGAGGAGGTAAACCAACATGGGGGAAGATCTGCAGTTCGGGCTCCATGGCGTTGTGGTTCTTCCTTTAGTCTCCAGAGGTGAGTCCTTTGCCTTCTGTGTACTGTTTCAGGCTTGCTTTTGTTGTCGTTGGTATCACCCCGAAAAGGTGGCAGATAGGCCAGTCATAATAGAGTGGGCGTATATTGTCTTCCGCCTGGTTGTTGGCGGTTACCGCTGCGGTGCTTGTTACTACCGCTGTGGTGGTCAGTGTGTTAAAGTGGCTGTCTGTGTTGGCGGTTTCCACCGTGGTCATAATTCAATTTTTTTTACCCCTGGCTTGTTGGCGGTATCACTGCCGCTTTATCACCAACCGCCTGGGCTGTAATGAGGGCCTATGTTTTGACTTAGGCAGGATGCTTAAGCCCGTAGTGTAAATAACATGGTTATTTCTGGGCTCTTGTTTGTAGTGTTCTAGAAAGCGATAATCTGTGCTGATTAAGTTTTTATGGCACAGTGCTACTGCACGTGTTGCACATACTACACCTCCTCCCTGCAGGCCTGTTTTAAGGAGTTTGTTAGAGCCTGGTAAACTGGAGCACAGGAAGGACATGAGCAGGCTCCATGGGGAGAGTAATCTGCATTCCTCTTGCTTTCCTATAGACGCTCTCACTTTGAAGTCACAGGAAGAAAAGTAAACAACAAGCTATCTCGAAAGAAGGAGCCTGACATTTGACTTTTGTGTTTAAATGCACAGCAAATGTGTCAAGGTAAGACTGTGTTTTAAAGGCCTGTTTACAGAAAGTGAGATCTCGGAAGGATGCAGTAATCTAGGTTTAGGCAAGGGCAGGGAAAAACTCAAGCTGGACAGCCTAGAGCAAATAGAGACAGCAAATAGAAAGCAAGGAAATGTGAGTTACAAATCACAAAGCCAATGGTAAGCAATTGGCAGAATGCATTCCCAGGGAATCTTTCTGAATGTCTCCAAGATGTCTTCAGCAAATCAGACAGCTGCAATGTATGGTAGGCTTCAACCTAAAAATGACACAGAGATAGCATACCCAAATCAGGGACCCAGACTCAAATGAACAGCAAGAATGCATTCATGGAGGAGGTTGAGGGTCACATCCTAATCAATCCCCATTATACTTCGACCCTGGGCTTTTTAGCTCATCTTCTAGGGTACTGAACAAACCATTTTGAATTTTGGAAGGAAGCTCTTAATGTCTTTAAGAGAATGTTTCATATAACTATCCTCTTGTTTCATACATATGTGCTGCCAAGTTAGCCAACATACTATTCCTTTAAAATGTGTGAGGGGCAAACTACTGGCAGTGGCACTGTGTACAGCTGCACAAACTATCACTGCAAGGTGAGGGAAACAACCTACAAATGTCAGTGAGTACTTACATAGATAATTAGGACTAGTGGGAATGAAGAAAATAAAATGATTGTGTAACTAAAAAAAGAATCTCCTGTTGTGGTGGACTGATCAAACATAGTTTGTCATATCCAATACTGTTTAAATAATAATGTCTTTCCTCATTGCTCTATGGTATAGGAGAGTGTATGTGTCATTGGTGACAAATACAAATTAGAAAATTTGATGCAAAGAAAAGGATTCAAGAAATTGGTAGCAGTGATTTGTATCTGATAACACCCTCAGAATTCAAGTCATTGGTTAACACAAAAGTTTCTTGTGAACCAGAATGAAATATTCTTCTCCCGCTGCTTCTGTGTCTACTACCCACAGTTACAAAGCATAGAGTGAACTTTCTTTTGCTGTGAGATAAAAACTAAATTTGGTCACCTTAGCACCAGAGCAGGAAAAACTCAAAGACACATCATGAACACTTCATGTGATATTTTATTGCAGCAAATCTTATACATTTATCACCATAATTAAGCACCCTAGCCGCCACTGCACACATTAGAATTAGATGAGGGGTTGGGAGATGCAAGGAGCCTCAAGTTGGAAGAACAAGATAGGGCAAGGTAAAGCAAGCTTTTCAAAGAGGTAATGGTGATCAGAGCCAAAGATGGAACAGTGATGAGATGGTTCTTTCAGATCTTGTTCTTGTGACACTGCTGCAGGGCATCTTTTAGGGCTACAAGGACCAGGTCCACATTTGCTTTGGTGGAGTTGTAACCCATTAGTCCTATTCGTAATACCTGTAAGATGAGAACAAGAGAAAATTGTGTATCTCTGAGATATTGGTGAAATGTTACAATTTCAATTTTATCAATACCTCAAAATCATTCAAGAATATAAAGGCTACACATTTGGTTTTATACAAAACATCAGATTTCTTGCTGGCATTACTTTGTTGATCAATGAGCCAATGTTTTTAGTGTAATTGCTATTGTTGCTGGACATTCAAAGAGGACCCTCTTCTGCTCCCCTTCGTGTTCCCTGTCTACAACTCTACTCGTATACTTTACCTATGGTACTATTACTCCCTACCTGAGCCCCATTCCTTTTCTATGGGACTCTTGATGAGATGATTTTTTACATGTACATAATTGAGTGAGTTATTTGCAGGCAGATTTCAGGAAGCACGATATTGAAATGTGTGCCTCCCCTTCTGGGCGTGGAGAACCTCCCAGCCATTTTATGTTCATATGACTTTATGGGGCCAATAAATGGTCTTATTCTTCACCTGGGCAGCACTTAAAAGTGGCTGCTTTCATCACTTTTGGCTCGCTGTTTATGCATAATCTCCCCTCCGACGAATTGATAAACAAATGGCAATGAGGCAAGTGCATAGTGTTAACATGCCTCTACACTACAGTGTAAGAAGCACACAACTGGAAGGCTGGGCATGGTCAAAAGGCAGGGCCGGCTTTAGCGCTGGTTGCGCGGCAGTCTTTTTGGCGCCCCCACCCCATGACCACCTCCCAGATTCCCTCACTGCCACCCGGCAAATGTGCCCCTCATCTATCCATAGCCCCTCTCTCGCATACATTAATTTGTTTTAAAGCGCTTGAAAAGGCTGGCTTTACTAATCCACTCAGCTATCCACATAAAATATAGTTCTGTTCTTTGCAGCAGGAACATTAACCCTCTGCGCTACTTTATGGCGAGTCAAAAACTGACGCTAGACAAAACTCCCATTTCTCTCTCCAGCAGGAACATTAATCACAAGAGGTATCGACATTTTAATTGCTTCCTGAAGGCTGGACACACAAGGAATGTTTGATCAGGTGCTATTAGATCGCAAGTTATTGCTAAACACAGCGCCCCCCCTGAGGTCAGAGCCCCCAATCCAGGCCAGCATCCGGTGCGGCCGTACCACTCGCACTGCCCTAAAGTCGGCCCAGTCCGAATGTATAAATAAACTGTGGAGTGCCCACTTGGGGTCACTCGGCACATAGCAGCAACCAGTGTCCATGCTCTCCGTAGAGCACGCTGCTCGGCGCAGCTGCAGTAGGCCTCACCTTAGCCCAGCAGACGATTTCACACTGGCGATGAGGCAGACTTTTACCCTGCATGCTGGGTCATCCTTGTCTCCTTGCTGCCTCTGGCTGAGACATATGCAGCAACAAGAACTGCTGCTGATTACTGTGGCCATGAGCCAGTGCGTGGCTACTGCCCCCTACCTGCAGGCATGTGGAACACTGCCTGGACCCCCCCCAACACTGTGTCAACCCTGTGAGCCTCTCCTCACCACTCCTATTCCCAGTCACTCGGCGAGTGGTGAAATCAGCAAGGCCTGGCAATCTGTGGCAAAGCAGCTCCACCTAGCAGCTGGAAAGCACAATACATCCTGGCCTGGAGGCCGTCGAGAGAGCACATGGCTCACTGTGTGCTCAGGAGGACTCAAGCTTGTTTGCTCTACGTGCGGTGGATCTTTGTGGCCTAGGCTGTGGAGTCCTCATAGCGTAACACCTGGCTGCTAGCAGAAAGGAGCACTTGTGGGCTGCTCGGAAGAAAGGACTTTATGCAGGCCTGCGAAGCAGAAGCAGACAGAAACAACCAAGGAAATAAAGAAAAGATACATAACAAAATAACTGAGAAAAAGGGGCATAGTGAAGTGTAAAAACAAAAGCTGGGATGAAAAAAAAGAAAAAATATAATTAAAGGAGAGAACCGAGAACAAGCAAAGGGAAACGCAAAAGACACCATCTCATCACTGTCCAGGTGCAGTGCCCATTAACACCACAATCCCTCATCATCTTCACACAAGTGTACACCCGTTAGACTGCGCCACCACCTGCACTCTAGCACTATGTCCTGCGACAGAGCCAGAACCGCACCACTCGAGGTAGACCCACATGAGTTGAGAACATGGTGATATATCAGCTTGTTTCGTCGAGCTCAAGCTGATGGTAGCTTGTGTGGTGATCTAGCTTTGAAAACCAGCGGGCCTTGTAGAAGTCTGCAACTATCTAATCAATGGTAGGAGTGACGTGGCGTTTGTGGCATCTTTTCTGCTGCTGAAGTTTTTCAGGACCACATTTGGGAGGTCCTGTCTGTGCTAGGTGGCATGCTCAAACATCCTGATCTACTCCAACATCCTGGAAGATCACCACACAAGGTTGAGGGCTATACTGAAAAGGCTGGCTGATAGTAGCGGACCCTCCACAGCAGAAATCCTTCTACATAAATGTCATCAAATTCTTTGGATACCACTTCTAAAGTAGTGGTTTGCAAGTCGACCCGAAGAAAGTAGAAGCCATCAAAATGGCTGCTGTGCCCCACATGCATCGGAGGTCAGAAGTTTTCTTGGGATTGCCATGTACTGAGGGTGATTCATTCCCAGTATAGCCACCCTGTCTGAAACGTGACCACCCATGGGAGTGGGGCCATAGAGACGACTGAGCATTCAGATGTGTGAAGGAAGTGCTCCTGGACAGGGAGGGATGTAGAGTGCCACACGGCTTCTACAGTACATTGTAAAAAAAGTACAGAACTGGAGGGCTGAGTGTGGCCCGAAGGTATAAATAACACATGTAGTGACTGCTTTGGGTCATTCATCATATACCAGCAACCAGTACCTCTGTCGACCATATAGTATGCTGTACAGCGCAGCCGCAGGTCTCACCTTAGCCCAGCAGGCCATTTCACAGCAAGGATTACTAATCTAGATTTCCACTGGCCCCCTTTTTCCGCTTGTTGACTCATGCACTACATCAATGCTCAGGAGCCCCCGCTCTGAGATGTTTATTAATATATGCTTTCATGAGCGCTACGGTGCGCATAACTGGTGTCTCCTTGACTACGTGTTTGAAACAATAAGATCACTTGTGACTTAAACACAAACTTTTCTTGCTGGCCTTTATCTCCTGGTTCCACCAATCCCTGCCACCAGCAGCACTTCACACATAAGCTTACATAAATATCTCACAAGTACAATTACGACCACCGCCTAACCCCACGACCAAGGACCTTGGCCACAGATGTGCCAGGGCTGCGGTCAGAATAGTACAGGAACGCAGTCTCAAGTGAAACTGGCTCAATTTAGTAATTAAATCCAGTTCAAAATTTTAGTTGGTCAATATTTCTGGAAGGTCCAGATTTTAGCTCTTTGTATTATAGTCTGTGTGTTTGCACAAGTTTTTCTTGGAGTCGCATGTTTTGATATGCAACATTACGTAATCTCCACCAGCCTATCTCATTAACCATTCACCTGAAACCACATAGCTTCTGTAGGAGGCTGGCCCTCTAGGTAGTGTGTAAACCTAGGCACACTATGCAGGGGTGCAGGATACCACATGTTGGTTTCCAGAGGTAAAAATTAGACCACCTAATGCTCCAATTTTTATCGTAGCTGGTGGAGCAGTTAGGCTAATCCAGGAGATGTGCTAAGTATTTGCTGTACGCACAAATCTAATCATGCACCACACACACACAATGAATAACTCAGGACCAGAATTTATAAAAATATTTCAGACTTTAATATACATTTTAAGACCAAGATCTTTAAGATACGTTAAGTACATTTTGAGATATGACTTTTCAAAGTATTAATAAAGTTAGTCTTTCTGTGCGTAATTATGCACCATTGGGATCAACGCACAGTCACTTTTAAAAATGCATTAAAAATCGCACAGTTGATTTACCAGTCTCTTCTTTTGCAGGATGGTTGCAGCAGTCGATGGGCACCTTGTGCCAGCTAGAGAGGCTCAGGCGGCTCCGGGTTCTGGCAGGAGCAGCGTTGGAAAGTCTCTTGGCACAGGGCCACCTGGAGGGACCACTTGGAAAAAGAGCTGGTTTGCAGAGTTAAAGATGGTGCCTTGGGGTCGCCCTGGGCTGTTGAGGTCGTGAGGTCGCAAGGGGTTGGGGACCTGGGGCACACAGCAGATCCCATGATGCACGGCTCAGGGCAGCCGGTTGCAGGGTGATTTGAAGGTCTTGGATGCTGTGCGCAAAGGGAGCTGGAGGTAAGTGTTCTTCCGTAGGCCTTGTAGGACATCGAGGGCGCTCTGGTGGAAGGTCCAGGGTGTCAATGAAGTCCCTTAACTGGGGCTTCCTCCTGGTCCAGTTGCAGTTCTGGGTGAGCTGTTTTTGGGGTTGTCCAATGAGCACTGACCAGTACCTGGGGTATTGACACAACTCGGCCACGGGAGGGCGCTGAGTCACCAAAGTTGGCACAATTGCAGGTCTCGTCTGGGCTGTTGTTGGTGTATTGTTGAGTTTGGCTGCAACTTCTGGTTGTGGAGATATTGTCCGGTCGGTGAAGTGTCCCTCACCGCTTTGCAGGTTCCTTTGGTTTGAGTGGTGCCTCCACTCAGGAGGGAGATCTCAGGCTATTTGCAAAGCCTAGAGGTCCTCAGAGTCTTTTGAGGAGGGCCCAGTGGTCAGCTCCTGCCCAGCAGCGATTGTTGGGACTCTGGTGCAGCAAGCAGGGGTCTTGGAGCCTCTTCTGGTGCAGCAGGTCCTCTGTTCTCATCCTGTCGGGTTCTTTAGTGCTATCTTCTTTTCTTCCAGATGAATCTAGTTTCTTGGCCTAGGGAAGCCCACTTGTAGGAGGCTGGCCTGGCTTGCAGTGGGTACCAGAGGTACTTACCCCTTGTGCCAGGTCCAGTTATCCCTTACTAGTGTAGAAGAGGTGTTTCTAGCAGCTTAGGCTGATAGAAGGTAGCTATGGCAAAGCAGCTTTGGCTTAACTAGGAGACATGTAAAGCTCCTACTATACCACTGGTGTCATATGCACAATATCATAAGAAAGCACAATACACAGAAGTACTAAAAATAAAGATACTTTATTTTTATGACAATATGCCAAAAGTATCTCAGTGAGTACCCTCAGTATGAGGATAAGTTATATACACAAGATATATGTACACAAACCAAAATTATGCAGGTAATAGCAAGAAAAGTAATGCAAGCAGTGTAAGGTTACAATAGATTGCAATAGGAGCACATAGGTATAGGTGCAACACAAACCATATACTCCAAAAGTGGAATGCGAACCACGACTGGACCCCAAACCTATGTGAGCTTGTAGAGGGTCGCTGGGACTGTAAGAAAACAGTGAGGGTTAGAAAAATAGCCCACCCCAAGACCCTGAAAGGTAGGTGTAAAGTGCACCTACTACCCCCAGAGAGCACAGAAGTCGTGATAGGGGGATGCTGCAGGAAGAACAAACACCAGCAATGCACCAACAGTGGATTTCTGGACCTGAGTATCTGTAAGACAAGGGGACCAAGTCCAATAGTTGCGACAGTGTTGAGTGGGCAGGAGCCCAGGAAATGTCAGCTGAGGGTGCAAGGAAGCTGCCACCTGTTGGAAGAAGCTTGGAATTCTGCAAGAAAGAAGAGAGCTAGGGACTTCTCCTTTGGAAAACTGATGTACCATGTCGTGATGAAGCTTGCAGAGGTGTTCCCATGCAGAAAGACCGTAAACAAGCCTTGCTAGCTGCAAGGGTCGCGGTAGAGGTTTTTGGGTGGTGCTGTGGCCCAGGAGGGACCAGGATGTCGCCACTTGGATGAGGAGACAGAAGGGGCCCCCAGCAACTTAGGGAGCCCTCACAGAAGCAGGCAGCCCCCACAGAAGTACCTGAACAGGAGCTTGGAAGAAAAGTGACCCGGAGTCCACCCCAAGTCACAAAAGGGAGTCCCACGACACCGGAGGACAACTCAGAAGGTTGTGCACTGCAGGAAGGAGTGTCGGGGACCCAGGCTTGGCTGTGCATGAAGGAAATCCTGGAAGAGTGCACAAGATCCGGAGCAGCTGCAAATCACGCGGTACCCAGCAATGCAGTCTAGCGTGGGGAGACAAGGACTTACCTCCACCAAACTTGGACTGAAGAGTCACTGGACTGTGGGAGTCACTTGGACAGAGTTGCTGAGTTCCAGGGACCACGCTCATTGTCCTGAGAGGGGACCCAGAGGACCAGTGATGCAGTCTTTTGGTGCCTGCGGTTGCAGGGGGAAGATTCCGTCGACCCACTGGAGATTTCTTCAGAGCTCCTGGTGCAGGGAGGAAGCAGGCTACCCCCAGAGCATGCACCACCTGGAAATAGTCGAGAAAGCCGGCAGGATGAATCGATACAAGGTTGCTAGTAGTCGTCTTGCTACTTTGTTGCGGTTTTGCAGGCGTCCTGAGCAGTCAGTGGTCGATCCTTTGGTAGAAGGTGAAGAGGGAGATGCAGAGGAACTCTGGTGAGCTCTTGCATTTGTTATCTGGGGAGATTCCCAAAGCAGAGACCCTAAATAGCCAGAAAAAAGAGGTTTGGCTGCCTTGGAAGGAGGATTGGCTACCAAGAGAGTTAAGAGCCTATCAGAAGGAGCCTCTGACGTCACCTGCTGGCACTGGCAACTCAGAGCAGTCCAGTGTGCCACACTGGAGGAGCAAGGGGCACCTCCCCTGGGAGGTGCAGGTCAGGGGAGTGGTCACTCCCCTTTCCTTTGTCCATTTTCGCGCCAGAGCAGGTCTGGGGGATCCCTAAACCGGTGTAGACTGGCTTATGCAGAGAAGGGCACCATCTGTGCCCATCAAAGCATTTCCAGAGGCTGGGGGAGGCTACTCTTCCCCAGCCTTCACACCTATTTCCAAAGGGAGAGGGTGCCTCTCTCAGAGGAAATCCTTTGTTCTGCCTTACTGGGCTGCCTGGACCCCAGGAGGGCAGAAACCTGTCTGAGGGGTTGGCAGCAGCAGCAGCTGCAGTGGAGACCCCCGGAAAGGCAGTTTGGCAGTACCCGGGTTCTGTGCTAGAGACCCGGGGGATCATGGAATTGTCCCCCCAATGCCAGAATGGCATTGGGGTGACAATTCCATGATCTTAGACATGCCCACACACTAAGTAACTTTGCACCCAACCTTCACCAGGTGAAGGTTAGACATATAGGTGACTTATAAGTTACCTAAGTGCAGTGGTAAATGGCTGTGAAATTATGTGGACGTTGTTTCACGCAGGCTGCAATGGCAGGCCTGTGTAAGAATTGTCAGAGCTCCCTATGGGTGGCAAAAGAAATGCTGCAGCTCATAGGGATCTCCTGGAACCCCAATACCCTGGGTACCTCAGTACCATATACTAGGGAATTATATGGGTGTACCAGTATGCCAATGTGAATTGGTAAATCTGGTCACTAGCCTGTTAGTGATACATTAGGAAAGCAGAAAGAGCATAACCACTGAGGTTCTGGTTAGCAGAGCCTCAGTGAGACAGTTAGGCATCACACAGGGAACACATACAGGGCACATACTTATGAGCACTGGGGCCCTGCCTGGCAGGGTCCCAGTGACACAGACTAAAACAACATATATACAGTGAAATATGGGGGTAACATGCCAGGCAAGATGGTACTTTCCTACACCACTAAATACTGAATTTAGTGGGCGTTTTAGGGGAAACCTGGTAGCATCCAATGGGACACTTTCCCTTGCGTGGCTATATCCACTACAGTGACCACTTCCTGTGGGAAGGGTCACTTCCCTAAACATCATTGGCTATTTTCCTGCCATCTAACATGGAGGAAAATGAAATGAAGGGTCCACTTCGCCTGCAAATGCCCAGGGGTGGTGCATGCTCAGTGAGGCCACTCCTACCCTTTGTCTGGTTTCCTGCCTTTGCTCTTGCCAAAGGATGGGATTTGCAAAGGGGGAAGCCATCTGCTGCTAGCAGCAGACCTGGGGGTTTGAGTTTCTGGGGCAGTAGCCCTTTGAAGCTCACCACCAGGGTGTTGCACATTCCTGAGGGAGGGGGTGTTAGCTCCTCCGCCCAGGAAGGGCATTGTTTTACAAACTTGAGAGCCAGGGCTCTCCCTCTGGAAGTGGCAGGCTGGATAGAACCAGTCAGCAACTATGCCAGTTAGGTTAGCTTTTGCAGGGGGCACCTCTAAGGTGACCCCTGGGTACATTTAGGGTTAAATCCAATACTGGTACCACTTTGGATTTAACATTCTGGGTTGTTTGATACCCAACAACTCAGGGTGCATAGTGGCCATCATGTAGCTGGAGAACTCCTGTTTGACCAATTTCCAGGCCATGTACTTAAAATGGCTGCTCTGTTCACTGTAGGAAAGTAACCTCTTTCTAGCTTGGTTACGCCCACTTTTGGCGTGTTTGTCAGTGTGTTTGACTATGTCTACTGGGATCCTGCGAATCAGGACCCCAGTAGTTATGCTCTCTCCCTTAAATTTGGTTGTCACATACTGTTAACACAGTATTTCATAGACAATTGGCATACTGATGTCTCCTTATAAGTCCCTAGTATATGGTACCCAGGGCATTGGAGTTCCAGGGGATGCTTATGGGCTGCAGCATATCCTTTGCCATCCATAGGGAGCCCATGAACAGGGTTCTGCAGGACTGCCATTGCAGACTGTGTGAAAAGGTGCATGCACCCTTTCACTGCCATTTACCCTGCACCAGGGGCCAGATGTACCAAAGTATTTTACCCATTTTGTGTCTATGGGAAATAGCTTTAGTACATATGGCCCCAGGTCACTTATAAGTCACCCCTATAGCAAGCCTTCCAGCCCTGAGGGCAGGGTGCGGAGTACCTGTGTGTGAGGGCACCCCTGCACTGGCAGAGGTACTCCCACCACCTTCAGGACCCTTTTTCCAGACTTCGTGAGTGTGGGGACACCATTTTACGCGTGTACTGGACATAGACCACTATCTATGTCCAGCTACATAACGGAAACTCTGAACATAGGCATGTTTGGTATCAAACATGTTGGAATCATATCCCAAGGCTTTTGCAAGTATTGGTTTTATGATTCCATGCACTCTGGGGGCTCCTTAGAAGACCCCCAGTAATGCAATTACAGCCTTCTGAGGTTTTCCAGGCAGCCCCAGCTGCTGCCACCTCACAGACAGGTTTCTGCCCTCCTGTTTGAAAAGGCTTGAGCACAGGAAGGCAGAACAAAAGGATTTCCTTTGGGAGTGTTACACCCTCTCCGTTTGGAAATAGGTGTTACAGGCATGGGAGGGGTATCCTCCCCAAGCCACTGGAAATGCCTTGAAGGGCACATTTGGTGCCCTCCTTGCATAAGCCAGTCTACACCGGATTAGGGACCCTCAGTCCCTACTCTGGCGTGAAATTGGTCAAAGGAAAGGAGAGTGGCCACCTGCCGTCCATCACCACCCCAGGAGTGGTGCTCAGAGCTCCACCAGAGGGTCCCTGGGTTTTGCCATCTTGGATTCCAAGTTGGCAGGGAACTCTGGGAGCATCTGAGTGGCCAGTGCCAGAAGGTGATGTCACAGCCCTCCCCTGATAGGTGCTCAACTGTTTAGGTGACCAATGCCCCTTTCAGGGATATTTAGGGTCTCTCCTTTGGGTGGTTCTTCAGATTCGGATTGCAAGACTCCAGCAGGAATCCTCTGCATCCCCCACTTGTACTTCTCACCAAAGAAACTGCATCTGGACCCTCCAAGAACTCTACAAACTGCAAAGCAAAGACGCCTTCTGCAGCATTGCATCTTCAGCTCTGCCAGCAACTGTTTCCCAGTTGTGCATCCTCAGAGGACAGCCTGTCTTCAGCATGCACCACAAGAGTGAAGGAATCTCCCTTGGGGTGAAGGAGCCACTCCCCTGCTTCAGCAGGCACCTACTGCAATGACGACCGGCTGCATGGATCCCCTCTCCTGCTGGGCTGAGTTGCTCCTGCATCACAGGTGGTGGACTGAAGTGGTCCTGACGTCCTACTATCTAACTTTGGTTGGGGTAGAAGCTTGCCTCCCCACGCAAGACAGTACCCCAATGCACTGTGCGTTTTGTAGTTGCTAAGGCTTGGTGGCATCCTTCCATTACATTTTTCATGCATCTTGCAGCTCTGGCCCTCAGCACTATCCTGCAATGCGCATCTTCCTGAGTGGTTCTCCAGTGGCGTGTTAGCCTGTGTCGTAGTGCTGCATGGGCCTCTTCTTGCACCTCCTTTGTCCCTGTGCTGTGGAACTTGTGTGCATGCTGCCTGGTCTTCTGTGGGCTCTCTGAGTTGCTGAGAGCTCTCTCTGACTCCCCCTCCTGGGTAGAGTCCACCAGGTCCCTCCTGGTCCCGGGCAGCGCCATTTTCCGCTAACCACGGACTTTGTGTGTGCCAAGGCTTGTTGGCAGACTCCAGCGACGCAAACCAGACTGCAGTCCTCCATCCCCCATGCGACATCATCTGCTCCAACCAGGAACCTGACTCTGTCTTCTTGGGTGCAGTACTGACTGTTCTTCATCGTTTTTTTTTTCTTTTGCACCTTCATCCGGGTTAGCAGGGGGTCCTGTTCTCCCTGGACTCTTCTGTGCTTCTTGGACTTGGTCCCCTTCTTCCACAGGTCTTCAGGTCCAGGAATCTATTGTTGGTTTCTTGTAGTCTCTTCTGGTTCTTGCATAATCTTCTTTCTCGTGTTTGTGTGTTCTGGGAAAGTTACTATGTTTTACTCCTGCTTTCCTGTGCACTGGGGTGTGTTCTAGTACTTACCTTTGGTGTTTTCTAGTACTCTCAGTGACTCATCTACACAGTACACTTGCCTAGGTGGGAAACCGACATTCGCATTGCACTTTCTTAGTATGTAGTTTGTGTTCCCCCCCCAGGCCCATTTCTAACCATTGTGATTTTCACTAATTGCACTGTTTTCTAACTGTTTTTATGCCTATGTCTGCATACTAGTGTGTGTAATTTGGGTATTACTTACCTCCTAAGGGCATATGGTCTCTATAGTATTTTTGGTATTTGTGTGACCAAAATAAAGTACATTTATTTTTGTTACAATTAGTGTTTTCTTTCATGTGTGTGAGTACTGCGTGACTGCAGTCGTATTGCATGAGCTTTGCATGTCTCCTAGATAAGCTATGGCTGCTCAGCTACAGCTACCCTCTAGAGAGCCTGGCTTCTAGACACTGCATACATTTCACTAGTAAGGGATAACTCAACCTGGTATACGGTGTAAGTACCATAGGTACCCACTACAAACCAGGCCAGACTCTTATATTCACTCACTATGTCCCAGGTTTGGCAGGGACACAGTGGGGGCATATTGCTCATGCAATCATGCCCTCACATATAGTATGGTGCACCCTGCCTTAGGGCTGTAAGGCCTATCAGAGGGGTGACTTACCCATAACATATGCAGTGTAGCGTAGACAAGGCACACAGGGAGTGTGCCATGTTGAGTTGGTCTTTTTAGGTGTGCCCCAGTACACTCAGCCTGCAATGGCAGTGCTGGGTGAATATAGGTGCAGGGCCCTAGAGGGTGGCACAATCAGTGCTGCTGCTCTCAGGGGCCTACCCTTAATATTCTTGCCCAGGGGCCTGGGGTACATGTTTACTAGGGACTTACAGTGATATGTAAGAATGTATCCAATTGTGCCAAGCATCACAACAGATGTAGGGAAAGAGCTCCAGCCCAGGGTACTTGATTAGCAGGGTCCCTGTGCAGTACAACTTCTAGGACACAACATCAGGCACAAAGAGGGGGATAACCATGCAAAAAGAGGCCTCCTCTCACAGCCTCCACCATTGATCACACCTAACTGGTATTAATATATCACAAAGTGTCTGGAGTAAATGAAGGCAATTCTTTTCTTGAGAGCACATGACTATTCACTATAACCAACAATAACCACTATATTAAACATTAAACTTGGGTCCCAGGTTGCGTGCTACTCACAGTAAAGCAATTAAACGATCAGAGGGAGTAAGCAATATATAAATACAAATACAATTATAGTTACAATTGCAGTTGTGTTCTATCTGACGATCAAAGGCTCAAAACTGGTATGGTGTCAATGAATCTGACCAGTGACGACTGGAGAACTTGGCTATCACGCGGAGGTAAAAGTTGTTGAGACAAATTGATGAATGTACCAATATACGTTACATTGGGATCCACTATTTTCTTTCATTTACTGGTTCCAGTGATTGTAATCTGGATCATTAAGATTTATGTTCTATTCATATTTATGACCGAGTCTCTTTTGGTGACTTAAAAGTTCTTCGATGAATCTTAGAGTTGCATTTACAAGGGGCATTTTTCAATCTGTTTTCTATGATGTTGTAAATGTAAATTAATTGGGAAGGCAGCGTGAAGAACATAGAGGCAAACTAAAAGGGACATATGTAAGGTACAAAGCAATAGATAAGTTATACTTAAGTTGTGTCAGTAAATGCATAACGCAGGACTAGGAGATTAGACGTGGCGAGGAAATAGTTACAAATAATCAGCAAAAGTAAAGTGTTCTAAAAACATATCTACTGTTTTATTATTTTTTTTCATTTGTGAAACAAACTTCAATCAATTAATGTAAAGTTACCAAGCAATTGATCACATAAAAATAAACAATACATTCTCTCTAATAAAAACATGTGGCTGGTGCATCCAGCTATTCGAGAAATTCAAAACAGTTAACTGGTCAAGGATGTTCACTAAGTGTAAAAAATATGTCTGGTAATCTAGAATAAGAGAGTTGCAGATGACAAGAATGTGCACAAAAATCTCAGGTTTTGTTCGACAAACTCAAATTATAGGATCATACCGAAAAACCCTCCACTTGCTGATCTTATCTGATGTTGTATTATGGAAGAAGCAAAAAAAGCATCAAAATATTATTTTCTAGCTACCAAACAAATCATCACATCACTCAGCAAACGTTCCATTTCTTGATATGATATGAAGATTTAAAGTTTAGATAGCATGGATCAGCACATGAAGATGGTGATTCAAAAGCAGTCACAGGTTACAGCAGTCACCCTTGGATTGAAAATATTGTAAATCATATGTTAAGCTTCTGGCCAACATGAGCCAAATAAAGAATAATAAAAAAGCAACCCCATTATGTTTGGTTAGCTAACATTGAAGTCAAGATTAAGGAGTGTCAGGTGCTGGTTGAATAATCAAATAATTATTGTGGAAAAGTGGAGTAATATGCATGGATGCTAGTTAGGCTTCACTATGTAATACTCTCACAATACCCCGAAGATGGTCCTTGGATTCACAATAATAAATCTTTAGCTCATTCCTGGTAGTGTGGCAAACAGCAGTCAGTCTTTGGTAGAGGAACATATGTTAAGCATTTCAGAGTACCAACATGGCCGATAAGTAATTCAAATGAAATCCAACATCAATTTATAAAAGTAAAGCAGATCTTTATATTAATTTAGACACCAAAACAAAGTAAGTCAGATACATATAACCGGAGTTATAGAATTTCAAGTGAAAAATAATTCAATATTGTTCAAGCTATGAAACTTTCACCGTTGTGGTCAATGGAAAAAATCACTAGTGCTACTCGTCTACTTGCTGGGTGAATTAAGAGGAAGCCACTTGTATTTAAGGTCATGCATGTCCCAGGACCAAACTGCGACAGTCAGACAAATGTTATCTGGCTCATGGGGCCCAGTTGCAGAGATGTCCTGGCTCTCCTTGGTGCTGAACGCGGGAGCCACGGGTGCTGAAAAATTGTACCTGTGATACTGGGTCACTTGCAGGTTGAGTTTGTGGTAGCCCCCTGGGGGTTATGTTTGTGTGGGCCCCTGTTCCAGGACTCACCAGACAGAACTCCAACTAGCTCAAGAGTCTCGTGTGCAGTGGTTTCCTTGGTGCTGAATAGGAGCTGTGGTTGCTGGCTTTACCACTTTGGCGGTGCAGGCATAGAAGCGTTTGCAAAAACTCAACAACGGAACCACTGGTGAAGTCAGATGCAGGTGCTGCAGTGTGCCCTCGGGTTGCAGTGTTGACCAGACTGGCCACCAACAAGCCTTGGAAAAGGTAAGGTGAAGGAAAAGCTATCTTCTCTTCCGGCGTCCTGGAAAACAGTTGCCAGCTGGGACTTGGTGGAGATCTGGACTATACTTCACGCAATATATTGGACCACCTTCTTTTTGTCAATCCCTCAGAGGGCCCGATGGCCAGCACTTCAATTCTGGTAGGTGCTTTTACCTGTGGAGGAGTTGCATACAAGCAGATCCAGAAAGATTACTGTAGGAGGCTGGCCTGGCTTGTAGTGGGTACCTTGTGGTAGTTACACCTTGTGCCAGGTCCAGTTATCCCTTATTGGTAGATTAGTAGTGTTCTAGCAGCTTAGGCTGCTAGAGGTAGCTATAGCAGAGCAGCTTAGGCTGAACTAGGAGACATGCAAAGCTCCTACTATACCACTTATATCACATAGCACTATATCATAAGAAAACACAATACTCAGAGTTACTAAAAATAAAGGTACTTTATTTTTGATATAATATGCTAAAAGTATCTCAGAGGATATACTCCCTTAGAGGTAAGTAATATACACAAAATATACACACAAACCAAAATCAGGTAAGTAAAACACTTAGAAAAGTAGTGCAAACACTGTAGAACACAATAGAATGCAATAGGAGAAAATAGGCCTAGGGGCAACACAAACCATATACTCCTAAAGTGGAATGCGAACCACGAATGGTCCCCAGGCCTAGTGTAGTGTGCAGAGGGTTGCTGGGAGTGTAAGAAAACACTAAGGGTGTCCAAGGTACCCCACCCCAAGACCCTGGAAAGTAGGAGTAAAGTTACCCTACTACCCCAGAAAGACAGTAAAGTAGGGGATTCTGCAAAGGCAACAACTGACTGCAAAGCACTGAAGACGGATTCCTGGACCTGAGGACCCGTAAAGGAAGGGGACCAAGTCCAAGAGTCACGCAAGTGCCCGGAGGGGGGGGGGGGCAGGAGCCCACTAAACCCCGGATGAAGGTGCAAAAGTGCTGCATCCAGGTGGAAGAAGCCAAATATTCTGCAACAAGGGAAGGTGCCATGAACTTCTCCTTTGGTCAGAAGATGTCTCACGGCATGCTGGAGGATGGAGAGTTTTTTTCCATGCAGAAACACCACAAACAAGCCTTGCTAGCTGCAAGAGCCACGGTTGAAGATTTTGGGTGCTGCCAGGGCTCAGGAAGGACCAGGAGGTCGCACCTTGGAGGAGGAGACAGAGGGGGAGCTCAGCAACAGAGAGCCCATGCAGAAGCAGGCAGCACCCTCAGAAACACCTGAACAGGCATTCAGAAAATCTGAGTACAGCGGTCATCTCAGCACAACAAAAGAGGGTCCCACGAAGTCGGAGTCCAACTCAGCAAGTTGGGCACTGCAGGACAGAGTTCTGGGGACCTGGGCTGTGCTGTGCACGAAGGAAGTCTTGCAAAAGTACACAGAAGCCCTAGCAGCTGCAGATCACGCAGTACACAGGATTACTGTCTGGCGTGGGGAGGCAAGGACTTACCTCCACCAAATTTGGACAGAAGGACCACTGGACTGTCGGGTGACTTGGATCCAGCTCCTGTGTTCCAGGGACCAAGCTCGTCAAGATGAGAGGGGACCCAGAGGATCGGTGATGCATAAGTTTGGTGCCTGTTTTGGCAGGGGGAAGATTCCGTCGACCCACAGGAGATTTCTTCTTGGCTTCCAGTGCAGGGTGAAGGCTGACAGCCCTCAGAGCATGCACCACCAGGAAACAGTTGAGAAAGCCGACAGGATTAGGCGCTACAATGTTGCTGGTAGTCTTCTTGCTACTTTGTTGCGGTTTTGTAGGCGTCCTGGAGCAGTCAGTGGTCGATCCTTTGCAGAAGTTGGCGAGAAGTGCAGAGGAACTCTGGTGAGCTCTTGCATTCATTGTCTGAAGAGAAACCCACTGGAGAGACCCTAAATAGCCCACAGAGGAGGATTGGCTACTTAACCAGGTAAGAGCCTATCAGGAGGGGTCTCTGACATCACCCACTGGCATTGGCCACTCAGAGGTCTCCATTGTGCTATCACACCTCTGCATTCAAGATGGCAGAGGTCTGGGACACATTGGAGGAGCACTGGGCACCACCCCTGGGGTGGTGATGGACAGGGGAGTGGTCACTACCCTTTTCTATTGTCCAGTTTCGCACTAGACCAGGGGCCGGGGGCTCCCTGAACTGGTGTAGACTGGTTTATGCAAGGAGGGCACCATCTGTGCCCTTGAAAGCATTCCCAGAGGCCAGGAGAGGCTACTCCTCTCAGGCCCTTGACACTTATTTCCAAAGGGAGAGAGTGTAACACCCTCTCTCAGAGGAAATCCTTTGTCCTGCCTTCCTGGGACTGGGCTGCCCAGGCCCCAGGGGGGCAGAAACCTGTCTGAGGGTTGGCAGCAGCGGTAGCTGCAGAGAAAGCCCCAGAGAGCTAGTTTGGCAGTACCCGGGGTCCATGCTGGAGCCCCAGGGATGCATGGGATTGTCACCAGAATGGTATTGGGGGGACAAGTCCATGATCTTAGACATGTTACATGGCCATGTTCGGAGTTACCATTGTGAAGTTACACATAGGTATTGACCTATATTAAGTTCACGCCTGTAATGGTGTCCCCGCACTCACAAAGTCCAGGGAAATTGCCCTGAACAATGCGGGGGCACCTTGGCTAGTGTCAGGGTGCCCTCACACTTAGTAACTCTGCACCTAACCTTCACTAAGTGAGGGTTAGACATATAGGTGACTGATAAGTTACTTAAGAGCAGTGAAAAATGGCTGTGAAATAACATGGACGTTATTTCACTCAGGCTGCAGTGGCAGTCCTGTGTAATAATGGTCTGTGCTCCCTATGGGTGGCAAAAGAAATGCTGCAGCCCATAGGGATCTCCTGGAACCCCAATACCCCGGGTACCTAGGTACCATATACTAGGGAATTAAGGGTGTTCCAGTGTGCCAATGTGAATTGGTGAAATTGGTCACTAGCCTGTTAGTGACAATTTGGAAAGCAGAGAGAGCATAACCACTGAGGTTCTGGTTAGCAGAGCTTCAGTGATACAGTTAGGCGCCACACAGGGAACACATACAGGGCACACTTTATGAGCACTGGGGTCCTGGCTAGCAGGATCCTAGTGACACAGGCGAAAACAAACATACATACAAGTAAAAATGGAGGTAACATGCCAGGCAAGATGGTACTTTCATACAGTTACCACTGGTCTGAGGTATCATACCTTTTGTTTGGCATATTTCTGTTGTCATCGATGCAGGTCTCCTTCTGTCCTTTCTTCGCAAGCTGTTGCAGATCTGAGGTCCTGGTGCCAGGGGGGGGCCCTTAAAACCTAGGTTTAGATGTGTTAGGGTGTGGGTGCAAGTATCCAATGGACTAGTAGCACCACAGGTAATCTGCTGGTGAGGTGACCACATCCAGTGAATTGTGGCATATTTCTACCCACAACACTATTTTGCACTTTTCAATATGGAAGAAAGCGTCCACAACTGTACAGACCAGGTAGCCCATCCTAGAGGTGTGGCAAGCTTTCTGAGGGTGTATGCCTCCTGACTAACTAAGTTTCCTGCCTGCCCAGGTGCAAATGTTCCTTGGAGCAGGAGAATGGCTTTGTCCTCCACTGGGGACAGCCTGGTTGCGTGTCAGAGAAGTGTGCCCTTGAAGCTCACTGCCTTGATGTGCTTCTTCACTAAGCTTCCTAGGAGGGAGGGAGATGTGCCCTCCTTACCATCTGGGCCTTTGTCCTGACTCTTAGGAGTGTTCACACTCTGACCAGTGGTCAGAATACTGTCTTGGTATCCTCAGCTACAAGCTGGTGGCCAGCGCACAGTAAAACTGGAGCAACTAGGTGGGAAACCTCTAAGGTTGCCACCTGGGTGCATGCCTCATTTCCCTTGACACAGGATTTGTGTCAGGGGTGAGAAGGCATGTTTGATACCAAACATGACCCATTTTGGCAGTACCATAATGGAGCTGGTGACCTCTGGTTTTCCCAGGTGCCAGCCCATGTTATCCTATGGACCGCTTTAACTTATAGTAGCCTTTGATGGAAAATGCAACTATAGCGACATAAGCGTGCCCTTACATAGCCACACCTTTAATATAACACACCCTGCCTTCTGGGCTTAGGAGGCCTTTCTTAAAGGTGACTGACATATATTAAAGATAGTGCTTTGGCCGTGCCACGCATGGTATGGGTACAGTCAAGTTTGAGTAGTTCACACTGCTCCTGCAGTCTGCAATGGCAGGTCTGCTGTCAGTAGTTTACTTGGGTCATTCAGGGTGGCACAGACAGTGCTCAGGCCCTGGTGACCCCTTTAACAACCATGCCCTGGATAACACTGGTATCATATACTAGGGACTTATAAGGGGGTTTAAAGTGATTGCAAAATATGGGTGCCAATTTACATATAGCAATTTAGGGAGAGAACACTGGCACGGAGGCCTGGTTAGCAGGCTCCCGTGCAATTTCAGATTCATAATCAACAGAATTGTAGGAAAGTGCCATTTATGGATGGTCACTCCCACACTTTTTGCTGTAGATGCTAATTGACAGTAATCTTCAGAGCAAGAACCCATCAAGAAGTCAAGCCAATTTCTAGTCTTATGTGTTGCAAGCTTCTAGAATTTGAACTCCCAAGATGTTTTGCCAGGTTAGGCCCTTTGTAAAATTAATTGTGAAGATGAAATCTGGAAATTGTGCACCTTGAGGTTAGTCGTGGGATAAAGATAGATAAGTATGCCTTTTTGAATAAGAACCAATGAACAGACACTATGATAAAAATTACAGTTATCCAATGTACCAGCCATTCAGTGTAATGATTTTTTCTTTCATTCGATAAGCGGTCTCCAGTTGAGTCTGTTATCCATTAGATTTCCCAGGTATCAAATAATTGGTACAAAAGTAAACTTTATCTTGGCAAACGATAAGATGTAAGTTTTACTTAGATTGGCTTTGAGATCATTAACACATTAAAAGACTACCTTGCAAGCTTACAGTAGTGTGATCATGTAAAAAGACATCATTTCCGTAATAAAGAGCTCTGAAGCATTGGTTAGGAGGGAAAAAAATAAATAAAGAGCCAAAGCATTTCTCTGGTGAACACAAGATTGACAGTAGAATTTAGCACATTTCAGCTAATTGTTTCACGGTTTAAGAGATGTACATGTGTCTATGTGTAATTCTGGTATTAGATAAAAACAGGTTCACACATTATTAAACATTGTATGCCACAAATGAGATTTGTTAAAACAGTCAAAAGCCAGGAAAGTGTCAATACATGCGTATTAAAGCTGTGGCTGCATCAACAAGGGTGAAAACTAAACACTGTCATTGATGAGACTATCAAGTACTGCATTTACCATAATGCAATAGGGAGAACTAGGGACAAACTGGCATGTGAGGCAGTGTGCTCCCTTCCTCCTGTTTTTGATAAGGCTCCCTTGTGCTAGTGAGTTGACGAGCTCTGGTTGATGCACCGGCACTCACTGAGTGGTACAGTGACCGGAGAAGACTGAGCAGCATTTCCAGCACCCCCAAAATGACTTCTTGGGGCGTGGCCAAGATGGCAGCAGCTGCGTCCCCACAATAGTCTTTGCCCAGCAGTGGAACCAGGGCCACTCAGTCATTCACCTAGTGGCACCCTCACCAGACAGTCCTCGGATGGGAGCGACCATGCCTTCAGTTAAAAGGGCGCTCCTGGACTCTTTATGGTGTAGGATGGAGAGACTGGGCCGGGAGCTGCTGCTCTTAAGATGGCAGCCACTGCTCTGATGGCAGGTTCGGAGACCCACAGAAGAGATGGACATCCTTGACTTCCCCCGCAGCAGCTTGCCCTACGTTGGTCCTGCCCACACCACACTGAACTCACTGTGTCTGGCTGAGGAGCATCACTGCAACTTGGCCCCTCCAGGACAGAACAGGCCCTGACCAGAGAGCTTGCACCCACCCTGCTGCACAGCCATCCAGTCCTGCAGCCTCAGGCCCTCTACAGCTTCCAAGGGTGATGGACCCGCCTATCATTGAGGCCTTCAGTGACACCAGAGAAGGGCCTAGCATTCTGCAGAGCAGATAGTGCATTTGAAGGCTTCCCCAGTCGAATACCTGGGGTGAGTTGGCCAGTGGAGCTGGGAGCCCATTGACGCAAGATAACAAACACTTTCCTACCCCGCATCAACCCCACCCACACCTCATCTGCCTCACACTGCCTGGCTGTGCCGCTGCCATCCCATCCCGACCTTTCCAAGGGGCAGATAATTAGGCTGCACTGCGCCCATCCCTCTGCACTTCTACCTCTCTTTACTGCTTGGGAATCCCTGCAACGACCATGTGTGTGAAGTTCTCCTTCCCTTAGGGTTCCCTCTGACAGCAGTGACTGTTATGGCACACTGCTGAGCACTCATCACACAGGACCTTGCACACAGGCCATCTGGACAGGCAGTAGTGCCCAAGCGACATGACGTCGGACATTTGGCTAACCACATCGCTCAGAGGTACAACAACACAGCCACTCTGCATCTGAGGAACTTTCCACTGCAGAGAACCCCCACCCACCCTGAAGGGTACGTGATCCTCCCCAACAACAGGGGAGACTAAGCACGTAGCACACATGTGCCCCCCGGCTTTATGGACCTAAATTGCATGGCAATCCTATGCTCAGAAGAACATGACGAGATGAAATGAGGGCTAGGATTGAAAGAATGCAACCTTAAAGACATGCTTACCCGCCTCACTGGCATGCCCGCAGATAACAACCATCTGGCCCACCATGGCCCTGCCACCAGGCCCAACAGTAATGATGAGGTGCCTTGTAGGAAAGTACCATCTTGCCTGGCATGTTACCCCCATATTTCACTGTATATATGTTGTTTTAGTGTATGTGTCACTGGGACCCTGCCAGCCAGGGCCCGAGTGCTCATAAGTGTGCCCTGTATGTGTTCCCTGTGTAATGACTAACTGTCTCACTGAGGCTCTGCTAACCAGAACCTCAGTGGTTATGCTCTCTGTGCTTTCCAAATTGTCACTAACAGGCTAGTGACCAATTTCACCAATTCACATTGGCATACTGGAACACCCTTATAATTCCCTAGTGTAGGAGGCTGGACTGGCTTGTAGTGAATACCAAGGGGTACTTACACCTTGCACCAGGCCCAGATATCCCTTATTAGTGTCTAGCAGCTTAGGCTGATAGATAATGGTAGCTTAGCAGAGCAGCTTAGGCTGAACTAGGAGACGAGTGAAGCTCCTACAGTACCACTAGTGTCATATGCACAATATCATAAGAAAACAGAATACACAGATATACTAAAAATAAAGGTACTTTATTTTTATGACAATATGCCAAAGTATCTCAGTGAGTACGCTCAGTATGAGTATAGCAAATATACACAAGATATATGTACACAAAACAAAAAATATGCAGTATAGTATTAGATAACAGTGCAAACAATGTATAGTTACAATAGGATGCAATGGGGACACATAGGGATAGGGGCAACACAAGCCATATACTCCAAAAGTGGAATGCGAACCACGAATGGACCCCAAACCTATGTGACCTTGTAGAGGGTCGCTGGGACTGTAAGAAAACAGTGAGGGTTAGAAAAATAGCCCACCCCAAGACCCTGAAAAGTGAGTGCAAAGTGCACTAAAGTTCCCCAAAGAGCACAGAAGTCGTGATAGGGGAATTCTGCAGGAAAGACCAACACTAGCAATGCAACAACTATGGATTTCCAGACTGGAGTACCTGTAGAACAAGGGGACCAAGTCCAAAAGTCACGATCAAGTCGAGAGTGGGCAGATGCCCAGGAAATCCCAGCTGTGGGTGCAAAGAAGCTGCTACTGGACAGTAGAAGCTGAGGATTCTGCAGGAACGACAAGGGCTAGAAACTTCCCCTTTGGAGGATGGATGTCCCATGCCGTGGAGAGTCGTGCAGAAGTGTTTTCCTGAAGAAAGACCGCAAACAAGCCTTGCTAGCTGAAAGTCATGCGGTTAGGGTTTTTGGATGCTGCTGTGGCCCAGGAGGGACCAGGATGTCGCCAATTGCGTCAGGGGACAGAAGGGGCGCCCAGCAAGACAAGGAGCCCTCTCAGAAGCAGGCAGCACCCGCAGAAGTGCCGGAACAGGCACTACGAAGAGGAGTGAAACGGTGCTCACCCGAAGTTGCACAAAGGAGTCCCACGCCGCCGGAGGACAACTCAGGAGGTCGTGCAATGCAGGTTAGAGTGCCGTGGACCCAGGCTTGGCTGTGCACAAAGGATTCCCTCGGAAAGTGCACAGGAGCCGGAGTAGCTGCAAAAGACGCGGTTCCCAGCAATGCAGTCTGGCGTGGGGAGGCAAGGACTTACCTCCACCAAACTTGGACTGAAGAGTCACTGGACTGTGGGAGTCACTTGGACAGAGTTGCTGGATTCAAGGGACCTCGCTCGTCGTGCTGAGAGGAGACCCAGGGGACCGGTGATGCAGTTCTTTGGTGCCTGCGGTTGCAGGGTGACGATTCCGTCGACCCACCGGAGATTTCTTCTGAGCTTCTAGTGCAGAGAGGAGGCAGACTACCCCCACAGCATGCACCACCAGGAAAACAGTCAATAAGGCGGCATGATCAGCGTTACAGAGTTGCAGTAGTCGTCTTCGCTACTTTGTTGCAGTTTTGCAGGCTTCCAGCGCGGTCAGCAGTCGATTCCTTGGCAGAAGGTGAAGAGAGAGAAGCAGAGGAACTCTGATGAGCTCTTGCATTTTTATCTAAGGAAATCCCCAAAGCAGAGACCCTAAATAGCCAGAAAAGAGGGTTTGTCTACTTAGGAGAGAGGATAGGCTAGCAACACCTGAAGGAGCCTATCAGAAGGAGTCTCTGACGTCACCTGCTGGCACTGGCCACTCAGAGCAGTCCAGTGTGCCAGCAGCACCTCTGTTTCCAAGATGGCAGAGGTCTGGAGCACACTGGAGGAGCTCTGGGCACCTCCCAGGGGAGGTGCAGGTCAGGGGAGTGGTCACTCCCCTTTCGTTTGTCCAGTTTCGCATCAGAGCAGGGCTGGGGGATCCCTGAACCGGTGTAGACTGGCTTATGCAGAAATGGGCACCATCTGTGCCCATGAAAGCACTTCCAGAGGCTGGGGGAGGCTACTGCTCCCCTGACTTAACACCTTTTTCCAAAGGGAGAGGGTGTAACACCCTCTCTCTGAGGAAGTCCTTTGTTCTGCCATCCTGGGCCAAGCCTGGCTGGACCCCAGGAGGGCAGAAACCTGTCTGAGGGGTTGGCAGCAGCAGCAGCTGTAGTGAAACCCCGGGAAAAGCAGTTTGGCAGTACCCGGGTCTGAGCTACAGACCCGTGGGATCATGGGATTGTGCCAATAATGCCAGGATGGCATAGAGGGGGCAATTCCATGATCATAGACATGTTACATGGCCATATTCGAAGTTACCATTGTGAAGCTACACATAGGTATTGACCTATGTGTAGTGCACGCGTGTAATGGTGTCCCCGCACTCACAAAGTCCGGGGAATTTGCCCTGAACACTGTGGGGGCACCTTGGGTAGTGCCAGGGTGCCCACACACTAAGTAACTTTGCACCTAACCTTTACCAGGTAAAGGTTAGACATATAGGTGACTTATAAGTTACTTAAGTGCAGTGGTAAATGGCTGTGAAATAACGTGGACGTTATTTCACTCAGGCTGCAGTGGCAGGCCTGTGTAAGAATTGTCAGAGCTCCCTATGGGTGGCAAAAGAAATGCTGCAGCCCATAGGGATCTCCTGGAACCCACAGGGGCCAAAGGCATGGACATAACAGACTATGGGGGTAATTATGACCACAGTGGTTGGTGTAATAGTGGCGATAGTACCGCCAACAGGATGGCAGTACATACCGCCATTTTATGACATTGGGGGTTTGGCTTTGCCACACCAACTGCCACGGCGGCTGTCACTAGGCCACCTACAGCCATGGCTTTCGTGGCTTCCATACTGCCACGAAAACCATGACGGTAGGCACTATCAGTGACAGGGAATTCCTTGCCTGTCACTGATAGGGGCCTTCCCCGCCCCCCTCCCCAGGTTTCCCCACCCCCCCCAACCTCTCTAGACCTCCCCCTTCAAACACGCACCTTCATTCACACATGCATACACACACCCATTCTCACATTCAAGCATGCATGCAAACATCCATTCACACACACATCCACACACACTTACATACAAGCACACCCACACATACACACAACTGACACACTCACACATCCATACATGCGCACACACACACACACAACACGCACACACCCACATACACGCACAGACATACACACACACCCCCCCCACACACAACACCCCCCCACCCCCTCGCATGTCGGGGCACCCGACTTCCTGCTTGCAGGGGGTCGTCCGGCAGGACAGGGCACTGCTGCCAGCAGAACACTGCCAGGCCGTATCATGGATCATGATACGGCCTGCACGGTGGTCTACTGGCGTGGCACTGCTGCTAGCAGCAGCACCACCTTACCGCCATCCGCCGGCATGACCACAGCCGGATTTCCCCCATCCTCATGGTGGAAAATCGGCTGTGGTCATAATCCGGCTGACGGCTGTTAGACGCGGCGACGGTCTTTTGGCGGCCATCGCCACAGCTGTATGTGGTTCATACTGCCATTGTCATAATGAGGGCCTATGTGTAAGTGTTGTTCCACCAGATAATAGGCGCTGATGCCGGAGCATCCATAAAACTGGATTGCATGCACACACAGAGTCAGCTGTGCACCTAAAGAAAGCATACCTCCACAGACATTTTAACCTGAGTCCATGACTTCTAGCTTAACAAACAAATCCTACACCTGGTGTGAGACGCTCACCCTGTTCACTTCAAGGGGCACAAACTGGCACTTTACTAGAACCTTATTGCTTTAACAGTTCATAAGCATAGGGGTTTACAGCCAGTCACAGAATTTCTCAGAAACAAAGGCCCCCCCAATCCGCTTCATTTTCCGCTGGGGCAACAAATTCCATCAAGTCTGCACACTCAAGGAGGTTCATCTCCTCCTGAACCTTCGAGACAACACCCTGAACTCAGTGATCAGGAAACCTCGAGGACCTGCTGACCGGAGGTGGCACTGGATCAGAGACATTCTGCAGGGCTTGCGTCTGAGCCCCACAACCACAGCCCTAGAGTGACAAGACATCATCACCAGCTTAATGGGAGATTCAGACCGAGTTGAGATGGCCTGATCCTAAGTGGACCAACAGATGGACCTTCCACTTCCTTTCAACCACTTCTTGACCCACCAAGGCTCTGGTGGTGGTAGGGGAGCGAGGGACCTTGTGCACCACTCCTGATGTGGACAGACCCACCGCAGACCTTTACTTACTTTCCAGACATTTCTCCTTATTGCCAATGTGTTTTCATTTTCAAAGTTGTTATATGTTGATGTTTTACATAACGGGCAAAGAGGGAATGTACTCACCATCTTCTGAGCCATTTTGGCCCTCAAAGCACCATAGGCTCCACACAACAGGCCTTCTTAATCCGCAGGCTTGCTAGAGGTCTCCTGCAACTTATTACATTGAGATGCACTGACAGAAGCACTTTCATCCAAACACACACATGACCATTACGATAGTCAGCCTCAATGTACGAGGTCCTTATAATCCCACCAAATGGAAGGGTGTGCTTTGCATGTGGGAGCAGATTGAGTGGGGGAGGGTCTCCACCACAGTGTCACCAAGCAACAACTAGGAGTGATTTATCAAGCAAGCAGCTCAAGATATCCTTAAGTCACACTTTAGTCACCCAGTCCGGCTATCCTCAGTGGTGGTGACCTTAACATAGTCATGAATAATCAGACCAATTGGGACAGTGATTTAGCCAAACAGGTGCTTTTTCCAAAGAGTGAAGAGACTGGCTACAAGAGGTGGGGCTGGGTGGTCTCTGGAGACAGGCACAGCCAAACACCAGGAACTACACATACTATTCTTCTGCCCATAAAACACCCACATTGACCATTTGCTTAGCTCTCTGACAACTCAATCTATAGTCCAAAAGCTTTCCTTTGAACCCATATCATTATCGGATCATAATCTGCTGGCCCTCACCATCCAAACCAGGGTCGCTGCAGGCCCCTCCTGACTATAGAGGCTACAAGACACCCTCTTCCACGACCCCGAGACAGCCGAAAACCTGAAGTGCTCCACGACCGACCTTATGACCATCAGTGATACTGGGGAAGTATTTGTGGTTACCCTATGGGAGACACTGAAGGTGGTGATGAGGGGGGAACACATTGTTACCTCCGCAGCCAGCAATAAAATCCATAAGGCAAAGAAAACAGAATTAGAAGGATGGGTCAAAGAATTAGAAATGATACACCAACAGGATCTGGAGACAGCTGGAAGCTGCACGGTCACAATGGTGTCCACTGTACGTAGACAGAGCAAAATATGCCCCATTATGAATCCAATGCACAATGTACACGGGGGAGTCAGATGTGGAAGAGTACTTTCCCACAGACTACGTGCCAAATGACAGGCTGAGGAGATCAAGACCCTTTGGGGACCAGACAGCACAAAGGCAACGAGAGACTCACACATTGCAGCATTCTTTGGGGACGTTTATAAACACCTCTACAGTACCCAGACCCTCAGTGAGGCTGATAGCATCACATACTTTTATTGTATGCCATAACTGAGATTTGTAAAAACAGTCAAAGGCTTGGGACAAGTCAATAAATATATAATAGGGCAGCGGCGTACTAGGACCAAATAGCTTATCACACATGATTGCCAAGGCCATTGAAATACGAATGACAGTGTAATCCTTGGATTTTATTTTTAGCAAATAGCATTGGTGTGGGGGTAAGTGCAGAAAGTAGTTGATCATTTTTAGAGTAAAAATGTGGAATTATAAAGGTTTCTGGATCCATGTAAAATATAGCATGGAAGCAGTTGGCCAAGAAGGCATATGTGTTCTTAGCAAATCGCTGTTAAACCCATCAGGACCCCAAAAAAATGGTAGGATTACAAGGCACAGTTATGTTAATTATCTTATGAAGAGAAACTACAATACTATCTTTAAGTGAGCAAGAAAGGTTGTTGAAATAAAAATGTCTTGTTGTTGGTAAAGGCCACAGTATATTAGATCCAAGTTGGTGAATGTTAGAAATGGGGTCTCTGGTTGGCAGTCAGTTTACACTCTGTCCACGCTAGGATACTCTCACTCTAGTCAGGGTAAGAGAGTCACACACCTAAGATAACCCCTGCTCACCCCCTTGGTGGCTTGGCACAAGCAGTCAGGCTTCTCTCAGAAGCAATGTGTAAAGTATTAGTACAAAAACACCCAGTAAAACAGTGGAAAAACCACAAAAGGACTCCACACCAGTTTAGAAAAATAGCCAATATTTATCTAAATCAAACAAGACCAAAACAACAAAAATCCAACATAACAAAGTAAAGATATCAAATGTTTAAAGTAATCCATAATTATCAATGGATATTTTGTTTTAGAACAAAGTACCTGGATTGCGTAAAAATAAAGCAGTGAGTCTGCATCAGAAAAGCAAGCGATGTATCGATTCCTTACTCGCAGTGAGGCCGTGCATCGATGCTTTCTCTGCCGGGTAAGCGATGCATTGACTCTTTCCTAGAAGGGAAGGGATGCGTTGATTTCTGGACAAGCAGCCTCGGGTCTGTGCGATGATATGGAAGATTTGAGGCCCAGGGACGATGCGTGGAAAAGCCAGATGCACAGCAGTGATGAATCTGCACTGAGCTGGCAATGCATTGATTTCTCCGGTGCTGCGTTGATTTTTCAGCTGTGGTGCAGGTGCTGCATTGATTTTTCTGCCGCTGCGCTCCAGTGTGTGAATTTTCACTCTGGTTCTGCCAGGCCTCTCCTTCCAGGGACCCAGGGCCTGAATGTGGCACCACTTGGCAAGTCAGGGGGGTTTCAGCAAGAGAGTCGACGTGCTGGCAGATGAAATCTTTGGTGTCCCTGAGACTTCTTAACAAGAGGCAAGCTTAGTCCAAGCCCTGGGAAAAACATCACAAGCAGGATACACGTAAAAGTCCAGTCTTTGTCCTCTCCAGGGCTGGAGCAGCAACTGCAGGCCAACCCAGCAAAGGGGCAGTACTCCTCCTCACAGCTCTTCAGCTCTTCTTGGCAGAGGTTCCTCTTGATCCAGAAGTGTTCTCAAATTGTGGGGTCAGCAGTCCAATACTTATACTCATTTCTGCCTTTGAAGTAGGTAAACCTCAAAGGAAAGTCTTTATAGTGCACAAGACCCTGCCTCTTCCTTGCCCTGCCCCAACCACCCACTATATTGTGTGAGGGCAGGCACAGCCCTTCCAAGTACAGGTGTCAGCTCCTCCCTCCCACTCTAGCCCAAGAAGACCAATGAGGATATGCAGGATACACCTCAGCTCCCTTTGTGTTACTGTCTAGAGTGAATACACAAACAGCCCAACTTTTAGTCTGACCCGGCCAAGCAGAAGCACAGAATGGTTAAGCAAGAAAATGTCCACTTTGTAAAAGTGCCATTTTCAAACTCACAATTTAAAAAACAACTTTACCAAAAGATGTATTTTTAAATAGTGAGTTCAGAGACCCTAACCTCCACATCTCTATCTGCGCCAAATGGGAAACTGCACTTAAGACATCTCAAGGCAGTCCCCTTGTTATCCTATGGGAGAAATAAGTCTTGCAGTAGAGAAAAACAAATTTAGCGGTATTTCACTATCAGGACATGCAAAACACATTAGTACATGTTCTACCTTTTAAATAAATGAACCCTGCCCATGGGGGTACCTAGGGCCTACCTTAGAGGTGCCTTCCATGTACTAAAAGGGAAGGTTTGGGCCGGGCAAGTGGGTACACTTGCCAGGTCGAATTGGCAGTTTAAAACTGCACACACAGACACTGCAAATGCAGGTCTGAGACAGTTTTACATGACTACTCATGTGGGTGGCACAGTCAGTGCTGCAGGCCCACTAGTAGCATTTGATTTATAGACCCTCCAAACACACGGTGCATTATACTAGGGACTTGATATTAAGTGAAATCTGCAAATCATGGATAACCAATCATAATCACAATTTACACAGGGAGCACTTGCACTTTAGCACTGGTCAGCAGTGTAAAGTGCACACAGTCAAAAATACAGGAAACCGAGGCAAAAAGACAGGGGAAACTACGCCAAGGATGCCAGGTCTAACAGTGGAGGATTTTATTTTCTAGCATCTGCTTACTTTCTTCACTGGATTGATTACCAGCCCACAAGATTCCTAGCAATCCCATGATACTTGAGAAGCCCATTTTGTTTAGACTTTCATATTGTATTTGATTGGATGTTCATCACTTGTTTGGCTATGTTGATATGCTGTGGATAGACCATAGTGCTAATGGAACCATAAAATCTACTGCAGTGAAGCAGGGGGCCTGATCTAGAGTTTAGTGGATGCATACAGGCTGTCAAAAAATCATCTATTCACCCATCCACAACAATGGGAGGTCTGTCCATCCTTTTTAGAGCATGGCAGGCTGATCTCAGCTGCCTGCTGCCTCTGTTGCATTTTTCTTACTTCATCCATAATGGTATACCCTATACACAGCCGAGAGGGTGACAGAAAGTCAATACTCTGACAGCCATATTTAAAGTATAATTTTGGTCAATGAAGACATGGCAGTTGATCCTTCACACCTGTGCTGGAGGTAAAGGAGAAAAACTAGCCAAACCCTGCCCACAACATCCACACAACCTACTCAATCAACATGTCCCTGCTACTCTGAGCCCAACAAGATAAAAGGTAATTACAATTGTTTACATGATTTTAAATTAATTGTGTTAAGTACTAATGTTACTACATTTATGTTTGTGTACACCAAAGTATATATAAGAATTTACCCTGTTTCCCTGTTGGCCACATGCCTCTTACTACATACCCACATAACTAATGACCTGACACGATTTTAATAACCCCTCAAAATCCATAAATGGATAGACCGTTTATAAAAATGCACAAGCTCAGACACATATAATACTAACACTTGCTAACTAAATTATTTTCATTTTTTTTAAAGAAAGTGATGTGTGATAGTAATACCTCCAAACTTAAGTTTTAGAATAAATAATACAACTTTGAAGAGGCTACTCTTGATCCCAGTTAGCACACTAACCTCACACTCCAAAATCATTTGATTCAACCATGTATCCAAAGTACATATTACCACAACTCACTCATTGGAATGTTACATTTTTAAATTTTACACATAACAACAAGGACAGGACACACATACACATGCCATAAATTGTATTCATATACTCAACCTAGTGTTGGTATACTTAAACTTTAGCATGTACTGTATAAGAAATTGATCACCTGAAGGTAGTCCTATATTTTACCCCCCAAATGAATAAAGTACAATGTAGCCACCCCCACTGTGAATGTCACATGCACCAGCCCCTTACAACACTGTTCACAGTTCCTTTAACTGATATGCAAAAGTTAATGAGCTACATCTCCCATGATGCAATACATAGGAAATAAGACCTGAAAATGGATGTAAATGATTAACAATGTACATATTGAAATACAAAATCTCATACAAACATTACACTTTCATTAATCAAAATCTAGAAGTAAACAGCTGGCACGAAAAGTTAAAGATTAACTTTTGTAATATTTTTTTTTTTATAAAAAGACAACAAAAATCTTCTTCCTACGAGTCATTAAATGTATTAACAAAAAGATAAATAACTAGAAGTCCAGAGATTGGGCAAAATAAACAGTGTTCTATTACAATCTGCCACAAAATATAATGTACTCATAATAAGGTGGATGGGAGCAGGGGGGGAGAGGTGCTGCAAATACTGCCTGCAGGATGGGAGCATGGAAAGAAATGCCTAGGGTAAAGTGGCCACAAGTGTATTTACAAACTGGGTGCTGGCTGGGAACCTGGGGTAAAGTAGGGATTGTGCTGATGGTAGTGGTGGCTACAGGTGCAGATATGACATTTAGGGGGTCATTACAACATTGGTGGTAAAAGCCGCTTACCGCCGTACAGAAGACCGCCAACACACTGCCGGGGAATTCCGCCACGGTCATTATGACCCACAGGTCGGAATCTGCCAAAATTTAAATACTCACACAAGTCCGCCACACCAAAGTTCAGTGATAAACTGGCGAAAACAAAACCTCCACAGTCACGCCAACAGGAATACGCCCACACTATCATGACCCACGAATGACCGCAGCGATCTTTCAAACTCGGTATTCCATTGGCGGTACACACCGCCGCGCTCAAAATACACACACTCTTACAAAACACATCCACATTGGACAATTCCAAATACACACACCTGATACACATACACACACACCATTCCCACACACCCTATACAATATAAAACACACGCCCACATCACCCACAAACCCCTACAACAACAACAACTGCGACTGAAGGCCACAGAGAGACACCACCATCTACAAACGAGCATCCACAGGCACTCAACACCATCACCCACATAACATCCACGCACCTCACAAAACACACCACTAAATATCACCCCACACATCACAACACACACCAACCCACACCACCCCATGGCAAGGCACAGACACCCCAGGTTCTCTGAGGAGGAGCTCAGGGTCATGGTGGAGGAAATCATCCGGGTTGAGCCACAGCTATTCGGATCACAGGTGCAGGACACCTCCATAACTGGGAAGATGGAGCTATGGCGAAGAATCGTGGACAGGGTCAATGCAGTGGGACAGGACCCAAGAAATAGTGATGACATCAGGAAGAGGTGGAACAACCTACGGGGAAGGTGCGTTCCGTGGTTTCAAGACACCACATCGCGGTACAGAGGACTGGCGGCGGACCCCCACCTCCTCCCCCACAACTAACAACATGGGAGGAGCAGGTCTTGGCTATTCTGCATCCTGAGGGCCTCGCAGGAGTAGCTGGAGGAATGGACTCTGGTAAGTCAAATCTTCACTACTATATCCCCACCCCACCTGCATGCCATCACATACCCCCACCCTCGCCCTCACCCCCATCACTCCTACTCCTCACAAAATGTCCCAATATCACAAACCACCCATCCCAACACCAAGCCCTGCATGCAACACCAAAGCATGGACACCCATCACCAAAGCATATCCACTACAGATACCCATACAAACCCCTAAACCATCATCACACAAGGTCCCACACAGGAATGCAAGCACTGGGGTACACGGTCAACCACCCATTGCACACCACGGCACACACAGATGCAATAATCATGCTTTTACACCCCTGCAGGACCCCTACCCAACGTCACCGGACAGGAGGTTCCAGACATGTTCACACCAACAACAGAAGAGGCCCACAGTGATGACAGCAGCTCTGTCCAACAGCAGCTCTGTCCAACAGCAGCTCTGTCCAACTGGATCTACACGACCAGCCCGGCCCATCTGGGACCTCAGGACAGTCGGTTCCCCTCACACAGTCACAGGCCACCACAGAGCTTCCCCTCTCTGGAAACACCAGCACAGCACCCACCCAGCGGGCCCATACTTCTGTGCCCAGGACAAGTCAATCAGAAGTGTGTCCACCACTACAGGGAACCCAGGCTAACCCACCACCCCAACAACAACAGGGACCTGGTGGCAGTGGGCACACCGTTCAGGGGACAGAGGCCCAGGGAAACAGGGGAACTGGGAGGGCTGCTGTGCGACAGGGGGGGGGGGAAAAGAGGACAGGCCCAGGGAACCCACTCTCCACGAGGCCCTCTCCAACATCATGGGAGCCTACCATCATTCCCAGGAGACGATGGCAACGATACTGGCCAAGTTTCAGGAGACCCAGCGGCTGCTGGAGGAACAGTATTTGGGCTTCAGGGAGGAACTAAAATCAATCAATTCCACCCTGTGCACCATTGTAGGGGTGCTGAAGGAAGTACTCAACACCAGGAGGGACACTGTGGCACAACAAGGGGCCCCTGACACTAGCCTGGACGATGAACTGCCCACCACCTCCGCCTGCGCTAGTGGACAGGAGGCACCGCCACAGGACCACCACACCAGCACCCCACCCCCTGCAGAGGGAGAACCACCCCGCAAACGGTCCCCGAGATCCAGGAGAAAGACAGAGAACGATGCCAAGACCCCGCCAAGAAATAAGACCACCCCGATTGTCATCCTTCTGTCCCACCTTGTCACCCTGTCCATCCTAAAACTGCCCCAGCTCTACTTCCTATGCCCCTTTGGACAATGCACCTGTGAGACTAATAGCTTGGACTCTGCCATGGACATTCCTCCACCATCACCCCTCACCATTTTACAACCCACTCCAATATGGAGCACTTAAATAAACACCCTTAAAGCACAAAACAATCTGGAGTCGGTCTGTGATTTCGAATTTGTGTATTAGCAATTACAGCGACAAAATGCTCTTTCAAATGCAATGTTAACATACCTATGTCACACAGCTCTAGTCCATGAGGAAACAAAATAGATGTCACACAGTGGGACCCACATCTGTGAAATCGTAAGGGAAAGTGACAACTCAGTGACCATACACTGGGTGAAAAGGACAGACAGTAGAGAGGTAGTAGTTTTTAAAGTACATGTAGCAGGAAGGTTTTTCTTCATACCTGTGTCTCACTGGAAGTATTGCAGGATCACAGAGTTCCTGTTGATGTCCTCTTCTTCTGCTTCCTCGTCTTCACTGTCCACAGGCTCCACAGCTGCCACAACACCTCCATCTGGGACCATCCTCCTGCAGAAAAGGCACCTGTCGTCGCAAAGCCAAGTTGTGAAGCATACAGCAGGCCACGATGATCTGGCACACCTTCTTTGGTGAGTAGAATAGGGATCCACCTGTCAAATGGAGGCACCAGAACCTGTCCTTCAGGAGGCTGAAGGTCCGCTCTATAACCCTCCTAGTTCGCCCATGGGCCTCATTGTAGCATTCCTCTGGCTTGTCCTGGGATTCCTCACTGGGGTCAGTAGCCATGACAGGTTGGGGTAGCCAGAGTCACCTACAAATGGCGAGGGACAACTGTTAGACACACACTAACTCTTAGGGACATCCCCAGAACCAGACAACTGTTCCCACTGATTTGGGTCCAGGTGCTCACCTAAGAGCCACACATGGTGCCTCTGTAGTTGCCCCATCACATAAGGGATGCTGTTATTCCACAGGATGTAAGCGTCATGCACTGAGCCAGGGAATTTTGCATTAACATGGGAGATGTACTGGTCTGCCAAACACACCATCTGCACATTCATCGAATGTTAACTCTTCTGGTTTCTGTACACCTGTTCACTCCTGTGGTGGGACCAAGGCCACATGTGTCCCATCAATGGCACCTATGATGTTAGGGATATGTCCCAGGGCATAGAAGTCACCTTTCACTGTAGGCAATTCATCCACCTGAGGGAAAACGATGTAGCTCCGCATGTGTTTCAGCAGGGCAGACAGCACTCTGGACAACACGTTGGAAAACATAGACTGGGACATCCCTGATGCTATGGCCACTGTTGTTTGAAAAGACCCACTTGTTAGGAAATGGAGTACTGACAGCACCTGCACTTGAGGGGGGGATTCCTGCGGGATGGCGGATAGCTGACATCAGGTCTGGCTCCAACTGGCACACAGTTCCTGGATTGTGGGATGATCAAGCCTGTGGGTGATGATCACATGTCTTTCCTCCATTGTCGACAGGTCCACCAGCGGTCTGTACACCGGAGGATGCCGCCATCTCCTCACATACCCCAGCAGACAGTGCCTATGGAAGAGAACAGCAAGCACAGAGTCAACCAACTCTGAGGTACTTAAACACAGCTTACTCCGAAAACTATTCATAAACCGAATTTTGCCTGTATGAGTGTTTGGCCAAGGCCTAGGTATGTGTGACGCAGTCAAAAATAAAGCCATGTGGGCCATTTTCTCACTGTTCAATCACTCGATACCTGATCTTCGACAGGAGAGGACCTACACTGCAAGTGCTGCTGTGACCTCAGTCTGGGAGAGACAATGGCTCGTGCGTCTGGGGAAAGGGCCCCTGCCTTCAGCACGAAGGAGTTGGAGAAACTCGTGGATGGGGTCCTCCCCCAGTACACGCTACTCTACGGTCCTTCAGACAAACAGGTAAGTACACAGGGAGCATGTTGTATGGACTATGCCTGTGTGGAGTGGGGTGGATGAAAGATTAAGGGGGGGGAGAATGAGGCGTGCATGAAACAACGGTAAGTGCATGTGCCACATGGCAAGGGTAGGGATGCGGGCCAATGACTGACGGTGCAGTTGGTAATAACTTCTCTTTTTCCCCCTGTACAATTCATGTAGGTGAGCGCCCACCAGAAGAAGCATATTTGGCGTGCCATCGCCAAGGACGTCCGGACCCTGGGGGTTTATCACAGACGGAGCACCCACTGCTGGAGAAGATGGGAGGACATTCGTTGCTGGAGCAAGAAGACGGTGGAGGCCCAGCTGGGGATGGCCTCCCAACATGGGAGGGGTGCCAGTCGCACCATGACCCCCCTGATATTCAGGATCCTGGCGGTGGCGTACCCGGAGTTGGATGGGTGCTTGAGGGCACCACAGCAGCAACAAGGGGGTGAGTACACTCTCATTCTGCCGATTCAGAGCGCAGTGGAGGGGTCTGGGTGGGGGAGGTGGACTGTGGGTTTCCCTAGGCCAGGGCGAGTGTGCTAGTTAAGTCCCCTTTTTCAGGCAGACCCTGTGGCACCCCACCCCACCTGGGTATAGTGTCAACTACACCTAGTCAGGCTCCTGTGACATCCATGTGTGCAGATATCGGCCATAGCCTTGTAGGTCATGTCCCAGGGATTGAATAGTAAACCCCAATTGCGCGGCGTAGTGCAGGGGGCTTCTGTGTGTCGTGTCCGCCAATGGTAGCGGTAATGCATGCACTCAACATGTCTTTCTTCTGTCTTCCCCCCCCCCCTTTTTTGTGGTCTCCCTGTACATGTGTGCCTTAGCATTATCAGGTGGAGGAGCAGTGGCACTGGAGCAGGAGGGAGCTGCATCGCACATGGCCCTGGAGGGCGACACTATGGAGTCAGATTTCACCAGTGGGACGGATGGCGAGGGGAGCTCCACAGCGGGGACAGGAGCGGACACCAGTGACATGGACTCATCCTTTGATGGGAGCTCCCTTGTGGTGGCGGCCCAATCTGTGCCCCGCATCTACAGGTACAGCCGCCACCCCCCCCCCAGCACCGCCCTCCCAGCAGCCCCTCAGCCTTTGCCCCGTGCCCGCTCACCCAGGAGGGTGGGCATCTCCTTCGCCCCAGACACCTCAGCCCCTGCCCCAGTCACCCCTGCTGCCCTCAGTGAGGAAGCCATTGACCTCCACAGGTCCCTCACTGTTGGGCAGTCTACCATTTTGAATGCCATCCAGGGTGTAGAAAGGCAGTTGCAACAAACCAATGCATTCCTGGAGGGCATTCATTCTGGTCAGGCGGCCCTTCAGCAAGCTTTTCAGACCCTGGCCTCAGCACTGATGGCAGCCATTGTCCCTGTCGCTAGCCTCCCCCCTCCAACTTCCTTCACCCAGACACAATCCCCTGTACCTCAGCCTACCCCAAGCACACCATCAGACCAGCATGCACACACCTCAACACACAAAGGAAGCTCAGGCAAACATAAGCACCACACATCCCACAGGCACTTGTGGGACTGAAAATTCTGGACCCGTGTTATAAACATCGTCGTATCACAACGATTTTGGTATCAGCAGACCGAGAATGATTAGAATAGTATGCACAAGTATTGTATTCATATTCGGGTGACGAAATCACCCGAATATCAGTGTTTCTGTCCTGAACCCTCGTGTTCCATTTAAACAACAGCCATTTTATGATTGCCCTCACATAGGCCAATGTCTAATGCTGAAAACGAGTCTGAAGGACACGTACATCTTTGCTGACTCCTCTGTGACCTGGGCAAGCTAACTCCACTGCCTGAAGCCAAACCTGTTCGGCCAGTTTCTTTCCCAGTGGCCGAATGAGATTAGTATCAAGGCACAACACATCATAAACCTTTCATCACACACAAACCATGCCTAATCTTACACACACCTGTCCCTGTTTCTTTCTTTAGGACTTGCTTTACAAGGAGGAGGTGCCAGTTTATATTGGGGGTCCGTCGATATCTGATGAAAGTACTAAGCCTTGCCGGGTAATTGATTGAGGGCTGGACAAACTGAAATATGGGCTTGTCATCATAACCCTGCTATTTCTTTGTAGTGAAAATATGTGAATGGTCAACTGTAAAATAAGGAATGTTTGCCTAAAGCATAATATTTTGTATAAAAGAGAAGGTTAGCTTTGCAAAGGGAGCAGTCTCCTGAGAATATACACCGTGTTGTACTTCTAGGATACCGGTTACCGGCTGCAGCCAATAAACAAGATCTTTGACTTACCAAGAAGACTGTGTTTCTGTAGTCTGAAACAGGAAGGACTCGAAGTCTTAGGGTGTGTTCCCTGGCACCACTGGGTTCTGAAAAACCCAGTACTTCAGTTGGCGCCCAACGTGGGCCGATTTCAGCAGTACCAGTCCAAGCCAGAGGTTCGTGAGGAGCTTCGTGTGAAAATTCTGGAGGAAGGCCGCCACTTCATCGACCCCTGTATGTCGACGTGGTCCGAAAGTCTTTGCTGTGAGGTTCCCTGCTCCCCGACGGCTACGAAGGACTGCTGCCCTGACTATCGCCCTGTTTTGGACCCTTGATGATTTGGTAGAGCGAAACGATAAATGAGTCTTCTGGTGACGTCATCGATACCTCAGTTAAGTATAAGTGGAGCGTCTCCCAGTCCTTAGTTTGGTTCTTAGTTTGGTATCCCCTTGGGATCTTTGATTTGGAACTTGCAAGTACCAAAGCCAAGGGAGTCGTGTATTCACGAGACTATCGTGTTCGATAATCCTTTGAAGTTTGAAGCTAGACTAGAGAGCGAAGATGCCTGGTCTTAGCAGATATGGAAATTTGTTTTGTCTTGGTTATAATAGGGATTCCCGATTGGAGGACTCGTGTCCGGTTCCTCCGATTGGAACTCCAACCTATGAACTATATGTGAAACATGGCATAGGCCCCATCATATATAATGAAGTATGGATCCGATACACCAGGAAAGATGGAGTTTTAAAATGGCCCCAATATGGTAGTTTTGACACAGATTCTGAATAATCTGGAGGTTAAACTTTTTAAGAAGAAAGCCCGGCCGGCGATGTTTGACTCTTTCCGCCTATGGCGTAAGGAAGCCAAACAGAAGGAAATTAAATTAGCAAAGAGAAATAAGAGGGAAGAGGGTATCTCGATAATGCAAGCTGCCATACACTTTAAAGATGATGAAGAACAGATGAATGAGTAGTTGCACAGGCAACGTAAATTGGTGAGCGATAAATGTAATCCAGTTTTTCCGCTTCTTCAGCAAGATGCAGCAAAAGAACTTGAGAAAGATCCTTTAATGTCACACTTGTTGAGTTCGCCACCCCCTTATGCGCAGAATGCTACAGCACCCCCGCAACCTTTAGCTGTGCAACCTCCGGTTATTTTGCCTCAGGTTCTTCCACAGCCGCCAGCTCCTCTTTAGTTGGTTCCTACTACTATGGCGCAGCTCCTTCAAGGGCCGCCGACTTCGCTATCTGCTCCATCTGTACCTCCTGCGACTTTATGTACTACATCGACTGCCTCTTCTGGTGTTCTTCCTGATACTGCCTCTGCGTCTGCTTCTGCGTCTGCCTTGCCTCCCTCGGTTTTTCCTCCTGTTCTTTCATCAACTTCTCCTTCTGTCAGACAGAGAATGACAGATACTGTTGCCAGCCTTATATTTCCTCTCTTTGGGTCGGCTGGTGTGACCCCAGATTCGGAGCGTAAGCAGTCGCGTAGTCAACTGCCTAATTCTCAAGAGAGAGAAATGTTTGACCGTATGGCGCGTAAATGGGTTGTTTACCCTTTAAGATACAATGTAGAGTCTGTTATGGATGTCTTCCGCCAATGGGAAGCACCGAAACAAAGATACGTTTTTGAGAAAATGTGTGCTTTCCTTTGTGAGGAATTAGAGGATAATGATTTGGAAACAAATCCGCCTGATTTGTGCCGTGTACGGTTTGAGTTTGCAAAGGGCACGATTGTGGGTTCGGATGTTGAGACAGCAGTTGCGACGTTGTTGTCCTTTAGGAATAAGGATCCTTCTCAGTCATTGTTCCAACATGACTCCTCTGTTAAAAAAAAAAAGGGGCGACAGTACCCAATGAGAGAAGTCCCTCCGGTATGGAAGGACGCCGTTGCGGCTGATGTTGCTAATCAAATTGATGCTGTCCCAGCTCATTTTCAGCGTGTTTGGGTACATGTTCCGTGGAAGCGAGCTGAAGTTTTAGCCCTTAAGCAGACTTTGCCTGATCCCCATAAAAACCCTGCAGGGTATTATAAGGAATTATCACAGACTGCAGACTCATGCATTATGAATTTAGCCGACATAGACATGTTATTTGGGAATGTTGTTCCACAGCCTTTGTGGGGATTGATTCGCCATACAGATCATGCACAAGAGTTAGGTGACTCATGGGCTAATATTAGTGCTGCAAATGATAGACAAGTTGGTGGTGCCAAGCCTGAGCCTTTGGTAGCAGAACTGCCTGCTAGGATCATTACTTACATGAAGACTTTAATGCCTGCGATGCATGTGAATTGGGATAAATTGTCTGCGTGTAAGCAGAAGAAAGATGAAACAGTGTCTGATTTCTTCACCAGGTTTGAGGAAACGTTTATCGACCACCGTGGTCAAGATATGAGTACAGAAGGTGGTCAACGGTTGTTCGTCGACAAGTTTGTGCACAATTTGCTTGCCGAGCTGTGTAAGAAACTGAAGGATTCAGAGAGTTCTTGGGCCGTTTCCTCTTCAGCACAAATGTTGGCTACTGCACAGTACTACGAAAATAGGGATAAAGATGAGAAGGATAGAGCAGACAAGAAAACTAAAGAATTAAAGACGAAGGTTCTTTTACAACAGGCGTATCCGCCACGTGGTGGTCAGAGTAACTATCAGCAACCTCAACAGTTCCAGAGAAACTTGCAAAGGTTCGAGTTTTCTCAACCACGTGTTCCTGTAGGTCCCAATCAGTGTTCATATTGTAAAGAAGAGGGTCATTTCAAGTATAGTTGTCCTATTTTGTTACAGCGTACGAATGGTGCTTCTGGCGCAAGAGGTCGAGGTGTTCAACAAGCTCCTAGAGGTAGAGGACGTGGAAGTTTTCCCCAGAACACGCGTTCCTTTCCGTCTCAAAACTCAATGAATAGTTTTGACCAGCAACATAACGCGTCTGGTAGAACGGCTCAGTACTATGCTGACGACTACTATGCAGAAGATGAGAACTTGGAAGGTAATAATTGCTAGGACAGCCATAGACGAAGAGAGGGAGTTTTTTTAGTTCCAGTAGATCAGAATGGACCTTATGTTAAGGTGATTACCTCAGGTGTGTCGGAGCCTTTTCTGTTGGATACTGGTGCTACAAAGAGTTCTATTATGCACTCAAAACTCCCTGGCGCACCTTTGTCTGGCGAGATGAATGTTTCAGTAGGTTTTTCTGGCGCCCCGGTTAGGAACCCGATTTCTAGTCCTATGTCCCTTTCTGTTGGACCTTGTGAATTGGAAGCACCCCTTATTCTGACGACAGGTTGTGGTGAAAACTTGTTAGGATTGGATTTGTTGAAAAGATTGTATGCAACATTATATTGTTCTCCTTCGGGAGTACAACTTACACTGGGTAGGAAAATGGTCTCTCCAATGTATTTGTCGAAGGATAAACTTCCGACCGAATTGTTGTTTCTTCCTGATACCATTTGGGCTACTGGTCCTAATGACGTGGGTCTGTTGGAAATACCGCCTTATGTTGTGACATTGAAAGCCAATGTTAAATTACCACGCATTCAACAATACAAGATCTCTAGTGAAGGTGAAAAGGCATTGCTAGCGATCATTTATGATTTAATTGAAAAAGATGTAATTGAAGAGACAAGAGGCAACGTTTGTAATAGTCCTGTTTTGCCTGTTTTTAAACGTACTGACCCCTCTAAGCCACCTGTTTACAGGCTCGTGATTGATCTTAGAGAGGTAAATAAAATAGTTGTGCCACAGTTTCCAGTTGTTCCTAATATCACTGCCCTATTGACTATGATTCCAGCTTCCGCCACCTGGTTCTCGGTGACTGACTTAAAGAATGCTTTCTTCAGCATCCCAATTGCAGAGAAGAGCAGGGATATTTTTGGATTCAGTTTAGGAGGCCGAAGTTTCCGCTTCAAACGCGCTCCTCAAGGATACTGTGAAAGTCCATCAATATATAGTCAGGCTTTAAAAACACAGCTTGATGCAATTGTTTTACCTGACGGCGCTACCCTTATTCAGTACATTGATGATTTGCTAGTCGCTACAGATACTGAAGAGATTTGTAAAGAAGCCACCTTTTTGTTGTTGCGTCATTTGTCTGATTTACATCACAAAGAGTCCCTTTCAAAACTGCAATATTGTCGACAAGAAGTGACCTACTTAGGTCATCTCTTATCGAAGGAGGGTAGGAAACTGACCTCAGAAAGAATTCAGGCAATTGCAAAATTGAGTGTGCCAAGGACACAGAGAGAAGTACGTACTTTCTTGGGCATTTCATCATACTGCAGACAATGGATACCGAATTTTTCTTTGCTGGCCAAACCTTTGGTAGCATTGACCTATAAAGATACACCAAACCCCGTTCCGTGGTCTGAAGATTGTCAGAAAAGTTTTTCCGAATTGCGTAATGCATTGTGTTCGGTACCCCCGACTACAGTAAGCCCTTTACACTGTATGTCCATGAGAAAGAGGGTTGTGCATTGTCAGTGCTGACACAGTCCTTTGGAGACAAGCAGCGCCCATGCGCATATTTTTCGTCAACTTTGGATCCGGTAGCTAAAGCATTGCCGAGTTGCTTGAGAGCCACAGCGTCAGCAGCTGTTTCTATTCGACAGTCTGCTGGGTTAGTGATGAATAATATGTTGATTGTGATGGTTCCACATGCAGTGGACACGTTGTTAAACAGGACCAAGACACAGCATTTAACTAGTGCTCGATTGTCAGGTTACGTGTTGACACTGTTAGCGAGTCATGTGCACATAAAGAGGTGCAATATGTTGAATCCAGCCACGTTATTGCCGATTTCAGTAGAGACAGATGATGTTGAACAACATGATTGTTTTCTTAGGACAGAAGAAGAAACGAAAGGGAGAGTAGATCTTAAAGATACTCCTCTTGTAAAGTGTGATGGTACCTTATGGGTGGATGGTTCATGCTTCAAGCTTCCGAATGGTGATACGACTGCAGCATATGCTGTCACAACTTTGCATACGATTGTTGAAGCTGCACGTATACCACATAATTCAGCTCAAGCAGCAGAGCAGATTGCACTTACGAGAGCGTGTGTGTTATCGAAAGGAATGAAAGTGACCATATATACCGACAGCCAGTATGCGTTTGGTGTGGCCCATAGTTTTGGACGATTGTGGAAAGAACGTGGGTTCCTGACTTCGCATGGAGCTAAAATTCAGCATGGTCAGTTGGTGAATGAGCTTCTTGAGTCACTGACCTTGCCATTACAAGTTGCGATTGTGTAATGCAGTGCACACTAGAAGGTTACTGATGTTGTCGGTTGTGGCAATGCATTTGCTGACGAAATCGCAAAAGAAACAGCAAAAGATGTGATGAATCGAATGTATGTTGCAGGCCCCGCAAGATGGGTTGGTGACGTTGGAATATGTGAAGATACGATAGAGGGTGAGAAGTCTCTTCAAGCTGAAGCTTCAGAGAAAGAGTTGTGCGTGTGGAAAGAAAGTACGGGTAAATTGGATGAAAATGGTTGTTGGGTTGACTTGTCAGAACATCAGCGATGGTTGTTACCCGATGCGTATGTGCTTGCAGTGGTGACAATGGCTCATGGAATGGCCCATATCAGTGTGAAAGGGATTTGTAAGTTGTTGGCTCCAGTATGGCAAAATGCTGGAATTCCTAAATGTGTAGAGAATGTGGTCAAGAATTGCATGGTGTGTCTGAAATACAATCCTGGTAGGGGAACCCCAACTCCAGCTGGTCATTTTGCGCCTCCAACGTATCCGTTCGAGGTTTTGCAGCTAGATTTCATCCACATGGAAAGGTGCAACAATCTGAAATACGTACTCGTTGTTGTTTGTGCTTTTTCAAGATGGGTAGAAGCATATCCCTTAAAAGACAACACTGCCTTATCCACAGCTAAAGCCCTTGCTAAAGAATTCTTCCCTAGGTCTGGAATGCCGAGAATGGTCTGGAGTGATAATGGGAGTGAATTTGTGGGTCGAGTGATGAAAAAAGTATGTGAAGGGCTAGGTATCCAGCAAAAATTCCACGCTGCAAATCACCCCTAATCAGCTGGACTAGTAGAGTGCTATAATGGCACGCTAAAACTGAAGTTGGCAAAGATACAAGCGAGCTCTGGTCTTAAATGGCCTGACGCTCTGCCTTTAGCACTCCTATCAAAAAGAATGACTGTGCATTCACGAGTGGGACCTAGTCCCTATGAAATTGTGTTCGGCTGCCCGGCCAACATATGGGGAGTGCCAAGACCAACAAAATTCAGTGAGATCGAACACCCTGTACTGCTTGATTATTTGTATTAATTGACGGCTAAATTGCGTGTTCTACACCAACAGGTTCACGATATTCTGCCTCAGGTCTCTGAAGCTCCAGGACATCTTATCGATCCTGGATCATGGGTGCTGGTCAAAAACTTCCAGCGGACAAAGAATGACCAGCCCCGTTGGACCGGCCCCTACCTCGTCCTTCTCTCAACAAGATCAGCTGTTCGAGTGGAAGGGAAAAAGAACTGGATCCACGGCATACACTGCAAGAGGGTCCCTTTTCCTCTACCGTACGACCGGTGGGTCCAGGAGGGGATCGCTGACTCTGAGACTGAGACTGTGCCTCGTTTTTTGCCATTTAGCGATGCACGTGTAAAAGGAACAATTTCTGAACGAGAAAGTGACAATAATTTGCAAGAAGCTGTGCCACCGTCAATTCGATTGAACACTACAGAGCCTGAACTCTTGTTCCATAACCAGACAGTACCTGGAAAAAGCCGTTATAATTTGAGACCAAGAACTAAGGACAAATAATTTTTTTCCCGTTCCTTTGCTATTTTTTTAAAGTGCGGCTCTCTCATCTGAGAAACTTTCTTATTTTTGTTTTTTTTCTTTTCGAACCACCATCCGGGTTCAGCTGTAGGGTCGTGGTTGCCCAAGTCTTTGGAGTGCAGCTGAAGACGTTAGGTCGATAGTTCTGGTCGGTCTAAGGGAGTTGCCCTGGACTGACAAAAGCATTCCCTAGCATAGAACACCCTACCACCACGAGCAGCAATTAGAGAGGATGGAGTTTTTCAAGAATGAGACCTGCCAGACAGATGGACTTTAAAGCCAGAATGTGTATAATAATGACAAAGAAACGATTTTTGATATTATGTATTTTCATGTTGCTTAGTGTAATGACGTTTTTAATAGGATATGTTTTATTCTCTTTTCAAGTGACATTTGCACCCATTACACAGCCCATACCTCCTTCTACTGTTTCCTCGCATTCTTTTCACCCTCTGCCTGAACACAAGTCTGCCAGAAGATTAGAATTTGTCAACAATTCATTCATTCAGCTTCTACACCAACACCAATTAGTAGTGAACACAACTAACTGTTGGGTGTGTGGTCTTATGCCTCATACTACTGATAAAGGTATCCCTTATCTGGTCCTGCTTTTCAGCCATAATGGTTGTGTATGGGCATATAGAACGGTGTTCATATACGCGTATGAAGCCAACCCCCTACGTTCTGTGAAAGATAATCCTAAGAATAGTGCTCTAGCTAAGGGTATAGTAGATATGATTAGGGAAGATATTTCCTATGAGACTATCCCGAGAGATGAGACACTAGCATATATTGGATGGAACATAACAGGATATGGAGTTACTCTGAGTGGGAACCAGCGAGCAAAGAGATCCTCCCCGATTTGGACTGTACCCCATCAGGGTCACCTATGTCTGCAAGGTAATGGCAAGAATCCCAGAGCTCAGTTAGGGAAAAGTATCTGCACTGAAACATATGTTTTTGCGTCCCAGACTTCTCCTTCGTTCTTAGCAGCTAAGGGTACCTATTTCATCTGCCATAATAGAGCCTATACATGGTTGCCCCCTGACTTCTCAGGCACATGTTTTGTTTCGTTCCTGTTACCTCCCACCTACACGGCCGCAGCAGATTACCATAAGACAAGGATAGTTAGAGGTGTCATAAGTAAAGAAGACACTACAGGACAAGAATTTGGAGATTTCGTAAAGAGTTTTCTGCCGTTTTGGGGTCCTATGGTTAACAGCAGGAACATAAGGCAATTGACAAAGGTGGTTGAATCCACGGTAGTTGAAACCGCCGGTGCCCTTGGTAATTTGACTGCTGAGCTCCAGTCGGATCGCCTTATGACTCTTCAGAACAGGGTCGCATTAGACGTCATACTTGCAGACCGAGGTGGGGTATGTAAAGTGATCCAATCAAGTTGCTGTGTTTTCATCCCAGATAACGCTCCGACAGTCTACCAGGCCATTTCCAAACTGCATAAGATCTCCGAGTCTATTCACGTGGATAAAGGAGATTGGTCATTGATGGGGTGGTTCTGGGAGCTGATATCCGCCTGGGGATGGAAGACTCTGGTAGTCATTGGGATGATCTTAGCCATTCTTTTCCTGTCCTGTCTGTGTGTACAGTGTGCTCCTGCAATATGTGGCCTCTGTGCTACGTCGTGTGTAAGGAAACCTGTATCAAGGGACGAGCTAAGTAATAGGATGATGCTACAGCAACATCTCAACGACTTTATGAATATAGACCTGGACTCAGATTAGCGTGAGTATAGGTTATTGCCTATGGAAGGGCAAAAGGAGGGTCTGTGGTACTGAAAATTCTGGACCCGTGTTATAAACATCGTCGTATCACAACGATTTTGGTATCAGCAGACCGAGAATGATTAGAATAGTATGCACAAGTATTGTATTCATATTCGGGTGACGAAATCACCCGAATATCAGTGTTTCCGTCCTGAACCCTCGTGTTCCATTTAAACGACAGCCATTTTATGATTGCGCTCACATAGGCCAATGTCTAATGCTGAAAACGAGTCTGAAGGACACGTACATCTTTGCTGACTCCTCTGTGACCTGGGCAAGCTGACTCCACTGCCTGAAGCCAAACCTGTTCGGACAGTTTCTTTCCCAGTGGCCGAATGAGATTAGTATCAAGGCACAACACATCATAAACCTTTCATCACACACAAACCATGCCTAATCTTACACACACCTGTCCCTGTTTCTTTCTTTATGACTTTCTTTACAAGGAGGAGGTGCCCATTTATATTGGGGGTCCGTCGATATCTGATGAAAGTACTAAGCCTTGCCGGGTAATTGATTGAGGGCTGGACAAACTGAAATATGGGCTTGTCATCATAACCCTGCTATTTCTTTGTAGTGAAAATATGTGAATGGTCAACTGTAAAATAAGGAATGTTTGCCTAAAGCATAATATTTTGTATAAAAGAGAAGGTTAGCTTTGCAAAGGGAGCAGTCTCCTGAGAATATACACCGTGTTGTACTTCTAGGATACCTGTTACTGGCTGCAGCCAATAAACAAGATCTTTGACTTCACCAAGAAGACTGTGTTTATGTAGTCTGAAACAGGAAGGACTCGAAGTCTTAGGGTGTGTTCCCTGGCACCACTGGGTTCTGAAAAACCCAGTACTTCACACTCACGCAAGCATCACACACATGCAGACATAGCAACATCCACTGCCTCCACTGTGTCCCCCTCCTCCTAGTCTCCCTCCTCCCTCCCAGTCTCGTCTCCACTCACACCTGCATGCACTACATCTACAGCCACTACTTCCATCACCAGCACACCCCGCTCACTTGCAGTCATCGCCCCCACTACCATTCACACATCCCCTGTGTCCTCTCCCAGTGTGTCTGTGACGCCACCTCCCAAGGTACACAAACACAGGCACACACCCACCCAAAAGCCATCCACCTCACGACAGCCTCCAGCGCATGCACCTTCACCCAAAGTCACCAAACGTACACCTCCTACAACCACAAACTCTTCCTCCACTCCCAAACCCCCTCCAGCTACCCGTCCCAGTGTTCCTAAGAAACTTTTCCTGTCCACCCTTGACCTCTATCCCTCACCTCCCCTACCCTGTCAGTCACCTAGGGCCCGACTCTCCAGGTCCCAAACTAGCACCTCAGCCACAACATCGACAGGACCAGTGGTGCCAGTAGTCACCGGATTCTGGAGTGCACCAGGCAGCAGAGCAGCCAGTGTGGCAAGGAGCCACAGCACGGACAGTCCCCCACCTGTCAAGCATCAAAAGTTGTCCAGTGCCCGGCGGGAGAGGGGGAAGACAACAGCCAGCAAAGCCACTCCCAGGGGTAGGGGTGGGAGTGTGGAGTCAGCTGCAACACCTTCCAAGGTGGGGAAGGGGCACAAGAAACCCGGCAAAACTGGGAAGATCAGCACGGCGGAGAAGACCGCCATCAGCCCCACTGGCCCAGACAGGACCACCAGCAGCCCGCTGCCCAGGAGGTGACCGCCAGCAGGAGCCCCGCTGCCCAGGAGGTGACCGCCAGCAGGAGCCCCGCTGCCCAGGAGGCGACCGCCAGCAGGAGCCCCGCTGCCCAGGAGGCGACCGCCAGCAGGAGCCCCGCTGCCCAGGAGGTGACCGCCAGCAGGAGCCCCGCTGCCCAGGAGGCGACCGCCAGCAGGAGCCCCGCTGCCCAGGAGGCGACCGCCAGCAGGAGCCCCGCTGCCCAGGAGGCGACCGCCAGCAGGAGCCCCGCTGCCCAGACAGGACCGCCAGCAGCCCCGCTGGCCCAGACAGGACCGCCAGCAGCCTCGCTGGCCCAGACAGGGCCGCCAGCATCAGCCCCGCTGCCCAGGAGGCGACCGCCAGCAGCTGAAGCGCTGCCAAGGACAACGCCGCCACAATCACTGCTGCCAAAGACACCACCGCCACAAGCACAGCAGGCCCATGAGCGCAAAAAGCACTGATGCTACTGAGGCCGCCACGAGCAGTATGAAGCACTCTGGGCACCAAGCCCCCTCCAAAACCAGTGGAGAGATACATCCACTAGCTCTGTCCTTGGCAGGTTAAAGCACTCTGGGCACCGAGCCCCCTCCAGAACCAGTGGAGTATCACATCCACTACCTCTGTCCTTGGCAGGATGAAGCACTCTGGGCACCAAGCCCCCTCCAGAACCAGTGGAGAGATACATCCACTACCTCTGTCCTTGGCAGAATGAAGCACACTGGGCACCAAGCCCCCTCCAGAACCAGTGGAGACTGTTATCCACTTGAGAGACTGTGGCTTTGCACTCCCCAGGATCGAACAGTGGGCAACCTACCCACTGTAGAGACATGTGAGACTGTGGCTTTGCACTCCCCAGGATTGAACAGTAGGCATGGGGCCCCCTCGTGGATTTGTCGTCATGCACTCAACCGGCTGAGGTGCCCCCCTTTCCCTTCCCCCTGAGGTGTCTGTTTTATTTCTATCTGATGCCACTGCAGTGTTCTCTCCGTCATGTTCGGGTATGTTGTGTGGGCCCAGTGGTCAACAGACTTTAAGGGTGGAATACCCTGGACTAATATTCTTGGTGTATATATTTGTAAATAGTGTATGTATATTATTTGACTACTGAATTTTAATATATTAAAATTGCTCAGCTCATTTCCTTTTGTCTTTGCATTCTTCCGGGGGGGTTGAGGGGTGTAACTGTAAAGTATCATGCTGTATTAGTGTGTGTGTTGTCGTGGGTGGGGGTGTTGCGTGTGTGTCACAGTTTTTTCCCTCCCTTGTGTCGTAGGTGCAGTACTCACTGTGGTCTTCGCCGCCGGCATTCATGCTCCTGGTAGAGGAACAAGAAGATAAAGGCTGGTAAAATGTGGAGCTAGTGTTCCATGGCGTCCTGGTTCCTCGTGGGGTGTGGCGAGGGGAGCCTTTTCCCTTCGAAGTCCTGTTCCCACCGTGTTTTTGTTTGTGGTGAATCCGCCCCGGAAAAGGTGGCGGTTTGGTAGGTTGTGATACTGTGGGTGGTACATTGTCTCCCGCCTGTCTGTTGGCGGTGACCGCCGCGCTGTTTGTTTGTACCGCAGTGGCGGTCGGAGTGTTAAAGTGGCGGTCTTTGTTGGCGGTTTCCGCCACGGTCGTAATTCCATTTTTTTTTACCGCCGGCCTGTTGGCGGTCTTACCGCCGCTGTAACACCGACCGCCAGGGTTGTAATGACCACCTTTGTCTTTAGCTGGTTGATGCCCTAAACCATCCTCGTCTTACTCTTGCCTGATTTGCACTTCTCCTTATGAGGGAAGAATTCCTTCTTACCCTATCTTGTTGAGACTTTGCTGTCCTATCCTGGCTGACGGCGAATCGACCGATGTCCTGTGGACGAAGACTGACTCTGTATGCTGACCCACTATGGAGGGTAAGTATATGATAATGAAATTGTAATTGTCTGTTTGCCTTTTCTTTTTAGGTACCAACTGCACTTTTGACAGAGACCATAGTTAGATGTTTTCTAAATTTGTGTTACTAAATTGTTTTGCATGAAGCCCAACATGCTGATGCCAATTAGACGTTAGTTAAGGAATTCACTAATATTGGGTGCAAATAGACAAATGACTGAATCTTTGCTTTGTTGTATGCTGTATTCATGGTACTCTGCTAAAGTTGATTCATGTTGACATCGTGCTTTGTTCTGATGTTCCTGATTTTTGCTTTGATAAAGTCTTATTCAAGTTGCCGTATTATAATTCTTTTGATGTGCTTATTGGTATTGAGACTAATAAACATGACATTAGAATTGTAACTAATAGGGAATAAATAGCTAAACCTTTATTAGTTTTGTGTGATCATTCATTGGCTGGAAAGTCATGGTGGTTTAGTCTTATTGGAGGGTATTGGCAAAGCGAATCGATTAGTTATTGCGAATACTGAAGAAGTGATTGATCTTTTGATTGAAATGCCAAGTAGCTATCTCATCTTAAGGAGTCCCCAATCAGCGTCAAAAGGTTCATTGGCCTGAAACGAGTCCCCGTGTAAATAAATCAGCTAGGACGAGACGCGTTAGCAGTTCTGGTAGCAGAGGACGGTTCCGGCCCTTTGAGGCCCTAAGACGAGGGACCATTGTTTTAGAAATGTTTTTGCGACAATGCAAATTGGAAAGATAATGTTCCCCTAAATCCCAAATGACTTTCCCGGGACCCCGGAGCCTGCCGAAGTGAGTTGGGTATGTTCTTGGTGTTCTAGTGATAGTGTGAGTGAAGTAGGGTTCGCGCTTGCACAGCTTATGCATACCGCAGGTGAATTGTGAAGTTTATGAGGATTTGTAGGCCAGGTAATGTTTTAGTAGGAGTGTGCGTACTCCGCAGTATGAGAGTAGGTAAGTCGGCGAACTTCATGTGAGTGTGGTGCTTTGTGCTAAAAAATTGTCCACGTGGTTGTTCGTGACGTACAGACCCTGCGTGGTCTAAGACTCCGAAGTATATTAATGAGTGTATGAGGCACATGGTTTATGTTGTAATTTGCGCAGTTTAATAGGTCAATCGGGCTTGGTTGATGAGTCGAATTTGAGTCAAAGTGAGTGAATGAAAACTTCGATGGAGATTTGGTGAGCTCTAAAGTGCACTAGGACAAACCATTGACAAGTCGAGAGTAGAATTTGCGGGTCAAATTTTGCTTGCGAGTGCGGGATCTGAGAAGGAGAGAGTAACGGCCGAGGCTTAAAGTGAAATCTCTGTAAAGTTCTGAAACAATTGTGTTACCCTTCCTGTAGTAAACCGGCAAATTTTAGTTTTTGGTGCTTGCAATATGTTGCATTAGTTTTGTGCGGATCGAGGGTGAGGGAGACAAGCCGCAAGACTTTGTCAGCCCCAGTGTGTGTGAGTGTGACGCCATTGGAGCCGTGCTTGGATAGGTCGATCAGTGAGACGGGTCGCGCACGGATTGGTAGCCATCCGTGAGAGGCAATTGGTTGAGAAGGTGGGCGAAGGGTGTTCTGGGAATTAAAGTCACTCCCTGATTCAGTTATAAATTAAATAAAAGACGCAAAAATTAAGTTCTTCAAGGCTCTAAGGAGCACTTCGAGGGGAGATGTGTACATTACCACGAATGTGGGGGAGCCTACACCGCCAGAGAATACTCCGGCTTATGCCGTAATGGAGGAGAAGGGAGTCGCGACATGTCTTTGGCTAAAGCAATGGTGCAAATTAACAGAAAAAGATAGGAGTTTAGCGTTTCCAGAGAAAGAGTCATTCAACATAATGATCTTAGAGAATTTGCGCAAGGTGTTAAATGAGCAAAAGCCACCTCTGAGACCAGCACAGTTTGAGGCTTTAGTGATTTGGGAACTGATGGCCATATGACAGCAGCAACAAAAATTTGAGAGGAGAATGAGGAAGGCAGAAAAGACACTAGCAGGGGCTAGATGGGATAGTGAACACAGAATGTGAAGAAGGGAGATAATAGACGGATCAGGATGTTCCCGGCAATAACTCAGGAAGCAGACACGCAAGGAAGAAAGGCCACTTGTAAAACAGATAAGGGTTCTAGCAAGGAAAAGGAGACTAAAAGGTCTTGGGCAGATGCAGATGGCTCAGATGATGATGAGTTCCTTAATCAGTTGTCACATGATCTTCCACCGCCCCATGCCATGGATGACAATAGACCAAGTACTAGTGCAGGTCCTATTAACTCAACACAGAGCCAGGGAACAGCGAATACGGCACAGGTAAATACAGTTGCGACACCAGCTCCAGTTCAGAATAGTGTCAGTGTGTCTGCTGCTCCAGAGATGCAGACGCAGTTGCCGCCACCACCAGTTCAGAGGCTCTACCCTGATGTCCCAATGTTAGAAACAACTACGAGCTTGATGGTGTTGCCTGATTAGACATATACGAGGCCCAAGTTAGTGCAGATTGAGCCAACTCCACTTTTACTGCCGCACCAAAAGATGGTTCCGAGTTACACTTCGGTCACAGGACCGCAGTTAGCTACGGCACGAATAATGAATCAGAATATGGGAGCCAACGTTCCACAGGTTGTGGGAAATAAGCCGGCACCAGCCGCCATATCCTTACCCATCACAGTTGGTCCACCAGTACCATTGTACGCGCAGTACAAGCCTAGCGTGTGTGATCAGGGAGTGATGACCCAGGGCATGACAAGAGGAGGGTTTGTAGGGAGCTCTCAAGGGATGACTCCAGTGGAACAGATGGAAAAGAGGTCGAGGTCCCTGTTAGACTTCAGTCCGATAGGGGTTCCTCCAGATGCCATGAGACACTCAGGTTTGGGACTGCTAACTGCAGATCTCAAGTGCAAATGTGCCACAAACATCAGTAATGCAGATTGGGAATCTATCTTTGCAAGGTCTAAATGCGCAACAACTGAATGAATGGTTAGACAAGTTAAATTCACCATACATTACCCCTGCAACAGCAGAGCAGTCGGAAAGAGAAGAGTACCTGAATTGTGTGAGGTTGGGCATGGAAGCAGCTGAACTAGTTGAAGGAAGCATGGGAGTGAACAGACTAGAGTCTTATACTGAGGCATAATTGAAGTATTTGTGCCCGAAAATAACTAAAGAAGTGAGCAAAGTGCATCAGAGGTTGGCAAACCTAGCAGACAAATATGGCATAGACTTAGACAATCCTGAGCATCTGAAGAGGAGCTACAGGTTAGACTTCAAGCCAAAGGATTTTGATCACATGAGGTCTACTGGGATGAAGGCACACCTCAAAGAAATACTGCAGAGCGCCAAGGTTGGGGAGCTTCAGAAAAGTGGGAAGGCAGATGGGCAAAGAAAAGAGATAAAAGAAAGAGTGATTGCTCGGAGCCGCAGCAGGCGAAACCAGCACTGGATACTAGTACAATAAAAATGCTACCCATGAGAGAAACAGCTGGAGGGGTTCTTGTTCATGTACCATGGTCTAGAGGTGACATTCTGTCATTTACAAATGACTTTCCCAGGTTGAGGGCGAAGCCAATAGAGTGGTATCAGCAGAAAGACAGGTTTGTGAAGCTTGCGAAGTGTCTCTGGGAAGACCTGAATACCCTGTTTGAGATCATTGTTCCTGCTGATTTGTGGCTCGAGTGCAAGAGAAGTATTGATTGGCCAACCGCAGAAACGGCAAGGGACAGGGTTACGGAGCACCATCTCTGGATGTAATGAAGTACTATTATAAGGTGATTGAGTTTTTGAAGCAGAAGGTGTTGCCGCAGAATATTGATTGGCAAAAGATTGTTCAAACGGTACTGGAAGCTAAAGAGTCGATACATGCCTACTATGAGAGGTTGTTCAAGGCGTTCAAGCATTACAGAGGTCATAGAGCCGAAAGACATGAATCACCTAGTGTTCAGATTTGTTGAGGGATTGAGACCAGAGATTAGCCAGATGATTAAGAATCATTTGATCTGTTGGCAAGCAAAGCCGATTGATGAGGTGTTGCAGTATGCGAAATACTGTAGTGACGAGATTGAGTTGAAGCAGAGAAAGTTGAAGGAGAAAGTGATGGTGATGCAAATTAAGGCATCACAAGCAGGGATGCAGGGAAATGGAGTACAACAGATGGTGCAACAGCCGCAAGGAAACGGGATGTTTCAGGCGCAAGCAAGAGGCAGAGGTCGAGGAGGTTTTGTGAACCGTGGTCCAGATTTGAATACCGTTACAGTTAAGAATGATGTACAGGGGATGAAGAAGGTGTTACCATGTCAGCGTGCGGGGGGGGGTCGGACACTGGAAGCGGGAGTGCCCGATGATGGTGCAGAAGGGTGTTGTTCAACAAAGCAAGGATCTCAATGCATTCCAAAATATTAAAAGGACCAAGAATGAGGGGTCCAAATCTGAACTTTCAGAATCACATGGCTCAGATGCAGGGTCTTCAACCCATGCAACAAGTGCAGATGCCACGTGTACAACCAGTACAGATGCAGCAGATGCAACAGCAGATTCCCATGGTACCCAGACAGCAAATGCAGTTGCCCTTAGCACCAATGGGAGAGCAACAGGCGATGCTTCCTCAACAGGTCACAGGTCAAGGAATGAGTCAAAAGAACACAGTACAACAGTTCCCATTGCGTGGTGAGAATGGAATAAACGATGACTGGTCAGATGAGTTCAGATAATGAGTGTAGACTTTCAGCCTCCCTAGAAGTAGACCAGAGAGGGCCCTATGTGCAAGGGAAAGTGATGGGTCACAAGGTCTCATTTTTGGTCGACACAGGAGCTACTCGCTCTACCGTCAGACGTGCAGAGGTTCCGAAATTGCCCCTTTCGGGACGTACAATAAAGGTAGTAGGAGTAGCAAACCAGCTCCTGACTAACCCAATTACAGATCCGGTTCAGGTTGAGATTGGTACCTTCCAGGGACTGCACAGATTAGTGGTTTGCGACTCAAGTCTGGTGTCCCTACTGGGAAGAGACTTACTGTGCAAGACAAGGTGTTCTATCACTTGTTCCAATGAAGGGATAAAGGTGCAGACAAACAGTGACGATGAAGGGGATGATGGTCAGATCTCAGAGCCTGAGATGGAGACAACAGATGAGGAGTACCACCTGATAAGCTTCTTCCCAATGTTCACCGTGACTGATTTGCCCGCAGACCTGCATAGGACCGTCAAAGAGAAAGAGTGGGACTTGACAGGAAAGGAAGTGGGACTGATAAAAAGAGTAGAACCAGTCAAAGTCGATGTGAAGCCAAATGCCGTGTTCCCCCAAGTACCTCAGTGCCACATGGCGCAGGCTGCCCTCATACAGGTAACGCAGATAATTGCAGACTTTGTGAAGTAAGGGGTCCTGAAGGAAGTGATGAGCAGCCCATGTAATTCACCTATAATGGGACTGAGGAAGCCTTGTAGGAAAGTTAGAATAGTTCAAGACTTGAGAAAGATCAATGACATAGTGGTGAAGTGTTGCCAAATCCAGCTGTGATTATGTTTCAGGTCCCATGTGACTCAGAGTAGTTCACAGTTGTGGATTTGTCCCAAGCATTCTTTTCTGTGCCTCTTCACGAGGACAGTCAATTTCTCTTCAGTTTTAAGTTCTTGAACAAGGTTTACAGTTGGGGTCGAATCCCTCAAGGGTTTTCGGAGTCACTTTCAATCTTCAATCAGATCCTGAAGAAAGACTTGGAGTCATTGGAATTGCCTTTCCAATTGACACTAGTGCAGTAAATTGATAACTTGTTAATTGTATCTAAAACGAGAGATGATTGCAAGTACGATACTATTGCCTTACTGAAGCACTTGGGAAAGAATGGGCATAAGGTGTCCCGAAAGAAGTTGCAATACTGCCAGAAAGAGGTAAAATACCTAGGTCATCTAATTGAGAAGGGGTCGAGGAAAATATCCAAGGAAAGAGTGACCGCCATATTACAGATGAGTCCCCCAACGACACAGAGACGTTAGGATGTTTCTGGGAATGGTGGCCTACCGTCATCAGTGGATCCCTAATTTCTCAATTATCTCCGAGCCGCTGGTGAGACTGACGGTTAAAGAAGTTAAGGATGGCCCAGATGCTGTAACTATGTCCGAGAAGGAGATGAAGGCATTCATTGAGTTGAGGGAGTGTATGTGCAGGGCTCCAGCTTTATGTATGCCTGAGTACACGAAGCCTTTTGTCCTGTTTTGTCATGAACGTGATGCTTGTTCCTTGTCTGTCCTGACACAGGTCCATGGAGGTGCAAACCGACCAGTAGCATATTTTTCAGCTACTTTGGACCCAGTCGCAGCAGCCTTACCGGGTTGTCTGCGTGCCGTTGCAGCAGTGGGTCAAAGCTTCACACAGTGTGAAGGCATAGTGATGGGACATCCTTTAACAGTTATGGTCCCACATTCAGTCTAAATTTTATTGACCCAGATCAAAACTCAGCACATGACAAATGCCAGATTGACGAAATATGAAACTATTATATTGGGGTCACCAAATGTGTCACTGAAAAGATGTACTGTGTTGGACCCGGCAACTTTGCTTCCAAATGAAAATACAGAAGTTGAGGATGCCGATGATGTAGAACACGATTGTCTTGAGGTAACCAAACTGTGCACCAAACCGAGACCTGACATTCGAGATACCCAATTGGAAGAAAATGATTACATTATCCTTGTTGATGGCTCGTGTTTAAGAGATTCAGTAGGAGTACTGAGACCCGGATACGCTGTGTGTACCATCACTGGCATCCTAGAAGCCTCTTGGATTAAAAGAGTATACTCTGCTCAGGTGGCTGAATTGGTTACTCTTACCAGGGCATGCCATGCCATGCCGCTGACAAACTGAAGGTAACTATCTATACTGACAGCAGATACGGATTTGGAAATGTCCATGATTTTGGCCAATTATAGTCACAAAGGGGTTTCCTGACCTCCTCTGGTTCTTCAGTGAAAAACGGTGAGAGAATTAAGGAGTTGTTGCACGCGATTCAGTTACCTCTTGAAATTGCCGTGGTAAAATGCAGTGCTCATGTGAAGTCACAAGATTTTGTTTCAATGGGAAATGGATATGCGGATCAAGTCGCAAGGTTTTGGGCATTGAACTGTGTATCGTTAAAGGATCAGTGGGAATTGTTACCTGAAACAGAAAATGAGACATGCACAGGTTACGCATTAAGGGTGGTTGACACGTTGGAGGAATTACGTTTGCTGCAGGGTCGTGCCAGCAGAGAGGAGAAACGCTCTTGGGTTAAGATGAAATGTGTACAAAGACGAGATGATTTGTGGGTTTCAGATGGGGGGGAAAATGGTTTTGCCAAACAGTCTTCTGTCACAGTTTGTAAGGTTCTACCATGGACATATTGCGAGAGATGCCATGATCAGGTTGTTCAAGATTGATTGGTTCAACCCGAAGTTCAGACAAGCCGCAGAAGTGATTTGTCACAGGTGCATTATCTGTCAACAGATGAATGTGGAGAAAGGGACAGTGGTGAATTTGAGCCACATTGGGAGAGCAGGAGGACCATTTAGCAAAATGCAATTGGATTTTATTGAGATGCCTGTGTGTGGAGGTCTGAGATAGGTGTTGGTGATTGTGTGCATCTTCAGTCACTGGATCAAAGCTTACCCTACACGCAAAAATGACAGTCTTACAGTAGCAAACCTGCTGCTTAGGGAATTGATTCCACGTTTCGGGTTTCCGATCTCTTTAGAATCGGATAGGGGAAGTCACTTCAACAATGAGGTGGTTAAGCTCTTGTGTGCAGCATTGAACAGAAGTTGCATTGTAGTTACCGCCCTGAAGCCTCAGGATTAGTGAAGCAGATGAATGGTACCCTTAAGTCGAGAATGGCAAAAATGTACGCAGCTACAAATTTGAAATGGCCTGATGCGTTGCCCTTAGTGTTAATTTTTATGAGAAACACACCCAACAAGAAAACAGGACTGTCTCCTCATGAAATTCTCATGGGCCGAGCTACGAGCCTGCCCGCAGTGCCTGCAAATGCTCTTGTGAATATCACAGATGATATGGTGTTGGACTTCTGCAAGGGCCTGGTTGATGTGGTCCGCTCTTTCTCTCACCAGGTGGAAGCCACCACATTGCCACCGATAAGTGATCCAGGTCACAACCTGAAAGCTGGTGACTGGGTTGTCATCAAGAAACACGTGAGGAAGTCGTGTTTGGAGCCACGTTGGAAGGGGCCATATCAAGTAATACTGACAACTACTACTGCTGTGAATTGTGCGGGAATTCCAAACTGGATCCATGCCAGTCACACAAATAAGGTGACATGTCCAACTGACGAGGAACTTGAATTGTCGAAAGTAACAGCAGAAAAGGAAGTCTCAGGGCCAGAGTGTAATCAAAGGGGAACTGAGACAGAAGGAGAGCCCATTGAGGACGGCTTGGTCACTTCAGTAAGAGACGAGACCCAAAGGGGTGAGTGTGAGCCTATCTCAACTGAGGCGCCAGGAGGACCGACACAAAGAGAGGTTCTCCCAGAAGCAGACGGATATGGATTTGAAGTAGAGCCACTGACAGACCCAGAAGGAGAGGGAGTTGAGGCAGAAGAAAGTCAGAGTGCCCGGACTCCTCCTGAGCCGCTTGCAGGTCCATCAAGAGAAAATGCCATAGAAACAGAGGAGGGCAACGAGCTGCCACCAGGAAGATCAAAGACCAAGGAGACACTGAAAGGAGATAAGTGGCCAGAATCGCAAGTGACAAAAGGAAAGGTGGTTGTTGATGAGACAATTGAAGAAGAGGTCGATACAACAAGGAAGGAGGCCTAGAGCGAAGGAGAGTTGCAAGGTGACCGCAAATTGAAAAGAAAAAGAGTAGCAAATAGAAGGCATGCATGTCCTGAATGGGTGTATGCAACATCAGCTGAGTGGCAACAAGAATACTTAGCATTCTGTTTTCATAGAGAAGTCCCAGGTCAATACTATAGTACCTGAGTTTGGCTACAAAGAAAAAGGATTGTGTTAAGTTGAAATTGAGCTAAAAGAAGCTGAGAAAAGAGACTGATAAGTTACCGGATGTGACACTGTTAACCTGAATTGACCTTCTGAAAACTGATTGTGACAGGCTGCTAACCGAATTGACAAGGATCCTGGGAGTGAATGAAAATCTGTAAATACTTGTCAAAGAGAGACTTTGCTTAGCTTTGCCAAAAAAAAAAAGCAGAAAAGGAGAAAAAAAAGTTTTAAACCATCCTCAGTTGGTTGTTTACACTTAGAGCATTCTGCTTTCTGATTCTTTACAGATCATGCCTAGCACGGGAGATGATACTGGGGGAAGTAGGCGTTGGAAATATTTGGGTTTTGCTTTGGGCGTTGTATGTGTGATATTCATTATAGCTTTGTTTGTGGAAATGCGATTGGTGGATGAGAATGAAACTAACAATGCTACAATTCCTGAGACGGCTATACTAACACCTTGGGAGAGGTTTGAGCAAGATACTAGGTATTTGCATGAAGGCACTAATACAAAGGGAGAACTGTCTACTAATGTTTTCTATTGCTTGCTGAGTGAACATGTTGATACCATGGATGCAAAAGCTTGTTATGTGTGTACGCAGATTCCTGTTTCAGTGCAAGAGGGAGTTACCTATCATAGTCTAACCTTAACCTATGGGATAAACTGTAGTTCGTTACTAACCTGGTTCTATAACCAGGAAGAAATACAATATTTCTACTCCAATCACGACCTTGTGTTCTCTTATGTGCCTATCATAGAAGATTTGAATAGCGTAGCGAAATATTATGCTATAAAGTTAGTCAAGGGGTTCTTTGAAACAACGTCGACAATTAGTACATCTTATGCACACTGCAATAATTTGACTTGCTTGCTTACATCTGAAGAGAAAAACTTTCTAGATCACACTGAAGATAGAAGGAAGGTTTTGAAGGGGAAACTAGAGAAAGGCTTGCAGCAACAATCCTTTATTAATAGTGGAAGTTACAGTGGAGTTAGGTAACAAGGGAAATTAGCTTTAGATGCACTACATGTAGGTAAGCTTTGCATAACACGGCCTAAGTCATATTATGACAATGTGTTTGTGGGAACGAGTGAATGTAAGCATGTGTTTTTGTTTCAGAATAAGTGGACGTTCATGTTAAATGGACAGGATCCAGCGATCCCTGGGTCTATTATAATTGTGGACTTAATGCTTATTACCGTCTTCCACAGGGATGGTATGGGACATGTTATTTTCCCAAAGATATATCAGCTAGAAGACTTGAAGAAGTTTTCGAAGGTTCCTGAATTACTTCGTACTAGACACAAGAGAGAGACTGCTGCTGGTGTAGTAGGAGACATATTTGGAGCAATAATTCCTCCAGTGGGAGTTATCTTGAACTCCATAAAGATTCGAAAGTGGTCTACTATTGTGGATAACATTCTGACAAATTTCACAGGAGCTATACTCCTGATGGATACTGAACTTGCTGCGGAGAGGGCTAGGACTCTTCAAAACAGGCTTGCTTTAGACATTCCTTTAGCAAAATATGCTTAATGAGCATCACTGCTGTGCCTACATACCTGACAATAGTAATGAGATTAGAAGTATGCTTACTAACCTAACAAGAGATAGCACTGATTTGAAAGAATTAAAAGAACCAGGTGTTTGGGAAAAGGTTGGAAAGGGACTTGCTAAAGTGGGAAAGCTGGTTTAGTAATATTTGGCATGGCATATTGGCAAAAATAATACAGGGAATATTGATTGTTTTGGCTTATGGTTATCATGCAAAATTAGTAAAATAATTAAAGCAAAATTGACAAAACATAATGCGAGGAGGGAAGAAAAGAAAAGGGAGAACATGTTCAGAGCAAAATATGTAAAGGCAAAACCAAGGGAAGAAATTGAGATGACCAAATTTAGGAAATGAAAATGTTATGAAATAAAGGATTTGTGTGATGACAAGAGTCATCAGAGGAGGGATTGTTGGAGTGTAGCTTTTATATTCAATATTAATATGAAAAGCTTGCAAAATAATGTATAAAAGATGCTGAATAGAAAACATGGTAGGATAAAAATGAACGCACACATTTGAAAGTGGCCACCAATGTATACGATGATTAATTAAACTAATAGTGAATTAATAATGTACGATTTTGTATTAACATTAAAAGTTATATGTTAAGGGTTTGCCAAATTAATCACTAGGCCTTAGTTAGCAAGGGTCTGGGCCTAGCGGCTGGTCTCACATTAAATGTGTTTTTCTAACGTTTGAAACTGTACTTTTTCAGAAGCTAGAGATGTGTGTGTAACCGTAGTAAATTCTTTCTCATGAGAGCCGACTTGCTCAAGGAGACATTCTTGATGAATGCAACAGTGTAATTCGCAACAGGTACAAGGTCGTCTAAATTGATAAAGATAATGGAACTACTGACTGGAGCAACGAGTGTAACTTTTCTTACCTGAAATTCTACCCGCTGAAGTCTTCAATCACAGGAACCAATAAACTGCATGAGAACTGCCTTAGGTGAAAATTCTAATAAGGTGATCAACGGATTATTGGACAGAGATAACGATGCACCAAATATTGCCCAATTGGAAATTAGGAACCTGTTAGACAAGATTAATATAATGACGTGACACCAGGAGAAATTGGCATTCTTCCTCACCACTTTGATGCCATTTTTGAGACATTACTCGCCTTCACCCTGCCACTCTTGAAGCCGTTATTCTTCTTAGCTATCCTAAGAGACTTTGGCCCTCATTACAACATTGGCGGTAAAAGCCGCTTACCGCCGTGCAGAAGACCGCCAACACACCGCCGCGGAATTCCGCCACAGCTATTATGACCCACAGCTCGGAATCCGCCAAAATTCAGACACCCACACAAGTCCGCCACACCAAAGGTCAGTGATAAACTGGCAAAAACAAAACCTCCACCGTCACGCCAACAGAAATACGGCCACACTATCACGATCCACGAATCCACACGGCGGTCTTTCAACCGCGGTATTCCATTGGCGGTACACACTGCCGCGCTCAAAATACACACACATCTCCAAAACACAGCCACATAGGACAATTCGAAATACACACACCTGATACACATACACACACCACTCCCACACACTCAATACAATATAAAACACACACCCGCATCACCCACAAACCCTTAAGACAACAAATCATGAACGAAAGCCTGTAGAGACACCATCAACAACACTAGCATCCACAGGCACACAACACCATCACCCACATAACTTCCACGCACCTCACACAACACACCACTGCATATCAGCACACTTATCACCCCACACACATCACCCACACCACCCCATGGCATGGCAAAGACACCCCAGGTTCTCGGAGGAGGAACTTAGGGTCATGGTGGAGGAAATTGTCCGGGTAGAGCCACAGCTATTCGGATCACAGGTGCAGCACACCTCCATTGCTAGGAAGATGGAGCTATGGCGAAGAATAGTGGACAGGGTAAACACAGTGGGACAGCACCCAAGAAATAGGGAGGACATCAGGAAGAGGTGGAACGACCTACGGAGGAAGGTGCGTTTCGTGGTCTCCAGACACCACCTGGCGGTTCAGTGGACTGGCGGCGGACCCCCACCTCCTCCCCCACAACTAACATGGGAGGAGCAGGTCTTGCCGATTCTCCATCCTGAGGGCCTCGCAGGAGTAGGTGGAGGAATGGACTCTGGTAAGTCAAATCTTAACTATTACATCCCCCACCCTACCTGCATACCAGCACATACCCCCACCCTCACCCCCATCACTCTAACTCCTCACAAATGTCCCAACATCACAAACCACACATCCTAACACCAAGCCTTGCATGCAACAACAAAGCATGGACACCCATCACTAAAGCATGCCCACTGCACATACCCATAAACCCCCCTAAACCACCATCACACAAGGTCCCACACAGGAATGCTAGCACTGGAGTACACGGTAACCCACCCATTGCACACCTTGACACACACAGATGCAATAATCATGCTTTTATACCCCTGCAGGACCCCTACCCAATGTCACCGTACAGGAGGGTCCACACATGTCCACACCACCAACAGAAGAGGCCCACAGTGATGACAGCACCTCTGTCCCACTGGATCTAGATGACCAGCCCGGCCCATCGGCGACCTCGGGACAGTCGGTTCCCCACACCCAGTCACAGGCCACTACAGAGCTTCCCCCCTCTGGAAACACCAGCACAGCACCCACCCAGCGGGCCCATACCTCCGTCCCCAGGACACGTCAATCAGCAGTGTGTCCACCACTACAGGGAACCCAGGCCAACCCACCACCCCAACAACAGGGACCTGGGGGCAGTGGTAGTGGGCACACAGTCAAGGGGACGGAGGCCCAGGAACACAGGGGAACTGGGAGGGCTGCTGTGCGACAGGGGGCGGACAGGCCCAGGAAACCCACTCTCCACGAGGCCCTCTCCTCCATCATGGGAGCCTACCACCATTCCCAGGAGACAATGGCAACTGTACTGGCCAAGTTTCAGGAGACTCAGCGCTTCCAGGAGGAACAGTATATGGGCTTCAGGGAGGAACTCAGAACCATCAATTCCACCCTGGGCACCATCGTAGCGGTGCTGAAGGAAGTACTCAACACCAGGAGGGACACTGTGGCACTACAAGGGGCCCCTGACCCTAGCCTGGACAATGAACTGCCCACCACCTCCGACGGCACTAGTGGACAGGAGGACCCGCCACAGGACCACCACACCAGCACCCCACCCTCTGCAGAGGGAGAACCACCTCGCAAACGGTCCCTGAGATCCAGGACAAAGACAGAGAACAATGCCAAGACCCCTGCCAAGAAATGAGACCACCCTGATTGTCATCCTACAGTCCCACTTTATCACCCTGTCCATCCTTAAACTGCCCCAGCTCCACTTCCTATGCCCATTTGGGCAATGCACCTGTCAAACTAATAGACTGGACTCTGCCATGAACATTCCTCTGCCATCACCCCTCACCATTTTACAACCCCCTCCAATATTGAGCATTTAAATAAACACCCTTAAAGCACAAAACAATCTGGAGTCCGTCTGTGATTTCGGAATACTGTAATAGCAATAACTGTGGCAAAAAGCTCTTTCAATTGTAATGGCAACATACCTATGTCACACAGCTCTAGTCCATGAGGTATCAAAGCAGATGTCACACAGTGGGACCAACATCTGTGAAATCGTAAGGGAAAGTGACAACTCAGTGACCATACACTGGGTGAAAACGACAGACGGTAGAGAGGTAGTAGTGTTTAAGTACATGTAGTAGGCAGGTCTGTATTCTTACCTATGTCTCACTGGAAATATTGCTGGATCACTGAGTCCCTGTTGTCCATGTCTTCTTCCTCTGCTTCCTCGTCTTCACTGTCCACATGCTCCACAGCTGCAACAACACCGCCATCTGGACCATCCTCCTGCAGAAAAGGCACCTGTCGTCGCAAAACCAAGGTGTGAAGCATACAGCAGGCCACGATAATCTGGCACACCTTCTTTGGTGAGTAGAATAGGGAACCACCTGTCATATGGAGGCACCTGAACCTGGCCTTCAGGAGGCCGAAGGTCCGCTCGATCACCCTCCTAGTTCGCCCATGGGCTTCATTGTAGTGTTCCTCTGCCTTTGTCCTGGGATTCCTCCTTGGGGTCAGTAGCCATGACAGGTTGGGGTAGCCAGAGTCACCTGCAAATGGTAAGGGACAACTGTTAGACACACACTAACCTGTGGGATATCCACAGACCCAGACAACCATTCCCAATGACTAGCTCCCAGGTGCCCACCTAATAGCCACACACAGTGCCTCTGGAGCAGGAATTTAAGCGTCATGCACTGAGCCAGGGACCATGGCATTCTCTTGGGAGATGTACTGGTCTGCCAAACATACCATCTGTACATACATCGAATTATAACTCTTCCGGTTTCTGTACACCTGTTCACTCCTGTGGTGGGGGGGGGGTACCAAAGCCACATGTGTCCCTTCAATGGCACCTATGATGTTGGGGATATGTCCCAGGGCATAGAAATCACCTTTCACTGTAGGCAAATCCTCCACCTGAGGGAAAACGATGTAGCTCTGCATGTGTTTCAGCAGGGCAGACAACACTCTGGACAACACGTTGGAAAACATAGGCTGGGACATCCCTGATGCTATGGCCACTGTTGTGTGAAATGACCCACTTGCAAGGAAATGGAGCACTGACAGCACCTGCACTTGAGGGGGGATTCATGTGGGATGGCGGATAGCTGACATCAGGTCTGGCTCCAACTGAGTACACAGTTCCTGGATTGTGGCACGGTCAAGCCTGTATGCGATTATCACATGTCTTTCCTCCATTGTCGACAGGTCCACCAACGGTCGGTACACCGGAGGATGCCGCCATCTCCTCACATGTCCCAGCGGACGGTGCCTATGAAGGACAACAGCGAGCACAGAGTCAAACTACTCAGAGGCATGTACCCACAGCATACACAGCACACCATTCATAATCAAAAAGTGGCCTGTATGTGTGTTGAGTCTAGGCCTAGGTATGTGTGACGCAGTTAAAAATGAAGCCATGTGGGTCCCTGAAATGGCGCTGCCTGACCTCTAAAGTGGGACAATTGGATGTGCGGTAACTGCGCTGGCGTTGTACACCATCGCGGTAGGCGGTCGAAGACCCCGGAGCAATGCTGCATTGATTAACATTGGACCCTATGGGTCCCAGGAGCCAATGATGATGTACGCCAGCGGTGACTGTACGCACCGCCGCGGACGCGACTGACATTTTCTATCTGTTCAATCACTCGATACCTGATCTTCGACAGGAGAGGACCTACACTGCAAGTACTGCTGTGACCTCGGTCTGGAAGAGACAATGGCTCGAGTGTCTGGGGAAAGGGCCCCTGCCTTCACATCGGAGGAGTTGGAGAAACTCGTGGACGGGTTCCTCCCCCAGTACACGCTACTCTACGGTCCTCCAGACAAACAGGTAAGTACACTGGGAGAATGATGTATGGGCTATGCCTGTGTGGAGAGGGGTGGATGTAAGAAGGAAGGGGGAGAGTGCGGCGTGCATGAAACGACGGTGAGTGCATGTGCCACATGGCAAGGGTAGGGATGGGGGCCAAGCACTTTGACGGTGCAGTTGGTAATAACTTTCTCTTCTCCCTGTACAAATCGTGTAGGTCAGCGCCCACAAGAAAAAAGATATTTGGCGTGCCATCGCCAAGGACGTCCGGACCCTGGGGGTCTACCACAGACGGAGCACCCACTGCCGGAAAAGATGGGAGGGCATTCGCTGCTGGAGCAAGAAGACGGCGGAGGCTCAGCTGGGGATGGCCTCCTAACGTGGGAGGGGTGCCCGTCGCACCATGACCCCCCTGATGTTCAGGATCGTGGCGGTGGCATACCCAGAGTTGGATGGGCGCTTGAGGGCATCACAGCAGCAACAAGGGGGTGAGTACACTCGCATTCTGCTGACTTTGCGCGCAGTGGAGGGGTCTGGGTGGGGGAGGTGGGCTGTGGGTTTCCCTAGGCCAGGGCGAGTTCCGTAGGCAAGGTCCCTCCGTAAGGCAGGCCATGTTGCACCCCAGCCCACCTCTGTAGAGTGCCAAGTACACCTAGTCATGCCCCTGTGTCATCTATTTGTGCAGATGTCGTCCATAGCCTTGTAGGCCATTTCCCAGGAATTGAACAGTGGAGCCCAAGAGCACGGCATAGTGCAGGGGGCTTCTGTGTCTGTCGTGTCCGCCAACGGTAGCAGTAATGCATGCACTCAACATGTCTTTCTTCTGTCGTCCCCCCTCTTTTTGTGGTCTCCCTGTTCTTGTGTGCATTAGCATCATCGGGCGGAGGAGCAGTGGCACCCGGAGCACCAGGGGGCTGCATCCCACATGGCCATGGAGGGCCACACTACGGAATCTGACTTCACCAGTGGGACGGAGGGCGAGGGGAGCTCCACGGAGGGGACAGGAGCTGAGACCAGCGACACGGACTCGTCCTCTGATGGGAGCTCCCTTGTGGTGGCGGCAACATCTGTGCCACCCCCATCTACAGGTACAGCCGCCACCCCCCCTTCCAGCACCGCCCTCCCAGCAGCCCCTCAGCCTTCGCCCCGTGCCCGCTCACCCGGGAGGGTGGGCATCACCTTCTCCACAGGCACCTCAGGCCCTGCCCCAGTCACCCCTTCTGCCGTCCGTGAGGAGGCCATTGACCTCCTCAGGTCCCTCACTGTTGGGCAGTCTACCATTTTGAATGCCATCCAGGGTGTAGAAAGGCAGTTGCAACAAACCAATGCATTCTTGGAGGGCATTCATTCTGGTCAGGTGGCCCTTCAGGGAGCTTTTCATACTCTGGCCTCAGCACTGATGGCAGCCATTGTCCCTGTGTCTAGCCTCCCCCCTCCAACTTCCTCCACCCCGACCCAATCCCCTGTACCTCAGCCTATCCCAAGCACACCATCAGACCAGCATGCACACACCTCAACACACAAAGGAAGCTCAGGCAAACATTAGCACCACACATCCCACAGGCATCTCACGCAAGCATCACACACATGCAGACATAGCAACATCCACTGCCTACACGGTGCCCCCCTCCTCCTCGTCTCCCTCCTCCCTCCCTGTCTCGTCTACACTCACACCTGCATGCACTACCTCTACAGCCACTAAGTCCCTCTCCAGCACACCCACCACCACACCCCGCTTACGTGCAGTCACCACCCCCACTACCATTCACACATTCCCTGTGTCCTCTCCCAGTGTGTCTGTGACGCCCCCTCCGAAGATACACAAACGCAGGCACACACCCACCCAACAGCCATCCACCTCACGACAGCCTCCAGCGCATGCACCTTCACCCAAAGTCAGCAAACGAACACCTCCTACAACCAAAATCTCTTCCTCCACTCCCAAACCCCCTCCAGCTACCCGTCCCAGTGTGTCCAAAAAAACTTTCCTTGTCCAACCTTGACCTCTTTCCCACACCTCCCGCATCCCGTCCGTCTCCTAGGTCCCGAACTAGCACCTCAGCCACAACACCTCCGGGACCAGTGGTGCCTGTAGTCACCGGAATCTGGAGTGCACCGGCCACCAGGGCAGCCAGTGTGGCACGGAGCCACAGCACAGACAGTCCCCCATCTGTGAAGCATCAGAAATTGGCCAGTGCCCAGCGGGAGAGGGGGAAGACTCCAGCCACCAAAGCCGCTCCCAGGGGTACAGATGGGAGCATGGAGTCAGCTGCGACACCTTCCAAGGTGGAGAAGGGGCACAAGAAGGTCAGCAAGTCTGGGAAGAGCAGCACGGCGGAGAAGTCCAGCACCAGCCCAGCTGCCCAGGAGGCCACTGCCAGCAAAAGCCCCGCTGAGCCATGAAGGAACCACCAGCACAGGCCCCGCTGAGCCATGAAGGAACTGCCAGCACAAGCGCCACTGGGCCATGAAGGCCCGCCAGCACAAGCCCGGCTGGGCCATGAAGGCCCGCCAGCACAAGCCCGGCTGGGCCATGAAGGCCCGCCAGCACAAGCCCGGCTGGGCCATGAAGGCCCGCCAGCACAAGCCCGGCTGGGCCATGAAGGCCCGCCAGCACAAGCCCGGCTGGGCCATGAAGGACCGCCAGCACAAGCCCGGCTGGGCCATGAAGGACCGCCAGCACAAGCCCGGCTGGGCCATGAAGGACCGCCAGCAGCTGAGTCACTGCAATGGAGACTGCTGTCTCAAGCACCGCTGAACAGGGTACCGCCATCTCAAGCACCGCTGAACAGGGCACCGCCATCTCAAGCACCGCTGAACAGGGCACCGCCATCTCAAGCACAGCTGAACAGGGCACCGCCATCTCAAGCACCGCTGAACAGGGCACCGCCGCCTCAAGCACCGCTGAACAGGGCACCGCCGCCTCAAGCACCGCTGAACAGGGCACCGCCGCCTCAAGCACCGCTGAACAGGGCACCGCCGCCTCAAGCACCGCTGGCCCATGAGCCCCAAGGGCACTGACGCTACTGAGTCCGTCACGGGCAGAATGAAGCACTCTGGGCACCATGCCCCCTCCAGAACCAGTGGAGAGATCCATCTACTACCTCTGTCCTTAGCAGGATGAAGCACTCTGGGCACCATGCCCCCTCCAGAACCAGTGGAGAGATCCATCCACTACCTCTGTCCTTAGCAGGATGAAGCACTCTGGGCACCATGCCCACTCCAGAACCAGTGGAGACTGTTATCCACTTGAGAGACTGTGGCTTTGCACTCCCCAGGATGGAGCAGTGGGCAAACCTCCCACTGTATAGACTTGTGAGACTGTGGCTTTGCACTCCTCAGGATGGAACAGTGAGCAACCCACTCACTGTAGAGACGAGAGACTCTGGCTTTGCACTCCCCAGGATTGTACAGTGGGCATGTGGCCCCCTCGTGGATTTGGCATCGTGCACTCAACCCGCTGAGGTGCCCCCCCTTTCCCTCCCCTGAGGTGCCTGTTTTGTTGCTCTCTGATGCCCCTGCAGGTGTTCTCTCCGTCATGGTCGGGGATCTCGTGTGGACCTCGCCCATACCGTGTGGGCCCAGTGTTCCATGGACTTAATTGGAGCACTACCTGGACTACTATGCATTGTATATATTTTGTAAATGGTGTATATATATATTTTTGCCTACTTAATTTTAATATATTACAATGGTTACACTCATTTTCTATTGTCTTTGAATTCTTCCGGGGGGGGGGGGTTGGAGGGTGTAACTGTGATGTATCAATATGCATTAGTGTGTGTGTTGTAGTGGGTGGGGGTGGGGGTGTTGCGTGTTTATGACCCTGTTTTTTCCCTCCCCCCTCCCCTGTGTCATAGGTGCAGTACTCACCGTGGTCTTTGCCGCCGGCGTTCGTGCTCCTGGTAGAGGAGCAGGAAGACTATCGCAGGGAGAATTTGGAGTTCCGGGTCCATGGTGTCTTCGTTCCTCGTGGGGTGTGTAGAGGTGAGCGTTTTCCCTTCGGAATTCCTGTTTCCACTGTGTTATCCGCAGTGAATCCGCCCCAGAAAAAGTGGCGGATTGGTGGGTTGTAATAGTGTGGGCGGTACATTGTCTCCTGCCTGTCTGTTGGTGGTGACCGCCGCGCTGTTTGTTTGTACTGCCGTGGCAGTCGGAGTGTTAAAGTGGCTGTCTTTGTTGGCGGTTTCCACCACGGTCATAATTGCAAATTTTTTACCGCCGGCCTGTTGGCGGTCTTACCGCCACTTTAACACCGTCCACCAGGGTTGTATTGGCCACCTTTGTCTTTAGCTGGTTGATGCCCTAAACCATCCTCGTCTTACCCTTGCCTGATTTGCACTTCTCCTCCTTATGAGGAAAGAATTCCTTCTTACCCTATCTTGTTGAGACTTTGCTGTCCTATCCTGGCTGATGGCGAATCAACCGATGTCCTGAGGACGAAGACTGACTCTGTATGCTGACCCACTATGGAGGGTATGTATATGATAATGAAATTGTAATTGTCTGTTTGCCTTTTCTTTTTAGGTACCAACTGCACTTTTGACAGAGACCATAGTTAGATGTTTTCTAAATTTGTGTTACTAAATTGTTTTGCATGAAGCCCAACATGCTGATGCCAATTAGAGGTTAGTTAAGGAATTCACTAATATTGGGTGCAAATAGACAAATGACTGAATCTTTGCTTTGTTGAATACTGTATTCATGATACTCTGCTAAAGTTGATTCATGTTGACATTGTGCTTTGTTCTGATGTTCCTGATTTTTGCTTTGATAAAGTCTTATTCAAGTTGCCATATTATAATGCTTTTGATGTGCTTATTGGCATTGAGACTAATAAACATGACATTAGAATTGTAACTAATAGGGAATAAATAGCTAAACCTTTATTAGTTTTCTGTGATCATTCATTGGCTGGAAAGTCATGGTGGTTTAGTCTTATTGGAGGGTATTGGCAAAGCAAATCGATTAGTTATTGCGAATACTGATGAAGTGATTGATCTTTTGATTGAAATGCCAAATAGCTATCTCGTCTTAAGGAGTCCCCAATCAGGGTCAAAAGGATCATTGGCCTGAAACGAGTCCCCGTGTAAATAAATCAGCTAGGACAGGACGCGTTAGCACTAGTGCGCTGACAGACGCATTTAAGTGAAGAGACCTTTGGATAAGGGTTCTGTGCTAGCAGTGTTGCATACGCTGGTGATTTTAGATGGTGTATTCACGGTCAGATACGCACAAATTTATGGATAGCAGTTGTGCAGGTGATGGTTACTAGACTGTTGCTTTCACCAACCACTCATGGGAGTTCATGCTTTTTGGAGTGTGTGATGAGCACTTTTGAAGATCACTGTGCCAATGCTTCCTAACTTGTAAAGAAGTTCTGTTTTCTGTCTTTTTTTGTACAAATTTTGGATCCTTTGAAGGTGAACAGGGCTCTATATAGACTCAGTGGTACTTCTGACACCGGTGTGTGTGTATATATATATACACACACACACACAAAGATTTAGATGGATGGGTATATAAGCATTATGTTTTATTATTGTTCAATTGGTACCTCTATCTTTCTATGTCTTGGACTGCGTTACAGCCACTTTGTGTTTAAATAACGCAGGAAGATTGGAGTTCGGTGGTGAATCCACTGCATTTTTATGTTATAAGTATTTTATTTTATATATACGTATGTCTTCATCTGTTGATTTATATCTTGTATTGTGTTCTTTATGAGAAACTTTATATATGTTGAAGGGTAAGATTGTGTAAGACAAAAATAAATTGAGAAAAGTGTCCTAGACAAAAAAAATGAATAATTTCCAGTGACTAATTTAGGTTTTCACTGATGTGATATTTTATATATTTTTCCCCATTGTTTGAAATGTATTTCGAATGAAGTGTGTATTTACACAAGTGGCTGAATTAATTTTGTATCAAAGCTTTTGCCAGACTATGATGTGCTAATTAGGCCAAAATAGAATTAACTTGCATATGACACATATTGGTTTATATCCTTTGCAGTGGTTCACACAGTAAATAGATTGGTTTGTGTATTAGGTATACTGAATCTTCCTAATATATTGATTTATTTTAAAAGCAAAGTGTTGTGTTAGTTTAGTGCACTTGTGTATGCAGACTAAACAATGGCATAAGAAAATAGAGGGGGCAGATTTATTATAATTTCACACAGCGTAGCACAGCAAGACAGCATGATCTGCTGCAGAAAATGAAGAGGGCAGAAATGCACAATATCTATCAAAATATTGTCCTGCTCTCACTGCGCTGGCACACTGAGTGCTGCCTAGCACTAATGCAGGCACCCTTCCGCCATTGTGCAAGGGTACCTGCAATGCAGGCAGGATTGTTTTTGTGCAGAAAGGAACTCCTTCCTGCACAAAAACAAAGCTTATTGGAGTTTTCTTCTTTCTAAGGGTGCTGCATAGTGCAGCACACTTAGAAAGAGAAAACAGTGATCAGAAATGAAGACATTGCTCCTTCTTGCAACTTTATTGGGAAGGTGCACAATTTTGACATGTTCCCAATTTTACCAGTCTTGGCAAATCTGGGTGTAGGAAAGTGTCCGTTTTGGATGGTCACCCCCACACATAGATGCTGTTGCTTATGACTCTGAAAGTGCACTGGAGCCTGTTAACCAGACCCCAGTGGCAGTTTTCTTTCCCTATATTGGTATATGTGAATTTGCATCCCCAAAGGGCAAGCACTTTAACCCCCCCCCTTGTAAGTTCCTAGTATATGGGACCAGTGGTACCCCGGGCATGGATGTTAAAGGGGTCACCAGTACCTGAAGCAGTGTTTGTGCCACCCTGAGTGACCCAAATAAACTACTGAAAGCAGGCCTACCTCTGACGACTGCAGGAGCAGTATAAACTGCTCAAGCCTGACTGTGCCCACACCATGTGTTTGGATCTGAAGGAGGTCACACCTTCCTCTCTCCCAGGAAGGTACAGGGAGTGACATTTCAAGGCAGTGAGCTTCAAACAGCCCAGTGCCTCTGATATGCAAACAGGCTGTCCCCCAGTGGAGGACAAAGCCATTCCCCTGCCCCCTTGCTTATTCCCCACCAGGCAGGTGGGAAACTTATTCAGGAGGCGTACATCCCCAGAGGGATAGCACACCTCTAGGGTGGGTTAGTTGCGGAGGCTAGTAGCCCATTGGCTACTTGCACCCACACCCTGAACGCCCCTGAAGCTAGGGTTTAAGGGGCACCCCTGGCACTGGAACCTCAGATCTGCAACAACTTGCAAAGAAAGGACAAGAGAAAACCAGCATCAATGACAACAAGAACCTGCACAAACCAAAGGCATCACACCTTGAACATGTGGCAACTTTCCTGAAACTGCTCAACTATGGCTTGTCCTAGGCCAAAGACCAATTCCAGCAGCAAGAGGGAACCCTTTGTGAACCAAAGGCAAGACTAGACTCCCTTTGACTAGTGGCACTGGTCCCCTGCCCATTGCAGGTAAAAATCAAATACCAGAACAAAAGAAGCGCAAGCCACAGGGCCCTCCAAGGATCACCCAAAAGCAGATGGTCCAGTGCATTGTGGGAAGTGTAGTCCAACTCTCCACCAAGTTACAGCCAGTTAACGTTTTCCCCAGGACCTCAGGAAGGAGAGATAGCTTCTCCTCCACCTTACCACTGCCAAGGCTTCATCATCATCATTTTATTGCATGATTACTTAAAATATCTGCAAACAAAGGAAGTTTTACAAGAGACAGAGCAAATGTACATTAAATGCTCTCCGAGAGGCAATCTCCTGGGTATGGGTTCATTAAATAATTTGTTTCAAAGAGTAAAAAGCCTGGACTGGTTGCCTTTCTTAGATGCGGAGTCAAAAAACAAAAACAACAAAAAAAGATGAGTTTTTGGAGTAAAGATGAAGGGCCCTTTGTGCGGGCTGACAATTTAGCTTGAAGCTGCTTGATTAACACTACCCGAATTTGGCCAGATTGGCAGGCTCCTTTAAAACGAAAACCATGGATATAGCCTCTGTGCAAGTTCTTAGATTATGACGGAAAAAAAAGAGAACTTAAGAGGGAGTGACGTGCATTCATTAGGGCCGGACAACAGCACAATAGGTGGGTAAAGGTTTCAGATTTGTATTCACTAAGTCTTCAACTCCTGATGATGGTAATGGAGTTCCATTTCTGGTTTAGCTCTTTTGTCCACAGGCCGAGCAATCTTGCGAAAGCAATTTGTGTCATGCAGGATTTCCTAATGGGGTGAGTAAGATATGGCTGTGGTGCCAAAATCTGTGTGATGTTATTATAAGAAGCAGCTAGTGCTTCTTGCTCGGAAGTCTTGTTTATTCTTTCCAAATTGCGTGCCTGGAAAAGTGTTTTTATCTGTCTTTTCAACACAGATTTGATTGCGATGTGTGATTAGGCCAGCCTGATCAGTTCTACTTGATCAATTTGGAGACTGGGTAAGGCTGCAGTTAAGTATTGTGACCAGGGGTTTGTACTTGTGTCACAGATGTAGCAGAGGACTGACTTCAAGGTGTTAGGTGGGTCTATGACTATCCTGTGGTAGTATTTCAGGCAGGCCCCCATCAGGGCTCAATACTGGCCCTCCAGACCAAATTCCAGCCTATCAGGTGGTTCCTTATATACTGTGGTAACTTAAAAACTCTTCTGTAGGTTTTGACTTGGAGCTTTTCTATCAGTGCGGCGGATTGGCCAGGGAATGCTTTGTGACCATAATTAATTGCCGGGAGGAAAGTGGCTTCGAGAGTTTGAAGCATTAATTCTGCTGAGGGGCTTTCTACTGAGTTATTGAGCTGGCATATTCTAGTTATTATATAGTCGGCCTAGGTTTTTCGATGTTGAAGGTGGTCTTTGGGCCTTCCCTTCGCTGAGAGACAGACTCCCAGATAGTTGTACACATCCATGTTCCTGACGGTGAGTGGCCCCAGTTTACAGCGAAAATGCTGATATTTCAGTGACCCACTGAAAATTATTACTTTAGTTTTAGTAGCGTTTGCCTTCATTTTATTTGCCAAGTTGTAGCTGTAAAATGCTGTTAGTGCTTTTTGTAGGTCGACTTTAGAGTGATCCAGCAGGACAATGTCATACGCGTGTTACAGGTAGGTGACCTTTTGATTACCAATTTTTGGTGAAATCAGATTAGCTTGTTTTAGTGCCTGTGACATTTCTGCAGTGTAGAGGTTGAATAAAAGCAGTGCCAAAGCACAGCCTTGTTTTAACCCGTTGGTAGTAGGAATCTCCTTGGTGACTGTAGTGGGTGACAGCTTGACACTTACCCAGATGGATGTATATAACAGTGTTATTGCCCTTAAACGCTTGTTTGAAATCCCCCAGTTTTTTAGCCTGTTCTATAACAGATTCCTGTCAACGGTGATAAATGCAGCGGAGTAATCTACGAAGCATGTGAAAAGTGTGGGGGAGATTTTTTTGCCACGGCCTCATGAGCTAGAAAAGAAAAGGCTACAATGTTATCCCTAGTCGCAGAATTCACCCTGAAACCAGTTTGAGTTAGTGGCACTAACTCTTTGGCCTCTGCCCAGCTTTGCAGTTCTTCCAAAAGGACTGAGGCAAATCCTTTTGCTTCAATGTCCAGGAGTGCGATAAGGTGATAATTGGCTGGGTCTTGCCTGTCCCCCTTTTTGTAAATGGGGTGTAATAAGGAGCCTCTCCAGTTCGGTGGTACTTTCAGGGAGTCAAGGCAGGAGCAATACAGTTCAGAGAGTATTGGTGACCAGAGCTTCAGGTCTTCCTTCAATCAATCAATCAATCAAGAATTTATGAAGCGCGCTATGTACCCGACAGGGTTTCGAGGCGCTGGGGGGGGAGGGCGCTGCTAGCGTTCGAAGAGCCATGTCTTGAGGAGTCTCCTGAAGGTGAGGAGGTCCTGGGTCTGGCGTAGTGAGGTGGGGAGAGAGTTCCAGGTCTTGGTGGCGAGGAAGGAGAAGGATCTGCCGCCAGAGGTCTTGCGCTGGATTCGGGGGACGATGGCGAGGGCGAGGTTGGCCGAGCGGAGTGGACGTGTGGGGACGTAGATGTATGCAGGGATTCAGTTTGGACTGGGAGCCCCCCGACGACCTTGTTCTGTGCAGAATGATGGCAATCTCCCCTTGAGAGGGAGCGAGTCCCATGGCTGTTTGATGTTCGTTAATACCCGGTTTCTCCTCCGATTGTGCCTGGGAGAGTTGGTCAGTGCATAGAGTGTTTTTACATGTTCTGCCCAAGAAGCTTTGTTTATGGCATTGTGTCGTTGGTCTCTCTGGCTAATCTTGTTTTTGATGTATCTCCGTAGTTCACCATGATTGTGTTTTCTTGTCAAAGAGTAGATGTGAACAGAATCCTTTTCCGTTTGTTGGCGCTTTGTGGACCAAATCAGCTCCTTGTGTTGTTTAGTGTATTTCTGAAGTTTTGCTACTAGTTCTTTTTTAGGTCAAGCGTTAGCGTTCGGCCTGCTGTATACTAAAGTATACATTAGAGTGAGTTCCAGCGTTTTAATTTGTTAGTTGCAATGTCCTTCAAAAATCCTTGCTTGCTAATGGTCAGTTCTGCCTCTTTGTCCAGCCTTTTTTCACTTCGGGAGCAGCACAAAGTACTGTGTAATTACGCTATGTCTTGTATCTCTTCTGTAAAGGATTTTTTTGGGGCATTTGCCTGTTTCACCTAAACAGTGTGGGTGCTTGTTCAGTCCCTCCTCCCCACCAGCTCCCTCTGCAAACATAATAAAAACAGAGGGGGGCTTTTCCAGGGCCAGCTCGCTCTCGCTCTCTTCCTCTTGTTATTTTCAGTCTGTCTGGCAATAAAAGTCCAGTCAGTAATTTACAACGCTAACTCGAGCAAACATGACCCTATTGCATTCCAAATGCTTGTTTATATTAACAGGGGATTTTAAGCTCTTTTGTGTTTTACCCTCTTCATAGACCTATGCTAAGACCGCTTCATCTTGTTCTGCGCCAGAAGTCGGAATCACGTTGAACTTTCACTTTTTATGGCTGTGCCAGGTTTGTCCTTGTAGAATGTCACCCAGTCAGTCATTCGCAATCTTTACTTCTAGTGAGGCGAGGCGTGTAGCTTGCTGGGATTCGAAGGTTTTCACGCAGTACAAATGTTTTAGTTTTTCTGTAGTCGTGGTACTTAGGAAGAATCTCATATCCAGCGATTGTATTTTCCAGACCTGTGTTCCTGGACCCTATGTCCGCACTCCAGAATGTGAAGTTAGGCATTTTCAGCAGCTATAATATGTAAAATTGGTGTGGTACTCAGCTATGCAGATTTGAACATTCAAACTTACACCATTCTTTAAAAACTTAGTGTAATGGCATTTTTATTTTGTTACATTCGCACCCATATTTACACTGTACGTGCAATTGTATGTCTTTATCAGGTGCACATATTTTTGTAGCCTAAATATTATTTCTTTCTAAAATGTCAATTTTTATGCCCATACTGTTTGCAGGATAATAAAAACATTCACAACTTGCTCTGAATTGTCAGCCAGCCGACCGAATACTTTAAACTCTTTGTGCAACTGCTTTTTTGTGATTTACGTTTGCACGCATATTTTGCAAGCGTAAACATTACTTCTTTCAGACTTGTACATAACCTTAACCTTTGCAGTACAACATAAGTTATTTCTCACCCAAAAAATTATTATGTGACTTGTTTTTTTCAGCATACCTCCGGTTTCATTTAGTTGAGACATGGGGACCATTCAGTATCTACGTACCACCGTCAGTGTTTCCAAGATGTGTGAGCCATATCCCGTAGTGGATGCATTCAATTCCTATTCCTCTCTCCTCATGTGCAAGCTTCACAGGTCCCTGTGTCTATTATGCGAGGCTGCGCAAGAGCTTCCACAAACGTTTCCGTTTAAAAACGAAACGCTCTTCTGTTCACCACTTGTTTCTCGCCTTCGCTCGTCTTGCTTCCCCTGTTTTCCTGCCACCATCCTGCTTGCTTTTTCACGATACTTTTATCTATCGCCTTCATGCACATAAAATATTTTTACATTTTACAAAAGAAAGTATTCAGGCTAATCAAGGCCGGCTTTAGCTCTGGTGGCGCCCAGTGCGACAGCCTTCTTTGGCTCCTCCACCCCATCACCACCTTCTCCTCCAAATTACCTCACTTCCACCTTTCAGCAGTCAATCCCCCTCCTCTCGCCATAGTCTCTCTCTGACATACATTTCCATTTTAGGATGAGCGCGCAAGCGCTTTAACCTGTTGTAAGTATTGTGGGCTTTTAACCATGCCCATCACTTTCATTCGTTCCTGGGCCTGCCTTTCAAAAATCACTTGTTATCCCTTCCTTTTAGTGTTCTTTTACTGCTTCAAAAGATTTCCAAGTATTCGCCTATCTTCCTAGCCCTATCCTTAACTCACAGCTTTTTTTCTGCTAGACTCACTTCTTTCACATTTCTGGAACACACGTTTCTACAATTTTACTCCTTCATATTTTAATCTACGACTGCCTCAGATTATATATGCCTTTACGCACCCTCACCCTTTTCTCTTCTGCTCTTTTGCTTGTATTCACAAATTTTTCTTCATGTTTTTAACTCCTTTAAATGTTAGCACAGCTGCCCTTGCATTTCCTCAGTCCTTTATGTTTTCATATCCGGTCTTTCCCTGACTTCTTCAATGCATACCCATTCCGTCGCTACTTCCAGTCTGCGACTTGCTTGTTGATATCATCACCTGCTCATCCTGGGCTGGGCCCAATTCACAAAGGATCTTACCACATGTACAGTTACGAATGGTGTGGATTTTCTGCATGGCGCACTCTCTGCAGCAGAAGAGCTGCACTCATAACTTTACGTGCTGCAAGTCCCTTTGTGAATCAAGCCTTTACTTACGCCTGTTGTGCTCCTCAAGACTGCCAGTAGCTCAAGCCTGGACTTATTTGTAAATTTCAGTCGTCCATTTACACTTCACTCAGCCCTTGTGTAATGAAACTATTTAAATAATTTGCTTAGTGTTTCACTGCATCACCCCTCCAGTGACTCTTCTACTTTTTCTTGCTCTTTCAGTCATTATGACTCTCACTTAGATTCACCCCTCACACACTACTGCACCAGTATTTTATTCTCTTTTCTCTTCCTTTTTCACAATTTAATTGTTTCATAATCTGTGTTTTTGCATGCATTCCAATACTTCAGTATCATTTCTAACATTGGGCATGTTTGTAGTTGGGTAACATTAGAAATTTTAGCCTCATGAAGTCAACTAAAGATTCTGATTTCATCTATCAACATGAGCCTACAGAGGAAGAAGGTAAATGGAAGTGCTTTAGTTATATGCAGGGCCACTGGAATTATATGGCAGGAAAAAATGAAATTATGAGGCAGGGTTGACCAATTTGTGTGGCAAGAAAAGTCCAGTTATGAATTTACAATGCCAATAGCTCTAACTCCAGCAAATGCGAGACCTATAGCATTGTAAAAGCTTGTTTTATTATGGGGTTGCTCTCTTTTTGTTGAATAATCTTCTCAAATGTGCCAAGATTCGACTCACTCTCTCCTATGGAATCGTGACGAGGAGTTTTTGTTAAACATCGTTGGGGAATGTTGGAAGATCCTGCATGTTGCAGGAGATCGTTGGTTATATCTGCCCATTTAGATCAGAGTGAATCACTAGTCAGTTACAACAGAGTCAGACCATTGGCGCTTGACCACAAGTTATATGCTTGTGATGCAATGGGTCCTCATTTTATTTGTCTGATTTGTGATTCTTCTTCCCCCTAAGGAATTTCAATTGATTTATATGTTTCCAGGCGAGCTGCGTGCATCTCTCTGCTTGCTATGAGAGGAAGATGGCCACTTGCCTTTAGTATTGGAATTTCAAAAGATGTTAGATAGTTAATAGCTTCCTCACTGGAGGAGATATAGGCCCTCATTCAGCCGTCCGCCAAGATCGGACCGCCGGGCGGCCGCACCCCCGCCGCGGCCATTTGGAGAACCCCACTGGGCCGGCAGGCGGAAACCTAGTTTCTGCCCGCCGGCCCAGCGGAGATCTCGGCTGCAACACAGGAGCCGGCTCCAAATGGAGCCGGCGGTGTTGCGGCCGTGCGACGGGTGCAGTTGCACCCGTCGCGCTTTTCACTGTCTGCTATGCAGACAGTGAAAAGCTGCACGGGGCCCCTGCACTGCCCTTGCCAGTGGCATGGGCAGTGCAGGGGCCCCGCGACTCCCTGTACCGCCAGCCTTTTCCTGGCGGTTTAAACCGCCAGGAAAATGCTGGCGGTAGGGGGGACTCGTAATCCCCTGGGCAGCGCTGCCCTGGCGGATTACTACCGTCGGGGCCATTGTGGCAGGAAACCGCTGGCCCCGGCGGTGCAACCGGTCGTAATGACCTGGGAAGCACCGCCAGCCTGTTGGCGGTGCTTCCGTCATAACAGCCCTGGCGGTCTTGTACCACCAGAGTTGTAATGACCCCCATAGTCTAAGGTACTCTTATTCTGGAAAGGTTTTGGAAACTGTTGGGCAGAGGCACTAACTTTTTGGGAATGCTGAATAGAGACGAGGCCATGTTTTTTTAAAGAATTGTTTAAGTTGGTGGCTGGCAGCACATTCCGGACAGACCGAGTCCACTCTTGTTCCTAATGATCTTAAGTTAAAATCTCCGCAGATTATGATGTTAAAGCCGATTTGATAGTAGACTAGTCTATCCAGTGTGTCAACTAGTTGTGTCATACTTTCTGCTTTTGCTTGGCCAAATATGTTAAAGTAGAGGTTGATTAAGATAAATTTTGACTTGTGGGCTTTTGATGTCAAGATTTCCAATCTTATTATTTGTAGCATTTGGTTAGTGGTAGGTACTATACTAACTAGAAAATCTAAATTGATATTTAAATAGATCAATAGGCCTCCCGAAAATGTTTTTTTTTTTTTTTTTTTTTTTTTAGCAGTCTGTTGTATTTCATGGAAACTAGGATAACCAATGAACAGGTTAACCAAGTTTTTTGTAGGCATAATATATCCCCATTTGTTAAGTGTTGTTGTGATTTAGGAGTCTCTTTAGGCCCGCGACATTCCAAGAGATGTTTAAATGATATTCGCTGGTCTCTGGTTGACTATTCTTGTTAGGCATAGTGTTGGGTTGTTCTGTTTGATGTGTTGGTGCTCCAGTTTGGGCTACTCGCATTCCTGTAATCAAAAGACACTTTTCTGATGCTGCTCTTTGGGGTAGGATAGATACAGGATATAGAGAGTTTGGTATAACACTCATCTGCCTTATGATGGCAATTGAGCCATTGGTTCTATCTTTATGCCCCATTCCTGCAGATATTGTTTGTTTATCAGTACCGTATCGGCTGGAGCCGGAGATCCTAGGGTCATTTTAGTGGCTTCACAATGGTTACTGTGCTCAGGCAACACCTTAAATGCTATTCTCACAATATTGTAAGGCTTGTTGGTGGGCAGTCTGGTCATCACCACCTTTACTCAATGCTGCATCCCAATGGCCCACCACAACACCTGCATCTGACATCTCCAGTGACTCAGTTGTCGAGTTTCTGCATCTGTTTCCTAGCCTGCACTGCCACAATGGCAAAGCCAGCAACCGCTGCTCCTGTTCAGCACCAAGGATAGCCATGTACACCTCTGTACCCGAGGCGCCCAAGCTAAGTGGAGTTTTTCTGCTTGGTGAATCCTAAACCAGGGGCCCAGACAAGCTTAACCCCCAGTGGGCTTCCATACTCTACCTGCAAGTGACCGAGTGTCACAAGTACTATTTTTCAGCACCGCTGCTCCGCATTCAGCACAAACGACTGCCAGGACACCTCTGCACCTGGGTCCCATGAGCCAGGTAAAATTGGTCTGACTGTTGCAGCTTGGACCTGGCACCCGCACAACCTTAACTACAAGTGGGCTCTTCTGAACTCACCCTGCATGAAACCGAGTATCAGTAGTGATTTTCCCTATTGACCACAATAGCCAAAGTTTGACTGCTAGAACTGCATTGAATTATTTTTCACTTGAAAATCCATAACTCCAGTTATATATCTGACTTACTTTGCATTAATATAAAAATCTGCTTTATTTTTATAAATTGGTATAGGATTTCTTTTGAGATGTGTCAAATACTCATTGTCCATGTTGGTACTCTGAAATGCTTAACACATATTCCTCTAGTAAAGCCTGACTGCTCTTTGCCATTATTGTGAATCCAAGTACCATCTTTTGTGTATTGTGAAAGCATTACATAGTGAGGACTAACTAGCATCACTGCAAACTACGCTACTTTCCTACACTGGGAACAAATCAAAATATATGGGTGGATGCATGAGAACACCCTTGCTCCACCCATGTAACAAGGCCCAGGACAGAGTAGCGCAAGACAGCAACTTAAGGATTGTGTTGCGCTTGTGTTACCTTCCATGACGGAAGGGCTACACTATCCTATGATAAATCATGACCTGGGTTTGATTGAGGGGGTTGAAAACCCTTCTCAACCAATAACCACAATACTTGTCAAATCAAACCACAAAGTCACTAAATTAACCTGTGCTTAACCCTCTGGTACCTTGTCAGGCTTAACCTAGAAGCTGTGTACTACGTATTCATGCAGAACACAAACAGTAATAAAATGAAAACACAACACAAGAGATAGATCACACCAATCAAGAATGAAAGAGTAAAAACCTAATAAATAAAATGAGACTAAAACAATAAAGATCCAACCAATAGAACTCCTGATAACCAATTTTAATGAGGTAATAAAAAAATGCGCCACGAGGCAGAAAATGGTAGCTGTGGGTATCTGGTTGTGCTAGACCAGGCCAAAGTCACAAGTTCAGGCCAACCACAATAGAGTGCAGGCCAAATACAGGGACAAGGTTAGTCCTGCTGAGACAGTTATCTTCTCAAAATCCGGCATGCAGAATTCAAAACATCAGGATATCATAGGAGGAGCACAAACTAAGCCAGCCGAAGGTCTAGGACCTGGGTAGGCACCTCTTGGGGACCGAAAACTCACTCCAGCAAAGGCCAGCAGTGCTCAGACAGTTCCAGTTGCAGGTCCACACAAGTTAGCTGGGCAGTTGCAGGGAGACCTTAGGAGTTTGTTGTGTCTCTGTAGCTCAGACCAGGAGGTTAGCCAGCTGATATGGTTCTCCAAATTTCATGTGGATCTTTACATTGTAACACATTCTGTTATGGCTTTTTATACAACATCATATTGCATTCTAGGCATTGTAGTTTCCCCCTTTGGATTACCATCCTAAATAAAGTGTTTTAAATTGGTAATTTTTACGACAGGGCCAGAAAGCTCAAGTGGATAATATCAATCAATACGTTGTTGTGATTATGCAATATTGTGATTAGGAAATACTTTTTAATATGTAAAATAAGTAACATGTTTGTATAATGTGTACTTGTATGGGTTTTGCTGAAATAAAACTATTGACTGACTGGCAAAAGGTCTCAAACTTAACACGGCCACTTAGCAACTACGATAACGGACTTAACTCACTAGTGTCGTGCACGCAGTCAGAGTTTCTTGCAGGTGAAAGACAAGTTAATGATTGTTGCTTCATAAAGTAATTCACTTAACACCTACTCATAGGCCTGCAAGACAACAGGTCTGATTTTCAAACTAGCAAATGTAACTGGAGAAACGTTGGCTTTCATAGGTTCCCTAGCATACATTTTTCAGCCAGGATCCTACAGGTACACATTCTCCACTGAGTGCCGAATTAACAGGCAATGAGTTACTGTAAGTATGCTTTTTTTCCACAAAAAGATAAGTCTATGAAATCACTTCCACTTTGATGCATCTTGCTTAATTCACTGTCTCAAGTCTGCCTACATGATGGAGGTGTAAATTTAGAGTTTTATATACGCTCAAAATGCACTACTAACGTTTGATAAAACGTACAACTTTGTGTTTGTCCACTATACTGGGAGGGAACTCCCATGTGACCAGCTATTTTCATGTCACATATAGGCCAGTGTGAATTTCCTGTTAAAATGGCATAATCTGGGGAATTCCCAGTATTCCTCTAATATGACACAGAAATTAATACTCTTGACAGAACTACCGAAACGACCAGAATGTGACTGTCTGTCATTCACAGCACTTGTGTTTTTGCACTTTTAAGCACAAAATTTGTCCTCGCGCCCAAAATGGACACAAGGATGCTGTTCACACTAAAAATATAGAGCTAAATGCCGGTTTAGCATTTTGCATTATTTTGTGAATTTTTTAGAATTTCACACAATTACACAAAAGCTTATTCCACACTCATTTGGCTACTGTAAATCTATCTGGCATGAAGGTATTCTACAGTAGTGAATCATTTATATGTCCTTAAAAATCTGCTGACTGAGATTCTGTGAATCAAAATCTATCACTTGTGGTGGCAGATGCAACGTTTTACGTGTGCAATTTTGACTAGCATCAACAGATTATTATTTTTTTTTAATTATGTGCCTTATTTTTAGGTCGAGCGTTAGCGTTCGACGTGTTGTATACTTGTACTGTGAAGAAAAGCTATTTGATTTGTTAGTTGCAGTGTCCTTCAAAAATCCTTGCTTGCTAGTAGTCAGGTCTACCTCTTTGTCCTGCCTTTTCCACATTAGGAGCAGCACAAAGTACTGTGTAATTACGCTATGTCCTGTTTATCTCTTCTGTAAGGGACTTTTTTTTTTGGCATTTGCCTGTTTCACCTCAACAGTGTGGGTGCTTTTTCAGTCCCTCCTCCCCACCAGCTCCCTCTGTAAACATAATAAAAACAGAGGGGGGCTTTTCCAGGGCCAGCTCCCTCTCCTTCTCTTCCTCTTGTTATTTTCAGTCTGTGTGGCAATAAAAGTTCAGTCAGTAATTTGCAACCTAAGAGCTCTAACTCGAGCAAACACACACGAGCGCTCTCCATGTTTTCATTTGTACTGCAGTTTCTGTAAACAGTGCTGCAAATCATATCTGGTCTCCGCTGCTCCTCGTTCTTTTTTGTTGTTTTAAATCTGAGGTTACGAGACAGCTAAATCTGTTTAACATTTATTATTTGAGCGCTGTTTTGTGAACAGGCTCCATGAGTCACCTGGCCTGTGTTCTCGTCACGTTCGCGTCACGTCCCACAGCCCGTCACTCAGTCCATCTCCTCCATTGCTCTGAGCACTGCTGTCCCAATCCTGTGCCGCCGCAGACTGCCCTTTGTTGACTATGTCGATGGAACCCAACCTAGCTACAAATAAGGCTTTCTTACATGGCCTAGAAGTTCCCCTAGCCGTGTTTCCATTTGTTCAGGGGCTTTCAGTCTGCACCCGAGGTGCTCTGCTGTATGTAGTCCTGGCTGTTCTTGACACATTACTTTTCCTCTCCTGCCCTCTTGTGGCCACTACCGAGAATATCACCTTTAAAATATAAGAGAATTGAGTGGCCTGCACTAGGAAGGAGCTGTTCACAGGCTGAGGGGAGGAATCGAGAGGATGCGGTGTCGGGACATGTCTGCGGCCTGAGGAGAGTGAAAGAATTGACGACAGTGCTGTGCTCCCACTCCCGTTCCATATGAGGAAAGTGAAAAAGTAAGATTTGCGATACATCGTGCCTCTCTCTTTCCCGGCCTGTGTCTGGTGAAGTGGCAGTTATTAAAAGTTTTCATTTTTAAGCTTCTGGACTTTGATTCGAATCCACCTTTATTTGCCGGAATGCTAATTGTAGCGCCCACACCTATATGGCAACCCACTTCTTTATCTGCTTTTCTCTCAAGTTCTCTGGCTATCTGAGCTTCTGCCCTCAGCAATATTAGCTTTCTTTTTACTCGATTTGCATCTTTTCACTCTCCAGCATATATATCGTAGAAATGTATACTACTTCATGCTCTCGACACGGCCACAAAGTACTCGGATTGAGATCAGTTTCCTGGGACGTCATTTCAGTGCATGCTTGAAAGGTTGTGGGGCTATGACTATGCCTAGTTTAGTGCGCGAGGATCGATCTGTGACGTGTTCCAGTCATGAATTTGCACACTGGTCGCTTTATGAGCGTGGGTTGTTGTAGAAAAGTATAAGAATAGCTGAACCCTCCCATGCACGTATCTACCATCTTTTTTAAAAATGGTCTGTGCAATAAAATATGTGAAGGGAAAAAGCCAAATAAGGATCTCGAGAAATACCGGAGGAGCATGTCAGTTATTCTTTTGCAAGAATCGAGTTCGAGAGCTGGGCCATCTTGAGCGAGGAAGAGCTCCCACAAGTGGAACACTTTTGAAGAAAGGAATGGTCAAGCGTAGAGCCAACCTAGAAACTAATGGTCCAATTTGGCAGTAGATGTAAGTTTACGCTGAGGGAAGAGTGGTCCAGTTTTCTGGGCGGATCTTTGCGTGTCGTACATCATTTTAATGGTGCTATGTACAGCCACAAGCAGCCAGGATGTAGATTGGAAGGCAAGCGAGCCGTGATTCCAGATCCAGGAGCTGTCTGGCAGCTGCGTTCTGAATTCTCTTTAGCACGTGAAGCAGGTAGAGAGGGACTACGAGATATGTAGTCAGTTGTGTAGCTGAGAGAGAAAAGCACTGAGGGTGTGGTTGTCTGAATTTATAAAATATCGAGTGTAAATGATTATTTAACACAGGAATCACATGAGGTGCAATGTTCATTTGTTTACTTGGTTTGCTCTGCAAGAGAGATTTTGGAGTGCATGGTCACGTCTGAATTCCTTACTTACGTGGAGAAGATTTGAAGTGTACTTAGCTTTGTGACCAGACGGAGAGGGGGTGCTAACTGGGTCGTTTCCTGCCTGTGAGTATGTCAGGTCCATGCCCTTTATACTCACCCTTCTCAGGTCTGCTCTCTTTCACTCTGCCTTCCACTCCCTCCCCTCAAGTAGTTTCAAGTCTCTCTGCTTCCTCTCAACCTGCTGCCACCCTGTGTCTGTGCCCTGCCTCTGCCCATCCTGTTCTGCCCCTGCCACTTTGTCAGCTACTTCTCCTCCACTTCCCTACTGTAACTGCCCATCCTCTCGTCAATAGATTCTACTTTCCTCGCCCTGTCTCCCCTCAACATTTCCTGCACCAAGAACTTTTTTCTTACATGCCCGTATCCAGTGGTGTGGGAACAGTTTTTAAAGTGGGGGTTTTGCCATTAAAGTTATAGCCCTGAAGTCACAGGGATGGTAAAATATTCAAAGCATCATATAAAAGAAATCACACAAAAAACAAGTTTAGCAAATGTGCCACTCCCATTCAGCAGGAGAGTGGTAAGGGTGTGGTATGTAGCAGGAAGTGCATTTCGGAACACTGGTGAGGTAGCACACTGACATTTACAGACAGAACATCTTCTGTCTTCTTTACATAGACACACAGTTTTACTGGTTAGTCTATGTAGCTCAAAAACGAAACTGAATGGAAATCAGGTTTCAGCATATATATTTATCATATGCACATCACCAAATAAAGCGTCTTAAATTGTTTTAATCAGATGAAAATAATTGTTTCTATCACTCTTCAGAATGACAAAAAATGCTTTATTTGTACTTTGCAAATTAATATAATTTGAAACATAGGTATGGTTCATTTCCCAATCCTTAAATGCTGCTGTGTGTTAGAAAAATGACATGCTACAGCCTTTCCTTTCCTGTAACCTAGCAGCAGGATTGTCACCTAGATCACTTTTCCCAGATCCTCTCACTTTGTTGTCATAGAATTAAAAAGTACGCCCCAGTTTCCAAATAAACAGCCAATGAGGAACATAATATTTAAAGGCACCTTTAATGCCTATTTATCTTCTGAACTCCAGGTTGATTAGATCAGGGGGTGCTACAGTACTCCTTCTTCCAGCGCCTATGGTCTTATCACCTCCACCAACTCTTCTTTCATCCTGCACACCATTCGCCTGATTTTTCTGCTTCTGCTCCTTCTTCCTATCTCTCACCCAGACAGGTCCAGGTCTCCATTTTACCCCTGAACAGTTCCTGCTTTTGCTGGGTCTCTTCTGCCTGCTTCTCCCCTCTTGCCCAAACTGTTCCTCCTGTGACTGCTTCTCTCCTGCTGCCTCCCCAGCAGGGCCTTAATTCACAATTCAACAGTGTTTCCAAAATGATACCTTCCAACACCTTTCAGAGTTAGAATGTAGAGTATATTATTCCAATAGAGCATTTCCCCCCCATACCATTGTGACTTGTACCAGGGATATACCGCATGTCTCTGCAGCCTCTGCGTTTTGGGCGGCCCCACACAGATGCTGCATTAGTTTTTATGTGGAACATGTTACACATTTACCCTACACCATCTAATAAAAGTACACATGATGAGACGGCGTAATCTTGGATATCAACAGTCAATTCACAACACTGGTTAATAATTCATTGTTCACAGTATACAGCACAGTGGGTTGCCAAGAGCCAGGCCGTCCTGTACTAACACGGCTTGTATTCGAGGGGAAGGAAGAAAATAAAATGATTATACTAGCCTGAAACCTGTTTTGCGTATCACTGGCCCTTGGGCAGGTCACAATTCCACGGTTCAAAAAGCACAAACATCTTAAGATACTCTGCCGTCAGGTGTTTTATCTATCTAGAGATATTAGGTCCTTTTATTTGCAAGCTTGGTTTTTATTTTTCATCTTTTTTAAAGTCTACTTAGTGTGTTGATATTTTTCAAATTAACAGGCTTAACTGTCCCGGAAGTTAATGCGATGTTACATCCAATTATGTCCACGGGGTCCAGCAGGAATGTAATATAACTTCAGTTACACTGTAGTACGAACAAAAGACCATGATAGCCCTATTCAGCTGGCGTCACTCAATTTTTATCCCTGCCATATTTTTTTCTTTTGTCCCCTGAAGCTATCTGTACGTTTTCATTAGGTTCAGATTAGAAGCGTGCAAGCACTGCTTTTTGACCTGTTGTAATCTGTTCTGTGGGCTTTAACTACACCCTTCTCACGCCCATCACTTCCATTCGTTCCTGGGCCTGCATTAAAAAAATCCCTTGATGTAATTGGTAAATGCTTTACGTTGGTCCTGCCTTGAGGCTGTTGTGTTACACCTTGCAGACTGACCCTATTACATGGATTATTGCATGATTGGCGATATACTTTAGTGAGGGTGAACTACTTATTTCTTTTGTGTCTCTCTCCTTCGCGCTCCATGGCAGTTATGGTGCTTTGAAGTTTAATTGAACGCGAACAGAGTAAACTCGATTACTGGTATTGGAGCACTCGTCACATTGTTCACACTGTTACCTAATCAGAGCCATTTCAATTTTGTTTTTGTCCCTTCCCTCCACACTCCATGGCTATTAAAAATTCCTTGTTATTTCTAAATGCTTTACATGAAAAAAAAAAAAAAAAAAAAAAAAAACACAGAAATCCTCAACTCGGTTCTTCCTGCACAGCAGGAGAGCCGATACTACAATATTCTCTGCACTCAGGAAACTCACCCCATAATGCTTTGCAGGGCACTCCTTTCATAATTTTGTTTGTTGCTCATAACTCACAGAGTGGTGGTCCTACAACAGCGGGGCCACCACTAAGCCATTCAGCACTACGTGTTCTTTCTGTCTAGCTCATCTTCTGGGTCCCCACACCAGGTTGCCATGGACCCCAAAATGATAACCCCTCCCACCATGCAGTGTCTTTTTATGCTTAGGTCTAGAACTTTTGTTTTACAGGTGGGAGTAGTTTGTGTTTTAAAAGTCTTGTTTTTAATAATGTTCTAATAGGTTTTAAAATGTGTACACTCTCTAGGGGCTAAATATATGGTTACACTGCATTCCGTTCTGCCATTCTCGTTTCTTGTGGATGTGCTCTCTAGGGGCTGACTATATGTTTACATTACCATGTTTCTTACAAATGTTTTTTTTATTGTGGTGCCCTATAGGGGCTTTTCTGAGCATTACAGCCAAGATACTACAATATTCACTGCACTCAGAAGCTCCTAACTCAACTTGTGGTGGTCCTAGGACAATGGGACCACCTTCAAAACGTTCATCACAACGTGCTCTTTCTATCTAGATCATCTCTGGGTCCCCACACTAGGTGAGTGAGGACCCCAAAATAATAAGCCATCCCACTATTCAGCATCTTTTTATCCTTTCTTATGGTTTGGACTTTTGTTTTTCAGATCGGAGTAGTTTGTGTTTTAAGGGCATTGGTTGCTCCAGTAGGCCTGCTAGTATTTTTAGTTATATGCAAGGACACTGGAATTAGGTGGCAAGAAAAGTCCAGTTATGCATTGCAAATGCTAGCAATTTCAGTGAAAAGTGTGAACATTAAACTGTGCATAAGAAATGGTGTGTATGCATATTGTCATGTTATACTCTGATAATGTTAATGATGCATATGCAAACACATACAAAAACCTAAGACTTTCCTTTCCCAATTATGTATACGCATCAATTAGTGGCTGCATATATAAAATAAACTGGCGTGCACACATGAAGGCATGATATATAAATATTCTGCTCTGCTTTGCTGCCTTAATGTATCTTGGTCAGACCCAAAACATTTTGGTTCATGTGCACAATCAAGGGTTTTAGACTGCAGAAGCCTTGTTTTGGTCAGGAGAGGCTCCCCACACCCCGCATCTCCTCATGTCTGCCTCCGTGCCCTGACCCTGCCCTCACTGCGAGTTCAAGGCCCTCCACCACCCGCAGGCACCCACCTGTTGCCTCATCCCTGGTGTCTAGTGGTTGCCATAGATATTGTGTGTCTATCCTGTAATCTGTCTTTTGCTTTTTCGTGCCGTTTTTCATGCCGTTTATCCTTTTTGTGCCATTATTTGCTCTCTGCCTCTCTCCCCTGTTTTTTATGCCTTTTTCTTTGTTTATTGCCTTTTTTTTTTTTTAGCTCTTTTTCAGCTTTTTGCGCTTTCCCCTTTCCCGCCGCTGCGTCCCCTACGGCCCGCCCCCCTCGTGCCCCCATTTGCCCACCGCTCCTGCCTCCCAGCTGCTCCTCCCTCCCACCTCCCCTTCTTCACAGACGCGCTGGAGGCAAGCCCGTCTGCGCCCGTCCGCGCCTGGACCGTGCCCAGCGCCAGACCCCCTGGGCCCACACGCTCCCCATGCCGCCACACGCCATTACAACGCCGAAGAACTCCACGTTCTCAACCCTGGCCGCCACACCGCCTGCGTCCAGGCCTCCCCGAGGCACACCCATTGACCCTTCTGCTGCCGGATGTGCAACTTCACCTGCACCCAAGCCACCAAGCACCACAATAGCTCCACCCACAACCACCTCAGCTGCATCCTCCTCAACACCTGCTCCGTCCACAAGCACACCGTCGAACTCTGGGACCTTCTCACCTCGACCTCCCCAGACATCCCCTTCCTCACCGAAACCTGGATGAACCCCTCCTCGGAACCAGACATCGCCATAGCCATCCCGGAAGGCTACTAGATTACTGACAGAGACCGCACCAACAAACCGGGAGGAGTCGCCGCCATAGTCCACAGGAGCACCATCAGGATCTCAACCAACACCCATGACACCATCGATGCTGCAGAACACTTGCACTTACAGATTCACGTCAACACCAACACCACCCACCGAGGAACCCTTGTCTACAGACCCCAGGCCCCCGACCACTGTTCTGCTACGCCATCGCCGACACAGTCAGCATCCACGCCCTCGCCTCTACAGACTACATGCTCCTCAGCGACCTGAATTTCCACCTAGAGAACACCAAAGACAGCAACACCTCAGCCTTGATCGACAACCTCTGTCTCAAACAACTCGTCACAATGTCCACCCACTCAGCCGGCCACACGCTCGACCCCATCTTCTCCGCCAGCAGCCACATCACCTTCACTCACACCACCGAACTCCACAGGACTGACCACTACTGTGTCCACTTCACCTTCCAGAAACCCACCGCTCACCACCACCTGCAACAGACCCTCGCCGTAGGTGGAGCAAGATCTCAGAGGACCAGCTGATCTCCACCCTTGCCCATGCCCCGCCACCCAGCACCAGTGACCAACACCGCCGCCCTCAACCTCAACCAATGGCTAGACGACTGCGCCAACACCCTCGCTCCACTTAGGAAACCACCCAACACCCGCACCAGCACGAAAGCACCCTGGTTCACCGCCGACCTTCAGGCCTCCAAGTGGGAGTGCTGGAAAATCGACAAGATTTGGTGCCACGAACAAACAGAGAGCAACCACGCCGCTCTCAAGACAGCCATCCACAAGCATCACCAGCTCATCTGGACTACCAAAAGATAATTCTACAAAGACCGAATCGACAACAACACGCATGACAGCAAGGAACTCTTCAGCATCATCAAATAACTTGCCAACCCCAAGTACTGCTCCATCGCCCCCCCACCCTCTCGCAGGACCTCTGCGACTCCCTTGCCACCTTTTTTCACTGCAAGATCACAGATATCCACTGCAGCTTTGCCTCCCCGATCCCCACGACCACCGCGGCCTACACTAACCCCAACGCACCCATCTACACCAACCTCCTGAGCGCCTGGACCCACACCAAAAACGAGGATACCACCAAGACCATGAGCACCATCCACTCCAGATCACCCGCCGACCCCTGCCCTCACCATGTCTTCAACAAAGCCAGCCAAATCATCGCCTCCCAACTCCGCACTATCATCAACACCTCCTTCGAGGCCGCCACCTTCCCGGTGAGCTGGAAACACACCGAAGTCAACACCCTACTCAAAAAAAAGCAAGGCAGACCCCGAAGACCTCAAGAATTATTGGCCCATCTCCCTCCTTCCCTTCCCAGCGAAGGTCGTCGAGAAGATAGTTAACAGCCAACTATCCTGCTTCCTGGAGGACAACAGCCTGCTCGACATCTCCCAATCCAGCTTCCGCAAGAACCACAGCACCGCAACCGCTCTCACCACCGCAACAGACGACATCAGGATCATGCTCGACAAAGGCGAAATCCTCCTTGACCTCTCGGCAGCCTTCGATACTGTGTCACCACACACAAGGCCCTAGACTGGATCACATCCTTCCTTTCCGGCAGAACTGAGCCCCCCTCTCTCCGTTCCCGTCGAAAGCCACCAATACCATTTGCGGAGTCCCCCAAGCATCCTCTCTCAGCCCAATCCTTTTTAACGTCTACATGGTGCCGCTCACCAGCATCGTCCGATCCCACGCCCTCAATATAGTCTCCTTCGCGGACGACACCCAACTGATCCTCTCACTCACTAAGGACCCCACCACCACCAAGACCAGTCTCCACAACAGACTTAATGCCATTGCCAAATTGATAGAGATAAGCCGCCTCAAACTGAACTCTGATAAGACGGAGATCCTCGTCCTCGGGTCCAACCGATCAGCATGGGATGACCCCTGGTAGCCTGCCACACAAGGAACTGCACCAACTCCCACCACCCACGCACGCAACCTCCGCTTCATACTGGACTCATCACTCACCATGACCCAGCAAGTCAATGACATCTCATCCTCATGTTTCAACACCCTTCGCATGCTTCGCAAGACCTTCAGATTGATCCCCATCGAAACCATAAGAACAGTCACCCACGCCCTCGTCAGCAGCAGACTAGACTACGGCAACGCACTCTACGCAGGAACACTGGCCAAGCTCCAGAGGAAACTTCAGCGCATTCAGAACGCCTCCGCACATCTCATACTCAATCTCCCACGCTCACAAGGCTCTCCACGATGCAGGCCCGGCCTACCTCAATGAGCGTCTCAACTTCCACGTTTCCACCTGCCAGCTCCGCTCACCTCACCCTCGCCACCGTCCCCAGCATCAACCGTACCACAGCCGGCGGCAGATCCTTATCCCACCTCACTGCCAAAACCTGGAACTCCCGCCCCGTCAACCTACGTCTGACCCAGGACCTCCTGACCTTCAGGAAACGCCTCATGACCTGGCTATTCGAGCAGTAGCTTCACCCCCCACGTGCCTTGAGACCCTAACGGGTGAGTAGCGCGCTTAACAAATGTTTGATTGATTGATTGCGTGAGCTCTACAATGAACTGTCATTCAGAGTTTAGTTTGTCTATAGTACATTGGTTTGGCTCAGTAGATTTTAAGAGGCGAAAGGATGGTTCAGGAGGACTCTTTAGGAAATAAAAAAAACACTTATCTGTGGACAACAAATAATTTAAAGAAAACATGTCAGTGCAGTTATCTCAAGGCTCAGGAGCAAGTGTTTTCCTTGACCGGGAGTTTCTTCTCTGAGGACTTTGGAACACTGAGCCACTTGCCTCCAAAAGCCTCCTGACCGCTCCTCATTTCTCTTAAAATATGCTGACTCAAACCAGTATCTTGCAGATTCAAATCAAACTTTGAATGATCAAGTGTACTCTGGTGCCCACACAAGGCAAAGTTTCTGCAGTCAAACAGTGCACACTTAAAACATGACAATATGCATACACTGCATAGCTGCCAGGTTTACAGTTTGCCTATGTGTGACACTTCTTAGTTCGCGTATGCTTATTATGTGAGACATTTCATTTCCTTATATGTGACACTTTGAGTGACACTTTATTTGATATAGAACAAAGCAGTTTGCTCATGTAATAATATACATTTTGTGCATAATAGCACTTTTGGAGTACGCCTCAAACTAAATCTGTTTCTGAGGATTCCAGCTGATAAAAACAAAGCAATACGGAAGAAGACTATCCTGATTTAGAGGAAACATTGCAAACCCCAAGTGCATCAGGACACCACAAGAATGCATGACATGAAGACAAGTGAAATATTGCCGCTTTCAAGTACAACTTGCAAGTTTATAGTTAATAAAAGAGCAACACTTTCAATGCACTCTCAGTTAATTTTCCTTCAAAAAACTGTTTAGTAAAAACTTGAAGAAGAACCATACCCCTTCGGCAGGTAACACTGCTTTTAGACAATTCGAGACAGAAAGAAGCTAGTGGTCTCATAACAAGTAGACACAATTATGGCATTGCAAATAGGGCTGGGTGGAGTTTGCGAGCTGAACTCCACAAAGTGTTGAAAAGCTCTTCTGTGCTTCACGGAGTTCCGTGAGCGGTGGAGTTTGGGTATGTTACGGTGTGTTTCAGTGCCAGGAGATTCTCCTGTGCTGTAAAATTAGCAGAAATGGCATCACGTGGAGTGCCAGAGGGTGCTAAGTTCTTTCTGCTGCTCAAGTAGATTTTCAACTCAAGCAGCAGCTTCCTAAACACGAGTGGCAGCTTTTTCAATGCGAGCAGTAGTGGCCTGCTGTGACTGCCCGCATTCAGAAATCTTGCTTGCACGCTCCAACTTACAGATTCCTCTTGCTCACCAAAATAACAATGGCGAGCCATGCAAGAAAAAAAAAAAAAAAAAAAAAAAAAAAAAACCTCTGCTTCATGCCAATTCGCTGACTTTTTCAGAACTCTGAGCTCTGCTTGTAGCGGTCAAAACTAAACAAACTGCCAGTGGAGCAGAATTGTTAGCCCACCGTGCTGTTTGCATACAATGAATTAATCAATTTTTGATATGAGTATAGGGGCTATAATGTAAATGCTTCATGTGCCTGAACAGTATATTTTTCTCTCCCACCCTTCTATCCTACCTTCTGTTTCGCAGTGTTAATAAGGAGGAGTCAACAAGCTATGTTGAAGTCCCAGTTCAAAAGCGCTCCTTCCCTGAACCCTTTTACCAGCTTTTCAAAGCACCTATGTTTCCCTCTGTTGCACGGGGTGAAATGTCTAGCAGCCAGCACCGCACTGTGTGAGGTGGACATCAGTGAATGGGAGCTTCTGAAGGCTGTGAAAGGCCCGGAGGCAGCACTAGTCTGCACACTCCAACTGAGAGACAAGGGGGCAAAAAGACACAGATAGACTGTGTCTAAAGCCCAACTTCAAAGATACAGTAACAGACACAGATGTACAGACACCGGGTTTTAGAGACGGTGGGGGGGGATAAAGACATGAGTAGAGTACCACTACGATTTAAGAGATACGTGGCAGAAAGGCACAGGGAATTCACTCCAAAACGTAGGGACACAGACATGGGGCATAAGGGTATGGGTGAATTGGCACTAATTACAAACAAGGATCAGCAAGAAAGAAACTGAAAATGAGAGAGACCGAAAACAGAGTGAAAGGATTAAAAAAATTAATGTAACCTTGTGTAACGTAACTGGTGCTCAGGTAAGTGCATGAATACTTGTGGTTCAGGGTTGTGCTACAAAAAACTGCAAAAATAAATCTCTACCTTCCACGATGACAATGCCTGTATGCCTCACTTAACCCCTTGGTTGCCAAGGATGTAACAGTTACGTCCTTGGCTGCAGCACTGTGGTGCCAAGGACGTAATCGTTACATCCTAGGACTGGCTCATGGGGGGAGCCTAACCCCCTTCCCCCAGGGCAGGGATGGAAGGGGAATCGCTTCCTCAGCCCCCGTGATGTCATCGCTCAGAGGCCACCCCCCATCGCGATGGAAGCTCAGCTTCCAGCGCAATCGGAAGAGAAATGCAAAGCACTTCTCTTCCAATCGGGGGATGGGGGCGGCACAGAGACATGAAAGGAAAGAAAAGGCATTTCCTTTGATGTCTCTGAGCATTTCTGGAGCCTGATCGTGAAGTGATCGGGCTGCAGAAATGCCCACTAAGCACCAGGGATTTTTTTATTTTTTTGTATTTATGTATAACGGGAGCGGCACCTTTGGCAAGGGCTGCTTCCCAGGAGGGCAATTCATTATCAGACCTCCCCCTGGAAGCAGATCAGCCTATTTCAGTTAGGCCTATCTGCGCCCCCCCGGGGCAGAACCCACTAGATACCAGGGGTAATTTTTTCAGTTTTTTTACATGTGGGGAGTGACCCCTTAGGCAAGGATCGCTCCCCTGGGGACAAATTGTTTTTATGCCATTTCTGCTTATTTGTCCCACAGTTGGGCAGAACCACTAGACCCCAGTTTTTTTTTTTTTTTACATCCGTTTCACGCAAGGGGAGCGGCCCCTTAGGCATGGGTTGCTCCCCTGGGGGTCAAATTTATTTTAGGCCATTTCGGCTTCCCATGGGGGCTGATCAGCCTATTTTAATTAGGCCGATATGCTCCCAAGGGGGGCTGAAACCACTGGGCACCAGATATATATTTTTTTTTTAACCAGCTGGGGAGCGACCCCTTAAGCAAGGGATTCAGAAAGCCCAGCAAAGACCAGGGAATAATAAAAAAAAAAAAAAAAAAAGAGGGTGGGGGTATGGACATATCCCCACCCCAAATAAATGGGGACAAAGTTGTTCTGCCCACCGGTGTGCAGATGGGGCAATTACCCCTGATCCACTTCCCCGGGTGGGGGGCAGAAAGCCTACTAGAAGCCAGGGAAATGAAAAAAAAAAAAAAATAGTGGGGTGGTGGCTACCAACCAGTAGGGGCATGGTTATGCCCCACCCCAACTAAAGGGGGTAAGAGTCTGACAGCTTCCCCCCCTCCTCACACTAAAAGATCTTATCCCAATGGCAAGCAAGATGACATTTGATTATTTTGGGTTTGGTTTTACATTTGGGCCATGAGAGCTTGTCTAACTCTCAGTCGTCTCACTTGGAACGGTGAGGGCTGCACTTTTTGGACTTTGGGCCGCTGCCATGTATAAAAAAATAAAATAAAATAAAAAAAATCTACGAGACCTAGACTCATCTGAAAACTAAACATCTGGGTGAGTCCAGGGTGGTGTGCTTCACATGCACCCCGCATCATTTGCCTACCGAAAATTCCTGCAAAACTCCACTTTTGCTTGAAATCACACATTTTCCCCCACATTTTTGTGGCGGAACCTTCCGGAATCCAAAAAATTCCTAACACCCAGCATTGTTGCATCTATACCGATAAAAATTCTGCCCCACTTGTCAGCCTGAAAATGTTTTTTCTCAAACTGCCCTTTTGAACCCACTTTGGTTCCGCCTCAATTTCAACATGTTTTTGGCTCTTCCCTGTCACAAGCACTTGGCCCACCTACACAAGTGAGGTATCATTTTTATCGGGAGACTCAGGGAAACGTTTCGTGGTAGGAAATTTGTACCGGTGCGGTGAGCCCATGGAGAAATGTGGTTTTTAAGCTAAATTTGAGGTTTGCTAAGGATTCTGGGTAAGAAAACACTGGGTTATCCATGCAGGTCACACCTCCCTGAACTCTCTCTGATGTCTAGTTTTCAGAAATGTCTGGGTTTCCTAGGTTTCCCTAGATGGCTGCTGAGCCCGTGATAAAAAACGTAGGTACATCATCCTCCCCTCACCCCCGCAAAAACAGGTAGTTTTGTATTTGATAATTTTGATGTGTCCACGTAGTCTTTTGGGGGCATGTGTGTCAGTGAGCACTAGGCCTACCGACACGAGTGAGGTACCATTTTTATGGGGAGACCTGGGGGAATGCTGGGTGGGAGGAAGTTTGTGGCTCCACTCAGATCTCAGATTCCAGAACTTTGCAGCACTGAAATGTGAGGAAAGTTCTTTTGTCAAATTTTGAGGTGTGTGAAGGATTCTGGGTAACAGAACCTGGTTAGAGCACCACAAGTTACCCCATGCTGGGTTCCCCTAGATGTCTAGTTTTCAGAAATGTCCAGGTTTGCTAGGTTTCCCTAGATGCCGGATGAGCTAGAGGCCAAAACCACAGCTAGGCACTTTGCAAAAAAACAGGTCGGGTTTCTTTGGGGAAATGTGATGTGTCCATGTTGTGTTTTGGGGCATTTCCTGTCATAGGCACTAAGCCTACCCACACCAGTGAGGTACCATTTTTATCGGGAGACTTGGGGGAATGCTGGGTGGAAGGAAATGTGTGGCTCCTCTCAGATTCCAGAACTTTCTATCACCGAAATGTGAGGAAAAAGTTTTTTTTTTTCCTTCAAATTTTGAGGTTTGTAAAGGATTCTGGGTAACAGAACCTAGTGAAAGCCCCACAAGTGACCCTATCATGGATTCCCTTAGGTGTCTGGCTTTAAAAAATGCATAGGTTTGGTAGGTTTCCCTAGGTGCCGTCTGAGCTAGAGGCCAAAATCCACAGCTAGTCACTTTCCCAAAAAAACGTTAGATTTCAATGTAAAAACGTGATGGGTCCATGTTGCTTTTCCTGTCACGGGCATTAGGCCTACCCACACAAGTGAGGTACCATTTTTATCAGGAGACTTGGGGGAACACAGGATAGAAGAAAAAGTATTATTGACCCTTGTCTTGCTCTAATTTTTTTCCTTCCAAATGTAAGACAGTGTGTAAAAAAGACATCTATTTGAGAAATGCCATGTAATTCACATGCTAGTATGGGGACCCCAGAATTCAGAGATGTGCAAATAACCACTGCTTCTCAACACCTTATCTTGTGCCCATTGTGGAAATACAAAGGTTTTCTTGATACCTATTTTTCACTCTTTATATTTCACCAAATGAATTGCTGTATACCTTGTATACAATGAAATCCCATTGCAAGGTGCAGCTCACTTATTGGCTCTGGGTACCTAGGGTTCTTGGTGAACCTACAAGCCCTATATATCTCCGCAACCAGAAGAGTCCAGCAGATGTAAAGGTATATTGCTTTAAAAAAATCTGCCATAGCTGTAAAAAGTTACAGAAGAAAACATGGACAGAAATGGCTCTTTATTTCACCTCAATTTCAATATTATTTTATTTTGGCTGTTATTTTCTGCAGGAAAATCTTGAAGGATCTTTCCGAATGACCCCTTGCTGAATTCAGAATTGTGTCTACTTTTCAGAAATGTTTAGCTATCTGGGATCCAGCATTGGTTTCACACCCATTTCTTGCACCAACTGGAAGGAGGCTGAAAGCACAAAACATAGTAACAATTGGGTATGTCCCACTAAAAAGACCAAAAATGTGGTTTTCTGATTCAAGTTTGCCTGTTCCTGAAAGCTGGGAAGATGGTGATTGTAGCACAGCAAACCCTTTGTTGATTCCATTTTGAGGGAAAAAACACATGCTTTCTTCTGCAGCTCTTTTTTCCCCATTTTGTTTTTAAAAAACTACATTTTAGCTGTATTTTGGCTAATTTCTTGGTCTCTTTCAGGGGAACACACAAACTCTGGGTACTTCAAGAATCCCTAGGATGTTGGAAAAAAAAAAAAAAGGAGGCAAATTTGGTGTGGGTAGCTTATGTGGACAGTAAGTTATGAGGGTCTAAGCATGATCTGTCCCAAATAGCCAAAAAAAAGGCCTGGCACCTGAGGGTTGAAAGGCCTGGCAGTGAAGGGATTAAACAGCATATAGGGGCATATTTAAGAGGCCCTAAGGCCACCAGCGCGTCACTTTAGTGATGCTCCAGTGGCGCTATGCCCTGCGCCATACTTTCAAGGTGGCGTTAAGTCACTTTTTGTGGCTTAACGCTACCTTGTAAATACAGCCCCTTCACACGCAGCCCTTTGTGTGAAAGGGTGTGCAATTGGTGTTGCTGTGGGTGTGCCACAGCAACATCCATTGCATTTTGACACTGCCTCAGATTTGAGATTGGGGTGGCGTTAGCGAGGCACAGCAAGGAGAAATACTTTTATTCCTCCTCGTTCTTTGCTTTTTTCTATGTGTGCTGCATTCTGCAAATGCCAGAAATGATTGTTTTGTTTGAGAAGGTGTCCCTTCTTGCTCATAAACAATCATTTCAAAATGACGCTTCTGCACCGGTGTGTGCTGCAAAATGCAGCACACACAGAAGTGCCAAATCTCCATTAGTGATTGTTTATGTGTGGGAAGGTGACCCTTGCGGCACATAAACAATCAAACCCCTCAACATAGACATCCTTGCACCATGGCGCGAGGATCACTGCATTGGCGCAGGCAGCTTTATTTTGCGCCAGCTCCGAGGACAACGCAGGGTGTGCCATATTCAATTAAATACGGCGCATACCTGCATTGTGAAAATGATGAGGCACGCCGCTGCCAATTTTGGCGCAGCATTGCACTCAGTCATTTTCTTTTAAAAATGGGCCATAGTGTGTTGTGCTCTGCACCACGTCGGGCGGTGTTTGCACTGTAATTCCATTTCCGAATATGTTAGACAGCCCAGCGAGGTGTGCCGGTGCTCCCCCCCCCCCCCCACTTGCAGTGTCCCAAAAAAACAACCAAAGCAGGCTTCTGTTTGTTCATTGGTGACGCCACTAGTTGCTGAATCAATGTGATCAGGGGAAGCCCTTTATTCATAGCTCAGTTTTCTTAAAGAAACGTGACATTCACATTAGCAGCTGCGCCAGAGGGTGGAGTGTATTAGCCTGAGTTGGCGACTTCAGATCTGGGGGATCTAGGTTCGAACCTCGGCGTTGGCTCAAAATCCTGTTATTCTGGGCAAATCACTTAATCTCCCCGTGCCTACAATTCAGCTCCTTCAGACCCTCACCTGTGACTTGCTGTGCTTTACAAATCATGGATTTATTTTAAATAAAGTATCAACTGATTCAGTGTCACCATAGCAATGCGAGTGAGGCATAGGCGGCTCCATAAATAATTGCCTGGCACTACCAGTAGTAACCGAGCACGCTGGGTTAATTTTAGTCATTTACATGCAGCACCTCATGATTGCACAAAAAGTATGAGCTGCTAATCTATTTTAGTACGGTGATGCCCACATCTGCACTAAAATGTGTTAGTCTAACACCTGAAGTGAGGTATTTAGCAGGGCTTATGAACAGTTTTATCTAACATGTTTAATTTTAATTGCAACCAGTGAAAACAAGGGAGTTGATTTTTAAGACTTCTATGAATGCCATTGCAACAAGGACAAGTAGAAAGTTGTTAGATCTTGATTCACAGAATTTCAGTTTGCATATTTTCATGGGCATAGGCATGATTCACTACTGCAGAATATTTTCATGCTAGATTTATTTTCAGTGGCCATATCTCTCTGAAATCTGTGTAATTCGTTTTTGCATAATTGTGTGAAATACTAAATCGCTCAAAATATGCAAACTATGAAACCAGCATTTAACCCTATATTTTTGTGCAAGATGCGTTTTTGTGCTAACTTTGGATGATAGCACCCATTTCATGCTAAAAAAAAATAAAAAAATAAAAAAAATGCAGGCATCCTTTCACCATGATGCAAGGATGCCAGAGTTGTAGGCATGATTGTTTTTGTGCAGGAAGGGACATTTCCCTGCACAAAACAGTCCTGAGAGGCATTTTTCTCCTTCTATTTGTGCTGCTAAGAAACTATAACCCTCTGCCCCGGGGCCTCCATCCCTCAGCCTAAATATTTAATTTGTTAAATCTTGGCCCCAGGGATCTCATCCCCTGGGGCACAGCCTAAACATTTATTTTTTGGGGCTGCAAAACTTTGCCCCTAGGACCCCACCCCCTGAGCCCAGCCAAAGCATTCAATATTTGGGGGGGGGGGGGGAGGAGGGCCCGCGTGGCCACTCTCCCCACCCCATCCCCCCAAGCAGGGCCAAACATTACATTTTGTATGGGGAGAGGGGGCGAATGGCCCCTGGGGCCCAGCCATGTGACCTGGTTGCCCCCCCAGAGCACCCAGTCACAATGACCTTGGGGGAGCCTGGGGGCCCCCATGGTCCCATTTGGCTCCCTGCTTGAGCCAGCATTGCTGTCAAAGAGAGGGAGCTACTAAAGCAGCTCACCTACTGTGAGAGCAATTGTTTCTTCTGTCTCCCTACCTGCATCTTCGCAGGCAGAGAAACAGAGGAAACCTCTGCTCATAGCAATGGAGAGCTGTTTGACACAACAAACTGAGTTTTTGCCCTGGCAGTGTCCTTCTGGGACCCCCACACCAGAGCTGAGGGGGCAGGATTTCTCTACACTGGCCCCCTTCTTTTCTTTTTACACTTTTTTTTTAGGGACTCAGCTGAAGCGGAGTCTCAAGATGGCTGCCTACACTTCCTGGTTGAAGTGTTGGCAGCCAATCGGAGCTGTGCATTTCCCTGCAAGAGCTCGACATGGCCCTAAATATACAAATTTATTGTCCCTTTAATATCTCAAAAACTACCGGACAGATTTACACCCAACAAGCGAAAAAGCATAATCTGTGTACCAAAAGCTAACTTTCTTCCAAATTTGGTGTAATTCCACCCAGTGGTTCGGTCTGTGGTCGTGCCTAATGATCCTATGGGAAATTAACGTGGGAAATGGAACTTTTTTGACCATCCCTTTTTCTCTGCCCCACTTGACGGATCACCCCGAAACTTTTTGTGCACAACAAGAATCACGGGGGCACCTTTTCTGGAAAATTTCATGAAGATTCATTGAACAGTGTCAAAGATATAGGCAAGTCAAAAAACGCTTGTGTATGGAAACATGGTTCTAACTATAACTACTTAGTGGCAACCACCACTAGGTATATATATATATATATATATATATATATATATATATATATATATATATATATATATATATATACACACACACACATATACATATATACACACACACATATATATATATATACATACACACACACACACACATACACACACACACATACACACACATGGGTCTCTGAGTGGGTCTGAGAGGCTGCATGAGTCTCGCATGCGCCCCCCCCCTCCCAGGGACAATTTCTGCTTTCTGCCCGGGGACTCCATCTCCTGGGGCCTGGCCATAAATAAATGGAGGAGGGGCCACACAGTTCCCTCTCCGGGCCGTTGTTTTGCCCTGGGGACCCAAATAGAAGGTGGAGTAGTGACCTGAATTACAGGCGCACCAGCACCCTGACTAAATCCAGCTTCACCATACTGCGCATAATCCTCTTCTGATGACTCCCAGCCCCCCCCCCCGGTTCAAACCGGATATAGAAGGAGATGCATTGGTTGCCCCATTTAAAGCATCGACTCAGTGTCAACACCTTAGTCTCCTTCTGTAAATTGCCAATCATGTGAGCTAGCTCAGATAGGGTGATCTCACATGTCTCCATTTCATTCGGGTGAAAATTGTATGTGGGCTTGTCATTCTGTCAGATTTCAGGCTACTAACTTTTTGCAGGAATGAGATGGACACAAAGTAGTACCCCACTTCCCTGTGAATCAAGCAGACCATACAAATGGTCAAGCCTGACCCACCGGGGAGAAGGGACGAAGCTTGATCAAGGCAGACACCAGCCTTCCACCTGACGACATTGGGGTTGCCTGTACAGCTTCTAGAAAATAAATAACATGACTTTAGAGTTTGAACATTCATGATTGTTTTTTATTTTTTATAATAATGTGACCCATTCCTGCATTACCGAATGTCCCTTCCTCCTTAGTTAGTAGGTGGTTCCTATTGGCTGAATTTGCCATATCTATGCAACAGAACTCAGAACTGTTAATTTATTTGAGCTCTTACAAGGAAACATACACTATAAATATAAGTAGGGATCATAAGCCACTAGACTGTAGGAATCTTAAGCTGAATACTATCTTAAAAACAGTCCTTTTGGAAAACATTATCACAAGATCATAGTTAATGGTTAATACCATTCATAGTTTTCCATCAATGTGCATCTCCTGGTATTATCACTGTTTAACAAACTTAATACTATTCATCAAACTATACATCAATAATATGTTACTCCTTGTATTGTCAATGTTTGTCAGTTCATCAGACCTTGAGTAAATAAGAAGGTATTTATTTTCCTTTGTGTTTAGAAAAAACAAAAGATAGTTGAATTCACCAGTTCCATCAACATTAAAAAAGCCGCTTTTATACTTTATCACAAGTTGGAATAATGTTACCCAGATTGAAGAGATTGCCACATTAATGCGATGTTCCCTTGTTCAGAAACAAGTACTACGAGGGAACGGTAAACCCAACGCCAGAGGATGAACCCACCACAATCCAGAAGGGATGGAAGACACCAAGCGCTCGGGACAAAGGAAGAAGCAGAAGACAGGAAGAGGATGCCAAGAGGTAAGAGCAGGTGAGTATAGTGGGGGAAATGCACAAACGATGAGCAAGCATCCCGGTGCAGCATGCAGCCTTAAAGGGACTGCACAGTCGGGACACTGCGCAAGTGGCACGCCCAACAGTGTCGTAGCTGTGTGCTCTTACTTGGTGGGAGCTTTGACAGCTCCCGCCAAGTCAGAACAAAACACTCTGCTTTCAGCGGGTGAGAGCTGTCAAAGTGCTCTTCCCCAGTGCAATCAGAGGTTACATATCTTTCCCTGCCTGCAGAGATGCGGGGCAGGCAGGTAAAGAGATGAAACAATTGCTAGGTCCTAACTAGAACTACCTACTGGCAACTGCCAGTAGGATATATATATAAAATGTTTAATGAGTTGGGTGAGGGCAGTCTTCATGTCGAAGAGGATCCAATCTTAAATCTTGCCAACTCTAATATATACCACTTGATTTGAATCAGCCCAGTAATTTTAGACCTAAATCATTTTTTCTCACTTCCTTACCCCATGCCGCCATTGATGTGTTTAAGAAGGCGATACTTAAAGAACTGAGAATTTTGAAATGGGTGAGGTCAATTGGGCCCTACAATGTATCCAAATAACACTATTTAGCACTAAAGGTACTTGAGAATAATCCAGGCGTAGTGATTAAGCCATCAGATAGGGGGGGGGGGTGTTGTGATTCAATCTAAACAGTACCTTTCCTGAGGTTTTCAGCAATTTCGTGATGTGACATGTTATGAACTCAGCAGTAAAAGTGAGGTATATCAGTTGAATATGACATACTATGATACATTGATGGAGTGGCAACAAATGGGACGAGTACTCATTGTAGGACTGGACAGAGTAGTACGAATCACACACAATCAGTGTGAGGTGTCCTGGATCCGTATGTTCCAGTGCCAAGATAAGAGCTTTAAGCTCTGCCAGCTGAGCGGTGCAGTCGCTCAGGGTCTGCGTGTAGGTATTCTGAGGGTGGAATATACCTCCTTCATCACTCCACTCACCGCTGTGCAAGTGGCTGAGTATTGATGTTTTGTACCTATAGTTTGTTGTACTGAGCTATCAGTGTAAATGACAGTCTAGTATCTGTCAAGTGGCAAGATGTTCATATTGGAGAAATTATTGTGTTTGAAGTTTTGGGTCAAAGATGTAATCAACATCAATGGTAGTCAGAGACGTTGCCCATTGAATCCAACATTGATGTAATGCTTTAGCGTTAGGAATGCTCGCTTTGGTGACAGCCTGTGAGGCTGGCACTGGGAAAATGACGACAATGCGTTTCCCTTCGGCAAGTGGCCTCTCCTTAATGACAGCCATCTGTACAGCAGTTCGAATTTTTTCTGTGGGTGCAAAGCGTTGTTCTGAGTTGGAGTATAAATGTGATTTTTATGCTATGGGCACTGTGTCGCCCTCCTTAAAGGTGAACCCAATGGCACCGGCAATTATTCTGATGACCAAATTTGTTTTGTTGTCACGTGTGTAAGTGTTTTGCTTGTAGCATGTCTTGCTGCAATCCTCTAAGGATGCACGTGTGTTCACCTGTCCAGTGTCGGCTTGTGAAATCTGGGTGAATTAAATCAAAGAGTTGTTTAATGCGTTGTGCATAATCAGGAATGTATGTTCTGCCAAAGTTAAAGAAACTAAGTAAATACTGCAGTTTCTTGATCATGTTTTTGGTTACAATTGAGCATAATTTTCTAAAAACTGCAGGGCCAGTCTCTTGCCCTCATTTGATAGCTCGTATCCTAGGAACAATACACTGAGAAAGGCTTTTTTAGTTTTCTAAAATTAAATTTGTAGCCAATGGCTGTGAATCCTAGAGTGCTCCGATCGACTCTGGCATGAAGTATGTTGGGGTCGTCATCTGTAAGATAGATGTTATCCACATAGGACAATGCCTCAGGATCAATATCATGCAATATTGATGTTACACAGGCAGAGAATAACCCTGGGCTGTTCTTATAGCCCTGGGACAAACCTGTTCTTGTGAGCTAACTGAGAATGCACTCAGGTCCTGACTTTCATATGTTAAGTTTTGGCAGAAGAAACCATTGGAAATATACAAGGTTGTTTTGTACTTTTTTTTTTTTTTTTTACACACTATGTTGTTAATTAGTGGGTGCTGTGTGAATTTTGTATTGTGTAGTGCGTGCTTTGTTGTTTAGGTGTCTTTGATCTAAGACTATTCTATATGAATGGTCTGGTTTTGCAGTGGGTAATAACAGGTTATTCATTGCAGAGACACAGGGCTCTATTACTCTCTGGTACTGGAGTTGAGTGAGGATCTCTCTCACTGGAGCTTTAGCCTCATGTTTAACAGGGTATTGGGGCTGAGGTTGTGGGGTAGATCTAATAGGTATTATATGGTAGAGAGAATCGTTATCTTACCCTAAGTGGTTGCGGTATAATGCAGGTGCTTGCCCCAAAGCCCAGTTAACCGCGTAGAGTTCTTTTACCACCTCCGGAACAAGATCTGAGAACGAAGGTAAAATTACATCTTCCCCATGTTGGAGCTTATGGACTTGTTCGGGTGGCCAGTCTCTTTCTGCTAATAGGATATCAGAATTATGTTTTTCCCACAAAATTACAATTTATAGTGTGCTCTAGGTCTCCCTCAATTTGGATATTTAAATCATAGACCATGTTGGGTGGGAGAACGTGCCCATCCACAGTCTTGACTGTAAGACAGCTAGTTGCTGTTGCATCCAGATGATCTTTCAGACTCTGGTGACATATCTTGACTTCTGCTGTGCTGTCCAGCAGGGTCACTGCTCACTTCTTGTTCATCAGCAATGTTCTCAAGTTTGCTGGCATGTTTAATTGAAATTGCTTTCGTCTTTTTCTTTTTGAATTGTGTCTTTTGTTGTGGGGGTTTGTCTTCTTTCTTGTCCGAAGACCACTGTAAGTCTTTCTTCTGTTTCATGTAGTCAGGGTGTTGCTCTGACCGTCCCACTCTCACTACGTCTATCTGGTGTGTCCTGAAAGGAACTAGGTCAGGAGCCTTTAAAGTTTCCCTATTTCTGAGATGATATCTCCTTTCGGAGTTCTCCAGATGCGGAGAGTCTGCTCTCTGACTTTGTCTGTCTTTATTTGGTTTTTGTTTATCCCAGGATTTTTTTTTTTTAAACCCTCTTGTTCTTGTTTAGTAACATCCTTAGGGGTGGTACTTTGAATTTCAGACTTTTTTGGCTTGACTCCCAAACTATCCTGTCCTATACTAGTATAGGTGTTGCAAATACTTTTCGGTGGTTGATGCTCCTGTTCCAGCTGTGGAATCTCCCGGATCCGCCGGTGTGTAGCCAACGCTACTGCTTCCCCTTTAATGTTACTTACTATTATTGAGGAGACTGTGTCGAAGTTGCGCATCAGTTTCATCCCCAAATCTAAGGCTGGAGCAGCCCCATGCCCATTTTTTATTTTTTTAGCACTTCCAGTAAATTGGCAAGTGTTGGGGTGCCATGTGTGGTAGTGTAAATTGCAGCAAAGACTGTACCCCATGTGGTGTAGTTATCCACTGAGGGGACCATTCCAAATGGCAAGCACATTGTTAAAATTCCATGTTTATCTTAGGGTACTATATGAGAAAACATTACTTCCAGCTGGTTAGTTTTTTGTGCTATCCAGAATGGAATCTTCTCGCATTCCGTGGCTGCTTTCCCCATGATAGAATTGACTGTTTGTGGGTTAATCCCAGTAACAGCCAATTGGTGACGTTTATAGTCCACATAGCGAATTGTACTAAACGTCTAAAGGTGTACTAGCTCATTATAAAATGAGCGTACATCAGCCATTTGCATTGCCTGTATGCCAGGATGTGGTGTGTATGTGGCAAACATGGTCCAGGTTGGACCGTCATTACTTAACGGACCTAATCTCATGGGTTGTATTACATGTGATCGGGCACCACTGAACCAATTTTGATATTCTTTATGAGAAAGCGGTATCTCTAAATACCAGTAAGCTTAGAACCGCTGCGGTACGTTCACTATTTTATATGTGTGAATTGTATGTGTTCTGTTATCTTCCTTTGAAAAGGTAGCCCAGGAATAGAATGTTTCTGTTTGGTAAGTTTCATGAGTTTCCACGATAAATGAGAAATCCCCACCCTCATCTGTTAAGCTGTGGGCTTCCAGGTGTTGTTTTAATGAGTGTCTGACATTCTCTGAAATGTCTATGGCGTTAGCCATATTGAATGATGGGTGCAGAGATGGAACACCAAATGGGGAGAAAATCCTTTTACGAGTTCAAGCTTGAAAAACCTACAGCCTAGTTAGGTGCTACCTATTCAGCTGAGGAGGATTATCCCTAAGACCACGGACGTCTCTGTATATTGGTACGTAGGGTACCTGCTGTGTGCGAGACAGAGATACTCAGGATATCTGTAAATGAGTACCAAAACACCATTGTTGGTGGCCATGTTGTAGTTGGACTCTCGCTCCTAGGTGAGACTGCTGGTTTATGAATGACAGCACTTTTATTTGTAGATGACTGAGTCACTCCTACGGCAAGTCGCAACTATCTGGCCAACCCTCCCAGCTCACAAGCAGTACCTCACCAAAAACCCAAACAGTAAAAGGTGATTTGTCAACCTTACTCATGGACTTTAGATTGCGACATCTCAGGGAAGTCGTGGTGGAACGGAAGTTATCCTTCTGTCACGTTAGTAATAAGTCTCAGTCACACTCAGGCAATAAAGGAGATGCAGGGAAGTTTTCAATATATTTATTGAAAGGACTCCAATCTATGGTAAAATGCATGAGCTGCAATGATTATGATAACGTACAATAAAAGAAGCATAATTGTGAAGATGAGAGTTGTGAATGCAAAGACTCTCACCATCTTGCAATAAACATGAAATGTAAAACTCCTAGCAAAGAAAACCTGATCTGTAACCTAATGAGAGCTAGGTATGATAAACCTAATCTGCCAGTACCATGTCCATGAGAAATATTCCCCAACCCTCATTACATTGGAATGAGGTAGCTAGGTCAGAGTTCGTGGTGACACGAAGCGGAGTTCTGCAGCAAGGTGATATGCAGTGTAGATGGCATCTGGAAGGACTCCCTGTAATGACCTTCCCTGTGTGAGATGTATTTATACAGATCATGTAGGACCCCTGACGCAGGTATGTTCCCAAACAATTGATAAGGAGGCAGACCTGTGGCGGCATTTATGTAAACAATCCCCAACAATTGTACATTATGTTCCTGTCATGTGTAAGTGAGAAAGGGACATGATGTGAATATCCATGTATATTACTTGATCATGATAATGCAAATCAAATCATTTCTATAACTATAAACTATGGCAGCCAGCTTAAAAGAAATAATAAAATAAATGGGTTAAAATGGAGCACGCTAAGTAGGTTAAAAGTCACTAGGTGACAGGGGCACAGGCCTGCAAGCCAAAGGGCTAAGCTAATCTCCTGAGTCCCTATAAAAACTAAATTGGATTTGCCACAAGGCTTTGTTTGATGTTGTGATGGTTAAGTCAGATACGGGAAGGAGAGTGCTTCACAATCTGCCGACCTGGTTGGTCCATTTTGCCCTCAGTGTCAGGGTCGGGGTAGTTTGGGGAGTGGGTCAGAGAGAGGAGGGTGAGGGTTTCGGAGGGTGGCAGGGGTGGGCAAAGGGGGGGGGGGGGAACAACAGAGCATTTACAATTACAATGGGTGGGAGGTGCTGGGGGAATGGTTAGTAAGGTGGAACAGTCCTGTAAAAATCTTCAGGAAGTGTGGAAAGCACCTGACCCTATGGATCTTCTTCTGCTCTTGGCTATAGGGGTCTGGTTTAATGTGTAGAGACATCATGGCTTTTTACCATGGAACGATGGGTAGCAATATTCTGATATGCACGATTAATATTTGTGGTCTGAATGATAAGGCGAAGGGACGGAGGACGGCATTAGGTTTAAGGCTGATGAAACCGGATATCCTATCTATCCGAGAAACGCATATCCCCTGAGGTAAAAGATCTTTTTGCAGACCTGGGGTTTTCACTTCTGGCTTGCACTTGCCAGGGTCTAGGATCCAAGGGGGGGGTAGCCGTTTTAGCTAGACAGACTAACTGCTCAGTGATTTGGAGCACTGCAGACAAAGCCGCCAGGTGTGGGTCATCCTGGAGTGTTGTGTTAGGTGGAGTGGGGGTGGAGGATTCACATTATGCTCGGTATATGGGTCTAACCTGGATGGGGATGATGCTTTTAATTTCCTAAATGTTGAATTAGCCTCTTGGCTACCGCTGCTTGTTTTGTGTGGTGATCTTAATATACACTTAGAGATTAAGAAAGAACTAGCAGGGGCCCAAGTGTATACTGGTAGGAAACTTCTGGTACTAAGGGCACGGACTAGTGGACATGTGGGACAAACATATGGATCCCAACCCAGGATATACTTTTTCTCAACTCCACACAACAAATTGGTGTGGTTCGATTATTTTTTTGTCCCTTCTACGCTTTGTCATCAGGCAACAGTCAAGAGATTCCCTAGGGCTCTATCGGATCATAACCCATTGGTATTGGAACTTTTGGACAGCGGCTTCAGCAGATCTTGCAATTACTTGTCCTTTGATAGGAAATTGCTGTGTGATGCAGACAATGTCGCTTATATGTGTGCCTGGATAGGAGAGTTTTTGGCCATCAACAGAAATACAACGGCGGATCAGGTGGTTTGGGACGCCTTCAAATCAGCTATTGGGGGGGGGGGAAACACAGAGTTATTCCTTATTTCAGCAAAAGGAGAAGCACAAGGAGATCCAACGTCTCTACGCCGCCTTGTCATTGGCAGAGGAGCAGCAAACTAAGTTAATAGTCAGGAACTTGGATTGTAGGAAAATTAAACAGGGGATTGCAGTTTTAAGATAATAAAATAATAATAATCTATTGCTTTTTCGGAAGGAAACGGCTGCCTAATTTGAGTGCTACGAGTTTGGGGGAAAATGTGGGGTAGTTATTGGCATTATGTATCAGGCAGAAGGAGGATGTAAAAGGGATAGAGGTGATGCAGCACTCTGATGGGCATATAGTTGGGTCTCCTGCTCAAATAACAATGGCCTTGGATTATCATCGAGGAATATACTTAGAAGGGGGGGGTCTCATTCCTCACTGGGAGTATGATGGCATGTTAAAGGGAATTGACAAAATAAACTTTCTCTGGGTGTTAGGGGTGCACTGGAGGTCTCAGTGGATGAAATTGAAGGTGCAATCAAGTCTCTATCCATTGGCAAAGCTACTGGCCCTTATAACATACCTTCAGAATTCTATGACTTTTTTTTTTGCAGGAGATAAAACTGGGTTTATTGTCAACTTTCTTAAATGCCCAGGCAGGAAACATCCCTCTCTCTTGGGAGGAAATGACTATTGTTATATTTAAGAAAGGGAAACCCCCTCTAAATCCAGGGCCCTATTGACCAATATCATTATTAAACTGTGATGCTAAGGTTCACTCTAAAGTTTTAGCTAATCGTCTATGTAGGGTATTTGCATCTTTGATTTCACATCAACAGCATGGTTTTGTTCCATCCCGGGGTGCCATAGATCATATTCGGAGGTCAATTACATTATTTGATATTACTGATGTTACTAAAACAGAAAGGAGTCTGATATTTAAATGATGAAAAAATGTTTGATCTGGTCTCCGCTATTTATGGGCAGTCCTTGAGTGGCAGCGCTTTGGATCAGGTAATATCCAGGCTATTAAGGCACTATATGAAACCCCCACAGCCAATCTCCGTATCATGGGTCACAAGTTGGATAAGATTTTGATCACAAGAGAAACCAGTCAGGGATGCCCTTGGTCTCCGCTATTATTTGCCCTCTATATGAACCCCTCCATCTCTCTGCTAGAAAGGAGCTTCTGAAATCTTTCTGTTTTTGTGAATTCAGTCAATAATATAGGGGTGATAACTACTAATCCCTCTGAGGCTGTAAAAGGAGCTAGAGAAATAATATGAATCTTTTCGGAAATACTCTTGGTATAAGCTTAATGTGACAAAACACATTGGCCTCACACCCCCAACTCTAATGTGACGATCTGTCACCTTCACTGTTACGCTACCATTTAAAAAAAAAAAACGTTTTCCTTTACCCTTTACAGGCTAATCTGTACAAAGGGCACTTGTTTTGGGGACTCTAGATGAGTGGAGGAAGCTGTGTATTTGGGAGTATGAATTACATCAAAGATAGATCACTTGGTTAATTGGAATTTGGCTCCCCTCCTAACTCAGACTGCGCAAACCCTTAGGAGAATTGATGACATATGTTTGCCATTGGTAGGGAGAGGTCATCTCTTGAAAATTATAAGCTTGCCCAAGCTCTTGTATCTATTCAGTGCAAATCCACTGGAATTTAGCAGGAGATGGTTGGCGAAGTTTGAGTGTGTATGTTGCAGTTTTATTTGGGAGTTCAAGAAGCCCGACTACGTTTATGGTGTTGCCTAGGGTTTGCTGGGGCTGGGCTGCCCTAAACTTAAAATTATATTATTGGGCCTCTGTCCTTCAACTTTTGGGCGTACTGGTCATGGGTAGACAAGGGAACCTGCCAATAGCTGAATCTCTGTCAATTTATGAGCTAATTATGGGTCTGGGCGTCAAGGGCGGGCTCAAAAGAAATGTCAATCCCAGCTATTACAAGAAAACAAAATTTAAGGTATTGCAAGGGACACGTAAGGTGCGGCGACTGGTTAAAAGATCAATTGGGCTACAGAAATGTGATTATTATACAATCTCTGCGGGTCCCCTGCATTACCAAAGATTTTTCATAATGAGTAGGGAAACGGTGGGCACAGAATGGTGTCACAGTGGTTGGGAATCTCTTTGAGGAAGGTAAAATGTCCTCCTTTACTGACCTCCAAGAAATGTTTGATATGGGCAGGGTGGATTTTTTTCAAATTTCTCCAGATTTGAATTTTTTTTAATAGGTTGGATCAAACTCAGTTTTCACACGATGAGGCTCCGCTGGTTGATGCAGTGGATGAAAAGGCAAGGATTGGGACACTATATTCATTATTATTGGAAGGACTGCAGGATGATTTGGAGACTCCAAATTCCAAGTGGGGAAGTAGACTTGGGACATAAGTGCTATTTCAACAGGAGTCATTAGGTCTTGGCAGTGGAGTATTGATCACAGTAGGGCTACAGAGTCGGCATTATAAAACAATATTTGATCTTTACTACACATCAGTTGAACTGTATAAGTGGGGTAGGAGACCTGACAGTAAATGTTACCGCTGTGGAGCCGACCAAGTGGATATTGTGCATATGTATTTCGCATGTCCAACCATTGCTCTTTTTTTAACATGCCATTAGCTCTTTTATAGGTGTGATTGTAGGGGAACAGATGCAAATAGCAGCTTCAATTATGTTATTAGGGATAGTCAAGGATTTATCTGCCACAAAGATTTTGTATTAAAAAAAAATGTTATTTTGTATTTCTCGCAATGTCAGTGGCTCGTATGTGCATTGTATCAGATTGGCTAAAACCTGATCTCTCTACATTTGTGGAATGGAGGTCTAGATTACTATCAATCTATTATCTGGAGATCAAATTGTATAAAGGTAAGGGGCAGAGGGCTCAGAAAAGGGGGACTCAGAGTTGGTCTTCCGTCACTAGGTGGCTGGATGGTATGCAGTAGGGGAACCCAGGGGTTCTGATGTCCGGGCGTGCTTGAAATAGTTAAGGATTATATTTTGTTTGGTTTTGTGCTCAGATAAATACCCTTAGCAATTGAGGTAAATATTTGTGTGTTTTGTTTTTGTCATTCTAGCCATGTCCTTCTCTGTCGCTTACTGTGTATACTGAGAGTCAAAAGAGTCACTTTCTATTTATGTGGCAAAGATTGTCTCTACAAATCTGTGATAGTAGTTAACAAGCAGGATATGCTATTTATGTAATGTATTACTCTTTCCCCTCTGAAATAAATAAAATAAAGAAAATAAATGCTCCCCCTGCAGTCCCAGATAGCCTAAAGGGTAAAGGAAACTTTTTTTTTTTTTTTTTAATGGTAGCGTAACAGTGAAGGTGACAGATCGTCACCATTAGAGTTGGGGGTGTGAGGCCAGCTTTAGTCATTTTCCTCTTAATTTCTTTTCAACTGCAAATATTTAGGGCTCATACTGAAATGTGATCTTACTATTTCAAATTGAGAAATATATTTTTGCACAAATTGAAAATAAAAACATATATCATTCGAAGCATATCATACATCAAAGCCTAAAAAAACTCTATTTCTCTCCCTCTCACTGTCTTTCTCAATCTTTGTCCCACTCACATACCCACTCAGACCCTTACACACCCTCTTACAGACCCACTCAGACCCTCATGCACCCACTCACAGACCCACTCACACCCTCATGCACCCACTCATAGACCTGCGCAGGCACTTGCGCACCCACTAAGACACTGATGCACACACACTCACACCCAGACAAAGCCTCTCACAGCCACTCTCACCCCAGATACACCCTCTTCCACCTATTCTCACACTCAGAGAGACAGGCTGCAGCCATCTGCCACTATGCAGGGCCAATGGACCGTGTGCAGAGTAGGGCTGACTGGTTAGAAGGGCAGGTCTTAGGGGCTAGTTGCATTCCAGGCCTTGCGTGAAACCCCTGCTGCGTACGGGCGAAGAACGTGCACGGTGCAAGGTTGGGTGAGTGTAGGGGGTTGTCCTCTGGGCTGACCGCAGGCCAGGCCCCGTTGCCAACCATTGTCGCACATGGCCAAACGCTGTGCGTGGCGGTGTTTGAATTAATATATAGTAATGAAAATTACTATATGTAAAAAAAAAAAAAAAATGAAGGTTACAGGGACATTACAGTTAGGAAATAGAATTTTAAAAAACATTGAAATTCACATAAAAAAACAGTTACAGGGACGGTATAGTAAGGCTCATATTTTAAATGTACCAAACCATGGAAATTCACCAGTTATAGTTTGTTATCTCAAGTAACTATAACTCGTTCCCTAAGTTAACTATAACTCGGGCCCTCTCCATACACTGCTAATTACCCCTCGAATTACGGCACTCATGACATCTTTGATAATATCATTGATAATGTCACTGTAATATTTGCAGTAACATTTTTGATGAAAAAACTGTGCATGGCGTTAACTATAACGTCCCAGTAACCTTCTAAGTGAATGAATATATATATGATCTGTCAAGCGGAGGGCCAAGAAAAAGAGTGATTAAAAAATATGCTAATTTCCATAGGAGCTTTGAACATGACTACAGCCCAAACTGCTGGACAGAATTACACCAATTTTGGCAGAAAGCTAGATTTTGTTCTGCAGATTGTGCTTTTGCGATATTAAAGGGAAAATAAGTGTGTAAATGTCTATATCTAGGGCCATGGATCCTTCAAAATGACTTTGTGAATAATAAGAGTTCATGCAGAGAGCTGCAGAGCTCTGATTGGGTGCCATCTCTTCAAACCAGTAAAGTGTTGACAGCTGTCTTGGGACTCGGCTTCAGCTGAGTCCCTGAACAAAAGGGGCTGGGGTAGGTACACCCTGACCCCTTAGCTCTGGTGCTGGCATCCCAGAGGGACCCCACCAGGGAAGAAAAGCAATAAAAAATAAATAAAAAAAAGTTGCAGCAAATTCACACTGCTCCTGTGTTTTTAATAAAGCCCCCGAGTGGGCCTGTTCCTGGGGGCATGTCAAAATAAGGGTGTGCACTGGGCCCCCCTATGGGGCTTGCTGATGCCCCGGTGACCACCACCTCCCCGGTGCTTTAAGTGCTTTAATGACCATGAATGCAGGGGCCCCATGTGCCCCCCGTAGCCCCAGGGACTGCTACCTTGCCAGGGCTTTAATCATATTTAAGGGGGATGCGGGCCTGGGAACTACCACCTCCCCAGGGCTTTAAACAAAATGAATATGGGGGGGGGGCACGTTGCCCTCCGCAGCCCTGGGGACCTCCACCTCCCTGCGGCTGAATTTAAAATAGCAAGGGGGTCCATCATAACCCCCAGCCGTGGGGACCACCACTCAGGGCCAGCTCTTGCTATGTCCTGGGGGTGCCCCGCCCAGGGACATGGCTGTTTGCTTGGAGGGCAATGACGGCTCCCACCAAGCAAAAGCAAACAAACTCTGCTTTCTGCAAGCAGGAGCTGTTTTGAAAGTGGAGTTCATCAGTGAAGTCTTTTCCCCCCTCACACTCTGTGGTTTGAGTGTCATAGCTAAGTCTGGACAGTGCACAGTAAGAAGTCACCCCGGTCTAGTGGTCAAGGTCTCAAACCTGCACACTGAAAGTTAAGGGTTCCAGTCTAGGTAAGTCTGCGGTCATTTCCTGCTTTAGTTTCTTTCAACTATAAATATTTAAGTTACATACTGAAAGGTGATCCCACTCTTTTTAATTGACAAAAACATTTTTCTTTTCAATTTGTCCAGAAATATTTCTCTAAGTGTATCATTCATCAAAGTCTAAAACAATTCTCTCTCTGTTTCTCTCGCTCTGTTTCTCTCTCTCTCTCCCTCACTCTTTCCCTCACTCTTTCTCAGGGTTGGGTGCTTCAGAGTCGTTGATCAGTAAATGACATGAAGCCGTCTCACAAGGGAATGCTTCCAAAACAGAAATACTCATGTGGCGATTGGAAAAATTATAACCCGCACCAGGCCTGATGATCTGGGGCTATCGCCTAAACTGTCTAAGGAAATAACACACCTAGGAATTACCATGGACTCCAAGTTAACAAGGAATGGTCAAGTGGACAAGTTAGCAAGATCAAGGTTCATCACCATGAAAACATCTTCCCCGATCTCAAATTTCCACACAAAGTGCAGGCTGCTATCACTCTTATACTATCTAAACTGGAACACACCAATGGCCTCGACCATGGATCATCTCTATCAACTATGAAATCAATACAACGCATTCAGAGCTGCCAGACTACTCCTACATGTAAAGCCATTTGCCCACATCTCCCCTGCCTTCAGGGCCCTACATTGGTTACTGGTTGCCGAAGATCCCCCTTCAGGCTGCTTTATATCGCCCACAAATCAGTACATGGAACTGGACTGTTTTTCATCAGGAATAAAATCACCAAATACATTCAACAAAGAAACTTCCGCTCAAGATTGGCATCCCGCGTCAAAACACCACCATACAAGAAAAAAAACAATAAGTGGTACGTCCTTCTCTGTTCAAGCTGCCTAACAATGGAATTCATTACCCCCAAATATGAGATCTACGGATAACTATTGTATCTACAGAAGAATACTCAAGAGTTGGCTCTTTCCTACATAACCACCATACTCAAACAGCAATGGACTGCATATCCCCATGTATATAAACATGTTATAATTTGATGGTGTATATATATGTATTTCTTTGTACAAATATGTATAACTATTTTATCTTAAAATATATACATACTCTTTAGGCTTGTTTAATCAATGTAGTAGTCAGTCAAAAATCTTTATTTGACAATTGCCATAAAAGTACAAACAAAATCGCATTTTACAGGACTACAGAATGAAAAATAATTTAAAACACAACTCAGATACCATATAATAAATTACCTAAACAGCCCAAATTCATCTAATCCAAATTCCCTTTTACAGACAGGAGAGAGATATACTAAGTATGGTTTGATGCCACTTAAAGATGTGCAAATGTACGATAATTCTTATCAAAACATTGACTGATATCAAATACATTAAAATGTTATACCTAAAATATAATAGAAATCCTTGGTCCATGTAAAATCACAAAAACTGTCTTAAGCATTTCAAATTTAAACAGAAATATAAGAAATAGCATAAAATGATTTACAAAATGTTAATACCGATTCCTAATAGTAATAGAGGATCTAATAAAATTTAATACATGATAACAAATTTGAATTTCTGTCAGTTTCTGAAAATATAACAGAGCTTCCTTGTAGTGAATGGGTCTTAGTGTACGTAAAATAGGTAGAATAAAAACATTTCTAGGGGTGGCATAAAGAGAACAAAAAAGATTTTTTTTTTAAAGTAAGTAAATCAATGTAAATATTACTTCAGTTAAATGTATATATGTAGGTGTATGTCTCTATGTGTGTGATTATATATATATTATGTATGTATATATGTGTGTGGATATATATATATATTAGTGTATATTATTCTACACTTGACATGTTCATTGGTCATTATATAGTTTCTATATAAGGTGATTGATTAGATGCTTATCAGTCTCTGATTTATACATGGTCTGTTTTGTGGTAGCCCCCCGCCCCGGGCGTTTCTTCCCCCCCCCCCCGGCTGCGTGTGCGTGGTACCTTCGATGTCATATAGACGTTGTTGCTCACTTTATCTGTTCTGTCAGTGCTCATCATAATCACAGTGTTCTGCTTTGGTTGATAGTTGTGGGACTGAAATGCACTGCCCAAATTGTATAGTGGTTGGCGCCACTAACCGATGTGCCTATTATGTTGATGATGGACTTGACCCTGTCTAATACTATAAATGGTTATTTCCTTATGCTTACTAGGTCAATGCACAATACGTGCACTTGGGTGGGGACCTCAATTGGGTACAGCTGTTGGATGGTCGACCGACAGTATATCTCCTTCAATGTTATATGTTATGATGTGCATGGTTATACGAGTCCCTTTCTATGCATAAATAAACAAGTAAAAAAAATATTAACTTGTCTTTTTATGTACAAACATTTCACTATTGAGGCGAGATAAAATGTTATAAAAGTACACAAAAAATTAACTTCAAATACTGTAATTCTTGAAAGTCTGTTTATAAGACACAACTTTAAATCCCAATATATTATATTCCTTACACACTTATTCCTTTAATTAAGTAATCATGTATCTGTATATATTTAATAATCTAATCCTACTGTACAACAGGGGAAACATTTCTCTCTTGAAAGCTCTACTCTGTCTGACCATCACCAGGTACCTCTATCAATCTATCCTGTGTCTCTACTCTGACTTATCCCATACCCATTCTACTACTTTGGTCTCCAAAATACCCCTTCCCAGACTCTTCCCTCCTCTGCCCTTCCTGGCTCACCCCAAACCTCAGTTTACAACTGTGATCTCCCAAACACCTTGTAGGAAAGTACCCTTCTTTTGCCATGGTTACCCCCCATATTCTGCCTGATGTCAGTGTGCTTGACTGTGTTCACTGGGATCCGGCCAGCCAGGGCCCCAGTGATTATGCTCTCTCTCCTCTAAATTTGGTTGTTGCATACTGGCAACCCAGTATTTCACCCTCAATTGGCATACTGGTGCCCCCTTATAAGTCCCTAGTATGTAGTACCCAGGGCATTGGAGTTTCAGGGGATCCCTATGGGCTGCAGCATATATTTTGCCACCCATAGGGAGCCCATGCTAAGGCTTCTGCAAGACTTCCATTGCACCCTTTTACTGCCATTTACACTGCACCAGGTCACTTATAAGACACCCCTAAGGCAGGCCCTCCATCACTGAGGGCAGGGTGCGGAGTACCTGTGTGTGAGGGCACCTCGGCACTAGCAGAGGTGCCCCCACGAATTCCAGGACCATTTTTCCATACTTCGTGAGTGTGGGGATGCCATTTTATGCGTGTACTGGACATAGGTCACACCTTATATCCAGATACAAAAAGATGGTAAATCAGAAAATAGGCATGTTTGGTATCAAACCTGTTGAAATCATACCCCGAGGTTTTTGCAAACCTGAGTTTTTTCAGGCAGCCCCAGCTGCTGCCACCTCACAAACAGGTTTCTTCCCTCCTGTTGCTTGAAAAGCTTGAGCCTAGGAGGGCAGAACAAAGGATTTCCTTTGGAAGAGAGGTGTTACACCCTCTTTGGAAATAGGTGTTACAGGCTTGGGAGGGATAGCCTCCCCAAGCCATTGGAAATGCTTTGAAGGGCACATTTGGTGCCCTCCTTGCATAATCAAGTATACACAGGTTCAGGGACCCCCCAGTCTCTGCTCTGGTGCAAAACCTGACAAAGGGAAAGGGAGTGACCACCCCCCCTGTCCATCACCACCCCAGGAGTGGTGCTCAGACCTCCTCGAGAGAATCCCTGGGTTTTGCCATCTTGGATTCCAAGTTGGCAGGGAACTCTGGGAGCATCGGAGTGGCCAGTGCCAACAGGTGACATCAGAGCCCTCCCATGATAGGTGCTTTCCTGGTTAGGTGACCAATCTCTCTTTTAGGGCTATTTAGGGTCTCTCCTTTGGGTGGTTCTTCAGATTCAGATTGCAAGACTCCAGCAGGAATCCTCTGCACTCTCCACTTTGACTTCTCACTGAAGAAACTGCATCTGGACCCACCAGGAACTCTACAAGCTGCAACAAAGAAGCAAGACTCCTTCTGCAACATTGTATCTTCAGCTCCTGCTAGCAACAGCCCGTCTTTAGCCTGCATGAGAAGAGCAAAGGAATCTCTCTTGTGGTTAAAGAGTCACCCCCGCTTCAGCAGGCACAGACTGCAATGACCACTGGTTGTGTGGATCCCCTCTCCTGCTGAGCTGCGTGGATCCTGCATCACGGGTGGTGGACTGAAGTGGTCCGGACAGTCCCCTCTTAACTGTCCAACTTTGGTGGAGGTAAGAGCCTGTCTCCTGACACAAGACCTTACCCCTGTGCACTGCGTGTTGTGCAGCTGCCTAGGCTTGTTGGCATCCTTCCTCCAAGTCTTTCATGCATCTTGTAGCTCTGGCCCTAGCACTCTATCCTGCGATGCACAGCTTCCTGAGTGGTTCTCAAGCTGCATGGGAGCCTTTGTTGTAGTGCTGCGTGGGCCTCTTCTGCAACTTTCTTGTTTCCATCCTGTGGGACTCCTGTGTGCGCTGTCTGGTCTTCTGTGGGCTTTCTGAGTTTTTGAGAGCCCCCTCTGACACCCCTTCTTGGGTAGAGTCCACTTGGTCCCTCCTGGTCCCAGGCAGTGCCATTTCCCGCTAACAGCGAGCTTTACGTGTGCCAAGGCTTGTTGGCGGACTCCAGTGACGCAAACCTGACTACAATCCTCCATACAGCGTGGGACATCTTGGGTACAGTGCTGACTTCTTCACCAGTGGTTCTCCTTTTGCACCTTCTTCCGGGTTAGCAGGGGCTCCTGTTCTTCCTGGACTCTTCTGTGCTTCTTGGACTTGGTTCCCTTCTTCCACAGGTCCTCTGGTCCAGGAATCCACTGTTGGTATCTTGCAGTCTCTTCTGGTTCTTGCATAATCCTTCTTTTCATTTCTGTGTGTTTTCTAGGAAACTTACTGTGATTTACTCCTGCTTTCCTGGCCACTGGGGTGGGTTGTAATACTTACCTTTGGTGTTTTCTAGTACTCCCAGCGCCCCTCTACACACTACACTTGCCTAGGTGGGTAGTGTTCCCCCAGGCCCATTTCTAACTATTGTGATTTTCACTAATTGCACTGTTCTCTAACTGTGTTTATGTCTATTTCTGCATACTAGTGGATATAATTTGTGTATTACTTACCTCCTAAGTACTAGAGTATAGTCTCTATGGTATTTTTGGTATTTGTGTCACCAAAATAAGTACCTTTATTTTTGTAACACTGAGTATTTTCTTTCATGTGTGTGAGTACTGTGTGACTCCAGTGGTATTGCATGAGCTTTGCATGTCTCCTAGATAAGAATTGGCTGCTCAGCTAAAGCTACCTCTAGAGAGCCTGGCTTCTAGACACTGCCTACATTTCGCTAATAAGGAATAATTGGACCTGTTATAATGTGTAAGTACCATAGGTACCCAGGCCAGCCTTCTACACACCTCTACTAAATTCTCCATCATTTATAATTCCTTTGACTCATCCAAAACCCCATTTGTAGGAGGCTGGCCTGGCTTATAGTGGCTACCTGATGGTACTTACACCTTGTGCCAGGTCCATTTATCCCTTATTAGTAGATTAGTAGTGTTCTAGCATCTTAGGCCGATAGAGGTAGCTATAGCAGAGCAGCTTAGGCTGAACTAGGAGACATGCAAAGCTCCTACTATACCACTTATATATTATAGCACTATATCACAAGAAACACAATACTCAGAGTTACTAAAAATAAAGGTACTTTATTTTAGTGCCAATGTGCCATAAATATCTCAGAGGATATACTCCCTTAGGAGGTAAGCAAAATACACAAAATATACACACAAACTAAAATCAGGTAAGTAAACAGTTAGAAAAATAGTGCAAACACTGTAGAATGCAATAGGCCTAGGGGCAATACAAACCATATACTCTGAAATTGGAATGCAAACCACAAATGGACCCCTAGGCTAGTGTAGTGTGTAGAGGGTCACTGGGAGTGTAAGAAAACACTAAGGGTGTCCAAGATACCCCACCCCAAGACCCTGAAAAGTAGGAGTAAAGTGATACTACTTCCCCAGAAACACACTAAACTTGTGATAGAGGATTCTGCAAAGACCGCACTGACTGCAAAGCACTGAAGGCAGATTCCTGGACCTGAGGACCTGCAAAGGAAGGGGACCAAGTCCAAGAGTCATGAGTGTCTAGGGGGGCAGGAGCCCACTAATCCCTGGATGAAGGTGCAAAATGGCTGCCTCTGGATGGAAGATGCTGAAGATTCTACAACAACGAAAGGTGCTAGGAACTTCTCCTTTGTGCAGAAGATGTCCCACGGAGTGCTGGAGGATGCAGCAGTTTCTTTGGAGAAAGACCGCAAACAAGCCTTGCTAGCTGCAAAGTTCGCGGTTGAAGAAAAAGGGTGCTGCCCGGGCACAGGAAGGACCAGGAGGTCGCAACTTGGGAGAGGAAACAGAGGGGGCCCTCAACAACACAGAGAGCCCACGCACAAGAAGGCTGCACCCACAGAAGTCCTTGAACACGGGTTCAAGAAGACTGAGCACGGCGTTCGTCTCAGCACTACAAAAGAGGGTCCCACGAATCCGGTGATCAACTCAGCGAGTTGAGCAATGGAGGACGGAGTGCTGGGGACCTGGGCTAGGCTTTGCACAAAGAATTCCATGCAAAAGCACACAGGAGCCCTAGCAGATGCAGTTCAAGCGGTGCACAGGATTACTGTCTGGAGAGGGGAGGCAAGGACTTACCTCCTCCAAATTTGGACAGAAGGACCGCTGGACAGTCTGGGTCACTTGGGTCCACCACCTGTGTTCCAGGGGCCACGCTCGTCAGGATGAGAGGGGTCCCAGAGTATCAGTGACGCTGAAGTTTGGTGCCTGCTGGAGCAGGGGGAAGATTCTGTCGACCCACAGGAGATTTCTTCTTGGCTTCCAGTGCAGGGTGACGGCAGACAGCTTCCAGAGGATGCACCAGCAGGAAACAGTTGAGAAAGCCGGGAGGATTAGGCGCTACAATGTCATTGGTAGTGATGACGCAGAAATAAAGGGTTTACATTTATTAACGCTTAAACGTAGTGCTGCAATAATCAAGAGTGACTTTAACCGAACTAATAAAGATTGTACGGGGACAAAATGTGCCCTCAGAGTAGTTTGCCAACATTTATAAGCGTGCTTTATGTAATGTGATGTATTAGAAGTGCACTAATCCGACATAATCATAAACGTGTGCTATGATTTGCTTGTTTGAAATGTTTTAGCTTAGCATTACTTTAATGGAGGCTTCGGCCTAGTTGCCTGGTCTCACGATTTAGATGCTCGTATTTTTCCAATGTGCTTATAAACGTGTATTTCTGCTTGAAGCTGTACTTTTCCACTGAGATCGTTCACATGCTTATCTTAAGGTTTCGTGCCAGCCTGGCATTTTTCTCTTAGCTCCAAGGTCAATCTGCAGGTGCGGACAATGGAAGCTCTGAAAATGAGTTAATTGGTATAAAATGTTGCAACTTACGTACCCGTCTCCAAGGATAATGTATGCTTAAGTAAAAGCTTGAGAACTGTTGTTTTTGATTGGATAATTTGAAGCCAACCTATGAACCCTCCAATGGAAGACCCTACTGGATTTGAACTGTTGTCTATTTAAACCAGGTGCACGAGAAGAAAGTAGCCATTGAAGCCATTAAAGCCATTGAAGCCATTATTGCCGTTACCCGCCATTTTGCAGCTAATATGGCCCACCTTGCTGCGACGCCATTTTGAGAGACTTTGATTCTTTCTCTAATCGAGAGAAAGAGACTTAAATGATTCTTACCCTAGAGATTTTAAACTTTGATTTATCCCTTTGCATGAAGTAGTAGTTTATTTTGCCGCCGTGAGGCAACTGCCCCGTCCACCCCTGCCCCTTTGCCCCGTCCCATGCTGATCGAGAAACGGTACCTGTGAGACGAAGACTTCCTTGAATGCTGATTCTAATTGGTAAATATGAAAGGACATTGTACAATTGCATTGTGTTTCTTTTAGGTAACCAACTGCTGATTTTTGATAAGAGCCCTAGTTAGGAGTTTTTTTCTAAATTAATGTTGCTAAATTGTTTTTGCATGAAGTCCCACATGCCGATGCTAATTTGAGGTTAGATGAGGATTCCTTTTGTTGCACGATGCAATTTGAGACCTTGTTATGCTGACTAAATGTATGCAATTAGCTCATTACAGATTATAGTTTTAGTGATTTGCATTGCCATCATCGAATGCCTTGTTATTCAAATGCTGCATAGACTGCACTTGTTTCGTCGTTATGGACAGCTATTAATGTTCATCTACGTTTATCATTTGGTGTTGAGACACATCTATATTGTGCTAGCTTTGTTAATATAGGGAAATAAATTCATTAACTTTGAATAAACTGGTGTGGTTATTCATGACCGGAAGGTCATGGTTCGCCGAAATGTATTCTGGATTAATTGTTAAGTGTTATGTTGATCAGGGCATTGCTTATGTTCGTTATTGATTATTGACTACATTAAATTGACTGATCTCGGGTGAAGAGAGTCCCACTTAGCCAAAAGATTCATCGGCCTAAAGAGCGTCCAAAATACAGGTAAATTATTAGTACGGAACGCTCTATCAGTAGATGGTAGCAGAGGACGGTTTAGACTTTTGGGACCCTACTCGAAACATACATGGTGTTGAATTAACGGTTTCGACTTTTGAGATCCCACTCGAGAAGTTGAATTAGATTTTCTTGGGTAAAACAGATTGAGAAAATGATGATGGGCTAAGTCCACCGCGACTTTCCCGGGATCTCGGAGCTTGCGAATGAAGAGAATGGAGGTGTGAGATCAGCGTTGGTGGTACTAGTGATGGTATGAGTGAAGTTAGGATTTTGCGCTTGCACAGCTTATTGCCGCAGATTGTGTGAAAAGGTTGCGAGGATTTTAGAGAATAGCGGAGGTGCGACTCCGAGTGTAGGAGTAGGGAAGTCGTCGAACTTCATAGAAATAGCGGAGGTGCGACTCCGAGTGTGAGAGTAGGGAAGTCGTCGAACTTCATGTGCATGTGGCGCTTCGTGCATAAAAAGGTCCACGTGGTTGTTGTTGTTGAGACGGGCCCTGCGAGGTCAAGAGACTCCGGAGTATGTTGAAAAGTGTATGAGACACTTGTTTATGTTGTGGTCTGGTCGGTTTAGTAGGTTGATCGGGCGTGGTCAACGAGTCGGTACGTGTGTTAAGGAAGTGAAAGAAACTTCGACTTCGGGCTTTGACAAATTCTAAGTGCACTAGAATAGATCACTGACAAGTTGAGAGCAGTCTGCGGGTCAGATTTTGCTTGCGAAAGTGGGGACCGAGAAAGATGGAATAACTGCCGAGGCTAGTGAAAAATCCCTAAGGTCCTGAAGCAATTGTGTTACCCCTCCTGTAGTAAACCGACAGATCTGTTTTATATTTTTGGTAGCTCGCGATACATGCCAGAAGTTGTTACGAGAGGAGCTGAGTGAAGGAGGACTAGCCGCGAGGCTTTGTCAGCCGCAGTGTGTGTGAGTGTGACGTCACTAGGAGCCGCGCTGTGATAGGTTGGTTGTAGAGAAGGGTCGCGCACGGATTGGACGCAGTCCGTGGGGCTCGATTGGAAGGGGAAAGGCAAGCGAAGAGTATTCCGGGAATTAAAAGTCACTCATTGATTACAAACTTTGTGAAATAAAAAGACTAGAAAATGAAATTTTTTAAAGCATTAAAGAGTGCGATGAAGGGGGAGTCTTACATTAAAGCGAGCGTAGGAGAGGAGACGCCGCCCGAAGGTACACCAGCTTACATTGTAATGGAGGAAAAGGGGGTAGCTCCGTGTCTTTGGCTAAAGCAATGGCACAAGCTGACAGAGAAACATGGGAGCGTAGCGTTCCCGGTCCATGGGACATTCAATATAAGGATCCTAGAGAATTTGAGATTCGCGATGTACGACATGAAGGTACCTCCAAGGCCAGCACAGTTTGAGGCTCTAGCAAATTGGGAACTAATGGCTAGACAGCAGCAGCAAAATAAGTTCGAGACTAGGATAAGGAAGGTAGAAAAGACACTAGCGGACGCTAGGTGGGATAATGCACAGAAGGTGTGGAGGTCAGATGTATTGCAGGGGATAAAATTGTTTCCCGCAATTACTAAGGAAGAAGAGGAGACAGGTAAGAAAGCTACCTGTAAGACAAACAGGAGGTGTTCCAAGGATAGAGAGGAAGAGGAAAAGTTGAGAAGAGGAGTCAGAGGATGAGGAGTTAATAATGCAATTGCTGAACGACCGTCCACCACCTTATGCAGAGAGTGGACAAGGTCCAAGTACCAGTTCTGCCCCTCCGGCACCGGTACAGAACAGTGAAACTCAGAGTTCAGGAGCATCATCGGGATCTAAGGACCCGAGTTTAATGTTCACCCCGCAGATACCGCAGGTTAGGAGAATATATCCAGATGTGCCCATATTGAAACCAGCAGAAAATTATCAGCCGCAGGTCCCAAGGTACTACAGCAGTGACAACAGTACGGGAATGATTCTAGATCCAACCGTAATGGGAGGACAGAATGGTCACAACCCAACACTGGCACAAGCTGAATCAACCCAGTTTTTGATGCCTCAAAAGCAGATGCAGGGGGGAAACGCACATGCTCAGATGACGGGGAGTCAGATGGGCATGCCGGCAATGATGACCCATAGTGTGGGAATGAACTTGTCTCAGAACATGGGGAATGGACAGAACCCAGATTTGATATCACTACCCATTACTGTAGGTCCACCGGAACCTTTGTACAGTCAGCCTAACTTAGGTATGAGCGGTCAGGGATCAATGCTGCAGAATGGGACAGAAAGGAGGTGCATAGAAAACACTCCAGGGATAACTCCGATAGCGGCTCAGCCGACTGGATCTGGGTCCTTGATGGAGTTTAGTCCCATATGTGCTCAGTAAACACTGGTGAGGTCGAGTCCCCCACTGATGATACCGCTATCATCGAACACTGAAAAGTTGCTGCAACCATCAATGGCAGTCGATGTGAATGCTACACTGATGGGGTTGAATGCGCAACAGCTGACACAGTGGTTCAACAGTCTGAATTCCACACAAAGCTCAGCCAGTGGGAAGGGGGAAGATTATCTGAATAGGGTCAGGTTGAACATGGAAGCACAAGAGTTGGTGGAAGGGACTATGGGTGTGAATAGATTAGAGTCCTACTCGGAAGAAGAGCTGAGGTATCTATGTCCCAGGATTACGAGAGAAGTGAACAAGGTACATAGAAGCTTGCAAGAAATAGCTGACAAAAACGGGGTTGATATAGACAAGACGAAACACTTGAGCAGGAGCTACAGGTTGGATTTTGGGACCACAGATTTTGAACACATGAGGTCAGCAGGCATGAAGGCGCACCTTAGGGAATTGTTGCAGAGTGCGCAAGTGTGGAGGTGCTTAGACAAATGGGAAAGCAGATGGGTAAAGAGAAAGGAAAAGAGGAAAGACAGTGTCCCAGAGCTCAACGAGAAAAGACCACAGAGTAGTGATGCAGTAACCATGTTACCAATGAGGGAGACAGCAGGGGGAAAATTAATACATGTACCATGGCACAGAAGCGACATTCAGTCTTTTACGGATGATTTCCCCAAACTGAGAGAGAAACCGATTGAATGGTATCAACAGACTGATAGGTTTGTGAAGCTTGCAAAATGTCTCTGGGAAGACCTGAACACTCTCTTTGAGATTGTGGTTCCGGCAGACTTGTGGGAGGATTGCAAAAGAGCTGTAGGTTGGCCGACAAGTGAACCAGAGAGAGACAGGGATACGGGTGCACCATCACCTATGGTGATGAGCCTGTACTACAAGGTGATTGAGCATTTGAAGACGAAGGTTGCCGCGAAAAATGTGGATTGGCAGAAGATCGATCGAACTGCCCAAGAGGCTATAGAGTCGATCCATAGTTACTATGAGAGGTTGTTGAAGGCGTTCAAGAACTACAGTGGCACGGAAACAATAGAGGCGAAGGACATGCTTCATTTTGTGTTTAGATTTGTGGAAGGGCTGAGACCAGAGATAAGTCAGATGATAAAGTCGCATTTGATTTGTTGGCAGTCGAAACCTATTGATGAGGTGTTGAATTATGCGAAATACTGTAGTGACGAAATTGAAGTGAAACAGAAAAAGTTGAAAGAGAAAGTGATGATGATGCAGCTTAAAGCAGCTCAGACAGGTCTGCAAGGGTTGCAAGGGTTGCAAGGGTTCCAACAACAGGTACCGCAGCCGCAGTTGCAGGGAAATATGATGTTTCAGCCACAGGCGAGAGGCAGAGGCAGAGGAGGTTTTGTGAATAATGGTCCGGATTTGAACACTGTTGTGACTCCGAATGGTGTGCAGGCATTGAAAAAGGTGATGCCGTGTCACGTGTGCGGAATTGTCGGTCATTGGAAACGCGAGTGCCCGATGGTGGTGCAGGAAGGTGCAGGTGTTGGTCAGCAAAACAATGATGTCAATGCATTTCAGACAATGAGGGGACCGAAAATGAGAGGTCCAAACCCAAATTTTCAGACCATAAATCAGCTGCAGGGATTACAGCCCATGCAGCCGCAGCAGATGCAGATGCCCCGTATGCAGATGACGCAAATGCAGCCAATGCAACAGCAGTTTCCCATGGTACCTAATCAGCAAATGCAAATACCTTTGGCACCAATGAGTCAGCAGCAAGTGATGGTTCCTCCACAGGTCTCGGGTCAGGTAATGAATACAAATGGCACCGTACAACAGTTCCCATTACACAGTGAGAGTGGAATAAACAATGTATGGGAGAGTGAAAGTTCAGGAGAGGAAGGAGATTGTGTGCTTGCAGCATCCTTGGAAGTTGATCAAAAGGGTCCGTACGTGGAGGGAAGAGTAATGGGTCATCGTGTCTCATTTTTGGTTGACACAGGAGCCACACGTTCAACTGTTAAGAGCATTGAAGTACCAAATTTGCCACTCTCAGGGAGAACAGTTCAAGTGGTGGGAGTAGCAAACAGGCACCTGACAAACCCAATTACAGATCCGGTACCAGTCAGCATTGCTAACTATCAAGGGTTACATAAATTTGTGGTATGTGACTCAAGCCCGATAGCACTGTTAGGGAGAGACCTATTGTGCAAATTGGGTTGTTCGATTATGTGTTCGAACGATGGAATAAAAATTCAGACGAGCAGTGATGGGGAAGAAGAGGACAGTGTAGAGGGGGATGAGATGGAAACTGTCGATGAAGAGTATCCTCTGATTTGTCTTTTCCCGATGATAACTGAAGAAGATATTCCATCTGAATTACGGGAAACAGTCGGAAAGGAAGTGTGGGATATGACAGGGAAAGAGGTGGGATTGATGAAAGGAGTGGAACCAGTGAAAGTGACTGTAAAGCCCAATGCAACCTTTCCCCAGACGCCACAATACCACATGGCACAAGACACCCTCATGAAAGTTGCCCAACTCATTGATGAATTTGTAAAGCAGGGAGTACTGAAAGAAGTGTTAAGCAGTCCATGTAATTCACCAATCATGGGACTAATAAAGCCGAGTGGAAAGGTCCGAATTGTACAGGACTTGAGGAAAATAAATGACATCATAATTAAATGTTGCCCTGTCGTACCAAATCCAGCTGTGATAATGTTTCAAGTCCCTTGCGATGCCGAGTGGTTCTCAGTCATCGACTTGTCACAAGCATTCTTTTCGGTGCCTCTTCATGAGGACAGTCAATTTCTCTTTTGTTTCAAATTCTTAGACAGAGTGTACAGTTGGTGTCGAATTCCTCAAGGGTTTTCTGAGTCACCGTCAATATTCAATCAGATTCTAAAGAAAGACTTGGAAGCATTAGAATTGCCATTCGAGTCAACCCTAGTACAGTACATCGATGACTTACTGATTGCATCAAAGACAGAAAGTGGCTGCACAGCCGATACCATCGCTCTGTTGAACCATTTGGGAAGGAATGGACACAAGGTGTCTCCTTCCAAATTGCAGTTCTGTCAGAAGAAAGTGAAATACTTGGGTCACCAGATAGAGAAAGGGTCACGGAGAATAATGAAGGAAAGAATAACGAGTGTACTTCAAATGAGTCCACCAAAGACAAGGAGGGAGGTGAGGAAGTTTTTGGGAATGGTAAGCTACTGTCGTCAGTGGATTCCCAACTTCTCAACTCTAGCAAAGCCTTTACTGAAGCTGACCCAGAAGGATGCCTTGGATCAAATTGAGCTGAAAGGGGATGAGATGGATGCTTTTATCGAATTGAAAGAATGCATGTGCAGGGCTCCAGCTTTAGGTATGCCTGATAACACAAAGCCTTTCACATTGTTTTGTCATGAACGTGATGCATGTTCTTTGTCTGTCTTGACTCAAGCCCATGGTGGCATAAACAGACCAGTAGCGTATTTTTCAGCTACTTTGGATCCGGTCGCAGCAGCACTTCCAGGGTGTTTGCGCGCTGTAGCAGCAGTTGGTATCAGCCTCACTCAGAGTGAAGGAATAGTGATGGGACACCCAGTAACAGTCATGGTCCCTCACTCAGTTGAGATACTTTTGACCCGCTCCCGAACGCAACACATGACTGGAGCAAGACTCACAAGGTATGAAACGATAATTCTGGGCTCACCGAATGTGCAGCTGAAAAGGTGCACTACGCTGAATCCAGCAACCTTGCTTCCCGGTGAAAATGCTGAAGTTGAGAACGCTGAAGACGTCGAGCATGACTGCCTTCAGGTGACTGAATTTTGCACAAAACCTCGACCTGACATTAAGGATACTAAGCTCGATGAAAATGACCAAATTGTTTTCGTTGATGGTTCATGTCTAAGAGATGGGATGGGAATTTTGAAAGCAGGATATGCTGTATGTACTGTAACAGGTGTCTTGGAAGCGTCCTGGCTTCAAGGAGTCTATTCTGCACAAGTAGCAGAACTTGTAGCCCTTACAAGAGCATGTCAACTGTCTGCATTGATGAAAGTCACCATTTACACTGATAGTCAGTACGGGTTTGGAATTGTGCACGACTTTGGACAACTATGGTCACAGAGAGGTTTCCTGACTTCTTCAGGATCCCCAGTGAAAAACGGGGAGAGAATAAGGGAATTGTTACACGCCATTCAAATGCCAGCCGAAGTTGCAGTGGTAAAGTGTAGTGCTCATACAAAAGGACAGGACTATGTTTCTCTGGGAAATGCATATGCGGATCAAGTCGCAAGATTTTGTGCCTTGAACTGTATATTACTCAGAGATGAATGGAATTCGATAAGTGAACCAGAACTCGAACCAGCTGAAGCATTTGCCTTGAAGGTCGTAGATACAATGGATGAACTAAAAGCGTTACAGAATAACGTCAGGGAGGATGAAAGAGATTCCTGGATTAAGTCACAATGTATAAGGAGACCAGATGAGTTATGGGTTTCAAATGAGGGAAAATTTGTTTTGCCAAATGGTCTCTTATCGCAGCTAGTGCGGTTCTATCATGGGCAGGCTCACCTAGGGAGAGATGCTATGATAAGATTGTTCAAAACTGATTGGTTTAACCCCAGATTTCGTCAAGCTGCAGAAGCAGTTTGCCATCGATGTGTCATTTGTCAGCAGATGAACCCAGGGAAGGGAACGGTTGTGAACGCGAGCCACATTGGTAGGGCGAGCGGCCCATTTAGTAGAATGCAGATGGACTTCATTGAGATGCCTGTGCATGGAGGTCTGAAGTATGTGTTGGTGATTGTGTGCATTTTTAGTCACTGGATTGAGGCATACCCCACACGTAGAAATGACAGCCTTACAGTTGCAAAACTATTGTTGAGGGAGTTGATACCACGTTTTTGATTCCCGATCTCTTTAGAATCAGATAGGGGAAGTCACTTCAATAACGAGGTGATAAAGTTACTTTGCGCATTGATTGAACAATGCTATTCACACAGCAAAACTAAATACTACACAGCATGATAAGAGCATAATATAGAGTTATGATCAGTTGTATCCAACAGTCAAGCACCACACCCTGCTTCTCCTAATGTCTCTCAGTTCCGCTATGGTTGAGTTATTTCTACAGTTCAACTCTATATGGAGTGGGTGTGTTCATCAAAGGTGCAGAGTACGCAAAGCAGTCTCCCTTGTTAAGGGAGCAACTCAGTTCAATGCCTTTTTCAACCTTTTGTTTAAAAGTCTTACACAGTCTGGCAGTCTAAATTGTGTGTCAGTCTATGTCTACTGATGTATATCAAGACTGCATTTACCTGCTGCTGGTTGAGTTACAATTCAGTCTATGGCCGGAGCAGGACATGCACCTACAGTTGCAGTGCTGATCTTTTGTTCAGGTCAGGGTTTGTGGAGCAGACTCACTGGAAAGTTCTGTGCTCTCTTTCCAATCTTTGGCCAATGATGCCTTCATGGCTGGCTGCAGAGATGTGGTCAGATTTAGCCTCCCAGCCCAATTTTCTTCAAGATGATGTCTCTTTGGCTGTGCACCATTCAGACTGATCCAACTTTCCTGCTTTGGCAGTGATGCAGCTTTTCTTTTAACTGCTGGCAGGAGGGAACAATATCTCAAGCTTACAGGAGGCTACATGGTAAGAGAAGAATCCAAGCTCTAGTACAATGTTGATACTGTTCACTTGGGAACTGCACAGAGACTGGGAGTATCCCTTGACAGCACAGGTCTCACCTGGGACACTTTCTTTGTTCATCAGCTTCTTTTGGGTTATACACATACCAGCAACATGTTGTGCTCCTCTCCTACGGATAGTCTCTCCTCTTGAAGGTCCAAGAATACTTCTTCCCTCTCTCAGGAAGCAGGCAGGCTTTTAGGTTCTTTAGGCAGATCCACAGTCTTCCGTAGGAAAGTGTATACTTCAGGTGATATCCTCTCACCTCAAGGAGACAGGCAGACAACAACCTTGGTTATACAAGAGCTCGAGTATTTTGCGGAACACACTCTTTGTTGGTAGTTTGTGTCCTGCTTTTACACACAATTTCAAGACAGTGGACATGGGCCCACTATCCAAGTTTTCAGAACCTGTTTTAGTTTGTTCTTGTAAAAATGTAAATTTCATGCAGCTCATTAGACAACGCCTATGTGGTACGTGATGGCTTTCGCAGCAGGTAGCGTGGCGTAAACGTAAACCGAGCCTTTGTGTCAACTCTACAAGGTTTTTTTTCCACACCAGTGAGTGACAAGAGTGAACTTAGTTCAGTGCCACAGCACTGAATGTGAAAGGCAGGTTAATGTTTCCTCGCAGAACTCCACACAATACATAATTTAGGTGGTGTCAATGCTTTTGGGTTACTAACAGGGAGCACTGTAATTCAGGATCATTAGAAACTGAATATTTATAGGAAAATAGCTATTTTAAAATGCTGCGGTCTGGTGCTCATAGCAATGGCAACATCACAGAAGATAAAAAGCAGCTAAGCTTTTCAAATAACGGTGAAAACAGGGAAAATCATAACATCACAATTTATGGCCCTTAACACCCTCACTGTGCTATCTCTAAGTGCTATGCTAGTTCTAGCAGATGAATTAAAAACAGGCCTGAGTTTTGGAGGTGTTGGGCATACCTGAACAAGAGGGTTTGTTGTCTGTTTGGAATAGCCTACTGGCTATTTCAAGCACAGGGCCGAAAGCTAGGAGATTGCATCCGTGCGAGAAAACAATCCTGGCACCCGTTAAGAGGCATTACAGAGTAATAGTCTTGCAAGAGGCTTCTTCTGTAGTGATGGAATCTGGTGCTGTGCTCATCTGAATCTACTTCAGTGACCTGGGTGAAGTTTCTCTTCTACGTAGTCAATTGGTAGTCATTATTGATTGTGTCCTATCTAAGATATAATTTCCAACATTTAGTTAGGAATGTCTTGACATAATAATTTACATCACTGGATGTACTAATAAGATAGAAATACATCAATAAATACTACATTGTTTGGGTTATGGTAATGTGACATTGAAAAAGGCATCTGTCACAGACTGATGTTGCACTGGGATATTTGTCTATGTTATTGACAGGAGACTATGGCAGATTTAGAGGCCAAAGAATGTGAAATATTTACAGTTCCTCAGGAAGATAAAGACCATCCTGTTTTAGACCTAGGAAGTTAAAGACCGACATTACTAGACAGGGCTATGACAAAATGGATTCTCAGCCTGCACAAGATGGAGTTTGCATTTATGTGTTCAAGAACCTAAAACTAAAATAAAGAAGCCTAAAAGCATGTGATTAAAATAAATAAAATGATAGAATTTTCGAAGGAATAGTCATACGATTTATGACATTCCTGGAACATTTTCTAAACTAGTCCCTAAATTATCACAAATGGGCTTTTGATTGTTCTTGTTTATCAGACAAATCCATTATACAGTAACAGAATATAAGCACATGCTAGAAACGTGCATATGATGATCTAGCAATTCATTACTTGTTATATGTTGAATAACACATGTCTCCAAACTGAAATAAAAAAGGGGTCTCTGTGCTGGAAGAAATGATCCTTACAAAAGGAGCGATATGGCTGGCTCCAATGCAAAGTATCCAAAATGTGGATAAAATAATAAAGTGTCAGATATCTGAACCTGGCTGTTACCAGCCTTCCCAAGTCAGTAATTAGTGACAGACTAAAAGACAGGCCTTGCTTAAAAAAACTTCTCATTTTGAACAACAGACACTTCAGTCCCACCTTCTACCATCTACCAAATTGCGAGGTTGGGAAGGACTTTAACAGCCCTTTGCTAACAAATCCTTCATTGAATTTTAATGGGAACTCCTGTTTCCATCCTCCATCATTTAATATTTGGGTCTTCACTCTCCAGCTACAGGAATGCAGGCAATACCCTTCCACTGCCTGTGGAAGTTGCCCTTACATTCCATCCTGTATGTGCCATGTTAAACCATGGGCATCCAAAATGGACCCCACTGTCCATGGTACTCATTCCAACAACACACACTCCTAATACTGTCCATGTTCCTCACACTCACTGCACACAAATGCATTCAACATGATCATAGGATGTCAGCACAAGATTCAATATTTCACATAGTAGCAGAACTTTACATTAGAGAGCTCAGTAAACTACAGTCTCACTGACACAGAGAGAACGGTCAGGTCATACTTCAGATTCACAAAATACGGTATGCTGCCACCAATACTTTTTTTGATACACCTAGGGCATTGGCTGTAGTCCATTGTCTGCTCCCACGATGCGCTTGCTGTGCCGCTCCAGATCTCAGAACAATGTCTGTACCCCACTTTACCAGGGACAGGCCTAGGCCTCACCTTACACAGTGCATTAGGGTCATACCAGGGCAATAATAAAAAATTAAAAGCTACACATTTCTACATTATGTTTGTAGAAGTTGATAGGCACCCACCCCTCTGTGACTTAATTGCACCGAGAACGTCTCTAAATGCAAAAAAGTGATCACAACTTCTAATATGAGCAACAGTGTTTTATTAGCATTAACCTTTGGGTATAGTTTCTTTGAATGCAAATCTGAGTGAGGGGTGCACATAAATGCCTGAAAAGTGGGAATACCAATTATCTTCCCGAAAGTGGACCTTTGGAATATTAAGTGAAAGTCTGTTGCAGTTTAACACAATTCACCAGAAAAAAAGGCCCCACAGAAGGTTATCATCTGTTGGAGGGATTCCAAGTTTCCTTTTTACCATTTTAACTTCTTTTGGGTCAGATCTTTGTATGCCCATATTAGCTTCCTGAATGTTAATATGGTTAATAATCTTATCCCTTTTCATTTTAAATATTAAATTGAACTTCTTTTCGTGTCACTCCTTATCATACCACCCTGCACCAACACTTTTCTTAGATGGTTCTACATTTGTGTGTGATGTGTGAAAGGAGAATGTATTCATATCATGATCTGGGTGTGGATCTCAACCACCTCCGATGTTGGACCAGATAATGGAATCACTCAAGTAAAGGTGTTGCATTAGAGAATATAATTGGCAGAGTCGGACCCAAATCAATGATACTCCAATGGAGAAGTCTGTAATTATTAGGCATGGCTGCATGCATCTCTGTGCACATAAAGAGGTATAGACAGTGCCTGTGATACTCTCAAGGTATCAATTGCTTTTAATTTTTGGATCGACTGCCATAGTCCTCTTGAGGAGTTAGAGCTCCACAATGTTTAAAAGGAAATTAATGTGGCTTCCTAAACTTTGTGCTCAATAAGTGGGGAAGGAGGAGGTGTCAAAAACTGTTCTACCCTTACAGTCCCTGACTCCATACTCTGTTCTAGTTTTGCAAAATAAATCTTCGTACTGTGCAAGTTGAGCAAAGATGTCATTGCTGATTGTAATTGCACAGCATACTGCAATGAACAACTATTTATTCCACTTCATTGGGTGTAAAACATTTTTGTTTATTACATTTTTTAACAGTCAACTTAACATATGGATCACAGACTATACAGGACCAAACTATTTATTTACAAATTCCTTTTTCCTGCTAGATTCCATCCTTGTAATGGTAATACTTTGCATTCTACTCTATTTAACCTAATTGTATTTTGTATTTGTACTTCTATCAAAGCTTTGAATAATATAAATCTGAGAGCTCATTTTAAAGTCTATCTCTGAACAGTAACTTAATAATGAATCGTGTATAAAGCCTCAGAACTCTAGGCGTTGGTGACCAGCCTAATTTTACATGGAATAAATGTCACTTTTTCACGATTGTGGTTAGATTACACGTAAAACCAGTCCCTGCTTGATCCCATGCACTTTTCTTTCTTTTAAACAGTCCTCCAACATCATGCTTTTAGTCACATCTAAGCAGTCCGTTTATCTACTACAAGCAAACATAGCAAATACTCAGTTAAATGTTGTTGAATAAGTGAAATCTTGGACCCTTACCTGAAATACTATTTATTGAAGGTCTCCCTCTCAGATGCAAATGTCATACTGAGGATGGGAGGTTGGTTCAATGAAACACACCTGAGGTTTTAGGAACCTGAAACCTATTTCAGGACAAGCCTGAGAGAGACTTCAGAGGTTACTCTAAAAATATAGGTTAACTATACAAAGGTGTACTTACGTGAAAACGTGGTTGCCCTGCTTGGTGTGTTAACCAAATTAGGAGTGCCTAAGGAGGCGGTCTCAGATAGGGGCACAAATTTTGTCTGCCTATCTGAAAGCAATGTGGGATAAGTGTGGTGTTACCTATAAGTTCACCACCCCTTATTAGCCCCAAACCAGTGGTCTGGTGGAGAGTTTTAACAAGCCCCTGAAAGGCAGGATACTGGGTTTGTCTGTCAAACTGAGGAGGAGATGGGATGTTCTCCTTCCATGCCTGATGTTTGCATACAGGGAGGTGCCACAAAAGGGAGTTGGCTTTACTGTTTGGGCACCCTGTAAGGGGCCTGTTGTGTTTGGTGAGAGAGTCTCGGGAGAAGTCTCTCAAATAGTCCAAGCAGAATGTGCTTGATTATGTGCTGGGCCTGTGTTCACACATGTCTGAGTACACGAAGAAGGCAAGCAGCAACCTGGAGGCCAGACAAGAACTCAAGAAGCTCTGGCATGCCCAGAAGGCTATCATGCCTGAATATCACCCAGGTCAGCTGGGGTTCTGGAGCATTTGGCTCCTAGGGCATTTCAGTCCAAATAGACTGGACTCTATCCACTTTTGGAGAAGAAGGGTGAGGTCACCTACCTGGTAGACCTTGACATCCCCAGGAATCCTCACAGGATCCTGCACGTGAACAGACTAAAACCCCACCAGGACAGGGCAGACATAACCATGCTTATGGTCACAGATGAGGGAAAGGAAGAGGAGAGTGAACCTCTGCCAGACCTCCTATCCAACAATGCATAGGATGGGTCAGTTGAGGGGGTAGTACTCTCTCTCCCCAGTTGACAGACCAGCAGCAGAAAGACTGCAGGCAAGTTCTGGAGAAGCTTGCTGGACTGTTCTCTCTGACCCCTGGACCCAGCAATTGGTGTGTACATGATCTTGACACTGGTGACAGCTTACCTGTCAAACATAATTTGTACAAGTTGTCAGATCAGGTCAAGGCCAACATCAAAGCTGAGGTAGCTAAGATGTTGGAGTTAAAGGTAATTGAGCCCTCTGAAAGTCCCTGGGCCAGTTCAGTGGTACTGGTACCCAAACCTAATCCCCAAGGTGGGAAAAAGGAGCTAAGATTGTGTGTGGACTACAGAGGTCTAAATGCAGTCACTAAGACTGACACTCACCCTATATCTAGAGCGGATGACCTCATTGACATGTTGGGGGCTGCTAAGTTCCTGAGTACATTTGACCTGACCTCAGGATACTGGCAGATTGCCTAAGTCCAGGAGCAAAGGAGAGGTCAGCATTTCCCACCCCTGAGGGCAACTTTCAGTTCAAGGTGATGCCCTTTGGGTTGAAAAATACCCCTGCCACCTTCCAACGATTGGTGAACAGGGTCTGGCTTGAAATCTTTTTGTGTAGCTATCTGGATGATATAGATGTAACCAGCTCCACTTGGGAGAATCGCCTGGTCCATCTTGAATAAAAAGTGCTTCAGGCCCTGATCCAGACAGGCCTGACTATCAAGGCAAGCAAGTGCCAGAAAGGGCAGAGTTCAGTGGTGCACCTGGGCCACCTTTTGGCGGAGGCCATGCATAGCCTCTCCAGCTCAAGATCTAGACTATCCTGGATTATGAGGCTCCTAAAACCCAGATTTAGGTCAGGGTCTTTCTTGGCCTGACTGGGAATTACAGGAGGTTTGTTCAGAATTAGGGGACCATTGTGGCTCCTCTGACAGAACTCACCTCAAAGAAACAGCCCAAGAAGGTCTTTTGGACCCCAAAGTTTAAGAATGCCTTTGACACTCTGAAAAAGGCTATGTTTTCAGCATCGGTTCTACTTGCCCCTGACTACAGTAAAGAGCTTATAGTGCAGACAGATGCTGCAGAAGAAGTGATTGGGGCAGTGTTGGCACAAGTGAATGAAGGGGGCCAGGATCAGCCAGTTGCCTTCATCAGCAGGTGATTACTCCCCAGAGAGTAAAAGTGAAGTGCCATTGAGAGGGAGGCCTGTTAGAAATGGGGTCTCTAGTTGGCAGAGGTATACGCCCTTGTTCAAGTAGGGACCACAATCCTAGTCAGGGTAAGTCACAACACAATTCAAATTATCCTGTGCCCACCCTCTGGCAGCTTGGAACTAAGCAGTCAGTCTTAAATTTGAAGGCAATATGTAAAGTATTTGTGCAATAAATCATACAGTAACGCACTGAAAACACCCAAAAAAATACACCACACAGGTTTAGAAAAATAGATAGGATTTATCTGAAGAAAATAAGGTCAAACAACAAAAATCCAATAAGCACAAGTTGAAATATCACTTTTAAAATGTTTAAAAGCGTCTTAATCCTTAGAAATTAACAGTTGTTTCTTTGCTACACACATCACCTGGGTTGGGTCAAAAATAACTACGCACGGGGACCACAAAGGAGGAGATATGTGGAAAAATAAGGTGTTACGTCAATTTTTCTGGAGTGGCACAGGCATGCACCATTTCTTTCCATGCTGGAAGGGTTTGTGCCTTTTTTCAGGCGCACCGTCTTGGTTCCTCACTGCGATGAGGGATATTTTGATGCCCAGGGCCGATGCTTTTAAAATCCTTGATGCGCTGGTAGAAGGAGCAGAGGCTGAGTCGATCCGGTAGGAGATGCATCAAATTTTCTGTCGCAAGGCAGGCACTGCGTCGAATTCTCCATCAGGAAGTCGGTGCTGTGTCGTTCTGGTCAGCGGTGCGGCGATTTCCCAGCTGCAAAGCAGGCTTTGCATTTATTTCTGCAGGTGTTGCATCGATTTTCGATGCATGAGGAGTTTCTTGAAGAGTTGAAGTCTTAGTTGGCCCTGAGACTTCAGAAACAGGAGGAGAGCTCAATCCAAGCACTTGAAGAGCACTTCAGGGGGAAGGCAGAGTCCTTCCAGCAGAGTCAAATGACAGCAGGGCGGCAGGACAACTAGCAGGGCAGCAGTCCTTTTCAGCAAAGCAGTCCAGGTGAGTCCTTTGGTCAGCCAGGCAGTTACTCTGACAGAGTGCAGGTGTACGTCCAGAATTGTCTGATTTGGTGGGGGTCAGAGACTCTTTGTATACCCAAAACTGCCTTTGAAGTGTGTGTGGGGGGGGGGGACTTCAAAGAGTGGTTTTGAAGTGCACAAGTTCCCCTTTCAGCCCAGTCCTGTCTGCCAGGTTCCATGTGTGTGTGTGTGTGTGTGTGGGGGGGGGGTAATCAGTCCTTTATGTGAGGGCAGGCCACGGGCCTTTGTAATTTAAGTGTGAGTCTCTCCACCCTTCCTGCCTAGGAAGACCCATTCAGTATGCAGATGTGACTGAGTGTCCTGTGTTTATGTTTGTCTGGGTGGAATGCACAAGGGGAGCTGTCAACCAGCACAGACCAGACATAGATTTGAGACAGGCTGTAAGGCGCTGATGGCAGTAAGTGCAGAGAAATGCCCACTGTCTAAAAGTGGCATTTCTAAAATATTAATGTTAAATCCAACTTCACCACTAAGCAGGATTTTCTATTACTAGTCTGGTAATACCAAACAAGACATGGCTACTCCTTCCAGATCAGAATCTACAATTGGAGAGTATAGAAGGGCAGTTCTAATGCTAGTCTATGAGAGGAGCAGGCCTCACAGTAGTGGAACATGAATTTAGAAGTATTACACTACCAGGACATGTAAAACACATAAGTACATGTACTGCTTCTTACCTACATAGCACCCTGCCCTATGAGTCACCTAAGATCTACCTCAGTGGTGACTTGTATGCAAAATAGGGGGGAGTTTAAGGATTTCAATACAAAGAAGGGACAGGGAGATTACTGGTCCAGTGTATGGTCTCCCAAAGTAAACTGTTATATAGAAAGGTACACTGTTCCAAAAAACAATTAATAAATGCAGGGGAGGGGCGTGTCAGGGATATCTATGATATCAGGAGAGCCCTCAAGCACCCAAAGGGTGACAAGTCTCATCACTGGGCTATCTCCTCGTTAGACCGGTGCTGCAATGTCTGGCGGACCTCCCCAGCAATGGGGGTGGTGCTAAACCGAAGGCAATTTGCCAGAAGGAGTTCTGAAATGAATACTAACTCAGTGGGAAGACAATGTGTAAGTGTGTAGGAGAGTGAAAGAATTAAAATTAGCTCTGTGCCTCTAACATCACTTTAATGTATCAGGGAAGAGGCGTAGGCCAAGATTAAAAATATCCAGAGTATTGGTGGGGATAATGTCCCACTGAACTCTATGGGGAAGAAAAGGTAGAGTGCCTAATCCTGCTAATTTTCGGTCAACATGTTTTGCGTCTTCTATGGGTCACTAAATGATCCCCCGACGCTTCGTCAGGACCCGGAAAACTACTTCTCCTATTTAAATCAAAAATTACTAGAGAGTGTCACTTACAAAACCGCAGACAAGTTGTCAGTGTCAGTTGGTCAATCAGTCGCCCATCCCATATTCGAGATTGAGCATCCTAGGACCGCGCTAGTCACAATCAAGGAGGTAATATTCTGTCACTCCTTAGTTGAGTAGGGAACCTGCCTGTGAGCCGCGCGCCTGAAAGTACTTTTAAATGCCAAGTCAAAGTGGCAGTGAAACTGCAGACACAGGCTTTGCAATGGCCGGCATGAGACATGGTTAAGGGGCTACTAATTTTGTGGGGTGCACAATCAGTGCTACAGGCCCACTAGTAGCATTTAATTTACAGCATTTAATTTACAGGCCCTGGGCACAGATAGTGCACTTTACTAGGGGCTTACAGGTAAATTAAATGTGCCAATTGTGTAGGAACCAATGTTACCATGTTTAGGGGAGAGAGCCTGTGCACTTTAGCACTGGACAGGAGTGGTAAGGTGTGCAGAGTCCTAAACCCACCACAAACAGTGTCTGAAAGGTGGAATGAGGCAGCCAAAAAGTAGGGGAATGACCACCCTAAGGTTGTCAGGTCTTACAAGGCCTTTTTTGGGGTCTGGTCCCTGAAGAATTTGAGGCCATACCTGTTTGGCACTCACTTCCATATTCAAAATGACCACAGACCTCTCAGGTGGCTCATGCAGATGAAAGGCGAGAACCCAAAACTGTTACGGTGGTCCATTTCCCTACACAGGATGGACTTCACAGTGGAACATTGACCTGAAAGTGCCCATGCCAACCCAGATAGCCTTTCCAGGTTTTTCCACTTAGCTGATGAAGACTACCAGAGTGTAGGTTAGTACCCATCACCTTTCATCGGGGGGCAGTGTAGAAAAGTCCTCCTTCTACCTCGGATCACCCCCAAACATTTGAGACAGATACTGGTGGTTGCTGACTCTTGGCTGTGCCCTGGGTGCTCTGTGTAAAGTGGATATGAGAATTAGGCTCATTATAATTGGAAGTCTCAACCTACCTATAGATCCCTAGTATATGGTAGGGCGTGTAGGTTTAGGGACCCCAGCATAGGTAGTGTACCCATAGGTGCACTGCTGAGGTCCCCAGTGTCATTTTAAATGCAGGTCTGCCTGCTGGCTGCTTTTGAACTAAAGTTACATGTAAATTCGAGTTTGGAATTAAAAATACTTCCAAAGTCTTAAACCTGATTTTTACACATAAGTCACCCCTAAGGTGTGTCCTACGTGCCCCTAGGGCTGGGTGCTATGTAACTATAAGCATAGACCTTATAAAAGTAAACCCTGGTGAGGAAAAATAGCCACATTTGTGTTTCCCTCACTGTTAGTGAATGGGCTCCGTAGGGTTAAATGGGGAGACTTTATTTTGAATTAATAAAGTCCCAAAAGGAGCTAACTATATCATGTTTGGTATCGAATCTATTGTTATAATAAATCCAACAACTTTTCATTGTTGAATGTAATATTACTAGATCAGGGAAAGAGTTTCAGAACTCTGCCTGAAAGTTGCCAACTTTAGATCTGTAGTGCCCTTCTGTGATTGGCCAGCCAGGTTGCCTTGATGAGGTGTGAATAGGCCTGGGCTGAAGACAGACAGTGACTGGGGAGGACATCTCCCTCAGCAGATGGTGAAACAGGATGGGGAGAGCAGCCAAACTGATTTTCAAAGGAGGGAAGGACATTTGGAGCAGCTCAGGACATCCCCCATTTCCTGCAAATCCAGAAAACCAGGTGCCCCCTTGATTAGATTAGGAGAGGGCAGGAAAGGGGTGCGTTAAGGAATTTTAGTCGCACCAGTGGGTGGACTCAGCCAGAGCGAACGTCCAAAATTCAGATTCTGCCATTTTGGATTTTCAAAGAATGTTGCTCCCTGGGATTGATTTTTGCCACACTTCACAGGAAGTGGTCATCCAAAAGGGTGGTGGCCTGTCTGATTGGACATTCCCCCCCCACCCCCCTTCTTTTCACCCCAGGAGCAAAGCGTATTGTTAGGTGTAGGTACTTACCTGCCCTTACCAATAATCCATTTTCCAACACACCTCTTCTGTGCTTCATTCATTTTTCTCTAAACACCTACTCCCAGCTGCCTCACATATGTTTCACCTATGCATCAACATTATTTTGATAGGATAATATGTGCTTTTACCCAGGTTGATACTAGAACATTCTGCACAACAGCACTTACACTGATATCGGTCATATCGACCTATTGCACAAAACCACTTATACACTGAGACAGGCAACTCTGAATCAGTAAATAAACCTATGCTGCATTAAAGGTAGGTTAGACGTACTAACACTAACATAAAGTAGTGTGTCGGTATGACTATTTTTATTTTTTTATTTTTTTACTACAGTTAATCCTATGCAGGCACTAGAACTATCTGTCATTCCCATAGGTCCTCCTCTACCACAATGGAAATTGATGGTGGTCTCTTTGAAGAAATAAGCATTGGCAATGCTGGTAGATCTGGCTTATAAAGAAAAGTGACCCCTCAGTCATTGATCTGTTAAGGCACTCAGTAAGTCTCCATGCCTGCATTTTGCCACTCATTCTTGTGCCTTTTATTCCACCAATTAACACGATATTGCAGTCCACTGCTTACACATCCACAATAAAGCACAAACAAATCCAGCAAGAGATGCAGTATCATTTCAAAAAAGAAAAGTAGAAAAAAGATATCCTGCTGCCAGTTAAACATGGTGGACATATAGGGCCTAATTCATAAAAAAAACCTCCACAGTCATTGCAGGGGTCCCGCACTCATGGCAGGACCTCTGTACAGCAGTTTTCAATTGTGGAAGTCCCACCACAAGTGCGGGACCCTGCCACAACTGCAGGGCCTCCACCCCGACTGTGGGGGCCTTTTGTGAATTAGGCCCTTACTTGCAGTAACACACAAAACTAAACACAGCAGCCGGTGGCTACCTTGCAATGGTATTGTACAAAATGTTTTATTGCTTTTATGTTCTAGCACAGCTTGCCATGCTTAGAATGAATGAATGTGGCTATGATGCAATAGTAAAATAACGATACACTAGTGACAAAACCATTCCATGATGGACACCTGGTTTAGAGGCTGTAGCTGTAAGAGGCTGGCCTGGCTTATAGTGGGTACCTGATGGTACTTACACCTTGTGCCAGGTCCAGTTTTCCCTTATTAGTAGATTAGTAGTGTTCTAGCAGCTCAGGCTGATAGAGGTAGCTATAGCAGAGAAGCTTAGGCTGAACTACGAGACATGCAAAGCTCCTACTATACCACTTATATCATACAGCACTATATCATAAGAAACACAATACTCAGAGTTACTAAAAATAAAGGTACTTTATTTTAGTGACAATATGCCAAAAGTATCTCAGAGGATATACTCCCTTAGGAGGTAAGTAAAATACACAAAATATACAAACAGACCAAAATCAGGTAAGTAAACAGTTAGAAAAGTAGTGCAAACACTGTAGAACACAATAGAATGCAATAGGAAACAATAGGCCTGGGGGCAACCTAAATCATATACTCCAAAAGTGGAATGCGAACCACGAATGGACCCCATGCCTAGTGTAGTGTGTAGAGGGTCTCTGGGAGTGTAAGAAAACACTAAGGGTGTCCAAGATACCCCAACCCAAGACCCTGAATAGTAGGAGTAAAGTTACCTTACTACCCCAGAAAGACAGTAAAGTCGAGATAGGGGATTCTGCAAGGGCAACAACTGACTGCAAAGCACTGAGGACGGATTCCTGGACCTGAGGACCTGCAAAGGAAGGGGATCAAGTCCAAGAGTCACGCAAGTGTCCAGGGGGAGCAAGTGCCCAATAAACTGCAGATGAAGGTGCAAAAGGGCTGCCTCCGGGTGGAAGAAGCCAAAGATTCTGCAACAACGGAAGGTGCCAGGAACTTCTCCTTTGGTCAGAAGATGTCCCATGGCGTGATGGAGGATGCATAGTTGTTTCCACACAGAAAGACTGCAAACAAGCCTTGCTAGCTGCAAGAGTCACGGTTGAAGATAATGAGCGCTGCCATGGCCCAGGAAGGACCAGGAGGTCGCCCCTTGGAGGAGGAGACAGAGGGTGCGCTCAGCAACAGAGAGCCCACGCACAAGCAGGCAGCACCCACAGAAGCACTTGAACAGGCGTTCAAGAAATCTGAGCATGGCGGTCGTCTCAACACAACAAAAGAGGGTTGCACGAAGCCGGTGGTCAACTCAGAGAGTTGAGCAATGCAGGACGGAGTGCTGGGGACCTGGACTGGGCTGTGCTGTGCACGAAGGAATCCTTGCAAAAGTGCACAGAAGCCCTAGCAGCTGCAGATCACTCAGTACACCGGATTACTGTCTGGCGTGGGGCGGAAAGGACTTACCTCCACCAAATTTTGACAGAAGGACCACTGGGCTGTCAGGATCACTTGGATCCAGCTCTTGTGTTCCAGGGACCATGCTCATCAAGATGAGGGGACACAGAGGACCGGTGATGCAGAAGTTTGGTGCCTGCGGTAGCAGGGGGAAGATTCCGTCGACCCACAGGAGATTTCTTCTTAGCTTCCAGTGAAGGGTGAAGGCAGACAGCCCTCAGAGCATGCACCACCAGGAAACAGTCGAGAAAGCCGGCAGGATTAGGCGCTACAATGTTGCTGGTAGTCTTCTTGCTACTTTGTTGTGGTTATGCAGGCGTCCTGAGCAGTCAGCGGTCGATCCTTGGCAGACGTTGAAGAGAGAAGTGCAGAGGATCTCTGGTGAGCTCTTGCATTCGTTATCTGACAAGGAACCCACAGGAAAGACCCTAAATAGCCCTCAGAGGAGGATTGCCTACCTAACCAGGTAAGAGCCTATCAGGAGGGGTCTCTGACGTCACCTGCTGGCACTGGCCACTCAGAGGCCTCCATTGTGCCCTCACACCTTTGCATTCAAGATGGCAGAGGTTTGGGACACACGGGAGGAGCTCTGGGCACCAGCCCTGGGATGGTGATGGACAGGGGAGTGGTCACTCCCCTTTCCTTTGTCCAGTTTTGCACCAGAGCAGTGGCTGGGGGATCCCTAAACTGGTGCAATATGGTTTATGCAAGGAGGGCACCATCTGTGCCCTTCAAAGCATTCCCAGAGGCCAGGAGAGGCTACTCCTCTTAGGCCCCTAACATCTATTTCCAAAGGGAGAGGGTGTAACACCCTCTCTCAGAGGAAATCCTTTGTTCTGCCTTCCTGGGACTGGGCTGCCCAGACCCCAGGAGGGCAGAAACCTGTCTGAGGGTTGGCAGCAGCAGTAGCTGCAGAGAAAACCCCAGAGAGTTAGTTTGGCAGTACCTGGGGTCCATGCTGGAGCCCAATTGATGCATGGTATTGGCACACCAATACCAGATATGGCTTAGGGGGACAATTCCATGATCTTAGACATGTTACATGGCCATGTTCGGAGTTACCATTGTGAAGCTACATATAAGTATTGACCTATATGTAGTGCACGCGTGTAATGGTGTCCCCGCACTCACAAAGTCTGGGGAAAGGGCCCTGAACATTGTGGGGGCACCTTGACTAGTGCCAGGGTGCCCTCACACTTAGTAACTTTGCACCTTACCTTCACTAGGTGAGCGTTAGATATAAAAATGACTTAGAAGTTACTTAAGTGAAATGTAAAATGGCTGTGAAATAACGTGCATGTTATTTAACTCAGGCTGCACTGGCAGTCCTGTGTAAGAATTGTCTGAGCTCCCTATGGGTGGCAAAATAAATGCTGCAGCCCATAGGGATCTCCTGGAACCCCAATACCCTGGGTACCTAGGTACCACATACCAGGGAATTATAAGGGTGTTCCAGTGTGCCAATTAGAATTGGTGAAAATAGTCGCTAGCCTGCAGTGACAATTTTAAAAGCAGAGAGAGCATCATCACGGAGGTTCTGGTTAGCGGAGCCTCAGTGATACTAGGCACCACACAGGGAACACACACACAGGCCACAAATTATGAGCACTGGGGTCCTGGCAAGCAGGATCCCAGTGACACAGGCAAAAACAAACTGACACACAAGTAAAAATGGGGGTAACATGCCAGGCAAGATGGTACTTTCCTACAGTAGCATGCGGTGCACTGCAGATTAAATGAAAGGCAAGCAAGGGGACTTTGCATTACCTGGGAAGCTCTAGTGTGTTCTCACATTGAAAATAAGAGGAAGGGAATAAACTAAATGAAAATGGATCCATGAAAAGTGTATGGGAAAATAAAGTACTGGCCAACCAGCCCTGGCACTGATCACATGTGAGCAGACAAATTCTGTCACACACGGGGGAATAGAGTTAATGGCTGAAGTGGCCTTACCCATTGCCCCACACTCTATTCTATCAAATACTGAAGCAGAGTTCTTCAGCTAATGGCTCTGTTACTCTATGTGTGACGTCATTTATCTGATCACCTGTGCAAATCCATCTGAAAATGAATGTGTTTTAGTTCATAATAAAGAGATCAGGCCTATGGTATTGGGCATAACCATTCCCAATGAACGAATCAGGCCCATAATCTGTATCAGTGGTTTGACATCATAACCAATTCAGAACTGCTGAGCACCACACGTACTTTTTGCATCATAGTACAAAGGTATCTGCGTGAGTAGCATAGATTGTGTACTGGAAGGGTGCAATTACTACTCGTAGACTGCCTTTAAAACTTTTCCTACTTCGGATGTGTGCTGTACAGGCAGCACACATGCAAAGTGGGAAAGGTAAGGAGGAATAAGAGCATTCCTCCTCTTTAACACCTGCTTTCAAGTGTCGTTAATTTTTGGAGCAAAACCTTTTATACTATTGTTAGTAAATAATGGTTTTCAATTAAAAACTGAGTGGTTGCACAGGAACGCCAATGTACCATTCATGGAAGACCCCCTTGACGCAGAGTAATGCAAAGCAGTGCTTCATGCTGGTCTGACTTTTATATATATATTTTTTTTTTTTTTACAAACTAAAGCAAGTGCAAATTTGCATTGGTTTGTAAATCCTGAAAACAATTTAAGAATGTTGTATCTGGTCTGCGTTATAACAGTAATGCAAATCCGACGTAAATACTTTGCAAATGTGGCCCCTATTGTAGTGATTATACACATTTCCATAAGACACATACTGGGTATTAAGTGATTAAATGCCAAATATGTGCAAAAATGCAGTGATCAAAAGGATATAAAATCCCTCATGGAGGGGCTAATAGAAACTATTGGAGTACAAAATTTCTATTGCCACAGTTTGCTCGAGTAGGTCACCAACAACCAAAGCCTTGCTTACTACCGTAATGTTTGAGACTACATGTAAAAAACATACACTATGGAAAAAACTTTAGGCAGGTAACAACAATCCACTGTTATAAACTTATTAACGTTAACAAATGTTTTTCACAATAAGTGGTCAGGCCTATTGGTCAGGCCTATTGGTTTTGTCATAAATTTGAATAGTTTCAAAGTCTTTGAAATACTTTTTTTCCAGTTACTAATACAATAATCATAAAAGCACAAAAAAGATACCAATACATTTCATAATATATCTTAAAATACAAAAAAATTATAAATACAAAAATGATTCTGTAACCTATGAAAACATCAGACACTTGTGATAATGAACTGAGTCCTTTAGGAAGTTGCAAACTCTGCTACACACAACCGGTGATGAAAATCTTTGCAAAAAAAATAAGACCACTTTCATTTAAGCCCATATTCTTTATAATTGGTATTATGGAATTTTTAGAAATAGCCAGCGGCGGCTGGCTTATTTACATAGGGCGGGGGCAGGAGTGAGGAACAATAATAATACAATTTTAAAAAACACCATTTACCTTAGAACGGACGTCCAGCATGAAAGAAGCATCTGGATTGGTGGAAGCGGCCTCTCGGTGCTCACAAGAGCACTGGAGGCCTGTTCTTTCTCTAACCCAGATGTCTTAAGACAGCTGGGTTGGAGATGTTTAATGTGTGCATGTCTAGCTGCCCATCACAAGACGGCCGGACAAAGGGACATGAGCACTTTAAACAACTGCAGAGCTCCCTGATGCCACTCGGTAGCAATTGCCCACCCCCTTCCTGACACTCAGTTCAGGATGGGGTGCTGAAAAATAAAATGGTAATAAAGAAAGTTTATTACCATTTTATTTTTCTGCCTGGGGGCATTTTTCTTAGCGGGGCAACACTCCTCTGCTCTCGTGGAGGGGCCGCCCCTGAAAAAAGCTCTACACAACTTACTAAAATAAAATTAAATAAAATTAAGAAAACTCTGTGGTGAACTTTTGTTGGTTGAAAGGCACATAGATGCTGTATTAAATTGCTTCAGAGGGAAGCTTTGTTGCCAACGAATAGAGTCCAGTTTTACCCTGGAAAATTCCCAGCAATTAATGACCAGATCAAAACATAGTTCCTATTCGTTAGAGGTTTTAAATATTTCATATTTTCTGGTCCTTGGCTTACTAAACTCACATTCAGTTCTCTTCATGCTCAGTGCCACCAAAAAAGGCTGTCTGACTCCGGTTTTGTAGGTGATAGTAAATTTCTAGGGCATTTTGAATAACTATGTCCCACCCAGGCTGTTCAAACTGGGCATGCTATAGGAAATCCGGAGAGTCTTCCTGCCCAATTTGTAGGAAAGACTGTCCGGTATTATAGCTCTGTTCAGGGTAGCATGGTCATTACTCCGAGCGGAGCACCATGGCAGCAAGGGCTCTAGAATGAGAAGATCCTCCACATAATCTATGCCTAGTTCTCCGTGAATTGCATAACTTGCAGCACTGTGAGGGACAAGTAGGAGTCGTGTCAGTAAGTGGGTTTCCTCAGCCTGGAGGCTACTCACTTCCTTGGTGCCCCAATGGCCCGACTAAAGCATAACACGGTCAAACACATAGCTGTAAATTGCTAAGTGTGGTGCTGATAGGTTTACCACCTATATTATCAGCCAGCTTAAAAAAAAGTCTAGAGATTGGGTGAAACTGTGTGTCCTGATCAATAAGCAGGGATCCTAGGTACAAGCTCCATCTAAGGTTACTCCTAAATTCAAGAAATGGTACACCCATCCTTCTTGACTGATGGTCCTTGATTGCGAAAGTCTGCGGTTTCAGGTTTTTGCAGATGCAAATCATAAACAAGGTTGTAGACAAGTTGATTGTAAATTTTATGGAAGGACTGAATCTTGCAAAGGCGTGGATCAGTTTCTTCAGGCCATTGGGGGGTCTTCGTGATCAAAACCGCGTCATTGGTATAAAGAAGGACTGGCAGGGTCTATTTATGAACTAAAGGCATTTTAAGAACATACTGGATGAGTCGAGTTTCTAAGTCGATAATATATCACAAAAACAGTATTGGTGCAAGTAAGCACTGTTGTTGAACTCCACGGACTAAGGAGAAAGAGTTAGAGAACTCACTATTCTCTCGAAATCGGACTTTAGCTTCAAGGTTATACTGCAAAACTCAAAGCAAGTCAACCAAGACTCTTTCTTGGGGCCAGATGTAGCACACAGTTTACACATCGCAAACAGCGAATTTCGCTGTTTGCAACGTGCAAATTGCACTTGGCAATGCACAAAACCCCTTTTGCGATTCGGTAACCTGATTACCTAATCGCAAAATGGGTTTGTGAGTCACAATTAGGAAGGGGAGTCCCCTTCCTAATTGCGAGTCGCAGTGCAATGCCAGATTGCTTTGTAATCGCGAACGCGGTCGCAAAGCAATCGCAGTTAGCACCCGTTTCAAATGGGTGCTAACCCATTCGCAAAAGGGAAGGGGTCCCCATGGGACCCCTTGCTCTTTGGAAATGGCATTGAAAACATTTTTCCAGAGCAGGCACTGGTCCTACGGACCACTGCCTGCTCTGAAAAAATGAAACGAAAACATTTCATTTTTTAGTTTTGTAATGCAGCTCGTTTTCCCTCTAAGGAAAACGGGCTGCATTACAAAACAAAACTGCTTTATTTAAAAGCAGTCACAGACATGGCGGTCTGCTGTCTCCAGCAGGCCACCATCCCTGTGAGTGGCGCGAGTCTCAAGGGGGTCGCAAATTGTGACCCACCTCATTAATATTAATGAAGTGGGCCTTTGCGACCCCCTTGCGAGACGCAGATGGGGTCAGGGACACCATCCTACATTCTGAATTGCGACTCGCAAATTGCAAGTCGCTCTGACTCGCAATTTGCGGGTCGCAATTCAGAATCTACTTACATCTGGCCCTAAATGTTTAGCAAGCAGGATGGACCAAAGTGTTGACCTATTTACACTGTCCAAGTTGCAAAACAGCTCCATAAAGGACAGATAAACGGGACAAGATTTAGCTATGGTGTATTTGCTAATTATCAAACGAAGATTCAAACATTATTCAAGTGCCCAAATGCCCTTCTGGAATCTGTATTGGCAGTATAGGCCATTCTTCAGGCCAATCCATCAGCCTATCCAGCACAACCGTACCGTGCTTAACAAAGGGCTTGACTTTTGGTAAAGACAGTGTGATGCTTAATAGATTGTGAGCTCTGTACAGGTTAGGCCTAACAACTACCTCTTTGACATAGATACATTTCTTGAAATAAAAATGTAGTCAATTGTGGAATTAGATCTGTAGCCCACTTATGTTAGAAGATGTGAGAAGCATTGCATGAATCACTACCCACCAAATAATTCTACAAGCCCCAGTCTCCCTCTTCCTAACCTCAACCCCCCGTCCCCCCCCCCTCCTACACCCCCCCCCAGAGATCTGGGTGATCTTCCTTTTCTCCGTGTCACAACATATTAAACATCCTAGTGATTCTAAAAAGGTACCCAGAGTTTTTGGGTTCCCCTGGAAGAGACCAGGAAATTAGCCAAAATACAGCTATAATCTTGTTCTTTTTTTCAGAAAAATTGGAAAAAGGGGCTGCGGAAGATAGCATGTGTTTTTTTTTTTTTTTTCCCTGAAAATGGCATCAACAAAGGGTTTGCGGTGCTAAAAATCACCATCTTCCCAGCTTTCAGGAACAGGCAGACTTGAATCAGAAAATCAAATTTTTCAACACAGTTCTGGCATTTTACTGGGACATACCCCATTTTTACTATTTTTTGTGCTTTCGGCCTCCTTCCAGTTAGTGACAAAAATGGCTGTGAAACCAAAGCTGGTTCCCGGACAGCTAAACATTTCTGAAAAGTAGACAAAATTCTGAATTCAGCAAGGGGTTATTTGTGTACATCCTTTAAGGTTTTCCTACAGAAATTAACAGCTAATATAAAATAATATTGAAATTGATGTGGAAAAAAAAAAAAAGATCCATTTCTGCCCATGTTTTCCCGCTATGGCAGATTTTTGAAAGCAATATATTGTTACGTCTGCTGGACTCTTCTGGTTGCGGGGATATATAGGGCTTCTAAGTTCATCAAAAACCCTAGGTACCCAGAGCCAATAAATAAGCTGCACCTTGCAATGGGTTTTTCTTGTATACCGCAATTCATTTGGTGAAATATAAACAGTCAAAAATGGCTATCAAGGAAACCTTTGTATTTCCGAAATGGGCACAAGTTAAGGTGGTGAGAAGCAGTGGTTATTTGCACATCTCTGCATTCCAGGGTCCCCATACTAGCATGTGAATTACAGAGACTTTCTCAAATAGACTTCTTTTTTTACACACTGTCTTACATTTGGAAGGAAAAAATGTAGAGAAAGGCAAGGGGCAATAACACTTGTTCTTCTATTCTGTGTTCCCCCACTAGTCTCCTGATAAAAATGGTACCTTACTTGTGTGGGTAGGCTTGCTGCCCGCGTCAGGAAACACAACACGGACACATCACATTTATACATTGAAATCTGACGTGTTTTTTTTGGAAAGTGCCTAGCTTTGGATTTTGGCCTCTAGCTCAGCCGGCACATAGGGAAACCTACCAAACCTGTGCATTTTTTTTAAACTAGACACCTAGGGTAACCCAGGATGGGGTGACTTGTGGGGCTCTTACCAGGTTCTGTTACCCAGAACCCTTTGCAAACCTCAACAATTGGCAAAACATTTTTTTTAAAAACAAAATACTTTTCCCTCAGATTTCAGTGCTGCAAAGTTCTGGAATCTGAGAGGAGCCACAAACTTCCTTCCACCCAGCATTCCCCAAAGTCTCCCGATAAAAATGTTACCTCACTTGTGTGGGTAGGCCGAGTGCCCGTGTCAGGAATGGATCACACAACTGTCAATGTTAATCCTTACATGAGGGCAAGTGTCGACCCTGGTGTGATCCATTCCTGTTGCAGGCACTAGGTACAGGCACTCAAGTGGGTTAGCGTTTTTATTGGAACAGGTGGGTAAACACTAGATGGTAGGAATTTTGTGTATCTTGACATATTCCTGTAGTTTGTGTGACAGAAATGCAAGAAAAAATAGTTTATAGTCAACATTTCACCTTTGCAGGGTATTTTGGGTAAGAAAACTTTGGGGAATGCGCACAAGTCACACTTCAGTGGACTCCGCCGGGTGTCTAGTTTCCATAAATGTCTGGGTTTGGTAGGTTTTCCTATATGGCCGCCAAGCCCGGGACCAAAAACGCAAGTGCCTGCCTCACAAAACCAGGTTGTTTTGTGCTAGATAATTTTGATGTCTCCACAATATGGATTTGGGCGGAGGAATTTGGGGATGAACTAAATTGGTGAGCTCCAAGAGAGCACTCTCTCTGTGCTTGCCACCACATGCACCTGCTCTCTGGGTTGGGATAACCCACTATTGTCCCACTGCACAGACTGTGCTTTTGAAGGGACAGCAGTACTGTCCTCATCACCTCCCTCAGAATCACTGGAAGAGAAGTTGTCGGAAATATCACTCCCAGAGTCTGCGCCATTGTCCTATCCCTCGGATGCCGTCTCAGCATCTGCTGTCTCAGTCTCTGATCCTACGTCAGAGCTGTCATCTATATCCTGAGTTAGGGCTTGAGCTGCAGTCATCCAACAAAACGCCATCTCTGCTACTGGCTAAATTCTCGCTGTAAAAGACTAGCCTACATAGACAGTGACAAGTGTGTGTGTGTGTGTGTGTGTGTGTGTTGCATGCATCAGTAAAGGTCAGTCACCTTATCTTCCCTCAATCAGCATGCTCTCTCAAGACACACAAAAAAAGACACACTATTACTTCACCTTGTCACATACCAATCGTCAGTCTTCAGCGCCTCTGGTGCCAGTCAACATTAATTATTGGTGCTCCCACACCTATGACCTCCTCCTCGGATTCCCTCACTTCCACCCAGCAAAAGCGCCCTTCATCTCTCCATAGCGCCCCTCACACATACATTTCATTTGCATTATAGCGCAGGTAATGGCTGGCTTTACTAATCCACTCAGCTATTCCCATAAAATACAGATTTGATCTTTGCAGTAGGCATATAAACCTTCTGCGCTACTTTATAGCATCAAAACTACCACTAGACAAAAGTCAGATCCTTTTGTAGCAAACATAATCACAAGAGTTACTTGACTTATTGCTGCATAAAAGCTACAGTTAAAATGCGTCAGTTGATTGAAGTATGTGCATTGCTTTGAAGACACAAGCTGCAACTGCAAGAGAACTGGTGGCGAATATATATGTGTTCTATGGCATGTGTAGCTGCAGATACACATGCTATGCATATATTCCCCCATCTAGTGTTGGGACCGGAGTGTTACAAGTTGTTTTTCTTCTAAGAAGTCTTTTTTTTTTTTTTTTTCCTCTCGAGTCACGGGATCGAGTGACTCCTCTCAGTAATAGTGCGCCTGGGCATCGACTCCTTTGTTAGATTGTTTTCTTTACACTGCCTGGTTCAGAAGTGTTTCCTCTCACTCCAGGACTTTCGATTCTGAAACTTTATATTATTTTGCCGTCTGTATTGTTTTGATCGCATTTCCATCTGTAATCAAGCCGATAGTACTGTCAGAAACAAGAAAATGCCCTTTCGGGCGCTCGCACCCTACTTGGGCCTGTTCAGTTCTACCATGCCATACCCTGATGGATCGGACTCCATTCAGATTCCGTCCTCAATGCCACGTGTAATTCCCTTACACCGATCAGCACGTGGTATGTAATCTTTGCCTTTCTTCAGAACATCGAGAGGAAGATTGTAAAGCTGGTCGGTCATTCCGGTCAAAAAAGACACTGCGTGACTGGAGAGCAAGAAGACTCGAGATGGAGTCGAAGCATACAGAGTCCACGGACACCTTAGAGGAGGAGCAGGCAAAGACAGCTGTTTCAGTTCAGGACACAGACTCCAAAGCAGATTCGGATGAAGACAGCCAACCGATCACTGCGGCTCAGCATGTGAGTACACCGTCCCCTACGCCCACTACCAAAAGACCTATTAAGGCCTTGGGTGCACCACTGCCAGAAAGCCATGGTTCCACTCAAAAGAAAATGGTCGGTGACCAACCTTTGGGTTTGGCGCCGAAAAAAGCCAAGTCACCCCATCAACAGGCCACGCCTGTTTCGATGCCGGAGCCGAGTAAACACATTAAAAGCTCCACCTCCGAGCTGAGCCAACGCCCACACTCTTCGGAGCCGGCTTCAGAGCCGAAATCACAGGCTGTATCTCTGGGACCGAAAAAATGTGGTACCATTGGAGCCGGAAAAAATCCTTCTATCCAGAAGAGACCAGACTTTTGAGCTGTTTAAAACACAGTTCAAAGACAATTACTGAACAATCCTCCAAAGGCGTTAAAACATCTGAATATCTCTGATATCCAGCCAATTCTGGAGATTATGAACAGTAGACAAAGAAGGATACATATCTATAAGGAGACGGGCAAAGTTATTGCTTCACCTCCTTCACAAACCAAGAGAAAGCTGGTGTTTCAAGAGACTCTTGATAATGCTCCACCACCAGCAAAGATATTTAAAAGAAAGGAGAAGCCATCACCTTTATAGCTTTCTCTACCACATTCGCCACAGCTTTTTCTCTCCACCACCATTGCCCTCGCCAACACATTCTCATACATATTGACATGGAGATACAGTGGACCCCTGGGACTTATGTGACCCAGATCTCTATCCGTCCAAACCTTCACCACCAGAGGATATTACACTCAGGTCATTTCTAGGGCAGCTGCATACCATGGAGTTCAAATGCATGCTGAACCTTTGATGGAGGATTTTCTTTTTAACACATTGTCCTCCATTCACTTACTCTACTAGTGTTTACCAATGCCGCCTGGTATGCTTAGACATGCTGATGACATATTTAAGGAACCTGTCAAGGCTAGGGTTTTAACCCCAAGAGTAGATCAAAAATACAAGCCTACGCCAACTGACCCAGTTTACATCACACAACTGGTACCACCAGACTATTGTAGTCAGTGCTGCAAGGAAAATAGCCAATAGCCAAATCTTCAGGGGATACACCTCCCCCTGATAAGGAAGCAGAAAGTTTGATGTGGCTGGTAAAAGGGTGGCTACACAAGCAGCTAACCAATGGTGTATTGCCAATTCCCAAGCCCTTTTAGCAAGGTATGACAAGGCACAGTGGGATGAAATGTAATAATTCTTGCAATATTTACTTAAAGACATCAGAAAAAGAGCACAACAAATTGCTTAAGAGGGACAAGCAATCAGCAATAATCAAGTTAGATCTGCCCTCGATGCAGCCGATACTGAAGCTAGAAGTATCAACACTAGCATAACAATTCGTAGATATGCATGGGTAAGATCCTCCGGGTTTAAACCTGAAATACAGCAGGCAGTGCTTAACATGCCCTTTGATAGTGAGCATCTATTCGGACCTGAAGTTGACAACTATTGAAAAACTCAGGAAAGACTGACACTGCAAAAGCCATAGGAGCCCTATATACCACACCTTACCAGGGTTCCTTTTGCAAACACCAGTTTAGGGGAGGTTTCAAACCCCAAACTACAGAGGATTTCACCTCACAGCCTAAACAAACCCAGCAGTATTATCCAAGAGGATAATTTAGAGGCTCTTACAGAGGCCAACACTTTAGAGCCAGAGGGAAATGTCATACCTCAGTGTGTCACCACTCCCCCAAAACAATGACTTACTCAACATCCCCCAATTCCACACATCTCCTGTGGGAGGAAGACTGCAACAATTCCACTCCCACTGGCAAAACATCACCACAGACCAGTGGGTGCTTTCAATTATCCGCAATGGTTACTGCCTAGAACTCCTTTCCACTTCACCAAACATTCCCCCTCGCTCTCACACTCTCCCCAAAACACAACGTTCTGCTAAAGTAGTAGGTACAATCTATTACTAAAAGAAGCAATAGAAACAGTTCCAATGTCACAACAGGGAACAGGGGTATATTCACTATATTTCCTGATACCAAAAAAGGATGGTACTCTCAGACCCATTGTGGATCTCAGACCTCTAAATCAATATATCCTATCAGAACATTTTCACATGGTCACTCTGCAGGACGTAATTCCCCCAATACAAAAACAAGATCACATGACTGCCTTAGATCTCAAAGATGCTCACTTTCATATTCCCATACATCCAGCTCATCGCAAATACCTAAGATTTGCAATAGCAGGCAAACACTACCATTTCAAGGTACTTCCCTTCAGCATAATAACAGCTCCAAGGGTTTTCACAAAATGCCTAGCTGTAGTAGCAGCTCACCTCAGAAGACAACACATACATGTCTTTCCTTATCTAGATGATTGGCTAATAAAATCAAGCAATATTATACAATGCCAACAACACACAATAGATATCCTACACACATTAGGGTTCACAATCAATTACCAAAAATCACATCTTCAACCAGCACCGGTTCAACTTTACCTAGGTGCTATTCTCAATACCCAAAAAGCTTTAGCCTACCCAAATCCACAATGCATACAGGCTTTTCAAAACCTCATATCACAGATACAGCCCAATCAAAGTTACACAGTAAGATTTATCATGAAACTATTGGGAATGATGGCATCATGCATAGCAATAGTACTGCATGCAAGACTAAACATGAGACCACTGCAACAGTGTCTCTCACAACAATGGTCTCAAGCACAGGATCAATTACAGGCTCTCGTGTTGCTAGACCGCCAAACTCCATAATCTCTACAATGGTGGAATCACAGCAACTTAATAAAAGAGCGGTCACTTCGAGACCCTGTGACTCAGACCATAATAACAACAGATGCGTCAATGACAGGTTGGGGAGCTGATCTCAACAACCTAACCATACAAGGGGAATGGAATTCAGCGCAATTAACTTATCACATAAACCATTTAGAATTGTTAGCTGTGTTTCTCGCCCTAAAAGCTTTTCAACCTCTACTCAGGCACAAAACAGTCTTAATAAAAACAGACAATATGACAACAATATATTATCTGAAGAAACAGGGAGGAACACATTCATCTCAATTGTCCCTTCTTGCCCAAACAATATGGAAATGGGCAATTCACAATCAGATTTACTTGCTAGCTGAGTACATCCCAGGGATACACAACCAGCTAGCAGGCCTACTAAGCAGGATGCAGCAACAAATACATGAATGGGAAATTCACTCTCAGGCACTTCAACAGTTCTTTCAAATGTGGGGAACACCAGACATAGACCTTTTCGCAACAAGCGAAAATGCAAAATGCCAAAACTTCGCATCCAGACACCAACACCCTCTGTCCAAGGGTAATGCTCTATGCATCAACTGGTCAGGGATATTTGCTTATGCTTCCCCCCCCCCCTCTCCCATTAAGTCTATTTCTACTCAACAAACTGCGTCACACCTCTCAGCATTATACTCATATCTCCCAAGTCGGCACGACAACACTGGTACACAACACTCCTAGATCGGTCAGTAGTACCCCATCTCAAACTTCCAAACAAACACAGAACAAAGGTCAGATCAGGCATCCCAATCCCAGTGTTCTCAACTTAGCGATTTGGCTCCTGAAGTCAGAGTTTGGATATTTGCACCTTCCATTGGAAAGTATGAGAGTTCTAAAACAAGCACGTAAACTTACAACTAGGCAATGCTTTGCTAACAAATGGAAACTGTTTGTTAACTGCTGTCAGCCCAAAAATATAGACCCACTTAAAGCATCAATATAAGATATTGGATGCTACCTTCTTCATTTTCAAAAAGCAAATTTAACTTTTTCCTCCATTAAAATTAATCTCAGTGATATATCTGCGTACTTACAAACCATACAACATACTTCTCTCTTCAGAGTTCCTGTCATAAAGCCTTTATGGAAGGACTTAAATGTATTATGCCACCAAGAACCCCACCAATTCCTGCACAGAGTCTCAATATTGTACTCACAAGATTAGTGGGACCACCATTTGAGCCCATGCATTCATGTGATATTCAATTTCTCACTTGAAAAGTTGCTTTCTTAGTAGCAATTACTTCATTAAGAAGAGTAGTGAAATACAAGCATTCACTCTAGAGGAACTATTTTTCCAAGTACACAAACATAAAGTTCTCAATTTTTGAGACGCAGAGGTCACAAAGGGTCGGGGGGGACACAGAAGCTCTTCTGTGTCTCCCATGGGTATTTAAATGAAAAAAAAATCCTCCTGTGCAACACACCAGAGGATTTTTTTAACCCCCTCCCTGGTGTCGAAGTGGGAAGACTTTGGTTGGCTCAAAACACCACAGCTTGACTGCTTTTCTCACACACTGCTGACCTTAACTATTGCTCCAGAGTTAGGAGAGCTAGAGAGGGTGGCGGTCATTTTGTGCCTTGGCTCCCTATCTCTGGAATTCCCTCCCTCTCTCCTAGAAAAATCTAGAATCACCTTCTCTTCAGAAATCTCTTAAAGCTTTGCTTTTTTCTGTCTAGCCCTTCTTTTTAACTCTTTCTTTATAGGCAGCCACAGCTCACGTGTTTTTGGGGTCTAGCGCAGGGAAGCGCTTTGGGGCAGCTACGCACTTTACAAATCATTTAACATAGAATAACATGTTAATCCAACTGCTTGTAGCATACCTTTTCAAAGGATATATGATGGAACAATGCATGCAAGAACCATATGTGCCTGAACAACGCAGTCGGAACAACGACCATGTTGTTACCAAGAATGCCTGTACCACGCATGCATTTACAATGATTTTTTGTTGTAAAAACATGCCTAGTAAAGGCATATGTGGGAACAACATGTGTGGTTCTAGCTTGCCACCCCCCCCCGCCCTAAGGCCAAAAGTACCCCACCCCTAAAACTACCCCTGCCCCTAAAAACAAAAGTACCCTAACCCACCCCCACCCAGAGCCCTAAAACCTTCCCTGACCCCCCAACCCTAAAAACAACCCCCACCCCGCCCCTAAAAACAAAACTACCCCAACCCCTGAAAACAAAACTACCCCAATCCTCCTGCCCCTAAAAACAAAACTACCCGACCACCCCACCCCTAACTACAAAACTACCCTGACACACTTCACCCACTCTATGCCCTGAACCCTTCCCTGACCCCCCACCCACCCTAAAAACAACTGACCCCCAACCTGCCCCTAAAAAACAAACTACCTTGTTCCCCCACCCCTAAAAACCAAACCACGACCCCCCCACCTCCGCCTCTAGCCCTTAATCCACCCCAGCCCTAAAAACTACCCAACCCTGCCCTAACCCCACTTACCTGACCAAACTACCCCGATCCCCCCCACCCACCCCTGAAAACCAAACTACTCCCCCACCCTAAGCCCTTAATCCACCCCACCCCTAAAATCTACCCCAACCCTGCCCCAACCCTACTTACCTAACCAAACTACCCAGATCCTCTCACCCCTAAAAACCAAACTACCCTGACCCCCAGCCCTTAATCCACCCTATCCCTAAAAACGATCCCAACCCCACTAACCTGACCGAGCTACACAGATCCCACCACCCCTGCCTCATAAAACCAAACTACCCCGATCTCGCCCCTAAAAACCAGACTACCCCGCCCCCCAAGCCCTCAATCAACCCCAACCCTAAAAACTACCCTTAACCCTGCCCCAATCCCACTTACCTGACCAAACTACCCCGATCCGCCACCCTCACCCCTAAAAAACAAACTACGTCGATTCCCCCCAGCTCCTAAAAACCAAACTTTCACGATTCTCCCCCCAGACTCTAACAACCAAACTACCCTGACCACCCAACCCCACTTACCTGACCGTGCCCTCTCCTGATCCACTCTGCTTTTTCTCTGCCTTAACCACGCATATGCATAGATGTGTGGCTAAGGCAGAGAAAAAGCCATGCGTTGTTCCGGCAAGCGATGTTACACTTACATTGTACTTGACATTGTTCCGGCGTCGTGGTTCAGGAAGTTTCACGAGAATAAACAGATAAGGCATGTATTTTAGATCATTGGATTACCATTACCACCATAACAAACACGTCTGCTTTATTAATCGTGAGCTTTCCCACAAGGCAAAGGGTGCAATACGGGCTCTCCTTTCAGTGTTACTTGTGATAGCTCTTTTTGTGTTTTTACACCGAAGGTTTAGTGACACCTGTGTTATCAAGCCAGACCTAAAAAAGTATGCATGGCAATCAAAAACTTAATGAGTCCACTGGAAAAATAAGTTAATGGATTGTCCATATCAAAGAGTGCGAACTTCCTGGCTACTAGACTAGGTATCCTGAAGTTTGTGGTAATGAAAATAAATCTATATCAAGGAAACTGGGATGAGGAAAAGGTCTGCAAGACGGACCTTGTGAGGTATAAGGACTGCAATCATATGCGCAGCTTGCAAAATTTCACTCTTTCACGAGGTAGTCCCAGACACATTTACTTATGAATGTGCCAATGAGCGGGTTGCATGGCTGGTGAAATGTCTCGGGATTAACGTATAATTAATTACCTCTATCCCGTTCTGTCTCCTCCCTCAAGGTTTTTCACGATCCCCTTCATTGTTTCAATCTTTCCTACCTTTCCTGCAGAGGGTCCCAGGCCTCCTGCGATTTCAATGCTGTAGTTCTTCATTAGAAAGGCTGTGATGTCCTTCCATTCATATCCCTGTGGTACTTCTACCGTAGTCACAGTGGGGAGCCGTATTGCCTACAATGACAAAGGGATACCTCAGACAAGAAGAGGGAACACATAAATAGATGCTAATGTGTCACACACTACACATATGAAGATTTCTGGACTAGAAACTGAGTCAGTCATGTGTTCTTTTCTAGTGTCTTTCTTGCACGTAGATGAAAGAAGCAAGAGGAGGAGATATGATCTATCGGACAGTGCCGCCGACTTTGGAACTGGGGAACCAGGTTACAGTGCCGGAGACGGGTAAGCATTCTAGCATTCTGTGATTGTGGGCAAATCATACTGTTCGTGCCTAAAAAAATAATAATAATAAAAATCTGACCTTGTGTAATGTAGCAAGGTGCTCATGCGAAGCGCAAAGCGCTCTATTGCTCAAGGACCAAGTGGGCGCTAAATACATTTGCAAAAAAAAAAAAAAATAACCTATAATGAATGTGCAGCAGGAAATGTACCTTTTCCTGTGAAAAAAAACAGATGGGGCTGGAATCATGTTCTTACTTTCTTAAAAGAAGTCTATTAAAGACAGTCTCGGCATAGTACGGCTTATGCAAATTGAATCCAAAGGGAAAAGACTTTGTCACCGTGTCATATTGTGCAGCCGTGCATTGTAAGGGAAGTTCGGAAAACGCCAGCATTCACAACAGTAGTTCGCTTCCTGTGAACTCTTCAGAATTCCAGGCAGCACTCAGGTGCTCATGTGCTGGCTCTAACTCATCCTTCACCTCCATCCACTCTGGCCAATTTTACCTCATCTTTTACGTACAACTTCAGGCCCAGTTTCTCTAGGCCCTCGTAAAGGTAAAGCGCGTTCTCCTTGTGAAGCTTCCAGGAATTCTCCAGGCCCTTAAAGAGACAAAGGAGCAGGTTACATAGATGGTGAAGTTCGCTAGCTCAAATACCAAACACCAAGAAAAACAGGTCATCAGGGAGAGTTATAGGGAAACTATTATGTGAATAATATACCGTAACACAAACAAAAGCTGAATATATACTGCTCCCATTGTGACTTTATCATCTGCCTTTTCTCACTCCTTTTCAGCTTTTTTTCCCATCATTCCTATTCTCTTTCATAAATTTAGCATATTTATCCTCCCATCTTACTTCCCCTCATATTTCCTGCACGCTCTTCCACCACATTTTCAGATAAAGCTCACCTGCTCAGCTAGCATTGCCAATCCCTCTCTCAGACTGAAGAAGTTCGTAATGGGGCCAGTGTGGTGATACCTGTAAAGATACAGTGGACGTGAATGCAGGGTGGTTGTGATCTGTTTCTGCAGCAATAGCTACAACAACAAAGATATGCTAGAGTTCTACACATGGTGTGTGATAATTCTGCATCTCTTTCCACCACTACTGATCACAGAATCGCTTGTGACTTTAGAGAGAAGTCAACTGCCCATCTTGCACCCCATTACCCTGATCACCAAATTCCTTTTCGATGTTTCAGAGAAGCCAACTGCCTATTTTCTGGCCCATTACCATGAAGGAGACCGAAAGAGATGGCACCTGTGAACCCGTGCCTCTCCTTCCCCCTTTGTCCGGGCTCCTTTGTCAAGTATCCTTCACCCACCATCGGCCATCCAATCCCTTTCCTCCATGTGCTTTGGCCAATCCCATTTCTTCCCTTTCCACCTTCGGTTTCTTGCCCTGCCCCTCACTGCACGTCCTTTGTGCCATGACACTTCGCCATCCAGTTCCGCTTTTCTATTTTCAACAACCTTCATGCCCAGTGTCCCAATATCTCTTCTCTCCTGCTTCCAGTCTTCATGCCACTTTTACCTCTACTTTCTACATTCTATCCCCTCTCTTGCTCGGTCTGTGTCACTTCTTTATTTGTCAACTTTTTCCCACATCGCAGTTTCTGTTCCATATCTTCTGATTTCAGAATAGTGACTCAAGGCTCCCCTTTCATCTTTTCCCACTTCTCATGCACCCTCTGCCCTGATCAGCTACACACCATTTACCCACTTGCAATTTGCTTTCAATCTCTTTTTCCTTCTTCACCATAGTTAAGACAATTTTAACTGTTTAATTGTGACTATCTCATTGTTTTTATTTTGTAACTTTTACGATGCCCTCTTTTTGTTTCTTTTTTTACAAGTTGTTGTGAAATACTCTATTTCATTTTTTAATGATGTTACCTTTGCAAAATCCCAATAGTCCCTTCACGCCTAACCCTTCACTGTTTACTTTGAAGCCTTTGATCCTTCACTCCTGAAACCTTCACCCTTTGCGTCTAAATGCTTCCGCCTTCACAGTTCCCCCAAACCCCTCATCTGTAGACCCTTCACACTTAAACCCTTCACCATTTACCCGTAAACTCTTCATCCTTAAACCCTTCACCTATACATCCCTCACACTTCACCTCTAAACCCTTAATCCTCCACCCATCCTCCGCCTTCAGCCCTCACCATTTCACTTTTCGCCCCTAAACATTTCACTCCTGAGCAATTCACTGTTGCACCCATTGCCATCGATCCTTAAACCATTACCATTCTCTCTTGAACCATTCATGTCCAAACCCTTCACCCCTAAATCGGTTGTCCTTCACAACAAATCTCCTAGCTCTTCACCCTTGAACCCTTCACCATTCACCATTCACTACTTAAACCTTCAGCCCTAACACCTAATCCTTCACTGGTAAATAATTCACCCATAGCCCTTTACCCCATAATACTTAACATTTCACCCCTAAACCATGCCCCTTCACCTCTAAACCCTTGACCCTTAAACACTTTACCCTTCAACTGAAACCTTTCACTCCTAAACCCTTCTCTTTTGACACACAACCCCTAAAACCTTCTCCCATCACCCTAACATACTTCTTTTTTTCACACTTAAATCATTCATCCATAAACCAGTCACCCATCATTCCTCCTCACTTCTCAGCTTTACATCCTTGACCCCTAAGGCTTTCACTTTTCATCCTTCACTCTTAAACATTTTGCCCTTAAATACTTCACTGTTCCCGCTCACCATTGATCCTTAAACCAATCACTCTTATATCCTAAACCATTCATTATGCATGCCTAAACCCTTAACCCCTCAAATACCTTACAATTCACTGTTAAACTCTTGGCTGCCCCCCCCAAAAAAAGCCTTCAGCATTCACTTCTTAACCCTTCACCTCTCACCCCCAAAAAACCTTGATCTTTCATCCCTAAACCCTTCCCTTTTTGAAAATATTTTTTATTGGGTTTTTGCATGCAAAGAGCCATAGCAAGGACATTAACAAGGACAATATTCTCAATGATAACAGTAGTTACAATACAACAGACATAACAGTTGCAAAAGTCACAGGCATAAGCTTTGTAAGATGTAGTAGGGAACAGGGTGAATGTGAGGAGAGTGAAAGGATGAGTCAAGAGCGGGGTAGGGGGAATCTATGGGCCCAGGTAACAGGTTGGGCTGGGAGGAGAATCAGTTGATTGGATGGAGGACACATATGAACATGTCTCCCTAAGCCCTTCACCCTTTAACTCTTCATCCTTAAATGCTTGACCTTTCACCTTTCACCTTTAAACTATTCACCTTTAAACCCTTTACCCTTAAACTAAAACCCCTTTGCCTATAAACAGTTCATCCATAAAACCCTTTATTCCCAGGTAAACTCTAAACCCTTTGCCCATCACCCTAAAATACATCAGCCTCCACACTTAAATCCTTCATTCCTTAACCCTTCATTAATCATCCTAACTATTAAACACATTGGCCTTAAACCCTTCACCCTTGACCTCTAAAACCTTAGCCCTTCACCCCTACGCCCTTCCTCCTTTGCCATTCATTCTTTAACTATTCACTTCTAAATCCTTCACTCCCCCACCTTTACTCTCTTCATCTTAACCATTTCTATCTAAAATTATTCATCCTTCACTATTGATCCTTAGGCCCTCACTCTTCTCTTTTAAACCCTTCCCCATTCATGCCTAATGCCTTCACTCCTAAACCCTTCAAGATTCACCTCGCAATTCTTCACCACTGATCCTAAACTCGTGCATTACAACAAAAAAAAAATACTTTATAGAAAAAGCAATCAGACATGGTGGTCTGCTGATCCCAGCAGGCCATCATCCCTGTGATTGCAGCCATTCACAATGGGTCGCAAGTTGCGACCAGCTTCAAGCTCAAAGGCAAGCTGACACTAATCGACCGACCTGAGCAAAAACACTTCTAGGGCCGAACAAGCTTTTACTGGTTCAGTTGACAGATCAGCAAGTTACAGAGATAATCAAATCAAGACCCTGGGAGAAGAGAACAAAGTGTTGCAGACGCTGGTCAAAACAAAGTTTAATATTCAACAGGGCATTTGCTTCTGTGTGCAGGTGGAAATTCACAACAACCCTAGCAATGTCTTAGAACCACCTCTTGCCTCCCGTGTCAGCTCCTCCAGTGACAGCTCACACTCAAAACAGATATGTAAGGTGATTGCATAACTGGCTGAAAGCCTTAACTGATCCTGAAACCTATGAACCCGACCCTGGCCCTGACAGGAGCAAACTGGTTGATCTGGCTAATTGCTCGAACCGCATTTCAACCCTGTACGAAGAGGATCTAGCAATATCAGAATCATACTTCTTTACTAATCTCAAAGGGCACACATTAGAGGTAAAACGAAAGTAAAAAGCACTCCAAGAAAGCCACACGTATCATTCACCACGTGCTCAACAACTCAGGCGAAGCCAATTCTATTCTTAATGGCTTCAATGTATTGATCTTTGGATGCTACATCGGGGCCTTAATATGCTAGTCATCCAAACTAGACATCCAGACAATGATACTTCAAGAAACGGTTAGGCTTCTAGCCAGCATAACAGAAGAATCAACAAGCTAGGGACAAATACTCTTTTCTTAAAACAAGTTCCAAAATTGTCACCGGGGCTTAGCGAGGACCATGAGTCTAGGGCCAATAAGGTAATTCACTGGTTACGACACCAACAAAACTGTTTATCGGTCATACGTTCAGATATCCGCAATACCAAGCGGTGGTGTCCTTCTGGGTCAACTCACGATATAATCTCAATCGAGTTTCATGACAGAACCTTGGTTGAGAGTCTCATCTTGTTTAATAAGCGAACCCATCACCTTATGGAACAAAGGTGGGTATGTATCACCCTAGAGACAGTATTGGAAGCGGAAGGCCAGCCACAAGTTTCCAGTCACTCATGTCACAACGCTATCACCAACCAGCTTAGATGTTGCGTCCCTACCCAGCTCAGCCCTGTATGACTGGCAACAGCCCAGGAAGCAACCCTAGGGGTTAACCAAGAGGAACCCAGTCTGCTGGTTTCCGATGGATCTTCCAACAAAGAGTTGATTCCTGAGAAGTCCAACTCGCAGACATCAAACTCTGTTTCTGAGGGAAAAGACCTATCAATTATGACATGGAATCTAGCCGGCCTTGGGAAGAAATTAGATGATATTGACTGGTGTTCATACATAAATACCCAAGACATATGCCTCTTTCAAGAAACATGGGCTGAGGAGAAGATTACCATAGATGGGTTCCTTTCTTTCAACATGGCTGCCCAACCTTCTACAAAATTGACGGGTTGAGCAAAAGGAGGACTTTTGATGCTAATAAACAAAAATGTGCAGTGAACATAAGATTCTAAAATTTGATAGTCCAGATTTGATGGGGTTACAAATTACGTTCCAACAGAGTTTCAATATAATCTTTATCAATGTTTATGCCCGATCGGTCCCTCGAGGGGCCGAGTCCCCGATTTTAAACCAGCTACTTGATTTCTTAGATACCCTACAACCAACCTTTTATCTGATAATAGCTGGGGATGTAAATTGTACCTTCGAGCCCTCTGTGATACTAACTGGTCTCACAGAGGATGAAGACCAAACATGGGGGATTCCACAGCTGACTAGCGATTGTTTTTGTTGTAATTCCTGTGTAGCTACCCAAATGGCATCTCTCTGTTTGAAGCATGGTCTCAGGGCATGTAATGGCCGTATGCCCTCTGACCTGGACACTGCACCCACCTTCAAACAAGGTTCAATCACAAGCGTAATTGACTATTTTTTAGTGGATGTGAGACTATGGCCCTTCCTGAAAGATATGAAGGTGGACGTCAGATGTGAAAGTGATCATTATCCCTTGTTACTTTCTATGTCAGGGGATGTTTTTGGTAGGACCTCGAATAACCAAACTACCACAGTTCCTACTCCCACCTTGAACATCTCATCTACGAAGGTCATGTGGACAAAGGTCCAGTCGAATCCTTATTTGTTACGCGAGATTTACCTGGCTTTTATAGATAATTTGGCCCTATATCACGATTGTGACTTTAATGACATTCCACTCTTATCTATACACGAAAATATGATCACAAGACTACAACGCATTTTCCACAAAAAGGTTGGGGTAAGATATCAAGGAGGCACTTCTAGCTCATGGTTTGATGAATCCTGCCACAGGGCTAAGATGGGACTAAAAAGCGCCCTTGTGGAAGGGACCCAAGGGGAAATACAACTAGCTAGACGCATCTATAAAGAATCCATTACCTGAGCTAAAAAAACCTGGGAAGAAACAATTTGGCAGGAGTTGTTGGACGCTACCCAATCCAACAATAACAAATTGTTAGGCAAGCGAGAGAAAGAGGGTAGGTCTGCTGTAAAAAAAAAATCTCATACAGCCAGAAAGATGGGTTGACATTTTTTTAAGTCTATATGATAAAATTGAGACCCCTACGATCTCCGCCACAGGGGAAGCGGGCCAAGACCCCCTCCCTATCTTGGTCGCGCATCCTGGTCTAGCTCACCTTGAAGGGGGTTTACAGGACTCTAAGGGCCACATCCGCTTCACCATTAAAGAAACTGCCGAGGCCATTGGCTCATTAAAACTCGGGAAAGCTCCAGGCCCAGACAAGATCTTTACTCTTCCGAGCCAACAGTTTGGACCTGGTACATTAATACGCTTTCTAACAAAATCACTGAAGGGGGGCAGATCCCTACGACATGGAAGGGTGCTGAAATCATACCCATTCACAAAAAGGGTAACATAAACCTCCCGACAAATTATAGACCAATCAGTCTGATTGACAATATAAAAAAAAAAAATTGCCAAGCAACTTCTAGGCAGATTAACTCACTGGGCCACAGACCAGCACATCCTTTCTCCCCTTCAAGCTGGATTTCGATCGAGGATCAGCACAGTAGACCAGGTCTTTAGACTGGCTGTGCTGTACTGGAAATATACAGCCCTTGCAAAACAACCGTTATACATTGCTTTTGTCGACTTGAGATCAGCTTTTGACTTAGTTCCAAGGGAAAAGCTGTGGGAGGTGCTACAAAAAATAGAGACTCCAGACAACTTAATCCAACTCCTGAAGCGGCTGCATGAGGACACATGTGCGCAAGTGAGATGGGGCAACCTAGGCGAGCTAACGGACAAAATCCCCATAAATAGGGGTGTTCGCCAGGGTTGTGTGTTGGCACCGTTTTTATTCTCTATTTTTATTAACGAGGTGGTACAGGTTTTAATGACATGCCAGAATGACGCCCCTACCCTATGCGCCCACAAAATCCTGATTCTTCTCTTTGCAGATGACTCCCTTCTTATCTCTAAATCTCCTATGGGCCTTCAAATTCTTGTCAACAGATTCAACTCTTTTTGTCGAGATTACGGCTTAGAGTTGAATCACAAGAAAACTAAGTTAATGGCGCTCCGTTCAGGAGTGCGAAAGAAATTTACCATTCACTTAGAAGGGATCCTCCTGGATAAGGTTTGCTCCATAGATTATCTGGGTGTAAGACTCACTGACAAGCTGAATTGGGAAGAACAGGTCAACAAAAGCGTGGGCCGTCTGCAGCACAGTGCAGCATCCATCCTGCGCTTCTATAGTGGTACGTCAGTAAAAACAGTCTCCCTGGCAATCAAGACTTATATTGCCAGAGCACAGGGTGCTGCTGCCTATGGAGCCGAGGTTTGGGGCTTCACCGACTGCAACAGGCTAACCGTTGGCGAGAACAGTTTTACGAGGTCCCTATGTGCCTGTCCCCCTAGCACTCCACTGATACCATTGTTTTTAGATTTGGGCCTGAGACGCATAGCCGACTTAATCATTTTAAGACGACTCCTAAATTGGATAAGGCTATGGACTGTTCCAGAATTAGACGTTTACAAGACCTCACTCCAAAACCTGTTAAAGTGCTCCAACTCAATCACTATTCCCTGGGTTAAACATGCATCTAGATGGTTCAATAAACTAGGACTCTGTCACTTTTGGGAGAAACCCCATAAATTAGAAAAGGCCCACTCCAATGTACTGAAGCGTGTTTACTGGTCCTATGTATGCAATGATTACATTACCCATAGAGCTTATGGTTCCTTAACAAATCTTTTCATAGATTTTAAGTGGTATCCACAATTCGAACCGTATCTAGATAATATTCCTGACATCTTGGGCGAAAGTTTATATGCCAGATTCCACTTTGGGTCGCTGCCGCTGAAGTCATTGGTGTACAGATGGGACAAAAAAAAAAACAGATACAGATATATGCCCTGTCTGCGGCATAAAACCTGAAACAGTTGAACATTTTATGTTCTTTTGCCCTGCTTATTCTCTTCCCAGGTCTAAGTGGATCCGTAACATTTGTCGTGAAATGGGGATAAGAGACTGTGCTTCTGCCTTGAGGATTTTAAAAAGCCACCACTCTATGATTTTAACACATGCTGTCAGTAAGTATTTACAAGCAGCATGGCGTACACGCAACTCCATTATTAAGACTGTTTTTTAATTACGAGTGGTCTATATTCTACTTTTACAGAACTGTAGGGGGGTTTTACAGCTGCATTGTGTATTGTTGAGGAATTTTTTTGAACTGTATTCTATGTATTTATTTCATACACTACCAGGATATTTTATATTATTATTATTATATATTCGCTTTGATGATCAATGATCGAATAAAGCACATGTCAAATCAACATTCTTTAAGATGTGGTGGTGCAATCTATTTTAAGGCAACAAACAAAATCAGAGAACTGCAACCGCTCAGCAATTCTGTTAGAATGTATAATGTTACAGCTCATCCAATTACCATGCAGGTGCATTTAACATGCATGCCTTAACCATGCACAGTTAGTATGTATATTCAATATTTTTTAAGTAACTTAATTTTGGGGGGACAGGGAAATCCCCTAAACTCTCTGTCTATTAATCTTTTATTTAGTTTTTGGGGGAAACACGCTAAAACTCCCCGTGTACTTCTAATCCACCTTTACTGCTACCCACTCTAAAACCTAAAATTACCCTTACTTCCTTTACCACTACCCTCCCACAAACCCTAAATTACCCTACCTCTGTTTACTACTGCGCACCCTAAAATTACCCTTAATTCCTTGTACCACTGCCCACCCTAAACCCTACATTTACCCTTACCTCCCTTTACTACTACACAGCCCAAACCCTAAAACAACCCTTACCTGCCTTCACTACTGCCCACTCCCTAAATAGTAAATTTACTGTTGTCTTCCTTTACTACTACCCGCACCTAAACCCTTGTTTTAAATAACAATAAATAACATCATAATTCTGATGTTTAAATATAAATCTACTTACTTACTGAAGTGGTAAAGGCATGTGTGGTAAAGACACAAATACTTACCTGTGTAGCACTTAAATTCATGTTAAAGGCTGAACTGTAAAGGCATTGCATGGTAAAGACATCATTATAAAGACTGTCCCTTATAGCTAAACTGGTTGAAGTTCCTTCAGTGATTTTTATCGTTAACAACAGATTGCTAAAAACAATACCAAGAAGGAGAATGAAGACTGCTGGCCTCTTCCACTGGTAGACATCTTTTCACCAAAGGGCTCATTAAACATCTCAGGATTTGACAGCAGGTAGTAAACAAAGATTTGCAATGCAATAGGTCTTGCATGTGCTCGACTTAGAGCTATTAGCGTTGTAAAGTCCTAACTGGACTTCTGTTGCCACATAAAATGAAAAATAAAAGTAATACAGTTTTACATAAGCAACCTGATTTAAAGCACCACATCATGAGCGTGAAGGAGCACACAAAATGAAACAGAAATTTGCTCACAGTTAAACGTATCGGCAAATGTGCAGCAAGATCGCACTGCATAAGAAATAAAAAGTAGTCCAGAAACCATGATGAAAACATGGAGCCTTGTATGTTTCCAGCAGTTGGCCGGTGCACTTGAGGAGAGCTAAACACCGAAAAAAGCATGATGCATGCATGCCTTTCACAAATAAAAATCAAGCGTTTTTTAAAGGGCAAGCCCACAAACTAACAAAACCGATGGCCGTGGTGGTGGGTGTGGTTAAAAGCCCACAGAGAGATTATAGCAACGGTATCAGGCCTAGATATACTTAATTGTCCAGATTTAATACAATTTTGTGCCGGGGTTGTCACTTTTGTATCGCAGTCCCGAAACAATATTCATTTTGGCACTTACTAAGCCATGCAAAGTCAATTTGTGTGGCCTGCCATGGTTTAGTAACTGCAAAGTAACCGAACACAACATATAGCGCTGCCATTCGTTACTTTTGCAGGAGGTAGACTTTACATGAGTGGAGCATAGACATTCCTGTGCATCCATCGATGTACTTTGACACAAACCCAGATTCACAACGAACTAGTAAACCTGGGTTTGCAGCACACATAGTAAGAGGAATATTCCACCAAGGATTGTTTTTGTTTAGGAATGTATCCCTTCCTGCACAAAAACATCAATCTTACCTGTAACATGGGCATCCTTGCACCATGGTGCAAGGGTGCCTGCATTAGTGCTAGGAAGCTACACGTACCCCACCAGCATAGAGGGAGCTGAGTAGCTCCATATATTGATAAATATGGCACTGTTCAGTACTCTTCTATGTAGCACAGCAACCTGCCTAGCTTCGCCTAGTTGAGTGAACTATTGGTAAAAATGCCCTTTGCATCTCTAACTGGGTTCCCCAGAAAGGTCTAACCTCTGAGCCCAGTGGTGTAACATAAGCCTTGCAGCACCCGCGGTACCGGGAGGCTCCAGCGACCCCCTCAGCACAGTACTCTGGCCTTAGAGCTCCTTTGTGTGTCCGGCGGGAGCCCAATACTGTGCTGTCGGGGGGTGGGGCAATGCTCAAGTTTCGTTATGCCACTGTCTGAGCCACGGTAGGCTAAGAAGCGGTTGACACTGAAAAGGTCAAGGCTATACATGATCAAAGCCTTTAAGGCCAAGAAAAAGCTTACGATGCAAGACAAAAGGGAAATGAGTGATGCCTTACACTGGTAAGGCTCAAAAAGTCCAATGTTATGTTAATCGCCTTGTGTTTAAAAACCATAACCTAGGGCTTCTACGCAATGACCGCTGCATACTTACAAAAACAAGGTGATGACAAGACACCAAAGCTATGCTTCAGGCCCAATCATCCAGGTGATGATATGCAAAGCAGCGCAAACTGATGCCTCGAGGGAGAATATAGTGTGATTTGTTGGAACTGAATGATTGCCTCTGGCACCACGCTGAGAAAGGAAGTCCTGGAGGATCAAAAATGCTTTATGATGACCTAAAATGGGGCAATATTCTTCGGGTAATGAAGTCCTTTGCTCAGTTGGACCAGATGTTGCAAGATGGCCTAGAATGGAGTTTCATGAAGACAACCAAAGGTGCTTTGGGAGAGCCACCTGAGACAGTATGGTCTACAAGCACATTGGTGAGGAAAACGCTGACCCAGGAAGTTTCCTTCTTTAAATGGGATGCCAAAGTCACCTCACACCAACAAATAACTACATTACATCATCTTATCACCAAATGAGCCTGGACCAGAGCAAAACAAAATTGCAAGCCCGAGTCACGTGCAGAGCAATATCTGGTGCTCCAGCAAATGCTCTCTTAAAGGAAGAGTGGTCTGAACTAAAAGTCAACTTTTAAGCCGCGAATGGCAGAAAATAGTAAATTATGGCACTAGCAGGGGGTAAAAACCTGCACATACAGGATGACTGGAATTGGGTAGCTCCAGCCTTAGCAAGACCTTAAGGCAAATTCTGCTAGGAATTATCCCCAAATAAAATAGCCAACTGGGACTGCTTCTCAGAGCCTAGTATTATTGCTGCAGCGATCCTACAACCACTTGCCAACTAATTAAGTTGCAATGTAGAAGGTCTGAAACAGAAAACTAAGGATGGATTTATTAAAATCTACAACGTGTTGTTTCCAGGAGGCCTGGGATGCAGAAAATACCCCAATGCACGGTTACTTATCTTTCTTTGTTGCAAATTATTGTGACAAAACAGAAGTCCTGATATTCAGCAACAAGAACTCACCCTTGGACTCCACCTGGTGGCCCACAGAACTACGCCCCACGCCAGCAAAAACATGGGCATCATCCCCGACACCTACCTCACCATCAGATCAACACCATCACTTCATATCCTCCGCATGCTCAGAAAATCATCATACAGCTTCCTCCTGATGCCAGAAAGACCATCACCCAGGCCCTCATCACAAGCAGGCTGCATTTCAGCAAAGCCCTATACTGTGTCATCTCCACACACCTGCTGCAAAAGCTGCAAACCATCCACAATGCCACCGCCAGACTCGTACTCAACCTCCTTCACTGTGCACACATCATATCTCACCTCCAACAACATCACTGGCTTCCCATTCAGAAACACCACCAGTTCAAGATGCTCACCCATGCCTACAAGGCACTACACAACCTGGATCCCACCTACCTCAACCACTGACTACATTTTCACCAACCAACCAAGAACCTCCGCTCTGCCTCACTCGCGTTTGACAACTACCCCTATATCCATAGAAGCAAAACAGGAGGCAAGGAGTTCTCTTAATTGGTGGCCAAATCCTGGAATGGCCCTCCCCCAGCATATCAGGAAAGCCTCATCTCTTATGGAGTTACACATGAAACTGAAACTCTGGCTGTTAAACTGAACCTTCTTGCATTGATTGCTTCTACTCACCACCTGGATACCCTTACGGGTTACAAGTTTGCGCTATAAAAAAAAAAAAAAGTATCTCCCTCCCTCCCTCTCTCTCTCTCTTTCAATCTTGTTCTCCCACTCACACACCCTCTCAGACACTTATACATCCACTCACAGACCCATTCAGACACTCACACACCCACTTGCAGCCCTCTCAGACACTTGTGCACCCAGTCCGACCCTCACACTCCCACTCACAGACCCACTGACACCCTCAAGCACCCCCTCACACACCAGTGCACACACTGACACACACAGTAAAACACTGATGTACACATTTTTACACTCAGACAGCCACTCTCACCCCCAGATACACCCTTTCACACCTACACACCAAGAGAGGCTGCGGCCAACACAAGCCATGCACGGCCAAAGGGCCATGTACACCATGGGGTTGGGTAAATGGGGGGGGGGGGGGGGTTGGCTGCAGGCCAGGTCTTGCGGGCAACCTCTGCTGCGCACCGGTGAAAGCCATGCATGGTGCAAGGTTGGGTGCTTATAGGGGGTTGGCCCCAGGGCCCGGCCCTTGCCTACACGCACAGCCAAAGGCTATGCACGGCGGTGGTTGGATTAACGTATAGTAATAAAAATTACAATACATTTTTTAAAAAGAAAATTCACTGAAAAAAGCAAAAGGTTACAGGTATATTATAGTTTTGAAATAGAATTTAAAAACAAAACAGAAATTCACTTGACGTTATAGTTAGGCTCCCATTTTAAACATACAAAACCATAGAAATTCACCAGTTAGAGTTACCTCAAGTAACTATAAATCATGCCCTAAGGTAACTCACGCCCTTGCCATGCACTGCTAATCACCCCAAACATTTCAGCACTCATGACATCTTTGATAACATCATTGATAATATCAATGCAATATTTGCAGTTAAAAAAATTACGAGAAAACTGTTCATTGCGGGGGCACAAGTTATAGTTACCTTAGGGCACGAGTTACAGTTACTTGAGGTAACTCTAACTCGTGAATTTCTATGGTTATGTACATTTAAAATGTGAGCCTAACTACAACGTCCCTGTAACATTAGGTTTTTTTAAATTTAATTTCAGTTTTTTATTTCCATTTCCTAACTAGAACATCCCTGTAACCTTTGTTTTTTTAGTGTTTTCATTGAATCAGTGAATATATATATGTTCAATGGCATGTGTAGCTGCAGATACACATGCTATGCATATGTCTGCCATCTAGTGTTGGGCTCGGAGTGTTACAAGTTGTTTTTCTTCGAAGAAGTGTTTGAGTCACGGGATCGAGTGACTCCTCCTCTTCGGCTCCATTGCACATGGGCATCGCCTCCATGTTAGATTGTTTTCTTTCCGCCATCGGGTTCGGACAGGTTTCCTTTCGCTCCGATATTTCGATTCGGAAAAGCTTGAAAACTCTTAATTTCTCGTCGGTATTGTTTTGATCGCTTTACACCTTCGTTCGACACTTCTGTACCGTCAAAACTAACATCTTTACTCGCCCTTTGGGGTGCTCGCGCATGCCCAATTCGGGCCTGGTCGCGCCGACCGCGTGGAAGCCTCATGGATCGGACTCCATTCTGATATCGGTGCCACACTAAATTCCCTTACACGGACAAACACCTCGTCTGTAATCTCTGCCTTTCCCCCGACCATCGGGAAGAAAATTGCGAGGCCTGCAGATCCTTCCGGTCAAAAAAAAAAAGAGACACTCCAGGACAGAAGAGCATGGAGACTCAAGATGGCATCAAAAAGTACCGAACATCGAAGAGGAAGAAATCATGCTGACCGCAGTCTTCGTTCGAGGATCCGACTTTGACCAGGATTCTGATGAGGACAGACCGGTCCTGGCAGGACAGCACGTGCGTACACCTGCCCCTGTGTCATCTAAGCCCACACATAAGGCCTTGGGGACGCCACTGCCAGAAGGCCATAGCTCGACCCAAAAGAAAACGGTTGGTGACCAACCCACCAGCTCGGCACCGAAGAAGGCCACCGCTCCGAAGCCATCGAACTCGTGCCGAAGCTCCATCTCCAAACCGAGCAAACTCCGCTCTTCCGAGACTATATCTCAAAAATAATTTTCAGAGCCGAGACCATCCTCAACCCCATCTTTTTCGATACCGAAGAAGCCAGCTTCAGAGCTGAAAAAACCTAGTTATACTGAGGAGCATGGACTTTCAAAAGCACTTCGAGAAAGCCAAAAAATCTACTGAGGAGAACTCACAAATGCAACCAATCATGGAAGCAATGGATGAAAGGCAAGCCAGGATTCGTATCCATAAAGAAACTGGCAGAATTTTAACTGCATCTCCTCTAAAACCAAAAAGGAAATTAGCCTTTCAAGAGGAATTGGACACTACACAGCCTCCAGCTAAAGTGCCAAAAACACAGAAGAGACCTCCACCTCCTCAATTTTCTCTTCCTCAGTCTCCTCCTCACTCTCCACATCTACATATCTCTCCTCCTATCAGTCCTACACCTATGCAGTCACCATCGCACTCATTTTATTCGCAGGAGGACAATGTGGATCCATGGGATCTTTATGATCCAGACCCCATTCCAGACAATAACCCAGATTGCTATCCCTCTAAGCCTTCACCACCAGAGGATAGTACAGGCTATACTCAAGTAATAGCTAGGGCGGCAACATATCATAATGTCACCATGCATACTGAGCCATTAGAGGATGATTTCTTATTTAATACACTCTCCTCCACGCACGCAACATATCAGTCGCTTCCTATGTTCCCCGGCATGCTAAAACATGCTGACCAAATATTTAGCGAGCCTATAAAGGCAAGAATAATTACTCCTAGATTGGAGAAGAAATATAAGCCACCTCCTTCAGATCCTGTCTATATTACCCAACAACTACCTCCATACTCCGTAGTGGTAAGCGCTGCCAGGAAGAGGGCGAACTCGCAGTCGTCAGGTGATGCATCCCCACCAGACAAAGAGAGTAGAAGTTTGATGCTGCAGAGAAGAGGGTGGCATCTCAGGCAGCCAATCGATGGAGAATAGCCAATTCACAGGCGTTGTTGGCTAGATATGATAGGGCCCACTGGGACGATATAATCCAGCATCTCCCTAAAGAACAGCAAAAAAGTGCACATCAGATAGTGGAGGAAGGGCAAGCCATCACTAACAATCAAATTAGGTTGGCCCTAGACTCTGCAGATACAGCAGCCAGCCAGAACCATCAACACTGCTGTAACCATAAGGAGACATGCATGGCTTGGGTCCTCAGGATTCAAACCTGAAATCCAACAGGCAGTGTTGAATAGGTCTTTCAACCAAAAACAGCTTTTCGGCCCAGAGGTCGACACTGCTATAGAAAAAATGCAGAAGGATTCAGACACCGCAAAAGCCATGGGTGCACTATACACCACACAATACAGGTGATCCTTTTGTAAACCCCAGGCTCCCGGGGAGGAGGGATGGCTCAAGTGAATCTGCAGCGGAACATGCCACGAACAGATGTACACTGGGTAAGTGACATTTTCCGTTCAATGGCATGTGTAGCTTCAGATACACATGCTATACATAGACTACAAAGCAGTTCTCCCCTTATAAGGAGTGGTTAGCCTGTCGGAGTTGACATTGTTTGAAATAGTGTTCTTAGTACAGCCTGTCCTACTGTGGCTTGTTGTGTTGCTAACACATCTACACAGTAATGCTTGGTAAATGTATGGGGTGTTGACCAAGTGGCTGCTTTACAGATTTCTGTCATTGGTATATTTCCTAGAAATGCCACTGGTGCTCCTTTCTTCCTGGTGGAATGTGCTTTTGGTGTTACTAATAGCGGTCTTTTAGCCTTTAGGTAACCGGTTTGGATGCACTTTATAGCATGTGAGGAACATGCCATGATGAACAGATGTACACTGGGCAAGTGACATTATATATATATATATATATATATATATATATATATATATATATATATATATATATATATATATATATATATATATATATATATTTATTTTCCATTAGCAAGGACATCTCTTGTCTTTATACTCTATCACTCCTACCTTACCCTCTGCGGGAAAACAATCTAACATGAAGTCGATGCCCATGCGCAATGGAGCCGAAGAGGAGGGGTCACTCGATCCCGTGACTCAAAAACACTCCTTCGAAGAAAACCAACTTGTACCACTCCGAGCCCAACACTAGATGGCAGACGTATGCATAGCATGTGAATCTGCAGCGGAACATGCCATGAACAGATGTACCCTGGGTAAGTGACATTTTATATATATATATATATATATATATATATATATATATATATATATATATTTTTTTTTTTTTTATTTCACTGAAAAAAACAAAGGTTACAGGAATGTTATAGTTAGGAAATAGAATTTTTAAAAACACATAGAAATTCACTTAAAAAAAAAAAAAAAAAAAAAAAAAAGTTACAGGGACGTTATAGTTAGACTAATTTCAAGTAACTATAACTTGTGCCCTAAGGGAGCTACAACACGCACCCCTGCCATGCAAAGTTTTCTCCTCAATAGTTTTACTGCAACTATTACACTGATATTTCAATGAACAAGTCATATATACCAAAATAGATGCTGCTATTAATGTAAAGGATATTGTTGGATGGTATGACTTGGGCAAGTTTGGTGTGATGCTACGTCCAGGAACTCACTGTCTGATTTTATGGAGATGTGTCGCTAAAGCCTGTGGAGATTTAGCAAACTAATGTTGAGAGGGTGATTGAGAAGTATGGTACTGTATTTGCTGATAAAGTAGATTATGTGAAAGGAGTCACAAATTATATTAAGCTCAAGAATTAAGCTATTCCAGTACAACACAACACAAAGGGGCAGATTTATGAAAAGTGGCAGTGCACCTAGTGCAGCGCCACTTTTCTTGCACCCCTTAACAACTCAAACGCTACCATGTGTGCGCTGTATATAATATATGGTGCACCATGGCGGTAGGTAGGGAACTAGCGTCAGAATTTTTAATGCTAGTTCAGCGCTTTAGAGGATTAGCCTCAAACATTTTGGCACTAATCCTGCAAAGCACCCAAAGGCCCATTGAAACTAATGGGAGCCTCCTTTTAACGCCTGCTCCGAGCAGGCGTTAAAATCCCAGTAAAAATGAAGCAAAGAAATCTGTTAGATTCTTTGCTCCATTTTTATGACCCCCTTAACGGGGTAATGCCCCCTTTGCATATATTATCGCTGGCACAGGCATAATGTAGCACAAAGGGTTACAAAGTGGCGCAATGCATGCATTGCTCCACTTTGTAAATGGGACATGCCTTTTTTGGCCTTCTAACGCCCCATTAGCGTAAAAAAATGACACTAATGAGGCGGTGGGATGGCACTAGACCCTCTTAAATCTGGGCCGAAGTGTGTATGGTACTGTTAGGAGTACGTCATCAGCTCAAGCAACATTTGGATGCACTATGTGCAGAAGGAGTCATTCAGCCAAACTAATAGTTAGGAGTGGATTTCGGCTGTGATCATAGCTTTGAAGAAGAATGGGGATTTGCATCTCTGTACTTATTTGACATCATTAAATAAGAATATTGTAGTTAACTGACAACCTTTGCCAAGAATACAGGAGTTACTTGCTGCTGTTAATGGAGCCAAATATTGTCCTTTTATTGATCTCAAGTCAGTGTACCATCAGCTGGTTTTGGAAGAAGAACCAAGAGACTTGACAGCTTTCATTATTTCGTCAGAGTGTTGCAAAAACATGTGAAGAACATGGTATGTTTGTGGTTGTGTTCTTCAGTCTCTTGAAAGTAGAGGAATGACTAAAATGAGTAAAAGTAACTGCAAGTTTCTTGTAAAATAAATTGATTGCTTGGGCCATAGGATTACGAGTGAAGGTATCCTTCAAAAAACAGATCTGGTCAGTGCAATAACTAATGCTATCAAACTGTATGACAAAAAGAGTCGTTGAGGTCTTTCTTAGGATTAGGTAATATTATGCAAGATCTGTACAAGGTTAAACATTTTTTGTGGAGCCATTGCAAGAACTTTTGAGGAAAGGTGTAACTTTTGTCTGGATTCAAAAATATAATGATGCTTTTTAAAGGGTCACATCTTTGATTGTACATGCTCCAGCTCTTAAAACCTTTGATCCTGGTGGGAAGTCTTCTGTAGATGTTAGTTCAGTTGGCGTGGGAGATGTTTTTAGTCAAGCCTTCAGGAGGTAAGGAAGGAGTAGTCTCTTATTTCCAGAGCTTTAGGAGGTGCAGAATTTTGTGGGACAGATTGTGCTGCTTACGGATCATAAACCTTTGGTTTATATGATGGATGGTGTCGGATCTGGAAAAGCTTCTTAGAGGCAGGTGAAGCTTCTCGCAAGGTTGCAAGAATTTAACTTTGAAATAGAACAGCTATCTGGAGGCAATAATGAGACGGCTAACTGTTTATCTAGATTGCCTCAGAAAATTAATCAAAATTAAGCCGTTTTGGATCAACATGAGCGAGTTGTTGCTGTTGTGGATTTCTTGGACATATTCTGTTTGAATCTGAGTGGTTGAGGACTTTTAAGGATGCTGAGCAGATGTTAAAAATAAAGAAGTACCTTGGGAAGGGATAGCCACCTAATAGAATTTTGGGAACAGGATTGCAGAGTTGTGTCCACGTGTGTGAGTGTGGAGAGTAGTATTTTGTTAAGACATGATTTGTTCGTGCTACCATTGGGTCTTAGGCACAAACTGATTGATCTGGCTCACTATGGCATCCTGGTATGTCTAGTATTAAAGAACTGCTCAAACTTTATTATTGGTGGTCAGGCATGGATGTGGCTGTTGATGGATTCATGGATGTGTGTTCTGTCTTTGTGAGATCAGATAAACATTTGGAAGTTTCTTGTGAACCATCCAATTCCCAAGATGTGCCATATAAACTGTGGGAGAAAGTTTCTATTGATTTTATTTCTGGTCCATAAAATGTTTTGGGACAGAAAGAGAGGTTTTTGATTGTGCTGAATGACCATTTTTCCAAATAGATCTATTACACTTTTGTGAGTAATCCCACAGCAGATGAGGTAATTAAGTTTTTGGACGAAACCTTTCAGACTGAGGAATTTCCTAAAATATTGATGTGTGATAATGGGGTGCAATTTGTCTCATCCAAAATGTTGCATTACCTAGAAAAGTGTGGTATCAAAGCTGAAAGGTGTCCTTTATATTGTCCTAGGGCCAATGGGCAAGTTGAAGGACCAAATAGATTTTTGAGAGAGGGCATACAGGTTGATTTGACAAATAAAATGTTACAGTATTTCTCAAAGAGAAACTCTGGAGTTATCATATTACTCCACACTCAGCGCCAGGTGTTTCCTCATTTTTTAATGAGAGGGAGGGAAAGTCATACCTTCATGACTTTGTTTTCTTTTGTAATTCTATTACTAAGAGTGATGAGTTTGGTGATGTTGTAAAAAGGGTCAAAATAATCTGAGTGCAAAGCTAGTTAGCAGACAAGAATATCAAGATGAAGTGCATCAGTTTAAACCCAAAATGGTTCAATAAGGAGATTGGGAGCATATTTCTAAATGGAGTGTGGATTACAAGGGTGCATCGAAGTTCTCAACACCTGTACATGTAGATCAAATGTCAGGAAGTGCAGTGTTACTACACAAAAGGGGTTGGTGGAATAAGTGCTGTATTGTGGTTCTTAATCCAGGTCAGAAGTTGTTCAGAGAGAAAAGTATTGATGGGTTACATTTTAATGATGTGTGTATGCCTGGTGAGTGTATGATTAGTTCTTGTTAATTAGGGAATTTGGCTAGTGATGGTAATACACTACCAGTAGATGAGGAAGCTTCTTTAGTTCAATCACTGGGTACTGTGAAAATATCTTTGGCAAAGTCACAACATATGGGTTTGACAATGATGAAGGAAGTGGTTTCCCCAGATGTTCCTTGTGAAAAGGATGATGTTTCCACAGATGTTCCATGTGAGAGACAGTCAAAAGAGATATTAAATTACCTGAGAAATTGAAGGATTACGTGTTGAAATGAATGGTGACTGGGATTTTGGTTTAGAGTTTATTTCACTTTTTGTGACTTGGTTAGCACCAATTTGAAATTGGTGCAAACTGCGATTGTTTTGTGACCGGATTCACAGTCACAAAACAATCCTACATCGCACCACGACTCGCAATGAGGAAGGGAATGCCCCTGCCTAATTGCGACTCGCAAACCTATTTTGCGATTCAGTAGATATATTACCGAATCGCAAAATAGGGTCTGTACATACCAAAAATATTTTTTTTTCTTTTCGCAAACAGTCCTTTGCGACAAGAAAAAAAAGCTATGTACATGTGGCCCTTAGTTTGGCGGACAGGTTACTCTTTCGCAAACATGGCAGAGCAGCATACCCATCAAATTGTTAGTCCACCCCCTTGTTTAGAGACAGACTGACCTTTAGTATCCCTTTGAATGAGCACCCATTGGCTCCACTGATGGAATACCTCCTCCAGTGGCCCAATGCAGTAGGGGCCTTCAGAGGAAGGACATTACGCCTCCAGCTCTATTTAGTTTAGATGGCGTAATGGGTTTTTCCTCTGTCTGTCACCACCTGGAAAAACCTGGAGGTGAGGGATAGGCAAAAAAATATTGAGCCTCAAATCATGGATTAAAATTCCCAGGGTGTGGGAGTCATTCATTATGTGTTTCGGAGTTTGTTTCTCAAAAACAAAAACTTGTAAAGGCTGTTAAAATTGATTGTAGATGCCCACTAGAGATTTAGTACATTGAAAGCAACCTCTGCTGAACCGATGGAGTACCCTCGGTATGGAGGAGGTAATGTCCTCCTCCATCCTGATAGACACTACTCTGTCCATCAAATGCTAAATCAGGCCACTAATCTTATAAATCACTGGCCTGATTATGCAAAACAGGTTAATAATTGAAGCTGGGGTGAGAATGTCCTCTGCTTGGTGTAAAGCCTTGTCTGCTGCACTGTCTGCTCACTATGATATCTTGTATCTCGTTTTTTGGCTTTTGGCACCAGCCATTGGGGGGAAGTGGAGCACCAGGCTTATTCTCCATAGTGGCAGATATCTGCTGTCCCTGTCAGTTCATACATGTAGCACGGTGGGGAGTTGCATGCTGTGTTTTTATAACTAGACCTTTCTATCTATGTTGCAAGAGAAGGAGCCTACTGGTCCACTCATGTTAAATTCAGCGAGTACAGATGAATTCGGACCCCAATGGCTAGATGCAGAGTGTGTGGATGTTACATATGATAAGTGTCTTACACACCAAATGATTGTCTGAATGAACCAGAGTGGCTAAGGCCTGCAGGTTCCATTTTAGGTGTCTCTGACCTGTCTCACTCAATGCACAAGATGGAGGTGAGGTTACTGATCTAGACTGTGGAAGATTATTGCTCACAATCCAGAAACAGGGGGGAGAGAATCAAATTACCAAAGAGAAACAGTCTCCTCTTTCATCATTTCAGTATCTGGATTAATTCCTTTTAATGCAGAAGGCTGCTGATTGGTTTTCCTGAAACTGCTGGTTAATGGATGGTACCAGAAAAGAGTGGGGCTACTGTCCCTGTTGTCAGAGTGTGAAGGTTCCTTTATAAGGGGGCCAGGCTTTTGTCTCTCTTCCTGATCAATGTCAGGTTTGCCTGTTATTAGTCTGGTGCAGACTGTTCATACCTCTTTGTGTCTCTATTGTGGAAGCCTGAAGATCCCCCTGCCATGTGGAACATTGCACTAGAAAAAAAGGCTGAGGCTAGAAGACAGCCTGAGAAGGACACATAAATGGAACCAACTCAAACAGATTCTGTAAGGGCAAACAAAGTATACACATCCCCTGTCAGGCATCCCTGCCTAAAAGTAGGAACTGTTGACCCACTTATTGCTCTAGTTGAAGGTTCTCTCTCTCTCTCCCCAAGGAGCGGGTGCTCCACAAACTACCCAGAGACGACTGTGCAATGAGTAGTTGTGTCTGCCTAACAGCCAGTCTCCCAGAGGTGGAGGGGCAGCACCTGTGGTCCGATTTGGAGGAAGATCGGTCTTCCCTGTCTCGGATTGCCTGGAGAGTTCTGCATGGAAGAAGGGGGAAGAAGCAAGCCATCCCTGCAAGAGCTGACAATTAGTGTGGACTTAAGTGTTAACCATCTGTCCACCAGAGACTCGTGAGAAGCATGACTGTTGTGCTCCTGACTCAAGCCAGTCACTAGGGCAGACATGGAGGATCCAAAGCACTGTAGCAGTGTGTCCAAGCGATTCCCCTCACCCTGTCACCTATGCAATTGTAACCTTGTTTTGGAGTGGTCTGCACTGTTAAAGAAGGAGATGACACTGGATTGTGGCACTTGCTTGAGTGCCTCGAGTAACCCTGCTGACTCATCCCTGACACTTGTCCAGATGTGTTGGAGCAGTGTGTGCTACTGAAGAAGAGGCCTGTGAAACCACTGCAGGCACCCAAGTTTGCCTTGCAGACTCAGACTGTGGCTAGTCCCTGGCGCTTGTCAGATGTATCAGAAGTATGCCCATGCGGACCATGTGGCTGAAAGTGAAAGCTGCTTCTTTAAGGCATTTTGCAACATGTGTCAAAATATCAGAATGGGTGCCTGTGGTGCTATCCCTAAGTGTACCCTATAGAATCCAGCTGCCACTGTCCAGAAGAGCTTAATAGTCATCTAGTCACCAACCCCAGATCTGTCTGGAAAAGGACTGTACCACCCCCGGGAAGCACCAGTGATGAGTTCAAGACTCATTTGTTCAGAAGAAAGAGGCCTGCCTGTGATCAAGTGCCCTCCTGCTGCCAACAAAATCAACCCAGCAGAGGGCCGCAGCCTGAAGACAAAGGCACACAGCAGCTGCATCCATGACAATGTAGTGTGTCCTACTCCTGCTTGTTCAGGGTGAAGTAGCTGCCTCCCTGACTGTAGCCTTTAAATTTCCTCCCAAGTAAGGCAGGGTTACTAGCTTACAGTGATAAAGGCCAACGGAAGGCTTACCTTGGCCCCCCAAAAAATAAAAAAATAAAAATGGGTGAATAAGTGAGTCCTATTATGGCCTGAAGACTGGTAACTGGTGGGAAAACTCTGCACCTTCACTACTACTCACTCCAGTGTGCCCTAATATAAGGTAGGGGTAGATGGAGCCAGATTGAGTAGGGATACAGCCTAAATTATTAGTTCTTTCCTTCATACCCCTGGTATTTGATATTTTATATATTGAGATTAACTATGTACTACATATGCTATCTTATCAAAAAGAAGCACTGGACATTCATGTTATTGCATTGTTGGGTGTCTAGTGTATGCACACCTAATCCTCCCTGAGAAGTCGGTGACTGCTTGCCATCGCTACCACTGAGAGTCAAGTGCTGATTGGATTGTACGTGAACCAGTTTGCACAACCCATACCTTACAATTCACATGGTGCCATTGCGTGTCACACAATATTGGCTCCTATCACATGGTCACCTGTGTCACACAGTCTACACGCAATTAGCTGGAAGCCCCTGCAAAGACCAAGTTCCTAGCTAATTATTAGGAGGCGCTGCTGAGCGGATATCCATTTAGAGATGTGAAACCACACCAGGACATTGGGGGCAGTCTAAAAAGCTTGGTTTTTTGGTATTGCCTTATGATGTGTTTTTTTGGGGGAGTAGATGGCGGGTTGATAGGTGGTGAATTCAAAAGTGCCTCTGGCCTCTGCTCAGCACTGATATACATTTCACAAGTTTGCAGGTCTGAGAACCACAGTAGGATGGAGCTCAGACATCAGAGGCAAATTACATAATTCTCCACAGCAGTGGCCTAATCTCACCTGCTTGCCCTGTGGCCCTCTGCATGGGGTCTGCCAAGCGATATAAGTGGTGTGAGATCTTACAAAGGCCAGATCAACTTGCAGCAAGAAAGAATTAAGTCCAAACTTTAAAACCTTACCTTCCTGTCCTTAAAGTGATTGAGGGATCATTGTATGAATAGAGGATTCACAGGAGCAAGAATATCAAGGCTTGGATGGGTTATGTTGGAAGCCATTTGGAGAAACAGTTGGAGCGAAAAGAAATAGCTGAACTGTGGGAGGGTACCAGGATAGGAACTCCGGGAGGGAGTGCTGTACAGCCAGGATCTCCAAGCCACTTAGCTCAGTATTTGCTTAGACAAACACCATGTGTACACCAAGGTTTGCTTTCCCACAATTCCTCTTGTCATTGCCACTGATTTCTAGGGTACTGTTGTCATTACCTCCAGGAGTGATTCCCTTGAGAGTGTTAGGTCTATCTTGAGACATGAAAAACTTACAGTTGGCTCTCAATAACGCTAAGCCTGGGGAAGAGGACAAGGCCAGGGAGCTTGGTAGAAAGAAGTGACGTAGTATGGGTTGAAAACAAATGAGATGAGGAATTCTCCACACACGTATTCCAAACTGGAGGATATGGGCAGGGAATTTCCAAAGATCCAAAGGGGGACAAAAAGGGAATTCTATGTTAAGAACAGAGGTAGGAAAGGGGATTGAGGGAAGGTTCTTCCAAGCCCAGGGTGATATCTTTTTTTAAAATGTCACATGGAGGGGCTTTAAAGGAGAGACTGTAAGGTAAAAGCCCTGTACCAGCGGCAATCATCATAGCAAGTGTATTGACGATGGAGGAAGAGATCCTTGAGGGCCCTATTGCACTTCACCTAGTTGGTATAATTTGGGAGAGGGACCCAGATGTTCTGAATCATATTCACCCGAACATGATGGTGTTTGTTCTGGAAACTAGCATCAGTGGGAGGAATGTTCCAGACATAAGGGATAGGGGGTCTTATACAGCTATGGTTGAGACAATATGATTGAAATGAAGCATCTCAAACCAAAGACGATTCTGGCTGGTGCCAATGGCACAAATGTCCCAGCTGGTGGTGAAGACATCGAGTGTCCAATTGACTGAGTCAAAGTGGAATTCAGTGGTAGGTGGGCCAATGTTGATGAAGGGCTGAGAGAGAAGCACGGTGCTGGTTATTTCTAGGCAATGATTTGATTGCCCCTGTTTTAGTACTAGGACCAGAAACCTGCTTGGCTTAGACCACATTAGTTGTGCTAACCACAGCACAGGCTGCATATCAGTCTCAGGATGAGACTGGGACCATTCCCAGTTTGCAGAGACATGGGCAAGGTAGTCAGCAGATCAGGGCAGATTCAGAGAAGGTAGTGGCAGTGTGATCCACTGCCACTGCTCCAGACAGAGAGGTGAGTGAGTTACCTAAAGCAGAATATGTGTTGGAGTCTGGGTCACTGCCAGAGCTACAAGGTTTGTTAGCTGCTGGAGGTCCTAGCCAATAAATGTCTCCTAGGCACAAGTTTAGTGCTCTACTCTTGTGGGACTTCAGAAAGAAGACCAGGTGCAGGTCACCAAAGGAGTGGTAGAAAGAAATTATGTTGGCATGTAGGGTGGCCTGTTATATAGTGAGCCAATGAATCATGATCCAGGTATCAACAAAAGACCTGTGGTTCTACTAGTGCAGTAGAACTTCCTGTTGTCAATGGCCCATGAAGTGCTCCTGGAAGAAATATTTGGACATTAGAAAGACCCAGGATAGGCTAGAAGCTCTGTTCTTCTGGCCAGGGATGTGTAGGGATATAGAGAGGTTCTGTAGGACCTGTTTCAATTGTCAACGGAGTGGTGAATCAGTAGGTAAGGCCAAGTACCATTAGTGCATTTATCAGTTGCAGGTGTTACATCTTAGTGGATACACTAGATATTTTTGATCCGTTTGACCCAGCCTCTGCATGAGGCAACAAGTATATCTTTGTTGTGGTGGACCATGCCACCAGGAATCCCAAAGCAGTACTTCCAAGGATGACTGCAAAAGGAGTAGCACGGCTTCTTGTATGACTCTTTTGTAGGGTTGTATTTCCAAAGACAGTGATTTCTAACTGGGAACCAATTTTATCCCCTGTAAGAGAGAGGTGGGAGAACTCTGGTGTGACATACCACTTTACCATGGCCTATCAACCACCAACCAATGAGTTAGGATAGAGGTTTACCAAGACCCTAAAGGGCATGTTGGGGACCCTACCAGAGAACTTCAGGACAAAGTGGGATCTTTACTGGCCATGTCTCCTGTTCTCTTACTGGGAGATACCCAGAAGAGAGTAGGGTTCAGCTCATTTGAGAATATGCTTGGGCACCCAGTGCAGGCACTACAGACTCTGATTAGGGTAGGGTAGGAAGAAACTCCTGAGTCACCTCAGAAGGATGTAGTGGACTATGTAGGTGGTCTCCAAAAGCTGATAGTGTAATACATGAGTCAGGCAAAGTAAAAACTTCAGGCGAGCCAAGAGCTGATGAAGGATTCTTATGAACAGAAAACCATGCTACCAGGATATTAGAATGGTCCGGGGGGGGTGTTGGTGCGTAAGCTCATTTGTTCCAGAGCTTTGTAGATTAAATGATGTGGACCATACAAGAAGTGCAGAAAGTGCCAGATGTGAACTATTTCATGGACACAGATTCCACGGGAAAACCCAGAAGGGTATCCCATGTGAACCACCTAAAGTTGTTCTTCTGGAGAGATTACCTGGTGAAAATCAGGACTGTGGCAGAGGAAGTTAAGGAAGACAATGGGCCTCTTCCTGATTTGCTGTATAGTGACATGAAAGATGGATCTATGGAAGGGGCCTCTTATCCACAAAATGATTATTTTTAGTAGGCATGGGTAAAATTTCAATTACACCAATGTAATTCGTGTAATTTTCACATTACAAAATTCCAGAAATCACACTATTATGCACCTTGTGTATTACACACCAATCTTTGGAAACAAAATGACAATGAATGGCATCAATTACAGTAAACATTTACCACAACTGCACAGGAACAAAAGAGCCCAAGTGGCTGTTGTTCATAGTGCTTTTGTTTAAAAGAATCACTAAGATATATCGTAAAATGACAGATATACATTTTGTCTCATTACTCATAATTTACTTTTAATGACTTAGAAGCAAATTATATGAATTTCGCACACACCTATTTTTTAGGACTCACTGGTTACTTCCGGAACTTTGTAGCTAACTATGGGATGATAGAGAACCCCTTTACAGCTTTGAGATCCGAGGACCAGCCCAAGAAGATGATCTTGACTGGTGAGCGTCAGAAAGCTTTTGAGAAACTGAAAAGAGCACCAAGCAATAGACCTGTACTGAGGGCCCCTAACTACCTTCAACCCTTCTTTGCACAAACGAAGACAAGGATGTTGGAGCAATAATGGCTCAAACCGATGACAATGGGAGAGGTAATCCAGTGCCTATCTCACTCCAATGCCTAAATTTTTACCGTGAAGCATAAGGATTGAATGAACCATAGTAATGTAGAAGGACTTTCTGTTTCTACTGGTCCGATATCTGTACTTCTTCAATGGTATGATGTGATTCTCAGTAGTCTGATGTAGGAGAGGCGCATGTCTGAATGGGAATGCTCCCTACATGATGTTCAGTGATGTTACCTGCTCTGTGTGCCCACCTGCAATTATCTGATATTCCAGTATTTGGATTTTGGCTCCAGCATCATGCTAATCTAGCATGTGTGAAAATCTAAATTTCGTTAGTAGCATTCTCCTACACACCTATGCATTACAGTATTACTGTTTGTGCTTATGACTCCGAATATGCCAACTTTTTATAATCAAGGATGGATGTTGCTTTTCAGTAATTTTCAGCTTCAAGTAGCTTAGGTATACTTGTATAAAATTCGATGTATTTTGGCTTCTATGCTCCAACTGACTTTCTACAGAGAGCCCTTGTTAGTTGAAATGAACAAATGTTTGTAATCATTTTGCCATGCTGCTATTTTGCATTAAACTGTAGTAGGCTTCTTGTGCGGTGTATTAGTTTTAACAAATGGCGTGTTGGCTGAGAAACACCTCAAGCAACAGAAAAAAGAGGAGCACTGAACTGAGATCCACTTGACGACCACAGGTGTAAGAGATAAAGGAGAAATTTCTCCAGGGGATATGGAGTGGAGAACAGCCCAGTGCTGGACCTGGTGAATTGGCTAGATGTATGAGCACAAACCGGACCAGAACTTTAGGTAAAGTTTAACTGCTTTGCCGTTTGCTTTTTGCTTACTTAAAGGATTTCTAGAGCAAGAGGGTTCTAGAAATAGAGTAGCAATGGTAAAAATAGGCAGGAGTCCCAAGACCCAGTGGACAGTCCTTTGAAGGCTGAATATGTGAGAAGAGACTCTGTGGTCTAGCAACCCGACCCCTTCTCAGGCCCCTCTGGGTGTTGACTGAAGGTTCATCCAATGCAAGGAGATCTTTGGGTGTGAGTGAACAATGCCTCCCTCCCTCCCTCCCTCCTTCTATGGCAGCATTTAGAAGAAATTATACCCGAAAGGAATCCTATCCCATTTTTTGTTTCTTTTTATACCTACTTCTATAGGATGACCTGCAAGCCCTTTCCCTGCTACCCAAGTTTGAGTGAACTATATGGAATGGCGATGGGGACCAGTTAATCTAAGTTTATCAATCTCCGATTGAAAAGGACTCCTGTGCTAAAATTTAAGAAAGTAGATGGCACTCATTAAAGAAGACAGGAAGACGTCCTGGTAACTCTGGTATAGAAAGGTTAGCTAACTTGCAAGAGGAACAGATTCTGAGCAATGGCCACTCTTCTTACAATAGCAAAAGAAGGAACACAAAATGTAAACATGAATCCTATGTCCGGACTATGAAAGATACTTAAGAAAAATTAGAATACTAAATTAGCCATTTAAGGAAGAGTTAGTGTTTGTGCTCCAAATGTTCTGCCTTCTCACTGAAAACCACAAGAGGGAGAAAGAGCGAGGACTCAAAAGGAGGAGGATTTGATGGACATGTTCCCCATGTCAGCTGGGGCAGCTGGTAATGCACTTGGTAACAGAGCAGCACTCGCGGGACCCCAGTGGGCAAAGCACAATAATATAACGTGCAAGCGATAGCTGCAGTGCAATCGGTTGGCAGTACAGCACCTAGGTAGGAGGTTGATATCAGTTCTGTGGATCAGTACACTTGCACCGCAGGGCTGAGATACGCACGAGAACGAAGTTCCACTATTACCTTAGAGATCTCGAGACAAACTGAAGGACAGCTGTCTAAAGATGTCCTCCCTCTCCCCATCCAAGTGATGTCCATGATGGGAATCCATCCTCTTTCATTCTTCTCCCTTAGAGAGACTGCCCTGAGGCTAGGGTAGAGTTGTGGGCCGCGGCCCCTGAAACCTTATTTAGTGAGCTTCAAGTAACAGTTCCCCAAAATTTGAGAAATGGCTAGTCAGGTCCGAGGCGAACTAGCTGCATTTGAAATATAACATTTTCGGAGGCAAGATAAGTCGCTCAGATGCACGAGAGTGTCCGCACTGAAAAGTATTCACTATTCCGTCATTTCGCGTTTCAGCCACCACAAATCGCCTTGTTGACATGAAACGAACGCCATCCTAGTAGTGTATTTTAAAGAGAATCGCTTCCTGAGTGAAAGTAAATATGAAAGACAAACTGTTTTATGAATGCAAATAACTAAAACAATCGTGAGTAATTTCAATAAAGGTTGCTCTCATAATTTCCATATTTCTCAAATACAACCACACTGAAAAATTCATTGTATTAATGAAATTATCTACTTTAGAAATTAATGCATTTTAAATTCGTTAATCTTTAATTCGGCTTTACATCGGCTGTTGCTATAGAAGCAAATAACATTATGTAAAAAGTGATAAAATCATTAAAACATTCAAATCTATAAAATAGTGACACAAAAGATATTTAGAAAGGCACAAAAACATAGCACGAGGGCGGCGTCATGTAAATTGAAAAAAAAAAAAACTAATATTAATTTCAGAGTTCCAAGACATATTTGTATACTATAGCATATGTCTATAGTTCATTCGAAGAAGCACTATAAAATGTGTGCGATATTAGGAACTGCAGGGTACAACATACGATCACACAAGCCTTGAGCACTAGTCGTTGAGCATGGACTGGGCGATCATCTTTTCTCTATGTCTCCACATGTATGTAAGAAAGTGGGAAATAGCAAATACTATTGGTTGAGCAGCGTCTCCCTTACGTATCCTAGTTGCAATTGTGTGGTTCTTGATACCCAGATTGCGGCACAATGGCAACATCTATTTCTTCCTGTATGCATGATATTGAGGACACAAATAAAGAACATGATCTACAGGCACAAGGGAGTTCAGGTCAAAGTCGGCGATGACATCAGGACATTACCACTTTGCAGCTAAAGACCGGAGTGGCAAGGTCCTGATGTGGAACTTAAAATAGAGAAATCTGGTGGCCGGGGGCTCAATTGCATCCATGTACTCTTCCAGGCAATAGTTGTTTTTAAATTCCAAAAAGGTCAAGATAACTATCCCTCAAACCTGTGGAATTTACCATCTACATGTCCAATACAACTCCTTAAGCATGGACTTAGAAGTGCCACAAGACGTTTCTGTGTGGGCCCACATATTTCTGCATCCAATCTCTTCAAGACAGCTTCGGATGTACCCAAACCATGGGATCCTGGTAGCCTGAGTACATTTTAAGATTTCTTCCTGGCCCATACGAAAGGGCAGTAGGTCCACTGAGGGCTAGATCCTTCCCCAATACAGTAAGAGTCTAAAGGGGCAGATTTAAGAGCCCCTTGTGCCATATTATTTCCACATTAGCATCATCTTTTTGACGCTAATGTGGCGATATTATTGCAAAAATTGCACCACTTTGTAAATCTTGCGCCACATTATGTCTGCACCAGGCATAATGTATGCAAGGGGGTGTTACCCCATTAGGAGGGCTAAAAAAATGGTGCAAAGAAATCTAAAAGATTTATTTGCTTTATTTTTTTCAGCATTTTTAATGCCTGCTCAGAGCAGACGTTAAAAGGCGGCACACCATTATTTATAATGGGCCCCTATGACCTGGTCAGGGTTAGCGCCACATTTTGGAGCTAACCCTGAACAGTACATCAATAGCGTCAAAGATTGTAATGCTGTTGGCCCCTTCCCTGCGCCATGGTGCAATGTATTCTAAATACAGCACACACATGGTGGCGGTGGAGGGGCGCTAAGGGGTGCAAGAAAGGTGGCGCTGCACTGGGTGCAGCGCCACATTTCTTAAATCTCACCCTAAACAGTTTTCCATCAATTCCATATTGTTGACATTGTGTCCATCAAGCTCCCCACCACACAGAGACCGCCCCCCCCAAGAGCTTGCAAGTTGTAAATTTGCAATGCAGGTGTCACCAGGCTCAAGATTGATCCCTTAGCATTTTAAATATCAGTTATAATAAATCAAATAACACCCAGATTGGGCTGTGTTTTCTGACCGATATTTATAATCATTCAACAAATTATCATCATTGTTTACTTTTTCTTACATTAATGAAACACTCCCTGTAGGAAAGTACCATCTTGCCTGGCATGTTACCCCCATATTTCACTGTATATATGTTGTTTTAGTTGTATGTGTCACTGGGACCCTGCCAGCCAGGGCCCCAGTGCTCATAATTGTGCCCTGTATGTGTTCCCTGTGTGATGACTAACTGTCTCACTGAGGCTCTGCTAACCAGAACCTCAGTAGTTATACTCTCTCTTTGATTTCCAAATTGTCACTAACAGGCTAGTGACCAATTTCACCAATTCACATTGGCATACTGGAACACCCTTATAATTCCCTAGTATATGGTACTGAGGTACCCAGGGTATTGGGGTCCCAGGAGATCCCTATGGGCTGCAGCATTTCTTTTGCCACCCATAGGGAGCTCTGACAATTCTTACACAGGCCTGTCACTGCAGCCTGAGTGAAATAACGTCCACGTTATTTCACAGCCATTTACCACTGCACTTAAGTAACTTATAAGTCACCTATATGTCTAACCTTTACCTGGTAAAGGTTGGGTGCAAAGTTACTTAGTGTGTGGGCACCCTGGCACTAGCCAAGGTGCCCCCACATCGTTCAGGGCAAATTCCCCGGACTTTGTGAGTGCGGGGACACCATTACACGCGTGCACTATACATAGGTCACTACCTATGTATAGCGTCACAATGGTAACTCGGAACATGGCCATGTAACATGTCTAAGATCATGGAATTGTCACCCCAATGTCATTCTGGTATTGGGGAGACAATTCCATGATCCCCCGAGTCTCTAGCACAGACCCGGGTACTGACAAACTACCTTTCCCGGGGTTTCACTGCAGCTGCCGCTAACCCCTCAGACAGGTTTCTGCCCTCCTGGTGTCCAGCCAGGCTTGGCCCAGGAAGGCAGAACAAAGGACTTCCTCTGAGAGAGGGTGTTACACCCTCTCCCTCAGGAAAAAGGTGTCAGGGCTGGGGAGGAGTAGCCTCCCCCAGCCTCTGGAAATGCTTTGATGGGCACAGATGGTGCCCATCTCTGCATAAACCAGTCTACACCAGTTCAGGGATCCCCCAGCCCTGCTCTGGCGCGAAACTGGACAAAGGAAAGGGGAGTGACCACTCCCCTGACCTGCACCTCCCCTGGGAGGTGCCCAGAGCTCCTCCAGTGTGCTCCAGACCTCTGCCATCTTGGAAACAGAGGTGCTGCTGGCACACTGGTCTGCTCGGAGTGGCCAGTGCCAGCAGGTGACGTCAGAGACTCCTTCTGATAGGCTCTTACCTGTGTTGCTAGCCTAGCCTCCTTCCTAAGTAGCCAAACCTCCTTTTCTGGCTATTTAGGGTCTCTGCTTTGGGGAATTCTTTAGATAACGAATGCAAGTGCTCATAAGAGTTCCTCTGCATCTCTCTCTTCACCTTCTGCCAAGGAATCGACCGCTGACTGCTCTGGACGCCTGCAAAACCGCAACAAAGTAGCAAAGACGACTACTGCAACCTTGTATTGCTGATCCGGCCGCCTTCAACTGTTTTCCTAGTGGTGCATGCTGTGGGGGTAGTCTGCCTCCTCTCTTCACTAGAAGCACGGAAGAAATCTCCTGTGGGTCGACGGAAACTTCCCCCTGCAACCGCAGGCACCAAAAGACTGCATCACCGGTCCTCTGGGTCCCCTCTCAGCATGACGAGCATGGTCCCTGGAACTCTGCAACTCTGTCCAAGTGACTCCCACAGTCCAGTGACTCTTCAGTCCAAGTTTGGTGGAGGTAAGTCCTTGCCTCACCACGCTAGACTACATTGCTGGGTAACGCGTGATTTGCAGCTGCTCCGGCTCCTGTGCACTCTTCCAGGATTTCCTTTGTGCACAGCCAAGCCTGGGTCCCCGACACTCTAACCTGCAGTGCACAACATCCTGAGTTGTCCTCCGGCGTCGTGGGACCTTCTTTTGTGACTTCGGGTGAGCTCTGGTTCACTCTTCTTCGTAGTGCCTGTTCCGGTACTTCTGCGGGTGCTGCTTGCTTCTGTGAGGGCTCCCTATCTTGCTGGGCGCCTCCTCATGCAATTGGCGACATCCTGGTCCCTCCTGGGCCACAGCAGCATCCAAAAACCCTAACCGCGACCCTTGCAGCTAGCAAGGCTTGTTTGCGGTCTTTCTGCGTGGGAACACCTCTGCAAGCTTCTTCACAACGTGGGACATCCATCCTCCAAAGGGGAAGTTCCTAGTCCTCTTCATTCTTGCAGATACCGTAGCTTCTAGCATCCAGTGGCAGCTTCTTTGCAACCTCAGCTGGCATTTCCTGGGCATCTGCCCACTCCCGACTTGATCGTGACTCTTGGACTTGGTCCCCTTGTTCAACAGGTACCCTCGTCCGGATATCCATCGTTGTTGCATTGCTGGTGTTGGTCTTCCTTGCAGAATTCCCCTATCACGACTTCTGTGCTCTCTGGGGAACTTAGGTGCACTTTACACCTACTTTTCAGGGTCTTGGGGTGGGCTATTTTTCTAACCCTCACTGTTTTCTTACAGTCCCAGCGACCCTCTACAAGCTCACACAGGTTTGGGGTCCATACGTTATTCGCATTCCACTTTTGGAGTATATGGTTTGTGTTGCCCCTATACCTATGTGCTCTCATTGCAATCTATTGTGACTGTACGTTGCTTGCATTGCTTTCTATTGCTATTACAGCATAATTTTGGTCTTGTGTACATATATCTTGTGTATATTTGCTATCCTCATACTGAGGGTACTCACTGAGATATTTTTGGCATATTGTCATAAAAATAAAGTACCTTTATTTTTAGTATATCTGTGTATTGTGTTTTCTTATGATATTGTGCATATGACACCAGTGGTATAGTGGGAGCTTTACACGTCTCCTAGTTCAGCCTAAGCTGCTCTGCTAAGCTACCCTTTTCTATCAGCCTAAGCTGCTAGACACCTCTTCTACACTAATAAGGGATAACTGGACCTGGTGCAGTGTGGAAATACCCTTTGGTACCACTACAAACCAGGCCTGCCTCCTACACTCCCATATCAGAATTCTTGCCCTGGTGGGCCTATGGTGCCCGTTTTCTGTTTTAATGTAACAACTTTGCTTATATATCTACCATGGCATGTGTTACTAAAACCAAGAATTTCTTAGCCACTGTTAGAAAGGATTTGTTTTATAACAACCATTGTTATCTTACTACTGGCTATCATAGTTGACGGGATCTTTGGGTCTCACAGGTGGGTAAATAAATCATCTTCCATACTGAGACGCTCCTGTGCCCAGGTGTTAAGTTCCAAAATGTGACAGAACTCTAGTCTACTTAACTGTCTCTCTGTTACTGCACCTAGGGTTCTCGGGCACTGAGTCAATGGTGAAATATTTCAAGTCACGATCATCAATAGTATGCACTTCCTAAAAATGATGCGTTACTTGGTAACCTTTTTTAAATGTTTTTTTATGGCTCCCACATGCTGATATATTCTTGTGTGGGCTTGTAAAATCATACTGCCCACGTACATTTTGAGATAAGGGTACATGAGGATATATACTACAAACTCACTTTTACAATGCAAAGCTTATCATACCCTGAATGGCTTTTTAGTAAGTGGTAAAACGACTTCTGTTGTATCAATGCCAAATTAGCATCCCTTACATTTATGGCATTTTTTAGAGTCACTGTTACTCAGCTACATTTTTCGTTCGGTCACTTCTGGACTTCTAAATTCATGGTTCATAGATTTCGCTCTCCTGAAGGTGGTAAGTGGCCTGTTGTAGACTTTTCGTTACCACTGGCTGGGTCACTTCTGATAAGGTGTCAATATTTAGACAAAATCCTATTAGTGCCACCCTGGTCCTCGCTATGCTCAGTGATCGATACTCCTGCTCCTTAGTCTTAAATGTAGTTTAATTTAAGCTTTATTCAACAATTAAGTCATAAAAGCACACAAAATGATAAAATAGATCAGGACAGAAATAGTCAAACATTCAAATATTAAAACCAGGACATCACAACATAAGTATAAACAGCAAAGATAATAGAACAATCAAAATATACTTTCCAAATATGAAGACCAAGACATCACAAAGAAAAAAAGAATAACCCATCAAAAATCAAGAATGAAAATAACCCAAAGTGGTTTGATCATAAATACAACTCCAGATAACATTAATTACAGAACATGAATTAAAACAGTGGGATGCACTAAGGACCCTGCCTCTAGTAACCCAGATCCACCCCAAGAATTTTGCAACAGCACGAACATAAGTGAGATTGGGGTCAGACTTAAGGATCTTCAGAGCTGAGCAGCTACTTCGGGTGCCCAGTAGCGCACAAAGTGGCTTAATCCATTTTGACCGCACTGACGTGTCACCTGGACAAGCAAAAAATACATGGCCAACTGATTCTATGAAGATGGTGCAAGTTGGGCTTAAAAGGTTGCTATTTGAAACCCATTTGGCAGGAAATGTCCTCCGAGGAAGGGTGTCAACTCTGAACTGAAAACAGTTTTCTACCTAAAGGGACAGTGATAGCGTTCCACTAGGGTTCAAAGTAGCTTTTATTTTTAAAATCTAAAAAGTTCCCAGTTAAGGAAAGACTAACAGCTGTTTGAGCCTCAGTTTTCCTGACCCAAAGCTAGTAGTGTTTTTTGATCATCAAAGAAGAATAGCCAACTGCTAAAGAAGGCTTTTCCCCATAAGGACTGAAGCCCGATAGTTATTAATATTTTTTTTTTATTGTCGAAGCCAATAGACTGTATTATACGTATCAGCCTCAAAGACATCTTGCCGGGCTAATCTATAAGGAGCCATTTCAGGTTGGGACCACAACCTTGGCCAAAACAATAAAGGGTGAAGTCTCGCTTTGTCAGCAACTGTTCTCCTTCCCAAATTGAGCATTAAAGGCACCAAAGGTGTACTAGCAAGAAGACGAGTCAGGGTCCACAAAAATGTATTCTCTGCATGTGTAAGAGGAGCAAGATTAGCAAACCACCCACAGCTCCGAGCCATACAAAGCAGTCCTAACTGCTCCTGCTTTATAAATCTGTAGGGCTGGAGTAAGGGGTTTCAAAAAAGACGAACTGTGATCTTTATTTATGTCACCCGCAGTCTGCTTGTCCTTTAGAGTCATTAAATCAATTTGAGGCTTCCAAGCCGATTCGATGATAGAGTAACACCCAGATAAGTAAATGTGTTTACCCTTTCCAAACAGGCACCCCCAGCTCAAGTCTTCCCTTAATCGTTTTTTGTTTGTTAAGAAACATGAACTTAGTTTTTGCACAATTAGGGCCAGATGTAGGAACCGGTTTGCATGTCGCAAACTGCGAAAAAACGCAGTTTGCGCCATGCAAAACGGCCATCGCGATGCTGATTCACATTTTGCGAGTCGGTACCGAATCCGACTCGCAAATAGGAAGGGGTGTTCCCTTCCTATATGCGACTTGCACCGCAATGCAGAATTGCTTTGTGACCGCGAAAGCGGTCGCAAAGCAATTCGCAGTTAACACCCACTTGAAGTGGGTGTTAACTCATTCGCATTCATGGGTCCATGGGACCCCTTCCCCTTTGTGAATGTCACTAAAAATAATTATGGACCACTGCCTACTCTGAAAAATGTAAACCAAATGGTTTAATTATTTTTTTTCATTAATATTCATGAGGTGGGTCTTTGCAACCCCATAGCGAGTCGCAGAAGGTGTCTGAGCCACCTTTCTGCATACAATTTTGCGAGTTGCAAATTGCGAGTCACTCTGACTCGCAATTTGCAACTCGCAAAATTTTCTTTTGCCACATCTGGCCCTTAATCTCAAGGCCTCGGGCCATACAAAATTCCTCAAAGCGAGACAACAAACTGAAGGCCACTAGGCGTTTTAGAAAGGTTAGTGCATCTGACCTTATTTGGTCAATTAACATTAATTTATAAGGTGACGCGTTAGAGGTTCAATGGACCTTTTGACTGTGCTTCGAGCAGTTTCCACCATAAGGATTACTACCAATACAAATCAATAGCCATAACAATCAATAACATCAATAATCTTGGGAGTCAGTAATTTCCTCTCACCATGACCTCTCGACTAGGAATACCGACACCTTTATGTAAAAGTTAGAATGTTTATTTCCCTATATTAACAATGCTAATATCACGTAACTTAGTCTCAAAATCAAATGAAAACCGTACAGAAACAATACTGGCTGACCAAATCTTCTAAAGAATCGCAATTGAATCAAGGATTGGACCACAACACATTCTTAGGTTACAGTACAAATCAATAGCAAACATAATTGAGCAAGAGAAATGGCATACATTTAGAAATCAGCAAAGAAAAGACTTCAACTGTTAATACATGTAGCAAATGACATCAGTGAGTATCCTAACTAACCTTCAAATTGGAATAGCATGTTTGGGCTTCATGCAAAATAATTTCAGTCAACACAAATTTGGAAAAAACATCTAACTATGGTTCTATCAAAATTAGTGATTGGTACCTAGGGACAAAAGCAAATAGACATAACAATCAGTAACATAGTCTTATACCTTGCCTCAGTATGGTTCAGCAAGCTGTGTCTGTATTCGTCTACTGGACATCTGTTCGGTCAGCAAAGCATTGGAATTCAGTAATAATTCAATATAGAAAATGTCTCTTCATGCAGTTCAGAAAGAATAATAACTATCTTCTCAGGACGATTACGAAAGTACGTGGAGAATGGCCTAATAGATTCTCTCCTTGGTGCAATCTGGCTAAGTTAGATTCCCTAAAACCACTTCACATGTTGCTATTGGTCAAAGAATCATACGTTTATGGTTAGTCCAATGAAAATAGAACCTCAAATCTAAGAATTTACTAGACCATTTTTCACATGTCGATGATTAGCTCCTCTTCTCCAGTTTCCATTGTTGGGCTTGTCAGGTAACAACATTGTAACAGCTTATCCTCCAGCCAGTGCATCCATTGTCTGCTCCTGGAAATGTCGCCTTTACACACACTAAATTATACAAAGTATCCTTAGCTAGTACAACATATTCTAGCAAGCAGTTCTCATGGGAAAGAATTCTAGCTACTAACATTCAGTCAATGCAATGGAAAATCACAATTTAATTCTCTAAAAAGCCATTTTATAATTAGTCTAAGCAATGCAACTTGACATGAGGCAGTGCAACTAGGCCAGAGACCTCGCTAAATTAAGGACTATTACTAATAAAGCAAATAGAAAATACATGACCGTTAATATGACATACTACTACCTTAATCCAAACATAAGCTCGAAATTTTACATTAATAAGCTGTTAATAGGTACACTTCGTGATTATTGATGGTCACTCAAATAGGCACATTTTCAAACGTGTGTATTATTTTTCTACGTTAACTCATTTTCTATGCAGATTTAACACTCGGAATACATGAATATTCATTAGCAAAATTTCAGCGTTAACAGAAATTAGGAGAGCATCATCCACAAATAAGAGAATGGGTGTCTTTATACCTGCCAACATAGATCATCTGAAGGGACACAAGAAAGCAAAAGAACAACATCATTAAGGAATAGGGAAACTAGAGTTATAGCCAGGACACAGCCTTGGCGCACCCCCTTTAGTATTGGAAAACAATCCTTCAACTCCCCTTGCCCACCCCAAGGAACCTGGGCCTAATTGCCCTTGTGTAAACAGATTGAAACTGTCCTGAAACTTGCCCATATCTAAAAGTACCTGCCAGAGTTTGTTCTAAGGAACCAGGTCGAACTCTGGTTTGAGATCAATGAAGGCAACACAAAGCTGCCTCTGCAAATCTTCACCATCCTCTAAAGCAGGAGCAAGAATCGAAAGACCTGATCTATGGTTCTTTATTATGAAACCCAGCTTGGTAGGGTGACAAACATCATTGGCCATTCCTCGATCCTACCCAAAAAAAAGCTGTGGAAAAAAACAAACAAAAAAAAACTTTGTGGGCACACTCAATTAGACTGATTGGTTGGTAATGACACAGCAGAGATTTGTCCCCTTTCTTGTATATGGGGATGATTTCTGCTCCCTTCCAGGAATCTGGTATGGGAGCCCCTTCAAAAATAGCATTGTGAGAAAGTAGCCTCTTTCTAGCGGTTACCCCCCACTTCTGGCCTGTTTGTGAGTGCATGTCAGTGTGTTTTTACTGTGTCACTGGGATCCTGCTAGCCAGGACCCCAGTGCTCATAGCTTGTGGCCTAATGTATGTGTTGTCAGTAGTGCTTAACTGTGTCACTGAGGCTCTGCTAATCAGAACCTCAGTACTTATGCTCTCTCTGCTTTTAAATTTGTCACTGTAGGCTAGTGACTTCATCTACAAATTTCATTTGGCATACTAGACCCCCCTTATAAGTCCCTAGTATATGGTACCTAGGTACCCAGGGTACTGGGGTTCCAGGAGATCCATATGAGTTGCAGCATTTCTTTTGCCACCCATAGGGAGCTCAGACATACCCTCACACAGGCCTGCCATTGCAGCCTGCGTGAAAACACACACACATTATTTCACAGCCATTTTCACTGCACTTAAGTCACCTATATGTCTAACCGTCACTTGCTGAAGGTTAGGTGCAAAGTTACTAAGTGTGAGGGCACCCTTGCACTAGCAAGGGTGCCCCCACATAATTCAGGGCCATTTCCCTGAACTTTGTGAGTGCAGGGACACCATTGCATGCGTGTACTACATATAGGTCAATACCTATATGCAGCTTTACAATGGTAACTCCGAATAGGGCCATGTAACATGTCTAAGATCATGGAATTGTCCCCCATTCCAAATCTGGTATTGGGGAGCCAATTCCATGCATCCTCGGGGCTCCACCATGGGCCCCCAGTACTGCCAAACCAGCTCTCTGAGGCTTGCTCTGCAGCTACAGCCACCCCACAGGCAGAGTTCTGCACTCCTGGGATCTGGGCAGACCGGTCCCAGGAAGGCAGAGCAAAGCATTTCCTCTGAGAGCAGGGTGTTCCACCCTCTTCCTTTGGAAATAGGTGTTACATGCTGGGGAGGGGTAGCCTCTCCAAGCCTCTGGAAATGCTTTGAAGGGCACAGATGGTGCCCTCCTTGCATAAACCAGTCCACACCAGTTCAGGGACCCCTTCTACCCTGCTCTGGTGTGAAACTGGACAAAGGAAAGGCGAGTGACCACTCCCCTGTCCATCACCACCCCAGGAGTGGTGCCCAGAGCTCCGCCAGTGTGTCCCAGACTTCAGCCATCTTGTTTTGCAAGGTGTGGGGGCACTCTGGAGGCCTCTGAGTGGCCAGTGCCAGCAGGTGACGTCTGAGACCCCTCCTGATAGGTCCATACCTGATAAGGTAGCCAATCCCTGTCTCAGGGCTAGTTAGGGTCTCTCCTGTGGGTTCTCTTCAGATTCTGCTTGCAAGTTTCCTTCAGGAATCCTCTGCAACAACTTCCGACCTCTGATCAACTGCAGCCTGCTCCAAGAAATGCTGTAAATGCAATATAGTGTCTACAAGAGACACTTTTCTTCAGCAACCTCTGCTCCAAGTCAGCAACTGCAACAGTTTTCATGGTGTGCACACTCTGAGGACTCCCTGTCTTCATCCTGCACCAAAAGGACCAAAGAAATCTCCAGTGGAGTGACGAAGTCACTCCCCTGCTCCAAGCAAGCACCTTCCAAGATGATGACCAGTACCCTGGGACTTCTCTCACAGAGACGAGCGTGCTCCTAAGGACACAGAGGGTGGACATCATCAACATAGACTGTCCTGAGGTCCTTCTGATGCAATTTGGAGGAGGTAAGACTTTGCCTTCCCTGAGAGCGATGGTACCCCTGTGTACTGTGTCTTCTTCGCCTCCTTAGGCCTCTGTGCATTCTTTGCAAAATTCCTTCATGCACAGCCTGGCCCAGGTCCCCATCACTCCATCCTGTGACGCTCAACTCGCTGAGTTGTTCTCCGGTGGCGTGGGACCTTCTTTTGTTGTGCTGCATCAACCACGTTTTGCACCTCCTTTGTACCTGGATCCTGCAGCTTTTGGGGGTGCTGGCTGGCATCCTGAGGGCTCTCTAAAGTGCTGAGAAACCCCTCTTTCCTCCTCACACAGATTTGAGGCCCTCAGGGCCCTCCTTGGTCCATCCAGCGCCATTTTGATGCAGAATGCTTTTTTGTCGTAGCCAAGGCTTGTTGGTGACTTCCAACACAAAATCACACCTGCAACGCCATGGGAAATCTTTTGCATCATGCAGGAACCCAGTGGCATCTTCCTAGGGTGCATTCCTGCAGTCTTCAACTAACCAGGGACTCTTCTTTTGCACCCTCTTCTGGGTTGGCAGGGGCTCCTGTCCTTCCTGGAACTTCTTTCGACTTCTGGGCTTGGTTCCCTTCCTTTGCAGATCTTCAGGTCCAATACTCCAGCAATTGTTCTTTGCAGACTTGGTTGGCTGCTGTGTAAATCCCAAAACCGAGGTGTAGTGTGTCCTAAGGAAACTTGCAGTACTTACTCCTGTTTTTCTGGGCTCTGGGGTGGGGTAATTTACTTACCTTTACTGTATTCTTACTCTCCCAGTGATTCTGCACACACCACACTTGTCTAGGGGGGGAATTCGTGATTCGCGTTCCACTTTCTTAGTATATGGTTTGTGTTGCCCCTAGACCTATTTTCTCCCATTGCATTCTATAGGATTTTCTACTGTTTGCATTGTTCTATGACTATTTATTTGTCTAATTTTTGTGTCTAGTGTATATATTGTGTATAATACTTTCCTCCAGAAGGAGTATTGTCTCTAAAATATTTTTGGTACGGTGTCACCCAAATAAATACTTTTATTTTTGGTAACACTCAGTATTGACTTTACTTGTGTATAAGTACTGTGTAACTATAAGTGGTATTGCATGAGCTTTGAAACTCTCCTAGTTTAGCCTAAGCTGCTCCGCTATAGCTACCTCTATCAGCCTAAGCTGCTAGAACTACTATATTTCACTAATAAAGGGATAACTGGACCTGGTATAAGGTGTAAGTACCCAAGGTACCCGCTACAAGCCAGTCCAGCCTCCTACAAGCATTTGCCAGAATAAGAAAATACCCAGAACAATTTGGCCTATTGTGTAAGAAAAGATCAGTTTGTATGCCATCTAGGCTATGGGCCCTACCTCTGGGTATAGCATCCAGAGCTAACTAAGCATCTGCAAGTTCAAAAAGGGACGCTAATGGGCCAGTGACATTGTCAGTAAGAGTACAACAACTTAACCCCTTGCTGGAAACGGAAGAATGATTAGATTAAAGCAGATAAATATTCCACCCAAGTGTTGGGAGCAATGTGACCATGTGGGGTAGAGTGAGAACCCTGCCTCCCCCCAATTAACCAAAGCCCAGATTTTTAAATGAGTCTTTTGATTAACATGTTGACTTCAAGTCCTGCCACCTTTGTTGATCCCATTCTCTTTTAGCTTGTGTTTGCGCCTGTTTACACAACTTCCTAACTATGTGGACCTGCAAAGTATCTTTAGGTTTTAGCGCTTCTCCTGATTACCTGCAAAAAAACCTACACTCCTTATTGTACCAAATATTCGTTATATTAGAAAGCTTTCATCGATTGGTATGTGTAACTGTAAAATGAAGAAGGATTTTCCGAAAAAGATTGTTATGAAACCCAATAACAACCAAATCACCTCTTGATGTGGGAGATCCCTCAGTCATATCGGCCAAGCAAAGCTGAAGATCAATGCCGATTGCATTTAGGAGATAAGGAGACTCAATAACTTAGGACCACTTAAAACAGCGTGTATCGTTACTAAAATATAAGTCCCTAGTACTAGCTGTAATTTGGTGACTAAAATCCAGTTTGTGTCAAAGTGCATTTATAGTGAGGCAGAGGGGATTCTGGTTGCTTTTGACCCTGGACTCAATGATCAAGTCATTGAGTAGCAGCCACAGGTGAAGATCAATTAGAATATGGTCAATAAGACTAGGATAAGTTGAATTATTGAAAGGGCAAGCCCCAATCCTGTCAGATTTAGATCTTCCATTCACAGATGTCACCCAGTGTTCTAGGGACACAGGGCTTGATTACGAGTATGGGAGTCCTAAGACTGCCATTGCAGTCAGACCACCAAAAGACCAATGCCAGGATCTGGGATCCCGACGCATTGGCAGTGGGGAAAGCCATGGTCAACCATGGCAATGCTGATGTCGGCACTGTCATGCTGATCATGACTTGCCTTTCCACCGGCCTTTTCACATTTAAAATAAAATACAACACTTATCTAAGGCTTCGCATCTTCCTCTGTGTTCTTCTGCTCTCCAATAGAGGAATAGCTCCCCTAACTGATCTGCACACTGCTCTCATGCTGTTAAGCAGCATGAGAGCAGTGCTTGGATTGAATGGAGCAGCCTTGCTGGATGCTTATTCAGGCCCCAAAGGCTTGTGCTTGGTATCCATCCAGCTATCTTAATAGAGCTGAGTGGAGAGTGTGCATGTCACTTTGGCCGGCGCAAAACAGCCAGCCAAAGTGACATGCACATTTTGGAGCGTCCAGGCACTGCTCCAGTCCTCTGCTACAAGCAGTAGAAGACATGGCCAGTATGTTCCTGGGTTGGTGCGCACTGCACCAGTAAAAATAAAATGGCAATAAAATCTTTTCATTGTCATTCAATTTTTTCCTGTGCTGCTTACAGTGGGCGGGGGTGACGCTACCCCGCAATCAAGAAAAAAACACTGCTGCTGTATTGTTGGTCCTGCCATCAGACTGCCAAAGTCCTAATCGAGCCCAAAGATTTTAACTGAAGAGCAGCCTCAGTCCACTTAGGTTTCAGGGGTAAATCAAGATGTGGAATACACCAGATGTCATCCTTTTCAGCCTCCACAATGCCATAATTCCTATCCAATGGCTCAAAGGTGGTATTCAAATCCCCTGCGAGTATAATAAAGGATTCCCCATGGTATTTCCACAGGGATTCTTCAAGAGTTGCCATAGTAGAGGATCTAAGTCCTCCCCTAACCCCTCTGGCATAAACATTGTAAACATGAATGAGACTTCAATGGTCTATCTTTATTTGAACAGCAAGGATATCAGGGGAATCTACATAAAGCTGTTTGGATTCAGCTAAATCTGGATTTAAATATTAAAGTATTAGGGCACCGGCTGGTCTACCTACAGGAACACATCTAGCTAGCTTAAAGAAGTTCACACAGTCAGACTTGAAGAGTGGATGAGGGGACCAGGTTTCCTGTAATGAACAGATGTCATGTGCCTCTATAAAATTATTCCACTCCTAAGAAACTATTTTAGTTTAAATACCAGCAACATTCTAAGAAACAATTAAAACTATAATTATATCATGCACATGGGCAGGCAAAGAAGGTACACCCCCTGATGTCAGAACCTCATCATTGGAAATAACATTGGCATGAGTAATAGAACTTTGATGTAAAGAACAAGAATTTGGGCCACAACATCCAATTATAGACAAATTATCAAAAAGGTAGACAGGCTTGCCTCAAACAGTCATAAGTCATAAGCTGGAGCGTAGTCTGCTATGCACTGATCAGATAAGCCTGACAACAAATAGAATCTGCTGCAATTTTAATTTCTATTTGTTAAGCAATTGCATTCATCAAGGACTTGCCATGCAATTTGTAGAGAAGATGCCCCGTCCTCAGAATGTTGAGGCTCATAGGGCCTAAATTTGAATCGAATATTTGTGTTGAACAAGATTGAAGTCCACAAATCAAATGCCACCAAGTTCTCCACTAGGTCCCTAGCGGAAAGGATCAACTCAATAGTGTTGTGAATGGAATCAATTTGTGGAAGCCTGATTGTACCAAGAATATCCTCTCTTATGCTGGAACGACAACCTCTCTCCCTCCAAAGCCAATGAATAGTTTAATTTATGTTGGGTTTGGGTACATTTAGGAACATTACCCCCCAAAAAATCAAGCTCTTACACTGAGAGAAAAAAAGAGCACTGCTTGTGACTGACAGATTTTTAAAGGTGCTTCGATGTGCCTTATTTGACCAGAATCTGCCTTATAATCAGTTTGAGGATACACAGAACGCATGGGATGTGTGAGGCATGTACAGGAGGTTCCAGCCTGGTAGAATCCCATACCCTCACCCTATTAACTTGTTCTTATTGTTTAGGCATAGATCTATGATCTTTCAGGTGGGGAGGTTTATCAGGCTCCAAGGATTTGCAACTCTCACTCGAAAGCTGATTCTCAAAGCAGTGTGGGATACTGGATTCACAACCAGTAGTGGTCCTTTTACCTTGCATCAATTTATTCATCAAATCTAAAAGTTGCACTACCATAGTTTTGAGTCCTCCCACCTCCTCTCTTAGTTCTCCAATCTGTTGGACTAGATTGATTGATTCATCAGCTGCTAGAGGCGGCATAGTTTGTACTGAGTGGGACCCTACATTAGGGAGCGTCTGAGATAGGAGCTGTGTCAATTGGGTAAGGGGGAGAACACGATTATTGCAAGGGATTGAATATGAATGTGCAAAATCATTCTTATCACTTGAAGCAATGTCTGAGTATAAAACATGGAGTTGTTTGAGTTGAAGGTAATCCACTCACTTTAATTTTTTTAGAATGACCTTTAAAATAACTGGGTATACTCTGAGTCAGAGAGGTGCACTTACTAGACAACCCAGCAGTTACATTAGCTTCCTGAAGAAAAGTTGTCTTAGGGATTGCACCCGCATTACTAGAAAGGGTAATTTGATCAGTCCATTTCTCAGTAGCTGTATCTGGGCCCATAATAGTCTCTACTTCCTCTATCAGGAGATCAATCGCCTTCAATGTGCAATTACCAACAATGGAAGTGTTTTTACATTGCCTATCGGTACCATGAACTACATCTTACGCTTTCCTTTTACCCATGGTTGAATAGAATATGACTAAGTCGCTTCAGAGAAAGTATACAAGGCACCAAATGCCAATGATAGAAAGGCAGCAGAAGCAAAACTACATGGCAAACACACAAGTGCAATGGCATAGAGAGTCATCGAATAAAATCACAAATTGCCTTAAGACCCCACAACTTTGGCAGAAAATAATTAAGAACTTACAGAATAATTTGTCTCAATAAATACCTTTGTGGTCCAAACTCTAGAAAACAGCCAAGATGGGCGTGGAGGGCATGCCCTTGGCCTCGGCTTTGCCCGGTCGCATCCCGTGCTGCCGGGCTGCAGCACGCCTGATAATAGTGATGGCGAAACACGCCTCAGGTGTGGTAGTGCAGAGGATTGTGGGCCTTGTAGTCCCCAATAACAGCAGGAGCGCCACAGCGACTGGTCCCAGCAAGTGGCTTGTCCAGTTATAACAGGGCTGTACAGATCTGTGCAGCAGGTGCCGTAGCCAGGTTCCAACAGGCTAGGTAATTCTGTTCCAGGCTCTTTGTGGCAGCAGATAGTCATGCCCCAGGTCTCACCGCGAGGTGGGGATCCCACAGTCAAACGCAGCCCCAATATATGGGACTGCAGAGCACCTGATATACTGTATCACTGGTGAAACACGCCTCAGTTGTGGTGGTGCAGAGGATTGTGAGACTTGTAGTCTCCAACAGCAGGAACGTCCACAGCAGCTAGTCCCAGCAAGAGCCTTGTTCAATTATAACAGGACTGTACAGATCCGCATAGCAGGTGCATTAGCCAGGTATCAACAGCTTGGGCTATTTTGTTCCAGGTTCTTCATGGCAGCAGATAGTCTCTCTCCAGGTCTCACCCTGAGGCAGGGATTCCAGAGTCAAATGCAGCCCTCAATAAATGGGACTGCAGCACGCCTGATATATTGCTGGTGAAACACGCCATAGGTGTGTGGTGCAGAGGATTGTGGGACTTGTAGTCCCCATCAGCGGTAATGTCCACAGCAGCTGGTCCCAGCAAGTGCCTTGTCCATTTATAACAGGACTGTATAGATCTATGCAGTAGGTGCCTTAGCCAGGTCCCAACAGGCTGGGCAATTCCATTCCGGGCTCTTCGTGGCAGCAGATATTCACGTCGCAGGTCTCACCCCAAGACAGGGATCACACAGTCAAACATGAAAAAAAGTTTCTCACAATTGATCAAACTGCTTTTTTTTTTGCTTCTCCTCTTGAGTGATTTCCTGACTGTATCCTCTCTGTTGGAAACATTGTGGTGATTCATCCTGCACCCTATGCAATTCAACACTATCATTGCAAATTCACTTCATTCTCAAATGATCTGCAGATGGTGTGCTACATTTTAGGTTATGAGGGTGGAGACTGGACGCATGTAAATAGTGTTCCCCGCTGTTGGTTTCCTGTATAATTTTGTCTGAAACCTACCATTATGTACATACAGAGACAGATCTAAAAAATGAACCTCATGAGCACTGATATCACTAATGAACTTCAAATTTATATCATTGATGTTAATTATGTTTACAAATTCTGTAGCGCTTTCGATAGACCCCTCTCCATATGATATTAAATCATGTATAAAACAGGTCAATAATACCACATGAAATTGCCATTTTGTGCCACATTGGTTATGTAGCACCTGCTCCTCCCACCAGCCCATATGCATGTAGAACAGCTAGGGCCAAAGCAGGGGCCCACTGCTGTATCTCTGACCTTTCTGAAGACCTTTTTTGTCAAACATTAAATACTTATTGCACAGACACAATTTAATAATGCTCAATAACATTTTAGCATGTTTCCACATTGATATTGGTCTTGCACTGAAATTCTCCACAGCTCTCAGTTCATCTTCATACATGGTACTAGTGTACAAGAAACAACGTCCAATGTCATTAGTAGAAAGTCACACTCCTACGGTATCAAATATCTGTTTCTGGAAATCATGTGTGTCCTGGGTACATGAAGGCAAGCTCCTTACATAGTTCCTCTTGAAATAGTCCACATACTTGGACATGTTTTCAAAGGTGCTCACAATGGCTTTTTGTAAGTACTTAGGAAAAAATATTCTTCCTGGGGCAATAGGCCTTTGTTAAGTCATTTCATCAACGCCAAATGGTATTGAATTTTTACTTGGTTTATCTCCACTCTTGAGGATTCCATATAACATGATGCATCATTCAACTGGTGATATGCATCATTTTATTTTCAAAATGCAGAAGCCAAAGCCCAACATTGTCTCCTTTGTCCGATTCTTGAATTACCACATTGGATCGTTTCTTTAAATTATTCATGAGAGCCATGTTTTGCTTCTACTTGATGGAAATTTTAGTTCTCCTATTTAAGTTATCGTTTTATTGCTGTTTCAGGTCTCGTATGACCATATTCGAGAATATGTCCAAGTAATAGCGTTGCAGTACTGGCATAAATGTCGAAATAGTTTTGGACTCTGTCAAAACGTGACTTAAAACATGTAATCCCATAACATCTATCAGTTCTGTTTCTCATGACCTCTATACCCAATGGTTCCTTCTCCAGTTGGTGCAAGGCCATTATTAACTTGACATCTGACACCTGCAGATTAGATTGATTACTTGAGGACACACTCGCTTCTTGTTTGGCTCCAGAATGCTGTATTGCATAACACTTTCTGAGCTTAGGTTTCGTAATGAATTTAAACATGTCATTTTTCATCTGTCTGTAATTAAAAGTTGCAGTTGGACAATAACAAATATATACACCCAGTTGAGCATATGGGAACCAGTTATTGGGGCAGGTGGTGCTGGGTGTGCTGAGAGAAAGACTTATGGAAAAGTGCCAGGGCCGAGAGCGGGCCTTGAGAATGATGGGGCACTGAATACTGCAAATGATGCCTTATTGACTGCAATTGCACAAACATGCCTCATGAAAATTGACTGTACTAAGATCTTGGCCTGCAAACAAAATAAGAGTAAGGCACCAGCTGATTGTTTGGACAGACTTAAGAATGTGTTTGAAAGGTATTCGTGCATTTTCTGTCTGACAAATATAGCTCCGGAAGCTGTAGGAGTTGCTTTTACACAGTGATTAATACAGGGTATTAAGAGTCAACTAACCACCATATGTACCGGATGGCAAACTAAGAAGTTGGGTGAACTGGTGATAGTCGCTAACCAATGCAAGCATCATAGGAGAAAAATAAAATGTTGGCTCGAAATTTATGTTTTTTAAACTTCACCATATGAGGAGGGTAATAAAAGGGATGCAATGAGTAGTACCACAAAGTGGGTTGGCAGATGAGGGCAGAGAAGTGGAAGAATTGGGAGAGGACCGGAAGGTGCCCAAGTACTAGGAGGTTCATGTTTTACTGATGGTCAGTTGAGGTATTGGAAAGTCATTTGTTCCAGTACTGACTCTAATGTAGCAGGACTCCTTAAACAACCTGGATATCAGCACATGACAAAAAACCTTTACCCTAAATATTAGGACAGCCATAAAGGTTCTGAATTGTGTTATTAATACCCTTATACTGGAAACCAGCAAAATGATGGATTGCCTTATGTGGAAGGGCAGTACTATCCTGAGAAAGAATGTTGCCTTTGTGATTTGTGATGAGGACTAATTTGTCCAGAAAGAATGAGGTGTATGGAGGTACCACGAACAGTGTGTGGAGCATGCTCACTCACCTGGCCAGTGTTACAGCATTGAGGAAGTATCCTGATGGTAAGTAGATGAAGTGAACAGCTGTGAATGGGTTTGAAAGAAGTGAACATCTAGTAGATTTCAACCAGGTTAAGATCCCACTGTGACCTGACAAAGGGTGTTGATGGAAACATGTGGAGCAGCCCGTTCAAAAAAACCCATCACAGCAGGTGACAAAGGAGAATGGCTGATTAAGTAAATGTAGAGAAGAGGCCAATGAGTCAAGAGGTAAACTTTAATAATTGCCATAGCAAGGCCTTGCAGGGCTAAAAACAAAAAAGGAAAACATCCTATAGTTGCACATTCATGGGTTGGATGTATCAAGAGAAACATCAGGAAACAAACAACGTCTACCTTTTTGTACAAACAGATTTGGTTGATGGATGCCTGGCTTCCAAGATGACACCAACAACTTCAAGAGAAAGATCAAAAGCCATTAACTTCTGCTGTTCAATCGCCACACATAGAGATCCAGATTCTACAGACTGAATGCAAAATCCAACCTTTCTGTAATAAATGTAGGTCTTCCTGAAGGGGGAGCAAATATGGAGGGTGTGTTCAAGTGCAGAAATTCCTGATAAACAATCACCCTGCCCAGTCTGGGGCCGTTAGGATGACTAGGACTTGTGTTTTCTTGATCTTTTTTAGTACACTAGGCAGGAGAGGTAGGGGTGGAAAAGCCTAGAGGAGTTCAGATCCCCAGTCCACGAAGAAGCTATCTTTGAGGGAGAGCAATCTTGGGAACTCCAACAGGCAAACATTTTGACACTACCCCTTCTCTGCAGTTGAAAATAGATCAATCCAGGGTTCTCCCTACTGCTGAAATGTGCCCTGTTCCACCCCCAAATGTAATTGCCATTAATGATTTGCTAGACAGAGTTGGCTGAGTTTATTTGTCCTAGTATTTAAAGATCCTACCAGGGGCTGCGCAATCAGGAAGCTGTCCTGTGAGTTTAGCCACAAAGCAAATTGGCACAGGACCCACAACTCCACTCTGCCCTATTTGTTGCAATACCACCTTGGTGGTTGTGTTGTCCATGAAAACCTGCACCTATTTTCTCATGATGGTTGGGAGGAATGCCTTCTGTGCCAAATGATTTGTTCATAGATCCTACAAGTTGATGTGGAGGTGAGCTTCCACTACAGACCAGCACCCTCTGATCTCCACCTCTCCCAAATGTCCTTCCCAGCCGCAAATCATCTGGAACAAGTATTAGTGCTGGGTGGGGTAGGGAAAGGTAACTGCTGATAATGCAATTGCAGTCGAGCAACCACCACTGCAGGTCTTTCACAGTCTCCTTTGACACCTTTATGGACTCTGAAAGGTCCCCTTGGTGGTGAGCCCACTAGGAATTCAGATGCCACTAGGTGAGGCACCTAGCGTGGTCCACAAGCACAAAGCAGGAGGCCAAAAGGCTCAAAAGTCTCAAATCTGTGCTCACTATGACCCAGGTAAAGGATTTAAACATCAGGATCAAAACCCGAATGTCCTGGACATTTCAAGGTGTAGGGATGGCTCAGAAGTGCATTGAATTCACTAATGCTCCAATGTAAGGGAGCCTTTGTGAAGGAGGCAGGTGTGACTTTGGCAGAGTGATGGAAAAGCCCAACAATGTCAGTAGAGCAGCTATCGTCTTGAGGTGACTTATGACTGTTTGAGGCAAGCCTACCTTTAGTAGCAAATCGTTGCAGTTTGGGAAGACTGGCATTCCTAACCTCCACACGTGTGCTATAATCACTGCCATCACCTTTGTGAACACCGTGGTGTGCTAGTAAGGCCAAAGGGGTGCTTGAAGAGTTGGAAGTGTTCTTGGCCTGCCTGATACCACAGTTAACGTCCATGGGACTGGAGGACGAGAATGTATAAATATGCATCTTGCAAGCCCAGTGCTACAGTCACCTGGATCCAGGGCAGACTGCACTTGGGCCAGAGTGAACATCTTGAACTTGACCTTCCGGGGAAGAAGTTCAGAGGGCGCACATCAATCATAGGGTAGAAGCCTCCATCCATTTTTGGCATTAGGGAATAACAGTAGTAATAGAAAGTCCCAATCTGTGATGTCGGCACCCTATCTATAGGTTCCTTGATCAAGAGAGTCAGAACTTCTCCTTGGAGTATGGACAAGTAGTCAGGTCAGTGTCATCCCACCCCTAGTCTGCTGAGTGAAGGGCAAGGGCAAAGATATGGTTTTGCCCATGTGTTTTTCCCATTTGTCAACCAGTCACTGTTGGTGATAATCACAAAATTGTTTAAACGCTGTTATTTTGGGGCCCATATCTGCACACTGTCAGAAGAGAAATATCTACATTTGATGAAGAGAAGTATATCAGATAGATCGATTGCTAGCTCCAGATCCTCACCAGAAGATGCAGAAAGAAAGCAACTGATATCAGCTTGGGGGGTGATGCGTATTTGGGGACCCCAACATCATCTTCGAAGTAGGACAAATCTGATGTGGAGTTGCAAGATGCCACCTAACCACACATGAGGAAATTGCTAAAGAAGTTTCCAGTCTGGTGCCCTGGAAATTCACAAGTTGAGGAATCTGTGGTTAGAAGTCTCTATCGGAAAGTATGGTACTTGCATTACTGTGCAAGTGTTTGGGTTGTCCAGAGGAAGCAGACGAGGTTGCCATGTCTCCTATTGTAACAGATTTAATTTAACAGCTACCATCCACATTGTTTACGCAGGAGCTGACGATGTGGGATTCATCTCGATGGAACCTTCAAAGGTTGAAGGTCTACCCTTAAAGGAATCTACCAGAAATACCCCAGTTCCCATTAAAACCCCAGGAGGTGGATGGAATCTGCCCTTTAATAGCCAATTTGATTAAGCAAGTGATTGTAGTACATACTGTTAGTAGATGTAATACCCTGATTCTCCAGAAATACAAGATGGGGAAAGTCACAACAAGATCAAAAGACTATTGATAATGTGGTAATCCTAGGATTCCCTGCGGTCCCCAACCCTACCACCATCCTTACTTGCATCCTCACAAATTCCCAGTGGTTTTTGATGGTTGAACTCTGTTTCACTTTCTTCTCCATTCCTGTAATGAAGAGTCAGTATGTCATCTTGTTCACATTTAGAGGGTTCCATCTTTTATCAACTCAAGTCCCTGGAGAATTTACAGAGTCTCCCTCAATCGTTTCCCAGCAATAAAGAAGGATTTGGACACTTTAGTTACCCCCCAGGACTCTAATTCAATGTACAGATGATTTACTTTTGGCATATTTTACTCTAGATCACACCAAGGAGAATTCTGTCTCCTCACAGAATTGGCTTGTAAAGGACTCACGGCTTCAAAGGAAACATTTCAATTCTGTCTTCCCCAAGTGCAATACCTTGGCCAAGTAATCTCTTGACAAGCACCACTTCTCTTCAGAATGAGTTGAAGCCATCTGTGAGTTACCCTGTCCTGTAACTGTCTCAAAAGTATGTACCATCTTTGCCAGCGTAATGTAGACAGTGGATTCTGGGCTACACCAAAATGGCGTAACCTTTGCAAAAGTATGTTAAAAAAGATATCCCTTTTGAAAACCATTTACTTTGTATTGTTATGAATGAAGTGGATTCAAACTTGGAGTGATGGTAAAAAGTCATGTGGATCAGAAAAAGCACATAGCTATTACTTTAGTTCTATACCAAATCACGGCTGGGATCCCACCCACTATTTTTATCTTCTGTGGTAGCGGAAAATCTTTTTGTGGTTTCTGAAAACATTGTGTTGAGTTACCCATAACCTGCTTTGCCCATTCTGTAGTTGTACTCCTCCCCACTACAAAAAAAAACTGCATACCTCCACAGCCAGACTGTCTCAATAGGAAATAATGATGTGTCTGCTTCCCATACTGTTTTGACCCATTGTTCCGCTTTGATCCTGCTTCCCTAATGCCCACAGGTGAGGATGGAGATCCACATGACTGTGTCCTAGCCACTGCCCAGTACCACACCCTGTATCGATTTGACTAATGTGCCCGAGAAAAATTGGGTTGTTGGTTGACTGTGGTGTGAGTCCTGGTCAAGCAACAGCCACAATCCTTGGCAGGATGAACCACAAAAGTCACTAAATCAGCTTACGCTTAACCCTAGGTAGCTTGGCACAAAAACCAGTCAGGCTTAACTTGGGGCCAATGTATAAAGTATTTATGCAGCAAACAAACAGTAATAAAGTGAAAACACAACACAAGAAAAAGCCCAAACTAATTTAGAAAAATAGAGTAAAGTTTAAGAAATTATTTGACACCAAAACATCAAGCATCCAATCAGTAGAACTGGAGTTATATACATTTTTAATGTTTAAGGTTCAAAATAGCACCTAAAAGATAAAAGCTCTAACAGCGTACATTTGGTCGCACGAGACCGGGTCAAAGTTGAAAGTTAAGGTCGACAACGATGGAGAACGGTTCGAATATAAGAAGTGGATTGGGCCCATTCACTGCTTACCTACGGACTTATAAAAAGTTTGAGAGAAAAATGTCTGAATATGTTCAGCGGGGCAAGGGTGCAAAAATGTCCAGAGAGGTGGCTTCATCGTCGGAGGCCAGCAAACTTGCCCTTGGAGTCACTTCTGGTAGTCCTGGATTCTGGTGTAGATGCTGGGCTCAAAAGAAGGGCTGGCCTCTGAGGATTCAAGGCAGGCTCCGGACAGCAAAGCAGTCCTTCCAAGGTACAGCGTCACTCTTGCAGAGTGCACAGCAGGTCACAATAGCAGCCAGTCCTCTGAGAGTTCTTCCGCAGCTTCAGTAGTGAACTGAAGTAAGGGTCTGGGAGTCCTATTTTTATATCCTGGTGCCCTGCTACTAGGAAGTGGGAGAAGTTTCTGGAAAGATTCTTTGAAGTTCTTGACTTTCTTGACTCTCCTAGCTCCTTGCTGGCTGCAGTGACAGTACAGGGCCGTTAGGTCTTCTGTGAGGAGACAGGACGTAGCCTTTTCATGTGCAAGTGGGGCTGTGTTCAGCTCTGCCCCCCCCCCCAATCCTGTCAGTTGATGGCTCATTGAGGCTCAGTTAATCCCACTATTGTGTGACTAGGTGGGAGGAATTCACAAAGTCTAACACTCAGCTACACCCTCTCCTGTGACCCAAGGCAGTCTGCAGAAACAAAAGACTAAGGGCAGGAACATGCCAACTTCCTAAAAGTGGCATTTTCTAAATTGTAATCAAACATCTGACTTTACCATTAAAAATAGTTTATTATTGCAATTACAAAGGTACCAAACATTACATATCTACCTTCTTTCAGTTAGGGATCCAGCTTATTAAATGTAATACATAATCCCCAATGTTATCCTATGGGATCGGTAGGCCTCACAGTAGTGAAAAAATTAATTTGGGAGTTTTTCACTACCGGGACATGTACAACTTAAAAGTAGATGCCCAACTTTTTACTTACACGGCACCTGCCCTATAGGTTACCTAGGGCCTATCTTGGGGGTGACATATGTAATAAAAGGGTAATTAAGGCTTAGCAAGGGAGTTTAAATGCCAAGTCGACATGGCAGTATATACCACATTCAGGTTGCAATGGCCAGGCCTGGGATAAGTTTAGAGGCCTACCTAAATGGGTAGCACAATAAGTGCTGCGGGCCCACTAGTAGCATTTAATTTACAAGCCCTGGGTATGTGGTACACCACTCTACAAGGGACATACAAGTAAATTAAATATGCTATTTGTGTATAAACTAATTTGACCATGTTTTATGGAGAGAGCCTGAGCAGTTTAGCACTTTTTAGCAGTGGTAAAGTGCACAGAGTTCTAAGGCCAACAAAAAACAAACCGTGCAAAAAGTGGAGGGTAAAAGGAAAAAATGTTTGAGGGTGACCCAGCAGAGACAGCCAGATCAAACACACACCCCTCCAGCTTAAAGTCAAGGGAGATTAATCAATACCTTGATGGACGTCCTTGCTTAGGCAATAGAATATGATTAGTGGTCCTTTCCTGCAGATGTGCTGGTCAGTTCTACCCCCATTTGAATTTAGTTGGACCCCTCTGTCTACACACTCCTGAGCCACTGGACTGACCCATAGTGCACCCTTCTCCTCACCTGTGGACCCTATCTGTGCAGCACCTAATCCTAATTTACTCACAGATGCATCCCAGTAGGCAGACAGTACCACCGTGGCCAGCAAAATGATATGGCCCATTCCACCTCTTGGATCAGACTTCTGTGCCCAACCCAAGGAAAACTCTGCCCATAAAGACAGCTGTCAGTGTCAAGAGCCAGGCCCCAGTCCTTCTCGAGGTCTCTGACCTCTAAGGTTTCTCAGGGTGGGGGCAGTATCCCCAAGTGTCTTGTACCCTTTCTCCAGTCTACCTCCCACCAGTTAAAGGGTGGCATCCTGAAACTCATCCTTTCACCCAGGGTCTGTACCTTAGGCTGAACACGTTTCTGGCAAGCTAGGGCTTCCGGGGGAACCACTACCCCCTCAAGAGATACACACTCTGCCTGTGACAAGCAAGGTTCTGCTTGGCATTAGTCCCCAGCCTTCTGTCCCTGTGATAGTGCATGGACCCCCGGGGTCGGAACTGATCTCATCAGGGTCAGTCTTGGGGTGCTCTGTTCTCAGATCTGGCAACTCCTGACCCACAGGTCCTCTCACTGTCTCCTGTGGAGTGGTACCCTTAGAAAACAGAACTGGTTCTGGGGCCACCCCACCTAGCTATCCTGACACTGTTGAGCTCCTACCAGTGGACAGTCTCTTGGTATGGACCAGGTCCCTCTGCCTCCTTTGGTGGCAATCCAAGCACTGGGCTTGGAAATAGGGCACCCTGGCCTTTACCCACCATAGCCTCCCCTCCTTTTCTTAGAAGGGACATGAGACCCCTTTCCTTCCACACCATACTGGGACCTGTTTAGGACACTGTGGGGGTCATTCTGACCCTGGTGGTCATTGACCGCCAGGGCCAACGACCACGGAAGCACCGCCAACAGGCTGGCGGTGCTTCCTGGCCAATTCTGTCCGCGGCGGTAAAGCCGCGGTCAGAAAAGGAAAACCAGCGGTTTCCCACCGGTTTTCCCCTGGCCAAAGGAATCCTCCATGGGGGCGCTGCAAGCAGCGCCACCATGGGGATTCCGACCCCCTTCCCGCCAGCCTGTTCCTGGCGGTTTACACCGCCAGGAAGAGGCTGGCGGGAACGGGTGTCGTGGGGCCCCTGGGGGCTCCTGCACTGCCCATGCCACTGGCATGGGCAGTGCAGGGGCCCCCTAACAGGGCCCCAGCAAGATTTTCAGTGTCTGCTTGGCAGACACTGAAAATCGCGACGGGTGCCACTGCACCCGTCGCACCCCAGCAACTCCGCCGGCTCCATTCGGAGCCGGCTTCATCGTTGCTGGGTCTTTCCCGCTGGGCTGGCGGGCGGCCTTTTGGCGGTCGCCCGCCGGCCCAGCGGGAAAGTCAGAATGACCGCCTCGGTCATTTGACCGCGGTGCGGTCTTCTGGCGGTCTCTGCCCGGCGGGCGGCGCCCGCCGCCCGCCGGGTTCGGAGTGACCCCCTGTGTACTTTACCCTCACTCTGATGGTGGGAACCTGAGCTACCCTCATTAGGATCACTCCTTATTGCATTCCCAGACATTCTGGTACTCACCCAAAGGTCTGTTTCTTTTGCAAGCTTCCTGGGGTCAGAGAGCTTGCAGTCAACCAGGTGTTGGTGTAGCTCTGGAAAACAGTGAATTAACATGTGCTCTCTGGCAATCAAACTGTACAGCCCCTCATAGGTGTTCACCTCACTACTCCTCACCCAACCATCTACTGCCTTGGAATATTGGTCCACAAAATACCTCAAGACTGGTGAGACAGTTTCTGATTGCCCCTGAACCTCAATTTGTACTCCTCTGGGATGAATCCTTATTTCTTGATAAGGACCTCATTCATAGGGAATAGCTCATCCTGTCTTTCTTCAATAGGGCAAGTAGGGTGTCCATCTTATCATAAAGAACATGCCTACAAATGCTAGCTCCCCAATCCTTCTCAGGGATCATCTGCATCTCTAGAGCTACTTCATATGCCTCAAGCCACATGTCTGTGTCATCCCCACCTCAAAGTCATACACCAGGTCTTTGGGTATGTGGACTCATTGGCGTATTGCTGCAGGAATCTGACAGCTTCTTGCCCTGAAATTCTAGCTCCTTGAGACTGAGCTCATTGGCCAATCTCTTCTCTGTCATGGCCAGGTGTTTTTCTTCCAACGCTTGCTCAGGCTCCACCTTTTGCTTCTCTCCAGCCAGTTGGGCCAGCTGCAGCCTCACGACCCTCTCAGCCTGTCTGTCCTTCATCCCCTCAGGAGATAGGGTGTGTGAGGGGGACACTGCTTCCTGCACTGGATCCAGCAGGGGACTCCATCTTTTTGGGCTCTTCCCTCTCTTCTGGAGCCATTGCCAAATTATTTTCCTCCTCTCCCTTATCCTTCTCATGGCCATCACCCTCTTGGGGCCCTGATTCTGGACCAGGAGTAACCAGAGCTCTGCTTTCTCTAGCCCTAGAGCTGCAAAGTAGTCCTTCTCAGCCTTTACTTCCTCCTCATCCAGTACATTCTCCTCATCCCCCTCCTGTGCTGCAGCTTGCATTTTACAGACCTCCTCCCAGGCTTTAAGGGCTATATGGTACTCCAACTTTCAATATCCTTAGGGAGTCAAAATCCCCTCTCCCTGCACAACTTACTCAGCTCAGCCATGCTGTAGCTCTCAATGGCATTGATATCCATTTCCATCTTGGCAGGCAAGAGTCACAGGTACCAAAAATGTGAGGCAGGAATCAAATTTGGAAAAAGGAAAAATAAGGTCAATCAAGAACAATTTGAAAAAGGTCAACTCTGATGGCAAACTATTTATATGGGATATTTGTGTAACACAAATCACTGTATAGTACTGCACAAAAACAAGTCCTGATCCACATCGCTGAACACCAATGTGGGAAATTGGGTTGGCGGTTGACTGGTGTGTGAGCCCTGATCAAGCAACAGCACATTCCCTTGCAGGGTGAACCACAAAAAGTCACTAAATTAAGATGTGCATAACCCCGTGTAGCTTGACACAAAAGGCAGTCAGGCTTTACTTAGAGGCAATGTGTAAAGTATTTATGCAGCACACAAACAGTAATAACGTGAAAACACAACACAAGAGGAATCCCAAACCAATTTAGAAAAATAGAGTAAATTTTAATAAACTATTTGCCACCAAAACAACTAAAATCTAATAAGTAAAACTGGAATATGAATTTTGAAAGTTTAAGGTTCAAACTAGTACATAAAAGCACCAACCGTGGACATCTGGTTGCGCAAGACCTGATCAAAGTCAAACGTTAAGACCAACGGTGATGGAGCGCAGTTTGAATCCAAGAAGTGGATTGGTCCCAGTCTACGCTTACCTTCAGACTTAGACAATCTTTACAAGAAAAATGTCTGAGAAGATAGAAGTTCAGTGGGGCAAGGTTGCAGGAGTGTCCAAGGAGGGAGCTTGGTCTTCGAACGGCTGTGGAGCTTTTCAGACTTTCACTTTCAGACTTAGTTGCTGAAATGGAAGTTGAAAATCTCCACCGAGAAGAAGCGGGAGGCTGCAGATGAATACTGTGCCACTAGGTTGGATATCCCTTTGGCAAAGAACCACTGAAACGGATTTCCTACTGTGGAGAAGAACGTATCGGCAGATGTCACAAAGTCATTCCAACTGGTGATGCACCTTGGGTGGATAGGTGAGCAGGTTGGTCCAAGTCTCCTCCTGTTTCACAGAGCTCTTTTCTGACCGAAATGGAAGTCCTCAGTTTTGGAATTTGGACATCTGGGTACCTTTAACACCACAACCAAGGGGCCAAGAATGGATGGAGACCTCTTGGGGATTTCAGGGGTCACTTAGGCTAGGTCCAAGTGTAGGTTTAGGATGGTGGGAGCCCTCTAACCTGGAGGCCAGCTAACTAACCCCTGGAATCACTTCTGGTAGTCCTGGGTGCAGTTGTAGGTGCTGGCCTCAGCAGCAGGGCTGGCCTCTGAGGATTCAAGGCAGGCTCTAGGCAGCAAAGCAGTCCTTCCAGTTACATCAGCAGTATGGCACAGTACACAGTGGGTCACAGCAGCAGGCAGTCCCCAGAGTCCTTCCACAGATCTAGTAGTGAACCGAAGTGAGGGTCCGGGAGTCCTGTTTTTATATCCAGGTGCCCTGCTCCTAGAAGGTGGGAGACATTTCTTGTAAGGATTTTTAGAAGTTTGAAGCTGGCTGCAGTGGCAATACAGGGTTGTGACACAGCCTATTCAGGTGCAAGTGGGGCTGTGCTCAGCTCTGCCCCACCATCCTGCCAGTTGATGGCCCATTGAGGCTCAGCTACTCCCACTATTGTGTGACTGTCCGGCAGGCATTCAAAAAGTCTAACTGACAGCTACACTCAGTCTTGTGACCAAATATAGGTGGCAGGCACAAAGGGCTAAGAGCAGGAAAATGACAACTTCCTAAAAGTGGCATTTTCAAAACTGTAATAAAAAGCCCAACTTCACCATTAAAAGGGTTTATCATTACAATTCCATAGGTACCAAACATGACATATCTATTAGGAATCAATCCTTAGAGGTTAGGAATTAATCTTCTCAATCAGGAATTATATTTGAATAAATGTAATAATGAATTCCCAATGTTGTCCCATGGGAAGGGTAGGCCTCACCGTAGTGAAGAATGAACGTGGACGTTTTTCACTACCAGGACTTGTAAAAATTAAAAGTACTTGTCCAACCTTTTATTTACACAGCATCCTGCTACTACTTAGGGCCTACCGTAGGGGTGACGTACATGTAGTAAAAGGGGAGTTTAGGGCTTAGCAAAGGGGTTTAAATGCCAAGTCAACATGGCTGTGTGACACTGCATTCAAGGGACAAGTTTTGGAGGGCTACCTAAGTGGGTGACAGAATAAGTATTGCAGGCCTACTGGTAGCATTTAATTTACAGGCCCTGATTATACAGCACAGCACTCTACAAGGGGTTATAAATAAATTAAATTTGCCAATTGAGTATAAACCAATTTGACCATGTTTTAGGAAGAGAGCAAAAGCACTTTAGCACCGGTTAGCAGAGGTAAAGTGCACATAGTCCTTAGGCCAACAAAGACAAATTCAGCAAAAAGTGGAGGGTAAAAGACAGAAAGGTTTGGGGGTGACCCTGCGGGGAGGGTCAGGTCCAACAGAGCCTGTCAGCAACTGTGAACTAATGTATTTTGTCGATGGATCATGTCTCAGGAACGATGTCGGTATCGCAGTCACTGTTTATGATGGATGCACTCTATATCAAATTGTGGAGAGCTGCCATTTATCTACAATGAAGTCAGATCAAGTTGCAGTGCTTATTGATCTTACCTCAGCTTGTAGCGTAGCCAAAGAAAAAATCTTTACTGTATACAGAGACTTAAGGTATGCATTGGGATTGACGTGTAACTTTGGGCTCCTCTAAATGAAAAGAGTTTTCTTGACCTCAGCCATACTCCTATTATGAATGGGAAATATGTTAAAAACCTTTTAAATGCATTGCAGTTTCCAGAAAAGGTGGCAGTGGTGAAGTGGTGGTGAAGTGCGCTGCAAACAAGCCCTCTTAGGACTAGGCCTGGGCACAAGTTTAGTTACGCTGGTGTTATTGGTGTAATGTTGGTAATTGCGCATTACATAATTTAGGCATAATTACTGAGATTATGTCATAACCCCACATTGTGTTGCAAGACTGGAATTCAGGGAGAAATTGTACCTCGAGATATAGGGAAACAACTCATCAAAAACGCTAGCAGCATCTTTTTTAACATGGCGGGTCAACACAATCTCTTCAGGTAGATGTTTTATCGGAGAGGACCGTTCAGGTGATTTCAAAGTGATGAACTACAAACCAAAATGCAAGTGGTATCAATCTGAACATTAGCTGCATTTTAAGGCAGTCAGTCCACAAACATTTTTGAGGTAGATTTTTTACCTGAGAGGACTAGTTGGGTAATTTTTGAATGCCAAACTGCATTTCTGAAAGCAAGCTGCAGTGTTTGCACACGAGCGACAGGGAAATCAACTAAAATGTACATTTTTGTGTTAAATTTGTACCTGAATGAACCATTTGGGTAATATTTTAAAGCAAAAAAACATTTTTTTTCAAATACAAAGACAGTGACATAGGTACTGAGGGTACTGTACATGCGGTAGGAACTTCCTCTTCTTGTCCTTAAGACTCCCCCCTCTGCTTTGTTCATCCCTGGGCCATGTTGGATTTGTATTTTGGAAGGAAAGCATCACTCTCTTTTTGTCTGTAATCTCTGTTGCATTCAAGTTTGTTGTTTTGTGGGAAGGCATGCACCCCTATTTTTTTTGTTGTTTTGTTGGAAGGCATGCACCCCTTTTTTTGTTCTGTAGCTCTTAGCATTGTTGGTGGGTTGGGACCCATGTGGTATTAACTATTTTTCAGGGAAACTTTTTGTACATTTTTTGGATGGTGAAAACCGGGGATTAAATATCCTTTTTCTCAATTTTCTTGTGTGTTTTTTTTAATTTTGTACTGATTGTAGGAGGCTGGCCTGGCTTGTAGTGGGTACCAGAGGTACTTATACCTTGTGCCAGGTCCAGTTATCCCTTATTAGTGTAGAAGAGGTGTTTCTAGCAGCTTAGGCTGATAGAAGGTAGCTATAGCAGAGCAGCTTAGGCTGAACTAGGAGACATGCAAAGCTCCTACTATACCACTGGTGTCATATGCACAATATCATAAGAAAACACAATACACAGATATACTAAAAATAAAGGTACTTTATTTTTATGACAATATGCCAAAAGTATCTCAGTGAGTACCCTCAGTATGAGGATGCCAAATATACACAAGATATATGTACACAATACCAAAAGTATGCAGTAATAGCAAAAGGAAGTAATGCAAGCAGTGTAAAGTTACAATAGATTGCAATAGGACCACATAGGTATAGGGGCAACACAAACCATATACTCCAAAAGTGGAATGCGAACCACGAATGGACCCCAAACCTATGTGAGCATGTAGAGGGTTTCTGGGACTGTAAGAAAACAGTGAGGGTTAGAAAAATAGCTCACCCCAAGACCCTGTAAGGTAGGTGTAAAGTTCACCTACAACCCCCAGAGAGCACAGAAGTTGTGATAGGGGGATTCTGCAAGGAAAACCAACACCAGCAAAGCAACAACAGTGGATTTCTGGACCTGAGTACCTGTAAGGCAAGGGGACCAAGTCCAAGAGTCACGACAGTGTCGAGAGTGGGTAGGAGCCCAGGAAATGCCAGCTGAGGGTGCAAGGAAGCTGCCACCGGATGGAAGAAGCTTGGTGTTTTGCAAGAACGAAGAGGACTAGGAACTTCCCCTTTGGAGGATGGATGTCCCACGTCGTGAAGAAGCTTGCAGAGGTGTTCCCACGCAGAAAGACCACAAACAAGCCTTGCTAGCTGCAAGGGTTGCGGTTAGGGTTTTTGGATACTGCTGTGGCCCAGGAGGGACCAGGATGTCGCCACTTGGATGAGGAGACCGAGGGGGCGCCCAGCAAGTCAGGGAGTCCTCACAGAAGCAGGCAGCACCCGCAGAAGTACCGGAACAGACACTTAGAAGAGGAGTGAACTGGAGTCCATCCGAAGTCAGAAAAGGGAGTCCCACGACACCGGAGGACAACTCAGAAGGTTGTGCACTACAGGTAGAGTGTCGGGGACCCAGGCTTGGCTGTGCATGAAGGAAATCCTGGAAGAGTGCACAGGAGCCGGAGCAGCTGCGAATTATGCGGTACCCAGTAATGCAATCTAGCGTGGGGAGGCAAGGACTTACCTCCACCAAACTTGGACTGAAGAGTCACTGGACTGTGGGAGTCACTTGGACAGAGTTGCTGAGTTCCAGGGACCACGCTCGTTGTGCTGAGAGGGGACCCAGAGGACCGGTGATGCAGTCTTTTGTTGCCTGCGGTTGCAGGGGGAAGATTCCGTCGACCCACGGGAGATTTCTTCAGAGCTCCTGGTGCAAGAAGGAGGCAGGCTACCCCCGGGGCATGCACCACCAGGAAACAGGCGAGAAAGCCGGCAGGATGAAGCGTTACAAGGTTGCAGTGGTCGTCTTTGCTAATTTGTTGTGGTTTTGCAGGCGTCCTGAGCAGTCGGCAGTCGATCCTTTGGCAGAAGGTGAAGAGGGAGATGCAGAGGAAATCTGGTGAGCTCTTGCATTCGGTATCTGAAGAATTCCCCAAAGCAGAGACCCTAAATAACCAGAAAAGGAGGTTTGGCTACCTAGGAAGGAGGATTGGCTACTAAGAGAGATAAGAGCCTATTAGAAGGAGTCTCTGACGTCACCTGATGGCACTGGCCACTCAGAGCAGTCCAGTGTGCCAGCAACACCTCTGTTTCCAAGATGGCAGAGGTCTGGGGCACACTGGAGGAGCTCTGGGCACCTCCCCTGGGAGGTGCAGGTCAGGGGAGTGGTCACTCCCCTTTCCTTTGTCCAGTTTCGCGCCAGAGCAGGGCTGGGGGATCCCTAAACCGGTGTAGACTGGCTTATGCAGAGATGGGCAGCATCTGTGCCCATCAAAGCATTTCCAGAGGCTGGGGGAGGCTACTCCTCCCCAGCCTTCACACCTATTTCCAAGGGGAGAGGGTGTTACACCCTCTCTCAGAGGAAATCCTTTGTTCTGCCTTCCTGGGCCAGGGCTGCCTGGACCCCAGGAGGGCCGAAACCTGTCTGAGGGGTTGGCAGCAGCAGCAGCTGCAGTGGAGACCCCGAAAAGGCAGTTTGGCAGTACCCGGGTTCTGTGCTAGAGACCCGGGGAATCATGGAATTGTCTCCCCAATGCCAGAATGGCATTGGGGTGACAATTCCGTGGTCTTTGACATGTTACATGGCCATGTTCGGAGTTACCATTGTGAGGCTATACACAGGTAGTGACCTATGTATAGTGCACACGTTTAATGGTGTCCCCGCACTCAAAAAGTCTGGGGAATTTGCCCTGAATGATGTGGGAGCACCTTGGCTAGTGCCAGGGAGCCCACACACTAAGTAACTTTGCACCCAACCTTCACCAGGTGAAGGTTCGACATATAGGTGACTTATAAGTTACTTAAGTGCAGTGGTAAATGGCTGTGAAATAACGTGGACGTTATTTCACTCAGGCTGCACTGGCAGGCCTGTGTAAGATTTGTCAGATCTCCCTATGGGTGGCAAAATAAATGCTGCAGCCCATAGGGATCTCCTGGAACCCCAATACCCTGGGTACCTCAGTACCATATACTAGGGAATTATAAGGGTGTTCCAGTATGCCAATGTGAATTGGTGAAATTGGTCACTAGCCTGTTAGTGACAATTTGGAAAGCAGAGAGAGCATAACCACTGAGGTTCTGGTTAGCAGAGCCTCAGTGAGACAGTTAGTCATCACACAGGGAACACATACAGGGCACACTTATGAGCACTGGGGCCCTGCCTGGCAGGGTCCCAGTGACATATAGACTAACAAAACATATATACAGTGAAATATGGGGGTAACATGCCAGGCAAGATGGTACTTTCCTACACTGATTTGTTTCTTTTTTTCTGTGGTGATGTCGGTATACTGATTGGGGCTTAGTCAAACCTGCACTAGGCCTTTGATGTATTTTTGATATATTGTTCACATTCTCGCTTCTGCTGTACTATATGTTTTTTTTTTTTTTAAATAGAAACTTATGAATGGCTCTGTATTAAATACAAAAGGTAGGTTATTTTGTTCTCTGCATGTACCTGTTGATGGCTACTGCCCGAGTGGCACCTGGAGTCCAGGTCCATGTAGCCAGACATCTTCCTTTGTTTTCAGCTAACTTCTTCTCCATCTGTTTGGCCACTATTATTGTGAGTTTGTGTATATGTGACATGGTTGACATTTTGTGATTTATGTTTTCTCTGCAACATGTAAAATTGTTTTGGAGGGATGACTGATGTTACTTTGGGCTCGTTGTGGTTGAGGAATTGTTAAAGATATTTTGATTCACGTTTTTGGCATTGCTGTTTTAATGGTAGTAGGTAAAGGGCAGGCAGTTCTACGTGTGTACACAGACACATTTTGGTTAAATTATTTATATCTTTGTACTGATACAAGATGTTTGGGGGGTATGGAGGCGCTCCAGGCAGGACAGGGCAACCATGTTCTCTATTCTCCATGCCTAGGTCTTTGCTAGTCAAGTACAGTGGCCATTTTGTGTAGCCGGTATGTGTTGGCTGTAGACAGCCTAGTGCTGTTTGTTCTCCATGCCTCCTTGTTTGCTGGCCATGCGGTTGTGGCCGTTTTGTGTAGCAAATAGGCACAGTGGTGGGACGGGGTGACAGCAAGGGGATGTGGTCAAAGGCGTGGCTAAAAAAGCAAAATATTCTTTACGTTTTTTCAGTCTTTCACCTCTAGGGAACCACGACCCTCATCAAAACATTGGAGGTAAATCAAGCTTACTACCGCCAATATACTGCCGCAGTGGTGAATATCCGTTCGCCGTATTATGACACACACACACCAATCTGACAGAATACAGCCACATACACAAATCCGCCAGCCCAAAGGTCAGTTCTAAAGTGGCAGTCCCAACACCCATGCCGTTGCGCCAACAAAACTACGCCCACCACATTATGACCCACAAACCACCACGGTGGACATTCAACAGCGGTAAACCATTGGCCGTACATACTGCCACGCTCAGAATGGACACCCACATACAAAACAACACTACATTGGCCAATACCAAAAACACACACCTGACATTCATACACACACCACACACACACACACACACACAGCAGTATAAAACAAACACCCACAGTACCCACAACCCTTTACAAACCACAATTACTGCCAGGAGATTGACACAAACAGCACAGAGACAACTAGACACACACACCAGTTACGCTATCCCACAGCGTTTGTGTTTTGCTTTGCTTTTGACACACACCACTTACACCCATACATCCCTCACGTACCCCACATCACACACCCCACCATATTACTCAACACATTCTCACCAACACATACCACACTACACCCTTGTCCCCACAAAGGCACCCCAGTTTCGCTGATGAGGAGTTAAGGGTCATGGTGGAGGAAATTGTCAGGGTAGAGCCACAGCTGTTTTAGCACAGGTACACCAGATATCCATTGCCAGGAAGATGGAGCTACGGCGTAGAATCGTGGACAGGGTGAACACCATGGGAGAGCACCCAAGAACAAGGGACGACATCATGAAGAGGTGGAACGACCTACGGGGGAAGGTACATTACACAGCAGCAAGGCACCAGCTCGCCATACAGAGGACTGGCGGTGGACCCCCACCTCTTCCCCCACATTTCACAGCATGGGAGGAACAAGTCTTGGCATTACTGCATCCTGAGGGACTCACTAGAGTAGCCGGAGGACTGGACACTGGTAAGTCATCATTTACTAGTTATCACCCCCATACCTGCGTGCCATCTCACACCCTCACCCTGACTACCATCACTCCACTCCATCCCACACTCTGCACCTACACATATGACTAACCCCAATGCCAAGCCCTGCATGCCATACTAATGCATGGACAGCCCTCCCAGCCCTGCATGGACACCCATACCCAAAGCATGCACAGCATAGGGAAACTAACAATCACACAATACATCACCATACATAAGCAAAAGGTGGCAGGGCAACAGCAACAATGGAGGGGAAGCCAGGAATGTACAGTGTGTCACAGACATGAAGCATAATGCATCATTTACATCCTCACAGGTGTCCCAGCCAATCTCAGCGGAGAGGAGGTGCCACGACAAACCAGTCCCCCAGCAGAAGATGCCCCCAGTGATGACAGTAACTCTGGACTTCAGGACTCGGAACAACAACCTGGCCCATCAGGGACCACTGGACAGCCGGTCACCCAAGCCCACTCACAGTCCACCATTGAGCCTCCCCCATCAGCATCCAACACCACACCCACCCAGTGAACCCACACCTCTGTCCCCAGGACACGTCAATCAGCAGTGTGCCCACCTGTACAGGGACCTCAGGCCACACCTCATACCCAAAACAATCAGGGACCTGGGGTCAATGGCAGTGGGCACACCGTTCAGGGGACAGACGCACAGGCCAACTGGGACACTGGGAGCTCCGCTGTGTGCCGGGGGACGACAGGACCAGGGAACCGACTCTCCAGGAAGCACTCTCTGAGATCCTGGGAGCCTACCAACATTCCCAGGACACAATTGGCCAGATCCTTGACAACGTGCAGGAGAACAGGAGGCTACAGGAGGGACAGTATCAAGGGATCAGGGAGGACTTGCAGGCCATTAACACCACCTTGATCTCCATAGCAGGGGTGCTGGCAGACATGGCCAACATCACGAGGGAGGCAACAGCACACTAGCGGGCCCCTACCACTAGCCAGTCCATTGACCAGCCCTCCACTCCGCTGCAGCTAGTGGCCTGTGGGTCCTATGGCCCTGCCACATGACCCACAGGCCACCAGCACCCCTCCCCTTGCAGAAGGTGAACCACTTGGCAAACGTTCCCTGCACACCACACAGAAACCAAATACACTTGCCAAGACCACCAGCAGGAAATGAGACTCTCCTGATTGTCCCCCCTTATGTCCTACCCTGTCACCTTGTCCACTTTGAACTGCCTTTGCTCCCATTCCTTTGGCCCCTTGGACACTGCACCTGTGCTACAAACAGACTGGAACATTACCCTGGACCTTCCTCCATCATCACTCCATTCCATTGCACTTTTCCCTCAATTTCATAGCACTACAATATACACCATTGAACACAACTTGACTACTAGTATTTTATGTTTTGAAAATGTGCATTTATGGAAACAGTCACATCTAGTGCAAATGATCTGAACACGGTGAGAGCATAGAAAGAAGGACCTGTAGCTGTCTATAGTCAGCACATTAGTACACAGTTGTTATGTCACCAACATCTGTAAAATGACAAGCCATAGGTGATAGTAAGTTGAGATGCAAAGGAAGTAAATGCCATCATGCTACAGCCACACAGAATACACCAGTAGTCATAGGAATGGTCAGTTGTGTTGTCTCACCTGGAAGCATTGACGGATAACTGATGTTCTGTTGTCCTCATCCTCAGCCTCTACATCCTCACTGTTCTCAGGGTCTACTGCTGCCACAGGGGCATCTCCAGTCTCTTCCTCCTGCAGAAAGGGTACATGCTGTCTGAGGACCAGGTTGTGCAACATGCAGCATGCCACTACTATCTGGCAGACCTTCCCGGGTGAGTAGCACAGGGATCTACCTGTCAGATGGAGGCACCTGAACCTGGCCTTCAAGAGGCCGAAGGTCCTCTCGATGATCCTTCTGGTTCACCCATGTGCCTCATTATAACGTTCCTCTGCCCCTGTCCTCGCATTCCTCACAGGGGTCAGCAGCTGCGATAGGTTTAGGTAGCCAGAGTCACCTGCAAGTATTGAGGGATTACATTTAGCCTCACACAGTGCTATAGGGATGACACCTGAAGGTATACACTAACATACAGTGTGTGGGGACCAAAGCTCACCAATTAGCTACACCCTGTGCCTCTGTAGTTGGGTTATTACATTTGGGATGTTGATATTCTGCTAGTCTGCTAGGCACACCATTTGCACATTCAGTAAATGGAAACTCTTACGATTCTTGAACACCTGTTCATTCTGGCAGGGGTGGGGGGACAAACGCAATATGTGTTCCGCCAGTCGCACCAATAATATTGGAGATATGTCCCATTGCATATAATTCGTCCTTCACTGTGGCCAAATCTTCCAACTGTGGGAAAGAAATGTAGCTGCACATGTGTTTTACCAGGGCAGACAAACCTCTTGCCAGCACGATTGCGAACATTGGCTGTGACATTTCTGCTGGCAAGCCCACTGTCACTTGGAAAGACCCTGTTGCCAGGAAATGGAGCACTGATAGCACTTGCATAAGAGGGGGGATCCCAGTGGGATGACCGATAGCTTATATCAGGTCTGGCTCCAATTGGGCACACAGCTCAGTTATTGTGGCCCTCTCCAGTCTATAGCTGAGTATAATGTGCCTGTCCTCCTGTGTAGCCAAGTCCACAAGGGGTCTGTACACGCGGCTATGTCTTCACCTCCTATTCATCCGCACGGGTAGGTATCTAAAGGACACAAGAGTGAGTAGGCTGTCACAATTTGAACAATGGAAGCACAGCTTCAGTGTACATAGTGCATTTATGTTATGGGACAGTGGGAATGGTGAGGTATGTGCTAATCTAGGCTGTGACGCAGTTAATGTCGATATGACCGTTGTCCTCCCCCATGGAATGGTGACCGCCTGTCCTGTATGTAGGGACAGATGGAAGTGAGGTAAGTCCGCTGACTTTTGGCATCGTGGCTGAAGGCGGTCTTGCCCTGCCGTGCAATTCCTCATTGGATAATATGGGGCTCTATGGAGTACAGTAGTCAGTGGGGATCTGCCCCAGTGGTGACTGTGTACACCGCCGCGGACTTGACCGCCATTTTCTATCTGATTACTCACTTGTTTCCTGACCTTCAACAGGAGAACACCTAGACTGTGTGTGCTGGCGTGGCCTGTGTCTGGATCCTACCATGGCCTGTGTGACTGGGGTAAGGGCCCCTGCCTTCACTTCGGAGGAGTTGGAGCATTTAGTGGATGTGGTCCTACCCCAGTACGGACTGCTGTATGGGCCTCCAGACCAACAGGTGAGTACGCTTTGGGCACGATGTATGTGGGAAGGATGCATGGAGATGTGTGTGCAAGCATCGTGTCATTGGGGGGGGTGTCTTGTGGTGGTCTACATGGTGTGCGCCGGGCGATGTGTGTGCCAATGGTGATGAAAAAAGGAATTGGTGGGCAATTTGTGTGACAGGCTGGATTGTATGTGTAATGGTGTCCTCCTGTCTGTATTACCTCTGCAGGTCAGCGCCCATCAAAAGAAGGGATTATGGCATGCCATTGCCAAGGACGTGCGGACCGTGGGGGTCTATGACAGGCGGAGCACCCACCGTCGGAAACGGTGGGAGGACCTGAGACTCTGGGCACAGAAGACCGAGGAGGCCCAGCTGGGGATGGCCTCCCAACGAGGAAGGGGTGCCCGTCGGAACCTATCCCCCCTGATTGCCCACATACTTGCGGTGGCCTACCCAGATCTGTATGGGTGCTTGAGGGCATCACAGGAGCCACAAGGGTGTGAGTGCTGTGGGCATTATTAATAAATTTGGCAGGTGGGATGGGATCCGGGTGGTGGATGTGAGTTAGTTGTTGCCCCTTAGGCCAGGACATTGCGTGAGTCAACTCTAGGGTAATGGGTTTATGGCAAATGCAGGTAACCTAGCTTGTTATCATTCCATTTCAGTCAGGGCTTTGTGGGTCCCAGAAGGGGTGCAGTTGGTGGTGTGTGGCCCTCATCTTGCTGTTACATCTAGCCAAATCACTGGCAGTGCAATGCATAGTGCTCAAGCCTGATCCCTGGGTGTGACGGCGCTGTGTATGTCAACTGTGGTGTTGGTGCAGTAATTGACTTAGGCCCATATTTATACTTTTTTAGCACCGCATTTGCGTCATTTTTTGACGTAAAAACAGTGCAAACTTGCAAAATACAATTGTATTTTGTAACTTTGCGCCGTTTTTGCGTCAAAAAGCGGCGCAAATGCGGTGCTAAAAAAGTATAAATATGGGCCTTAGTGTTTCCTTTTTCTCCCCCCCCCTTTTTTATTCTGTCATCCTGTCCATGTGTGCATTAGCATCATCTGGCGAAGGAACAGGGGCACTGTCAACAGAACAAGCTGCATTCCACATGACCCAGGAGGCAGAGTCAATTGACGCCGAAGGACCCAGTGGGACGGAGGGTGAGGGGAGCATCACAGCGGAGACAGGGGGTGACAGCACAGACTCAGATACCTCCTCCGATGGAAGCTCCCTAGTGGTGGCAGACACCTCTGTGACCACCCCAGCTGCAGGTACAGCCACCACCCCCGTACCAGCACTGCCCTCCCAGTAGCCCCTCAGCAAGTCGCCTGTGCCTGCTCACCCAGTAGGGTGGCCATCTCCTTCGCCCCAGGCACCTCAGGCCCCTGCCCCAGTGAGCCCTGCTGCCCTGAGTCAGGAGGCTACTGACCTCCTGAGATCCATCTCTGCAGGGCAGTCAACCATTGTGAATGCCATCCAGTGGCTGGCATCCCAGATGCAGCAATGCAATGCATTCCTGGAGGGCATCCATGGTGGATTGGCGGCCCAACAGAGATCGATACAGGCTCTGGCCTCGTCTCTGATGGCAGTCATTGTCCCTGTTTCTAACGTTCCCCCTCCAACTACCACTTCCCAGTCCCAGTCTCCTCAACCCCAACCCATCCCATGCACACATACAGACAAGCATGCACACAAGGCAACACCCAAGGGTGGCACAGACAAACACAGCCACCACACTTCATCCCACAAGCACTCGTGCAAACACCAGACAGTTTCAGACACAACCACATCCACAGTCTCCCCCTCCTTCTCCTCCAACTCCCTCACAGTCACACTCACACCTGCATGCACTGCATCAACATCCATCACCAGCATCACCACACCAAGCAGCATACACACCTCACTAGCAGACACCTCCACAACATCCACGCATGTGTGCCTTGTGTCCTCTCCCAACCTGTCTGTCCCTCCTCCTAAAGGACACAAATGGAAGTACTCACACAGCCATCCACCTCACATCAGCATACTGACCATGCACCTGCACCAAAATCCAGCTGACATACACCCCCTACAACCACTCCCTCACCCTCCACTCCCATCCCTCCTCCCTCCTTCCACCCCACCATCCCTAAGAAGCTTTTCCTTACCCAACTCGACCTCTTCCCTCCCTCCACCCCATCCTGTCCGTAAAAGCAGGGTCTCAACAACCCAGCCCAGCACCTCAGTCAAATAGTCCACACGGACAGTGGTGGCACCACGTAGTCGTGGATGGCAAGTCAGTGAAGGATCCTACTCCCCCAGCCAAAAAGGTGAAGGATCCCACACCTCCTGTGATGAAGGGGAAGGAGCCTGCACCTCCTGCCAGGAAGGTTAAGGATTCCACTCCTCATGCCATGAAGGGGAGGAAGCGCTCAACTTCAGCAGAGGCTGTCAGTGTGACACCTTCACCACCACCAGTGGTCACGGGCTCCCACTGCCAGCTGAGGAAATGCATCCCTCACCAGCAGCCAATGCTGCCCAGGAGGCACCTTCACCTGCCTCCGCAGTTCAGCCCTCAGCTCTGAACAGCACAGTGAAGCCACCACCACCAGCGGAAGCCATGTTGGCCACTCTCCAGGGGCTTCTGTACGAGGGCCCCCCTCCAGAACCAGTGGGCAAGTCACCCACTCCAGAGACTGTGGCCTTGCACTCCCCAGGACAGAGAAATGGGCATGGAGCCACCTCCAGGACCAGTGGACTTGTTCCTGTATTCGGCTGAGGTTCCCCCCACCCCGCCATCCCCCTGAGGTGCCTGCCCACTTGCAATCTGTTGCCCCTGCAGAGTTCTATCCGGATGAAGTTAGGATTCGAGTTGGGCCTTGGACTGTGCCCTGTGGTCATGTGGGCGCTTAGTACATTGGACTGGGCAGTGGCCCTTTGTGTACATTTGTGCATATCTGTTTCACCTACAATTGGATCATGTATTAGCTGTTTCCATCAATACATTCTTATTTGTGCATTCTTGTTGTCCTTGCATTATTCTGCTGTGTATCGCATGCCATTGTTTTTCGTGTGCAGCTGGTTGTGTGTATGGTGCGCATGTGTGTCGGTGTGTGTCGTGCATGTGTGTGTCACTCTCGTTTTCCTCCCTCCCTCCCTTGTGTGCTAGGTGGCTGTACTCACCATTGTCGTCTTCGTCAGCGGTGGTGTTCCAGGTGGAGCATGACGTACAAGAGCATCGGGAAGACTTGCAGTTCCGGTTCCATGGCGGTGTTGTTCTTTCCTGTGTCTCTGATGAGGAGTCCTTTCTCTTCTGTGATGCGTTTCCGCCAGGCTTTTGATGGCGTTGGTACCGCCCCAGAAAACGTGGCGGATTGATGTGTCAAAATATGGTGGGTGGTACTTTGTCTTCTGCCTGGCTGTTGACTGCTACCGCTGTGGTGAGTGTTGTTTCCACCCTGGCGGTTGGTGTGGTACATTGGCTGTCTATGGGAGTTATCACCGCCATGGTCATAATTCAAGGGTAATTACCGCCAGCTTGTTTGCGGTACTACCGCCACTTTATCACTCACCGCCAGGGTCATAATGAGGGCCTAAATTTAGAATAGCACACAGCTCACGTGAAAATGAAATGCAATGTATGTTACTCAGTGGGAAATGCACTATTGTACATTATGAAACCTCTATTAGCTAATGGACTGTAGAACTCTGTGTGTGTAAACAGAGAGCTACAGAAATGAATTCTGGTTGGTGCAGTGGAGGATAGTGACTTGTGTATGCCTAGTCTAATGCTACAAGGTCCCAGTCTGTGACAGAAAGCACTGTGGACATGTAAGTCATTATTTTAAACTTGCATTACACACAGTATCAAGATAGGATATTATAAAAAGGTTTAAGATAAAAAAGTGCTTCCAAAATATAGATTTTAATGATACACAGACTGTCCGTAGTACAATTTATTTTATAACTATCTACACACTTCACAGCTTAGCTGGCATCTCCCTTGTAATATCTTTCAAAAAGAATAAATGTGTGTCAACAGGAAGCAATTGTTTTTATAACTATCTTTCCAAAGCACAGACTTCTCAGCTTAGCTGGCAGCTCCCTTACAATACTTCTTAAAAAGAATAAATCTGGGTCATTAGGAAGCTTCAAGTGAATTCCATCAATTAAAGCCATTACCAGCTTCCAAGCGCCCTTTACATTTGCAAATTAACCGGTTGCGCACATTTTACATTTCTTTCAGGCAAGCAGGCACCCTAGCAAGAAGGCTTGTTTAGCTGTTTGCGCCTCTCTTGGTTGCACAGCATAAGAGACTTCGGGCCAGATGTATCATGCATTTTTGCGGTCTCAAATGTCCTAATCGGGCTGTTCGCAACCACAAAAACGGATTTTGGTATGTATGAATTCAATTTGCGATTCGGTAACTTGTTACCGAATTGTAAATTTTAAATGCAACTACATACCGATTTGGTATTAGGAAAGGCTGTGTCAAGGGCGTCCCTTCCTAATACCGAATCACAGTGGTATGCAGGAATGTTTTGTGAGCGAAATGCAGTCGCAAAACATTCGCATGTTACCACCTACTTCAAGTAGGTGGTAACCCATTCGCAAACGGGAAGGGGTCCTCAAGGGACCCCTTTGTGAATGTATGCGAAAACATTTTGTAAGAGCAGGCAGTGGTCCTTTAAGGAAAACAGCCTGCATAAAAAAAAAGAAATTGCTTTATTTAAAAGCAATCACAGACCTGGGGGTCTGCTGAGCCCAGCAGGCCACCATCCTTGTGACTTTAGCGTTTCCTGTTAGGTCGTAAATTGCGACCAACCTCATGATTGTAAATGAGGTAGGTCGTTTTGCGACCTATTAGGAAATGCAAAATCAAACTCCATGAGTTTCATACATCTGAATAGCGATTCCATAATTGGTATTCGTAGGGACTTTTGTCTTTCCACAATAAGTTGGGGGACATTTTTTCTAAAATAAAAAAAGTATAGAAACGTTGTGCCCTCCATATTCCCCCCCCCCTTTTTGACTACTGATTACAATGAATACCCTTACATCTATTCAAATCAGAGGATATATTTGACTTGAGATTATCAACATAAACACTGTCACTAACATCCAAGAGGATACTTACCTCAACAAAACTAGGATAATATAATTATGTTCACGCTACCTCATTGCAGGCGTTACAGTTAATGAGAAGTACATTTATTTGTAACTATCTTTTTATCACACTGTAGACATCTTATTAGCTGTGAGTTTATTGCACTGCTTCTGTGCCACCAGTATTACAGTTCCGTAACAAAACGGCAAGTGTGGTTTAATGTCAGAAAAGACAGTCTATCACATAGTGCCTATAATGCTCGAGAGCTAACGCGAATTAGACTCAATAAGACCTGATCATCCTTTGCCGCTATATGTCCGCACCCTGGCTATCCAAAAAGACAGACTGTTACATAACATCAGCATGCCCGTCATGCACACCACCATGCATTGGATTTAGTGGGAATAGAATTCGATGTTAGGGCCGGAAGCTCTGATTATGCTTCTCTTTCTATGCTTTCATAAATTTCAGCAGCAAATAAGAAAGACATTTTTTATAAGAACTACAAATCCCATGAACCCACCTTAACACATGAACAACCATAGAGACCAGCCCTATAAACCCTTCATGAATAAACGTCTCTTCCTCTTTCTTTGCTGCTCCGCAGCCAGTTAAGCCCTTTTGCCTTAGTGTGATACCTATATATTTGTTATTGATAGTGTTTGTCTTTGTAATTGCGCGCTGCTTCTGCACCGCATATTTCCTTATTTTCTGGCTTGACAGACACTTCGGATGCGGCTTGCCGAGCGGGAGCTTCCTTTATGGGAGCAGGGACCGCATGGCCTTGCCGTGCAGTCCTATTTTTATGTTTCTAGGGGCAAGACATGTTTCGGAGTGCGGGCAAGCGTTTTCCTCTTTATTGAAAGATTAACGACTTGCGCGTCCCGCCTTTCCCCATCGCGACCAAACACAAGTGTGCCCCTGTGCCTACCTACCTCCCTGAAGGCACTTGCCCTATGGGGCTCTTCTTCCCCCACCCCCTTGCTCCCACTGAAAGCCCTGGCAGATTGACCTCAGAGTTGTAAACTTATTTCAGGCTTTGGCCTAGAGCTACTTCAGGTGCTCCCTCCACATTCTAACAACTTTGTTACACCTGAGTTGGGGTTCTATATTATAAGCTCCCCCTTTTAAGCCTCCCCCTTTTTTTCACAGTGGTGATCCTCATTTTACTCTGGGACAGATAGAGCAATCCTTTGCCAACCATGTATGACGAGTATCAAGAGGGGGATGAGAACTATTATTTCGAAGAAATGCACACTAGTTCGTTTGAACAAGATCTTGTGCAGGCGCTGGACGCAGGTGTGCACCAGACCGTTAACAATGCACTAGCTAAGGGTATAACCCCATTAAAGCATCACCTTTACGGGTTTGCTCAGCAACAAGGCTGACTTCCCGCCACCGGGGGCACCCTCTAAGGAAATTCACTCTGAAGCCTTCGAGAAACTAGAGTCTTTCTTTGGCTAATGAACACCCCTACAGTATGGCTGCAGAACCCCGTACAGATGGGTTAACGGATGATTCCTACGCTGCCTCATCTTGAAGTTCGTCCAAAGGCGACTCGCAACCACTGCGCAAATGCAAGGCAAAAACCCATCATACCTCTGCCAAGAAACAGGCAAAACGTTTGACTTTTGAACTGGGAGAAATTATCCATCACAGATCTACTGCTTGGATACCTCCCCCTGAAGTAACAGACTATGTGAAAGATCACATTAGACAGGAGTTCGATAAGGAGGTGCGCGTATGTTTACGGAATGCCCCAGACCGAATCTCTCCGACAAGGTAACAGAGATTCCGGAAGTAGATCCATCCATTGTGACTTATCTGAAGAAGTATACAAAAGACCCGTAGAAGGGAATCAATAGAGCGTGGAAATCCTGTCAAGATAAACTCCTAGACTTGCCATTCCCCTTGACAAAGATCCTGGAACTGGGGTATCAAGCTAAAGAATCTAACACTCCAGTAGATACGGAAACCCTTATTGGCTGGTCACAATGTGTGATTTGCCTGTTGGGCAATACCAACTGCGCTGTTTCAAATGAATGTCGCCATTCTATCCTGATGAAACTGGACCCTAAATTAGCAGATCTTGCATCCTCAGAAGAGGGCCCTGCAGCTCAGGGCCTTTTATTTGGAGCCCCATTTCTTAAAGAGCTGTCTAAATTTGTTGCCACCTTTTCCAGCTTGGATAACGCTCAGGGTTTGATAAAGAGAGCCCTTTGACCTCTTTTTTTCCCAGGCCGGACACTTCAGGGGGTGACCCTTCGGCCGCGGCTATCAGAATCCAACCAGACAGCTTCCAAGGCCACAGGGGTAGAGGTGGCTATCAAGACCAAGCCTCCACCTTCTACCCTTCAAGACGTCCTTCAGAGGCTGCTTTTGTAGAGGAAGGTTCAGGGGTACAGCTGCTGCCATCCAGGATTCCTCTCCTGCAGGTGAGAATTATTCAGTGGGAAGAGGTTTCTTTAGGGGGTCGCACTCAATGTTTCTTCCACAATTGGCAAAAACTCTCAAACGATCCTTGGGTATCAGAGTCCATTCTGGGATTCAAGATAGAATTCTTTCAGTCCCCCATCAACTATCTCCCCCATTTTTCCCACTCAGATCGGATTTTCATTAAAAAAGAAATTCATGCTCTTCTATCGAAGAAAGCAATAGAGGAAACAGATCTGCAATCCCGAGGGTTTGTGAGCCCCATTTTTCTGGTATACAAAAAATGTGGCAGCTCAAGATTGGTTCTCAGTTTGAAAGAATTCACCCAGTAGATTCTTTACCAAAATTTCAAAATGGAGGGGATCCATTTACTTCGGGACATCCTTCAGATAGGAGATTGGATGGTCCGTCTGGATCTGAAGGACGCGTACCTGTCCATTCCTATTTTTCCTCCCCACAGACACTTCCTCCAGTTTCTGTTGCAGGGAAGGATTTACGAATTCAAGGTTCTTCCCTTCGGTCTGTCGTCAGCTCTGTGGTGTTTCACGAAGCTGATGAGACCGGTGGTGGAATGTCTGAGAGCCAGAGGTGTTCATCTGATCATTTATCTGGACGACATAATAATTAAGTCCCAGTCTCTCCAAACGGTAATGCTTCACCTGGAATGGGCGATCTCTTTCCTTCAGGAGGTTTTGTTATCAACGTCCAAAAATCCATTCTAACCCCTTCACAATCTATAGATTTCCTAGGTTTTTTGGTGGATTCGCCTTTGGCTCAATTGATTCTTCCCCAAGTGAAGGGGAGGAACATCAAGAGAGAATTGAGACTAGCGATACCTGTATCCTTGAGGTCCCTGGCTCGTCTGGTGGGACTGCTAGCCTCTTCTATTCAGGCAATTTTTCCAGGCCTCCTCTTCAACATCTGAAGATCATGCACCTGAACAAGGGCTTGTCTTATTCCCAGTCAGTTCCCCTATCAGAAGAGGCGAGAATCAAAATCTCTTGGTGGTTAACTCACATGGAAGCATTGAACGGCAGGGCTCTCTTCCCCTGTTCTCCGGACGTAGTCATAGAGGCGGATGCCAGCCTATGGGGTTGGGGTGCTCATTGCAGCCAAATTTCCACCGGAGGTCGCTGGTCCCAGGAGGAGCTTTAGCTGCATATCAATTGCCTGGAACTCTTAGCGGGTTCCTTTGCAATTCACAGCTTCACAGCGGGCAAAGTGAAATGTTGCATTCTGCTCAGGATAGACAATGTTTCAGCGGTTTGGTATGTGAACAAATTGGGAGGAACATGTTCACATTTACTGACAGAGATTGCCAAAGACTTTTGGCATTATTGTCTTCAGAATCATATTTCGGTGACAGTGGAGTACCTTCCAGGTCAACGGAATGTGATAGCAGACTGAAACTCCCATCATTTGAGGGATGCCAGTGATTGGAGATTGCACTCTCGAGTTTTCAGAACTGTCATGCGGATGTGGGGTCCGTGCATGGTCGATCTTTTCGCTTCACGCCTGAACACCCAACTCCCGGCATTCTTCAGTTGGCACCCAGATCCGGAAGCGAGAGCGACGGATGCTTTCCTCCATGATTGGACTCCATTCCTCTCCTATGCATTTACTCCATTTGTAATGATTCCCAGGGTCCTAGCACATCTTCAGAGACAAGAAGCAGAAATGGTGTTGATCTCCCCATATTGGAGAGCCCAACCTTGGTTCCTCATCATTATTGAGCTGGCTTGTGCTCCTCCCAGTCTCTTGCCCTGGTGTTGGAACCTCCTTCTGGATCCTGTAGGATCTCCTCATCCTTTGATCCTATCAGGTCAACTGTCTCTACTAGCTTGGCGACTTTCAGGCAAAACTGGAGTCTCACAGGCCTATTGAGCAAAGCTCAGGAATTCATCAATCAATCCTGGGCCCCCAACACACATAAACGCTATGCCTCAGCTTGGAGACGCTGGTGTAGTTGGTATACTTCACGGGGATCAGATCCCTTTAATGCCGATTGCACCTTGATCTTGAATTTCCTAGCTTCTTTGGCCACCTCAGGGATGGCTTATAATTCTATTAACAATTCTCACTCAGCCATTTCTGCTGGTCATGTCTTCATTGACGGTAGATCTGTTGATCAGTTACCTGTTGTTTGTAAATTAATTCGGGCATTAGGATGTTAAACCCCCCTTTACCCAAATATTCAGCGCTTTGGGGCATTATTATTGATCTATGGTTTTTGGATACCTGGACTTCTAATAAATATCTCTCCAGGAAACAGCTTTCTGCTAAGCTTACCATCCTACTTTGTCTCATATCTTGTAAACGTGTGTCTGACGTTAAAGCTTTAGATTTGGCAGGGAGGCATTTCTCCCCTGAAGGTGTTTCGTTTGTCATATCTAGAAGAACTGAGTGCAATACCAGGTTAGTATCCTATTCAGCATTTCTAGATAATAGCAAGCTCTGTGTTGTACAATGCTTCAAGGATTATGAAGTAAGTACTGTTGAATTTCGGTCCGATATGTTGGGCCAACGGTTTATTTAGCTTCAGTAACCATTTTGACCAGTTTCTTAGGCAACTCTAGCTAGATGGGTGAAATGGATTTTGTCAGAAGCTGGCATTGATGTATTCAAATTTGGCACACATTATGTGAGAGGTGATATGGCATCAAAATCTTTTGCCCTTGGTTTAGACGACATTTTTGAGCGCAGCAGATTGGTCTTCTGATTCCATGTTTAAAAGGTTCTATTATAAACCTATTTTGGATGTGTCATCAATAGTAATGGCAAGACTTTAAAATAGCATAATCAGAGCCTCCGGTCCTGACATAGAATGAAAATTTTTCAAGCTATCACGTTTAGAATTTTTAATTCTATTAAGGACACGGAGGCGAGGATTATTCCACCCTTTGTTTGAAATTTCATCATTAGGTCTTTCATGATTCCTTGTATATATATTTGCATAATGATTGATGTGATTCTTACAATTTTTTTCCCACCCTCATATAAACATTGTATTATATATATAAAACAAAACAAAATGTGTGATTTAACTCTGTTTATTTGTACAGAAGACAGTGTTTATGGCTATATATTTTTTTCATTCTTGGTTTAGGTCAAGAGGACAAATGATTGACCTTTCATCGCCTGGATCTCTTCTTGGGATTTCTTCCTCTTCCATCTTGTTGATGAGATGTTCTTCATCCTGGTTCTGTAGTTTTGTTGTTTTTTCTGGATTTGAGCTTTATTTTGTGTGACACTTTAGGCATGAGTGCATTAACTGTGTCTATGTGAAAAGAAAAGAGGAAGAGACGTTTATTCATAAAGGTTTTATAGGGCTGGTCTCTATGGTTGGTCATGTGTTTTGGTGGGTTCATAGGATTTGTAGTTCTTATTAAAAAAGTATTTCTTATTGGCTGCTGAAATGTATTGAAGCATAGAAAGAGAAGCATAATCCTTGCCTCCGTGTCCTTAATGGAATTGAAAATTCTAAACGCGATAGCTAGAAAAGTTTTCAATGTCATTCCGACTGCACTCTGAGGCTTGACACGAATTGTAGGCAAAATCGTTGTCTGGTCCTTTGACAAAGTAAGTGTGTGTGGGGAGGGGGGAAGGGGGCGGGGAGACAAGGGTCTCCTCCAGCTTTAAAAATGCATGGACACTTTTTTCCAACACTAATGCTTCTTGCTCTAATAGAGTGTGATTTAAAGGACTACAGGTGCCTCGACCGCCATGGGACAATGAATACTCATTGATAGGGTAAGGACTATGAAGTGCAAGTGAGGCACGGGTGGATGGTTTTAACACTGAGCACCCTTTTAACACCGACTTTGCTTTGCAGTGCCAATTTTTATCACTATGCGTGAACTTGTATATCTACTCTTTATTTTTAACCTTTGTCCATTTTTAACAGTGAAGTGAAGAAGTCTAGGAGTGAAGTGGACTCTGGCGGGCTTAAATGTTCTCTCATGTCTGTGTGTATGTGTTTCCATGAAACTAAAGAGAAGCGGTACTACCACAATGAGTGCTGTATGCATTAATCATGAACAAACAGCATATTAGGGAGTACACTTGTGTATGAAGGAGCTGTACACAAGCGGGATCACAAACCCGATGAAAGGCTCGGACACCAGCTGTGGCCACTGACAAGCTGAACCATTTTTATCTCCAGGACAGAGGCCCCAATGTCCCGACCCCAGTGTCATGACATCTTTTGTTTTTAATATCCCACATGGAACCGATAATAAACTATTGATTTAAATATCGGTCCCACATCACGGATTTTGAACCTATACCAATCCCCTTGTCTCATTATTTACGGGAACTATCCCACCTTTGTCTAAGAGCTTACAGTCTTTTTAGGCAGATAACCCATTCACCCCCCTACATGACTGTCGGGCGAACCTTACAACCCAATGATGAAGCATGCCACCAAGGTTGTTGAATGAGAGTTTCTAAAAAAAATATGTCTCCAGACACACCTTTTTATTACTGGCATCCATTAAGGAATAACGATCTCAGATGGCAACCAGTTAACTTTTCACCGTGGTAGCCTGGTTGGTTTCTTGAGTTTTGGTTTAAGTATGCAGTTTTTCCGGTGTGCCCCACCCTCTCCTTCACCGTGAGTTTATTGGTAAGTAAATATAACCTTGCACATTATGTTGCTTTGCGATGGTCTCTGGATTTTCTGCTCACTCTGTTTGCGTTCAGTTTGCCTGAACGAGAAACCTGTGGCTACATCTCAAAGAATAACCTCGCTGTTTTTTTATGTCTGCCCTTTTACAGCCACCGTCAGCTGTAAAACCCTTTTGAAAACACCCTGCATGATGGTACTATTGGCCTAGGTAAGAAAAGAAGTTCTTCTAAGAAAGTGGAGTGGGTTGGCATTGACAGTTGGCACTACATATGTGACTGATACCTCTAGACTCCTAAAGTACTCTTTATTTAGTGGTCAATGCAGAGTAGGGTAGTAGAAGCAATTATTCTTGAGGGTGCTTCTCAAGTAACATGAAGACATTTAAGGGGGTGGGAGTGGTGAGGGTTGAGTATGTTCAGTCTTCCAACATTGATAGAAGGGTGGACTGAATTAGTGGACTGAAGGTGGTTGGTAAAGGTAGCCTGTTTAAGGAGCTCTAGCAAAGACATGTTACATGATGGGGATGGATACAGCTTGCTAAATTCCTTGTGATGGGACCAGATGTTGGGCTCAATCTTAGGAGTAGGTAGGTACTACATAGCTAGAGCTTCCTGTTTAAATTGACATAGATGATAATGTTAAAGATTAATGTAAGGTAAAACATATTTAAAAACATCAGTTATAATACATTTTTTATTATTAAAGAAAATCCATTCTCACCACCACCTGCAACCAGCCCACTCCCCCCAAACCCTGAAATACCCTTGATACACTACTGTTACCACCCATACCATCCACAACTGCCCCACCCGCTCCCGAAAACAACTAAACAAATCTAATCAGTCTACCCTTCCACAACTGGTAACACCCACAACAGACACCCCCCTCACCCCTATAACTTGAAAGTCTCTCTAATCTGTCCTGTCTCTCCAGGATATCCATCTGGGTGTCCCAATTCTGACTGAGGTTTTAGACCACCTTCTGTAAGAAGGCCTCCGTGTTCAAGGGGTTGAGTGGTTGGGCTGGTCTTGGGGTTGTTGATGGTGGTGGGAGACTTTGGCATCCACAGTGGCGTTGGCGCTGTGGTGGCCTCTGGTGTTCTGCCTGCTTGGCAGCTTTGGAGGTTATGTCTACCGCTGTCTTCTCCTCTTCCAGCATGAATAGCTGGCGGTAGATCACCTCTTAGGTTTACCACTTCACCAATTTTCTACCTTCACCACCAGTATTTGAATGTTTCGGTTGGTACAAAAATAAGCACATTCACCGAAAGCTGGTATTTTAAGCATTTATCTCTGTACATATTGCAAACAGCAAATGTAAATAGAAGGCACATTTAAATGTGTTCAGGAGCTGCATTAATGACCCATGACATAATTAAACTAAACAAAAACAGAAAAGAAATTAAACATACAATTTTGTTTAGAGTCCTAATTAGTATCATGTCCGGGCCTTTGCAGACTCTTAAAACAATAACAAATGGCCTATATTTTCCTATTTTACTCTTTTCTTTTGCTACTGTAGCCACGCCGCTGTCTCCCACTACTGGTGGTCCACTGCCACACTCTGGGACTCCATCATAGGGACAGCTGAATGGTCTGAGGAAAGAAGACAATATTTTGAAGCTCCGACTTGAAGAAAATGGAATGTAAAGTCAGACAGACGCACATTGTTGCTCGTTGTCTAGGGCCACTGGACTTTGTATGTGATTCTGTGTAGCAGGGTCTTTTCTTTGACACCAAGCCCACATACTTGTCTACTACTTGCAGTTTAATTAATCTAGGAGGACCACTTACATGTAAATGAACTGAATGAAATGTGTAACTAAGATTACTAAATTAATTCAGTTCACTTTATTTGAGCACAGATAAGAATCTGGTGAAAGTGAAATGTATAAATAAAATTACTAAGTTAATTCAGTTCCGTTTCTTTGAGCATTGATAAGTATCAGGTGAACGTGTCCTTTCATTAATTAAATTAACTTATTCATTTTGTTTACACATCTCATCCATTTGTGTACTATTTATATATATATAATATATACATGAGAAAACAAACTGGTCCTGCTTCTGGCGCGCTCTTTCATGCTGGTGCAGGTGTGAGGAATGGACCATTTCCTCTCATAAATCCAAGAACAGACAGTTGCAAGCAACTTCACCACCGCACTCAAGGAGGAAGTTATTTCTTTCTGTTGCAGTCAAGATTAAATCACCATCCTTCACCACCAATGCGTTTCGACCAACTGGTCTTGATCACAGTAAATTAGTCCTATCTCCATGTCCTCTTTTTTTAGTGTCTCTCATATGACCCCTATTAGTGCATTGTGGGACATGTAGTCTATTAAAAATAAATGAAATGTTGTACATTAAAAACCAAGCTCCCCACCACCACAAAACCTGCCCAACGCTACACAGATTATCTAAATTAATATGTGCAAAGAATATCACTATTAACAAAAATCATTATGTCCATTTCTATTCTGTTGGGACTGTTAACCTTACTTAATGCAATTACCTCTGTAATTCCTATATATACCTGATGATATATTGGTGCATTTATCTATTATTGTTTTCATACTTTCTCATATACATCCTAAATTTACCTCATTATCTCCTTGATATTTATCTAGAAATTATAAGGAAGGACCCAGAGGTGGGAAAGTTGGTGGGGGAAAAACCTATGGTTACCCATAAAAAAGTACCATCTCTACAGGACCTTTTGGTCAATAGTCACTTTGAGATCAAAGAACAGTCAAACTGGCTCTCGAGCCAAACAATTGGTTTTGTTTGCTGTAAGAAGTGCAAAGCATGCCGCATTGGGATTAACGTGAAGGAATTTGAGGACGCTGGTGGTAACAAGCTGAATATCAACAAAAAGATCACATGTAATTCCAACTATGTGGTATATGCGATTCAATGCACATGTGGTCTGCGTTATGTGGGCAGTACAATTTGTCCTTAAAAAAAACGCATTTTGGAACACATTAGAGCCGTGCAAAATAAGTACACAACCTATGCTAAACACCATATGACTCATGATGGAGCTAAATGGACAGACATGAGATTTTTTGGTATTGCGAGTGTAGATAGCAGTGAAAGGGGAGGAGACAGAGAGTTACAACTGAGACGTTTGGAGTCACAGTTCATAATACAGCTCAAAATCAAAAGCCTGAGGGGTCTGAATGGGGATGAAGAACTGCATTATCATCTGTAGGTTGAGGATATGTAACGCTCTTGCTAACAGTGATTAGATAAGATTACCTGTGGATGTGTAGATAGAGGACATTTATAGATAAATATCAAGGAGATAATGAGGTAAATTTAGGATGTATATGAGCTAGATAGAGGACATTTATAGATAAATATCAAGGAGATAATGAGGTAAATTTAGGATGTATATGAGAAAGTATGAAAACAATAATAGATCAATGCACCAATCTATCAACAGGTATCTATAGGAATTACAGAGGTAATTGCATTAAGTAAGGTTAACAGTCCCAACAGAATAGAAATGGACATAATGATAGTTGTTAACAGTGATATTCTTTGCACATATTAATTTAGATAATCTGTGTAGCGTTGGGCAGGTTTTGTGGTGGTGGGGAGCTTGGTTTTTAATGAAAAACATTTAATTTGGCCAGTACCGTTGCCATCGTCTCCTGGGCACCATTGTAGGGGTGCTGACGGACCTCGTGAACACCATCGTCTCGATGGCAACGGTACTGGCCAAGTTTCAGGAGACCTAGTGGCTGCAGGGGGAACAGTATTTGGGGTTCAGAGAGGAACTCAAATCCATCAATACCACCCTGGGCACCATTGTAGGGGTGCTGACGGACCTCGTGAACACCAGGAGGGACACTGTGGCACAACACGGGGCCCCTGACACTAGCCTGGGCGATGAACTGCCCACCACCTCCGCCGGTGCTAGTGGACAGGAGGCACCGCCACAGGACCACAACACCAGCACCCCACCCCCTGCAGATGGAGAACCACCCCTCAAGCGGTCCCTGAGATCCAGGACAAAGACAGAGAACAATGCCAAGACCCCCGCCAAGAAATGAGATCACCCTGATTGTCCTCCTTCTGTCCCACTTTGTCACCCTGTCCATCCTTAAACTGCCCTAGCTCCACTTCCTATGCCCCTTTGGACAATGCACCTGTGAGACTAATAGGCTGGACTCTGCCATGGACATTTCTCCACTATCACCCCTGACCATTTTACAACCCCCTCCACTATTTTGCACTTAAATAAACACCCTTAAATCACAAAACTATCTGGAGTCAGTCTGTGCTTTCACAATTGTGTATTTGCAATAACTGAGGGAAATAGCAATGTCCATTGTGTTGTCAACATACCTATGTCACACAGCTCTAGTCCATGAGGTAACATAGCAGAGGTCACACAGTGGGACTCACATCTGTGAAATCGAAAGGCAAAGTGACAAATCAGGGTCCATACACTGGGTGAAAGTGACAGACAGATGAGAGGTCGAACAATTTTATCAGATGTAGGAGGCAGTGATGTCTTCTTACCTGTGTCTCACTGGAAGTATTGATGGATCACTGTGTTTCTGTTGTCTATGTCCTCTTCTTCTGCCTCCTCTTCTTCACTGTCCACAGGCTCCACAGCTGCCACAACACCTCCTTCAGGACCATCCTCCTGCAGAAAAGGCACCTGTCATCGCAAAGCCAAGTTGTGCAGCATACAGAAGGCCACGATGATCTGGCACACCTTCTTTGGTGAGAAGTAGAGGGAACCACCTGTCATGTGGAGGCACCTGAACCTGGCCTTCAGGAGGCCAAAGGTCCTCTCTATAACCCTCCTAGTTCGCCATTGGGCCTCATTGTAGCGTTCCTCTGCCCTTGTCCTGGGATTCCTTCTGGGGTCAGTAGCCATGACAGGTTGGGGTAGCCAGAGTCACCTGCAAATGTCGAGGGACAACTGTTAGACACACACTACCCCTTAGGGACAACCCCAGACAACTATTCACACTGTATAGGGTCCATATCCTCACCTAATAGCCACACACAGTGCCCCTGGAGTTGCCCCATCAGATAAGGGATGCTGTTATTCCTCAGAATGTAAGCGTCATGCACTGAGCCAGGAAACCTGGAGTTCACATGGGAGATGTACTGATCAGCCAAACACACCATCTGCACATTCATTGAATGGTAACTCTTCCGGTTTCTGTACACCTGGGGGGGCCAAGGCCGCATGTGTCCCATCAATGGCACCTATGATGTTGGGGATATGTCCCAGGGCATAGAAGTTACCTTTCACTGTAGGCAAATCCTCCACCTGAGTGAAAACAATGTAGCTGCGCATGTGTTTCAGCAGGGCAGACAACACTCTGGACAACACGTTAGAGAACATTGGCTGGGACATGCCTGATGCAATGGCCACTATTGTTTGAAAGGACGCACTTGCCAGGAAATGGAGGGCTGACAGGACCTGCACTAGAGGGGGGATTCCTGTGGGATGGCGGATAGCTGACATCAGGTCTGGCTCCAACTGGGCACACAGTTCCTGGATTGTGGCACTATCAAGTCTGTAGGTGACTATTACATGTCGCTCTTCCATTTTCGACAGGTCCACCAGTGGTCTGTACACCAGAGGATGCCGCCATCTCCTCATCTGCGCCAGCGGACGTGCTCTATGGATGAGAACAGCGATCAGAGGGTCAGCCAACACTGAGTTACGAAATAAACAATTTTATTGCACACATTTGTCAATCCGCTATGTGCCTGTCATAGTTTGTATGCAAGGCCTACATTGGTGTGATGCATTTAAATTAATGCCATGTGTCCCCCTGAAATGGCGGCTGTCTGACCTGTAATGTGGGACGAGGGGATATGAGGTAACTGCGCTGGCATTGTACACCGTCGTGGTAGGCGGTCGAGGACCGCAGCGCAATCCTGCATTGGTTAACATTGGGCCCTATGGGTCCCAGGAGCCAATGACGATGTACGGCGGCGGTGACGGTACGCACCACCGTAAACGTGACCGCCATTTTCTGTCTGTTCACTCACTTGATACCTGATCTTCGATAGGAGAGGACCTACACTGCAAGTGCTGCTGTGACCTCAGTCTGGAAGCAACAATGGCTCAAGTGTATGGGGAAAGTGCCCCTGCCTTCACATCGGAGGAGTTGGAGAAGCTAGTGGATGGGGTCCTCCCCCAGTACACAGTACTCTACGGTCCTCCAGACAAACACTGTGAGCATGCTGTATGGGCAATGCCTGTTTGGAGTGGTGTGGATGGGAGATGGGGTGGAATGAGGCGTGCATGAAACGACGGTGAGTGGATGTGCGTCAGAGCAAGGGTGGGAACGTGGGCTAATGACTGTGACGGTCTGGATGGTTATAGTTTTTCCTTTTCCCCTGTACTATTCCTGTAGGTCAGCGCCCACCAGAAGAAGGATATTTGGCGTGCCATTGCCAAGGACGTCTGGGCCCTGGGGGTCCACCACAGACGGAGCACCCACTGCCGTAAAAGATGGGAGGACATTTACTGCTGGAGCAAGAAGACGGCGGAGGCCCAGCTGGGGATGGCCTCCCAACATGGGAGGGGTGCCCGTCGCACCATGACCCCCCTGATGTTCCGGATCCTGGCGGTGGCATATCCAGAGTTGGATGGGCTCTTGAGGGCATCACAGCAGCCACAAGGGGGTGAGTACACTCACATCCATCTGATTCAGCACGCATTGGAGGTGTCTGGGTGGGGGAGGTGGGCTGTGGGTTCCCCAAGGCTAGGGTGAGCCTTGTTGGCAAGGACCCTTTGTAAGGCAGGCTCAGTGGCACACCATCCCCACCAGTGCTAAGAGCCATCTACACCTAGTCAGGCTCCTGTGACTTGCATGTGTGCAGCAATCGGGCATAGGCCTTGTACCCCATGTCCCTGTGATCAATTAGGGAACTCAAAGTGCATGGCATAGTGCAGAGGGCTGCTGTGTCTGTAGTGTCCGCCAACGGTAGCGGTACTGCATGCACTGAACATGTCTTTCTACTTTCTTCGCCCCCCTCTTTGTGGTCTCCCTGTTCTTGTGTGCATTAGCATCATCAGGCGGAGGAGCTGTGCCACCAGAGCAGGAGGGAGCTGCATCCCACATGGCCCTGGAGGGCGAGACTACAGACTCAGAATTCACCAGTGGGACGGAGGGTGAGGGGAGCTCCATGGCGGGGACAGGAGCTGAGACCAGCGACACCGACTCCTCCTGTGATGGGAGCTCCCTTGTGGTGGCGGGCCCCTCTGTGCCCACCGCATCTACAGGTACAGCCGCCACCCCCTCTACCAGCACCGCCCTCCCAGCAGCCCCTCAGCGTGTGCCCCGTGGCCACTCGCCCAGGAGGGTGGGTATCTCCTTCGCCCCAGGCACCTCAGCCCCTGCCCCAGTCAGCCCTGCTGCCCTCACTGAGGAGGCCATTGACCTCCTCAGATCCCTCACTGTTGGGCAGTCTACCATTTTGAATGTCATCCAGGGTGTAGAGAGGCAGTTGCAATAGACAAATGCATACCTGGAGGGCATTCATTCTGGCCAGGCAGCCTAACAGCGAGCATTTCAGACTCTGACCTCAGCAATGATGGCAGCCATTGTCCCTATGTCCAACCCCTCCCCCTCCAACTTCCTCCACCCAGACCCAATCCCCAGTACCTCAGCCTATCCCAAGCACACCATCAGACCAGCATGCACACACCTCAACACACAAGGGTAGCTCTGGCAAACATAAGCACCACACATCCCACAGGCACTCACACAAGCATCATACCCATGCACACATACCAACATCCACTGCCTCCACTGTGTCCCCCTCCTCCACGTCTCCCTCCTCCCTCCCTGTCACGTCTCCACTCACACCTGCATGCACTACATCTTCAGCCACTACCTCCATCACCAGCACGCCCATCACCACACACCGCTCACGTGCACTCACCACCCTCACTACCATTCACATATCCCTGTGTCCTCTCCCAGTTTGTCTGTGAGCCTCCTCCCAAAGTACACAAACGCAGTCACACACCCACCCAACAGCCATCCACCTCATGACAGCCTCCAGCCCATGCACCTTCACCCAAAGTCAGCAAACGAACAGCTCCTACAACCACTACTTCTTCCTCCACTCCCAAACCCCCTCCATCTTCCCATCCCAGTGTGTATAAAAACCTTTTCCTGTCAAACCTTGACCTCTTCCCTTCACCTCCCCTACCACTTCCATCCCCTAGGGCCCGCCTTTCCAGGTCCCAACCCAGCACCTCAGCCACCACATCACCGGGAACAGTGGTGCCAGCAGTAACCGGCTTCTGGAGTGCGCTGAGCAGCAGAGCAGCCCAAAGAGCGAGGCCAAGGACATTCCCCCACCTCCAAAACAAATGAAGTTGCCAACAGCCCGGAGGGTGAAGGCTAAAACACCTGCCACCAAGGGCTCAGCCAGGACAACAGTTGGGAGTGGCAAGACAGCTGCACCACCATCCAAGGTAGGTACGGGCCAGAGAAAGAAAGGGAAGTCGCCGCCAACCTGCGCGGCGGACAAGACCGCCACCGGCACCGCCATATGCACTGCTGCCACGGGCACCGCCGCTCAGGACACCGCCGCCAGCAACACGCTCAGTGAGCCCACCACCAGCACCGCTGCTCAGGACACCGCAGCCAGCAGCACGCTCAGTGAGCCTCCCACCAGCACTGCCGTTCAGGACACTGCCGCCAGCAGCACGCTCAGTGAGCCCCCACCAGCACCGCTGCCGAATGAGCGCTGCAAGCACCGCCGCTACTGAGCCCGCCGTGAGCACCGCCATCGGCCATGCCACAGCCTGTGCCAGTGGCACCACCGCAGACATGGCTGCCATCCCCAGTGGTCATTCGTTCGAGGCTGGTGGTCAGTTCCAGGGGCCTGGACCGCTTCCATGTTACCCCACCGTCAGTGTCAGATCCACTACCTTAGTCCTTGGCAGGATGAAGCACTCTTGGCACCAAGCCCCCTCCAGAACCAGTGGAGTATCACATCCACTACCTCAGTCCTTGGCAGGATGAACCACTCTGGGCACAAAGCCCCCTCCAGAACCAGTGGAGAAAGGCATCCACTACCTCTGTCCTTGGCAGGATGAAGCACTTTGGGCACCAAACCCCCTCCAGAACCAGTGGAGTATCACATCTACTACATCAGTCCTTGGCAGGATGAAGCACTCTGGGCACCAGGCCCCCTCCAGAACCAGTGGAGAAAGGCATCCACTACCTCAGCCCTTGGCCGGATGAAGCACTCTGGGCACCAAGCCCCCTCCAGAACCAGTGGAGTATCATATCCACTACCTCAGTCCTTTGCAGGATGAAGCACTCTGGGCACCAGGCCCCCTCCAGAACCAGTGGAGAAAGGCATCCACTACCTCTGTCCTTGGCAGGATGAAGCACTCTGGTCACAAAGCCCCCTCCAGAACCAGTGGAGACTGTTATCCACTTGAGAGACTGTGGCTTTGCACTCCCCATGATGCAGCAGTGAGCAAACCACCCACTGGAGAGACTTGTGAGACTGTGGCTTTGCACTCCCCAGGATACCTCAATGGGCATGGAGCCCCCTCGTTGAGCTGGCGTCGTGCACTCATCTGGCTGAGGTGCCCCCCCTTCCCTTCCCCCTGAGGTGCCTGTTTTATTTCGATCTGATGCCCCTGCAGTGTTCTCTCCGTTTGGATAGGGTATTTAGTGTGGGCCTCGCCCATGCATTTTGGGCCCAGTGGTCCAGGGACTATGTAGGTGCAGTACATGGACTTGAATTCTTGGTGTACATATTTGTTAATAGTGTATATATATTTTTGAGTAATGAATTTTCCTGATTACAATCGTTCAACTCATTTCCTTTTGTCCTTGCGTTCTTCCAGGGGGGGGTTGGGTGGGGGCTAATGTAATGTTTCAGCATGCATTGGTGTGTGTGTTGTTGTGTGTGAGGGTGGGGGTGTTGCGTGTTGCATGTGTGTGTCGCTCTCTTTTTCCTCCCCCCTCCCCTGTGTCGGTGGTGCAGTACTCACTGTGGTCGTCACCGCCGTCGGTCGTGCTCCTAATAGAGGAGCAGGAAGACTATTGCAGGGAGAATTTTGAGTTCCGGCTCCATGTTGTCCTGGTTCCTCGTGGGGTGTGTAGAGGTGAGAGTTTTCCCTTCCAAGTCTTGTTTCCGTCGTGTTTTTGTTCGCGTTGAATCCGCCCCCGGAAAAGGTGGCGGATTGGCCTCTCATAATGGTGTGGGCGGTACATTGTCTTCCGCCTGTCTGTTGGCGGTGACCGCCATGATGTTTGTTTGTACCGCCATGGTGGTCGGAGTGTTAAAGTGGCTGTCTATGTTGGCGGTTTCCGCCATGGTCGTGATTCCATTTTTTTTTACCACCGGCCTGTTGGCGGTCTTACCGCCGCTTAACACCGACCACCAGGGTTGTAATGAGGGCCTATATGTCCTACCTTAACCATGCACTGCACACTGCCCTTGGGGCTACCTAGGGCCTACCTTAGGGGTGTCTGACATGTAAGAAAAGGGAAGGTTTAGGCCTGGCAAGTGGGTACACTTGCCAAGTTGAATTTACAGTTAAAACTGCACACACAGACACTGCAGTGGCAGGTCTGAGACATGATTACAGAGCTTCTTTTGTGGGTAGCACAACCAGTGCTGCAGGCCCACTAGTAGCATTTGACTTACAGGCCCTGGGCACCTCTAGTGCACTGTACTAGGGACTTACTAATAAATCAAATATGCCAATCATGGATAAGCCAATTACATACACATTTTGTAAAGGAGCACTTGCACTTTAGCACTGGTTAGCAGTGCAAGAGGATGTCCCACTTCTGCCTCAAGGTGTCTGAGAGGTCCATGATCATGCCTTTCAAGGTGCGGTTGAATCTCTCAACCAGACCATTACTTTAGGGGTGGTAAGGGGTGGTGAACTTGTAGGTTACCCCATACTCCTTCCACAGAGATTTCATATACGTGGATATGAAGTTGGTACCCCTATCAGATACCACTTCCTTGGGGAAACCTGTGCTGGTAAAAACCCCCATCAAAGCACGACCCACCACAAGAGAAGTGATTGATCTCAAATGAATGGCTTCTGGGTACCAGGTGGCGTGGGCCACCAAGACCAGGATGAACCTGTTGCCCATGGCTGTCTTGGGATCCAGAGGCCCCACAAAGTCAATGCCTACCCTCTCAAAGGGAGTACTGACAATAGGTAAAGGTTGGAGGGGGGCCTTACATTTCCCCCCACTCTTGACACTTGCCTTGCAAGTCTGACAAGACCTGCAATGTGCATCTGACTGCCTGCACATTAGGGGCCAGTAAACGTGGGTAACAAGCTTCTCAAAGGTCTTGTCCTGCCCCAAATGTCCTGCTAAAGGCACATCATGAGCCAACCCCAGTTGGAAGGCCCTGAAGCACTGGGGTACCACCAGCACACGGGCTGACCCAGGCTCAGGAACCTTAGGATCACTATACAGGAGGATATCCTCACAATAAATCAGGTGTGATCCTGGCTCCTTGCCAGCCGCCTGGTCTGCAGCCTGCTGCCACAAACCCTCCAGAGTAGGGCATGTCTTCTGTGCTGCACAGAATGCTACCCTGGTGGGGCCCCTTTCCTGCTGCCAATGCGACACCTCAGGGACCTCCCCAGTTCAGCCACCTGTTCCCCTGTAGGCTCCGGGGCGTCACCCTCAGGATCCGCCTCCTCCCAGACTGTGGGAACTTCTGGGGCCAGTTTCCCGCAGCCCCTGCCCTTCCTCTTTTTGGCAGTCCCCTGGGCTACTGTTTCAGGCTCCAGGGGCTCTTGATTACCCTGATGGGCTGCCGTTGACCAGGTGGATATGCATACCTACCCAGGCAGACCCAACATCTCCAAGTGAGACCTGTGTTCCACCTTCATTCAAGGGAAATCCTCCAGGTCATTGCCTAGCAAACAATCAACAGGCATGGTTGGACTCACAGCTACCTTCAAGGAACCGGAGACCCCCCTAATTCAAAGGGAACCTACGCCACTCTGCACAGGCGCTCTGAGTTGTCCACTGCAACTACTTGGTGAAGTACCCAGGGATCAATCTGCTCTTCAGACACCAGCGGACTCCTCACTGTAGTTACACTGGCTCCTGTGTCTCTCAGAGCCTCCACCCTCTGTCCATAAATGGTCACCCACTGCCTGTACTTCTTAGTGTTTTCAGGCACGAGGGTTCTCTGGACCATCTCACTGTCCCCTAGTGAGATAAGGGTCATCTCAGCTGGTTCCCACCCACCTGAAACCAACTCCTCCCCAAGCGCTACACTGGCCAGACCGTGGGACGGCGCACCAGTGGGTGCAGGTGTACTTTTGGGGCATTTGGGGTCCCCCCTCACATGCCCCATCTGGTCACATGCATAGCACTTACGTGCCGGACCACCTGCCACTGGCTTCCCTTTGGAGAACGATGGCATCTTTTCACTGGGGGGTTGGGAATCCTTGCCCTGGGAATCAGTTTGGGGCCCTTTTGAGAACTCTCCCTGTTTACCCCTACCTTTCCCCTTTCTTCTGAGAGGGACCGGCCCACCCTTGGCGTGGTCTCCCCCATACCTCTTTTGGACCCTGGTGCTCTCCCAGCAGTCCACTTGCTGTGCAAGCTTCCTGGAGTCATTCAGCTTGCTGTCAATCAGGTGCTGGTGCAGCTCTGGAAAACATAAACTGTACAAGTGCTCCCAAGCAATCAGATTGTAAAGCCCCTCATACGTAGTTACCTTACTGCCCTTTACCCAACCATCCAGTGACCTTCAATAAGAATCAACACATTCCAACCATGTTTAGGATTCTTTCTTCTTGTAGGATCTAAAGTTATCCTTGTACTGCTCAGGGGTGAGACCATACTTTGTGAGTAGGGCCTCCTTCATGCTAGAGTAGGTGAGATTCTGAGCATCCACTAGGGCAGTCCGTGTGTCCCTCCCCTCTGCCTCAAAGTGCTTCCACAGACCCACCCCCCAATGGGCTTCAGGGAGCAGACTCATACCCCTTAAACCACAAGTATGTTGTCCTCCCTTTTTTAATCCTTCACAAGATCTTTCGGAATGTGCATCCTCCTTTTAGGCTGCACTGTGATGTGGCTGCCACCATCCCTACTAGACTGGCTCCTCTGATCCAGATCCCTCAAGCTGAGCTCATGAGCCAACAGCAACTTTTTCTCTTCAATGGCCATCCTCATTTTTTCCAACTCCCTCTGGTGCTCCCTCTCTGCCTGTCTGTCCTGCAATTCCGCAGGGGTCAGACCCTTAGATGAGACACTGCTACCTGCCCTGGAGACCCTCTCCCTGGATATAACAGTCTCCCCCACAATACCATTGTGTATGGACTGCCCTTCCTCCTCATCATCCTCCTCATCTTCTGTGTGCCCTTCAGTGCTCTTGCCTGTCACCCAAGCCCTCAGCACCTTTTGCAGCTCCTCCTTCTTGGATGAGCTCTTAATGGAACAGTCAAAACTTTTAAAGAACTGCTTTAACTGAGCCTTGGTATAGCTTTCCAATTTCTCTGGGTCAAAAGCAGCTCCAACTGACGCATCTCTAGATTGGGACATGATGAAAAGTCAACAAAAGTGCAAAGTTCCAAAAAGTAGAAAACAAGTTCCCAAATGAATATCAGAAGTCAATCAAATATTACCATAAAAATGGATGTAGGGAAAAATCCAAGTAAAAGAGAAAAATCAAAAGATCTCCAAACAAGTAGTATGTGGTCACGTAGTGGTCTGCACTCAAAACAGTAGTGTACACTTAATCACTGTATGTCAAGTACAAATACAAGTACAAATACAAGTTCAAATCCCAACCGCTGATCACCAATGTTTGAAATGGGGTCTTTGGTTGGCAGTCAGGTTACCCCCTGTCCAAGCAAGAACCCTCACTCTCATCAGGGTAAAAGAGATTCACCCTCAGCTAACCCCTGCTTACCACCTTGGTAGCTTGGCAGAGCAGTAGGCTTAACTTCAGAGTGGTAGGTGCAACGTATTTGTACCAACACACACAGTAACTTAATGAAATCACTACAAAAGGACACAACGTAGGTTTAGAAAAATAGAACATATTTAGCTAAACAAAACAAGACCAAAATGACAAAAATCCACAATACACAAGTCAAGTTATCAATTAAAAAGCAAAAAGAGTCTTCGTGTAGTTTTAAACACACACTAACACTGTTAGCGTGAAAATGTACCTTGGGTGCGTCAAAAATAACCTCGCACGGGCGAGTGTGCGTCAAAAAGGGCTTGTGATGCGTCAGTTCCACTCACGAGCGAGACCTTGTGTCGTTTCTCCTTTTGTCGGGTCGGGCGTGTCGTTTCTTCTCTCCGCAGGAGAGCGATGCATCGATCTGGTCAGCACTCTCAGGTCCAGACAGGCCTTGCGTTGTTTTTACACGGCCAGCGGTCATGCGTCAGAAATCCAGCCGCACGATGATCTGAAAACCACGCGGCGCGGGTTGCGATCTCACCAGACTCCGTCAGCAATGCTGCGTGTTGTTTCTCCAGCTCTGTGCGTTGATTCTTTGGTTGCGTTGTAGGTGAGCGTCGATTTTCAGCCGCGAAGCCGTCGGCATATCTATTTTTCAGCCGCAGATTGAAGTTGCGTCAATCTTTTCCCCGAACGGCATTCTGTGTGTGGATTTCTTCCTCTTAGGCTGCCATCTTCTCCTTTCGGGGTCCCAACTGGATGGGCTCAACAGGGCAGAGTAGGAGTCTCTCCAGAGACTCCAGGTGCTGGCAGAGAGAAGTCTTTGCTCTCCCTGAGATTTCAAACAACAGGAGACAAGCTCTAAATCAAGCAATTGGAGATCTTCACAAGATGGAAGGCACACAAAGTCCAGTCTTTGCCCTCTTAATCCGGCAGAAGCAGCAACTGCAGGATAGCTCCACAAAACACAGTCACAAGCAGGGCAGCTCCCCTTCCTCAGCTCTTCAGCTCTTCTCCAGGCAGAGGTTTCTCTTGGTTTCCAAAAGTGTTCTAAAGTCTGTGGTTTGGGGTGCCCTTCTTATACCCAATTTCTCCTTTGAAGTAGGCCTACTTTAAAGTAAAATCTCTCTTGAATGTGAAATTCTGCCTTGACCAGGCCAGGCCCCAGACACCCCAGGGGGTTGGAGACTGCATTGTGTGAGGACAGGCACAGCCCTTTCAGGTGTAAGTGACCACTCCTCCCCTCCCTCCTAGCTCAGATGGCTCGTCGGGATATGTAGGCTACACCCCAGCTCCATTTGTGTCACTGTCTAGTATGAGGTGCAACCAGCCCAACTGTCAAACTGACCCAGACAGGGAATCCACAAACTGGCAGAGTCACATAAATGGTATAAGCAAGAAAATGCTTACTTTCTAAAAGTGGCATTTTCAAACACACAATCTTAAAATCAACTTTACTAAAAGATGTATTTCTAAATTGTGAGCTCAGAGACCCCAAACTCCACATGTCAATCTGCTCCCAAAGGGAATCTACACTTTAATCAGATTTAAGGGTAACCCCCCCCATGTTAACCTATAAGAGGGACAGGCCTTGCAACAGTGAAAAACTCATTCAGCTATATTTCACTGTCAGGACATATAAAACACATTACTATATGTCCTTCCTTAACCATACACTGCACCCTGCCCTTGGGGGCTACCTAGGGCCTACCTTAGGGGTGTCTGACATGTACAAAAGGAAGGTTTAGGCCTAGCAAGTGGATAAAAAACTGCACACACAGACACTGCAGTGGCAGGTCTGAGACATGATTACAGAGCTACTTATGTGGGTGGCACAACCAGTGCTGCAGGCCCACTAGTAGCATTTGATTTACAGGCCCTGGGCACCTCTAGTGCACTGTACCAAGGACTTATTAATAAATCAGATATGTCAATCATGGATAAGCCAATTACATACGCATTTTGTAAAGCAGCACTTGCACTTTAGCACTGGTTAGCAGTGGTAAAGTGCCTAGAGTAACAAAAACAGCAAAAACAGAGTCCAGCACACATCAACAACCTGGGAAACAGAGGCAAAAGGTTAAGGGAGACCACTCCAAGGATGAAAAGCCTAACACCAGTGATATCATAGAAGATGTCATGATTGATGGAATATGTGGGGTACGTAGCTGTGCATAGTTAGTTCTGCGTGGTGGGGGTACCAATCCCCCGCACGCAGCCAAAACTTCATCGTACACGGCCATGCCCGTGACCATGCCTTGTGGCCATCTCCCCAAAGGCAGCCATCCTGAGAGGGGAGCAGGCAGACCCCCTCCCCGGGCTGATTTTGGCCCCAGGGATCCCAGCCCTGGGGGGCCCATCAAAGTTTTTTAGGGGAAGGGTTAGGTGGCCCTTCTCTCCAGGCTGTATTTTGGCCCGGGACCCCATCTTCCAGGGTCTGGCTTTAATGGAAATGGGGAGGGGGCATGCAGCACCCCTTCCTAGGCCGATTTCTGTCCCGGTGACCCATCTCTTGTCACCCAGTCGTATTTAAAAGTGGGCACATGCCCGACCCCTTTGGGCCATATTTCAGCCCTTGGAACCCCATCTTCCTGGGCCTGCCTTATGTAGAAGGGGAAGGGGGCATGCAGATCCCCTCTCGAGGCCAGTATTGTCCCCGGCAACCCCATTCCTCGGGGCCTATCTTATTAATATTGGGGCGGGGGTTGCCCAGGGCCTGGCCGTTTTAAGAAGGGGAGGGGCACGCACCCCCCCTTAACAGGCCACTATTGGCCCAGGGGAACCCTGTCTCCCGGGGCCTGCCCAGTATATGAGGTTGGCACAAAGCCTCCCTCCCTGGGCCAATATTGGCCCTGAGGACCCCATCCCTGGGGCCTGTCCAGTAAATGATGGGTGCTTTGTATTCCACCTAGGACACCCACTGCTTCTTTTTTGGAGGCCGTGGGAGGAGCCCCAATGCCCTTGTGGCCCCTGCTGGCTCCCCATCTCCAGCGGGAGCCTGCATTGCCCTGCCTGCAGGGAGCAGCTATAAATGCTGCTCCCTGTGGGCAGAAGCAATTTTTTCATCTGTTTTCTGCCTGTTTCATAGCGGGCAGGGAAACAGATGAAAAGTCTGCTCCCAGGTTCCTAGAGCATTTTTAATGCTCCCACCTGCTGGAGTTATGGTTATTTTAGGGAATGAGTTATAGTTTCTTGAGATAACTAATAACAGGTGAATTCATATAGGTTTGTGCATATAAAATCTGAACTTAACTATAACATCCCTCTAACCTTTGTTCTTTAGTTATATATATATATATATATATATATATATATATATATATATATATATATATGAGGCTGGCCTGGTCTGTAGTGGGTACCTATGGAACTTACACATTATACCAGGTCCAGTTATCCCTTATAGGTGTAGGCAGTGTTGAGAAGCCAGGCTCGCTTGAGGTAGCTGTAGATGAGCAGCCAAGGCTTATCTAGGAGTCATGCAATACCACTGAAGTCACACAGTACTCACACACTTGAAAGAAAATAATCAGTGTTCCAAAAATAAAGGTACTTTATTTTGGTGACACACATACCAAAAATACCATTAAGACTGTACTCCCTTAGGAGGTAAGTAATAAACAAATTGGATACACTAGTATGCAGAAATAGGCATAAAACAGTTTGAAAACAGTGCAATTAGTGAAAATCACAATAGTTAGAAATGGGCCTAGGGGGAGCACACCCCAAAAGCTAAGAAAGTGGAATGCAAATGTTGGTCTCCCACCTAGGCAAGTGTAATGTGTAGAGGGGAGCTGGGAGTACTAGGATAGCCCAAAGGTAAGTACCACAACCCTAGTGACCAGGAAAGCAGGAGTAAATCACAGTAACTTTCCCAGAACAAACACAGAAATGAAAAGAAGGATTATGTAAAACCCAGAAGAGGCTGCAAGACACCAACAGTGGATTTGTGGACAAGAAGACCTGTGGAAGAAGGGGACTAAGTCCAAGAAGCACAGAAGAGTTCAGGAAGAGCAGGAGCCCCTGCTAACCCGGATGAAGGTGCAAAAGGTTAACCACCGGTAAAGAAGAAAAGTCAGCACTGCACCCAAGAAGACGGGTTCCTGGAGGGTGCAAGTGATGTCCCACTCCGGATGAAGGTTTGCAGTCGGGTTTGCATTGTCGGAGTCCCCCAGCAAGCCTTGGCGCACACAAAGCTTGAGGTTAGCGGAAAATGCCGCTTCCTGGTACCAGGAAGGACCAGGTGGACTCTACCCAGGAGGGGTAGTCAGAGGGGGCCCTCAGCATCATAGAGAGCCCACAGAACACCAGGCAGCACACACAGGAGTCTCACAGCATGGGGACAAGAAAGTTGCAGAAGAGGCCCACGCAGCACTACGACAAAGGCTCCTATGCCGCTGGAGAACCACTCAGGAAGCTGTGCCTCGCAGGATAGAGTGCTAGGGATGGGGGCTACAAGATGCACAAAGTACATGGAGGAAGGATTCCAACAAGCCTCGGCAGCTGCAAAAGACACGGTGCACGGGAACTGTCTTGCGTGGGGAGGCAGGTTCTTACCTCCACCAAGTGGGACAGCTGGAAGAGACGACCGGCGGACCTCTTCAGTTCAGCACCCATGATGCAGGATCCACGCAGCTCAGCAGGAGAGGGGATCCACGCAGCCAGTCGCCGTTGCAGTTGGTGCCTGTAGAAGCAGGGAAGTGACTCCTTCACCCCAAAGGAGATTCCTTCGCTCTTCTGATGCATGCTGAAGACGGGCTGTCCTCAGATGATGCACAACCGGGAAACTGTTGCAGTTGCTGGCAGGAGCTGGAGAGACAATGTTGCAGAAGGCGTCTTGCTTCTTTGTTGAAGCTCGTAGAGTTCCTGGAGGGTCCAGATGCAGTTTCTTCGGTGAGAAGTCGAAGTGGAGGATGTAGAGGATTCCCGCTGTCTTGCAATCCAAATCTGAGAAACCACCCAAAGAAGAGACCCTCAGTAGCCCTGAAAGGGGGATTGGTGGCCTAACCAGGTAAGCACCTATCAGGGGAGGGCTCTGACATCACTTGCTGGCACTGCCCACTCAGATGCTCCCAGAGTTCCCTGCCAACCTTGAAACCAACATGGCAAAACCCAGGAACCCTTTGGAGGAGCTCTGAGTACCACCCCTGTGGTGGTGATGGACAGAGGAGTGGTCACTCCCCTTTCCTATGTCCAGTTTCGCCCCAGAGCAGGGACTGCGGTCCCCGAACCGGTGTAGACTGGTTTATGCAAGGAGGGCACCAAATGTGCCGTTCAAAGCATTTCCAGTGGCTTGGGGAGGCTACCCCTCCCAAGCCTGTAACACCTATTTCCAACCTCTCTCCCAAAGGAAATCTTTTGTTCTGCCTTTGAGCATTTTAAGCAACAGGAGGGCAGAAACCTGTCTGTGAGGTGGCAGCAGCTTGGGCTGCCTTGAAACCCTCGGAAGGCTGAAATGGCAATACTGGGGGACCTCTAAGGAGCCCTCTAAGTGCATGGAATCATACAACAAATGCTTGCAAAAGCCTTGGGGTATGATTCCAACATGTTTGATACCAAACATGCCTACGTTCGGAGTTACCATTATGTAGCTGGACATAGGTAGTGACCTATGTCCAGTACACGTGCAAAATGGCATCCATGCACTCACAAAGTCCAGGAAAATGGTCCTGGAGTTTGTGGGGGCACCTCTGTTAGTGCAGGGGTGCCCTCACACACACGTACATTTCACCCTGCCCTCAGGGCTGAAAGGCCTGCTATAGGGGTGACTTATAAGTGACCAGGTGAGTGAAAATGGCAGTGAAAGTGTGTTTGCACCTTTTCACACAGGCTGCAATGGCAGTCCTGCAGAGCCCTTTGCATGGGCTCCCCAGGGGTGGCAAAAGATATGCTGCAGTACATAGGGATCTACGGAACCCCAATGCTCTGGGTACCTAGGTACTATATACTAGGGACCTATAAGGGGACACTAGTATGGCAATTGTGGGTGAAATACTGTGTACTGTGTTAACAGTAACCAACAACCACATTTAAGGGAGAGAGCAGTATCCCAGTAGACACAGTCAAACACACTGACAAACAGGCCAAAAGTGGGGGTAACCAAACTAGAAAGAGGCTACTTTCCTACAATATATATATTTATGGAGACATGTCAGTCCCATTTCACTTACAAGTACAGCGAGGAGAATAAAGAAGGACAAGTATTTAAAGCATTTGCAAGTGAGTGTTTCTCTTTATTTACTGGCATTTGAGAAAGGCAAGTCAGCCGAAACGCGTCATGTTGGAGGAAGCTGGGAATCCATAGAGTGCTCCTTTCGGCTACAAAGTGGAGCCTTTTTGTTTTGCTGTAATTACCGTGCATGCCATTTGCACGGAGGAGGCACCCATCCTTAAAGTGTTCAGCAATAGGAATGGCATTTGTGAAGGAATCTCTACGTTATTGCTGGAACCGCCATAGCCCGGAAAGACTCTAATATGCCTGCTGTTTGTTCAGGACATGACTACATGTTTTTGCGCTAGTTACAAAACTATCGCTTTCAGGTTTGAAGAGAAAATGATGTGGGCAAATAGATGGCTGGATGTATTGGCTCAGCTCATGTAATTTAAGAAGAGACACGCTCTTGCTTTAAATGTAGAATTAACATGGAGGCTTTAAACTTTGAAGCGCGCAAGTATAAAAGTGAATAACAATGTGCCCAGAACCACTTTGGCTTTTAAATCTACCGAAGATAAACTATGAACTGGGACTTTGAATATCAGATAAACATATGCTACTATGGCGACGCTTGCAACTATGTGATTTATGGAGACATGTCAGTCCCATTTCACTTACAAGTACAGGGAGGAGAATAAAGAAGGACAAGTATTTAAAGCATTTGCAAGTGAGTGTTTCTCTTTATTTACCAGCATTTGAGAAAGGCAAGTCAGCCGAAACGCGTCATGTTGGAGGAAGCTGGGAATCCATAGAGTGCTCCTTTCGGCTCCAAAGTGGAGCCTTTTTGTTTTGCTGTAATTACCGTGCATGCCATTTGCACGGAGGAGGCACCCATCCTTAAAGTGTTCAGCAATAGGAATGGCATTTGTGAAGGAATCTCTACGTTATTGCTGGAACCGCCATAGCCCGGAAAGACTCTAATATGCCTGCTGTTTGTTCAGGACATGACTACATGTTTTTGCGCTAGTTACAAAACTATCGCTTTCAGGTTTGAAGAGAAAATGATGTGGGCAAATAGATGGCTGGATGTATTGGCTCAGCTCATGTAATTTAAGAAGAGACACGCTCTTGCTTTAAATGTAGAATTAACATGGAGGCTTTAAACTTTGAAGTGCGCAAGTATAAAAGTGAATAACAATGTGCCCAGAACCACTTTGGCTTTTAAATCTACCGAAGATAAACTATGAACTGGGACTTTGAATATCAGATAAACATATGCTACTATGGCGACGCTTGCAACTATGTGATTTATGGAGACATGTCAGTCCCATTTCACTTACAAGTACAGCGAGGAGAATAAAGAAGGACAAGTATTTAAAGCATTTGCAAGTGAGTGTTTCTCTTTATTTACCGGCATTTGAGAAAGGCAAGTCAGCCGAAACGGGTCATGTTGGAGGAAGCTGGGAATCCATAGAGTGCTCCTTTCGGCTCTAAAGTGGAGCCTTTTTGTTTTGCTGTAATTACCATGCATGCCATTTGCACGGAGGAGGCACCCATCCTTAAAGTGTTCAGCAATAGGAATGGCATTTGTGAAGGAATATATATATATATATATATATATATATATATATATATATATATATATATAACAAAGGTTATAGGGGGATTATTGTGTTAAGAAATAAAAAATTTAAAAACCTTAGAAAAAACTCACATATGTTACAGGGACAATGTAGTTAGGTTCAGATTTTCCATGCACAAAATCATAGAAATTCCGCTTTTATAGATAGAGTTATTTCACCGTGAAGCTTCCTCTCATCCGCCAATGTAGAAAAATCAATAGTTCTGCAAAGTTTAGTGCAGATTCTTTAGATGGTGGCAAAGTTATTAGCGAATAAAATTACTATCTTGGGGAATCCTAACTATAACTGCATGTGTCTACCGCTACTCTGCTCTGTAATATATACATGCATGCATAATACTGGGTGTAATTTATTATATAAGCAATATATATATATACATATATATATATATATATATATATATACAAACAGCCTTCCAAACAGAAAGACGCCTCTGCCATATATATATTTAATCAATCCTTTGCACAAAGATGATGAACATAGGTGTGCACGTTTTGCAACAGAATGTCCTGTTCACTACATTTTTTGCAAATGAGTAGTGAAATATATAAGTGCAATTAAATTTAGCGCTATTCATAATCCTTCCTGAAAAGTAATAAAAATAACATTAAAAAGTTTAAACCATCAGTAGGGTGCCTCAACCTCAACTCCAAGCAGGTCCTGCTTTCGGTTTATCACATCAGCCCAGCAGTGCTTGGTCTGCCGCTGGGTCCATGCCACTCCGGTTAGCTGGTGCATTTTTACACCAAAATTTCCTTCAGAGGCTGTTGTATCTACCAAATAAATAGCCCTCCCCGGGCCTTCCTGCAGCTGCCAACATTAGTGGAGAAGGCACTGCACCAAACATATTAGTGCTGCCAACTCTTTCCCTGAATAAATGGGCCACAGCGTAAAGCCTTTGCAACGCCCTTGAGGTGGTGCTGACTGCCTTCGCCATAATAACTAAGTAATGGGTAGGACGGGTGAGAAACAAAATACAGCATATAAAAAAACAGACAGGTAGGATTTCAAAAATACAAAATTAAAGAACAGGGTTGGTCTAGGAAACACAGAAAGTGAAAATAAACGTAAGAGGTGCGTATGGGTGGGGTGGATGGAGGTAGGTGGGTGACAGCAATTATAGGTAGAAGCATGCTGGAACTTGCACAACGCAGCGTGCGTTCTCATGCTATTTTTGTAATGCAAAAAGGGTCCCCAGTGTAAGTTAATGACGTGAGATGCCGGTTATGCATCTTGCATAATTATACATTATATTTTTCGTAAATTTTAGGTAATTCTGTGCATTTACGCTACAGGGAATTATGTGAATGAAGCACACCGCTGCTCATGATAGTGTTTCAAGGGACAGTGCCCTTGCCGATTCAGGTGCTATGAATGCTGCATTGTCTAAAACTGCTAATGTTGCTAAGAGGTTATGAGAACATATCTATTTCCTGTTCCAACTTTAAAAGATGTATCTCAACTGCAGGAGCAAGCCTGTGTACATGAAAAGTAGTTCTGAATCAAGCAGAAATATAAATGATGACCTGAGGGGATGTGGAGAGGCAGCACTCAGTGTATGGTCACCCCGAAATTTATACTCCCTAACCTCGCTAATGCGCCAATCCACAGTGATAGGGATGGCACTGCCTCTGCAATCCATTGGAATGCACCCTTCTTTTCTTCTGTTGACTCGAGTTATTGCCAGCTGTAAAGATGAAGCGGAGAGCCATGCGGGCTCTCCGTGCTTAACAGCGTGCTCTGCGTGTCCGGGAGGGGCACGGAGCACGAGCCTATAAATAAAGAACGAACTGCGGTGACGCAGTTCCGAGTGTGGCAGCAACCAACAAGGTCTGTGTGTGGTTCTTCTTAGTGCTGCGCCACGTGTCTACAATGGCGACGAGTGGGATCCGTAACATCGCGTTAGCAGTCGTTACAAAATAAACAGGAAGGCATAGCGGTGATGAAAACGTACCTGAAACGTGGTGCAGTGTCAGCCAATAAAAAAAAAAAAACAAGTGGTGCGGTGTCGGCCGCGGTGAAGAGGCGAAGGCCGTCGGTGGAGCCCGATCGCTTCGTGCTGCCCATCGCGTCGGAAGAAGGAAAAAGGCAGCTCGGCTCCCCGGTCGGGATGCCTAATACGGTGAGCCCTGCCCCGCCCCCAGACGAGGATTGAGCCGTGGAGCGGATCGCTCCATCCAGCGCCCCGCCTCCAGGCGTGTGCTGGCTGCGGAGCAAACAGCTGATCGCTTGGCACGGCGCCCTGCCTTCGGGCGTGTGTTGTTGCCAAGAAATCAGCTGAAACTGACGCGCTGTAACTAACGCGTGTGTCCTCTCTGCAGAGCGCTCTGTCTATGAGCGTCTCTGTGTGGAGAGGACGAAGAAATTTGACTCGCGTCTTCCCCGAGGCTAAGAAAGCCTTCGTTAAGGAAGGGGAAGGCGCGTAAAAAAAAAAAAATCGGAACATAAAGACACAGACCAAAGGACTACAAAGGAGGGGGTGTGGCTGCCTGATGGGCCCCCAGAAGAAATACGAGCACAGATAATTCAAGGATGTCGGTCTAATGCTTTGAGAAAGCTCATTCTTCGGCAACAGGGCATGTCCCTTGATGATATTCTGATTCTGGCGAGGTCACATGAGTTGTCAGCTGTCCGAGCAGATGCCATGGCGGCAGTGAGAGGTCAGTCATTAGCGGCTGCATCGTCGATTCGTCCAGTCCAAGTCAAAGAGGAACAGGTAGATGCCGTCCAGACACGCCAGGCAACATCTCGTAAGCTGAACCCTGCTAAACCGGGTGAGAGAGCCTGTGGAAGCTGTGGCTATGAACATCGGCCAAACGCAGGGTGCCCGGCAAAAGGGCAATCGTGCAACCGCTGTGGTAAGCCGAATCATTTTGCGAAGATGTGTAGGTCCAGGAAGAACAAACCAACAGAACAGAAAGGAAGAGACATGAATGTTAGAGCTGTATCCAAAAGTGCGGATGAAGCAAGGGATCATGCGACAGCGAGTGGTTCGGTCTTGGAGGAAGATGAAGAAGAGGACATTTTTGTAATATCCTTTACAGGTGGTAAACCAGGAAAAAAGAGACCGCCACCCATGAGTGATGTTCACGTCAACGGCACACTGGTCTCTGTGCTCATTGACACAGGAGCGTCTGTCAATGTTATGGACGAAACCCTTTTCAAGAAGTTAGTACCTGCCCCGCCGATCACCTCGACAGCTACTAAAATATATAACTATGGGGGGAGAGACCCCCTTCCCCTCAAAGGAACCGTGGAAGTGGCTGTAAGCAGTGGAAGTAGATCAACAGAGGCAAAGTTTTATGTCGTGGCTGGGGATCGCGGCACATTGCTAGGATGTCACACGGCTGAAGAGTTGGAGCTGGTGTTCTTTGCGCGTCAGGTATATGACACTCAAGTGGAACGTCTTCTCCATGAATTCCCACAACTCTTTGAGGGGCTTGGACGTTTGAAGGGAAAACGCATCAAACTACACGTAGACCACAACGTGGTCCCTTTGGCTTTGCGGCATCGTCGGGTGCCATTTCATCTACGGCCGGTCGTTGAGAAGGAGTTACAGTTGTTGGAAGAACAAGGAGTCATCGAAAAAGTGGATGGGCCTACGCCCTGGGTATCACCGTTGGTGATAGCACCAAAACCGAAACAGCCGGGAGCAATTCGTCTCTGTGTTGACATGCGCTTACCAAATAAAGCTATCCGGAGAGAGAGACACATAACACCCACTATGGACGACATTATTGCGGATCTGACTGGGGCCCAGTGGTTTTCAAAGTTGGATCTCAATGCGGGGTATCATCAGTTAGAACTGGATCCGGGGAGCCGGAATATTACTACCTTCTCGACACATGTGGGATTAAGAAGGCACAAGAGACTAAGGGGGTCATTCTGACCCTGGCGGTCGGTGACCGCCAGGGTCACCGACCACGGGAGCACCGCCAACAGGCTGGCGGTGCTCCGAATGGCATTCTGACCGCGGCGGTTCAGCCGCGGTCAGAAAGGGTAAACCGGCGGTCTCCCGCCGGTTTACCACTGCCCTAGAGAATCCTCCATGGCGGCGGAGCGCGCTCCGCCGCCATGGGGATTCAGACACCCCCTACCGCCATCCTGTTCATGGCGGGAAACCCGCCATGAACAGGATGGCGGTAGGGGGTGCCGAGTGGGGCCCCTGGGGGCCCCTGCAGTGCCCATGCCAATGGCATGGGCACTGCAGGGGTCCCCGTAAGAGGGCCCCACAAAGTATTTCAGTGTCTGCAAAGCAGACACTGAAATACGCGACGGGTGCCCAAGGGGGGCAGAAATGGTCTAAATACAATTTGGCCCCCAGGGGAGCAACCCTTGCCTAATGGGTCGCTCCCCATCTCTAAAAAAACAGACAAACAAAAAAAAACCCACAAAGAAACATTTTGCCCTGGCGCCTAGAGGTTTCTGCCCCCCCAGGGGGCTGATCGGCCTAAGAACAATAGGCCGATCTGCCCACGGGGGGGCAGAAATGGCCTAAAATAAATTTGCCCCCACCCGGGGAGCGACCCTTGCCTACAAGGTCTCTCCTCTTGCGTGACGGCGCAAAAAAAAGATCCCTGGTGCCTAGTGGTTTCTGCCCCCCTTGGGGGCAGATTGACATAAAATCGGCCGATCTGCCCCCAAAGCGGGCAGAAATGGCCTAAATGCAATTTGCCCCTTCAGGGGAGCGACCCTTGCCTAAGGGGTCACTCCCCATCTCTAAAAAAACAAACAAACAAAAAAACAAAAAATTGCCCTGGTGCCTAGAGGTTTCTGCCCCCCCTGGGGGCAGATCGGCCTAATAACAATAGGCCGATCTGCCCCCAGGGGGGGCAGAAATGGCCTAAAATAAATTTGCCCCCACTCCACCCCCACCCGTGGAGCGACCCTTGCCTACAAGGTCGCTCCCCTTGCGTGACGGCGCAAAAAAAAGATCCCTGGTGCCTAGTGGTTTCTGCCCCCCTTGGGGGCAGATTGACCTAAAATCGGCCAATCGGGCTTCCCCTTCCATCCCTGACTTGGGGGGGTGGTTGGGGGGAACCCCAAAGAGGGAGCGCTAGCGCTCCCTCTGGGCTCTGTGACCAGGACATAGTGGTTACGTCCTGGGCACAGCAGCACTGTGCCTCAGGACGTAACCATTACGTCCTGGGCACAGAACCGGTTAAGGTGGGGATTGGGTCCTATGCACCAAAGGAAGACAGCACTAAACACTACATCCTGGCTAGCACATTAATGATCAGATCCTGCTCATCACCAACACAGCAGTCAAAAGGAGTGGTCTGAAGACTTAGACCCACTCTTCACATGCCAAGTAATTTGCTCCTTCCAGAGAGAAAGATGCTCCTTCCGCCACTTCGGGTCGGTGTCTGGATCTGTTATCGAAGCTGCTCCTGCTGACATACAGTCATCTGCCATTCGTTCAAGTTCTTCATGTCCACCTCTTTTGCCTACTCCACCTTCACCACATGATACAGCCCCTAGAGCCTCTGTTCATCACTAATTCGTCTAAGGTAAGCAGCCTCATCCTACTGAATACCCTGGTGGGCATCTGGTTGGTGGTGGGATCCATTCATACTGAAGAAGGGGGAAATATCCCAACCTGTACTGAATATTCCCTTGTGCAGAGCTGCTGCCCATCATGGGTAGCTCCTTTGTGTTGCTGCTGATTAAGTACAGACAATTATCACCCGCTAGGAGGACATGCATGTTCTGTTTTGCTTATCCTTGGCTGACTTTAAACTGTGCAGGCACTTGTTATCCAGGATGCTTTGTTCCAGCCACAAGGCACTTTGAAGGTCATCCTTTAGAATGGAAAGAGTTGGATGGGGCGGTTTCAACTACTTTTAGTTTCTTCTCTTCTTTAATTCCCATGTATGGAATGACTGAGGCTTTAGAAGCAATAAGAAGTGCAGAAATTATAGAAAAAATAGAAAATTGCACTGTCATAACTTTAGGCTTTGTGGTAGAACAGTCAATTGCCAAGGTGGTAATTCAAAATAGAAAGATCTTAGATTATGTTCTGGGGCCAGGCCAAAGTCAGGGTATGTGCATTTGTAGGGACTGAATGCTGTGCCATCTCCTCAACCAGGCCTCTAAAAATCTACTGGACCACTCTTGCTATAGCGAGAGAGATGTTTTCAGGTCGAGCTATTTTTAGGAACTACTGGTCCTTTCTGGATTGAACTTGAGCTAGAAAGGAACAGGTGTTCTGTTCATTCAGAAATGAATGAGCAATAAAGATGTCTTTGACTCTTGTTTTATCTTGACACATTTCTTGTTTGTTCAAGGACAGAGGTCAAATGTCCGTTTGTCTTTTTACTGAGTGCTGCTTGCCTTATCCTGAAAAATGGTGTTCACATTTGTTCTCTTACTACAGTGAGACGATTTTGTAATGTGAGCTTTCTGACAATCATTGTGAAACAAAAAGCTTTAGAATGTCAGTTTTTTTCATAACACACATTTAAATAGCGTGTAAATAAATAGTGCAAATATTTCGAAATATGTAAGGAATTCCAAAGGCACTTTTTTGTAATTCAGAAGTGTGATGCAAAGACTTAGATAGCAGCAAAACAAATCAGAACACTTTACTTGATGATGTCCAAATGCCAAGGATTTGCAGAAGCTGGATTTCCAAACATTACTGTTTGCACACTATATAGTTTTATCAGTAAAACCGCATGTCACTTGGACATTTTGTGGCTATTTTAATGTAAAATTTGCTGATTGGAAATGACAGTATGCTACCACTTCATGCTTTAGTTACATATTCATTAAAAGTGATAGTTTTGAACTATAATTAGAGAAACAGTCTTGCCAGATCCCAGTGACAATGCTGTTAATGTACTAAGAGCAGGGCCACTGGAATTATGCAGCAGTAGAGTTCCAAATTATGTGACAGTGTTGAGTAAATTATGTGGCAAGAAAAGGCATGTTATGTGGCATAATGCTGCACATGTCGCAATCATATTACTTCATTGTTTTGTCATTTTTAAACTTGGTAACACAACTGGGCACTGTGTGCACCTCATTAGTACCAATTTAACACCCAAATATAACAATAGGCAACAGAAAGGTGACAAGTCCAGCTTTGCAAAGGGCCTTTAACTGCACAGCAAGACATGTGGTCACATATTTAGTAACTTTTTAATCATTTGAACTAGAAACAACATCTTTTTGTTAGAATCAGTAGATTATGCTGCAGATAATGGATTATGCAGCAAATCTATAACTATACGAAAATTGCTGCAGCCACACAATCTTATAAATCCAGTGGCCCTGATTAAGAGGCAAGTCCGGGGTCATGTGTATCCTATATGTGGCTAGATATGTATTATATAGGTAGCAAATATTTAGTCTATTAAACAGGAGTTTTTTGTACAGCAGACGTGCTGCACTAACACATTTAAAAGTGCTATCATATGTGATAATGAAGAAAATAGCGGCTCAGTGAATTAAAATATTTGCCCGGATTACATGATTTAAAACCAGTTTATGGGTCAAGAGCGTTACAGTTAGGTAGTTAGGTCGAGGGCAACCCCATGTCTTATAAATGGGATGCTCCAGTCCCACACAAAAGTCCATTCCATTAGCCCACCCCTCGACCAATAGATCAGCCACGTCCTCCAGGCCTTTGCAATATCCTCTTGGCAACTATGAGGCCCAACCATAAGGGTGCCCTCTGACATCACTTGATCCCCATCTCATTTGTGACATGCAGCAGCACCAGTTTAGGATCCCTCGGTACATTCCAGCCCAACACTTCCTGCAGTTGTCCCAAAACTCCCTCCCAAAAGTGTGAGAGGACAGAGCATTACCAAAATGTATGAGACAAGTCCCCAGGAGAACTCCTGCACCACAAGCACCGCACTCTGGTATCGATCCCATACAATGAAGTCGGATCATGAGATAATATACACGTGGAACAATTTTAGTTGTATATATCTAAATTGTGAAACTATGACCGACTCTCTGGGCGCAGCCTGTGCTTCCCTCCAGTCATCGTCCTCGAGCTCTCCTAGTTCCTTCTCCCAATTCCTACGCACTGCCACCATTGGGTCAGATACATTCCACTGCAGCATCTTATATGTCTGTGACAATTTATGTTCGCTGATGTTCGTAAGGAGGAGCTTAACTTCTAATGGTAAGAACTCCGGAATATCTGTAGTCTCCTGAAAAACTGATGTTAGCACATGGCGAAGCTGCAGGTATCGAAAAAACTGCATTCGGTGCCAAGTGTACTCCTCCTGTAGCTCCTGAAAGGATTTCAGTATCCCATTGTGTAAAACATCACCCAGGGTCGAGATTCCAATAGTGTCCCATGCTGCAAAGCCCTGCAGGGCCACATCCCATGGAAGGTAGGTTCCCTGCCAGAGTGGAGTTTCCAGCTTCAGCCTATCTGTCCAGCCAATGACTTTCTTGGCTGTCACCCAAGCCTCCAGCACCACCCCAGTAGCAGGGGGCAGAGACCTCTGTGCGGCGCCCCCTTCAATCCCTTGCTCCTCCCTTCGAGGTCATAAGCTGGGTTTGTGAACCAAAACCACCATTCATTAATAATAAGAAGGTGGGCGGCCCAGTATTATAAGCGAACATCCGGTGTGGCTATGCCTCCCTCGAACACTGACGGCAGCACTTCTCCAGTGAGATGCGTGGTGCCCAGCCCCCCAAAGCAGTGGCCATAGATGTACATTAACCTTCATGAAAAAGGACTTGGCGGTCGGAAATGGGTGGTTTTGTAAGTGGTATAGGAGTCTCGGTAATGCAACAATCTTAAAGATGGACGAGTGTCTCAACAGAGACAGCAGGAGGGTTGTTAACAAACACTCCCAAGTATCGAAACCGAGCAGGTTGTATCGACAATCCCAACAACCATGGCATAGCAACCGGGCACGGGCTATTGGTTAGATCACAGACTTCCAGCGGTTAACACAGAGACCTGAATACATATCAAACACATCTACATGTGCAAAGCCCTAGGTCCGGACGAGGCCAGGCCATTCAGGTATTAAAGCACATCTTCCATGTAAAGGGAGATCCTATCACTCACTGCATCTTCCCTCTGAAAGCCCCTAAACGAAATGTCAACCCGCAACTGGGTCGCCAGTGGTTTAATCATGATCGCAAATAGCAATGGGGACAAGGGGCATCCCTGACGGTTGTCTCATAACTGGAAGCCACTGGAAGCTACTCAGAGACCATTCCTTCCACGTGTACCCTGGCCCCAAAGTCAGTGTACAAAAGGTGGATATAGCTGACAAAATTAGGGCCTCACCCAATCCGGTCAAGCAGAGTAAACATATAGGCCCAATCGACCGAGTCGAAGGCCTTTTGGAAGTCGACTGGCATCAAGGCTCTGTGCTCTCCCACTGGCACTTTCAAGGCTATTGCATTGTGCACCCGCCACAAGTTATGTCAAGTGGCTCTTCGCTGCACAAACCTGGACTGATCAGGATGAACCAGGTCTTCAATGACCGTCCCCAGGTGGTTGGCCAGTACCTTGGACCACACCTTCACTTCAGTGTTTAGTAGCAAAATGGGCCACAAGTACTCACACTGCGTGCTGTCCATGTCCGGCTTTGGCAGTACCACAGTATTGGCCGTATTGAGGTCTGGAGGCAGTTCACCCTTCTCTGAAGCCTTCTGGAAGATTTCCAGCATTGGCTGACCCACCTGTGGCCACACCAAGTGGCAATATTCAGGCAGAAACCCATTCGGCCCAGGTGCTCTACACAGCTGCAGCTGAGTCAGAACTACCCTCAATTTGTCACCGGTTAAGTTGGCCTCCTAGAATTCCCTGTCTTCCAGGGAGAGGCTGGGAACTTGCAAGTCGTGCACAAATTTATGCAGGTCAGCTTGCATACTCAAGGGGTCCACCTGATACAGGTTCTGATAGTAGACACCAAAGGTCTGAGCTGTTGGCTCACTACCCACCATCCACGACCTGTCATGTGAATGCATATAGGTCACAGCGGCAGCCACCATCCTGGTGGCTCAGAGCCAGTGGAGGTTCTTGCTGGCCGTGTCACCTCATTGATAAATCCTACTGTGCATAGCCTTCCAAGCTGCTCACGCCTCTTGCATTAGTTCTTGCTGGAGCAAGTGTCTGTGCATGCAGTGAGTCTCGTAAGGTATTCTGACCGGAGGCAGCATGTCTGCCCTCCAGGTCTAAAATACGCTCCTCCATATCCTGGACCTTATATGTCCTATAAAGGGAGCTTTCTGGGCCTCCCACAGCACTGCTGATGAGGGCACCGAGCCACGACTGCTGGTGAAAGATTGCTCACTTTGGTGCTGACACATGTCTTTAAAATCGTCCTACGGGAGGTACTATCTGACTAGTCTCCACCCAGCCCTCACACCTTTCTGACCCCAAGACAAAACCATCTCCACTGGCAAATGGTCAGACAAACCTCGTGCAAGATGCCTAATCGCCACCACCCTGGCAGGCATGAAAAAGTAATCCAACCTAGAGAAGCTTCGATGAACATCGGAATAGAAAGTATAGCCCCGTTCTGTCGGGTGATACACCCTCCACAATCAACCATATTCAAATTATGTATCAAAAGTTGTTAGGGTGGTGGGCCCTCCACCCCCTGTCCCAACCATGGAGTGATCCATGCCTACGTCATGCACCCCATTAAGATTCCCACCCAAAATTCATGAGGTCTCTGGTAGTTCTCTTACCAAATCTCCCAGTGTAGGCAAAAAGTCCTTTGTGAGCAGGGTCGGAGCATAAACGCATATTATGGAGATGGGTAGAACCTGAAGAGCTCTGGTAATTGCCACACAAAGGCCCAAGCTGTTCTGCCACACCTTAGAGACCACCATTGGAGTGCATTCCCTGATAAGAATAGACGTGCCCCTAGAGTCTCTATGAAAGCCTGAGTGATAGACATAGGAACCAAGATGTGACAGTTATTGCCCAGCAGGTGGTTTTCCTGGAGAAGGACAATGTCTGCCTCTGTTTTCATAGCTGTCTTGCTTACCGCCCCCTCTTAATCTTATCCAATAATCCATTTACATTCCATGACAGCACTTAAGGGTGGCCAGTCTGGTGGAAGCTGAGCCATTACTCCCCAGCGAGGAAGCATGCCTAAGCAATGTATCTGCCACCCTTGTAGATATGCAGTATGTCTATTCTGTACTTAATCACTTAAACAAAAGGGAAAAAACAAGTCCCCCAACAGTCCACCCGTCCCCCTTTCCCAACACCCACCCTATACTTTGCAAACTAGAAGTACCTTTCATGATGCGTTTAGGAACCTAGCCAACCGGGCTAACCTGTGATGTGTATCACCCCTACACCTGACCCTCCCTCTCCAACAAAACTCAACCCCAACACAGCGGAGAACATGGTTACCATAAGCCAGTTGCTCACACCCCCCACCACTGTGCAGATGAAAACATGAGGAGACAACACACACAGTACTCAGTCTTCTTGCCATGTGGTTGGCAGCGGCCCCTGCTCTGGGTCTATAGCATCTTTTCGGGATCCTGGACCAGCCAGCGAAGTGGCATGACTTTTTTTTCTCTCCAGTGACTGTGCACACCTCCCCCTCTACCTCGGACTTTGGTGCAGAGCTGTGTGCCATTCCCTCTGCACTCCACCTTTCGCGTCCCCTTGCGCCGAGGGTTGGAGAGACAGTCGAGGTGGTCGCTCTTCAATCCAATTCCATACCGCCTCTAGTATATAAAAAAATTATGATTTGCCTTAAAATAGAACCTTTAGGTGGACAGGGAATAGAAGCATGTATGTGAGGCCCATGGCTGTTAGTTTAGTTTTGGCCTTCAGGAAGGAGTGGTGCTGCTGTGGAACGTTCAACGTATAGTCTGGGAAAACCATCACAGGAGTGGATTGAAACAACAAAGGCTCTGTTTGTCGTGCCGCTCTGAGGTTGGTGTCCGTGTGGGCATAGTTCAACACTCTCACCATGAACGGCCTTAGTGGGGCTGCCACTGGCGACCTAGCCATCAGGGCCCTATGAGCTGGACCTCCCTTCTGGGTCCTCAGCTCTGGCTTCTAGTTGACTCACCAGCCGTTGTAGCATCACCAAGCCGTCTTCATGCAATTTGACTGTGTCCGGAGAGGCGGCTTTGCACTTTGGTGACTCTATGTGTGGTATTGCAGAGTTCCTGGCGGATCAATGCCAGATCCACCTTGAGTTCCCCATCTTGCCCTCCATGGTGACCTTAAGATCTTGAATAGCCTGCAGTATGGTCGACATCTGGATGGTGTCCTCTGTTGCGGGTGCCTCACCACATCGCTCTCACCTCACCCGCTGGAGTGCTGTGCTTAGCATATTGATCAATCTTCCGCTGAGCAGCCGTGGTTGAGGATTTAATACGACACCCTAACAACTCCATGGATGCACTATATGTACAATACAGAGCTCCATGGCTCATGTTTTCGCATATGTATCAGAAACTCTGATGCATCTGTGGCGCTAAACTCACGCATTGCTGGACTAGCATCCAAAAAATTATGCTACTGTAGCAATGCGAGGAAGGCTCCCACACAGAAAAGCCCTCTGCCAGTTTAATGCCTGCTCTGAGCACGCATTACAATTCTGATGCAGTGAAGTTGCAGAACGACGCCGTGAAATGTTGTAAATTTCACTGCATCAGTTCTGCATGGCTTTTCCCGAGGAACGCCCACCTTGCATACATTATACCTGGCACAGATATAATGTGACACAAGGCTTGACAAACTGATGCATTGGGCGCAATGCGTCAGTTTGTAAATGGGGAACACTGTAAAGCACTGTTTACGCCACTGTTGCGTCCCCAAAAAATTACACAGTGGTGGTGCAAAGTCCTTGTAAATGAGGCTCCAAGTCTTTACTAGTCTACCACTTCTTAGCAGCAGCAGGCCAGTGTTCAACTGGGTCCCTTGGCCCCAGTGCCTTGCATTGCTTGCAGGCCATGGGGTTCCGTCATATGTTGCAGCCCTCTCCCACTTGCCGTTGTGCGGTCTCGTCCTCCTCCCTCGTTTGCGCCAAGACCCGATCGCAGGCCACAAAGGAAATCAGTCCCAGCCACTGAGGTCGCGATCAGCCAAGGGACTTGACTCCTGACTTTAGGCCTGAGAGACCTAAAGCACTCCTCCCCCTCAGTGCAGCACAGTTGTGTTCCTAGCAGTGGCGTAGCATGGGGGGTACAGGGGGGGGCCGGCCGCACCGGGCGCAACATCTTGGAAGAGACTAAATCCACGGGTTAGGGGGCGCAAATTACTTGCCTTGCCCCGGGTTAGGGGGCGCAAATTACTTGCCTTGCCCCAGGTGCTGACAATCCACGCTACGCCACTGGTTCCTAGCCAGCCGCCGATGCACGGAATAACTGTGCCTGCCGGCCGATCGCTGGTCAAATGAAGCAGGCTCCTTGTGTGGTTTGTGTGCAGATCTGGATGGTCTGCAGGCTTGACCCGGCTGAAATACCCCGGGGGCAGCAGTACTGGATGAATGGCCTGCACGGTTGGCGGAGATCTAATACAGATCACCCGCCATGTTTCTCAGCATCTGCCTTAGCATTCTTGAGTAGAAAGATATCATAATGAGAGTGTAAAAAAGTTACGTTAGCTACAAAGTGCCCCTGATATACGTCCCAGTGGCATCTGGATGTTGCTGGAATAGGTTTTTGGCCCTTGGGGCATGAAAATATGTGAAATAAATATTGAAATTGTTCTAATTGTGGTTTTTAAATGTATACCTATTAGACTAGTACTGTGCATCATCCAAAGCTCTTGCAGAAAATAAAGGTATTGCCAATACTTTTACACATGCTTTTACAAGGACGATGAGTAAAGTGATAGCGAGGAGATAAAAAGTGAAGTGATGAAATGGTTCACTATTAAAATTTTATAGAATGGAATTTTGCCTTTCAGACTTCCGTTCTGTGCTTCCTCAGGAGAAAATCCTTCCACTTGCTCATTAAATAAGTTTTTGCTGAAAGTAACAAGTTTCTGTCATGTGGTTAAGCTCAGTTGACTTGTATTGAGAAAAACTCTACTTACACACACATTGGTCTACAGTCCTATGTATTTTAACTTTCATGCCCCAGCTGACCTTTTCTAGTGAGAGCGCCGGTCATTTGAAATAACAATTGTCTGAATATTCTAAACTCATTTTGCTGTGCTGCTTGGTATTTGGCATTAAACCTTAGTTGGACTTTAGGCTTCTCAACCTTTTGTGCTTTATTTTTAATACATGTGTGGAAGGCCTAGGCCTGTCTTTCACAAATGTCCGATGCTGGACCTGTCTTGTATCTAGAGTTGCACACCAGGTATACTCTCCATAGGGGCAGAGAACTATTGTTCCTGTCACAGGTTCCTTCATGTGGTGGCAGCATACCGTGTTTTTACAAATCGTAGCATGACCAGATCTTTTTATCTATCTCACAAGAGAGGAGGCGTACTTATGTAAAGTGCTGTGACTACAGGTGAACCCAGTTCCTAGCACTGAGATCACAGGCACCTGGATAAATGCATATTGCATGTGATAAGGGTGTTACACACAGAATGGCATTGGTCTGCAGGTACCATTTTGGAAGCCACTTGTCTGCTCAGGTGCACAAGATGTACATAAGGTTACTTTCCCAGACAGTGGAAGTATATTGCTGAAATTCATGACAGTGGAGGAAGAGAAGCGAGACAATAAAGTGGGGGAAGATGAGGCAAGCTTCCCTTAGAAATTTGGTGTGTAACATGCTTATCACATGGGGTTGTCCCAACATACGTAAAAACATAGATGATTTTCCCTTGAGATCGATTGAATTGTGCCTGAATTGTCTGACAGATCCTCTTAATAAGTATATAAATCAGTGGTTCCCAACCTGTGATCTGGGAATCCCTGGGGGTCCACAAAGCCTTGTAAGAAGGTCTGTGACTGCTTAGAAAATTAACCAATATTAACAGATTCATAAACTATATATAAATGAAGAGGTTAAAGGTACTATTGAACATTTGAGAACGTACTGTAAATGGCAAGCAATTTGAAATTGAAGCCAAAAAATTAAATTAGTATCCTCAGATTGATGTGTTGGAGCAGTGCAGGTGCATCAGACAGAATACAGTATGGGCTATGTGTGGCTTCCATTGAATTTAGAAAAGCTCAAACCTTGCTAATAAAGTTAGAACTTTAATTGTTTTATTTTATTTGTTTGCAAATTAAATAAAAATGTGTTCTCATTTATGTATGTGTTTGATTAATGTTTTTTTTCTGCATTCTATGTGTATTGTTTTGAAATCATAGACAATGTTTAGGCCTGGGTGCTTGGCTTCCAGTAATGACTCAGTGGGGGTCCCTGGATTCCAATAATGATTCAGTGGGGGTCCCCGGGTTCCAGTAATGATAAAGTGGTGGTGCACAGAATTCTAAAGGTTGGGAACCACTAATATAGATCATTTCCTTAAACCTTTGATTTATCAACAGTACTCATACGTGGAGGACGCTGTGCATATGATTTCGAAAATTAAAGTATAAAGGTTTGTTAAGGATAATGAATACCTTTAATGCTTGATGTTGAGGACGATACAACTATGGTGGTTAGCAAAATTCTGAGAGAGTCAGAGATACAGGTTCTGGATGTGGACTTTATAGTAAAAGGTGTGAACAGGATCCTCAAAAACAATATATTTTAATTCAAAGGTGATCTTCGTCTCCAACTAAAAGGCCACAGCAGTGGAGCCACTCGCACTCCTAGGCTGGCATGTTTTTATGTTGGCAAATTTGAAAAAAACTATCTCAAATAGGAAGCTCCATATTTTGAAAATATAAAACATTGGTCATGTTGTATTGATGATGTATTTTGTATTTGTAATAGACCAGAAACTTTATGAATGTATAACTTAATTGAATTTGTGAAACATCAATTTTAAACTCACTTCATCCAAAAGCAATAAAGCATGTGAATTTTTGGATACAAACATAAAAGTTGTTTCCAGGCGTTAGAAATGGGATCTCCGGTTGAAAATCAGTTTGCACTCTGTCCAAACAGGGACCCTCACTTTAGTCAGAGTAAAGGAGAAACACACCTGGCTAACCCCCGCTCACCCCCTTGATAGCTTCGCAGGAGCAGAAAGGCTTAATCCCAGAAGCAATGTCGAAAGTATTTGTACCAACCACGCAGTAATAAAGTGAAAACACTACAAAATGGACACCACACCAGTTTAGAATAATAGACAGTATTTATGTAAATCAAACAAGACCAAAAGGACAAAAATCCAACATACACAAGTCAAGAAATGAATTTAAAAAAGAATAAGAGTCTTAGGGCCTGATTCCGACCCCGGCGGTCAAGGACCGCCGGGGCCGTGGTTGGCGGGAGCACCGCCAACAGGCTGGCGGTGCCCCGCAGGGCATTCTGACCGCGGCGGGTTGGCCGCGGTCAGAACAGGAAAACCGGCGGTGTCCCACCGGTTTTCCGATGCCCTGAGGAATCCCCCATGGCGGCGCAGCTTGCTGCGCCGCCATGGGGGATTCCGACCCCCTCACCGCCATCCTGTTCCTGGCGGTCGGCGAACAGGATAGCGGTGAGGGGTGTCGTGGGGCCCCTGGGGGCCCCTGCAGTGCCCATGCCAATGGCATGGGCACTGCAGGGGCCCCCGTAAGCGGGCCCCACATAGAATTTCAGTGTCTGCATTGCAGACACTGAAATTCGCGACGGGTGCAACTGCACCCGTCGCACCCTTCCCACTACGCCGGCTCCATTCGGAGCCGGCGTCCTCGTGGGAAGGGGTTTCCCGCTGGGCTGGCGGGCGGCCTTCTGGCAGTCGCCCGCCAGCCCAGCGGGAAACACAGAATGGCCGCCGCGGTCTTTTGAACGCGGTGCGGTCATTCGGCGGTTCCCGCCAGGCGAGCGGCTCCCGCCGCCCGCTGGGGTCTGAATGACCCCCTTAATCCTTAGAAAACAGTGAGAATGCTGTTGTTACACAAAAGTACCTGGTTAGCGTCAAAAATAAAGCTGCAAGCATGCGTCGGAAAAGTCAGCGATGTGTGGATTCCTTACTCACAAGTGAGGGCATGCGTCATTTCCTTGTCGGGTTGGCGATGTGTTATTTTTCCTCCACTGCAAGACTGCGATGCATCGGTTTCCGGACGGGCACCTCGGTCTGGCAGGCTTTGCATCGATTTTTTGCACCCTGTGATGTTGCGTTGAAATCCGGTCGCATGGTGTCAGGAAACCGTGCTGTGTGGGGTTTGTGTTGTTATCAGCAGCCGCTGGCGTGTTTTGCACATAATTTCTCCAGCTGGGATGCGTCGATGTCCCAGCCTCGATTCAGGCGGAGCGTCAATTTCAGCTGCGAGGTGGCGTAGCGTCATTTATCAGCTGCATTGCAGATGGTGCATCAAAAATGTCCCCACCCGGCTGTCTTTGCGTGGATTTCAGTCTTTTTCCACTAGCTTCACCTTTCAAGGGTCCAGGGACTGGATGGGGCAACACTTGGCAGGGCAGGAGTCTCACCATAGAGTCCGTGTGCTGGCAGAGGAAGTCGTTGATGGCCCTGAGACTTCAACAACAGGAGGCAAGCTCGACTCAAGCCCTTGGAGATTCTTCTCAAGCCGGAATCCACAACAAAGTCCAGTCTTTGTCCGCTTTCACACGCAGAAGCAGCAACTGCACGGTAGCCCAACAAATCACAGTCACAGGCAGCACTTCTCTTCAGCTCTTCTCCTTGGCAGAGGTTCCTCTTGAATCCTTGAGGAAATCTGGTATTCAGGGGTTTTGGGTCCAATACATATGCCAATTTCTGCCTTGGAAGTAGGCAAACTTTGAAGGAAAGTCCCTGTTATTCACAAGATACTGCCTTGTCCAGGCCAGGCTCCCAGATTACACCAGGGGGTTGGAGACTGCATTGTAAGAGGGCAGACACAGCCCAGTCAGGTGTAAGTGACCACTGCTCCCTCCACTCTAGCACAGATGGCCCATCAGGATATGCCGGCTACGACCCAGTTCCCTTTGTCTCACTGTCTACAGGGAATTCACACCAGCCCAACTGTCAGCCTGACCCTCACAGGGAATCCACAAACAGGCACAGAGTCACAGAATGGTTTAAGCAACAAAATGCCCACTTTCTAAAAGTGGCATTTTCAAACAGACAATTTAAAAACCACCTTCACTAAAAGAGGTTTTTAAAATTGTGAGCTCAGATACCTCAAACTCCATATTTCTTTCTGCTCTGAAAGGGAATCTGCACTTTAATGATATTTAAAGGCAGCCCCTGTGTTAACCTATGAGAGAGCTAGGCCCTGCAACAGTGAAAGCTGAGTTTAGCAGTCTTTCACTGTTTGAACATGTAAAACACATCAGTACATGTCCCACCTTTAACATACACTGTGCCCTGCCCGTGGAGCTATGTAGGGCCTACCTTAAGGGTGCTTTACATGTAGAAAAAGGGAAGGTTTAGGCCTGGCAAGTGGGTACACTTGCCAGGTCGAATTGGTAGTTTAAAACTGCACACACAGATACTGCAGTGGCAGGTCTGAGCCATGTTTACAAGGCTACTCATGTGGGTGGCACAACCAGTGCTGTAGGCCCACTAGTAGCATTTGATTTACAGGCCATGGGCACCTCTAGTGCACTTTACTAGGGATTTACTAGTAAATCAAATATTCTAATCTGGAATAAGCCAATTACACATACAATGAACACAGGAGCACTTGCACTTTAGCACTGGTCAGCAGTGGTAAAGTGCCTTGAATAGCAAAAACAGAGTCCAGCACAGAGTCAAAACATAGCAAGCAGAGGCAAAAAAGACAGAGGAGACCATGCCAAGGATGCCCGGTCTAACATGGGGCATGTAGATTTGAATTATACTATTCAAGAAACCTACTGACAAAAGTATGTTTTCACACTACAATAGTGTCATCTGAAGAGCCAAAGCGAAAACATTCCATTTGGACAATTTTTAACAACAAGGAGAAATTGTACCACCAATAATGATTAAGACGAAAATTCAGAAGGTTTGAAGACTATACGTGAACAAGGTGTCGTAGTTTGGACTCTTGCTCTGAGCAAGACTGCTGGTTTAAGGATGAGAGTACTTTTGTTTGTAGGTGACTACGTCTTTCCTACAACAAGTCGCAACTGTTGTCCCAACCTTACCGGCTCACTAGCAGCAGCTCACCAGAAACACAATAGTAAAAGGTGATTTCTGGCAGCCGTTACTCATGGACTCGAAAATAAGATATCTCAGGGAGCGTCGTGGTTAAACGGAGATTACCCTTTTCTCACAGATATATCATGTCTCATAAAAACACAGGCAATGACACAGATGCAGTAAAGTTACAATATTTTGTATTTAACATAACTGCAATTTGCGATAAGTTGCATGGGCTGCATTGATTAGGATAATGAATAATGAAAGAAACAGAATTGTGAAGACAAGAGTCATTATTATAGAGACCCCCCACCATCTTGCAATATGTGGGAAAAATATATGAGATGTAATATGCCCTAATACCCTAATGTGAAAAGGCCTAAACTCCTACCTAAAGGAGACCTGGGTTTGTTAAACCTAATCTGCCAATGCCATGTCCATGAGAGGAGCCCCCAACCCTCAGTACCTTGGAATGAGGTCTCTATCTCAGACTCCGCAGGGACATGAAGACTGGGTCAGCGTCAAGACGACTACAGCATCGGTATCAGCGATGGTGGCAATGCCCTCTGGTCGGAATCCCTCTGATTATCTGTCTAAAGTGTGATGTATTTATACAGATCTATAAGGACCCCTGACGTAGGTCTGTTCCTAAAGAATAGATAACAGGCATGCTTGGGACGGCAATTAATATAAACAATCCCTCGAAAGTATAGAGAGGGAAAATCCCTAAGAGTGAACACCTACTGTTGGTTTGTCTTTGGTGTTTGATCTTGACGCCTTGACGCGGTGACACTGATAATGTTACCCATAACAAGTGGCCTATCTATAAACAAGGCAGCCATCTTAGAAGAAATAAATAATTAAATGGGCTAAGACAGAGCAACCTAAGTTGGTTAAAAGTCACTAGGTGACGGGGGCACGAGTCTGCAAGCCAGAGGCTAAGCTAACTCCTGTTATCCCATTAAAAACGAACTAGGATCACTACAAAGGTTACCTTCAGAGATTATCTTTACTTCAAGAGAGCAAAATATTATCACAAGGACAGTATGTTCACTCAAAATAAGACTAAAAAGGAAAACAACAGGATAGTTTTTGTCAGTAACCTTTCTAGTATAAGTAATAAAATGAACATTTTAATAAACTGTAATTGGAACATCTTGAATAGCGAAGATCACCCTATTTACCTTTAGAAGGAATACACATTTGAGGAGCAGGTTATTACATACCTGCAGAGTTGAGAAAGGCACCATTCAGCCTAGCATCCACCAGGCAAGGAGAGTAATACGCAACCATAGATGTGGGGATGCATATTTGCTCATGTTGTATGAGTTGTTCGGTGATCTCAGTAGAGTATCTCTCTAATCATATGACCAAATGCAGAAGCAAAAATATTGTCAATTTAAATATGTGTCCCTATAACAAAGTATACGTAGAAGGAACTGGACTTGAGTTACGTGTTATAGTGAATGTTCTGAATGTCAGCCATTGGAACAAAAAAAGTAGGGGTCAACTTGCTGAATCATTCTGTAAAACATAATCATGCACATTGTGACGCCAGGTTGTTTTAATTAGAGAGAACAGAAATTAAACATAGAGGAGATCATGTTAACGCTAAAAGAAGAACAAGAGAACAATTCCTTGTCCAAATTCAACTCTTAAGAGTTAGGATTGAATAGTAAGGAGGAGTAGGATTAGATTATTGATTGAGCATAAATGGGTGGGAGCACTCAGAGGCAAGAATAAAGGGAATTCCTCCTCTGTTACATGGTTGTGAGAGTTGTCACTTCTATTGAGGACCAATGTTTTTTTTTAGCACTGATAGTTTCTTATCAGCAAGGGCTAAAATGGAATATTTAGAGAACGATAGTCTTTCTTATTTATGTGATACCATTAATGAGGGACCCCTGAAACAACTGCTTTGGTGCTTGTTGGTATTTGTGATACTGTGTATTGAGTGAATTACTGAATATTAACTTGGTAATATTTAATTAAGATTATAGCGTTTACGTAAAATGTTGACCAGGAACTTTTGATTGTGTTCAATAGGAGACTTAATTTCAGTATCAAATACGTTCACATAAAAGATACAATGCCTGGAGTCAATATGGAGCATGACAGCTCCATAGGGACTATTTGAAAGCCCCGGCGAGAGATCTGATTTGATTCAGCAAATAGTTATCCATCTAATACTGACTAGCTGGCTGGACTATGAATCTTTTAGATATTGATAGGTTGTTGCAGGGTAGAGGATTACTTCTGACTAAAAAAGATTTATTGTTGAACTCACAACTCTGGAGTGAAATGAAGCTGATGGCAACAGGTGAAACCAGTGGTAATGGTAGTGATGTTACAACACTGGCAGATCAATATAATAGCATGTGTGCCCAGTTTAGGAATAGGTATAAGTTGTGACCCTCCGCATGAGTACTTTTTCTGTTCCTGCAGCTGTGTGAGCGTTAAACATTATCTCTGATGCGCTAGACCATTTAGTGAGTGTTGAGATTCTGAATGGGTACTGTTACAAGTAGTGAACATAAAAACTTGGGTTGTAATAGCAGTCCCCCTGTGAACTTACATGGCTGGGCCACATTTTTTGTGTGGTACCGGATGATACCCATTGGTTTGTTTGTTTGTTTTTAGAGTAAAAGTTTGATGAAAACACAGAGGTGGTGGTTTTTATGTCTGAGACTCAGCACAAGTAAACTAAATATTTCTCCTTATCGTATCACTGGAGGAGGAGAGTGCGATAAGGGAGAAGTTGGTGTAAGATTAGGCTTTAGTTAAGACAAATTAAATGGTGTTATTAAAAAGTTGCCCTCTGACACCTGATTTTTGGTTGATTTGTACTATGCATTCTTTTATAAATTATTTAGATAGATAGATTTTTGGAGATCCAAAGTCAAACATAGTATACAATACATATGAATTGGTAATGACTGAATGTAATAAAAAACATGGGTGTAATGATAACTCTACACATGCATTATACAGAATTATCATTAATCATACAATTGTTTCAAGTCTTGGAAGTGGCCTGTATTACATGCCTGGAATCAGTAATTGTAGTGAAAGACCTAGAAAAGGACATCAGTGGCATCAGCTGGAAATACATGTTTGCTGAGCGGAGAGACGCTAAAGGAAGTGGATATCTCTGCTATATGTGCCTCCTACAACCAGAGAGCGAACAGGTGGATTGATCTAGAAGCGGTGTTGTTATGTATCTTAGGGGTATACCCTAAGTCTAGAGGGTTAGATCCCCTATCTCTATGACACAAGGACTCAGTTCAGTGTACTATGTATGAGAAAAGCAGAACTGGTTTACTGCAATTCTACGCTCTTTCCTGTTTCACGGGGAAGAAATGCCTTTTGGTAAACAAAACAGTCCCTCTCTTAGGGACACAGTGGTATTCAGGAAATCAACTTTTCGTACTTGGAATGTCACACTCAAGCATATATACTAATAATGACACGATGTATGTTTATAAACATTTATTATAGTATTCTGCAAGTTAGTATGTGGGCTGTCACCACAAAACACGTGAAGCAGATTGCTATTATTAGGGTTACTATGAGAGTGAACACAGTAAACATTTCCACCATGTTTCCCAACCTCTATACTCTATTTATGCCACTACACTGAGAGCATAGAGTAAACTAAATTTGGCTGTTGTGGAGAACACGGACTGCCACCTTGCATAGCTTCAACACTGTGGGTCTTTGTGTTATAAGACTTTCAGCAAATGAGTAGGATGGGAGGAGGGAGAACTCTGTCAGCATAGATCAGCTGATTTGGCTTCTGCATGGGTGTCCAATTTTGGTTCCACACCAACTAGAAGTCTGAATCTGCCTTCTTTGTAGACAACTCTGGTGTGAAGACCTCTCTAATCTGATCTTAGTGTTTCTACAATAAACTGACCACTGCATAATCTAATAGGTTGTGAATGACAAGTGAGGCAGAAATGCAGTGGAAAAATCCAGCCAGAAACAGTATTCTTTGCATCCGTCACCTCTGTGCACATAGTGTGTAGCAGACAACCCTGAGCTATAGATATTGAGGACATCTTGGCCAGACTCAAGTCTCTTATTCTTTTGATAAATTAACAAGGAAACATTGCTCAAGCTGAATGCACCTTTGTGCCACGTAAACATGTAAATATCTCATTTAAAGCTGACAAAGGAGAATAACTAAAGTCAGACCAAAACTAAATTCATTTTAAAATGGAGTCGTGTTTAGAAATCTATATCAATGTCAGATCCAAGTGGTACAAAACAGGAACTGCCTACATGACTCACACAATAGAACCTTTGAGGGTTATTACGGGAAGAAAGAGTAAGAGCTTAGGTGTACGACTAAGGGCCAGATGTATCATGGAGGCCTTTTGTGATTCGGAAATAGCGATTTTTAAGAAATCGCTATTTCCGACTCGCAAAATGCCATGTATCACATTTGCGAATCGGTAATAGTGATTTCTTAAAAATCGCAAATGCTATTACCGAATCGCAAATTGCGATACCGGCCCCATTCGCACCTATGGCCCTGTTGGCTCATATCTGCAAATTTTTTGCATTTCCAAAATTGCGATTTCTTAACCAGAAATCGCAATTTTGGAAATGCAAAACCCCAGGGTGCTGGGGGCTTAAGGCCCCCTCTGCTGCACCCCAAAATTATTTTTTGGGACATGTAAGGTGCACACATGCCAAAAGGGCATGTATGCTTTACATATACATTTTAAAAAAGCATTTAAAATGCATTTTTACATTTTGCACATGGTTACCACCAGGTTCAACCTGGTGGTAAATAGCGATTCCTAAATGCCCAAATCGCATTTAGGAAAGACTTCATACATGTGCTAAGAAATCACAAATAAGGAATCCTTATTTGCGATTTCTTATTTAGAGAGTCGCAATTTACGACTCTCTAAACAGGGTCGCAATTTTAAGGCATTGCTATTTTAGTGATTCCTTAAAATTGCGTTCAGAATGTCTTTCATACATTCTGAACTTGCTTTTTGCATTCACAAACGGGCATTCGCACCGTTTGCGAATGCAAAAAAACTTGATACATCTAGCCCTAAAGGATGTAAATCTCATGATCTTGCTGTACGCTGATGATAATTTCATATACCTCAGTGCTGCAGAGTAAGGTTTTATCAGCCGGATCTAATAGAGGGAAATATGAGGATTGTTATTAGAGCATTTTAATGGTGTATAAACAGCTGGAAATCCCTACCCCTCTCAATCCAGGGTAGGATCCCCCTCATGGAAATGGTAATACTTCCACACTTAATATCCTATTTTTGAAATATCCCAGTGACTCTGCTCTGATCCTTTTACAAAGATACGGATGCAGTCATTATTGAGCCAATATGGCAGGATGGTTGCTACAGGGTGGCATACCATAAACTACACCTCCCTAGCGACAAGGGAGGATTTAGAGTTTTGGATTTAAAACTGCATTATATGACGACACAACTGCAGTGGACGCTCGATGGAAACCATCTACTTAACATGGGGGAGAACATTTATTAGGAAAAAGTCTGAAGTTGATAAGGATGGCCAATTTTAGCTAGGACAAATACCGGCAACATCGGCATATTCACCTGTGCTTTGGATCCAGGGACTCCCAGGCATGCAAAAAATAGATTGGAAGCATGCTATGGTAATATGGATTGCAGCTGAGGTGTAGCACCTAGGAAACTTCTTTGAGAGGGTCATTCTCAAACCGTTCTGAGAGCTGTTGGAGAAGTCTAAGGTGGCAGAGGGTCAATTTTTAACGTACAAAAAACAGTTGAAAAGATATAGGGGTATAGATTTTTTTTTTTTTCAGTTCTTTTCCCTCACTTTCCCTTTTAAAAAGCTTTGCAAAATAGTTTTTGTCTCTTGCTTTAAGTTATAATTAAAATGTTTTAAAGAAAAAAGACATTAAATTTGCCCACTGAACCCCCACCCCCGTGTTAACATAGACAGGTCTAGTCAGTGTTAACAATTTCAGTGGGTATTTCCCTAATGGAGAAATATGATTGCAAATAACTATCATTTTACTCTTTGTAATGTACAGCACATATCTGACATGTTGAGAATGCTGTTTTTCCATTGCAATTAACAGTCTTTCATCTGCATTCTCACACATCACGGATTCGTTTATCTCTGGCAGCAGTTGCTATTCTATAAACAACTTCCCTGCAACAGAATGCTTCTGTATATTATTTGCTTTCTGCATTCATCTGCAGATAGCATCGTCAAGGACTTTTGCATACCTTGAAGATATTTTCAACCTCTTCTGTTCATGGTGATAAGTACTCGTAGAATTATTCTGTTTCGTGTTTGATAATGAACATTCCGAAAGGGAACACATCGTCCATGGTGTTTGACGTAGCCTTTTTAAAGCTTCTGAATCTTTGCCTATCTATACCCTACACACCAGTTTAGTCTCTACAAAGGCAATAGTGGATTAGAAGGTCAAGTAATTACTGTCAGCTTTGGTTACATCACACGCAGAACTTTGGTGCAGTCCACCAGTTCCTGATCCATAGCCTTCCATGTGTCTAGAGAAAGCCAAGAGAACACTGGTGATCGGAAGCCACAGCACTTACTGTAGTTGAGACCATAGGAAATGCAGAAAACCTGATGATAGCAGTGTGGTGCAGTCCAACCCTCGGGGCTGCCAGCAGCTGATGGATTAAATCATGGTACTGAACTCCATCTCATTGTTTAGGGTCCTTAAAGTGATTTTGGTTGCTGTTTGCACTCTTTCCAGTAGTTATGTTGCCATTTGTGTCCAGTCCAATTCTACCCCTTGTCATTGGGTGCGGTCTATTGGTGTGTCCGTCAATGCCCCAGTTCTAGTTCCAGAGACCCTCCCCCAGAGCCAGGTCTGTCAGACACATTGGACAACTCATCCTACCACTTTGGGAGCTATCTGTCTCTTCATCAGGTCGTCCCAGTTTGTCACTAAGTCCTCCCATTCCGAGGCAACGGGGGTCTGGCAAACTCCCCTGGCCTCCTCCGCCTTTAAGACCTGCAGTTCAGCCCTGATCCATCTCGCAATATCACCTTTCCATTCAACCAGCGAGGGGTGGCTGGAGGCCTTCCAGCCCCTTGTGATCAGCCTTTTATAAAGAGCCAGAGTCAGGTCCAGGAATCGTCCCCTCATTTTCCCCCGCAGGGCACCAGCCTTGAGGCCCAGTAAGCACACAGCAGGCATTGACTGTAGTTCCGCCTCAAATAATTCTGACAAGACCGCCATCATCGCCCCCCAACCAGCCTGGAGTACCGGGCATCCCCACACCATGTGATCAAAGTCGGCTTCCTCATCACTACATCTGGGGCATGTCCTAGGGGTCCCCCCATATATACGGAACAGTCTGTGGGGAGTGAGGTTCGTCCTGTGTAGGTAGTTGTATTGGATGTATCTTAATCTCGTGTTGCATGAGATCGTCCGGGGACTAGCTAGTGCTCTGTTCCATTCTGCTTCAGACATGTCCCGCCCAATCGTTCTCGTCCATCTTTCTCTCAGTGAGTGTAGGGGGTCTAATGCTGCCTCAATCTGGGCTCGATATAGTTTAGCAACCAGATGGGGTTCCTCTCCTGAGGTCATCAGGAGATGTAACACCCCATGGACAGTGGGCTCCGCATTGATCGTATCCCAATGGTCCTTCAAGGTATGCACTAATTTCCTGTGGAGTAAAAACTGTCCCTGAGGAACTCCCCCCGATAGGTCAGTGAAGCTCTTTAGCACTCCCTCGTTGAACAGCCCCCCACTGTCACTACTCCTGCTCTTGTCCTCGGTCCCAGTCCCAGGCCCCCCTGCCTTTTCCCTCCCGGGTCCAGTGCGAGGGCCGATAACGGCAAGGACGGGGAGTATGGTGGGTCCACTCCAACCCTTCCCGTGCACCGTTTCCAACATTTCATTGCAACACTGCTCATTATGTTGTCCCCTAAGGGGGGAATCTTCCTACATTCGTGCTACAATCCGAGCTGTGTCTATCTCACCGTGGGCAGTACACAAATCGAGATGTCCCCTGCCCACTAGCCAACCAGCTACCCATTGTAGTTGAGATGCTAAATAATATGCCTCAAAGTCAGGGGCACCCAGTCCACCCATATGAGTCGGCCTACAGGTGGTCTTCAGTGCTGTGCGCCTACGTCCATCATCCCATATTAACTCCCTAAGAAAAGCGTTCAACTCATGAAACCACGCCGAGGGGACCAGTAGTGGTAAATTAGTGAAGTAGTAGAGTAGGCGAGGAAGCATAATCATTTTAGACAGCGCTACTCTGCCCATTATTGTTAACTTTAGTGAGCGGCAGAACCCAACCGAGGACCACAGGGATCGAAGTGCTTTGTCAAGATTACCATCCTGGAGATCACTTAGTTTGTGGAACATTTGAATGCCCAGATATTTGAAGGTCCGCTGGGCCCAGTTCATGTTCATTGGGCATTCTCCAGGGCGTGCCCCATCTGGTCGTATGGGAAATACGAATGTCTTTCCCCGGTTAAGGCAAAGCCCAGACAACGCTCCAAAGTCTTCCAGGATTTTCAGGACCCACGGAAGACCACTGCTCCCATCCCTCAAGTAAACAAGTATATTGTCGGTGTACAGAGAGACAATATGTTCGGTTGGTCCCCATTCAATTCCCCTACTTACACCTTCCCGCCGCAGTCGAGACGCCAGTGGTTCGATTGCCAGGGCAAATAATAATGGGGACAGGGGGCATCCCTGTCTGGTTCCCCGAAATACTGGGTATGCACTAGATATTGTTATGCCCGTCTTCACTCTTGCTAGCGGGAATGAATACAATAGGTCCACCCATTTTACCCAGCCCTCCCCAAGTCCCATTTTCAGCATCACGGCCCTTAGGAAGTCCCATCTGATCGAATCGAAGGCCTTCTCGAAGTCTACGGTGAGCAAGACCCCTGTTGGCGGCTTCAACTCGTTAGGCATATGCAGAACAGCGAAGATCCGCCTCAAATTCAGGGAGGTGTTACGACCAGGAACAAAGCCGTTCTGGTCCGCATGCACAAGTGTGGTCATGAGAGGGAGCAGCCAGCCAGCCATGATCTTACTAAGGATCTTAAAGTCGCTGTTTAGCATTGACAAAGGATGAACGTCCACTACCGATGCTTCTCTGGTGTTTGTCTTGGGGAGTGTCACCACCAAGGCCTCACGTAATGTACGTGGTAACTCCCCACTGTGTAACGCCTCCGTGTACATTTCCAAAAGTTGGGGGGCCAGTAGAGAATTATATTTTTTATAAAAATCCATGGGGAGACTGTCTGTACCAGGGGTCTTCCCGGGGGCTAGTTGCGCTATGGCCTCGCTTATCTCCTCCGCTGTCACTGGTCCCCCCAGGCTATCTCTCTCTTCAGGGTTCAGTGTTGGCAATGGGATTTGCTGTAAAAAATTATCAAAGGGCTCCATTCCCAGGTCGCTAGGTCTCCCATATAGCTGTGTATAATATTCCTTAAATGCATCATTTATGGGACCTGGACTGAGTCTGCGGAGTCCCCCCCCATCTAGTACACTCGTAATGGGCTCGCTGTACCCGCCTGGGCGCACCAGCCACGTCAATAGTCTCCCTGATATGCCCTCCTCCGATTGTAGGGATGCCAGATATTTTTGCCTGCTGTGGCACCTGATCTGCTCCTCAATCCAGGAGTGCTCTCTGCGGACCCGGTTTTATTTCTCATTCTCCTGAGCTATAAGGCCCTGTCTCGATTCCCCCTCATGCATGTCCTTCTCCAGGGTAGCCAATTCCCTTTCAAGTGTACGCTTCACCCCCACCGACTGCCCCAGACAGAAGCCCCTCGTCACCACCTTGAGTGTTTCCCATTCCGTGGCCCTAGAAGGGGTGGACCCGCCGTTTATCTCAATATATTCTGCCAGGTGGCAGCGCAGGGCCTCCCTGTATGCCTGATCCTCAAGTGCTGCGGGGGTTAATCTCCACAACGGTATGGGGGGTCTATCCTTCGATGCCCTCAGCGTCAGCAACAGGGGATTATGGTCAGATAAGGTGCGGGCCAGGTATTCAGAGCGTGTCATGTTACTCATAAGACCCGCTGTGCAAACCACTCTATCAATTCTGGTGTGCACTCGGTGGAGACCTGAGTAATCCGAGTAGTTCTTAACACCCGGGTGTTGCTCTCGCCAGACATCCATCAGCTCCCAAGTCTTTGGCTGTTTTATTTGCCACTGCCCTCTGCAGTGGCGGGGTTCACCTGTCCGCGTTTATGTCTAGTACTGCGTTGAAGACCCCCCCCAATTAATGATTCTCCAGTGCATTGGCGGGTAAGGTGACTCAATAAACCTGTCATGAAGGAGATCTGGTCCTGATTAGGGGCGTAAATGCAACTCAGGACTATCGTGGTACCATGTAGCCTCCCCTCCAGTATCACAAATCTGCCCTCCCGGTCTATGTTGGAAGCGTCTACCGTTAGAGGGACCCTTGCTCTGATCCAAATCAGTACCCCCCTTGCGAAAGCCGAGTACTCTGTGGCGAATACCTGTCCCCTCCATCTACGCCTCAGTTTTTCTCCCTCCCCCGATGCTAGATGGGTCTCCTGCAGCATTGCCACCTGTACTCCCCTTCTCTTTAGGTAGGAGAGAATTCTATGTCTCTTAGCGGGTGTGCCCATCCTCCTAACGTTCCATGTTCAGAGATTGTAGTCTGCCATCTCTGTATGTCAGTCTGGTAAAAGTGTCCCCGGCTCTCCCGGGCCTCGGATTCGTCCCTTCGCATATTCAGACTTTTGCTATAGTCGGACTTCACCACCCACTTTGCCATTTTAACTTGTAACTGTGTTCCCCAACTCCCAAACCCCAGGGCACCTCCCAAACTGTAGGTTGCCCAGTAACCTGTGCAACAGTGCAACTTGTTCAAACGTATGTCAGCAGTACTCGCCAGCCTGGTTAGGCAGGCGAGGTTCTGATCAGGGGGTTGGCCAGCTCCGGAGGGGCCTCTTGTTCTCACGTTGTGCCATATCTCCAGGGCCCTTTGCAATTTTGGATTAGCCCAGTTCGTTGGCCGTTTGCGGGGTCACCTTCGGGGCGCGAGCCGAGCACCCCGACTCTTCGGCAGAGGACACCAATGTGTCGCCCGACTCTTCCTCGGAGCCCCCCTGGGGGGACCCCTCTCCACCAATGCGGGCCGCCGCCTCCAGGGCCTCTTTCCTGCCCCTTTCTTTCTGCGTTTGTGTTGGTGCTAGCCGTGGGCGATCCCTGGGTCTCCGTCCCCCCGGGGCCCGGCGAGGCCCGCTCTCAGCCAGGCCCCCTCGTGCTGGTCACCCCGCTTGGGGTCCATGTGACTCCAGCCATTCCCATGCCTCCTCTGGGGATTGGAGGAACGTAGTCTTCCCTTCCAGCATCACTCTTAATCTGGCTGGATAGAGCAGCGAGTACTGGATCCCTTCCTCTCTTAAGGCCCTCTTGACTGCCAGAAATGAGGCGCGTTTGTTCTGAACCTCCATTGTAAAGTCTGGAAATAGTGTCACCTCCCCGTTTGCTATTTTAAACAGGCCAGACTCTCTGGCCTTCTGCAGGAGGATGTCTCTACCTCTATAGTGTAATAGTTTGGCGATCACAGCACGGGGAGGTCTACCAGGGGCAAGAGGCCTCGATGGCACCCGATGCGCGCGCTCCAGCGTGTAGAAGGGAGTCAGGGACCCAAGTGCAACTGTCGTGCTGAACCACTTCTCCAGAAATTCTATAATGTTCGTCCCCTCAGCCCCCTCAGGGAGGCCCACCACGCATACGTTGTTCCTCCTGTTCCTCCCTTCCGCGTCCTCAGCTCTCTTTTCAAGTCGTACCACTCTGTCAGCAAGGGAAGTCACTTCAGCCGCCAGGTCTTTCTGCTTCGGTACGATGTCCACCAACGTGGATTCCGTTTCTTTGACTCTGTCTACCAGTTTATGGTGGTCCGCTCTCAGTAGACCCACCTCAACCGCGACTTGGTTGATATCTCGTTGTAATGTTGACTTTGTGTCTTCTATCGCCCCTAGTATTTTATCAGTCAGCCAATCAAAATAACTTTATTCGGCGTTTTGCCATAAAAGTATACATACATACATAAAAGTCATCATAAAATACAGTACTTATAGCATTCATAAGAAGCAAATCTATTAAGTCTAAGCTTACCGCCCAAGCTTACTAAAACAGTATAAGATAATAAATACTTATAAAAGCGTATATAATGGTAAGACAATACAGTAATAAGACAATGCCTAATTTCTCTTAATAAATAGTCACATTACCAATTCATATCGATTTCTAATGGTGATAGCGAATTTAATAAAACTAAGAATAGAAATACACATTTGTTTGGATGAAAGGCTTTGAATGCCAGCCAATCCTTCTTTGTATGAAGAAGTGTGCAAGTTACGCAAAATGGGTAATAAAAAGGATTTCCTGGGAACTGAGTAAAGTTTACAAAATAAAATAAAGTGGCAAGTACTTTGTTTCGAAAAGTTATCACAAGGGCATGGCGGTAGTGTTTTTTCCCACACACATTTTATCGGGAACGCCACTCTAAAATGAATCAGATTAAAACTAAAAAGTACGAGTAAAAAATATAAAGAAGGGGTCGGGAACCAAACAAAATAAGGTTCTAGCAAGTCTGATGATAGGATTTGAATATATGAATTAAAAGAGCTCAATTTCTCTGCCACCTGGTATCTAAGATTCATAACATGCTCTTTATGTCAAAGTTTAACAATTTATTGCGCATTAGCTGGCAGGAGCTCTGGTTTAAAATACATATACTCCAAATCCAAGTTTCGGAAGCCATTGTGAACAAAATTTAGCCATGGGATTTTGTTACAGTTTGTTAGTGAAATACAATCATTTACGCAATCGTGTGTTAAAGTAGCCGCCGGATTTGACCATACTTTTATCCATAGCAGAAGTGGGGCAATATCTATCAAATCTATAATGTAGCGGATTCCCAGTTCCTCATGGCATAAAAAGTATTTTATCCAAGGTGTCTTGTACTTTAACTTGCGCTTGGTCCTGTGTGTCCGCTTCTTTGTGCTCCGGCGGCTCTGCGGGGTCCACTGTTCTGTTCCTGCGACGGCTCTTGGGGGACATCAGATGGATTGGGTGTCGCACCCCAGGGGCCCAGGCAGTGGGCTGAACGCTATTGTGAGTTCTTCTCCGTCCTTGCCACCGCACCCTGGTCTTAGTAGGCCGCTCGGTAGCCCCCAGTTGGCCCCAAGTAGGCTCCAGTCACCCCACGGGCCGCCTCTAGTCTCCGGTTGTAGAGCTGGGGGCTCTGCGCTTTCAGTTCGTGGCAAACTGCCACTCTTTTCAGCTCCGGTGGCCCTGACCGTTCCGCCGCAAACTGGGTGCCCAGGGCCCTTTAGTGCATTGTGGTCTTGGTTCGGACTCCCTTCCTCGTGGTATCTTAAGCACTTCTTCACTGTTCCCCCTGCAGCGCCAGCGTCACGACCAGGCACGCTCACTCACCCCTCGAGCTCCAGCATTTCCAGGCGCTCCATTCACAGCGCTGCTCACTTAGGGGCTGTTGGCGCCCTAGGATACTTGGGGCGGTCGGCGGGCTCCGCCCGTCAGGTAATCTGCCCTCTGTTTCCTTTGCAGTGCCGCCTCCTCACTCAACGTCTTTGCAGAGCCTTTCACTTTTTCGCTGGGTAAGTGCCGCCAGGGGGGGCCCAGCCCCACTTCGCCCCCACAGTCCAGCCTGCTCGCTGATCTGCTCCTGCCCCAAGCCGGGGTGCTCTTCCACCCGTATTGCGAGCCTTCAATGGGTCTGCAGGGGCACCCAGGGGCCCACCGGGGTCCTCCGCCAGCCGGGCCTCCCACTGCTCACTCTGCACTCGGGGGCTCCAGACCCACCCCCGCAGTCACAGCAGCCGGTCCGGCCCTACCTCGCGGCCGCGCCGCCTCCCTGGCGTCTCTGTGCCCCGCCCGGGCCAGGCATCGTATTCACGGGCCGGCGCCAATGCACACAGGGGCCGCACCCGCATCTGGCAGCAGCGCTGCTCCTCCGCTCTTCCAGGCAGGCACCCGGGCCCCCGCCGGCCGCCCCAGCACCTCCGAGGCAGCGGGGAGGCCCGGCCAGGGCCCCAGCCGCTTACAGGCCGCCCGTCCTCGCGGCGGCCCGGCACGCAACTCGAGGCCGCGGCTCCGATCGTGGAGGCAGGCCGCCAGCTCCCTCTCCGGCCGGCTGGCCCAAATCCACCAGAAACACTCTTCGGAGCCTGGGCAAGGGCCCAGCAGCTTCCTGGGCCAGCTCCCAGCCCAGCACTCCCGCTCGGGTCCGAATCGGCCCGGAGATGGCACGCTTCTTCTCGAATTTTATGTCGGCCCCTCCGGAGCGAGGGATTTAGGCGTGCGCCATCTCCGGACCCTTGGCCACGCCCCAAGATATAGGGAAATAGATAAGGATTTTCCCCCAGCTGATATCAGACTTGTTCACATTACAAACGCAGAAATAAAAATGTGGCAGTTCTCTGTAGGGGATTACTAAACGGCTTGAGGCAACCATTGACAGATTTCAAGGACACATGGCGATAGTAAAGGGAGAGAAATCATGGAGAGAATTCACAGTTGGGGATTGGGCCCTTGTGTTATGGCTTGAACCCAAAGTATCTAAAAACACACTCCTGAAATCAGTACAATTCAGCTACCCCCATATAATGTACCTTAAAACAAAGACAACAGCAAGAATGTAGGCAAGCCCCAATACGCCGTATATAAGATGCAGTCAAGTAGCAGTGGAATTTCAAAAGTGTAAAATTACTCAAAAGTGTAAGTTATCTTTTTGAATCAGGCAATATATGTATTCCGTCTGAGAGAGGAAGACACACATGAACCTGATCCACAAAGGTAACTTACAATTTTGAGTAAGTTTACACTTTTGAGCAAGGTTACTACTGCTTGGTATACACACACAGCACTTTTGTAGAAACTTAAACTTTGGAATAACTTACTGTTTTGTAGTAAGGCTAGCACTACATGTGACCAGCCACTGCTACTGCAGCACCCTCCCATAGAAAATATTAGAGGTGGGAATTTACTACTTTGGGGGTCATTCTGACCTTGGCGGTCCATGACCGCCATGGCGGAGTGCGGCGGTAGCACCGCCAACAGGCTGGCGGTGCTTCCTGGGCGATTCTGACCGCGGCGGTAAAGCTGCGGTCGGAAAAGGGAAGCCGGCGGTTTCCCACCGGTTTCCCGCTGGCCCAGGGAACCCGCCATGGCGGCGCTGCTTGCAGCACCGCCATGGGGATTCCGACCGCCTTCCCGCCAGCCTGTTTCTGGCGGTGTCCACCGCCGGAACCAGGATGGTGGGAACGGGTGCCGTGGGGCCCCTGGGGGCCCCTGCACTGCCCATGCCACTGGCATGGGCAGTGCAGGGGCCCCCTAACAGGGCCCCACAAAGATTTTCACTGTCTGCTTAGCAGACAGTGAAAATCGCGACGGGTGCCACTGCACCCGTCGCACCCCTTCAACTGCGCCGGCTCCATTCCGAGCCGGCTACATTGTTGAAGGGGCTGTCCCGCTGGGCCGGGCGGCGGTCTTCTGGCGGTCGGCCGCCGGCCGCGCGGGAAAGCCGGAATGGCCGCCGCGGTCTTTTGACCGCGGTGCGGTCTTTCGGCGGGAACTGCTTGGCGGGCGCCGACCGCCGACCGCCGACCGCCGACCGCCGCGGTCAGAATGACCGCCAAAATGTGTAAGTTAGTACAAGAGTGTAAGTTACTACAAACGCGCAGTTTGTGAATACATAAAAGCAGTAAACTTGCTCAAAAGTGTGATTTACTACAAAAGTGCAGTTTGTGGATAGCCCTCATAGTATGAGTTACAGGACTACTGGAGTACTAGAAAACTTGCTACAAAGTGCAGTTTGTGATCAGACAATTTATACAAGTTACTAAAAAATAATAAAGGCATGTTTGAAACCATAATTGTACCTACTAAGGCTGAGCCCTATTACATAAAAACCTGCAGATAAGAGATCTCCATATTAACACTGAGGGAACCAGGAGGAAAAACGCAGAATATGTCCTCCTACTCACAATAACACTACACAGAAGACCCTACTAATATGTTGCAATCCACAATATATGTCTAAAGTCTATGTCTATGTCTAAAGAGCATCAGTCCAGTATTGTTAATGGATGTGAGCTATCAGACGTCCAAAGAGACAGGTGCTCTCTGACAGGTATGTCTAACTCCTAACAATGCTTGTCTAACAAGCATAGCTCACTCAAGAAGGAGTGTGAGACATCTGACAGTTCTGTTTTTCTTCGAAAAGGGTATATTTTTGTGCACTACTTTTTGGGGCTAAAGAGATCTACAAGGTATGAGTCCCAATGATATTGAGACAAACATAACAGGTCAGTTGCTTCTAGATGGAAATGCACTGAGGGTTAGACGTAGAGGTGCTCTCTGGCGAATAACAGAAACATTTGATTAAAAACAAAAGGTCTCACATTCTTGACTTTCCATCACAGCCCCAGTAATTTGATAACCATCCCATGTCCACATAAAGAGAGGGGGGCTTTGTCTTTCTCCTGAAAATCTTCTTCCTGGTAAATAGAAAAGGCCAAGCATTAATTTGAATTGATGAAACAAAGTTCAGGTAAAGAACATAATATGGGATTACAGCAGTAATATGCTTCGCATGTGACAAAAGAGTAATAATGGGCTCATACATATTTCCTGCCGGGGATTTAAGTTCCTTCAGTCCTTGTGTCTCATTCACAACCTGGTTGGGAACCCTGTTCTAAAGTCATGGACTGCATTACTTTTCTCAAAAACCTTTTGTTACTTATAAGAACCGTGAGGCCTGCAACGCTCACAATCCCTCAGCATGCTTTTCCCCAGTTCCAAATTATAATCTCTGTCTTCAAATGCTGACTTGATTCCTTAGGGTTCGATACAAGGCATTTGCTGTAGTTTTGCATTGTGAATAAGGAAGAGCAAGGACTGGAAAATTTGAGGCCCAGATTTACTATAGGCTTGCGTTGTACTTGCATCACGCAAGATGACACAAGGCAATGCAAACCCTTAACTGGGATTTATTAAGCGACGCAAAGCTATCATGTGTGGCTCTGCACAGTGTAATAACTGCAAAGTAACGCAAGGCAACACATATCAGTGCCTTACATTATTCTGTGTTAAGGAGGCATTCCATGGACAGTATGGGTGTTCCATGCATCCACCCATGGAATTGAATCCCAGATGTATTAAGGTCAGTAAACCTGGGATTGTGTCAAAATGGTATACTTCTAAGACCCAGGTGTAACGAGGCGAAACATCTTTATTTCTCCTCGTTACTTTCTCTTACCATGTGTGCTGGATTCTGCAGCACACATCAAAGAGGAGTATGCTTTTACAGATTGACATAGAAAGAGGAAAATGCTTTTGCAGATTGTTTTTGTGAAGGAGCCTATTCTGTTCTTCACAAAAACAATCAATCTAATTAGCGCAGGCAACCTTTCGTCATAATCAGGATACAAGATTGCTGGCTTTGGCTCTATGAAGCACAGTGTGCACCAGCACAGGGAAATGGCAGAAATGGGTCCTATCTTTATAAATATGCCACATTTCTGCTCTCTCCCTGTCAGACAAAGCAACGCATGTTCCCTTGCTTATTTGCATTATGTGACTTTTTAGTAAATCTGGGCCTTAATTTCCGGAAAGCTATTTATTTCTTTCATCCTGCTATCGCTGTTTGTCCCACCCTGGCAAAGGAGATTTCCACGATGTCAGAGGTGAAGAAGCATTTTCAGAACAAATTACTTAATGTACCAGCGTTTTTTTGTGTCACAAACCCTGAATTTCACTAAATTACAGGCTTTGGATTTCAAAAAGCTGTAGGACAATCTACAAAATATATTTACTAAGTGTGAGAAGGACATTATTCCTGCAGATAACTTTTGTAGCTCATTTTAAATTGCAAATAGGAGAGAGTGTGAAAGGGCTGTCAGTTTATTTGCTGGTTGCAGTGGAATGTATGAAGGCTTTTAGGCCACAGTTGTGGATGCAAACTAATAAACAGTTACAGACACCTGACTTTGAATAGCACTAAAGTGGGAAAGGGAAGTTGTCCCTGTAGACAACATCCCATTTGGGGAATGCATACTTCTGTGTGCAAGGGTACAATTTTGACTTGAATGATTGGCTCTTGAATGGTTTCAAGGATTCAATGGGAAACCCTATAAGAATAAAAAGCTCTGGCAAGATAAGTTTCATCAGCACAATGACTTTCATACTAAAGGGAACTGTGCCGCTAACTTAGCAGCCAAAAGCTACAATTCAGACTGTCAGGGTAGCAGCTTTAACAGCTATCCGATGTAGATTGACACAGATATTTTTACAACCATACACACAGCCAAACAACACAAAAAGGCTTTCCTCCTACATAAACCTACACCCTTAATTCAGACAACACTCCTGTAGTTACTCTACCAGGAGTGGGAGACAAAATAAATCCTTAACCACTTCGCTGCCAGGCCTTTTCCCCCTCCTGTGCCAGGCCTTTTTTTGCCTATTTGGGGCAGTTCGCGCTTAGGCCTGCATAACTTTTTGTCCACATAAGCTAACCAAGCCAAATTTGCGTCCTTTTTTTCCAACATCCTAGGGATTCTGGAGGTACCCAGATTTTGTGGGTTCCCCTGAAAGAGGCCAAGAAATTGGCCAAAATACAGGGAAAATTTTGTTTTTTTCAAAAAAATTGGAAAAAGTGGCTGCAGAAGAAGGCTTGTGGTTTTTCCCCTGAAAATGGCATCAACAAAGGGTTTGCGGTGCTAAACTCAGCAGCTTCCCAGCTTTCAGGAACAGGCAGACTTGAATCCGAAAACCCAATTTTTCAACACAATTTTGGCATTTTACTGGGGCATACCCCATTTGTGCAATTTTTGGTGCTTTCAGCCTCCTTCCAGTCAGTGACAGGAATGGTCATGAAACCAATGCTGGATCCCAGAAACCTAAACATTTCTGAAAAGTAGACAAAATTCTGAATTCAGCAAGGGGTCATTTGTGTAGATCCTACAAGGGTTTCCTACAGAAAATAACAGCTGAAAAAGAAAAATATTGAAATTGAGGTGAAAAAAACATCAATTTTTCTCTACTTTTTACTCTGTAACTTTTCCCTGCAATGTCAGATTATCGAAAGCAATATACCGTTACGTCTGCTGGACTCCTCTGGTTGCGGGGATATATAGGGTTTGTAGGTTCATCAAGAACCCGAGGAACCCAGAGCCAATAAATGAGCTGCACCCTGCAGTGCGTTTTCATTCTATACCGGGTATACAGTAATTCATTTGCTGAAATATAAGGAGTAAAAAATAGCTATCAAGAAAACCTTTGCATTTCCAAAAAGGGCACAAGATAAGGTGTTGAGGAGCAGTGGTTATTTGCACATCTCTGAATTCCGGGGTGACCATAGTAGCACGTGAATTACACGGAATTTCTCAAATAGATGTCTTTTTTACACACACCCCTATATTTGGAAGGAATAAATGTAGAGAAAGACAAGGGGCAATAACACTTGTTTTGCTATTCTATGTTCCCCCAAGTCTCCCGATAAAAATGATACCTCACTTGTTTGGGTAGGCCTAGCGCCCGCGACAGGATATGCCCCAAAACACAACGTGGACACATCACAGAAAACAGAGCTGTTTTTAGCAAAGTGACTACCTGTAGGTTTTGGCCTCTAGCTCAGCCGCCACCTAGGGAAACCTACCAAACCTGTGCATTTCTGAAAACTAGAGACCTAGGGGAATCCAAGATGGGGTGACTTGTGTGGCTCGGACCAGGTTCTGTTACCCAGAATCCTTTGCAAACCTCAAAATTTGGCTAAAAAAACACATGTTCCTCACATTTCTGTGGCAGAAAGTTCTGGAATCTGAGAGGAGCCACAAATTTCCTTCCACCCAGCGTTCCCCCACGTCTCCTGATAAAAATGACACCTCACTTGCGTGGGTAGGCCTAGCGCCGGCGACAGGAAACACCCCAAAGCGCAACGTGGACACATCCTAAATTTTGGAAAAAAACAGAGGTGTTTTTTGCGAAGTGCCTACCAGTAGATTTTGGCCTCTAGCTCAGCCGGCACCTAGGGAAACCTACCAAACCTGTGCATTTCTGAAAACTAGAGACCTAGGGGAATCCAAGGAGGGGTGACTTGCGGGGCTCGGACCAGGTTCTGTTACCCAGAATCCTTTGCAAACCTCAAAATTTGGCTAAAAATACACATGTTACTCACATTTCTGTGGCAGAAAGTTCTGGAATCTGAGAGGAGCTACAAATTTCCTTCCACCCAGCGTTCCCCCAAGTCTCCCGATAAAAATGATACCTCACTTGTGTGGGTAGGCCTAGCGCCCGCGACAGGATATCCCCCAAAACACAACCTGGACACATCACAGAAAACAGAGCTGTTTTTAGCAAAGTGACTACCTGTAGATTTTGGCCTCTAGCTCAGCCGCCACCTAGGGAAACCTACCAAACCTGTGCATTTCTGAAAACTAGAGACCTAGGGGAATCCAAGGAGGGGTGACTTGTGTGGCTCGGACCAGGTTCGGTTACCCAGAATCCTTTGCAAACCTCAAAATTTGGCTAAAAAAACACATGTTCCTCACATTTCTGTGGCAGAAAGTTCTGGAATCTGAGAGGAGCCACAAATTTCCTCCCACCTAGCGTTCCCCCACGTCTCCCGATAAAAATGATACCTCACTTGTGTGGGAAGGCCTAGCGCCCGCGACAGGATATGCCCCAAAACACAACGTGGACATATCACAGAAAACAGAGCTGTTTTTAGCAAAGTGACTACCTGTAGATTTTGGCCTCTAGCTCAGCCGCCACCTAGGGAAACCTACCAAACCTGTGCATTTCTGAAAACTAGAGACCTAGGGGGATCCAAGGAGGGGTGACTTGCGGGGCTCGGACCAGGTTCTGTTACCCAGAATCCTTTGCAAACCTCAAAATTTGGCTAAAAAAACACATGTTCCTCACATTTCTGTGGCAGAAAGTTCTGGAATCTGAGAGGAGCCACGAATTTCCTTCCACCCAGCGTTCCCCCACGTCTCCCGATAAAAATGATACCTCACTTGTGTGGGTAGGCCTAGCGCCCGCAACAGGATATGCCCCAAAACACAATGTGGACATATCACAGAAAACAGAGCTGTTTTTAGCAAAGTGACTACCTGTAGATTTTGGCCTCTAGCTCAGCCGCCACCTAGGGAAACCTACCAAACCTGTGCATTTCTGAAAACTAGAGACCTAGGGGAATCCAAGGAGAGGTGACTTGTGTGGCTCGGACCAGGTTCGGTTACCCAGAATCCTTTGCAAACCTCAAAATTTGGCTAAAAAAACACATGTTCCTCACATTTCTGTGGCAGAAAGTTCTGGAATCTGAGAGGAGCCACAAATTTCCTTCCACCTAGCGTTCCCCCACGTCTCCCGATAAAAATGATACCTCACTTGTGTGGGTAGGCCTAGCGCCCGCGACAGGATATGCCCCAAAACACAACGTGGACATATCACAGAAAACAGAGCTGTTTTTAGCAAAGTGACTACCTGTAGATTTTGGCCTCTAGCTCAGCCGCCACCTAGGGAAACCTACCAAACCTGTGCATTTCTGAAAACTAGAGACCTAGGGGGATCCAAGGAGGGGTGACTTGCGGGGCTCGGACCAGGTTCTGTTACCCAGAATCCTTTGCAAACCTCAAAATTTGGCTAAAAAAACACATGTTCCTCACATTTCTGTGGCCGAAAGTTCTGGAATCTGATAGGAGCCACAAATTTCCTTCCACCCAGCGTTCCCCCACGTCTCCCGATAAAAATGATACCTCACTTGTGTGGGTAGGCCTAGCGCCCGCGACAGGATATGCCCCAAAACACAACGTGGACATATCACAGAAAACAGAGCTGTTTTTAGCAAAGTGACTACCTGTAGATTTTGGCCTCTAGCTCAGCCACCACATAGGGAAACCTACCAAACCTGTGCATTTCTGAAAACTAGAGACCTAGGGGAATCCAAGATGGGGTGACTTGTGTGGCTCGGACCAGGTTCTGTTACCCAGAATCCTTTGCAAACCTCAAAATTTGGCTAAAAAAACACATGTTCCTCACATTTCTGTGGCAGAAAGTTCTGGAATCTGAGAGGAGCCACAAATTTCCTTCCACCCAGCGTTCCCCCACGTCTCCCGATAAAAATGACACCTCACTTGCGTGGGTAGGCCTAGCGCCGGCGACAGGAAACACCCCAAAGCGCAACGTGGACACATCCTAAATTTTGGAAAAAAACAGAGGTGTTTTTTGCGAAGTGCCTACCAGTAGATTTTGGCCTCTAGCTCAGCCGGCACCTAGGGAAACCTACCAAACCTGTGCATTTCTGAAAACTAGAGACCTAGGGGAATCCAAGGAGGGGTGACTTGCGGGGCTCGGACCAGGTTCTGTTACCCAGAATCCTTTGCAAACCTCAAAATTTGGCTAAAAATACACATGTTACTCACATTTCTGTGGCAGAAAGTTCTGGAATCTGAGAGGAGCTACAAATTTCCTTCCACCCAGCGTTCCCCCAAGTCTCCCGATAAAAATGATACCTCACTTGTGTGGGTAGGCCTAGCGCCCGCGACAGGATATGCCCCAAAACACAACCTGGACACATCACAGAAAACAGAGCTGTTTTTAGCAAAGTGACTACCTGTAGATTTTGGCCTTTAGCTCAGCCGCCACCTAGGGAAACCTACCAAACCTGTGCATTTCTGAAAACTAGAGACCTAGGGGAATCCAAGGAGGGGTGACTTGTGTGGCTCGGACCAGGTTTGGTTACCCAGAATCCTTTGCAAACCTCAAAATTTGGCTAAAAAAACACATGTTCCTCACATTTCTGTGGCAGAAAGTTCTGGAATCTGAGAGGAGCCACAAATTTCCTTCCACCTAGCGTTCCCCCACGTATCCCGATAAAAATGATACCTCACTTGTGTGGGAAGGCCTAGCGCCCGCGACAGGATATGCCCCAAAACACAACGTGGACATATCACAGAAAACAGAGCTGTTTTTAGCAAAGTGACTACCTGTAGATTTTGGCCTCTAGCTCAGCCGCCACCTAGGGAAACCTACCAAACCTGTGCATTTCTGAAAACTAGAGACCTAGGGGGATCCAAGGAGGGGTGACTTGCGGGGCTCGGACCAGGTTCTGTTACCCAGAATCCTTTGCAAACCTCAAAATTTGGCTAAAAAAACACATGTTCCTCACATTTCTGTGGCAGAAAGTTCTGGAATCTGAGAGGAGCCACGAATTTCCTTCCACCCAGCGTTCCCCCACGTCTCCCGATAAAAATGATACCTCACTTGTGTGGGTAGGCCTAGCGCCCGCGACAGGATATGCCCCAAAACACAATGTGGACATATCACAGAAAACAGAGCTGTTTTTAGCAAAGTGACTACCTGTAGATTTTGGCCTCTAGCTCAGCCGCCACCTAGGGAAACCTACCAAACCTGTGCATTTCTGAAAACTAGAGACCTAGGGGAATCCAAGGAGGGGTGACTTGTGTGGCTCGGACCAGGTTCTGTTACCCAGAATCCTTTGCAAACCTCAAAATTTGGCTAAAAAAACACATGTTCCTCACATTTCTGTGGCAGAAAGTTCTGGAATCTGAGAGGAGCCACAAATTTCCTTCCACCCAGCGTTCCCCCACGTCTCCCGATAAAAATGATACCTCACTTGTGTGGGTAGGCCTAGCGCCCGCGACAGGATATGCCCCAAAACACAACGTGGACATATCACAGAAAACAGAGCTGTTTTTAGCAAAGTGACTACCTGTAGATTTTGGCCTCTAGCTCAGCCGCCACCTAGGGAAACCTACCAAACCTGTGCATTTCTGAAAACTAGAGACCTAGGGGAATCCAAGGAGAGGTGACTTGTGTGGCTCGGACCAGGTTCGGTTACCCAGAATCCTTTGCAAACCTCAAAATTTGGCTAAAAAAACACATGTTCCTCACATTTCTGTGGCAGAAAGTTCTGGAATCTGAGAGGAGCCACAAATTTCCTTCCACCTAGCGTTCCCCCACGTCTCCCGATAAAAATGATACCTCACTTGTGTGGGTAGGCCTAGCGCCCGCGACAGGATATGCCCCAAAACACAACGTGGACATATCACAGAAAACAGAGCTGTTTTTAGCAAAGTGACTACCTGTAGATTTTGGCCTCTAGCTCAGCCGCCACCTAGGGAAACCTACCAAACCTGTGCATTTCTGAAAACTAGAGACCTAGGGGGATCCAAGGAGGGGTGACTTGCGGGGCTCGGACCAGGTTCTGTTACCCAGAATCCTTTGCAAACCTCAAAATTTGGCTAAAAAAACACATGTTCCTCACATTTCTGTGGCAGAAAGTTCTGGAATCTGAGAGGAGCCACAAATTTCCTTCCACCCAGCGTTCCCCCACGTCTCCCGATAAAAATGATACCTCACTTGTGTGGGTAGGCCTAGCGCCCGCGACAGGATATGCCCCAAAACACAACGTGGACATATCACAGAAAACAGAGCTGTTTTTAGCAAAGTGACTACCTGTAGATTTTGGCCTCTAGCTCAGCCGCCACCTAGGGAAACCTACCAAACCTATGCATTTCTGAAAACTAGAGACCTAGGGGAATCCAAGGAGGGGTGACTTGTGTGGCTCGGACCAGGTTCTGTTACCCAGAATCCTTTGCAAACCTCAAAATTTGGCTAAAAAAACACATGTTCCTCACATTTCTGTGGCAGAAAGTTCTGGAATCTGAGAGGAGCCACAAATTTCCTTCCACCCAGCGTTCCCCCACGTCTCCCGATAAAAATGATACCTCACTTGTGTGGGTAGGCCTAGCGCCCGCGACAGGATATGCCCCAAAACACAACGTGGACATATCACAGAAAACAGAGCTGTTTTTAGCAAAGTGACTACCTGTAGATTTTGGCCTCTAGCTCAGCCACCACCTAGGGAAACCTACCAAACCTGTGCATTTCTGAAAACTAGAGACCTAGGGGAATCCAAGGAGGGGTGACTTGCGGGGCTCGGACCAGGTTCTGTTACCCAGAATCCTTTGCAAACCTCAAAATTTGGCTAAAAAAACACATGTCCCTCACATTTCTGTGGCAGAAAGTTCTGGAATCTGAGAGGAGCTACAAATTTCCTTCCACCCAGCGTTCCCCCAAGTCTCCCGATAAAAATGATACCTCACTTGCGTGGGTAGGCCTAGCGCCGGCGACAGGAAACACCCCAAAGCGCAACGTGGACACATCCTAAATTTTGGAAAAAAACAGAGGTGTTTTTTGCGAAGTGCCTACCTGTAGATTTTGGCCTCTAGCTCAGCCGGCACCTAGGGAAACCTACCAAACCTGTGCATTTCTGAAAACTAGAGACCTAGGGGAATCCAAGGAGGGGTGACTTGCGGGGCTCGGACCAGGTTCTGTTACCCAGAATCCTTTGCAAACCTCAAAATTTGGCTAAAAATACACATGTTACTCACATTTCTGTGGCAGAAAGTTCTGGAATCTGAGAGGAGCCACAAATTTCCTTCTACCCAGCGTTCCCCCAAGTCTCCCGATAAAAATGATACATCACTTGTGTGGGTAGGACTAGCGCCCACGAAAGGAAAGGGCCCAAAACACAACGTGGACACATCACATTTTTTTATAAAAAGCAGTGCCTACCTGTGGATTTTGGCCTGTAGCTCAGCCGACACCTGAGGAAACCTAGCAAACCAGTGCATTTTTGAAAACTAGAAACCCAGGGGAATCCAAGATGGGGTGACTTGCGGGGCTCTGACCAGGTTATGTTACCCAGAATCCTTTGCAAACATCAAAATTTGGCCCAAAAAACACTTTTTCCTCTCATTTCGGTGACAGAAAGTTCTGGAATCTGAGAGGAGCCACAAATTTCCTTCCACCCAGCGTTCCCCTAAGTCTCTCGATAAAAATGGTACATCACTTCTGTGGGTAGGCCTAGCGCCCACAAAAGGAAATGGCCCAAAACACAACGTGGACACAACATATTTTTTCACAGAAAACAGAGGTGTTTTTTGCAAGGTGCCTACCTGTGGTGTTTGGCCTGTAGCTCAGCCGGCCCCAGGGGGGGGGGGGCAGAAATGCCCTAAAATAAATTTGCCCCCCCCAACCCCCACCCTCCCCCGCCGGGAGCGACCCTTGCCTACGGGGTCGCTCCCCCTGCGTGACATTGGCGCCAAAAAACAAATCCCCGGTGCCTAGTGGTTTCTGCCCCCTTGGGGGCAGATTGACCTAAAATTGGCCAATCTGCCCCCAGGGGGGCAGAAATGGTCTAAATACAATTTGCCCCCCCAGGGGAGCGACCCTTGCCTGATGGGTCGCTCCCCATCTCTAAAAAAAGAAACAACAAAAAAAAAAACACAAAAAAAAAATTGCCCTGGCGCCTAGAGTGTTCTGCCCCCCCCCCCGGGGGGCAGTTCGGCCTAATAATAGGCCGAAAATGCCCTAAAATAAATTTGCCCCCCCAACCCCCACCCTCCCCCGCCGGGAGCGACCCTTGCCTACGGGGTCGCTCCCCCTGCGTGACATTGGCGCCAAAAAACAAATCCCCGGTGCCTAGTGGTTTCTGCCCCCTTGGGGGCAGATTGACCTAAAATTGGCCAATCTGCCCCCAGGGGGGCAGAAATGGTCTAAATACAATTTGCCCCCCCAGGGGAGCGACCCTTGCCTGATGGGTCGCTCCCCATCTCTAAAAAAAGAAACAACAAAAAAAAAAAACACAAAAAAAAAAATTGTCCTGGCGCCTAGAGTGTTCTGCCCCCCCCCCCCCCCGGGGGGCAGTTCGGCCTAATAATAGGGCGATCTGTCCCCCGGGGGGGCAGAAATGGCCTAAAAAAAATTTGCCCCCCCAACCCCCCCCCCCCCCCACCGGGAGCGACCCTTGCCTACGGGGTCGCTCCCCCTGCGTGACATTGGCGCCAAAAAACAAATCCCCGGTGCCTAGTGGTTTCTGCCCCCTTGGGTGCAGATTGACCTAAAATTGGCCAATCTGCCCCCAGGGGGGCAGAAATGGTCTAAATACAATTTGCCCCCCCAGGGGAGCGACCCTTGCCTGATGGGTCGCTCCCCATCTCTAAAAACAGAAACAACAACAAAAAAACACACAAAAAAAAAATTGCCCTGGCGCCTAGAGTGTTCTGCCCCCCCCCGGGGGCAGTTCGGCCTAATAATAGGCCGATCTGTCCCCCGGGGGGGCAGAAATGGCCTAAAATAAATTTGCCCCCCCAACCCCCACCCCCCGCCCCCCGGGAGCGACCCTTGCCTACAGGGTCGCTCCCCCTGCGTGACATTGGCGCCAAAAAACAAATCCCCGGTGCCTAGTGGTTTCTGCCCCCTTGGGGGCAGATTGACCTGAAATCGGCCAATCTGCCCCCAGGGGGGCAGAAATGGTCTAAATACAATTTGCCCCCCAGGGGAGCGACCCTTGCCTGATGGGTCGCTCCCCATCTCTAAAAAAAAGAAAGAACAAAAAAAAAAAACACCAAAAAAAAATTTGCCCTGGCGCCTAGAGGTTTCTTCCCCCCCTGGGGGCAGATCGGCCTAATAATAGGCCGATCTGCCCCCAGGGCGGGCAGAAATGGCCTAAAATAAATTGCCCTCCCCCCCAGGGAGCGACCCTTGCCTAAGGGGTCGCTCCCTTTGCGTGAAATTCACGCAAAGAAAAAACTCCCTGGTGTCTAGTGGTTTCTACCCCCCTTGGGGGCAGATTGGCCTCATCAAAATAGGCCAATCTGCCCCCAAGGGAGGCAGAAATGGTCAAAATATAATTTTCCCCCAAGGGGAGCGACCCTTGCCTAAGGGGTCGCTCCCCACCAAAAAAAAAAAATATGAAACAAAAAAAAAAAAATGGTCCCTGGTGCCTAGAGGTTTCTGCCCCCCCTGGGGGCAGATCGGCCTAGTAAGGCCGATCTGCCCCCAGGGGGGGCAGAAAAGGCCTTTTCAAAAAAATGCCCCCCCTGGGAGCGACCCTTGCCCAAGGGGTCGCTCCCTTTGGTCAATTTCAATGAAAAAAAAAAAAATCCCTGGTGTCTAGTGGGGTTTCAAAAGCCGGATTGCAAGCAATCCGGCTTTTGAAACCCTCGGAGGGACTTCAAAGGGAAGGAAATACTTTTCCTTCCCTTTGAAGCCCCTCCGGGCCTCCCAAGTGATTGAAAAAGAAATGCTTTTGCATTTCTTTTTCAATCGCGCTGGAAGCAGAGCTTCCAGCGCGACTAGGGAGGCCCCTGTGACAAATCAGCGCGCGCTCGCGCGCTGACGTCACAGGGGGGGGTGGGGGGGGTCGGGGGTGGAAGGGGAAGGGATTCCCCGGTCAGCCCTGACCTAGGGGGGTGGGGGGGCGGCCCTCGGGAGGAGCGCTAGCGCTTCTCCCGAGGGAAGCATTCAGGACGTAATAGTTACGTCCATGGCGCCACACGGGCGCTGCCATGGACGTAACCATTACGTCCGTGGCGGGGAAGGGGTTAAAGCTGTCCAGATTAAATGTAATCAAGAAACCACATGAAGGGTTTGCATCTTTCTATTCTGGGGTCAGTGCAACCATGGCAGTGCTACTGGTGGCATTGATTGTATCAACAGGCTTGAGACTATGTTACAAAATGTGGCCTTAGTCAACATATCAAACCATCTACCGTTAAGTGACCCTTGCTAACTCCCCTTACAGTCTCTAACACCCTTTTTCATGGTGATTTATTTTGACCATATCGACCCAATACATTCTGTTAACTGACATCAGTATATATTGGTAGCCTTTCATTCATGTTCTTGATTCATATGTGTGTGACAAAGAGAAATGCAAGTGCTTCAGCTATCGTAAAAGGTTTGCAGTGTCTGGTAGCAAAAGCATTTTGTTACTTTTACTCAGATAATGGTCCTGCATTCACCTCTAAGGCTTACAGGGTTACTATATCTGCTTTGGGAGTTTGTCTGCAGTGTAGCAGTCCGGTTAGAGCTGAGTCCAGCAGATTTGTTGAATGTGCTAACGGCATGATTAAGCAAGCCTTGACTGCTGGGGTAGTAAGTTCAGGTCTTAGTTGGTACTACTTTTTGTATGAAATAAAGAGACCATCAAAAAGCTTCCGCTATATGAGGATGTCTGTGGAGTTCCTACGTATTTGCCTGGCTTATATAATCTTGGAAAGATGACAGATGAAGACAAATTTTACCTGTCAAAATGTTTGAATGTCTTACAGAGAGTGCAAGAGGTCAAAGACATTGGCCCTCATCACGACATTGGCAGTAAATCAAGCTTACCGCCGTGGTGATGGCTGCCAACATACCGGCACGGAGGTGAACATCCGTTCGCCAAATTATGACACACACACCAATTCGACAGAATACTGCCACATGTACAAATCTGCCAGCCCAAAGGTCAGTGTTGAAGTGGTGGTACCAACACCCATACCGTTACGCCAACAAAACAATGCCCCCCACATCATGACCCACGAATCACCATGGCAGACATTCAATGGAGGTAAACCATTGGCGGTACAAACCTGCGCGCTCAGGATGGACACCCAAATACTAAAATACACAACATAGGCCAATACCAAAAACACACACCTGACAATAATACACACACCACACCCAAAGCACTATAAAACACACACCCACATTACCCACAACCCTTTATGAATACAAATTATTGCCACCAGACTAATACCAAGACCACTGCGACAAGTAGACACACAAAACATACACCCATACATCCCTCACACACCCCACTTCACACACCCAATCACAGTACCCAACACCCACACACCTACACACACCACACAACACCCATGTCCCCACCAAGGTACCCCTGTTTCACAGATGAGGAGTTGCGGGTCATGGTGGAGGAAATAGTAAGGGTAGAGCCACAGCTGTTTGGAGCACAGGTACATCAAATATCCATTGCCAGGAAGATGGAGCTATAGTGGAGAATCGTGGACAGGGTGAATGCTGTGGGACAGCATCCAAGAACAAAGGACGACATCAGGAAGAGGTAGAACGACCTAAGGGGGAAGTTACATTCCGTGGCAGCAAGGCACCAGCTCACCATACAGAGGACTGGAGGTGGACCCCCACCTCCTCCCTCACAGTTCACAGCATGGGAGGAGCAAGACTTGGCAATACTGCATCCTGAGGGACTCACTGGAGTTGCCGGAGGACAGGACACTGGTGAGTCAACATTTACTACTTATCACCCCCCATACCTGCATGCCATCTCACCCCCTCACCTTCATTCCCATCACTCCACTCCCTCTTACACAATGCACTTATACATATGAGTAACCCCAATGCCAAACCCTGCATGCTATACCAATGCATGGACAGCCCTCCAAGCCCTGCATGGACACCCATCACAAAAGCATGCACAGCATATGGGAACTAACAATCCCAAAAGACATCTCCATACACAAACAAAGGAGGCAGGGCAACAGCAACGATAGAGGGGAAGCTAGGGATGTACAATATGTCACAGACATGAAGCATTATACATCACTTACAACCCCACAGGTGCCCCAGCCAATGTCAGCTGAGAGGAGGTGCCACGACAAACCAGTCCCCCAACAGAAGATGCCACCAGTGATGACAGTAACTCTGGACTTCTGGATCCGGATGATCTAACTGGCCCATCAGAGACCACTGGTCAGTCGGTCACCCCAGCCCACTCACAGTCAACCATAGAGCCTCCCCCATCAGTATCTAACACCACAGCACCCACCCAGCATCTCCACACCTCTGTCCCCAGGACACGTCAATCAGCAGTGTACTCACCTGTACAGGGACCCCAGTCCACACCTCGCCCCCAAGACAATCAGGAACCTGGGCCCAGTGGCAGTAGGCACACCGGCACAGGGCAACAGGGACACTGGGAGGACCGCTGTGTGGTAGGGGGAGGACAGGCCCAGGGAACCGACTCTCCAGGAGGCACTCACCAAGATCCTGGGGGCCTACCAACAATCCCAGGACACGATGGGCCAGATCCTTACCAACATGCAGGAGAACAAACAGCTGCAGGAGGAACACCATCAGGAGATCACGGAGGACTTGCAAGCTCTCAAAACCACCATGATCTCCATAGCAGCGGTGCTGGCAGACATGGCCAACATCGACAGCACACCAGCGAGCCCCTACCACTAGCCAGTCTATTGAAGGTGAACCACCCCGCAAACGTTCCTTGCGACCCAGACAGAAGCCAGAGACACTTGCCAAGACTAAGACCACCACCAGGAAATGAGACTCTCCTGATTGTCCCCCTTGTGTCCCACCCTGTCACCTTGTCCACTTTGAACTGCCTTTGCTCCCCTTCCTATGCCCCCTTGGACACTGCCCCTTGTGCTACATACAGACTGGAACAATACCCTGGACGTTCCTCTACCATCACCCCATTCCTTTGCACTTTTCAGTCAATTATTTGCACTACAATAAACACCCTTGAACACAACTTGTGTGACAGTTTTTATGTGTTGAAAAAGTGCATTTATGGGAACTGTCACATCTAGTGCAAATGATCTGAACACTGAGATAGCATACAAATAATGACCTGTAGCTGTCTGTAGTAAACACATCAGGACCCTGTTGTCATATCACCAACATCTGTAAAAGCCATAGGTAACAGTAAGTTGAGATGCAAAGGAAGTGAATGCCTTAATGCTACAGCCACACAGATAAATCAATAGTCAGAGTAATGGTCAGTTCAACTGTCTCACCTGTGTGTCATTGGAAGTATTGACGTATAACTGATGTTCTGTTGTCTATATCCCCATCCTCTGCCTTCTCATCCTCACTGTCCTCAGGGTCCACTGCTGCAACAGGGTCATCTCCAGTCTCCTCCTCCTGCAGAAAAGGCACATGTCGTCTGAGGGCCAGGTTGTGCAACATGCAGCATGCCACTACTATTTGGCAGACCTTTTTGGGTGAGTAGCACAGGGTTTCCACCTGTCAGATGCAGGCATCTGAACCTGGCCTTCAGGATGCCGAAGGTCCTTTCAATTATTCTTCTGGTTCGCCCATGTGCATCATTATAACGGTTCTCAGTCCATGTCCTGGCATTCCTCACAGGGTTCAGGAGCCACAATAGGTTTGGGTAGCCAGAGTCACCTGCTAGTATTGAGGGACAAGCATTAGCCTTACACAATGCTATGGGGAGAATACTTGAAGGCATACACTGACATACAGTGGGTGAGGACTCTGACTCACTGTTGGAAATGGCCTTTCTGCAGGGTTATCCCCAGACTTTTTGCCTTCCTCCTTCCCTTTTTCTGACCTCATTTTTGCAGGCTTTAGGACTCTGTGCACTTTAACACTGCTAATCAGTGCTAAAGTGCCTATGCTCTCTCCTTAAAACATGGTAACATTGGATCATACCCAATTGGACTATTTAATTTACTTATAAGTCCCTAGTAGAGTGCACTATATGTGCCCAGGGCCTGAAGATTAAATGCTACTAGTGAGCCTGCAGCACTGATTGTGTCCCCCACTTAAGTAGCCCCTTAACTTTGTCTCAGGCCTGCCATTGCAAGGCCTGTGTGTGCAGTTTCACTGCGAATTTACTTGGCATTTAAAAGTACTTGCCAAGCCTGAAACTCCCCTTTTTCTACATATAAGACACCCCTAAGGCATGCCCTAGGTAACCCATAGGGCACGGTGCTGTGTAGGCAAAAGGCAGGACATGTACCTATGTAGTTTACATGTCCTGGTAGTGTAAAACTCCTAAATTCGTTTTTACACTACTGTGAGGCCTGCTTACTTCATAGGCTAACATTGGGGCTGCCCTCATACATTGTTTGAGCGGTAGCTGCTGATCTGAACGGAGTAGGAAGGTCATATTTAGTATGGCTAGAATGGTGATATAAAATCCTGCTGACTGGTGAAGTTGGATTTAGTATTACTATCTTAGAAATGCCACTCTTAGAAAGTGAGCATTTGTCTGCACTTAAATATTTCTGTGCCTTACAATCCACGTCTGGCTGGGTTTAGTTGACAGCTTCTTGTGCATTCACTCAGACACACCCCGAACACAGGATACTCAGCCTTACATGCATATATCAGCATTTTGAATGGGTCTTCCTGGGCTGGGAGGGTGGAGGGCCTGCTCTCACACAAAGGACTGCCACACACCCTACTGGAGCCCTGGCAGACAGGATTGAACTGAAAGGGGACCTGGTGCACTTCTAAGCCACTCTTTGAAGTCTTTGACCCTACCAACTTAGACACTTCTTGGAGTAGACACTACCTCACAGACACTTCCTGAAGAAGAAAACTGGAACCAGAACCTGCATCCTGCCAAGAAGAACTGCCTGGCTGCCCAAAGGACTCACCTGACTGCTTTCTGTGAAGGACTGCTGCCTTGCTGTTGCTCTGCTGCCTTGCTGCTCTCTGGCTGTGGTGAAGAAGTGCTCTCCAAGGGCTTGGATAGAGCTTGCCTCCTGTTCCTGAAGTTTCAGGACCAAAAAGACTTCTCTCTTGCAACTGGACTCCTTGTGTGGCAAAAATTAAATGCACAGCTTGCTAAAAATGACGCACAGCCTGCCTTGTGGTGAGAAATTCACTGCACGCCAAACCGGAACAACGCAGCGCAACTTCGCAAGGAGAAGATCGACGCGGCGCCTGCGTTGCGACAGGAACTTCGACGCACAGCCCACCGGATCGACGCACAGCTGACCTGGGATGACGCAGCCCGACTTCAAGAGGAGAATCGACGCAGCGCCTGCCATGCGGGAGAAAATTCCACGCAACGCCCACCGGATCGACGTAGCACTTGTGACTTCGCTCCGCAAGCCCAGGATTCCACGCACAGACCCCAGGGCATCTGTAAAACCCGCAACCTGAAGAGGATCCACGACCGAGCACCAGAAATTGATGCACAGCCGTCCCTGCGTGGAAACTAAATGATGCATCACTGTGTGCGGCCCGAGAAATCGACGCACACCCCTTTGTTTCCACGCTTCTCCTCCTCTGTGGCCCTTTTCAGAGATTTTTCACGCAAACCAGGAACTTTGTGCTTGAAAGGGACTTTGTTTAATTTAAAAAGACTTAAGACACTGTATATCACTTTTTAGTGATATCTCTACATTTACTTATTGCATCTTTGATCGTTTTGACCTGCAAGTATCCAGATAAATATTATATATTTTTCTAAACACTGTGGTGGTCATTCTGACCCTGGCGGTCTTTGACCGCCAGGGCGGAGGACCGCGGGAGCACCGCCGACAGGCCGGCGGTGCTCCAATGGGGATTCCGACCGCGGCGGTAAAGCCGCGGTCGGACCGGCACCACTGGCGGGGTCCCGCCAGTGTACCGCGGCCCCATTGAATCCTCCGCGGCGGCGCAGCTTGCTGCACCGCCGCGGGGATTCCGACCCCCCCTACCGCCATCCAGATCCCGGCGGTCGGACCGCCGAGATCCGGATGGCAGTAGGGGGGGTCGCGGGGCCCCTGGGGGCCCCTGCAGTGCCCATGCCACTGGCATGGGCATTGCAGGGGCCCCCGTAAGAGGGCCCCTACATGTATTTCACTGTCTGCTGCGCAGACAGTGAAATACGCGACGGGTGCAACTGCACCCGTCGCACAGCTTCCACTCCGCCGGCTCTATTCCGAGCCGGCTTCATCGTGGAAGCCTCTTTCCCGCTGGGCTGGCTGGCGGTCTGAAGGCGACCGCCCGCCAGCCCAGCGGGAAAGTCAGAATTACCGCCGCGGTCTTTCGACCGCGGAACGGTAACCTGACGGTGGGACTTTGGCGGGCGGCCTCCGCCGCCCGCCAAGGTCAGAATGAGGGCCTGTGTGGTGTGTTTTTGTGGTGCCTATTATGTGGTGTTATTGTATGATTCATTGCACAAATACTTTGTACATTGCCTTCTAAGCTAAGCCCGAATGCTCAGTGCCAGTTTGTGACTTACCCTGACTAGAGTGAGGGTCCTTGCTTGGACAGTGGGTAACCTGACTGCCAACCAAAGACCCCATTTCTAACACTTACCTATTAGCCACACCCTGTGCCTCTGTAGTTGGGCCATCAAATTTGGGATGCTGCTATTCCTCAGAACGAAGGCGTCATGCTCTGACCTAGGATACTTGGCAGGGACGTGGGAGATGTACCGGTCCACCAGACACAGCATTTGCACATTGAGTGGGTAGAAACTCTTCTGATTCCTGAACACCTGTTTATTGTGCCGGGGGAGAGGCGGGGACGGACAAACGCAATATGTGTACCGTCAATCGCCCCAATAATATTGGAAAAGCAATGTAGCTTCACATGTGTTTCACCAAGGAAGACAACACCCTTGCCAGCATGATTGAGAACATTGGCTGTGACATTCCTGCTGCCAAATCCACTGTCACTTGGAAAGAACCAGTTGTCAGGAAATGGAGCACTGATAGAACCTGCACAAGAGGGGGGATCCCAGAGGGATGACGTATAGCTGATATCAGGTTAGGTTCCAATTGGACATACAGCTCTGTGATTGTGGCTCTGTCCAGTCTATAGGTGAGTATTATGTGCCTGTCCTCCAGTGTAGCCAAGTCCACAAGGGGTCTGTACACGGGGGTTTGTCTCCTCCTCCTATTCATGCAAAGTGGTAGGTATCTAAGGGACACAAGAGTGAGCAGGCTCTCACAATTTGAACAATGGAACCGCCACCTCAGTGTGCATACAGCATTAATGTGATGGGACAATGGGAATGGCAATGTATGTGCAATTTTCGGCAATGACGCAGTTATGGAAGATCTGAATGTAGTCCACCACCATGAAATGGCGACCGCCTGTCTTGTATCTAGGGACAGGTGGAAGTGAGGTAACTCCGCCAACATTGGGCGTCATGGCGGAAGGCGGTCTTGCACCGCCGTGCAATTCCTCATTGGCTAATTTGGGGCTCTATGGAGTACAGTGGCCAATGGTGATCAGCGGTGACGGTGTACCCCGCTGTGGACGTGACTGCCATTTTCTGTCTATAACCTCACTTGATTCCTGACTTTCTACAGGACAACACCTACACTGTGTGTGCTGCTGTGACCTGTGTCTGGAACCTACCATGGCCCATGTGACCGGGGAAAGGGCCCCTGCCTTCACTTTGATGAAGCGCTTGGTGGATGGGGTCCTGCCCCAGTATGAACAGCTATATGAGCCTTGAGACCAACAAGTGAGTAGACCTTAGGCACAATGCATGTGGGAGGGTTGCATGAAGATGTGTGTGCAGGCATTGTGTCATTTGTGGAGGGGGGGTGTCAGGTGGCAGTGCACATTGTGTGCGCCGGGTGATGTGTGTGCCAATGGAGTTGGAAATGTGATTTGTAGGCCATATGTGTGACAGGCTGGATTGTACGTGTAATGCTGTTATCCTGTCTGTATTACCTCTGCAGGTCAGTGCCCATCAAAAGAAGGGATTGTGGCGTGCCATCGCCAAAGACGTGCGGACCCTGGGGGTATACAGCAGGCCGAGCACCCACTGCAGGAAACGGTGGGAGGACCGGAGCCTCTGGGAACGGAAGACCACGGAGGCCCAGCTGGGGATGGCCTCCCAACAAGGAAGGGGTACCCGTCGGAACCTGACCCCCCTGATGGACTTGCATACTGGCGGTGGCCTACCCAGAGCTGGATGGGCGCTGGAGGGCATCACAGCAGCCACAAGGGGTGAGTACAGTGGGCATTACTACAAAAATTGGTAGGTGGCATGAGTTCCGGGTGGTGGGTGTGAGTTAGTGGTTGCCCCTTAATGCCAGGACAGACATTGCAGCGTGATCCAGCTCAAGGGTAATGGGTGTATGGCAAATGCAGGTAACCTAGCTCATTTGCATTCCATGTCAGTCAGGGCTTTGTGGGTCCCAGGAGGGGTGCAGTTGGTGTTGTTTGGCCCTCATCTTGCTGTGGCACCTAGCCAATTCAGTGCCAGTGCAATGCGAAGTGCTCAAGCCTGATCCCTGTGTGTGATGGTGCTGTGTATGCCACCTGTGGTGTTGGTGCTGTAATTGACCCAGTGCTCCCTTTCTCTCCCCCCTTTTCTCCTTCTGTCATCCTGTTAATGTGTGCATTAGCATCTTCTGGTGGAGGAGCAGGGGCACCGGCGACAGAGGGAGCTGCATCCCACAGGACCCAGGAGACAGAGTCCACCAACGTCAAGGAAACCAGTGCGACAGAGGGCGAGGGGAGCACCACGGTGGAGACAGGAGGTGACAACACAGACTCTCATTCTCCCTCCAATGGAATGGTGGTGGCGGACACCACTGTGACCAACCCAGCTGCAGGTACAGCCGCCAGCCCCCGTACCAGCACCGCCCTCCCAGTAGCCCCTCAGCGAGTTGCCCGTGCCCGCTCACCCAGGAGGGTGGGCATCTCCTTCACCCCAGGCCCTGCCCCAGTGAGCCCTGCTGCCCTGAATGAGGAGGTTATTGACCTCCTGAGATCCATCTCTGTAGGGCAGTCAACCATTGCGAATGCCATCTAGGGGCTGGCATCCCAGATGCAGCAATGCAATGCATTCCTGGAGGGCATCAATGGTGGATTGGTGGCCCAACAGAGATTGATTCAGGCTCTGGTCTCCTCCCTGATGGCAGCTATTGTTCCTGTTCCTACAGTCCCCCATCCAACTACCACTTCCCAGTACCTGTCTCCTCAACCCCAACCCATCCCATGCACACATACAGACGAGCATGCACACAAGACATCACACAAGAGTGGCACAGTCACACACAGGCACTCACACAAACAACAGACAGTTGCACACACATCCACATCCACTGCCTTCACTGTTTCCCACTCCTCCTCCCTCACAGTCATGTCCACAGTCACACCTGCATGCACTGCTTAAACAGCCACCACCAGCATCACCACACCAAGCAGCACACACACCTCACTAGCAGACACCTCCACAACATCCATCCATGCGTCCCCTGTGTCCTCTCCCACCCTGTCTGCCCCCCAAAGGGCACAAATGCAGGCACTCAGACACCCAGAAGCCATCCTCCTCACATCAGCACACTGCCCATGCACCTTCACCTAAGTCCAGCAGACGTACTCCTCCAGCAACCACTCCCTCAACCTTCACTCCCATCCCTTCTTTTCCTTGCCCAACTCGACCTCTCCCCTCCCCCTGTCCTGCCTGTAAGTGCAGGGTCCCAACGACCCAGCCCAGGACCTCAGCCAAACAGTCCACGGGGACAGTGGAGGAACCTCCTAGTCATGGAGGAAAGACAGTGAAAGATCCCACTCCACCAGCAAGGAAAGGAAAGGATCCCACTCTACCAGCCAGGAGCGGTAAGGTTCCCACTCAACCACCAATGACAGCAGAGGGTCCCACTCAACCATCGATGACAGAAAAGGTTCCCACTCAACCACCAATGACAGAAGAGGTTCCCACTTAATCACCAGTGACAGTAATGGTTCCCACTCAACCACCAATGAAAGGCAAGACGCCCTCACCTCCAGCTGAGACACAGCAGCCTTCACCTCCATCAGAGGTTGCCCAGGAGACACCTCCCCACCAGAGACAATGCAGCCCTCACCTCCAGCAGAGGATGCCCAGGAGACACCTCCCCCTGCAGAGACAATGCAGCCCTCACCTCCAGCAGAGGCTGTCCAGCAGACACCTCACCCACCAGAGACACAGCAGCCCTCACCTCCAGCAGAGGGCATGTAGGCCACCCTCCAGGGACTGTTGCACTAGGAGCCCCCTCCAGAAGCAGTGGGCAAATTGGGAAATGGGCATGGAACCCCCTCAAGAAACAGTGGGCAAGTTCCCCACCTCAGAGACTGTGACCTTGCACTCCCCAGCATTGGGAAATGGGCATGGAGCCCCCTCCAGAAGCAGTGGGCAAGTTCCCGACTTCAGCTGAGGTGCCCCCCACCCCTTTTCCCCCCCTGAGATACCTGTCCACTTCCGAGATGTTGCCCCTGCACAGTTTTGTGCGGAGTTAGTCAGGATCAAGTTGGGGCTTGGACTGGGCACTGTGGCCATGTAGGCCTTATGTACTTTGAACTGGGCATTGGCCCTTGCTCGACAATTGTTCATGTATCTTTGCTCTAATATTGGTTCATATGGTGGCTGTTGCCATGCAATTACAATTTCAGTACTGCCGACCTGTAGTCCTTGTATTATTATGCTGTGTGTCCTGTGCTATTGGTTTATGTCTACAGCTGGTTGTGTGCATGGTGTGTGTGTGTCGTGTGTGTGTCGGTCACTCTCCTTTTACTCCCTCCCTCCCTTGTGTTCAAGGCTGCTGTACTCACCGTTGGCATAGAAGAGCATCGGGAAGACTTGAAGTTCCGGTTACATGGCGGCGTTGATCTTCTTTGTATCTCTGTTAGTGAGTGTTTGGTCTTCTGTGATGGGTCTCCGCCAGGCTTTTGATGGTGTTGGTAAAGCCCCGGAAATTGTGTTGGTTTACAGTGTCATGATATGGTGGGCGGTAGCTTGTCTTCTGCCTGGCTGTTGATGTCTACCACTGTGGTGTATGGTGTTGACGCCTTGGCGGTTGGTGTGGTACATTGGCAGTCTATGGGAGTTCTCACCACCATGGTCTTAATTTTGCAATAATTACAGCCAGCCTGTTGGCGGTATTACCGCCACTTTCACAGTTACCACAAATGTCATAATGCCCACCATTGAGTCTAATGTGAACCATTCTGAAACCACCACCATCTAAGAGAAGGTTGAAACTGTTCCTGACAGGTGGTTCTTTAAAGTAGGGGATCTAGTTGAAAAGGTCCACGACAAGCAAGCTTTTGACCCATCCTACAGACCACCTGTTAAAGTTCTTGAGGTAAAAACTAAACAGTCTGTCATGCTGCTTCCTTTGTCTGGTTCAAAGAGAAACAGACAGGTCTCCATCAACCATGTGAAAAAGCACTAGGTGGCCAATTCTGTACAGTAGACTATAGCAGACACCGAGAAGGATTCAGAGTGGAATCTCCCAGCCTATTCTTACTCTGAATTGATGAGAGCAGTAACAACACTAGCTTGAGTTTCCAGCCATAGATATTTGAGTGCACTGTTTCTCCAGCTTTACACAAAGCAATGAATTTCACAGATGAATCCAATGCTGTCATCCCTACATTTACATATGTTTCATGCAACTCCATGATTTTTAAGAAGTACCACCTGAGTCAACATCAATTGAAAATATGCCTTTTCTAGACCTAGTTTTTATGAACATGGCTCTGAACTTTACACAGAGGATAATCACTGCATTCCGAAGACACTCGGTGCCATAGACTGCTTTTTGATTATCATTGGTTTCATGACAGATACTTAATTCCACCTTTGTCCTATGTTTGGACCCTCTAGGAGTGTTTCTTTTCATTATGTGGCTATCAATGATGGTCACCGTTCTACTGTTACTGAACAGGCACTATGTCACTGAAAGAACGATTGCACAATCTGTGGTTCATAACCTCTGCTGGAGTGTGACCTTTATAATTAACATTAACATGAAAAGCTTGCAAAATAATGTATAAATGATGCTGAATAGAAAACGTGGTAGAATAAATATTAATGCACACGTTTGAAGTGTGCCCACGGGGAGTGGCCACCAAATGTATACGATGATTAATGAAACTGACTAATAATGAATTAACAATGTACTCATGTATGATTCTGTATTAGCACTATGAATTTTGTATTAAGGTTTTGCTGAATTAATCACTAAGGCCTTAGTTAGCAAGGGTCTGGGCCTAGTTGCCTGGGCTCATATTAACGGTGTTTTTCTAACGTGCAATGTGCTGTCTTCCTAAAGGGCGTGAAACTGTACTTTTCCAGAAGCTAGAGATGTGTGTGTAACCGTAGTAAATTCTTTCTCATGAGTCCCGACTTGCTCAAGGGGACATTCTTGCTGAATGCAACAGTGTAATTCGCAACAGGTACAAGGTCGCCTAAACTGGTAAAGACAATGGAGCTACTGACTGGAGCAACAAGTGTAACTTTCCTGACGTGACATTCTACCCGCTGAAGACGTCAATCCCAGGAGCCAATAAACTACTGTCTTAGGTGAAAATTCTAATAAGGTGATTAACGGATTATTGGACAGAGATAACGATGCACCAAATATTACCCAATTGGAAATTAGAGACTTGTTCGACAGATTCAATATAATGACGTGACACAAGGAGAAATCAGCCATTCTTGGCATTTTCTTCCTCGCCACTTTGACGCCATTACCTAGCCATTATGTGCCTTTACTGAGGGACACTCTTGCTGTGGTACCCTGCTTCAAGACTTTGTTGTTCTGATACCCTAAACCATCCTTATCCTCTCTTTGCCCTATAACGCACATCTCCTCCTTATGAGGGAAGCATTCCTTCACCCTATCTTGCTGAGACTTTGCTGTCCTGTCCTGGCTGATGGCGAATCGACCAATGTCCTGAGGACAAAGACTGACTATGTATGCTGACCCCTTACGGAGGGTAACTATATGATAATGAAATTGTAATTGTCTGTTTGCCTTTTCTTTCTAGGTACCAACTGCGCTTTTGACAGAGGCCATAGTTAGATGTTTTCTAAATGTATGTTACTAAATTGTTTTGCATGAAGCCCGACATGCTGATGCTAATTAGAGGTTAGTTAAGGAGTTCTCTAATATGGTGTGGAAATAGACAAATGACTAAATCTTTGCTTTGTTGAATACTGTACTAATGATACTCTGCTAAGGTTGATCCCTGTTGACATTGTGCTTTGTTCTGATGTTCCTGATTTTTGCTTTGATAAAGTCTTATTCAAGTTGCCATATTATAATGCTTTTATGTCTTATTGATATTGAGACTAATAAACATGACCTTAGAATTGTAACTAATAGGGAATAAATATTTTAACCTTTGTTAGCCTTGTGTGATTATTCATTGGCTGGAAAGTCATGGTGTTTTAGTCTTATTGGAGGGTATTGGAAAGGAGAATCGATTAGTTATTGTGAATACTGATGAAGTGATTGATCCATTTATTGAAATGCAAAATAGTTATCTCATCTTAAGGAGTCCCCAATCAGGGTCAAAAGGTTCATTGGCCTAAAATGAGTCCCTGTGACAGTAATTTACCTAGGTCAGGACGCGTTATCACCTCTAACCACATCAATCGTCCCACAGAGGTCGAAGAGGTCTCTATGCTGCAAACATCAAAGCTTATTCTGTGCCTGAGGGCATAGTTTGGGTGAAGGTTCGTTATCAAATTAAGGGACGTACTGAGAAATTGCAATTGCCATATGTTTTGAAAGTTTCAATGAATGATATTGTCATTTGTGGTTCTGTTTCAGATGCCGGGGTACAGAGACTGCACAATGAATGCTGCCTCATTTATAGGCATATGCCACTTTGAACAATAAGATCCTTATTTGTTATAAAGAAATGTGTTGTAATCATCACTATCCACACTATTACATACATATACCTAGGTATCCCAAGGAAACATCAATTACACACAATGGGAGCATTGTGAAGCTTCACTTTACAATAGTCATCCAAATTTCTTAAACAGATGTACCTACTTCATGAGTGAGAACAGGTCACATCCCCCATCTTCCTATTTTGTTTTACAAAGTCCACCACTACTTCAAAAGAATCTAATTAGAACTAACAAGCTGATTTATTCAAATTAATGTAGTCAGGATTTGGCTACCCAAGTATATGAGTATTGTGAAAAAAATCTTGAGGCGAAAAGCGTTTGGGGAACAAACGTTTGGCAATTTAAGCCAAAGAGGCTTTACTTCGAGCATACATTATTCCTAAAGAAATGTGTTTTTCTGATCATAACCATCTAGCAGTCTACCTGCTTTGGGATTTGGTACTATGAGGATCTTAAAAACCTTTTATGCCAAAAATTAATTTGGCCCTGTTTAATGGTTGGCATTCACAAATAAACATTTCTGATTCTGATATAAATGAACTGATGCATACTGGAACCCGTAATTCCACTCATTTCTCATCTGAAGGTTTAGTCTTATGGCACTATGGTTCCAATACCTGCATGCATCATTTTCTTTCCACTATCCATGGTCCTAAAGCGAATTGCCCTGATCCACGATGTAGGACAGATACACCAGTAATAGCCACCACCTACAGTGTGGGCAAACTGTGCCAATGATGATTAGCATATTCCAGGCTTCTGGCTGTGAAAGAACATTTACCTTCAATCAAAGAGAACATTAATTTTTCTGATTTTCTTCTGGGTCCCCATCCAATAAAGGTTTCATAGTGACAGGAATGTAGACCATTTGTAATGAATGGAATAAATATTTAGAAAAAGAAGCTGTAGTAGAATTAGGCAGATAGATCAAGAAAACAATTTTTTAAGTTATTTACAATGGCATGCATATGCTTTCTAAGAGAGTGTCCTCAGCCTTAGATCTTCTCAAAGGAGGCTTGGGTCTGTTAAAACATGGTCAGGCCTAGTTAAGAGCTATTATACAACTAAATTGGGCTTTACAAACACTCAGATCAAGTTTCATGGCATTGCATCCACATTCGATCAGGGCAAGACCGTCAGGTTTAAGGGACTGAAACTGACTCTTTCACATCCGAGGGGTGGCACCCAAACCCCTAATGCTGCTCTTGGTCAAAACTCTCACAGCTGTGCATCCCTTAATGATGGCCTCATGTTTGAGAAATCCTTACAAGAACCCTTTTACCAGAGAAGCCCTGACACATCTGAGGTAGACCCTCACAGTGGAGTGCCCTAAGACTCAGAGTTGGGGGGAGGGCAGGGCCTAAACCTGCACAAGTAGCCACTGGAAGATACAAACTCCTTATTTTACCACCTTTCCGCGGATCAGCATACTGGGGCTGGCGGAGGCAGTAAGCAATAGTTCCAGGGCTGGTATGCCTTTAATTCTGCAAACCTACTAACTTGCACGTTTTAAGGATTTTCACCAGCTCTTCTCTAATCTTTTCCCACAATGAGAAAGGTTGAAAATGTACTCCTGTCAATGGCAGAAGTAGAAGTTCTTCCAGGGTTGGGAAGAAAGTGGTTGGAGGGAAACTGAACTTGTAAATGCTCAATAGATTTTCACATGAGCAAATCTACACATGCACATTTGCTTGTGCTAAAATACAGTTCACAAATATTTTCAAGTAGTACAATTTCCTGGTCTACTTCTGTAAGTTGTGGTGAATTAATGAAAGCCACCAATTCAAAAACATATACCATAGGTGTACTTTCGTGACTCTCTTTAAGAATTGGGTCCTTAATTAGGTCTGGCGTTAACAAAGACATTTAGGGGGTCATTCTGACCTTGGCGGACGGCGGAGGCCGTCCGCCAAGGTACCGCCGTCAGAACACCGCACCGCCGTCGAAAGACCGCGGCGGTGATTCTGACATTTGCCCTGGGCTGGCGGGTGGCCGCCAAAAGACCGCCCGCCAGCCCAGGGCAAATCAACCTTCCCACTAGGATGCCGGCTCAGAATTGAGCCGGCGGAGTGGGAAGGTGCGACGGGTGCAGTTGCACCCGTCGCGTATTTCAGTGTCTGCTGGGCAGACACTGAAATACTTTTTGGGGCCCTCTTACGGGGGCCCCTGCCGTGCCCATGCGATTGGCATGGGCACGGCAGGGGCCCCCAGGGGCCCCGCGGCACCCCCTACCGCCATCCTGTTCATGGCGGGAGAGCCGCCATGAACAGGATGGCGGTAGGGGGTGTAACAATCCCCATGGCGGCGGAGCGCGCTCCGCCGCCATGGAGGATTCAGACGGGCAGCGGAAAGTGGCGGTACACCGCCGACTTTCCGTTTCTGGCCGCGGCTGAACCGCCGCGGTCAGAATGCCCAGCGGTGCACCGCCAGCCTGTTGGCGGTGCTACCGCCGACCTCCGCCATGGCGGTAATTACCGCCATGGTCAGAATGACCCCCTTAGTTTTTATTAAACTTCTATTTCTCGCTCTATCGGCTGGCTTTACTGTGAGTTATCGCCATTCTGCTCTTCCACAAGGAGCATATTGGCACACAAAGTAGTTTTGTTCAGTGCCATTAACTACTGTGGCAATCAGTGGTGTAACAAAACCAGGGGGAGCCCCCCTTCCAAGGGCAGGTGTGGTGCAAAAGGGGCACCCTGGAGGGGGGCTGCGGGCCTTTGTTAAGCCACTGGTGGCAATGTGTGCTTTTTGAGACCAAAACCGTTTTTTTCTTTTTGCCAGTGTTTGTTACAATGGTGAAGGCCTGGCAGCTCCCACAACTATAAAGCGTTACAAAAATGTTGTTGAGAATGGTTACACTGATTTTCCATTAGGAATATTTTTTGGAAATACAGGCATGCATCAACACATTTTACTAAATGACGTTTCAAAGAAATAGTACTGTAAAATTTCATAGTAACGAAATGTCTTTTTTCCTACTTGCATTTTTTTCTGAACATTTTATTTTGAAAGCAAATAAGCATCAGTCTTGCTTACAAGCTACTGCAAGCATTTGGTTCTGATCAGAGAGCATTCTAGGCGAATTATACTTAGCCTCATAGTATTAAACATTTCCAAAATATATGTACACTTTTTTATTTTTTTTACTGGAACCACTGTCAGTAGTGCATAGTGACCTTAAAACGTTTATTTACAGCGCTCACCCTAATAATGAAGGCTTTTCTCTAATGAGCCCTAAATACAAGTTTGAACAGCATTAACATATAGACACATGTTACCCTAACTGCAGACAGCTCCCTTCTCTGTAAACTGACAGCCAAAGGGTTTGTGCTGCAGGAGCATAGGCCAACTTGTCCCAAGGACAAAATAACGATGAAGACTTGTTGCCCTTGAACCCAAACAATATGTCCTAGGTGTCAGGCGATAGGAATTTCCACATCCATTACATAGTCCATTAAAAAACTGTTTTCACTTGTGTCCTGCTGATCACAGTGTTCCCAAAGTGGTTGGGAAGAACAGAATATGAGAAAATGAAAATATTACACACGGATCCATCCATTTAAGTCAATTAATTAAAGAATAAAGCCACTCGGTCACCCATTAATGCCTCCCCTATCAATCCCTCCATGTAGTAGGGGTGCACACTGCTGTTCTCACTTACTGGGCTTTCTCACTGAACGAAATGGGAGCTGTTCCAGGAGGAGCATTTAGTACCTTCTGAGATCCAGAGTATAAAATATCGATTTCTGTGTGAAAAAGATAAAACAGGTTTAGAACTTTTAAGCCATTAATCATGTTGAATATCAAAAGGAAAACGAATCCAAAGAAAGAAAAAAAACTGATAGCAATAACAATGAAACATAGTAAAATAAAAAACAATGGCAGGTGAGGAAATGGTCATGGAGTAAAAGTGTAGAGATATGTTAGAAGCTACTGGGCTTAAACATTTTTTAAAGGGCACACACCGTGTACCCCTTCTAAAAAAATGCAACTTGCAAGAACAAAAGGAGAAATCAGTTACTTTATTTTACTATAATCTTTTTTTTGTATAGCACTATCTCAGCCATGCGATGCTTGTCTAGCACTCACTCCTTCATGCACTGCTTCTTAGCTCTCAGGGAAATGTAATTGGGAAACAGGAAGAACAATGGAGCATGTTGTACATTTCAACTCATTCAAGGTCATACGCCTTGCGGAAGACATGTCAGATGATGTGATGTGCAAAATTTTCCACAAGGCCGGTTGAAACCGTTAAAGAGTACCAGGTCTTGTGGGTGCAAGGGTCTCGCTCCTACTCAATGTACGTCCTGAGGCTGCCTGCAGCCCTCTTGACATTTACATGCGGTCCCCTGGTCAACAGCAGCACTGTGCTGCTGTTTTGATAGACTGAGCTCTAAATAAATGTATGGTGTTAGCGCATCAAGTTTTTACCTCATTTAACTTCATGAATAGTGGAATGCCGGAGCTAAATTGATATTTTGCACCCTGTCTGTTCTGCACCGTCAGTTTCCTAAACTCAATGCACTTCATGACATTGACTGTAATAGCCTCTCCTTTTAGACTTATCGACCAGCAGTTTTAAATATATATGTTTAATTTTATGGTGAAGCATGTTTATGAGCTGTCTCCTTTTGAATGATTAGTATTTTTTTTAATAACCAATTTTATTTTGTTTAAACGTGAAAAAAGAAAAGAAAAACAAAAAAAACATGACAGTGAGTACATCATGATAGCATCATTGATTGAGGCAGGTCAATACAGTTCTTGTGATTGATAACACTCCTCCTCCCCAACCAGAACATGGCAACACTACTCAAAAATACAACCCCCGGTGTGCCCGCTATATCCCCCAGAATTTCTCATATTTTTGGGGGCAGCCACGTGCCTTATAGATTGGCTTTTCTAGTTGAGAGGACCAGTCCACCCCAGCTCGCCATTTTGAGATTGACGGCACCACCCGGCTTCTCCAGAGCTGTGCAATGTTTCTTTTGGCCACTAGGAATGCAACCTCCATGAATATTCGGTTAGCTCTTGGTCCCCCCAGCTCCTCCAGAAGGCCCAACAGCACCACCCTCACACTCAACCCCATGGAACGTCCAAGGATCTCAGAGATCTCCTACTACACCCCCACCGAGAATGGACGCATCCCCGAGCACTCCATGCTACATGCAGCATATGCGCCTCCAGATGACCACATCTCAGGCAGCCAGGGGGGTCTCCAGACATATTAGTTGCAGTTGCCATGGGGACAGGTATGTTATATGGAACTAATTTATCTGGATCATCCTCAACCTGCCGGAAATAGCCAGTTCCCTGGGAGCAAGGTGGGCCGCCCTCATCCAGCTCTCCCACCCTGGTTGTGCACCTGTCCCGCAGCCTGGCGAAGCCATCCGGTGCGTTAGTAAGCAAGGAACGATAGATCTGGGTACTGGCATCCTTCCTCAAGCGCCCCATCAACAGTTTCGCCTCAAACAGGCTATGATCAGGGAGGGTTAAGTTTAGTGGCAGGTGGGCATGCAGGGCATGGCACATCTGGAGGAAGCGAAAAAACTGGGTGTTGGATAGGATGTAATGCTCCCTCAGCTGCTGAAAGGACATCAGACTGTCATCAATTCAAACATCCCCCAGGGAGGAAATCCCAATGGTATCCCATTGCCTAAAACAATCCAACCGGGACACCTGCCCCAACCACGCGCCCTGCCACAAGGGCGTCAGCTTGGTGAGGCGCCGGTCCTAGCCCATCAACCGCAGGGCTGCCCTCCAACACCGCACCGTAACCCGTGTGCAATCGGGGGCCGCCTGGGGGACCGGACTGCCATACAGCAATCCCAACAGGCCCTCGAATCCGAGTTGGCAGAGCTCCAAGCAATAGGCTGGGTCATCCCATCCCCCAATAAACCACTCGTTGACCGGAACCAACTGGGCTGCAAAGTAATAGACGTAGAGGTGTGGCACTCCCAATCCATCCTCATAGGGAGATTTCCGTACGGAGCAGAAGGTCATGTGGTGGGGCCCTCCCCCCCATATAAAGGAGGTAAGCTTGGAAGTGAGGTACCGGAACCAGGTGCAGGACACTAAATAGGGAAAGTTTGTCAGGGCATACAAGTAGCGGGCAGGCAAATCATTTTGAAGATAGCGTTGCGACCCAATGGGTTCAGGGGCAATCGACTCCAGCGGGTCAGGTCCCCCATTAGAGTACAGGATAGGGGCTGGAAATTCAATTGCCATGCCAGATCCGGGAGCAGGGAGAGATGAACACTCAAGTATTAAAAGGCATTTCGCTTTACTGGGCTATTTGGGCACCACTCCTCTTCCCCCGCGGCTCCTCGCACTTCCACCAACAGTGACTTCCTGGAGTTCAAGCGCAGCCCGAGGCTTCACCATACAACTTCAGGAGCTCAAGACAACGGGGACCCGAGCTTTGAGGCCACCCCAGAAACACCAGGACATCATCCGCGTATTGGGACACTCGGTCCTCGTGGCCAGTCTCCCACCTCCAACCGTCAACAAGCGGATCACAGCAGAGAAGGCAAGTCAGCGATTCGATGGCTCGGGCAAACAGTAAGGGAAAGAGGGGGCAACCTGGACTTGTTCCCCGCCTATTCGGGAAGGGATCTGATAGAATACTATTGACCCACACCTGCACCGAAGGGTTGTGGTATAGAAGATGGACCATGTTCCTAAACTTCAGGCCAAAGCCCATTCATACCAGGACCTCCTCCAGGAAGTTCCAAGCCAGGGTCTCGAAAGCCTTGTGAAAGTCCACCAGGAGGAGCGTCATCCCGCCACCCTGCCTTTCCACCTGCGAAAGTGCCACCTGGACTTGCCATATACAGTGATGCGTGCTCCTGCCCGGCAAGAAACCACTGGTCAGGATCTGGTCAGGATGAACCAGATAGGGCAGTGTGAATGCCAGTTGGGTAGCCAAAACCTTCGCAAATATTTTAATGTCTGCATTGATCAGCGAAATGGGCCGATAGGATGAATATTGGTCTCGGGCAGGTTGCCCTTAGTTATGACCACGATCGTGGTGCAGTCTAGGCCCAGGGCGAAAGAACCCAGCTGAAGCGCCTCTTCATAGGCGTTCACCAAGGGAGGCACCAGGTGTGAGTGTAAGCTTTTGTAGTATTCAGCAGGATGCCCGTGAGGGCCTGGGATTGTCCTGGGTTGAAGAGTGGAGATGGCATCTCCCACCTCCTCCTCTGTCAAGGGTAGGTCCAATTTGCAGCCAAGGATGTTGGAAGGGAGGGCAGCGAAATATCCCTTAGAATGTGGTTTTCTTTATCCGCTATGTGCTGAGGGACCAGTGCATAGAGGTCCTCATATTAGGAGCCAAAGGTTTGCACGATTGCCAGCAGGTCCTCCCGTGTGGCGCCAGTCTGGCTTCTAATGAGTGGTACTACCCGGGCTGAGACATCACGAGTCGCCAGCCAATAAAGCAGTTTTCCAGTCTTATCACCCTTTGAGTCAATGCCTGGCAATATTGTCTATCCTCTGGAAGAGACACCTGCCGGAGTTCCGCATGCAGAAGCTCCAACTGTCTCCCCGGCTCTTCACCGTCTGGCTGCCGGGCTCGATGCTCCACATCTGGCATCTCGCCCTCCAGCACAGTTATCCACTGGGATTATTGGCCCTCCCACCGCCTCACATACCCCTTGATGATACCCCTCAAGGAGGGTTTGCTAGCCGCTCATACGGTCCCTGCAGAGGCCACTGACACCTTATTCTCCCTAAAGTAGTGCCCTAGTTCTTGGTTGATAAAATCAACACAAGCGGGGTCTTTCAAGGAAGCGCCACATTGGTCACATATTATGCGAGGGGGTGCCCCAACATTGGTCACATATTATGCGAGGGGGTGCCCCAACCCAAAAAGACTAGTGCGTGGTCCGAGATACCATGGGCAAGAATCTGCACTGAGGTCAAGGCTGAGGGTACCGCCCCTGGGGGTCAGTGTGGACCTTGTCCACCAGCATAGGCAGCGACCTTTGGAGCATGAGGGCCACCCCCCGGGAGCCCCTTAAGAAACCAGTGTGATACACCCGGTCGTGTCTGAAGCGACCGAGAATCAAACATTGGGTCCCCGCTAAGTGGGTCTCCTGCAGGAGAACAATTCCCGGGTGATACCTCCTGATATATCGCAAGACAGCGGTTCTCTTAATGAGGTCTAAGAGACCATTGACGATCCAGGAGAGTACCGCAGACATAGCACTGGTGTGTGGAATGGCACTAAACGTGACTCAGGGCCCGAGCTGCCGAACACTAGGACTACCATAATCACAGATGTGCAACCTGACCATTACTATTATGACAATATAAAACAGTTCCAGTCTCTAAGGCCACTGCCTGCCCCGGGCCCAGCAATCCAGCAGCTGGTAGGTATTCCGATCTAAGTCCCAGTCTCTGGGCCATCCCCCCTTGGCCTTGATCAGTCAGAGGGGCTTGCCATTTCCTCTGCTGATGCAAAAAGGGCAGGGGTGGCCACCAGGGTGGCATCCAAAGCTGTATCTGCCTGCAACTCGGGTGCTTGCTAGGTCTCTAGACTTTCTTTCCGCTTGCGACCTCCACAAGCGGGAGCGCTTCCTCCGTATTGGGCTGGGAGGGGGGCTCTACCTGGTGCTCCAGCACCTTCCCCTGCCCCCCCCCCCTGCGCTGTAAGCCTCAGGACATGTTTTCAGCAGCCCACTCCCAGGCCAGCTCTGGAGTATTAAAAAAATACGTATTAGATTGGAAGATTAATTTTAGAAACTCAGGAAAGAGTAACATGTAACGAAGATTCAGCACACTTAGGGGGTCATTCAGACCTTGGCGGACGGCGGAGGGGAGGTGGGGACCGTGTATTGATCCATTTTTGTCTGGGCCTGCGCGGGCGGCAATGGCCTATACTGGCCCATGACAAGGCCAACCGGCCACTCGGGCCACAGTGAAAGAGGACAGCAGTCCCAACGGCAGCCCTCATCTGCCCGCTGTAGTAGGCCTCAGCCCGGCCCGGCCCAGAGGACCACTCAGTCAGTCAGTCAGTCAGTCACAAAACTTTATTCGGCAAATGCCATAAAAGTACAGACAAAAACACAAATACCACACAATAATTACGTTACAGTAAATAGATAGAAGAATAAAATAGTACCATATCTAAAACATTACGTAAACATCCGGTCTAAAATCTCATAAAAGAAACAAATAAAACTCATAACATAAGAAAAATCACAATAACAGAATACAAAGATTAACTTACAATATTAAACTATACATACATATACATTTAAAATGAAATGAGCCTTTTCCTAATGCTTAAAGAAGCTGTAACAAAATCTAATACAAAATGACAAATTTGTCTATCTGGCAATCTCTGAAAATATATTAAAGCTTCCTTGTAATGGATGGGTCTAACAGAACGTAAAGTGGGTAAAATGCAAACCCCTCTAGGAGCAGCATAAAAAGGGCAAAAGAGAAAAAAGTGCAAAGTACTCTGGGTTGATCTAGAATCACAGGGACAAAGAGGTAAATCCCTTTTCCAAAAACATGGTTCAGGAAACGCTACTTTAAAATGAATTAAATTAAGTCTAAAAAGTGTTAAAAAAGAAAGTATCTTAAAACTGGAAAACCAGGTCAGATAAGGTTCAAGGCATGGGGCTGTCACAACCTGAGAATAGGAATCAAAGGATTTTAATTTCAGAGAACTGTAAAATCTCAGGTCTGATATGTACTCGGAGTAAGTAGCCTTCAGAACGGACCTAGAATTTATAGTTAATAGGTGAGGTTCATCAAACATATATCTAAGACCTAAATTCTCAAAAGAGTTTCGTAGAAACATAAGCCAGGGGATCCTATTTGAATTTTCCAATTGTAAGCATTCGGAAATACAATCTTGGACCAATTTTGCCATTGGGTTTAGCCAACATCTAATCCAAAGCAATAATGGCGCCAAAAAAACCCTATCCTCCAAAAAACACTGACCAAGTTCTTCGTGGCAGATGATATTTGCAGTACATTTTGGAACCAACAGTAATCTTCGCAAAAATTTATTTTCGACCCTCTGGAGAGATGGTACCTTTACACAGCCCCAGACGCCTGCTCCGTAGAGCACAGCTGCGGTACACTTAGAATTATACAGAGTTTTCATATGTGCGGGGGGTCTATGGCCTAGTTTATTAGAGAAGCGAAAGATCGCTTCGGTGTTCCTTATCAGCTGTTGGAGCTTAAAATTAATATGAGTCTTCCAGGACAGAGAGGAACTCAAATGCATGCCTAGGTAACAAAAATCTTTGACCTTAATAAGAGAATGCCCTCCCATAGTAAATTGTTTGGATTTTGTGTTACGTGGGCCACAGGTCATGACAAAAGTCTTGGGGTAATTGACCTTCAAATCGAGGCTCGACATAAACTCATAAAACATGTCCAATAAGCCCTGTAAGCCATTTGCAGTACGAGCAATTAAAACTGCATCATCCGCATATAATAAAACTGGAAGTAATCTTTGGCCCATCTTCGGTACATCCTTTGCTTGTTTAACCAAAAAATCATAGAGCCCATTTATATAAATCAAGAAAAGAAAAGGGGCTAAAATACATCCTTGCCTTACGCCCCTGGTTGACGGAATAGGAGGGGTTCTCTGCCCAGATGAGCCGACCTGAACAGAGACCGTTAGGTCTGTATGTAGACGTTTAATAAGCTCCAATAGAGCCGGGTCACACCCTAGAACTTCTAGGATTTGCCATAACTTGGATCTGTTAACCAAATCAAAGGCACTGGTTAGATCGATAAAAGCCATGTGGATGGACTCTTTCTTAACAGACACATATTTATTAAGTATCAATTGTAAGTTTAAAACTTGCTCAACTGTGCCCACACCGGGTCTAAAACCAAATTGGATGGGAGATAAAATCTGGGCATCTGTTACCCAATCTTCTAAACGGGACAAGATCACACTACCTAAAATCTTTGCCGTTGAATCAATAAGGGAGATTGGTCTGTAACAAGAGGGGTCTTGTCTATTACCTTTTTTAAAGATGGGAACAATAATAGCCGATTTCCATGAAGAGGGCACATTACTAGTTACCACGTTGTTCAACACATTTGTAACCAAAGGGCCCCAGAGCTCAATTTCTGATTTAAAAAGGTCGACAGGAACCCCATCGGGTCCAGGGGCCTTTCCCTGCCTTGATCTATCAATGGCACCTTTGACCTCATGGAGATCAAAAATAATATTTAGGGCCTTAAAGTTAAAATCTGGAGTAAAATGTGTAGCAGGAGTAACTGCCACATGCGAATTCTCATAAGTTTCAGAGCAGAAAACTTTCCTAAAATGATTTATCCAGACATCCTCAGTAATAAAACATTCATTGGCCAAAGAGTTCTTATCAGAAAAGTAAGGGTGATTTATCACTTTCCAGAATTTGGAAGTGTCCTTAAATTCAGATGCGGCCAAAAGATCGCTCCAAGCCCTGGACCTAATTTCGGATTTCCGTTTATCAAGGGCAACCTTATAGTCAGTCCTCGCTGATTTTACTAATTGACGTGCGGGAGGAACTGCTTTAAGAGCTTCTTTAAGTTTTTTATGGGCTAAAGAACACGCAGAATCAAACCATCTATGGACCACCGGCCCCTTCCCGGGCCTGTCCATCACCAGGGTGCGTGAAATATCACTACTTAAGGATTCGAATTCTCGCACAATACAGTCAGAGTCTGATTGCTGAGACAAACACGTATAAATCGTATCAGACCTACTTCTTACAATTTCTTGGTTAAACTTTTTAGGGTCAATTTTATCCCATTTTAAACGAATGCCACTATTTAAATTATAAACTGTAGCAGCACACAAATTTTTGTTCAAGGGTGCCTGATTTACTTTTAGGTCCAGTGTAATACTAAGAGGGTTGTGATCACTTGCACAATGAGGCGTAATCTTAAAATTTCTAATTAGATAAAAATCAGAAGAGCTGATAAGTATAAAATCAATGGTACTCCCCTTCAAATTCCCGGTGTAAGTGGGCGTATTACGGGCATCAGGGGCCAATTTCTCTGTAACGTGAACCAGATCAAATTTACAAATAAAAGAATTTAAGGCATCTCCTTCAGAGGTATGATTAAAATGAATTGGTGACTCTCTACCCTCAACAGGGAAGGCACACAAGTCCGTGTGTTCTTTACAGCATAAGGGAATGTTAAAATCACCCACCCAGAAAATAGTTAAATCACTAAACTGTAAAGCATGTGAGGAATCTATAAAATCCATTACCTCTTCCAGATGGGTCATAAGGAAGCCCCGAGGGATATTATTATAAAAGTTTAAAATTAGAATATCCTTTTGCCCGCTTATAGAGACGAGAACAACCATAAAATAAGGGGAAGACCAAATTAGGGACACATTTAAAAGCGGAAGATTTACAGAAACAAGTACTAAAAGGCCACCACTAGCTCTCCCCATGTGAGAACTCCGTGCCGGCTGGCAAAAAGAAGTAAAGCCATTCAAGAAAAACATATCTTTAGACCAAGTTTCCTGTAGACAAATTATATCATAAGAAGAAATGAAACTCTTCCAGTCCGAATTGTTAGTTTTAGATCGCAACCCTGCTACATTCCAACTGAGCAGAGGACCACTCAGTCATTCAGCTGCAGTCTCGGCGGTCCCCTGCGTCACCGTCTTACTAAGCCAGAGGAAGAAGCCACCAGGATGCAAGGCCCACCAGGCCGCTGTCCGTTGGGCACCACAGGCCCAAACACAAGGGGGGAAGGGAAGTGGGGGCCACCCCTCAGGCAAGGACCAGTATCCTGGGGAACCCCCCCTCACCACCACAAGTCAGTCTCCAAGCCCTCCCCCGGCTGCCAATCACAACCTTCAGGCCTGTCCCCCCTGCGACCAAAGAGGCCTTAGTCTGCAGGGCCCAAATGGTCTTCTTGCCGCTGTCCACCACCTCGTTGCTCAGGAGGGGGCCTCCCTCAAAGGCCCGGGCACCCTCTCAGCCTCCTCCTCTGCCATGCTGGTCACGGGGGGTCGCCACCTTCAGCACATCCCCTCCAGCCACCCCCCACCTCACCTCCAAGCTGCTGCTGCTCTGCTGTCCTCTCTCGCCCTCCTTCTCTCAGGGCATCTCACTCTGCCACCACTTGGGCCAGCCACGTTGGGAGGCCATCCCCAGCTTGGCCTTCGCCGCCTTCTTGCTCCAGCGGCGAAAGTCCTCCCATCTTTTCCGGCAGTGGGTGCTCCGTCTGTGGTAGACCCGGTAGTCCGACTTCCTTGGTGATGGCACGCCAGATGTCCTTCTTCTGGTGGGCACTGACCTACAGGAATTGTACAGGGGAAAAGAGAAGTAATTACCAACTGCACCGTCACAGTCATTGGCCCGCATCCCTACCTTTGCCATGACGCACATGCACTCACCGTCGTTTCATGCACGCCTCATTCTCACCCCCCTATCTTTCATCCACCCCACTCCACACAGGCACTGCCCATACAGCATGCTCACAGTATACTTACCTGTTTGTCTGGAGGACCGTAGAGTAGCGTGTACTGGGGGAGGACCCCATCCACGAGTTTCTCCAACTCCTCTGTGCTGAAAGCAGGGGCCCTTTCCCCAGACACACGAGCCATTGTCTCTTCCAGACTGAGGTCACAGCAGCACTTGCAGTGTAGGTCCTCTCCTGTCGAAGATCAGGTATCGAGTGATTGAACAGAGAGAAAATGGTGGTCACGTCCGCGGCAGTGCGTACCGTCACCGCCGGCGTACATCGTCATTGGCTCCTGGGACCCATAGGGTCCAATGTTAACCAATGCAGAATTGCGCAGCGATCTTCGACCGCCTACCGCGACGGTGTACAACGCCAGCGCAGTTACCGCATATCCCCTTGTCCCACCTTACAGGTAAGGCAGCCGCCATTTCAGTGGCCCACATGGCTTTATTTTTGACTGCGTCACACATAACTAGGCCTTGCCTAACCACTCATACAGGCAAATTTAAATTTATGAATATTTTCAGAGTAAGCTGTGTTTACGTACCTCAGAGTTGGTTGACTCTGTGCTCGCTGTTCTCCTCCATAGGCACCGTCCACTGGGGCATGTGAGGAGATGGCGGCATCCTCCGGTGTACAAACCGCTGGTGGACCTATCGACAATGGAGGAAAGACATGTGATCATCACCTACAGGCTTGATCGTGCCACAATCCAGGAACAGTGTGCCCAGTTGGAGTCAAACCTGATGTCAGCTATCCGCCATCCCATAGGAATCCCCCCTCAAGTGCAGGTGCTGTCAGTACTCCATTTCCTAGCAAGTGGGTCTTTTCAAACAACAGTGGCCATAGCATCAGGGATGTCCCAGCCTATGTTTTCCAACGTGTTGTCCAGAGTGTTGTCTTCCCTGCTGAAACACATGCAGAGCTACATTGTTTTCCCTCAGGTGGAGGATTTGCCTACAGTGAAAGGTGACTTCTATGCCCTGGGACATATCCCCAACATCATAGGTGCAATTGATGGGACACATGTGGCCTTAGTACCCCCCCCCGCAGGAGTGAACAGGTGTACAGAAACAGGAAGAGTTACCATTCAATGAATTTGCAAATGGTGTGTTTGGCATACCATTACATCTCCCATGTTAATGCAAAATTCCCTGGCTCAGTGCATGACGCTTACATCCTGCGGAATAGCAGCATCCCTTATGTGATGGGGCAACTACAGAGGCACCGGGTGTGGCTATTAGAAGAGCACCTGGACCCAAATCAGTGGGAATAGTTGTCTGGGTCTATGGATGTCCCTATGAGTTCATGTGTGTCTAACAGTTGCCCCTTGCCATTTGCTGGGGACTCTGGTTACCCCAACCTGTCATGGCTACTGACCCCAGTGAGGAATCCCAGGATAAGGGCAGAGGAACGCTACAATGAGGCCCATGGGCGAACTAGGAGGATTATAGAGCGGACCTTCGGCCTTCTGAAGGCCAGGTTCAGGTGCCTTCATATGACAGGTGGTTCCCTATTCTATTCACCAAAGAAGGTGTGCCAGATCATCGTGGCCTGCTGTATGCTTCACAACGTGGCTTTGCGACGACAGGTGCCTTTTCTGCAGGAGGATGGTCCAGATGGAGGTGTTGTGGCAGCTGTGGAGCCTGTAGACAGTGAAGACGAGGAAGCAGAAGAAGAGGACATCGACAACAGGAACACGGCAATCCTGCAATACTTACAGTGAGACACAGGTAAGACAAACCTGCCTGCTACATCTAATTAAGATCTACTACCTCTCTACTGTCTGTCATTTTCACCCAGTGTATGGCCACTGAGTTGTCCCTTTCCCTTACGGTTTCACAGATGTGGGTCCCACTGTGTGACATCTGCTTTCTTTCCTCATGGACTAGAGCTGTGTGACATAGGTATGTTGACATTACATTTGAAAGAGCATTTTGGAACTGTAATTGCTAATACACTATTTTGAAATCACAGACAGACTCCAGATTGTTTTGTGCTTTAAGGGAGTTTATTTTATTGAAGTGCTCAATATTGGAGGGGGTTGTAAAATGGACTGGGGTGATGGTGGAGGAATGTCCATGGCAGAGTCCAGTCTATTAGTCTCACAGGTGCATTGTCCAAAGGGGCATAGGAATTGGAGCTGGGGTAGAGGTGGGACAAATGGAAGACAATCAGGGTGGTGTCATTTCTTGGCGGGGGTCTTGGCATCGTTCCCTGTCTTTGTCCTGGATCTCAGGGACCGTTTGCGGGGTGATTCTCCCTCTGCAGGGGGTGGAGTGCTGGTGTGGTGGCCCTGTGGCGGTGCCTCCTGTCCACTAGCGCTGGCGGAGGTGGTGGGCAGTTCATCGTCCAGGCTAGTGTCAGGGTCCCCTTGTTGTTCCACAGTGTCCCTCCTGGTGTTGAGGAGTTCCATCAGCACCCCTACAATGGTGCCTAGGGTGGAATTTATGGATTTGAGTTCCTCCCTGAAGCCCAAATACTGTTCCTCCTGCAGCCGCGGGGTCTCCTGAAACTTGGCTAGTACCGTTGCCATCGTCTCCTGGGAATGGTGTTAGGCTCCCATGATGTTGGAGAGGGCCTCGTGGAGAGTGGGTTCCCTGGGCCTGTCCTCTCCCTGTCGCACAGCAGCCCTCCCAGTTCCCCTGTGTTCCTGTGCCTCTGTCCCCTGAACAGTGTGTCCACTGCCACTGCCCCCAGGTCCCTGGTGTTGTTGGGGTGGTGGGTTAGCCTGGGTTCCCTGTAGTGGTGAACACACTGCTGCTTGACGTGTCCTGGGGACAGAGGTATGGGCCCGCTGGGTGGGTGCTGTGCTGGTGTTTCCAGAGGGGGGGAAGCTCTGTAGTGGCCTGTGCCAGTGTGAGGGGAACCGACTGTCCCGAGGTCCCAGATGGGGTGGGCTGGTCATCTAGATCCAGTTGGACAGAGCTGCTATCATCACTGTGGGCCTCTTCTGTGGGTGGAGTGGACATGTCTGGACTTTCCTGTCCGGTGACGTTGGGTAGGGGTCCTGCAGGGGGGTAAAAGCATGATTATTGCATCTGTGTGTGCCATGGTGTGCAATGGGTGGGTGACTGTGTACCCCAGTGCTTGCATTCCTTTGTAGGACCTTGTGTGATGATGGTTTAGGGGGGTGTATGGGTATGTGCAGTGGGCATGCTTTGGTGATGGGTGTCCATGCTTTGGTGTTACATGCAGGGCTTGGTGTTGGGATGGGTGGTTTGTGATATTGGGACATTTGTGAGGAGTAGGAGTGATGGGGTGAGGGCGAGGGTGGGGGTATGTGATGGCATGCAGGTAGGGTGGGGGATTTAATAGTAAAGATTTGACTTACCAGAGTCCATTCCTCCAGCTACTCCTGCGAGGCCCTCAGAATGCAGAATAGCCAAGACCTGCTCCTCCCATGTTGTTAGTTGTGGGGGAGGAGGTGGGGGTCCACCGCCAGTCCTCTGTACCACGATGTGGTGTCTTGAGACCACGGAACGCACCTTCCCCCGTAGGTCGTTCCACCTCTTCCTGATGTCATCCCTATTTCTTGGGTGCTGTCCCACTGCGTTGACCCTGTCCACGATTCTTCGCCATAGCTCCATCTTCCTAGCTATGGAGGTGTGCTGCACCTGTGACTGGAATAGCTGTGGCTCTACCCAGATGATTTCCTCCACCATGACCTTGAGCTCCTCCTCAGAGAACCTGGGGTGTCTTTGCCGTGCCTCGGGGTGGTGTGGGTGATGTGTGGGGTGGTGTGTGTTATGATGTGTGGGGTGATATTTGGTGGTGTGTTGTGTGAGGTGCGTGGATGTTATGTGGGTGATGGTGTTGAGTGCCTGTGGATGCTCGTTTGTAGATGGTGGTGTCTCTCTCTAGCCTTCAGTCGCAATTGTGGTCATAAGGGTTTGTGTGTGATGTGGGTGTGTGTTTTATATTGTATTGGGTGTGTGGGAGTGGTGTGTGTATGTGTATCAGGTGTGTGTATTTCGAATTGTCCAATGTGGATGTGTTTTGTATATGTGTGTGTATTTTGAGCGAGGCGGAGTGTGTACCGCCAATGGAATACCGCGGTTGAAAGACCGCTGCATGGATTCATGGGTTCTGATAGTGTGGGCGTATTCCTGTTGGCGTCACGGTGGAGGATTTCTTATCGCCAGTTTATCACTGACCTTTGGTGTGGCGGACTTGTGTGGGTGTTTAGATTTTGGCGGACTCCGGCCTTTGGGTCATAATGACCGTGGCGGAATTCCGTGGCCGCGGCGGTGTGTTGGCGGTCTTCTGCACGGGGGTAAGCGGCTTTTACCGCCAGTGTTGTAATGAGCCCCAAAGTCTCTTCAAAATTGCAAAAAAAGTATATTTCATTAACATAAAGAAGCGTTTTACGTTAGTACATTAGATTATACCAGTGCACTGAGAAATGTTTTTTTAAAGGTGATAGTTTTAAAACATGAATTTAGAAACATTCATCCTCTTCCTCCAACAACAATGCCAATAGTGAACTAAGAGGCAAGCCATTTGTTATGTGCACCCTCTGGATGGCCCAAGTTGCATGAACAACATTATAGTTTATGAAATTGAACCCAAGAAGGTTCTCTACACCACACAACCTGAAGTCATGTATTCTGAGGTATTCTTATATGTGATAGTCAAAAGGAGGCAAAGTGAAATTGCCTAGAATCATATAATTTGGTCAAGTGGGGAAGCGGGTATTAGAACCAGGTTTTCTGGTTTTACATTGTGCAATTCACCCACTAGATCTACTTTCTTTGCTTCCTTACCTTAGTTTAGGGCAGACTAATATTTGGAGATTGTGTAGACAGGGGGTTCATAACTAATGGAGCACATTTGTCCCACATTTGATACTAATGAATTGAATTCAATAGATAGTCTGGTCTTTCTTTTTAGATCTGGCTTGATAGCACAGCTGTCGCCAGAACATATGTGATCAACACAAGATGATCTTTAAGAAGCACTACTGAGAGGGGGTTTGGCTTCATCCACATGTTGGCTGACCTGAGTACAGCATTTAATTGGGTGGAAGTTGTGTGCTTCCACCAAAATGAGTGCTTGCTGCAGTCCTTTTGGCTGCTAAAGGTTTTTTCTTCACTTAATATGGTTCACGTCATTCAAACGTAATGACTTGCCAGCGTGTAAGAGGAAATTACAACATTCCTATTAGTTGTAGAGTGCTTTCCTCTCACCTAAGATGTCCACCACTTTGAAAGGTAATACCACAGTGGCATTCATGGGAAACATCAAAGTGAGGTGAGTACTGTAGCATGGAAGGGAGTTAGGGCAGCAGGGTATACCTTAAGGGCAGCTGGAAGGTAACTTAATAAACGGTAAACAATAGTTGAGCCAGTAAACACCCCTACTTCAAAACATTCATTATAGTTATTTGCTGTGTTCTTACTTGGTCTCCATCATGTTAACTTGAGTGCACGTGTTGGAGAGAATTGCAACCAATAAAGACATAACATCATAGAGCATCCCCAAATTTGCCAGCTTTGATCAGAGGAAGCCAAGATCCATTGACCTAATGTCAACAAAGCATATATTTCGGGTGGTACACTGAGTCTGCACCCAACATCACCACTGCCGTCCTGGCAGGAAACAAGATCGCTCATCAAAATAACCAACACAAACCAGCAGGAGAAATCACAATAATCTTTACAAGGAACTAACAGCTGCACCACAGTCACTAAGAAGACAGCCCCCTACATGTAGTACCTCCACTTATAACTGTGAATCTCGACAACCTTCACCCTGAATGAAATCCTTGTCTACCGCCCACCAGGACCACAATCTAGTGTCACCAAAAACATCTTAGACTTCATAGCTCCTCTCACCATCGATTCAAATGCCTACATTCTTCTAGGAGACCTCAATTTCCACCTGTAGAAGCAGAACTACCCCAGCTCCATCGCAGTCCACGAAAGCCTTTGAAACCTCGGATTAGCTCAACCCATCACCGGACCAACCCACTCTGTGGGACAACCCTCGACCCTATCATCGCCATCTCCATCAACATCAATATCACTGCAACCTAACTTCTCACCTGGACTGACCACGCCATCACCCAATTCCAAATCATCATGCCTTGCCAAATGAAACCCGGCACCACCAGCCAAGCCAGACATAGCTGGAGCAGCATCGCAGAACCCAATTGGTCCTACACCCTGCACAAAAACCAGCCCAACCCCACCCATAACCTAAGCAGCTACATCCAACAACTCAACACATGGATCACAGAATGCACTGACTCCCTGGCATGCTGCAAAAACAACAACCAAAATAGAACCTGGAAATAGGCAATAGCTGACTCCACTCAACCAAACAACACTGCAAACAACTGGAGAGAAGATGGAGAATGAGCCACAATGAAACATACAAGGACAGCTTCAAAGTGGCACTGAGAAGCTACCACCGGCAGATCAGAGAAACCAAGAAGAAGGCCCTAGCAGAGACATCAAGAAGAATGCTCTAGCAGAGCACATAAAAACAGCACCAAAAAGTTACAAAGAGGTCTTTGTGATCATCAATGATTTAATTGTACAAGTATCTACCAGAAACAACATCATTCCCTCACCAGATTTATGCAACAACCTACCAGAATGCTTCAGCAACAAAATCAAAACCATCTACAACAATTTCTACTCTCAGCCGGACGCCACCAAACTTGCCTCCAGCCTACCCATCAAAACACTTGAAAACAGTTACCACAGAAGAGGCAGCCAGCACCATGAGAACCATCTGCTCCGGGGCCTCGACAGACCCCTGTCCCACCACATCTCCAACATGGGCACTTCCCCAATCAGAGAAGTACTCATCCGCATCCTGAACACCTCCATCATCACAGCTACATTCCAGGAGACCTGGAAACACAGCAGTAATTACAGTTCTAAAGAAACCTTCTGCAGACCCTGCCCACCTAGTAAACCACAGTCTTTTCTCCCTTCCTCCCTACCCTGCCAAGGTAATGGAGAAAATCATCAACAAGCAACTTGTGCACCACCTCACACATACCACCTCAATCAGATCACAGCACTGAAACTGCCCTCTTCGCAGCAACGGATGACCTTGACCGAGGAGAAACAGCAGCCCTCACCCTGCTCGACCTCTCAGAGGCCTTCAACATGGTCTCCCACTCCACCCTGATCAGAATATTTTTATTCGACGGGCATTCAAGCAACCACACTCATGGGCTCCTGCAACAAAAATAAACTTTGCCACCTGCATGATCGCAGTGACTTCCTGAATGAGATCCAGCTGCCTAAAGCTTAACACAGACAAGACCAAAGCAGTGATCTTCAGAAGGAAGACCTCTGTGTGGGACTTCACTTGGTGACCAGCAGACCTTGCCTCCTCCCCATCCCCCACAGCCCACGCCAGAAACCTAGGAATCATTCCCAACTACAAGTTTGACATGTCAGCCGACGTAAACGTGGTGACCTCCACCTGCTTCCACATCCTGAGGATGCCACAAAAAATCTTCATGTGCCTACCAGAGAACACCAGGAAAACAGTCATACAGACCCTGATAACCAGTAGACTCAAATTCCCGAATGCATTCTACGTGGGAATCACCCAACAGCCCCTGAACAGGCTCCAAATTGTAAAAAACGCTACAGAAGGTCTCATCCTCACTCTACCTCGTCCCACCCACACTTCTCTTCACACCACAGAAAGCTTTACTGGCTCCAAGTGCATTCTATTCAAAGTACTGACAAATGCAAAACACTACTCAACATAGGCTCTGTCTGTCGCAGTAGCCACATATACTTTTACCACCCCTCAAGACACCTCAACAGCCAGACTCTCATTAGCACATGTACCCTGCACACACAAAACAGAACTGGATGTTGCTCCTTCTCTCGCATCTCCCCGAACGCCTGGAATGACCTGCCTCAGCACATCTGAGCCTCTACATTGCTTCTTGAGTTCTGCAAGAAGCTGAAGACATGGCTGAACGAGTAATCTCACCTTGGGTGTCCACAGCTCACCTTGGGAGTCCAGAGCCCAGCGAAGCAGCAGGATACCCTCACGTATGATTAGTGTGCTAACTAAATTGGTTTAACATAACATATTGTGTTCACCTCGGTCACACAATGCATAATATAATTTCATGTAAAAATGTGGCAAACTGGGATTGACCTGGAAAAATCCTGCTTGCTCCCTGATTATTAATCTCACATTATCCTAACAATCTTCAGTAGCTTGTAGCAAAATGTGTGCAAACATTTTACGCCTTACTTCAAATGAAGAACTTAATTTACAAGAACAGGCATTCAGAATATCTCTCCCTTTCTTAAATATTAGGATTATCAGTGATCCTTGCTAATGGCAAATAGGATGGATGTCACTGAAAGCTTGAAATAAAAATATAAAAACTTTGCTTAATGGGTTATTTGTTTATAAAGCACAATACAAATCTGATCTGTGTCTCAATTTATCTGGTTTTAAACTGGAGATAACAATCTAAACTGCTACTTTGTTGAAACTAATACCTTTTGCAAATATTTCTTAAATTTTCTAAGCATTGACTGAAATCATGGCACTTTTCTCTCTAATGTCCAAAATTTCTTGGTGTTATTATTTTGTAATGCCTTGAACATTTTTCCCAGGCTTGTATTCGTGCCATCCTCTTTCTGTTAAGATACTCTTTCATCTGTATATTGCACTGCAGCTGAAGTGATCAATGCATTGCTGTTTTCAGTTTAATTTCTACCAAAACATTTTCTGCTATTCATTTCACCCTTCTTTCAAAAGTGCTTGACATTTGATGATTAAACTCTTCAGTCTGAACTGGTTTGTCATTAAGTTCATTAAGAACTAATGGCCAGTTTACTGTATCATCTTTATCATAAATTATGACTCCAAATTTTCAGTGCTTGATCTTCACACCGTCATGCACAAAGCCAAATTAATAATACATTTCAACTTTAGTTTAATCTTTAGATAATCACTCTCTTCCCATTTCAGAACTTTCAAAAGTAATTTGAATTTAAAGAACTGCCATGATTCCACAGACATATAATCATTGGGATGGTTGATATTACTCTTTATGCATGGTATAGTTGCTTGTTGGTACTTGTAAAAATGACTGTTAAACATATATGATCAGATATCATCCAAACAGTTGGAAAGTTCTGTCACAAGAGTGTTACATTAATTTATAGAATAAATTGGCCCAGTGACCAAGATTATTATGAAAAGAACTTTCATATTTCCTAATTAACTCTACTTTCAACAATGCAATATTCATGTACTAAAATCTCCACCTAAAACATTAAGGGCTCAAGATATTTACTTTTGAATAATGAATAGACATGTTGTATGTTTTACCATTATTATCCAGTAAGCATTGTTTCATATTAGCACTTGCTTCAAGGAAGGTCAAGGAAGGGAAATATAAGTTACTAAGGTCCTGACTCAGAGGTTAGGGAGCGGCTTACTCCATTACAGATGTGATAGATATCCTGTTTGCCTGACTACAAGTGAAGTACAATACATTCTGTGGCACTTGTGATAAAATGGATGGGATATTTGTCTTGGTTATGATGAAGTGTCGGTCCATCAACCTATAAATTCGGCACAATGATATTTAGGTCATCAACCAAAATGCAAAAGGGGCAAATTGGAATGATCCATTAGTCCTGTCAGTTTAAGTTGCTGGCTGGATGGATAAACAGAATGGGCAGTGGGGATAAGCCATGAAACAGTTGTTTCAAGTTGCTGCAGAAATACACTGGGTGGAGAAGGGCAACAGTGTTGTATATGGGCCTGGGCTGGCAGGGAGCAACCTAGGTTAGTGCCATCTGACCTCATCCACTATGCACAGACCACTGAGGGTTGAGCTGCTGAGCTGATCAGGCTTCAGTCTTCTGGGTGTGTAGGTAATCTTGAGAGGTTGTCCTCCATGAAGAGGCACTCCCTTGAGATGAACAGTCCCTGTCAAGGTAGAAACTCTTTACTTGAAACAACAGCTGAGGCTTGCCAAGCACTCCACCTCTAAACAGACCTAGTACACCAAATAATCAATGTATGATGCAGGCTATTCTGCCTGGAATGTCTCCTTCACGGCCCTGCCTTCTCTTCACGAAGGCAGGCTTGCAGAATGGCTGATAACTTAGGGCTGTGATGGCAGCCAGAATTCCAGCCCCTGGGGGGCAGGGCTGGACTGATAGAGACCTTTCAGGGCCTGGGAAGACCAAGCAGATGAGCCACAGGTCCTGTGAATCTGGGGGAAGGTCACTAGCCTTTCTTGCAATCTTTGAACACCGAGTGACAGATAGGGATGGTCAATCAAATGTATCCAATCTCCTCCTGGAGCCCTGGCTTTACCTCAGGTTTTAAATGATCCCTCATTGGACCTTCCAAGACAACCTACATATCAGGACATTCCATGCCTTCCAATGGCATGTGAACAGATGTTCAGGCACAGTGTGACCAGATGGCTAGGCTTAGAGGTTGGCCATTTGGTCTCACTCTGTGTTCTGAAACAACCAGGAGCAGAGGGCTCCGCAAGCTGGTAAGATGGAGCCAAGTATTGTCCTCGGGCCTGACTAGGCATGAGGGGCCTCTTGGAACTCTGACCCAGGGCCTGGTCTGAACTTTCATCCTGGGAAAAGCAGGGAAGCCTTCCATGGGCCTTAAGAACCTGGTCCTGGGCGCTTTGTGATATGGAGGGTGGTAGGCAAATGGAATCCATGCCTGCAGGTCTAGGGAACCTCTCCCCCAGACCTGCTGGAGCTCTGACCCTGGATCCAAACAGAGACTGTTAACATGGAGAGGCAGGAGAGACCTCCCAGGGCCTAAGGACTCTATTGTGGGCACTTTCTGAAATAGTGGCCTGGCAAAGGGAGCCCAGGACCATTGATTTGCACCTCTGGAGCAGTTGGAGATCTGCTCTGGGGCCCAATCAGAGCTTTTTAACCCAGAAAAGCAGAGAAACCCTCTCCCTACCTATGGAACCCTTTCCTGGGCACATTGTGACATAATGGGCTGATAAGTGGAGCCCACTTACCAGAGGCTTGTACCCTTGGGCCTGCTGGAGTTCTAATCCAGGGCACGATCGGAACTTTTTAAATCAGATACTTTCTGACACTATGGGCTGGTAAATGGAGCTAAAGACCTGGGGATTGAACTCCAGAGCATGTTGGAGCTCGGCTTATATACAGAGTTTGAGCTTTTTAACGGAGCAAAGCAATGGAGCCTTCCCTTGACCTGTGGCAACATGTGCTGGGCATTTTATGGGCAATTTGTGACGGGTGATCTGGCAACTTGATTCCAATATCAGGGTCTTCCACCCCCACAGCCTGCTGTGGGGACTTTCAGGGCTGGGTCATCATCAAGGTAATCTATGCATTCCAGTAGCTCACCATCTAGCCATCTGAGCACTAGTATGTGGTGGCTAGGGCCCTTGCATCATCCAGGGAGAGCAACCAGATAAAACGTGGCTCACCTGTGCCCTCTTCCTATTAATCTTGAGGACAGAGATAGAACACTTTATCCCTGAACCTGCTGTAGCTTTCCCCAAGGGCTCCCTGCCCACTAAGAGCGGAGCTTGAAAATCTGGTCACTGGGATGGGTTGGCCAGAGAACTTGCACTATTCAGGAGGACCAACCATTTGAAAAACAGGTCACTTGTAATCGCTCCCTACAAATCTGCAGCAATCAGTTCACACAGGTCACAAAAGGGAGACATTCGAGCAGATGTGTCCAACCTCCTGGGCCCCTGGCTGGGCTTGAAGCTTCAAATGAGCCCTAGTCTGGACTTTCAGTGCGCTCAGCCAACTGGAAACACCATGGGGTCCTGTTGGTGCTGGTGACCAGATGGCCAGACTTGAGGGCAGCATCTGGCTGTACCATGTCTTCTGAAAAGTTTCTGCTTGCTCTTTGAGTGGCCATTCATGTATAGGAACTCCATGGGCCAAGAGTGGGAGCCCGGGTTTGGTCTCAGGCCTACCCAGGCATGCTGGGCACAAGTAACACGGCAGAATGGTGAATGGAGCCAGGCCTGGGATCTGCTAGAGCTGTGACCTGGGGCCAGGTCTGAGCTTTCCAACCCATCCAGAGCAGAGATTGGCAAACTGGTCACTGGTATGTGGTGCCCAGGACCCTTGCAAACTGCAGAGAGACCAGATATAAAGTGGCTCGGCTGCAGCCTCTTCCTACTAATCCAGAACAAGCCCACTAGTGTTGCTTGCAATCTGGTCACACCAGGTGACAGCGGGGACATTAAAGCGCATATATCTTACTTCCCGGAGTCCTGGCTAAGCTTGGCATTTCATCAGGACTGAACAGGCATAATTTTGCACACCCCTAGATAAAACCCACTTGGTCTGGGTCTATCAGACCCAGTTGTAGTCCCCCAGCCTCCTTTTGAATTTTTAGTGAAATTCTTGACATTTTTATTTGAGGAGGGCTAGCAGCCTATGTGAAACATCAGTCCCTTGTTGTACCAGCCTTGGGAATAAGACTTTCCGCTGCCTAGATCATAGATCGGGTCAGTCATGTAGTCTGGATAAAGACATTGTAATAATCCACCAAATTCTATCCCAGTTGGGCAAAGAACATTTTGTAGAAGGCTATGAATATATGGACCTATGGATATATTCCTGTGGATAGCTTTCAACACCCCATTTATTTTCTCCAGGTCAGTAGAGCCCTACAATGTTTCTCTATTTTTTCAGAAAGGTGGCCGTGTGCATTGTGCAATGTAGAGTTAGACTTCTGCTTGGTCCTATGGACTCTTGACATACAGGGCTTTGTAATATTTTTGAATGATAACTGTTTTTTTCCTATATCGCCCAGTAGCCGCTTGGGCTTTGAATTGTAGCAATGTGCACTTGGGCCATTTGGTGTTTGCTCTTCAAGGCATTGCTCGCACCTTCATAAACTTTCTACCCTGTATGTAGTAGGCCTGTTTCTGCTTGATTCGGTCTATGCATTCTTAATTGACCACTAACCATGGCTAGTTTATTTTAAAAGGGAATTGTTTGTCGCTTGTTTGCAAATCTTTTATTTCCTTATGAGTTTGTTTTCTAAAAGTCTTCTTTCCCTTTCTTTCCATGGTTCCATGCTTATTGCAAACCTCCTTATTGTATCCATAGACCATTCCAGAACATATACCTAGGGCGGTATCTTGCTGGTCATTGGCTTTGAAGTATTCCCACATTTCTTTGCCATTTCTGCTTTGAGAAGGGAACTCCTTAACATGCTGGCTTTCATCTACCTTTGCCTATCTTTACTCGTTTCTGTTCCTACCTCCAACTCCACTTCCTAGTGGGTGTGGTTATAGAGGGATGTTTCTAATCTTTCCACTTCCTTAATTAAGTCTATTAACAATAAGGATGCAGCAAATAAAGGAATAATTTATATCAACATTTTGCGGAGTGCATTTGAGAAAGCAGAGTAAGCTCTCTCCTATGGGTGATTGTATCTCTATGTACCTACCAAATACAGGCCCATCAGCCTTGTATTGAATATCAAGGATGCACTACTCACATACAGGGCAGGTCGATGTGAACTACCTAGGTCTGGATCCAAAGCTGAATTGAAATCCCACCCCCCCCCCATCCAATGTCCTATGTCCATAAGTTTGACCTCTAACGTGCCAGCAATTAAAAGTTTCCTTCCATGTATTGAGCACGGACAAATTTAGAGTGTATGTTGCTCCCTTTGTTCTATGAATAAAACACCATTTGTCTGTTTTCACATTGAACTCTTCTCCACCTGTATGTTTTTGTATAAGCTAGCTATCCCTTCCCACTCTTAGTTGTGGCCTAATATTGGTGTGGGCAGAGCTTATCTTTCCTGCTGAATATGTCTTTTTGTATTATATGCATTTTTTCAATGAAAATAATGTTTGAATCATGTTTTCTTATGTAGCTCAATAATTGTTGCCTTTTATTCCTGAAGATCAGCCCCTTTACATTTAGGTAGAAGTTTAAGTGACAGGGGGAGGAGCCAAAATGGCGACCGTGTCAGACGCCTAATCTGGGAGCTCTGCCTCAGGCTCACGGTAATTATCCTGCGGGGCGCTCCCGGAGTGTAGTTAGGCGCTCAAGACGCTGTACTCGGATACCGGGTGCCGCCACAGTTTCAAGCGGCACTGAAAGTGAGGACAAGAGGACTAATCTTGTTGGAGGCGTGGATCGACCGGAGGCCGAGTGATCGAATGACGGCAGGAGCCAGCGGAGTCTGACACAGCGCTGGGTGGCGTGCTTCGGCGACTGCAGGGCGGCGGTGAGAGAGAGGTGGGGGGGCAAATCGCAGGGGGGGCTCCCATCGGGTGGAGCTGTGTCCCTACATGGCTTCTCCCTCTTCCCCGCCCCCTTCATCGAAGGCCGGCGGCTGCCGTGCCTGACGCAGCTCTCCTTAACCAGACGGGACTTCGGAGCGGGAACGGAGGAGTAGACACCCCGAGGCCGGGAGTCTGGCGGAGCTCGAGGGCGTCCCTGTTGTCTTGCAGGCTGGGTCCCAGCGCCGGAAGAACACCGCGCGCAGCCCTGCAGCAGGGATTAGACGTCTCGAGCAGCGGTAATGTGATGGAAACGGTGGCATGGGCGCGGCACTCCGGACCAGAAAGTGTTTACCCGTGGCCGGTGATGACGCCCATCTGTGTGCAGGGCAACCCCCTCCACACCACCAAAAATGTAACCCCCTCACCCCCACAGAGCAGCAACGACGACACCTTTGGCCTGAGTGGGGGGCTGATTGATCGAGAGGGGGGCCGGGCTCTCTCACCCCTTGACCCCCTCCTCCGGCCCCCACTTCCTGCTTCTGCCAGAGACTACACATGTGGGCCAGGGTGGGGCCCATTAAGGGTCGGCTGTGGTAACCCAGGGAGCCCTGAATTCCACCTTGCTGGAGGTGGCTGGGCACATTGAAGGAGAGGACACGCTCTGCCCCCAGAACATTCAATAATCAGCGACAGTGATCACTACCCATCGGCCCTCATCCCGCGCTGTCGCTGTCAGGCTTGACCGGGGGGGGTGACAGATGCACCCGGCCCGACCTCGGTGGAGAATCACAACGGAGGAGCGCTTTTGCATCAACGGGAGCCCCAGACTCTCAAGCAGCACATAACACACCGCCCTGCTCCTCGTGAACTGCCCAACAAGCACGCAAAATGGCTGGGAAGTCTAAAGCCGCAAAAAAACAGGAACGAAATGCGCCTGGACCGGCACCGAGTGACCAACAGCTACTTCCAACACTGCACTCACTGGAAAGCACACTGCAAGCCCACTCCACACAATTCGAAAAAGTACTTCAAGCGATCATGGACCGCCGCCCGCCAAAGTTCCCCCAACAGAATACCGCTACGCGGTCAGGAGACCGCCGCAGTTATTATGTGTTTCCCGCTGGGCTGGCGGGCGACCGCCAGAAGGCCGCCCGCCAGCCCAGTGGGAAACCCCTTCCCACGAGGAAGCCGGCACCGAATGGAGCCGGCGGAGTGGGAAGGGTGCGACGGGTGCAGTAGCACCCGTCGCGATTTTCAGTGTCTGCATGGCAGACACTGAAAATCTTGTAGGGGCCCTCTTACGGGGGCCCCTGCAGTGCCCATGCCATTGGCATGGGCACTGCAGGGGCCCCACGACACCCCTCACCGCCATCCTGTTCCTGGCGGGCAAAACCACCAGGAACAGGATGGCGGTGAGGGGGTCGGAATCCCCATGGCGGCGCAGCAAGCTGCACCGCCATGGAGGATTCCTCAGGGCAGCGGAAAACCGGCGGGAGACCGCCGGTTTTCCGTTTCTGACCGCGGCCATACCGCTGCGGTCAGAATGCCCTTGGGAGCACCGCCAGCCTGTTGGCGGTGCTCCCGCGGTCGTTGACCGCCAGGGTCAGAATGACCCCCTAAATCCTCTTTGGAAATTAGGATAGATACAGTAGCAAAAGACTTGAATCTGCTAAGAGTAGACCACCGCAATCTGGCGGAGAGAGTGAAGGCGACGGAAGATGCCTTAAATGAGACGGAACCTACAGTCCTGGACAATCAAAAACAAATGCAAAGATTGGATGCGGAGGTGAAGACCCGATGGCGTCGCGCTGAAGAAGCAGAAAGCAGATCCCGGCGCAACAATATCCGTTTCCTAGGGTTCCCTGAGAAACTATCAGAACAGAGCTCGGAAATATTCTTAGAGCAATGGCTAATTAAAGAAGTACTAAATGGATCCCCATCAAAGTTCTTCTCGGTTGAAAGGGCGCACAGAGTCCCGGGTAGACCGCCGTCCCCGGGCCAACCACCTAGGCCAATGATAGCAAGATTCTTCAACTACAGAGACCGCGATTTAATATTACAGCAATTTCGCAGCAAAGGCCCATTCCGACATGAAGATTCAGTGGTTAATGCATACCCAGACTTCACCCAAGAGGTACAGAAACAGCGTAACTCCTATGTAAAAATCAAACAACGCCTTAGAGAGCACAATATTAAATATGCCCTTCTATTCCCTGCTAAATTGAGAGTAATATCAAACGACCGCACCCATATATTCACCTCCTGTGAAGATGCCTGGACGTGGATGCATGTTAAAGGCTTCGCACAATCCCAGGGGGGAGGGAGGGGAGAGAGGATTGGCTCACCTCCTCATCGCGGAAGCGCCCCAAGGGTCAACTCATGGAAAAACAGGCAGCAGAAGAAAGGGCAAAAGTATTGAAAGAAACTCCCCTACATACACAAAACTCCTTTGAGGCACTCCGCATGGCCCCCTCGACCAACTCAGACTCCGACTCAACTAACTCGGACTCTACGTTAACAGAAGGGCTAGGGGGCCCGAAGCTCACCCCTAGAACCGCGGATGAACTGTGAACACTAGTAGCTAGATCAATTATCCACCTGAACCTCATGACAAGCCGTGGGGAGATAGTGGGGATTGTTTCTAGAACCAGCCCGGAACACGCCGCTGCTGCCTGCGAGTATCTTTTGGACAATTTACTCCTCTCTAGTATGATTATTGCCTAATGTTAAAGTGCATGCGGGCAGGTGGGGCCTACACTCCGGGAGCACCCATACATATACGCAGACCATGTCTGTGGAGGGATGTGAGCTCTGTATAAGAGCCACATCCGATAGCCAAAATAACTCTCCCACTGGTATTCGCATGGATACAGGTTTTCTTAAGTAGTAGTGTGTTATGTAGTTTAGCAAGCGTTTGTAGTTGCGCGAGGGTATTAGTAGGGGGGGAGGTGGGGAGACAGTTAAGTTGTATGCAATAGGTCAACCCAGATCAAAGGAATCACTGCTGCGGATGCTAGCCTTCATTTTATACCCTGTGGAGACGGTGGTGGCCCAGACTGGTGTTGCTACCCAGATTGGGTTTCATACAGGTACACATACAATGCTACATGTCTCAACACGCAAATCTTAATACACCTCAATATGAAATAGTCACTTGGAACGTGAGAGGACTGGGTACACCAAGCAAGAGAGCGCGGGTATATGCACATCTCAGACGCCAGAGAGTACACATCGCTATCCTACAAGAAACACATCTTCTGGAGTCTGACTTGCAGGAGATCTGTGGGAAATGGGGTGGGCAGTTAACAGGCACAACATACTCAGCCTTTGCTAGAGATGTGTTAATATGGATAGCAGGTGGCGTACCATTTACCCACACCTCGTACAAGATAGACCAGGGAGGCAGATATGTGGTAATAGAGGGGCTATTAGATGGGAGACAATTATCAATAATAGGGATCTACGCTCCCAACAATGCTCTAGCGGAATTTATGGGCACGCTCACTCCAGCACTATTGGTAAACCCTTCAGCCCCGGCCATATGGGGGGGCGACTTCAATAGTATACCAAATGCTGTGCTAGACAGATCAAACGCCCCCCGAAAGGAATAACAAACAGGAATGCCAGATGCTCCTTGTTGACCTGGGCAGGTGATATGAGGCTCTATGACATATGGCGCACGAAACATCCCCAACAGAGGGAATACTCATTTTACTCAATACCCCACAAAGTACACACTAGAATAGATATAATATGGGGGTCCCCAGACATTTGTGCATTGACCAATGAGACACTATTGGATAATTCGCCGCTCAGATTGACATTAAACTGGGGCAGGAAACGCCATTGGTACCCACCTGGCGATTACAAGTGGAAGCTCTCCAGGACCAAGCATTTGCAGAAGGCCTGAACACGACACTGAGACAGTACTGGGAAATTATTAAAAATTCCACAGACACAAGAGCAGCTGAGTGGGAAGCACATAAAGTGGTTATTAGAGGACAGTGTATCTCTTCCACATGGGGAGTAAGACGCGCCCTCCATGCAGAGATCAGCAAATTGGAAAAGGAATTGAGATTAATGGAAATTGCAGTAGCGCGAGGGGAGACTCCTCACACAGCGCTCAAGATGGCGCGCATACAATATAATGAAGCAGATTCTCGTCTCCGCCGACACAACCACAAATATAATTTGATGCGCCTGCAATCAGAGGGGGACAGATCGGGCAGACTGCTGGCGTGGCTCATTCGCGGGAACCGCCAGCAAGCTCCCATAGGGGCCATAAAACTAGCCGACGGCAAAATGGCTACTACGCAAGAAGAGATAAATGGGGCGTTTAGGGAATACTACATGAACCTTTACACCAAACGCACAGTGTGCACAGACGAACAACTCAAATCTTTTCTAGCAGGAACATAAATGGCGCACCTGTCACAGGCGAATGGGGAAATGCTGGAGGCTCCACTGGGAATGGAGGAACTGGATTTAGCGATGGGACAGATGCCCAGGAACAAAGCGCCAGGTATAGAAGGCCTCCCTAAAGAGTGTGACGCAAGGTTTTCGAAACACTTAAAGCCCCACTTGCTGAAATTGTTTGAGAAGGCATGGCGCCGTGAGTCATTGCCCCCAACACAGAGAGAGGCAATGATAGTGGTTCTCCCTAAGCAGGGGCGAGACCCCACAGAAGTTAAATCCTATAGGCCACTCTCACTCTTAAATCTCGATTGTAAAATCCTAGGCAAAATATTGGCTAACAGGTTGGCGCCCATCATGCATACTTTGAGTCACGAAGACCAAAACGGTTTCATCCCAAAACGCAATACCTTTATAAATATCCGTAGATTGCTGAGCGTAATAGGTGACACCCCCCCAGAAGCATGGGATGAAATGGGTCTTTCGCTAGATATTGAGAAAACTTTTGATACATTAGGGTGGGACTTTCTGTTCGCCACCAGGCGAAAAATGGGTATCGGCCCCAACCACATATGGTGGGTTCAGACATTGTATGCTAGTCCACAAGCCCGGGTGAAAACAGGAGGGGTCATATCTGAAAGCTTCCCGATCGCTAGAGGCACCAGGCAGGGATGCCCCCTATCCCCGTTGCTGTTCACTATAGCGATGGAACCACTAGCGTCTCGTCTACGGACAATGGGAAATAATTGGGGAATAGTCAGAAATGGGCTATAGCATGTTATATCATTATATGCAGACGACACTCTAATATACGTGCGAAGAGGGAGCGAGACAATACCCCTAGTAATCTCATTCCTGACTGAATTCGGGAAGATGTCGGGCCTGGCGGTAAACTGGGAAAAATCGTGTGTGTTCTCACCTACTATATGGTCCCAGATGAGGAAAGATAGGGCCCCAGTGGGACAATTGAAATGGTGCTTTGATACGTTTAAATATCTGGGGGTCTACATATATCATAGAACTGTGGACCTCAGAGATGGAAACTTGGGGAGAGCGCTGGCTTCTATGAAGGGCTTGCTGCGATTCTGGTGCAAACTACCATTGTCACCCCTGGGCAGAGTAGCAGTGGCAAATATGCTACTATTACCCCAACTGCTATACTACTTTGCGGCTCTGCCACTATTGATCCCCAAGAGTTTCTTCCGTGACCTGAACACTATCCTGCTGCAGCTAATATGGGGAGGTGTCAGAGCATGCGTCGCACTCACCACACTGCAGCACCCAACGAGTGCGGGTGGCCTGGGAGCCCCCAACTTCGAATTCTACTATGCTGCAGCACAGCTACAGTGGATATTAAACTGGATACATAGACCCACGCAGGCGGAGTCCGCGTGGGTGCAGGCCAGCCTACAGGGAGAACCCCTAATCACTTGGTTAACATATAAAATACCGAAAGGGACGTCTGCAAATCTGTTATTGCTGGTGGCACATTCATGTTGGAAGAGATACATCCAAAACGGCCACAGTTCGCTCCCCTATTCGCCGCTTATACCACTGGGGCTGATACCGGGGTGGGTAAACGCAGCTAAGACACACTCGCTATCGGCCTGGGCAGAGGCGGGTATAATGTCAGCAGGAGACTGCTTTGAAGAGGGAAAACTGATGTCATTTGAATCTATGCAAGCCCTTTCAGCAGTTAACCTAGGGCAATTTATAACATATTATGCCATATGTCACGCAATAAAAAAGGCATGGGAGGCGGGAGATCTACAACCAGCGATCTCCCCTACACTACACTACATGTTACAAAATGACACTCAAATAAAGGTAGTGTCAAACTTATATAAAACCCTGAATAAACTCCCCGAACCCAACCTGGAGAATATAAAGGAAAGATGGAATGCAGTTCTACCAAGCCCATTACTGCAAGAGGAATGGCTGAAAGTTTTACAGCATACACGGGGGGTATTGAGAAATCCCAGATTTCGCTATACACAATTCAACTATACACACCAAACGTACCTTTCACCAGCCAGGATTAAACGCATGTTCCCCGGCTCGGACCCAACCTGTCCTAGATGCAACGCCCCAATGGCACATTTCTGTCATATGGTCTGGGAATGCGCCCAAGTGAACAGGGATTGGAGTGGAATTGTAGAAGAGGTTTCAGAGGTGACAGGTCTGGCACTCACAGTAGATCCTAATTCCTGCCTGCTGGGCCTAAGACCGAGAGAAAAGAAACACAGGCACCTACATAAGTTCACAGACCTAGCATATGTGATGTACAAAAGATTGATAGCTATGAATTGGAAAGCACCCAAAGCGCCAGATTTGAAAATCTGGCACAACATGACATTGAGATGGGCCCGCACAGAATTTCTGGTACTACGTAAACTAGCAAGGGAGGGGCAACAACAACACACAGGGTGCGAAGTCTGGGAAATTATAGTAAGCAGACTGGAGGCCAAGAACGATGAAAGGCCGCCATGAACTCGACTAAGTATCAGCCTTGTGATAAATAGTCACGAACCCGACCACCTCTAATATAATCAAATAAGCCAGTCGAGATATATCACGAGGACTGAAAGTGCTTCTATTCCCACACCCTCAACCTGCCACAACATATAGCTGCTGACAAGAACTGAGCAAACAATTAGAATATGTGCAACTAGCACCTCCACATCACACATCATAGTCAGACATCAGTCCGGATCCTCCCACCACCACAAACAAAACGCACACCAGCAGGAAAGAGCATAACCAAGCCTACCACCCAGTACAGCAGTCATATACTTTCTGAGAATTATATCTAGACCTAAGTTAGGTTTTTATTGTTTGTTTGAATGCATATTCTATAACAGTATAATCATACTCTGTCACTGTAAATGCAAATTATGGAAAGCAGATCTGTATTGAAAATCAATTAAAAAAAAAAAAAAAATAAATAAAGAAGTTTAAGTGACATCCTAAGCGTTAATATGCATGTTCTCTTTAATGGCTCTTTGTGTTTTTTTCCTATCCTTTGGTACCACCAGCCTCCCTTTTACCTCTTACAAACACAACTGGGGCCAACTGGGTCATGCATGACCTCTAGAGTAACTTGCCTTCCCTCCCACCCCCAAAAAAGGAGAAGCCTCAACCAATCCTAATTTAATAGAGAAGATAAAAACTAGGGGAGTGTGAGATTTGTGACATTTGTAATTACCAAAATTATGACAACATTTCTCGAAATTAGATGTAATTATGTAAAATGCAAGTTTGTCATATTGGGCTACTTTTTAGGGCAAAATTAGTCTTCGCATACATTTTTGGCACAAGGACACAATTAATCAAAAGCACTGCAAAAATCAGCTACTCACTCTCTTGTTCCTGTGCGTTCACAGTAAATCTTTACCTAAAATCGCACATTCACTGTAAATGTTCATTGTGAATAGCACATAATTATTGAGTAGAGTAATTGTGCAATGTATAGAATTTGGGGTAACAAATGTTAACATGAAATTCCAGAAATTATGTGAATTCAACAGCATAATAAAAAATTTGCGTAGGCCTAATAACAATCGGGGTTACTGTAAGAAAGTGGGTATTGGTTGAGAGAGTTGAGAGCCCAACTTGAAAAATAAATACAGTCCTTGTCATAGTGAACCACAAACGTCACTATACAAACCTGTGCTTAACCCTCAGGTAGCATTGCACAAAAGCAGTCAGACTTAACTGAGATGATCTGTGTAAAGTCTTTATGCAGCACTCAAACAGTAATGAAGTTAAAACATAACACAAGAAAAATCCCAAACCAGTTTAGCCAAAAAAGTACATTTTAATAAATTAAATGACAAAAATCCAATAAGTACAACTGGAGTTATGATTTTTTTAAGTTTTAAGTAAAAATAGAGCCAAGATGCAGAAACCACCAATCGTGGTTCTTTGCTCACGGTGGACTAGGTAAAATTCAAAAGTTCAGGCCGACCATGATGGAGTGTGGATCAGATACAGGCACCAGGTTTATCCCAGTAGAAAGTTTATCTGCTTAGTCCAGTTTTGCTGCAAGAAGCCCTTGTTGATGTGGCCATCGACAGTAGGGCTGCAAGTTGGATCCAGAAAGGGGCTCATTGGCATTTGCGCAGCAATTTCCATTGCAAAGAGCTGGTCGAACATCCGAACTTTCAATTGACATTGAATCTAGGGTGGTTTCTGTCAATGTGAAGAGCTCCAGGCAGTGAATTTGGGGACTGTACCCAGGAAAGTGACTTCAGCAGTCAGATGCAGGTCCAGCAATAGCTTCAGTAAAGTCTGCTCGTGTTCATGAGGAGTCCAGGGACAGTTCTTTTCGATGCAAAGAGTCCAAAACCTCTGTTTTTTCATTTGCAGTTCTGTGCTTTCAGTTTTGGGGTTGGAGTACTACACTCTAACACCAGCCAAGCCTCCATGGCCTCGAGCGGCAGCTAGTGGGGGTTAGGACTCACCCAGCAGAGACCAGAAGCAGGGGTCAGGGGTCAAGCTGGTCCAGTTGGTACTGGCTCGTTGTATCCCTGTAACTCAAACAGGTTAGCCAACTGACCCTCTGAGTCTCTTCTGGGATCCTAGGTTCAAGGGACGCAGGTTCTGTCCTCCTTCAAGCTTCAGAGAGCAGGGCATTCTTTCTTCAGACCCTCCGCAGGTCCAGGACTGTTCAGATTTGACATTCTGATGGTACAGTTTTTAAACCCAGTGCTAGCCTGTGTGTGGGGGGGCACCCCATTTATCTCGCCTAAAACTGGTTCTAGTCAGTTCTTCCTTTTTCCCTGGCTTTGGCACAGATTTGGGCTGCATTTGCCAGTGACAGGGCAGTTATCTTCAGAAGTCAGGAAGGGGTTGGATACAGCCCTTAGGCTACTCTTTGAAGCTCAGAAAGGGAGTGATACAACTCCCAGGGCATCGTGCTCAGGAGAGGAACACCCTTTCACACATCCAAGACCCTTATGTCCATTGTCTAGAAAAACAGACATCAGACCACAAGAGCGTCATTGACAGTCATGAGACACTGGCAGAAATGCACATTTGGTTAAGGCAGAAAAATGCCAACTTTCTCTGGCATTTTTAAACTAGTAAAACAAGAAGGTAACAACATAGTATTACACTCATTAAAGAGAATTTTAAATTACAATTCAAATGAGTAGAAGAAATATTTCTCTATATGTTTCCAAATCGAAGTTATCACTTATTAAATGTAATAAGGTAACTCAGTGTTAGCCTATTGGGGAGCCTTGCAGCAGTAAAAAACGACTTTGGTTTTTTTTCACTGCCAAGACAACTTAAACATAAATTCAAATATCCTACTTTACCATGCACCATGCCCTATGAACCATTAGCACATATCCTTGGGAGTGTCTTATAGTTATTAAAACAGAAGGTTTAGGCCTGGCATAAGGTTTATTTTGCCAAGTTGAAATGCCAGTTTAAAAGTGCACTACAGGCAGCATTGGCGGATCGGAAATGTTTTACAGTGCTTCTTTAGTGGGTAGCACAGGTGCTGAAAACCACTTGTAGCATTTAATTTACTGGCCCTGGGTATATGAAGTAACAATTTCTAGGGACCTATTTGGAAAAAATAAATGTGCCAATTTGGGGTATACAAATATTACCATGTTTAAACTGGAGAGCACACTGTTTAGCAGCAGTAAAATATGTATAGGCTGAAAAGCCAATAAAAATGAGTTGAGCAAAGTTAAGTACAAATCTGAGATGGCTTTGTAGAAAGGGCCATGTCCAGCATTGAAGTGTTCATCCTACTTGACATATGCCTGGTCTTCACTTTCCTTTCCCCACCTAGCCAGAAAACCTCTATGTTCCTTATTTATGTTTCATAATCTTGCAAAGCCTATGTTCCTTTAGATTATGGATCTTCTCTTCTATCTGGTCCCCCATGGCCATGCTTCAACATTCTTCTTATGGTAATCTCATAGTTTCCAGGATTAGGGGATTTTCTTTCTCTTCAGCTTTATCCTTTCAGGTGGGTCTCTAATACTTTGCTGCCTGTCCACTATTTGCCAGATGTATCTAATGTCTTCCCTTTCAGGGGTGCTGTTGTTCTCACCCCTCTCCTTGTTGTTTTCTTCCAATTCCTGGAGGTTTTTGGCTTTCATAAGGTAAGAGGTCACCCTTTGCTGCCCTTCTATATGAAAATTACATGAAAAGGTTGTCCCCGTTGTTTTAGGAATTGTTGTTTTCTTAACAAAATCAGTGAGTGAGCAGGAGTAATTTTGTTATGTATGTGTGGTCTCTGACAGATCCTCCAACGGCTGGAGTTTATGTCCTTTGTAGATAATTTATTTGCTTTTTCTTGCCCTTTGCATCAGTGGACTCTTACTAGAGTGTCAAGTAGGGAGGTTTTTACAGAGACCCATCACTCTGTATGTACAGTCTAATTTGATGTGTGGTGCTTTTGGTAGACTAGTTTCTAGTGTCATGCTGTAGGCTTGTGACATATGACATAACACTCCAATCCGTATAGTGTTTCACCCGCCCAGTTTTTGAGGTGTTTTGTCTATAATTCTATGTTCTTTTCTTCAAATATTTGCAGCCTGTCCCACATATGTTCTTGTTCCTCTGATCTTCTGTCCCCTACATGTTCCAGACTTTCCAACCACCCTCTTGTTTTATCAGATATAGTCTTAGGGCCTCATTTACAAGGTTTTTGGTGCAGGGCAGCAAGCCATGGATTCTTGCTGTGCTGCCCTGCATGAAAAAAGAAAAGGGCAGGAATGAGCTGTATCTATGAGCTGTTACACAATGGGCAGCCATGCGTCAACACAGATACCCTTGCACCCTTAGATGATTGTTTTTGTGCAGGAAGGGACATCTTAATGCACAGAAACAATCATGAGGGGCATTTTCTATATGTGCAGAATACAGCACACATAGAAAAATGAGGAACAAGGATAAATAAAGGTATTTCTCCTCGTTGTGCCTCCCTTATGCCTCCCCTGGGGAGGCGTGGGCTTTTAATGCATTTCCAGGTTTACAAAATCTCGTAAATCTGGGAATGTGTCAAATGCCATGGGTGTTACGTGGGAGCATAGCAACACCACAGAATAAAATGATGGATGTAGTGTTGAAACGTTTCAAACACTCACCCCCAGTCAGAGATCTGGGTTTAATGCATTGTTATTTTGCTTGCCACGTCACCTTTGTTTGCACCCAGCCATTTACTAATCAGTCTTGCCCCTTCTACCCATGGGAACAATCCAGCCTGAACTGCCAAGCAAGGCCCTTTCTGGACCTAAAACAAGCATCCTGGGACTGGTTTCAGGGTGGCATGGGGTAGCATGTTCGCCATAAGTGGCCAGGGTATGCCCAGACATGGGTCCCTTGCTTGCTGTGGTTCTTGCTGGGTAGCTAAAGGTGACCTGTTCCACCAGACGTGAAGATCTCACAGATGGATTAGCTCCACACCCCTAACTCCCGTAAATCCAGGTTTTAGGAGACACTCCTGACACCAGCACCTCAGATTTGATCGACCAACTTCAAAGAAGAACAAGAAAGTCTGCATCACTGACAACCGGACTCTGCCCACTGTTCCAAAGCAAAAGAGGGAATCTCTGTTTTCTGATGCAACAGACTGGGAACTGCATAATCGTGCTTGGCTAAAGTTTGTCACTCCTGACCAGAGGGACACCTGTGGAAGCCAAAAGCACCATCAGTCTCCCTTAGATTAGTGGCACAATTCTCCTGCAAACTGCAGATAAAAACAGTCGCTGAATCTGATGTTACACCGGTCATCAAGCCCACTGTGGGATCTTCGAAAACCAGCTGGTCAAGTGTCTTCTGGGAGTCGTAGTCCAGTTTGCTTCCAATTTTCAGACTTCTACCTTATCCCTTAGACTCCAGCTACTTTCTAAAGGATTCCTGCACCCTTACTGCTGCCAAGGCTTGTTGGTCACCAGCCCATTGACTAACACCTTGATTAGATGCTGCAGGTGCAGTTCAGAGAGTACAACCTGCCTCAACATCTGCAGCCCAGCCCAGCTGAGATTTTGTATCTCCTTGTCAGCGTCATTGTGCCAGTGGTAAAACTGCTTTGTTGTAAGCCCAGTTCACCACCACAGACATCCCGGACTACTCTGCATCCAGACTACACGGACCTGGCCAAAGTGAACCGACTGTTGTTGGCTGGTCCTAGGGCCCACTCTAGCTTAACTCTGCAAGGGTTCCTCACAGCACAAGTAGCATCCCTGCCATTGACTTTAATGCGAGTCCTGTTCATCACTACAGACAGCCAGGACAACTTGGCACCCGAACAACATGGGCAAGGTAAAGCTGCTCTGACAGTAATGATCTGGTCCCAGGGACTGCACTGATTTAAACCTCCCAAGGGTTCCATGCAACTCGACCTTTAGGTGCATTTTTGCTATATATGACATATTCTCCATTGACTTCAATGCAACTTTAAATGCCATTTCTGCAGTGATTTTCTATTGCTACTATAATTGATATCTCCAGTTTTTCCTAACCAATACTTGTTCATTTTGGTGTCTAAATTTATATAAAAATAAGCTCTATTCTTATAAATTGTTGTCAGATTTCTTTTGAGTCATGTTAGTTACTTATTGTCCAAGTTTGTGCCATGAAATGCTTAACAAATGTTCCTCTAAGTAAAGCCTGGCTGCTCTTTGCCAAACCCATCGGCGGCTGCCGCAGATTTCAAAGGGAGGAGTGGGCGGGGGGGGGGGGGGGTGAAGAAGGGGACAGTGGGCAAATAAAATAATAATAATTTTTAAAAAACCTTAACTTTGCTGCTGCAGTTCCCTCCCTCCTCTTTCCTCAATGGTGTTGGTGTCCCAGCACAGGGTCCCCATGGAATCCTGGTGCTGCTCTTGTGCTGTACCTACCATGAGAGCAGCATCAGGGTTAGTCTGAGCGGCTTGGTCTGCAGCTCAGATAGAGAATGGGAGTCTGTGCAGCTTCTCCAACCCGGCTGTGCAACACAGCTGGGTTGGAGAATGCTGAGCGTGCACTGAGAGGATGAGATAGTTCTAGTTCATCAGTGTAATGAATTTCTGCTATTCTTCCATGGAGTTAAGTCCATTTTTTATGGAGTTGAATTTGTCAATCCACTTACACTCCAACCGTTAGAGGTTGTGCCCCATCTTGTCTCCTCTGGGTGATGGTATAGCCTTCTCGATGACTTGCCACTTTAAGTCATCTGCTGTGTGTTGTTGTGTAAGGTAATGTTGAACCAGTGGGGCAGTCTGACTGCCACAACAGATGCAGCTTCACTGTCGTCCAATCGGCATTTTTACTTGTTGGGTTGTCTGTCCGATGTAGATCAGATTACATGAGTACCAGACACAATAAATAACATTACTTGATGCACAATTAGTGTGGTCTTGGAAAGTGATCTTAATCGTGTCATTTGCAAAGACTTTTGAGTCGTGCGTAAATTGGCAAACAATGCATTGCCACATTTAAAATGGCCCGTGATAAGGTTAAGACCACATGAGGACAAAATTGTGTCTGGTGTTGTAGGGAGATTATAGTCAGCATGAATTAGATGATCCCTAATATTGTTGCCTTTCTTGCATGAAAAGACTAGAAGATCGGTAAAGACATCTATGCTTTTCAAGATGGACTAGTGTTTTTTTTAGTGTTTTAACAATGTTGTTGGTGTCTGGGCAATAAGTGGTTGCACAGGCAATGTTATCAGATGGAAGTTTGGCTCTTGTTTGTATTATGTCTTCCCATGAGCTAAACCAGGCCATTTTCATTGAGTTCTTGATGAGACTTTTGGGGTACACCCTACCCAGACGTTTTTCTACTGAGAATGGTCCCATCTTTGAAAAAAAACATTTTGAGAGTGCAGTTTCTGCATAGCCTACGAAATTGGCTATCTGGAAGGCCGTTTTTGAGTGACCTGTGGGTGGAAGCTACTATACTAAAGTAGAGTGTTGTGCCCGGTTGGTTTCCGGTACAGAGAAACTATGAGATGATTGTCTTTGTTCTTGATTTCCAAATGCAGAAATGGTAAAATCTGGCACTCAATGTTGTGAGTAAAGTTGAGGAAGGGCTGGCAGCTGTTGCTGTAGTCTATAAACAGTGTCAAGAGGTTAGAAGGACTTTCCCATTGTTTCATCGTGGGGGTGGAGAGGGACTCCAACCCCCAGCATCTCCTGTGGCAGAGCCCTTGATTGACCCTGAGTGACCAGAGACGCTACAAAAAGGACACGCATGACAGACGTGATGCAGGACTATGCTTCTTTGTGGGGATGCTGAGGGATTCCAACCCCCAGTATCTCCCACGGTGGACACCTTGAATGAACCTGAGCACCCAGAGGCGCTCTAAAAGAAGTCGCCTGACACGCGACATGAGACACTGTTTCATTGTGGGGGCGGGGTGGGACTCCAACCACCAATATCTCTCGCGGCGGAGGCCTTGATTGACCCTGAGCGCCCGGAGGTGCTACAAAAATAACATGCCTAACCCGCGGGACGCGACAGGGATGCACACGGGTGAAGACCGGGGCTAGAGTGGGCCCGTCTTTGCCCAGAAGAGGCTGGGCTGGGCACCCACCTTTTAACTGCATCTAGCTGGGCTGCTGTAGCAAGTGACTTTAGAACATTGCTTATACTTTATTAAATCCATTTTCCCTTTGGGTTGTGGCTGGTCAAGGCAGAATAACTTATTAGGCTACCAAACGTGAAGCTACTAGTCAATTTGTTGGTCAAAATGGGGAAGTGTAATTTCGTAGCACCAGCTGATAAATTTATGGCCAACAACACATTGGATGGGTTTTTACAGAAGGCAGGTGGTGCACTGGACAAGGAAATTGAGTCTGCTTAAAGGCATCTTTCAATTTTAACTCCTACTCAGACACCCTCAGGGTCTGATTCCGCTCAAACTACGGCTTTATGTAGTAAGGTTCTGTTCGACCTGACAGCATTAGGGTGTGTGAGGCAGTGACATCTTCTTACCTGTGTCTCACTGGAAGTATTGCTGGATAATGTTGTTTCTGTTGTCGATATCCTCTTCTTCGGCCTCTTCTTCACTGTCCACAGGCTCCACAGCTGCCACAAGACCTCCTTCTGGACCATCCTCCTGCAGAAAAGGCACCTGTCGTCGCAAAGCCAGGTTGTGCAGCATACAGCAGGCCAGGATGATCTGGCACACCTTCTTTGGTGAGTAGTAGAGAGAACCACCTGTCATATGGAGGCACCGGAACCTGGCCTTCAGGAGGCCGAAGGTCCTTTCCATCACTCTCCTAGTTCGCCCATGTGCCTCATTGTAGCGTTCCTCTGCCCTTGTCCTGGGATTTTTCACAGGGGTCAGTAGCCATGACAGGTTGGGGTACCCAGAGTCACCTGCAAATGTCGAGGGACAACGGTTAGACACACACTAACCCTTAGGGACAACCCCAGACAACTATTCACAGGGTATAGGGTCCTTGTCCTCACCTATTAGCTCCACACGGTGCCTCTGGAGTTGCCCCATCACATAAGGGATGCTGCTATTCCTCAGAATGTAAGCGTCATGCACTGATCCAGGAAACTTGGCATTCACATGGGAGATGTACTGGTCGGCCAAACACACCATCTGCACAGTCATAGAATGGTAGCTCTTCCGGTTTCTGTACACCTGTTCACCCCTGCGGGGAGTACCAAGGCCGCATGTGTCCCATCAATGGTACCTATGATGTTGGGGATATGTCCCTGGGCATAGAAGTCACCTTTCACTGTAGGCAAATCCTCCACCTGATGGAACACGATGTAGCTGCGCATGTGTTTCAGTAGGGCAGACAACACGTTTGAGAACATAGGCTGGGACATCCCTGATGCAATGGCTACTGTAGTTTGAAAAGACCCACTTGCCAGGAAATGGAGTACTGACAGGACCTGCACTAGAGGGGGGATCCTTGTTGGATGGCGGATTGCTGACATCAGGTCTGGCTCCAACTGGGAACACGGTTCCAGGATTGTTGCACGATCAAGTCTGTAGGTGACTATTACATGTCTCTCTTCCATTGTCGACAGGTTCACCAGTGGTCTGTACACCGGAGGATGCCGCCATCTCATCACCTGCCCCAGCGGACGTGCCCTATGGATGAGAACAGCGAGCAGAGAGCACTGAGGTATTACAAAAAGTCATTAGCACACATTTGTCAATCTGCAATGTGCCTGTTACTGTGTGTATGCAAGACCTAGATAGGTGTGACACAGTTATTGTTAATGCCATGTGACCCCCTGAAATGGCGGCTGCCTGACCTGTAAGGTGGGACAAGGGGATATGAGGTAACTGCGGTGGCGTTCTACACCGTCGCGGTAGGCGTTCGAAGACCACAGCGCAATCCTGCATTGGTTAGCATTGGACCCTATGGGTCTGAGGAGCCAATGACGATGTACGCTGGTGGTGACGGTACGCACCGCCGAGGACGTGACCGCCATTTTCTGTCTGTTCACTCACTTGATACCTGACCTTCGACAAGAGAGGACCTACACTGCAAGTGCTGCTGTGATCTCAGTCTGGAAGCAACAATGGCTCATGTGTCTGGGGAAAGGGCACCTGCCTTCACTTCAGAGGAGTTGGAGAGGTTATTGGATGGGGTCCTCCCCCAGTACACGCTACTCTATGGTCCTCCAGACAAACAGGTGAGTACATTGTGAGCATGCTGCATGGGCAATGCCTGTTTGGAGTGTTGTGGATGGAAGATACATGGGGGGGACTGAGCCCTGAAAGCGGACGGTGAGTGTATGTGCGTCAGGGCAAGGGTGGGAACGTGGGCCAATGACTGTGACAGTCCGGACGGTTAAAGTTTTTCCTTTTCCCCTGTACTATTCCTCTAGGTCAGCGCCCAACAGAAGAAGGATATTTGGCGTGCCATCGCCAAGGACGTCCGGACCCTGGGGGTCCACCACAGACAGAGCACCCACTGCCGGAAAAGATGGGAGTACATTCGCCGCTGGAACAAGAAGACGGCGGAGGCCCAGCTGGGGATGGCCTCCCAACGTGGGAGGGGTGCCTGTTGCACCATGACCCCCCTGATGTTCCGGATCCTGGCGGTGGCGTATCCGGAGTTGGATGGGCCCTTGAGGGCATCACAGCAGCCACAAGGGGGTGAGCACTGTCACATCCATCTGACTCTGTGCGCATTACGAGGTGTCTGGGTGGGGGACGTGGGCAGTGGGTTCCCCTTAGGCCAGGGCAAGCTTTTTAGGCAAAGTCGCTTTGTGAGGCAGGCTATGTGGCACCCCAACCCCACCAGTGGTAAGAGCCATCTACATCTAGTCAGGCTCCTGTGACTTCCATGTGTGCAGCAATCGGGCATGGGCCTTGTACCCCATGGCCCTGTGAATAATCTAGGAACTATAAGTGCATGGCGTAGTGCAGAGGGCTGCTGTGTCTGTAGTGTCTGCCAACGGCAGTGGTATTGCATGCACTGAACATGTCTTTCTTCTGTCTCCCCCCCCCTTTTTGTGACCTCCCTGTTCTTGTGTGAAATAGCATCATCAGGCGGAGAAGCAGTGGCACCGGAGCAGGAGGGAGCTGCATCCCACTTGGCCATGGAGGGCCAGACAATGGCGTCTGAAGCCACCAGTGGGACGGAGGGCGAAGGGAGCTCCACGGCGGGGACAGGAGCAGAGACCAGCGACAGCCACTCCTCCTCTGATGGGAGCTCCCTTGCAGTGGCGGGCACCTCTGTGCCCCCCACATCAACAGGTATAGCCGCCACCCCCCCACCAGCACTGCCCTCCCAGCAGCCCCTCAGCGTGTGTCCCTTGGCCGCTCACCCAGGAGGGTGGGCATCTCCTTCGCCCTAGACACCTCAGGCCCTGCCCCAGTCAGCCTTGCTGCCCTCAGTGAGGAGGCTATTGACCTCCTGAGATCCCTCACTGTTGGTCAATCAACCATTCTGAATACCATCCAGGGTGTCGAGAGGCATTTGCAACAAACAAATGCATACCTGGAGGGCATTCACTCTGGCGTGGCAGCCCAACAGAAAGCATTTCAGGCTCTGGCCTCAGCACTTATGGCAGCCATTGGCCCTGTGTCCAGCCACCCCCCTCCAACCTCCTCCACCCAGACCCAATCCCTTGTACCTCAGCCTATCCCAAGGACACCATCAGACCAGCATGCACATACCTCAACACTCAAGGGTGGCTCAGACAAACATAAGCACCACACGTCCCACAGGCACTCACACAAGCATCATACCCATGCAGACATACCAACATCCACTGCCTCCACTGTGCCCCCCACCTCCACGTCCTCCTCCTCCCTCCCTGTCTTGTCTCCACTCACACCTGCATGCACTACATCTTCAGCCACTACCTCCATCACAAGCACGCCCATCACCACACACCGCTCATGTGCACTCACCACCCCACTACCATTCACACATCCCCTGTGTCCTCTCCCAGTGTGTCTGCGAGCCCTCCTCCCAAAGTACACAAACGCAGGCACACACCCACCCAACAGCCATCCACCTCACAACAGCCTTCAGCACATGCACCTTCACCCAAATTCAGCAAACGTACACCTCCCACAACCACTACCTCTTCCTCCACTCCCAAACCCCCTCCATCTACCCGTCCCAGTGTGTCTAAAAAACTTTTCCTGGTTAATATTCACCTCTTCCCTACACCTCCCCCCCGTCCTTCCCCTAGGGCCAGGCTTTCCAGGTCCCAGCCCAGCACCTCAGCCACCACACCACCAGGCACAGTGGTGCCAGCAACTGCGGGCTATTGGAGTGCGCCAACCAACAGGGCTGCCAGTGTGCCACGGAGCGAAGGCAAGGACATTCCACCACCTGCAAAAGTTAAAAAGTTGCTCACATCCCGGAGGGAAAAGCAGAAAACACCTGCCACCAAGGGCTCAGGGAAAACGAAAGGGGATGGTGGCAAGACAGCAGCGCCACCATCCATGGTGGGGAAGGGCCAGAAAATAAAGGGCAGGTCAGGAGAGGGCATGGTGGCACTGACAATTGGACCAGTGTCACACCTTCAGTCCACACCGACGCCAACCTGTACGGCGGAGAAGACTGCCACCTGCACCGCCACCTGCACCGCCACCAGCACCGCTGTCATTGAGCCCGCCACCAGCACCACAGCCAATGAGCCCGCCACCAGCATCGCAGTCACTGAGGCCGCCACCAGCACCGCTGCCACAGAGCCCGCCGCAAGCACCACCGCCACAGAGCCCGCCGCCAGCACCAATGCCACAGAGGCCACAGCCAGCACCACCGCCACGGAGACCGCCAACAGCACCGATGCCACAGAGGCCGCCGCCAGCACCACCGCCACAGAGCCCGCCGCCAGCACCGATGTCACAGAGGCTGCCGCCAGCACCGCCGTGACTGACCCCGCCGCAAGCACCGCCAGCGGCCCTGCAACATCCTGAGCCTGTGGCACCACCGCAGACATGGCTGCCATCCCCAGAGGTCAGTCGTCCGAGGCTGGTGGTCACTTCCAGGAGCCTGGCCAGCTTCCATGATGCACGACTTTCAGTGGAGAAAGGCATCCACTACCTCAGTCCTTGGCAGGATGAAGCACTCTGGGCACAATGCCCCCTCCAGAACCAGTGGAGACTGTTATCCACTTGAGAGACTGTGGCTTTGCATTCCCCAGGATAAAGCAGTGGGCAAACCACCCACTGGAGAGACTTGAGAGACTGGCTTTGCACTCCCCAGGATAAAGCAGTGGGCAAACCACCCACTGGGGAGACTTGAGAGACTGTGGCTTTGCACTCCCCAGGATAAAGCAGTGGGCAAACCACCCACTGGAGAGACTTGAGAGACTGTGGCTTTGCACTCCCCAGGATAAAGCAGTGGGCAAACCACCCACTGGAGAGACTTGAGAGACTGTGGCTTTGCACTCCCCAGGATAAAGCAGTGGGCAACCCACCCACTGGAGAGACTTGTGAGACTGTGGCTTAGCACTCCCCAGGACACAGCAGTGGGCATGGAGCCCCCTCGTGGAGCAGTGGCGTCGTGCATTCATCAGGCTGAGGTGCCCCCCCTTCCCCTCCCACTGAGGTGCCTGTTTCATTTCGATCTGATGCCCTGCAGTGTTCTCTCCGTTTGAAGTCTGGTGTCATGTGTGGGCCTCGCCCATGCATTTTGGGACTCTGATCCACGGATGATGTTTGAGTAATATCCGGACTTGTGTAGTTGGTGTACATATTTGTATTTACTGAATTTTGAAATTTCACTATCTGATTTTTATTGATTACATTCGTTCACATCAATTCCTTTTGTCCTTGCGTTATTGAAGGGGGGGATGATATGTAATGTTGCTGCATGTATTTGTGAGTATGGTGTTGTGGGTGAGTGTGGGGGTGGGGGTGTTGCGTGTTGCATGTTTGTGTCACTCTCTTATCCCCCCCCCTGTGTTGTAGATGCAGTACTCACCGTGGTCGTCGCCGCCATCTTTGGTGCTCCTGATAGAGGAGCAGGAAGACCATCGTAGGGAGTATCTAGAGTCCTGGTTCCTCGTGGGGTGTGGAGAGGTGAGTGTTTTCCCTTCCAAGTCCTGTTTCTGCCGTGTTTTTGTTCACGTTGGTTCCGCCCCAGAAAAGTTGGCGGATTGCCGGGTTGTGATAGGGTGGGTGGTATTTTGTCTTCCGCCTGTCTGTTGGCGGTGACCGCCACGCTGTTTGTTTGTACCGCCGTGGCAGTCGGAGTTTTAAAGTGGCTGTCTATGTTGGTGGTTTCCGCCATGGTCATGATTCCATTTTTTTTTCCGCCGGCCTGTTGGCGGTATTACTGCCGCTTTAACACCGTCCACCAGGGTTGTAATGAGGGCCAGAGTGTCTATGGTATTTTGGTATTTGTGTCACCACAATAAAGTGCCTTTATTTTTGCAACACTGAGTATTTTCTTTCATGTGTGTGAGTACTGTGTGACTTCAGTGGTATTGAAAGGAGCTTTGCGTGTCTCCTAGATAAGCCTTGGCTGCTTATCCACAGCTACCTCTAGAGAGCCTGGCTTCTAAACACTGCCTACACTACACTAGTTAGGGATAGCTGAACCTGATATAAGATGTAAGTACCATAGGCACCCACTACACACCAGGCCAGCCTCCTACATTGGTGGTGCCGAGGTGGGATAAGTACTTGCAATTGCCTTATCACTCTGTCACCTGGTGTTTTTCACAGGAAAGATCACTCAGACAATACATAGTACCTAGTGCAGGAATCTAGGGCCAGATGTAGCAAATTTGGAAATTGCGACTTGCAATTTGCGAGTCGGAGCGACTCGCAAATTGCAAGTCGCAATTTCCAATGCAGAACGGTGTCTCAGACACCGTCTGCGACTCGCTATGGGGTCGCAATGACCCACCTCATTAATATTAATGAGGTGGGTCGCAAATTGCGGCCCCATAGCGAGTCTAGGCACTCGCAAACATGGAGGCCTGCTGTCCTCAGCAGACCTCCATGTTCGTGACTGCTTTATCAATAAAGCAGTTTTTTTTTTTTAAGTGAGGCCCGTTTTCCTTAAAGGAAAACGAGCTGCACTTTAAAAAAAAAACGAAACCTTTAGTTTCGGTATTTTTTCAGGGCAGGTACCTGGACCACTACCTGCCCTGGTATAATTTTGGGTCCATTCACAAAGTGGAAGGGGTCTCACCCAATTTGCGAGTGGGTTACCATCCACTTGAAGTGGATGGTAACTGCGATACCCTTTGCGACCGCATATGCGGTCGCAAATGGTATTGCATTCCACTCCGAATCGCAAATAGGAAGGGAACACCCCTTCCTATTTGCGATTCTGAAATGCATATTGCGAGTCAGTCCCGACTCGCAATATGCATTTCTGCATAGGGAAATGCGTTTAGCGAGTCGCAAACGGCAATTTTTGCCGTTTGCGACTTGCTAAACGTTTCCTGCATCTGGCCCCTAGTCTCTAAACTTCGTTCTGAGAGACTAGAGGTTAGGTAGGTTAGGTACACCATACAACATCCTAACATACACCATGTCTGCAGCTGGACCTAGCTCTGAGGTAATGGACTCTCCTTATGAGGGCATGACCTTCAAGGAATTGACTGGGCTGTGCTCAGAGAGGATGTTAGACATGGGGAAGAATCCTAACAAGAGTCTACTTTTGAGCCTCCTTCTTCAGGATGGCCAAGAACATGCTGGAAGCCAGGAGTAGGAGAAAGAGGATACTCTTCTAGGCCCAGGGGAGGGTTCTTCAATGGATCTTGTTCCCAGCAGACCAACTAGGGTAGCTGGTAGTGGGAGGGGAAGTCACTCAGGTGGGGCTCCCTTTACACCCTAGGACAAGTAGCTAGGGTCACTAAGACTAGGGAAAGATCCACTTCTGCCCACTCTCATGTCACTTCAGTGTCTGAGGGGTCACACTGCACAATTCCAGGAGATGACTCTATAGATAGAGAGCTCAGAAAGCTGGGGCTGGAGGATGCCAGGATGAGGCTGCAGCAGCAATAGCTAGCCCTAGATAGGGAGGGCTTGGCAGTGGAGAGGGTGAGGCAGGGGTTGGGGTTAGCACCCCATGTGGCAGCAGCAACAGTCCCAGAGTTTATAGAGTCAGTTAGGACTCCATAGATTCCAGACACTTGCACAAAATTGTTCCCTCATACAAGGTGGGAGATGACATCTATAAGTGGCTTTCTGCGTTTGAGAGGGCCTGCAAAGTCCAGAGGGTCCCTCAAAGGCAGTGGGCTACTATTCTCTGGTTGTCCTTCTCTGAGAAAGAGAGGGATAGACTTCTCACTGTCAGAGAAGAAGATGCAGACAATTGCACTAGGGAGACAAGAAAATAGGCCTCAAAGGATTGACTAAAGCTTTAGAAGGATGGTTACATGGCAGCAAAGTGTCTGACTATGAGGGCTTGTATAATCTGTTACTGAGAGATCATATTTTGAATAATTGTGTGTCTTACTTGTTGCACCAGTACTTGGTAGACTCAGATCTGACCTCTCCCCAAGAATTGGGAAAGAGTGAGCAGAAAAGCTCATAGAGGCGGTGACAAGGACAAGAAGAAGGATGGTAAGTCTAATGACAAAGGTGGGGACAAAGATAAAAGTAAAGAGTCTTCATCAGGCCCACAAAACTCTTCTGGGGGTCTGTTTAAATCCTCTTCTCGTCACAATCAGAATAAAAAGCCTTGGTGCTATATTTGTAGAAACAAAGGCCATAGGGCAGGAGACTGCTCTTGCCCTAAGAAATGCACCAAACGTCCCTCCACCACTACCCTCACTGTTACAACTAGTGCCCTTAGCAATAGCAGTGGTGGTGGGAAAACTAATAATACAAATAGTCAGTCCAAGGTTGTAGCAGGGCTCATTCTGGGAAATGTGGTGGGGGTTGGTTTAGTTAGGGAAACCACTGAGGCTGTTTTAGTCTCTGATGGTGGCATTGACCTTGTCACCCTTATTGCTTGTCCCCTTAATATGGATAAGTGCAAGCAACAACCCCTAATAAATGGTGTTCAGGTTGAGGCCTACAGGGATATAGGTGCCAGTTTCACCTTAGTGACTGAAAAAAGGGGTGGCCCCTCCCTGAGCAATACCTACTTGGTCATCAGTACCAAGTGACTGACGCCCACAACAATACTGTGACTCACTCCATGGCTGTTGTTGGTCTCAACTGGGGGGAGGGGTTTTACTGGTCCTAAAACATTGTAGTGTCCACAGACCTACCTGTAGAGTGTCGGCTAGGGAATGACTTGGAGACTTCAGCTTGGGCTAAAGTAGAGTTGGAGGCCCATGCAGCCATGCTGGGCATATCTTTGCTTTAACAAGGGCTCAGGCCAAAAAGCAAAGGGAAAAGAGAAACTTGGATCCTGAAAATATGGATCAAGAGCTTCCAGAAAGCAGGGCTAGGAAGGGTAAGAAATTATCCCCTATCCTCCCTCCACTGATGATTCCCCCTTTGAGGAAAAGGAATCAACTCCTTGGACAGAACTTACACCTGAAGAACTTCAGGGAGGAGTTAATTGTGGCACAGCAGACTTGCCCCACATTTGAGGGTTTGAGACAGCACGCTGTCAAAGAAGAAGCAGGGAATGTCAGTGGCACCCACAGGGTGTACTGGGAAAAGAGTCTCATGTATTCAGAAGCAAGGGAACCCAAACCTGATGTCACCAAAAGATTAGTCATCCCTCTGCAATACAGAGAGTTTTTGTTGACATTGGCACATGACATTCCCCTTGCTGGACACCTGGGGCAAAGGAAAACATGGGACAGACTGGTCCCTCACTTTCACTGGCCTCACATGTCAGAAGAAACAAAGGAGTTTTGTCGCTTCTGTTTCACTTTGGCAAGACAGGTGGTACTCCAAAGGCCCCCTTAAACCCACTACCAGTGGTTGGGGTACCATTTGAAAGGGTAGGGGTTAACATTGTTGGCACCTTGGCCCTCCCACAGCTTCTGGAAACAGATTCATACTGGTGGACCATGCCATCGGTATCTAGAAGCCTTACCTCTTAGGACCACTACAGCTCCTGCCAAAGCCCTACTGGGAATCTTTTCCAGAGTGGGTTTCCCGAAAGAAGTTGTATAAGACAGGGGTAGCAACTTCATGTCTGCATACGTGTGTACCTGTGCTGTGGGACTCCTTTGTCCTAGATATACTGCTCCCAGAAGAAGATGGATAGTGCCCCTTAGTAAATAATGTATCTGTAACTGAGCATGTCTGCCTACAGAATATGCAAGAGCAATCCCTCATTGATGATAGTGATAGCATTGTCTAAAATTGTATACGCAGCTTGGACCATCAGGCATAAAGAACTCTTGGCACTAGTCTACAGCTTTATAGAAATACTGTAATTTTCATTCAAGTCACACAAGCTTTATTCGGTCTAATTAAACCATCAAAGCAATAACTTACAACAGTAAAACCATGATCTATTCACAATAAATATATATTAACAAGATTTAAAAGTAAATAATGAGGATAAGATAAAGATAAAATGAGAGATCTGCGAATGTACAAAGGAGAAAAAATAGATATAAATCTTCACATGTGTCTATCATCCTATATATGAGGGGGAAATGACAGAATTCCTTTTTGTTGGCTGCCTTGACATCCTCATCAATAATTTTATAAAAAATTCAATGAGTAAAACTGTTGGATTAAATAAATTAGTATCAAGGTTCAATTAATAACAAATCACTGTGATCTTTTAAAAAATGTGCACGTATATGCCAAGTGGACGCAAGGAACTTGCTGACCGCACAAGTTAGGAAGGAGGAGCAATCTCTCAACATCAACCTTAGGGCATCTTTGCACGTTCTCAACCCCATATTCCTGCAAGCGGGGCGGAGCCATTTCCGCCGGGCAGTGCTGTAGGCAGGACAAATAAACATAAAGTGCACTACGGTTTCCACAAAACCGTTACAAGTTGGACATTGATTAGATAGCGGGGTAGAGCACCATGAACTGGAAAAGGACTTCAGAGGGAGGCATCCATACCGGAACCGAACATACAAGCTTTTACTTAGTTGATCAGTAATTAAATCCAAGAAGGGTTTGAAGTGGGGAAACCACTTGTAATCAAGAAATTGAGACGTCAGCCTACCATGTGAAGTACATAACAGATATTTTTCCCTAACATGGGACCAATAAACTGATTTTAAGTGGTCCTTGTGAACCCTCCTTAGATTATTAGGCTGGCTCCAGAAATCACTGAGTCCCAAGGTATGGAACCATTCCGAAATGTACTTGAACCAAGGGATAGAAAGTATGTTTGGTCTATCCAATAAGTCTTGCAAAGACTGCTTGTATATGACTAATTCAGGGGTAGTCCAGATGCGAACCCAGAAAGTTAAAGGCCTTAAAGCTATTACATCAGAAATGTGGGGGAACCCTAGGTCCAAAACCACTGGAACCAAGGGCGTGCTACGAGGACATGCCAAGAGCGATCTTACAAAATTATTTTCCCCCACAGATAACTTGCTAGTTTTGGAACAACCCCAGACCTCAGCACCATAGACCGCGGCACTCTGAGCCTTGGCTAGATACATTTTAATAGCTGGGGAAACAACTTTCATGGTATTAGACATTTGGAAACGCAAAATTGCCCCTGACCTGTGTGCTAAGAGAGCTAGGCTTTTTCCTACCTGGGCCTGCCAGTTCATATCATTGCTGATTCTCACCCCTAAATAATCAATGGAGCATACCTTGCTCAGAGGAACCTTGTTATATAAGATGTTACATCGTTTTGTGCAACCAAGACCGAAGATCATAAGTTTTGTTTTACTAGAATTAAGTTCCAATCCATGGTCTGCACAAAACACACCGAACCTATCCAGGAGGACCTGGAGGCCCATAGGTGTTTTAGAGATCAGGAGGGAGTCATCAGCAAATAAAAGAATAGGAACTTTTGAATTGTTCAATGAAGGGGCATCGTTTTGACAATCTGTTACAACTTGCACCACTTCATTAATGAACAGCGAAAAAAGAGTAGGTGCCAGGACACAGCCTGGCGTACCCCCGCCTGATATTAATGCGATCAGTAAGTTCCCCCTGACTACTCCATCTTACTCGAGCATAAGTGTTCTTGTGCAATCTTTGAATTAGGTGCACCAAATTCATCGGGACGCCAATTTTCTTTAGGACTTCCCACAATTTCTGTCTTGGAACAAGATCGAAAGCGGACTTTAGGTCAACAAAAGCAACATACAAGTTTTGTTTGGCCAAAGTAACGTATTTCCAGAGTAACAGAAAAAATCTAAAAATGTGGTCCATAGTGCTAATTCTTGAACGAAAACCAGCCTGGAGGGGAGATAGGACCTGATTGGCTTGGAACCAGTCCATTAGCCTGTCTAGGACTTGCTTAGAGCAAATCTTTTGAAGATTATCAATGAGGCTAATTGGGCGGTAATTGACGGGCAGTCCCACATCTCCTTTTTTATAAATAGGGATAATTTCAGCCCGAGCCACGAGTCCGGAATGAGGCCACCTGCTGCGATGGCGTTTGATAAAGTATTAATATACCACGCCCAAATAACGGGTTCTGACGTAAACAGGTCCCCCGGTATCTTATCAGGACCAGGAGCCTTAGCGGGTTTCAGAGAACTAATAGCTGCTGTGGTTTCAACAATTGTAAAAACGATGTTCTCCGTAGGACCTTCGATAAGAGGTCTGCGTTCGACACCCCTATGGTCCTCATGGTCCTGTTGCACGGATGAAACATAAATTTCGGAAAAATGAGCCACCCATCTTTCAGGCTGAATATGAAGATTTGGAGTAGCATTACCCTCTCTATGCCTGTGGGTCAACAACCTCCAAAAGGAGCCCTCGTCTCGATTTTCGACTGCCACCAGCAGCTTCTGCCAGATCTTGAATTCCCAATTTTTCTTCGCTAGGTCCAGGGCCTTAGTGTAGCTAGATCTAGCGGCCCTGATCTCCTCCTGTGAGTGCTTATGGAGGGCCAATTTAAGATTGAGCCTAGCAAGGTCGCAATCTTTATTGAACCATTCTCTGGATCAGATAGTATCAGGAGTATGCTTAACAGTGGTTTCTTTATAAAAAAAAATCTGTAGAATGTTTATCAATTCAACATGGATTTTCAGGATTGGAAGACTATTGACCTCTTGCTTTTCAAGACCGGAGAACAGCTGTAAAAAGGAAGAATACATTTGTTTGACCAAGAGTGGATTAGATGTAACCTTTGGCCAACTAACACGAGTTTGCCTGGAGTTCAGAGAAGGGATCGGAACATCGGTGGTCTCTAGGTGTTGTGTTCTCCCAAAAGCTTTGCTGGATAAAGTAAGACATAGGGGGTGGTGATCGCTATCATGGCGGGGTTCCACCTTCATGTCCAGAGTGTTTGACCAAAGCCTGATGTCGACAAAAAAATAATCAATAGTGCTGGAAGAACACCCCTGCTTAAAAGTGGGGGCACGATTTAGATCAGATCTAGTCCGACTATTGCATTCCCTGAGTCCACAGCGTAGGCAAAGGGAGGCCATCTGTGTAGCAGCACAAGAACCGATGCTAAGAAAATCGTTCTTCACTTGGGGAATACCCCAAGATTCATCTTCTTCAGTTGTTAGATTACCTACAAGGTTCTTGGATACAAAGGAACAGTTTATATCACCCCCTATCACCAGATGGTTAGAAGGATGCAAAAGTTCCATATGCTCAGCTAGCTGAGCAAGTACCCTTGATTCCATACTGGGGGGGGGGGACCTTGCGTACATATTGACCAGAGTCACTATAAAACCATGCTGAAATGTGAGTCTAACACCCAATAAATCTAACGAATTAAGGGATAGTGCAGAGTGGTCGCATTGCAGTTTCTTATTCACTAAAATCATGAGCCCACCCATAGGCCTACCAAAGCCTCCAGAGGCAGGCTGAGCTGCGACAAAATAAGTTATGAACCCCTCAACATGTATTATCTCTTCCGCCCAGGTTTCCTGAAAGAGGCATAAATCTTGCTTAGAGATAAGGTCGACCCATCCAGGATCTCATAACTTTTTCTTTATTCCAGCCACATTCCAAGACATAGGTGGTCATTACAACCCTGGCGGACAGTGTTAAAGCTGCGGTAATCCCGCAAACAGGCCGGCGGACAAAAAAAGTGAATTACGAGCCTGGCGGAAACTGCCAACTAAGACAGCCACTTTAACACATCGCCCGCCACGGCGGTACAGACAAACAGCGCGGCGGTCACCGCCAACAGACAGGCGGAAGACAATGTACCGCCCACACTATCACAACACACCAATCCGCCACCTTTTCCGGGGCGGATTCACCGTGGATAAAAACACGGCGGAAACAGCTTGTGCTATGGGAAAACACTCACCTCAACACATCCCACGAGGAACGAGGACACCATGGAGCCGGAACTACAAATCTTACCTGCCCTTGCATTCCTGCTCATCTACGACCAACAGCGACGTAGGCGCAGAACATACCGGTGAGTACAGCACCTACGACACGGGGGAGGGGGGAGGCAAAAGTTACGGGGACACCCACCAAACACCCCCATCAAACACCCCCACCCTCGCATATTACAACATACACACCAATGCATTCACAAAAATCACAGTAACAACCCACAATCCCCCCGGAAGAATGCAAAGACAAAGCGAATAGCGGTCAAACTTTGTATTGTGCCAATATACTACTCATTAAAAAATAAACGGATATATATATCACGAAATCTGTCAAAAATAAATGTACAATACAAGAAGTAGTGCAGAGATTTACACAACAATGTCCGTGCACCAACAGTCCAAAAATGCATGGGCCACGCCCGCAATAGATACCTGACCAAAATCCGAGAGAACACTGCCGGGGCATCAGATAGAAACAATACAGGCACCTCAGGGGGAAGGGAAGGGGGGGCACCTCAGCCAGATGAATGCGAAGCCAGATCCACGACGGGGCTCCATGCCCATTGATGTATCCTGGGGAGTGCAAAGCCACAGTCTCTCAAGTCTCTACAGTGGGTGGGTGGGTGGGTTGCCCACTGTTCAATCCTGGGGAGTGTAAAGCCACAGTCTCTCAAGTCTCTACAGTGGGTGGTTTGCCCACTGCCTTATCCTGGGGAGTGCAAAGCCACAGTCTCTCAAGTCTCTCCAGTGGGTTGTTTGCCCACTGCTTTATCCTGGGGAGTGCAAAGCCACAGTCTCTCAACTCTCTACAGTGGGTGGCTTGCCCACTGTTACATCCTGGGGAGTGCAAAGACACATCTTCGCAAGTAGATGCAGTTCTCTACTGGTACTGGGTGGGACTGGTGCCCAGACTGGATGAGTCTCCCCGTAAAAGTACATGTCCTGTCACAGTCCCAGATGCACATGGGAGAACGATGCCTGATGTGCCGGACTATTCATACCCACACGGTCTTTGCCCTGTTCAGCGGTGCTTTGCCATGACGGTCTTTGCCCTGTTCAGCGGTCTTAGCCATGGCGGTCTTTGCCCTGTTCAGCTGTCTTCACCATGGCAGTCTTGGCCTTGTTCAGCGGTGCTTAGCCATGGCGGTCTTTGCCCTGTTCATCGGTCTTCACCATGGCGGTCTTTGCCCTGTTCAGCGGTCTTCACCATGGCAGTCTTGGCCTTGTTCAGCGGTCTTCACCATGGCAGTCTTGGCCTTGTTCAGCAGTCTTCACCATGGCGGTCTTTGCCCTGTTCAGCGGTGCTTTGCCATGTCGGTTCTGGTACGGATATTGGTGTGTGGCATTACGATCTCCACACTGGACATTGGTGTGTGGCATGACGAACTCCACACTGGACATTGGTGTGTGGCATGACGAACTCCACACTGGACATTGGTGTGTGGCATGACGATCTCCACACTGGACATTGGTGTGTGGCATGACGAACTCCACACTGGACATTGGTGTGTGACATGACGAACTCCATACTGGACATTGGTGTGTGGCATGACGAAGTCCACACTGGACGTTGGTGTGTGGCTTGACGTTCCATCATTGCCCAGCGGGGCTGTGGGTTTCTGGACCCTCATGGGCTGTGACTCCGGCGGTGGCGGTGGTCTCCTGACCAGTAATGATACTTGGGCTCTCCTGGGCTATGACTCTGGCGGTGGTCTCCTGACCAGTTATGATACTTGAGCCCTCCTGGGCTATGACTCTGGCGGTGGTCTCCTGACCAGTTACGATACTTGAGCCCTCCTGGGCTATGACTCTGGCGGTGGTCTCCTGACCAGTGACAATACTTGAGCCCTCCTGGGCTATGACTCTGGCGGTGGTCTCCTGACCAGTTACGATACTTGAGCCCTCCTGGGCTGTGACTCCGGCGGTGGCGGTGGTCTCCTGACCAGTAACGATACTTGGGCCCTCCTGGGCTATGACTCTGGCGGTGGTCTCCTGACCAGTGACGATACTTGAGCCCTCCTGGGCTATGACTCTGGCGGTGGTCTCCTGACCAGTTACGATACTTGAGCCCTCCTGGGCTGTGACTCCGGCGGTGGCGGTGGTCTCCTGACCAGTAACGATACTTGGGCCCTCCTGGGCTATGACTCTGGCGGTGGTCTCCTGACCAGTGACGATACTTGAGCCCTCCTGGGCTATGACTCTGGCGGTGGTCTCCTGACCAGTTACAATACTTGAGCCCTCCTGGGCTATGACTCCGGCGGTGGTCTCTGGACCAGTTACGATACTTGAGCCCTCCTGGGCTATGACTCTGGCGGTGGTCTCCTGACCAGTAACGACGGTGCTGGCGGTTGTATCTGTACCTCCGGAAATGATGGCGCACTTCTCCGCGGTGAAACTCACAACAGGTTGGGGAGACTTCCTCGGGACCTTCTCCTCCTTCTTTTGAGTTACAGATGACTCACCAATCGCCTTGGATCCCATTTCACTGTTTGTCCCACCAGGAGTCTTGACACAGTCCCGTCGTCCACTCTCCAATTTCGGAGCCTTTACAGGGGGTGGGCTGACAGTGCCTTGGCTCCGGGTCCTACTGCCTGCCCTGGTGGACGGGGCACTCCAAAAACCTGGTACACGCACCACTGGTACTGGAGGCTTTTTGGCTGAGGCGCTACGACGGGACTGATGAATTGGAGAGGGAGGTGGGGGCAAAAAGGTCAATTTGACATAGGGACAGTTTCTGACGTACACTGGGATGGGTAGCTGGAGGGGCTCTGGGAGTGGAGGAAGAGGAGGTGGTTGTAGGAGGTGTCACTTTAGCTGTTTTGGGTGCAGGTGCAGGTACTGGAGGCTGTCGTGAGGTGGATGGATGTTGGGTGAGTGATTGCCGGCGTTTGTGTACTTTGGGAGGGGGCGTCACAGACACACTGGGAGAGGCACAGGGGACATGTAAATGGCAGTGGAGGTGGTGAGTGCAGGTGAGCGGCTTGTGGTGCTGGGTGTCCTGGTGCGAGTCCTAGTGCCTGTAGATGTGGTGCATGCAGGTGTGTGTGTAGACGAGACTGGGAGGGAGGAGGGAGAAGAGGAGGAGGGGGACACAGTGGAGACAGTGGATGTTGCAGTGTCTGTATGGGTCTGATGCTTGTGTGAGTGCCTGTGGTGTGTGTGGTGCCTATGTTTGCTTGAGCTACTTGTGTGTGTTGACTTGTGTGCATGCTGGTCTGTAGGTGTGCTTGGGATGGGCTGGGGTACGGGGGATTGGGTCTGGGTGGAGGAAGTTGGAGGGGGGAGGCTGGACACAGGGACAATGGCTGCAATCAGTGCTGAGGCCAGAGATTGCAGGGTTCGCTGAAGGACAGCCTGACCAGAATGAATGCCTTCCAGGAATGCATTACCGTGTGTCAACTCTTGTTCTACACCCTGGATGGCATTCACAGTGGTAGACTGCCCAACAGTGAGTGACCTGAGGAGGTCAATGGCCTCCTCACTGAGGGCAGCTGGGGTGACTGGGGCAGGGCCTGAGGTGCCTGGGGCGAAGGTGATGCCCACCCTCCTGGGTGAGCGGGCATGGGGCGAACGCTGAGGGGCTGCTGGGAGGGCGGTGCTGGTAGGGGAGATGGCGGCTGTACCTGTAGAAGTGGGGCGCACAGATGGTGCCGCCACCACAGGGGAGCTCCCATCGGCGGACGAGTCCGTGTCGCTGTTTGGTGATCCTGTGGCCGACGTGAAGCTCCCCTTGCCCTCCGTCCCACTGGTGAATTCAGAGTCTGTGGTGTGGCTCCTCGTGCTCCGGTGCCACTGTACCTCCGTCTGTTGATGCTGATGTACAGAAGGACAGGGAGAGCAGAAAAAGGGTGGAGACAGAAGAAAGAGAGTTTTAGTGCATGGCATACCGCTACCGTTGGCGGACAAGACAAACGCAGCAGCCCTCTGCAGTACGCCGTTCTCCTGCCCTCTGCACATGCAATTTCTGGGATATGGCCTACATGGCAATGGTAGAAATCTGCCCACATGGATGGCAAAGGGGCAACTATACATCAATTTGCCATTTTTTTGAGCTGGGGTAGAGTGCCACATGGCCTACATAACGGAGGGGCCTTGCCTACCTAACTCGCCCTGGCCTAGGGACACCCACAGCCCACCACCCCCACCCAGACAGCTCCACTGCACGCAAAGTCCATAGGATGAGGTTGTACTCACCCGCTTGTGTCTGCTGTGATGTCCTTAAGCGCCCATCCAACTCCGGGTAGGCCACCGCCAGGATCCGGAAAATAAGGGGGGTCATGGTGCGACGGGCACCCCTCCCACGTTGGGAGGCCATCCCCAGCTGAGCTTCCACCGCCTTCTTGCTGCAGCGGCGAATGTTCTCCCATCTCTTCCGGCAGTGGGTGCCCCGTCTCTGGTGGGCCCCCAGGGTCCAGACTTCCGTGGCGATGGCACGCCAAATGTCCCTCTTCTGGTGGGCGCTGACCTACATGACATGCACAAGGAAAGAGGAACAGTCATTACCTACAGCACCGTCGTTGTAATTGGCCCCCTCCCAACTCTATCCCTGTGGCCCATTCATCCCCATGCATGACTGTTCTATGTACTCTGCCCCCTTCCCTCATCCACCCATCCCTCTCCACCCAGGCCTAGCCCATACAACGTGCTCCCTGTGTACTAACCTGTTGGTCTGGAGGACCGTAGAGTAGCGTATACTGGGGGAGGACCCCATCCAAAAGTTTCTCCAACTCCTGTGCAGTGAAGGCAGGGGCCCTTTCCTCAGACGCAGCAGCCATCGTCGCTTCCAGACCGAGGTCACAGCAGCACTAGCAGTGTAGGTCCTCTCCTGTCGAAGGTCAGGTATCTAGTGATTGAACAGATAGAAAATGGCGGTGACGTCCGCGGCTGTGCGCATCATCACCGCCAGCGCACCTGTTCATTGGCTCCTGGGACCCATAGGGTCCAATGTTAACCAATGCAGCATTGCGCCGTGCTCTACGACCGCCTACCACGACGGTGTGTAAAACGCCAGCGCAGTTACCCCACAATTCCAATGTCCCAGTTTAGAGGTCAGGCAGCCTCCATTTCAGGGGCCCACATGGCTTCAATTACTACTGCGTCACACATACCGAGGCCTACACTCAAAACCTTTCCCGGATGGGTTAATTGTCTGTTGTAGTCTTGTGTGTGACTGTGGGTACATACCTGGAGGAATGCTGACAGTTTCTTCGCTGTTGTCCTTCTTAGGCACCGTCAGTTGGGACATATTGGAAGATGGCGGAATCCGCCGGTGTACCGACCGCTGGTGGACCTGTTGACAATGGAAGAGTGACATGTCATCGTGACCTACCGGTTTGACCGTGCCACAATCCAGGAACTATGTAGCCAGTTGGAGCCAGACCTGATGTCACCAATCCACCATCCGACTGGAATCCCCCCTGACGTGCAGGTGCTGTCAGTGCTCCATTTCCTTGCAAGTGGGTCTTTTCAGACAACAGTGGCCATGGCATCAGGGATGTCCCAGCCTATGTTTTCCAACGTGTTGTCCAGAGTTTTGTCTGCCCTGCTGAAACACGTAAGGAGATACATCATTTTCCCTGAGGTGGCGGATTTGCCTACAGTGAAAGGTGACTTCTATGCCCTTGGACATATCCCCAACGTCATAGGTGCCATTGATGGGACCCATGTAGCTCTGGTTCCCCCCGCAGGAATGAACAGGTGTACAGGAACAGGAAGAGTTATCATTCCATGAATGTCCAGATGGTCTGTTTGGCAGACCAGTACATCTCTCAGGTAAATGCAATGTTCCCTGGCTCAGTGCATGACGCCTACATCCTGCGGAATAGCAGCATCCCTGATATGATGGGGAAACTCCAGAGGCACCTGTGTGTGGCTATTGGAGGACTCTGGTTACCCCAACCTGTCCTGGCTAGTGACCCCAGTGAGGAATCCCAGGACCAGGGCAGTGGAACGGTACAATGAGGCCCATGGGCAGACTAGGAGGGTGATCGAGCGGACCTTCGGCCTCCTGAAGGCCAGGTTCAGGTGCCTCCATATGACAGGTGGGTCCCTATTCTACTCACCGAAGAAGGTGTGCGACATCATCATCGCCTGCTCCATGCTCCATAACTTGGCATTGCGACGCCAGGTGCCTTTTCTGCAGGAGGATGATCCAGATGACGGTGTTGTTGCAGCGGTTGAGCCTGTGGACAGTGATGAGGATGAAGCTGATGAAGATGAAAACGACAACAGGGAGTCAGTCATACAGCAATATTTTCAATGAGACACAGGTGAGTACAATTTCATGTTTCACATTATATTACATTTCACACGTCTACCTCTATCCTGTACCTACATATCACTCCCTATTTGGTAACTGAGTTGTCCCCTTCCATTTCAGTTTCAGTAATGTGGTAACCTACGTGTCAACAGCTTGCACCCTTGAAAGGCTTGTGATGTGTGACATTGGTATGTTGACCTTCCAATGGGTAACCTTTTTTAACACTGTAATTGACAATACAAAGTTCACAATCATTGACTGACTCCAATATTATTGAGGTTTCAAGGGTGTTTATTGAAGTGCATAAAAATGTAGGGGGGTTGTGAAATGAGGAGAGGTCATGGTGGAAGAATGTCCATGGCAGAGTCCAGTCTATTAGTCTCACAGGTACATTGCACATCTGGCCATTGGAAGTGGAGCTGGGGCAGTTCCGATTTGGACAGGGTAACAAAGTTGTACAGTGGGGGGACAATCAGGGTGGTCTTATTTCCTGGCAGGGGTCTTGCCATCTTGCTCTGTCCTGTTCCTGGATCTCAGGGCCCGCTTTCGTGGTGGTTGTCCGTCTGCAGGGGGTGGGGTGCTGGTGTGTTGGTCCTGTGGCGGGGCGTCCTGTCCACTAGCGCCGGCAGAGGTAGTGGGCATTTCATCGTCCTGGCTAGTGTCAGGGGCCCCTTGGAGTGCCACGGTGTCCCTCAAGGTCTTTTGAATGTCCGTCAGCACCCCTACGATGATGCCCAGGGTGGAGCCGATGGTCCTGAGCTCCTCCCTGAACCCCAAATACTGCTCCTCCTGCAGACGCAGGGTCTCCTGCAACTTGTCCAGGACCGTTGCCATCGTCTCCTGGGAGTGGTGGTATGCTCCCATGATGGAGGATAGGGCCTCGTTGAGAGTAGGTTCCCTTGGCCTGTCCTCCCTCTGTCGCACAGCAGCCCTCCCAGTTCCCCGGTGTTCCTGTGCCTCCGTCCCCTGGACCGTGTGCCCACTACCACTGCCCCCAGGTCCCTGTTGTTGTTGGGGTGGTGGGTTACCCTGGGCGCCCTGTAGTGGTGGACACACCGCTGATTGACCTGTCCTGGGTAGGGAGGTATGGGCCCGCTGGGTGGGTGCTGTGCTGGGGTTACCAGAGGGTGTAAGCTCGGTGTTGGGCTGTGGCTGGGCAAGGGGAACCGACTGTCCTGAGGCCCACGATGGTCCGGGCTGGTCATCAAGATCCAGTAGGGCAGAGCTGCTGTCGTCACTGTGGGCCTCTTCTGGGGGTGGAGTGGTGTTGTCTGGACCCTCTGGTGTGGTGACGTTCCTTTGGGTTCCTGCGGGGGTATAAGTACATGATTATTGCATGTGTGTGTTTCATGGTGTGCAATGGTTGGGTGTGCGTGAACCCCAGTGCAGGCATTCCTGTGTGGCGGCTTGTGTGGTGATGTTTGGGGGGTGTTGTGGGTATGTGCAGTGGGCATGCTTTAGTGATGGGTGTCCATGCTTAGTTGTGTCATGCAGGGCTTGGTGTTGGGATGGGTGGTTGGTGTTATGGGTAGATTAGTGAGGAGTTAGGGTGATAGGGGAGGATGTGAGGGTGGGGGTGTGTGATAGCATGCAGGTAGGGTGGGGGATATGATAGTGAAGATTTGACTTACCAGTGTCCGTTCCTCCGACTCCTGCGAGGCCCTCAGGATGCAGGATGGACAAGACTTGCTCCTCCCATTTTGTTAGTTGTGGGGGAGGAGGTGGAGGTCCGCCGCCAGTCCGCTGTACCGCAATGTGGTGCCTGGATACCATGGAACGCACCTTCCCCCGTAGGTCGTTCCACCTCTTCCTGATGTCCTCCATATTTCTTGGGTGCTGTCCCACAGCGTTGACCCTGTCGACTATTCTTTGCCATAGCTCCATCTTCCTGGCTATGGATGTGTACTGTACCTGTGAGCCAAATAGCTGTGGCTCTACCCTGATGATTTCCTCGACCATGACCCTGAGCTCCTCCTCGGAGAAGCGGGGGTGTCTTTGGCGTGACATGGGGTGGTGTGTGTGATGTGTGGGGTGGTGTATGTGTTGATGAGTGTGGTGAGTGTAGTGGTATGTGGTGTTTTGTGCGTGGATGTTGTGTGGGTGATGGTGTAGTGTGCCTCTGTGTGATGGTGTTATCTATTCTGTGCTGTCTCTCTCTGGCCTTCGTCTCTAATTTGTGGTCGTAGGGGTTTGTGGGTGATGTGGGTGTGTGTTTTATATTGTGTTGGGTGTGGTGTGTGTATGTGTATCAGGTGTGTGTATTTGGAATTGTCCAATGTGGCGGTGTTTTGGAGATGTGTGTGTATTTTGAGCGCGGCGGTGTGTACCGCCAATGGAATCCCGCGGTTGAAAGACCGCTGCGTGGATTCGTGGGTCGTAATAGCATGGGCGTGTTTCTGTTGGCGTGGAGGTGGAGGATTTGTTTCCGCATATTTATCGCTGACCTTTGGTGTGGCGGACTTGTGTGGGTGTCTGAATTTCGATGGAATCCGTGATGTGTGTCATAATAGCTGTGGCGGTCTCCCGCCGCCGCCCTGGTGTATTGGCGGTCTTCTGTACGGCGGTAAGCGGCTTTTACCGCCAATGTTGTAATGACCCCCATAATGTTAAGTACAGAGGGCACAAGTGTGGGCCTAACTCATTCTATTTTTCGATTGCTCTGCTTTCATGTGGAATATTTTTGCCCTATATTAGGGATTTTTAAAGAAGGTCTATGGTTATAATACTAGCTTAGGGATGTTTTTCACTCTGGAAATCTTTTGCATTTTTTAAACTGTCTTTTATATATTGGATTTATTGTTTTTTCTTTTATTGTGTGTGAGGATGAAATTATTTATTTCAATCAATCAATAAACTTTGAACTTTTACTTTCCCAGATCATGAAAATGTAATCGATGTAACATTTCCAGCAGTGGATATTGCTTTGGAAGGTGTTCTGATCACTAGTCACAAAGTCGAGCTTGAATTTGCCCACATAAAGATTAGCTAAACTTGGAGCAATAATGGCTCCCATGGATGTACCAGAACATTGTTGGTAGTAGTCTTTGCCAAACATAAAGTAGGTAGTTGTCATAGCAATCTCCAATAATTCTACAATGAAGGTAGTGGAACATGAAATGGGGCAGGCCGCCTATCAAGCACTTGTCTAATGCCCTCTAGGCTTTCCTTCTGGGGAATGTTTGTATACAATGACTCTATGTCAAGGGTCACTAGTAGTTCTAGTGATGGATCAAAGTCCAAACTTCAATAAGGTTGATCATGACCAAACTGTCTTTTACATACATGTCTAAGAGTGGTACAAAATCTTTGATAAAAATGTTTAAGTATTCCCCTATAGACTCAAGGAGGGACTCACATCCTGATAGTATGGGCCTGCCTGGAGGTTTTTTTGCATCTTTAATAATTTTAGGCAGCGTGTACAGGACTGGTGTCCTAGGGGAGTTTTTATTTAGATCCTCAATTTCTTGTTGTGTCAAGAACCCTTGTTCAAGGCCACAAGTGGTGGTTTCAAGGATTTTCAACCTGATTTGTGGGAGTGGGTTGGTAGGGAGTTTCTTCTAATGGTTATGATTACTCAGTTGCATCATGACTTCGGCATTGTAAGCCTCTTTGTCTTGTATAACAATGCCACCCCTCTTGTCTGCAGGTTTGATTACAATGGAATCATCAATCCTCAGTTTGTGAAGTGACACCCCCTGTCCAGGAGATGTTGTAGGGAGTATAGGTTCCTACTGTTCTGAAGTCATTAATATCATCAAGCACTACTCTCTCAACCACAAGTGTTTCTGGGGATATCATTGTGTTCGGGGGAAAGAAGGTAGATGTAGGCCTGAGTGGTGTTGCTGAGGAGGGAGAATTTTTCCTATCTAAGAAAAAGTATTTCAGTCTGATTCTCCTGTTATGACAAATGATAACCCTTTACTCAATAGGGTGATTTCATCTGAGAAAAGTGGATGGTGTGATAAATTAGCGATGGAAATACACTGTAAGGTAGCTGAAGCAGGAGTAGGGACTTTCATGTGTCTTCTGATATGGTCAGTGTCCTATGAGGTAAAGGATTCCCTATTGTTTGTTTTTCTTGTCTTACTGTCCCTCTGGGCCTCATTTGTAATATCTTCTGCATGTTTGGCGATGCCCCGGATGCTGATTCCATGATCTTTCTCAGTTCCCTCTTTTCCCTCTGTCTTGCTGAGAGAACCCTAAAAAATGATTGGGGCTTCGGTTGCCTGAGTCACTGCTAGTACCTTCCCCTGGGTCTTATCAAAAGTGTGTTATATATTAATTCCAGACAGATAACTTCTGTTGTATGAACATTTTCTTTTAACATGAGTTCCATTTGAATGCCTGTTCCAAGTTTAAGAATTGTTGGGGCAGGAGTCGCTGAAGCCACCCAGCCTGAAGGAGCAAATCTGTTCTGATGGAGTTACCCACAGGGTATCAGATCTGTCCTGAAGATATTAAACAAAGCCAGAGGAAAAGCTCCACAATATCAGACGTAAGCAGAAGGAGCAATTCATTCTATATGGATCTTTTGCACCTTCAAAATCAGCTCCGAAGACGAGAAAGAGCTGGCAGTTGAGGTTGAGCACTGTGACTCCAAACAGACCCAGGAACAGGGTTGTTTCCTTGAGGAACAACAGGGCTTCTCCTTCCTATGGAGCTTTAAGATTTTCTTGTAGAAACACCTATTAGGATTTAATTTCCTCTTAGGAAACTTATCTGTAGTGGAAGAGGTACGCTGAGACATGTTCCTGTGGGTCTTGGACAAAAATCATTTGGCCTCGTTCTCCAACAGTCTTTAAGTTATCAGGGAACAAGGGTGACATGATGCGGAGACACCACAAGCAGATGTCATGTCCCATGTTTAAAATGATGATGGGATTGCCAAGGTTTCTCTACACTTTATAGAGCTTTGCACATGACATTCCCACATCATTCTTTGACAATATTCAGGACAATCTCTGCAGCTTTCTTTGGGAATATAAGTCACATGCCGCAGAATCCTAGTCGGAGCCAAGACACCACAATCAGATGTCATGAGGACTCAATAAAGATATCCACTTGAGGCACTTACAACAGGGCTTAAAACCTGAAACCTTCACTGGAAACTGTCCTAGTCACTGTCATATCTGGAGAATTTTTGTAGGTCATGCACTGAGCGAGAGCTCCAGACCATGTTGATGAGGCGAGGAAAACAGGAACTAGCATCAGCACTCAGATTAGTGCCTGTTTCACTCCACAATGTCATATCTAATCTAGTGGATGGAGTTGCAGCAGAATCTGCATGGCACTTCCTAGTGGTGCTGAGAGCGATTACTGGAGGAAAAGGCTTTCCAAACCAGCCTTTTACCTTGGAGACTATTTGTTAGAAATGGGGTTGCTGCTTGGCTAGGGTATGCACCTCAGCCAGGCAGAACCTTCCCACTCTAGTCAGGGCAAGGGAGTTACACTTCAAAGATAACCCCTGCTCACCCCCTTGGTAGCTTGGCGCGAGCAGTGAGGCCTATCCCAGAGGCAATGTGTAAAGCATTGCACAACACACACAAAACATGTGATGCAATATCCCCACCACAAAGGAAACACAATGCCAGATTATATGAAAATATACTGTATTGTACACATCGCAATTATTAGACCAAGCATCACATATTGGTACTATCCTGCCACCTTAGCAGTTGTCAGAACGTCACACAAGCGTCTGCCCCTCTGACAGAGTATGGATTCCCCCAGGCCAGAAATGGTCTCACCAAGGTCATTCCTGGGGGGCTCTGCTCTCAGAACTGACCCCTAACCCTCCAGATTCTCCACTGGGGCCCGCAGCCCCCTCTCAACCCTACGCCTGGATTTCTACCTCCTCCACTCTGGAGTGAGACTACCAGACAACGGAACTGGCGGAATGCTATCACCAGCCACCCACCCAAGTTCTACTGGCCAAGTGGAATCCCTCTGAGCAGCTGGCCCTATGGTGCAGGCTAGGCTCCCATCCTGGCGTCCACTCATGGAACCAACCAAGCTGTAAGACCTGGTCTCTGACATCTTGGGACACACCCCACCCCCACTCCCTCTCCTCCGAGACAAGACATGGGATCCCGAACCCCTCTCATTACACTGGGACCTACCTGGGACACAAACCTTTCCTACCACACCTGGTTGGGAAACACCTAGACCACTCTCATTAGGAACACCCCCTAATGCCACACCAGACCCTCTGGTACACAACCAGAGGTCCGACTCCTTCGCAAGCTCCCTGGGGTCAGAGAGCTCACATGCTGACAAATGTTGGCGTAACTCTGAAAAACAACAACAAAGCAGGTGCTCTCTGACAATCAGATTAAACAGCCCTTCAAAATTGTTTACTGTGCTACCCTTCACCCATCCATGTAGTGCAATGCAACAATCCTCCACAAACTCCTCCCAAGACTGGTAGGACAGTTTCTTACCGCCCCTGAACCTCTTTCTGTATTCCTCAGGGGAAAAAACATACTTCACAATCAGTGCGTTCTTAACAGTGGAGTACCCCTCCCTATCACTCTCTTCTAGAGTCAGTAGGGCATCCCTCCCCTCCTCAGGAATAAAGCTCCCTAGGCCAGTCCCCCAATCCTTCGCAGGAATCCTGCACTCTACCAAAGCCCTCTCATATTCCTTTAACCACTGACATATGTCACTCCCCCCTCTTGGAACCTAGGTTACAGAACTATGGGTATGTGAGGGACATCTTTGCTACAGCACTCTACATTGCTGGACTCCACCTGCAGCGCTGGTGAGTCCAGAACCTTCAGATTGTGCTCTAGAGCGAGTCTTTCTCTGGAAAAGGCCCTCTCTGCCATCGTCTCCTGTACAAAGGCCTTCTCTACCTCAGCCCTTCTCTCCTCAGCAGCTTGGTACGCTAACTGCAACTTCAGGTCCCTCTCTTCCCGCCTATCTCTTAGCTCATCAGGTGTTAAGGAATGAGAGGTAGCCCTGCTTCTTACACTGGACCCAGCAACGGACTCCCTATCACTGGGGCCTTCCGTGTCAACTGGCGTCCCCACCCGGTCATTCTCACCCTCCTGATCAGTCTCTCTACCATTCTCTAGGGATGAGGTCTGGGAGCCCCCCATTGGGAGCCCTCCCTACACTCAGGATCATCTGGGTACCCCTAATCCTGCCACCTTAGCAGTTGTCAGAACGTTACTCATTAGTTACTCTGCAAACTAGCAGTAGTCACATATAACACACAGGTTACTCAGTATTCTGCAACATAAGCAGTGGTCAGGAAACACGTTATTACACCACAACACTTGTCATAAGAATATCCTAAAACACCCATAGTAGGAACATTAGACAACATAGGGCAAGTCATATAAAAAAATACATATCAGCAAATCATGTACATAAAAGGAACAGTTACATACATATGTAAACATCATCAAGCAGGTAGGCAATATATATACTCCAGTCTGTAGAAGAACTAAGGATATATCTTATTTCCTAAGAAATACCTGGTGTTGGTGGTGCAGGCACCTCTAGTGCCTAGGAGAGCATGAGGGGGCCACACAGTGCTCCTGGGGAAGAGGGGCGATAGGCACCCTCTCCTTGCAGAAAATGCGCCCCTCCGGGGACCTGCGATTTGGTTGGAGGCCTACCTCGGCCTCCTCACACCCTCCTACAAAGGTGGGGGCCAGGCAGGGGCAAACACTATCAGGGGCGAACAGAAGGGGACCTCCGCTGAGGTCTCCCTTCTTGGTTAAAAAAATGCCCGCTTTGTTTTCAGAACAACAGAGCGTCCTTCTCCTATTGCAGAGACTGGGGAAGGGGGCGCTCCCTGCGCCTTCCCCAAGTCCTGCGAGGTTGGGGGCAGCTGCCCTCGTCCCCGGTGCGGCTGCCGGTGCAGAGCAGGGAGAGGCCGCGCCTCTCTCCCACGTGCTGGGCTCGTCTCTGGAGCTGCTCCTGTGCCTCCCGGGTTGCGGTGATCCCCTTGACAACAGGGGAGCCGGCCTGTACCCTGGGGGCACTACTTGGATCGTCGGGTCCCCAGGGGCACTGAGAGGAGCACGCCGGCTCCTCTCCTTCTCCTTAAGTGCCCCGGGGGTTAAAACACAGCACGCTCTGACGCACTCGAGTGAGTGAAAGGCCCGGATGCGGCACTGAGGTTTCTGGGTAGCACGAGGTGCGCTTTGAAAAGCGCTTTAGCTCTTCACTTTGGCCCGGCTGCAACGTGATTTCCTTGAGTTGTGGAGCGCTTCCAAGCGCTGTAAGGACCACAGGGAAGTGTCTCAGAGCAGACACCATTGAGCGCCCCTCCTGGTGCACAGCACCATTTTAATGATGCACCTTCCAGGCGGTAGGAAGCACAAATGAAGCACTCCTCATGCTCGCTGCAGTTGCAGGGGTCAGGGGCCACAGCACCCTGCCCCTGGGGGGACAAAGCTTCAAAGAAAAGGCCACCAGGGGGACAGGGTCCAACAACAGGCCAGCGCAAAGAGGATGCAAGCAAATGGTAGTCCTTTACAGTGACCAGGCAGGTCACAGGTCAGCACAGCAGCAGCAGTCCATTGCGGTCCCAAGTGAGTCATTCCAGGCTTCTGTGTCCCGTTCCAAGATGATTCAAAGAGTCTCCAAATTGTGGGGAAAATTCCCCTGTACTTATACTCAGTCCTTACAATGTTTTGCAATGGTAGGGAGAGGAGGTTCCAGCCAGTTACAACTGGTTCTGGGAGTGCCCCCTCTCTCCTTCAGCACAGGCTCCAACCATCAGTGGGGGGTTAACTACCCTATTGTGTGAGGCCAGGGCACAGCCTTTACAAATGTAGGTGTGCCCCGCCTCTCCCTTCTCTCAGCCCAGGAAGACTATTCAGTATGCAGATGCACCTCTGTGACACCTCCACCCTCCCTGTGTACAGGCTGTCTGAAAAGTATGCACAAAGCCCCAACTGTCACTCTGCCCAGACGTGGTTTGGAGTTAAGCTGCAAAACACCAGTCATAAGCACAGATAAATGTGCACTTTCTAGAAATGGCATTTCTGTAATAGTAATAAAAAATACACCCACACCAGTAAGCAGCATTTATTATCACCATCACAACCATACCAAACACGCCTACGCTACCCCTCATAAATCAGAAAATATCCCTTACACATAAGGCAGGGCATTTCTAATGCAATCCTATGAGAAGGCAGCACTCACAGCAGTGAGACACCAAGGTAGGCTGTTTGTCACTACCAGGACAGGCCACGCAACCTGGCGCATGTCCTGCCTTCTACATACATGGCACCCTGCCCATAGGGCTAGCTAGGGCGTACCTTTGGGGTGACTTACATGTAGTAAAAGGGGAGTTCTGGGCCTGGCAAGTAAATTTAGATGCCAGGTCCCTGTGGCAGAAAACTGTGCACACAGGCCCTGCGCTAGCAGGCCAGAGACAGGATTGAAAGTCTACTTCAGTGGGCGGCGCAAGCAGCGCTGCAGGCCCACTAGTAGTATTTAATTTACAGGCCCTGGGTATAGAGATACCACTGTACAAGGGACTGATAGGTAAATTAAATGTGCCAAATAGGTATAAGCCAATCATACCAACTTTAGATGGGAGAGCACCTGCACTTTAGCACTAGTCAGCAGTGATAAAGTGCTCAGAGTCCTAGAGCCAACAGCGAGAGGTCAGAAAAACCAGGAGGAAGGAGGCAAAAAGACTGGGGATGACCCTGCGTAAGGAAAAAAGTCCAACACTATTGTCTCAGTGAAGAATATGAAGGACGAAGTATCACTCAGAAGTGTTATTATGTAACACTTTCCACAGAAGATACAAGTGGCCTTACTTCACCGCTCCTGTTTGGAGCCAGCATCGTCCTGGTCTGCTTTAAGAGCCATCACCTTGCCAAGAGTCTTTGTCTATACTGCACCTAGGAAATGACATTTGAAAGGAAACCACCTTAAATGAATGCCAAAGCCATCAACAGTGTAGCTGCATTTTCCTGTCCTGAAAATGGCTACAACAGTGGGTCTCTGTCCACCCGTTTTGTACAGTTCCAAGTTCTTCTTGACCAAGAAAGGGAGTGCTCTGCGAATACTCGGAGAGGTGTTGTGAGACCAAGGCTGGCATCTGCATGACAGACAGTCTCCCAAAGTATGCATAACTTGCTTAAGAGAATATGGGTCTGTCTAGCGCCTACATGCCTGTCTGTTCAGAGCAGAAAGGAGACCAATTGGCTTTGTAAGTGGAGGAGACTGTCCAGGAGGAGAGGCCCACCTGTATTTATGGTATGTGAAAGGCCCAGAAGAAGCTGACAGTCAAGTGGGATCGTTGTCAGTACTGAAATGAGAGATGAGATGAGGGGCCATCCAGTCTCCCAGAATGTGATTAATCTGCCAGCTGTATAAAGAAACTTTCAGCTAAACAACAGCATGCAATCTGACATCCCTGGAGTGTGTCTGTAAGAATGGTGCTCCTGTTACCAATGTGTGAAGTATTGCCCGAGCAGCAGTCATCACTGCTGAAATGTAAGACTGGCCTCGGCCTGGAGGCTGCAACTACTGAAGATAAGCACTCATCAATCCAACTGTCATGCTGATTATCTCAGTGGCCTGAGTCAGGACCGCATGTGTCACCGCGGTCGAGTGACATTAGATGAGCGTACCATCTATCACCAGCCAAACTGCTTTTCTGCTGAGCAGATAAAGCAAGACCTAACCTCAAAAGACTGAAAGGCTGCTTCCTAGTCCTGCCATAGGACGATAACTTTGTCACTGACAGCTTTTAGGGCTTAAGAATCATTTTACAAGACGTGTCAACATTTTATTGAGCTTGCAAATATGCCTAATCTTGCTTAAAGCAAATAACGGTTATGTCACCACAGGTATTTGTGGATGCTGCAGAGCTAGTAAAACAGCACTCTTGAGGGTGTAGTACTTAGTTAAGATCCCATGGGTGAGATTGTTAACATTATAAACAAATCCTCCATCTAGTTGTGTAGTATTTAGTTTCACTGTGAGTTTAATGTAATATATTTTCTTAAAATAAGCACTGGGCTCGACTGTTAATTATTGTTTAATTATTGTGTCTGTTTGACTGGGTTCGAAGTCTTTGCACTCCTTACTACGTCTCTGAGGAGACGTTGACTGCTCACCCTATCTACCCTGACAGTCAAATATGGAAAGGGTTTATTTTCACAGTTCCCACAGCCATAGTTAGATGGACTCCAGGACATCAGTGGCAAACGATATCAGCCACCACAGCTGTGGCCCAGTAACCCATTTTTGCACTTTGGTCCTCCAAAGAAGGTCTGAAAGGGCCTCTGTTTGAAGACAGATGTTACCAGTTTAAATTGTGCACTAATCTCTGGTACTTGTTTAACAGACATATGAGACAATATAGTCAAAACACACAGCAAAAATCCAGAATGTAGGTGTCCATTGAGAGCAACAAACATTGGAAACATGCAAAGAAGGGGGAATTCCATGCAAGATATTACAGCTCAGCTGGCATCAGGTAATTCATATGACAAACTTTCAGAATACACTAATAACATTAGAGGACAATAATGATAGATATTTTCAGGGAACACACAAAAGATTTCTCAGTTTCCTGTTTACATGTACTGGTGGAAGGGAATCTTCATCATGAAAAAAACACATCAAACATTTTAGGAAGATAAACAGACTTAAAAATTTGGAATATTTGGAAAATATAATATTGTGATACACTACCAGTAAAAGCATGACTTACGGATAACTATACATGCCCTATGTTGGAAAATGACCCTCTCTGAAGTGTCACCCCAAATATATTTGCCTCTCTCCTCCTCTTTTTCTGGCCTAATGTTTGTTGACTTTCGGACTGTAGTCACTTTACCAGTGCTAACCAGTGCTAAAGTGCATGTGCTCTCTCCCTAAACGTGGTAACATTGGCTCATGACCAATTTGCATATTTAATTTCCTTGTAAATCCCTAGTAAAGTGCACTACATGTGCCCAGGGCCTGTAAATTAAATGCTACTAGTGGGCCTGCAGCACTGATAGTGCCACCCACAGACGTGGCCCCTTAACCATCTCTCAGGCCTGCCATTGCAAGGCCTGTGTGTGTGGAGTTGCACTACCACTTTGACTTGGCATTTAAAACTACCTGTCAAGCTTTAAACTCCCCCTTTATTACATATGTCACCCCTAAAGTAGGCCCTAGGTAGCCCACAGGACAGGGTGCTATGTACATAAAAAGCAGGACATGTACTTGTAGGTTTTACATGTCCTGGTAATGAAAAACACTCAGCCATTTTTCACTACTTTGAAGCCTGTTTCCCTCATGCCATAATTGGGAATTCCCTTATATACCTTTAAGTGGTAATTTCTGACCTGAGAGGAGTGACATTGTCATGTTTGATATGATAAGAATGGTAGTGAGAATTCCTGCTTACTGGTGAAGTTAGATTTAACATTACTATTTTAGAAATGCCACTTTTAGAAAGTAGGCATTTATCATCACTTACTGCTCTCTGTGCCTTACAGCCTGTCTCCAATCCACATCTGGTCTGACAGCTTCCCTTGACAGCTTCCCTTGTGCATTTCACCCAGACAGTCATAAACACAGGACACTCAGCTGGATCTGCATTTATCTGCATACTGATGAGTCTTCCTAGGCAGGAAGGGTGGAGGAGGTACTCACTTACACTTCATAGGCTAGTGGCCTGACCTCACACATATAGAACTGATAGCCCCCCACAGATCTCCTGGCAGACAAGACTGGGTTGAAAGGGGAACTGCTGCACTTCAAATAATCGCTCTTTGAAATTGTCTCTGCTTTAGAGGCACATTTGGGTATATATACTGAGTTTGTGACCCCATTAAAATCAGATACTTCTGGACCTATAACTGGACTCTGTCAGAGAGACTGCTGTGCTCACCAAAGGACTCATCTGGACTGTTTTTCTGGAAGGACTGCTCTTCTGCTTGTTGCCCTGCTCCCTGACACAGCGGGAAGTACTTTGCCTTTCCTCACAAGTGATTTCCAAGGGCTTGGACTGAGCTTGACTCCAGATTGATGCGGCGCCTGTTTCACCTTCACACGGCATTTTGGATTTTCCATGCATGATCCCTGAGCATCAAAATATCCCCACACCGCTGTGCTGTAAGGAGCCATGGCTGTGCACCCAGAAATTGCCGCATCACCTTGCGTGCAAGGATTGAATTGACGCATCACCTCTACCTCGCCATAAAAATTAACACACCACTTTACTTTCCAACACATCACCTCTGCGGCACTCTGCGTTGTTATTTTTGACACATCCCTGGTACTTTGTGCTAAAAAGACACATCCATTGATCCCTATGAACTAAGACTTACCTAAACCTCTAAAAACTTATACCTGAACTTGTGCATATTGGATTTCATGTCATTTTGGTCTTATTTTATTCAGATAAGTATTACATATTTTTTCTAAACTGGTGTGGAGTGCTTTTTGTGGTGTTTTGATTGTGTTACTGTATGAGTTGTTGCACAAATACTTTACACATTGTCTTTTAAGTTAAGCGTGCCTGCTGTGTGCCAAGCTACCGGAATGTGAGCACAGGATAATTTATGTTGTGTTGTTACTTACCCTGACTAGGATTGTGGTCCCTACTTGTCAGGGTGCATACCTCTGTCAACTAGAGACCCAATTTGTAACACTCTACTATAATATAAATACCATAATAAATGCCCTAAAAATATTCACTACTAGATGCCCTGCTACAATCTACTAAAATATTAGGCTTGACTGAGGGACTCCACTTTCTTATGTTCTTATTTTTTACAGTATTAGTAGACAGCACTCTCATGGTAGCATCCGCTTGTCTGCCAAATCAGGAAGAGGCTCTGTCTCCTATGCTAATATGCAATATGAGTAATACAATTTTTACCCTGCTGGTCCATGAAAATCGGAACTCCTCCTAAAGACGCCACAGAGTCCACCAACAGCAAGCAGTCATATCTGGAAGAAAAGAGAAAAAATGGAAAAGCTAAAATTGGAGACGAAGATGCCCTGCCATCTGCAGTCACCATTTATTGTGAAGAAGCCCCCCTGGGATTAAAGACTGACTGAAATCTCAAGATGATCTCAAGATGATCTTCTCAATAATGCATTCACTTTCTCATTTAGTCTATGCTTCGTCATGGCTGGCAAGGGGACATGTCTTAAAAAAAAGTGTTTACCAAGTTCAGTGATATCGTCAATGAGAGAAAAATTGAATGGTCATAGTCAAAACACTGAATCAATCTGTGTATACCAGTACGGCATAAAATAGGTAAATCCATACTGTGCATTGCCTAAGTACTTTCTACATCCAATTTCAGTCAGATGATTTCTCTATCCCTTCTTGCTCTCTGCACCTACATTGTTCATTCATCAATCTGTTCCTTGCTCTGTATTCCTCTTAGCCCTTCTTTGCTCTCTACTGATGCGTCACCTATCCATCTATTCTTTCCTTACTCTCTTACCTTGCACGGTCCATTATCTGTTTCTGCCATTTTCTCATCCCATATTACCTAGCCATCTATCCTTCATTGATTTCTATCCCTTCATTCTATATCGATCTGAGCCTTCCTTGGCCCCTGAGGCATCATCTATCCAACTGTTCCTTCCCTTCTCTGTACTATTGCATGATCAATGCAGCTATTCATTTCTGCTCACTGCCCTTGCGTTATGTTTCGATCTATTCCTTCTTTTCTTTCTTCATTCTTATCTTGAGCATTCGTCTACCCATTTATTAATGTCTGTATTTGTCGACCGTCCTTTACCCTTCACCGTCCAGTGGTATAGCTCTTTGCTACTATGTACACTCACAATATCCATCCGATTAGCCATTTATTGCTGTATAACCAAACTTCAACTATCCATTACCCATACATTGTCCATCCAATCGGCTTCTTTGCTACAGTCGCCTTCATTTAGCCACTCATTGCTCTGCAGCCCCATATCATCTTTAAATCGATCCACTGCCTCTATCTGACCTTCTACCCGCCTATTGAAAATGTCTACAAGTTGAACTGAAGAGGTGAGCAAGCGAGACACAGTGGACAAGTAGCCCCAATCCCCTATCTCCCCTTAGAGACGATGGGAACAGGTTTCCCTAAGGAAGTCAGGACCGCCAAAGCTGTGCATGTAAAAAAACAAAATGTTTTGCACTTTCTCAAGCTCGCCTATCTACTGATTTTCCAACTTTGTGTAACCCTGGTAACATGCCCCGTTGATTGCAGTGTTCTCTACCCTTTCCTGTCCTGTCTGGGTTCAGCTATTATTGAACCACTTGCTGGGAGGCCAGACAGGTTCCAGTAATAATGGCTTTGGATACCCCAAAATATTTCCGAAAAGGATTTGAATGTGGTTCCGGGAGCCTACTAACTTTGACTTTAGTCCCCTCATCTCTACCTTTATTTCTCACTTCTATACAACTCCGCCCTCCATTGTTCCTCATTTGACTAGAAAGGGCACCCCATAGCTTCTTGTTATTAAACAGTGACAGACCAGTTCTCAAGGCCTGTGGAACTCAAGGGCAATTGGGCAAACCATTCGGCACATTTTTCTATTGTCTTGTGAATCACGTGAACCCGATACTACTACAAACTAACTGAACTGCAAGAAACATCCGCTTTTGAGCCTTTCACTTTACGGAGGCAGCATGGTTGTACATCCAAGACTTACTCTTAGAGTTTTAGGGGCAGATTGTCTAATTTCACTTAGTATACTTATCATTTACATTCAATATAACATACTGGCAATGTCATTTATGGGAAAATATGGTTTTATTTGTGGTAAGAAAGATGCCCAGTGGCCTCTTTAAATTAAATGGCCTTACTTATTATTCTGACGATGTCAGAGATTATTCTATCTGGCTCAAGACCTACTGTATTCACTTGTCCTGCAAATACAATCTTGAGAGGTGACATCTACACCAGTGTAGCTTTTTTTTCCCTAGGAGCATTCGGCGTGGAACCCAGCTTTCCCAGTCCCATAGAGGTCAGGGAACGCACATAGTTTGTTTATCTGGACATAGACAGGGGCCATGTAGTTTGGGCACCGGTAGTGCTTGGCTCTCACGTGACAGCTGGACTAAAGCTCTGGGCCAAAGTTAGGAAAATGACAGGCAGATTATTTCCTTCTCATTTTCAGGTTGCAGCAACAGAAGAGTCGTTTCTATAGTCCTCTTTTATGCTCCATTGTCCTTCAGGAAAGACAACTACAGTTTCCAGCCTCCTATCACAGCCTTTCTCTGCACAGGTGTACTTTGCTGTTATAAGTAGAAAGGTGCACTCTCAGAGGCAAAATTATCAATCAAAGCTCAGCAAGCCACCTTGTTGCGCTGCATGAAAGGGCAGGATTCAACATTGCATCATGCCCCAAGGGTGCCTGTGTTGTGGGCAGGATTGTTTTTGTGGAAGAAAGGACATCTGCCTGCACAATACAATGCAGAGAGGCATTTTCCTCCTTCTAGCAGCACACATAGACAAGCATTTGCAATGCAATTTGTCTCACATTTGCGAGAGTTAGAGCCATTGGTGTTGTTAATGACAATGGCCCTCATTACAACCCTGGCGGACGGTGTTAAAGGTGCGGCAATACCGCAAACAGGCTGGCGGACAAAAAAAGGAAATTATGACCCTGGCGGAAACCGCCAACAAAGACAGCCACTTTAACACACCGTCCGCCACGGCGGTACAGACAAGCAGCGACAGGCGGAAGACAATGTACCGCCCACACTATTACAACCTACCAATCCGCCACCTTTTCCGGGGCGGATTCACCGTGGATAAAAACACGGTGGAAACAGTTACTGCAATGGGAAAATGCTCACCTGAACACATCTCACGAGGAACAAGGACTCCATGGAGCCCGAATTACACATTCTTCTGGCCCTTGTATTCCTACTCATCTACGAAGACCAACGCCGGCGCAGCCGAAGACAACGGTGAGTACTGCACCTACGACATAGGGGAGGGGGGAGGCAAAAGTTGGGGACACACACACGAAACACCCCCACCTCCTCCCCCACCCTCGCATATTACAACACACACACCAATGCATGTCCAAAAACCACAGTAACAACCCACAATCCATCCGAAAGAATGTAAAGACAAAACAAAATCAGTTCAAACATTGTAATGTATCAATACACATGTTTAAAAAATATACAGATATATCATAAAATCAGTCAGAAATATATACATTACGAGATGTAGTGCAGATATGCACATATCAATGTCCGTGCACCACTAGTCCAAAAATGCATGGGCGAGGCCGGCAGTAGATACCTGTCCATAATCGGAGAGAACACTGCCGGGGCATCAGATAGAAATACTACAGGCACCTCAGGGGGAAGGGAAGGGGGGCACCTCAGCCGGATGATTGCAAAGCCAGATCCACAACGGGGCTCCATGCCCACTGATGTATACCGGGGAGTGCAAAGCCACAGTCTCTCAAGTCTCTACAGGGGGTGGGTTGCCCACTCTACCATCCTGGGGAGTGCAAAGCCACAGTCTCTCAAGTCTCTACAGTGGATGGGTTGCCCACTATACCATCCTGGGGAGTGCAAAGCCACAGTCTCACAAGTCTCGACTTGGGTTGGGTTGCCCACTGTACCATCCTGGGGAGTGCAAAGCCACAGTCTCTCAAGTTTCTACAGTGGGTGGGTTGCCCACTGGACCATCCTGGGGCGTGCAAAGCCCCAAATTTGCAAGTAGATAACAGCCGCCACTGGCTCTGGAGGGGGACTGGTGCCCAGACTGGATTAGTCTGCCCTTGAAAGTTCCTGTCCCGTCACTGTCCCAGCCTTTACAGGGGGTGGGCTGCCAGTGCCTTGGCTCTGGGTCATACTGCCTGCCCTGGTGGCCGGTGCACTCCACAATCCTTGAACAGGCACCACTGGTATTGGAGGCTTTTTCGATGAGGCGCTACGACGGGACTGATGAATTGGAGGGGGGGTGGGGGCAAAAAGGTCAACTTTACAGAGGGCCAGTTTCTGACGAACACTGGGATGGGTAGTTGGAGGGGGCCTGGGAGTGGAGGAAGAGGAGGTGGTTGTAGGAGGTGTCACTTTAGGTGTTTTGGATGCAGGTGCAGGTACTGGAGGCTGTTGTGAGGTGGATGGATCTTGGGTGTGTGGGTGCTTGCGTTTGTGTACTTTTGGAGGGGGCGTCACAGACACACTGGGAGAGGACACAGGGGACGTGTAAATGGGAGTGGAGGTGGTGAGTGCAGGTGAGCGGGAAGTGGTGCTGGGTGTTCTGGTGCGAGTCCTGGTGTCTGTAGATGTAGTGCATGCAGGTGAGAGTGTAGACGACACTGGGAGGGAGGAGGGAGAAGAGGAGGAGGGGGACACAGTGGAGGCAGTGGATGTTGCTGTGTCTACATGTGTGTGATGCTTGCGTGAGTGCCTGTGGGTTGTGTGGTGCCTATGTTTGCTTGAGCTTCCCTTGTGTGTTGACTTGTGTGCATGCTGGTCTGTAGGTGTGCTTGGGATGGGCTGGGCTACAGGGGATTGGGTCTAGGTGGAGGAGGTTGGAGGGGGGGAGGCTAGACACAGGGACAATGGCTGCCATCAGTGCTGAGGCCAGAGTTTGCAGGGTTCGCTGAAGGGCAGCCTGACCAGAATGAATGCCCTCCAGGAATGCATTACCGTGTTGCAACTCTCTTTCTACACCCTGGATGGCATTCACAATGGTAGACTGCCCAACAGTGAGTGACCTGAGGAGGTCAATGGCCTCCTCACTGAGGGCAGCAGGGGTGACGGGGCAGGGCCTGAGGTGCCTGGGGCGAAGGTGATGCCCACCCTCCTGGGTGAGTGGGCACGGGGCGAACGCTGAGGGGCTGCAGGGAGGGCGGTGCTGGTAGGGGATGTGGCGGCTGTACCTGTAGAAGTGGGGCGCACAGATGGTGCCGCCACCACAAGGGAGCTCACATCGGCGGACGAGTCCGTGTCGCTGCTTGGTGATCCGGTGGCCGACATGAAGCTCCCCTCGCCCTCCGTCCCACTGGTGTATTCTGAGTCCGTGGTGTGGCCCTCCAGGGCCATGTGGGATGCAGCTCCCTCGTGCTCCGGTGCCACTGTACCTCCGCCTGATGATGCTGATGGACAAAAGAACAGCGAAAGCACAAAAAGGGGGGGGAAGACAGAAGAAGAACAGGTTGAGTGCATGGCATACCGCTACCGTTGGCGGACAAGACAGACACAGCAGCCGCCTGCACTACGCCGTGCTCCTGGCCTCTGCAGATGCAATTCCTGGGATCTGGCCTATATGGCTATGGTGGACATCTGCACACATGGATGCCACAGGGGCATATATACCTGTACTTGGCACTCTACTGCGGTGGTGTAGAGTGCCACATGGGCTGCATTACAGAGGGGCCTAGTCTACGTATTTCTGCCTGGCCTAGGTACACCCACAGGCCTCCTCCCCCACCCAGACCCCTCCACTGCGCGCAAAGTTAGCTGAATGAGAGTGTACTCACCCCCTTGTGTCTGCTGTGATGCCCTCAAGCGCCCATCCAACTCAGGGTAGGCCACCGCCAGGATCCGGAACATCAGGGGGGTCGTGGTGCGACGGGCACCCCTCCAACGTTGGGAGGCCATCCCCAGCTGAGCCACCGCCGTCTTCTTGCTGCAGCGGCGAATGTCCTCCCATCTTTTACGGCAGTGGGTGCCCCATCTCTGGTGGGCACCCAGGGTCCGGACGTCCTTGGCGATGGCACGCCAAATGTCCCTCTTCTGGTGGGCGCTGACCTACATGACATGCACAAGGGAAGACAAAAAGTCATTACCAACTGCACCGTCGATGTGAGTGGCCCCCCTCCCTACTCTAGCCATGTGGCCCATTCATTCACATGCATTAATGATCCCTGAACTCTGGCCCCTTCCCTCTTACAACCAGCCCTCTCCACCCAGGCTTAGCCCATACAACGTGCTCCCTGTGTACTAACCTGTTGGTCTGGAGGACCGTAGAGTAGCGTGTACTGGGGGAGGACCCCGTCTACCAGTTTCTCCAACTCCTGAGCATTGAAGGCAGGGGCCCTTTCCCCAGACGCAGCAGCCATTGTCTCTTCCCGACCGAGGTCACAGCAGCACTTGCAGTGTAGGTCCTCTCCTTTCGAAGATCAGGTATCTAATGATTGAACAGATAGAAAATGGCGGTGACGTCCGCGGCGGTGACGTCCATGGCGGTGCGTATCATCACCGTCGGCGCACCTGTTCATTGGTTCCTGGGACCCATAGGGCCCTATGTTAACCAATGCAGCATTGCGCCGCGGTCTACAACCGCCTACCGCGACGGTCTGCAACGCCAGCGCAGTTACCCCACAATCCCATTGTCCCAGTTTAGAGGTCAGACAGCCGCCATTTCAGGGGCCCACATGGCTTCATTTACTTCTGCGTCACACATAGCCAGGCCTACACTCAACACACATACAGGAAGGGTTTTGTGTTTGCTGTAGTCTTCTGTGTAACTGTGTAACTGTGGGTACATACCTGGAAAAAATTTGACTTTATCGTCGCTGTTGACAATTGAGAAGATGGCGGAATCCTCCGGTGTACCGACCGCTGGTGGACCTGTTGACAATGGAAGAGCGACATGTAATCGTCACCTACAGGTTTGACCGTGCCACAATCCAGGAACTATATACCCAGTTGGAGCCAGACCTAATGTCACCAATCCGCCATCCCTCTGAAATCCCCCCCTGACGTGCAGGTGCTGTCAGTGCTCCATTTCCTTGCAAGTGGGTCTTTTCAGACAACAGTGGCCATGGCATCAGGGATGTCCCAGCCTATGTTTTCCAACGTCTTGTCCAGAGTGTTGTCTGCCCTGCTGAAACACGTAAGGAGATACATCATTTTCCCTGAGGTGGAAGATTTGGCTACAGTCAAAGCTGACTTCTATGCCCTTGGACATATCCCCAACATCATAGGTGCCATTGATGGGACCCATGTAGCTCTGGTCCCCCCCGCAGGAGTGAACAGGTGTACAGGAACAGGAAGAGTTATCATTCCATGAATGTACAGATGGTCTGTTTGGCAGACCAGTACATCTCCCAGGTTAATGCTATGTTCCCTGGCTCAGTGCATGACGCCTACATCCTGCGGAATAGCAGCATCCCTGATATGATGGGTCAACTCCAGAGGCACCGTGTGTGGCTATTAGGGGACTCTGGTTACCCCAACCTGTCCTGGCTATTGACCCCAGTGAGGAATCCCAGGACCAGGGCAGAGGAACGCTACAATGAGGCCCATGGGCGGACTAGGAGGGTGATCGAATGCACCTTCGGCCTCCTTAAGGCCAGGTTCAGGTGCCTCCATATGACAGGTGGTTCCCTCTACTACTCACCTAAGAAGGTGTGCCAGATCATCATCGCCTGCTCGATGCTTCATAATTTGGCTTTGCGACGCCAGGTGCATTTTCTGCAGGAGGATGGTCCAGATGACGGTGTTGTGGCAGCTGTGGAGCCTGTGGAGCCTGTGGACAATGATGAGGAGGAAGCTGAGGAAGAAGACAACGACAACAGGGAGTCAGTCATACAGCAATATTTCCAGTGACACAAAGGTGAGAACATTTTCATTTTTACCATTACATTCACTGTCACACGTCCTCCTCTATCCTGTGTGTTATTTCATGGGATTATTTAGTAATTGAGTTGTTTATTTCCATTACGGTTTCACAGGTGTGGTTACCAACGTGTGTCATCTACTTGCATCCTTCAAGTACTTGTGATGTGTGACATTGGTATGTTGCCTTTACACCTCACAACGCATTTTGACACTGTCATAGATATTACATTTTACCAAATCATAGACTGACTCCAGATTGTTTTGTGATGGCGGAGGAATGTCCATGGCAGAGTCCAGTCTATTAGACTCACAGGTGCACTGCCCATATGGGCATAGGAAGTGGAGCTGGGGCAGTTCAAGTATGGACAGGGTAACAAAGTGGGACAGTGGGGGGACAATCAGAGTGGTCTCATTTCCTGGCGGGGGTCTTGCCATCTTGCTCTATCCTGTTCCTGGCTCTCAGGGACCGCTTGCGTGGTGGTTGTCCGTCTGCAGGGGGTGGGGTGCTGGTGTGGTGGTCCTCTGGCGGGGCGTCCTGTCCACTAGCGCCGGCGGCGGTGGTGGGCAGTTCATCGTCCTGGCTAGTGTCAGGGGCCCCTTGGAGTGCCACGGTGTCCCTCAGGGTTTGCTGTACGTCCTTCAGCACCCCTACGATGGTGCCCAAGGCGGAGCTGATGGTCCTGAGCTCCTCCCTGAACCCCAAATACTGGTCCTCCTGCAGGCGCTGGGTCTCCTGAAACTTGACCAGGACCGTCGCCATAGTCCCCTGGGAGTGGTGGTATGGTCCCATGATGGAGGAGAGGGCCTCATGGAGAGTGGGTTCCCTGGGCCTGTCCGCCCCCTGTCGCACAGCAGCCCTCCCAGTTCCCCTGTGTTCCTGTGCCGCCGTCCCCTGGACCGTGTGCCCACTACCTCTGCCCTCAGGTCCCTGTTGTTGTTGAGGTGGTGGGTTACCCTGGGTTCCCTGTAGTGGTGGACACACTGCTGATTGACCTGTCCTGGGTAGGGAGGTTTGGGCCCGCTGGGTGGGTGCTGTGCTGGTGTTACCAGAGGGTGGAAGGTCAGTGATGGGCTGTGCCTGTGCAAGGGGAACCGACTGTCCCGAGGCCCACGATGGTCCGGGCTGGTCATCAGGCTCCAGTAGGGCAGAGCTTCTATTGTCACTGTGGGCCTCTTCTGTGGGTGGAGTGGTGTTGTCGGGACCCTCTGGTGTGGTGACGGTCCTTCGTGATCCTGCAGGGGCATAAGAGCATGATTATTGCATGTGTGTGTGTGATGGTGTGCAATGGGTGGGTGTTTGTGTACCCCAGTGCAAGCATTCCTGTGTGGGGGCTTGTGTGATGATGGTTAGGGGGTTGTTATGGGTATGTGCAGTGGGCATGCTTAGGTGATGGGTGTCCATGCTTAGTTGTGTCATGCAGGGCTTGTTGTTGGGATGTGTAGTTTGTGTTATTAGTACATTAGGGAGGAGTTTGGGTGATAGGGGAGGGTGTGAGGGTGGGGGGGTGTGATAGCATGCAGGTAGGGTGGGGGATATGATAGTTAAGATTTGACTTACCAGTGTCCCATCCTCCACCGACTCCTCCGAGGCCCTCAGGATGCATGATGGTCAAGACTTGCTCCTCCCATGTTGTTAGTTGTGGGGGAGGAGGTGGGGGTCCGCCACCAGTCCGCTGAACCTCGATGTTGTGCCTGGAGACCGTTGAACGCACCTTCCCCCGTAGGTCGTTCCACCTCTTCCTGATGTCCTCCCTATTTCTTGGATGCTGTCCCACAGCGTTGACCCTGTCGACTATTCTGCGCCATAGCTCCATCTTCCTTGCTATGGATGTGTTCTGCACCTGTGAGCCAAATAGCTGTGGCTCTACCCGGACAATTTCCTCCACCATGACCCTGAGCTCCTCCTCGGAAAAGCGGGGGTGTCTTTGGCGTGCCATGGGGTGGTGTGTGTGATGTGTGGGGCGGTGTGAGTGTGGTGATGTGTAGTGGTGTGTGGTGTTTTGTGCGTTGATGTTGTGTGGGTGATGGTGTTGTGTGCCTCTGTATGGTGGGGTTGTCTTTGATGTGCTGTCTCTCTGGACTTCGTCTACAGTTCTGGTCGTAGGGGTTTGTGTGTGATGTGGGTGTGTGTTTTATATTGTAATGGGTGTGTGGGAGTGGTGTGTGTATGTGTATCAGGTGTGTGTATTTTCCTAGCTTCCCTAGCAGGCCTAACTTACAGATCTGTTAATAATTATAGATCCTCTATTTCGGCTGGTCACATTCCAGTCTCAGGTAAACCGATTGGTGAACACTTTGTAGTTTGCAAATTGATGAGAGGTATTTGACTTGCCAAACCTCCTCTTCCTTGTTACTCGTCTCTTTGGGATGTTAACATAGTTCTTTTGTTTATTTCTTCTTGGCCCGATAATAGATTTTTGTCACGTAAACAACTTTCGGCCAAGCTTACCTTGCATCTGTGTCTAATATCTTGTAAAAGAGTATTGGATGTTAGAGCTCTGGATCTAGCAGGAAGGATTTTTTCTCCTTCCGGAGTTTCCTTTTCTATTTTCAGACGCACTAAGACCGGTACCTCTTCAGTTTCCTATCCAGCCTATCCAGCCTTTCCTCATAACCCCAAACTTTGTGTAGTTCAGTGTTTAAAAGCCTAAGAGGCGGCTACAGAAGAGATCAGGAGAGACCCCGGGGGTCAACTTTTGATTGTTCTTCAGAAACCTTTCAACCCTGTCTCGTCTGCTACTTTAGCAAGATGGATTAGATGGATTCTGGCTGAAGCTGGTATTGACGTTTCCATCTTCGGAGCTCATTCTGTTCACGGAGCTATGGCTTTGAAATCCTTCTCCTTGGGAGGTAGGTTAGAAGATATTGTGAGAGCAGCGGACTGGTCTGCAGAGTCGACATTCAAGACCTTCTATTACAAACCCATATCAGATATAGCATCAGTGGTGGTAAGTCAGCTTTGAACTAGCATAATTGGAGCCTCCAGTCCTGAAATAGAATAAAAACAATTCTAGCTGACGTGTCAAGAATTTTCAGTTCTATTAAGGACACGGAGGCGAGGATTATCCCATCCGGATTACAGGAATAAACTATAATTTAAGAGTTGAGTATCTCAATTTATTTATATTTGTAGTCCTGTTTATTGCATTTCCTCCCATTGCATATATTTAGCTATGATGTTGATTGCTATGATATTGCCGTAGTCTATGACTGGTTATGTTTCTTTTTTCTTAGGTTTTGACCAGAAACAATTATGTTTTGGACACTCGCTGGAATTCTGAGATGTTTCTCTCCTGAATTTCTTGTTCTTATTTAGTCTTTTGGACCTTTGGATTTTACCACTTTGGAGCCATTACTTTATAGACTTTTCCTGTTGACTTTGTTGGTTCAGCATTTGCAAAGAAAGAGGAAATTCCTTATCCTCGCATGGTTATATAGGTTTACAGTCTCTATGATAATGATGTGATACATTGAATGTTGGGATATGTTTTGCTTTGTGATACTCTCTTTTGATTGGCTGCTGTGTGTAATAAAGCATAGAAAGAGAAGCATAATCTGAGCCTCCGGTCCTGAAATAGAATTCCAAATCACAAACATGTCAGAAGCCTCTGAAGGCCACGCCTGTTCCTTCGCATATACGAATACTCGTTCTGTGTTTAAGCTGGCACTGCATCCTCCTCTGTGATTGGTCAAAATTTGAAGAAGGCGTGGACAGTAGCTGTCATCCGCCTTCTCCCTGGAGGTCACACCTGCGTGCTGATAGTAATGATCGGCGGCGCCGGTTGAAAGTGGGGATCCAACTTTTGCGTGCGGCCTGGGCGCGAGTGGAGGTGGTGAGTGCGAGGCATTTCTGAAATCCGACAGAGAGCAGTGCGGCTGCTGACTGCGTCGCTCAGTCCGCTCTCACCTGTTACATTTATATTAGTGGGAACGCCAGCCCCGCTTGACAGAACTGTGTTGGTGTCTTTGTCCAAATTACAACCTTTCACTCCAGAGCTAAAGGATATTAACAAGCACTCAGTAGAGCCCCCAGAATGAGTTGAGGGAGGGCGGTGTAGGCTCTGATTGGCCCAAGTTAATCGTTCTCTCATTGGCTCAGGCAGGTGTCAACCTGGGAATCCCACTGTGATTGGTTGGAATGGCAGCAGCTGTAATAGCTGCCCTAAGACACGAAGAATTCAGTGAGCCCAGCGTCTTTAAATCATAAATAAATAAAATAAAAGGCATGCTTGAATACTTATAACTTTGAGCACCTGTTGGCTTCATTAGTGACACTGTGGGTGCATGGGGGCTCAGGGAAACAAGGGAGAGTGGGAGGAGCATGCAGTACATGGGAGAAGGCTAAGCTTCACTGAGTCCAAACTGGGGTGACGTGGCAAGCAAAATAACAATGGATTAAACCCAGATCTGTGACTGGGGGTGAATGTTTGAAAAGTTTCAACACTCCGTCCATCATTTTATTTTGTGATTTTGCTTTGTGCGCCCTAAGTGGCTAGGGTATGCCCAGACGTGGGTCCCTTGCTTGCTACACCACTGGATTCAAGCTAGCCTGGCTGATGAAGGGTGATACCCTGAAACCGGTCCCAGGATGCTTGAATCCTGTCCAGGGAGGACCTGGCTTGGCAGTTCGGGCTGGACTGCTCCCATTGGGAGCAGGTTCAAGACTGATTTGCATATAGCTGGGTCCAAACTGGGGTGACGTGGCAAGCAAAATAACGATAGATTAAACCCAGATCTGTGACTGGGGGTGAGTGTTTGAAAAGTTTCAACACTCTGTCCATCATTTTATTTTGTGATTTTGCTTTGTGCGCCCTAAGTGGCTAGGGTATGCCCAGACGTCGGTCCCTTGCTTGCTACGTCACTGGATTCAAGCTAGCCTGGCTGATGAAGGGTGATACCCTGAAACCGGTCCAAGTTGCTTGAATCCTGTACAGGGAGGACCTGCCTTGGCAGTTCGGGCTGGACTGCTCCCAGTGAGAGCAGGGTCAAGACTGATTTGCATATAGCTGGGTCCAAACTGGGGTGATGTGGCAAGCGAAATAATGATGGATTAAACCCAGATCTGTGACTGGAGGTGAGTGTCTGAAAAGTTTCAACACTCAGTCCATCATGTTATTTTGTGATTTTACTTTGTGCACCCTAAGTGGCTAGGGTATGCCCAGACATGGGTCCCTTGCTTGCTAGGCCACTGGATTCAAGCTAGCCTGGCTGATGAAGGGGGATACCCTGAAACCGGTCCCAGGATGCTTGAATCGTGTCCAGGGAGGACCTGGCTTGGCAGTTCAGGCAGGACTGCTCCCATTGGGAGCAGGGTCAAGACTGATTTGCATATAGCTGGGTCCAAACTGGGGTGACGTGGCAAGCAAAATACCAATGGATTAAACCCAGATCTGTGACTGGGGATGAGTGTTTGAAAAGTTTCAACACTCTATCCATCTTTTTATTTTATTTTGTGATTTGTTTTAAGCTTCACTGAATACAAGCAGGAAAGAAAAAAAAGTCCCCTAAAGAAGAGATAAACAGGTCAAAACATAATTATACAGTAGGTGGATCCTGCTCACAAGAGAAAAATGAGGGACTACCAGGCATGACTGACCACTAGCAAGGAAGGATTTTTAAATGAAACTGAAACAAGCAAATGAAATGGCTTTAAGCCCACTGAAGATGCATACTAAAGTATTCTTGGGGTTGTATGCTTACGCTCAACCTAAAAAAGGAAACAAACTAGGAGAAATAAATATATTTCTCCTTGTTACCCCTCACCTGGGGAGGCATAGCATTTTGACGCATTCCCAGATCTACCACTAATGGCAAATCTGGGAATGCTCCAAAATCCATGGGTGGACGCGTGGGAACACCCACTTTCCACCCATGGCACACATCCCTGCTGTAGACCAACACAAGGCAGCAATTTGCACTGCCTTGGGTTACTCTAGATTTATCAAGCCATGCAGGGCCACACAAGGTGACCTTGTATGGCTTGCTAAATGTCACTTAGGTTTTGCGTCCCCCTAGCGCCCCCTTGCAAGGCACAAGGGTGACCCAAAACCTTGATAAATATGGGCCTCAGTTTCTAAAGTTAGAATGCAGTTACACCTCAACAACCCCAACCAAGCCCTGTGCATGTTGTATAGGCTCCTGATTTCATTCATGTCCCTAAAACCCATGCAAGATGGGCCTGATGGTGTACACCTTGCACAGATTCTACACATAGACAGTATCACATTATTTTCACGCTCTAACAGTCTAATATCACCATAAGCCTTTCCCAGCTGAGCTTCTGGTAGCCACTATGGGAACCCTTGTGAATGCAAACCTGGACTCCCTCGATGTCTTGTGTGTTAGCTTTCCTAAATACAACCTTGACTGCTAACAACAGATTTAAAACACTGATAACCAGCTTCTTACCAGCCATAAGAGAAGAAATCCAGGAGCAAACAACCTGAAAAGTTCTCTTTCACTATTCCCTAGAAATAGAATCCATCCCAAGGTCCTTGCCAGGGCGAATTAAAACCTTTAGAGGCCCCAAGCACTAAAAAGATTTTGGTGACCCCATATATTTTTAATTCAAAATATAAACAATAATAAACCATGAAATAACCTTTTACTTTTTTTTTTATGAACCAACACGTACAGTAAGATGGAAAATAAGGTTTCTTTTTGTATACTTACACTTTATTTATATTTGAAAAGTTTTCTCCTACATATTGTAATTGCAAAGTCTTTGATTAGATCCTCAAACCTAATCTTACATAACATATCCGCTTCTTACTGCTTAGTTGTTCTGTTTGGATTTTTAATATACTTCAACCGAGAAAATGAAAGCTCAGTTGAGCAATTAGTGAATATTAATGTTAAAAATATAGGAAAGCCAATGTCTACATTTGGAAAATCACACTCAATATTTACTTTTACACTTATTTTATAAAGTTCAGCATGACTGAATCTTGTTTTTACATTTTTTGCTGCACTGAACTTATGACGCACATATGAGCGAAACTGCTGAAACTCAGCTGATAAATTAGTGTTCAAGTCCTCTGGGTAAGCATCAATCAGCTTTTGACAACACTGAGAATACCTTTCAATTTTAGTAGATGATGAAGTGCCGTTTTGTAGCACATCACTTAGAAGAGAAAATCTCTCTGCTATTTCTTTGTATATCTCTCCTCTTCTTCTCATCTCAGTTTCACGTTTGTCAAAAATTGTGTAAAATGTGGTGGTACAAAATTTATCCCTGACATTCAGATATACTTCTGGTGCAGCATCTCCATCACTGGGTAGCTTCTTTCTGATACATTTACAAGTTTGAGCTGCGTTGTAATCAACATCTGGTTGCATTTCCTTTGTAGCTGCTTCATATCTTTCAAATTCATCTTGTGAAGTGCAGTTGGTCAGATATGGTCCATACAGATCTGCACGTTTTTAAGTTCACATAATGTGGCAGTTATCAGATTCTAAATGTATATCATTGCCCTCTATTATTACTATTTTATTATTATTTCTATTATTGTATGTATATGTACATGCATTTTTTTCATTTATTGAGTCACCTTTTTGTAGAACCTTGTTCAGCTGCACCATTTGCAGTTTTGCACCATATTGTCCTTGGTAAATCCAGCAATGGAAAATGTCTTCCATTGATGCCCTAAGCACATGCTTATTTTGCTTAGTGGTTAATTCAGCCTTGGTCCTTGCCTTAAGGAGAAGAGCCGCTGAGACCACGCGCACGTGATAAGCTACACATGATACACTGTGCAGCATAATTACAGCCTACACACCAAATTGCAATATCTGCTTCACTAGCAGACTCTGACTCTTCACTACTGCTTCCAGATCATAGAACCTCAAGTAGATGATTGTAATTTATAGAACCCCAAATGGAATAAGTCACATTCTTATGAGTTCTTGACAGCCCCATCACCTGCAGAAAACTCCTGAATCGCTATTCTCCTCAAGCAACCGCTAGTCACCTGATTGACTCCTCCCAACCAACTAACTAGAGCCTAGGAACCAGGGCTGGTCTGAGACCCAAAAGCAGCCGAGGCAAAAATGCTCAAACTAGCTCAGCTCCTTTTTTGTCCTCATGCAGTCTATCTCTCTCTCTATCCATACATTCTCTCTCACTACTCTTTATTTTCTCTCTTCTCCCTCTCTGATCTCTTTCTCTCAACATCACTGTCTCTTCCTCTCTTTCCCTCTTTCTTGAGGCCTTCCTGTGCTTGCTGCAATTAACTTCAGTGAGCTGGAGAAAGAGACAGAGACACTAGGAGCAGCCTTGGGCTTTCAAAACTGGCCTTCAAGGGCTCCAGACCACATGGGGAAATGCCCAGTGGAATAAAAAGCCTATCCGTCCCTGGTAGAATTGATGTTGTTTTCAGTGTGGATCTTTCAAATCACACAAATAAATACATATATACATTACTGGAAAGGCTCATCAGTCAGATGGCAATACTTCCTGGTTGCTCTCTGGTGTACCTACATTCTCTGCCCAGTTTATTTGGTATGAAAACGTTTCCTACATATGAGAGTTCAATCTCTCTCTCTTCATACTTTGGGTACCACAAATATTTTTAAGTCTCAACTTCAGCCAACTTGGCAGACTTATTGTTTCCAATAACATACACTTAGAGTGGGCTTTTCTTCAGGTACATGCTCCGGATTGGATGCCTCTGTTGTCTATCTTAGTTTTCTGTTCTTGATTCACTGGCTCTCCTCCCTTTCTTGTGTTTATCCACCCAGGAGCATTTCAATCTTCAGTGTTCTGACTGAATGATTTTTATCCCTATACTGCATGCTTAAAGGCAGTCTTTTTATTTTAGGTTTAGTGCTTCATAAGAGTGCATGTATTTCCCATCTCTCTCTGTTTTTTTTTTCCATCCCCTTCCTCCATTCCCCCATGCTTCTCATCCCACTCCCCATCCTACTCCGTGTGTTCAAATTAATAGTTTTTACATTGTTTCCCAAGTCCTTTGGACTGTCTTTTGTTCCCTCCCCTGCTCCCCTACTCCCTGATGCTGCTTGCCTCACTCCCCTTCCCACTCATAATCTAACTCCACATTTTAAGATTTTTAAAATGTTTATCTGCTTTTTAGGATGGGCTTAAAACTGCAAAAAGTTTCACGTTCGCTCGTCCCCTTTGTTACACTTCATGTTCACTACTTTTGACTTTTTCATTTTAATTTACCATTCTAACTTGCCCTCCCATCATCTTATAATGTTAAATAAAAAATGGCTGCCTGTGTGACGATGTATGCATACATGTATTTTGCCCTTTAGATTTGAGAAATGTATTATTGCTTATGCTTGTTGAGAAAAGAATAGAAGTTACACTTGGGTGATACTGACCGATGACAGAGGTTGCCTAGTCCATCAAGAGGTTGTGCAACGCCGCTAGAAGACTCCCCGTGAGTGATGAAGAAGAGTACAGGTTTATGCTTTGCCAGACCCTGCAACAAGAGAGACTGTGAGAAAAGGAGACTGAAGATTTGGGACAGAGAACGGATATCAGTTTGAGTGCAATGTTTAAAGAAAGAAACATAGAGAGAGATTTGTATGGCAAATCCCAGCAAACATGAACACAATCACAAAGCATTTTTCATGCGAATGACAAAATTTAGCGACCCAAACAAGAAGAAATTTACCAGTAGTTATTGACCCCCTTTTAGAGAGGCCTGCCTTAGTTGATAAAGTGCATTTTAACGTGCTGTTAATTTTAGAGTATGCATTGCGCTATTCTGAGTTTTTAATTTAACCACTAAAGTTAAAATAGAGTGCTCCTCGGAGAAAGTTCCCATGTCCATATATTTTGCCAGAACTTCGTTCTGTGCTGAAACCCTTGCAAAATGGCTGTTGGATGAACCTAAAACGTGAAAGTAGCACATTGGTCCTCGAATCCCGAAGGGAAGCCAAATTTCATCCCTCAAAAGGATATAATTGAACAAACAGTGAATCAAAATAGGAATCATATACATAGCCTGTTGTAGTGTTGTGAGACTATGGCCCTCATTACGAAGCTGACGGTCCGAAGACTCCCAGGGCCACGGTGGGGGTCTCACCGATGACGGGACGACAGTGAAGACCGCCAAAATACGAGTTTAGCGTTTTGGCCTAAACCAAACCGCTGATACTCCGCCCATCCTGCCGCTTTTCCATGGTCCGCTGGGCTGGAGGTGAGCACCTCCGGCCTGGTGTACGGCGTAATACTGATAGTGGTATTACGACAAGGAAGACCGCAAGCATTTTTCTGGCAGTGCGACTGCCAGAAAAAGCTGGCATTCTTGTATCCTGGTGACAGGAACCTGCATTCCTGTTGCGGGGATACTCCTGCACACATTCTGGCGGTGCGACCGCCAGAAAAAGCTGGCATTCTTGTATCCCAGTGACAGGAAGCTGCACACACGTCCTCATACCCGCACACATGCACCCACATACTCCCACACACAAACGCACCCCCACTCACCCACACACTCACGTCATACACCCCATTCACACTAACATACATACACATACACCACACTAACGCACTCATTCACTCTCCGTCCCCCTCTCCAGCGCTTACATACATTCACACCCCTTCTCCTCCCTGCACCACATACATGCACTCACCCCTTCCATCTGCTCAATTACACTCCCGCACTCAATTGCTCACACTCGCACACACGCACTAACCCCCACCCAATCCACTTACACACATGTACACCCTACCCCAATCCACTTACACACACGCACCCCCACCCCAATCCAAAAAGACTCACACCTCCCCCTCATCCGATCCACAATCACTCTCACATGCAGACACGCACCCACAAACACACCCCGTCCTCCCACATTCATGACATTCACAAATGCACTCGCAAATGCACATGCCCCCCCGTAGGATGATCCACTTACCTCATCTGTCGAGGAGGTTGTCCAGGAAGGAACGGGTCCCGACACTTCCACCGCCGGCAGTGCCCGCCCTCAGAACACCACCGCACAGGTCGGAATACTTTGTGCATGGTGTATGAGGCTGGCCTGCTTTGTAGTGGGTACATTGGGTACTTACACCTTATCCCTGGTCCAGTTATCCCTTATTAGTGAAGTAGTAGTGTTCTAGCAGCTTAGGCTGATAGAGGCAGCTATAGCAGAGCAGAGAAGGCTGAACTAGGAGACATGCAAAGCTCATGCAATACCACTTATAGTTACACAGTACTTGTACACAACTAAAGACAATACTCAGTGTTACCTAAAATAAAGGTATTTATTTGGATGACACAGTACCAAAAATATCTTAGAGACAATACTCCTTCTGGAGGTAAGTATTATACACAATATATACACTAGACACCAACATTGGACAAGTAAATAGTCAGAACAATGCAAACAATAGGAAATGTTATAGAGTGCAATGGGAGAAAATAGGTCTAGGGGCAACAGAAACCATATACTAAGAAAGTGGAATGCGAATCACAAATTCCCCCCTAGACAAGTGTAGTGTGTGCAGAATCGCTGGGAGAGTAAGAATACAGTAAAGGTAAGTAAATTAACCTACCCCAGAGCCCAGAAAAGCAGGAGTAAAGAACTGCAAGTTTCCTTAGGACACACTACACCTCGTGATTAGGATTTTGCAGTAACCAACCAAGTCTGCAAACAACAACTGCTGGATTCCTGGACCTGAAGACCAGCAAACGAAGGGGACCAAGTCCAGAAGTCAAGAGAGGTTCCAGGAAGGGCAGGAGCCCCTGTCAACCCAGAAGAGGGCGCAAAAGAAGAGTCCCCGGTTAGTCAAAGACTGCAGAAATGCACCCTAGGAAGATGCAAGTGGGTTCCTGCATGATGCAAAGGATGTCCCACGATGTGAAGATGGATGCAGACGTGATTTCGTGTTGGAGGTCGCCAACAAGCCTTGGTTACGGCAAAAGTGTGTTTTGCATCAAAATGGCACTGGATGGACCCAGGAGGGACCTGGGGGCCTTAACTCTGTGTCAGCACTTTAAAGAGCCCTCAGGATGCCAGATAGCACCCACCGGAGTCCCAGGACACAGGGACAAAGGAGGTGCAAAACACGGTTGGTGCAGCTCAACAAAGGAAGGTCCACTCCACCGGAGAACAACTCAGCAAGTTGAGCATTGCAGGATGGAGTGCTGGCGACATAGGCCAGACTGTGCATGAAGGAATTTTGCAAATAGTGCACAGAGGCCTCAGGAGGTGAAGAAGACACAGTACACAGGGGTTACGTCAATCTCAGGGAAGGCAAGGTCTTCCCACCTCCAACTTGCGTCAGCAGGACCACAGGACAGTCTATGTCGATGGGGTCCAACCTCTATGTCCTTAGGAGCATGCTCGTTGCTGTGAGAGGCGTCCAAGGGTACCGGTCATTGTCTTTGAAGGTGCCTGCTGGAGCAGCGGAGTGACTCCGTCACCCCACGGGAGATTTCTCCGGTCCTTCTGGTGCAGGATGAAGACAGGGAGTCCTCAGAGCGTGCACACCATGGAAACTGTTGCAGTTGCTGGCTGGAGCTAAAGTTGCAGAGGAAAAGTATCCCTTGTGGATAATTTGTTGCTGTTACAGCGGTTTCTGGAGCAGGCTGCGGTTGATCCGAGGTCAGAGGATGAAGTAGTAGTTGCAGAGAATTCCTGAAGGAAACTTGCATGCAGAATCTGAAGAAAACCCACAGGAGAGACCCTAAATAGCCCTGAGAGGGGGATTGGCTACCTTATCAGGCAGGGTCTCTGATGTCACCTGCTGGCACTGGCCACTCAGAGGCTTCCAAAGTGCCCCCACACCTCGCAAAGCAAGATGGCTGAAGTCTGGGACACACTGTAGGAGCTCTGGGCACTACCCCTAGGGTGGTGATGGACAGGGGAGTGGTCACTCCCCTTTCCTTTATGCAGTTTCATGCCAGAGCAGGGGACAAGGGGTCCCTTAACTGGTGTAGACTGGCTTATGCAAGTAGGGCACCATCTGTGCCCTTCAAAGTATTTCCAGAGACTGGGGGAGGCTACCCCTCCCCAACCTGTAACACCTATTTCCAAAGGGAGAGGGTGTAACACCCTGCTCTCAGAGGAAATGCTTTGCTCTGCCTTCCTGGGACTGGGCTGCCCAGACCCCATGAGGGCAGAACCCTGTCTGTGAGGTGGCAGCAGCTGTAGCTGCAGTGCAAGCCTCAGAGAGCTGGTTTGGGAATACTGGGGGTCCATAGTGGTGCCCCCAGGATGCATGGAATTGGCTCCCCAATACCAGATTTGGAATGGGGGTACAATTCCATGATCTTAGACATTGTGCATGGCCATACTCGGAGTTACTATTGTGAAGATACATATAGGTATTGACCTATGTGTAGTGCACACGTGTAATGGCGTCCCCGCACTCACAAAGTCCTGGGAAATGGCCCTGCAAGGGTGCACTCACACTTAGTAACTTTGCACCTAACCTTCAGCAAGTGAAGGTTAGACATATAGGTGACTTATAAGTTACTTAAGTGCAGGGAAAATGGCTGTGAAATCACATGTGCATTATTCCACGCAGGCTGCAATGGCAGGCCTGTGCAAGGGTTTGTCTGAGCTCCCTATGGGTGGCAAAAGAAATGCTGTGGCCCATATGGATCTCCTGGAACCCCAATGACCTGGGTAACTGGGTACCACATACTAGGGACTTATATGTGGGTTCCAGTGTGCAAATTGAATTGGTAAATTAAGTCACTAGCCTACAGTGACAAATTTAAAAGCAGAGAGAGCATAAGCACTGAGGTTCTGGTTAGCAGAGCCTCAGTGACACAGTCAAGCACTATACAGACACACACATTAGGCCATAAACTATGAGCACTGGGGTCCTGACCAGCAGGATCCCAGTGAGACAGGCAAAAACATACTGACGTACAGGTAAAAATGGGGGTAACAAGCCAAGGAAGATGGTACTTTCCTACACGAGGTCCTTTTGGTGTGGCGGTGCCGGCAGTGGAGCAGCCTCTTCACCGCCGACCGCTAGCACGTCTGGTGTTGGAATTCCAAAATCAGTCGTAATATGGTGGTCTTTCAGTGCCTGCAGTTGCGCTGGCCTTACGAAAAGACCGCCAAAGTCGTAATGACGGCCTATGTGTAATAGGACCCTTGTGGTTCTAGGAAAACTCAATAGAGGAATTACGTAACCTGCTGGGAGGTGTCAAGGTGTGATTATTAATGCTTATGACATGATCTGAGTGCGGTGTATGATCGTATGCTGAGGAATAAAGATGCCTGTTACAGAGCTGCGTGTGTGGCATGGTCAGTTACATGTTCCTGGCCTGGGGAAGATGGTATAGCTGACAACTGTGTCCTGAAAAACAGAGACTACCCTCCCTGAGAGTTTGCAACAACACAGCAGCCTACCAGAGTCCATTTATAAGGCTGAAAGAAAAAATATTGTGATGCGCCAACGCACAGGGCCATCATCGATGTAAGTGAAATGCTAAAGGCTGTGTCAACCAGGTATGATGCAAAAAGCGAAATGCAAAAATGATCAAGTGCAAGAAAAAAGAACTGTTATTCACTATTAAGAAAGAAGAGGACACTTTACGACCTCAGATCGAGCATGATGACCGAAGTGCGAGCACACAGCCAGTGCTTGTAGAGGTTATCGATCCAGGTTAACAGTGGCCATCATGGAACAGCAACAGTGGTAGAAATGAGTGTGAAGTACGATGCAACTGTTTTTTTAAACCACCACTGCCATTTGACACCGCCAAAAAGCAAAATATTGGTGACATACCCACCGCATAGATAGAGATATTCAATGGCTTCATATATGCCCTTGATGAAGTTGATGACAAGAAAATCATGAAGCATTTAAAGAACCTTGCCAGTGATGCAGTAAAGGAAGTGCTGAAGAAAATCTCACAAACTGATGTAACTTCGTGCCATCAGATCAAAGAAGCTCTGGGTTTCAAGTTCAATTCATTGCCAAATGTTGACTATGAAAAGTACATTTTCAGTAAAGAAAACAAGCTGGTGAAACGATGGATGAGTTGGTTGAACGGCTTGATGTGCTTATGAAGCACTGAAAGTTTAGTGAATTTGATGATGACAAAGCCATATACCTCTGTCATAAGATGCTTGTTGGGAGAGACGCTCAGTATAGAGAAAATATTAATGGCATCAAGAGCAGATGAAAGAGCAGATCGACAAGCTGCTGATATGGAAGCTGGAATAGTGAAAAATTAATCAGCGTTGTTTATGAAAAGCAAGCACTGGTACAATGTAGATGCACACCAGTTGAAGTCTTCAAAGAAGAAAAAGGTGTGTTTCTGATATGGGTTTTCATTACCCCATCGAGGAAGATGTCCAGCCATTGGACAGACATGCAGAGGATGCGGGAAAGAAAACCACTTCATAATGGTTCGCAAAGTGAAGGAGAAACCAAATACGTCACCGTGAGAAGAGAAAATGGATGCCAGAAGTGTTCAAGCCAAGCCCTCAATGCCAAAAAGCAACACCAGTTATGACAAGTGGAAGCCAGACAAAGTCGATCATCATCAAGCTCATCCTTCAAAGGCTCTCCAATGTCATTATCAAGCGCCAGTGAAAATGGATGTGGGATGATGATGATGACCGGAGAGCAACAGGCGAATGTCGGTTTAACTACTTGCAGGGAAAAACAAAAGGCAAAGGCCAACCATCAAGCAAAACAACTGAATTCATTTGGACACTGCCTCACAATAAAAGTCACCAGTTGCCCCATATCCTTTATCATAGACAGTGGTGCGTCCATGAACATCATGCCAGTTGAGAAGTTTAATTGCCTGCCTACTCTGCCATGCCTCGAACCGTCAAACACGAAGGTATACATGTGGGCTGCTTCTAAACCGTTGCAGAGTCAAGGGTAATTCATAGCAACAACGCGACTTAAAGCAGTATCATTGCAGGCTCCAACTCACGTTCTTCAAGGAACTTCGTCAAGTGCATGCCTACTTAGTTTTGACATTACTGCTGACATGGGACTGATAGCTCTCAATTACAACCTTCACACTCAATCTGAAATTGTTAGTCAGTTTCTGTCATTATTTTGTGGCCTAGGAACACTCAAGACAATGAAGGTGTGACTTCACATTAATGAGGACTTTCACCCTGTTGGACAGAAGCACCGTCGAGACACTTTTCACTTGCAAGAAGCTGTTGAGAAAGAAATAAAAACACTGGGGAAGCATGGCTTCACAGAGCACTCCACTAGTCCTGTGCTATGGTTTTCGCCCATACTGGTGGTACCAAAAAAGGACAGTGGAGGTGCAGTGCGTGTCTGTGTTGATATGTGCCACGCCAACAAAGCACACACAGCAGACGTGATCTTGCAACTGAATGGTGTCAAAGTCTTCTCCTGTCTTGACTTGAACAAAGGATACTCTCAACTCAAGTTGGAAGAGAACTGCACTGCACTACTTTTTCGACTCATGTCGGTCTGTTTAGATATAAAAGTTTTGGAGTGTCGTCAGCTGCTGAAATATTTCAGGATGTTGTATAAATCAGCCTGTTTATTTCCAGTGATAACATACAGGTATTTGAAGCAAAGCAAATGGAACATGACAAGGCTCTTACACAGGTTATGTATACTTTTGATTTAAAAAGGAGGTGAGATACAGTGTCTTGAAACTGTGTGCGCTAGGACCCTTGCGGTTCTAGGCAGACTCAATATAGGAATTACATAACATGATGGGAGGTGTTAAGGTGTGGTACCTAATACTTTTGATGTGATCTGAGTGCAGTATGTGTTCGTACACTGAGGAATAAAGACATCTGTTACAGAGCTCCATGTGGTGAATGGTCATTTACATGCTCCCGGGTTGGAGAGGTTGCTACACCCGTGATTGTTATTAAAACCTGGGGCAATTGTATTTGTAAAGGCTCAACATTGGTCATCTCTAGCCTAGATGATCATGGCAAAGGCCTCATTCTTATGCCAGTGACCTAAACTTCCATTGCCCAAGTCCTCTAACTTGTGGTGCTCTTATTCTCCCAACAAAATACCACTGTAAACACAACATTGTGCTTGGCTAGCTGGTGATTTAATTGCTCTCAGACCATTCTTTGTAACCCAGTAGTAAGACATTTCTTTTACACGTGGATAAAACCTGTTCTGGAACTGTATTGATGTAACAGCTTTGCATGCATATTAAATTGGATCACAGTGCCACAAAAATCACTGCTTTATAATGCTAAATGTAATCTTTTCTGTCTGCTACCATTAGAAAACAAGCATCGACAAAGCCAAAAAATACACATGTAAGTTACAAGGCTCCTTCAATGATTCCCTGTGTGGATGAATATGAGCATTGGATGAATGAGTGAGTGAGCGAAATTCATTGATAATACAGTGAATCTATGGATAGGTGGTGAGATGAAAAGGTTAATGAATGAATGAGAAGGTAAGGAAAATATATGGAAGCAATCTAGGTTAGTCAGACTGGGGCATAGAGGAACCGTCGTAGGAGAAGGGGCAGTGCGTATGTGAGTGTTTCAGGGCATTGATGGAAAAGTAAATGGATGGATGTTTGAATGGCTAGATGAATTGGTGAGTACATGAATTTTTGGAGGGGCAGTGGCAGTGTTGGGCATGACACAGTATACCCACTGGAGCCACCTCTCCCAACTTCCTGCAGGAGGTAATGTTACAGTTACAAGACAATATCTATTCTTTGGTATAGCCGCAACAATGATTGGATGCCAGCCTATGAAGCTCGAAATGCAGACAATAAACTGCTGTCTGTGGTGTTTATGGCAGTCACTGGAGGTCTTACAGTTGCAGTGACACAGGAGACATGGGTTTGTACACCAAGGTTCTGTGATGTTATCAGAAGTTGGAGTTGTGCAGTGACTGCACTCAGCAGTTCATAAACTGCAAGGAAGTCCACTGGCAGGTGGGGATTATGCAGTGCAGGCAGGGGTTATGTGTCATTCTGTACCATGATCCAGAGGTTTACATGGGTCGTGCTTTGCCACTACTGTGGTACAAAAAGACCACATACTCTCCATTGTGACAGATGCATGTGGTGGCCCTACTTCCAGAAGATGCAGTAAAGTCTTTGTTAAAACTGTGGACTGGCCGGATACAAAGGAGCTCCGGGATTGCTGTTGTGCAGCCAGAACTTTACACAAGTGTTTCCCAACTATCAAAAGGAGCTAGGTGGAACCAACAGTTACTGGTTGTGAATAAGCACAGCAGAACCTGCAGTCACAATCTGCACCAAAACAGGTACTCTGTGTGTGAACTGCAGCTGGGACAAGACAGAGCAACAAGAATGAGTCCAAGATCAACACCTCACTCTATTAGCATGGTGCAAAACATGGCAAGTACACTGACAATCTCAATGCAACTTCACTTTACTAGAGTGGTGCAGATGACATCAAAGGCATCAAAGGCATTAGGAGCAGCTCAGTACCCAGGGACTTATTTACAGGCCAATTGGCGCCACAGGGAAAGGCAGAAATGTGCTGTATCTCCCCCTGTACTGGCGCACAATGTACTTCCTTGTGCCAACTCAGGCATCCTTTCTTCCAACGCAGGCACCTTTGCACCATGGTGTAAGGATGCCTGGTTCACAGGCAGTATTATTTCAGTGCAGGAAGGGACACCTTCCTGCACAATAATAATCTATGGAGGTTTTTTCCTCTTTCTGTGTGTGCTACAGAATGTATTATTTATTTCATTATTTCTTTTACCACTTTGCAATTGCCTACATTTTATAATAGATGTTTTGCTTTTTGTTTTCAGTGCCATTCTGAGAAGGCGTCATTATCAGTGATGTACATAGGTATTGTCATCATGTCCTTTTCACTCTTACGTTTGACAGGAAAACTGTGCGCACTTGTTAGGGACTGTTTATATAATTGCGAACACAAGTCTTCTACATTATCATTTGTTTAGATAGATACCTGCATCAGGGATCCTACATGAGCTGTATAAATACACCTCACACAGACCAGGTCATTAGAGGGATTCCTTCTAGATGCCATCTATGCTGCATGTCACCTTGCCGCACAACTCTGTGTGTCTTCACAAAATCTGACCTAGAGACCTCATTCCAAGGTAAAGAGGGATGGGGGGGCCGCTTCTCATTGACATGGTACTGGCAGATTGGGGTTTATCACACATAACACATAACTCTTGTTAGGGTAGAGATTAGGCTTTCTTTGCTAGGAATTGCATATCTTATGTTTATTGCAATGTGGTGGGGGTTTTCATATTCACAACTCTCATCTTCACCATTTTGCTTTCATTATTGCTCACTATCCTAATCATTGCATTTCATGCATCTTACCGTAGATTGCAGTCTTTTCAATAGACACATTGAAAACTCTCCTGCACCTCCTTCATTACCTATGTGTGTATGAGACTTCTTGCTAACAAGAGAAAAGGGTAACTTCTGTTCCACTACGACTCCCCTGAGAAGTTGCATCTAGAGTCCAGGTGTAAGAATGCCAGAAATCACCTTCACTATCTAAATTTGGTGAGGTACTTCATGTGAGCCAGGAGGGATCGGGCGACAGTTGCAACTTATTGTAGAAGTGACTCAGTCACCTACAAACAGAAGTTCTGTTGCCCCTAAACCAGCAGCCTCACTAAGGAGCAAGAGTCCAACTACGACATGAAGCCATGAAACATAGGGGGTCATTATGACCCTGACGGAAGGAGGGGAAGCGACGGTAAGACCGCCAACAGGTCGGCGGTATTTTTTTTGTATTATGACCATGGCGGTTACCGCCATGGTCATCCGCCGGTTCTCCGTTCCGCCCGCCGGGCTGGAGACCAGGGTCTCCAGCCCGGCGGCCGTCACTATACCGCCGGCAGTATTTTGACCCGGCTTACCGGCATGGATTTAATGCAGTTTGAAACCGCCATGAAATCCATGGTGGTAAGCACTATCAGTGCCAGGGAATTCCTTCCCTGGCACTGATAGGGGTCTCCTCCACTCCCCACACCCATCCCGACTCCCTCCCCTACCCCCCCACCACCCCTGCCACCCCCCAAAGGTGGCATGACCCCCCTCCCCACCCCGACCCCCAACATAACATCACTCATACGCACACGACACACACGCAGGCACCACCAACAGACATACACGCACACACACCGACATACATGCAAACATCCACACACACAGTCAGACACGCACATCCACATTCAAACATACACACACACATCCATACAGACATACCTACAGACATACACGCACTCATTCCCAAACACACAACACCCCCGCAAGCATACACGCACTCACATACCCCCTCTACATACACACACACACACACACCCCCATGCACGCACACAACACACAACAACTCCCCACCCCCCCTCCCCTCACGGACGATCGACTTACCTGGTCCGACAATCCTCCGGGAGGGGACGGGAGCCATGGGGGCTGCTCCGCCGACCCCACACCGCCAACAGAACACCGCCACACCGAATCACAGGACGTGATTCGCTGGGCGGGGTTCTGTTGGCGTGGTGGTGGAGGTGGAGCAACCTCCACTTCCCCGCCGCCCGCCAGTATGGCTGTTGGCAGCTCTCCGTCCGTAAAAGGACGGAGAGCTGCCAAAGGTCATAATAGGGCGAGCGGCAAACCGCCACCACTGGTGGTCTTCCGCACGGCGGTCCCTCGGCGGTCTTGGAAAAAGACCGCTGAGGTCAAAATGACCCCCATAGTGTTTTCTGACTAATTTAACGATATCCTGAGTATCTCTGTCCCACACACAGCAGGTACCCCAAGTACCATTATACGGAAACGTCTGTGGTCTTAGGGGTAATCTTCGTCAGCTGAAATGGAGCACCTATCTGGGCTGTAGGTTGTTCAAACTTGATTCTTAAAAAGGATTTTCCCCATTTGGTGTTCCTTCTCTGTACTCACTATTCAACATGGGTAATGCCATAGACATTCCAGCAAATGTCAGACACCCAATAACACAACATCTAATAGCACATGGCTTAACAGATGAGGGTGGGGATATCACATTTATAGTGGAAGCTCACGAGGCTTATCAAAAAGAAACATTCTATTCATGGATTACCTTTCCTGAGGAAGGCAATACAACATACACATTTCACACGCATGAAATGGCGAAGGTACCACAACAATACCAAGCTTATCAGAATCTAGAGATACCACTTTCTTATCAAGAACATCAAAATTGGTTCAATGCTGCCTTACCACATGTAATACAACCTGTGAGATTAGGTCGCTTAGGTAATGACAGACCAATGTGGCCCAAGTTTGCCATGTACACACCACAGCCTGGTGTACAAAACATGCAGGCCATTGATCTTCTCAACATCTATAATGAGCTAGTAGCACTAGACAGATGTCTTGTTCAGTTCATAATGCGAACATTGAACAGTAACTGAGTGCGGGGGCACCAGCTGGACACTAATTGGCCATTACTGGGATTAACCCACAAACACTACATTCTGTCATGGGCAAGGCGCCCACAGAACTTGAGAAAATTCCATTCTGGATAGCACAAAAAACAAACCAGCAGGAAGCTGTGTTTCCCCAAACAGGACCCCAAGATAAACATAGAATTCTTACAATGTGCTTGCCAATCGGAATGGTTCCCTCAGTGGATGACTGCACTACATGGGGTACAGACTTTGCTGGAATTTACACTACCACACATGGTACCCCAACACTTGCTAACTTACGGGAAGTGTTAAATGCAAATTCAGAATGAACACGTGGCTGCACCTGCCTTGGATTTGGGGATGAAACTGATGCACAACTTCAACATAGTCTCCTCAATAATACTCAGTGACATTAAAGGGGAAGCGATAGCGTTGGCTATACCCCAGCGGCTCCGGGAGATTCCACAGTTAGAACAGGAGTGTCAACTATAGAAAATTATTTCCGAAACCTATACAGGTATAGGATGGGATAGTTTGTGAGTCAAGCCGAAAAAACTTGAGATTCAGAGTACCACCTCTAAGGACAGGATTAAACAAGCACAAGAGAGTTCTAAAAAATGTGAGGATTAACAAAAACAAAATAAAGACAGAAGAAGTCAGAAAGGAGACTCTCTGGAGAGCTCAGAAAGGAAATATAATCTCAGAATTAGAGAAACCTTAAAGACTCCTGACAGCTATACTGATGCATGTCCCTCTTGTTCCTTCCAGGACACGCCGGATAAACGGAGTGAGAGAGTAAGCCGATCAGAGCAACACACTGACTACTAGAAGCAGAGAAAAGACTTACAGCGATCCTCAGACAAAAAAGAGGATGGATCTCCCCAACAGAATCCCCAATTTAAAAAGAAAAAGGTGGCTGCTATAACTACAAAACATGATCCTGCAATTCATCAAATAAAACAATTTGCACCAGTAAAATACAGTTCAGACTTAGGGCTCAGTTGAAGAATATGCTTTTTAATCCATCCATCTTGGATTAAAAAGCATATTCGTCCACTGAGCCCCAAATCCGGGCTTTATTTTACTGGTGCTACTTGCTTGATTTGATGAATTACAGGATCTTGCTCTGGGTGGTACCTTGTTGTTACATATGTGGGAGATTTCTCCCAACTTGCAGCATGTAGTTGGTAGGCCATTGCTGTCACCAGTACCACAGACCACTGCCTGCTCTGAAAAAATCAAAAGAAAACTTTTCATTTTTGTTTTCAAAATGCATTCCATTTTCCTTTAAGAAAAACGGGCTGCATTTAAAAAAAAGTACTGCTTCATTTAAAAGCAGTCACATACATGGTGGTCTGCTGACACCAGCAGGCCACCATCCCTGTGAGTGCCGCCATTCCCAATGGGGTCGCAAATTGCAAACTACCTCATGAATATTCATGAGGTAAGTCATTTGCGACCCCATTGCAAATTGCAAACAGTGTCATTGACACTATTGTTCATCCGGTTTTGCGACTCGAGAAGAGCAGTATTTAATAACACACAATGGGAATATTATTCAACTCCACCTGTGGGGAGCCCCAAAACATATGTAGATACATTTGTATATTTCTCTTGGTATGACGCTACAAATGCAGAGTCTTATTGTTTTAAATTAGCACCTTCTAAAATGCGGAAAATGTTGCTAACTGACACCAAATTAATTGATCCAGATTCCTTTGTTTCCCGGCTTGCTATTGAAGGTTATGAATACTGGAAGAACACTATTGATGTGAAGAGTGTATGGGGAATACAAGATTGGCAAATTCAGGGTAGGGAGGCTTTGTTTAGAGCATACCTTATTCCTGTACAAATGATATTTTTAAATGGCACAGTTTAGCAAACATCTTCCTTAGGGTTAGCAAAAATAAAAGAAATGAACAAGCTTGTATCCTCACACCAACAAAATTCACCAATTGGCAAAAATATTTAAAAGTCACCGAAGATGCCATCTATGCTGCACATCACCTTGCTACAGAACTCAGCATTTGTGTCGTCACAGAGTCTGACCTAGACACCTCGTTCCAAGGTAACGAGGGATGGGGGAGCTTCTCATGGACATGGTACTGACAGATTATGGTTTATCACACCTAGCTCTTGTTAGGGTAGAGATTAGGCTTTCTTTGTTAGGAATTGCATATGCTTATTGCAATATGGTGTGGGTTTTCATATTCACAACTCTCAGCTTCATGATTTTGCTTTTATTATTGCTCATTATCCTAATCATCGCAATTCATCCATCTTACCGTAGATTGCAGTCTTTTCAATAAATATATTGAAAACTCTCCGGCATCTCCTTCATTGATTATGTGTGTATTAGATATATTGCTAACAAGAGAAAAGGGTAACTTCCGTTCCACCACAACTCCCCTGAGAAGTCCCTTCTAGAGTCCATGCGTAAGGCTGGCAGAAATCACCTTCACTATCTAAGTTTGATGAGGTACTGCGCGTGAGCCAGGAGAGTTGGGCCGACAGTTGTGACTTGTTGTAGGAGTGACTCAGTTGCCTACAAACAGAAGTGCTCTCACCCCTAAACAACTATTCTTGCTAAAGGACGAGAGTCCAGCTATGACAGATCAAGGAGAATAATGTAATATCTGAATTCCAAGCAGGATTCAGAAGCTGTATCAGCATGCTTGACCAGATTTTTCAATTCAGTTGTCTTTTCTGGAAAACTGTTGCGGTCAACAGGGACTGACTATTTGTCACATTTGTTGACTTTCACACAGCTTTCAATTTAGTCCCATGGGCAATATTCTGGTCTGTTCTAGATAAGAGGGCCTCCCGCCCCACCTATTGGCAACCTTTGTCTCGCTTTGTGAGAACAACATGCAAGGGTCAGATGGGCGGAGCAGGGGCAACTAATCGACCCTATAAGAATTTTGCGGCTGTCAGGCAGGGTTGTGTCTTGGCCACCACAATATTTTCCTTATACATAAATGATGGAATGGCTGGATAAAGATGGTTGTGACTCACAAAAAGCGGTAGGCAAGAGAGTCCCCACCTTACTATTTGCAGATGACATTCTACTGAACTCTAAATCACTCAAGGGTCTACAGCAGCTCCTGAATGATTGTAGTGACTTTTGCAAGGAGCGTGGGTTAGATCTTAGTAGCTCTAAAACACAATATATGGTATCCAGTCTTGCAAAACGTAAAAACTACAGATGTAAGTTGTATGCTAACAGGTTTCTAACTTTGATTATCTAGGGATAAGGCTAACACCTAGCCAGGATTGGTCTATGTAGATTCAAACATTGCACTGCTCTTTGCTACACTATACTGCAATATTGTTAATGATTTTGATTAAAACTCAAAGAGAGATACTCCAGCCATTGAAATCTACTGTGTGAAGGCTTTGGGAGCTGTAGTGTATGGCTCCAAGATTTGGGCTCATGCTAATAGTAATATTCTAACATCAGCAGAAAGTAATTTCATTCCGTCCCTCTTTGCACTCCCAAACAGTTGGCCTCAGAATACATTAGACCTTGATATCACATTTCGAAAAATCTCCTGGAAAGCTGAGCATAGACTCTTGCTCTACTGGCATAGGCTTTGGTCTTCGATCGGTTTAGGAGATGATCTTCTGGCTATACCTGGTGCCCATAAAATTCTATGGTTAACACATTTTAGAGCCACAGATAGGATGTTGGGACTGGAAAAGTTCTGGGCAAGCCCAGAGGAACGGAGCTCTAGCTCTTCAATGAATAATAAATCAGCCTACTGGGAGTATGTATCTGTAAAAACTGTTCGTAGTAATAGAGGCACCTTCACTACAGAATTTACTAACTTTAAAATGCTCCCTGTGTTTGAAAAAGCAATTGATAAAATGATGCTCCCTTTGGCTGGGAAATTATTTTTACAATTCAGGCAACATACTCTTCCTATCAGGGCCTTTTGTATCAAGAGGGCCACTGCACAACATGTGGCGATGAGTGTCCAGCATGTAGAGAGCCATCAGAGACTATACCCTATATTTTATATTTTTGCCCTGCTGATGACCTCCAGAGGACAAAATGTTTACTGCCCTTGTGCAGGCATTTGGGAACCAGGAGGTATTCAGAGGCACTTGGGCCCATATATAAAAAAATGTGGTGCATCATTTATGATACGGCGCACCATGGCGCACTTTAGGTAACTAGCATCAGAAATGTTGATGCTAGTTTGGTGCTTTGCAGGATTAGCGCCAAAAATGTTGACTCTAATCCTGCAATGTAAAAGAAGGCCCCTTGATGACGATGGGTGTCTGCCTTAGGCAGGTGTTAAAAATGACACTAAAAATTGTGCAGTGAAATCTCATAGATTCCACTGCACCATTTTTCTGGGCCTCCGAATGCCTGAACACCCCCACTTGCATACGTTATGCATGGATTGCACCAGTTTGGAAATATGGCATGGCATTCTTGCCATTCTAACACCACATTAGCATTAAAACAATGATGCTAATGTGGCACTAGGGCCTACATAATTATGGCCCTTAGTATGTTAAGAACGGATAGCTTCAGGCCGGTGGTATTTGTTGTAGCAAGATACCTCTTGATTGCCTGGATCTGGCACGCAAAGTGCATCCGAGCAAGTAAATAGGAACAGTCACAATAAATATGTGAATGGACTTTGTTGAGTTTATCGCTCTTTTATTCCAAACATTGCCCCACCTTTCGTATACAGCCCAAAATATATTTTAAACATTTTATTATTTATGTTTTAGTGATTATATTTTTAACACTAGTTGTGATCTTTCAACTTTTCAGGCATGTCCTTACCTTAATCTATTGGTATTCTGCTATATGTTGGAGAAGAGATTGAACACAAAATTGAACTTTAATACTTGGTGGTCCATTTTTCCTTTTGCACATTTTCAGGTCTGCAGACTTAGGGGGTCATTACAACTTTGCCGGGCGGCAACCGCTGTCCGCCAAGTTGTAACCGCCGTGCGGCGCCAATGCGGCTGCACTCATGCGGTGCCCATTTTGACATCCCTGCTGGGCCGGCGGGCGGAAACCAAGTTTCCGCCCGCCGGCTCAGCTGGGATGTGGGCCGCAACATGGGAGCCGGCTCCACACCGTTGCTTAGCAGACAGTGAAAAGCTGCATGGGGCCCTGTCAGGGGGCCCCTGCACTGCCCATGCCAGTGGCATAGGCAGTGCAGGGGCCCCCAGGGGCCCCACAACTCCCCTTTCCGACAGCCTTTTCCTGGCGGTTCAAACCGCCAGGAAAAGGCTGGCGGTCGGGGACTCGTAATCCCCTGGGCAGCGCTGCTAGCAGCGCTGCCCAGGCGGATTATCACCACCGGGGCAAATGTGTCAAAATACCGCCGGCCCCGGCGGTGTGACCGCTGCGCTTATGCCGCAGTCGTAATGTGCCAGGAAGCACCGCCAGCCTGTGGGCGGTGCTTCCATAATTTTAGCCCTGGCGGTCACGTACCGCCAGGGTCAAAATGACTTTCTTAATATTCTGGGTTTATATGTGTGTATTAGAAAAATAAGATACTTTGTATACATTAAATTCTGTTCTCTTAGTATGCTACTTTTTAGGTGGGTGGCTTGTTAAGTCCCTAGGTACACTGCTGTGCTGGTCTTATGTGATTTGAGTGTAGCCATTGTAAAATATATTTAGGCTTTGTATGTTGTGCTACAGAGAAAAGGGGAACCTGCATGATATCCTGTATGAAATATCATGGATCCAAAAGTACAATATTTGTATCTTGAGATCATTGATCTGTATGGTATTTATCAATATTGATTAGATAGTTTTACTTTGTTTTGTATCAGCATTTTATTGATCCTTGATTGATCGAAACAAAGTTTGATGATGATGATTTAGGCGGTCATTACAACATTGGCGGTAAAAGCCGCTTACCGCCGTGTAGAAGACCGCCAACACACCGCCGCAGCGGCGGAATTCCGCCACAGCTATTATGACCCACATCTCGGAACCCACCAAAATTCAGACACCCACAGAAGTCTGCCACACCAAAGGTCAGTGATAAACTGGCGATAACAAAACCTCCACCGTCACGCCAACAGAAATACGCCCACACTATCACATAACACGAATCCATGCGGCAGTCTTTCAACCGGGGTATTCCATTGGCGGTACATACTGCCGGGCTCAAAATACACACACTTCTACAAAACATCCCCACATTGGACGATTCAAAATACACACACCTGAGACACATACACACACCACTCCCACACACCTGTTACAATATAAAACCCACACCCACATCACCCACAAACCCCCACGACAAAAAATTCAGAAAGAAGGCCAGAGAGAGACACCACCAGCAAGTACAACAGCATCCACAGGCACATAACACCATCACCCACACAACTTCCACGCACCTCACACAACACACCACTACATATCACCACACTTATCACCACACACTCACCCCACACATCACCTACACCACCCCATGGCACGTCAAAGACACCCCAGGTTCTCGGAGGACGAGCTCAGGGTCATGGTGGAGGAAATCGTACGGGTAGAGGCACAGCTATTCAGAGCACAGGTGCAGCACACCTCAATTGCAAGGAAGATGGAGCTATGGCGAAGAATAGTGGACAGGGTCAACGCAGTGGGACAACACCCAAGAAATCGGGAGGACATCAGGAAAAGGTGGAACGACCTACGAGGGAAGGTGCGTTCCGTGGTCTCAAGACACCACCTGGCGGTTCAGCGGACTGGGGGTGGACCCCCACCTCCTCACCCACAACTAACAACATGGGAGGAGCAGGTCTTGGCGATTCTGCATCCTGAGGGCCTCGCAGGAGTAGGTGGAGGAATGGACTCTGGTAAGTCAAAGCTTTACTATTACATCCCCCACCCTACCTGCATGCTATCACATACCCCCACCCTCGCCCTCACCCCCATCACTCCAACTCCTCACACATGTCCCAATATCACAAACCACCCATCCCAACACCAAGCCCTGCATGCAACACCAAAGCATGGACACCCATCACCAAAGCATGCCCACTGCACATAGCCATACACCCCCTAAACCATTATCACAGAAGGTCCCACACAAGAATGGAAGCACTGGGGTACAGGGTGACCCACCCATTGCACACCATGGCACACACAGATGCAATAATCATTCCTTTCCACCCCTGCAGGACCCCTACCCAACGTCACCAGACAGGAGGGTCCAGACATGTCCACTCCACCCACAGAAGAGGCCCACAGTGATGACAGCAGCTCTGTCCAACTGGATCTAGATGACAAGCCCGGACCATCGGGGACCTCTGGACAGTCGGTTCCCCTCACACAGGCACAGGCCACCACAGACCTTCCCCCCTCTGGAAAAACCAGCACAGCACCCATCCAGCGGGCCCATACCTCCGTCCCCAGGACACGTCAATCAGCTATGTGTCCACCACTAAAGGGAACCCAGGATAACCCACCACCCCAACAACAACAGGGACCTGGGGGCAGTGGGCACACAGTCCAGGGGACGAAGGCCCAGGAACACAGGGGAACTGGGAGGGCTGCTGTGCGACAGGGGGCGGACAGGCCAAGTGAACCCACTCTCCACGAGGCCCTCTCCTCCATCATGGGAGCATACAACCACTCCCAGGAGACGATGGCAACGGTACTGGCCAAGTTTCAGGAGACCCAGCTCATGCAGGAAGAACAGTATATGGGCTTCAGGGAGGAACTCAGAACCATCAGCTCCACCCTGGGCACCATCGTAGGAGTGCTGAAGGAAGTACTCAACACCAGGAGGGACACTGTGGCACTACAAGGGGCCCCTGACACTAGCATGGACGATGAACTGCCCATCACCTCCGCCGGCACTAGTGGACAGGACGCCCCGCCACAGGACCACCACACCAGCACCCCACCCCCTGCAGACGGAGAACCACCCCGCAAACGGTCCCTGAGATCCAGGAACAAGACAGAGAACGATGCCAAGACCGCCGCCAAGAAATGAGACCACCCTGATTGTCATCCTACTGTCCCACTTTGTCACCCTGTCCATAATTAAACTGCCCCAGCTCCACTTCCTATGCCCATATGGGCAATGCACCTGTGAGACTAATAGACTGGACTCTGCCATGGACACTCCTCCGCCATCACCCCTCACCATTTAACTTCCCCCTCCAATATTTTGCATTTAAATAAACACACCTAAAGCACAAAATGATCTGGAGTCTGTCTGTGATTTTGAAATAGTGTAATTGCAATTACAGTGACAAAATGTTTTTGAAATAGTAATGTCAACATACCTATGTCACACAGCTCTAGTCCATGAGGAATTTAAGCAGATGTCACACAGTGGGGCCCATATCTGTGAAACCGTAAGGGAAAGTGACAACTCAGTGACCATACACTGGGTGAAAATGACAGACAGGAGAGAGGTAGTAGTGTACATGTAGTAGGCAGGATTGTATTCTTACCTGTGTTTCACTGGAAATATTGCTGGATCACTGAGTCCCTGTTCTGCATGTCTTCTTCCTCTGCTTCATCCTCATCACTGTCCACAGGCTCCACAGCTGCCACAACACCGCCAACTGGACCATCCTCCTGCAGAAAAGGCACCTGTCGTCGCAAAGCCAAGTTGTGAAGCATACAGCAGGCCACGATGATCTGGCACACCTTCTTTGGTGAGTAGAATAGGGATCCACCTGTCATGTGGAGGCACCTGAACCTGGCCTTCAGGAGGCCGAAGGTCCGATCGATCACCCTCCTAGTTCGCCCATGGGCCTCATTGTAGCGTTCCTCTGCCCTGGTCCTGGGATTCCTCACTGGGGTCAGTAGCCATGACAGGTTGGGGTAACCAGAGTCACCTGCAAATGGCGAGGGACAACTGTTAGACACACACTAACCTGTAGGGATATACCCAGACAACCATTCCCACTGTCTTGCTTCCAGGGGCTCACCTAATAGCCACACACGGTGCCTCTGGAGTTTACCCATCACATAAGGGATGCTGCAATTCCGCAGGATGTAGGCGTCATGCACTGAGCCAGGGAACATGGCATTCACATTGGAGATGTACTGGTCGGCCAAACATACCATCTGTACATTCATAGAATGATAACTCTTCCGGTTTCTGTACACCTGTTCACTACTGTGTGGGGGAGACCAAAGCCACATGGGTCCCATAAATGGCACCTATGATTCTGGGGATATGTCCCAGGGCATAGAAATCACCTTTCACTGTAGGCAAATCCTCCACCTGAGGGAAAACGATGTAGCTCTGCATGTGTTTCAGAAGGGCAGACAACAGTCTGGACAATACGTTGGAAAACATAGGCTGGGACATCCCTGATGCCATGGCCACAGTTGTTTGAAAAGACCCACTTGCAAGGAAATGGAGCACTGACAGCACGTGCACTTGAGGGGGGATTCCTGTGGGATGGCGGATTGCTGCCATCAGGTCTGGCTCCAACTGGGTACACAGTTCCTGGATTGTGGCACGGTCAAACCTGTAGGTGATTATCAAATGTCGCTCCTCCATTGTCGACAGGTCCACCAGCGGTCAGTACACTGGAGGATGCCGCCATCTCCTCACATGTCCCAGCGGACGGTGCCTATGAAGGACAACAGCGAACTCAGAGGTACGTACCCACAGTTTACACAGAACACCAAACATACACAAAAGGTGGCCTGTATGTGTGTTGAGACAAGGCCTAGGTATGTGTGACGCAGTTGAAAATAAGGCCATGTGGGCCCCTGAAATGGCGGCTGCCTGACCTCTAAAGTGGGACAAAGGGATGTGACGTAACTGCGCTGGCGTTGTACACCGTCGTGGTAGGTGGTCGGAGACCGCGGCGCAATGCTGCATTGGTTAACATTGGACCCTATGGGTCCCAGGAGCCAATGATGATGTACGCCGGCGGTGATGGTACGCACTGCCGCGGACGTGACTGCCATTTTCTATCTGTGCAATCACTCAATACCTGATCTTCGACAGGAGAGGACCTACACTGCAAGTGCTGCTGTGACCTCGGTCTGGAAGAGACAATGGCTCGTGCGTCTGGGGAAAGGGCCCCTGCCTTCACATCGGAGGAGTTGGAGAAGCTCATGGATGGGGTCCTCCCCCAGTACACGCTACTCTACGGTCCTCCAGACAAACAGGTAAGTACACAGGGAATATGTTGTATGGGCTACGCCTGTGTGGAGAGGGCTGGATGTAAGAAGGAAGGGGGCAGAGTGCTGCTTGCGTGAAAGACGGTGAATGCATGTGCCAAATGGCAAGGGTAGGGATGGGGGCCAATCACTTTGACAGTGCAGTTGGTAATGACTTCTCTTCTTCCCCTGTACATTTCATATAGGTCTGCGCCCACCAGAAGAAAGATATTTGGTGTGCCATCACCAAGGACGTCCGGACCCTGGGGGTCTATCACAGACAGAGCACCCACTGCCGGAAAAGATGGGAGGACATTCGCCGCTGGAGCAAGAAGACGGCGGAGGCTCAGCTGGGGATGGCCTCCCAACGTGGGAGGGGTGCCCTCGCACCATGACCCCCCTGATGTTCAGGATCCTGGCGGTGGCCTACCCGGAGTTGGATGGGCGCTTGAGGGCATCACAGCAGACACAAGGGGGTGAGCACACTCTCACTCTGCTGACTTTGCGCGCAGTGGAGGTGTCTGGGTGGGGGAGGAGGGCTGTGGGTTTCCCTAGGCCAGGGCGAGTTCCGTAGGCAAGGCCCCTCCGTAATGCAGGCCATGTGGCACCCCAGCCCACCTCTGTAGAGTGCCAAGTACAGCTATTCATGCCCCTGTGTCATCTATGTGTGCAGATGTCGTCCATAGGCTTGTAGGCCATTTCCCAGTAATTGAACAGTGGAGCCCAAGAGCGCGGCGTAGTGCAGGGGGCTTCTGTGTCTGTCTTGTCCGCCAACGGTAGAGGTAATCCATGCACTCAACATGTCTTTCTTCTGTCGTCCCCCCCCCTTTTTGTGTTCTCCCTGTTCTTGTGTGCATTAGCATCATCAGGCGGAGGAGCAGTGGCACCGGAGCACGAAGGAGCTGCATCCCACATGGCCTTGGAGGGCGAGACTATGCACTCAGAATTCACCAGTGGGACGGAGGGCAAGGGGAGCTTCACGGCGGGGACAGGAGCTGACACCAGCAACACGGACACGTCCTCTGATGGGAGCTCCCTTGTGGTGGCGGCAACATCTGTGCCCCCGCCTCTACAGGTACAGCCGCCACCCCCCCTACCAGCACCGCCCTCCCAGCAGCCCCTCTGCCTTCGCCCCGTGCCCGCTCACCCAGGAGGGTGGGCATCACCTTCGCCCCAGGCACCTCAGCCCCTGCCCCTGTCACCCCTGCTGCCCTCAGTGAGGAGGCCATGACCTCCTCAGGTCCCTCACTGTTGGGCCGTCTACCATTTTGAATGCCAGCCAGGGTGTAGAAAGGCAGTTGCAACAAACTAATGCATTCCTGGAGGGGATTCATTCTGGTCAGGCGGCCCTTCACCGAGCTTTTCAAACTCTGGCCTCAGCACTGATGGCAGCCATTGTCCCCGTCTCTAGCCTCCCCCCTCCAACTTCCTCAGCCCAGACCCAATCCCCTGTACCTCTGCCTATCCCAAGCACACCATCAGACCAACCTGCACACACCTCACCACACAAGGGAAGCTCAGGAAAACATAAACACCACACATCCCACAGGCACTCACGCAAGCAACACACACATGCAGACACACCAACATCCACTGCCTCCACTGTGTCCCCCTCCTCGTTGTCTCCCTCCTTCCTCCCAGTCTCGTCTACACTCACACCTGCATGCACTACCTCTACAGCCACTACGTCCCTCACCAGCACACCCACCAGCACACCCCGCTTACGTGCAGTCACCACCCCCACTACCATTCACACGTCCCCTGTGTCCTCTCCCAGTGTGTCTGTGACGCCCCCTCCCAAGGTACACAAACTCAGCCACACACCCACCCAACAGCCATCCACCTCACGGCAGCCTCCAGCGCATGCACCTGCACACCTCCTACTACCACCACCTCTTCCTCCACTCCCAAACCCCCCCAGCTACCCGTCCCAGTGTGTCCCAAAAACTTTTCCTGTCCACCCTTGACCTCTTTCCCACACCTCCCCATCCATCTCATAGGTCCCGAAGTAGCACCTCAGCGACATATCTCCGGGACCAGTGGTGCCTGTAGTCACCGGTATGTGGAGTGCACCGGCCACCAGGACAGCCAGTGTGGCACGGAGCCACAGCACAGCCAGTCCCCCACCTGTGAAGCATCAGAAGTTGGCCAGTGCCCGGCAGGAGAGGGGGAAGACTCCAGCCACCAGTGTGGAGTCAGCTGTGACACCTCCCAAGGTGGGGAAGGGCCACAAGAAAGTCGGCAAGTCTGGGAAGAGTTACACGGCGGAGAAGACCGCCATCATCCCGCTGTCCAGGAGGCCACCACCAGCCCCAGCCCAGCTGCCCAGGAGGCCACTGCCAGCCCCAGCCCAGCTGCCCAGGAGGCCACCGCCAGCCCCAGCCCAGCTGCCCAGGAGGCCACTGCCAGCCCCAGCCCAGCTGCCCAGGAGGCCACCACCAGCCCCAGCCCAGCTGCCCAGAAGGGCACCGCCAGCCCCATCCCAGCTGCCCAGGAGGGCACCGCCAGCCCCAGCCCAGCTGCCCAGGAGGCCACAGCCAGCCCCAGCCCAGCTGCCCAGGAGGTCACCGCAAGCCCCATCCCAGCTGCCCAGGAGGGCACCGCCAGCCCCAGCCCAGCTGCCCAGGAGGCCACAGCCAGCCCCAGCCCAGCTGCCCAGGAGGTCACCGCAAGCCCCATCCCACCTGCCCAGAAGGGCACCGCAAGCCCCATCCCAGCTGCCCAGGAGGGCAACGCCAGCCCCAGCCAAGCTGCCCAGGAGGTCACAGCCAGCCCCAGCCCAGCTGCCCAGGAGGCCACCGCCAGCCCCAGCCCAGCTGATCTGTGAAGGACCGCCAGCACAAGCCCCGCTGGGCCATGAAGGACTGCCAGCACAAGCACCGCTGAACAGGGCACCGCCAGCACAAGCACCGCTGGGCCATGAAGGACCGCCAGCACAAGCCCTGCTTGGCCATGAAGGACCGCCAACTCAAGCACCGCCAAACAGGGCACCGCCAGCACAAGCACTGCTGGGCCATGAAGGACCGCCAGCACAAGCACCGCTGAACAGGGCACCGCCAGAATTGCTGGGCCATGAATGACCGCCAACTCAAGTACCGCTGAACAGGGCACCGCCAGCACAAGCACCGATGGGCCATGAAGGACCGCCAGCACAAGCACCGCTGAACGGGGCACCACAAGCACCGCTGGGCCATGAAGGACCGCCAACTCAAGTACCGCTGAACAGGGCACCGCCAGCACAAGCACCGATGGGCCATGAAGGACCGCCAGCACAAGCACCGCTGGGCCATGAAGGACCGCCAACTCAGGCACCGCTGAACAGGGCACCGCCAGCACAAGCACAGCTGGGCCATGAAGGACCGCCAGCACAAACCCCGCTTGGCCATGAAGGACCGCCAACTCAAGCACCGCTAAACAGGGCACCGCCAGCACAAGCACCGCTGGGCCATGAAGGACAGCCAGCACAAGCACTGCTGAACTGGGCACCCCCAGCACGAGCACTGCTGGGCCATGAAGGACCGCCAACTCAAGCACCGCTGAACAGGGCACCGCCAGCACAAGCACTGCTGGGCCATGAAGGACCGCCAGCACAAGCACCGCTGAACGGGGCACCGCCAGCACAAGCACCGCTGGGCCATGAAGGACTGCCAGCACAAGCACCGCTGGACCATGAAGGACCGCCAACTCAAGCACCGCTGAACAGGGCACCGCCAGCACAAGCCCCGCTGGGCCATAAAGGACCGCCAACTCAGGCAGCGCTGAACAGGGCACCGCCAGCACAAGCACCACTGGGCCATGAAGGACCGCCAGCACAAGCCCCGCTGGGCCATGAAGGACCGCCAACTCAAGCACCACTGAACAGGGCGCCGCCAGCACAAGCACCGCTGGGCCATGAAGGACCGCCAGCACAAGCCCCGCTGGGCCATGAAGGACCGCCAGCGCAAGCACGGCTGGGCCATGATGGACCGCCAACTGAAGCACCGCTGAACAGGGCACCACCAGCACAAGCACCGCTGGGCCATGAAGGACCGCCAGCACAAGCCCCGCTGGGCCATGAAGGACCGCCAACTCAAGCACCGCTGAACAGGGCACCGCCAGCACAAGCACCGCTGGGCCATGAAGGACCGCCAACTCAAGCACAGCTGAACAGGGCACCGCCAGCACAAGCACCGCTGGGCCATGAAGGACCACCAACTCAAGCACAGCTAGCCCATGAGCGGCAGGGGCACTGACGCAACTGGGTCCGTCACGGGGTGAGTGATGCACTCTGGGCACCAGTCCCCCTCCAGAACCAGTGGAGAGGTCCATCCACTACCTCTGTCCTTCACAGGATGAAGCACTCTGGGCACCAGTCCCCTTCCAGAACCAGTGGAGACATCCATCCACTACCTCAGTACTTGGCAGGATGAAGCACTCTGGGTACCAGTCCCCCTCCAGAACCAGTGGAGACTGTTATCCACTTGAGAGACTGTGGCTTTGCACTCCCCAGGATATGGCAGTGGGCAACCCACCCACTGTAGAGACTTGAGAGACTGTGACAGTGGCTTTGCACTCCCCAGGATTGAACAGTGGGCAAGCCACCCACTGTAGAGACTTGAGAGACTGTGGCTTTGCACTCCCCAGGATTGAACAGTGGGCAAACCACCCACTGTAGAGACTTGAGCGACTGTGGCTTTGCACTCCCCAGGATTGAACAGTGGGCAAACCACCCACTGTAGAGACTTGAGAGACTGTGGCTTTGCACTCCCCAGGATTAAACAGTGGGCAAACCACCCACTGTAGAGACTTGAGAGACTGTGGCTTTGCACTCCCCAGGATTGAACAGTGGGCAAATCACCCACTGTAGAGACTTGAGAGACTGTGGCTTTGCACTCCCCAGGATTGAACAGTGGGCAAACCACCCACTGTAGAGACTTGAGAGACTGTGGCTTTGCACTCCCCAGGATTAAACAGTGGGCAACCCACCCACTGTAGAGACTTGAGAGACTGTGGCTTTGCACTCCCCAGGATTAAACAGTGGGCATTGAGCCCCCTTGTGGATCTGGCGTTGTACACTCATCCAGCTGAGGTGCCCCCCCTTCCCTTCCCCCTGAGGTGCCTGTTGTATTTCTATCTGATGCCCCTGCAGTGTTCTCTCTGTTTTGATCGGGTATCGAGTGTGGGCCTCACCCATGCATTTTGGGCCCAGTGGTCCACGGACTATAAATGGTGCAATACCTGGACTTGTATTATTGGTGTATATATTTGTTTATGGTGTATAGATATTTTGGAGTTCTGGATTCTAATAGATTACAATCGTTACAATCATTTCCTTTTGTCTTTGCATTCTTCCGGGGGGTTGGGGGGTGTAACTGTAATGTATCAACATGTATTAGTGTGTGTGTTGTAGTGGGTTGGGGTGGGGGTGTTGCGTGTGTGTGTCCCTGTTTTTTGCCTCCCCCCTCCCCTGTGTCATAGGTGCAGTACTCACCGTGGTCTTCGCCGCCGGCGTTCGTGCTCCTGGTAGAGGAGCAGGAAGACTATCGCAGGTAGAATTTGGAGTTTCGGTTCCATGGTGTCCTCGTTCCTTGTGGGGTATGTAGAGGTAAGCGTTTTTTCCTTCGGGATTCCTGTTTCCACCGTGTTTTTATCCGTGGTGAATCCACCCCGGAAAAGGTGGCGGATTGGCCTGTCATAATAGTGTGGGCGGTACATTGTTTCCCCCATGTCTGTTGGCAGTTGGAGTGTTAAAGTTTGGCGGTTTCCGCCACGGTCGTCAATTCAATTTTTAGGGAAAGTTTGTCATTTAATTTGAACAAATCCTGGCCAAAGTATTTGAGTGCATTCTGCATAAGAGATCTATCAAAGCTGTGTCAGTACTCATCCCCTCCATGACATCCCATAGTTTGAAACTATGTAGTGTGTCAGAAGCACAGAGGAGATCAATAAGGGCCGAAAGAATGCTCCCTCTCCTAGCCTTGGCATACTTCCATATTATGAGGTGGGGGTTGAGGCACTGCCCAACAGTACCTAGCCTGGGGCGAAAGCTGAACTGCACATCGGACAGAACCTGATTCTCCTCTTCCCAAGCCTCCAGTCTGGAAACTAGTATTCTACCAAGAATCTTGATTCTGCTATCTATTAGAGAGATTAGGCAATAACAGCTTGGGATATTCCTATCCCCTTTTTTAAAGATGGGTATGGCAACTGCCTCCTTCCAAAATGGCACTGATGGGCCTCCTATAGTGCTATTTTCATGTTTGTTATCAGAGGGGCCCAAATGGTATATTATTCTCATGATTTTAAAGAGAGGATAATATTGATTACAACTATGATGTCTTAAAACTGACTTAAGAGAAGAGCAGCACCTCGATCATAAGGTACTACATCATTATTGGCAGAATCTAACACCAAACAAACTGGGTCAAAGAGTTTGGTGAAATGCTTAACCCAAGTTTGGGATAAGGGACTCAATCTTTGGCCTTTTATAATCTGTAAAGAAGGAGGGGTTGACTACTTTCCAAAAATCCGCACTCTCTTTAAATTTCCCTGCTACTTCTAGGTCCTCTCAGGCTTTCAGTCTGATCGCCACTTTCCTGAACTCTAGTGTTTTCTTGTAGACCTGTTTAGCAGAAAGAATATCACTAATGCAGCTCCCAATTACATGAAACTCTACCAGCAAAAGTGTAACATCTGAGGACAGAATCATAAAATCAATGGTGTTGCAACTTCTGTTACCTTTATATGTCGGAAATGACATCGAAAATATTGTAGTAAAAGTTATTCAATAGTTAATTAAATGTTTCAGCAATCCTAAAAAGCAGCGTTTGTTGAAAATGGGTGCATTGAATTTTGTTAACAACAAGAGTGGTCAATTTTACATAATTTAGAGTGGCCAGTCCTCCTTTAGCTCTGTTTATACTTTAAGGAATTGCTGTGGTGCACAAAGAGTCATAACTAAAAATGATCAGTGTCACAAGTTTCTTGACAGCAAATTGCATCTTAATTGTTCACCAAGGATAGCCAATCTCAATTAAACACGTTTTGGGCAAATATCTGCAACATTTTATGAGAGCACCATGATATAATGGTTAGTGCCAGAATTGTTAATGGAAGATGTAACTGCTAGACTCACTAATGGGACTTGTAGGATAGGGTCCTCCAATAAATCCTCTAGAGTTCCCGTATGATGTAAAGACTTGGTGGAACAGAGTCAGCCAATCAGTTCATCTGCTCCATTGAGGCAGGATCTTCATAGTTGCTCCTTGTTTCAATGCTAAATACCTATCAGCAACTGGATTTGTTAATTGCGGCAGCCGTAGGGAAAGTTTCAGTGGTCATACACTTGGTCTATAAAAATAATATGGTGGCTGGGCTTTAATGGTGCCAGGATTGAAGGCATTGAATAAAAGATCTTATTATAAAATGACATTTCTATTATCACACAGTCCCCTGGAGATTTCTTTACACGATTACCAACCCAGGGAGTTCTTCTGACTGAAAGAATTTCTGCCAATAGATCATATGCTCTCTCTGAATTCTTATTAAGCAGTGTGGTGACATTAGAGCAAGATGATCTTCCTTCTTCACTACCGTCACTGTAATGTACAATGTGCATCCTGGGGGCTGCTGGGGTAGGCGCTGGATGTCTGATTTAAAACTCTTTTCACATATCTGGATATTGAAGGTAGGCAAGCCTGGTCCCGTTGGTGGTGAAAGAGAGGGTATGGCGCAAATAAGTCATTGATATACTTTCCTTGCTGGAAGCTGAGCAGATGGGCTTGGATCTACTGACACAAGACAAAAAGGATAAGGACAAGAGAGAAAGACGCAAGCCCAGAATAGAGAGGTCCATCAAAAACTGGCTGCATGCCTTTCGCATGCTTGCATGCGTGTTTGTGGAAACATTTCTGCACAGTGCGGCAGTGCTGATGTTATATGAGCAAAACATCCACGCAGCACAAGTACCAGGAGACACTTGGTTAAAATATGATGAAGACTTCAGGGCGAAGATGCAGACGTGGCCCCTCATAGATAGGGACAACCAAGATGTTGCATGGTTCACTGAACTCAGTGTCACTGCAAGGGACTGGGTGGAGACACATGAGCAGTCCTTTTGAGTATACAAGGGCAAGAGTAGGTCAGTGTGGTACCAGCAGGGTAGCCGAAGCAAATACTACCGGGGCAAGCAAGCAAGATCACAGCCAGCGAATTGCTTAAAATTTGAAAAGAGAAAATGCAGATAGGGCTACCTTGCAAATTCAAACATGCATGCATTTATTGCGGGGAGAGCACCCCTCCAACAAATTCATGAAAGGGTGTAGTGAGAAGAAGGTCCCCCTCAAAAAGTGTTGCGGTTCAGAGGAAAGATAAACAGGAGGGCACTGGGCTAGCACCCAAACTCCAATACATAATACAACTACTCAACTAACATTACAGATAGGATGACGCACATCTACTAGCAGAGGGCTTCAGGAACATATTTGTTATACCCTACAAAGGGCCTTTAGCGGGGAGGCTCCGCAACAAACTCAAGTCGATGGCAGATGACACGGAAGTGGAAAGGTGAAAAGTGGTGAAGGAGTTTGAGCTGGGCAGCATGGCCGGCCCATTCCAACAGCCTCCACTTGGGGACTTCATGGTCTAAGAAGGAACCAGGCCAGTTCAGGCTAATTTATCAATTGTCCTACATTGAGGGAAGGTCAGTAGATTATGGGCTACATCAGGAGCTCAGTCTCTTATGCCACACTGGACGAGGCTGAAGACTTGGTGAGGACGAAAGGGAGGAGAGCCCTAATGGCAAAGGTGGACATACAATCTTGCTTTTCTCTTGCTACCGGCACATCCTGACATTGATTATCTATGGGGCTTCCAGTTAGATGGAGACGTCTACTATGACAAGTGCCTGCCCATGGGCTGTGCTATATCATGCCCATACTTTCAAACCTTTATTAGGTTCTTGGAGTGGGCACTGGGGAAGAGGTGCCCAGAAGGGGGGAGACTGCACTACCTAGATGACTTCCTCTATGTGGGCGCGCCACACACAGAATAGTGCAAAGCATTGTTAGAGCACTTCAAAGCCCTGGAGGAGCAGCTCAGCATGCCACAGGCGCATGAGAAGAGAGAGGGTCCCACAACTCACTTGACATTCCGAGAGATAGAGATAGATTCCAAGGAAAGAGTAAGCAAGCTCCCAGCCCAGAAATTGGCAGACCCGAAGAGAGAAATCGAGGGGCTGTTTGCTAAGAAAAAGGCTACCCTCAAGGAAGTGCATTATTAGGAAAACTCAACTTTACTGCCAAGGTGATCCTGGCTAGGCACACATTCGCACAGCGATTGAGGTGGCTGACTAAGGCCTTACACAAAAGAATCATAGGGTCAGGCTGACAGTGGGGGTCATGAGGGACCTGTAGCAGTGGTAGAACTTCCTCAGCGCTTTCAATGGGACCCTGGTGTGGTGGGCACCATGGATGACAGCGGGGCAACTGAACCGGCACACACATGCAGCAGGTAGTGAGGGGTTCATGCCATCCTGGGATAGCTTGGTGTGTAGTGACGTGGCTCCAGAAATGGCACGAGGCACAATTGACAAGGAATTTGATCCTGCTTCAACTATTCCCCATTGTGGTGATGTTCTCATTGTGGTAGTTCAGACAAGTGACACTGTGGTTGGACAACCATGCGGTGGTACAGGCAATTAACCTGGGAACGGCACGTTGCACAAAAGTGTTAGTGCTGCTCCAGCGCTTAATAGATTGCCAACTGAAGGAGTGTTGGACCTGACCCTTTCTACAGGGTCATCCCCAAACTTTTTACCTTCCTCCTTCCCTTTTTTCTGAATTTGTCGATGTCAAATTTAGGACTCTGGGCACCCTAACACTCAACGACAATAAATTCTCCAGACTATGCGGATTGGAACCAACGCATCACCTTCCCATTGCATCATTAATGTCGACACAGCCCCCCATCCAAGGTACTTTTCAGCAGACCCTTCGTGGGTCCTGTAACCAGCCTGCATTTTAGGATCTGACTTACTCTGACTAGACTTGTGAACCCAACTTGGACAGGGTGCATACTTCTGCCAACTAGAGATCAAATTTCTAACACTGGCTATCAGTGGCGAGGTTTGGACTTGTGTTTATGCAGTACCTTACAGTAATTTGGTGTACAATCACACCCACATCTAGACCATTTTGAGTCAATTGTCTCCAATCTCCTTTGGCATTTTTCACTCTATCTAATTGGCATTTTTTCAATTTTTCAATTCTCCCTGATTGCCATTTTTTCCTGTCTCTGATTGGAGGCCCCACAGCTCCACCTCTACCTGCAAACCTGGATTTTAAGTTGGCCAAGCTAGAGCAGTATACAGTGACCCTACTCAAGGATTTTGGAAGGCGCTTGGGGTTTCTAACAAAGGCTTCACCGAGAAGCTGGAGCAGCAAAAGGTGCTTAGGACCTGGAAAGAAGGTAGGTATGCAGGTCATGAGATCCCTGAGGAGGATGATGTGGAAATTGAAGATGATAAGGAGCTGGACCTGGATTCAGTGGAGAAGCTGGGACTTCATGTGAGCCAGTAAGATAAAACTTTGCAAGGAGCAGTGATTCATCCTAGGCCAGGAAGCAGGCATTTTATCAAGAGGCCTGTCCCCAGAGGTGCTGGAGGACAGGAGGGAGGGGAGAAAGTGAAAGATGGAGATGGCTAAGCTCTAATTGGCCATGGAGGAAAAGAAAATGATGTTGACTCAGGAGCTGAGCCTGAAAGAGATGGACATCAAAGCCAGGAGGGCTGAGTCCATCCAGGATGGTGGCAGCATTTCTTCAGTGCCCTCTGACAAAGGAGTCCACATACTCAAGGGTCTGGTGTCTGGCTTTGTGATAGGAGATGACATGGAGAGATGGTTTGAGGTCTAGGAGATTTTTCTACAGATACATAGGGTCCCTGAGGAGGATTGGGGAGCAAGGCTGTGGAGGCACATTCCTAGTGAGGGGAGGGTCACTCTACTGGCCCTAGAAGAGAGAGACAGGATGAGGTTTCACCATCGTGAAGGTGGCTCTAATCAGGAAGTTTGGTCTGACACCAGAAAAGTACATGCAGAAGTTCAGGGACAGTCAGAAACTAACCCACCAGACCTAGGTGGATTGAGAGGATTCCTTTTGCAAGGCACTGGATGGTCGGGTGAAGGGCAGTGAGGTATATGTTTACCAGGGGCTGTCTAACTTTATTGCAAAGGGGTACATGTTCAGTCCTTGTTTTCCAGATCAGCACCAACAACTTGTTGAAAGTAAGCTTTCTGACCCCAGGGAGCTTTCTACGGAGGTGGACCACTGGGTCAGGACCTGGGCCCACAAGATGGTGCCTGGTAGTGACCCCAAGAAGTGGGGTTCTGATTCCCTGCAGCAGAGTGAAGGGAAAGTCAAGGGAGACACACACAATTCCCAGAGTAGGGGTGAGTAAAGGGTTCTCATGCCCCTTCTGAGAAAAAGGAGGAGGTTCTGGTGGGTGGTGGCCCAGGGTGCCCCATTTCCAACCCCACTGCTTTGAATGTTCTCAGCTAGGACACAAGCAGGAGAACTCTGTCCAAAGAAACTACCCATTGGTGGGCCTTCTACGGGGTGACCAATGTTGCCGTAGGGGTAAGTAGCCCCCAGGGGCAGGTCATAGATCATGCTGTGATCCCCCTTAGTTGGGAGGTAGACTCAGGGGGTAAGTTGGTGATCCTTTAGAGTGGGAGCCATCACTTCAACCAGGTGACAGTGAGTGGGGTCCCAGTCACTGCTCTGAGGGACACCGTGGCTTGCCATACCATGATAGTGGAATAGTAGAAAGGTAGTTTCCCCAGAGCAGTAAAAAGGTCTGGTGTGTAGGGTGACGTCAGACCATGGGCAGGACTTCTTCTACCCTATGGTCCTGGTACCACTAAAGTGGGGCGAAGACGTGGCCCAGAGGAGGGTCATAGTTAGCCCCCAGATGCCCATAGACTGCCTTCTGGGAAATTAATTGCCCCTGATATCAAGGGAACTGGGATGGGTGGCCACCACAGGAACCCTAACAGTTCAGTTTTCTTTGGTTACCACTCCCAAGCGGAGGATACAGGACCACAGATGGAGGAGCAGAGTAAGAGAGAACCCGCTCATGTCTCCTGTTCAGCCACAGGGTGCGGACCCTAGACTGAATGGCCAGTTTCAGGATACCACCCCTTAACTGGTAGGGTCGAGTGGAAAAAGGGTGCAAGGCATCTGAGGCTACTGCCCCCACTCTGAGAAACCACAGAGGTCAGAGACTCCTGGATGGCTTGGGGACTGGTTGTTGATGCTTACAGCTGTCAATGGCCGTTGTTGGTTGTTGTCCTTGTGGACTGAGTTTTCCCTGGGTTGGGGACAAAAGTCAGACCCACGGGGTGGAATGGGCCACATCATGTTTTTGGCCATGGTGGTACTGTCTTCCTTAAGGTAAAATTAGGTGCTGCGTAGATGGGGTCCACAGGTGTGGAGAAAGAGTCCTCCTGTGGAAGGGTATGGACAGAGGGATCTAACTGAATTCAGAGAGGCATAGAACTGACACATGCCCCTGCAGTAGTGGGCCATTGTCCATGTTCTATCGCACTTAGTGGGGAAGTCCATCAAGATATTGATTAGTCTACCCTGAATTTGGGCTAGAGGGTGGTTGTGTTGGACCTAGCCCTTTATCCAGGGCCATCCCTAAACTTTCTGCTTTCCTCCTTCCCTTGTTGCTGAATTCGGTTTTGTTGGCTTTAAGACTCTGAGCACCTAAAGTGCATGCATTCTTCTCTTAAAACATGGTAACGTCGGCTTATCCACAATTGGAGTATTTATTTACTTATAAGTTCCTAGTAAAGAACATGACCTATAAACTATAAACTACTGGTGATCCTGAAGCAGAGGTCATGCCACCCACTTCAATGGCCCTTTAAACATAACTCAGGGTGCAGTTTTAAACTACCATGTTAACCTGGCAAGTTAACCCTCTTGCCAGGCCAAAATCTTCCTTTTAAAACATACAAGTCACCCTTAAGGTAGACCCTGAGCAGCCCCAACGGTAGGGTGCAGTGTATTTCAAAAGTTAGACATGTACTTTTAATGTTTACATGTCCACGTAGTGAAAAACTCTTAAATTCATTTTTCACTACTGCTAGGCCTATCTCTTCCGTAGGTTAACATTTGGGTTACCTTGATGCAGTTTTTAAGTGCAATGGCCAATTGGGAAAAGATAGAAATTTGGAGTTTGGTGTCTCTGGACTCGCAATTTAAAATTATAACTTATGGTGAAGTCGGATTTTGAATATTCAAATTGTAATTCTGAAAATACCAATTTTAGAAAGTTGGCATTTTCTTACTTTAACCATGCAGTCCCTCTCCCTGCCTCTGAATACATATCTGGTGTCCCACGAGCACTGCCTGCTCTGAAAAAAATGAAAAGAAAACTTTTCATTTTTGTTTTCAAAATGTATTCCGTTTTCCTTTGAGAAAAACGGCGGCATTTAAAAAGAAAATACTGCTTCATTTAAAAGCAGTCACAGACATGGTGGTCTGCTGACCCGAGCAGGCCACCATCCCTGTGAGTGCCGCCATTCCCAACGGGGTCGCAAATTGCGACCTACCTCATGAATATTCATGAGGTAGGTCATTTGCGACCCCCATTGCGAATTGCAAACAGTGTCATTGACACTGTTGTTCATCCGGTTTTGCGACTCGCTGATGAATACTGGAAGAACACTATTGATGTGAAGAGTGTATGGGGAATACGAGATTGGCAAATTCAGGGTAGGGAGGCTTTGTTTAGAGCATACCTTATTCCTGTACAAATGATATTTTTAAATGGCACAGTTCAGCAAACATCCTCCTTGGAGTTAGCAAAAATAAAAGAAATGAACAAGCCTGTATCCCCACACCAACAAAATTCACCAATTGGCAAAAATATTTAAACGTCACTGAAGATGCCATCTATGCTGCACATCACCTTGCTACAGAACTCAGCATTTGTGTCGTCACAGAGTCTGACCTAGACACCTTGTTTCATGGTAACAAGGGATGGGGGGAGCTTCTCATGGACATGGTACTGACAGATTATGGTTTATCACACCTAGCTCTTGTTAGGGTAGAGATTACGCTTTCTTTGTTAGGAATTGCATATGCTTATTGCAATATGGTGTGGGTTTTCATATTCACAACTCTCAGCTTCATGATTTTGCTTTTAGTATTGCTCATTATCCTAATCATCGCAATTCATCCATCTTACCGTAGATTGCAGTCTTTTCAATAAATATATTGAAAACTCTCCTGCATCTCCTTCATTGCCTATGTGTGTATTAGATATATTGCTAACAAGAGAAAAGGGTAACTTCCGTTCCACCACAACTCCCCTGAGAAGTCCCATCTAGAATCCATGCTCTGCCAGAGTAAGGCTGCCAGAAATCACCTTCACTATCTAAGTTAGGTGAGGTACTGCTCGTGAGCCAGGAGAGTTGGGCCGACAGTTGTGACTTGTTGTAGGAGTGACTAAGTCGCCTACAAACAGAAGTGCTCTCACCCCTAAACCACTAGTCTTGCTAAAGGACGAGAGTTCAGCTATGACAGATCGAGGAGAATAATATAATATCCGAATTTCAATCAGGATTCAGAAGCTGTATCAGCATGCTCGACCAGATTTTTCAATTCAGTTGTCTTTTTTGGAAAACTGTTGCAGTCAACAGGGACTGACTACTTGTCACATTTGTTGACTTCACACAGCTTTCAATTTAGTCCCATGGGCAATATCCTGGTCTGTTCTAGATAAGAGGGCATCCCACCCCACCTTTTGGCAACCTTTGTCTGGCTTTGTGAAAACAACATGCAAGGGTCAGATGGGCGGAGCAGGGGCAACTAATCAACCCTATCAGAATTTTGCGGTGGTCAGGCAGGGTTGTGTCTTGGCCACCACAATATTTTCCTTATACATAAATGATGGAATGGAATGGCTGGATAAAGATGGTTGTGACTCACCAAAAGCGGTAGGCAAGAGAGTCCCCACCTTACTATTTGCAGATGACATTCTACTGATCTCTAAATCACTCAAGGGTATACAGCAGCTCCTGAACGATTTTAGTGACTTTTGCAAGGAGTCTGGGTTAGAGCTTAATAGCTCTAAAACACAATATATGGTATCCAGTCTTGCAAAACGTAAAAACTACAGATGTAAGTTGTATGCTAACAGGTTTCTAAGGAGATGATCTTCTGGCTATACCTGGTGCCCATAAAATTCCATGGTTAACACATTTTAGAGCCACAGATAGGATGTTGGGACTGGAGAAGTTCTGGGCAAGCCCAGAGGAATGGAGCTCTAGCTCTTCAATGAATAGTAAATCAGCCTACTGGGAGTATGCATCTGTAAAAACTGTTCGTAGTAATAGAGGCACCTTCACTACAGAATTTACTAACTTTAAAATGCTCCCTGTGTATGAAAAAGCAATTGATAAAATTATGCCCCCTTTGGCTGGGAAATTATTTTTACAATTCAGGCAACATACTCTTCCTATCAGGGCCTTTTGCATCAAGTGGGCCACTGCACAACATGTGGCAATGAGTGCCCAGCATGTAGAGTGCTATCAGAGACTATATCCTATATTTTATATTTTTGCCCTGCTGATGACCTCCAGAGGACAAAATGGTTACTGCCCTTGTGCAGGAATTTGGGAACCAGGAGGTATTCGGAGGCACTTAGGCCCATATATATAAAAATGTGGTGCATCATTTATGATACGGCGCATCATGGTGCACTTTAGGGAACTAGAATCAGAAATGTTGATGCTAGTTTTGTGCTTTGCAGGATTAGCGCCAAAAATGTTGACTCTAATCCTGCAAAGTAAAAGGAGGCCCATTGATAACAATGGGAGTCTGCCTTAGGCAGGTGTTACAAATGACACTAAAAATTGTGCAGTGAAATCTCATAGATTCCACTGCACCATTTTTCTGGGCCTCCGAATGCCTGAACACCCCCACTTGCATATATTATGCATGGATTGCACCAGTTTGGAAATATGGCATGGCATTCTTGCCATTCTAACACCACATTAGCATAAAAAAAAATGATGCTAATGCAGCACTAGGGCCTTCATAATTATGGCCCTTAGTATGTTAAGAATGGATAGCTTCAGGCCGGTGGTATTTGCTGTAGCAAGATACCTCTTGATTGCCTGGATCTGGCACACGAAGTGCATCCGAGCAAGTAAATAGGGACAGTCACAATAACTATGTGAATGGACTTGGTTGAGTTTATCGCTCTTTTATACCAAATATTGCCCCACCTTTCATAGACAACCCAAAATATATTTTAAACATTTTATTATTTATGTTTTAGTGATTGTATTTTTAACACTAGTTGTGATCTTTTAATTTTTCAGGCATGTCCTTACCTTAATCTATTGGCGTTCTGCTATATGTTGGAAAAGAGATTGAACACAAAATTGAACTTTAATGCTTGGTGGCCCATTTTTCCTTTTGCACATTTTCAGGTCTGCAAACTTAATATTCTGGGTTTATATGTGTGTATTAGAAAAATAAGATACTTTGTATACATTAAATTCTGTTCCCTTAGTATACTACTTTTTATGTGGGTGGCTTGCTAAGTCCCTAGGTACACCGTTGTGCTGGTCTTCTGTGATTTGAGTGTAGCCATTGTAAAATATATTTAGGCTTTGTATGTTGTGCTACGGAGAATAGGGGAACCTGCATGATATCCTGTATGAAATATCATGTATCCAAAAGTACAATATTTGTATCTTGAGATCTTTGATCTGTATGGTATTTATCAATATTGATTAGATAGTTTTACTTTTTTTTGTATCAGGATTTTTTTGATCCTTGATTAATCGAAACAAAGTTTGATGATGGTGATTTAGTGTTTTTTGTCCAAATTGCATGAATGATTTAGTTAAATTGGTCTTAAGACCCAAGTCATACATGAAAGTACTAAAAGCATCTAAAAGAATTTTGGACCCCTTTGTGGTTCAGTATAAAATTACCAGAACCAGACTGTCCTCTAGCTGAGGCATGTCTTTTCCTGTCAGACACAGGTAACTTTTCAAACTATGTATGTAGAAAAGGGAGCTATCACACAGCCCTGTTGGGCCCCAAGAGTGGATTTAATTTTTAGGGAAAGTTTGCCATTTAATTTAAACAAATCCTGGCCAAAGTATTCCAGTGCATTCTGCATAAGAGATCTATCAAAGCTGTGTCAGCACTCATCCCCTCCATGACATGCCATAGTTTGGAACTATGTAGTGTGTCAGAAGCACAGGGGAGATCAATAAGGGCCAAAAGTATGCTCCCTCTCCTGGCCTTGACATATTTCCATATTAGGTTGAAGCACTGCTCAATAGTACCTATCCTGGGACGAAAGCTGAACTGCACATCGGACAGAACCTGATTCTCCTCTTCCCAAGCCTCCAGTCTGGAAACTAGTATTCTACCACAAATCTTGAGTGTGCTATCTATTAGAGAGATTAGGCAATAACAACTTGGGATATTCCTATCCCCTCTTTAAAAGATGGGTATGGCAACTGCCTCCTTCCAAAATGGCACTGATGTGCCTCCTATAGTGCTATTTTCATGTTTGTTATCAGAGGGGCCCAAATGGTATATTATTCTTAACTAAATCCATAGGGACACCGTTTGGTCTTGATGCTTTTAAAGAGAGGATAATATTGATTGCAACTATGATGTCTTAAAACTGACTTAATAGAAGAGCAGCACCTCAATCATAAGGTACTACATCATTATTGGCAGAATCTAACACCAAACAAACTGAGTCAAAGAGTTTGGTGAAATGCTTAACCCAAGTTTGGGATAAGGGACTCAATCTTTGGCCTTTTATAATCTGTAAAGAAGGGGGGGTTGACTACTTTCCAAAAATCTCTTTAAATTTCCCTGCTACTTCTAGGTCCTCCCAGGCTTTCAGTCTGATCTCTACTTTCCTGAACTCCAGTGTTTTCTTGTAGACATGTTTAGCAGAAAGAATATCACTAATGCAGCTCCCAATTACATGAAACTCTACCAGCAAAAGTGTAACATCGGAGGACAGAATCATAAAATCAATGGTGCTGCAACTTCTGTTACCTTTATATGTCGGGAGAAATATTGTGTTAGAAGATCTACATGCAAAAACTGAATTCCTGGACATTAGAATCCTATTTAAAGGTTTTCTGCATGGGATATGGCTAAAGTGCACCATCTTTATCCCCTCTATATTCAGTAAACCACATGATAGAGTAGTATCTAGATTGCATAAGCAAATGTTAAAATCTCCTACCCATAGGACTAAGATCTCTTTTCATGCTTATGCTGGAATTCAGCTAAATGAACTTCAAAATCCTCAATTACCTGGGTGGAAATGACATCGAAAATATTGTAGTAAAAATTATACAATAGTTAATTAAATGTTTCAGCAATCCTAAAAAGCAGCGTTTGTAGAAAAGGGGTGCAATGAATTTTGTTAACAAGAGTGGTCAATTTTACATAATTTAGAGTGGCCAGTCCTCCTTTAGAACTGTTTATACTTTAAGGAATTGCTGTGGTGCACAAAGAGTAATAACTAAAAAGGATCAGTGTCACAAGTGTCTTGAGAGCAAATTGCATCTTAATCGTTCATCAAGGATAGCCAATCTCAATTAAACAGTTTTGGGCGAATATCTGCAACATTTTATGATGTTGTTCTCCCTGTCTCTGAATACATATCTGGTGTGGGTGACAGCTGGGCTTTCTGCTTTCCCTCTAGACAGTCACACACAAAGGGAGGTGGGTTGTGACATTTACATCCTGGTGGCTCATCACCAGGCTGATGGGCTTCCTGGGATAGACAGGAGGGAGGAGCTGACACTAGTTTTTTTGTTGTTGTTATATAGAACAATATCAAACAGAAACATCTGAGAGGTCATAGACATGGATCATGACCAAATACAAAATAAGTAACATTAGAATCTTCCATCCAACTGCCCCATATGCTCTGAGGAGGCAATCAACGTCATAAATCACAATTATTTTCCAAAACGCATCAATGCGACCCCTCGATGTGTGGAAGAAACAAAATACAGATGACCTCATCAGCGGGAAGTGCACAGCAGTGAGCAAAAGAGACAGAAATAGAGAAAAGGAAGATGGTAGAGCAGAAGAAGTGAGAGAAGATAGGAAACGTGTAGCGATCAGAGCATCAAACATATGAAGCCAGAGATGAAGTAGTGCAGCAGAGGGTTATAACTATTGCGTAAGTCCTGAGGGCGCTAAGGTTGTGAAGCTGTCGGTGTACAGGTCTCTAAAAAGGAGCGCAGAGGGGCCCATATATCTTGCGGGCGTGATCCCTCCGGTATCAGGTCCCAGTAAATCATTAATTGGTCCTGACAATACGAAGCATCATGCAGCCATTCCAAACAGCGGGGAGTCTGTCGCCTCCCCCAACACATTGCAACCCTATGCTTTGCCAGCAGCAGCTGCAGCAATCCGATCAGTCTCCCTTGGCAGCAGGGAGTCTCTCAACACACCCCAAGAGGGCAAGTCTGGGAGTATGCGGTAGCTGAGTCCCAGTCATCTCCTTAATTGCCTGCAGCACCTCTAACCAGTCCGCACTCAGCATCGGGCAGCTCCATGCCAGATGCATGAAGTCCACATCAGAGGACATGTATCTCTCACAATACGCCTCAGTCCAGAGGCCCATTTTCTTCAGCCGAAGAGGCATGTAATATAGACAATGCAAAAAATTGAAATGAATGAGACGCAGTCTGTAATTAGGGAACAGCCCTCGCATATGCCGAGGCGGCCCGACCAGCAACCTCAGTAATCTGTCCGGCCACATGACATCGCTCTCATGCGCCAATTCGGGTAGGCAACGAATAGGGTGGAGCCAGAAATGCGCAATATGTGCCTGAGCACACTGGTAGTATAATGCAAGATCAGGGGCCGCCAGCCCACCATGGTCAAATGGAAGTGTCAGTTGTCAGTTGTTCCCATGAAATCCTAGGTTGCCGGCCTGCCCAGGCCAGAGTCACAAGGGCGGCTCTAAGTGGTTAAAAAAAACTAGCGGTAAGAACCAGAGGCAAATTAATAAATTGGTATAGAAATGTTGGCAGAATAACCATTTTGCTATTGCAATGCACCCCGTCAGCGAAAGCAGAAGTGAACGCCACCCTTCTACCTTTTCTTCCAGCCACATCATGGCCTTAGCATAATTAGCTGGCCGCAGCGTTTCCACATCCCTACTTAGCCATATACCTTGATATTGCACCGGTCCGTCAGCCCAGCAAAGGGGATATCGAGAGGGGAACTGTACTGTGACCTCAGAGAGGGCAACACCACAGATTTGGACGAGTTGATAGCGATCCCCGAAATCCAACCAAAGCCCAGAATCTCATCCAGTAAAACATCAAGGTGCAGCTTCAGATCGCGAACATAGAGGGCGACATTGTCCGCATACATGGAGGTCAATATTGGGTGCTGCCAGAAAGCCAATCCCTTATGATTATGATGCTGACTTAAGTGAGCCGCAAGCGGTTCCATTGCAATGGTAAAAAGTAACAGAGAAAGCAGGCACCCCTGACGAGTACCTCTAGCAATCGTGATTGGGTCAGAGATGACACTGTTGACCCTCAACCGGGCGAACGTCGGCAAGTACAACAGACAAATCAGCTGAATAAACCGAAAGCTCAACCCCAACCGAGCAAGCGGTGCAAACATATAATGCCATACCAGAGAGTCGAAGACCTTCGTGACATCTAAAAAACCCACCGCTGCTGCGCTATCGTCAGGTCGAATCACACTTAATATTGCAAAGAACGTTCAGAGGTTATATAGGGTGGAGCGCCCTGGCACAAAGCCCGACTGATCCCACAGCACCAAAGAAGGAAGCAGAGGTTCTAAACAAGCAGAAATAATCTTCACCAGGCTCTTACTATGCAATATTGATCAATGAGAAAAGGCCTATAGGAATCACAGCAGCACGGATCTTTCCTGGGCTTCACAATTGTCACAAGGAGAGCCTCACGCAGCAAGGGTAGAAGGAGCCAGTTCTCTAGAGCCTTCGCATAAACCTCTAAGAGACGAGGAGGTAATATATCAGCATATTCCTTATAGAAGGCCGGAGTAAGACCATCCAGCCCCGGTGCTTTATCCCCGGGTAAACTGCGTATTGCCTGGACAACATCGTCCACCGAAAAGGGGACATCTAAATACTGCCTATGCGTATTCTCAAACCACAGAAGGCTTATATCCTCGAACTAGTCAGCGGCAGCCTCCGGGTGCACCCCGGGGGTGCAGCATATAGAGCTGAATAAAAATCAGTAAGGATATGCGTGATGTACCTGTGCGGCGCACACCAGACGCGTCATTCAGCTCCACAATATCATTACCAGTCCACGGCTTGCGGAGCATTGTGGCCAACGTAGGGCCAGCTCTGCAGCTCTGTCACCCTCACCATATCACCTTGCTACAGCGTGCTTCCCCAAGAAGCATACCTCATGCAAGGCAGCCTCCTCAAACTGTGTCAACTGCTCCCTTAAGGCCGCCAAAAGGTCCTCCGACCAGTTACAAATTAAGCATTTTTCAAGATCAGCAATCTGGGCCTCTAGTTCAGCCAGCTCGCGCTGGGACATCTTCAGCACACCATGCTGCTTGGAGAGACAAATCCCACTGATCACTACCTTAAAGGCCTCCCATGCAGTGCCAGCGGAGGCCACCGACCCCCGGTTCTCAGCGAAGTAACGAAGTATAGCGCCACGGACCTCATCCCTGAATACCCGATCCCGGAGCACGCCATGAGGAGGACGCCACTAGAAAGCACCACAAGGCCCACCCGGAACAGCTAACTCCAACATGACCAGCGAATGGTCCGACAAAGTACAGGACTTATGCTCAATGGCGGTCGTCCAAAGCTCCACATCCCTGGTGCCAAGCCATCTATCTATGCAGGACCAGCTGCCATGCACATAGTTGACACAGGTGCCCTCCATGGTAGTCCTGTGTGGCTTCCATAAATCCACCAAGGTCCCCTTCTCCATCACCCACTTCAGAGCTCTAGCAGCCACCACATGTTGGGGTCTAGCGCGGCGCTCGTGATCTAACTCAAAGTCCAATACCACATTAAAGTCACCACCCCACGACAGGGACCCTGGGCCCAGTGAGTCGATGAGTTGCCCCACCTCCCCAAAGAATTCCAGGTCGTCCATGTTTGGGCCATATAGCGCTACCAACCTACACGGCCTATCAAGCAGCGTACCACTCAGCATAACACAGCAGCCATTAGGATCTACCAGTACCCTCGCAGTGCGCCACGGAAGTCCTTTTCAGATCAGAATCGCCACACCTCTCACATAGTGCGAATACAGTGCAGTGTGCCACTCACCAATCCAGCCAGCCTTCAGTCTGTGCTTAGTGGCCTCCACCAGCATGCAGATGTCCACAGCATGTCCTTGCATATAAGCAGATATCAAAAGCATCCTACGTACGTCATTCTACCTGTGAACATTCCAGGTAAGACAACACACATACGTCACATTTCCTTGCGCCACAACAATGCCTTATGAGAACATACATCACCCCCCAACATCACAAACAAGGCTACCACGGCTAGCAGTAGTAGGCATAAGCACAGAAGAGAAGAAACAGAGAAAGTAAACCAAGCATAGAGCAATCCCAGCCCCCACCCACGCTGACCCCCCAAACGGGCCAGAGCTATAACCCCTCCCATCACCAATGCATTTCCCCCAACAAGACAGCAAACAATATAAATGGACTCATCCAGTGGGGCATCGACAAGGCCATCCGTACCCATCCCAGGCGGGATGAAAGGGCAGGGGGACCAGCAAATAAAGGAACAGATACCAGAACCTCCCGCCCCAGCCACAACCACCAATAAATCAACAGAGCACACTGCCCCAGATATAGTCACAGGACCTGGGCAGAACAAGAATAAATTCAGTCATTGTCACTCAGCGACCCATCGTCACCACCAGCAGCCCGCGGGCTTCCCAAAGGCGCCTTCATAAGGATAGATTTAGCAAATTTCCTGGCCAGTTTCGGATCAGTGAAGAAATGTAACTTGCCCCTATGTTGGACCTGCAGCTTAGCCGGGTAGGAGAGGGAGTATTTTGCTTCCGTGTACGCTAAACCGGCAAAAATGCCTTGCGAGCAGCCTGCACCCCGGGATCATAGTCCTGGAAGATATTCAGTTCCACGCCATTGTACATTATAGGCCAGCGCTCCCTGACCAGACGAAGAACAGTGTCCCTGTCTCTGTAATTCAGCTAATGCACAATAATAGGGTGCGCAGTGGGTCCAGGGGAGGCCGCGGTCCCAGAGATCTGTGGGCCCTCTCCACCACCACACCAGCACTTGAGAGAGCTCGCCCGGGAGGATTGCAGACAGCATGGTCTCAACATAGTCTTCCATGCACCCATAGCCGTCGACTCAGGGAGGCCCAGAATGCAAATGTTATTTGGGCCGGACCAGGCCTCAAGCTCCTAATTTTTTTTCTGAATCACCTCCAGCATGTTCTCCATACGCAACAGCTGCTCACCATCACCACGCCGACCATCTTCCACATCCGAGGTACGGGAATCCAGCTGCTCAAAACGTGAGTCATGACCATCCACTCTTTCTTTTAAGTGATCCATTTGCTCCGTCAAATGATCAAGTTTAGCATCGATACCGGCCAGGCTGTGCTTGAGGTCCAAAAACATAGCCTTCACGGAGGTCGCAGAAGTTGCCTCCTCAGGCAGCGCATCATCCATCAGCCGGCCGAGCCGCTTTTCTTTTTCCCGAAAGAGAGCTTAGCTTGCTTCCGTTCAGCCTTCCCCATCCCTGAACAGCCGATCAGAAAGGCAACCAGAGGGGCATCACCGCACCTCAGCAGCAGGTAAGCGACCAGCGAAGGGCCACAAGAAAACAATGGGCTCAATCAAGAGACCCCTCTCACAGGTCCCTCACCTCGGAACCAGGCGGGGGGGAAGGAGAGTGAACGGCAAGTCTCAAAGCCAAGCCAGCAGCAAGCACCGCTCAGCCAGGCACAGTCACAAAAGGTAGCCCAGCCCAGCCTCAAGCAGGAGCAATCCTTAGGCCCCCCCCGACCCGCCCAGCACCGCCAACTGCCCCATGGGGCAGCAGCGATAGGGTCACAAGGGGGCAGCCAGAAAGAAAAAAAATGGAGGAGGTCTATAAAAAAGAAAGCACACCCCGTATATCACACAGGGGCCCCCTGGTGGGAAAGAGTCAATAGGCACCCCAGGGCACCGGCACAATGAAAAATAATGAAAGGAGGCCATAAGCCGTGGCAATTCAGCACCTTTGCGGGAGCCTGCGGCCCGACCCAACCGCCGACTGGACCCAGCAGGGACAACAACGTGGCACCACCGTCAACAAGACTAGGGGGCCACTGTATGTCCCGGGCCCCCTTGCACCGAAAAAATACTGAAAACAAGGTGGAAAAAGGCCTTCCGCAGGAAGGGGGAGCCACCCCCCTGTGCCAGCACAGAACCGCGGCCCCCGGGGCCCGAACAAGCCACCGGGAGGCCGATGCAGCAAGGGGGAGCTGCCCCCCCGCGGCTCCGGCTCCAGCAGCTCCCGACCGCAGAGCCGGCTAGAGCTGCAGGGGCTCACGCGCTCCTCGCGCGCCAACTAGGCCCCTGAACAAGACCAGCAGCAGGCGCGCTCCACCAGCGCGCATATAGACAAAGGCATCAGCCTGCAGCCTCCCCAGGCCCTCCGACGCCGTCACAGGCGTTGTAGGCAGGGTGGGAGGCTGTAAAAAGAGGAGAAATACCACGTTCTTGGTCCCCCGCCGGCAGAGCCTCACGGTGTGGTGGCCATCTTGCTTGACGCCCGTGCCACGCCCCAAGGAACAGACACTTGCACCTGAATAGGGATGTGCCTCTTCCCACACAAATAGCTGTATAACCCCTTGTAGAGTGTCTAGAGCCAGGTAAGGAAGGGCAGAGACCTTGTACATTTCAAAGAACTCTCTTTCAAGTCTCCCCCACTTCAAAGGCGCAACTGGGTATAAGTACTGGCCCCCAAATCCCATCAAATGAGTACACTTTTGGGTTTGAGGACGTTTTGCCAGGAAGAAGGACTGCTGTGCTGCCAGGAGGTACCTCCATTCTGCTGAACTGCTTTGCTGTGTTGGGCTGCTGCCTGTTGCATCTTGCCTGGGAGCGAGAAGGGTTGGACTTAACCCTTAACACCCTCACAAGAACTAAGAGACTCCAAGGGCTTGCTGGCTTACCTCCTGTTCTGAAATCTCAGGGCCCTCAAAGACTTCCTTCAACTCTGCTGTAGCTGCTGAACTCTACCAGTGTAAATCCTGTACTGGCAAGAGGGGCCAATCCAATCCCAAGCCTTGAAAGGGGACTCTACATTGCCACTGCCGCTGAGGTCGAGGACTCTACCTCGGGGAACGCGCCACTCAGGACCGATGCATTACCATGAGCCCTGGGCCATCACCTTCACTGTATGATTTGACAATGAGGTATCGTCTTCATCACAGAGGGTTTGTCTCTGCACTTCGAGGGCAACTTAGACGGCTGCACGTGTCGACAATGATGCATTCCCTGGACAGAGTGGATCGGAACCAATGCATTGCCTTCGCATTGCCTCCTTGACGTAGACAAAGCCCTCAATCCACTGTAGTTTTCAGCGGTTCCTGTGTGGGTCCTGTAGCCAGCCTGCCCTCCACTGCGGTTGGCCTTAGCTTTGGATCTACCCCAGTCTAGTGCAATCGTAAGTAGCCTTCTAGCCCTTTTGATTTCTAAGCACTCTACTGGAGTTTATTTTTAAAAATTCATATCTTGAGTTGTACTAATTGGATTTTTGTCAATCTGGTCTTGTTTTACTCCAATAATTTTTTTCTATTTTTGAAACTAGTGTGGAGCCTTTTCGTAGTATTTTCACTGTACATGTTGCACAAATACTTTACATATTGCCTTATAAATTAATCCTGACCACTCTGTGCCAAGTTACCAGAGGGTGAGCACAGGTTAATTAGGGTGTGTATCTAACTTACCCTGACTAGGCTTGTGGTCCCTACTTGGACAGGGTACATACCTCTGCAAACTATAGACCCATTTTCTAACAAGGCGAATATAGCAGTAGGGAAAAGACATGTATCAGAAAGTAACAACTACATCACTGACTCTCTCTCTCACTTTCAGATGACTCTCCTACTGACTGAGCTGTGGACATAGTGGAGGTGATCTAAGGGGTCCCAGGGCCCTGTCACCCAAAACCACGGCCACCTACGTTAAGTGTCTTGAGCGCTTTGCGAGAGCAACGGAGGTGGAGGCCCATGCATGCAGCAGCAGCAAGGTGGAGGAATTCATACATTGGGTCTTTACACAGGGCAGATCCAGAACTTCGACACAAGCACCCCTAAGTGCAGTGACCTACCCCTCAGAGCTGTACAGTGGGGTGGACTCAACAACCTTATTTTATTGCCTCACAGCCATGAAGGGTTGGGGCCATATGCAACCACCAGGCCTACAACTGACATTGCAAAACTGAAAGCAATACTTCTGGTCCTTTCGGATATATGTAAGTCCAAGAAGGAAGTCCCTTTGATCAGACTGTGTTTGGCTTGATATTCTTTGGGGCATACAGAATTAGCAAGCTAACAGCACTATCCAGGGTTAACCCAGGAAAAGCCTGTATCTGGCGGGAGAACCTTTACTTAGGGGAAACCTCCCTAGTCCTACACCTAAGAAAGGTGGGGCAAACATGTGGTAAGAGTACCCCACATTGAGTGATCACTGCCCATTATGCATCACCCAATGCTACCTGTAAGACAGGATGCACAGATGCCCCCTCTACTCATACATTAGAATGGCAGATTTCTCAGCAGATTCCAGTTTAACGCTGTGCTTCGCCAAACGCTAGCAAGGGCGAGCCTCTCACCATCAGGCTTTGAATCTCACTCCTTTTGCATAGGGGCAGCATGACTTTGGCAGCACATGGCATGTTTGAGGATGGGATCAAGTGAATTTGGAGGGGGAAATCCAGAGCCTTTAAAGCGTACATTAGGCTGGCATTGACCTAATTCAGAACTGATCTAATCCTTCACCACAGGGAACAGACCTAGAAAATGAACAGTGTGGATAGTAGAACATTCATACATCACAAGGGCTTAAAGGTGGACTAGCACACAGCAGCTGTATGGGGGCATGTGGCTACAAGACATCAAAGTGGTATGGCTGGGCAAACCGGGAATTAAATGGAACCAGCTCCTCCTGGTGGTACGGGACACATGTTAGGCACATGGTAACACCAATGCCATTATGATTCACTTGGGGGTAATGAACTTGTGGCCTTGGGAAACAAAACCCTGTTAACAACAATGCAGGCCGACCTGACCACCATCATACGACTACTGTGCCCTGCTGATGCAATATGGCCAGAGGTGATGGTACCGTATGAATGGAGGTTGGTCATAAGCCAGAGGTGGTAGAAAAATCAAGAAGAACGCTGAACAGTGTAATGAGCAAGTTCTGTTAAAGAATGGGATGGGAATTTGTCAGGCATGGTCTTATCAACTTACTGATGCAAGGGTATTATGCAGAAGTCAAGATGTAGCTATCCAACGTGGGCGTTGACATTTTCCTCTTGGACATTGTGGGTGTGCTAGAGCTGCTGAACTTCTGATATTTAGTGGAGGGAGCTGATGAAGGTTGTTAAACCCCTGCCAGTGTGACAGGAGAGACAACAATTTGAAATAAATATCAGCACTCAAGGACATAAAAGAACAATTGCTCGTATGAGGTTTTTGGAATGCTTCATGGCAGGGACACTCAAGGGCAAACGAAAGGATAGGAAATGGTCAGCACAGGGTGGACACAGCACTTGCAGTCCAGTCCAGGCCTGGCCATGGGCCATGAACGCCAGACATCCAGTAGCAAGCAAAGCCTTCAGACTGCCAATGCAGCTGATATGATTTATGACAAACATAAAAAGTGATATGATGACTGTGACAAAGATGGATTGCAAGTCCTGAGATGTAATGATGCAATTAAATAATGATGTGCATTGTATGGACAATCATATGTGGCATGCATTACACTAAAATGTAGAAATGGACAGAGCTGAGCTTATTTATGATCAATGCTATTGTGATAAATTGTGTACCAGCTTTGAGGAATGTTAATAAAGCTGCGACGTTCTTGCACCAGAAAGGACTGAGTCTCCATGATTAATAGTAAATGATTTAAGGGTAAAGGTAAGAGGGCCACTTGGAAGCACGCACAGCTGAAGGGGGAGGGGGGTTTAAACGAAGGACCCCCTTAGCTTGGTCTGCCAGCTCCTACCCGAAAATGTGTGGTGACATTATCTTTCCCATGCTTCGTGAAATCCAGTCGGTGTCAGACAGTTTTGATTTCTCAGTAACTTGCTTCTCCTTCAAAGCAGATAGTCATAATGTCCCCAGTCACAGCACACATCAAGGGCCATATTTAGGACCCTGGTTAAGTCACTCTTGCACCACGCAACTCCTAAGGCAGGTTTATGAAGCCATGCAAGGCCACCTTAAGGTGACCTTGCGTGGCTTCATAAATCTAGAGTGGCACAACGCAGCAAAAATCATTGTGTTGTGTTACTCTGCCCTGGGAATGCATTCCATGGGCATTGATTGCATGGGTGTTTCCATGCTACTCCCATGGATTCTGACACACTTTCAGATATACAAGAAGTTGTAAACCTGAGAATGCGCCAAAATGTTATGCCTTCCCAGGTGAGGGGGTGTTCTGCAGCACATATAGAAAGAAGAAAAAGCCTCCATGGATTCTTTTTGTGCAGGAAGGAGTCCTTTCTTGCACAGAAACAATTCTGTCTGCAAAACAGGCATTCTTGCACCATGGTACAAGTGTGCCTTAGTCAGTGCTAGGCATCCCATTGTGCGCCAGCACAGGGGGAGAGGACAGAAATGTGCTGTATCTTGTGCATACAGCACATTTCTGCCCGCTCCCTGTGGCGCAGGTCAGTGCAGCAACCTTACTACGCTGCCCTGCCCCACGGGGCTTGTAAATAAGCCCCCAAATGTTCTGTGCTTATTGTGAAAGACAAGCAATTTGAATCACTTGGATTGTGTCCAGTGTTGTTGTGCTCCTCGCTATGCGATGTGTAAGGTGAGCCGAATGATTTGTCTTCTGCCAACCGTCATCAAGTAAGAAACACAGTCCTTGATACACGAATATGATAGCACTCGCCATACACTTATGTCCCCACCTGACTAAGCGATATCAAAACTGCCCCACCGACATTGACTTCGTGAAAAACTTACCGTCTCAACAGCTTCTGGGAAAGGATTGATGAGGGGTCTCATTGGCCATGTGTAGGAAAGTACCATCTTCCTTGGCATGTTACCCCCATTTTTACCTGTATGTCAGTATGTTTTTGCCTGTCTCACTGGGATCCTGCTGGTCAGGACCCCAGTGCTCATAATTTATGGCCTAATGTGTATGCCTGTGTAGTGCCTAACTGTGTCACTGAGACTCTGCTAACTAGAACCTCAGTGCTTATGCTCTCTCTGCTTTTAAATTTGTTACTGTAGGCCAGTGACTTCATTTATCAATTTCAATTGGCATACTGGGCCCCCCTTATGAGTCTCTAGTATATGGTACCTAAGGGTTCCAGGAGATCCATATGGGCTGCAGCATTTCTGTTGCCACCCATGGGGAGCTCAGACAAACCCTTGCGCAGGCCTGCCATTGCAGCCTGTCTGAAATAACGCATAAGTTATTTCACGGCCATTTTCACTGCACTTAAGTAACTTATAAGTCACCTATATGTCTTTTCCGAAGGTTAGGTGCAAAGTTACTAAGTGTGAGGGCACCCTTGCACTAGCAAAGGTGCCCCCACAGAGTTCAGGGCCATTTCCCCAGACTTTGTGAGTGCGGGGACACGATTACACAAGTGCACTACATATAGGTCAATACCTATATGTAGCTTCACAATGGTAACTCAGAATATGGCCATGTAACATGTCTAAGATCAGGGAATTGTCCCCCATTCCAAATTTGGTATTGGGGAGCCAATTCCATGCATCCTGGGGGCTCCACCATGGACCCCCAGTACTGCCAAACGAGCTCTCTGAGGCTTGCACTGCAGCTACATCTGCTGCCACCTCACCGACAGGGTTTTGCCCTCCTGGGGTCTGGGCAGCCCAGTCCCAGGAAGGCAGAACAAAGCATTTCCTCTGAGAGCAGGGTGTTACACACTCTCCCTTTATGAATAGTTGTTACAGGCTAGGGAGGGGTAGCCTCCCCCAGTCCCTGGAAATGCTTTGAAGGGCACAGATGGTGCCCTCCTTGCATAAACCCCTTCTCCCCTGCTCTGGTGCGAACCTGGACAAAGGAAAGGGGAGTGACCACTCCGCTGTCCATCACCACCCCAGGGGTGGTGCCCAGAAATGCTCCAGTGTGTCCCAAACTTCAGCCATCTTGCTTTGCAAGGTGTGGGGGCACTCTGGAGGCCTCTGAGTGGCCAGTGCCAAGGTAGCCAATTCCCCTCTCAGGGCTATTTAGGGTCTCTCCTGTGCGTTCTCCTCAGATTCTGCTTGCAAGTTTCCTTCAGGAATCCTTTGCAACAACTTCAGACTCTTCTGACTTCAGATCAACACCAGCCTGCTGCAAGAAATGATGTAACTGCAACAAAGTGTCTACGAGAGACACTTTTCTTCAGCAACCTCAGCTCCAAGTCAGCAACTACAACAGTTTCCATAGTGTGCACACTCTGGGAACTCCCTGTCTTCATCCTGCACCAGAAGGACCGAAGAAGTCTCCTGTGGAATGATGGAGTCACTCCCCTGCTCCAAACAGGCACCTTCCAAGACGAAGACCGGTACCCTGGGACTCCTCTCACAATGACGAGCATGCTCCTAAGGACACAGAGGGTGGACATCATTGACATAGACTGTCCTGAGGTCCTGCTGACGCAATTTCGAGGAGCTAAGACCTTTCCTTCCCTGAGAGCAATGGTACTCCTGTGTACTACGTCTTCTTCACCTGAGGCCTCTGTGCACTCTTTGCAAAATTACTTCATGCACAGCCTGGCTCAGGTCACCAGCAATCTATCCTGCAACGCTCAACTCGCTGAGTTGTTCTCTGGCGGCGTGGGACCTTCTTTTGTTGTGCTGCATCAACCGTGTTTTGCACTTCCTTTGTCCCCATGTCCTGGGACCTTTGGGGGTGCTAGCTGGCATCCTGAGGGCTCTCTAAAGTGCTGAGAGCCCCCCCCCCCTTCTTCCTCACACATAGTTGAGCCCCCAGGTCCCTCCTGGGTCCATCCAGCGCCATTTTGATGCAAAATGCACTTTTGTCGTAGCCAAGGCTTGTTGGTGACTTCCAACATAAAATCCCATCTGCAACGATCTTCACGCCATGGGACATCTTTTGCACCATACAGGAACCTGCTGACATCTTCCTAGGGTGCATTTCTGCAGTCTTCGACCAACCGTGGACTCTTCTTTTGCATCTTCTTCTGGGTCGGCAGGGGCTCCTGTCCTTCCTGGAACTTCTTTCGACTTCTGGACTTGGTCCCCTTCCTTTGCAGGCCTTCAGGACCAGGAATCCAGCAGTTGTTCTTTGCAGACTTGGTTGGCTGCTGCAAAATCCCAAGCACGAGGAGTAGTGTGTCCTAAGGAAAATTGCAGTACTTTACTCCTGCTTTTCTGGGCTCTGGGGTGGGGTAATTTACTGACCTTTAATGTATTCTTACTCTCCCAGCGATTCTGCACACACTACACTTGTCTAGGGGGGAATTCATGATTCACATTCCACTTTCTTAGTATATGGTTTGTGTTGCCCCAGACCTATTTTCTTCCATTGTATTCTATAGCATTTTCTATTTTTTGCCTTGTTCTATGACCATTTACTTGTCTAAGTATGGTGTCTAGTGTATATATTGTGTATAATACTTACCTCCAGAAGGAGTATTGTCTCTAAGACATTTTTGGTATTGTGTCACCCAAATAAATATCTTTATTTTTGGGAACACTGAGTATTGTCTTTTCTTGTGTATAAGTACTGTGTAACTATAAGTGGTATTGCAGGAGCTTTGCATGTCTCCTAGTTCAGCCTAAGCTGCTCTGCTATAGCTACCTCTATCATCCTAAGCTGCTAGAACACTACTACATTTCACTGATAACTAACTATAAACCAGGCCAGCCTCCTACACCATGCACCCTTTAATGCCAAAGTCCTCTGGGTGGGGCTAGCTGTGGCCCATTTTTAGGTCGAGCCTAGGCAGTGCGCATGTACTGTCTGCAAGATGTGCTGTATTCAATCTGTGGGCTTTAACCGTGCCCACTCTTGCCATTCGTACTTTGTTGTGCTTGTCAAAAATGCTTCCTTTATTTTTGGCACATTTTTATAATTGTTCCTCCTTTGTGTGCTTAGTTCCCTCCAAGGCAATTTCACTAAAAGAGCATTTTTGTTGGCCATCACACTATGTTCATTTTTCCTCCTGTTACAGTATGGGATGGCCCCTTCTCCCTGCTGCCGTCTGGTTTAATTTTTGCCTTTAATCCCAGCTGTGATCCTTTAGAACAAAGCAGGGTTACTTTTGCTTATGTTGCATATCAACATTATTTTTCACTTAAGAGAGAATGAAAGCTGTGTGACTGTGATGTTCTGAGACTTATTTATTCTGGTATCCATACACATGCACAAACACGTAACGAGACCCGTTTTCAATTGAGCCGCAGACAAAAAAGCCGCCAGTGCAGGTCTCACACCTCTACGTTTTCTCTGAGAGGGTCTTTCCTTGCTGAATACTGCTGGTGTGCAGGCAGGATCACTGTTTCAGAAAAGGAGAGTTATTGAAATACCTCTTCAAAGACTTTCCAAATAAATTAACATCAAGAGCTCAGATACCACAGAAACCAGCTTTTTATCTGGCAGCTGCATTGAGCCATCAGGAGCATCACAGATGCTATTTATCTCATTACTTCAAAATGTTTTACCTCTCAATTTTTTTAAAACTTTTATTTATTTATTATTATTTGTCAGGGTTAGAGAGTAGCTTTGCTGAGTAATTCTTTTGTAATTTGCATGAGCTTTGTTGATTTCATGTGCTGTTCATAATGCAGGAGATTTGACCATGTCTGATTGGAGCACTGCAATCTATAATCTTTCCCAGCTATGTTTTAACATTGTTTTGTTTCAATCCAAGGTCACCAGGCCCAACTGAGCCATTTTGCCACGCTTCTAAAATTGGCCTGGATTTGAGTGCTATCAGTGATTTTTGCATTGAAATGTTGTGTGAATTTTTGTTGCTTGAATGTTTCTGCACATGGTCAGCTGCTATGGTGCAGTCTAGTTTTTCAAGATTTTTGGTCGTTCTGAGCCAAATCATATTGTCATTGAATGTGTTTCTTTGGGGGTGCTCCCAGGAATTGATAGCTGACATTTTGCGTGGTTCTTTTATGTTGTTCAGTTCAATGTTTAGATTTTTAATTGCATTTGGTTATGGCATCTGTTCTCTGGTCCCGTCAGTTATTCCTCATTCTAAGTCCTCTAGACAATGCTGAAACTTGCTTCCCTGGTCCCATTGGTAATTTCTTATTCCAAGTCCTCTGGGCAGTGCTGCTAGCTTCTTCTCTGGTCCCAGTGGCAATTCCGCATTCAAAGTCCTCCAAACAATACTAGAGCTGCTTCTCTGGTCCCAGTGGTAATTCCTCACTCTTTCTCCTCTAGATAGTGCTGCAGCTGCTTCTCTGGTCACAGGGGTAATTCTTCATACTGAGTCCTCTAGACAATACTGGATGCTGCTTCACCGGTCCCATCAGTAATTTCTCACCCTTAGCCCTCTAGACAGTGCTGCTAGGTGCTTCTCTCATTCAGTGGTAATTCCTCATTCTTAGTCCTCTAGGAAGTGCTGCAAGCTGCATCTCTGGTCCCGTCAGTAATTCCTCATTCTAAATCTTCTAGACAATGCTACAATCTGCTTCTTTGGACCCGTCGGCAATTACTCATTCTAAGCCCACTAGACAGTGCTGCTAGGTGCTTCTTTGGCCCCAGTGGAAATTCCTCATTCTTAGCTGTGTAGACAATGCTGCAGCTGAATCTCTGGTCCCAGTGGTAATTCCTCATTCTTTGTTATCTAGGGAGTGCTGCTAGCTGCTTCTCTGTTCCAGTCAGTAATTCCTCATTCTGAGTCCTCTAGACACTGCTGCAGCTGCTTCTCCGGTCTCAGTGGTAATTCCTCATTCCAAGTCCTCTAGGGCAGTGCTGCTGCCTGCTTCTCTGGTCTCGACAGTGATTCCACATTCTTCGTTGTAGGAGGCTGGCCTGGCTTATAGTGGGTACCTAATGGTACTTACACCTTGTGCCAGGTTCAGTTATCCCTTATTGGTAGATTAGTAGTGTTCTAGCAGCTTAGGCTGATAGAGGTAGCTATAGCAGAGCAGCTTAGGCTTAACTAGGAGACATGCAAAGCTCATACTATACCACTTATATCATATAGCACTATATCACAAGAAACACAATGCTCAGTTACTAAAAAGAAAGGTACTTTATTTTAGTGACAATATGCCAAAAGTATCTCAGAGGATATACTCCCTTAGGAGGTAAGTTAAATACTCAAAATATACACACAAACCAAAATCAGGTAAGTAAAACTCTTAGAAAAGTAGTGCAAACACTATAGAACACAATAGAATGCAGAGTTGTTTCCACGCAGAAAGACTGCAAACAAGCTGTGCTAGCTGCAAGAGTCGCAGTTGAAGATTTTGGGTGCTGCCAGGGCCCAGGAAGGATCAGGAGGTCGCCCCTTGGAGGAGGAGACAGAGGGGCCGCTCAGCAACAGAGAGAGCCCACACAGAAGCAAGCAGCACTTGCAGAAGTACCTGAACAGGCGCTCAAGAAATCTGAGCATGGCGGTCATCTCAGCACAACAAAAGAGGGTCCCACGAAGTTGGAGGTCAACTCAGTGAGTTGGGCAATGCAGGACGGAGTGCTGGGGACCTGGGCTGGGCTGTGCTGTGCACAAAGGAAGTCTTGCAAAAGTGCACAGAAGCCCTAGAAGCTGAAGATCACGCAGTACACAGGATTACTGTCTGGCGTGGGGAGGCAAGGACTTACCTCCACCAAATTTGGGCAGAAGGACCACTGGACTGTCGTGGTCACTTGGATCCAGCTCCTGTGTTCCAGGGACCATGCTCGTCAAGAGGAGAGGGGACCCAGGGGACCAGTGATACAGAAGTTTGGTGCCTGCGTTAGCAGGTGGAAGATTCCATCGACCCACGGGAGATTTCTTCTTGGCTTCCAGTGCAGTGTGAAGGCAGACAGCCCTCAGAACATGCACCAACAGGAAACAGTCGAGAAAGCTGGCAGGATTAGGCGCTACAATGTTGCTGGTAGTCATCTTGGGACTTTGTTGCAGTTTTGCAGGCATCCTGGAGCAGTCAGCGGTCAATCCTTGGCAGAAGTTGAAAAGAGAAGTGCAGAGGAACTCTGGTGAGCTCTTGCATTCGTTATCTGAAGGGAAACCCACAGGAGAGACCCTAAATAGCCCTCAGAGGAGGATTGACTACCTAACCAGGTAAGAGCCTATCAGGAGGGGTCTCTGACGTCACCTGCTGGCACTGGCCCTGCATGGGATTGGCACCCCAATACCGGATTTGGCTTGGGGGGGGGACAATTCCATGATCTTAGACATGTTACATTCTGCCACCGCTGTTCCACTTGGAGTTGCCCAACATCTCTGTCGGCCCGAAGAGCCCAATATAAGTGTGTAATCAGTTTTCAACCACCACCAAACCGCAGCAGAGTAACCAGCATCTGCAACAGAGCACGGGCCTCAGGGAACGACGGCCAGAATTGGTGAGCCATGGCTGCTGTCTCTGCATACTGTAAAAACTTACACTGACTCAACCCAAACACGTCAAAAGCTTCCTGTATGGCTATGAAGTGATTGGCAGGATATAAGTCAGAGAGCATAATGCAGGCACCCCCTTGCCATTTCTCCACAGATATCACTTGAGCTATCTGGGTGAATGGACGAATAATCCATATGTCCAGGTTAGGTGCAAAGGGTGTCCTCCGTATCACCTGTCAGATCTCACAGACCCACAAATGGCAGGTCAGGCTGATCACGTGGGGCAAGGTGTGTGGGACATCCCTGCCCTCATGAAAAGTTCTCCCAGTTGGTGGTCATCATGGGATCCATCCAATAGCGGCTGCTCCCAGTTATCGTCCCCTGTCCAACCAGTAAATTGCATGCTGGAGATGCACGGCCAGGTGGTAAAGTTCCAGAATCCGGAACTTTTAGGCCTCCCCTACTCCATTCCCTCCAGAGTACGGTGAGTCCAACCCTCAGGCACTTCCTAGCCCATAATAGTTGGAAGATAAGCTTGTCTAAGTCTTTAAACACTCGCCGGGGGATCTCTATTCCACAGAGCACACACACTGTTACGTTTCCTGTCCCAATGTGTCTTTTTCTCAGGTGCAGTGAAGGGTGATTTTTCTAACTAGGTGAGTTCCGCCTTTTCCAACGCTATAGTTTTTTCTAAGGCCCAGTGAAGTGGACATGCAAACACACCTCAGGACCACTTTGAGCGCCTCCCATTCAACCGCTCTGGAACTTGTGGTGTCCCAGTTGGTAGCAATGTATTGATCCTGGGCATCCCTCAGGGTGTTGAGGAAAGTTGGATCCGGCAGTGCGTCTACCGGAGCAGCTGAAGAGGCACCCTGGGCTAGAACTGACCAGTGGAATATCATATGAGCAATGGGGAGTGGTTAGAAATGTACCTTCCTAAGTATGTGGAGCCAAGAATGCGGTGCATGGCTGAAGACAGGATAAAAAAGAAATCTAGGTGGCTGTGTGTTAAATGCTGGTGTATAGTAGGAGTGCTCATGGTAATGGGGATACCGAAGCCTTCAGACATCCACCAATCCCAGTCCCTTTATAGTTGGCCCAGGACCACCAACATCTTGGGCTTTGTCAATGGTCATGGGGGGAGTCCTATCCAAGTCTCATTTGGGGGGCAATTGAAGTCTCCTACTAGGAAGAGCTCCAATCCCACAGGAAGCTCAGCAGTCATTAGTACCCTCCCAAAGAAAGTTCCCTCGTCAATATTGGGGGTGCAAGTTTTAAGTAGGAGCAGGTCATGTCCATCTAGGGTCCCCCTCACAATAACAAAACACAATACACAATAACAGTGTCCAGGTGTGTCTTGGTCAGCTTTAACGAGGTACCCAGAGCCACCCAAATTAGTGACTCCCTGGCATAGCCCTAATAGGATGTGGCATAAAGTTGTCCACGCCATTTGTGGCGCAGTACCTGGATGTAGTCATCCCAAATATGTATTTCTTGAAGGAACACTGTCAACACCAGAGCAGTACGTGCTCTATTGGCGACAAAAATGCAAAAACACAGCACTCTCAAAACAAAGTAATTTATGCATTCTGCTGATATGTTGTGGTTTAACCTTTTGCATTGCAGAGTTCAATCCTGAAAACATATTTTTAATATGCTTACAAATACTGTTCCTTTGCAATGTATTGCTGCAGGTTTTCAAAGTGTGTTAGGGTGCGGCCCCTTTCCAGGGCCTTCCAGAGACTTTCCCTGCAACATGCCTGGGCGTGGTTCTGGGCTGGGTCAAGACTCTATAAAAGAGAGCCAGCCCAACTCCTAGTGCTCACTATTCAGAGGTCCCGGTGCAGAGCAGCAGCTTCTACCTGAGCTCCTGTCCCGGCAGCCTATTTGGATCTTCCAGTCTTCTGCCCTAATCCTTCATGGGTGATCATTGTTCCAGGCGGTAAGACGGTGGTTGGACTGTCCCGACACCGTTATTTAGAATTTTCATATTCTTGGTTTAAATTCTTAAATGAGTAACAGATTACTTGCGCGCTACCATTTCTTGACATTTATATGGTAGTTTACAAATAGGCAAGACGCGCAATTTATTTCATAAAGGTTTGACTTTGTTATTCATTGCGCGCTACCATTTCTTGACATTTACATGGTGGCTTAAGACTCGGCAAGACGTGCAATTCGTTTTATCGTGTTTAAACATTGTTGTCCATTGCGCGCTACTATTTCTTGACATTTACATGATGTTTTACAAATTGGCAAGACGCACAACTCGTTTCATGAGCATTTAACTTTGTTGTTCATTGCGCGCTACTATTTCTTGACATTTGCATGGTGGCTTAAGAGTCGGCATAAGAAGCGCGATTCGCTTTATTGTACTTTGATCTTGTTATTTATTGTGAGCTGTTATTCCTTGACATTTACATCGTGTTTTACGAATCGGCAAGACGCGCGATTCGATTAATGATGATTTGACTTTGATATTCATTGCATGCTACCATTTCTTGGTATTTTACATGGTAACACTCGAATTGGCAAGACGCACGATTCTCTCCTCGAGTTTAATTCATGTTGTTTATTGTATGCCACTATTCTAAGATATTTATTATGTAATATTCGAGTTGACAAGTTATGTGATTTGTTTCCTGAATCCATATTGTGTTATTTATGGTGCACAATCCTTTTATGGTGTTTAATTATATGTATATATATATATATATATATATATATATATATATATATATATATATATATATCTGCAATATGCGCAATTTGTGTTGAAACATTTTAAGAGTACACAGAAGGCCAGAGTTTCTAGATGCAATATTGTATGGTCCTAGTATACATTCTCAAAACAGGATTTATATGACTGGTTTAAAATTTAGTCAGAATGTTTTTTCTGATTCTCATGTAAAGCAAAGTACTTGAATAGGAAAGTTTTCATTTAATTCATCTTGATTCCCCTACAGGTATCCGGCCATCTTGAAACTTAGTCATTTTAAACTTAACTCTTAGATTGTTCATGTTTTCAGAGTGACTAGGCTTAGAATCATAGTCTAGTATTCATTTCAGGAGATATAATTTTCATATTGTGTGTTCTAACCTTTTTCTTACTACACGTCTCCTTCCCAGCTGTTCCCTTCCTAATCCCCTCTTCCCCTCTTGAACTCTCTCAGTCTCTGTGATTTATCTATCAGAGTCTTGGAGCTGTTCAGTGGTGGACGTGTTGGGAACGTGCACAGACCCCGAGGATCTGGTGACTCTGACAGAATAGTGAGCCCACAAATTATTATCCTCCTGGCTTGTGTATGTTCTCAGCATGGCCACGCTAGACGAGTTAGTCAAGGCTATCACCCAGCTCCAAGCAGAGGTGGTATCATCCAAAGAATTGACAACTAGCTAAGCATAGAGAGCTAGTCAGTTGCAAAATAAGGTAGAGAAGAAGGAACAAAGTCCCACAGGTGTGTCTTGGCCAGGTACTTCTTCTCAGGCTTCTGGAAGTAATCCGATTTCCCTAAATGTTCCTTCTGGTATTCCTTTAGCTCCCCCAGAACGTTTCTCAGGTGACCCTTTGAAAGCGCAATCTTTCCTGGTTCAAGTGGAACTACACTTCACCTGCAGACCAAATACTTTTCCCGATGCCCAGTCCAAAGTAGCTTTCTTGTTATCATATCTGTCTGGGGATGCAGCTACTTGGGCAATTCCTCTTGTGCGTAAAAATAGTCCCTTGTTGTATAACTGAAGAAATTTTGTTCGTGAATTTGAGAGAGTTTTTGATCGTAGAACTGTAACACAGTCAGCAGATCGTGAATTATTAGATTTACGCCAAGGAAATCAAGACCTAGGTGGTCATTACAACATTGGTGGTAAAAGCCGCTTACCGCTGAGCAGAACTCAGCCAACATAACGCCGCGGCTGCGGAATTCCGCCACAGCTATTATGACCCACATCTCGAAATCCGACAAAATTCAGACACCCACACAAGTCCGCCACACAAAAGGTCAGTGATAAACTGGCTAAAACAAAACCTCCACCGTCACGCCAACAGAAATACGCCCACACTATCACGACACACGAATCCACGTGGCGGTCTTTCAACTGCGGTATTCCATTGACGGTACACACCGCCACGCTCAAAATACACACACATATCCAAAACACAGCCACATTGGACAATTCGAAATACACACACCTGATACACATACACACACCACTCCCATACACCCATTACAATATAAAACACACACCCACATCACCCACAAACCCCTACGACCATAAATTCTGAAAGAAGGCCAGAGAGAGACACCACCATCCACAAACTAGCATCCACAGGCACTCAACACCATCACTCACACAACTTCCACGCACAAAACACCACACACCACTACATATCACCACACTTATCACCACACACACCACCCCACACATCACCTACACCACCCCATGGCACGGCAAAGACACCCCAGGTTCTCTGAGGAGGAACTCAGGGTCATGGTGGAGGAAATTGTCCGGGTAGAGCCACAGCTATTTGGAGCACAGGTGCAGCACACATCAATTGCAAGGAAGATGGAGCTATGGAGAAGAATAGTCGACAGGGTCAACGCAGTTGGACAACACCCAAGAAATCGGGACGACATGAGGAAGAGGTGGAACGACCTATGGGGAAGGTGCGTTCCGTGGTCTCAAGACACCACTTGGCAGTTCAGCGGACTGGCGGCGGAACCCCACCTTCTCCCCCACAACTAACAACATGGGAGGAGCAGGTCTTGGCGATTCTGCATCCTGAGGGCCCCGCAGGAGTCGGTGGAGGAATGGACTCTGGTAAGCCAAATCTTTACTACTATATCCCCCACCCTTCCTGCATGCCATCACAAACTCCTACCCGTACCCTCACCCTCATCACTCCACCAACTCACATATACCCCACTATCACAAACCACCAATCCCAACACCAAGCCCTGCATGCAACCCCAACGCATGGACACCCATCACTAAAGTATGCCCACTGCACATACCCATACAACCCCCTAAACCATCATCACAGAAGTACCCACATAGGAATGCAAGCACTGGGGTACACCGGTCACCCACCCATTGCCCACCATGACACACACAGATGCAATAATACGTCTACATGGCCCCCCTCGCACAACTGGCCCGCCAGCACAACCTCAGCATCCTCTCCTACGCCGACGACACCCAGCTCGTCCTCTCCCTGACCAAAGATCCTCACACCGCCAAAGCCAACCTTCACGAGGGACTGAAATCCATTGCGAATGGATGAGCAACAGCCGCCTAAAACTTAACTCCGACAAGATGGAAGTCCTCATCCTCGGGCGCACCCCCTCGGCCTGAAACGACTCGTGGTGGCCCACCGCCCTGGGCCCTCCACCCACCCCAGCCAACCACGCACGAAATCTCGGCTTCATCCTCGACTCCGCCCTCACCATGTCCAAACAGGTCAACGCAGTCTCATCCTCCTGTTTTAACACCCTCCGTATGCTCCGCAGGATCTTCAAGTGGATTCCAACAGGAACCAGAAAGACGGTAACCCAAGCCCTCGTCAGTAGCAGACTCGACTACGGCAACGCACTCTACACAGGCATCCCAACAAAAGACATCAAACGACTCCAATGCATCCAGAACGCATCCGCCCGCCTGATCCTCAACATACCCCGCCGATGCCACATTTCCCCTCACCTGAGGGACCTCCACTGGCTCCCCGTGGACAAGAGGATCACCTTTAAACTCCTCACCCACGCACACAAGGCTCTACACGACACCGGACCCACCTACCTGAACACCAGACTCAACTTCTACGTTCCCTCACGTCAACTACGCTCTGCCAACCTTGCCCTCGCCATCGTCCCCCCGAATCCAGCGCAAGACCTCTGGCGGCAGATCCTTCTCCTACCTCACCGCCAAGACCTGGAACGCACTCCCAACCTCACTACGCCAGACCCAGGACCTCCTCACCTTCAGGAGACTCCTCAAGACATGGCTCTTCGAACGATAGCAGCACCCCCCTCCCCCCCTAGCGCCTCGAAACCCTAACGAGTACATAGCGCGCTTTATAAATTATTGATTGATTGATTGAATAATTAAGCTTTTATACCCCTGCAGGACCACTACCCAACGTCACCAGACAGGAGGGTCCAGACATCTCCACCCCACCCACAGCAGAGGCCCACAGTGATGACAGCAGCTCTGTCCAACTGGATCCAGATGACCAGCCCGGACCATCGTGGGCGTCGGGACAGGCAGTTCCCCTCGCACAGGCACAGGCCACCACAGACCTTCCACCCTCTGGTAACACCAGCACAGCACCCACCCAGCGGGCCCATACCTCCGTACCCAGGACACGTCAATCAGCTGTGTGTCCACCACTACAGGGAACCCATGATAACCCACCACCCCAACAACAGGGACCTGGGAGCAGTGGCAGTGGGCACACGGTCCAGGGGACGGGAGACCAGGAACACAGGGGAACTGGGAGGGCTGCTGTGCGACAGGGGGCGGACAGGCCAAGGGAACCCACTCTCCATGAGACCCTCTCCTCCATCATGGGAGCATACCACCACTGCCAGGAGACGATGGCAACGGTCCTGGACAAGTTTCAGGAGACCCAGCGCATGCAGGAGGAACAGTATCTGGGGTTCAGGGAGGAACTCAGAACCATCAGCTCCGCCCTGGGCACCATCGTAGGGGTGCTGAAGGAAATACTAAACACCAGGAGGGACACTGTGGCACTCCAAGGGGCCCCTGACACTAGCATGGACGATGAACTGCCCACAACCTCCGCCGGCGCTAGTGGACAGGAGGCACCGGCATAGGATCACCACACCAGCACCCCACCCCCTGCAGATGGAGAACCACCCCACAAGCGGTCCCTGAGATCCAGGAACAAGACAGAGCACGATGCCAAGACCCCGCCAAGAAAAGAGACCACCCTGATTGTCAACCCACTGTCCCACTTTGTCACCCTGTCCATATTGGAACTGCCCCAGCTCCACTTCCTATGCCCATATGGGCAATGCACCTATGAGACAAATAGACTGGAGTCTGCCATAGACACTCCTCCGCCATCACCCCTCACCATTTAACTTCCCCCTCCAATATATTTTTTTAAATAAACACACCTAAAGCACTAAGATCTGGAGTCTGTCTGAGATTTTGTAATAGTGTATTTGCAATTACAGTGACAAAATTTCCAGGAATGAGTAATGTCAACATACCTATGTCACACAGCTCTAGTCCATGAGGAATCTAAGCGGATGACACACGTTGGGACCCACACCTGTGAAACCGTAAGGGAAAGTGACAACTCAGTGACCATACACTGGGTGAAATCGACAGACAGGATAGAGGTAGAAGTGTAAAAGTACTTGTAGTAGGCAGGAATGTATTCTCACCTGTGTTTCACTGGAAATATTGCTGGATGACTGAGTCCCTGTTGTCAATGTCTTCTTCCTCTGCTTCCTCCTCATCTCTGTCCACAGGCTCCACAGCTGCCACAACACCGCCATCTGGTCCATCCTCCTGCAGAAAAGGCACCTGTCGCCGCAAAGCCAAATTATGAAGCATACAGCAGGCCACCATGATCTGACACACCTTCTTTGGTGAGTAGAATAGGGATCCACCTGTCATATGGAGGCACCTAAACCTGGCCTTCAGGAGGCCGAAGGTGCGTTCGATCACCCTCCTAGTCTGCCCGTGGGCCTCATTGTAGCATTCCCCTGCCCTGGTCCTGGGATTCCTCACTGGGGTCAGTAGCCATGACAGGTTGGGGTAACCAGAGTCCCCTAATAGCCACACCCAGTGCCTCTGTAGTTGACCCATCACACAAGGGATGCAGCTATTCCAGATGATGTAGGCGTCATGCACTGAGCCAGAGAACATGGCATTCACATGGGACATGTACTGGTCTGCCAAACATACCATCTGTACATTCATGGAATGATAACTCTTCCGGTTCCTGTACACCTGTTCACTCCTGTGGGGGAGGGACCAAAGCCTTATGGGTCCCATCAATGGCACCTATGATGTTGGGGATATGTCCAAGGGCATAGAAGTCACCTTTCACTGTAGGCAAGTCTTCCACCTGAGGGAGAACGATGTAGCTCCGCAATTGTTTCAGCAGGGCAGACAACACTCTGGGCAACACGTTGGAAAACATTGGCTGGGACATCCCTGATGCCATGGCCACATTGGTTTGAAAAGAGCCACTTGCTAGGAAATGGAGCACTGATAGCACCTTGAGGGGGGATTCCTGTGGGATGGCGGATTGCTGACATCAGGTCTGGCTCCAACTGGCTACACAGTTCCTGGATTGTGGCACGGTCAAACCTGTAGGTGATGATCAAATGTCTTTCCTCCATTGTCGACAGGTCCACCAGCGGTCAGTACACCGGAGGATTCCGCCATCTCCTCACATGTCCCAGCGGACGGTGCCTATGAAGGACAACAGCGAGCACAGAGTCAAACAACTCAGAGGTATGTACCCACAGTATGCACAGAACACCAATCATACACAAAATGTGGCCTGTATGTGTGTGAGAGTAGGCCTAGGTATGTGTGACGCAGTTGGTAATTAGGCCATGTGGGCCCCTGAAATGGCAGCTGCCTGACCTCTAAAGCGGGACAATGGGATGTGAGGTAACTGCGCTGGCGTTGTACACTGTTGTGGTAGGCGGTCGAAGACCGCGGCGCAATGCTGCATTGGTTAACATTGGACCCTATGGGTCCCAGGAGCCAATGACGATGTACTTCGGCGGTGATGGTACGGACCGCCACGGACGTGACAGCCCCGGACGTGACCGCCATTTTCTAACTGTTTAATCACTCGATACCTGATCTTCGACAGGAGAGGACCTACACTGCAAGTGCTGCTGTGACCTCGGTCTGGAAGAGACAATGGCTCGTGCGTCTGGGGAAAGGGCCCCTGCTTCCACTGCAGAGGAGTTGGAGAAGCTCGTCGACGGGGTCCTCCCCCAGTACACGCTACTCTACGATCCTCCAGACCAACAGGTAAGCACACATGGAGCATGTTGTATGGGCTATGCCTGTGTGGAGAGGGCTGGTTGTAAGAAGGAAGGGGGCAGAGTTCTGAGTGCATGAAAGACGGTGAATGCATGTGCCACATGGCAAGGGTAGGGATGGGGGCCACTCACTTTGACGGTGCAGTTGGTAATGACTTATCTTCTTCCCCTGTATATTTCATGTAGGTCAGCGCCCACCAGAAGAAGGATATTTGGCGTGCCGTCGCCAAGGACGTCCGGACCCTGGGGGTCCACCACAGACGGAGCACCCACTGCCGGAAGAGATGGGAGGACATTCGCCGCTGGAGCAAAAAGATGGCGGAGGCTCAGCTGGGGATGGCCTCCCAACGTGGGAGGGGTGCCCGTCGAACCATGACCCCCCTGATGTTCAGGATCCTGGCGGTGGCCTACCCTGAATTGGATGGGCGCTTGAGGGCATCACAGCAGACACAAGGGGGTGAGTACACTATCATTCAGCTGACTTTGCGCGCAGTGAAGGTGTCTGGGTGGGGGAGGAGGGCTGTGGGTTCCCCTAGGCCAGGGCGAGTTCCGTAGGCTAGGCCCATTCATAAGGCATGGCCCGGTGGCCCCCCACCCCACCTCTGTAGAGTGCCTGATACAGCTATTCATGCCCCCAGGGTCATCTATGTGTGCAGATGTCGTCCATAGCCTTGTAGGTCATTTCCCAGGAATTGCACTGTAGAGCCCAACAGCGTGACGTAGTGCAGGGGGCTGCTGTGTCTGTATTGTCCGCCAACTGTCTTTCTTCTGTCCCCCCCCCTTTTTTTTCGGTCTCCCCGTTCTTGTGTGCATTAGCATCATGAGGCGGAGGTACAGTGGCACCGGAGCACAAGGGAGCTGCATCCCACATGGGCATGGAGGCCCACACTACGGACTCAGAATACACCAGTGGGACGGAGGGCGAGGGGAGCACCATGGCGGTCACAGGATCTGCAACCATCGACACAGACTCGTCCTCCGATGGAAGCTCCCTTGTGGTGGCGGCAACATCTTTGCCCCCCACTTCAACAGGTACAGCCGCCACCCCCCCCTACCAGCACCGCCCTCCCAGCAGCCCCTAAGCGTGTGCCAGGTGCCCGCTCACTCAGGAGGGTGGGCATCACCTTCGCCCCAGGCACCTCAACCCCTGCCACCTCTGCTGCCCTCAGTGAGGAGGCCATTGACCTCCTCAGGTCACTCACTGTTGGGCAGTCTACCATTTTGAATGCCATCCAGGGTGTAGAAAGGGAGTTGCAACACACAAATTCATTCTGGTCAGGCTGCCCTTCATCGAACCCTTCAAACTCTGGCCTCAGCACTGATGGCAGCCATTGTCCCTATGTCTAGCCTCCCTCCTCCTACTTCCTCCACCCAGACCCAATCCCCTATACCTCTGCCTATCCCAAGCACACCATCAGACCAGCCTGCACACACCTCACCAAACAAGGGAAGCTCTGGCAAACATAAGCACCATACATCCCACAGGCTCTCACGCAAGCATCACACACATGCAGACACACCAACATCCACTGCCTCCCCTGTGTCCCCCTCCTCGTCGCCTCCCTCCTCCCTCCCAGTCTCGTCTACACACACACCTGCATGCACTACCTCTACAGCCACTACGTCCCTCTCCAGCACACCCACCACCACACCCCGCTCACGTGCAGTCACCACCCCCACTACCATTCACACGTCCCCTGTGTCCTCTTCCAGTGTGTCTGTGACGCCCCCTCCCAAGATACACAAACGCAGGCACACACCCACCCAACAACCATCCACCTCACGACAGCCTCCAGCGCATGCACCTGCACCCAAATCCACAAAAGTTACACCTCCTACAACCACCACCTCTTCCTCCACTCCCAAACCCCCTCCAGCTACCCGTCCCAGTGTGTCCAAACAACTTTTCCTGTCCCCCCTTAACCTATTTCCCACCACTCCCCCCCCTCTAACTCATAGGTCCCGTACTAGCACCTAAGCCAAAAAATCTGCGGGACCAGTGGTGCCTGTTGTTACAGGTATGTGGAGTGCACCGCCACCAGGCCAGCCAGTCTGTCACGGAGCCACAGCACAGCCAGTCCCCCCCTCTGAAGCACCAGAAGTTTGACAGTGCCCGGCGGGAGAGGGGGAAGACTCCAGCCAGCCAAGCCGCTCACAGGGGTCTCGGGGGGAGTGTGGACTCGACTGTGACTCCTCCCAAGGTGGGGAAGGGGCAGAAGAAACCTGCAAAGTCAGTGAGGAGCAGCAAGGCAGAGAAGACCGCCATCATCCCTGCTGGCCAAGAGGCCACCGCCAGCCCCATTGTCGCTGCCCAGGAGGCCACCGCCAGCCCCATCGTCGCTGCCCAGGAGGCCACCGCCAGCCCCATCGTCGCTGCCCAGGAGGCCACCGCAAGTCCCATCGTCGCTGGCCAGGAGGCCACCGCCAGCCCCATCGTTGCTACCCAGGAGGGCCCCGCAAGCCACAACCAAGCTGCCCAGGAGGGCCCCGGCAGCCACAACCCAGCTGCCCAGGAGGGCCCCACAAGCCACAGCCCAGCTGCCCAGGAGGGCCCTGCAAGCCACAGCCCAGCTGACCCATGAAGGACCGCCAGCCACAGCCCAGCTGGGCAATGACGGACCGCCACTGCAAGGATCGCTGAACAGGGCAAAGACCGCCATGGCAAGCACCGCTGAACAAGGCAAGCACCGCTGAACAGGGCAGAGACTGCCAACTCAAGCACCGCTGAACAGGGCAAAGACCGCCATGGCAAGCACCGCTGAACAGGGCAGAGACTGCCAACTCAAGCACCGCTGAACAGGGCAGAGACCGCCATGGCAAGCACAGCTGAACAGGGCAAGCACCGCTGAACAGGGCATAGACTGCCAACTCACGCACCACTGAACAGGGCAAAGACCGCCATGGCAAGCACCGCTAGCCCATTAGCGGCAGGGGCAGTGACACAACTGGGACCGTCACGGGGTGAGTGCGGCACTCTGGGCATCAGTCCTCCTCCAGAACCTGTGGAGACATGCATCCACTACCTCTGTCCTGCACAGGATGAAGCTCCCTGGGCACCAGTCCCCCTCCAGAACCAGTGGAGACATGCATCCACTACCTCTGTCCTGCCCAGGATGAAGCACTCTGGGCACCAGTCCCCCTCCAGAACCAGTGGAGACATCCATTCACTACCTCTGTCCCGCACGGGATGAAGCACTCTGGGCACCAGTCCCCCTCCAGAACCAGTGGAGACATGCATCCACTACCTCTGTCCTTCACAGGATGAAGCACTCTGGGCACCAGCTCCCCTCCAGAACCAGTGGAGACATCCATCCACTACCTCTGTCCTTCACAGGATGAAGCACTCTGGGCACAAAGCCTCCTCCAGAACCAGTGGAGAAAGGCATCCACTCCGTCTGTCCTTCTCAGGATGAAGCACTCTGGGCACCAGTCCCCCTTCAGAACCAGTGGAGACTGTTATCCACTTGAGAGACTGTGGCTTTGCACTCCCCAGGATGGTACAGTGGGCAAACCACCCACTGTAGAGACTTGAGAGACTGTGGCTTTGCACTCCCCAGGATGGTACAGTGGGCAAACCACCCACTGTAGAGACTTGAGAGACTGTGGCTTTGCACTCCCCAGGATTGATCAATGGGCATTGAGGCCCCTCGTGGATCTTGCGTCGTGCACTCATCGGCTGAGGTACCCCCCCTTCCCTTCCCCCTGAGGTGCCTGTTGTATTTCTATCTGATGCCCCTGCAGTGTTCTCTCCGTCATGTTCGGGTATCTTGTGTGGGCCTCGCCCGTGCATTTTGGGCCCAGTGGTCCACGGACTATGAATGATGCAAAACCTGGACTACTAATCGTGGTATGTATTTTGTTTATAGTTTATATATATATGTATATTTTTGCTTACTGATTTTTGATATATTACAATAGTTACACTCATTTCCTTTTGTCTTTGCATTCTTCCGGGGGGGGTTGGGGGGTGTTACTGTAATGTATAGATATGCATTGGTGTGTGTGTTGTAGTGGTTGAGGGTCGGGGTGGGGGTTGGGGTGTTGAGTGTGTGCGTCCCTGTTTTTTGCCTCCCCCCGCCGACTTTGGTGATCCTCATAGAAGAGCAGGAAGACTAGCGCTGGGAGAATATGAAGTTCCGGCTCCATGCTGTCCTCCTTCCTCGTGGAGTGTGTAGAGGTGAGCGTTTTTCATTCGAAATGCCTGTTTCCGCCGTGTTTTTATCTGCGTTGTATCCGCCCCGGAAAAGGTGGCGGATTGGCCTGTCATGATAGTGTGGGCGGTACATTGTCTCCCGCCTGTCTGTTGGCGGTGACCGCCAAGCTGTTTGTCTGTACCTCCATGGCGGTCTGAGTGTTAAAGTGGCTGTCTTTGTTGGCGGTTTCCACCATGGTCATAATTGCAAAAATGTTACCGCTGGCCTGTTGGCGGTCTTACCGCCACTTTAACACCGTCCGCCAGGGTTGTAATGACCCCCCTAGTGTCATAGTTATCCAACTTTAACCGGCTGGTTGCCAAGACATCCTGGCCTGAAGAAAAACAAGCAGTCTTGTTTTACAAGGGACTCAAAGAGGAATTAAAAGATATCTTAGCGCAAATCGATCCACAACCTACATACTGTCAAGAATTAATAAATCTTGTCTTGAGACTTGATCATCGTTTAGCAGAACGTAAAGGAACGCGCAAAAAGACTGACAAATATTCATGGCGCTTTCATGATAACAGAGACTCAAGAACTCCGAAAGAAAGAACGCCGGAACGGATGGAAATTGGAACCATCAGAAGACCTTTGACCAAAGATGAAAAGGACTTCCGCAGAAAAAATGGACAATGTCTTTATTGTGGGCGAAAAGGTCATTTTGCCAAAGATTGTCCAATCAAACCAAAGACCAAGCAAGGTCCAGTTCAGAAGGTAGCAGGTAATGCACCAGTTGAGTTGGAAAACTAAAACACCTGAGATGTAGAGAAGGGTTGCTCTTGGGTGTCACCATGGACCCTTCACAATCTAGACATCTTAAACTGGAAATAAGAGTTCAGGTCAAGAAAAAGATCTATTTCAAAAAAGCTCTAGTCGATTCTGGGGCTACTGGGAATTTTGTTGATGTTCAATTGGTTTGTGCATGGGGGATCCCATGTATTGAAAAGAAGACCCCAGAAATCATCCAGGCAGTCGATGGAAAACTCTTGACTGGAGGTCCGATAACTCTTCAGACTATCTCCTTGCCGATGATTTGTGAAGATAAGATTCAAAGAAAGAAACATAAAGAGAAAATCATCCTTGACGTGATCCATGCTCCCCAATATGGGATTATCCTCTGCTTGCCATGGTTAACTCATCACAATCCAGAGATCAATTGGGCAGAACCAAAAATCGTGTTCTCATCTGCGCTATGTAACGAACAATGTCTCCAAAAGATTCAAGTACCAAAACGTTGCAACTCTTACATAGCTACTGCTGCGGAGAAAGAAATTCAGCTGCCCAAACAGTATTCATCTTACAAAGATGTATTTGATGAGAAAGGAGCAGAGACTCTACCTCCTCATATATCTTATGACTGTCAAATTGATCTAGCCGCAGGTGCGATACTTCCCAACTGTTGTGTATATGCCCTGTCAGAACATGAAAATCAACATTTACGAAAATACCTAGATACATTTTTGGAGAATGGCTTCATTCGCCCCTCTAAGTCTCCTGCAGCTTCGCTTTTGTTTTTTGTTCCAAAAGCTAATGGAGAACTTCGAACTTGCATCGACTATATGGGTTTGAACAAAGTCACCATCAAGAATGAATATCCTTTGCCCCTAATTCCGGTCTTATTGGAACAAGTAAAGAAAGCAAAAATCTACACGAAGCTTGACCTTTGAGGTGCTTATCATTTGGTCAGAATGAGAGAGGGTGACGAATGGAAAACAGCGTTCAAGACAAGATATGGCCTTTTTTAATACACCGTCATGCCTTTTGGTCTGTGTAATGCTCCAGCAGCATTTCAATTTTTCTTGAATGACGTTCTTATAGAGTACCTCGACATATTTGCCACAGTCTACATCGATGACATTTTGATCAACTCAGACAATGAAAACGAACATGTCCAACATGTCAAGAAAATTCTTGCAGCCCTTCGAAAACACCATTTATATTGCAAACTAACCAAGTGTGAGTTTCATGTTACCACAGTTGAGTTTTTAGGGGTTATTCTTACCCCTCAAGGTATGGTGATGGCAGAAAAGAAAGTAAAAGCCGTATCTGATTGGCCCACCCCAAAGACTGTTCGTGATGTACAATGTTTCCTGGGGTTTGCTAATTTTTACCAGAGGTTCATAAATCATTTCTCCCAGACAGTGGCTCCAATCACTAAGCTACTAAGAAAGAAAGAAAAGTTTGTATGGTCCCCAGAAGTTGATCAAGCCTTCTCGACTTTGAAGGAAGCTTTCTCCACTGCCCCAGTCTTGACTCATCCTGATGCGAATCAACCTTTCTTAGTGGAAGCTGATGCTTCATATGTAGCAATAGGAGCCGTCTTATCACAACGAAATAGAGACACTGGTCAACTTCATCCTGTAGCTTATATGTCTCGGAAGTTGAACGAAGCCGAACAGAACTATGTCATTGCTGAAAAAGAGCTTCTGGCGATTCGTGACGCCTTTAAAAAATGGAGACATCATTTGTTGGGTGCCAAATACACTGTTACAGTATATACTGATCATCGTAATCTTCAATTCATGAGTTCCGCCAGACTTTTGACCCCTCGGCAATTACGCTGGATGCTGTTTTTGCCGAATTTGATTTTGTGGTAACCTTCCGGCCTGGTAAAGATAATCGCAAGGCTGACTCCTTGGACCATCAAGAGTCTACCACGTTGCCTGCATTTCAAGGCTCCAGAGCTATCATTGCTGCTGACAAGGTCCTATGTATCATAAAAACTGAAGATTTCTTTGAAGAAATTCGCAACTCTTTCACTGTTGAAAAATGGCAAACATGGGCCCAAGCAGATCCCAAAAGGTCAATCAAGCAAGGTTTACCCTTTCATGACGCTCGTTTGTTCATACCCACTACCAAACTTCGCAAGATAGTGTTTCATTGGTTGCATGTTATACCTACGGCAGGTCACCCAGGTACTCCTAAAACTCTTGAACTAATCCAACGCTATTTTTGGTGGCCTACCCTAACAAAAGATGTAAAAGCAATGGTAAACAGCTGTGAAGTTTCTCCTTGCATTAAAACAAGTCATTCAAAACCAAAAGGGTTGTTACATCCACTTCCAACCCCAAGTCGTCCATGAGAGCACATTTCTTTAGACTTTATTACTGGTCTGCCAGTGGTTTAACAGCATTCAGTAATTCTGGTGGTAGTAGATAGTCTCACGAAATATGGACATTTCATCGCCTGTAAAAAGTTGCCCACTCCTAGTGAATTGGCAACTATTTTACTGAACAGAGTGGTTCGTTATAATGGACTGCCAAAGGTTTTTCTCTCCAATCGGGGGTCACAATTTTCCTCCAATTTCTGGAAGACATGGTGTAATACACTCCAAGTGACATCTATGCTATCTACCAGTCACCATCCTCAAACAGATGGTCAAACGGAGAGACTAAATCAGACTTTGAAACAATACCTACGTGCCTACGCTGAAAAGGCACTTCATTCTTGGACATCTATGCTCTGGTTAGCTAAGTTAGCTTACAATAACTCATTCCACACTTCTATTGGTGTTACACCCTTTTTTGGTTTATTTGGCTAGCATCCTGACACCTTGCCCATCACAATTCCTCAAGAAAGTTCTCTTACTCCAGCTGTGTCAGAAACCATTCAGCATTTACATCAAACCCAGAAACTGATTCAACAGCATTTAGAAAAAGCCAAACAAAAATATAAAAGGCATTATGAGAATAAAAATTGTGAGGGACCGCAATATCAACCAGGTGACAAAGTGTGGCTTTCCACAAAACATATAGACTTCAAGAAGAAGCACATGTTTAACCCTAAATTCATAGGTCCTTATACTGTCCTTCAGCAAATCAATCAGGTGACCTATAAACTACAATTGCCCAGATCTTTACGGATTCATCCGGTGTTCCACACTTCCCTCTTGAGAAAGGCAGTCCAAAAGGTCCACCCTCATCCAGCTCCTGTTCTAGTACAAGGGGAAGAAGAATATGAAGTCAAGAAAGTGTTGGATTCTAAACTGAGAGGGCGTAATCTATGGTACTTAATCTCATGGAAAGGTTATGATCCTGAAAGTAACTCATGGGTTTCCACATCTGATGTTCATGCTCCAGTACTTGTGAGACGCTTTCATCGTCTTAATCCAAGCAAACCAGGCCCTAGAGTGCGTCTGGGAGAGGGGAGTACTGTCAACACCAGAGCAGTACGCGCTCTATTGGCGACAAAAATGCAGAAACACAGCACTCTCAAAACAAAGTCATTTATGCATTCTGCTGATATGTTGTGGTTTAACCTTTTGCATTGCAGAGTTCAATCCTAAAAACATATTTTTAATATGCTTACAAATACTGTTCCTTTGCAATGTATTGCTGCAGGTTTTCACAGTGTGTTAGGGTGTGGCCCCTTTCCCGGGCCTTCCAGAGACTTTCCCTGCAACATGCCTGGGCGTGGTTCTGGGCTGGGTCAAGACTCTATAAAAGAGAGCCATCCCAACTCCCAGTGCTCACTATTCAGAGGTCCCGGTGCAGAGCAGCAGCTTCTTCCTGAGCTCCTATCCCGGCTGCCTATTTGGATCTTCCAGTCTTCTACCCTAATCCTTCATTGGTGATCATTGTTCCAGGCGGTAAGACGGTGGTTGGACTGTCCCGACACCGTTATTTAGAATTTTCATATTCTTGGTTTAAATTCTTAAATGAGTAACAGATTACTTGCGCGCTACCATTTCTTGACATTTATATGGTAGTTTACAAATAGGCAAGACGATTTATTTCATAAAGGTTTGACTTTGTTATTCATTGCGCACTACTATTTCTTGACATTTACAAGATGTTTTACGAATTGTCAAGACGCACAACTCGTTTCATGAGCATTTAACTTTGTTGTTCATTGTGCGCTACCATTTCTTGACATTTGCATGGTGGCTTAAGAATCGGCAAAAGAAGCGCGATTCGCTTCATTGTACTTTGATCTTGTTATTTATTGTGAGCTGTTATTCCTTGACATTTACATCTTGTTTTACGAATCAGCAAGACGGGCGATTCGATTAATGATGATTTAACTTTGATATTCATTGCGTGCTACCATTTCTTGGTATTTTACATAGTTACACTCAAATTGGCAAGAGGCACGATTCTCTCCTCGAGTTTAATTTATGTTGTTTATTGTATGCCACTATTCTAAGATATTTATTATGTAATATTCGAGTTGACAAGTTATGTGATTTGTTTCCTGAATCCATATTGTGTTATTCATGGTGCACAAACCTTTTATGGTGTTTACTATATATATAGATATATCTGCAATATGCGCAATTTGTGTTGAAACATTTTAAGAGTACACAGAAGGGCAGAGTTTCTAGATGCAATATTGTATGGTCCTAGTATACATTCTCAAAACAAGATTTATATGACTGGTTTAAAATTTAGTCAGAATGTTTTTTCTGATTCTCATGTAAAGTAAAGTACTTGAATAAGAAAGTTTTCATTTAATTCATCTTGATTCCCCTACAGGTATCCGGCCATCTTGAAACTTAGTCATTTTAAACTTAACTCTTAGATTGTTCATGTTTTCAGAGTGACTAGGCTTAGAATCATAGTCTAGTATTGATTTCAGGAGATATAATTTTCATATTGTGTGTTCTAACCTTTTTCTTATTACAGGTCTCCTTCCCAGCTGTTCCCTTCCTAATCCCCTGTTCCCCTCTTGAACTCTCTCAGTCTCTGTGATTTATCTATCAGAGTCTTGGAGCTGTTCAGTGGTGGACGTGTTGGGAACGTGCACAGACCCCGAGGATCTGGTGACTCTGACAAACACCATTTGTCCCTCATACCTTTCAATATAAGCATGGTCTCTATTTTGGTTAATCGGGTGATTACGTTCCAGGTCAGAAACTTATATGATGTGAGTGTAGGGGCCGTCACAGAAATGAGTTTGTTAGTGTGTATAACATGGAGAGCACATATGGCCCCTGTCTCTCTTGTAGTGGCACATATGTAAAGAAGCCTTCCAGTTGAACTGTAAATTGTGATGGAACACTTTCCAACTTAAACCCTCCCTGAAACCCACACATAAGCAGACCATAATGAGTCCCATGACATAACCCCCCCTCATCAGGGCCCCTCCACCCTCCCCAAACACCTTTCTACAAAAAAAACAAAGACTACAAAACTCAACAATGTCAAGGTGACATTTTGAGCCCAGGCAACCGTAGCTCCTCAAGTCTGACAACCCACTAGGCTGACTGGAGGGCTGCTGGACTGCCTGGGGATCCAGAGTAGTACCTCTGCAGCGATATCACTAGACGTTGTCTGACGACACTTGTCTCCTGCGACCACCAGATCTCTCTCCTCTTCTTACACCATGGGGAAGGGGAACAAGATGGCTCAAACCAAGAAAATCGACCATTATATGGTCCCTACCAAAGCTAGGCGGACTCTGTCCAGGGGAGCACCTCAATCCACCCGGGGCGGCACACTCGCTGGAGACTACCAAAATCCTAACGGCTATACAATGTACCTAGAGTGGGGTCCCAGGTGTTTCCCGCTGTGAAGCATCATACCAAAATAGCCAGTCATTTTCAACCCATGATCCAATTCAAGGGGTGGAAAGAGGGAGCAATAGGAGTGAAAACCACAATAAGGGTGCCAGAAACATTCCATCAGATTGTGAGGGGTACACCAAAGCAGGAGCCAGACAGACCTAGCAGGGCCCAGAGCGACAATGTTGTATCCCCTTAGTCAAAGTCTCATATGCATCTTCTGGCTCATTCAGAGTTTGTGGGGGTAATCATTCCGCCCCAGTGCTATTGCTCAACATGTCTAGTAGTTCACAAGTTTTGTGTTAACACTGTAGGCTCTTTGGTGTGGAGTGTGCCGTCCAGACAGACCAGGATACGACCCCCTGTCTCACTCCTTGGGAGACAAGGGGCCTGAGGCTTCGATCTCTTCCTAGCAAAGCGGCGGAGGCCCTGCTCTCTCACCCCTGCCATCCCATTGACCGGGCACCCCCACTCACACCTTGCACATCCATCCTGGCATCAGCTTCCTGTGCAGACTCAAAAAAGTGATCTGTGCCATTATGCTGGACTCAGAGTTTGGCGAGGTACAATAGACTGTATTTCATGTTGTAATCTTGCAAGCATTGCTTGACCGGTAGGAACTTATTTCAGAGAGTTTGAACCCACCTTGTGCAGGCTGAGAGAATGAGGATTGGCCTGTCCTCAAATCGTGGAGTGGTGTGGGGTCGCACTTGTTGGTGCGGCTCCACCGCCAAAACACGATGCTCTCATTCAATGGAGAAGAAATCGGATAGGTGGCTTGGTTTAAGGGTATTCACAAACCATCTCTCCAAGAAGAGTTCTGCAGAAGCACATCTCTGCTCTGTCGGGAAAGCCAATCAGACGGCTGTTATTGCACCAAGATCGACCCTCTGTGTCCTTAAGTCTGTCTTCCATATACGACGTGCTGAATTTGAGGCCAGTCACAGTGGCTTGGAGTGTCTTTATCTCTTTTTGCATAGTGACTATGTTGTCTTCAGTCTCCGTCACTCTGACAGCTACTTTATGCAGATTAATCCGAAGGTGGTTGACGTCTATAGCTATGACATCCATTTTATGTTCCAGGGCTTCCCTTGTGCCTTGTATAGGCGTTAGGATTTTGGTAGTCTCCAGCGAGTGTGCCGCCCCGGGTGGATTCAGGTGCTCCCCCGGACAGAGTCTGCCTGGCTTTGGTAGGGACCATATAATGGTTGATTTTCTTGGTTTGAGCCATCTTGTGCTCCTTCCCCATGGTGTAAGGAGAGGAGAGAGATCTGGTGGTCGCAGGAGACAAGTGTCGTCAGAAAACGTCCGGTGATATCGCTGCAGAGGTACTACTCAGATGGATCCCCAGGCTGTCCAGCAGCCCTCCAGTCAGCCCAGCAGTGCCACACAGCTTGAGGCAACCAACTACAAAGACTAAAGGTGGCCTCAGTGAAGGTAGCACATCAGAGATGTGATGCCAATGATCCTTGCCCCACTGGGGATGCAGCCATGGTTCACAATACTCTCTGTACCACAGGAATGCTGACCTTGGGCAGCTGCTCCAAGCAGACTGTAGAGCCCTCAATAGTAAATTGTAGGTATGTCACTGCAGCTATAGACAGGAGGCTCCCCCAGGAAGAGACCCCAAGGATCCCGCAATGTGGTGCTGGGATACCACCCTACTTGGCGGCAAATCTCAAGACAGCTGAGGGCCACTTCTGTGCATGTGGTCCTGCCGGCAAGTCACAGCTGGTCCCAATGTCCACCCGGTGTTGCGAGCAAGCAGGCAAAAGCACCTCCCCTCTGTAGTTCAATTGTAGTGCATCCCAGGGTAGGAGTACTCAGTGGGCCACTTAGGGTTAGCTGCGGGAGCCAAAATTTCACCAACACATACCTTGCACCCTGTGGGGGTCCCCCTCGGTTTACTCAACAAGAATCAGGCGTCGACTTAGGTCTCCAGCTTACCCACTGCGTCATCAGCTGCAGCGCCGGTCTCTATGATGCACCACGGGCCGGCCAAAGGAAGGCCATAAGAGGAGGAGAAGCCACTGATCCAATATCCATGTGGTCTCAGCGGGTCGCCTAAGGCAGTCAACCCCAGTCCCCTCACCAGCGGGGCACAGAGTGGGAGTGAGGAGGCATTAGGGGCCCTCAACACCCAGGCAGCACCAGCAGCAGCTATGGCAGCCACCCTGGAGCTATAGGAGCCACAGATTGTCGAGGCAGAGGAGGAGCCGCCACCTCAATGCCTACACCCCTGCTGTCGGAACTCTAGGTGCCGTCTAGTCATGGCCTCCCTTCAGGCAAGAGGGATGAGGCTGGCAAAGGCCCAAGCAGTGCACACACCACTGCCAGGCAGCCCCTGACCTCATCGGGCTTCCTGTTGCCGGGAGTCACAAGATAGAGGCCCTGGCCGCCCAGTCTAAGCAACAGGGACACTTCTGGGCTTCTTGCAATCACCCGATGTTGGGGAGCAGGAAACCGGTATTAGATCCAACTTCATGTGGTCAGATCATGCAGGATGGCACAGGAGACAGTACTTCACGACGGGAGTGCAGTGAGGATGCGTCTACGCCACCATCTTGCCAGCCACGTCCCCTTGCCTACTGCACTTGTGTAAGTTCACTTATGTTGTGAACCACGACTGCCTCCAGTTCAGGGCTTTATTAAACTGTCCCAAAAATGTCTGACTCTTTCTTGGGGACAGCTCCTAAGTGGATACAACAAAGTACCTTGTGGATATCATAGAAGGGGCCTCACCCTTCCCAGCTAAAGATCTTTGAAGATCCTTTCCCTGACCACCATCAGATAGATAGTTTGCCACTGATGTGAAGTTTTTGCTCTTTCTATTACCTCATAAACCTTCATATGGAATATGGAAGCTTTTCTCAAAGTCTGCCAGGAGAGTGGCTGCCTCATCTGTTTTATGGTATTGATTCAGTAGCTGCCTTAATCTCATTTCACTGCTAGGGGTGCGAACTATGCTAAAACAGCTTTCCAAATTCATATAGGTTTGCTAAAAGGTTCTTTGTTATACTAACCTGGACATGCAGATGGCATGTTCTGAGCTATTATTTGTTGTACGCTTGTCGGCTGGTTCCTGATTTGATTTCCTCATATTCTGCAAGAGATTGGACTGCCCTGCAAGAGCTACAGGTGTGCCAGAGTTTGCAGGCTAGTCTCGAAAAACATTCTCATTTGCCAAAACACAAGCATATCTCTTTTGCCCCAAAGAACCCTCTTTTCTGCTGTATGTTTCTGTCTATTGAATAGAAATGGTTTGTTTCTATCACTTTGGGCTTTATAGAAGCTGTGCCAAGTCAAAATAGTTTATCTGGTCTGCTGTCTGTCAGAACCCTATTCAGAGGGCCACTGGGCAGGCACTGGTCACCGGGCCCAACCTTGGGGGTTGAGGCCTTTTACTTCTGATGTCCCAGGCCTAATGTGGATCCTGAACATGTGGTTCAAGTGCCACTTCAGCACACGTCGATCAGTCTAAGGCTTCTTGAGGGGGAGATAGACAGAGGGGAGTGAACACAGGTGCACAACTCAAAATAAATGCAGCAGCTATGAATGATTGCCCAGTGACTTGCTTTTATTGAAAAAAGGGAGTATTTATGTACAACCACAAAGTAATATATGATATTCACAAACAATGCACCCTGTTCCCTGAGTTCAAGACTCTAGTTTGTCATAGGTGGGTCCCCGAGCCCCACTTCCCTCAAGCTAGCAGTAGTGGTTATTCCCCATTCAGTATATGATACATTTGGGTTAAGCCCTACTAGTAGTGTCAGAAGTCCCACTCAGGTGAATTAAAGTCAAAAGTGCTCTAGTGCTGAAGAGCTATCTGGCAACCGTTTCCCTTGGGGCTGGACCTGGGGTGGGAATGGTGTCATTCTCATTGCTCCTCCAACATGGGAAAATTATTCCCCTCTTCTCACAGGAAGTAAGGCTGGGGAGGGATTCCTGGTGCCTGCCCTCCTCAGTCAAGGCACCAGCCTGCTGTGATCACCACAGCAGCTTCTCTTTTCCAATGATGATCTCAACCAGGTTAAGTTTCTCTCTTGGTCCTAGTGGCCCCGTCTGGCATATGGGGTCACCACTTCTTAACTGTACACAAGTTCCATCCTGATCCGTCTCTTCATGGTGCCCCCCCCCCCACCACATCCACTACACACAGGCCACAGCCTGCATGGCTTGGCAATACGTTTCATGGCAGCCCCACCTGGCATTGAGGGTCACTGCACAATTGCTATGGACAGTTCAGGATGACAATACTCTTTCAGGTGGCACCACTTGGCATACAGAGTCTCCAACTTCACACTGCACACAGATTCTGACCCATTTGATGCAGTAACTATCACGGCTTGCTTCATGGCCGTCTTCCTCTGGCAGCAGTTTTCTCCCCACACCTCCCTAAGGGTACCCACTTGTCAAGATTTCCCGTTGGACCTTGTTTCCTCCAATGCTCTGCTGTTCTTCACAGGGCCCAGTTTTTTTGGCAAGCAGGCAGGTGCTGGTGCCCCAGAAACCAGGGTAGGTGGTCTTCGAGCACCCATCTGGGAGACTAGTAGGCCTGGCCCCCAATGATGGTCACAGGCAGAACTCATGCAGAAGTTCTCCTCCTCATACAACCCAACTGACTCTTGATAGTTGACAGTCTCAAGCTCCCCTTCCTGTATTCTGTTTCCAGACACCAAATTTGATTGATAATCTGAGTCTTTGAAGTGTAAGTTGGGAGTCTGCTTTCATTTGAAGAGCTCACTCCTCTACCCTCTCGTCCTCCAGAAGGTAGCCTGTAACAGCAGGAGCGACTCCAAAACTGATAGCCCCACATCACATTCCAAGGGAGTGTCTGGAAGTTCAGACCTGGATGTCAGCCACTGTGAGATGTGTATCAAAATATTACTACGTGGCCTCAGCACTAAATGTTATGATTCTGTCATCAGCCCCATCGCCAGGCCCCTTCCTTGTGACCTTTCTGTGAATCAAAGAGCACCCTTTGAAGTGTACTGGAGATCATGGCTTTCCCTTTCTCCAATGTGTCCCGCCCAGCCTACAGGAATACAGCAATGTACAAACCTGTCTGAAGGGATTCCTCTAACTCCTCTCCTCATTCTTCATCATGCAGCCCTGGGTCTCCTAAGCTAGAACTTACAGGTTGGCATATATCCTACAATTCAAAGGCACAAATACACCCAGCACATGCATACTGCATTCATGCACCACACAACTCTACATCCTTCATGTCTTCTCATATTGAAGCCATGTATCTCCCTCATACATCCTTGTGCCTTGTGACTTATAAATTCATATAACAACAGATCCACTTTACATTATGAGGAACTATTCGATAATCATGTATACCACGATCATGAATGCATCCAGTCATCAGAGATAGGTTTGTCGGGCCAATTGACTTAGAACTCATGAGTGGTTGACCTGATGTTCCTCTTATGTAACTGGAAGCAGCGAGGCTGCTGTGTAATTGGTGCTCCCAGAACCTGTGCCACCTGCCATGATCTTGTGGGATCTGTGTGTCGTAGCTCTGCTTCCTGTGTTGTGTCTGCCTGTAAAATTGTGCCCCCTGTTCGAAGGCCTTTGTGAACCTGTGAGAGTGCTATGGGGCTCCTGTCCCACCTGGGCTCCTTTGCCTTTGGTCTGTCCTGCCAGATAGATGCTGGAGTTAGCCTGTGCCACAGTACTGCTCCCCCAGCTATAACATCATCTGTTTGATTGACCAAGTGGCACCAAGATATTTTAATCATTGTAATATAATGGCATTGGTTTGCTCACCATTGGGTATGGGTACCTTATGGTGGATCCTGTTGCTGCCATGCTAGCTTCAGATGTCAGGACCCTTGCCTCCTTTTTTGCCTACTTTTTGAACGGTTACCCCTGCTTTCCTACTCTCATCTGGCATGGCTTTTCTCGTCTCACTCCAACTCTTGTTCCCCCCTCCTGGGGCTGGCTATCTCACTCATGGATGAGATGTTTTGTTTGTCCCACTGCTCGCAATATAGATCTGTTGCATCAATCAGTCCTTCCTGTGCCTATTGCTAGCCACCTTTGCTAGCTTGATGAATTGTATAATGTCCTCCACTATTTCTCTGTTTTCTATTGAACACCTGTGCAGTAGACATTTAATCATTTCTGTCAGGTTTGTTGGGATTAAATTCAGTGTAGTTATACCAGGACAGTATAACAATCACTGATTAGGATGACTTGTCCTGATGATAATCATGAAACAAATGGTGCAAGATTTGTTTAAATTGGTGCAAGAGGAAGGGAAAATCCAAAAACAGAAGAATTGACAAATGGAAGTCTAAGAAACAAATGTATAAGTTTGGAGAAAATAAAGAAAGCAGAACTTTCCACATGGTGGGATAGAACCACCTTGAGAAGTCATGTAGATAGTAGAAGAATTTATAGAGGGCTGCAAATATTGATTTTTCTGACTTTTGATGACCTTAAGGATGACCTTCTTAAAGAATGGGACACATTTGTATGATACTTTGTTTCATACCCTTATCAAGGATTATGAAAGGAAGGTGAGCAAATTGAAAGAACAAACACAATTGTTTGAAAAAGAGATTAGAGAAATGAATTTAAAAAAAGACAACAGAAAAGAACTACAGTATTTTGAGTGAGGTAATCAAGGCAACACAGATTTCCCTGAAAGAGAGGAAATTGAGTAAAAGTAGGAGAGGAGAGTGGGACTATGCTAATGGGAGGGTCTTTACCTTTGCTAAAAGGTTTGATGATCTCCCACCCAAGAGAGAAGGAATGTAAGTTGGCAAGACAACAAAATCTGACTCTATTTCATACAGTAGTTCTAAGCTTTCAACAATAGATGTACCAGGGCCAAGCAGTGTGGCCACTCTTAGATCTCTTTTTTTCTGAGGAAGTCAACAGAATAAGGATAGGCATGTGAAAAGGCAGAGTAAATCCAGGACAGGTAAAAGAGCAGGGGGGCTGACTTGAAACCAATTGAGGAACCTAAATTGAGAATATATGGGAAGTTTGATATTGATAAATAGAAAGAAAATTCCATGACACCTCAGTTCATTCATTTGTCTCAACGGGTATTGAATGATGATGAAATGAAGGTACTATCTAAGGAATTAGTATTGTGTCCTTCTAACACTTGTGACTATGCAGAATTAACAATAAAGTTATTCCAATTTGTTAGAAGATTGAAACTGAAACGCCTTTTTGAGACTTTTGAGAGAAAAAGGTATTAAATCTGGTATTGAATTTCAAAGGTCAGAGTTGTCAACAGCGGATGTACTAGATGTCCATACTCTGTATACAATAAGTGATAAATATATGACAGAAATATCAAGGAACTATGTGAGATGTTGGAAGAAGAAGTTAACTATAATTGTGATAGTCAGCTACATTTTTCCTCTAAACTCATATATTGTGGTGACCGGTTTTCTAGTATTGAGATATATTTACTGAGAAGGTAATGAATGATATACATAGATTAGAAGACAAGAAATTGAGACAGAACAATCCTGATTGGTGTAGTACCAAAGAGAATCTAACACCTGAAGAGCAGAGAGCCTTGAATATATACTCTGATTCCTCCATTGTGATACGAGAAACAGATAAAGGCGGATATCTAGTTGTAATGTAGACATAGGATTATGAGAAGGAAATTAAAAGACCACTGGTTGACATCCAGTGTTATAGGAAGATGAAAACAAATCCTATGACTTGTGTTAATATTTTGATCTTTGAGAAACTGAATACTTGGAAAGAGATAAACCTAATAAGTGAAATGGAATATGAATATATTGGGGTAGATAATCTCTGATTTGCTTCAATTTATTTAGTGCCTAAGGTTTGTAAACCTGGTATTTTCCTTTCAGGACACCCTATTATTTCAGGTGCTGGAAGTACCACTGAACATATCTATGAATATGTGGATCGATTTTTGAAAGCTTTTGTCATGAATTTACCCCCGTACACCAGGGACACTATGAATGTATTGAAAAAGCTGGAAGACATGATCTGGGATCAGTTCATGATGTTTGCGTCTGTACAGCTGCATCTGAAAAGAGCTTAGATTAAAGGCATTAGAATATCTTCTGGCATCTCAGAGTGCCAGCCTTCATGATCATTCCAAAATGTTGATTGATCTAGCAAATCTGATATTAGCTAATGACTATTTTATGTTTGATGCAGAATGGAATCAACAATTTCAGGGTACGGCTTAGTGGCGGTTCCTCCTTTAGGGCGGAGGAGCGGATCCCCGCCTGCTGCGAGCACAGCTGCTGCAGCAAACTTGACTTTTGTGACGTGGTCATCAATGACATGTCCATTTGAGGTGTGCTGTGTCTCTCTCGAGGTCGGGGGCAGGGTTATTCCTGCTGCTGATTGGCAACAAGAATGACTTGCCTTAAGCTTGAAGTGGGCATGTCGGATTGGCCGGGTGTCTTGCCACGGCCAGTTTGACATGCACACTTCAGACCAGCACCTAGGTCAGCTCTCAGACAGCCGGGTAGACTGCAGGCACAGGCTCCTATTATGAAAGGGAGCGCTGTGTTAGCCTGCTCAGACCAATCGTGGCTGTGCTTACATTCTGAAAACGGCATGAGACCAGCTCTACAATTGCCATATTTGTTTAACACTTCATTTCTGAGGCTCCGAGGTTTCTGTTGACACCAATCCAAATGGTGGTCCCAGAGAGGAGACGCGAAACCGACATCAGTAGGTGCTTTTGTTTTGTTTTTATTTATTTATTTAAACAAAGATGCGGCCAAAACTGTCTGCTGGTGAGAAAATTCTCACCTGTTGGTCAATGCCTCCTATGCCTCCTATGAAGAACCACTGGAGAAAAGGCATGTTGAAGGGTTGAATAACAGAAAATGACTCCCATTTGTGAAAGGAGCATGGCAAAAGTAAAATTTTCGGACTGTTAGTGATTTGACGGGGAAGACATGTACAACAGGACCTTTACCCCAGCACATTAATAGTTACCAGTATTATCACAGGCTACTGTCACTGTCTGGTCTGCAAATTAACTATTTTAATTATTATTTCTGTAAATGCTTACACTTGGGCTTTACAGCTTCTCTCCAAAAACAAATGCAGCTGCAAGGCGGAAACGTTCAAAGTTCATTTGTTTAAAACTGCTTGAGCTTCAATTGGTGTTATTATAGAGGTACAGATGATGTCTGTACCTACTTAGACTGCTCATCTAGATTCTAAAATCAGGCAGAGGGGAGACACCCTTGCATCTCAGGCCCATCCACCCAATCATATAGCATTGATTAGACACAATTCAATCACAGTATGATAAACAGCTTCATGCGGTGCGACTTTGTGATGCCGAGGCACAGATGAAAGCAAAAAGTGCTTCGAACGGAATGGGACTAAAAAGGGGCGCAAGTGGCACTTTTGTTTGCGTATTACTTAATAAACTGGCCCCATCAACTACAGGAACCATGCTTACAGACAGCTTATTCCACAGAGTTGCTGTTCTCACTGGAAATATGAATATGCTGTCTTTACGGTAAGCGTTAAAACTTCAATGGGCTCCGTTTTCATTACACAAAGAAGTCTTTTTTGTATGTTAACCTGCTTATGATTTTTCTAATTGACTGCTTTTTATGGTGGCATGAACCGAGCACTGGTAATATGAATTCTGTCAGTATTTACAATGGCGGATGCCTGATGCTGTACTTTAGACAGGACACATTGGGTACATTTGAAAGTGCTGAGAAAGATTATAATTACATATTTTCTTTTTATTTATGTATTTGATGCTAAACAACAAAATCGGTCTATAGGTCAGGTTGCTGCCTACAGATCAATACACAATTAGTCCAATTTTCTCCTCTTCGCTTTGTGTGACCTTGTGCAACTCGCTTCATCATGCAGGAGGGGGGTATAGGGCAGCACTGTATGCACAAGGCAACAGAGCCAATAGTTTTAATAATTTGGACTAGATCCCTTTCAACCAATTACGGCTCTGCTGAATCTGCTGGAATGTATTTCATGAATGTAACTTTTGAGTATTGGATTTCAATTGTGGTTTACGTAGGTAATGCCTGCTTTGTTGCACCAGCTTTTGAGTTCAGATTTGCTGGTGTTTGATGTCACATAGCAAGGACCTTGTGTCTCACACATCTGGAAGGAAGGCTGAAAATGAATTGAGATGGAGATATTGGCTTGCGTGTCATTTTTCTTCAAGCCATTACTTGTTACAGCATGTGCCTGCTTACATATTGATGTGTACCAGTGAAATGCAGAGACAAGGGGAACAGGGCTATGGGATTGTTCCCATTAGCCGTGAGCCCTGAGACCTAAGGCTGCTGGTTCACCCCACCACTTTTACATATCAATAGCTGCTACTGGTACAGATATAGGGTCAATATTTGCCCTCACTTATGCCAAACCTCTAAATGGGGTGGTTTGAGAGGGGGCATGCCTGGACTCCAGTGACCTGAGAATAGTCCCAATATATACATTTATGGGGCCGCTTTATTGACGATATTTTAAGCATTTAGACAGGATCTGATTCACAACTGATGGCTCATGTGGTCTTAACTATAATAACTATAAAGTACAGTTCAGAATGTACCATCATAAGACTAGAATTATATTATTAGATGTGGAACTATTAATTGTTGGAGACAGAATTCATAGTACATTATGTAGGAAACCCACTACCACTAACAACAACTTGGGAGCAGATAGTTCACATCTCCATTCAATTCTTAAGAGTATTCCATATGGAGAAATGGTCAGAAATAGATGGAACTGTAGTGTGGATGATAACTTTAAGGATGACATCCAAGATTTAAAAACTTGATCAAGAGTTAGAGGGTATAATCGTACTCTATTGCAACAAGCTGAAGTGAGAATTTACATGGTGGACAGGAGCTCTACTTGGAAGCCAAAAAAAGAGGAGTAGCAATAAAAAAAGGATAGCATTAGTCACTACTTTTAATGATGAACACAATGCAATATATAGGATGTCATCTAAACACTTGCCATTATTACCAGGGGGACCAGGTCTTGGAGATAAAGGCCCTCATTATGACATTGGCGGTAAATCCCGCTTACCGCCACTCTGATGGGCTCCAAAGTAACACCACGGAGGTGGATTCCCGTTCACCATATTATGACGCACACACACCAAACCCATAGAATACAGCCACATACACAAATCCGCCAGCCCAAAGGTCAGTGATAAAGTGGCGGTACCAAAACCCATACCGTTATGCCAACAAAAAAATGCCCATCACATTATGACCTACGAATCACCATGGCGGACATTCAATGACGGTAAACCATTGGTGGTACATACTGCCACGCCCAGAATGGACATCCACATACAAAACACCACCACATTGGCCAATACGAATAATACACGCCTGACACCCATACACACACCACACACACCCACAGCACTATGAAACACACACCCACATTACCCACAAACCTTTATAAACAACAATTACTGGCAGGAGACTGAGAACAGGAGCACAGAGATAACTAGACACACACGCCACATATACCCATACACCCCTCACACACTCCACATCCCACACCCCACCACATTACTCAACACACCCTCACCAACACACATCACACAACACCCATGGCACCACAAAGGCACCCCAGTTTCACTGAGGAGGAGTTAAGGGTCATGGTGGAGGAAATTGTCAGGGTAGAGCCACAGCTCTTTGGAGGAAAGGTACAGCAGATATCTCTAGCAAGGAAGATGGAGCTATGGTGGAGAATTGTGGACAGGGTCAACGCCGTGGGACAGCACCCAAGAACAAGGGACGACATCAGGAAGAGGTGGAACAACCTATGGGGGAAGGCACATTCCATAGCATCCAGGCACCAGCTCGTCATACAGAAGACTGGCGGTGGACCCCCACCTCCTCCCCTATAGCTCACAGCATGGGAGGAGCAAGAACTGGCATTACTGCATCCGGAGGGACTCGCTGGAGTAGCCGGAGGACTGGACACTGGTAAGTCAACACTTACCACTTCTCACCCCCCTACCTGTATGCCATCACACCCCCTCACCCTCACTCCCATAACTCCACTACATCCCACACACTGCACCTACATATATGACTAGCCACAATGTCCATCCCTGCATGCCACACCAATGCATGGACACCCCTCCCAGCTCTTCATGGACACCCATCACTAAAGCATGTATAGCATAGCAAAACTAACATAACCACAATGTATCACCATACACAAGCAAGAACTTGCAGGGCAACACCAACCACAAAGGGGAAGCTATGGAAGTACAAATGTCATACACTAGAAGCATAATACATCACTTACATCTCCACAGGTACCCCAGCCAATGTAAGTGGAGAAGAGGCACCACCACTATCCAGTCTCCCAACAGAAGAGGCCCCTAGTGATGACAGTAACTCTGGACTTTTGGATCTGGAGGACCTACCTGGCCCATCAAGGACCACTGGACAGCCAGTCACCCAAGCCCACTCACAGACCACAACAAAGCCTTCCCCAACAGGAACCAACACCACAGCACCCACCCAGCGTACCTACACCTCTGTCCCCAGGACACGTCAATCAGCAGTGTGCCCACCTGTACTGGGACTCCAGGCCACACCTCGCCCCCAAGACAATCAGGGACCTGGGGTGAGTGGCAGTGGCACACCGTTCAGGGGACAGAGGCACAGGCCAACAGGGACACTGGGAGGACTGATGTGCGCCAGGGGGAGGACAGGACCAGGGAACCGACTCTCCAGGAGGCACTCTCCGAGATCCTAGGAGCCTACCAAGTACTAGTATTTCATGTATTGCAAATTTGTATTGATTGAAACAGCTACATCCATTGCACATTAACAGTACATAGTGAGAGCATAGAATGAATGACCTGTTGCTGGCTGTTGTGCTCACATCACAACATTGTTCTCATATCACCAATATCTGTAAAATGATAATCCATAGGTGACAGTAAGTAGAAGACACAAGTGGGTAATGCCAGCATGCCAATGCCACACATAATTCACCAATAGTCATAGAAATGTGAAGTTGCACTGTCTCACCTGTGTGTCATTGGAAGTACTGACAGATCAGTAATGTTCTGTCATCCACATCCTCATCCGCTGCTTCCTCATCCTCACTGTCCTCAGGGTCCACTGCTGACACAGGGGCATCTCCAGTCTCCTCCTCCTGCAGAAAAGGTGCATGCTGTCTGAGGGCCAGCACATCACACAACACCCATGGCACCACAAAGGCACCCCAGTTTCACTGAGGAGGAGTTAAGGGTCATGGTGGAGGAAATTGTCAGGGTAGAGCCACAGCTCTTTGGAGGAAAGGTACAGCAGATATCTCTAGCAAGGAAGATGGAGCTATGGTGGAGAATTGTGGACAGGGTCAACGCCGTGGGACAGCACCCAAGAACAAGGGACGACATCAGGAAGAGGTGGAACAACCTATGGGGGAAGGCACATTCCATAGCATCCAGGCACCAGCTCGTCATACAGAAGACTGGCGGTGGACCCCCACCTCCTCCCCTATAGCTCACAGCATGGGAGGAGCAAGTACTGGCATTACTGCATCCGGAGGGACTCGCTGGAGTAGCCGGAGGACTGGACACTGGTAAGTCAACACTTACCACTTCTCACCCCCCTACCTGTATGCCATCACACCCCCTCACCCTCACTCCCATAACTCCACTACATCCCACACACTGCACCTACATATATGACTAGCCACAATGTCCAGCCCTGCATGCCACACCAATGCATGGACACCCCTCCCAGCTCTTCATGGACACCCATCACTAAAGCATGTATAGCATAGCAAAACTAACATAACCACAATATATCACCATACACAAGCAAGAACTTGCAGGGCAACACCAACCACAGAGGGGAAGCTATGGAAGTAGAAATGTCATACACTAGAAGCATAATACATCACTTACATATCCACAGGTTCCCCAGCCAATGTAAGTGGAGAAGAGGCACCACCACTATCCAGTCTCCCAACAGAAGAGGCCCCTAGTGATGACAGTAACTCTGGACTTTTGGATCTGGAGGACCTACCTGGCCCATCAAGGACCACTGGACAGCCAGTCACCCAAGCCCACTCACAGACCACAACAAAGCCTCCCCCAACAGGAACCAACACCACAGCACCCACCCAGCGTACCTACACCTCTGTCCCCAGGACACGTCAATCAGCAGTGTGCCCACCTGTACTGGGACTCCAGGCCACACCTCGCCCCCAAGACAATCAGGGACCTGGGGTGAGTGGCAGTGGCACACCGTTCAGGGGACAGAGGCACAGGCCAACAGGGACACTGGGAGGACTGATGTGCGCCAGGGGGAGGACAGGACCAGGGAACCGACTCTCCAGGAGGCACTCTCCGAGATCCTAGGAGCCTACCAAGTACTAGTATTTCATGTATTGCAAATTTGTATTGATTGAAACAGCTACATCCATTGCACATTAACAGTACATAGTGAGAGCATAGAATGAATGACCTGTTGCAGGCTGTTGAGCTCACACCACAACATTGTTCTCATATCACCAATATCTGTAAAATGATAATCCATAGGTGACAGTAAGTAGAAGACACAAGTGGGTAATGCCAGCATGCCAATGCCACACATAATTCACCAATAGTCATAGAAATGTGAAGTTGCACTGTCTCACCTGTGTGTCATTGGAAGTACTGACAGATCAGTAATGTTCTGTCATCCACATCCTCATCCGCTGCTTCCTCATCCTCACTGTCCTCAGGGTCCACTGCTGACACAGGGGCATCTCCAGTCTCCTCCTCCTGCAGAAAAGGTGCATGCTGTCTGAGGGCCAGCACATCACACAACACCCATGGCACCACAAAGGCACCCCAGTTTCACTGAGGAGGAGTTAAGGGTCATGGTGGAGGAAATTGTCAGGGTAGAGCCACAGCTCTTTGGAGGAAAGGTACCGCAGATATCTCTAGCAAGGAAGATGGAGCTATGGTGGAGAATTGTGGACAGGGTCAACGCCGTGGGACAGCACCCAAGAACAAGGGACGACATCAGGAAGAGGTGGAACAACCAATGGGGGAAGGCACATTCCATAGCATCCAGGCACCAGCTCGTCATACAGAAGACTGGCGGTGGACCCCCACCTCCTCCCCTATAGCTCACAGCATGGGAGGAGCAAGTACTGGCATTACTGCATCCGGAGGGACTCGCTGGAGTAGCCGGAGGACTGGACACTGGTAAGTCAACACTTACCACTTCTCACCCCCCTACCTGTATGCCATCACACCCCCTCACCCTCACTCCCATAACTCCACTACATCCCACACACTGCACCTACATATATGACTAGCCACAATGTCCAGCCCTGCATGCCACACCAATGCATGGACACCCCTCCCAGCTCTTCATGGACACCCATCACTAAAGCATGTATAGCATAGCAAAACTAACATAACCACAATATATCACCATACACAAGCAAGAACTTGCAGGGCAACACCAACCACAGAGGGGAAGCTATGGAAGTACAAATGTCATACACTAGAAGCATAATACATCACTTACATCTCCACAGGTACCCGAGCCAATGTAAGTGGAGAAGAGGCACCACCACTATCCAGTCTCCCAACAGAAGAGGCCCCTAGTGATGACAGTAACTCTGGACTTTTGGATCTGGAGGACCTACCTGGCCCATCAAGGACCACTGGACAGCCAGTCACCCAAGCCCACTCACAGACCACAACAAAGCCTCCCCCAACAGGAACCAACACCACAGCACCCACCCAGCGTACCTACACCTCTGTCCCCAGGACACGTCAATCAGCAGTGTGCCCACCTGTACTGGGACTCCAGGCCACACCTCGCCCCCAAGACAATCAGGGACCTGGGGTGAGTGGCAGTGGCACACCGTTCAGGGGACAGAGGCACAGGCCAACAGGGACACTGGGAGGACTGATGTGCGCCAGGGGGAGGACAGGACCAGGGAACCGACTCTCCAGGAGGCACTCTCCGAGATCCTAGGAGCCTACCAAGTACTAGTATTTCATGTATTGCAAATTTGTATTGATTGAAACAGCTACATCCATTGCACATTAACAGTACATAGTGAGAGCATAGAATGAATGACCTGTTGCTGGCTGTTGTGCTCACACCACAACATTGTTCTCATATCACCAATATCTGTAAAATGATAATCCATAGGTGACAGTAAGTAGAAGACACAAGTGGGTAATGCCAGCATGCCAATGCCACACATAATTCACCAATAGTCATAGAAATGTGAAGTTGCACTGTCTCACCTGTGTGTCATTGGAAGTTTCTGACAGATCAGTAATGTTCTGTCATCCACATCCTCATCCGCTGCTTCCTCATCCTCACTGTCCTCAGGGTCCACTGCTGACACAGGGGCATCTCCAGTCTCCTCCTCCTGCAGAAAAGGTGCATGCTGTCTGAGGGCCAGCACATCACACAACACCCATGGCACCACAAAGGCACCCCAGTTTCACTGAGGAGGAGTTAAGGGTCATGGTGGAGGAAATTGTCAGGGTAGAGCCACAGCTCTTTGGAGGAAAGGTACAGCAGATATCTCTAGCAAGGAAGATGGAGCTATGGTGGAGAATTGTGGACAGGGTCAACGCCGTGGGACAGCACCCAAGAACAAGGGACGACATCAGGAAGAGGTGGAACAACCTATGGGGGAAGGCACATTCCATAGCATCCAGGCACCAGCTCGTCATACAGAAGACTGGCGGTGGACCCCCACCTCCTCCCCTATAGCTCACAGCATGGGAGGAGCAAGTACTGGCATTACTGCATCCGGAGGGACTCGCTGGAGTAGCCGGAGGACTGGACACTGGTAAGTCAACACTTACCACTTCTCACCCCCCTACCTGTATGCCATCACACCCCCTCACCCTCACTCCCATAACTCCACTACATCCCACACACTGCACCTACATATATGACTAGCCACAATGTCCAGCCCTGCATGCCACACCAATGCATGGACACCCCTCCCAGCTCTTCATGGACACCCATCACTAAAGCATGTATAGCATAGCAAAACTAACATAACCACAATATATCACCATACACAAGCAAGAACTTGCAGGGCAACACCAACCACAGAGGGGAAGCTATGGAAGTACAAATGTCATACACTAGAAGCATAATACATCACTTACATCTCCACAGGTACCCGAGCCAATGTAAGTGGAGAAGAGGCACCACCACTATCCAGTCTCCCAACAGAAGAGGCCCCTAGTGATGACAGTAACTCTGGACTTTTGGATCTGGAGGACCTACCTGGCCCATCAAGGACCACTGGACAGCCAGTCACCCAAGCCCACTCACAGACCACAACAAAGCCTCCCCCAACAGGAACCAACACCACAGCACCCACCCAGCGTACCTACACCTCTGTCCCCAGGACACGTCAATCAGCAGTGTGCCCACCTGTACTGGGACTCCAGGCCACACCTCGCCCCCAAGACAATCAGGGACCTGGGGTGAGTGGCAGTGGCACACCGTTCAGGGGACAGAGGCACAGGCCAACAGGGACACTGGGAGGACTGATGTGCGCCAGGGGGAGGACAGGACCAGGGAACCGACTCTCCAGGAGACACTCTCCGAGATCCTAGGAGCCTACCAAGTACTAGTATTTCATGTATTGCAAATTTGTATTGATTGAAACAGCTACATCCATTGCACATTAACAGTACATAGTGAGAGCATAGAATGAATGACCTGTTGCTGGCTGTTGTGCTCACATCACAACATTGTTCTCATATCACCAATATCTGTAAAATGATAATCCATAGGTGACAGTAAGTAGAAGACACAAGTGGGTAATGCCAGCATGCCAATGCCACACATAATTCACCAATAGTCATAGAAATGTGAAGTTGCACTGTCTCACCTGTGTGTCATTGGAAGTTTCTGACAGATCAGTAATGTTCTGTCATCCACATCCTCATCCGCTGCTTCCTCATCCTCACTGTCCTCAGGGTCCACTGCTGACACAGGGGCATCTCCAGTCTCCTCCTCCTGCAGAAAAGGTGCATGCTGTCTGAGGGCCAGCACATCACACAACACCCATGGCACCACAAAGGCACCCCAGTTTCACTGAGGAGGAGTTAAGGGTCATGGTGGAGGAAATTGTCAGGGTAGAGCCACAGCTCTTTGGAGGAAAGGTACAGCAGATATCTCTAGCAAGGAAGATGGAGCTATGGTGGAGAATTGTGGACAGGGTCAACGCCGTGGGACAGCACCCAAGAACAAGGGACGACATCAGGAAGAGGTGGAACAACCTATGGGGGAAGGCACATTCCATAGCATCCAGGCACCAGCTCGTCATACAGAAGACTGGCGGTGGACCCCCACCTCCTCCCCTATAGCTCACAGCATGGGAGGAGCAAGTACTGGCATTACTGCATCCGGAGGGACTCGCTGGAGTAGCCGGAGGACTGGACACTGGTAAGTCAACACTTACCACTTCTCACCCCCCTACCTGTATGCCATCACACCCCCTCACCCTCACTCCCATAACTCCACTACATCCCACACACTGCACCTACATATATGACTAGCCACAATGTCCAGCCCTGCATGCCACACCAATGCATGGACACCCCTCCCAGCTCTTCATGGACACCCATCACTAAAGCATGTATAGCATAGCAAAACTAACATAACCACAATATATCACCATACACAAGCAAGAACTTGCAGGGCAACACCAACCACAGAGGGGAAGCTATGGAAGTACAAATGTCATACACTAGAAGCATAATACATCACTTACATCTCCACAGGTACCCGAGCCAATGTAAGTGGAGAAGAGGCACCACCACTATCCAGTCTCCCAACAGAAGAGGCCCCTAGTGATGACAGTAACTCTGGACTTTTGGATCTGGAGGACCTACCTGGCCCATCAAGGACCACTGGACAGCCAGTCACCCAAGCCCACTCACAGACCACAACAAAGCCTCCCCCAACAGGAACCAACACCACAGCACCCACCCAGCGTACCTACACCTCTGTCCCCAGGACACGTCAATCAGCAGTGTGCCCACCTGTACTGGGACTCCAGGCCACACCTCGCCCCCAAGACAATCAGGGACCTGGGGTGAGTGGCAGTGGCACACCGTTCAGGGGACAGAGGCACAGGCCAACAGGGACACTGGGAGGACTGATGTGCGCCAGGGGGAGGACAGGACCAGGGAACCGACTCTCCAGGAGGCACTCTCCGAGATCCTAGGAGCCTACCAAGTACTAGTATTTCATGTATTGCAAATTTGTATTGATTGAAACAGCTACATCCATTGCACATTAACAGTACATAGTGAGAGCATAGAATGAATGACCTGTTGCTGGCTGTTGTGCTCACATCACAACATTGTTCTCATATCACCAATATCTGTAAAATGATAATCCATAGGTGACAGTAAGTAGAAGACACAAGTGGGTAATGCCAGCATGCCAATGCCACACATAATTCACCAATAGTCATAGAAATGTGAAGTTGCACTGTCTCACCTGTGTGTCATTGGAAGTACTGACAGATCAGTAATGTTCTGTCATCCACATCCTCATCCGCTGCTTCCTCATCCTCACTGTCCTCAGGGTCCACTGCTGACACAGGGGCATCTCCAGTCTCCTCCTCCTGCAGAAAAGGTGCATGCTGTCTGAGGGCCAGGTTGTGCAAAATGCAGCATGCCACTACTATCTGGCAGACCTTCTCGGGTGAGCAGCACAGGGATCCGCCTGTCAGATGGAGGCACCTGAACCTGGCCTTCAGGAGGCCGAAGGTCCTCTCAATTATCATTCTGGTTCGCCCATGTGCCTCATTATAACGTTCTTCAGCCCCTGTCCTGGCATTCCTCACAGGGGTCAGCAGCCACGATAGATTTGGGTAGCCAGAGTCACCTGCAAGTATTGAGGGACAACATTTAACCACACACTATCCTATTTGGCTAACAGCAGAGGCATACACCAACATACACTGGGTGGGGACCAAGGCTCACCTATAAGCCACGCCCTTTGCCTCTGTAGTTGGGACATGACATTTGGGATGCTGCTATTCCTCAGGACAAAGGCATCATGCACCGACCCAGGATATTTAGCATCGACGTAGGAGATGTACTGGTCTACCAGTCACACCATCTGCACATTCATGGAGTGGAAACTCTCACGATTCCTGTACACCTGTTCCTTCTGGCGGGGGGACAAACGCAATATGCGTATCATCAGTCACCCCAATAATATTGGGGATGTGTCCGATTGCATAAAATCCGGCCTTCACAGTGGCCAAATCTTCCACCTGGGGGAAAGCAATGGATCTGCACACGTGTTTTACTGGGCGGACAAGCACGATTGAGAACATTGGCTGTGAAATTCCTGCTGTCAAGCCCACTGTCACTTGGAAAGAACCTGTTGCAAGGAAATGGAGCACTGATAGAACCTGCACAAGAGGAGGATCCCAGTCGGATGACGGATAGATGATATCAGGTCAGACTCCAACTAGGCACACAGCTCTGTTATTGTGGCCCTGTCCAATCTATAGGTGAGTATTATGTGCCTGTCCTCCATTGTAGCTAGGTCCACCAGGGGTCTGTACACAGGGGTATTTCTCCATCTCCTAATCATCTTCAGCTGTAGGAATCTAAGGGACACAAGAGTGAGTAGACTGTCACATTTTGAACAACTATACCACAACAGCAGCCTACATCCTGCAAACATGTTTTGGGACAGTGTAATGTAAAAGTATGTGCCTATTTATCCTGTGACACAGAAATTATCGATAGGCCTGTTCCCCTCCCCCCCCCCGAAATGGCGACCGCCTATCCTGTGTGGAAGGACAGGTGGAAGTGACATATTTCCGCCGCCGTGTAATTCCTCATTGGATTATTTTGGGCCCTATGGGGTACAGTGGCCAATGGGGATCTACGCCGGCGGTGACGGTGTACACTGGCGCCGACCTGACCGCCATTTTTTAATCTCAATCCTTACCTGTTTCCTGACCTTCTACAGGAGAAGACCTCCAGTGCATGTGCTGCTGTGACCTGTGTCCCGAACCTACCATGGCCCGTGTGACTGGGGAAAGGGCCCCAGCCCTACGGAGGAGTTGGAGCGACTGGTGGATGTAGTCCTACCCCAGTACGGACTGCTGTATGGGCCTCCAGACCAACAGGTGAGTACACTGTGGGCACAATGCATGTGGCATAAATGCATGGATATGTGTGTGAAGGCATTGTGTAAGGGTGGGTGGGGGGATTGTCTGTTGGCGGTGTACATATTGTGAGCTGGCCTATGTGTGTTGCAATGGTGATGGGATCGGGTATGGTGGGCCATGTGTGTGACAGTCTGGACTGTTTGTATAATGGAGTTCTCCTATATGTATCACCTCTGCAGGTCAGTGCCCATCAAAAGAAGGGATTATGGCGTGCCATCTCCAAGGACGTGCACACCCTGTGGGTCTATGGAAGGCGGAGCACCCAATTTCGGAAACGGTGGGAGTACCTGAGATGCTGGGCAGGGAAGACCGTGGAGGCCCAGCTGGGGATGGCCTCCCAACGAGGAAGCGGTGCCCGTCAGACCCCGACCCCCCTGATGGCCCGCATACTGGCAGTGGCCTACCCTGAGCTGGATGGGCACTTGAGGGAATCACAGCAGCCACAAGGGGGTGAGTACAGTGGGTATCATTACAACTTATGGCTGGTGGGGTGGTATCCGGGTGGTGGTTGTGTGTTAGTGGGTGCCCTTAAGGCCAGGCCAGACATAGCAGCGTATGTCCTCAGAAGGGTAATGGTTGCATTGCAAATACAGGTAACCTAGCTTGTTAGTATTCACTTCTAGGCAGGGCTGCATGGGTCCCAGGTTAGCTTCAGTTGGCGGTGTGTGCCCTTCCTCATGCCTTGGTGACTAGCCAATTCACTGGAAGTGCAATGCATAGTACGTAGGCCTGTTCTCTGTGTGTGAGGCTGCTGTGTACGCCAACGGTGGTGTTGGTGCAGTCATTGACCCAGTGCATCCTTTGTCTCTCTCTCTCTTTCTTGTTTTGTCATCTTGTCCTTGTGTGCATTAGCATCATCTGGCAGAGGAGCAGGGCAGTGGCGACAGAGGGAGCTGCATCCCACAGGACCCTGGGGGCAGAGTCCACGAATGCCGAGGGAACAAGTCAGATGGAGGGCGAGGGGAGCACCACAAGGAGACTGGGGAGGACAACGCTGACTCTGATTCCTCCTCCGATGGGAGCTCACTGGTGGTGGAAGACACCTCTGAGACCACCCCAGCTGCATGTACAGTCGCCACCCCCGGCACTGCCCTCCCACTCGCTTCTTAGCGAGTTGCCCGGGCCCGCTCACCCAGACAGGTTGGCATCTCCTTCGCCCCCAGCATCTCAGGACCTGCCCCAGTGAACCCTGCTGCCCTGAGTGAGGAGGCTATTGACCGCCTGAGATCCATCTCTGTAGGGTAGTCAACCATTGTGAATGCCATCCAGGGGCTGGCATCCCAGATGCAGCAATGCAATGCATTCCTGGTGGGCATTCATGGCGGTTTGGCAGCCCAAAAGAGATCGATTGAGGCTCTGGCCTCCTCTCTGATGGCAGCCATTGTCCCTGTTTCTACCGTCCCCTCTCCAGTTTCCACTTCCCAGTCCGATTCTCCTCAACCCCAACCCATCCCAAGCACACAGACAGACGAGCATGCACACAAGGCAACACCCAAGAGTGGCACAGGCAAACACAAGCACCACACTTCGTCCCACAGGCACTCACAAAAACACCATACCATTGCAGACACGAAAACATCCACAGCCTCCACTGTCTCCTCCTCCTCGCCCTCCTCCACCCCCCTCCCAGTCACATCCACACACACACCTGCATGCACTACATCAACATCCACTACCAGCATCACCACACCAAGCAGAACACACACCTCACTGGCAGACACCTCCACAACAGCCATGCACGCATCCTCTTTGTCCTCTCCCACCGTGGCTGATCCCCCTCCTTCTAAAGGACACAAACTCAAGCAATCAGACACCCAACAGCCATCCACCTCACATCAGCATACAGCCCATGCACCTGCACCCAAATCCAGCAGACATACGCCTCCAACAAACACTCACTCATCCTCCACTCCCATTACTCCCATTACTCCTCCCTCCTCCCACCCCAACGTCCCTAAAAAGCTTTTCCTTGCCCAAATTGACCTCTTCCCTACCCTTCCCCCGTCCTGCCCGTATGGGCAGGGTTCCATGGACACAGCCCAGCACCACAGCCAAACAGTCCACGGGGACAGTGGTGGCACCACCTACTCGTGCTGGTAAGGATACCAGACCTACAACACTGAATGTAAAGGAGCCAGCACCACCAGGGATGAAAGGGAAGAGTCCTGCACCAGCTGTGAGGAAGAGGAAGGGGCCTGCACCAGTTGTGAGGAAAGGGAAGGAGCTAGCACCAGCTGTGGAGACGGGGAAGGAGCCTGCACTAGCTGTGAGGAAGAGTAAGCGGCCTGCACCAGCTGTGAGGAAGGGGAAGTAGCCAGCTCCAGCTGTGAGGAAGGGGAAGGAGCGAGCACCAGCTGTGGAGAAGGGGAAGGAGCCTGCACAACCAGGCAGAGAGGAGAAGAGCCCATCCACACCAGCCAGGAAGGGTAAGGGATCCCCGACCCATGAACAGGAGGAGAAGAGGCACTCAGCGGATGGTGGCTGCACATTCACAGGTGGCCCCCACTGCCAACTGTGAATGTGTAGCCATCAGTGAGTGCAGGGACTGCCCAGGAGCCTCCTCCAACCACCACCACAGTGCAGCCATCACCGCCGGTGGACGCCATGTAGTCCACCCTCCAGGGGCTACTGTGAGGGCTGCCCCCTCTAGAACCAGTAAGCAAGTCACCCACTCCAGAGACTGTGGCCTTGTACTCCCCAGCAGAGAAAAATGGGCATGCTGCTCCCTCCAGAACCAGTGGGAAAGACACTCACTCCAGAGACTGTGGCTTTGCACTCCCTGTAACAAAGCAATGGGCATGTTGCCCCCTCCAGAACCAGTGGGAAAGAAACCCACTCCAGAGACTGTGGCCTTGCACTCCCCAGGACAAACCAATGGGCATGTTGCCCTCTCCAGAACCAGTGGGCAATTCACCCACTCCAGAGACTGTGGCCTTGCACTCCCCAGCAGAGATAAATGAATGGCATGTTGCCCCCTCCAAAACCAGTAGAAAAGACACCCACTCCAGAGACTGTGACCTTGCACTCCCCAGGACAAAGCAATGGGCAAGTTGCCCCCTCCTGAACCAGTGGGAAAGACACCCACTCCAGAGACTGGCGTTGCACTCCCCAGGACAAAGCAATGGGCATGTTGATCCCTCCAGAACCAGTGGGAAAGACACCCACTCCAGAGACTGTGGCCTTGCACTCCCCAGGACAAACCAATGGGCATGTTGCCCTCTCCAGAACCAGTGGGCAAGTCACCCACTCCAGAGACTGTGGCCTTGCACTCCCCAGCAGAGAGAAATGAATGGCATGTTGCCCCCTCCAAAACCAGTAGAAAAGACACCCACTCCAGAGACTGTGACCTTGCACTCCCCAGGACAAAGCAATGGGCAAGTTGCCCCCTCCTGAACCAGTGGGAAAGACACCCACTCCAGAGACTGTGGCCTTGCACTCCCCAGGACAAAGCAATGGGTATGTTGTCCCCTCCAGAATCAGTGGGCTTGTTCCTGCATCCGGCTGAGGTGCCCCACCCCCTCCCCCTGAGGTGCCTGCCTATTTGCAAACTGATGACCCTGCAGTGTACTATCCGGATGTGGTCAGGACTCGAGTTGGGCCTTAGACTGTGCCCTGTGGCCATGTGGGCCCTTTGAACTTTGGACTGGGCAGTGTTCCTTTGTGTACATGTGTATATATCTGTTTCATTGACAAATCCAAATTATTAATTTTGATATTGGTCTGATTCTATTTCAGGACCAGAGGCGAGAATTATGCCTTCTTTCTTCCTTTATTTCTCAACAGCAGCTTCAACTTAACAATAACAAAACTACATCCCGCAAGAAACAAAGGTAGAAAAATATAGTTCTGATGATTCCCCGCTAGGGCCATTCAATGACATCCGGGTCGCTGCCTTCATGATGTCCTCTTTCTTTCCTGCTCGGACAGCAGTTAAGTACATTTTTTCCTTCTCTCTGGTGTATTTGTTTTTTCTCCTGTTTTTCTACCTTACAGGGGGCTCCCTGTAGCCCTAAATGGCCGCGGGTGCATGTCTCGGTGCCCCGATTGCGGCCCGAATTAGTCTCGGGACCGCCTGAGTGCAGTGTGGCGTTCTTGCTGCTAGGGGGCCATTTTGTGAAAACGTGCGCATGTCAGTTTTATTTTTGTAGGATCTGACAGCTCGCGCTCGCGTTTTCTTGAGCGCTGGTTTCCCCAAGCCGACTGGAAGCAGTACGCCCACAGCTTGTGGGTCTGTATTGCAGTTCACAGTGCCTGAGGCAGTTGCGTTTTTTATTATTTAACCCCTGATGCTTACCGAGCGTATTCGGTCATTGGCGCTTGATGCCTCTCACTGCCTCAGGGTGGGGCCCAGCCCAGGCGTTAATAATTATAATTATATTGTCCATTTACAATCAGGGCGCCGGGCCCAAGAAGGGGGTACTGTGTGAGTTGTGCTTTGCACATTGAAATCTGCTACGTGGTAGCTCAATTATTGCCTTTGACAGTTTAATATTGTTGTTTCTCTGGAAACAGCCAATACATGGCGCAAGAGTATGTTGAGGAGGAATCCCTTCAGGTCCTCCCGATAGATGACGAAGCGGTAGACGCCTCTATTGACCAGGCAGTGGCAGCGGCGATGGAACCCTTCGAGCACCGCTTACTTGAGTTGGCCAGCGCTTGCCTCATTCATTAAGGGGCCGCTTTGTATAATTCCTCCCCGGGGTTCCTCTGGCAAAAGGCACGCCTAAAAAACGTAAGGCAGACAGATCTGTGGATTTGAACTACTTTGAGTCCTTCAAAAAGGCCTTCATTGTGCCTTAGCCTTCCGCGGAGGACAGTCCTCAAGATCTGCCTGAACACCTCCTATCTGATGATGCCGACTCTCGGACGAAGCAGGGCCATTCCACCCTTGGCGCCCTTCGTCCCTGGAGGACTTGAAGGCCCAAGACAACATGCTGGACCCCGACGATTTTATTCATCTGTGCTCTTCGGAGTGGTTTCCTTCGGACAAGGTGTCCAAGTACTTTGCCGGCCACCTCCGCAAGCTTCTGGATAAAGAGGTCAGGGCCTGTCTCAAGGCAGAATGTCCGCGTCCGGCCCTCCCAGGGAAGGTAGTGCTCACTCCCGAGCTCGACCCGTGCATGGCCACTTTTCTCGAGAAGTACTTCAAGGACCCAAGAAAAGGGATTGTCAGGTCATAGCACTCGTGCCAGGATAAACTGCGAGATGTCAGTGGCCCACTTACAAAAATCCTGGACTTAGCGGAAGAGGCTATGGCCTCGAATTCTCCCATTTCCCCAGAGGTCCTCTCGGGTTGGACCCAGAAGGCAATTATTTTCTTTGACAATGCCAACTGCGCCCTCTCCACAGAGAGGAGGCGCTCCTTCCTCCTGAAGGCAGACCTGAAATTGGGCGTTTTGACATCCACGGAGGCGGGCTTAGCGGCTCCAGGGGGACTCTTCGGTGAGCCTTTTATCAAGGAGTTGGGCAAGTTTGTTGCGACGTTCACCTCAGTCGATAAATCACAGACCTCAATTAAGAAGATCTTCAACCCCAAAATATTCATCGGGCCGGTCGTGGCAGAGGGTGCTCGGCCAGCCACTTCTTCATCCAGAGCCCTCCCAAGAGTTTTCGGCACCTGCAAGAGTTGCCCGCCCAAGGTGAATTCTTCAACTCCCGCAGACCCTACAGGGGTTGGGTTCGAGAGGATCCTCCAGGCCACAGCTTCAGGCCCAGCCAGGTAAGGTTTCCCACTTCTTCCCCCTTAGATCTGGGAGGCAGGCTGGCAAGGTTCAAACACAATTGGGTTAAGCTCACTTCCGACGCATGGGTCTTACAAACCATTCAGGGCTTCCACATTGAGTTCTATAGTACTCCGGTGCAGCCGTCGCCCCACGTCCACTTCATTTTACAGATGACTAAGCTGCCTTAATAGACAAGGAAGTGGCAGATCTTCTGGAAAAGAGGGCCATAGCCCTGACTCGACGACACTCCAGAGTTTTTTTTTTAGCAATCTCTTTCTGATGGAGAAACGAGACGGAGGGCAGCGCCCGGTGATCAACTTCAGGGAGTTCAATGGCTGGCTTGTATACTGCCATTTCAAGATGGAAGGTATCCATCTTCTTTGGGATCTTCTGCGGCCCAACAACTGGATGGTCCGTCTGGATTTGCAGGATGACTATCTTTTGATCCCGATATTTCCCCCCATTGCAGATTCCTGCAATTTCGATGGAGGCACTAGGTCTTTGAGTTCAGAACCCTACCTTTCGGCCTGTCCTCAGCTCCTTGGTGTTTTACCAAGTTCCTCAAGCCTGTGAAGGAGGCTTTGAGAGCTTAGGGTTTTCGCCTGATAGAGTACTTTGACTCGACGACTCCCCAGAGGTTTTTTTGAGCAATCTCTTTCTGGTGGAGAAATGAGACAGAGGGCAGCGCCCAGTGATCAACCTCAGGGAGTTCAATGGCTGGCTTGTATACTGCCATTTCAAGATGGAAGGTATCCATCTTCTTCGGGATCTTCTGCGGCCCAGTGACTGGATGGTCCATCTGGATTTGCAGGTTGACTATCTGTCGATCCCGATATTCCCCCCCCCCATTGCAGATTCCTGCAATTTCGATGGAGGCACCAAGTCTATGAGTTCAGAACCCTACCTTTCAGGCTGTCCTCAGCTTCTTGGTGTTTTACCAAGTCCTCAAGCTCATGAAGGAGGCTTTGAGAGCTCAGGGTTTTCGCCTCATAGTGTACTTGGACGATATCCTTTTAATGGACCAATGATCACATCGCCTGTCAGACCAACTTCGAGTGGCAGTCACCTTGCTGGAAGACCTGGGTTTTGTCATCAACAGACGCAAGTTCCTGTTAGTCCCTGCCCATCAGACTACATCTCTGGGTTTCCGGATAGAGTCGTTGGCAAAATCCTTGAGCCTCCCGGCACGGAAGATTGCCAAGAACCATTGGGAAATCTTGAAGACCGTGGCAAAAACCTCCACTTCCCTGTGGCAGATTGCCAGGATAGTAGGCTTACTGTTTTCGTCCATCCAGGCAATCTTTCCGGGGCCTCTTCAGTACAAGGCCCTTCAGCATCTGAAAGCCTTTTATTTATGCAGGGGACTCCAGTACTCAGAGAGGGTTCCCCTCACTGACGAGGTCGTGGACGAGATGAACTGGTGGCTGTTGCACATGGAGGCCTGGAACGGCCGGGCTATTTTCGGTTCCGACCCTGATCTGGTGATTGAATCGGATGCCAGCAAGGCAGGTTGGGACGCGCATTGCAGGGCCTCTTGCACAGGTGGAAGATGGTCTGACGAAGAACGGGCATTGCATATCAACTGCCTGGAGCTCATGGCGGGTGATTTAGCGATAAAATGCTGGACGAAGGACGGCATTTGCTGCTCAGTCCTCTTGAAGATGGACAATCGGTCAGCTGTCAGATATTTCAACAAATTGGGCGGCTCAGGATCCAAAATGTTGGCCAATTTAGCCAGACCTATGGGAGTTTTGCCTCAGCAAGAATATCTCAGTTACAGTGGAGTACCTGCCGGGAACTTCCAATTCTGTGGCGGAGTGGTACTCCAGACAGTGGTCGGACTCCAGTCTATGGCGCTTAGACAAGGCGATTTTCAATCGCCTGAATTTCCAGTGGGGTCTCTTCTCAATAGACCTTTTTACATATAGGCTAGATCAACAGACACCATGCTTCTTCATTTGAAAGCCGGATCCTCTGGCGATAGCAACAGATGCCTTTCTCCAGGACTGGTCGAAGGAGCAAGAGTACACATTTCCTCCCTTTGTGATGACCACACGGTTGACAGCACAAGTGCGCAGGCAAGAAGCCAAGGTGGTTCTGAACACTCCGCCCTGGAGGTCACAAGTTTGGTTTCCAGTTCTTCTGGAACTTTCCTGGGATTCTCCAATCCTCCTACCCCACATTCCGCATCTCCTTCAAGATCCACAGGCTGCCTATCACCCTTTGGTGATGTGCGGCCAGATGCCGCTCATGGCCTGGAAGATTTCAGGCAATGCTGGAGAGTCCCAGGCTTATCGGAAGAAGCTGAGTGCTTGTTGGCAGCGGCATGGGCCAACGGAACAAACAAAAAATATCGATCAGCCTGGTTTAGATGGCTACGTTGGTGTGTACAAAACCACCAAGATCCCATGGGGTGCCAGGTGGTCCCCATCCTGAATTTCTTGGCTTCCCTGGCATCCAGGGGTTTGGCCTACAGAACTGTGAATTCTTACAGTTTGCAATCTCAGTGGGTCATTTCCCTCTGGAGGGTTCCCCAGTTGGGGAACATCCCCTGGTTTGCAAGCTGATGAGGGGTATACCTCTGTCTTTACCACCGGGGCTTTGGTACTCGGCTCTGTGGGATGTGAATCTGGTTCTCAAACTTCTCCTTTCATGGCAAAGAAATGAATACTTATCCCGAAAGGAATTATCGGGCAAGTTAGCCATGCTTTTGTGCTTGGTCTCATGTCGTCAGGTATTGGACGTGAGGGACCTGGAAATTTCGGGCTGCTCCTTCACTTCAGATGGGGTGAAGTTCACTATTTCCAGACGTACAAACACCACCTCAAGGGTGGTTTCTTATCCATCCTTTGAGGGCTTCCCCAAGCTCTGCATTGTGCATTGCCTTAAAGCTTACGAGATAATGATGGAAAAGTTCAGACCTCCTGGGGAGAGACAGTTGCTTATCTCTTTTAAGAAGCCTCATAGGGCAGTGTCATCGCTCACTATCCCGAGATGGGTACGATGGATCATGGAGGAGGCGCAAATTAATACCGCAATCTTTGGGGCTCATTCGGTACGAGGAGTGATAGCTTTGAAAGCGTTTCGCCTGGGTGCCCGCTTGGAAGATATTATCAATGCGGCCGACTGATCTTCGGTCTCTATGTTCAAACGTTTTTTTTTAAACCAGTATTGGAAATGGATTTGTTGGTTGTGAATAAGCTTTGAACGGGCATAATCCCTGTCTCCGGTCCTGAAATAGAATGAAAAATTTCCTAGTCCAATTCTATTAAGGACACGGAGGCGAGGATTATTCCCACCGTGGCTTTCTTTAAACCCAGTACCCAACCCTTCACTTGTACTTTTCTGAAGGAGTGCTATCTGCAACATAAGGTCTAAGTAATCTTTACGTTTTTTCTACGAAGGGCATGTCTTAACGGATCGGAAGTCATACAAAGTTAGCAATGTGTTCATGCTGTGTACCTGTTTCTGCTTACGATTCTATGGGGGGGGACTTTGGCCCTCATTTCAACATTGGCGGGCGGCCAATGCAGCCGCACTCCCACAGAGGCCATTTGGAGATCCCCGCTGGGCCGGCGGGCGGAATCCAGGTTTCCGCCCGCCGGCCCAGCAGGGATCTCGGGCGCAATACGGGAGCCGGCTCCAAATGGAGCCGGCAGTGTTGCGACAGAGCGACGGGTGCAGTTGCACCCGTCACGCTTTTCACTGTCTGCGTAGCAGACAGTGAAAAGCTCCATGGTGCTGTGGCAGGGGGCCCGCGCCCCCCATTCCGCCAGCCTTTTCATGGTGGTTCATACCGCCATGAAAAGGCTGGCGGGAGGGGGACTCGTAATCCCCTGGGCAGCGCTGCAGGCAGCGCTGCCCTGGGGGATTACAACTGCCGGGACCAAAGTGGCGGGAAACCTCCGGTCGTAATTCCATGGAAAGCACCGCCAGCCTGTTGGTGGTGCTTCCGACAGAACAGCCTTGGCGGTCTTTGACCGCCAGGGTTGTAATGAGGGCCTTTGTCTTCATAAGAATGCAATTTTTTCTGTTAGCTTGGTCTTCATTGGCATTAGATTACTAGTTTTCTCTTTGTTTAGCAGGGAACAAAGGGTCCAAACAAGAATGATGGAAGCGGAGCCCTAAATTTCTACTCGCAGTCAAGAAAGAGGACATCACAAAGGCAGCGACCCGGATGTCATTGAATGGCCCCAGCGGGAAATCATGGGAACTGTAGTTTTTCTCCCGTTGTTTCTTGGGAGATGTTGTTTTGTTATTGTTAAGTTGAAGCTGCTATTGAGAAATAAAGGAAGAACAAAGGCATAATCCTCGCCTCCGTGTCCTTAATAGAAGTGAAACTTTCCTTTATGTTTACTTGAAAATTTTTCATTACAATCACTTTCGTCAATTCCTGTTATTCTGCTGTTTTTCGGGGACAAATTAATTTTCGTGTGCAGCTGGTTGTGTGTATGGTGTGTGTGTGCCGGGTGTGTGTGGTGCGTGTGTGTGTCACTCTCGTTTTCCTCCCTCCCTCCTTTTGGTGCTAGGCAGCTGTACTCACTGTCGTCGTCTTTGTCGGCGTTGGTGTTCCAGGTGGAATATAACGTAGAAGATCATCGGGAAAGCTTGTAGTTGGGTTCCATCATGGTGTGGTTCTTCCCTGTGTCTCCAATCATGAGTCCTTTCACTTCTGAGCTCTGTTTCTGCCAGGTTTTTATTGGCGTTGGTACCGCCCGGAAAAGGTGGAGGTTTCCTGTGTCAAAATATGGTGGGCGGTATTTTGTCTTCCGCCTGGCTGTTGGCGACTCCCGCCGTGGTGGCTGTTGTTACCGCCAGCCTGTTGGCAGTATTACCTCCAGCCTGTTGACGATATTACCGCCACTTTATCACCTACCGCCAGGGTTGTCATGAGGGCCATAGTTGCTAAGAGGCCCCTCATCGTTTATAGAGAGGCAAAACTATTAGGGATTGAATAACCAGTAATTCTCTGACATCCAGGGGTTTGATGGAGTGGAGGGCATCAATTGACCAAAGGTTTTTTATATCTGTATGGATTGTAACATGTGTAAAACAATTTAAATATCATTCAGTAAGACAATATTATATTGATCAATTAATTAGGTATAACAGCATTTTTTTGGATATGTAATTATATGTAGTTGCCAAAAGATATATGTGAGTAACTACAAAAGATATTTAAAAAGACACCTACACAAGAGCATTACGAAGCAATAAAAATGGTGATGCAAGATATCCAACAGCATTACAGTGAACTGCTGATAAGCTGCAGTTCACTTTCCATGGTTACAAAAATAGAGAAAGGACAACGTGGAGGTTATAATGAACTATTCTTGAGACAATGTGAAGCCAGATGAATCAGTAAGCTAGAAGCTTTAGAACATGGATTGAACATTGAAGACTGAGTTATACTTCTCTCTCTAAACTGAAACACTTCCTTGATTAATTATTAGGTGATTATTGGAATAAACACATTCCACATTGTTTTGGGATGTTGAAAAGACTGATATGGACAAATACTATACATTAGGCCTAGTTTAATTGTCTAGGTTTATGTTGTTGGAATAAACATTTCTCATTTCCAATCATGTTATTTAGGGATGTTTATCATCAATAGGGCTTTTTACAATAGTTTTTCTAATGTATAGGTATATTTTCTTGACTACATTCTGGCTACACTAGGTGAATAGTGAAAGAAATACCGTCCATTTTTATCCTTTTTAGTTCGGGATGTTGAAAGATATCAAATCGAAATCGAACTTTGTGGTGTTATGGCCTTTTCTACTTGGGTATGAGGACCCAGAGCTCTAGTGTTAGGAGATATAAGTAACATCATTCAGGTCTGGGGGAGGTAATATCTCCCTTAGGGGACTGGAAGTCATTCTAAGATGGTGCAACTTAGAACGCAGCAGGAAACTTGCTGATACCGTAACAAGTTTGCATTGGAGTTGACAGAGTTGGATGATGATATAATTTAGACCAATTCCTAGTTTAATTCATTTTATGACTACTTCTAATATGATATAATCATCTGAATGGTCAGACTTTAATCATGTTGTTAATTGATGGGACACTCAAATATGGTGGCCCAGAGAAACGTACTAAGAGTCATTGCTCTAGGTGTTCCGTGACCACTAGGCAATTAAGATTGCTGTGAAACAGGGTTCTCAACAAGATGTCTGTTTATGATATAATTAAGAAAGATTGCTTTTTAATTACAGGTAATGGTTGGTCAACTTCGAGTGATATAATACATTTAAAATATTGATGTTTTTCAGTTTGCATTTATGTAAAGATCTGATTTAAAGATGGGGTTTACAATTGACAACTAAAATAGCTCTTGTGTCATTTGTGTGATACACACTTCGCAGTTTAGATAATAGAGCGTGTACTGTTTGTGTAATATTTACTTAACTGTTTTAGATAAACTGCATTGGTGAAAGTGTGTTTGTCTAATTAGGAACTGTGAGGGGGTGTGGAGCCTCGTGTAGGAAACCGTCTTTCCTCTTCCTGTTTCCGGTTGTAGTTTTCAGAGGACGATGTGCTGGCCGGGAGTTAGGACTCAGGAGCCAGAAGCCATTGGTCGTGGCCCCATAGGCAGTGGACTGGTGTTCACTGGTGCTTAGCTGGGGCCCTGGAGTGGTGGCGGCTGGTACGATGCTTGGAGTTTCTCAGAGTGGGAGCGGGTGCTGGTGAGTACTGGAGCATTGATGTGGTGCATAGGCTTTCCCTTCAAAAACACTGGTACCTGAACATTGTATATAGGGATTTCAACTCATGCATCCATGCGCCACGTATTGTTCATCTCTTCGAAAGCCCCCTTAAGCTTCACAAACTGACATAGTTAATAACTTTAAATGGCAGGAGAGCCATATTATATGACACTGAAACCGAGGACCCTTTGAGCGTGCTCGTGCACCTCCCCAGCCCAAGGCGATGGAAACACAGATTACAGTGGTGGAGGAGCAGGGGGTGAGGCGGCGCTCAATATTGTGTTGAGACGGTGGTGCTTGTATGCCGGCCGGCCAGTTATACTCTCTATTGGCCTTCTGTCTCCTGACCAAGTGGATTTGATTATTTATTACTATCATTACTCCGACTCAGGGTCCCAGGAAAGGATGTGGTCATGACCTTAAAGAAACTCCGCACTGGACATCTGCTGCCTGGAAGGCCTTGCGTAAAAACTAGATCTAACCCTCTCTGAAATTGCCAGTTATTTTCTTTCTGGGAAAAAGGTAATTCTTTTCAGAGTAAGTTACAGCATGACTCCTCCATGGGTCTGTCTGAGGGCCTGGAGTTAAGTGATCTTTTGTCCAAAATAGCCCTAAAAGACGGCACCCTTGTGGAGAAAAGTTCAGGCAGGAATATAGAGGAGTCAGTCATTCTGTTATCTTCAACAGCAATCACAGAGCACAATCAGAGATCCCAGACTTCCCAAAGTTTGGGTGGAACTCAGCCTCCTCTTTCCTTGCCCTCTCTCCATCTGTTCCTTGATAACCCCTCTTCATGGGACCAGCTTATGGCAGCACCTCAAGTCCTTGGTCCTCAGATAAAGGGGGTGAATTCGTTGACTACTGGTGTGCAAGACTTTATGCTGACGAATCTGCATCTGAATTTTTGCAGTAGTCATGCGCGTCCAGTAAAGGGCCACTCCTCGCCCTCTGGGGGGCCTTTGTCGGCACATCCTTCCACAGGTCTTCATTTGTTTAATGGATCTACATCTGTACAAGTATCGGTATACTCTCACTTGTCTGTGAGTCCAGTCCAAGACCCAAGTGAAGTTTTGCCTAATCAAACGCTAGACCAGGAGGTCAGGTTATCTGCCGCCTTGATCAGTCTGGAAAATCTGCTCTTGTCAATTCTAAAACTCTTGGAGAAATTTGTAGGTGGATCAGATTATATTCTGGAATCTGTGATGGCTATCCTGAAGGAGCTGACCAAAGACATTAAAAATTGGTGTTTACCCCTACAGTTCTTAGAGGCACGGTCAACATCAATGTGGCTATTAAAAAGTCAGGCCCCTCCTGGTGAGGGCCTCAGAATTGAGGCAACTACACAAACCTCTCAACCCATAGCAGTAATAAGCAACGCAAGAGAAGGTCCTTGCAGGAGAGTCCGGTGAACTTTATCAGAGTTATTTTTGATCCACCCCAAGGAATCCTATAATCAGTCCACTCACGATATATTTCCAATCTTTAAAATGTCATCTAATCCTAAGAAGGGCCTGTGAGAAGGTAGCCTCTTTCTAGCCTTGTTACCCCCACTTTTGGCCTGTTTGTGAGTGTATGTCAGGGTGTTTGTCACTGTTTTCACTGTCTCACTGAGATCCTGATAGCCAGGCCTCGGTGCTCATAGTGAAAACACTATGTTTTCAGTATGTTTGTTATGTGTCACTGGGATCCTGCTGGTCAGGACCCCAGTGCTCATAGGTTTGTGGCCTATATGTATGTGTCACTGGGACCCTGTCACACAGGGCCCCAGTGCTCATAGGTGTGCATGTATATGTTCCCTGTGTGGTGCCTAACTGTTTCACTGAGGCTCTGCTAACCAGAACCTCAGTGGTTATGCTCTCTCATTACTTTCAAATTGTCACTAACAGGCTAGTGACCAATTTTACCAATTTACATTGGCTTACTGGAACACCCTTATAATTCCCTAGTATATGGTACTGAGGTACCCAGAGTATTGGGGTTCCAGGAGATCCCTATGGGCTGCAGCATTTCTTTTGCCACCCATAGGGAGCTCTGACAATTCTTACACAGGCCTGCCACTGCAGCCTGAGTGAAATAACGTCCACGTTATTTCACAGCCATTTTACACTGCACTTAAGTAACTTATAAGTCACCTATATGTCTAACCTTTACCTGGTAAAGGTTAGGTGCAAAGTTACTTAGTGTGTGGGCACCCTGGCACTAGCCAAGGTGCCCCCACATTGTTCAGAGCCAATTCCCTGAACTTTGTGAGTGCGGGGACACCATTACACGCGTGCACTACATATAGGTCACTACCTATATGTAGCTTCACAATGGTAACTCCGAATATGGCCATGTAACATGTCTATGATCATGGAATTGCCCCCTCTATGCCATCCTGGCATAGTTGGCACAATCCCATGATCCCAGTGGTCTGTAGCACAGACCCTGGTACTGCCAAACTGCCCTTCCTGGGGTTTCACTGCAGCTGCTGCTGCTGCCAACCCCTCAGACAGGCATCTGCCCTCCTGGGGTCCAGCCAGGCCTGGCCCAGGATGGAAGAACAAAGAACTTCCTCTGAGAGAGGGTGTGACACCCTCTCCCTTTGGAAAATGGTGTGAAGGCAGGGGAGGAGTAGCCTCCCCCAACCTCTGGAAATGCTTTGTTGGGCACAGAGGTGCCCAATTCTGCATAAGCCAGTCTACACCGGTTCAGGGACCCCTTAGCCCCTGCTCTGGCGCGAAACTGGACAAAGGAAAGGGGAGTGACCACTCCCCTGACCTGCACCTCCCCTGGGAGGTGTCCAGAGCTCCTCCAGTGTGCTCCAGACCTCTGCCATCTTGGAAACAGAGGTGCTGCTGGCACACTGGACTGCTCTGAGTGGCCAGTGCCACCAGGTGACGTCAGAGACTCCTGCTGATAGGCTCCTTCAGGTGTTAGTAGCCTATCCTCTCTCCTAGGTAGCCAAACCCTCTTTTCTGGCTATTTAGGGTCTCTGTCTCTGGGGAAACTTTAGATAACGAATGCATGAGCTCAGCCGAGTTCCTCTGCATCTCTCTCTTCACCTTCTGATAAGGAATCGACTGCTGACCGCGCTGAAAGCCTGCAAACCTGCAACATAGTAGCAAAGACGACTACTGCAACTCTGTAACGCTGATCCTGCCACCTTCTCGACTGTTTTCCTGCTTGTGCATGCTGTGGGGGTAGTCTGCCTCCTCTCTGCACCAGAAGCTCCGACGAAATCTCCCGTGGGTCGACGGAATCTTCCCCCTGCAACCGCAGGCACCAAAAAGCTGCATTACCGGTCCCTTGGGTCTCCTCTCAGCACGACGAGCGAGGTCCCTCGAATCCAGCAACTCTGTCCAAGTGACCCCCACAGTCCAGTGACTCTTCAGTCCAAGTTTGGTGGAGGTAAGTCCTTGCCTCACCTCGTTGGGCTGCATTGCTGGGAACCGCGACTTTGCAGCTACTCCGGCCCCTGTGCACTTCCGGCGGAAATCCTTTGTGCACAGCCAAGCCTGGGTCCACGGCACTCTAACCTGCATTGCACGACTTTCTAAGTCCGGCGACGTGGGACTCCTTTGTGCAACTTCGGCGAGCACCGTTTCACGCATCCTCGTAGTGCCTGTTTCTGGCACTTCTCCGGGTGCTACCTGCTTCTGTGAGGGCTCTTTGTCTTGCTCGACGTCCCCTCTCTCTTCAGGTCCAATTTGCGACCTCCTGGTCCCTCCTGGGCCCCAGCAGCGTCCAAAAACGCCAAACGCACGATTTGCAGCTAGCAAGGCTTGTTGGCGTTCTTTCGGCGGGAAAACACTTCTGCACGACTCTCCACGGCGAGAGGGATCCGTCCACCAAAGGGGAAGTCTCTAGCCCTTTTCGTTCCTGCAGAAACCTCAGCTTCTTCTGTCCAGTAGAAGCTTCTTTGCACCCGCAGCTGGCATTTCCTGGGCATCTGCCCATCTCCGACTTGCTTGTGACTTTTGGACTTGGTCCCCTTGTTCCACAGGTACCCTAGATTGGAAATCCACAGTTGTTGCATTGCTGGTTTGTGTCTTTCCTGCATTATTCCTCTAACACGACTACTTTGTCCTTAGGGGAACTTTAGTGCACTTTGCACTCACTTTTCAGGGTCTTGGGGAGGGTTATTTTGCTAACTCTCACTATTTTCTAATAGTCCCAGCGACCCTCTACAAGGTCACATAGGTTTGGGGTCCATTCGTGGTTCGCATTCCACTTTTGGAGTATATGGTTTGTGTTGCCCCTATCCCTATGTTTCCCCATTGCATCCTATTGTAACTATACATTGTTTGCACTGTTTTCTAAGACTATACTGCATATTTTTGCTATTGTGTATATATATCTTGTGTATATTTCCTATCCTCTCACTGAGGGTACACTCTAAGATACTTTGGCATATTGTCATAAAAATAAAGTACCTTTATTTTTAGTATAACTGTGTATTGTGTTTTCTTATGATATTGTGCATATGACACTAAGTGGTACTGTAGTAGCTTCACAGGTCTCCTAGTTCAGCCTAAGCTGCTCTGCTAAGCTACCATTATCTATCAGCCTAAGCTGCTAGACACCCTATACACTAATAAGGGATAACTGGGCCTGGTGCAAGGTGCAGGTACCCCTTGGTACTCAGTACAAACCAGTCCAGCCTCCTACAGGGCCTCTCGGATTCACAACGTCTGTTGCAAGGAGAGGAAGGAAAACATGAGGAAAATAAGAAAAATAAGAGGAAGAACTTAAAAAAAGAGACAAATCAGATAAATCGGAAAAAGTAACTCAAAGGTTTACTAAAAAAGGCAGAAGAAAAGTACACTTTCCTGAGATAAGTGACTCTTCCTAAGTTCGACCGGAGTCTGTAAACTTGATCACTCAACCTACTTTGACGCCTCGCCCTGTATCAGGGTTTACTCTTTCATCTTTGCTATCCCCTGGGAGGGATCCCACTCCTACCTTCCTTCTCAGATGGTTTCCTGTTTTGAATCCAACAGCTCTAGTATTTTTGCTCCTGAGGCCTTTGGAAGACTTTAAGGATACCCCATCACCGGAAGGCCCCCCTGTGGTGGAACATTATGGGCCCTCCCTTACACTAGACTTTTTTCCAATCTTTGATGGTGACTTAATTTTGAACAGATCTACCATGTTAAACTGTTTTTCAGATTCTAGCATATTGAAGTCAATCCAAAGTGAAGATATTGCTTTGGTTTCATTATTGGATTCTTGTGTGGGTTGTAAATCAAGGATTACATTTTGCTGCAAGAGGGTAATGAACCTGGTCCTACAAAATGCTGATTTGTCAGAATATTGATGTGATTCCTCTTCTAGGTCTCAGTAATACTGAGATGGGTGATAGGAGGGCCGGGGAAATGCCCTCAGATAGATTTACAGACAGTTATTTAGATTATGAGGCCTTTAATCAGCCGAGCGATTATGAGACCAGGATCAGGGTGGATACACAGGCCCTTAAAATCTCATTAGTGGGGAAAGATAGAAAGGTGTCTCTGCGAGAGATACAGGCTGGCCCTGATCAAAGTGTTTCCGATTTGGATAGGTGGAGCTAGCTACAGGGAATCTTGGGACAGGCACGGGGGTCCAGACACCCATCCATCCTCCTTAACTAGCGCAGGCCTAAACATTATCTCTTGGAATATAGCAGGGGTAAAATTTGCGAAGGAAAAATTATTGGCCCTTAACCCTCTAAAATCTGATGTGATTTGCCTGCAGGAGTCATGGCATGATGAAGATCTAATGTGGGATGATTATTATGTCATTTATTGTAAGGCTTCCCCCTTGAGGAGGGTGCATGCAAAGGGAGGTGTGGCCTGCTTGCTATCAACCAGACTTAAATGGAATTTTGAATGTTTTAAAGACCCCAGTGGCCTTTTTATGGCCTTATCTATACAGTTGCAAAATAATTCCTCTCTGCTATTGGTAAATGCGTACATCCTGCCTGACGCGGCCTATGATGCCTTGCTACAAAAGGTCTTTCTGTATATAACAAAGCCTCAGTAAGTGAGTCACCCTCTTCTATAGCCCTGGTAGGTGACCTAAATTGCAAGATGTCTAATCATGTCGCATCGCAGGTTCGCGAGGTTGAGAGAGACAACCTTACAAATTCTTGCTGGCTCCTTCCCCTGATTGATTAGAATGAATAAAAGAGGAAAACCTTTGCTTAAGCTCCTCATGGTAAGCTACTGTATTCTTGCGAATTGGAGATCCCCATCTGATTCCCCTGCCTCTTTTACGCAGATGGCTCCAGGGGGAAAGGCAATTCAAGACTATGTGATATTGGGGTATTGTGACTATTTCTTGCTAGTTGACCTAAAGATTATAAACACATCGCTTAGTGATCATAATCCTATCCTCTTCACATTAGAAATGAACCTGTTAACGACGGGGACCTGGGAGTTGGATGGGGAAACTCCTGACTTTGAAAAAAAGAAAGAAAGAACCCAGTGGGAACCCAGAAGGATGTTAGGTGTGAGGGAGTCACTGGAATTGGTGGTGGTAACTTTGGATACCTTGAAGGGGAATTAACTGCAAAATGTTATGAAATTTATGAATCAGTTGCTAACCAACGCCCCTCTGAAAGTCCCTAAAAGTGCCCAGGGGAATATACCACGTCCCCTACTCCCCTTAAATAGAGAAATAAATAGGTTGGTTTGGGTGCAGTATTTAGACTATTCTCCTGTAAGAAACACTAGGGTGGCTCTATTAAAAAGGAGAAGAAAGCGTATGAAGTTATGTTTGGCGAGAAATGCCTACAATAAGCTTTGGATTCACCTTAGAGAAGTAAAGGGGCAAACTAGGTGTTTTTGGGCCCTGGTCAGGGAGGGGTGTGGAGCTAGATTTCAGTTACCTCTAGTGCCATATCTGTAGGAGGCTGGCCTAGTTTGTACTGGATATCTTGGGTACTTACACGTTATACCAGGTCCAGTTATCCCTTATTAGTGAAGTAGTAGTGTTCTAGCAGCTTAGGCTGATTGAGGTAGCTATAGCAGAGCAGCTTAGGCTGAACTAGGAGACATGCAAAGCTCATGCAATTCCACTTATAGTTACACAGTACTTATACACAAGTAAAGACAATACTCAGTGTTACCTAAAATAAAGGAATTTCATGTTGGAAGCTGCCAACAAGCCTTGGCTACAACAAAAGTGTGTTTTTCATCAAAATGGCTCAATGGACCCAGGAGGGATCTGGGGACCTCAACTCTGTGTGAGGAGGAAGAGGGGTCACTCAGCACTTTAGAGAGCCCTCAGGATGCCAGCCAGCACCCCCAGAAGCTGCAGGATCCGGGTTCAAACGATGTGAAAAACACGGTTGATGCAGCACAACAAAAGAAGGCCCCACGCCGCCGGAGAACAACTCAGAGAGTTGAGCGTCGCAGGGTGGATTGCTGGTGACCTGGGCCAGGCTGTGCATGAAGGAATTTTGCAAAGAGTGCACAGAGGTCTCAAGAGGCGAAGAAGACACAATACACAGGGGTACCGTCGTTCTCGGGTAAGGCAAGGTCTTACCTCCTCCAAATTACGTCAGCAGGACCTCAGGACAGTCTATGTCGATGATGTCCACCCTCTGTGTCCTTAGGAGCATGCTCTTCGCCATGAGAGGAGTCCCAGGGTACCGGTCGTCGCCTTGGAAGTTGCCTGCTTGGAGCAGGGGAGTGACTCTGTCACTCCACAGGAGATTTCTTCAGTCCTTCTGGTGCAGGATAAAGACAGGGAGTTCCAGAGCATGCACACTGTGGAAACTGTTGCAGTTGCTGACTTGGATCTGAGGTTGCTGAAGAAATGTTTCTCTTGTAGAGACTTTGTTGTAGTTACAGCGTTTCTTGGAGCAGGCTGCGGTTGATCCGAGGTCAGAAGAGTCTGAAGTTGTTGCAGAGGATTCCTGAAGGAAACTTGCAAGCAGAATCTCAAGAGAACCCAGAGGAGAGACCCTAAATAGCCCTGAGAGGGGGATTGGCTACCTTATCAGGTATGGACCTATCAAGAGGGGTCTCTGACGTTACCTGCTGGCACTGGCCACTTAGAGCCCTCCAGAGTGCCCCCACACCTTGCAAAGCAAGATGGCTGAAGTCTGGGACACACTGGAGGAGCTTTGGGCACCACCCCCGGGGTGGTGATGGACAGGGGAGTGGTCACTTCCCTTTCCTTTGTCCAGTTTCACACCAGAGCAGGGGAGAAGGGGTCTCTGAACCGGTGTAGACTGGTTTATGCAAGGAGGGCACCATCTTTGCCCTTCAACGCATTTCCAGAGGCTGGGGAGGCTACCCATCCCCAGCCTGTAACACCTATTTCCAAAGGGAGAAGGTGTAACACCCTGCTCTCAGAGGAAATGTTTTGTTCTACCTTCCTGGGACTGGGCTGCCCATAATCCAGGAGGGCAGAACCCTGTCTGTGAGGTGGCAACAGCTGTAGCTGCAGTGCAAGCCTCAGAGAGCTGGTTTGGCTGTACAGGGGGTCCATGGTGGAGCCCCCAGGATGCATGGAATTGGCTCCCCAATACCAGATTTGGAATGGAGGGACAATTCCATGATCTTAGACATGTTACATGGCCATATTCGGAGTTACCATTGTGAAGCTACATATAGGTATCGACCTATGTAGTGCACGCGGGTAATGGTGTCCCCGCACTCACAAAGTCCGGGAAAATGGCCCTGAACTATGTGGGGGCACCTTGGCTAGTGCAAGGGTGCCCTCACGCTTAGTTTCTTTGCACCTATCCGAGTGACACAGTAAAAACACACTGACACACACTCACAAACAGGCCAAAAGTTGGGGTAACCATGCTAGAAAGAGGCTACTTTCTCACAATATTTCCTGCCCGGTGGTCTGAATTTATTGCCTCCCTGTATGCTCCAAACAGGGTGACATCTTTCTGCCCACTTAGGAGCAAGGAGTCGTATCCTATATCTTTTCCGTCAGTGAAAGAGATAGAGCAAGTTCTTGGCTCTAAGTGGTATTCGGCTGCATTGGGTCCTGATAATGTTCCCATTTCCGTAATAAAACAAGACAGTGGTCTTTAGAGTAGGATCTTATTTGTGATGTTTCGTAGGTGCTTCCTCTTACGAAGTGTTCCTCCCTCATGGACTTGTAGCATCAGTAAACCTCTATTTAAGAAGGGCGACCGCAACTCCCCGGCTAACTATAGATTGATCACCCTCCTAGATGCAGTTTGGAACATTTTTGCTAAATGTGTGCTTTCTAGACTTACTGAGTGGGCAAAGGAGAATAACATTATCCCCCGGGAGCAAACGGGGTTTAGGCGCAATCATGGTACAAATGATAACATCACATTGTTACAACTTATCACAGAAAAATATGTGGTCACCCTAGCATTTATTTATACCTTTGTGCTGAGCCCGACCTTCAGGATGCAGTTCTGCAACAAATATAGAAGAGACCGGGTGGCACGCTACAGTAGCAAGCCCTGACCATACTAGTGGACGCCTAGCGGCGGGAGAAAAATAGAAGGATCAACAAGTCTTTCGGGTCACAGTCGGGTGAGTCCAGCACTTATGTTGATAATTGAAATATAATCTGCTTTTTATCTTTTCATTGACACCAGTGCAATTGCTGTTTCTTCTCTAAAATATGTGGCTATTGCATGGTATGTATCCACAGTCTTGCTAGACTAAGCATGCCTCCACAGGCCCTCTTCGTTTGTTGATCACAGCCTAATATAACTCTGAAGTTCTTTTTTGCAGTAGAACCCTCCTGATATCATAAATGCTGAAAATGAAAATATTTTTAGAAAAGCAGTATCAAAGCAGTAAAAAATCACATTGGACCTTACAGCTCATATTTAATGATTCTAAATGGTAAGTCTTAATTACAATGATGGATCATTGTGTGTCTTAATTACAATGATGGATCATTTGTGTGGCAATTTCCAGTTCCATTGAGAACTGCTTTTTGATAGCATGAAATATGATACAACATTGTGCAGCTTTGCCAAGTGTCAAACATCAGGGGTTACACTAACACATTCCGGGGTTAGTTCCCACATTACCACAAAGTTCCAGAATGCTCAGGCAAATCAGCTAACATGGCAGACAGTGTATTGTCTGGATTTCTTACTGGTAATCTTCATTACTCCGGTTCTGTCTTTCTTGTCCCAGTGCTTACAAAATGAGGTTTACCTCATGCATAGTTATTACCTCCAAACTGTTTTTTTCTGTCAATTACGATGAACCCTGCACTTCCATTAAACACCCCTCCTCTTGGATCATTTCCTGAATCTTTAATAAAGCCCATTTATTCATATAAGAAGGACCAATAAAAGGGAGGGAGGGTTGTAAGTGTTGGGACGAAGAAGAGGGAATCATAGTATTGAAGGTTACCAGAAAGTAATTGAGCCATTACCTCCTCATCCCTTTTCTCCTCCCAATCCTTACATTGTGAGGTTATGCCCAAGTTTAGGCCTTCTTATCATAATCATAACAAGGGAAATAATAGAATAAAATGTACTGGAAGCATGTCACCAATTTATTATTGAAAACAAGAAAAACACCAGATTATATCAAGAAAACAATGGCAGAAGCAAAAAAATACATTCTCCTAATGACTGCCAACAATTACACAGAGCTCTGGGGAGCACCTTTACAAAGAATTCCAGAATCAAAACTCAGTTCACTACCTTGAGCTAAATTAAGCCTATAATGAGAATTAATTGTGTGTGTGTGGGGGGGCAAAGTCACAGCACAACAGAGGTCCACAATTGAAACGTCAGCCAATTCTGGCTCAGAACAGGCCATGCCCCTAGGTGTGAGAGCTAACATATTATCTGGAAATTCTCTCCCTGCATTTTTATAAGCTAGGGAAATCACATACTTGATCCACCAGGGAGAAGTTGATTTTAAGGACTTACAGCCCTTGTTTGGATTGGTAAACAAACTGATTTCCTAAGCTCAGAGAATCTTTCGAGATAGATGTAGCAAAAGTTCTTACTATCAAAGGATGACAAAGACAATTCTACCGAATCAGATTCCAGGAGAGAAGGAAGAACGACATCCTGAGTTCTAATAAGGAAAATATTAATTTTAGGAAGGAAACTGGGACACAGAGACAAAACTGTTCTATCCGCAAACATTTTCAAGTATGGATATCAGCAGTGGGGTAAACCTAATACCAATATCTTCTGGCAGAGGGGATAACAATCAAGAAAAAAAAACCTTAAGAGTTAAAATCTTTTCAAAAGTTTTCTCTATGGGCCCAAAAGGAGCACCTTGCAACAAATACAAAACCAAAGAAAGTTCCCCAGCAGGAGGATAGAAACTTTTAACCTTAAGGTCTAATCAAGAGAAATACCTTAAAAACCCTTGAGACGAAATCCTCAAATGTAGAAGGGCCACTCCAATGGGCTCTTAACGCTCAAATAGCAGACCACTGAAATTCAAGGCACAATTTTATTAAAACCTTCCTGAAGAAATTCCTAAATATTTTTTAGAGGACATTGTTAGGGAGACAATGCTTTTGATTTACACCACTTCACCCAGGGATGATTGTGATATCTGTTGGTTGATTTCTTCCTAGAGGCCTGGATAGAAATGGAGACAGGTAAAGAAAGGCTCTTCCTTGGAAGACCCTCTGTTTCAACGGTGAGAGATAAGTTAGAGTTGGAGATGTCAAGGGAAGAATCCTTTCTGAAGAAGGGAAACCAAGTCCTCCACATCCGGAATGGGACTAACAGGAGGACATCCATCCCCTCCTTCTAAAGTTTGAGTAGAGAGTGGATTTGTTACTGTCCTGAATTGCAGGTTTATGAAATATTTATTTCTTTGGTCGTGCGGTGCTATTTTATATCCACTGTCCCTAAATTGTAGTCATTTAATCATGTGAAGCGGTGTGTGCATATGGACGCATGAGTTTGCATTTTAGACACAAACATTATAGATGGACACAGATAATCTTATATTTCCCATGTGGACCAAAGGACATACTTCAGACAGTGTGTAAATGTATTAAAGAGTTTCAGATGGCATTTGTAGTTGTTCTTATCTGCCTTTTTGAAAAGCCGTTTTTGTACACTTCAATGGGGCAAATACACTGTGGAAAGTGCATCCATTGCAGAACACATTTGGTGTTGTTCTTTTTTGGGTATCCTTTTTTGGCATGCATCCCTCGATATGTAGGAGGGCGCTTGAGGTGTAAAATCTTTGTGCTGTGTAGCAAGCATATACAAGTGTAGTGCTGGCCTTCGTGGGTTAGAGTGGGCACTATGGGTTTCATTAGAGGTACCAAAAGGTAGAAAATGGAAAACTCATTGCGTGTACCAGTCTCAGCACAGCTGCTGAGGATCACACATAGACAGAACGTCTGAATGATTTAATATGCCCCAACCAAAGAATAAATATGGGGCAGAGGGTGAGTGGGACATACTTGCATAAAAAAGAAGACGTCTAAGAGTAACATAGGAAGTGCATCAACCCAAAATGGCTGCCAAGGACTACATCTGCTGGTCACCTTGAAAGAGCAAGCTTTCATTACCTCAATTATTTGATGCAGTCACTGCAGAAATCTTGTGTGTAACCAGAGAGAAACAAAAGTGACTCTTGCCTGTTTATTAGTCCTCTGGGTCAGTTTTTACTGTTAATTTCCCTGCAGCAAGCTCAAATCCATGAGTGACTCAATTTGCAAACATGGACCACATTTTAGCTTCCTAAATCACTATGCGGGCCACTTTTATCTTGATACCCAGGTCTATTTTCTGTACCAGTCCGATCTTGATCCAGCGGGTTCCTTCTATCAGTCCTTCATTGCCTTAAAACACAACCCCTTCTCGTGCTGTTCTTCTCTGGTTTTTCCATCCTCATCCCATATGACGTGGACACTCCTCATCGGGGTGAAGAACTCCACCCATAAAAAATATAGGCCTGTCCTATATTTTTCTGTGCGGAGCTCTTCACTTGAGCCTGCTTCATTGTAAGGGGGGCATCACCAGGCCTTTCACCAAGAGATAGCTCTAGCCATTAATGCATGTTTCTCTTGTCTGGCTTCACCACTAACACTGAAGCCTACCTGCTGCTTCTGAACAGCTATATTAACAAACACTTAAAGCATTACAGGGAGAAGAGAGAAGGGGGGCAGCGAGGCCAAGAACAACTTAACAGAGAAGGGGGGTGGAGTCAAAGAGGTCACCTGTGGAGACCTCTTAGGTTTTCCGGATCCATGGTTAAGTAGCACACCAACTCCAGGATTTTATTCTATGTATTGTGGCGTTACTAGTTCTTTTCATCCCATTATTATATCAGAACAACAAATCCCAGAGCTCAAAGAAAAATACTGAACTGGTTGAGCTACCAAACGTTAACCTGGGAAACTTGAGAGCTCTACCCATTATATGGTTCCTACTAACATAATAGGACTGCATATTATGGCAACAGAACTTCAGATGTAGAGGGCTAAATTTATCCACTTCATCAGGAGCTGTCAGTCTGATTCCTGGCTAGCTCACAGTGCCTTAACTACACCACTAACGTTACCGGGGGGAAGGCGATTGTGGCACCCTAAATATGACACTATGATTCCCAAGGAAGTAGTAGAAAGGGATCACACCCTCTTGTTGTATTACTTATGCATGCCCAGGCGAAACCACAAGAGAGATGTGAGATAAGATTTTAATACAAAGAGAATGCACTGCAATAATTAGGCAGATGAAACAAAGCAAAGTAACCAGCCTTATGAACATGTTAAAGAGAATGAATGATCTAACCATGCTAAATGATTTCTAGATGTTCCTACCTAACCCTAAGCCTATACCAGTGGTCTTCAAATGTTTTAATGCCTTGCCCCCCCAGTGGAAAAAAAATAATCAGTCCCCCCCCTCCAAATTTTTCACCAAGATTCTATTAAATTGGCAATATTTAAATATGTGTAGACGTAGTTAAACATTGCAGTTAAGTTCTGTTACTGTTGTAAAAATGCAGTCAATTACATGATGCCAAACATACTATTTTGGCCCGGCAGGCCTCACTAACATGTTAAAGTATCCACAATGGGATTATTGGAGGTGGGGGGTTTGAAGAGTATTTGGAGTCCATTCCCTTTTAACACATACTCCCAACTTGGATATAAATGACGAAACATGTTAGTGATGGCCAATTACAGAGCAGTTTAGTACTGCTCATTTTTTTCAGCTTAGAACAAAGCCATGTTATAAGCATAATGTTTCTTTTGGCCAGAGCCTGGTGCCCTCCTCTTGGATCACTTGAGGCCCCCCTGAAGCCTCCTGGCCTAAACTGAAAGCATACTAGATGTAAACTCTGCCTTTGCCCGATCTAAGAGGTTAGCCTTAGCCCTGGTCCTGTGGAACAGCATCAGGAGTCAGCCTATTGTATGGATGGGAACCCTTTCGGTAAGCTATAAGATTAGCACCAGCAGAACTGCATGTCAAACACAGCATTCACCCCAGGACGGTTGTGGCTGAAGTGCCCTTCTGCCCTTTCAGGGTCAGTGCATTGTTTATATAATCTGTGTTAGAAGTGCAGCTCTGATGCAATGATATGTCTAGATTTTAGAAGCTGTTTCCGAATGGGCAACACAAGCACTAGTATATTGTGTACTGTGTTCTTAGCCTTGAACAGAATGCACTGATTATATGTTGACAAAAGGCTAACTAACAGAAGCTGCTCTTAAAATATATTCTTAAAATAAAAACATGCAAGCAAAGTGTGCAAAATGTCACTGCTAAAAGGGATGCTGGTAAAACTTTTTAAATATGAACTATAAAACAAAGCTAACATTGGGGAACTAACTGCTTACATTGCACTTAACTTCCATTGTAAAGTGGTGTACTAAGGAGAGCGGGCTATGGGGTGGGTGCTGCCACTTAAAAGATACACGCTTGCGTATGGCATGGAGTTCCTTAGTCTGCTGATTTTCACTTGGGGCTAGGCTATACTTAGCTTGATGGGAGAAGAGGGATGCTGAGGAGAGGAGGCTGGGGGATTGGGATAGGGCTGCCTCTAGAAAGATCCTGTCTATAATACTACCCTACTGCTGAGTCTCATTTGGGCCTAGGCTATGTCTTCTGGTACTTAATTACCTGCATCTACAGTTCCTGATGTTTGTGCTTCCACGTGGTTGATATTTTGTCATGTTGTGACACTTGGAGACAGTTTTAGCTTTACAACTAGCACATTGCTTATATATATATATAATAACAATGAAAAAACAAAGGTAAGGCTAAGTTATAGTTAGGAAACCTTTATTTATTCTCTCTATACAAACTCAACTTAAACTACACAATGCTTAACAATTCTAAAGTAAAGTGCCTTCATGATGCAGTGCTTATACTCCTTGATATTACATCACTGAGACTATGTAAATTCATAGCATCAATAACAACACTTATTATGACATCACAAATTACATAATTTGTGAGAACAGTGAACATGGAAGAGTGGTCAGTTATAGTCAATTTAGCTTTTGAGTTGATGACACTGTACATGGAGGTGCACAAGTTATAGTAATTTAAAGGTGGTGCATAAATTATAAATTTAAAGTATAACTATACCTTTAGAATTTCTAATTTTTTGTGTAGTTTAAGTTTGGTTTGTGCAGAAATAATAAATAAAATTATAGTAATTTGAAGGTGTTGTGTTAATCATACATTCAAGTCATAACTATGATTTTTGCATTTCTAATCTTTCTGTAATTTAAGTTAGGTTTGTATAGAAAGAATAAATAAAGTTTTCCAAACTATAACTTGTAGGAGGCTGGACTGGCTTGTAGTGAGTACCAAGGGGTACTTGCACCTTGCACCAGGCCCAGTTATCCCTTATTAGTGTATAGGGTGTCTAGCAGCTTAGGCTGATAGATAATGGTAGCTTAGCAGAGCAGCTTAGGCTGAACTAGGAGACGTGTGAAGCTACTACAGTACCACTTAGTGTCATATGCACAATATCATAAGAAAACACAATACACAGTTATACTAAAAATAAAGGTACTTTATTTTTATGACAATATGCCAAAGTATCTTAGAGTGTACCCTCAGTGAGAGGATAGCAAATATACACAAGATATATATACACAATAGCAAAAATATGCAGTATAGTCTTAGAAAACAGTGCAAACAATGTATAGTTACAATAGGATGCAATGGGGAAACATAGGGATAGGGGCAACACAAACCATATACTCCAAAAGTGGAATGCGAACCACGAATGGACCCCAAACCTATGTGACCTTGTAGAGGGTCGCTGGGACTATTAGAAAATAGTGAGAGTTAGAAAAATAACCCTCCCCAAGACCCTGAAAAGTGAGTGCAAAGTGCACTAAAGTTCCCCTAAGGACAAAGAAGTCGTGTTAGAGGAATAATGCAGGAAAGACACAAACCAACAATGCAACAACTGTGGATTTCCAATCTAGGGTACCTGTGGAACAAGGGGACCAAGTCCAAAAGTCACAAGCAAGTCGGAGATGGGCAAATGCCCAGGAAATGCCAGCTGTGGGTGCAAAGAAGCTTCTACTGGACAGAAGAAGCTGAGGTTTCTGCAGGAACGAAAAGGGCTAGAGACTTCCCCTTTGGTGGACGGATCCCTCTCGCCGTGGAGAGTCGTGCAGAAGTGTTTTCCCGCCGAAAGAACGCCAACAAGCCTTGCTAGCTGCAAATCGTGCGGTTAGCGTTTTTGGACGCTGCTGTGGCCCTGGAGGGACCAGGAGGTCGCAAATTGGACCAGGAGAGAGAAGGGACGTCGAGCAAAACAAGGAGCCCTCTCAGCAGCAGGTAGCACCCGGAGAAGTGCCAGAAACAGGCACTACGAGGATGCGTGAAACGGTGCTCACCCGAAGTCGCACAAAGGAGTCCCACGTCGCCGGAGACCAACTTAGAAAGTCGTGCAATGCAGGTTAGAGTGCCGTGGACCCAGGCTTGGCTGTGCACAAAGGATTTCCGCCGGACGTGCACAGGGGCCGGAGTAGCTGCAAAAGTCGCGTTTCCCAGCAATGCAGCCCAGCGAGGTGAGGCAAGGACTTACCTCCACCAAACTTGGACTGAAGAGTCACTGGACTGTGGGGGTCACTTGGACAGAGTCGCTGGATTCGAGGGACCTCGCTCGTTGTGCTGAGAGGAGACCCAAGGGACCGGTGATGCAGCTTTTTGGTGCCTGTGGTTGCAGGGGGAAGATTCCGTCGACCCACGGGAGATTTCTTCGGAGCTTCTGGTGCAGAGAGGAGGCAGACTACCCCCACAGCATGCACAAGCAGGAAAACAGTCGAGAAGGCGGCAGGATCAGCGTTACAGAGTTGCAGTAGTCATCTTAGCTACTTTGTTGCAGGTTTGCAGGCTTCCAGCGCGGTCAGCAGTCGATTCCTTGGCAGAAGGTGAAGAGAGAGATGCAGAGGAACTCGGATGAGCTCTTGCATTCGTTATCTAAGGAATCCCAAGAGACAGAGACCCTAAATAGCCAGAAAAGAGGGTTTGGCTACTTAGGAGAGAGGATAGGCTAGCAACACCTGAAGGAGCCTATCACAAGGAGTCTCTGACGTCACCTGGTGGCACTGGCCACTCAGAGCAGTCCAGTGTGCCAGCAGCACCTCTGTTTCCAAGATGGCAGAGGTCTGGAGCACACTGGAGGAGCTCTGGACACCTCCCAGGGGAGGTGCAGGTCAGGGGAGTGGTCACTCCCCTTTCCTTTGTCCAGTTCACGCCAGAGCAGGGCTAAGGGGTCCCTGAACCGGTGTAGACTGGCTTATGCAGAATTGGGCACCTCTGTGCCCAACAAAGCATTTCCAGAGGCTGGGGGAGGCTACTGCTCCCCTGCCTTCACACCATTTTCCAAAGGGAGAGGGTGTAACACCCTCTCTCAGAGGAAGTCCTTTGTTCTGCCATCCTGGGCCAGGCCTGGCTGGACCCCAGGAGGGCAGCTGCCTGTCTGAGGGGCTGGCAGCAGCAGCAGCTGCAGTGAAACCCCAGGAAGGGCAGTTTGGCAGTACCAGGGTCTGTGCTACAGACCACTGGGATCATGGGATTGTGCCAACTATGCCAGGATGGTATAGAGGGGGCAATTCCATGATCATAGACATGTTACATGGCCATATTCGGAGTTACCATTGTGAAGCTCCATATAGGTAGTGACCTATATGTAGTGCACGCGTGTAATGGTGTCCCTGCACTCACAAAGTTCAGGGAATTGGCTCTGAACAATGTGGGGGCACCTTGGCTAGTGCCAGGGTGCCCTCACACTAAGTAACTTTGTACCTAACCTTTACCAGGTAAAGGTTAGACATATAGGTGACTTATAAGTTACTTAAGTGCAGTGTAAAATGGCTGTGAAATAACGTGGACGTTATTTCACTCAGGCTGCAGTGGCAGGCCTGTGTAAGAATTGTCAGAGCTCCCTATGGGTGGCAAAAGAAATGCTGCAGCCCATAGGGATCTCCTGGAACCCCAATACCCTGGGTACCTCAGTACCATATACTAGGGAATTATAAGGCTGTTCCAGTAAGCCAATGTAAATTGGTAAAATTGGTCACTAGCCTGTTAGTGACAATTTGAAATAAATGAGAGAGCATAACTACTGAGGTTCTGGTTAGCAGAGCCTCAGTGAGGCAGTTAGGCACCACACAGGGAACACATACATATAGGCCACAAACTTATGAGCACTGGGGTCCTGACTAGCAGGGTCCCAGTGACACATAACAAACATACTGAAAACATGGGGTTTTCACTATGAGCACTGGGCCCTGGCTAGCAGGATCCCAGTGAGACAGTGAAAATACCCTGACATACACTCACAAACAGGCCAAAAGTGGGGGTAACAAGGCTAGAAAGAGGCTACTTTCTCACACAACCCCCCCCCCCCCCAAACGAAGGACAATAAGGCTAACCTTGGCCAGTTGAGACTTTATTGTCTAAGTGGTGATAAGTAGAGAGTAGCTCTGCAATAGACTGGTTACTCCCTTTATCATCCACTTTATGGTTACTTCCCTGTGGGGATGTAAACCACCCTGTTTGAAGTTTTTTAGCTAAGCAACAATGTGAAGATGTATTTTCAGAGTTTCTATCAGTAAGTTTTGGTTTAGAGCAGTGGGAATTGTCCACTGAACCTATTTGTAGTGATGGAAATGCCAGACAGGGATGCTGTCTCAGAAAAGCCATAGCTGGGCAAAAACTTTGTCCATATGGCTGGAAGAGAGAACAGGGATGCTGTTTCTCTTGAGTTGGAGCAGGGCAGGGATGCTGTCCTATGAGCTCCACACTAGGGCAGGGATGCTGTCCTAAGTGTTGTGAGGCAGTGCAGGGTTTCTGCACTAAAGTTTCTCTGGGAGGGTTGGAGGGATGCTCCATGTTAACTAAAATGGTGCTCTTTTTCTCACCAATGTTAGTTATCCCACAGAGAGGTACTTCTACCTCAGGGAGTCCAGCTTTGCCAGCTGATGATTCCCTTGGAACAGGTGCCACCCCAGGAGAGGTTTCTCCCACCACAGGAATGCTATCCTGAATGGTAGGGTGGTTAGGGGATACTGTGATACCCTTTTTACCTGTTGATGGAGAGGGATCCTGAGTTTTCAGGCCTTCTCTCCTTTGCTTTTTCATTTCAGTAGAAATGAGAGGGAACAATTCCTCTGGGATGCCCAGCATGGCTGCATGGGCATAAAACTCTACATCAGCCCAACCTGAGGCCTCTAGGTCATTACCTAAGAGACAGTCTACAGGTAAGCTAGGTGATACCACCACCTGCTTAGGGCCAGTAACTCCACCCCAACTAAACTGAATTATAGCTAAGGGAAGAAACTTAGTGGAGTTATGGACATCAATAATCTTATACTGTTGTCCAATGATGTGTTGTTCAGGAGGCACTAGGTTTTCAGTCACCAAAGTGATACTGGCACCTGTGTCCCTGTAGGCCAAGGCCTCAACACCATTTATTGAAACTGTCTTCCTGTACTTATCCATTGTAAGGGGACAAGCAGCCAGTGTGGCAAGGCCAATGCCACTAGGTGTGACAGAAACTGTCTTGGGACTGACTACCCCAGTTTCTATGATGGACCCATAAGTGAACCCAACTACACCCTTTGCTTGACTGTTGCCAGCAGTCCCACCACTAGTACCACTACTGCTAGGGGCACTAGAGCTTGATGTATTAGTGGTGGTAGGCTCAGGGGGTTTACCTGGACAGGACTTATCCCCTGGCCTATGGCCTCTATTTTTACACACAAAGCACCAAGGCTTTTTAATGTGTGTGGGTTGAGAAGAAGAGGAAGAGTTAGTTTTATCCCCACCCTCTGAAGAGTGTTTAAGATTTGAAGTGGGATCTTTGGTTTTACCCTTATCCCCATGCTTATCTTGAGATTTTTCACCATCTTTCTTCTTATTGCCATCTTTGTCACCCCCTGTATGAACTTTTCTGTTCACCCTTGTTCTGACCCATTTGTCTGCCTTCTTTCCCAATTCTTGGGGAGAGGTCAGATCAGAGTCCACCAAGTACTGGTGCAACAAATCAGACACACAATTATTAAGAATATGCTCTCTCAGGATCAAGTTATACAGGCTGTCATAATCAGTAACTTTACTGCCATGTAACCACCCCTCCAAGGCCTTCACTGAATGGTCAATGAAATCAACCCAGTCTTGTGAAGACTCCTTTTTGGTCTCTCTGAACTTTATCCTGTATTGTTCAGTGGTTAAGCCATAACCATCCAGGAGTGCATTCTTAAGAACTTGGAAATTATTAGCATCATTTTCTTTCACAGTAAGGAGCCTATCCCTACCTTTTCCACTAAATGATAGCCATAGGATAGCAGCCCACTGCCTTTGAGGGACATCCTGTACAACACAGGCCCTCTCAAGTGCAGCAAACCACTTGTTAATGTCATCCCCCTCCTTATAAGGGGGAACTATCTTGTGCAGATTCCTGGAATCATGCTCTTTTGCAGGATGACTATGGGGAATACTGCTGCTGCCACCATGGGTTTCTAAACCCAGTTTCTGTCTCTCCTTCTCTACTTCTAAAGTCTGTCTATCCAAATCCAGCTGTTGCTTCTTGAGCTTCAGTCTGGTTTGTTCCACTCTCAATCTATTGAGCTCCCTTTCTAACAATCTGTCATCAGGGTGGGTGGGAGGGACATGCCTTGAAACAGAAGTATGGTGAGAATGGACAGAAGGAGACCTGTCCCTTACAGAGGCCACCCTAACAGCTTGACTAACAGAAACATCGCTACCAGTATGGTGAGAATAAATGCTTTTGCTATGATGTGAGACAACACTATTTGTATGGTGTGGCTCATCATCATTACCAACTATGCTAGACTGTCTAGTAATGGGCAGGCTAGGAAGTTTCTTTCCTGAATCTTTTCCTGGGGGAGTCCCTGGATCAGATTGAGAACCATTAGCTACTTTTTCAACAGATGGGGCACTTCTAGCCTTATCCTGTTCTCTAAGCATGTTAAGTAACAGTTCCAAGAAAGGATTCTTCCCTACACTCAAACCTCTCTCTACACAGACACTCCTTGCTCCTTTCCAGCTAAGGTGGTCATATGCAAGTTTGGACAGATCAACATTTTGGCCTGTGCCAGACATTTTTTTAGAGAGAGTTAAAGTGATAGAAAAAGAGAAAAAAGTTTGTCAGAGCTTTTAGAAAGACAGAGAAAAAAACTTTTAAAACTTTTTAGAACTTTTTAGAAAGTTTAGAAGTACTTTTCAGCACTTAGAATAGAGTGAAAAGAGGAAATGCAAAACCTTTTGGCTATGTGTATATACACTGACCTTGTTTTGTATATTTTTCTCCTATGAAAAGTACAATGACAAGAGTGGTAAGTAGTCTCAAAGCACTTATCCCACTGCTGCACAACCAATGTAGGAGGCTGGACTGGCTTGTAGTGAGTACCAAGGGGTACTTGCACCTTGCACCAGGCCCAGTTATCCCTTATTAGTGTATAGGGTGTCTAGCAGCTTAGGCTGATAGATAATGGTAGCTTAGCAGAGCAGCTTAGGCTGAACTAGGAGACGTGTGAAGCTACTACAGTACCACTTAGTGTCATATGCACAATATCATAAGAAAACACAATACACAGTTATACTAAAAATAAAGATACTTTATTTTTATGACAATATGCCAAAGTATCTTAGAGTGTACCCTCAGTGAGAGGATAGCAAATATACACAAGATATATATACACAATAGCAAAAATATGCAGTATAGTCTTAGAAAACAGTGCAAACAATGTATTGTTACAATAGGATGCAATGGGGAAACATAGGGATGGGGCAACACAAACCATATACTCCAAAAGTGGAATGCGAACCACGAATGGACCCCAAACCTATGTGACCTTGTAGAGGGTCGCTGGGACTATTAGAAAATAGTGAGAGTTAGAAAAATAACCCTCCCCAAGACCCTGAAAAGTGAGTGCAAAGTGCTCTAAAGTTCCCCTAAGGACAAAGAAGTCGTGTTAGAGGAATAATGCAGGAAAGACACAAACCAACAATGCAACAACTGTGGATTTCCAATCTAGGGTACCTGTGGAACAAGGGGACCAAGTCCAAAAGTCACAAGCAAGTCGGAGATGGGCAAATGCCCAGGAAATGCCAGCTGTGGGTGCAAAGAAGCTTCTACTGGACAAAAGAAGCTGAGGTTTCTGCAGGAACGAAAAGGGCTAGAGACTTCCCCTTTGGTGGACGGATCCCTCTCGCCGTGGAGAGTCGTGCAGAAGTGTTTTCCCGCCGAAAGAACGCCAACAAGCCTTGCTAGCTGCAAATCGTGCAGTTAGCGTTTTTGGACGCTGCTGTGGCCCTGGAGGGACCAGGAGGTCGCAAATTGGACCAGGAGAGAGAGGGGACGTCGAGCAAGACAAGGAGCCCTCTCAGCAGCAGGTAGCACCCGGAGAAGTGCCAGAAACAGGCACTACGAGGATGCGTGAAACGGTGCTCACCCGAAGTCGCACAAAGGAGTCCCACGTCGTCGGAGACCAACTTAGAAAGTCGTGCAATGCAGGTTAGAGTGCCGTGGACCCAGGCTTGGCTGTGCACAAAGGATTTCCGCTGGAAGTGCACAGGGGCCGGAGTAGCTGCAAAAGTCGCGTTTCCCAGCAATGCAGCCCAGCGAGGTGAGGCAAGGACTTACCTCCACCAAACTTGGACTGAAGAGTCACTGGACTGTGGGGGTCACTTGGACAGAGTCGCTGGATTCGAGGGACCTCGCTCGTCGTGCTGAGAGGAGACCCAAGGGACCGGTGATGCAGCTTTTTGGTGCCTGCGGTTGCAGGGGGAAGATTCCGTCGACCCACGGGAGATTTCTTCGGAGCTTCTGGTGCAGAGAGGAGGCAGACTACCCCCACAGCATGCACAAGCAGGAAAACAGTCGAGAAGGCGGCAGGATCAGCGTTACAGAGTTGCAGTAGTCGTCTTAGCTACTTTGTTGCAGGTTTGCAGGCTTCCAGCGCGGTCAGCAGTCGATTCCTTGGCAGAAGGTGAAGAGAGAGATGCAGAGGAACTCGGATGAGCTCTTGCATTCGTTATCTAAGGAATCCCAAGAGACAGAGACCCTAAATAGCCAGAAAAGAGGGTTTGGCTACTTAGGAGAGAGGATAGGCTAGCAACACCTGAAGGAGCCTATCACAAGGAGTCTCTGACGTCACCTGGTGGCACTGGCCACTCAGAGCAGTCCAGTGTGCCAGCAGCACCTCTGTTTCCAAGATGGCAGAGGTCTGGAGCACACTGGAGGAGCTCTGGACACCTCCCAGGGGAGGTGCAGGTCAGGGGAGTGGTCACTCCCCTTTCCTTTGTCCAGTTCACGCCAGAGCAGGGCTAAGGGGTCCCTGAACCGGTGTAGACTGGCTTATGCAGAATTGGGCACCTCTGTGCCCAACAAAGCATTTCCAGAGGCTGGGGGAGGCTACTGCTCCCCTGCCTTCACACCATTTTCCAAAGGGAGAGGGTGTAACACCCTCACTCAGAGGAAGTCCTTTGTTCTGCCATCCTGGGCCAGGCCTGGCTGGACCCCAGGAGGGCAGCTGCCTGTCTGAGGGGCTGGCAGCAGCAGCAGCTGCAGTGAAACCCCAGGAAGGGCAGTTTGGCAGTACCAGGGTCTGTGCTACAGATCACTGGGATCATGGGATTGTGCCAACTATGCCAGGATGGTATAGAGGGGGCAATTCCATGATCATAGACATGTTACATGGCCATATTCGGAGTTACCATTGTGAAGCTCCATATAGGTAGTGACCTATATGTAGTGCACGCGTGTAATGGTGTCCCCGCACTCACAAAGTTCAGGGAATTGGCTCTGAACAATGTGGGGGCACCTTGGCTAGTGCCAGGGTGCCCTCACACTAAGTAACTTTGCACCTAACCTTTACCAGGTAAAGGTTAGACATATAGGTGACTTATAAGTTACTTAAGTGCAGTGTAAAATGGCTGTGAAATAACGTGGACGTTATTTCACTCAGGCTGCAGTGGCAGGCCTGTGCAAGAATTGTCAGAGCTCCCTATGGGTGGCAAAAGAAATGCTGCAGCCCATAGGGATCTCCTGGAACCCCAATACCCTGGGTACCTCAGTACCATATACTAGGGAATTATAAGGCTGTTCCAGTAAGCCAATGTAAATTGGTAAAATTGGTCACTAGCCTGTTAGTGACAATTTGAAATAAATGAGAGAGCATAACCACTGAGGTTCTGGTTAGCAGAGCCTCAGTGAGACAGTTAGGCACCACACAGGGAACACATACATATAGGCCACAAACTTATGAGCACTGGGGTCCTGACTAGCAGGGTCCCAGTGACACATAACAAACATACTGAAAACATGGGGTTTTCACTATGAGCACTGGGCCCTGGCTAGCAGGATCCCAGTGAGACAGTGAAAATACCCTGACATACACTCACAAACAGGCCAAAAGTGGGGGTAACAAGGCTAGAAAGAGGCTACTTTCTCACATAACTTATTCTTAATCTGTGTTTTTTTATTTGAATCTGAATGTTGTTTATTTTTTAATGAAAATTTGTTGCAAATCATAGAGTCAAGTGTCATCAAGTGTAGTGTCGTTAAGTTGAGTGTCATGGATTATGGTGGATGAGAGTGTTGTAGAGTGTAGTGTTGTGCATTGGAGTGTCATAGAGTGGAGTACAGTGGAGTTGCACAGCATAAGGTAGAGTAAAGTGTTAAACAGTGGAGTGGTGCCGTGACTCATACAATGGAATTGAGTATGGCAGAGACCAGTGGCTTGTTGTATAGTGGAGTGGCTTGTTGTGCAGTAGATTAGACTGTCATACAGTGGAGTGTTGCAGACTGGAATGCCATGGAGTGGAGTGTCGTAGAGTGGCACAGAGTGGAGTAAAGCATTATAGAGTGGAGTGACAGGAAGTGGAGTAGAGAGTGGTAGAGTGGAGTGTCGTACAGTTGAGTGGCGTAGAGCCTCATACAAGGTACATATAACGTGGAATGTCATAGAGTGATGTGTTGTACAGTGGAGTGTGGTAAAGCGTTGTACAGTCTAGTAGAGTGGCCTTGAGAGGAGGGATATACATTGGAGTAAAGTCTTCTAGAGTGGAGTGGTGTAGAGTGAAGTGGTGTGTGGCAGAGTGCAGTAGAGTGTTATAGAGTGAGTGAAGTGTTGTGCAGTGGAGTAGAGTGGTGTGTAGTGGAGTGGCATACGGTGGAGTAAAGTTTTTTAGAGTGGAGTGGTGTAGAGTGAAGTGGTGTGTGATAGAGTACAGTAAAGTGTCATAGAGTGAATGTGCTATCATATAGTGGAGTAGAGTGGTGTTGAGTGGAAGTGTATACAGTGGATTAGAGTCTTCTACGGTGGAGTGCAATAAAATGAAGTTGTGTGTCGTAAAGCACAGTTGTGTCATAGAGTGGAGTAGACTGTTGTAGATTGGAGTTGCGTACAATGTAGTATTATACAGTGGTGTGTGGTTCGGGGAGTGTCACTGAGTGGATTGATGTCAAGATAAGTGTTGCATTCAGACATAAAGTGGAGTAGAGTATTGCAGAAGGGAGAGGCACAGATTACAGTAGGGTCTTCCAGAGTAGATTGGCACAGAGTAAAGTGGCATGTCGTAGAGTGGAACATCATGCATTGTAGTGTTGTATAGTGGTGTGTCATTTAGAAGAGTGTTATTGAGTGGAGTGTTGTCGGGTAGAATGTCTTAGATTGGCATAGAGTGTAGCTGAGTGTTGTAGAATGGAGTTGCATACAGTCCAGTAGAGTGCTGTACGGTGGAGCTGCATAGAATGGAGTATTGTGTAGTGCAGTGGAGTGGCATAGAGTGTCATAGAGTTGACTGGCATAGAGTGGCATAAAGTAGAGTAGCATACAGTGGAGCAATGGGGTATAGTGCAGTAAAATAGAGTACTGTATTATTGAGTAGAGTCGGGTAAAGTGGGGTGGAGTAGCATACAGAGAGTTGTGCTGAGTGTTATAGAGTGGAGTTGAATATCAAACTGATATAGAGTGGGGTAAGTGCTTTGCAGTGGAGCATAGTGTTGTACATGAAGTGTGAGGGCATAGAATGGAGTAGAGTGTCATAGAGTGTAGTAGAGTCTTGTAGAGCGGAGTTGCATAGAGTAGAGTGTCATAGAGTAGAGGCTGTAGAATGAATTGTCAAACAGTGGAATAATATAAAGAAAAGTGTTGTACAATGAAGTAGAGTGGCGTGGAGTTGAGTAGTGTTGAAACGTGGAATGGACTAAAGTGTGATAGGGTGGATTACCATGTTGTAGAGTACAGTGGCATGGAGTGGATAACAGTGGGGTGGCATATTACACAGTGGAGTAAAGTGTCATAAAGTGGAGTGGTGTGCCATTGAGTGGAATAGAGTGTTGAGAGTGAAGTGTCATGGAGTAGAGTGTGGTAGAGTGTGTTAGAGTGATGTGGCATACAGAGTGTCATAGAGTTGAGTGGCATAGAATAGCATAGAGTGTAGTGGCGTAGAGTGGACGAGTGAAGTAGAGTATTGTGTCATAGAGTAGAGTGTAGTAAACTGGGGTGGAGTGGTTTAGAGGGAGCAGTGTAAAATGCCATAGAGTGTAGTAGAATCTTGTACAGTGCCGTGGAGTGCAGTGTCATACAATGACATAGGCTGGCGTAGACTGTTGTACAGTAGAGTGCTATGTAGTGGAGTATAGGGTGGTAGAGAGGAAGGTCATGTAGTGGAGTGGTTTAGAGTGGAAAAATGTAGAGTGTAGTGTCGTAGACTGGAGTGGAATAGAGTGGAGAGCTGTAGAGTGTTGTGGCGCACAATGGAATAGCATATAGTGGAGTGTGGTAGACTCGAGTGATGTAGAGTGGAGTAGCTTTCATTAAGTGGCAAAGAGTGGAGTGGCTTGCGGGGTACTATAGAGTGGTGTGACATAGTCTAGAGTACCATAGAGTGGAGTAGTGTGTCGTAGAGTAGGGCAGAGTGACACAGAGAGGAATAATGTAGAGTGGAGGGGTGTACAGTGGAGTAACGTAGACTAGAGCCAAGTACAATGGAATAGTGTAGAGTGGCATACAGTAGAGCGACTTAGAGTGGAGGGGCATACAGTAGAATAGTGTAGAGTGGGTGGTGTGTAGTGGAGTGGTGTAGAGTATAATAGTATAAAGTGGAGTGTTGTAGACTAGAGTGGCATAGAGTGGAGTGGTGTCGAGTGTAGTGGGTTTGACTGGAGTGGCACACAGCGGGATAGAGTACAGTAGAGTGGCACGGAGTAGAGTGGCACACACTGGAGTAGCTTATAGTGGAGTGCGGTAGACTGGAGTGGTGTAGAGTGAAGTACTGTGTCGAAGAGTAGAGTGGAGTGACAGAGTGGAATAAGGTAGAATGAAATGGCGTAGAGTGCAGAGGCGTACAGGGGAGTGGTATAGAGTGGAGTCACATACAGTGAAATAGTTTGGAGTGAAGTTACGTACAGTAAAATAGCATAGAGTGAGTGGTGTGTCATGGAGTGGAGTGCCGTAGAGTTGAGTGTTGTAGGGTGGAGTAGAGTGTCTTAGAGTTGAAGTACACACAGTGGAATATCATACAGTAAAGAGGTTTACAGTGGAGTGGAGTAGACTGGAGTGGCGTAGACTGGAGTGGCACTGAGTGTAATAGAGTAGACTGGAGTGTCGTAGATCGGAGTGGCATACAGGGAGGTGGCATACAGTGTAGTGGTGTAGAGTCTAGTGGCGTAGAGTAGAGTGGCATAGATTAGAGTAGTATAGACTTGAGTGGCATACACTGGAATAGTATATAGTGGAGTGTGGTAGACTGGAGTGGGGTAAAGGGGAGAAGAGTGGAGTAGAGTAGAGTGAAGTGGCATATAGAGGAATGGAGTGTCTTAGAGCAGAGTGGAGTGCTCTAGAGTGGAGTGGCGTACTCTGGAGTGGCACAGAGTGAAGTAGTGTGTCGTAGAGCAGAGTGACATAGAGAGGAATAATGTAGAGTGGAGTGGAACAGATTGAAGTCACCCACAGTGGGCTAGTGTGGAGTGGAGTGACATAGAGTAGAGTGGCTTAGAATGGCTTGGCATGCAGCAAAACAACATAGAGTGGAGTGTCCTGTCATGGAGTAGAGTTGAGTAGTGTGGACTGGAGTGGCATTGAGCGGAGTAGTGTGTCTTAAAGTAGAGTGGGGTGACATATAGTGTAGTGAATCCTAGTTTGTTTTAATGGGAAACATGAGTTAGCTTAGCCTTTGGCTTGCAGACTTATGCCCCCGTCACCTAGTGACTTTTACCCTACTTAGCTTGCTCTGTTTTAGCACATTTATTTAATTATATCTTTTAAGATGGCTGCCTTGTTTTTAGTTAGGCCTATGTTTTAGTTTCACGTTATCCGTGCCACCGCGCTAAGCTGTCAATATCAAGCAACAAAGATAAACAAACTGTAGGTGTTCACTTTAGGTACTTTCCCTCTTCACACCTTTGAGGGAATTGTTTATATAAATTACCGTCCCAAGCATGTATTGTTATGTATTGTTTGGGAACAGACCTACGTCAGGGGTCCGAGCAAATCTGTATAAATGCACCTCACTGAGACAGATAGTCAGAGGGATTTCAACCAGATGCCATCGCCGCTATTGATGCTGCACATCGCCTTGACTCTGACCCAGTCTTCGTGTCCCTACGGAGTCTGAGCTAGAGACCTCATTCCAAGGTAACAAGGTTTGGGGGGCTCTTCTCATGGACATGGCATTGGCAGATTAGGTTTAACACACCTAGCTCTCTTTTAGGTTAGAGATTAGGTTCACATTATTAGGGTATTAGGACATATATTATATCTCATGTCAGTTCATGTTATTGCAAGATGCCGAGTGTCTTTGTATTAATGACTCTTGTCTTTACCATTCTGTTTCTTGCACTGCTCATTATCCTAAGCATTGCAGCCTATGCAACTTATCATCGATTTGCAGTTTTGTTAAATAAAACCTATTGAAACCTTACTGCATCATCTTCATTGCCTGGGTTTGATTGAGACATGTTGTTGATGTGAGAAAGGGGTAATCTCCATTTAACCACGACACTCCCTGAGATGTCACACTCTTGAGCCCATGCGTAAAGCCTACCACAAATCACCTTTTACTGTTTGGGTTTTTGGTGAGGCGCTGCTTTTGAGCTGGGAGTGTTGGGATGACAGTTGTTACTTGTTGTAGGATAGTCTCCTACAAACATAAGTACTGTCATCCTCAAACCAGCAGTCTTGCTGTAGGAAAGTACCATCTTTCTTGGCATGCTACCCCCAATTTCTACCTGTTTGTCAGTATGTTTTGCCTGTCTCACTGGGATCCTGCTAGCCAGGACCCCAGTGCTCATAGTTTGTGGCCTATATGTGTTGTCAGTATGCTTGACTGTGTCACTGAAGTTCTGCTAACCAGTACTCATGTGCTTATACTCTCTCTGCTTACCAAATTTGTCACTATAGTTTAGTGACTCCATATTCCAATTCTGATTGGCACACTGGACCCCCCTTATAAGTCCCTAGTATATGGTACCTAGGTACCCAGGGAATTGGGGTTCTAGGAGATCCTTATGGGCTGCAGCTTTTCTTTTGCCACCCATAAGGAGCTCATAAAAACCTTTCTTCAGGACTTCCACTGCAGCCTGAGTGAAATAGTGCACACACCCATTTTCACTGCACTTAAGTAACTTATAAGTCACCTATATGTCTAACCTTCATTTACTGAAGGCTATATGCAAAGTTACTGTGCGTGACGGCACCCTTGCACTAGCAAAGGTGCCCCCACGTTGTCCAGGGCCAATTCCCCGGACTTCATGAGTGCGGGGACACCATTATAAGCTGTCAATACATATATGTAGCTTCACAATGGTAACTCTGAATATGGCCATGTGAGGTGTCTAAGATCATGGAATTGTCCGCCCAATCCAAATCTGGTATTGGGGGCCAATCCCGTGCAGCCTGGGGGCTCCACCATGGACCCCCAGTACTGCCTATCCAGCTCTCTGAGGTTTCCACTGCAGCCCCAGCTGCTGCCACCTCACAGACGGTTTCTGCCCTCCTGGGGACTGAGCAGCCCAATCCCAGGAAGGAAGAACAATGCATTTCCTTTGGGAGGAGGGTGTTACCCCCTCTCCCTTTGAAAATATGTGTTACAGGCTGTAGGAAGGAAGCCTCTTTCTAGCCTTGTTACCCCCACTTTTGGCCTGTTTGTGAGTATGTGTCAGAGTGTTCTACTGTCTCACTGGGATCCTGCTAGCCAGGACCCCAGTGCTCTTAGTGAAGACCATATTTGTCAGTGTGTTTTATATGTCTCACTGGGACCCTGCTAGCCAGGACCCCAGTGCTCATAGTTTGTGGGCTGTATGTGTATCCCTGTGTAGTGCCTAACTGTGTCACTGAGGCTCTGCTAATCAGACCCTCAGTGCTTATGCTCTCTCTACCTTTAAAATTGTCACTATAGGCCAGTGACCATTTTCACCAATTCTGATTGGCACACTGGAACACCCTTGTAATTCCCTAGTATATGGTACCTGGGTACCCAGGGTATTGGGGTTCCAGGGAATCCCTACTGGCTGCAGCATTTCTTTTGCCACCCATAGGGAGCTCAGACAGTTCTTACACAGGACTGCCACTGCAGCCTGAGTGAAATAACGTCCATGGTATTTCACAGCCATTTTACACTGCACTTAAGTAACTTATAAGTCACCTATATGTCTTACCCTCACTTGGTGAAGGTTAGGTGCAAAGTTACTAAGTGTGAGGGCACCCTGGCAATAGCCAAGGTGTCCCCACATAGTTCAGGGCAATTTTCCTGGACTTTGAGAGTGCGGGGACACCATTACACGTGTGCACTACATATAGGTCAATACCTATATGTAGCTTCACAATGGTAACTCCGAATATGGCCATGTAAGATGTCTAAATTTATGGAATTGTCCTCCATGCCAAATCTGGGATTGGGGTGCCAATCCCATGCATCCTCGGGCTCCAGCATGGACCCTGGATACTGCCACACCAGCTCTATGAGGTTTTCACTGCAGCTACTGCTGCTGCCAACCCACAGGCAGGCTTCTGCCCTCCTGGGGTCTGGGCAGCCCATCCCAGGAAGGCAGAACAAAGGATTTCCTCTGAGAGAGGGTGTTACATCCTCTCCCTTTGGAAATAGGTGTGAAGGGCTGGGGAGGAGTTGCCTCCCCCAGCCTCTGGAAATGTTTTGAAGGGCACAGATGGTGCCCTCCTTGCATAAGCCAGTCTACACTGGTTCAGGGATCCCCCAGCCCCTGCTCTGGCGCGAAACTGGACAAAGGAAAGGGGAGTGACCACTCCCCTGTCCACCACCACCCCAGGGGTGGTGCCCAGAGCTCCTCCAGTGTGTCCCAGACCTCTTCCATATTGAATGCAGAGGTGTGAGGGCACAATGGAGGTACTTACCTGACTAGGTGGCCAATCCTCCTCTGAGGGCTATTTAGGGTCTCTCCTGTGGGCTTCTCTTCAGATAACGAATGCAAGAGCTCACCAGAGTTCCTCTGAAGCTCCCTCTTCGACTTCTGCCAAGGATCAACCGCTGACTGCTCCAGGACGCTTTGAAAACTGCAACAAAGTAGCTAGAAGACTACCAGCGACATTGCAGCGCCTAATCCTGCCGACTTTCTCGACTGTTTCTTGGTGGTGTATGCTCTGGGGACTGTCTGCCTTCACCCTGCACTGGAAGCCAAGAAGAAATCTCCGGTGGGTCGACTGACTCTTCCCCCTGCTAACGCAGGCACCAAACTTTTGCTTCACCGGTCCTCTGGGTCCCCTCTCATTTTGACAAGCGTAGTCCCTGGGACACAGAATCTGGATCTATGTGACCCCGACAGTCCAGTGGTCCATCTGTCCAAATTTGGTGCAGGTAAGTCCTTGCCTCCCCACACCAGACAGTAATCCTGTGCACTGCGTGAACTGCAGCTGCTAGGGCTTCTGTGCACTTTGCAAGTAATCCTTCATGCACAGCACAGCCCAGCCCAGGTCCCCAGCACTCCGTCCTGCATTGCTCAACTCGCTGAGTTGACCACCGGCTTCATGGGACCCTCCTTTGTAGTGTTGAAACGACCACCATGCTCAGTTTCTTGAACCTGTGTTCAAGTACTTCTGCAGGTGCTGCCTGCTTCTGCATGGGCTCTCTGTGTTGCTGAGCGCCTCCTCTGTCTCCTCCTCCAAGGGGTGACCAAGGGGTGACCTCCTGGTCCTTCCTGGGCCCAGGCAGCACCCATTTTCTTCAACCGTGACCTTTGCAGCTAGCAAGGCTTGTTTGCAGTCTTTCTGCGCGGAAACTGGGGTTTAGTGGGCTCTTGGCCCCCCTGGACACTTTCGTGACTCTTGGACTTGGTCCCCTTCCTTTACAGGTCCTCAGGTCCAGGAATCCGTCTTCAGTGGTTTGCAGTCTGTTGTGGTCTTTGCAGAATCTCCTATCACAACTTTAGTGTGTTTCTGGGGAAGTAGGGTAACTTTACTCCTACTTTTCAGGGTCTTGGGCTGGGGTATCGTGGCCTGTTGGCTGGCAGGTCTTTGGATGAACCCTCCCCAGAGTCTTCAGGGCCCTCCCCTGATTCTTTCTGGGTACCCCCCTCCTCTACCTCCTGATCCTGGGATTGGCCAGGCTGGTTCTGGTCACTTTCTAGGAGAAGGCTAAGGAGAAGATCTTTGGTAGGGTTCTTACCAATGCTTAAACCTCTTTCTATTCAGAGACCCCTCAAACGTTTAAACTACCATATGTTGCCTGAACAACTGTGGGAGTGAGCTCTACGGCAGACATAGTTGTAAGAAAGGGTTTTAGGACAGAGAGAAAAACGTTTTAGAAACTTTTAAAGAATAGAGAAAAACTTTTCAAACTTTTCAAAACTTTTCAAAACTTTTTAGAAAGAAAGTTAAACTGTTTAGGTTAACTGTGTATATTTTGTAAGTATTTGGAATATGTTTTTCATATGAAAATCACCAATGACAAAGTAGTAAAGCAGTTACAAGTACTTATCCCATCGCTGCTGCCAATGTAGGAGGCTGGCCTGGCTTATAGTGGGTACCTGATGGGACTTACACCTTGTGCCAGGTCCAGTTATCCCTTATTAGTAGATTAGTAGTGTTCTAGCAGCTTAGGCTGATAGAGGTAGCTATAGCAGAGCAGCTTCGGCTGAACTAGGAGACATGCAAAGCTCCTACTATACCACTTATATCATATAGCACTATGGGGGTCATTCTGACTCCCGCCGGCCGCGGTGCCGGCGGGAGCCGCCAGAATACCGCTGCGTGGTCAGAAGACCGCCGCGGTTATTCTGTGTTTCCCGCTGGGCGGGTGGGCGACTGCCAGAAGGCCGCCCGCCCGCCCAGCGGGAAACCCCTTTCCACGAGGATGCTGGCTCCGAATGGAGCCGGCGGAGTGGAAAGGGTGCGACGGGTGCAGTTGCACCCGTCGCGAATTTCAGTGTCTGCTATGCAGACACTGAAATTCTCAGTGGGGCCCTGTTACGGGGGCCCCTGCAGTGCCCATGCCATTGGCATGGGCACTGCAGGGGCCCCCAGGGGCCCCATGACACCCCATACCGCCATCTTGATCCTGGCAGCCAAAGCCGCCAGGAACAGAATGGCGGTATGGGGGTCGGAATCCCCATGGCGGCGCAGCAAGCTGCGCCGCCATGGAGGATTCCCCAGGGCAGCGGAAAACCGGCGGTACACTGCCGGTTTTCCGTTTCTGACCACGGCTGTACCGCCGCGGTCAGAATGCCCTTGGGAGCACTGCCAGCCTGTTGGCGGTGCTCCCGCGGTCCCCGGCCCTGGCGGAATGACCACCTATATCATAAGAAACACAATACTCAGAGTTACTAAAAATAAAGGTACTTTATTTTAGTGACAATATGCCAAAAGTATCTCAGAGGATATATTCCCTTAGGAGGTAAGTAAAATACACAAAAAATACACACAGACCAAAATCAGGTAAGTAAACAGCTAGAAAAGTAGTGCAAACACTGTAGAGCACAATAGAATGTAATAGGAGACAATAGGCCTAGTGGCAACACAAACCATACACTCCAAAAGTGGAATGCGAACCACTTAGGGACCCCAGGCCTAGTGTATTGTGTAGAGGGTTGCTGGGAGTGTAAGAAAACACTAAGGGTGTCCAAGATACCCCACATCAAGACCCTGAAAAGTAGGAGTAAAGTTACCCTACTACCCCAGAAAGACAGTAAAGTCGAGATAGGGGATTCTGCAAAGACAACAACTGACTGCAGAGCACTGAAGATGGATTCCTGGACCTGAGGACCTGTAAAGGAAGGGGACCAAGTCCAAGAGTCACGCAAGTGTCTGGGGGGGCAGGAGCCCACTAAACCCCAATGAAGGTGCAAAAAGGCTGCCGCCGGGTGGAAGAAGCCGAAGATTCTGCAACAACGGAAGGAGCCAGGAATTTCTCCTATGGTCAGAAGATGGCCCACGGCATGCTGGAGGATGCAGAGTTGTTTCCACGCAGAAAGACCGTAAACAAGCCTTGCTAGCTGCAAGAGTCGCGATTGAGGATGTTGGGTGCTGCCAGGGCCCAGGAAGGACCAGGAGGTCGCCCCTTGGAGGAGGAGACAGAGGGGGCGCTCAGCAACACAGTGAGCCCACGCAGAAGCAGGCAGCACCCGCAGAAGCACCTGAACAGGGGTTGAAAAGGTCTGAGCACGACGGTCGACTCAGCACAACAAAAGGGGGTTCCACGAAGTTGGACTCCAACTCAGCGAGTTGGGCAATGCAGGACGGAGTGCTGGGGACATGGGCTAGACTGTGCACGAAGGAAGTCTTGCAAAAGTGCACAGAAGCCCTAGCAGCTGCAGTTCACGCAGTATACAGGATTACTGTCTGGCGTGGGGAGGCAATGACTTACCTCCACCAAATTTGGACAGAAGGGCCACTGGACTGTCGGGGACACTTGGATCCAGCTCCTGTGTTCCAGGGACCACGCTCGCCAAGATGAGAGGGGACCCAGAGGACTGGTGATGCAGAAGTTTGGTGCCTGCGTTAGCAGGGGGAAGATTCCGTCGACCCACAGGAGATTTCTTCTTGGCTTCCAGTGCAGGGTGAAGGCAGGCAGCCCTCAGAGCATGCACCACCAGGAAACAGTCGAGAAAGCCGTCAGGATGAGGTGCTACAATGTCGCTGGTAGGCTTCTTGCTACTTTGTTGCGGTCTTGCAGGCGTCCTGGAGCAGTCAGTGGTCGATCCTTGGCAGAAGTTGAAGAGAGAAGTGCAGAGGAACTCTGGTGAGCTCTTGCATTCGTTATCTGGTGAGAAACCCACAGGAGAGACCCTAAATAGCCCTCAGAGGAGTATTGGCTACAGAGAAAGGTAAGCACCTATCAGGAGGGGTCTTTGACGTCACCTGCTGGCACTGGCCACTCAGAGGTGTCCATTGTGCCCTCACACCTCTGCATCCAAGATGGCAGAGATCTGGGACACACTGGAGGAGCTCTGGGCACCTCCCCTTGGAGGTGCTGGTCAGGGGAGTAGTCACTCCCCTTTCCTTTGTCCAGTTTTGCACCAGAGCAGGGCTGGGGGGATCCCTGAACCGGTGTAGACTGGCTTATGCAACGAGGGCACCATTTGTGCCCTTCAAAGCATTTCCAGAGGCCAGGAGAGGCTACTCCTCTCAGGCCCTTAACACCTATTTGCAAAGGGAGACGGTGTAACACCCTCTGTCAGAGGAAATCCTTTGTTCTGATTTCCTGGGACTGGGCTACTCAGGTCCCAGGGGGCCAGAAACCTGTCTGAGGGTTGGCAGTAGCAGTAGCTGCAGAGAAAACCCCAGAAAGTTAGTTTGGCAGTACCGGGCTCTATGCTGGAGCCCCGGGGATGCATGGAATTATGGTATTGGGGGACAATTCCATGATCCTAGACATGTTACATGGCCATGTTCGGAGGTACCATGGTGACGCTACATGTAGGTATTGACCTATATGTAGTGCACGTGTGTAATGGTGTCCCCGCACTCACAAAGTCTGGGGAATTTGCCCTGAACAATGTGGGGGCACCTTGGCTAGTGCCAGGGTGCCCTCACACTAAGTAATTTTGCACCTAACCTTCACTAAATGAGGGTTAGACATACAGGTGACCTATAAGTTACTTAAGTGCAGTGTAAAATGGCTGTGAAATAATGTGGACGTTATTTCACTCAGTCTGCAGTGGCAGTCCTGTGTAAGAAGTGTCTGAGCTCCCTATGGGTGGCAAAAGAAATGCTGGAGCCCATAGGGATCTCCTGGAACCCCAATACCCTGGGTACCTAGGTACCATATACTAGGGAATTATAAGGGTGTTCCAGTGTGCCAATAAGAATTGGTAAAATTAGTCACTAACCTGCAGTGACAATTTTAAAAGCAGAGAGAGCCTAAACACTGAGGTTCTGATTAGCAGAGCCTCAGTGATACAGTTAGGCACCACACAGGGAACACATACAGGGCACACTTTATGAGCACTGTGGTCCTGGCTAGCAGGATCCCAGTGACACAGGCAAAAACAAACATACATATAAGTAAAAAATGGGGGTAAAATGCCAGGCAAGATGGTACTTTCCTACAGGTATCTTGGACACCCTTAGTGTTTTCTTACACTCCCAGCGACCCTATACACACTACACAGAGGTCAGCGACCTCTGACCTGTTTTAGGTCTAGAGCTCGCCCCCCACGTCCGCAGCACCAACCTGCTGTCTCCTGCCTCTGACCCCCGCCCACGCTGCTGCTAGCGTGTTCGAGGCCCTCCTCCACCCGCAGGCATCCTCCTGTGCCTCATCCCTGGTGTCTAGTGGGCTCTAGTAAGCTTCACTTGACCCGTGTGCCGCTTTCCGCCGTCCTGTAAGTGTTTTTCTCATTTTTCAGCACCTTGCCTCCTTGCGCTTCTGCCCCCGTCGTGCCCCTTCTGTTTGTGCCACTTTTCGCCGTCCTGTAAGTGCGTTTTTACTGTTTTCAAGCGCCTCGCCTCCTGCGCATCTGCCCCCGTTGTGCCCCTCTGATTGCTGTTTCCCCGATTGTATACTGTGCCATTAGTGTATTTCTGTGACTGTTTTCAAATTGTGACTGTTTTTAAAATTGTGCCGACTTTTTTGTGCCTTATTTTTCTTGTTTTTGCCCCTTGTGCGCTCCCCCTTGCTCTCCGCTCCCTGCCGCTGCCTCCCTGCGGCCCCGCCCCCCTCACGCCCCCATTCGCCGCTCCCTCCCGCCTCCCGCCTCCCAGCTGCTCCTCCCTCCCCCCTCCCTTCTTAATGGCTGGCGCTGCGCGTCGCGAGTGAGCGACCTCTGACCTGTTTTAGGTCTAGAGCTCGCCCCCCACGTCCGCAGCACCAACCTGCTGTCTCCTGCCTCTGACCCCCGCCCACGCTGCTGCTAGCGTGTTCGAGGCCCTCCTCTACCCTCAGGCATCCTCCTGCGCCTTATCCCTGGTGTCTAGTGGGTTCTAGTAAGCTTCACTTGACCCGTGTGCCGCTTTCTGCCGTCCTGTAAGGGTTTTTCTAATTTTTCAGCGCCTTGCCTCCTTGCGCTTCTGCCCCGTCGTGCCCCTTCTGTTTGTGCCACTTTTCGCCGTCCTGTAAGTGCGTTTTTACTGTTTTCAAGTGCCTCGCCTCCTGCGCATCTGCCCCCGTTGTGCCCCTCTGATTGCTGTTTCCCCGATTGTATACTGTGCCATTAGTGTATTTCTGTGACTGTTTTCAAATTGTGACTGTTTTTAAAATTGTGCCTGACTTTTTTGTGCCTTGTTTTTCGTGTTTTCGCCCCTTGTGCGCTCCCCCTTGCTCTCCGCTCCCTGCCGCTGCCTCCCTGCGGCCCCGCCCCCCTCACGCCCCCATTCGCCGCTCCCTCCCGCCTCCCGCCTCCCAGCTGCTCCTCCCTCCCCCCTCCCTTCTTAATGGCTGGCGCTGCGCGTCGCGAGTGAGCGACCTCTGACCTGTTTTAGGTCTAGAGCTCGCCCCCCACGTCCGCAGCACCAACCTGCTGTCTCCTGCCTCTGACCCCCGCCCACGCTGCTGCTAGCGTGTTCGAGGCCCTCCTCCACCCGCAGGCATCCTCCTGCGCCTCATCCCAAGTGTCTAGTGGGCTCTAGTAAGCTTCACTTGACCCGTGTGCCGCTTTCCGCCGTCCTGTAAGTGTTTTTCTCATTTTTCAGCGCCTTGCCTCCTTGCGCTTCTGCCCCCGTCGTGCCCCTTCTGTTTGTGCCACTTTTCGCCGTCCTGTAAGTGCGTTTTTACTGTTTTCAAGCGCCTCGCCTCCTGCGCATCTGCCCCCGTTGTGCCCCTCTGATTGCTGTTTCCACGATTGTATACTGTGCCATTCGTGTATTTCTGTGACTGTTTTCAAATTGTGACTGTTTTTAAAATTGTGCCCGACTTTTTTGTGCCTTGTTTTTCGTGTTTTCGCCCCTTGTGCGCTCCCCCTTGCTCTCCGCTCCCTGCCGCTGCCTCCCTGCGGCCCCGCCCCCCTCGCGCCCCCATTCGCCGCTCCCTCCCGCCTCCCAGCTGCTCCTCCCTCCCCCCTCCCTTCTTAATGGGTGGCGCTGGGCATCCGCGCAGCGGGCGCGCCGCTGGCGCGCCAGAGGCAAGCCCGTCCGCGCCTGGACCGCGCCCAGCGCCACCCCCCCTGGTCCTCACGCCCCCGCACCTCCTGCTTCCGATACTCGGCCCGCGAACTCCTCGCCCTCAACCCTGGCCCCTCCACAGAGTGCTTCCTGGCCACCCCGAAGCACACCAAATTGTGACTGTTTTTAAAATTGTGCCCGACTTTTTTGTGCCTTGTTTTTCGTGTTTTCGCCCCTTGTGCGCTCCCCCTTGCTCTCCGCTCCCTGCCGCTGCCTCCCTGCGGCCCAGCCCCCCTCGCGCCCCCATTCGCCGCTCCCTCCCGCCTCCCAGCTGCTCCTCCCTCCCCCCTCCCTTCTTAATGGGTGGCGCTGCGCATCCGCGCAGGGGGCGCCCCAGAGGCAAGCCCGTCCGCGCCTGGACCGCGCCCAGCGCCACCCCCCCTGGTCCTCACGCCCCCCGCACCTCCTGCTTCCGATACTCGGCCCGCGAACTCCTCGCCCTCAACCCTGGCCCCTCCGCAGAGTGCTTCCTGGCCACCCCGAAGCACACCAAAGGACCTTTTTCGTGCCGCACCTGCAACTTCTCCTGCAACAGAACAACGAAGCCAGCAACAACCAACACAAACCACCTGCACTGCATCCACCTCAACACACGCTCCGCACGAAAACACGCCATCGAGCTCTGGGACTTGCTCGACACCACCGCTCCAGACGTGGCCTTCCTGACCGAAACCTGGTGGAACGACTCTTCGGCCCCTGACATCGCCATCGCCATACCTCACGGATACAAGATCACCAGAAGAGATCGCACCAACGGAATCGGCGGAGGGATAGCCATCGCCCACAAATCTACCCTCAAGATCCACACCCACACGAACGACACCCTCAAGACAGCCGAACACCTCCACTTCCAGATTCACACGGACCCCAACACTACCCTCAGAGGAACCCTCATATACCGCCCTCCAGGACCAAGAGCCCCCTTCAGCGACACCGTCTCCGACCTCGCAAGCACCCACGCCCTCGCCTCTCCAGACTACATCCTCCTGGGAGATCTAAACTTCCACCTGGAAAACAACAACGACGCCAACACCGCATCACTGACCACCAACCTCCTCAACCTCGGACTCCGTCAACTGGTCAACACTCCCACCCACATCGCCGGACACACGCTTGACCCACTCTTCACCTCAAGCAACCACATCTCTTTCAGCCACACCTCCGAACTCCACTGGACCGACCATCACTGTGTCCACTTCACCTTCAAGAAAACACCGAACACCACCGCATCCCTCTACCGCCTCACCGCCGCTGGGGAAAAGTCACCGAAGACCAACTAACCAGCACACTCGCCAAATACCCACCGACCCGAGCACCGCCGCCATCAACCTCCATCAATGGATCCTCAACTGCGCCAACACCTCAGCCCCACTCAAGAAACCCACCGCCAACCAAGAAAAGAAAAACCAGCCTGGTTCACAGACGAACTGACCACCTCCAAACGCACCTGCCAGAAACTCAAGAATAAATGGATCTTCGAGCGCACACCCGACAACCTTGCTACCCTCAAGGACGCCAACCGTGAACACCACCAACGGATCCGACTCGCCAATCGCGCCCACTTCACAGAACGCCTCAACAACAACGCCCACGACTGCAAAGAACTCTTCTGCATCGTGAAGGAACTCTCCAACCCTAACGCCAACGTCAACGACGTCCCTCCCTCCCAGAAACTCTGCGACGACCTCTCCACCTTCTTCCACCAGAAAATCGCAGCCATCCACGACAGCTTCAACACCGCACCTCCGTCAGACCCCACCCCGACGACTCCTCCCACGCCTGCCGCCTCACCACCTGGACCCAAGTAGACGACGCCGAAACCCTAACAACCATGAATTCCATCCACTCAGGCTCTCCCACGGACCCGTGCCCACATCACGTATTCAGCAAAGCCGACGCCACCAACGCCCCCAAACTCCGCAAGATCATCAACCTCTCCTTCAACACCGCCACCTTCCCGGACAGCTGGAAGCACGCAGAAATCCAACCCCTCCTCAAGAAACCCAAGGCTGACCCCAACGATCTCAAAAACTTCCGACCGATCTCTCTCCTCCCTTTTCCAGCGAAAGTCATCGAGAAGATCGTCAACGCACAGCTCGCCCACTTCCTAGAAGACAACTCCATCCTAGACCCCTCACAATCTGGATTCAGACGAAACCACAGCACTGAGACCGCACTCCTCGCCGCCACAGATGACATCAGACAACAAATGGACAACGGCGAAACCTCAGCCCTCATCCTCCTCGACCTATCAGCCGCTTTCGACACAGTCTGCCACTGCACCCTGCTAACCCGTCTCCACGAAGCCGGCATCCAAGACAAAGCCCTCAACTGGATTTCATCCTTCCTCTCCGACAGAACCCAGAGAGTCCGACTCTCACCCTTCCGCTCCAAAGCCACCAACCTCATCTGCGGCGTCCCCCAAGGCTCCTCTCTTAGCCCAACGTTGTTCAACGTCTACATGGCCCCCCTCGCACAACTGGCCCGTCAACACAACCTTAGCATCATCTCCTACGCCGACGACACCCAGCTCGTCCTCTCCCTGACCAAAGATCCGCTCACCGCCAAAACCAACCTCCACGAGGGACTAAAATCCATCGCCGAGTGGATGAGCAACAGCCGCCTGAAGCTCAACTCCGACAAGACGGAAGTCCTCATCCTCGGACGCACCCCCTCGGCCTGGAACGACTCCTGGTGGCCCACCGCCCTCGGACCCCCACCCACCCCAGCCAGCCACGCACGAAACCTTGGCTTCGTCCTCGACTCTGCTCTCACCATGTCCAAACAGATCAACGCCGTCTCCTCTTCTTGTTTCAACACCCTCCGCATGCTCCGCAGGATCTTCAAGTGGATTCCAACAGGAACCAGGAAGACGGTGACTCAAGCCCTCGTCAGTAGCAGACTTGACTACGGCAACGCACTCTACACAGGCATCCCAACGAAAGACATCAAACGACTCCAACGCATCCAGAACGCATCCGCCCGCCTGATCCTCGACATACCCCGCCGATGTCACATCTCCCCCCACCTGAAGGACCTCCACTGGCTCCCTGTGGAAAAAAGGATCACCTTCAAACTCCTCACCCACGCACACAAGGCACTACACAACACCGGACCCACCTACCTGAACACCAGACTCAACTTCTACGTCCCCACACGTCAACTCCGCTCTGCCAACCTCGCCCTCGCCATCGTCCCCCGAATCCAGCGCAAGACCTCTGGTGGCAGATCCTTCTCCTTCCTCGCCGCCAAGACCTGGAACTCTCTCCCCACCTCACTACGCCAGACCCAGGACCTCCTCACCTTCAGGAGACTCCTCAAGACATGGCTCTTCGAACGCTAGCAGCACCCCCCGCCCCCTCCCCAGCGCCTCGAAACCCTGTCGGGTACATAGAGCGCTTTATAAATTCACTGATTGATTGACACTAGGCCTGGGGTCCCTAAGTGGTTCGCATTCAACTTTCTTAGTATATGGTTTGTGTTGCCCCTAGGCCTATTGCATCCTATTGTTTTCTACAATGTTTGCACTACTTTTCTAACTGATTTTGGTTTGTGTGCAAATTTTGTGTATTTTACTTACCTCCTAAGGGAGTATATCCTCTGAGATATTTTTGGCACATTGTCACTAAAATAAAGTACTTTTATTTTTACTAACTCTGACTATTGTGATTCTTATGATATAGTGCTAGATGATATACGTGGTATAGTAGGAGCTTTGCATGTCTCCTAGATCAGCCTAAGCTGCTCTGCTATAGCTACCTCTATCAGCCCAAGCTGCTAGAACACTACTAATCTACTAATAAGGGATAACTGGACCTGGCACAAGGTGTAAGTACCATCAGGTACCCACTATAAGCCAGGCCAGCCTCCTACACAGGCTTGGGAGGGGTACCCTCCCAGAACCTTTGGAAATGCTTTGAAGGGCACAAACTGTGCCCTCCTTCTATAATCCAGTCTACACCAGTTCAAGGACCCCAAGCCCTGCTCTGGCACAAAACCGGACAAAGGAAAAGGGAGTGGCCACTCCCCTGTCCATCACCACCCCAGGGGTGGTGCCTAGAGCTCCTCCAGAGTGTCCCTGGAGTTAGCCATTTTGGGTTCCAAGATGTGGGGACCCTCTGGAGACCTCTGAGTGGCCAGTGCCAGCAAGTGACGTCAGAGACCCCTCCTGATAGGTGCCTACCTGGGTAAGTAGCCAATCCCCCCTCTGGGCCATTTAGGGTCTCGGCTCTGGGTGTTTCCTCAAATTCGGTTTGCAAGACTTCTCCAGGACTCCTCTGCATCCTCTGCTTCAGCTTCTGACTGTCGGATCAACCGCAGACTGTTCCAGGAACCGCTGTAACTGCAACAAAGTATCCAGGAAGGCTACTGTGACCTGCAACTTCAGCTCCAACCAGCAATTGCAAGAGTTTCCAAGGTGTGCACACTCTGAGGACTGCCTGTCTTCATCCTGCACCAGAAGAACCAGAGGAATCTCCAGTGGAGTGACAGAGTCACTTCCCTGCTTCAGCAGGCACCCTTCTGCGATGACAACCGGTACTCTGGGACTCCTCTCCTGGTGACGAGCATGATCCCTAGAACACAGGTGGTGGTCTGAAGTGACCCAGTCTGTCCGAAGGTCCAGCTGTCCAAATTTGGTGGAGGTAAGAGCTTGCCTCCCCGTGCTGCAACAGCAACAGTACCCCTGTGCACTGTGTCTTCTGCAGCTCCTTGGTCTTCTGTGCACTTCTTTCAAGATTCCTTTGTGCACAGCGTAGCCCAGGTCCCCGGCACTCTATCCTGTGACACTCAACTCTCTGAGTTGTTCTCTGGCGGCGTGGGACCTTCCATTGTAGTGCTGCAACAACCGCTTTTTGCAGGTTCTTTGTCCCTGTGTCCTGGGACTCCCATGGCTGCTCCCTGGTCTTCTGAGGGCTCTCTAAAGTGCTGAGAGCCCTCTTTGTCTCCTCAGTCTGAGTTGAGATCCCAAGGTCCCTCCTGGGCCCGAGGAGCGCCATTTTGACGCACACCACAAACTTGCTTGAACCAAGACTTGTTGGAGGAATCTAGTGCCAAAAACTGCCTGCATCCAATGACTCGACGTAGGACATCTCCTGCATCAAGCAGGAACCCCCAGCTATCTTCATTGGTGCAAGTCTGCACATTTCTTCCAACCAGAGAATCTACTTTTGCACCTTCTTGCAGGTTGGCAGGGGCTCCTGTTCCTCCTGGACTCTTCTTCGACTTCTGGACTTGGTCTCCTCTCTTCACAGGTCTTCAAGTCCAGGAATCCATTGTTGGTTTCTTGCAGTCTGGCTTGGTCCTTGCAAAATCCGTTATCACGACTTGTAGTGTGTTCTGAGGAAACTTGCTGTACTTTACTCCTGTTTTACTGGGCTCTGGGGTGGGATATTTTACTTACCTTTGGTGTTTTCTTACACTCCCAGCGCCCCTCTACACTCTACAGATATCTACAGGGGAATTTGTGATTCCACTTTTTTAGTATATGGTTTATGTTGCCCCTAGGCGTAAGCTGCTAGAACACTACTAAATTTCACTAATAAGGGATAAGTGGACCTGGTATAAGGTGTAAGTACGTTAGGTACCCACTACAAACCAGGCCAGCCTCCTACACTTGCCTAGAGCAAGAGTCAAACTACGACATGGCGACACCAACAATGGTGTTTAGGCACTAATTTACGGACACCCCGACTGTCACTGTCTCACATAAAACAGGTACCATAAGTGTCATTCTACGTAGATGACCACGGTCTTGTGGAAGATCCTCCTCAGCTGAACAGGTACCGCCAAATAAGGGCTGTAAGTTGTTCAAGCTTGAACTCATAAAAGTACTTTTTCTCCCCATTTGGCTTTCCATCTCTTATACCCATTTCACAATATGGCTAACGCCATAGACATCCCTGAGAATGGAAGACAAGCATTCCCATTACACCTATTAGCGCATGGCTTGATAGATGAGGGCGGGGATGTTACATTCATAGTAGAAGCTAGTGAAGCCTACCAAACAGAAACATTCTACTCTTGGGTCACCTTTCCTGAGGAAGACCAAAGATCATTCACATTCCACATATATAGAATTGCAAACGTACCTCAACGGTACCAAGCACACCACTATCTTGAAATCCCGATTACTTATCAGGAACATCAGAACTGGTTTAATGGTGCCCTACCACGCGTAATACAACCCGTGAGATTAGGTCCCTTAGGTAATGACAGACCAACGTGGCCTATGTTTGCCACATACATACCTCACCCAGGTGTACAAAACATGCAGGCAGCAGACCTGCGAACCTTATACATTGAGCTAGTAACACTTTACATACGACTTGTTCAGTTCCTTATGCAAACTCTGAACACTACACCAGCACGTCCAGCACCACCAGCACTACCAATTGGCTACTGGGATTAATCCTCAAACAGTACATACTATCATGGGTAAAGTACCCACAGAAAGAAAAAAAGTTCAGTTCTGGATAGCCCAGAAAACAAATCAGCTGGATTATGTGTTCCTGCATACGGACCTCAGGAAAAGCATAGAATTCTCACCATGTGCTTGCCCTTCGAGATGGTTCCCTCGGTGGATGACAGCGCCACATGGGGTACAGTCTTCGCTGCAATATACACTACCACACATGGTACCACGACACTTGCCAATTTACTGGAACTGTTCAAACAAATTCAGAACGAGTAGGGGGCTGCACTAGCCCTAGATCTGGTGATGAAATTAATGCGTAACTTTGACGCAGTCTCCTCAGTCATACTCAGTAACATTAACCCCTTCGCTGCCAGGCCTTTTCCCCCTCAGGTGCCATGCCTTTTTTTGGCTATTTGGGGCAGTTCATGCTTAAACCCTCATAACGTTTTGTCCGCATAAGCTACCCACGCAAAATTTGCGTCCTTTTTTTCCAACAACCTAGGGATTCTAGAGATACCCAGAGTTTGTAGGTTCTCCTGAAGGAGACAAAGAAATTTGCCAAAATACAGTGAAAATGTCATTTTTTTCAAAATAATGGGAAAAAAGGGCTGCAGAAGAAGGCTTGTGGTTTTGTCCCAGAAAATGACATCAACAAACTGTTTGCGGTGCTAAAATCACCACCTTCCAAGCTTTCAGGAACAGGCAGACCTGAATCAGAAAACCACATTTTTCAACACAGTTTTGGCATTTTACTGGGACATACCCCATTTTTACTATTTTTTGTGCTTTCAGCCTCCTTCCAGTTAGTGACAGAAATTGGTATGAAACCAATGCTGGATCCCGGAAAGCTAAACATTTCTGAAAATAGACAAAATTCTGAATTCAGCAAGGGGTCATTTGTGTAGATCCGACAAGGTTTTCCTGCAGACAATAACAGCTGAAATACAACAAAAATATTGAAATTGAGATAAAAAAAACTGCAATTATTCCCCAAGTTTTACTCTGTAACTTTTTTCCTGTGATGTCAGATTTTTTAAAGCAATATACTGTTATGTCTGCTGGACTCTTCTGGTTGTGGGGATATATAGGGATTGTAGGTTTATCAAGAACCCTAGGTACCCAGAGCCAATAAAGGAGCTGCACCTTGCAATGGGTTTTTAATTCTACACTGGGTATACAGCAATTCATTTGCTGAAATATAAAGAGTGAAAAATAGGTATCAAGAATACCTTTGTATTTCCAAAATGGGGACAAGATAAGGTGTTGCGAAGCAGTGGTTATTTGCCCATCTCTGAATTCCGGGGTGCCCATACTAGTAGGTGAATTACAGGGCATTTCTCAAATAGTAGTCTTTTTTATACAGTGTCTTATATTTGGAAGGAAAAATATAGAGAAAGACAAGAGGTAAGAACACTTGTTCTGCTTTCTGTGTTCCCCCAAGTCTCCCGATAAAAATGATACCTCACTTGCATGGGTAGGTCTAATGCCTGCGACAGGAAAAGCAACATGGACACATCACATTTTTACATTGAAAACAGAGCTGTTTTTTGCAAAATGCTTAGCTGTGGATTTTGGCCTCTAGCTCAGCCGGCACCCAGGGAAACCTACCAAACCTGTGCATTTTTGAAAACCGGACACCTAGGGGAATCCAGGATGGGGTGACTTGTGGGGCTCTCACCAGGTTCTTTTACCCAGAATCCTTTTCAAACCTCAAAATTTGGCCAAAAAAAACACTTTTTCTTCACATTTCGGTGACAGAAAGTTCTGGAATATGAGAGGAGCCACAAATGTCCTTCCACGCATTGTTCCCCCAAGACTCCCGATAAAAATGGTACCTCACTTGTGTGGGTAGGCCTAGTGCCCGTGAAAGGAAATGCCCCAAAACACTATGTGGACATATCAAAATTATCAAATATAAAACAACTTGTTTTGGCGGGGACACCAGCGTTTTTAGTCCTGGGCTCAGCAGCCATATAGGGAAACCCACCAAACCCAAATATTTCTGAAAACTAGACAACCGAGGGAATCCAGGAAGGGGTGACTTGCGTGGATCCCCCAGTGTTTTCTTACCCAGACTCCTATGCAAACCTAAAAGTTAGCTAAAAAATCACATTGTTCCCACATTTCTGTGTGGGATTACTGCACCTGGACAAATTTCCTACCACCCAACGTTCCCCTCAGTCTCCCGGTAAAAATGATACCTCACTTCTGTAGGTGGGCAAAGTGCCTCTGACAGAAAAGAGCCACAAACATGTTGAATTTGAGGGGGATCCAAAGCGGGTCCAAAAGGGCAGTTTGAAAAAATACTTTTTTAGTATTAAATACAAGTGTGGATTCCTGCAGATTCCGGAAGGTTCCATCACAAAAATGTGGGAAAAATGTGTGATTTCCAGCAAAGTTGGAGGTTTGCAGGGCATTGTGGGTAGAAAATGGTGCGAGTGCATGTGAAGCACACCACTCTGGACTCACCCAGAATTTTATTTTTTCAGATGTGTCTAGGTCTTGTGGATTTTTTTACATGGCAGCTTCCTAAAGTCCAAAAAGTTCAGCCCTCACCATTCCAAGTGGGACGATTTTGTGTTAGACAAGCTCTAATGGTCCAAATGTAAAAGCAAAACCCAAAATCATCAAATGTCCTCATGCTTGCCGTGGGATAAGATGTTTTAGTGTGCGGGGGACAGCTGAAAGACTGTTGGGGTGGAGGCATAACCATACCCATACTGGTTGGTAGCCACAACCCTACTATTTTTTATTTTTTTGAATTCCCTGGCATCTAGTAGGCTTTCTGCCCCCCCCCGGAGAGTGTATCTGAGGTAATTGCCCCATCTGCCCACCGGTGGGCAGAACAACTTTGCCCCCATTTATTTGGGGTGGGGGTATGGCCATACCCCCACCCTTTAAAAAAAAAAAAAAACTTCCCTGGTCTCTGGTGGGCTTTCTGCCACCCTGGGGAGCATATGGGCCTTCCAAAAATGGGCCAATCTGATATGGCCAACAGTAATGTGCCCCCATGGGGAGTGGCCCTTGCCCAAGAGGCTGCCCCCCCAAAAAAAAAACACACACATACACACACACCAATCCCTGGTGCCTAAGTGGTTTCTGCCTCCTGGGGGTAGATCGGCCTAATAGAAATAGGCCAATCTGCCTAAGGGGTCGCTCCCCTTGCGTGAGATTGCCGCAAAAAACAATCCCTAGTTTCAAGTGGTTTCTGCCCCCCTTGGGGGCAGATTGGCGGAATAACAATAGTCTGATCTGCACCCAAGGGGGGCAGAAATGGCCTAGAGTTCATTTTGCCCCCAGGGGAGCGACCCTTGCCTAAGGGGTCGCTCAACACATATATTAAAAAAAGATATCCCTGGTGCCTAGATCGGCCTAATTACAATAGGCCTAAAACAAATTTGCCTCCCAGGGGAGCAGCCCTTGCCTAAGGAGTTGCACCCCTCACGTGAAACTGACGACAAAAAAAAAATCCCTGGTGTCTAGTGGTTTCTGCGCCCCTTGGGGGCAGATTGGCCGAATAAAAATAGGCCAATCTGCCCCCAGGGGGGCAGAAAGGCCTAAAAATATTTTGCCTTCCCCCCCGGGAGGGTCCCTTGCCCAAGGGGCCGCTCCCCTTATGTATAAATATAAAAAAAATCCCTAGTGTCTAGTGGCATTTCTGCCCCCCTTGGGGGCAGATTGGTCTAATAAAAATGGCCTAAAGACAGTTTGTCCCCCAGGGGAACATCCCTGGCCTAAGGGGTCGCTCCCCACATTTAAAAAAAAATAATAATAATAATATATCCCTGGTGTCTAGGGGTTTCTGCTCCCCCTGGGAGCAGATCGGCCTAATTAGGTTAGGCCGATCTGCCCCCAGGGGAGCAGAAAAGGCCTAAAAATAATTTGCCCCCCTGGGGAGCGGCCTTGCCCAAGGGGCCGCTCCCCTTATGACATAAACAAACAATTAAAAAAATTCCCTGGTGTCTAGTGGCATTTCTGCTGCCCGATCACATTGTGGTCGGGCAGCAGAAATGCTCAGAGAGACATGAAAGGAGAGGATAGGTGTTTCTTTTCCTTTCATGCCTCTTTCGCACTTTCCACGTGATCGGAAGAGAAATGAATTTGCATTTCTCCTCTGATCCACACGGAGGGGTAGACCTCGGATGACATCAGTGCGCGATCGCGCGCTGATATCATCAGATGCCACATGAGGGTCAGGGGGGGAGGGGTTGGAAGGGGAAGCAATTCCCCTTCCATCCCTGCCTAGAGGAGGGGGGTGCTTGCCCATTGGGGGAGTGCTAGCGCTCCCCCAGGGGCCCATAGCAGGGCGAGCTGGTCTCATCCTCGGCACCGGGCAACCGTTGCCAAGGGCGATACCAGCTCATCCTGGGCACCCAAGGGGTTGAAGAGGAAGTGATAGCACTGGCTATACGCCAGCACCTCCAAGAGATTCCACATTTGGACCAGGAGAAACAGCTACTGAAAATCATTTCCGACACCTATACCAGTATAGGACGGGATAGTTTGGGAGCTGAGCCGAAGAAGCTTGAAATACAGAGTACCACCCCTAAGGAAGGTACTAAACAACCACAGGAGCGTTCTAAGAAGCGCTGGGATAAACAAAAACAATTTAAAGATCGGTGAAATCAGAGAACTGATTCTTCACACCCAGAGAACTCCGACAGGAGATATACTCTCAGAAATAGAGAAAATATAAAGGCTCCTGACTGATTCACATCCCTCTCGTTCCTTTCAGGACACATAAGATAGACGTAGCGAGAGAGGGGGCTGTCCTGATCGACGTCCTGAATACGTGAAACAGAAGAAAGACTCACCACTGTCTTCAGACAAAAAAGAAGATAAGTCCCCACAACAAAAGCCACAGTTTAAAAAAGAAAAAGGTGGCAGCACTGTCAATTAAAAATGGCAGTATACTTGAGAACATTGCTGAAGAACAAGACGTGGGCAGTGACACTGTTAGACAGCGCAGCAGAGCTCACGATATGTCGCCAGAGTCTGAAAGATCATCTAGATACAACAGCAACTAGCGATTTCTTTGCATTTAAGACTGCGGATGGGTGCGTTCTCCCACCCGACAGGGTTTATGATTTAAATATTTAAATTGAGGGAGACGTAGAGCGCACCATTGGTGTGATTTTTTGGGATGAACTTAGTTGTGATATCCTGCTGGCTGAAATGGACTGGCCACCTGAGCACATCCGTAAGCTCCCACATGGGGAAGATGTAATTTTGCCTTCTTTCTCGGATCTTGTTCCGGAGGTGGTAAAACAAGCCTACGCTGTCAATTTGGATTGTACCGCAATCATGTTGGTTGGGACAAGGATTCTCATTATCATGAGATACTTATCAAGTCTACACCCCAGCCTCAGCCACAACATCATGTTAAACACAAAGCAAAAGCGCCAGTGAGGGAGATCCTCACTCAGCTCGAGTATCAGGGAGTAATTGAGCCCTTTGTCTCTACAATGAATAACCTGTTATTCCCAGTGGCTAAATCAGACCATTCCTACAGAATAGGCTTATATTACAGACACTTAAACAGTTATACACGTACATACACTATACAGAATTCACATAGCACAGCACTAATTAATAACATAGTGCTCAAAAAATACAAAACAACCTTGGATATCTCAAATGTTTTTTTCTGCCACAACTTAGCACACTTAAGTTGGGACCTGAGTGCATTCTCATTTGTCTCAAAAAAACAATTTTGTTGTTTGCCCCAAGGCTACAAGAACAGCCCTAGTATGTTCTCAGCCAGTGTAACATCAATATTACATGATATTGATTCTGAGGCATTGTCACACGTGAATGACATCTATTTCACAGATGACGACCTCAACATTCATCTTGCCAGGGACGATAGGTTCATTTTAGGATACGCTGCCCTTGGCTACAAATTTTATTTTAGGAAAACTAAAATAGCCTTTCTCATCGTATTGTTCCTGGGATACGAACTATCGAACAAGAAGAGCTCGGCCTCACTATTTCTAAAAAATGTGCTCAACTCCACCCACCCAACATTCTCAAGAAACTACAGCCTTTACTTGTTTCATTGATTTTGGCAGAATATACATTCCTGACTATGCGCAATGTATCAAGCCACACTGTGACTTAATACGCCCTGCTTTTTCTAGCAGACACTGGACAGTTAAACACACACTCATTCCTAGGGAATTGCAACAGGACATGCTAGAAGCAAAACACTTGCACACCTGTGACAGCAAAACAAATTTGGTCATCAGAATAATTGCTGGTGCCATTGGATTCACTTATGTCACATTTAACGAAGGTGACACAGTGCCCATAGCATATAAATCACATTTATATTCCAATGCAGAACAACGTTTTACACCTACAAAAAACATTCTAACTGCAGTTCAGATGGCTGTCATTAAGGAGAGGCCACTTGCCCAAGGGAAACGCATCATTGTTGTTACCCCGATGCCAGCCTTAGAGCCTGTCACCAAAGCAAGCATTCTTAACGCTAAAGCATTACATCCACGCTGAATTCAGTGGGCAACCTCCCTGACTGCGACCAATGTGGACTACATCTTTGAGCCAAAACTTCAGACACAAGAATTTCTCCAATACAAACAGGAGTACCCCGCTCCTCTAGATATTTCGCCACTTGACACACATCATGCTGTCATTTACACTGATAGTTCAGCACAACCAGCTGTAGGTACCAAACATCAATATTCAGCCGCTGGCGCAGCTGTGAGCGGAGTGATGAAGGATGGAGTTTTCCATCCTCACAATACCTACATGCAGACCTTAGGGGACGGCACAGCTCATCTGGCTGAATTTAAAGCCCTTATATTAGTGCTAGAACACACAGAGCCAGGATTACTGACTTTGATTGTCTGTGACTCATACTACTGCGTCCAGTCCTAAAATGATTACCTAAATAATTGGAAGCTGAATGGGTTCAGAGATTCCAAAGAGAACACCATAAAACACAGACCTCTGTGGGGGAGGGTGGCTGATCTGAAGTATAAGCTTCCTTGTGTCTATCTAGTACATACATTGGGCCACCAACGTATAGGAGTACATGTTATCGGCAACACTTTGGCTGATGAAGCGGCCAAATCTTCAGTAGCTATGACTTCTGTGGCTGCAGTGACTCGTTCTCAGATGAGACTGGATAATGACATTTTGAATGCCGTGAAGGCTTCGGCAAAAGGCAAGTCTCTCCCAAAGGCATACCCTATAAAATATTCTTACCACATCAGTGCACAGAATGTTGCCTACGCAACAATTCCAGGGGTTGGAGATCGAGCAATCCCCAGGCAAGACCAGTGATCAGATCTCATAAAAGCAGCACATGAGGGTGTCGCCTCTGCTCATGCTAGGTATCATGGCCACAGTATCACTCCTACAGAAACGCTTCTGGTGTCTCGGTCTATACAAACAGACTAAACAATATGTCCTTTTTTGTGACTGTTGCCAGCAAATTAACATCCAACATCAAACTGCCACCGCAGACATCCCTCTTAGTGTCCATTAAGCCACTACAATGTGTGTACCTGGTCCATTGCAGTCCCCTTCAACCTGATGGTGCATACAAATACATCTTAGTCGCTGTAGATTCATGTTCTAGATTCCTGTGGGTATTGCCACATCGGTCGGCTGACGCTCAAACTGTTATAAAAGACTTGCTGATCTTTATCGGTACGTATGCAATTGCATTATTCCATTCAGACCAGGACCCTGCATTTGCCTCTAAGGCATTCAGGGACACCATGGGCACGATGGGTGTTGAACTCCATTACTCCTCACCATACCATCCCGAGGGAAATTTGGTTGTGGAGAGAAGGAATCGTGATCTAAAGCAGTCCTTAACAGCTAGAGTATTAGGTTCTGGCCGCAGTTGGCTACACCACCTATATGGGGTCCAGAGAGCACTGAATAATCTGCCAAGATGGTCCTTGGGGGGACGCACTCCCTATGAGGTTCTCTTTGTGATACATATGTATGTCCCAGATCTTGATGGCCCTGGTTTGATGGCAGCAAATACACATTTTGATATAAATGAACATCTCACTGTCTTACAGGAGCTTCAGCAATTTAATGATAATAACTCATTCGCTAGTGCTTCCACTTTAGGAATAAGGGATTTGCCAACAACTTCCACTGGCTGGATTCCTAAAGTCGGGGATCTGGTTCGTGAGAGGGTTGCTGTGAAGAAGGAATTCGGTCCATCCTACAGAGCACCGGTCCCAGCCCTGGGAGTACAAGGTAGCAGAACTGTAATCTTACCACTGTTGCCTGGTTCCAAAGCAAACCGATTCATTTCCATTGATTACATCAAACTTCACTATGTCACCGATCCTGCACAGTAGACCCAGAGGTCCCTTGGGTGGTTCCCGATCCCCTCTCACTACCCAACAGGACATACCTCTTCAAAGCAGAAATAACAACATTACTTCTGAGTACACCATTATGTCCAACAATGCTACAAATACTTCCTCGACCGTGGGGAGGGTGGAAAATTAACTTTTGCTGATTCCAGTTACCACTTCAAGGACAGCACCTGTCCAAGATTTGGCTGTTTTCTACATCAACACTACACAAACTGATGTCACCGTCTACTATGGGCCTCTACGCGAAGTGGATCCATCTACCGATAATTCACCTGCTCCTGCGCTTGCAGAGACTGCTTCTGGTTACTTCATCGACATTAATGACTTTTCTTCAGACTCATCCACTCCTGTGATTGAAAATGTTTCAAAGACACGTAAGCTGTACTTCTGGCTTAAAAATAACTATTTAATTCACCCATGGAACTATTTATTGTTCTGTTTGACATTTTTTGCATTGTTTCTATGGATTGGTTTTATGACTGTTTTCTTTTTACTTATAAATAGTCATTACCTTCCTGAACGCTCCTTTGTTGAGCCTGTGGATGAAGTCTTACCTCCATATCATTCCTCGCATAAGGTCCAAAGAGACTTGTCCCTAGTGAACATTTCAGCTGTACCTATTCCTGATGGGATTGTGTGGGACAACATTCTATTTGATATACACGGGCCTACTGAGGTCATTCAAATTCAATATGTCTTAAAAATTTCTATGACTGATGTAATTACACCTGGTGTTGATTGGGATGTCCAGACAGTTGATTTTATGTTAACTGAAATGAAGGACTATTCAGTATTTGAAAGTGATGATGGATATACAAGTACAAAGAATTATGGGGAAATGTTCTGCTATAAGAACTGGGGACATTACTACCTGCACCGTGCTACTACACACAGACCAGTACTTAACTACACTCAGTGGGAACACTGTTCAAAACGTTATTCCGATAAATTCACTTATTTTTATGGGCATGACACAAAACATCCAGAGTCATATCATTTCAAATTACCTCCTTCAAAAATTAGGAAGATTTTGCTAACTAATAGAAAACTGATTTATTCAGATTCCTTTGTTTCCCATCTTGCAGTTGAAGGTTACGAATACTGGAGGAACATTATTGATTTAAAGAGTATATGGGGAACACAAGATTGGCAAATACAGGGTGGGGAAGCTTTATTTAGAGCATGCCTGACTCCTGTACAAATGATCTTTCTAAATGATATCATTCAACAGATATCGTGTCTAGGGTTAGCAAAAAATAAAAGAAATGAACACGCCCAGTATCCCCACACCCGCAAAGTTTAATAATTGGCAGTACTTCCTGAATGTCACCGAGGAAGAACTGGATGCAAAGGTTCAGGCTGGTACCTAAAACTCTTCACTTTCCAGTCCCGGCAGGTGGTTAATTTGACCAGTAGACACCAATGGATGTCAAGGCACGTTTTGTGAATTCCTCAGTTGGTTTCAAGATTAGCCAGCCAGAACCTCCCTTTTTCTCTGGTCAACACAAGGGTATAGTTACAATATACAGTGTGGGTAAACTGTGCCAACAATGGGTACAGTCTAACACGTTAACCACAGTTAAAGAACACCTTAATACTCTTTCTGAGGATATAGGCTTACAGGACTTCTTGTTAGGTCCTAGGAAGCCGTGCTCTAAAAGATTAATCTATGCTATTTATAATGAGATTTGGAAGCTTTCTGAGATAGAAGCTGCTGCGCGCTTAAGGCAAATAGATAAGGAAAACCTAGAAAAAGCTTTAGCTGTTGTTGATAATTGCATGAATACTCTGTCTAACAGGATTTATTCCCTGACGAACATTGTGTCGTCTGCGATAGATATCATTCAGATGGACATGTCCCTTTTATATCATGGGCAAAGTCAGCTACATTCCATCATGCAGTTGGGTTGGACGTTACAGATTTGACATTACAGATTACAAAATGGCCGAGTTCCATGGAAGTACATTAACGGTAGTGAATGGTTCACCACCTTTAATTTACCAAGGATACAACAGACAATGGCTAGAAGGGAAGCAAGTTTCACCATGCTTCATATAGAAAGGTTAGAAAAGTTGCCTTTCACGGTTGCAGAGAGTCCTTCAACTGTATGGATCCTACATGGCATCATTTATCTGCCCATTTACAAGTTTCGTTTTTTGAAATGCCTGAAACATCTTGCCGTGGGAAGGTACGAGCGACTGGGCGATAGCTATATTAAAGAAGAGTGGGAGTTGCCCTTTAAATACAAATGTCTGAACGGCGAAACAGAAGTCTCTCTCAGCAGAAGCGAAAGTGAGACTGCTATTAGTCATTCAATGATCTGCAAGCAGGTGTCCCTTCATGGCCTTTGCAATGCGGGGGTCGCAAACTTGGCCTGTTTTCTGAAGGGTACTCCCGTCCCCTTGATTCAACCAGCATTTCATGTACTTTCGAATGGAAGTTATGTGGTGCTGAGAGACCAAAGCTGTTGTGGTATGTGACCAGGAATTGCCTACGTAATTTCAGTCTCTAAGGTTGTTACGTGTTGTGGACAAGTTTTATTACTCCCCACTCCAGAGATAAAAGTATTGGAAATGTGGTCTCACATTGATACTGCTAATGTAAATTATGACAAGCTGAGCAGACTAAAGGCGCTACTGTTCCAAAAACAAGTCTAGTTGACATCGGCTAGAGAGAAGTATGCTCTCCAGATTGCGAGATCATCAGCCAAGATACAATCCCTGTTAAATACCAACTTCCCCAGGCACTTTGGAGAGTTGGTATACATAATTTTTAACATCTTGAGTACTACTGGGATTATCCACTTCTTTAAGTCTGTTGGGTCTGGATTTGTGTCCATCTTCCAGAATGTCTTCGGAGTCATTCCATCAGCCATCCATTCAGTCTTCTCAAGTGTGTTTGGCAGCTTTCCTATAATTTTGGCATTGATTGGCGGAATACTGCTGCTATTTCTTCTGATTCGCAATGGCTGTGTCTTTCCAGCTACGCAAAGCAATGGAGTAATTTCCACCAGCTCAACTGTGCCGTGAACGCATGATTCAGGTCTTTAATGCTCCGTCGCTGGAGGAATTGGAGCGTGATTGGTCATTGACATTCCAACTTCTCCTATAGTGCGTGAAACCTGTCTTTCGCTGAGTATGGTGCCTCTTCGAACAATTGCCTACAGTGTGTCTTGCTGTTATGCCAGTGCCTCCTGTGGACCAAGCACTGCTGATGTCCGAGATGAGGGTTCATTCACGGTCATGCCCCTTGAGACTAAGGCTGAATCACAAGGCCACTTATGAGCCACCCTTGGTGAATGATTTGGCTCTTTTTTGCGCTGTGGAGAGTTCCACTCCTGCAGGTGGACCTGCACAGGAGTCTACTATGCACTACTGCTCTGTGGATCCGTCTGCCTATCCTGTGATCGATCTAACTTTTGACGATGTGGCCTCTTTTCTGAGGTCCTTTCCATTCGATGGCTTTGAAGATGCTCTTCAAGATCATGACTATTGTTAGAAAGATTTGATGATTGGCTTATAACACCAAATTCAAAGTTTTCAATTATTGCCCTTACTTTGGCCTGCTGTGCTTGTCATGGTCGACATTACATCTCTTTGTATTTTTTTTAGCCATTTGGTTTTTAACATGTTTTAAATGTGATTTATTGCTAGTTTTTAGGCTTTTAGCTTTTAGTCCAGAGCACTTTTTAGCATTGGATTCATTCTCCTTCAGTGGCGTCACTACTATGGTGTCATACAGCAATGGGGCTGTGTAGTGAATCCTAGTTTGTTTTAATGGGAAATAGGAGTAAGCTTAGCCTTTGGCTTGCAGAATCGTGCCCCCATCACCTAGTGACTTTTACCCTACTTAGCTTGCTCTGTTTTAGCACATTTATTTAATTATGGGGATCATTATGACCCTGGCGGTATTATGACCGCCAGGGCCAAAACGATGGGAGCACCGCCAACAGGCTGGAGGTGCCTCCCTGCGTATTTGGACCGCGGCGGTATACTGCCATTTTAGCCCCAGCGGTGCTAATCCGCCAGGGCAGCGCTGCAAGCAGTGCTGCCCTGGGGATTATGACTCCCCTACTGCCAGCCTGTTTCTGGCAGTTTGCACCGCCAGGAAGAGGCTGGCGGTAAGGGGACTCAGGGGGCCCCTGGAGGCCCCTGCACTGCCCAGGCACTTGGCATGGGAAGTGCAGGGGCCCCCAGGCAGAGCCCCGTCGTGCATTTCATTGCCCGAATTTCAGTTTGCACCGCCAGGAAGAGGCTGGCGGTAAGGGGACTCAGGGGGCCCCTGGGGGCCCCTGCACTGCCCAGGCACTTGGCATGGGAAGTGCAGGGGCCCCCAGGCAGAGCCCCGTCGCGCATTTAATTGCCCGAATTTCAGGCAGTGAAATGCGCGACGGGTGCTATTGCACCCGTCGCACATCAGCATTGCCGCCGGCTCAATTACGAGCCCGGCAGCAATGTGGATGTGACATTTCCGCTGGGCCAGCGGAAATGTCAAAATAGGGAGCCAGCCATACCGCCAGCAATGCCAGGAAGAGGCTGGCGGTAAGGGGACTCAGGGGGCCCCTGGGGGCCCCTGCACTGCCCATGCACTTGGCATGGGCAGTGCAGGGGCCCCCAGGCAGAGCCTCGTTGCGCATTTCATTGCCCGAATTTCGGGCAGTGAAATGCGCGACTGGTGCTACTGCACCCGTCGCACATCAGCACTGCCGCCGGCTCAATTACGAGCCGGCGGCAATGTTGATGTGACATTTCCGCTGGCCCAGCGGAAATGTCAAAATAGGGAGCCAGCCATACCGCCAGCAATGGCGGTATTCTGGCGCCCGCAACCTTGGCGGTCTGCCATGCAGACCACCGAGGTTGTAATGACCCCCTATATCTTTTAAGATGGCTGCCTTGGTTTTATTTAGGACTATGTTTTCTTTTCACGTTATCAGTACCACCGCGCTAAGGTGTCATTATCAAGCGACAACCATAAACAAACGGTAGGTGTTCACATTAGGTATTTTCCCTCTTCACGCCTTCGACAGAATTATTTATATAAGTTACTATCCCGAGCATGTCTTGTTATCTATTGTTCGGAAACAGACCTACATCAGGGGTCCGAGCAGATCTGTATAAATGCACCTCACTTAGACAGATAGTCAGAGGGATTCCGACCAGATGCCATTGCTGCTATCGATGCTGCACATCGCCTTGACGTTGACCCAGTCTTCGTGTTCCTACGGAGTCTGAGCTAGAGACCTCATTCCAAGGTAACAAGGGTTGAGGGCTCTTCTCATGGCATTGGCAGATTAGGTTTAACACACCTAGCTCTCTTTTAGGTTATTAGTGTATTAGGACATATATTGTGTCTCATGTCACTTCATGTCATTGCAAGATGGTGCGGGTCTTTGTGTTAATGACTCTTGTCTTTACCATTCTGTTTCTTGCAATGCTCATGATCCTAATCATTGCAGCCCATGCAACTTATCGTAGATTGCAGTTTTGTTGAATAAAACCTATTGAAACCTTACTGCATCTCCTTCATTGCCTGTGTTTCATTGAGACATGTTGTTCATGTGAGAAAGGGGTAATCTCCGTTTAACCACAACACTCCCTGAGATGTCACACTCTTGAGTCCATGCGTTAAGGCTGCCACAACTCACCTTTTACTGTTTGGGTTTCTGGTGAGGTGCTGCTTTTGAGCTGGGAGGGTTGGGATGACAGTTGTGACTTGTTGTAGGATAGGCATAGTTGCCTACAAACATAAGTACTGTCATCCTTAAACCAACAGTCTTGCCTAGAGCAAGAGTCAAACTACCACAATAGTGGAGTGAAGTACAGTAAAATATCATACAGTGAAGTGACTTACAGTGGAGTGGTGTATAGTGGAATAACGTTGAGTGCAGTGGCGTAGAGTGGAGGGCAGTGGTGTGGTGTGACACTGAGTGGAGTGGCATCGAGTGGAGAGGCATTGAGTGGAGTGTCGTAGAGTGGAATAACATAGAGTGGAATAGTGTAGACTGGAGTGGTATAGAGTAGAGTGGAGTGGCATGTCCTAGAGTGGAGTGGCATTTGTTAGACTGGAGTGTTGTGTTGTACAGTGGAGTGGAGTGGCATGTCATAGAGTGAAGTAGTGTGGAGTGTCATAAAGTGAAGTGAGAAGAGGGGGTGGTGCATTGTACAATAGAATGTCTTACATAAGAGTGGCATGACGTGGTGTGGCATCGAGTGCAGTGACGTGCATAGAGTGGAGTGACGTTTCACAGAGTGGGGTAACATGTCATAGAGTGTAGTGGAGTGGCATGACGTGGTGTGGCATCGAGTGCAGTGACGTGCATAGAGTGGAGTGACGTTTCACAGAGTGGGGTAACATGTCATAGAGTGTAGTGGAGTGGCATGTTGTGTCATAGGTAGGGTGAAAATGGCTGAATTTATTTAGATGAACTGTGCCAGAAATATAGAATATGGGTTTGTTGGACTTTTTCCCTTATGCAGGGTCATCCCCAATCTTTTTGCCTCCTGCCTCCTATTTTATCTGACCTGTTTTTGTTGGCTTTAGAACTCTGAGCACATTACCACTGCTAACAAATGCCAAAGTGCACATGCTCTTTGTGTAAATTGTATTATTGATTGGTTTATTCATGATTGGCATATTTGATTTACTAGTAAGTCCCTAGTGCAGTGCACTAGAGGTGCCCAGGGCCTGTAAATCAAATGCTACTAGTGGGCCTGCAGCACTGGTTGTGCCACCCACATTAGTAGCTCTATAAACATGGCTCAGACCTGCCACTGCAGTGTATGTATGTGCAGCTTTAAACTGCCAATTCGACTTGGCAGGTGTACCCACTTGCCAGGCCTAAACCTTCCCTTTTCTTACATGAATGACACCCCTAAGGTAGGCCCTAGGTAGCCCCATGGGCAGGGTGCAGTGTATGTTTAAGGTAGGACATATACTAATGTATTGTATATGTCCTAACAGTGAAATACTGCCAAATTCGGTTTTCACTGTTGCAACACCAATCCCTCTCATTGGTTAACATAGGGGCTGCCTTTAAATATGATTAAAGTGTAGATTCCCTTTGGGAGCGGGTAGAAATGTGGAGTTTGGGGTCTCTGAGCTCACAATTTAAAAATACATCTTTTAGTAAAGTTGATTTTGAGATTGTGTGTTTGAAAATGCCACTTTTAGAAAGTGAGCATTTTCTTGCTTATACCATTTCTGTGACTCTGCCTGTTTGTGGATTCCCTGTCTGGGTCAGTTAGACAGTTGGGCTGGTTGCACCTCACACTAGACAGTGACACAAAGGGAGATGGGATGTAGCCTGCATATCCTGATGAACCATCTGTGATAGGAGAGAGGGTAGGAGTGGTCACTCACACCTGAAAGGGCTGTGCCTACCCTCACACAATGCAGTCTCCAACCCCCTGGTGTGTGTCTGGAGCCTGACCTGGGCAAGGCAGGAGTTCACAAAAAAGAGAGACTTTTCCTTGAAGTAAGCCTACTTCAAAGGGCAAAATGGGTATAAGAGGGGCACCCGAAGCCACAGACTTTAGATCACTTCTAGAAATCAAGAGGAACCTCTGCCTGGAGAAGAGCTGAGGAAGAAGAGCTGTCCTGCCTGTGACTGTGCTTTGTGGAGCTATCCTGCAGTTGCTGCTTCTGCCTGTGTAAGGGGACAAAGACTGGACTTTGTTGTGCATTCCTGCTTGTGAAGAACTCTCCAAGGGCTTGAAACTGAGCTTGCCTCTTGTTTTTGAAGTCTCAGGGCCATCAAAGACTTCCCCTGCCAGCATCTGGACTCTCTGCGAGACTCTTGTCCTGCCAAGTGATGCCCTATCTAGTTCCTGGGGAATTTAAAGGTGAAGCTGGCAGACCAAGGTTGGAAATCCACACACAGACCGTCGCGCTGGGAAATTTTCGATGCAACCTCCTGAGAGCGACTGAAATTGACGCTTCGCCTGCATCGCGGCTGGCAAATCAACTGACGCAGCTGGAGAAACGATGCGCGGAATCGCTGACGGAGGCTGCAACGATGCAACATTGCTGTGTGCGGAAAAACAACGCAAGCCTGCCCAAACATGCGGTGTTTTGTCCGGATCAAAGCATCTCTCTCCTGCGGGGAAAGAAACAACGCATGCCGATTGGACCGGAGAAGGAGAAACAACGCACGACCTCGCATGCGGGTGAGAAATCAATGCACCACTAACCTTTTTTGACGCACACTAGCCTGTGCATGTTATCAGTGACGCTACCCAGGTACTTTTCAACGCTAACAGTGTTAACATTGTTTTCTCAAGGATTTAAGTCTCTTTTTGCTTTAATTAATAACTTGACTTGGATTGTTTTTGTTTTGGTCTTGTTTTGTTTAGATAAATATTCTCTATTTTTCTAAACCTGTGTTGTGTCATTTTATAGTGTTTTCATTAAGTTACTGTGTGTGTTGGTACAAATACGTTACACCTAGCACTCTGAAGTTAAAGCTGCCTGCTCGTGCCAAGCTACCAACGGGGTGAGCGGGGGTTAGCTGAAGGCGATTCTCTTTTACCCTGACTAGAGTGAGGGTCCTTGCTTGGACAGGGGGTAACCTGACTGCCAATCAAAGACCCCATTTCTAACAGGGGTATAAAGAAATCTTTTGGTAGCATACATAAAGTGTTTCAGTAGTTTTAAATTGATTCACAAAGTTAAACTTACACTTTTGTATAAGAGTACTATTGTTTGCTATTCTCAAAGGCAGAAACAGTTAGTGATATATTGAACTGCGATATACCACAACAATGTCATGGTATACCTCAGTACATGCCAAAGACAAAACAGTAATTTGATTGCATAGTGGCTGCCCTTGTAAAAGTTAAAGGCAGCCATATTGTTTAGGTCCCACTTTAGCTGTGTTCTGGCTTTTAGTGTAAATATAGTGTCCTACTGTTCTTTATGTGTATAGGAAGGGATAAGTCACTTTATCTAAGTGTATACTAGTAACTAAAACATTTATTTTTTACTTTATATATTTTAAGTAAAAGTTTGCTTAGTACCGTTGTACTACCATACTGTGTAGACTGCAGTTAATCTGAGTCGTAGGTTTTAATGGTAAATAGTAGTAGTAGTACAAAGACTTTATTCGACTTTCAGCAAGTCATAAAAGTAACAATATTTTACATTTTAATATACAATAAATACAATAAATGGGCTAAAATCTTAATGATTTACAATAATAAAAGATCTAAAATAGTTCAAGTTATGTTGCTACCCCCATGCGCTTTCTTGTGGTTAATACGGAGCATAAAAAATTGGCCAAGGTTCCGCACATCTCAATGGATGATAGTACCTGGAGGCTGGCGTACGCAGTACGACACTGAGGGAGATTGATTAGCCTTAAGAGAGGGACTACTAGGCGCTTTCTTTGCTTGGCGTACAGTTTGCAAAATAAAACCACATGGATTGTGGTTTGTAGTGCCTTTGCATCACATGGGCAGGCCTTCAAGGTGGTGCTCCAATCATTCGTGGTTGGGAAGGTCACTAAACGGTGGAATGTATCCAGCCTCAGTCTGGTGAGCACAAAATGATGGCGGGGAAATAGTAATAGTAAATGGTAATGGTAAATATAGTGTAGTACAGTATGTACAGTACAGTAAATATAGTGTAGTACCATATGTTTTTAAATTTAACATATTTTTAAACAATTTTTTAACTCCAACCTACTAGACTAAGGGCCTTATTACCAGTCTGGTGGTCTTAAGACTGCCAGACTCGCTGTGGCGAGCAGACCGCCGCACTCCTGGCCGACTGACTGTCAGATTAGGACGCTGGTGGTTGGACTGCCATGGGTCCACCGCCACAAACAGTAACATGGTAATTGACAGGGTGGTGGCGGTCTGAGTTGTGGTCAGCCACGGTGGCACTGAGTTCAGTGCTGCCGTACTGATCACTAATCCGCTTTCTGCAAGCCTTTTCATGGCGGGTCCCTACCATGAAAAGGGTGGTGGAAAGCGAGTGTTGGGGGCCTTAGCAGGGCATGGCCAATGCAGGGACCCTTCTGCCAGCACCCTTGGAATGCACACTGTCTGCACTGCAGCTAGTGTGCATTCCCAGGGTGCTGGTGTTTCCATGACATTGACCTCGGCTCTCGTAAGGCTCCCAATTCTGTGGCACTGTTTCTGCTTATCTGACCTGTAGAAACGTCATAATATGATGTTTCTGCCAGTCACCCTGGTGGAAACATTGTAATACGACTGGGGGAAAGCTGACGGTATGACTGCAGCCTCCTTCCCGTGACTTTGGAGGTTGGCTCAGTCCGACCACAAATGTCGTAATCAGGCCCTATATTTCCCCCTAAGACCCAGAATGCAGATTAAGAGCGTGATTTAGATTTTGGTGGATAGGTAACTCCATCGCAATAGTGACAGATATCCCGTCTGCCAAAATATAAATCCCATAGGAAATAATGGGATTTATATTTCGACGGGTAGCCCTTTCCACCACCGTTGCGATGGAGTAACCCGTCCGTCTAAATCTAAATAAGGCCCTAAATCTGGTATAAACAATATTTTGCCCTTCTGAAATTGAAAGTGCAAACTATAGGCCATGTTTAGTGTGATTTCTTAGTTGTAAGTGGAAAATATAGTATAAAAGAGTGTTATTAAAAATGTGTACATATTTAAAAAAAAAAATGTTTTTTTAAGTACACTGCACTGCACTATATTTCACCTTAAACCCAGAACACACACTAACTGTAAAATGCAAAAAAATTATAACAACACTGTATTACACTATGGGCCTGATTACAACTTTGGAGGAGGTGTTAATCCGCCCCAAAAGTGACGGTAAAGTGACGGATATACCACAAGCCGTATTATGAGCCCATTATATCCTATGGAACTCGTAATATGGCTGGTGGTATATCTGTCACATTTGGGACAGATTTACACCTCCTCCAAAGTTGTAATCAGGCCCTATATTTCCGCTAAATATAATGTAGTAGTGTTTTTAAAATTATTTCAGAATATATAATTTTTAAAAAATGTTTTAATTGGCGCAGTAGTTTCTAGGTAGTACTGCGGTACACCATAAACCTTTTTTTAATAAATTGATTATGTTAAAATATTAAAAATACCCATCATTGTGAAATATGGTGTAGAACAGTGTTTTTCTTTTTTTCTACTTTTTCACATTTTTAAAGTACAGTGGAACTTTTTAGATGGTACTGCGGTACTCTGTAAACTTTTGAAAAAAATATTTAGAAACATATAAATAATCTTCCCTACCTATTACCACTTTAATAATGAAATAGAAAAAGACCCTTCCTTTTCATGCCATAATCTATATACCTGCCAAATTTCATGAAAATTTGCTTAGCCATCTTGTTGCTACGTCTGTCTAGAAAAGTACATGGTAAACACATTGGTGGAAAAACACGTTTTGGGACCCTACTCCTTTTTTCCTTGTATTCAGTTAATGAATCACTGCAAATCTTTGCATCATATGCCAAGGTAGAAAAAGCAAGAGGTCTGCAAAGAGTCATGGACATTCGTCATATGGTGGAGCAGCAATCAGAGGAATTCCTGTCTCTGGGAATCCTAACAGGAGTAAGTTTAAAGTATTTATTATAAAAAATAAGGAGCACGGTTCAACCTCATGGTCTTTGTTGCTGCTATTTGTCCTTCTTCAGTGTCCACAATTATATACCATTCCAGGTCTGCCAATAATGGTGCATTCTGGAAACTTATAGTGTATTACAATAAAACAAGACCCATTTAAAAAAAAAACCTGCTTAGAACAGCAATAGTGCTACAAATTAAAGAGCTGGGACACACAAGTGCTTTGGTAAGGGATAGAAGGAATCTTTCACACTGCGCTTTCCAATGTGTTTGGTAAAAAATAAATTCACTTCACGTTTTATTGTAATGTACACGGCAGTTCGCAGAATGCACCATTATTGGCAGATCTGAAAAAACCCAAATGTTAGGGTCATTATAATGTTATAGTTAGGTGACACTGTAAGTTTAATAATACCATATTAAGCAAACAAAACCAGTGAAATTCACCAGTATTAGTTATCTCAACTAAGTCTAGCTTGTCACCTAAACTAACTTACTCATGCCCCGCCATGCACAGTGTTGTCATCAATAATGTTATTTCAGATGCTACAGTGGTATTACCAAGGATGTAATAGAATATGTCACATGTGAGGCATTTGGGAAACATCCTAAACAAGGCAGCCTAAGCCACGCAAACGTTTGCCGCGCAAGTGGAACAACGCTTGCCTAAACAACGACTGCCTTTTTCTCTGCCTTAACCACACATTTGCCTAAACTACGAATATGCATGGTTAAGGCGAGAAAAGGCAGAGAGTGGTGTAGTGGTGTGGAGATAAAAGCAGGAAGGATAAGGAGAGGACGGGGTGAGGTAAGTGGGGTTAGGGCAGGATTTGGGGTAGTTTTTAGGGGTGGGGCAGATGTAGGTCTTAGGGTGGGTGGGGGGTCAGGGTAGTTTATCTTTTAGGGGCAGGGTGGGGGGTCAGGATAGTTTATTTTTTAGGGCTTTGGTTGGGCAAGGGGTCGGACTAGTTGAATATTTAGAGCTTAGGGTGGTTGAGGGGCCAGGGTAGTTTATTTTTTATTGGCAGGGTGAGGGGGTGTGAGTAGTTTATTTTTTAGATGGGGAGGAAGGTTTAAGGAAGGGCAGGAGAAGGGTAGAGGGGAAAGGAGGAAGGATTAGGAGAGGACGCAGTGAGGTAAGTGGGTCTGGAGCAGTGTTTAGGGATGTTTTTTAAAAGTGGATTTAGGGCTTAGAGTGTGTGGGGGTGTTGGGTAGTTTTTTTTTTAAGGTGGGGGTCAGGGTAGTTTATTTTTAGGGCTGAGGGTGGGTGGGCGCTCGGGTTGTTTAGTTATTAGAGATGGGGGAAGGTGTGAGGGCTCAGGGTGAGTGGGGGTGTCAGGATAGTTTACTTTTTAAAGGCAGGAAGGGGTGGAGAAGGGCAGAGAGGAGAGGAGGAAGGATCGGGAGAGGACGATGTGAGAAAAGTGGGGCTGGAGCAGGGTTTGGGGTAGTTTTTAGCGGTGGGGTGGATATAGGTCTTAGGGTGGGTGGGGGTTGGGGTAGTTTATTTTTTAAGGGTGGGGGTTGGGGGAGTTTATTCTTTAGGGCTTAGGGTGGGTGGGGGGTCAGGGTAGTTTAGTTATTAAGGGTGGAGGAAGGTTTTGTGGCTCAGGGTGGGTAGGGGGGTCTTGGGGTAGTTTATTTTTTAGGGGCGGGGTGGAGGTTGGGGTAGTTTATTTTTTAGTGCTTAGGGAGAGTGGGGTGTCGGGTTAGTTTAGTTATTAGGGGTGGGGAAAGGTTTTAGAGCTCAGGGCACGTGGGGAGTTTCGGGGAAGTTTAGTATTTAGGGGTGGGGAGGTTTTACGGCGCAGGGTGATTAGGGGATCGGGTATTTTTTTTAGGGGCCAGGATTTTTTTTGGGGGGGGGTTAGGAGTGGGGTAGTTTTGGGCCTCAGGGAGGGTGAGAGGGTTGGGGTCGTTTTTTAGGTTAAGAGAGGAGGTTGTATAACACAACCCCACATGCCGTTTCCACATATTCTTTTACTAAGCATACTTTTACAATGAAATTCATGTGAAGGCATGCGTGGTAAAGGCATGCGTGGAAATGGCGCAGTTGTGGTTTCTGACCGCGTTGTTAAAGCATGCATGGTTCCGACATGCGTGGTTGTGTCATACAACCAGCAGCATTTAGCAGTGCATGACAAGAGTGCAAATTATAGTTAATTTAGAGCATGAGTAATAGTTACTTGAGAAAACTATAACAGGTAAATTTCAGTAGTTTTGCTCAATTAAATTAGTATGTTTTAACTGACATTTTCATGCAAATATAACTTCCCTTTAACCTTTGTTTTTTTCCATTGAATTTGTAGGGCTTTTTGAAATGTGAACTAACATGCTATTAAAATTCCTAAACATAAAATCACTTTAATCTTTGTTTTTTCAGTGAATTTCTATGATTCTTTTAACATAAAGTAGGAGGTCCTTCATCATGCACAGTGTGGGGTTGGGCACATGACCTGGCCTGCGGCTAGGCTCTGCATCCACCCCCACTGACCCAAATGGCTATTTTATGTAACAATATAAGGCGTATCATCTTAGGTGAGACAGACCTTCTAACTTTGTCAAAGTATTAAAATAACAAAATATAAAAAGTGATGGGCCTATAGGCTTTATCAAGGAGACAGCACATCAACATATGACCTACTGGTGTTGTCAAAAAGTCCAAAATAATTATAACCAAGAAACAGCCTTTACAACACAGGCATTACCATGCAATGCCTTTATCACCCATCATTTACCACACACTGCTTTTACAATGAATATATCTTTACCACCCATACCAAATCTCCACCATGACTCTCCCAAATGTGTTTAGTGATTACATACGTCATGTCTTTATTTTGCACTGCTCTAAGATGATGCAATATTCGGAGTGTCAGTTTGTTAATAGTATTGACTATAAATTGTTTACCATGCCTACATTCCTTACCATATACAACATATGGGGTGTCACAGTTAATCCAATCATTAATCTTAAACATTCTGCCATTCTGCGATTTAAAGGTACTGGCACTTCATGCATATTGCCATACCTTGCCCTTTTGACATCGCCAGAAACCTTTTTGTTGCTGGTATAACCAGTTTGTTGTCTTTGTTGTAACCAACTCTCCAAAGAAACTACCTGTTAAATACTGTCCTATAGATATGTTTTTCCTATATGTCACCATAGGATGATCTAGTAACGTTTGTCTCATGGTTGCATCCAGTTTAGGAATTTGCCAGTGTTTTTGGAGTGACCATTTACGTAGATTACTTGAGGCATCTTACTCCATGATGTACCGGCTGATCTGGCCCTGTTCCTTGATCCTTCTAGCAGAATGCTTTGGAACCAACATTCATAAACAGCGGCATTATGTTTGGATACAGAGTTGGATCATGAGTCCACCCCTGTGCATACTGATTTACAAAAAAATGTTGCAGTAGAAAGGCTGGAACACCCTTGTACTGGAATTAACAAGGACGCGCTGGTCAGAGAACAAGTGGAGTCTTCGAAAGTGGACCCCGGAACGGGTGAGTGCGAGTAAGCCATGCGCTGTGGAAATCCTGCAACAGGGGTAGCGGACGCACGCCGGATGAGATGATAAATGTGTCATGCCGGCTGAACAGCACTGGTAATACGGAAAGAAGAAATCATTTGGTAATGGTGGTAGCCAGAGACGGAAAAAGACACAACGCAGCTGAGAAGTTATTTGTTAAAGTTGATGGGAACATGGCAACCACCAATGAGCAACATGGAGGGGAATCCGAAAATTTATTGAAAAGTAAACAACAATTGTGGAATGATTTATGGCGGAAGTCTAAGAATGACCAATCTAACCCTTGTTCTAACCCTTCAGAAGTATGTTGACTGTGTAGTTCCAACTTGTACCAACCTGGATCCTAAAATGTTGGATGAGTGGGCAACAAACAAACATACATGCTCCATGAATATGTTAAGAATTCTGATTAAATATGCCTGGAAGGAACGAGAGCTATTATTTGGGGGAAATTGATAAAATCATGATATATCTGCGAGAGAAGTGTGGTAAAGAGGAATTTGTAAAGGAGATGACTAAAATGGAGACAAGTTTGGAGATGGTTGCGGAGGAATAAAACACAAAAAAACATTATAAGTTTGTACAGGATCAGCTAGACTATGAGAGAGGACAAATATTAACATTTTCTAACAAAATATGATCAGATGAGGAACGAACAAAGGAATGCGGGGTTAGATATGAAGGAAGATTAACCCAGAGAGAAATTTAGCAAACTCAAGGAAGGAAATGACAGTGGAAAAGGCTGGATGTAATAAGAGTGAGAAGAGTGAAAGTGATGTCTCAGTGTTATCTGAATCAGCTGGAGTGGAAGCTGGAATTTTAAAGGAATTCAACCTCCTTGCACAGGGAAGATTTGCAATCCAGCAAGAAAAATAAGGAAATCACAGAGGTTGGGGAGGAAGAGGAGTTTACAAAAGAGGATCAAGTAGAAGTTACAGAAACAGCCCGGTGGGAGTACAAACAAGGGGCAAAACTAGATTAAAGTAATGGATAAGAAGACAGTAGTAAATCTTTCTAATACTTCTCTGACTGAGTCTAAAAGGGAAGTTCTGTCCTTGGGGTTGTCGTTGTGTCCTACTGTAAAAAATGAATTATACACAGAGTAGGATTGATCTGTATCAGTTTGTAAGAAAATTGAAATTAAGAAAACGGTATGAAACTAGAGTAGGTGAGCAGATTGTAGAAAAGAGAGGTCAACCTTCGACACTGACAATCAGTGATATTGAGGTACTTCATACTTTGTGTGAGTTGGATGAACCAATTGAGGCAGTTCCCGACCCTTATTTAAATCTGGTGGATGCACATATTGAGGTTGGTCTGAGCTCTTCTAATAGTTTTAAGCCAAAATCTGGTTTTATTTTACCACCAGTGGTGAATGATGCTATCAATGTGTTTGATAGGGGAGTAGTGAAGGGTCTGAAGAAATTAAGATGTGGAGGGATGACAAAGTGGGATAATTTGGAAGCCAGACATAGAGAGGCTATTGTTTCACCAAATCAGAATAAAGAGATAGTGATAAAAAATTAGACAAAGTGGGCAATGTAGTTATTTGGCCCCAAGATATGTCTCTACAGGAGGGATACAGACAGTTGCATGATGGTATGAGTTATGCGAAATCCATTAAGGAAAAGGTATTACATTTAAACCAGATGTATTATGATAAGTTACTAGATTGTAAAGAGCAGGATGTAATTGAATGGGATGAATATCTATTTTTGAAATGTGAATGTCACAAGATGCCAGCACTGTATTTTCTTCCCAAATTGCATAAAAATGTAATAGTGCCCCCAGGTAGACCTATTGTGTCATCTAGAGGTAGTTTGTTGGAGAATACCTCTAAATGTGTGGACTTTTCTATACGTTTTAGGATGCTGGCCTGGCCTTTAGTGGGTACCAGATGGTACTTACACCTTGTGCCAGGTCCAGTTATCCCTTATTAGTAGATTAGTAGTGTTCTAGCTGATAGAGGTAGCTATAGCAGAGCAGCTTAGGCTGAACTAAGAGATATGCAAAGCTCCTACTATACCACTTATATCATATAGCACTATATCACAAGAATCACAATACTCAGAGTTACTAAAAATAAAGGTACTTTATTTTAGTGACAATGTGCCAAGAATATCTCAGAGGATATACTCCCTTAGGAGGTAAGTAAAATACACAAAATATACACAAACCAAAATCAGGTAAGTAAACAGTTAGAAAAGTAGTGCAAACACTGTAGAATACAATAGGATGCAATAGGCCTAGGGGCAACACAAACCATATACTAAGAAAGTGGAATGCAAACCACTTAGGGACCCCAGACCTAGTGTAGTGTGTAGAGGGTCGATGGATGGGAGTGTAACAAAACACTAAGGGTGTCCAAGATACCCGACCCCAAGACCCTGAAAAGTAGGAGTAAAGTTACCCTACTTCCCCAGAAACACACTAAAGTCGTATTAGGAGATTCTGCAAAGACCACAACTGACTGCAAAGCACTGAAGACAGATTCCTGGACCTGAGGACCTGTAAAGGAAGGGGACCAAGTCAAAGAGTCACGAAAGTGTCCAGGGGGGGCAGGAGCCCACTAAACCCCGGATGAAGGTGCAAATGGCTGCCTCCAGGTGGAAGAAGCTGAGGATTCTACAACAACAGAAGATGCCAGGAACTTCTCCTTTGCACAGAAGATGTCCCACAGTGTGCTGGTGGATGAAGAGTTGTTTCCACACAGAAAGACAACAAACAAGCCTTGCTAGCTGCAAAGGTCACGGTTGAAGAAAATGGGTGCTGCCTGAGCCCAGGAAGGACCAGGAGGTAGCCCCTTGGAGGAGGAGACAGAGGGGGTGGCTCAGCAATACAAAGAGCCCCCGCAGAAGAAGGCAGCACCTGCAGAAGAACTTGAACACGGGTTCAAGAAAACTAAGCACAGCCGTCACCTCAACACTACATAGGAGGGTCCCACAAAGCCGCTGGTCAACTTAGCGAGTTGAGCAATGCAAGACGGAGTACTGGGGACCTGAGCTGTGCTGTGCATGAAGGATTCCTTGCAAAAGTGCAGAGAAGCCCTAGCAGCTGCAGTTCACGCAGTACACAGGATTACTCTCTGGCGTGGGGATGAAAGGACTAACCTCCACCAAATTTGGACAGATGGACCACTGGACTGTTTGGGTCACTTGGATCCAGCTCCTGTGTTCCAAGGACCACGCTTGTCACGATGAGAGAGGACCCGGAGGGCTGGTAAAGTAGAAGTTTGGTGCCTGCATTAGCAGGGGGAAGATTCTGTCGACCCACTGGAGATTTCTTCTTGGCTTCCAGTGCAGGGTGAAGGCACACAGCCTCCAGAGCATGCACCACCAAGAAACAGTTGAGAAAGCCAGCAGGATTAGGCGCTACAATGTCGCTGGTAGTCTTCTTGCTACTTTGTTGCAGGTTTGCAGGCGTCCTGGAGCAGTCAGCGGTCGATCCTTGGCAGAAGTTGAAGAGAGAGATGCAGAGGAACTCTAGCGAATTCTTGCAAGTCGTTATCTGAAGAGAAGCCCACAGGAGAGACCCTAAATAGCCCTCAGAGGAGGATTGGCCACCTAGTCAGGTAAGCACCTTTCAGGAGGGGTCTTTGATGTCACCTGCTGGCACTGGCCACTCAGAGGCCTCCATTGTGCCCTCACACCTCTATTCAAGATGGCAGAGGTCTGGGACACACTGGGTGAGCTCTGGGCACCACCCCTGGGGTGGTGATGGACAGGGGAGTGGCCACTCCCCTTTCATTTGTCCAGTTGCACACCAGAGCAGGGGCTAGGGGATCCCTGAACCGGTGTAGACTGGGTTATGCAAGGAGGGCATCATCTGTGCCCTTCAAAGCATTTCCAGAGGCTGGGGAGGATACTCCTCCCCAGCCCTTAAAACCTATTTCCAAAGGGAGAGGGTGTAACACCCTTTCTCAGAGGAAATTCTTTGTTCTGCCTGCGTGGGACTGGGCTGCCCAGACCCCAGGAGGGCAGAAGCCTGTCTGTGGGTTGGCATGAAAAAATCGTTAAATTAGAGTAGTACAAGTTGATTGGTATAGTTCAAGAAGGCCATCATTAAGACCTTAATTGGTATCTGCAAAGTATACGTGAAGAAGAATGAAGTATACATTTACATTGAGAAGAATGCATGTTTAAAAAATGTGCCCACTAGGGCAGGAATATGTGCTGTATTACAGCCTGGGAATATGTATTAAGATTAATTTGATTTAACCATTTTATGTAAATTTTGTAACAAAATCATGCAGAACTGGAAATAAATATGAATATCTAGGGTTTAATGTTGTGAAAAATCAGCAGCGCGTGTTTTTTAAGAAGGCCTACCATTTAGGTAGTGACGGACATCGTGAATTGTATGTCCTCCGTTTCTGTTTATGTTTTGCACATTGGGGTTTTTCAACAAGAGAGGAAATTGCATAAAAAAATGTTTACCTGTGATCAAGGAGACTGGGTCTCTGAAACACATTGGGTTTGTGCCGCACTGTTGCTTAATAAAAGTTTTGGCATTTTGAGATATAGTGGTCTCTACTGCTTTTTCTGGTGGACGCTTTGATATGTGAGAACGTTAAGGGAAAGCTGTTTTGGAGGAGAAATTAGGGGAGTCGCTACGCCGGTGAGACCTACCGCGTTGCTGGCACAGGATAGAAACAGCATTATGTTTGTATGCATATATATATATATATACAAATAGATTTATATATATATATATATTTAAAAGAGTTTCTCCTGTCAAGATATCTTAGGGCACACTTTTTCCTTTTGTTTGGCGGTGCTGGTTTCTCGGCTGGGGACGCCGAATTAAATCAACAAAAGATTATTTCCTTTTCTTTCTTATCCAGAAAAGACATAAACCACACTCAGAAGTCACTCTGCTGGCATATATTTATTTAAGAAAATGCTTGTTCTGGCAGTGAACAGCTCTAAGCGTTTCAGCCTCACTGATCTTGTTCACAAGCATGATATATATATATTGTGTGAAAACTTGACTGATTGCAGAAGTCCCCAAGATTTTGCCCCCATTTTTATTTTTTTGCTGGTGTTTTCCTGACTCTGAGGGTGCCCTGGGCACAGCTAAACAGTCCCGGGGCCTATGATCTGATTAAAATGTTTATGCAAATTAGGCTAATTATAATTGGCAGTATCAACCTACCTATAAGCCCCTAGTATATTGTAGGGCTTGTAGGATTAGGGACCCCAGCATAGGTAGTGCACCCATAGGTGCACTGCTGAGGGGCCCGTGTCATTTTAAAGGCAGGCCTGCCTTGCTGGCTGCTTTTAAATTAAAGTTACCTCCAAATTCGACTTTGGAATTAAAAGTACTTCCAAATTCTTAAACAACCTTATTCTTACTTATAAGTCACCCCTAAGGTGTGCCCTAAGTTACCCCAGGGTTGGGTGCGGTATAACTATAAGGAGGGACCTTATAACATATGTTTTATAAGCCCTGGTGAAGAAAAATAGCCAAATAATGTTTTCCCTCATAGTACTGAATAGGCTCTATAGGCTAAAATGGGGAAACTTTATTTTAAATAATAAAGGTGGTCATTCTGACCTCGGCGGTAAAAGGCGCCTATCGCCGGTCAGAAATCCTCCATAATTCCGCTGCGGTCGCGGTAATCCGCCACGGTCATTCTGACCCGCAGCAGCCAAACCTCCGAAAATCCGACAGCCACAACAGACCGCCAGACCAGCGGTCGGCGGAAAAGTGGAGGTGACCAAACCTCCACCGTCACGCCAACAGAAATACGCCCATGCCATTACGACCCACGAATCCACGCGGCGGTCTTTCAAACGCGGTTTTCCATTGGCGGTACACACCACCGCGGTCAGAATACACACAAACGAACAATACTCAGCCACATTGGACGATTTGAATTCCACACACCTGATACACATACACACACCACTCCCACACACACAATACAATATAAAACACACACCAACATCACCCACAAACCCCTTCGACCAAAATCCAAAAAGAAGCACTGAGAGACACAGCAGCGATCACAGAACACCATCACACAGAGGCACACTACACCATCACCCACACAATATCCACACACAAAACAACACACACCACCACACTCAACACACTTAACTACACATACTCCACCCCACACATCATACACACCACTCCATGGCACCCCAAAGACACCCCCGCTTCTCAGACGAAGAACTCAGGGTCATGGTGGAGGAAATCGTTCGGGTAGAGCCCCAGCTCTTCGGCACACAGGTCCAATACACCAGCATTGCCCGGAGGACGGAGCTATGGCAGAGGATTGTCGACAGGGTCAACGCTGAGGGAGAGCACCCCAGAAATCGGGAAGACATCAGGAACCGATGGAACGACCTACGGGGGAAGGTGCGTTCCATGGTATCCAGGCACAACATCGCCGTGCAGAAGACTGGCGGAGGACCCCCACCTCAACCCCCACAATTTACAACATGGGAGGAGGAAGTCTTGAACATCCTGCATCCTGACGGCCTCGCAGGAGTCGGCGGAGGAATGGATTCTGGTAAGTTGAAGCTTCAATACTGCTTCCCCCCCACCTGCATGCCAAATCATACCCCAACCCTCACCCCCATCCTCGAACCCCACCCTCACCCCCACCCCCATCCTCACCCCCACCCTCACCCCCACCACCAACCTCACCCCCACCACCATCCTCACCCCCAGCACACCTATTCCCTGCCAATGTCTCACCATCACAACCCACACATCCCAAAACCTAGGCCTGCATGCGTCCACTAAGCATGGACACCCATCACCAAAGCATGCCCAATGCATATACACATCCCCCCCACAAGCCACCCTCACCAAAGCCCCCACACACGAATGCCAGCACTTGGGGACACGGGAACCCACAGATACACCCATATGGCACACATTGAAACTATAACCATACCTCTATACCCCTGCAGGACCCGACCGCCAACACACCGCCACGGAGGGCCCAGAATTCTCCACACCCCCCACCCAAGAGGCCGTCAGCGATGACAGCAGCTCTGTCGACCTGGACACTGATGACCAGCCCGGACCATCGGGGACCTCTGGACAGTCGGTTCCCCTCACACAGGCACAGGCCACTACAGACCCAAACCCCTCTGGGAACACCAGCACAGCTCCCACCCAGCGGGCCCATGCCTCTGTCTCCAGGGCGCGTCAATCTGCGGTGTGTCTACCACTACAGGGCACCCAGGATAACCCACCACCCCAACAACAACAGGGACCTGGGGGCAGTGGTAGTGGCACACCGGCCAGGGGGCAGAGGCCCAGGGAAACAGGGCAACTCGGAGGGCAGCTGTGCGACAGGGGGGGGACGGGCCCAGGGAACTCACTCTCCACGAGGCCCTCACCACCATCATGGGAGCATACAACCGCTCCCAGGAGACGATGGCGACTGCAGGAGAAGAACCACCCCACAAGAGGGCCCTGAGATCTCGCAAGAAGACAGAGTAGGATGTCAAGACCCCCGCCAGCAAAGGATACCACCTGATGTCATCCCACTGTCCCACATTGTCACCCTGTCCATCCTTGAACTGCCCATGCTCCATCTCTCCACAGGCCTATGGACAATGCACCTGTGTGACTGTTACTCTGGACTCTGCCATGGACATTCCTTCACCATAGCCCCCACCCACTTGAAACCACCCATCCCATTTTGAGCACTGAAATAAACACCTATTTTGCACAAAACTATCTGGAGTCTGGCTGTGATTTCAAAATATTGTAATTGACATGACAGTGCAAATATGTCCTTGTACATAGTGAAGTCAACAAACAGCTGCCACAAAGCTGTAGTCCATGGGGAAACGAAGCACAGGACTCGTAGTGGGGACCCCAGATCTGAAATAGGGAGGGAAAAGCCACAACTCAGTCATCATACACTGGGGCAAATAGACAGGCAGCAGAGATGCAGGAGAGTAGTTTACATTTACTAAATTATGTTTGAATTGTTACCTGTGTCCTATTGGAAGAACTGTGCAATGATTCTGTCCCTGTTGTCTGTTTCATCCCCGTCGTCTTCCTCCTCTTCACTCTCCACAGGTTCCACAGCTGCCACAACACCACCATCTGGACCATCCTCCTGCAGGAAAGGCACCTGGCGGCGCAAAGCCAGGTTGTGAAGCATGCAGCAGGCCACGATGATGTGACACACCTTCTTAGGTGAGTACATTAGGGATCCACCTGTCATATGCAGGCACCGAAACCTGGCCTTTAGGAGGCCGAAGGTGCGTTCGATCACCCTCCTAGTACGCCCATGGGCCTCATTGTACCGTTCCTCTGCCCTGGTCCGGGGATTCCTTACTGGGGTCAGTAGCCACGACAGGTTGGGGTACCCAGAGTCCCCCAATAGCCATACACGGTGTCTCTCTAGCTGTTCCATCACGTAAGGGATGCTGCTATTCCTTAGGATGTAGGCGTCATGCACTGACCCAGGGAATTTGGCATTTACATGCCAGATGTACTGGTCAGCCAAACACACCACCTGGATGTTCATGGAATGGTAACTTTTTCTGTTCCTGTACACCTGCTCCCTGTCTCTTGGGGGAACCAAAGCCACATGGGTCCCATCAATGGCACCAATGACGTTGGGAATATGTCCAAGGGCATAGAAATCACCCTTCACTGTAGCCAATTCGCCCACCTCAGGGAAAAGGATGTAGCTCCTCATGTATTTCATCAGGGCAGACAACACTCTGGATAACACCTTCGAAAACATGGGCTGAGACATCCCAGAAGCAATTCCCACTGTTGTCTGAAATGACCCACTTGCCAAGAAATGGAGTACTGACAGGACCTGCACCAGAGGGGGAATCCCTGTGGGTTGGCGGATGGGGGATATCAGGTCGGGCTCCAGCTGGGCACACAGTTCATGTATAGTGGCACGGTCAAGCCGGTAGGTCAGGATAATGTGGCGTGCTTCCATTGTCGACAGGTCCACCAGCGGCCTGTACACGGGAGGATTCATCCGTCTCCTCGCCAAACCCAGCGGACGGTGCCTTGGAAGGACAACATGGAGCACACAGTCAAGCAACCCACAGGTACGTACTCACAGCTTGCACAGTAAACGATTCTCTATGCAGTGAATGGCGTGTCTGAGTGGCTATGCAAGGCCTAGGCCTGTGTGACGCAGTTGAAATTGAGCCATGTGGACCCTCGAAATGGCGGCCGCCTGACCTGTGAAGTGTGACAATGGGATGTGAGGTCAATGCGCTGGCGTGGCACACCGCGGCGGTCGGCGGTCGAAGACCGCGGCGCGAAGCCGCATTGGTTAACATTGAAGCCTATGGGTTTCAGGAGCCAATGGCGAAGGGCGCCGGCGGTGGCGGTACGCACCGCCGCGGTACGCACCGCCGCGGGCGTGACCGCCATTTTCTATCTACTTATTCACTCGCGACTTGAACTTTCACAGGAGAGGACCTATACTGCAAGTGTTGCTGTGACCTCGGTCTGGAAGGGACAATGGCTGCTGCGCCTGGGGAAAGGGCCCCTGCCTTCACTGGAGAAGAGTTGGAGAAACTTGTAGATGGGGTCCTCCCCCAGTATGCGCTACTCTACGGTCCTCCAGACCAACAAGTGAGTTTAATTCAATATGGATTTGGGGCCACTGGCTGGCTTGGGGGCCTGGCGGGGGGCCTGGCGGGGATGGGGGGCATGTTGGGCCTGGCGGGGGGGCCTGGCGGGGATGGGGGGCATGTTGGGCCTGGCGGGGGGCCTGGCGGGGATGGGGGGCATGTTGGGCCTGGCGGGGGGCCTGGCGGGGGGCCTGGCGGGGATGGGGGGCATGTTGGGCCTGGCGGGGGGCCTGGCGGGGATGGGGGGCATGTTGGGCCTGCCGGGGGGCCTGGCGGGGATGGGGGCATGTTGGGCCTGGCGGGGGGGCCTGGCGGGGGGCCTGGCGGGGATGGGGGGCATGTTGGGCCTGGCGGGGATCGGGGGCATGTTGGGCCTGGTGGGGGGCCTGGCGGGGGGCCTGGCGGGGATGGGGGGCATGTTGGGCCTGGCGGGGGGCCTGGCGGGGATGGGGGGCATGTTGGGCCTGGCGGGGGGGGCCTGGCGGGGGGCCTGGCGGGGATGGGGGGCATGTTGGGCCTGGCGGGGATGGGGGGCATGTTGGGCCTGGCGGGGGGCCTGGCGGGGGGCCTGGCGGGGATGGGGGGCATGTTGGGCCTGGCGGGGGGGCCTGGCGGGGATGGGGGGCATGTTGGGCCTGGCGGGGGGCCTGGCGGGGGCCTGGCGGGGATGGGGGGCATGTTGGGCCTGGCGGGGGGGCCTGGCGGGGATGGGGGGCATGTTGGGCCTGGCGGGGATGGGGGGCATGTTGGGCCTGGCAGGGGGGCCTGGCGGGGATGGGGGGCATGTTGGGCCTGGCGGGGGGCCTGGCGGGGGGCCTGGCGGGGATGGGGGGCATGTTGGGCCTGGCGGGGGGGCCTGGCGGGGATGGGGGGCATGTTGTGCCTGGCGGGGGGCCTGGCGGGGATGGGGGGCGTTGGGCCACTGGCAACGAAAATGCAGACAAACTTGAACGTGGTATTTCTCCCTCCCTGTACGTGTCACATAGGTCCGCGCCCATGAGAAGATCGGGATTTGGCGTGCCATCGCCAAGGAAGTCCGGACCCTGGGGGTCCACCATCGACGGGGCACCCACTGCCGCAAGAGGTGGGAGGACATCCGCCGCGGGACCAAGAAGACCGCCGAGTCTCTGCTGGGGATGGCCTCCCAACGTAGGCGGGGTGCCTGCCGTCAACTGACCCCCCTGATGTTCCGGATCCTGGCGGTGGCCTACCCTGATTTGGATGGGCGCGTGAGGGCAGCACAGCAGACACAAGGGGGTGAGTACAAGCATAATCTACTCTGTTGTCGCGCAGTGGAGGTGTCTGGGTGGGGGAGGAGGGCTGTGGGTCCCCCTAGGCCAGGGCGATATCTGTAGGCTGGGCACCCCCGTAAGCCCCTGTGTCCCCAGCCACCACCCTCAGTAGTGTGCCAGTACAGCCATCCCTGGGCAGTGTCATCCATGGGTGCAGTTGTCAACTCTAGGCGTGTAGGGCATGTTCCACGGAATGCGTAGCGGACCCCAAGTGCGCAACTTAGTGCAGGGGGCATCTGTGTCTGTCATGTCCGCTAACTGTACCGGTGATCCATGTACTCAAAATCTCTTTATTTCTCTCTCCCCCCCCCTTTTTGTTTGTCTTTCTGTGCTTGTGTGCATCAGCATCATCAGGCGGAGGAGAAGTGGCATCGGGGCAGGAGGGAGCTGCATCTCACATGGCCCAGGAGGGCCATGCCACAGAGTCTGACTGGACCAGTGAGACAGAGGGCGAGGGGAGCTCCACAACGGGGACGACTGGACCCTGCAGCGACACGGACACGTCCTCGGAAGGGAGCTCCCTTGCGGGGGTGGCACCATCCGTGCCCCCGCCATTACAGGTACAGCCGCCACCCAGCGCACCATCTCCGCCCTCCCAGCAGCCCCTCAGCGTTCGCCCCGTGCCCGCTCTGCCAGGAAGCCGGGCATCTCCTTCGCCCCAGGCACCTCAGGCCCTGCCCCTGTTACCCCCGCTGCCCTCAGTGAGGAGGTCATTGACCTCCTCCGAACGCTCATTGTTGGGCAGACTACCCTTTTGAATGCCATCCAGGGGGTGGAGAGGGAGGTTCATCGCAGCAATGCGTACCTGGAGGGCATTCATTCGGGTCAGGCTGCCCATCAGCGATCGTTCCAGGCTCTGGCCTCAGCACTGACGGCAGCCATTGTCCCTGTCTCCTGCCTCCCTCTACTAACTCCCTCCTCCCAGTCTCCTGTTCCTCTGCCTGTCCCACCCACACCATCAGACCAGCCTGCACACACCTCAACACCCAAGAGCAGCTCATCCAAACATAAGCACCACAGATCACGCAGACATTCACACAAGCAACATTCCGATGCAGACATGCCAACAGTCACTACCACCTCTGTGACCCCCACCTCCTCGTCTCCCTCCTCCCTCCCTGTGACGTCTACACTCACACCTTCATTCACCTCACCATCAGCCAGTGTTTCCATCACCAGCACACCCTCCAGTACAGTCTGCACACGTGCAGTCACCACCCCCACTGCCATTTACACGTCCCCTGTGTCCTCTCCCACTGTGTCTGTCACCCCCTCTTCCACACCACACAAACGCAGCCACCCACCCACCCAACAGCCATCCACCTCACGACAGCCTCCCGCTCCTGCACCTGCACCCAAAGACAGCAAACTTGTCTCGCCTACAACCACATCCTCTCCCTCCACTCCCATACCCACTGTACCTACCACTATCCATTGTCCCAAGAAAATCTATCTCTCTACTGCTACCTTCTTTCCTGACCCTGAGCCCCCCCCTCCTTCTCGTCGGGGTAAGAAGAGCACCTCAGCCACCACCAGCCCTGCAGCCCCCTTGACAAGGGTGCAGGGGTATTGGAGCCCACCAGCCCGCAGGTCTGGATCTTCGCCCAGCAGCAAGGGGACAGCCAGCCCACCCCCTGGGAAGAGGAGCAGAAGGCGGAAGGGCCGCCGCAGGAGCCCGGGTTCTATATCCCCCCAGGACACTAGCCAGCCACCGTCAACAGCCACAGCTCCAAAGGGAGGAAAGGGCCACAGACTCCCGACTAAGGAGGGCAAGGGCAGCAAGGCGGAGAAGTCAGGCAGCAGGCCTGCTGCCCATGGAGGACCAGTCACAGCTGCCCAGGAGGAGCCCGCAACCCCCATAGCCGCTGCCCAGGGAGGAACCGTCACAGCTGCCCAGGGAGAGCCCACCACCCCCATAGCCGCTGCCCAGGGAGGACCCAGCCCAGCTGGCCAGGAGGGCCCCACCACCCACAGCCCAGGTGGGCATTGAAGGAGCACCATCCCCGCTGCCCAGGAGGGCACCACCAGGCAATGAGCAGTTGGCCATAGAATGGCCGCCGTCTCCAGCACCGCTCCGCTGGGGACCGCCGTCTCAAGAACCGCTGAACTGGGCCCTTCAAGGCAAGAACCGCTGAACTGGGCCCTTCAAGGCAAGAACCGCTGAACTGGGCCCCGCCGTCTCCAGCACCGCTCCGCTGGGGACCGCCGTCTCAAGAACCGCTGAACTGGGCCCTTCAAGGCAAGAACCGCTGAACTGGGCCCTTCAAGGCAAGAACCGCTGAACTGGGCCCTTCAAGGCAAGAACCGCTGAACTGGGCCCCGCCGTCTCCAGCACCGCTCCGCTGGGGACCGCCGTCTCAAGAACCGCTGAACTGGGCCCTTCAAGGCAAGAACCGCTGAACTGGGCCCTTCAAGGCAAGAACCGCTGAACTGGGCCCTTCAAGGCAAGAACCGCTGAACTGGGCCCCGCCGTCTCCAGCACCGCTCCGCTGGGGACCGCCGTCTCAAGAACCGCTGAACTGGGCCCTTCAAGGCAAGAACCGCTGAACTGGGCCCTTCAAGGCAAGAACCGCTGAACTGGGCCCCGCCGTCTCCAGCACCGCTCCGCTGGGGACCACCGTCTCAAGAACCGCTGAACTGGGCCCTTCAAGGCAAGAACCGCTGAACTGGGCCCTTCAAGGCAAGAACCGCTGAACTGGGCCCGCCGTCTCCAGCACCGCTCCGCTGGGGACCGCCGTCTCAAGAACCGCTGAACTGGGCCCTTCAAGGCAAGAACCGCTGAACTGGGCCCCACCGTCTCCAGCACCGCCGTCTCAAGAACCGCTGAACTGGGCCCTTCAAGGCAAGAACCGCTGAACTGGGCCCTTCAAGGCAAGAACCGCTGAACTGGGCCCGCCGTCTCCAGCACCGCTCCGCTGGGGACCGCCGTCTCAAGAACCGCTGAACTGGGCCCTTCAAGGCAAGAACCGCTGAACTGGGCCCTTCAAGGCAAGAACCGCTGAACTGGGCCCTTCAAGGCAAGAACCGCTGAACTGGGCCCTTCAAGGCAAGAACCGCTGAACTGGGCCCCGCCGTCTCCAGCACCGCTCCGCTGGGGACCGCCGTCTCAAGAACCGCTGAACTGGGCCCTTCAAGGCAAGAACCGCTGGCCCTTTGGCAGACGTGGCAGGGCAGGATCTGTCTCGGGCAGGGCTGCAGGATGTCCTCTGGCCAACATGCCTCCTCCAGTGGCAGTGGAGTCTGTTATGGACTGTATGGACTGTGGCTTTGCACTCCCCAGGATGGCCCAGTGGGCAGGCCACCCACTGTATGGACTGTATGGACTGTGGCTTTGCACTCCCCAGGATGGCCCAGTGGGCAGGCCACCCACTGTATGGACTGTATGGACTGTGGCTTTGCACTCCCCAGGATGGCCCAGTGGGCAGGCCACCCACGGTATGGACTGTATGGACTGTGGCTTTGCACTCCCCAGGATGGCCCAGTGGGCAGGCCACCCACGGTATGGACTGTATGGACTGTGGCTTTGCACTCCCCAGGATGGCCCAGTGGGCAGGCCACCCACGGTATGGACTGTATGGACTGTGGCTTTGCACTCCCCAGGATGGCCCAGTGGGCAGGCCACCCACGGTATGGACTGTATGGACTGTGGCTTTGCACTCCCCAGGATGGCCCAGTGGGCAGGCCACCCACTGTATGGACTGTATGGACTGTGGCTTTGCACTCCCCAGGATGGGCCAGTGGTCATGGAGTCCCCTCGTGGATCTGGCGTCGTGTACTCAAGTGGCTGAGGTGCCCCCCCTTCCCTTCCCCCTGAGGTGCCTGTCCTTTTTTCTTTCTGATGCCCCTGCAGTGTTCTCTCCGTGGAGTTCTTGTCGTGGGACTGGGCCTTGCCCCTTTGCTCAGGACCCCCGTGGTCCACGGACAGTGGTTGGACTACATATAGTAGATGTATATATTTTGTACATAGTTTATTTATTTATTTGGATTACTGCTGTCCATTTTTCAATATATCTGCCCGTTTAAGATCTCTTCTTTTGGTCTTTGCATTATTTCGGAGGGGGGGGTTTGTGGGTTGTGACAGTGATCTGTGGGAATGCATTGATGTGTGTGTTGTAGTGGGTGTGGGTGGGTGGGTGTGTGCCGGTAATCTTTTCCCTCCCCTGTGTCGTAGGTGCAGTACTCACCGATGTCTTCCGCGCCGCCGGGCGTGCTCCTGGTACAGGAGCAAGTATAGGAGTGCGGGGATGACCTGTAACTCGGGTTCCATACTGCCGGAATCTCGCGTGGAGTATGTGGAGGTGAGCGTTTTCCCGTTCGTAGTCTGTTTCCGCCGTGTTTTTATCGGCGGTGCTCCCGCCCCGGAAAAGGTGGCGGATTGGTGGGTCGTGATAGGGTGGGCGTTACATTATCTGCCGCCTGGCTGTTGGCGGTGACCGCCGCGCTGTTTGTTTGTTCCGCCGTGGCGGTCGGAGTGTTAATGCGGCGGGCTGTGTTGGCGGTTCCCGCCAGGGTCAGAATTGCATATTTTGGACCGCCGGCCTGTTGGCGGGTTGGCCGCCGCTTTATCACCGACCGCCAGGGTCAGAATGAGGGCCAAAGTCTCCAAATGAGCTAGATACATCAAGTGTGGTATCAAACTTATTGTCATAATAAATTCAACTACTTCAGGGAAAGTTTTAGAACTCTACCTGAAAGTTGCCAACTTAAGCTCTGTAGTTCCCTTCTCTGATTGGCCATCCTCTGGCAGGCTGCCATGATGAGGTGTGAATTGGCCTGGCTGAAGACAAAGGAAGTGCCTGGGGGAGGAGATCTGCGTCAGCAGATGCTGAAACAGTATGGGGGGAGAACAGCCAAACTGGTCTTCAAAGGAGGAAAGGACATTTGGAGCAGCTCAGGGCCTTCCCCATTTCCTACAAATCCAGACAGCTAGATGCCCAGCTGATTAGAGTAGGAGAGGGCTGGAGAGGGGTGTTATTAGACCTGACAGCCTTAGGGTGGTCACCCCTAACTTTTTGCCTGCCTCCCTCCACTTTTTAGATACTGTTTTTGCTGGTTTTAAGACTCTGATCACTTTACCACTGCTAACCAGTGCAAAAGTGCATATGCTCTCTCCCTTTAAACATGATAACATTGGATCATACCCAATTGGATTTTTTAATGTACTTCTAAGTGCCTAGTGAAGTGCACTATATGTGCCCAGGGCCTGTAGATTAACTACTAGTGGGCCTGCAGCACTGATTGTGCCACCCACTTAAGTAGCTCCTTAACCATGTCTCGGGCCTGTCATTGCATGGCCTGTGTATGCAGTTTCACTGCCAATTTGACTTGGCATTTAAAAGTACTTGCCAAGCCTAAAACACCCCCTTTTCTACATACAAGTCGCCCCCAAGGTATGCCCTAGGTAACCCATAGGGCAGGATGCTGTGTAGGCTGAAGGCAGGACATGTACCTGTGCAGTTTACATGCCCTGGTAGTGTAAAACTCCTAAATGCATGTTTACACTGCTGTGAGGCCTGCTCCCTTCATAGGCTAACATTGGGGCTTCCCTCATATATTGTTTGAGTGGTAGCTGCTGATCTGAAAGGAGTAGGAAGGTCATATATAGTATGACCAGAATAGTAATACAAAATCCTGCTGACTGGTGCAGTTGGATTTAATATTACTATTTTAGAAATGCCACTTTTAGAAAGTGGGCATTTCTCTGCACTTAAATCCTTGTGTGCCTTACAGTCCACGTCTGGCTGGTTTCAGTTGATAGCTCCCTTGTGCATTCACTCAGACAAACCCCAAATACAGGATGCTCAGCCTTACTTGCATACATCTGCATTGACTCTGGCAGACAGGATTGAACTGAAAGGGGACCTTGTGCACTTCTAAGCCACTCTTTGAAGTGTCCCCCACTTCAGAGGCACATTTGGCTATTTAAACAGGGCCTCTGCCCCTACCAACTCAGACACTTCCTGGAGAAGAGAACTTGAACCAGAACCTGCATACTGCCAAGAAGAACTGCCTGGCTGCCCAAAGGACTCACCTGACTGTTTTCTGTGAAGGACTGCTGCTTTGCTGTTGACCTGCTGCTTTGCTGCTCTCTGGCTGTGGTAAGAAGTGCTCTCCAAGGGCTTGGGTAGAGCTTGCCTCCTGTTCCCTGAAGTTTCAGGACCAAAAAGACTTCACCTCTATAAGAAGGACTCCTTGTGTGGTGAAAATCGATGCACAGCCTGCCAGAAACGACACACAGCCTGCACCACGGTGAAATATTCACTGCAAGCCGAACCGTAACGATGCAGCCTGCCTTGGCAACAAGGACTTCGATACAGCGCCAGCATAGTGACCCGAAATGCGACGCACGGCCCACTGGATCGATGCACAGCCGAGCCTGAATGACTCAGCCCGACTTCTAGAGAGGAATCGACACAGTGCCTGCCGTGCGGTAGAAATTTTCACGCAATGCCCACCCGATCGACGCAGCCCCTATGACTTTGGTTCTATCCTTGCCGGAAATCCACACATCGTCCCCGGGGCATCCGAAAACCCGCAACCTGAAGAGGATCCATGACCGAGCGCCGGAAATCAACGCACAGCCATCCCTGCGTGAAAACTAAATGACGCATCACCATGTGCGGCCCGAGAAATCGACGCACACCTCCTTGTTTTCCACGCATCTCCTCCTGTGTGGTTCCTTGCTGAGATTTTGAATGCAAACCAGGTGCTTTGTGCTTGAAAGAGACATGTATTGCTTTTAAAAGACTAAAGAGACTTTATATCACTTTTACAGTACTTACAGATACTTATTGCATTTTAATCGTTTTGACCTGCATCTTATCAAATACATATTTTTCTAAACACTGTGTGGTGTATTTTTGTGGTGCTATACTGTGTTATTGCATGATTTATTGCATAAATACTTTACACATTGCCTTCTAAGTTAAGCCTGACTGCTCAGTGCCAGGCTACAGGATAATTTGGATTGTGTGTGACTTACCCTGACTAGAGTGAAGGTCCTTGTTTGGACAGGGGGTAACCTGACTGCCAACCAAAGACCCCATTTCTAACAGGTGTGTTAAAAAACTTAGTCACACCAACAATGTTGCTCCCTGGGATTGATATTTGCCACACTTCTCAGGTAGTGGCCATCCAGGAAGATGATGGCCTGCCTCTGATTGGACAGTTGCCCCCTGCTTTCTACCCGAGGAGCAAGGATAAATGTGTCAAAGGTGCACCCACACCTCAGATCCTTACAAGGAACAATGACAGAAGAAGAAGGACTGCCCTGCTGGACTCCTGACCTGCAATTGGACACTGCACTCTGAAGGGCTACACCAGCTGCACACTTGGGCTTCACCACGAAAAGGACTTTGCTTATCTTCAACTGCTTCAGGAATGGACTCCCTGTAAGCTACAGGTACAATGGAGCTGCCCAGAGTCCCCTGAATCAAGTCCTGTAAGAAGAGACCAGCTGACCAGTGTCGAGGGGCCATTTGAGGATTCTGACCAAGTGCATTCTGTGAATTGCAGTTCCAATTCCCAAGGAGCAACTTAGAGCTTCTGGAACCTTGGATCAAGTTGTGGACACTTCAAGGACCCAAAAAGTAGCTCTAGAAGAAGATCTAGTAGTTTGGAGACATTTGGAGCAACTGTTGTAAACAGCTCCAGAAGTTGAAGAGATGCATTGTAGGAGTTGTAGTCCCAGACCCCAAGAGGCAAACCAGATCTTCAGAGCCCTTGGCTGGTGCTGTGGATCACTTTCCTGTATCAAGAAGCACTTCTGAAAGTACGTGCAACAGTGTTACATCGTGGGACGTCTGAACTCTGGACTTTTTCCCTGTCCAGTGTGACCTTAATTAACCCTTTGAGAGTTATATGCTTTTAAGTGCTAGAATTACTTTCAATCTTTAACAATTCATGTGTCTGTTTCCTTATATTGGATTTTTGTAATTTTAGTGTAATTTTAAAGATAAAAATATGATCTATTTTTATAAATTGGTGTTGGATTTTTATTGTGTTTTATGTTTTACTTGGTATTTACTGTTTTGTGATTTCTAAATACTTTACACACCTGTCTCCTAAATTAAGCCTAACTGCGCGTTGCCAAGCTACCAAGGGTTGAGCTGGGATTAATTTATTGAGACATAACTGGACCTAGTGGGGGTTAGTGGCCTATTGCTAAGTGCAGGTACTTATGTGCCCTCACCAATAGTCCACTTTCCAAAATTTTTAGTGGCAGCTATGGGATCGAGCGCTTGTGTTAAATATCACACTACAGTTTTAAGTGAAATAATTTGAAAATCTTCTAAATTGACTTAGAGAAAAAGTATTTTAGATTTTTCAAATTTGGACCATTTTTTTTAATTACTTTATTTTTGATTTTTCTAAATTCTTCTGATTAATTGGTGCCAAAGTTTTTAAGTCACACAAAACGTAAGAGAGACCATGGAGCATGAGCTTGATCTGGCTAGCATACTCGCACTCACTGAGGCTGAGCTTAGGGTGTTGTGCAGAAAGAGGGGATTGCCTGCCGCAAACAACCTTAAGAATACTGTGATGATCAAGTCCCTTGAAGCCTGGGTAGTGCAGATGGAGGCAGAGAAAGCTTCAGAGGCAGGAAAGGAGAAGGAAGATGTTCTCTCCAACCTCCAGGAAGAGGAGAATGATTGCATTATTGTGATTTCAGCAGCTAGGGCCCCATCCAGAGCTAGTGAGAGGGGAGGGCCTGTGGCATCAAACCAAGAGGAAGCAGAATTGGACCTCAGGGAAAGGGAATTTGAGACCCAGGTAGCCCTCACAGCTTTGGAGGCTGGGAAGTTGTCCCTAGAGAAGAAGTGGGCAAAGACTGAGCAAAGAGATGGTGGCAGCAACAGAGAAGTCGAGGTGTCTATTGGTGGTGGGTTTTGTCCCAGACTACCCAAGTTGGTTGTTCCTGCTTATGTGGAGGGGATGACATAGACAAATGGTTAGAGGCTTTGAAAGGGCTCTCTAGATGAGAAGGGCTAAGTCCCAAGATTGGGATTTACTTCTATAGGAGTTGGTCCCAATATCTGGGAGGGATAGGATCCTGACCCTAGTGGGGGAGAAATAAGATACCTATTGCAGTATGAAGAGGTGTTTAACCAAGACATTTGGTCTGACCCCAGAGGAGTACAGAGAGATGTTCAGGGACATCCAGAAGGTCAATACCGAGTCTTGGGTTGACTTTCTAGATACCTCACTTACGGGAATGGAGGGCTGGATACAAGGGAACAAAGAAAATACCTATGAGGGGTTATACAATTTGATCATGAGGGAGCACATCCTGACCAATTATATCCAAGAGAGATTACACCAGCATCTAGTGGACTCTAAGCTGACCAACAGAGCTGAGGGAGGCAGCTGATGAGTGGTTGAAAACCAGGGTGGTTGTCAAGTCCCGGGGGGAAGACTTCAAGATAGGGGGGTTAGGTCCCTAAAAACCTAAAGAGAGAGGTGATAAGCCTACCACAGAGACTCCCTCTGTAACCTAGATCCCTAAGAAGGGTGAAAGTAAATCCCGCTCCCCCTCTGACAAGCAGAGGCAGGGAGACCGAGGGTTACAGAAGCTCTTGGACAACAAGGCCTGCTTTGACTGTCAGCAGACAGGTCACTTCAGAGGAGATGCAGCCTGTCCGAAAGAGGTTGTTAGCACTGGGCTGTCCAGTGTTGCCATAGAGGAGGAGTCCTTAGATGATGAGGTCCTCATAGCAGTGTGCTGGGAGACAGGTCCAGATGGTAAGCTGGTGATCCTTGAGGGTAGGAGAAGGCACTTACACCCCATTCAGGTGAATGGGATCCCTACTACTGGCCTGAGAGACACATGTGCCAGTCACACTATAGTGAGTGACCAGTTGTTGTCCCCAGACATGTATGTCCCAGAGGAGACAAGGAGAGTCAGGATAGCCACAGGTGAGGTCACCATCAAACTTGTACCCATAGTGTCTCTAGTGAGGGAGGGTATCCCTGTCTGGTTTAGGATGGTGGTCAGAAGTACAAACCAAAGATAACCCCCGCTCACCCCCTTGGTAGCTTGGCATGAGCAGTCAGGCTTCTCCCAGAGGCAATGTGTATAGCAATAACACAACACACACAAAACACGTGATGTGCTATCCTCACAACACCAAGTTATATAAAATAAATTGTATTGTACGCAACCTTATTAGACCAAACACAACATGTCAGTAATACCCTGCTACACACGCAGTTGTCAGAACATTACTCAGTTATTGGTACTCTGCAAAGGTCAGCAGTAGTCACATGAAACACATAGGTTACTGGTTATTCTGTAACATAAGTAGTAGTCAGGAAAACAATATCATTAGGAATGCACATATCATGGAAAACACATGTCACAATAAAGGTCAAACATCATCATGAATGTAGATAGGATAAAACATCACTAAACATGCTCATTACAGAAAGTGAGGGGGAAGCACCCACCTCCTCCTTTCCAGTGGGGAGATCTCTCCCCATTATCCACCAATGCCCAAGTTGCCCCCGGAGGCCACAACCGACTCTCACGGGGGAGGGGGGACAGGAAAGGGTCTCTGTGACCTACAAGTGCATGGAGCTCACACGCTCCTCCTGCTGCGACCTGGGAAGAAGGATTTACCCTCAACTCCCTGGGTCCTGCTCATGGGGTGCACCGTCCTCAGATGGGGGTCACCGTACAATTCTCTCTCCATTGGACGGGGCCTCCGCTGAAGCTTCTTCGCTCCCCGTGAGTGAAACAGAGGCACATGCAGCCTCTCGTACCTCGTGGGACTACGCGTCTCCCCGAGTGTAATGCTCTTGAGATGTAGGCCCTGGGGGGCACAGCGAACTGAAGGGACCTCCGATGAGGTTCCCTTCTATCCTGCTACCGATCTTCCACACACCCGATCTGGTGCGCAATCACCCCTGGCTGCATCGGTTATCTTGCAACAAATGGTGCCAGCCTGTGCCCTCGGGCACACTCGGGCACACTCCTGCACGCTCCTGTGCCCTTGGGGCCCCAATGATGGACGCGGCTCAGCCTCCTGCAGATTTCGGCGACCTGCCCAGTTCATGGTGGTGAAGAGCTCAGAACGCAGTTCTCTTGGACAAAGTGAAGTGCTCAGAATGCACTTGGGTTCCCAGAATAAGGCGCTCAGAATGCACTTCTCCATTGAAAGTGAAGCGCTAAAGACACTCTTGGATTCCTCAAAATAAAGTTCTCATAATGCACTTCTGCTCCACAAAATAAAGCGCTCTGATCAGCCGCCATGAAGCTCCCTTCCTGCATCACTTCGGTACAGGGAAAAGTTGCAGGAGAACAGGGAGGCAGGGGGGCACACCACTCAGTCACTGGAGACAGTGAGAGGGAGCCCAGAGTGGCAGGGCCCAAGCGAATAGGCTAGCACAAAGGGTTGCAGGCAGTGGCAGTTCCTCCTAGTGACCCAGCAGGTCACAGGGCAGCATCACAGCAGCAGTCCAAGGTGGTTCCTGGCAAGGCCCTCCAACAGCATCCTGTGTTCATTTCAGTAGCCCAAGAATGTTTCTCCTCACATGGGGAAATGCCCCCTGTACTTATACTCAGTTTTGCACAAGCTTGCACAAAAAGTTGGAGAAGAAGTTCCAACCAGCTCCAACTGGTTCTACGAGTATCCCCTCTCTCCTTCAGCACAGGCTCCAGACATCAGTTGGGTGTAAACAAGCTCTTTGTTTGAGGCCAGGGCACAGCCTTTACAAATGTAGGTGTGCCCTGCCTCTCCTCATCTCAGCCCAGGAAGGCCATTCAGTATGCATATGCACCTCTGTGAAACCTCTACCCTCGCTGTGTACAGGCTATCTGGAAAGTATGCACAAAGCTCAGCTGTCACTCTGCCCCAGACATGGATTGGAGTCAAGCTGCAAAACATCAAAGTTATAGACACAGCAAAGTGCTTAATTTCTGGAAGTGGCATTTGTATAATGGTAATAAAAAATCTACATACACCAGTAAGCGGCATTTCTCACTACCATTACATCCATACCAAACATGCCTATGCTCCCCCTCAAAGATCAGACAATACCCTCTAGTCATAAGGCAGGGCATTTCCAATGCAATCGTATGAGCAAGACTGCACTCACAGCAGTGAGGAACTAAGTAGGCCGTTTGTAACTACTAGGGCAGGCCACACTACTAGGCACATGTCCTGCCTTCTACATACATAGCACCCTGCCCATAGGGCTAGCTAGGGCCTACCTTAGGGGTGACTTACATGTTAGGGGTGTTCCAGGCCTGGCAAGTAAATTTAGATGCCAGATCCCTGTGGCAGTAACCTGGACATGCAGGCCTTGTGCTAGCAGGCCTGAGACAGGTTTCAAAGGCTACTTCTGTGGGTGGTGCAAGCTGTGCTATAGGCCCACTAGTAGCATTTAATTTACAGGCCATGGGTATAGAGGTACCGCCGTACAAGGGACTTACAGGTAAAGTAAATGTGCCAATCAGTTGTAAGCCAATCATACCAAGTTTAGAAGGGAGAGCACCTGCACTTTAGCACTGATCAGCAGTGATAAAGTGCTCAGAGTCCTGGAGCCAACAACAAGAGGTCAGATAAAAAAGGAGGAGGAAGGCAAAACATTTGGGGATGACCCTGCCAAAGGTCAAATGTATATATATATATATATATAACTTAATGGTGATAATCAGTAGACCAATAGGTAGTTATAAGTAAGACCTACCTTCCATTGGAAAAGCGTTATTGTTTTACCTGTAACTTTGGCGCAGTTTGACAGATCTTCACAAAATTAAAAGGGTTGGGGTCCCAAAACGTGTTGTCCCCGTGCAATGTCTCATAGGTGTCTTAGACATGGCTATGAACTGAACCACTGGACGGAATTATACCAAATTTGTTAGAAAGCTAGTTCTTGCTCCAGAAAGAGGCTTTTAAATTATTCACGGGAAATCCGTTCAGTACTTTTGGAGTTATTAAAGGAAAAGTAAATGTAGCTATCTAGGGACACAGACCCTTCTGCAGGTCTAGGGGAAAAGCAAGGACCTATTTGGATGGCCGCAACCTGGGTGGTAAGTCGTGCCTGCCATTTTCTTTTATACATCGGGTCTGGGGGAGGGAAAAAAACAATATAAAAAATTCACAAAAGGGGTCAGGATGCAAATATACAGACCCCATGGGAGAGATGGAGGGGTCCATGAGGGACCCCACGTGACCATAAATTGCTTTATTTTTCTTTTTTACTAATCTACTGGTCTACCCCAGTGCTCAGCGTGGCCACCCCTGTGCATACTTGTTAAGATTCAGCGGATCTAAAAAGCAATTAAAAAAAAAACACCCCCTCACACACCAAAACCCACTGCACATGGACGAAGGCTGTGCACAGTGTGGGGTTGGGCGAATGCGGGCCAGGCCCTGTGGCCAATCCTCAGCCATTCATGGCAGTGGTTATGTTAATGTGCGGTATTGAGATATGACGTTACGTTAATTAAAACATACAAATTCACTGAAAAAACAAATGTTACAGGGACATTATCATTAGTCATATACAACAAGTCTCTTCTGAGTTGAAACTCGTTGGTGTTTGTTGACCTGGATTAAATACTGTTATTCTTTTGGAGAAATTAAGTGCAGTGGTTTATTTTTCTTGGATTATGTATTTATACATATACACATATATATTTCTGTATATATATGTGTATATATATATATATATATATATATATATATATATATATATATATATATATATATATAAATAAATATGTTTATATATGTATATGTGTATATGTGTGTGTGTGTATATATATATTGATATCTATCTATATATATATATATATATACATATATATATATCATCCACCAAAAGACTGTGTTTATTCATTTATTTCAACAGGTATGCATCCACCATATTTACCTCCACCAACGCTTTTCGACTAACAAGTCTTGCTCACGGTTTGTATGTGCATTTACTGTCTCTACTACTTATACTGTTCCTTGTGCGCCCATTAGAAGGCATTCTGGGACTTGTAGTGTTACAGTCAAAATGTTAAAGACATGATTCACCACCATGGCTAGAATTATACCTGAAGGCAACTTATTCACTTTGCATGCAAGCATATAAAATTATGTACTTTGTTCCCATATTGGGGTGATCTGCTACATATCGTTTCATTATTTTTTCAGATTCTGGTGTATTCACAGACCTATTGCAAAGTATAATGGCTACTACAGTCATATAAGCATGCTCTCATGTTTACATATGTGACTCTTCCTTAATCGTTAATCCTAACTGGTGTAGTATCCCAAGTTTGCCATCACATAATTAATCTAGTTTTGGAGACATATTGTCCAAACCACGGGAGTAATGCTTACATATAATTTTTGACATTAAAGTTACTCATTACATATATGGGACTATCATCCTCCTCAGCATACTGTGTCAACACCTTGTGGGCTCAGTGCCCTTCGCGCTGCTATGCTTAGCACAATATACTACATGTGTGCCACTCACCAGAGTATTTAATGAAGGAATCAGGTGCCTGTAGTTATTTGCTCAATCCAAGCATGTGGCCTGTAATCAAGGACAAGATGTCTGAAACGCGTAAGGCCTGGGAAATGTAAAGAATTATTTGAAGGTGACTGGTTTTGCTGCTTTCTGAAATAAAATGCAAACTGCAACCTGTTGGGAGTGCGCTTTTTGTCCAGGGACAACTTTGTTTTGTACATGATTGACGGCATGTCCAGCCGTGAAGGCAGCACCACTGCAGATAGAAAGCAGGTCTGTGTGACTTTACTATATCGTCATTCACTGGAGCAACAGGATGGAACAATTTCAGTAAAACTCGGTAACTGTGCTTTGAATTATCCTACTAAAGTTTTCAAAATGTATTTTAATGTGTGTTTGGCAAGAACAACCTACTAAGGCAAAGATGTATATCTACTAAAGATGCAATATAAATGTGCTGGACTACTTTTACCAAAATGCAATGTGCAACTAACCAGAATATTTAATGAAGGAATCAGGTGCCTACAATTATTTGCTCAATCTAAGCATGTGGACTGTGATCAAGGACAAGATGTCTGAATTGCGTAAGGCCTGGGAAATTTAAAGAATTCTTTAAAGGTGACTGGTTTTGGTGTTTTCCTAAATAAAATGCAAACTGCAACCTGTTGGGAGTGCGCTTTTTGTCCGAGGACAGCTTTGTGTTGTACATGATTGACGGCCTGTCCAGTCGTGAAAGCAGCACCACTGCAGATAGAAAGCAGGTCTGTGTGACTTTACTATATCGTCATAGACTGGAGCAACAAGATGTTACAATTGCAACAAAACTCGGTAACTGTGCTTTGAATTCGCCTACTAAAGTTTTCAAAATGTATTTTAATGTGTGTTTGGCACGAGCAACCTACTAAGGCAAAGATGTATATCTACTAAAGATACAATATAAACATGCAGGACTACCTTTACCAAAATGCAATGTGCAACTCACCAGAGTATTTAATGGAGGAATCAGGTGCCTGCAATTATTTGCTCAATCCAAGCATGTGGCCTGTGATCAAGGACGAGATGTCTGAAACGCGTAAGGCCTGGGAAATGTAAAGAATTCTTTGAAGGTGACTGGTTTTGCTGCTTTCTGAAACAAAATGCAAACTGCAACCTGTTGGGAGTGCGCTTTTTCTCCGGGGACAATTTTGTTTTGTATATACACACAAATGCATTTCAACTCCGAAGAGTCTTGTTCATGGGTGGGGAGTCCTTTTCAGTATTCATTAAACACTGCTACCACAGTGAGCCCATAATGAAGCATTCTGGGACATGTAGTGTGACAAACTTAAAATACAAACCAATGGACAATCAAGAAAGTTAAACTTAAATGCCATAATAAATCCAACCAAATAGATGTAACCATATATTAATCCAATAATATAATCTTTTGCACTATACGATCTAATTAGAAACAATTGCAATGTATTTTCGGATCAAAGAAAAATGTTTTACGTTATCCATCAAACCACAAATCAGCCACTTATGTGTCTTGTTCATATATATATAGTTCACATTGTGTATATATCCTTCAATATGACCATAAGCATAAACAGTAATATCACACATCTCTCATATTTGAAATCACCTCTCTTCCCTGAAAAAAAAAAAAACTCATACTAATGGGGATGTGTTCCTTTTGCCATTAATAAGTGACTATATAATTCACTGATCCAACATCTACATATCATTAACTGTTCTCTGAGAGGTAATCTTCACAATTTTCTGTAACATCACACGCCTCTCACATTTCAAATCATCTTGATTCCCTGGGATGAAATCTCTTGATAATGGGGATGTATTACTCTTGCCATTTGTAAGTGACTGTACAGTTCCTCATCTTCATTCAATCCATGAGGTATCTTAGTCCTGAACCTTATAATCAATTGTGACTCCAACCGTCTTAATTGTATCAATCTGTCCCCACCTTTTTCATTTCTACCAATACTTACTATTCCAAAACAGACTTGATCATAGCATAGTTTGTGTCCTTATTTTGTACCGTTCTAATATGATCCAGTTTACATTTTTTAAAGGATATGTGGTACTTCCTATATATCTCAATTCAGAGTAACATTCAATTGTATACACCACATATGTAGTATCACATGTAAGTCTCTCATTATTGCTTATTTTTTTGCCTCTGAAATCCTGGGACTCCATTATGTTCCTCTATACGCAGCACACTTTACACTTGTGACAACATATGAAACCTTTCCCTTCTTCACTTAACCGATTTGAGGTCTTTTTAATTGAAAGTGGCTTCTCACCAAATGATCTCTTAGTGATGGTGCTTTCCTATAAGTAATACTGGGTTTATCTCCCAATATGTTTCCAAATGTCCGGATCTTTTTTTAATACATTCCAATATTTGTTCAGAATATTCCAGATTAATTTATTCTCTTTGTTATATGTCAAGATCATTCTGATACTTGTCTGTTCTTTATCCTTTTTCTCTCTATGACAGGATTTATTGACCACTGTTTGAGCCCTTGTCAGAGATCTGGCTCTTTTCTCACCTTGTTCGATATCTCTGTGGTCAAGTCTGACAGGAAGACCGCTGTGGTGGTGGCCACCAAAAGACCGCCAAGTCGACGGTCAAATGACTGCCGTATTACGAGTCACAACATGAACACTGCCAAAAAACAGCTAATTTACCGAAACCGCCAGGACACGGGAGGACGGAAAAAGTGTCTGTTCCACCACCGGCACCGCCAACCTGACAAAAATCCTCCAATCAAATTACGATCCACAAATCATGCAGCAATACTTCCATGGCGGAAAACCATTGACGGTGCGAACCGAGGTGGACTCAGCTCACTTCAGTCAGAACACAACACCACATTGGATAGTTTGAATACCCCACACCTGACCACCTTAACCCACCCCAATTAACATCCACGCATTACACCTCTGTACAAATCACCTATTCCCCCTCTATGGCATGCTTATCTCCACTGAACTCCTCTGGCCTCAAAGTCCTTGGAAATGGCATGTTAGCTGCTGCCTAATCATATCACTACAACTCCCAGAATGCAACATACCATCATTGTGAAAACATGGAGTGTGCACAAGATATCACGTCATGCATGTATAACTAATTTACCATCTATACCATCTTGACTGTACTAGTGTGGAACAGTACATAGCAATGACAGCAATGCTATGGCTCACTCACACCTGCATCCCAGGCAAAACACAACTATAGCTGTGTGATCACTAATAATGGCCATAGATTAAAGATCCCAAGCTAATAATGTTTTCGCCTGGTTTGGAAAGCCAGTTGGCTGAGTCGATGCACACACAGTACATCCAGATACAGGTCAATGTCCCTTGCTTACTTACATGCTATGTTCCTACAAGGAAACCATAGTGCATTGTACAGCTCTAATTTGTGCCATCCAGCATGCCTGACTGGTCACTAGGTAACAGAGGTGAAAAGTCATGTCCACAATTAGACAATATCAGATGCCGTCAGCAGAACAATCACTACTAACCTAGTCTTAAATCTCTTTACAAGGAGTGTGGAAATCAAGTCACAGAGTTGTATTTACAACTAAGGTATGCTGTGCAGCAGCTGTCAATGTCATTGCTGGGCATCATGTTAAGGCACTGTCTGCATCTCACACAAAAGCAACAATATACACATTTTAACGTGAACTCTGTGTATCTCTTCCTCCATAGGCAACCTTGCCATTGCCACCATGGAGAGGACACCAGAGACTGTCACTCTCCCTCTGGATAAAGGCCCCAGTGAGGACAACACCCTTGGATGCCTGGACACTGACGAACAACCTGGCTTATCTGGGACACCTAGTCCGTCAACGACTCTCTGCCTCACCCTACCCACATCAACTCCTTCCAGCCCTATTACATCACAGGCAAACATTCGCCCCCAAACCTGTGCCCAAGAACTGTAAAAATGTTTGTGTGCCCCACAGTACAAGTACCTGAGTCTAACCTTGCCACCCCTGACAATGATGGACCTGCAATCACTGGGAGTGGGCACACTGTGCCAAGAGCACAGGCACGTGGGGCTAGGGTGCGTGGGAGGCATGCTGTAGGCCAGAGAATGGGGCCTTCAAGGGACACAAATGACCAGGAAACCATCTCCCAAGTTTTGGGACCCTACCACAGTTCCCAGGGCATGATGGAGAAAGTCATCACCATGTTGGGGTGAATTCAAATGCTCCAGAGGGACCACTGCCAGGAAGTCATGGTACAGTTGCAGTCACAAACTGCCCACCTGGCTTCCATTGTGGCGGTGCTGAGGGACTTCCAGTAGCAATGAAATATCAGCCCCTTCTACATCTACGACTGCTAGTGGAATGTAGGCCCTGGCAGAGAAAAGGCATGCCTCAGACACCCCTCCCTCTGTAGCTGAAGAACCCCCCGCAAATGTGGATGTCCAGCCAGACATCCAGCAAGAGCAGATGCCAAGACCAAACCCACTGACAAGAAGTGAGCCTCTCCTGAACTGTTCCCCTGCACACACTGTTGACTGTTTTGAGACCTAATTCAATTTTTCCATGATACAAGGGCACTAGACTTGTTATTCGACCGGTGTAGCAGCTACCCAGATGATGTCACCCACCATGATTCCACCCATCACTTATTTTTCATTTAATTCCTTTTATAGTCACAGATATTCTTTTTATATGCACAATAAATCAAGCTTTAACACAGGTCCTGTTAATGTGTCTTCTATCATTCATGTATCAAAGCCATGCATGCCAACTCTGGTCTGATTATGTGCCTCTGTATTGTACACCCATTGGAATGGACAGCAAACGGGAACACCATCAGCAGGAGACTCATTTCAACAGAAATGAAACAGGACTGGTTTCCAATAAGTTGATATTTAGTTCTATACACATGGAGCATGACTGAGAGTAGCATCAGGATGTATGCTAAGGTGTCACACATTGCCAAAACACAGGATACAGAAGTCAGAGTCATGCTACACTTAATACAAGGCAGGAGCCACACTGATAGGTCCTCTGTATCACCTGATATAGCCTCATCATTTACCCATGTCATAGCTTCAAAATCAAATATCTCATGGAACATACATAGATCTTTATTGAACTATTCAGTCCTGAAACCTTTCACTTACATTGGCCCCATACCTGTAGGATTGTCACTCACCTATGTCAGTCTACAGTGACATGCACCTTTGTCTGCAAAGTATGAACACATTGACAGCTAGGTCCAATGGAGTTCACAAACAACTAAACCCATTAGGATGCGAGAACCTATGTTACAACATTTACACATGAGCCAGACACATCTCCAGACACAATTTACACCATTTGACAACCTCCTGTACTCAACAGATGAAAGAAATGGGAAAACACTTTTCCACCCCAGCGTATAGACGGTATAAAAATCTCGATTACACCCCACTTACACAACACAAATATCACCTGGTTTCAGTCATGTCCACTTCTCATGTCTGTCAGCAATTCCCATCTGCTTCTGCCACTGTTCTACATTAGCCAAGGTTGCAGAGCCAAGCAGGATCTAGGGCAATCTGTGTGTGAAAGGGTAAGGGGATAGGCTATAGCACAATACAATCCGCGCATCAGAGAGGGCATGTCCAAACTGTAAATATGCATCTGCTGTTACAATATATGTGTAGGAGGCTGGCCTGGCTTATAGTGGGTACCTAATGGTACTTACACCTTGTGCCAGGTCCAGTTATCCCTTATTAGTAGATTAGTAGTGTTCTAGCAGCTTAGGTTGATAGAGGTAGCTATAGCAGAGCAGCTTAGGCTGAACTAGGAGACATGCAAAGCTCCTACTATACCACTTATGTCATATAGCACTATATCATAAGAAAACACAATACTCAGAGTTACTAAAACATAAGGTACTTTATTTTAGTGACAATATGCCAAAAGTATCTTAGAGGATATACTCCCTTAGTAGGTAAGTAATATACACAAAATATACGCACAGACCAAAATCAGGTAAGTAAACAGTTAGAAAAGTAGTGCAAACACTGTAAAACACAATAGAATGCAATAGGAGACAATAAGCCTAGAGACAACACAAACCATACACTCCAAAAGTGGAATGTGAACCACGAATGGACCCCAGGCCTAGTGTAGTGCGTAGAGGGTTGCTGGGAGTGTAAGAAAACACCAAGGGTGTCCAAGATACCCCACCCCAAGACCCTGAAAAGTAGGAGTAAAGTTAACCTACTACCCCAGAAAGACAGTAAAGTCGAGATAGGGGATTCTGCAAAGATGACAACTGACTGCAAAGCACTGAAGACGGATTCCTGGACCTGAGGACCTGCAAAGGAAGAGGACCAAGTCCAAGAGTCATGCAAGTGTCCAAGGGGGGCAGGAGCCCACTAAACCCCAGATTAAGGTGCAAAAGGGCTGCCTCCAGGTGGAAAAAGCCAAAGATTCTGCAAGAACAGAAGGTGCTAGGAACTTCTCCTTTAGTCAGAAGATGTCCCACGGCGTACTGGAGGATGCAGAGCTGTTTCCACACAGAAAGACCGCAAACAAGCCTTGCTAGCTGCAAGAGTTCCAGTTGAGGATTTTGGGTGCTGCCATGGCCTAGGAAGGACCAGGACGTCGCCCCTTGGAGGAGGAGACAGAGGGGGTGCTCAGCAAAACAGAGAGCCCATGCAGAAGCAGGCAGCACCCGCAGAAGCACCTGAACAGGCATTCAGAAAATCAGAGCACGGCGGTCGTCTCAGCACCACAAAAGGGAGTCCCACGAAGTTGGAGTCCTACTCATCGAGCTGGGCAATGCAGGACGGAGTGCTGGGGACCTGGTCTGTGCTGTGCACAAAGGAAGTCTTGCAAAAGTGCACAGAAGCCCTAGCAGCTGCAGTTCACGCAGTACACAGGATTACTGTCTGGCGGGAGGGAGCCAAGGACTTACCTCCACCAAATTTGGACAGAAGGGCCACTGGACTGTCGGGGTCACTTGGATCCAGCTCCTGTATTCCAGGGACCACGCTCATCAAGATGAGAAGGGACCCAGAGGACTGGTGATGCAGAAGTTTGGTGCCTGTGTTAGCAGGGGGAAGATTCCGTCGACCCACAGGAGATTTCTTCTTGGCTTCCAAGGCAGACAGTCCTCAGAGCATGCACCACCAGGAAACAGTTGAGAAAGCCGGCAGGATGAGGCGCTACAATGTTGCTGGTAGTCTTCTTACTACTTTGTTGCGGTTTTGCAGGCGTCCTGGAGCAGTCAGCAGTCGATCCTTGGCAGACGTTGAAGAGAGAAGTGCAGAGGAACTCTGGTGAGCTCTTGCATTCGTTATCTGAAGAGAAACCCACAGTAGAGACCCTAAATAGCCCTCAGAGGAGGATTGGCTAACTAACCAGGTAAGAGCCTATCAGGAGGGGTCTCTGACGTCACCTGCTGGCACTGGCCACTAAGAGGTATCCATTGTGCCCTCACACCTCTGCATTCAAGATGGCAGAGGTCTGGGACACACTGGAGGAGCTCTGGGCACCACCCCTGGGGTGGTGATGGACAGAGGAGCTCCCTGAACCGGTGTAGACTGGCTTATGCAAGGAGGGCACCATCTGTGCCCTTCAAAGCATTTCCAGAGACTGGGGGAGGCTACTCCTCCCCAGCCCTTAACACCTATTTCCAAAGGAAGAGGGTGTAACACCCTCTTTCAGAGGAAATCCTTTGTTCTGCCTTCCTGGGACTGGGCTGCCCACACCCCAGGAGGGCAGAAACATGTCTGAGGGTTGGCAGCAGCGGTAGCTGCTGAGAAAACTCCAGAGAGTTAGTTTGGCAGTACCCGGGGTCCATGCTGGAGCCCTGGGGATTCATGGAATTGTCCCCCCAATACCACAATGGTTTTGGGGTGACAATTCCATGATCCTAAACATGTTACATGGCCATGTTCAGAGTTACCATTGTGAAGCTACACATAGGTATTGACCTATATGTAATTCACACGTTTAATGGTGCCCCCGCACTCACAAAGTCTGGGGAATTTGCCCTGAACAATGTGGGGGCACCTTGGCTAGTGCCAGGGTGCCCTCACACTAAGTAACTTTGCACCTAACCTTCACTAAGTGAGGGTTAGACATATAGGTGACTTATAAGTTACTTAAGTGCAGTGAAAAAATGGCTGTGAAATAACGTGAACGTTATTTCACTCAGGCTGCAGTAGCAGTCCTGTGTAAGAATTGTCTGAGCTCTCTATGGGTGGCAAAAGAAATGCTGCAGCCCATAGGGATCTCCTGGAACCCCAATACCCTGGGTACCCAGGTACCATATACTAGGGAATTATAAGGGTGTTCCAGTGTGCTAATCAGAATTGGTAAAATTAGTCACTAGCCTGCAGTGACCATTTTAAAAGCAGAGAGAGCATAAACACTGAGGTTCTGGTTAGCAGAGCCTCAGTGATAGAGTTAGGCACCTCACAGGGAACACATATAGCCTACAAACATATGAGCACTGGGGTCCTGGCTAGCAGGATCCCAGTGAGACAGTAAAAACACCCTGACATATACTCACAAACAGGCCAAAAGTGGGGTTAACAAGGCTAGAAAGAGGCTACCTTCCTACAACATGATATTCTAGACCACTTTGTCCTGTACACAATGCAAGCCTTCAGTCTGAATTCACAACACACTGATAGGCATTGGAGCTCACTACACACCCACAGATGATGCAATAAAAGAGGTGACATGCTACCCATCAACATATGCTTGCACATTTACATCAGAACAATATGTCAACTTCACATACCTGTTAGTCAGTTGAAGTACTGATTGATGAGATCTGCCCTAGAGTCTCCTGCTTTATCTTCCTCTGGCTCCTCATCAACTGGCATTTCTGCATTTCCACCCATAGGTACTGCTGCCTCCCCTTCAACTGGTATTAATGGGATCTGATGTCTCAGGGCAAGATTGTGGACCATGCAGCAGGCAACTATAATTTGACATACCTTGGTGGGTGAGTAGAGGAGGGCTCCTCCTGATAAGTCCAAGCACCTAAATCATGCCTTCAGTAGCCCTTGATGTTGTTGGGTACCCCACTAGTGTCAACAGCCAAAGACAGTTTGGATAGCCAGAGTCACTTGTGAACAAAATGGTAGAACAACACAAACATTGTGATGGCAGGAAACATACATTACAAACACACATTCCAATTACAACTTACCAACTAGCCAGGCCTCTCTGTGTAGGGTCTTCTCAGCAGTAGGGCATTGCTGTTCCGCATGATAAAGGATTCCTGGACTGATCCTGGATACTTTGATGTGACTTGTGAAATGTACTGGTCTGTCAGACACACCATCTGAACGTTGATGAAGTGGTAGTTTTTTCTGTTCCTATATACCTGCTCATTGGCACTGGGGGGAGCTAAGGCTACATTGGTGCCATAAATGGCTCCAATCTCATGTGGAAAATGTCCCATTTCATAAAACACTGCCTTCACATAGGCCAAATCATCTTTTTGTCAAAACCTGAAGTAGTTGTCCAGGTGTTTCAACAATGCACACAGTACATCCTTCAAAACCAGACTGAACATGGGTTGAGACATCCCTGTAGTGAGAGCCACTGTATTCTGAAAGGAGCCAGTGGCCAGGAAGTGTAGCACTGACAGAACTTGAACGATGGGAGGTATGATATAGGGATTGTGAATGGCAGGCAACATATCTGCTCCAAAGGATCCCAAAGACCCATGATAGTAGGAAGATTCAGACGATATGTCTGAATAACATGTCTTTCCTCCATGGTGTGCAGGTCTACTAGTGGACGGTATACTGATGGTCATCTTCCTCTCCTCATGGCAGGGATTGTGAATGGCAGGCAACATATCTGCTCCAAAGGATCCCAAAGACCCATGATAGTAGGAAGATTCAGACGATATGTCTGAATAACATGTCTTTCCTCCATGGTGTGCAGGTCTACTAGTGGACGGTATACTGATGGTCATCTTCCTCTCCTCATGGCAGGGTGACAATGTGTAAACATGTAAACAGAGTATGTGACATGTAGCATGATCACATCAAGTAAAGCATCACAATTTGCTCACACATAACAGATGTCTAGGACAGCTACTGCCTCTGACATATACAGTGCAGCACATAGCTATGCATCCAATTACACCCTCCTCAATCCACATCGCCTCAACTAAATAAGAGATTCCACTTAATAATTCCCCTGTTACTGTGCATATTTGTAAGATGAATCATTTAGACATGTGTCACACATATATTGGGACATTATCGACAATTTCAAAACACTGAGGAACCTCTGAGGAGTTGAACATTACTGTCAACACATGTCCTCCAACAACACTGCCTTGACAGCACAGATGCACAAAGGTCACCTAGACATGAGGGCGGGACCAACAGATGTACTGCACAATATGGGGCATAGTTAATGATGCAGATTATTTTACACTTCCATACTTGAAATGTGTTCAAAATGGCAGCCGCCTGACCTACTATAGTGGACATGTGGAAGAGACCTAAGTCCACTGGCAGAAGTCGTCATGGCGGTAGGAGGCCACAACTGCAGTGTAATTTGTCATTGAGACACATTGCTGCCTTTGACGAACTTGGGCCAGTGGCGATGTCCACCAGAGGTGATGGTCATGTACGTAGCGGGAGTGGCTGCCATCTTATGCAGCTTGCCCACTTGACTCCTGACAGTGTTGCCAGCAAGATCTCCACGACCTGAGCTGCTGCTTACTGCCTCTGGGAGCAATCATGCCACGTCCTGCAAGTGATATGGCCCCCGCCTTCACCCCTGAAGAGTTGTAGAAGTTAGCGAAGGAAGTCCTACTCCTGTATGAACATCTATATGGTGCACCAGAAGAGCGTGTGTGTCCAATGTGTGATAGGTGTGGTGAATTAAGGTGTACCGTTTATGTAGACAAGTGAAGGTGTTGATGAATGCAGATGGTATTTTGTGAAGGAGCGTGACCTGAGAGGATGGGATTTTGTGACTACTTGCTGTTACTGATGTGTGCTGTCCACTACTTCTTATGGGTGTCTTCCATGTGGGTATGATTTTATCCTTTTGTTTGTGTCATCCATGCAGGTTCAACTCCCATCAGATGAACGGAATCTGGTGTGCCATTGCCAAGCAAGTGTGGACCCTGGGGGTCCACAGCTGGGGGAGCACCCACTGAAGGAAGCGGTAGGAGGACCTTAGATGCTGGGCCCAGAAGACTGCAGAGGCCCAGCTGGGTTATACTCTCAGTGAGGAAGGGGTGCCCGTCAGACCTTGACCCCCCTAATGGCCCACATTTTGGCGGTAGCCTACCCTGAGGTGGATGGGCGTTTGAATACAGCACAGCAGCCACATGGGGGTAAGTACTGGCAGAACCCATGTACTATCCTCTGATAGTTTACTGTATGCTGTATATTTATTTCAGCTGTGAGGATGTTGTAGGTGCTACAGGTATGTTGACTACTGGGGATACGTGCAACTAACAGAGGAGTTTCCCATTCAGAAAGGTGTTAGACAAGGTTGCGTGTTGGCCCCCACACTTTTCCTTCTATATATAAATGCTTGCATTCCTTACCTATATTACTGTGATAATGATGCTCCTAAAGTGGGTGGGTCAAAGATACCCTGTTTGCTGATGACACTCCATTATTATCACAAACAGCGTCTGGATTGTCTAAGCTCTTGGAGAAATTTCTGGGGTTCTGTAGAGACCATGGCTTGCAAATAAAACAAGAAAAGTCATCGATAAAATAACCACATATAAAAACAATAAAATCCAACACAGGGGAGACAAAGAAGAGACATCAACAGTAGTCTATTGTAGTTAAACTGTCCCAATTTAAGTAGATTTAGGCCAATCAATTTCTGTCCCCAGTCCTTGTTTGATTCCGGCCTACTCCTATGGGTCCAGTAGTGTCATATAGCGTTGACGCGTTTCGGTGGTCTTTTCAGTCCTTTCACCACCTTCTTCAGGACTAATAAATACGTTCCCCACACTTATTGAACCAGACCTAAATGGGCCAGCAAAAAAATATATAATTCTTAGATTCCTTTATTGTTAGATTGATCATTTGAGAGATTGATTATTTGAGCGTGTGGGGTGATTGGATTTTCTTTCCCTTGGGGGAGTTTTATTGTTTCACTGTGCTACGGTGCCCTGTCCTCCTGGGGATATCAGAGATAGGAGGGCCCTCTCTCTCTTGACTTGCAAATAAATAAAACCAAAACCAAATATGTGTTTTTTGGTGACAGAAAGCACAGAGTGAAGGAAACCATATCACTAGATTGTAAGATTTTCAAATGAGTACCGGAATTTGATTACCTGGGAGTTAGATTAGAGAATTCCCATAAATGGAAGGGTCAACTGTTAAGGTGTATCATGTTGTTAAGACAAAAGGCAAGGGGAATCTTAAGATTTGCTGAAAGATCTTCAAACTTTCCCATTGCGCCAGTGATAGAAATATACAAAGGTCAAGCCAGAGGGGGAGCTTTCTACTGTGAAGAGCTATGGGGTCATGGTCAATTGCATGATATGGTAAGAACAGAGAATCATTTTTGTAAAACTTTGTTAGAGATTCCATTGAGCTCACCCATGCTCCCTATCTGTTTGGATTTGAGCTAGCAATCTATTGCAGATATTGCTGTAATGAGGCTGTTGCAGTACTGGATCAGGGCCTGGTCTACAGATGAACTAGAACTATATACAGCATGGCTAAGGGGGCTCCTTGGGACCTTGACAGTTGAGAAAATTGTGTGGTGCAGTTATATAAAAAATAGCTTCACTAAATTAGGTTTAGGTTCCTATTGGTTGGACCCTTTGCACCTCCCTAAAAAAATGCTCTACAGAGCCTGAAGGATGCATATTGGGCAAGTGTGCAAATGGCCGAATTAGAATCTGCTCCATCTGGTAGCTTGCCGGATAGTTTCTTATCAGTCAAGTGCTTTTATGAATTTGAACACTATTTTGATATTATCTTACAGCCCTTAGCAGGTGCACTTTATATTATATTTAGCATTGGATCCTTACCCTTGCTTGATTTTACCTCTAGAAGGAAGCAGAATGATGGATTAACAGATGTGTGCCCTATGGGATGCAAGACTCAAGATAACATCATCCATGTATTATTTTATTGTCCTGTGTATAACACGCAGAGGGCCTGTTGGATTAGATCCCTCTGCAATTGGCTGGGTCTTAGAGATCATCATTCATCCCTCAGGATTTACAGAACTAGCACCCATGGTACTGTTGTGTGCACTGTAGCAAAGTTTTTAGCAGCGATTGAACACATTAGAGCAAGATCCTTCAGTACCAAGGAACAATTTTAAAACCAGAGGGCTCAAAATGGACTTTGGAATATTCAAATTTTTGTATATTTTAACATATTGGGGGTCATTCTGACCTTGGCGGTAAAAGGCCTATACCGCCGGTCAGAACTCCGCCATACTACCGCCGCGGCCGTGGTAAACCGCCACGGTCATTCTGACCACCAACTGTGAATCCGCCAAAAACCCGACATCCAAGGAAGGCCGCCTCATCAGCGGGCCGCGGAAAACTGGAGATGACCAAACCTCCACCGCCACGCCAACACAAACACGCCCATGCCATTCTGACCCACGAATCCACGCGGCGGTCTTTCAACCGCGGTATTCCATTGGCGGTACACACCGCCGCGCTCAAAATACACACACACCTCCAAAACACTGCCACATTGGACAATTTGAAATACACACACCTGATACACATACCAACAACACTCCCACACATCCATACAACTATAAAACACACACCCACATCACCCACAAACCCCTACGACCGAAGATCAGAGACGAAGGAGAGAGAGACACATCACAGAATAGAGAGCTACATCACACAGAGGCACACTACACCATCACACACACCACATAGAAGCACAAAGCACCACACACCAACACACTCATCACCATATACACCACCCCACACCTCATCCACACCACCCCATGGCAACCCAAAGGCACCCACGCTTTTCGGACCAAGAACTCCGGGTCATGGTTGAGGAAATCATAAGAGTTGAACCCCAGCTCTTCGGCTCACAGGTGCAGCACACCACTATAGCCAGGAAGGCGGAGCTATGGCAGCGGATCGTGGACAGGGTCAACGCAGTGGGACAGCATCCCAGAAATCGAGACGACATCCGCAAACGCTGGAACGACTTAAGGGGAAAGGTGCGCTCGATGGTCTCGCAACACAACATCGCAGTGCAGAAGACTGGCGGGGGACCCCCACCCACTCCACCCGAATTCACAGCATGGGAGCAAGAGGTACTAAACATCCTGCATCCTGATGGCCTCGCTGGAGTACACGGAGGAATGGACTCTGGTAAGTACAATCTCAACTACTTCACCCCCCCAGCATGCTAACCCCCACCACCACCCTCACCCCCAACCCCCCATCACACATCCTCCCTGAGAATGTCTCTCCAGCACAACCCACCCAACACCAACCCCTGCATGCCACCACAAACTATGGACACCCATCACCTAAGCATGACCACTGCACATACCCCCCCCCAAAACACCCCCACAACACCTCCCCCAAGGGAATGACAGCACTGGGGGACAAGGGCACCCATAAATGGCACGCAATAGCACACACAGAAACAATAACCATGCTCTCTTACCCCATGCAGGACCCGAACGCCAACACACCGGCCAGGAGGGTCCAGAAATGTCCATCCCCCCCCGGAAGAGGCCCCCAGTGATGACAGCAGCTCTGTCGACCTGGAACCTGATGACCAGCCCGGACCATCGGGGACCTCTGGACAGTCGGTTCCCCACACACAGGCCACAGCAGACCCAACCCCCTCTGGGAACAACAGCACAGCTCCCACCCAGCGGGCCCATGCCTCTGTCTCTAGGACAGGTCAATCAGCGGTGTGTCTGCCACTACAGGGCACCCAGGCTAACCCACCACCCCAACAACAACAGGGACCTGGGGGCAGTGGTAGTGGGCACACCGTCCAGGGGACAGAGGCCGGGGGAAACAGGGCAACTCGGAGGGCTGCTGTGCGACAGGGGGGGGAGGAGAGGCCCAGGGAACCCACTCTCCAAGAGGCCCTCACCACCATCATGGCAGCCTACCACCACTCCCAAGAGACAATGGCGACGGTACTGGCCAGGTTCCAGGAGATCCAGGCACAGCAGGAGGAACGCTACATGGGGTTCACCAATCAACTCACCAACATCTCTACCGCTATGGGGAGCATAGTCCAGGCCCTCAACCGGATAGAAGACACGTTGCGGGACCATGTGGCACCACACAGGGCCCCTGTCACTAGCCAGGAACAGCCTACCACCTCCGCCGGCGCTAGTGGACAGGAGGCCCCACCACAACGACAGGCCACCAGAACCCCACCTCCTGCTGAAGAACAACCACCCCGCAAGAGGAGCCTGAGATCAAAAAAATCGACAGAGTAGGATGTCAAGACCCCCGCCAGCATGAGATACCCCCTGAAGTCATCCCACTGTCCCACATTGCCACCCTGTCCAACCTTGAACTGCCCCAGCTCCATCCTTCGACAGGCATATGGACAATGCACCTGTGAGACTGAGAACTGGACTGTGCCATGGCCATTACTCCACCCCCACCCATCACCGTGTTTATATCATGTACCATTATCTAGCACAAAAAACAAATCACTCAATGCACTGAAATCAAACAGGAGTCAGGCTGTATTATTTACAAATGTATAACACATTACCGATCAATTATGTTCTGTTAACTTTGTGCTGAACACATACCGAGATCAATAAGCATCAGTCCATGGGCTAACCAAGCAGAAGTCACCCAGTGGGTCATACAGCACTGAAAAGGGAAGGGAAAATCAAACATCAGTTCAAAAGAACTGGGGGGTCATAGACAAAGTTGAGAAGCAGGAGGCTTTCAGGAAAAGTAAAATGGCGTGGGTGATTCTTACCTGTGTGCTACTGAAAATACTGTTGGATAACTCTGTCCCTGTTGTCTGTGTCGTCCTCTGAGTCTTCCTCCTCTTCACTCTCCACAGGCTCCACAGCTGCAACAACACCACCATCTGGACCATCCTCCTGCAGGAAAGGCACCTGACGTCGCAATGCCAGATTGTGAAGCATACAGCAGGCCACGATGATCTGGCACACCTTCTTTGGTGAGTACATCAGGGATCCCCCTGTCATATGCAGGCACCTAAACCTGGCCTTCAGGAGGCCAAAGGTCCTTTCTATGATCCTCCTAGTTCGCCCATGGGCCTCATTGTACCGTTCCTCAGCCCTGGTCCGGGGATTCCTCACTGGGGTCAATAGCCAAGGCAGGTTGGGGTAACCAGAGTCACCTATTAGCCACACACGTTGTCTCTGTAGCTGTTCCATCACATAAGGGATGCTGCTATTACGCATCACATACGCGTCATGCACTGACCCAGGGAACATGGCATTCACATGGGAGATGTACTGGTCAGCCAAACAGACCACCTGGACGTTCATAGAATGGTAACTTTTCCTGTTTCTGTACACCTGCTCATCGTCTTTTGGGGGGACTAAGGCTACATGGGTCCCATCAATGGCACCAATTATGTTGGGAATATGTCCAAGGGCATAAAAATCACCCTTCACAGTGGCCAAATCAACCTCCTCAGGGAATATGATGTAAGTCCGCATGTGTTTCGTCAGGGCAGACAACACTCTAGACAAAACTTTTGAAAACATAGGCTGAGACATTCCAGATGAAATGGCCACTGTTGTCTGGAATGAGCCACTTGCAAGAAAATGGAGTACTGACAGAACCTGCACCAGAGGGGGAATTCCTGTGGGTTGGAGGATGGGGGACATCAGGGCTGGCTCCAGCTGGGCACACAGTTCATGGATAGTGGCACGGTCAAGTCGGTATCGTAGTATGATGTGGCGTTCTTGCATTGTCGACAGGTCCACCAGCGGTCGGTACACGCGAGGATTCATCCTTCTCCTCGCAAGTCCCAGCGGACGGTGCCTAGGAATGACAACATGGAGCACAGAGTCAAGCTAATCACTGGTACGTTCACCACAGCTTGCATAGCACACGGTTATCTATGTTTTGAAAGGCGTGTATGTGTGGCAATGCAAGGCCTAGGCCTGTGTGTCGCAGTAGAAATTATGCCATGTGGGCCCTTGAAATGGCGGCTGCCTGACCTGTGAAGTGGGACAATGGGATGTGAGGTCAATGCGCTGGCGGAGCACACCGTGGCGGTAGGCGGTCGAAGACCGCTACACGGAGCCGCATTGGTTAACATTGAAGCCTATGGGTTTCAGGAGCCAATGACGAGGTGCGCCGGCGGTAGCGGTACGCACCGCCGCGGGCGTGACCGCCATTTTCTATCTGCCTAATCACTCGAGACCTGATCATCCACAGGAGAGGACCTATACTGCAAGTGCTGCTGTGACCTCGGTCTGGAAGTGACAATGGCTGCTGCGACTGGGGAAAGGGCCACTGCCTTCACGTCTGAAGAGTTGGAGAAGCTCGTGGATGGGGTCCTCCCCCAGTATGCGTTACTCTACGGTCCTCCAGACCAACAGGTAAGTACACCGGGTGCACATGGAATGGGCAATGCCTGTGTGGAGTGGGGTGGATGTAAGTTGGTGGGGTGGGGGGCGAATGAGGAGTGCAACGCACGACAGACGAGAGCATGTGCCATATGGCAAGGTTGGGGAGGGGGGGCCAATCACATCTAACATGCAGTAAGTTGATGAATGTTTCCTTCCCACCCTGTACATGTCACATAGGTCAGCGCCCATCAGAAAGTCGAGATTTGGCGTGCCATCGCCAAGGAAGTCCGGGCCCTGGGGGTCCACGTCAGACGGGGCACCCACTGCCGCAAGAGGTGGGAGGACATCCGCCGCGGAACCAGGAAGACCGCCGAGTCACTGCTGGGGATGGCCTCCCAACCTAGGAGGGGTGCCAGTCGTACCCTGACCCCCCTGATGTCCCGGATCCTGGCGGTGGCCTACCCTGATTTGGATGGGCGCTTGAGAGCATCACAGCAGACACAAGGGGGTGAGTATCAGCACATTCTGCTATCTTTCTGCGCAGTGGAGGCGTCTGGGTGGGGGAGGAGGGTTGTGGGTGACATTAGGCCAGGGCGCTTTCTGTAGTGTAGTCCTCTCCCTTAGGCATGGCCCTGTGCTCCCGGCCCCCACCTCTGTAGGGTGACAAGTACAGCTATTGATGGTCCAGCCTCACACATGTGCGCGTTTGTCTTCTCTTGACCTGTTGTCTTAGTCAGAAGTACTGAGTAGTGTACCCCGAATGCGCGGCTTAGTGCATGAGGCTCCTGTGTCTGTCCTCTCCGCCAACGGTGTTGACATTGCATGCACTCAACCTGGTCTTCTTTTTTCTCCCCCCACCCTTCTTCTTCATCTTCTTGTGCATGTGTGCATTAGCATCATCAGGCGGAGGAGATTTGGCATCGGAGCACGAGGGAGCTGCAAGTCACAAGGCCCCGGTGGGCCCAGGAACAGACACTGAGGGCACCAGTGATCCGGAGGGCGAGGGGAGCACCACAACGGGGACCGGTGGTGAGAGCAGCGACACAGACACGTCCTCGGATGGGTGCTCCCTAGCGGTGGCGGCAACATCCGGGCCCCCCGCCTCTACAGGTACAGCCACCCAGCGCACCAGCCCCGCCCTCCCTGCAGCCCCTCAGCCTACGCTCCGTGCCCGCTCGCCCAGGAAGGCGGGCGTCTCCTTCGCCCCAGGCACCTCAGCCCCTGCCCCTGTCACCCCTGCTGCCCTCAGTGCGGAGCTCATTGACCTTGTGAGGACGCTCATTGTTGGGCAGACTACCCTTTTGAATGCCATCCAGGGGGTAGAAAGGGAGGTGCATCGGAGCAATGCCTACCTGGAGGGCATTCATTCGGGTCAGGCTGCCCATCAACGATCGTTCACTGCTCTGGCCTCAGCACTGACGGCAGCCATTGTCCCTGTTTCCAGCCTCCCTCTTCTGACTGCCTCCAGCCTGTCTCTGTCTCCTGTTCCTCAGCCTATCCCATCCACACCATCTGACCAGCCTGCACACACCTCAACACACCTCAACACCCAAGGGCAGCTCATCCAGACACAAGCACCACAGATCCCACAAACACTCACCCAAGCAACACCCAGATGCAGACATTCCAACAGTTACTGCCACCCCTGTGTCCCCCTCCTCCTCGTCTCCCTCCTCCCTCCCTGTGACGTCTACACTCACACCTGCATGCACACCAACATCAGCCAGTGCTTCCATCACCACCACACCCTCCTGTACAGTCCGCACGCGTGCAGTCACCACCCCCACTGCCATTTTCATGTCCCCTGTGTCCTCTCCCACTGTGTCTGTCACCCCCTCTTCCAAGACACACAAACGCAGGCAGCCACCCACCCAACAGCCATCCACCTCACGACAGCCTACAGCACCAGCACCTTCACCCAATGACAGTACACCTGACTCTCCTACAACCACATCCTCTTCCTCCACTCCCATCACCACTTCTCCTACCCTTTACCTTGGCCCTAAAAAACTTTTCCTGGCTAATCTTGACCTCTTTCCCTCCGATGACCTACCCCCTCCATCTGCAAAGAGTCCCAAGAGCACCACAGCCACCACCAGCCCAGCTTCGGGTGTCACTGTTGTGCATGGGTTCTGGAGTCCACCCTTTGCCAGCAGTGACACCTCAATCAGCAGCAAGGACACATCCAGCCCCCCCCCCCGGCAAGAGGACCAGGAAACACAAGGGCCGCCGTGCGAGGACTGACACGGCTGCCCCCAAGGAGCAAAGTTCGCCCACTTCACCAGCCACATCATCTAGGGGAGGCAAGGGCCCGAGAGCCCCATCTAAGGAGCGTAAGGGCAGCAGGGCGGAGAAGTCAGGCAGCAGGAGCGCGGAGCAGGTGGGCCCCACATGCCACATCCCAGCTGGAAAGGAGGACACCAAAGGGCCCAGGACTCCGTCCCCGAAGGGTCCAGAAGCATCACGGTCGGAGGGCGACTGAGCAGGGAGTCCAGGCCAGGTCTGGCTCCCTTGACCTACTGGATGTGCACCGCTGAACAGGGCCCGCCGTGCAGAAGAGGACCGCTGAACAGGGCCCGCCGTGAAGATAGGCACCGCTGAACAGGGCCCACCGTGCAGAAGAGCACCGCTGAACAGGGCCCGCCGTGCAGAAGAGCACCGCTGAACAGGGCCCGCCGTGCAGAAGAGGACCGCTCCGCTGGGCCCCGCCGTGAAGATAGGCACCGCTGAACAGGGCCCGCCGTGAAGATAGGCACCGCTGAACAGGGCCCGCCGTGCAGGAAAGCACCGCTGAACAGGGCCCGCCGTGCAGAAGAGGACCGCTCCGCTGGGCCCCGCCGTGAAGATAGGCACCGCTGAACAGGGCCCGCCGTGAAGTTAGGCACCGCTGAACAGGGCCCGCCGTGCAGAAGAGCACCGCTGAACAGGGCCCGCCGTGCAGAAGAGGACCGCTCCGCTGGGCCCCGCCGTGAAGATAGGCACCGCTGAACAGGGCCCGCCGTGAAGATAGGCACCGCTGAACAGGGCCCGCCGTGCAGAAGAGGACCGCTCCGCTGGGCCCCGCCGTGAAGATAGGCACCGCTGAACAGGGCCCGCCGTGAAGATAGGCACCGCTGAACAGGGCCCGCCTTGCAGAAGAGGACCGCTCTGCTGGGCCCTTCATCTCAAGCACCGCTCCGCTGGGCCCTTCATCTCAAGCACCGCTCCGCTGGGCCCCGCCGTGAAGATAGGCACCGCTGAACAGGGCCCGCCGTGAAGATAGGCACCGCTGAACAGGGCCCGCCGTGCAGAAGAGCACCGCTGAACAGGGCCCGCCGTGCAGAAGAGGACCCCTCCGCTGGGCCCCGCCGTGAAGATAGGCACCGCTGAACAGGGCCCGCCGTGAAGATAGGCACCGCTGAACAGGGCCCGCCGTGCAGAAGAGGACCGCTCCGCTGGGCCCTTCATCTCAAGCACCGCTCCGCTGGGCCCTTCATCTCAAGCACCGCTCCGCTGGGCCCGCCGTCTCAAGCACCGCTCCGCTGGGCCCTTCATCTTAAGCACCGCTCCGCTGGGCCCCGCCGTCTCAAGCACCGCTCCGCTGGGCCCTTCATCTCAAGCACCGCTCCGCTGGGCCCCGCCGTCTCAAGCACCGCTCCGCTGGGCCCTTCCTGTCAAGCACCGCTCCGCTGGGCCCCGCCGTCTCAAGCACCGCTCCGCTGGGCCCCGCCGTCTCAAGCACCGCTCCGCTGGGTCCCGCCGTCTCAAGCACCGCTCCGCTGGGCCCTTCATCTCAAGCACCGCTCCGCTGGGCCCCGCCGTCTCAAGCACCGCTCCGCTGGGCCCGCCGTCTCAAGCACCGCTCCGCTGGGCCCTTCATCTCAAGCACCGCTCCGCTGGGCCCCGCCGTCTCAAGCACCGCTCCGCTGGGCCCTTCATCTCAAGCACCGCTCCGCTGGGCCCCGCCGTCTCAAGCACCGCTCTGCTGGGCCCTTCATCTCAAGCACCGCTCCGCTGGGCACCACCGTCTCAAGCACCGCTCCGCTGGGCCCTTCCTGTCAAGCACTGTTTATGGTTCACTGTGCCCACCATGCCTCCTCCTTGAGCAGTGGAGACTGTCATCCACCAGATGGACTGTGGCTTTGCACTCCCCAGGATGGTACAGTGGGCAAGCCACCCACTGTAGAGACTTGAGAGACTGTGGCTTTGCACTCCCCAGGATGGTGAAGTGGGCAAGCCACCCACTGTAGAGACTTGTGAGACTGTGGCTTTGCACTCCCCAGGATGGTACAGTGGGCAACCCACCCACTGTAGAGACTTGAGAGACTGTGGCTTTGCACTCCCCAGGATGGTACAGTGGGCAAGCCACCCACTGTAGAGACTTGAGAGACTGTGGCTTTGCACTCCCCAGGATGGTACAGTGGGCAAGCCACCCACTGTAGAGACTTGAGATACTGTGGCTTTGCACTCCCCAGGATGGTAAAGTGGGCAACCCACCCACTGTAGAGACTTGAGAGACTGTGGCTTTGCACTCCCCAGGATACATCAATGGGCATGGTGGCCCCTTCGTGGATCTGGCGTCGTGGACTCATGTGGCTGTGGTGCCTCCCCCTTCCCTTCCCCCTGAGGTGCCTGTAGTTTTTTCATCAGATGCCCCTGCAGTGTTCTCTCCATAGGACACAGGTCTCCTGTGTGGGCTTTGCCCTTGTGTCGCTACACTGTAGCCCACGGACTATTCCATTTAACTCTCATGTACAGGACTAATTGCCTCGCTTCTCCATGGCAGTGTATATAGTATCATTTTGTTATGGATATTTTGCATAGTTGACTGCTCCATATCAGAGTCTATTTTTTATATAAAATTTTCGTCCCAATTTAATTCTGTCTGTGCATTTTTAAAGGGGGGTTTGGGTGGTGTCACTGTGCATTGTTGCTCTGCATTAGTGTGTACATAGTTTGGGGGGGTGGGGGTCGCATATGTGTGTGCCGTGAGCTTCACTCCTCCCCCCTCCCGTGTGTCGTAGGTGCAGTACTCACCGTTGTCGTCTGCGCCGGCGTTCGTACTCGTGGTAGATGAGAAGGTAGACGAGAGCAGGTAGGATGTTTAATTCGGGTTCCATGCTGTCCTCCTTCCTCGTGGAGTGTGTTTTGGTGCGTGTTTTCCCGTTCGTAGTCTGTTTCCGCCGTGTTTTTATCGGCGGGGCTCCCGCCCCGGAAAAGGTGGCGGATTGGTGAGTTGTGATACTGTGGGCGGTACATTGTCTGCCGCCTGCCTGTTGCCGGTGACCGCCACGCTGTTTGTCTGCACCGCCGCGGCGGTCGGAGTGTTAATGTGGCGGGCTGTGTTGGCGGTTCCCGGCAGGGTCAGAATTCCATTTTTTCGACCGCCGGCCTGTTGGCGGGTTGGCCTCCGCTTTATCACCGACCGCCAGGGTTAGAATCACCCCCATTGTATATACTTTCACATTTTATTAAGTTTTTAATCCCACAAGGAAATGGGAGTATGCATGTCATCATATTTTAATTCTTGATGGTTTTACTTTTGTTTTTAATTCTACCTTTTATGATTCAAATGAATTGAAATAAAGGATGATGATGTACAATACATGGTACTCGAATAGCCAATATGCAGACACAGATGTGGCCATTGTAATGTCCATGGAAAATGTTGATCACCTGTATGTAGCAAATTGTATGATTGCATGTGGAGATTCACATGTGACTGAGTCATAGGTGTGACTCTACTCAGCCATATATGATTCTTCCCTGCTGTGTCATCCTTCCCACCTAGTGTCCCAAGACCATTCATCCAAATGATAGGTCTTTTTGGTCTAAGGTGTCTGACCACTCCTATTTCACAGGATCTTCTCTATGTGCAACATTGGGTCTGACAGATGAGCTACAGGACCAAGTATCATGTGTCCTGAAATATTTGTACACTGCATGTGAGGCTGTCACCCTAATCTGGCTTTTTTATGGTCAACTTAGTACTGTCCCTATGAGGTTTGTGGAGGTGTCCCCATCTTCATGTCATATTCACACAATGGGAATTGTGACGTTTGCTAAGGGTGGACATCCTACAATGTGGAACTCATGTAGTCCATTAGATCTTCACATTTCATAGTATATCACTGACATGTTTGCAAATTAACTTGTATCCTAATGTGTATGTTGTGGAGAAGGCAAGTGGCTAGGTTGCTTATCCTTCAGCCCATGTGTATTGTACATTCTAGATAGGCCAATGCCTAACCTATAAGAGTGCAACATAGAGTATTTGCTGCCTACATCATGTGTCAATTGATACTTTGTTTCTGATTATATATATCTTTTTTGCACTACTCTTCCTGGACTTTCTTTAGCTGATCTGAGGCTGTTTGGACAGTTATGGTTATGGTCATGCTAATTTCTGCCTGACTTTATGGGGTACCAGATGTTTCATATCACATACACCTGTAGGTGTTGTGTGATATGTTGGTTGTAAGTGATATTGCTTTCTTCTAGGTGGATGTGTCATTCATGGGTACACTAGTTATCAGTTGTGTAAGTGTTAACTGTGTACTTAGGTAGTGAGAATCACATGTCAGGACAGATGTTAGTGATGTAGGTGTACTTATGTTATCACGTAGTGGCTTCTATTCAGCATGTCTGGTGGAATGAGATAAGCCCTTCAAGCATAATGTATGGTGTCCATAGTTTAGTTGCAGTAACTATGCTCCCTGTGGTTGTCTGTGGATGTATCCTGTATGCTAGGTAGCCCAAAATTGCAGGACATAGAGTTGGTGTATATGTGACTATGCATCTGATTAGTGGGCGCAGAAACGCTTGATTAATCTGTAGCTAGTCTCTAGATAGATGTTTCCCAGACATGTACTGTGATTTAGTGATACCTAATGTATGGAAGTGACACATGTAGTGTATTCCTCAGAAAATGATGCCATTGTGTAAGTAATGTCCGGAATCTTCAGTGAAGCATGTGATTGGAAGTCAAGATGCTGTGTCATATGTGAAGTGTGATGACTTACCTTTCCTGGAACATGACGCCTGGTGATGGACTGGGCAAGTGTGGAGTCAGAGTAGGCATGATATTGTGGTATCAGCCCCCTGCATTCCCTTAGATTGATGTTATGATGGACAGTGATTAGTTGTATGGGGATACATGTCTTGGTTTAGCCAATCCATCATGTGTATGGTGCTTCTGAGTAACAGGTGATTTGATGGGATGGTCAAGTAGTGGTCAGATGGTTGGCTTATGTTGTCGGTGAGACTGTTGTCAAATTGGAAAGTTGGACATATCTTCTTGTGACATGATGTAGGTTAGGAAGGGTATTTGACTGGGCCTTTCCTAGTAGGCGATATATAGCTACTGTTGTGCATGTTGTAATTTTTGTGTGTGTGAAGAATGTGATGACCCTTTCTCTCTCTCTGTTTGTGTGCATCATCATCAGCAGACAAAGAAGACGGTGCACAGACAAGTGGGGAAGCTTCTGGCCATGGGGCCTGGAATGCTGAGACCAAGACAGTGAGGGACCCAGTGGCCCAGAGGGTGAGGGGAGTGCCACGGTGGAGACAAGATCAATCTCATCATCCTCGTAATCCTCCTCCAGTGGACACTATGTGGTGGTGACAGACACATCTGGGTCTACCCTAACATCATCTTTGTCTGCCACCGCCCTTTCTACCACCGCCCTCCCTGTAGCTCCCCATCCCAGTTGGCCATGCCCGCTCACCCATGAGGGTAGGTATCTCCTTTGCCGCAGGCACTTCTGCCCCTGCCCCTGTTAGCCCTGCTGCCCTCAGTGAGGAGGCTATTGACCTCCTGAGGACGATCTCTCTGGGTCAGTCGACATTCTTGAATGCCATCCGGGGAAACTCAAGTCCAATGTGTTCCTGGAGGGTATTCAACCTACAGAGATCCTTTCAGGCTCTGTCCTCCACACTGATGGCAGGCAGTCACCCTTTGTCTTCTGTCCTCCTTCCATCTTCCTTTCTCCAATCCCAAACCCCTCCTTTCTGCCCCAGCCAAAGCACACAAACAGACAATCATGCATACACGTCAACATCCAAGGGTGGGTCAGACAAACCACAAGATACACCACCGGCATGAACACAAACAACATACATCTGCAGACACAGCAACAGTCACAACCTGCCCTGATACCCCCACCACCCCCAGCATCACAGACAGGACACCAGACACACCTGCAGTCAACACTGCATCATTCACAGATCCAGCCACCTATCTTACCCACAGTCAGCACAACAGCAGACCCTCAGACATCTACCCCAGTCACCATATCCACAGACACCACAACCATTGACACGCCTACATACAGAACATCCACAGACAGAATAGTCACCACCCCAACAGACACTCACCCACCCACCACAGCATACCCCAGCACCTCCAGCCCCTATCAGTCCCGGACACATAAGCACCCTCACTCACTTACCCAACAGATACCCACCACCTACAAGCATACCTCACGACACCCACACTGACATATCAAACAACCACTCCCTCACCCTCCACTCCCAAACCCCCTTCTGATGACCATCCCTGTGTGTCAAAAAAAGTGTTCATTTCATGTTTTCACCATTTCCCTACTCCTCTTCCCCGCGTGAGACCCCTAAATGCTCAATTTCCCTCCTCAGGCCTATCCCTTTCACCTCCAAGACCTCCACTGCACCCTATGCATGTAACCATGCCCCTCCCAAGAGTACCCAATGCTCCCCTATGCCTAGGCCTAAACCCCCCCAAACCCAAAGTTCCCCCTCCCAAAGCCCCCTAAACCCAAACCCAAAGGTCCCCCTCCCAAACTAAAGCCCAAACCCCCCCCCCACCCCCACGATCACTGAGGTGCCTGTCTGCCCCCTTGATGCCCCTACCTGTGGAGGTTACATGGCAGTCAGGGCTCAAGTTGGGGGCACACACAATTGCATTGTGTACATGTTGCACATTGTATTTTTGGACTGGCTTCTGGCCTTGCAAGGTTTTAAATATGTATTCATTATTAATAGATTTGGGCCAACCAGTTGTTGGTTTCGAAGTTACATCTTTGTCCTGCATTTATTTTGTTAGGCCATATCTGTTCCTGCCTGACATTGTTTGTGTCTGCATATTTGTGTGTAAGTGGTGATTGTGCTACCTGTTTTGTCTGGGCAGCATGTGAGGTTGTGTGCAGTGCATTTGTCCCACAATTATGGGTGTGTGTTGTGTGATGGGTATGTGTATGTCAGAGACATGTTGTTGTGATGGTATTGAGCTGTGTTTGTGTTGACATGTGTTTGTTGTAGTGCTGTGTGCTTTTGTGGGCTTGGACGGTGTGCATTTGTGAGTGTGGTGAATGGTATGTCAGATACGTTGCGATGTGCGTTTGTCAGAGTATGTCGAATGCTGCGTTGTATGGTTGTGTAATAGTGTGTGTTCTTTCCTTGTTGGTAGTACGTTGTGTTGTATGTGTGGTTTGTCAATGGTCAGTGCCTGTTGTGGGTGCTTGGCTATGCTTTGATGGTGTTGCGGTTGTGGTGCTGTGGTGTCGTTTGGTGTTGTTGTGTATTGCTGTATGTGACTGTGCCAATGCTGTATTTGGGGGGGGGTAGGTGCATGTTATTGATGTGTGTGTGTGGTGGCTGTAGTGTGTGTACTGTGTTTGTACATGTGTGTATGTGGCTATCTGTGAGTGTGCATGTCAATGTGTAGTCATTTGTGTGTGTCGCGGTCGCCTCCATTCCTGATTGGTTTGTGGTGTGTGAGTAGGTACTTTGACATTTTACAACAGTGACAGGTAAGTGTGTGTACTCCCAGTAACTGCTGTCGTCGCTGATTCTGTAGTCGTTGGGTGAGCAGGAGCAGCGGAAAGATGTATAGTTCTGTCTCCAGGGCTCCTCCAGCCCAGTATGGCTTCCTGAAGGTGAGTGTCTCCTTTTCTATAGTTGGTTTCCTCCTGGGTCTCCGTGGTGGTGTGACCGCAGCGGAAACATTGGCAGTGGGCAACCGTGTAATCTGTCCAGAGGAAAGATGGTATCCGCCGGCCTGCAATTGGATACCGTCATCTTTGGCGGCTTGACCGCACTGGTGGTGCTGGCAGTGGTTTGGCTGTATTCTGTTGTGAATACTGCCATGGTCATAATTTGGCGGTCTTCTCCGCCAGCTTGTTGGCGGTATGAATGCCAACCTTGCAGTCCTCAGACCTCCAAACTCATAATGAGGTGCTATATCTGTATCCCCTTTACAGGAATCTCTTTTTGTTTCCTCAAATTTTGCTTCCATTTCCTTTTTCAATCGAGCAATTGCATTTCTGCCTGAAGAATTCACCATATGGAATACTTCTTTTTAATGAATTGTAATGGAAACTGGAACCATGCAAGATACTGTTAGTTGGTCTTGATTATCAATGTTATGTAGTCTGTATCTTATTGTCCTCTATATATATGCTCTCATATCCAAACATTGGATTTGAGTGGTACTTATATTGCATGTGAATTGAAACCCACCCTCATTGTTCTTCAGTCTCTCAAAACATTTCTTGAATTCCATTTCCATTCCATTCCAAAAAGGAAACAAGTCATCTATGAAATGCAGCCAAATTACTATTTTCTCCATGTGTTCCTCATTCCCCTCTCCCCAAGCTATATGTTTTTCCCACCAACCAATCGTAAGTTAGCGTAGCTTAGAGAGAAGGAAACTCCCATAGCTGTCCTGCATATTTGAGAGTACATTTAATGGTTAAAGATAAATATATTGTTTTTCAGACATAATTCAATCATTTGCAGTAGAATTTCTGAATGTCTTAGTTCTTGGATATTTCTCTGTTGCAAAACATATTTGACAATTTTGAGGCCCAATTTATGAATGATACATGTGTATAATTAAACCATGTCTATGGTGACCAGCAAGAATCCTTCCTGCCACCCCGCGTCTGCTAATATCCTGAGGAAGTCACTAGTATCCTTCAAATACAAACTCAAAGTGACCACAATTGGGGCCAGGATGTGGCCCACTTATGTTGATATGTTTTTGTTTAAGGAGCCACAGCTAGATATTATGGGGGTCATTACGACCTCAGCGGTCTTTTCGCAAGACCGCCGAGGTACCGCCATGCTGAAGACTGCCAGTGGTGGTGGTCTTCCGCGCCGCGTATTATGACCGCTGGCAGGCTGCCGTCCTTTCTCGTACGGAAAGCCTCCAGCAGCCATACTGGCGGACGGCGGGAAAATGGAGGTTACTCAACATCCACCGCCACGTCAACAGAACACCGCCCAATGAATCACGTCCCATGATTCGGTGTGGCAGTGTTCTGGTGACGGTGTTCTGGTGGCAGAGCTGCACCCATGGATCCCGTCCCCTCCCGGAGGATCAACTGACAAGGTAAGTTGATCGTCCGTTAGGGAAAGGGGGTGGGGGGTGTTGTGTGTTGTGTGCGTGCATGGGGGTGTGCGTGTGAGAGTGTAGAGGGGGTGAGTGAGTGTATGCGTGCGGGGGGGTGTTGTGTGTATGGGAAAGTGTGCGGGTCGGACAGTGTGCATGTCTGTTTGTATGTGTGCGGGTATATGTTGTCGGGGTGAATGTGTGCGTGGAGGGGTGTGTATATGTGCATGTTGGGGGATGTGCGTGTAGGGGTGTGTATATATGCATGTTGGGGTGTGTGCGTGTAGGGGTGTGTATATGTGCATGTTCAGGGTCGGGGTGGGGAGCGGGGTTGTGCCACCTCTGGGGGGTGGCAGGAGGGTGGGGGTGTGGGGGGAGGATTCGTGGGGGGTAGCAGGGGTGGGGGAGACCCCTATCAGTGCCAGGGAAGGAATTCCCAAGCACCCGAGCTCCATGGCGATATGCAGGGTCCTGATACCATCAGTGGTCTAGTGACGACCGCCGGGCTGGAGACCGCAATCTTCAGCCCAGCGGTCTTCACTGCCATGGCGGTCGGAATGGTGAAGTGGCGGATGACTGCGGCGGTAACCGCTGCAGTCATAATTCAATTTTTTTTTCCGCCGGCCTGTTTGCGGTCTTACTGCCGCTTTACCACCGACCGCCAGGGTCGTAATGACCCCCTATATGTCTACCAGGGTTTTGTGTCAAGAGGTACATGGTAGGAATTATTGGGCTCTCATTCTTAAGGTGTAAGACTTCATCATCATTCAGTAGTCCCTCAGTGTGCCATTTGTTGACAGTTTTCGATAATTAGCAGCAACATTCAATTGGCGAAGTGCTTCCTCCAAATACTCTTGTTTTTCTATGATTACTACATTGCCCCCTTTGTCCTCAGATTTAATCTCCAAGCTTTGAATTGTCATCAAGTCTTTGAGAGCTTGTTGTTCCTTCAATGTAAGATTCTCCTTTTTATTTTTCTGTTTAATCTCCAACTTTTCCAAATTGGTCATTGCTAAATCATGGAAAATGTCTGATATGAGGATAGAATTTAGATTTAGGTATTAAATCCATATGTCTACGTCCCTCTGTTTCTATCTCCAGTTCTTCAAGCACCTGTGTTTCAGATAGCTTGTCACTTTCCAGTTTGCACATCAAATCATATGCAACTTTAATATCCGATTTTTGTTCCATGGTCAGTTCTGTGAATGGAATATTAGGATTTTCCCTCGTTTGTTCTTTGTGATCTAGGTTGGGAAAGAACTTGACTCATTTCAGTTTGCATACAAATTTATATAGATCAATCTGTGTTTTTACATAGTTGAAGTGTTTCTCAGGGCGGAATGTTAAGCCCTCGTTTAAGAGCCTAGTTTCATATTCAGTTAGTTGATGTTTTGAAAGATTGATTATCAAGTTTCCATCTTGTCTCCTGTCCGTTGGCTCCATTATTTCTTCTGTCTGTTGCGCAGCAGATAGCCGCTTGTTTTTTCCAGACCTCCTTCTTGTTTTTTGGCATCTTTTTGGTCGGTTATGCAGCCTTTTCCATGTCCAATCCTCGACCCTTGCCTCTTCCTCATGGTGTCCTTTGATCAATGTGGAGCAGTTTCATTTCGTCTGAAAAAGTAGTTCTTCCAGCTGGTAATGATTTTCCTTCCCCTTCACTCAAATCTGTATCTAATCCACTCATGGTTTCATTTGGGGACTCATTAACCACAATCTGACTAGTCTGCTCTTGTTGTTTGAGTATGTCTAATATTTTCGCAAATGTGAGAATTTTTCCAGTACTGTAATCTGTTTAGTCTCTTTTAAAATGTATTTGTTTTCGTTCTTCTACCTGCTTTTCATGTTTCTCGAGATTGCATTTCTTTCCTTAATTTCTTATTTTCTTTCTCTTGTTTCAGGGACAGGATCTTGGCTTCTATCTCCCTCACACATTTCTGGATTTCCTGAGTGTCTTTTTTAGCATATTTTATAATGATGCACATCATATTTTTACAACACTCCATACTGTTACCCCCCTCATCTTCCAGCATTTCTGGTTTGGTGTCTGGATGATTTGGTAATGTAAAGATCCTTAATCCTCCCGAGTCTCTTCCAACTTCTATATTCCATCAATGTAATAATCTTCAGCTCTTCTTTATTTCCTTCCTTATTAGACTTTCCAGTTGAATGTATAAATGTTTTAAATTACATTCCTCTCTGTTCAGGTCCGAATTAGAACTCTTTTTATCACTATCTGTATCTTTCACATCTTTATTAAATAGTATCGCTGCCCTCTGCGTCTGTCTCACCATGCTGGCCTCAATGTTAACTAGCAACAAAGTACCCAATATCCTTGATACTTTCCACAGACCTAAGTAGGCGTTGTCATACTGCCGCCACTTACCAATAGTGTTTAGGTGTTGCTTTCTCTCTCCCAATACCCTGGATGATCACAGTTCTCCTGATTCGTATCGGAATACACTTTTTCCTTCCTGGATTGCATCAACATCGACCCACCCTTTATGGAGGCACCCTCCTTACCTGAGGAAGCTTCCCCATTTGGGCAGCATCTTTCGACCCTGCTTCTTCAGTGTAGTCCTCGGTCTTAGGAAACCAGTGAGGCAGTAATCGCTATGGTAACAGGAACTTTTGTTCCTTCACATTTAGTTAATTCAGGGCCAGTTTAGCATTTGAGCCATTTCTCTCCTATCGTTTCACGTGATATTGCTCCTCCACTTTCTTCGCAAGTTCTGTTTGGGTCAATGATGGGCGTCACAGCAGTTATTGATAAAATAAACAAGGCAGTCCTTTACAGTGTGTACTCCTCAGGCTGGTGTTCGGGTGTTATAACTATAACTGCTGAATTTCTATGTTTTTTATGTCCGGGTAAAATGTCAACCTAACTATAAATTTCACCTCCCCAGGGCTTTTCATTTAAATTAAGGGGTCCCTACAGCCTTCCCGCAGCCGCATGGACCACCACAACCCAGAGCCTAAAAAAAATAATGAAGGGGATCCATCACGGACCCCCGTGGACCACCACCTACCCAAGGCAAAATTAATGGATGGAGGGGGGCCGTGCGGTCACCCTTGTGGAGCCAGTAATGGCCCTGGGGATCATTGCCTCAGTGTCGGCTTCTGCTATGTCCTGAGGTGCCCAACCCTCGGGGGAAATAGCTGTTTGCTCTGACTTGGCAGGAGCTTTGACAGTTCCTGCAAAGTCTGACGAAATTGAACTTCGCTCCAAGCAAACGATCGCTGTGAAACAGCTCTCACTTGCTGGGAGCGGAGATTTCCTGTTTTCCTGCTTGCAGACATGCGGGCAAGGAAGCATAGAAAACTATTGCTCTCCCAGACAGGGAGTTGCACGTTTAGCAGCTCCCTGTCTGTGACAGCAATGCAGGCTCCTGCTGGAGGCAGGAAGTCGGCTGGGACCAGGGAGGCCTTGAGGCTCCCCCTGTGGTCTCCAACGATGGTGACTGGCATCCCTGGAGGGGACCCAGGTGACATGGCCAGGCTCCAGGGGATGGGGTACCCTTGGAGAAAATCTGCCAGGGAGGGGGGCCATGTGGCCAATTCCCCGACGGGGTTGGGTGGTTATACGGGGGGTGGCAGCAGGACCTGTGTAGGAGGCAGGCTTTCTATATTGTCTACAAAAAAGGTGTGCACCGCACAGAGAGTATAAACTACCCCATTTTGGTATCCAGAGGTAAAAAGCAGATCATCCAATGCTCTGTGTTTGTGGTAGTGTGGGCGAACAGTTAGGCTTATCTTGGAGATGTGCTAAGCATTTATTGTACTCTAACATTATCAATAAATGTGGAGAACCAATCTGAAGAATACCTTGAGACCAATTTACAAAAATACTTCACATTTTTATAAAAAATTTCAGATCAAGATCATCAATATACGGTAAGTACTTCTTTTGTTATGATTTTTCAAAGTTTAGCAAAAATAGTATTTTTGTGCATAATTACGCACCAGAAAAATGAATGGGAAAACCTTTAAAAATGCATATAAAATCAGGCAATGCTTTCACCAGTGTCACCTGTTTTTTGGTCAAGGTCTTCAAGATGTCTTGTGGGCCGGCAAAAGAAATTCGGGCAGTTCCTGGTTCAAGCGGAAGCAGCTGCCGAATGTCTTGGAGCTGGTGTACAACACAGAAAGGGACTACTTGGAAACCCACTGCACAGGTAGACTTAAAGATGCACCAGGGGATCCCCTTGGAGTGTAGAGGTTGCAAGGGGTTAAGGACCCCTAGAGCACAGCTGGTTTTCTAATGCAGGGACCAGAGAGGCCAGATGCAGTGCAGATAGGTCAGCCAGGGGTCATAAGTCAGGGAGTCTTTGCAGCCAGATACAGGTCACTTTGAGAGTGGATTGCAGGTCAGAAAGGCCACTCTGGGGTGTGATTGTTGGGTGTTGTGAAGTCCCTTGCCTGGTGCTTGCTTCTGGTCCTTGGAGAGTCCGGTATAGACTTTTATTCTGGGTGTCTGATGTTGGGGTTACTGTATCACCGGCAACAGTATGTCTTAGCCACTGGAGGTTGCAGTGCCACCAAACTTGGCACACTGACAGGGTTCGTCCTCAGGGTCTGTCAGGTGGAGTTTGGTCTAGCTGCTGGGTCTGGTTAGTTGGTCAGCAGCCAGTCAGTGGTCCCGAAATCACAAGCCGGAGTGTTTGCTGTGGCTTGGCTGCAGCTTCAAAGCTGCAGATAAGCTACTGCAAACAGCTATGTCCCGGGGGTGGGAACCCTGGGACATAGCAGGAGCTGGTCCTAGAGGGATGGCGGTCACCAGGGCCATCAGTGGCTCCACGAGAGGGGTTGTGTGGCTCCCCTCCATCATAGAAGATACCCGAAGATTTAGGGGGTCCAAAACGGATTCCCTTTACATTATTTTGTATTAGCCCTGGGTGGTGGTGATCCCGGGGCTGCGGGGGGCCTGAGCAGCCCCCTCACCCAAATTCTTAAATGCTGCAGGGGGTGGGGGTCCCCGGGGTGCGGAGTGGCAGTGCAGCCTCCCCCACTCATATTTCATTATTCGCCCTGGGAAGGTGGTGGTCCCTGGGACTGTAGGGGGCAGGAGGTCCCGCCAATTAAAAGCAAAAGACTTGGCCCACCCAGAGGCTTATTTTTACAGAGGATTTGCAACCCCATTGTGAATTCATGGTAAAACAAAAATATATGCTTTTTGGCTCTGGGAGGGTCCCTCTGGAACTCCAGCTCCAGAGCTAACGGGTCGGGGTGTCTCTACCCTGGCCCCCTGTTTCAGCATTTTTTGTGGGACTCGGCTCAAACCAAGTCCCAAGATGGCTGCAGACACTTCCTGGTTTGAAGTGTTGGCAGAGCTGTGCATTTCCCTGCACAAGCTTGTCAATTTTCGTGAAGTCGTTGTCATCAAAGATATACAAATTTGGATTTCTTTTAATTTCTCAAAAACAACTGAATGGATTTACACCAAGTAAGCAAAAGAGTAATCTGCATGCTGAAAGCTAGCTTTCTAACAAATGTGGTGCAATTATGTACAGTGGCTCGGGCTGTAGTCATGTCTAAAGATCCTATAGGAATTAACATGGGAAACACAACTTTTTTGACCCCTGTTTTTTTCAGCTCCCGCTTGATGGATCACCCCGAAACTTTCTGTGTGAAACAGGAATCAGCAGGGCACTTTTTGGGAAATTTTTGTGAATATCCGTCAAATGGTGTCAAAGATATAGGCAAGTCAAAAAACACTTTTTCTATGGAAACTAGGTCCTAACTATAACTATCTTCTTGTGATCGTCAGTAGGTTTTATATATATATTCACTTAAAAAACCAAAGGTTACAGGGACATTATTGTTAGGCTCACATTCTAAACGTAGAAAACCATAGAAATTCACCAGTTATCGTTACAGTTACCTCAAGTAACTATAACTTGTGCCTTGAGGTAACTATAACTCGCTCCTGTGCCATGCACTGTTTTTTCATCAAACATTTTACTGCAAATATTACATTGATATTATCAATGATGCTGTCAAAGATGTCATGAGTGCCGTAATTTGTGGGTTAATTAGCAGTGCATGGTGAGGGCGCGAGTTATAGTTACCTTAGTGCACGAGTCATAATTATTTGTGGTAACTATAACTATAACTGGTGAATTTCTATGGTTTTGTACATGTAAAATGTGAGCCTTACGTGAGCCTTCCTGTAATCTTTTTTTTAAGTGTATTTCTATGTTTTTTAATTCTATCTCCTAACTATAATGTCCCTGTAACCTTTGTTTTTTTCAGTGAATTTGGCCCTCAGCACTTTAGAAAGCACTCAGGATGCCAACCATCACCCCCAGGAGTCGCAGGATCTGGGTTCAAAGGAGGTGCAAAATGCGATTGATGCTGCACAATAAAAGAAGGTCCCATGCCGCCGGAGAACAACTCAGTGAGTTGAGCATCGCAGGATGGAGTGCTGGGAACGTGGACCATGCTGTGCACGAAGGAATTTTGCAAATAGTGGACAGAGGCCTCAGGAGGCGAAGAAGACGCTGTGCACAGGGGTACTGTCGCTCTTGGGGAAAGCAAGGTCTTACCTCCTCCAAATTGCATCAGCAGGACCTCAGGACAGTCTATGTCAATGATGTCCACCCTCTGTGTCCTTAGGACATGCTCGTCTCTCGGAGAGGAGTCCCAGGGTACCGGTCGTCGTTTTGGAAGGTGCCTGATTGGAGCAAGGGAGTGACTCCGTCACTCCATGTGAGATTTCTTTGGTCTTTCTGCTGCAGGATGAAGACAGGGAGTCCCCAGAGCGTGCACACCATGGAAACTGTTGCAGTTGCTGACTTGGAGCTGAGGTTGCAGGAGAAAAGTGTCTCTTGTAGACACTTTGCTGCAGTTACAGTGTTTCTTGGAGCAGGCTGCAGTTGATCAGAGGTCAGAAGAGTCTGAAGCTGTTGCAGAGGATTCCTGAATGAAACGTGCAAGCAGAATCTGAAGAGAACCCACAGGAGGGACCCTAAATAGCCCTGAGAGGGGGATTGGCTACCTTATCAGCTAAGGGCCTATCAGGAGGGGTCTCTGACGTCACCTGCTGGTACTGGCCACTCAGAGGACTCCAGAGTGCCCCCACACCTTGCAAAGCAAGATGGCCGAAGTCTGGGACACACTGTAGAAGCTCTGGGCACCACCCCTGGAGTGGTGATGGACAGGGGAGCGGTCACTCCCCTTTCCTTTGTCCAGTTTCGCACCAGAGCAGGGGAGAATGGGTCTCTGAACCGGTGTAGACTGGCTTATGCATGGAGGGCACCATCTGTGCCCTTCAAAGCATTTCCAGAGGCTCGGGAAGGCTACCCCTCCCCAGCCTGTAACACGTATTTCCAAAGGAAGAGGGCGTAGCACCCTGCTCTCAGAGGAAATGATTTGTTCTGCCTTCCTGGGAGTGGGCAGCCAAACCCCTGGAGTGCAGAACCCTGTCTGTGAGGTGGCAGCAGCTGTAACTGCAGTGCAATCCTCAGAGAGCTGGCTTGCAGTACTGGGGGTCCATGGTGGAGCCCCCAGGATGCATGGAATTGGCTCCCTAATACCAGATTTGGAACAGGGGCACAATTCCATGATCTTAGATAGGTTACAAGGCAATATTCGGAGGTGCCATTGTGAAGCTGCATATACGTATTGACCTATATGTAGTGCACACGTGTAATGGTGCCCCTGCACTCACAGAGTCCGGGGAAATGGCCCTGATCTATGTGGGGGCACCTTTGCTAGTGCAAAGGTGCCCTCACTCCTAGTAACTTTGCACCTAGCCTTCAGCAAGTGAAGGTTAGACATATAGGTGACTTATAAGTTACTTAAGTGCAGTGAAAATGGCTGTGAAATAACGTGTGCATTGTTTCACGCAGGCTGCAATGGCAGGCCTGTGCAAGGGTTTGTCTGAGCTCCCTATGGGTGGCAAAAGAAATGCTGCAGCCCATATGTATCTCCTGGAACCCCAATGCCCTGGGTACCCAGGTACCATATACTAGGGATGGGGGGGCCCAGTGTGCCAATTGAAATTGGTAAATGAAGTCACTAGCCAATAGTGACAAATTTAAAAGCAGAGAGGGCATAAGCACTGAGGTTCTGGTTAGCAGAGCCTCAGTGACACAGTCAAGCACAACTGACAACACATACATTAGGCCACATATTATGAGCACTGGGTTCCTGGCTGGCAGGGTCCCAATGAGACAGGCAAAACATACTGACATATTGTTTTTTTATCTATGAGCACTGGGGTCCTGGCTTGCAGGATCCCAGTGACACAGTAAAAACACACTGACACACACTCATAAACAGGCCAATAGTTGAGGTAACCATGCTAGAAAGAGGCTACTTTCCTACACCTGTTCTTAATGTTATATGTTATTGTTTGGGGTTCTCTTATTTAGTTAATATAGGTAAGTTAGTTTAATGTAGGTAGTTTTAGACCATAGTTCTTCAGTATTAGGGTGGTGGGCATCAATGCGATAGTGGGGTGTTGATGTGTTAGGTCAATGGACCATGTTAAAAATAAATTAACTTAAATTAAAATTTTTGGGGAAAAAATACAAACAAATATATATTTGTTTAGCATATATGTATAGTTAATCAATGTTCAGCTTTAGCCATTGTTGTCTTTGTCAATGGATGTTGTTGGACTTTTTTCCTTATGCAGGGTCATCCCCAATCTATTTGCCTCCTGCCTCCTATTTTTTCTGACCTGTTTTTGTTGGCTTTAGAACTCTGAGCACTTTACCACTGCTAACCAATGCTAAAGTGCATATGCTCTCTGTGTAAATTGTATTGTTGATTGGTTTATCCATGATTGGCATAGTTGATTTACTGGTAGTAGTATAGTGCACTAGAGATGCCCAGGGCCTGTAAATCAAATGCTACTAGTGGCCTGCAGCAACGGTTGTGCCACCCACATTAGTAGCCCTGTAATCATGTCTCAGACCTGCCACTGCAGTGTCTGTGTATGCAGCTTTTAACTGCCAATTCGACTTGGCAAGTGTACCCCCTTTCCAGGCCTAAACCTTTCCTTTCTTTCATTACATGTAAGACACCCTTAAGGTAGGCCCTAGGTAGCCCCATGGGCAGGGTGCAGTGTATGTTTAAGGTAGGACATATACTGATGTGTTTTATATGTCCTAACAATGAAACACTGCCAAATTCGTTTTTCACTGTTGCAAGGCCTACCCGTCTCATAGGTTAACATGGGGGCTGCCTTTAAATATGATTAAAGCGTAGATTCCCTTTGGGAGCGGATAGACATGTGGAGCTTGGGGTCTCTGAAATCACAATGTAAAAATACATCTTTTAGTAAAGTTGGTTTTGAGATTGTGTGTTTGAAAATGCCACTTTTAGAAAGTGGCCATTTTCTTGCTTAATCCATTCTGTGACTCCGCCTGTTTGTGGATTCCCTGTCTGGGTCGGTTTGACAGTTGGGCTGTTTGCACCTCTCTCTAGACATTGACACAAAGGGAGCTGGGGGGTAGCCTGCATATCCTGATAAGCCATCTGTGCTAGGAGGGAGGGGAGGAATGGTTACTTACATCCTGAAAGGGGTGTGCCTGCCCTCACACAATGCAGCCTCCAACCCCCTAGTGTGTGTCTGGGGCCTGGCCTGGGCAAGACAGGATTTCACAAACAAGAGAGACTTTCCTTTGAAGTAAGCCTACTTCAAAGGCCAAAATGGGTTTAAGAAGGGCACCCAAAGCCACAGACTTTACATCACCTCTGGACATCAAGAGGAACCTCTTCCTGGAGAAGAGCTGAAGTGCTGAGGAGATGTGCTGCCCTGCCTGTGACTGTGCTTTGTGGATCTATCCTGCAGTTGCTGCTTCTGCCTGTGCAAGTGGACAAAGACTGGACTTTGTTGTCTATTCCTGCTTGTGAAGAAATCTCCAAGAGCTTGTCCTGAGCTTGCCTCCTGTTGTTGAAGTCCCAGGGCCATCAAAGACTTCTCCTGCCAGCATCTGGACTCTCTGCTGAGACTCCTGCCCTGCTAAGTGGTGCCCTATCCAGTTCCTGGGGCCTTGAAAGGTGAAGCTGGCAGACCAAGAATGAAAATCCACGCACAACCCGCTGTGCCGGGAAAATATTGACCCACCTTCCGAGATGCGGCTGAAAAACGGCACGGCACCGGATTCGCAGAAGAAATCGACGTTCCACCGGCATTGCAGCTGGAAGATCGACGTATGCAGCTGGAGAAGCGACGCGCAGCACCCGCTGATGGAAGCTGATTACGCGCAACCCACATTGAGCGGTTTTGCTGATACCCTGCGGCAGGATATTTGACGCAAACCTTGCTGGGTGTGGAAAAGCGACGCAACGCCTGCCCAGACCTGAGTGCTGCCCGGATCGATGCATCGCTCTCCTGCAGAGAGGAAAAACAACACACGGCGACCCGCCAAGAGAAACGACGCAAGGTCTCACTTGCGGGTGAGAAATCGACACATCGCTAACCTTTTTTGACGCACACTCGCCCGTGCATGTTATTTTGACGCTACCCAGGGACATTTCAACGCTAACAGTGTTTCTACAGTTTTCTCAAAGATTTAAGACCCTTTCTTGCTTTTTAATTAATAACTTGACTTGTGTATGTTGGATTTTTGTTGTTTTGGTCTTGTTTTGTTTAGATAAATATTTCCTATGTTTCTAAACCTGGGTTGTGTCATTTTGTAGTGTTTTCACTGAGTTACTGTGTGTGTTGGTACAAATAATTTACACCTAGACTCTGAAGTTAAGCCTGCCTGCTTGTGCCAAGCTACCAAGGGGGTGAGGGGGGGTTAACTGAGGGTGATTCTCCTTTACCCTGAATAGAGTTAGGGTCCTTGCTTGGACAGGGGGTAACTTGACTGCCAACCAAAGATCCCATTTCTAACAGATGTGATTAAGGGGGGTGGAGGGGTTGATGTTCAATTGTGGCGTTTGATGTTTAGAATAGGTTAGGGTAAGCTAAGATAGTTGTAGTTATAAGATAAAATAAGTTAAGAGAGGTTAGCATAGTTTAGTTAGGCATTATCATTAATGTGTTACTTGAAGAAAAAAAAATGTTAAATAAATATTGTTGTACCATACAGTTTCCTCTTCAGCACGTCTATTGTTTTGGTGATAGCATGTCTATTCAGTTAAATTTTGGTACCATCCATTAACCTGAGCAACAGTACATTGTGACATATTTAACAATGTGTCTCACCTGTCCTGACCTTCCTGTCAGGTTGCCAATAGTTTGACATCAGCTAGTGAAGACACATTTCTGGAAGGTACATGGCTCTCTGGTTGTGGATGGATAAACATCCTGACACAAGTATTTTAATGTAAACTTAGTGTGGTTTGAAGTTATGTGATTGGCACTGACAATAGATTATTTGTCAGTGGATTCCCCCTACATCAAGGATTTGGGAGAGGGTCACTCATGTCTGGCCCTCACAATCTTACACATGCATCATGTCATTGTCATATGGATAGTGTGATGTAACAAACAGACTTGACTCGCCTATCCACAAGTGTGTTTTTTTTGGTCAGGTGTGACGATACATGCATGCTACAAGACACATGCCATGCTTGGATGGCTCATGTATTACTTAGTTTTCCTCATAGGTCTCATTGACCGTTATCATGTTGCAGTCAGTATATGTGGTATTGTTCCAGACACATTGACACACATCTCCCTTCGGTAGGTACTCAGTGGCATATGTGCAATACAATGGAACCACCATACCGTTATTTATTTTGACAAAACTGTGGTAATGATTTCTTTCACAAATGTGATAACGGCAACTGTGGCACTGTGGCTGCCACAACACAAATTTACATGAGTAGTTCCCTTGCAGCAGGATGATGTGGTTGAGGGGCATTAAATGGGCAGTGATTTGACCAAACCCAAGCTAAATTAATGAAGTTTAACATAGCATCAGCCATACCATGATCCCAAAACCTGAGGCAATGGATAATGTATTGACAGCAGCCCAGGGCTGTGGTTTGCATGGCACATTTGCGGGTAAAACAATTCTTGCTTCATAAATTGACTTCCACTTGGTGTGCCCAGTTTTCCTACATACACGAGGAATACAAACATACATAGGGACATTTGTCATTCTGAAAAGGACACCTTCCTGCACGCTGCAGGCCTGCCACACATTGCAGCATGGTGCAAGGATGTCAGCATTGGTGCTGGGCTGTAGATCATACACATTAGCTACTGTAGGCACACACTTTGCTCTACTTCATAAGTCACCACCTTGCACTTCGTGTAAGACACACCTCAGTACATTTACTTCACTTATAGAAATGCACAGCTTTATTCTATGTACATAGACCTCACATTGTTTCAACATCACATGATGCATTCTGTTCAAATACTTTCAACCTCTGACAGAGCAACATGTATGTATTTGCTATTATGAGGTATTCATTCAGTTCAACGCACAGGCAATAGACCCCATGAAAGATCCCAATTCATTTGATGCCCAATGAGATACAAGAGGTAGGGAAGCATGTAACCAGACATGTGTGGAACAGGAGTGGTTCAGTCAGGAGGTGGTCACATTGCCATTAGGTAGGATGGGGCACATTGACAGTTCATAGATCTGATTGGTCAACAGTGGGTAAGAGAAGTGGGAACGTAGAATGTTTTAGCGACACTTGCACAATCTTATACACAGAGCTAAAGAGCAACTATCCAAGGGCCACAGACTGTAGCTACAGGATGTCTTACGAGTGATAATTGTTTCTTCCACACCTTCATCCTCGGATGTTTGAGGCCCCCCTGTGCCAGGGATTGTGCTGGAGTTGATGTTGAGGGAGGCAGACACTCATGAGGGGCAGAAGAAGTGGAATCGTAGGACCCAGGAGATGAAATCTGTGGGAAGATGTGAGGCATCACTGCAGCAAGGAGGAACTGATGGCTTCTCAGCGTAGCAGCAACATTACGGTGGTAGGCAGCCACGTACTCCTTGATGGACACCAGCTCCTGCTGCATGGACTGCATGACATTGAGCATTTCCCCCAGCCTCTTTACAAACTTGCTGGTGCCACTTTGGTAGGGAATTTGTTTGTGTCTCTGCCTAAGGACGCAGGCGATTTAGGCCGGGGACTGCTTATGTCCATGAAGCAGGAAGTGGGTGCCTCTGATGGCAGCTGATTTGTTCCTATTGGGACTGAGGCACCTCTGTACTTAGCTAAGCTGCCTGTAATGGTCTCCATCTCCACCCACACATTTTGAGCCAGCTCGCGCTGGACTCCTACCTTTTGATTTTGAAAAACTATGTCAGGGTCCTGGGAGTTCAGGGGTGTGTGTGAGCTGGCAAGTGGTGTGTGTGCTCTGCTCGGTGAGTCATCTGGAGGCCCCACAACTCTGTGTGTCCTCCTTGCAACCGGAGATGGTGACCAGATTGAACCCAGAATCTGCTGGATGGTGTTTGGATTGATGGTTGCTAGCTGATTATCAAGATCATCTTGCAAGTACAGGACCGGTAGTTAGCCAGGAGGAATTTCTTCAGTCTCTGCAAAGAGAGGCAAGTATGTCACTGTTGTCCTGCACTAACTATCCTATTTAGTCCCAAGTTGAAAGTTTAATTGTTCCCAATTTTGATGGCACTGAGCCACCCATTAAGTCTACAATTCACAGGCACCTGGCTGCACACAGCGCTACAAGGACATGAATTTGGATAACCCTTTGTTGACAAATCATGTAACCTCTCAGTTATGCAGCTTTTCATTCGCATCTACATGTGACCCATTTTGTGCCGTACATTGCATAGCATTTGGATGCCATGGGTGTTGTTTGTGGTGTGCTTATGCAAGATACATGGAATCATGGCGAATCTGTTGCATTGCCAGATCTGCATTTTGGGACTGTGTCCGATCCCTATGCCAACCCATTTATGTTGTAGAAGCAATGCATGGGGGGTTGTAGTCAAAGTGCATCCTCCATGTGCTCTATTGTTTTGTGTGCATTATCCTGCACCATCCATAGTAAGATGCACCCAACTTGTGTGTATGTGTCCATACAAGGAGGTGTCACTTCATGCCTCAAAGGGACCATCCCCTCAACACAGGCCCCCTTGCAGTATGTTGCTGATGTGTCGGCATAGGCACATTGCAAAAAGATATGCAGCAGCCCAAGTGGTAAGGAATGTAGAGCCCCATCAGTTGTGTGCAAGTTACATTGGTGCCCCAGTGGTACGGACAGGCCTTTCCCAGCTCTTGGTGCCCCCCATTGCACAACATGCCTAGTCCATGTTGCCCATTGAGAGTCAGAAATGGAAAGATTTTACAGTTGTCATAGTGAAGGTAGTGGAGTGATGGTAGTGAGGTGACCGGTGCATATGGGGGGGTAGCGGGGTCAGTGGACATTACATGCATTGATGTTAAGCCATCAGTGTGCCCCCATGCAACCCATTAGCATGCATACAGTGTCTCCAAAGTGCCTCCCACCTTATGTTATTTGTGGGTTACAACATTCCTCCCCACTGCTCCTCATCTTGTGTTTGTTGTGGCTTCTGAATTGATGCAATGTCCTGTCCTGACTCCTTCCACCACCTCATTGGAGATGACCGCTGCCACCATCTTCTCCAGCTCATCCAGCTGCTCCCGGAGTGCAGGGCTTCCACATCTAGTCTGCAGTGCTGTCTCTCTGTTGCTGGCCAGTTTCTCTTTAGTTCTGTACTTAAAATCGTGCCAGCGCTTCTTACAATCTGCCACAGTTCTTCTGATCTCTGCCACACTGTTGACCTTATCAACTATGGTCTGCCAAATGGGCTCCTTCCTACCTATTGGCAATTTAGTGGTGACAATGAACTGGTGTTGATGCTCTGTCACCTCTGTAATCAGGATTTTTTTCCTCCTGACTGAACATACACTTCCTCTTCCTTTTCAACTTCTCCTGTGAGTCTGCATGGACATCTTGGCTGGTACCTGGCTCATTGGGTGTCTATGGGGTCTCTCCTGTTAAAAACACTCCTAGTTCTTAGTTTCAGGCTTCTGATTGGTGTTTTTGCTAGTTTTTTTCTGGATGGTTTTAGCTGAAAAGTGACTGCATTATGATTAGCGTCACATAATGTGCTCCAAATCAGGTTAGCACCACTTTTCCGGCAATAGCGCCATTGTTTTTGTGACACGCCGCTTATGTTAGCGCCATTTTTTGTGGCACTAAACTTTCCTTACTGCCATGTAGCGCCATATTATAAATTTGGCACATACATAGCACAAGAAAATGTTGTAGGGCAGCATTATTTTTTTTTGCCACAAGACTGCAATGGAAAAGTTTTGCACTATTTCTTGTAAATCTGGGCCTATGTTTCACTGTGTCTATGTAGCTTTATACCCAGCTCTAAAACACACATGCCCCTTTGGCTAGTAGTTAGTGTATTTGCCTCACACAATGCACCATGTTCAACTTAGTCCTAAGTCAAACATACATACAACACACAGGTTGTACTAAGCCTTTTTTATTTACATGGGCAAATAATTAGGAGGTTCACAGGAACAGTTCATAGGACAACAACCCCAAAAGATGTATAGAGGCAGTGGATGTCCAGACAGAGTCCATTGGGGAAACATGTCATGGGACATTTGGAGGAGAGGAGGGCTTCAGTGAGGATGGGACCACATCGCCATGAGGGTAGATTGGCCACATTGACAGTCCACAAATGTGTGAGGTCAACAGGAGGAGAATGAAATTTAGGTCAGTGGCAATTGATTTGACACTCTCACATTCATAAGCACACGGGAAAGTGGAAACTGGGTATGTGGCACAGAGAAATGCTACACAGCGCTTTTGTGGGTGAAAGAGGTGCAATCCACATCTTGCTCCTTTGATGTGTGTGGTGCCTCCTGTGAGAAGGTGCTGGAATAGAGGGAGACACACACACATCAGGGGCTGAAGATGTGGATCCCGTGTCCACATCAGCATTTCTCTGTGCCAACACTTAAGGCAGAATAGCAGCATGGAGGATCTGCTGGTTTTGCAACACAGCAGCAATGTCAAGGTGGTAAGCAGCCATGGTAGTAATGAAAGAGTCCTGCTTCCACTCCATGGACTCCAATATGGTTCTGATTGCACCCAGCTGGTTGGCAATCTTCCTGGTGCCACTTTGGCAGGGCATATGTTCATGCTTCTGCCTCATGACACCAGCGATGACAGCCAGGGACTGCTGGAGGCCATGGAGCAGAGAGTACATGCCTCTTATGGCTGCAGAGTTGTCCTTATTGGGGCTAAGGCACCTGTGGACTCCCTCAAAGGTTTCCACCATGGTCTCCATCCTCACCCGCTCCTGATCTGCCAGCTCCCACTGGACTCTTATCACAGTCTGTTGGAATAGTATATGTGTGCAAAGCAGACAGTGAAAATCTGTATGGGGCCCTGTTAGGGGGACCTGCACTGCCCATGCCAGTGGCATGGGCAGTGCAGGGGCCCCCAGGGGCCCCACGACACCCGTTCCCGCCATCCTGGTTCTGGCGGTGAAAACCGCCAGAAACAGGCTGGCGGGAAGGGGGTCGGAATCCCCATGGCGGCGCTGCTTGGAGGATTCCCTGGGCCAGGGGAAAACCGGCGGGAAACCGCCGGTTCCCCTTTTCTGACCGCGGCTTTACCGCTGCGATCAGAATAGCCCAGGAAGCACCGCCAGCCTGTTGGCGGTGCTTCCGCTGCCCTCCGCCCTGGCGGTCACAGACCGCCAGGGTTGGAATGAGGGCCTGTGTCTCTTAGGGATGGGCCCTGTCGTACTAGGTAGATCACAAACACTGAAATTCGTCCCATTTCATCATGATCAGATTTGGTTATCTGCAGTGTGGCACACATCATTTGACTCAGGCCCACGTCATTGTATGTGTACATACCTCCTCTGTTTATTGACTTTTCGGCCCTGGGACACAAGTTAGTTCCACACAGTGATGCTACAGAGATTATACATTTACTCTCATGTGCCTACAACACATAATTTAGGCGTGACCATATCCAATGGAGCTACATGTTGGGTTGTTATTGAGGGCTATGGGTCAGGCATCACCCCACATGGAAGTAGTGCTGGAAATAGTGGCAAGTACCTACCTATGTTTCCCACATCACTAGGCCCACCCACTTTAGCTTCAGACTTTCCATGACTTTTGTCGTTTGTGGTGGCTAAGTAGTACTTACTATCCTGTGTCAGGTCCCTGTTCTACATTCTCCAATTTATACATATGGCACTGTGAAACACTGTTATATCAGACTCCCTCTTGGCACATGCTACATCTTCCCTCAGGTCCACATGACATGAGGGATGCAGTATCCCAATGGGCTATTCTCTGCCATCCCTACCCAGCTGTGACATAAGTGGGGCACAGTCAGGCACAGAAGTGCATGTGTATTGGTAAGTCTACCTTGCAGTACACATGTCCATCCTCACATCCCTGGTTTGCACAGTCTCCCCATTCACACCAACTGGTAGTTTTACATGCACAGAGAGTGCCTACAATGCACAGCACTAGTAGAGACCACCAGGCCCACACATTATCATTAGTTTGGTCACACATGGTCCTCTGGTGTGTATCTCTTGTATTCTCCCCCCAACACCCAGTCCAAGTTAGTAGATAGGAGTAGTTCAGGTAGTCCATATTGTGTGCTCTCACCCTGCACACCAGGTCAGCTGGGTGAAATATAGGGGGTCATTCCGACCTCGGCGGTCTTTTCTTCAGACCGCCGAGGCCGGGGGAGACAGAATACCGCCATTGCCGGCGGTATTCATGCCTCCCTATTCCGACATTTCCGCTGGGCCAGCGGAAATGGCACATCAACATTGCCGCCGGCTCGTAATAGAGCCGGCGGCAATGTTGATGTGCAGCGGGTGTAGTAGAAATTCGGGCAGTGAAATGCGCGATGGGGCTATGCCTGGGGGCCCCTGCACTGCCCATGCCAAGTGCATGGGCAGTGCAGGGGCCCCCAGCGGCACCCCCAGTCCCCTTACCGCCAGCCTTTCAATGGCGGTGTTTACCGCCACGGACAGGCTGGCGGTCGGGGACTCATAATCCCCAGGGCAGCGGTGCTTGCACCGCTGCCCTGGGGATTATGCCCGCCAGGCGGAAGCCTGGCGGGAAAGTGGAGGGGCCGGCGGTCTGACCGTGGCTTTTCCGCCACAGTCAGAATTGCTGGCGGAACACCGCCAGCCTGTTGGCGGTGTTACCGCCAACATACCGCCGGCCGCCAGGGTCGGAATGACCCCCATAGTGCCATGCAGGGTACTACAGATGTGACTCTGGCCATGTCCCTATGTGTAGATACTTCCCATGGCCCACACCTGCCCTCCCTTTCAGATGAGTGGTTTCTCCTCTGGCATGCCCATTCTATTCCAAGGATTTACAGTCTAGATTAGTGTGCCTGGGCCCAAGTGAGACTGAGTACCTTCATGACTGTGCAGGGTAGCTGTTAGACCTGACAGCGTTAGGGTGGTTGCCCCTAACTTTTTGCCTCCCTCCCTCCACTTTTTGGATACTGTTTTTACTGGTTTAAGGACTCTGCGCACTTTACCACTGCTAACCAGTGCTAAACTGCTTATGCCCTCTACCTTAATACATGGTTGCATTGGTTAATACCCAATTGGCTTATTTAATTTACTTATAAGTCCCTAGAAAAGTGCACTATATGTGCCTAGGGCCTGTAGATTAAATGCTACTAGTTGGCCTGCAGCACTGATTGTGCCACCAACTTAAGTAACCCCTTAACCTTCTCTCAGGCCAGCCACTGCAAGGCCTATGTGTGCAGCTTCACTGCCAATTCAACTTGGCGTTTAAAAGTACTTGCCAAGCCTAAAACTCCCCTTTTTCTACATATAAGTCACCCCTAAGTTAGGCCCTAGGAAACCCATAGGGCAGGGTGCTGTGTAGACAAAAGGCAGGGCATGTACCTGTGTGGTTTACATGTCCTGGTAGTGTAAAACCCCTAAATTCATTTTACCCTACTGTGAGGCCTACTCCTTTCATAGGCTAACATTAGGGTTACCCTCATATACTGTTTGAGTGGTAGCTCCTGATCTGAAAGGAGTAACAAGGTCATATTCAGAATGGCCAGAATGGTAATACAAAACCCTACTGACTGGTGAAGTTGGATTTAATATTAGTATTTTAGAAATGTCACTTTTAGAAATTGAACATTTTTCTTCACTTACATCCTTCTGTGCCTGACAATCGATGTCTGGCTGGCTTAGTTGACACCTCCTTTGTGCATTCACTCAGACAAACCCAAAACACAGGATGCTCAGCCACACTTGCATACATCTGCATATTGAATGGGTCTTCCTGGGCTGCGAGGGTGGAGGGCCTGACACTTACATGTCAAAGGACATTAGCCTGGCCTCACACAAAGGACTGCCACACCCCCTACTGAGACCCTGGCAGACAGGATAGAACTGAAAGGGGACCTTGTGCACGTCTAAGCCACTCTTTGAAGTCTCCCCACTTCAAAGGCACATTTGGGTATTTAAGCAGGGTCTCTGACCCTACCAACTCGGCTTTACCACGCATGCCTTTACAACAAATTTTGTTGTAAAAGCATGCCTAGTAAAGGCATGTGTGGAAACGGCATGGGAAACGGCATGCGTGGTTCTTTTATGCAACCCCCAACCCACCCTGAGGCCTTAAACTACCACCACCCTAATACCTAAACTACCCTGACCCCCACCTGCCATGAGCCCTAAAAAAAAAAAACTATCCCAACCCCGACCCCCAACCCGCCCTAAATCCGCCCCAAAAAACTACCCAACCCCTCACCCCTCCCCCATAAAAAACTAAACTACCCCGACACCCACTCCCTACCTGCCCTGAACCCTAATAAAAACCTATTTGAGTCTCCAACCCCGCTCCTAAAAACAAAACTACCCCGACCACCTCACCCGTTATGAGCCCTAAAATAAACTACCCTGACCCCCAACCGTGCCTCTAAAACCTAAACTACCCTGAGACCCCCACCCATCCTGAGTCCTAAAACCTTCCCCAATAAGTAAACTATCCTGACCCCCTACCCACCCTAAGCATTAAAAAAAAATAATCCCAACCCCTAAAACATAATAATCCCACCCCCCACCCGCCCTGAGCCCTAACAAAAACAACCCTGACCCCCGACCCCTGCCCCTAAAAACGAAAGTACCCTGACATCCTCCACCCACCCTAAGCCCTAAATCCACCCCACTGCTAAAAACTACCCACCAACCCTGCCCCAACCCCACTTACCTCACCATGTCCTCTCCCAATCCTTCCTGCTCTTCTTTCCTCCCTCCTCCTGCCCGTCCTTAAACCTTCTCCCACCACTCTAAAAATAAACTACCCCCACCCCACAACCTAAGCCCTAAATAAAAAAAATACCCAAACGCCACACCCCGCCCCTTAAAAGGAAAATAGCCCCTCGACCGCCCACCTACCCCAAACCCTTATACCATCCGCTGACCCTGCCCCAGCCTGACTTACCTCACTGCATCCTCTCTCGAACAAAGCATGGCTTTTTCTGTGCCTTAACCATGCATATGCGTAGTTAGCGCATGTGTGGTTAAGGCACAGAAAAAAACATGCATTGTTCCAGCAAGTGTGGTTACGCTTGCGTGGGAAATGTCTGCATCATTAAGGATGCGTGGTTCAGGACATTTCCCCACTGCAAGTGCCAGTAAACAAAGAAAGGTAATGCTGCACTCCACGCATTGAAGGGAGGAAAGTGACAGAGCTGGACTGAGCTATGCAAATTGTAACGGGTTAGTGTGAATTACATTTATTTAATGTTTAATCGTAGATGAGCCAGCATACTATCCTTTGGCCTGCAGACAGTGCGGTGGAGCTGCCTGTGCCTTATGACATTACCAGGTTGCCACATTGCCCCTCATTGCAACTTACTGTGTGGGTCTTGTTGTTCATTATAGGCAGTACTTTCATGTCCCGGGACTCCTGCCACCAACTCCTCTAGGATGACGGCTGCCCCCATCTCCTCCAAAGCATCCAGCTCCTCCAGGGGTGCCGGGCTTCCATTTCCAGCCTGCAATGCTGCCTGAGGTTGCTGACCAGTTTCTCCTTTGTCCTGCTCTTGCAGTCATGCCAACGCTTTTTGCAGTCACTCACTGACCTCCTGTCTTCTGCCACACTGTTGACCTTGTCCACAATGGACTGCCATATGGACTCTTCCCTCCCTAATGGCAATTTTGAGGTGACGAGGTACTGGTGTTGATGCTCATTCACCTCAGTGATCAGGAAGTTATTCTCCTCCTCTCTGAACTTACTCTTCCTCTTCCCCTAGGAGTCTGTCTGGACATCTTGGTTGGTACTGGGGTCTCCGGGGTTGTTGTCCTGGACTCTGCTGTCTTCCCTATCCTCCATGGCTGCTTCAGGAGAGTGTTCCTTTTCCCCCCCGATGCGGAGTTTGTTTTCCTTTTTTTTTACACATTTGGTTCCCAAAAGTGATGCTAGGATGGCTTGCCTTTCTTTACCTGACACTAATTACCCCACATCTGTTTAGCACCAGATTTCCTAACCATGCAGCGCACAGGTCTGCATCACTTTTTATTTGACACTGTCTGGCTCTTTACGCCATGGTCGGCTGTATTGTAAATATGACTCTTCCATGGGGTAAGAATCTGTCATACATCAGCATTACATTATTTGACGCATCGCTGCGTTGCACCAGCCATGCGTCATTTCTTGTAAATATGCCCCTTATTTTGTTCATTGTACTTGCCTTCTTCATTTATGACTTTTGGTGTAAGCGACATTGTGACATATACCTACAGTTACCAGAATTGCTTCTTTAAAAATGATACCTTGTTGGACTATTGTTGATTTAAACCCATTAGAATGTTTATCACCCACTTTCATGCCTTGCTTTTAGGCAGCCTGTCAGAACATGTTGGGGCAGATCTATGGAAAGTGGCGCTGCACTGAGTGCAGCGCCACTTTCCCTGCACCCCTTAGCACCCCCCTACCTCCACCAAGTGTACGCCATGTTAAAATGCAGCTCACCATAGCGCAGGGTAGGGGGCAATAGCGTTATTTCTCATGACGTTATTGATGTACTCTGCAGGAGCAGCACCAAAATACTGGGGCTACTCCTGCAGAGTACCTAGGGTCCCATTCTAAAGAATGGAAGCCTCCTTTTAAGGCCTGCTCTTGAGCAAGTTAAAGTTATTAGCATTGTAAATTCCTAACTGGACTTTTCTTGCCACATAAATTGAAAATTAAAAGTAAAACAGTACCATAAGCAAGCTGATTCAAAGCGCCACGGCCGCCATGAGAGTGCAAGAGAGACGCAAAAAGGAAAAGGAGTTTGCTCACAGTCAAACTTATCAGCAAACATGCAAAAATGCCCCAGGGAGGGACTAATGTAAAGCATCTACCAATGATAACAAAGGATTTTTGAAAGGCAAGCCCATGAGCCAGTGATAGTGATGGGCATACAGTGGGCATGGTTAAAAGCCCACAGATAGATTACAACAGACCAGAGAGTTTGCAAGCGCAACCTAAAAAATTTACATATGAACATAATACGTCTCCTGTCAAAGGATTACTGAACTGTAGTGAGCCTATTTACTTGTCAGACCAGAAGTCCTTGACATCATGATTTGTCACGCAATACATTTTTCCTGCTTAAAAGACTACGGGGGTCATTTTGACCCTGGTGGTCCGAGACCGCAAGGGCTAAAATGACGGAAGCACCGCCAACAGGCTGGCGGTGCTTCCTGCCCTATCACGACCGCGGCGGAAGCGCTGCGGTCGCACCGCCGGGGCCGGCGGTTTCCCGCCGTTTTAGCCCCGGCGGTGCTAATCCGCCAGGGCAGCGTTGCCCTGGGGATTATGACACCCCTACCGCCAGCCTGTTTCTGGCGGTTTGCACCGCCAGGAAGAGGCTGGCGGTAAGGGGTGTCCTGGGGCCCCTGGGGGCCCCTGCACTGCCCATGCCACTGGCATGGGCAGTGCAGGGGCCCCCTAACAGGGCCCCGGCCAGCTTTTCACTGTCTGCATAGCAGACAGTGAAAAGCGCGACGGGTGCAACTGCACCCGTCGCACGGCCGCAACACCGCCGGCTCCATCAGGAGCCGGCTCCTATGTTGCGGCCTCATTCCCGCGTGGCCGGCGGGAATGTCATAATGGGGGCCGCGGGAGTGCGGCCGCATTGGCGGCCGCACAGCGGTTACTGCCTGGCGGGCGGCGGTCGTAATGACCCCCTACATGTCATTTTGAGGACTTTACTTACTCACCTGTAGAGTACTCAGCTGTCCTAAGGGGGGGTCTACCCAAAACAAAATCACACTTGTCCATAAATGTGATCCCAAAGAACGGTCCATTTATCCAATCCATAGAGCCTTGTGCCCAATCAGTAAAACCTTGATTTGCAGTGATTAATTCATGTATGAACAGATTGTTGAGTTAAAATACAGGCCATTTGTGCTATGTAATGTTTTGTAATGATTTATACCACACTCATTGTAAAGCCTTGAGGTGCTTGTATGCAGCACACAGCAAAAATGCTGCCTCTTGGTGCATAATTTCAGGTGCTTGTTTAAAAAAAATGTCAAGGTCTTTAACATTTCATTATGGCCCTGTATGTAATACTTGAGTGCAGAGCATCCCTGTTGGGCCCACAATATTTTGGTACAATGACAGGCTTTTGTCTTGGCGCGCGGCCACACTCCCTATGTTTCTCTTTGTATTTGTGTTCTGATGCAGACTCCATACAGTTTGTGAACTTTGGTGTGGTGTTTGTGAGGTAACACACCATTGCAGACTGGAAATGCCTCCAAGCTGTGAGTAACCAGGAGAGGCATGGCCAGGTTTAGGGAACACACCAATGTTGGTATTCTGACATCTTTCAAGCCCACAAAAGTTAACCCAAAGCCCCTTTATCTGCATACCCCAGAGTAAGGTTCACATGCATCAAGCCACACAAAACGGCTGTTACTCACACCAAATACACCCAAGGAGCCATCGCTTTCACCAAACCAATGTAAAGAGCTGCAAGACAATATGCTTTATACTTAAGGAAACACACATGTATACGATCCTGAAGTGGTTTTTGCTAATTTATTTTCTCATTTATGTTGGAAGATGTCATACTTGAAATATGTTTTTTCTCCATGGCTTCCATTTTTTAACATCTGAAGTGATTTTGTGTTTATTTTGTTTGAGACCATTGACAACAGAGGCCTGTACTGGTTTATGAAATACCCCTCAGAGCTTTAATACAATGCAGGATCGGTGCAAGGTTCCTCGTGCAATGCCCAGCACAGCCAGTGATGCCAAGTGCTGCCTGGCATTGGATTGACTCTATGCCAGACCTAGACCAGACCTTTACCCTTTTAAAGCCACAAAAAGGTAGTATAATGCAAGTACGGGGGCTTATGGAATCATATGATGGAGCATGGCACTACCTGGAGGTCACATGTCACTGGATGACCCGTACCTGACACTAGAACAGGGCAGATCAGATGGTGCTGCGATGGTGTGAGGCATGTGTCACTTTTTGAGAACCTATGGAACTATACAAGGCATGGCACAGAAGTATGTGGCTCTATAGGAACATGTACCATTTTTTGGGCACATGTGACACTCTCTTACCACATGACAAAGTAAGTGGACAAGTGGAAATATTTGCAGGCATATGGCATTGTACAGTGGTACATTATGTCACTCATGCAAAGAAAAAGTGCACATGACACGGATAGAAAATGGTCTTGAAAGGATGCATTAAGTCATAGTTTTATAGCATTTTCTTTCACAAGAAGAAAATAAAATATTTACATTTCGTCTGTACAGCGCTTGCGCCCACCAATTACTTACCTTTACTTCCCTAGCTCCCTTGCCACTCTCATTTCCTTACTTCTTATTGGACAGGGCCTGCTCCTCGCCTTTGAGTTCACCCGCAGGTTTCATGTGTGTCCCTGCCATTGAGCATGGACCAAGTACAACTTCCTGTAGAGGTACTTTTTAAAATTTTGTAGTGTAGAACTCCATCAGAGTGCATCGTTTTGCAGACTGTCTCTAAATCCTGCTTTTGTTGTTTGCTTTGGCCCTCCCACCACCAACCTCTCATCTCTGCTTGCTTCCTCTGACCTCCTGTTGTTTGCTCCATCCATAGATCCCCCTTCCCCACTGACACCTTCACATTCTGTGTCCTGTGCCCCAACACTTCAATCCCTCTATTCTTGCTCTATAGTCACTACTCACTCCACTCCTTCTCTCTGTTTTCTTTGTGTGGTCTGGCCTGTCTCCTCTTTGCCCCATTTCTGATTTGCCATCTCTTCTATATCCATTCTAGCAATGCTCCTTCCTGCCCCATTCAATGCCTCTCTGCTCCCTCCCCTGTACCCAGGCTCTTTTCTGCCTGTCATCTAGCACTCATCAGCTCTCTCACTACAGTATCCAAGAGCTGGTCTATTCTCTCTTCCCCTTCTCTCTTGGCACTCAGTCCCATCCCTTAGTCACACAACCCTGGAGCAGATGTCAAACCATATGCACCTGAAGGCAATCCTAAGAACCCTCATTTGTGATACAGCCCTTGAGGTTCTTGCAGCCATTTACAAGCTTTTACAACAGCCGCCGTTGTAAACATGGGCCTAAAGACAGTATGCTCATTCAAATCAGCTGCCATTACTTGGGCATCTTGCTTACAGCACACATAGTTGTTGGAAGTAGAGGTACAGGGATGTGATAACACCCCCAAAATATCAAAATAATCATGATGGAGTTCAGTAGATGGATGAACACAAAAGAAGCCTTTAAATGTTGTTTTCATCTTGCCACATTCGCTGTGCATTCAAATACAGATCAAAAGTCAGGTTATGTTTTCTGTCAAATTGCTACTTATTCTTTTAACAGGCATATTGATATTTTCTTTTTCTGGCTGTTGGCATTTTGTTAAGTAAACTATTTGACAATCTTGCTGGGGCACCTTGAATCTGTAAAGAAAAGCTAATTTTTTTCTGCACACAGCAAAATGCACTTTATTTGGTCATGCACAATTACTTGTTTAATAAATATCCATGAAACTTGTATTATGCACATTATTTGTTTGTGTGAAACATAGGTTTATCAGTGAAATTGCATGTTTGGGTAAATTTAGTGAGCGTTTCAATGGGAACTGTACTGCCTGTAATTGAGGGTGTGCTAGTGCTACCACACCATGATGCAGACATATGTGAATTAGTGGTTTCCAAAGCATACAAGTAGCTACATAATACCAAACATTAACCATTCTCCTGCTGAATAGATGTGGCTCATTTCCTGCACTTGTTCTCAGTGTGATGCTTGAATTTTCCACAGCGCTAATGACTTCATTGACGTAACCTTGTTAGGAGCTGTCCTAGACTAGCCTAGAGCAGGCAAGTACACAGAGTGCATGTAGGGCATAGAGGAACAGGCATTTATCTGCTATTAATTCTGCCTCAAAATATTTGAATGTTATGTGCTGAAGGAACAGCTAAAAAATGTTATCATATGTTGTATCCGATGCTGCAGAAAAGTGTACGTATGGGCCCACCCCTTGCTGGAGAGTGTTTGGTATAGCTTGGGATGTCTACTAAGTATAGTGTGCTCTTAAACAAATAAAGTGGGTGTTTTTAGATAAGGAATGACGCTCACTACTGTCACACCCAATTGTCATACGACACCCAAATGTTCAACGGTGCTCCTGGAAGGGAAGAAAAACACCCCACTTCCCCAAGATTCCAAATTGAACAACTTAAATACAAATGTCCAAGGCACTCGCATACAAAATAAAGTTCATATCCAAAGTTTCATAAGTAGCACAATTTCTTTGTATTTATTGCATAGTTCTTCTTCAATGTCGTCACAAATTAGCCCAGCCAACACGTGTTTCGTCATGTGACCAATCCTCGCTTTAACTTCATCAAGGCTGACATAACGTCACTGAATTACACAACCACAAGTAATATGTGAGTGTGCTCCCCAGTGTTCACATAATACTCCAAAATACCATAGTTGTCCATTTTTGTGTGTCATTAGTTAATGCAACTACTAATATCAATGTCAAAAATAGAAGAAAAAAAAAAAAATTAAAAGGAAAAAATGGTGGGCAGTGAACCATACCATTAATACCATATGATCTCTCATAAAAAAATAAACACAACAAGTCAATGTGTAGTGCTCGCCACCCTACGTGCTGCATCCATAAAGGTATGGCACCCACTACACCAACTTAGTGTACCCCCCAGATATAGTGCATTGAAGTAATCACAAGTATAAAGTCAAAGTTGGACTTGCCTCCGCTAAACCAAAAAGATCGAAAATTCCAACAATTTCAAAATTCTTGGTGTTATCTCTTGTCAAATCTCTTCCAAAATCCTGTGATACGCCAACACTCCAAAGATCGGTGTGGCTCCTATATGTAGTATCTATCAAAAAAATTTCAAGTATTGAGATACTGTAAACAAAGCATGAATATCTATCTTAACAAATATATATCTAGAGTCTGAGAATGACAGACAAACCACCTGAGTTCCTCATAAAGTAATAATATGCTATCTTTAACCATTGCCCGCATTAATTAGTCTCAATAGGCCATTCCATGCACCTAAAGTATCTGAAAGACCGAAGTAAACAAAACAGCATGGTGCCACTATCTGCCTGGAAGTAACCGATACACTGTAATAGGTCTATTGAAGCCAAAGTCCCATATAACGGTCATTCAAAAAACAAGTATTAAACAAATTTCCCCCATGTTCTAAAAATGCGATATCTCTGGCTACTCAAAATGTAACCAACTAAATGTCACCCCTCTGTATTCCATTGTAATGTATCATGACCACACTCACCACAATGGCGGCATAAGTATCACCATATTCTTCCAACTCGAACGGTGTGTACGCGTTAGTGTCCGTACACCCTCATTAACCTCAGTGTGAATATACGTCTGTAAGCATAACAGTAGAAAGCGGACTAACCAAAAACCCAACGTCCACCATTAAGTAGTCCATAACACTTCGTTATCGTGAGACGATAGGTACTCTCAAAGTGAGTACTAATTGAAGAAAGACTGGCTTATGATCATACCTCTAAATTCTGAAACGTGGTACAAAGGTTGGGCTTATCTGAATAACCGCATGAATTTTATCATAATTTTCAAAACAAAATGGCGTGTATTCGTAAATATCCATGACCCTCATTAACATCGGGTAATCTTGATCACATTGGTGCAACAACCTAAAGAGCGGACTAAACGATCATCCCGCATCCGCCATTAAAGTAGGCTGTAGCCCTACTAAGAATTATTAAATTCACTCTCAACATTATCTAGGACCAACCCTAACATTATTCAAATAGGCTATGCAAAAGCAAACTACGATATATGAAAAAAACAGAGAAAAAAATAATAATAATTAAGTTTAATAAATCAATGGTAATTCATTCAGAAGATAGGATACCCCCCTACATGGAAGCAGCATGTGTAGGGCCACTCTGTGAATAAAATCTGTTTCAATCACACTTACTAACAATTGGCAATCCAAAAAGCAAATGTTAATAACAAAGTCTTCAGAGTCTATGCACATAAAGTGTAGTGCACATTGTCCCCCACTGTAATCATTCACCCAAATGGTACCATATTTCCTTTAGTCTCCCAGAAAAAATTCCATCTCATGATTGGTATTCAAACCCTCCTCAACCGTTCTGAGTCTCAATAACTAAATACATTTTCTTCTTTTGAGACGTAGTTCCCTATTGCCACCTCGAGGGTCTTGTGGTATTTGTTCCAGACCAAAGAACTGGAAATTCTTGGTCTGTCCTTGCGCCGTACATTGTCTCATGTGCAAGGCTACAGGACACCTGACATCATCCTGTCTTACAGCCCTATAATGTTCACTGATCCTTAATTTCAGAGTTCTAATTGTACTCCCCAGATACATTCGATCACAACTGCATACAATCACATAAACCACATATTTATTTACTATTGCAAGTAATATTTGATTGAATCTGAAATTTTTCTCCTCTACTATTGTTAAAAGAACAGATACCAGTTTTTGCCCATCTGCACATGCCGCAGTGCCCACATTTAAAAAAAACCTTTATTCTTGATAGTTAACCAGTCATTAGGGAGAACTGTCCTCTGGTAACTTGGACAAAGTATATTCTTTAAACTTCTACCCCTATGATATGTAAGGCGTACATCCATTATGCTTACAGGCGTATAATCACACTGAGGTTAATGTTCTTTGGTCTGGAACAAATATCACAAGACCCTCGAGGTGGCAATAGGGAACTACGTCTCAGAAGAAGAAAATGTATTTGGTTATTGAGACTCAGAACGGTTGAGGAGGGTTTGAATACCAATCATGAGATGGAATTTTTTTCTGGGAGACTAAAGGAAATATGGTACCATTTGGGTGAATGATTACAGTGGGGTGCAATGTGCACTACACTTTATGAGCACTGACACTGAAGACTTTGTTATTAACATTTGCTTTTTTTTACCGATTGTTAGTATGTGTGATTGAAACTGATTTTATTCATAGAGGGGCCCTACACGTGCTGCTTCCATGTAGGGGAGTATTCTATTTTCTGAATGTATTACCAATGATTTATTAAACTGAATTAAACAAAATTCTCTAGTTTTCTCATATATCTTAGTTTGCTTTTGCATAGCCTATTTGAATAATGTTAGGGTTGATCCTAAATAATGGTGAGAGTGAATGGAATAATTCTTAGTAGGGCTACAGCCTACTTTAATGGCGGACGCGGATGATCGTTTAATCCACTCCTTAGGTTGTTGCAACAATGCGATCAAGATTACCCGATGTTAATGAGGGTCATGGATATTTACGCATACACGCCGTTTTGTTTTGGAAATTATGATAAAATTCATGTGGTTATTCAGATAAGCGTGACCTTTGTACCTCGTTTCGGAATTTAGAGGTATGATCATAAGCCAGTCTTTCTTTGATTAGTACTCACTTTGAGACTACCTATCGTCTCACGATAACGAAGTGTTATGGACTACTTAATGGCGGACGTTGGGTTTTTGGTTAGTCCGCTTTCTACTGTTATGCTTACAGGCGTATATTCACACTGAGGTTAACGAGGGTGTACAGACACAAACGCCTACACGCCGTTTGAGTTGAAAGATATGGTGATAGTTATGCCGCCATTGAGGTGAGCGTGGTCATGATACATAACAATGGAATACAGAGGGGTGACATTTAGTTGGATACATTTTGAGTAGACAGAGATTTCGCATTTTTAGAGCATGAGGGAAATGAGTTTAATACTTATTCTTTGAATGACCGTTATATGGGACTTTGGCTTCATTAGACCTATTACAGCATATCGGTCACGTCCAGGCAGATAGTGGCACCACGCTGTTTTGTTTACATCGATCTTTCGGATACTATACAATAAGTAGATTTGACTTTAGGTGCATGGAATGGCCTATTGAGACTAATTAATGCGGGCGATTGTTAAAGATAGCATATTATTACTTTATGAGGAACTCGGGTGGTTTGTCTGTCATTCTCAGACTCTAGATACATATTTGTTAAGATAGATATTCATGCTTTGTTTACAGTATCTCAATACTTGATTTTTTGGGATAGATACTACATATAGGAGCCACACCGATCTTTGGAGTGTTGGCATATCACAGGATTTTGGAAGAGATTTGACAAGAGATAACACCAAGAATTTTGAAATTGTTGGAATTTTTGATCTTCTTTCGTTTAGCGGAAGCAAGTCCAACTTTGACTTTGTACTTGGGATTACTTCAATGCACTATATCTGGGGGGTACACTAAGTTGGTGAAGTGCGTGCAATACCTTAATGGATGCAGCATGTGAGGTGGCAAACACTACACGTTGACTTGTTGTGTTTATTTTTTTATGAGAGATCATATAGTATTAATGGTATGATTCACTACCCACCATTTTTTCCTTTTATTTTTCTTTTCTTCTTTTTTCTTCTATTCTTGACATTGATATTAGTAGTTGCATTAACTAATGACACACAAAAATGGACAACTATGGTATTTTGGAGTATTATGTGAGCACTGGGGAGCACACTCACATATTACTGTGGTTGTGTAATTCAGTGACATTATGTGATAGTTAACTTAAAATTAACTAATAGTATGCTCTTGCCTGCACTTGTGAGGCAGACAGCATTAGCAAAAAATACTTTTCAGGTTGGTTAAAGATGTGTCTGTGAATTTGGAAGTGTGCAGGCTCATCCCAGAAAGCTTGTACGGGCTGTGTTAGGTATAACACCTCTTTATGGTGCAGTTCACTTTGGGGGATAAATGCTCCTTGATGTAAAGTGTAGCAGATTGTGTTAATGTTGGCTACACATGTTGCATGTTGGTCTGTAACCAAGCACTAATGCCAGTTTGATATGTTTAAGGCTAATCACAATGTTAATCTGTTTAAAAATAAATTTGCATTGCTGTTATACACTTGGCCTAGGATACTGCATTTATCAGTTGTCTCTCCACAGCCCGTATGGCTAACAATGCTCATTGACAAACATGCTGTTTTAAAAGCTGGTTTTAGAAATTTGTTATTTTCCATTCAAAAGTAAGCAGAACACTGGCCTGCCTGAGCTAAATGTTATTAACCTGTTTGGGTAATATTCAAAAATGTTATTTATGTCCTCAACGTAGTGGTTTAAAGATTGTATAAAACTGGAATAAACCCTGTACACTTCACAACCTTGGCAGATTATTGATTCAACATGTTCAGGGTGTTTACTGTTTCTGCTGTTTATCCAATGGACCCTAGTTTCAAAGTTTATGTCATATTTTAATAAACCACAGGCAGCAGATAGTTGAATGACAGGCAGCAGAGAGGAATCTATCAGAGAGGTTTTCTACTGGCACCAGAGAAAATCAGCAAATAGCCAATTAACAGTAACAAAAGAGGCACTCAGCATGAAGGTTGTCTGCAGGTCCGAGAGGAACTCAGCAGCCAATTTATGAAGGTGCACCATTTAGGAAATCTTCCAAAAGGTTTTTACAGGTGCTAAAAAGGAACTTGATGTATAGTTGCAAGCACATATAACAAGTGATAGACAAATAAAAAAGTACTGCTATTTGTGTCTACTTGACAACATTTCTTGTTAGTATATTTATGGTATTTAAAGTAATACTTGTTGGTGTTTTCTATTTAGTGACCATTCAAAATAGAGTTTGCGTTTTCTTTGTCCGGTTCATTGTGTTTGTTGCCAAAATGAACACAGTTGACATTTTACTCACAAAACCATTTTTGGAAATGACACACAAAGATAAACTTCGGGGGAAAGCATTAGGACCGGATAAACCCAAATAAACATTAAACAGTCTTCAAAAGACCGTGATAAAGGTAACACTGACAAGGTTTACACAAGCATGGCTTGATAAAATAGAGTGGATTACTGCCAGCACTTCTAAATATGCCTTGTTCTTTTCCCTTGCTTGCTGTTTGGGGGTGACGTAAGCTGGACAGGAGCAGGAGTTACTGACCAAAAACATCTGGCAGAAAGGATAAAGAGACATGAGTCGAGTGAATCCCACTTGACTGACATATTAAAGTTTTCTTTATTTGGAAAATCAAATATTGCACTGCAGTTAAATGAAGCCTGTCACAAAGCAGTAATCAACCATAATGAGGAGGCTGATAAGAACTTTTATATATCATCAAAATTGATTGTAAGAAATTTTATGGAGCCTTGGAATTGGCATTGCGGGCCATGAAGATACAGAAGATTAATTAAATCCAGGTGTCTTCTGAGGGCTGGTTGAATGTGTGTCCAGTTTAGACAGCACAATAGAATCACACTTGAAAAGTGAGACTTAAGACGTTCCAGAATGAGTTGCTCGATTGTATGCTGGATGTAACTAGAGAAAATGATGTACAGCAATTGAGAAGCAGTGATTACCTGGCTATCCAGGCTGATGACAACTGATGTCTCTGCCAAGATGCAGTCAGTATTTGTTTCCAGATACACAGACGACAATTCCAAGATAGTGGAAAGATTAAATTGCTTTTCATATCTTAAAGATTTCTCTGCAGACACAATTGCAACAGCTATTCCTAATTAACTTAACCTTATTTTCCCAGAGCGGTCTGATAAAGACAAGTTAATTTCTCAGAGCTATGATGGCATCAGTGTCCTGCGTGGTACCTCTGGTGGGGTTAAAAATTAAATCGGGGATGTGTACCTAAATGCACACTGTTTACACTGCTATGCCCACAAACTAAATTTCATCATGGAGCAGGCTGCATCTAAAATATCCAGAATCAGAATTTTCTTTAATGAGTTGGGTGGCATTTCTGCTTTGTTTACCCATTCCCACCACGGACTGAAGTTCTTGAACAGATAGTGGCAAGAAGTATACCAAAAGGGTCTGCAGCTTACTGGAACTTCATCATTTGAGTTGTCATTATAACTCATGAACCCAGAGAGGAGCTTGTAGCATGCATGAAATCTGTTGGAGAAAACAGTACATTTTATGTTGTTTCTGTTTGTGAAGCAAGGGGTTTTACCAGAACTCTGGAAGACAGGGAGTTTCTTTTTTTTTTGTTCCTCAGAATAATGCCCCATGTTGATATGTTGTACAATCAGTTGCAAAAGTGAGAGGTTGATAATGCATCTGTACAAAGAACCACTTCTGACTTTTTGTTAAGCATCAACAAGGTACGGGAAGCCATTGACAATTTGGACTTTAAGTTGCCACACAATTCTCAATTTACAAACTATAAACTACAGATAAGTACATTGATACCGGAGGCAAAATAGGTATGTGACGTTATTGTGGTTCATGCCAGGGAGCACTTTGCATTTACAAGGCATCCCATCAGTGCAATACTACTCCATAGTGATCTGTTTCAAAGACATGGCAAATGTTTTCCTCCTGCAGCACTCCATGAAATGGTGTAAGCATATCCAATGCTGAACAAGTCAAAATTGCGCACTGAACTTTCAGTCCTGTAAGAAAGACTGGACTTTCACCAGGCTACAGGCAGTGCCATGGCCTTATATATATTTTCATATCAAAACAACTTACCGAAATCGTTTTCTTAGACGCTTAAGTTATTGCAAATTGTCATTACAACACCCATGACAACATCAGAAGCTGAAAGATGTTTTTCCACACTATAGAGGATAAAAACGTTTTTAGGAAACACAATGACACAAGCATGATTAAATGCATTGACCATGCTGTCAATGGAAAAAGAGCTAATAAATCCTATTCCAGAATTTAAAAAAAAACTATTGAAAAGTTTGCTCAAATTAAAAAATTGTGTGCAAAACTTCTGTAAAAATAAAAGCCATGGAAATTCACATAGTATTTTCAATCATTGTTCCCAGGGAATATATTATTGTTTTATTTTACATTGTAACATTAAAGAATATTGCAGGAACCTTGTATGAAAGTTCCTGCACCATGTGTTCCCTGTATGTTGCAGTCCTTGCATCACGTGAGAGGAATTCAGACCTACTTATCCTTACAAAGCCACATAAGCATGGTGCTGTTTCATGGTGTTAGTTAATGGACCTCCCTGAAGTTGTTTTTCCACGTTCCCCAGCAAATATGGCCTAGTTTCTTAAACAACCCGAACTCCGGCAAGCTCTGCACTAGCTTACAAACTTGAGCCAGGGACTGTAACCGTGTACTTTCCATGATATATTTAAAGATGGTGCACATTGGGTAACAATCAGTCTTGTAAGAGAATACAGGATTATATGTATTAGTCTGATCTTTCCTGAAGGCATTGTGGTCTTAGGACACTGGAGTGAATGTGCTAATAATCTTTCTAACTCTAGAGTAATGGACTTCATTACTGAAAGGACATGGCTTAATATCCTTACAGAGACATGGCAACTAAATTTGTCAGTTGGGTAAACACTCTGGACCAATACCTACATTTTACTGCCACTATTTCCAACGAGGAAGTAGCTCTCTTGGACCTCTGCATTATCCTGAAGAACGGGGTCCTACATTCCTCTATCTTTCATAAACAGATAGATAAGAACAGCCTACTGTTATTTGACAGTCACCACCCAAACCCTGAGCACCAACTTACCTTTTGGCCAGTTTGTGCGATTGAGGCACAACTGTAGTGACATCTCTGATTTTTATACACATTCTGACACTCTGAGCCAAAAATTGAGGGACCAACACTATCAAATGAAGGTAATCTCCCAGGCAAAAAAGAGAGCCCAGAACATACACAGAGAAATATTATTGACTGATTCCCCTAAAAAACAACAGACCAGACTCACCTGTTTTACAACTTTCACGCCCCTGAGTAATCGTATCAAAAAGATTATCAGCAAGAGATAGTCTATACTGAGTAGTTCTGGAGAATCTCTGGAATGCCCATTGTTTGCATTCAAAAGAACTCTGAATATCGGAGATTTGATTGTACACACCAGACCGAGACAAAAAACAACCCCAGATATTGTTGTAAAATAAACCTGGTTAGGGGTAACCATCCTTGTGGAGGTTGCAATGTCTGTCCCCTATCAATGAATACCACGGAAATCAATTTGGTTGAGGCCAAAATGTGGTATCTAAACAGACATACGAATTGCGGCACCAAGAACTGTATCTATATGATTCAATGCCCCTGGGACCTTCCCTACATAGGAATAACCACCAGGATGGCTAAGATACGGATTAATGAACACCAAAACACTATCAGATGCCAATGAGCTTCAACAAAACTAACTATCCATTACATTGAACAGAATCACATGCCTGAAGACACAAAATGGGTCATACTGGAGACTGTGATTGATAATAGGAAGTGTGTAAAGAGGCTGTTTGAGAAAGAGCAACAATGGGTGTACAACCTTGAGACTCACGTTAGGGGCCTCAATGATGAGATTCCTTGGTCAGAGTTGATATGACACTAGCCAGAGATTCCATTGTTGCACTTTTTTAGGGCACAAGTAGCCCCAAATATATTGATTCCTTAGGCTCTTACAAATTTGTTGACTCCTTAGGCTTTTACTAAAGATTCCTTGTGATCTTGTTGATACAAATACACGATGAGGCAATAATATATGCCTTAAGATTCACTCTAATATCATGGGACAGTTTTTGATATGACTTGTACAATACACCAAGATAGCCACTACTTTTACATAATTTTTTCTAACTAACCATGAGTCGCTACTGACATATAGCCTCACATATGTTGATTCCCTTGGCACTTACCAAATTGTTGATTCCTTAGGCTCTTACAAAATATTCCTAGGGATTCTGTGGATTCATATATTTGATTATATTGAGATAGATTCTAATTTTATGGGACCAGTTTTTGCATGATCTGTACACTATACCAAGATGGCCACCATTCTTACACAAACATTTCCATATGACCATAATTCAACACTCCAAGATGGCCGTCGCCATTCCAGAGTGCTTTAATAGTCCCATTTCTATTTTCTCTTTCTGCCGGCCGTCCATTGAAAAAGCACTGCTCCCCGTACGGCATTACCTCAGGGATGGCGGAGCTTGGTAGGTGCTACTGAGTACGCGGGTCCACAGACAAGTAAGAACACCTCTGTAGATTCTATGGCCCCCATTTGCGGGCCGTGGCTTCTCTTGGAATCCCTTCCTGCATAGGCTTACGGCCTCTCCGGAGATTGATTTATAGACCACAATTAGGTGGCTTTGTTTGTTTCCCTATTACCGCAGCTGACTCCTTCTCACCAGTAGCAGCCAGCGGATTTAAGGCAAATTGACACTATAAGTGCGACTACTTTTGTGTTTGCATTTTCATTTCGTCCATTGGTGGGGGCTGTCAATGTATTTCACAATAATGTGTTTTTTTATACTTATTGCTTATCCCTTCTTTCTAATATATATTATTTACGACTATTAGTTGGTGGGAGCTGTCATTTACATGTTAGCTTATTTGATAATTACCGTTCCTGTTTGGCAGCAGCAATAACCTTGATAAATAATATTCTATATCATCATATCACTTGGTGGGAGCTGTCATATATTTGGGACACCATAAAAATACATTGTCCATATGCCTGTGACAGCTCATCTTTCAGCTGATTAACGGATTGCTGTATTCACACTGATGGCATATCAGATATTTACCTGCTGTTTACAAAAATTCTTAATAGGTGTTCAGAACTATTTAGACACACAATGGCAATATCTCTTTCCCTTTACTTAATATATACAGATTAATATATTTGTTGGACCATGTATGCCGATTGTTATCCCTGTTGAGCCCATCCTTTAGTTCGAGGATGGTAAGCGATGACTTCATTACAACATTATGTTATTGGAGTGACTTATAAATATCCACATATCTCACACCTCTTGAGAGCACTACTAGATGGTTCCACTATAGTGCCTGATTTCCACCGGCACTCATTGAACTGCACCGTGTGTTGTCATACTATTGTGTGATTAATACCTTTTTTATTTCTATCCTTAGGTTCCTGTTCTATATCATATATTATTATCCAAATACCACATAGTCCAACATGACAGTGAGGATTAGGTATGACTTTTTTCTAGGTCCTGATGAATTGCACTTAGATCCCTATGACTAGCACAGCGAGAAACATGTTGACCATTCCATGATAGGCAGTGCACGGACTTCCAACACTGTCCTCTGTGAGCCAATCCCTAGAGGATAAGGTATTTGACACACAACACCATATATGAGTTGGGAAATATAGTCATTACTCTTACTTTCCCATCACCTGATTTGTTTTTAACCTTGACAGGGGTTCACATTTTCAATAAAGAACCATCATTTGGTTCCACTAGTCAATTTTAACAGTTTACTTTTACCAATTACACATTATTGCATTCACTACCGGCAAAGATTTCTAAAATATCTCTGGCAAAAAGCCCCCATGAGGGGCCCGTCAGGCATTGCAGTGCCGACCTGACGAGGAGCAAAGCCTGATGATGAAGCATGTCACCGAAAGGTGTGTGAGGGCTCTTGTTCCCAATTTTGAACACTCACATGGACCTACTGACTCCTCCCCAAATGACTAGATAGGAACCACACTTATCGTGGAGCTGTGCATCCTACCTTTTGTCAATTAATATCCTTACATATTGAAGAGTAGACTTGACTATTTAGTACTATTGGTTATCTTTAGACCTGGGCATGATGGGTTAACTCAAAGTTGATCACTCAACACCAAACTAACAAATGTTAACATTTTCAAATGGCGGCACTTCCTGTTGATCAAATCCATTTGTTTAGCAGCACCCGATTCTTATCCCCATCTTCAGTCGTGCAAAAGCAATAAAAGTGTACTTACATTTTCATCCAAGGCGTCTGAGTATTGGCACATTTATGATTGATAAAAGATGATATAAAATTTTTTAGACATTTGGACATGTAGAATTATCTACTAGTAAGTTTTTGTGATGGCTCGATGGGTGTAGGATAATCTAAATTTATAAATGCACACAACCTTATAACAGTATTATTTCTTCTTCACACTAAACATATTCAATTTCATTATTTATTCTTGTGACTTTTCTAAAGTACTTATAACCTAGGGCCTTATCATAGATGTAGAAAGTATTTAACGTTAAATTATAAAAAAAAATAGTTTTTGAGCAATTAAACCTTCGCTACACAATGGTTTTGATTGTCTATTTCTCAAAAAATGAATTTTTAAAGCATTTAACCATACCTTTTTGTTCAAATGTAAGTATATATTAAGTATTCTGATTTACTCATTGGCCAACTGGCTTTGGAGTGATGTATACTTACTTTTTGCTTTTCAACTGTAAGCCTGCCCTGCTCAAAGTTTGGGTGGCTTTCTAAAAAACATACATATTTTTTTAATGTCTATTTCTTATCTTGTGTAGCCAATTATATAATACGAAGATTTCTTTCACCTACTGTGTACTCAGCTTTGACCAGGCGACTCAGAAAAGAAACAAACAGGTAGGAAAACATATGCATGAAGATATTTTATCCGCTGCCATGTTTTTTCTGTGTTTTTAGTTGACTCAAGTTGCCTTTCTGCATGTTCTTGGTTTTGGATATGTAAAAACTAACCAATATATCTTTCCGTGGAACAAGTAGGCCTTGAATCTGTTGGACCAACCTCAGAGCCATTTTATCTCTTGCATTCACTGGCTCAGTAGGCCACTGCTGCCTATTTATGCAACAACATTAACTTTGTGATTAGACCCTGCCTATCCTATTATCCTCAGCGTATCAGCCTGATGTATTCACATGGAGGTCAGAGAACTCATTTTCCAAACATTTTATGAGGGCGAAACCAATCACAAAGCTTCTCGCCCACTGCACTCATTCCTAAAGAAGGAAGTTTGGCTTTCACACTAAACCAGGAAAGTTCCAGGATACTTTAAAAGTTTTAGTACAAAAGCCTATGAGGCTATTGCTTTTTGATCTTTTTATTTTAAAACATTTTGGTGGAAAAAGGGTAATTTTACACCATGGTTTGTTAAAAAAGATTTGCTTGGTAAATGGTGACCAGTCTCCCAAAAAATGCTGTGTCACCCGAAGTGAACCCCACCACCCCCACGGAAAGTGAAGCAGACAGGCGCTGATGCACGCTTACCAATGACAGGAACAAAATAAGAATGACAATGAAGCCAACCAATGCTAAGAGCCCCTTTTTGAGGATTTTTTTTTTTAAACACAATGCAAGCAACAGCACATGTACTGTCTCAGGCGAGACATAAAAAGTAATGGCCTGATGTCCTGGGCCCTGAAGTGAGGTTTTTGCAGCAGGAATTTGCTAAAAAGGAAGACAAAAGCTCTCCCAACCCTGTGCAATCAGTTGCTCCGCATGACATTTGACGCAATGAAGTGCCATCAATGCTGCTGCTTGTGAGCACCGTTGGCACACAACACCAAAACACAGCAGTGCCTATTCCATGGGACCCAGGAGGGAGGCCGGATTCAGGTTTAACGGCAACTGCCATATAACTAGTATACAGCAGGCTCTCGCTCAGTGTCATTCCCGTATGTTGTGTATGTCTTAACTTACACACACAATAAACTCTGATTTTTTCGTGAATTCCTCTAACAACCTTTAGTCATAGGAAAAGCCTACATGCCGTAGTGGATTATGTCATAAGAACAATATATAGAGTACCTCTTTGCCGGGTCGTACTTCACGCAGCACTGTCACTATTAACGCAAGCCTGAAGCAATTGCTGGACGTTGTTTGTTCTACTGTAAATGTTTTGTGGAACAAATCTTTCGGTTAGTCATTCCAGTGACTTTCCTGACCTTAAGTTTTCAAAATAGAACATGCAGTTTCGGCTCCGCTGATAACAACAAATCAATCGACTGTACTCAAAACAGAGGAGCTAGTTGGGATGCAGTTTTAGCAAGAGGAAAGCAAGTGTTTGTTTAAAAAAAAAAAAAACACGTGATTTTGCAAAGAAAATGCCTCTCTTAGGTTAACCAATATTTATAGTTGATAGTTTTAAAAGGCGCATACGTGCCTTACCGGCTGGTTGTATACAGATCCTTCTCATATAGAGAAAGCTGGTTTTGCTACAGATGAGACATAATGGAGTAAATGTGACGTAAGTCACTACGAAAAGGGTCCTAACAAAGGAATTTAAAAGTTCACCATAACAAAACAGAGAGAAAGACGAAGAAAACAAGGCGATGGAAGGAACAGCGAGAGGGAAGTGAGAAATGAGAATGGGAGGTGGAGGGCATACTTTTGAGAAGTCGCTGCTGGGTTAAGCCAGTCCCGTCCATGAAACAATCTGAAGATCTATCACTCACCTGCTCTACCTCCTCAAGGGTGAAGCTTTCTCCCGGAGACTTCACCAAGCGATGTACAACGGCACCTAAGGAGACACGATAAATGAGAACACTTGTCAGGTAACTGGAATAGATGATGCAAGGCCTCATCAACTACCAAATTCCACACATAGTGTTAGGCACTTATATTTATGACACTGTCACTTTTACACTTACTCTAAAAAATCTGTGGTCCAGAAAAACTGAAGGTTTGTATAAGTGATCACACGGTGTGCATCAGTGGGCATACGGCAGCGTCTATCAACGTTTCATCACTAAAGGGGTAGAAGCTGACAGTCTTGGTTCACCCCCCAAAACTGCTTTGAGCCGTAAATTGCCAATCCCAGTTAATTAATGCTAGGTGAGAATGTCTGCAGAACAACACAAACACCCTTAGCTGTTGGTACAAAGCCACATCAACTCTTGGAGCATGACACGGCTTTGCGCCAAAACCCTACACACTGGTGGACCTGGCGGGCAGCAGCTGAAGCAGATTGTATGATGGAACCACGCATGCGGCAACCACGCATGCCTGAACAACGTGGTCGGAACAACGACCGTGTTGTTTCCACGCATACCTTTACCACGCATGTCTTTACAGCGATTTTTCATTGTAAAGGCATGTGTGGAGACGGCATGTGTGGTTGTCGCATGCCACCCCCCACCCTAAAAACAGAAGTACCCTGACCCCCTGCCCTTAAAAACGACCCCAATACCCCCCACACACCCTGAGCCCTAAAACTGCCCCACCCCTAAAAATAAAACTACCCAACCCCTAAAAACAATATTACCCCGACTCCCCCACCCTCACCCCTAAAAACCCGACCCCGCCTGCCCTGAATACAAAATTACCCCAACCCCCTAAAAACCTGACCCCTACCTGCCCTAAATACAAAATTACCCGACCCCCCACGCCTAAAAAATAACCCCCACCCTGCATACAAAATTCCCCGACCCTCCACCCCATTAACCCACCCACCACCCACCCTAAATACAAAATTACCCTAACCCCTCACCCCTGCCCCTAAAAACCTGTCCCCCCACCTGCCCTAAATACAAAATTACCCCATCCCCCACCCCTAAAAATCCGACCCTCCCACCTGCCCCGAATACAAAATTACCCCAACCCACGCCTCACCCCTAAAAACCGACACCCGCCCTAAATACAAAATTGCCCCAACCCCCCACCCGCCCTAAATACAAAATTACCCCAACCTCCACCCCTAAAAACCTGACCCCCCTCACCTGCCCTAAATACAAAATTACCCGACCCCACCCCTAAAAACCTGCCCCCCACCCGCCCTAAAAACATAATTACCCCAACCTTCCAAATACAAAATTACCGTGATCGCCCACCCTGACCCTAAAAACTCAAACCCCCCACCCACCCTAAATACAAAATACCCTGCCCCTAAAAACCTGACCCACCCACCCCCTAAATACAAAATTACACCGACCCCCTACCCATAAAAACCATAGTACCCACCCCCGAACCCCACCCCTTAAAAAAAATTAAATAACCTAACCGCCCCAACCCCTTCACCCCTGCCCAACCCATAAAAACTACCCCCAACCCTGCCCCAGCCCCAGTTGCCTGACTGCGTCCTCTCCCGATGGATCTTCCTTTTTCTCTGCCTTAACCACGCATGTGCGTTGTTCAGCACATGCGTGGTTCAGGCAGAGAAAAAGGCCTTTGTTGTTCAGGCAAGCGTTGTTCAGCTTGCGTGAACAACGTAGGTGTGGTTCCAGACGAGTTGTTCTGGATCTTTCCCGCTGCAGCATGTTGTTGCAGCACTTGTTCAGTGCAGGGTGCGCCAAAGTTTGGGTCACAAATGTGCTAGGGAAGAGGTGTGAAAGGACATTATTTTTCCTTCAAGACATTTTCTCCAGACGTGTATAATTGATGCCCCTCCATTGTTCTGATAAGCAATGTGTTTTACTGGTTTCCCAAAGAGCGGTAATGTTAGTCCTTTTGAAATGATGTGCCTTCCTTTTAATCTGAAAGGCTATTTTTGTAGTCCAGCCTGTGGCGTTGGCCCTCGGTAGTGGGCACCACACAGATAACAGGACACCCACCAGCAATGACACAACACACTAGTGAATGATGTACCGCCTAGAGAACCACGCAATGCAAGGCGCGTACCTGTATTTAAACACTCGGCTGCATCATCTGCCCACGTGTCCATAAGTAGATACATTGTATAGGAGAGCCTGAGTGGCTCTCTATATACCTCCAAGGCTTTACTCGGACAAACAAACCCCAACTGGAAAACAGCCCAATGGGAGCCAACTGTAAATAAACAACTAACTCAGGGGAAGGGTCAGCAGGAAAAGGAAGAGCTGGAGCGAAAGAGGGAGTCCATCAAAATCTGAATATTCGGCCATGACCTCAACACGCAAAATCTGAGTCCTTGGCTGGGGGCAGGATTAGGTTGTAGGTGATACTTCTCACTACGGCCTCCTCGGTCAGCCACTCGCCTTGCATCTGGGTCCGGCTCAGAGACTAGACTCAGGCCTTGGCCACTCCTCAGCGTCTTATTTTCCACCATCTCATGGCCTGCCCCGTCGTCCACTTCCTCAGCATCAGCAGGAGTGCCTTCATCTGACCCTTCCACAGGCTTGAACCAGGACACATTTTGAGTGACCCGCTGATCTCCCCTCTGGACAGTCACCATGGTCCCTCGCATGTCAACCACTTTCCACAGACTGGTTTCATGGGTAGTTCTGAATTTCCATCCTGTATATCTGTCCTTGACCACAACAGTGTCCCCCACTCGCATGTCTGGGCACCTGGTTTGTCGCCGGGCACTGGCCTTCTGATTGGTCCTCCTTCTCCTTTCCTGAGCACTTTCTGGATCAAACTCATCGGGCCTCCACCGGGGGTCAGAATGAATGCAGTCTTGGGGGAGTTGTTTAAACATTAACACCGCTGGGGTGCACCCCGTAGTGCTATGGGAGTTTTTGCCGGTAAGCTCTCAGAAACTGTTGCATGCACCCCTCCAGGTCTTCCCCTTGCTCTACACCTATCCTCAGGGCTCTGTTCACGGTTCGCATGAAACTTTCCACATCGCCGTTAGCCTGCGGCCAGTGCAGGGTGATGCATCGAAGACATACAGCTAAACGGTCAAAATAGACTTTGAAGTCTTGCCCATGAAAGGGCGGGCCATTCACAGTCCTTATCTCCTTGGGAAGACCGAACAGTGCAAATGTCTTTTCCAACACAGGTTGTACAGTCTCGGAACCAACTCTACTACCGGGATCTTCGAGTGAGAGTCCATTAGAACTAGTGTCAGCTTCCTATCCAGGAAACTGCCAAAATCCATGCTGACCATGGACAGGTGCTGGGCGCATCGGTGATCGCTGGTGCGGTAGGCTGCTCAATAGCGGTGATAGCGCAAGGGTGGCACCTACCCACTCGCTCATCAACCAGGGAGTCCATGCCAGGGAACCACACCTTACTTCGAAGGCAGCGCCTTGGTGGCCTTGATGGGCCAGCTCAATCACTTGGTCCCACAGGCAGCCGGGAATTCCCAACTTCTGGCCGTGTAAGCTTAGACCATCAGTCCCTACGGACAGTTCGTCCCGCACCTTCCACAAGACCTGCGTGGCTGCATGTTCATCTGGGTCCAGATACCTTACACCCTCCAGGAACCGCTTCCACTGTCGTCACTCCAGAGCTTCCTTAGCCCGGCTTATGACCAAGTCTTTGTGGAAGGCTTCAGCTGTCTCCGGCAGTGTGAGAGCCACCGGGTAAGCGGCTTGCACCACCATCCTCACAAAACTCTCCATTCCTTTCCCTTCATCTCCTAGTGCTCCTTGCGACAGGGGTATGGCAGGGTGCTGTAAAAGGTAATCCGCAGGGTTGTTCATCCCCAGGTGGTAGATAACCTTGAACTGATAGGGCTGCAATAGGATGGCCCACCTTTCAATCCTTGGGGGAGCCAATCGCGTCATCCCCGCAAACATCGAGTCTAAGGGCTTGTATTCAGTGGCAATTTGGAATTCCTGTCCCTATAGATAAAGGTGAAAATGCTGGCATGCCCAGCGAATGGCCAACATCTCAATCTCAACCTGTGCATATCGAGTCTCGATTGATGACAGGGCCCGGCGTGCATATGCCATGAGCACTCACTCCTGATCCTGCTGCTTCTGGAGTAACATAGCACCCAATCCAACGGGACTGGCGTCCACCAACACCTCAGTCCTCTTTCCTGGGTGGAAATAGGCCATGGTAGCCTTATCCAGCAATGCCCCTTTTATGGCTCTGAAGGCCTCATCCGCCTCACGGCTCCAGTTCCACTGAGCCTTGGCCCTGGTACGTTGTCTCAATGGTTCCGCCATGGTTGCCAGCTGAGGGATGAACCTGCCACAGTACGTGGCCATGCCAAGAAAGCTGCGTACCTCCATGGCATTCCGTGGCACTTGTGCAAGCTGTATGGCGTCTGCCTTCTTGGGGTCCAACTGTAACCCTTCGCGTGAAAATATATATCCGAAAAAGTCAATTGAGTTTCCGTGGAACACACACTTTTTCTTATGAAGCGTGAGACCCACGTCTGAGAGTCATTGGAGCTTTGCATGCAGTCTGAGATGGTGATCCTCCAGAGTCTTGTAGAAGATGAGAATATCGTTGCTGAGGTTAAGTACTCCGCTGGCCGGACAGCGTCTCCCTTATGGCATTTTGAAATACCCTGGCGACGGAAGACACACCAAAGCTCAGTCTTTTAAACCGCCTCAGCCTCACACATGCATAGAGAATGTGGTAATGTTCCTGCTTTCCGGATCTAGTTCCAGCTGATGATATCCGGAATTTAGATCCAATTTTTAAAAAAACACTGGGCTCCATTCAGATCCGCCACAATGTCGTCCATGGTAAGTGTAAAATTCCTTTCCCTGTTTATGGCCCGATTGGGCAGCCTCATGTCGACACAGACAGATGGCGCCAGGCTGCTTGGGTTTAGGAGCTATTACCAGTGGCGGCACCCATGGAGTGGGGCCCGTTATCTTCTCTATCACCCCCTGATCCTCCAGTGCCTGCAACTCCTTCTCCACAGCTGGCCGGAAGTGGAATGGAACCCTTCGGTGTCGCAGCGAGGTGGGTGTCACTGCCAGATCAATATGTAGCTTGAACTGTTTCCCCTTGAGCTTTCCGAGCCCCTGAAACAGTTGAGGAAAATCGTTCAGCACGATGTCGCGTGGGCCTCATGGACCTGTTGTGCAAAGAAGACTAGCTCAATGTCTTCAGCCGTGTGGCACCCCAGGAGGGTCCCACGGTCCCCTTCAGCAACATGGAACTTGACATTGGTCGAGGGGACCTGGCTGGTGACATTCACTTCGATGGCTCCCCTCAAGGGTAGGGGGTCACGCCCATCATAGGTATATATCTTTGTGGTGCAGGGCGTTAGCAATGGTCATGGTGACAGCTGGTCATATAGGATATCGTCCATCATGTAGACTGACGCATCAGTGTCGATCAGTACCACAGCGGTGGTGCCCTGGATGTCCACCATGCACATGGGGTGGACGCCACTTCTGTTGTTTTCCACCTATGAAGGAGATGACAAAGAGGTCCTCCTCCTCATTCTCGGGATACCACTTGTTTCCTCCTTCCCCTGTGCCACCACCCTCACTCGCCTGCTCCTCTGGCATCAGTTGTCTTACTGCCGCTGTCTCTGGCACCGCCGTTTGTTTGAATCAGCCTCCCCTTGGCGAAGTGATTAGCTCTCCCACACTTGTTGCAGCTTTTCCCCTTCTCGGGGCACACACCAGGTGTCCTGTGTTCCAGCCCAGAGCTGCTACAGTCCCTTCCGCCAGGGCCTCGGGGGTCGTTGCAGAAGCTGTGGCTCCGGATGTGTTTGCAAGGCATCTACCTGCTCCTGTTTTACGGTCACCGAGCTGGGCACTGTGGATGCAGCCCCAGAATGTCCTCGTGCCGCGGCCATGTCATCAGCCCGACTGGCCGAGAGTTCGTGGGAGCGCACCAGGATCAAGATTTCATCTAGCGTGATGCCAGGCTGTCACAGTATGAGTTTTCACAGCATGTTGGAACAGCACATTTGGATGACCTGCGCTCTTATCTCTTCGTGCTGGTTGAGGCCTACGCAGGTGCTGGCCAGCTTCCACAACTTGGTGTAGAACATGTCCACTGATTCAGTTTGCTGTGCCTGGGAAAGTCTGAACCTCTCGTAATCAGGATTCAGCTGGGGGTCAAAATACGTGTTCAGGGCTGTGACTGCCACATTGAAATCATCAGCCGCTCCTGTGTTGGGAAGTGTGCCGAAAATTCAGCTCATCCCCTCCCATGTGCAACATGAGCGACCGTCGCACAGCACAATCAGTTTCCCTTGTGGCACAAAAATAGTTGTCCAGTCTGCCAAGCCAATGGCACCTCCTTGGTGCTGCCGTGGCAGGGTATGCCAGTTGACTAAAGGGGGGTAGTGCGGCTACTGATGAATGGGCCCCTGAAGGGTGGTGGTGGTGGCTGTTGATCACGGTGCTGCTAGGAGGAACTCATTGTGCTGTGAATGTACTGTTGGTCTGCAGTGCACCCCTGCACTCTTCCACTGGTTCACCTGGTAAGTGTAGATGCTGCTGTCACCACTTCTTTAATTTGTTGTCTCTCTTTTCTTTTTTTTTTTTCTTTTCACAGCTGGCCACCACACCTATTCTTTTGCAAGCCCAACCGTTTCTTTTATGCAGTCTCTTGTTTAGCGACGGTATGGCCCCTGTTTGGGTTGGTGTTCACTTTGTGGCCGCTCACCTTGATAAAACACAAAACACTAGGATTCTTAGAACTGCAGCCTCCTGGTGTCCCCGGGCAGACTTGTGCTGAGTGTCGTGCAGGCCTTGTCTTTCGGAGCAGTCCGTGTGTACTTTCAGACTGCGGGCAGATGTCAGGCTCGCCCTGGAAAGCCTCTGGATGGGGCAGGGGCCTTTTCCTCTACACTGCCGGCCACAGCTCCAATGACGCACCTCAATCTCCTCTTTGAGGGCGGGTCTGCGGTGGGCGGGATCCCACCTCTTATAGAGAGCCGTCCACTCCTCCGGTTCTCTTCGCGGGCGGACGTGTCAGCTCTCAGGCAAGACCGCAACCGCTTGCGGCCCGGGCCTCAGCTCCGCCAGCACCCCAGTCGGACGGTGGGCCCACCTGCCATGTGGCACTGTCTTTATCCGGCAATAACACCCAGTGGGGGGAGTGCAACATAAAGCACGCCACGGGTTGCTGCACCACTGTGGTCCAGTTGCTCTTTGTCGCCAATGTGGCATGGCCCGTGGTCATTAGGGCCATGCAGATAACAGGACACGCACAAGTAATGACACGACACACTAGTGAATGGTGTTCCGCCTAGAGAACTGCGCAATGCACGGTGCGTACCTTCATTTAAACACTCTACTGCATCATCCACCCACGTGTCCATAAGTAGATACATTCTACAGGGGAGCCCGAGCTGCTCTCTACATAGCCCACTGGGCTGTTTAACCCGTAATTGCATACAGAAGCGAGCATTGTCAAAACCAGTAGGTCTAGCTTCTGGGCCCTATTGGCTTTGCCAATGTGTCTTAGCTATACTGTGCATAATGGTGTAAATGCAGCTAATTCAAGCAAGCATTTGAAATCCAATGGGTCTTGCATTTGCTTGAGTTAGAACTATTGGCGTTGTAAATTCATAGCTGGACTTTTTTTTGCCACATACATTGGTCAACCCTGCTTCATAATTTAGTCTTTTCCTGCCACATAATTCCAGTGGCCCTTCATATAACTAAAGCACTTCCATTAACCTTCTTCCAATATCGCAAAATGCCGGAGAAGGGCATGCTGTGTCCAAGAGAAAAGGCGTCTAGTCACCTGCTCACACTACTCGTGGGTATTTCATAGCATTAATTGTAATTGTATTTATAGTGCTTACAAAGAACCACAATGGTGCTAATTTCACCTGGTTTCTAACACCATGTTGGGCGGTTGCCATGGATCTGGTGGGATACAGGAGGCAGAATAATAACACAGAATAAATGCAACAACACCGACAAAGTGTGGGGCAGGCAACAACATGGACAGAGGGTGGGGGCAAGCAGCAACATTTACAGCAGGAGAAGGGCAGGCAAACAACAACACGGAGGGGGACAAAAACAAAAAGGGTAAGAGAGAGCGACATGGAAGCCAGTGAGAGAAGCACATTAAGCGGACTACCTGGAAACACATGCCATCCTATGGAGTGCTTCAACAAAAAACACATACCACAAAGTGGCAAAAATAAAGCTTTGTGTGTGAATACGAAGAGAAATGCTGTGTTCCTAAATGGGCCCAAACTAAAAAATGCAATGTAAAAGACAGGAGTGTGAAGGCAGTTGCTGCCACTGCACAAATTGGACAGTATGTGTGAGTAAAAAAGCTGTTCATGTTTTCCTTTGGCTACAAAAAGGAGTCGTTTTTTATCGAGAGTAGAAATTATAGAGAAATATGAAGGTGCCAACAAATTTATATTTTTTCCATGTCCTCAAAGCATTTAATCGACATTACCTCCCATGCTGCTTTTGCCTTGATTCATTTCATGTGAGAGTCAGCAAGCCTCCTAGACACCGTCCCAACAAAGACCTTTCTTATTTAAGGTCCTTCCACCCTCCCTATGTCCTTTTTTCATTGTGTCTCTTCGGACACATTCCTCTTGGGTGGCTGTGAAACAACAACTCCAGCAATGGCATTCTGGATTTCTGAGAAACTGCTTTGCAGGGCTAACATCTTATAGTATGAGCCTGACGCTTAGAATGCTGAATGCCAACTCCCTGGCTCCGCAGCCCTGGCAAGCACCACGCATCAGGGGTCAGACTAAAACAATTTAGTGCTGGTCTGCATCACTGCACTAAAATGCATTAGTCATGCATTATAGCCCCCCCAACCACCCAGGACGAGGCGCACACTAAATAAGGCAGTTCAATAATAACCAGCGAGCTAAAATTAGCTTGCTCTGCAGCCTGCCACTGCATTGCCCACAGCCAAAATTTGTCTCACATCTGGCCAAGGTACCACCTCATGAGCTGTGCAGGACTTGGCACAAGTTACAAATCATGTCTTGGACCCTCAGGAGATTCGTCAATGCTGTTGGTTAACTCTGTGACAAAGTGGAAGAGTTAGAGGGAAAAGAGAAACAGAACAGAAAAGAGTTACAAGAGGGGGAAGAGAGACAACTGAAGGAGTGAGGAGAAAGGCAGTGAGAGAGACAAAGGTAGGAGGGCTGGAAGTAAGAGAAGACAATAGACTAAAGGAGAGGGTAAGATTGAACAAGGGAAGTGGGTGGACAAGGAGAGGGCAGGAGGGGAAAGAGAAAGGGGAAGAGGGGCGGAATGGGAGGAAATGAAAGAACGAGCCAAGGAGTATTGACATGAGGAAGAGGGGAGAGATCATCATAAAACCTACCTACTGCAAAGTACATTATCTAACATGAAGATCACAGATTTGTATTTTATATAGATAGGTCAGTGGGCTACTGTTTATGACACCAAGATCATTTTGTAACTTCCAGTTCATGAGCTGCAATCCTTCTAGTATAGCACAGTGACCTATTTACTAGTATCCAAGACCAGTATGCAAACTGGAAGTCGTTGGTGTAGGTCCTTATTTTGTTTTTCAGTCTGTCATTCTATGATTGCAAAGAAGGGCTCCTTTGGGAATTAATAAAATTTTGTTAGCACAGACAACCTCAATCCCTGCGTCACCTTTTATATGCTGACTTAGGGCCTTATTTAGATATTTGCAGACAGGCTACTCTGTCACAATAGTGAAGGATATCCCATACGCTGAAATCTAAATCCCATTGTATCTTATGGAATTTAAGTTTCGGGGGAACTGGATAACCATCACTTTTGTGACTGTGATACCCCTCCAACAATATCTAAATCAGGCCCTTTGTGTTTCTCCCTACCATACACTCCTAACAAATAGGCCCAGATTTATCAAAGGATTGCTTTGCCTTTGTGTCACACAAGGTGATTCAAGGGCAACATAGTCCTTAAAAAATATTTACCAAGCCATACAAAGCCACCTTGGATAACCACGCGTGGCCTGGGTTAATCTGGAGCAATGCTAAATGTTGCAAGTTGCTGCCTTGCATTACTCTGCCTTGCGTAGGCGTTACATGGTTGGAGCTTGGGTGTTTCCGCACATCCACCCATGCATTTTAGAGCATTTCCTTATTTACCAAGACAAGAAAACCTGGGGATGCGTCAAAATGCTATGTCTTCCCGATAGAGGGGCAACAAGGAGAAATATATGTATTTCTCTTGGTTGCTTCTTCTTTCTAAGTGTGCTGCATTCTGCAGCCCTACATTGGAATGAGTAGTGTTATAAAAAACAAAATAAAAATAAATTAGTAGGTGCCACTTAAATAATTATTAGTGTATTTACTCATATATATACAAGTAAAGATTACATTCTTACAGTGCATGCACATCTCTTACAAAGGGGAGTTAACAAAGTCAAAAAGCTGCCCCCCAAGTCATAGTTTCTCTAAAGTAGTAGTGCAGTGATAAGCTATGTGCCTTTGTTTTCTTCCATTGCATTTGCATCTTGGTGTTACACTTCAGATGGCTCCCAGACAGGATGATACTTGAACAAAAGAAGTGCAGCAGACCCTGTAAATCCGACCTTTATTTTGGGTCCAGCTGAAAGTGATAATGAGAAAGCTCCTTGCTGGGTCAGGTTGCTGCACCGAACAGACCATTTCTGCTTGCACCACCCATTGCTGCTGTCAACACTGACAATTACAGGAACAACACTACTTTGAACCATCACACTCCTACAATTGTAACAATTCCGACTATTTCAGACCCTTAAACCTATAAAAATGTATTTGGCAGCAGGTATTAGTTGTTTTTAATGTATATTGTGATCAGTGCCACCATGTGGCAGACTGCCATAAGTGCCGGTATTGACAATTAAGAGCCGTGCAGAGAACTGGAAGCCACTGGTGCAAATTAAGCACTGCCCATAGTGCCACCCCAGTAGGGGACCCTTCAGCTTCTCTGTGAGGTGCTGTGTCTCTCTCTAAAGCAACTGCAGTGTGCAGCATGCTCAGAGAGGACTCCCACTGACCCCGAAATGAAGAAAAACTAAATAACAATTTGTTTTTCTTCATTCGCAGCATAGCAGACAGCTGACAGGAGTGGATTGGGACCTTTCATAGAGAATGTCCTCAACGGAACACTGCTCCTCTGAAAGGGAATGCGGCAGCACAGAAAAAACTGGGACAGATGTAAGTAAGATTTTCACCCTTCCCAGAGAAAAATACAGGCCCTCCGTTCACTTTTTAATATTCTGCAAAGGCCCCAACATAATTCCTAAGTAGAACAATATATAAAATTGCCTATATTTAGCTTACTGTGGCCTTTCTTTGTTTCTTTACTTAAATTATCAGTTGGCTCATTAGGGTAGCTCTAAAGCACATTTCACAATGTTTCCTTCTTACTTTAATTGTTTAAAGTATGTTCTGATTAGGGTAATAAAATATGGCTTTTAGGTGATTTTTGCTAATTTTTGTATTGCAGGGACAATATCAGCAATACAGTATCCGTACCTCTGTCTATCTATCTATCTATCTATCTATCTATCTATCTATCTATCTATCTATCTATCTATCTATCTATCAATCCCCACATGCGTGTAGAGGTTTGTTAAGAATGTATTAATCTGGCTTTCTATGCATAAATCTATACATGTATATTTAGATATCAATAATCACATACATAATACAAAATCAGATTTAAACATTTTAACAAACTACTGATTTGTAATGTAAAATAGTTGGACAAATAGTGTGAGGCAAGGTGCAGAGTTTCCTTTTTCTGTATCATCTCCTGATATGTTCAGCAGCTGTGCTTCTGGAGGCACAAGGGAGAGGAGGAAAAATAGCACAGGCGACAGACTACATATTATGTTATATGAGTTTGTATAGCATATTGTCATCTATTAGTTTATCCAGCACTCCGCAGGTGTGTGAGGTTAATCTCAGCGCAGGGAGCCAGATCATTAACTTCTTGCATAATTCAAGAAGAGAGAAGCAGGCTCTGACGAGGGGCTCCACGCCGCTCCTGACTCAAATATTGCAGGGGCATAGGTTGATCATTTCTCACATTTATATGCTGGGTCATATGTGGTAGAACACTTGATTTCACCTATGAGTTTGTATGGAATGGAGTATAGAGATGTTTCACCAGATACAAGGGTAGCAGAGTTGTCTCCTACTCTTGAGTATCATCAGGCTGAGTCTGTGTCAATCGCTGAAGTTCTTTCAGCCCGTGACCAAATCGCCCCTGGGTTGGTAAAAGTTTCCAGAGATTTGCTTAAAATGTTTAATAGTTCCGTAATGCTATACTGCCCGGATTTCCCATTCCATCCAGGTGGGCTAGAATAAGCCAATTATAGACCAATTAGTCTCATAAATTCTACACAAAAGGTGTTCATCAGAATTATCTTAAATAGGCTACATGATTGGATGATGTATACAGATGTTCTTACCCCACTGCAAGCAGGTTTTAGTGATGGTAGGGAACTACAGACCAGGTCTTCTGATTGTAAATGTTGTATTGAATGTATGTAACATTGAGGGTGGCTGGCTTTATGTCATTTTTGTTGACCTCCAAGCTGCCTTTTGATCTTGTGCCCAGAGGATCCTTATGGAAGGTCTGGGTGAAAATGGGGGTCGCTGCTTATCTACTAGAGATGATAGTTTGGCTTCACTCAAACATTTTTGCACAGGTTAGGTGTGGCCCCAGATCAAGTTAACCGAGCTCATTCTGTTAAAATAGGGCGTAAGGCAAGGATGTGCGTTGGCCCCTACCCTTTTCCTTCTTTATATCAATGATTTAGTTTCCTATTTGATGAACTGTGGGGGTAGCGTCCCATCTCTTGCAAGGGTTGTGATCTCTGCACTTTTGTTTGCAGACGACACCCTACTTCTATCCAGATCACCCATAGGTCTTCCGACACTTCTGAATGGCTTTGGGTTTTTTGTAGACAGTGGGCCTTGAGATCAGTCTCAGCAAAACCAAGTACATGGTCTCTAACCCTTGTCCCTCCAATCACCTGAATCCAACCCTTAACGGGAAAAGGTTTGAATAGCTCCTAGTGTTTGATTTCCTGGGGATTACATTGACAGAGCAATTTGATTGGTCACCTCAGGTCGAGGAATGCAAACTTAAGTTAGAACAGTACTGTGGGGCCATTTCAAGTGTTCAAAGATCCTCTGTGTTTTGACCTATCTTCCCTGCTCTGGGGATTGTGGTTCTAAAAATTCTGGACCCATGTAATTTACTTTGCCACATCAGTACGATTTTAGTATCAAAAGACCGATAATGACTAGTACACTAAGCATGAGCATTTTCGCTCAATTCCAGCAGCGTTTTCACCTCGAAATCGCCATTTTCGTCCTGCACTCGTGGCTCCCATTTTATACACGGCAGCCATTTTTAAAAGTTGCCCTCACATAGGCTTATAATACAGTCAGATTTGATTCCAAGGACACGTACACCTTGATTTACTTTTCTCTGACCTGGGCAAGCTGGAACCATTGCCTCAGGCCAAACCTGTTTGGTCAGTCCCTCTCCCAGTGGCCGAATCAGATAGCATCAAGGCGCACCATGCCATAAAACCCTTATTATCGCTCACACACCCTGCCTAATCTTGCTCACACCTGCACCTGCTCTTTTCTTCTTCTTACTTTATGAGGGGGAGGTGCCCGTTTTTATTGGGGGTCCACACTTATCTGATGTAAAATACTAGGCCTTGCCGGGTAATTTATTATGGGTTGGATGACATGAAATATGAGGTTTCATCATGACACTGTTTTTTCCTTTGTAGTGAAAACATGTGAATGACCAACCAAAATGTCAAGAATGTTTGCCTGAAGCTTAAAAAACTGTATATAAGGAAACCTGACTTTGCATTGAAACACAGTCTCCTGAGAACATACAAACCGTGCTGTTGTACATCTAGGACGCTTGTTACTTGGTTGCAGCCAATAAATTCGATCTTTGACTTCACCCAGAAGACTCTGAGTTTCTCTGGTCTGAATCAGGAAAGTACCCGAGGTCTTTGGGTGTACCCTGGCACCACTGGGTTACCGGATCAGTACCGGTTCTGAAAAACCCAGTACCTCAGTTGGCGCCCAACGTGGTGCGATACCAGCGGTACCGGTCCAAGCCTGAGATCCGTGAGGAGCTTCGTGTGAAAATTCTGGAGGAAGGCTGCCACTTCATCGACCCCTGCATGTCGACGTGGTCCGAAAGTCTTTGCTGCGAGGTTCCCCGCTTCCCGACGGCTACGAAGGACTGCTGCCCTGGCTATCGCCCTGATTTGGACCCTTGATGTTTGGTAGAGCAAAACGATAAGACGAGTCTTCTGGTGACGTCATCGATATTTTCAGTTAAGTATAAGTGGAGCGTCTCCCAGTCCTTAGTTGGACACTTGGTTTGGTCCTTAGTTGGACATTTGGTTTGGTATCCCTTCGGGATCACTTTGATTTGGAACTTGCAAGTACCAAAGCCGAAGGACTCGTGTATTCACGAGACTATCGTAAACGATAATCCTTTGAAGTTTGAAGCTAGACTAGTGAGCGAAGATGCCTGGTCTTAGCAGACTTGGAAATTTGTTTTGTCTTGGTTGTAAAAGGGACTCCCGGTTGGAGGACTCATGTCCGGTTCCTCCGATTGGAACTCCAACCTATGAACTATATGTGAAGCACGGAGTGGGCCCCATCACGTTTAATAAAGTATGGGTCCGCTATTCTTGGAAATAAATGTCTGTGAGGCTGTTTTTGCAGTTTTTTGGAACACTATTGAGAAAAGTTTTCTTTTCTCTTGTAAATATGACTTACAACTAGGATCTGCAAACGGTTCTGTAAGTAAATTGCGACGGCGCTATTTATGAAAAATGGCTAAAGCGTGCTGTATTGTGTGTCCTGAGTGTTTTCTGTTTATATCTGAAATGAGCTCAATGTGTGTTTGTGGGTCTTCTTGATGTTTTCAGTTTGTTAAGTAAAATGTTGGTTAATTAATATTAAGTAGAAACTTAGAAAAAATCCAGAAATGAACCATGTGATGTGCTAACATAGCTATATGTTGCTCTTTAATTTATAGAATGAGCAATTGTGCACATATACAAAACTGCCGTTAAATGCTTAATAAATTAGAAAACACATTCAATAGATATAAATAGGGCCCCCCCAAAAAAAGAAATTATCTATTTTTGCAAAAACAAATAAAAAATTACAGCATTTTTCTTAGATGCATTGTATTAGATGTTCACAGGCAAACTTTTCAGCTGCAGTATATTTGATAGGAATGTTCAATTCAGCCAGCACTTTCCCAGTTAAACACGGGTGGAATTTTGCATAACCTTCCTTTTAAATGAAAGTGGCGCAAAAATGTGACGCATTTCAAGTTAGGCTTATGCGCTTAGGCTTGTGAGTTAATGTATCCCAAATAATAGGCAAGGGATGCAGCTTGCTTTTATATGTGGAATTATCACAAAAAAAAGAATAATTGGGTTTAAAAAAAAGAAAGAAAATTATTAATTATGGAAAAATTATTTAAAAAATAAGTGCCTTTCAAAATCGTTTTTTAATATTTATAAAGCTTAATACCTATACTATGACCTCCTAGCATTAAAATTTAATTTAAGTTATGTTGCACCGCTAAAATGACATTTGTATGTGCAATTTTCCCTTGGCGCAGGAGCAAACAAGCTCATTTCTATAAAGTATAAGTTAATATTTTCAATGGCTGACTCATGGATTGTGTAAAAGACATTCTGGTAATGCATATTATGCAAGAAAATTGTAGGATACTGATTTTTAATGCCTAAAATATCAAAGTCGATTTTGGGCAAAAGCACTGTTTAAACTGCATTTTCTTTCATTCAGAGTACTTTTTAAAGTGTCTCAGGCTTCAGTAAATGCATACATTTAGGTTTGATATATATTTGCAGGTTGTGCCTTCTTATGATTCAATGAGTCAATGTGCCAGTACAAAGGCTTGTTTTAATATCGAGGTTGAAGGTTCTAACTTCAGCTGGGCCTACTGAGAAGTTCATTCATTCGAGGTTGATGAAATATGTACCATTGCATGGGATTGCAACAAGCATTTATTCTAACAACTGGTATGTGTGTTATTAAGGTTTGTGAATTATTCACAGTAAATGTAGTTTAATAATCTGGAAATAGAGAGAATTTTTTTTTAGCGCCTAAAAAGGAATTTTTTTTTTTTTTTTAAATAGAGTGAATTATTGCAGGTTAGAAGGAAAACAGGAAGGCCTACTGTCTTTGACAGATTCAGAGTGGCAGAAGCTAGGAGAGCTACAGAGGCTGGCTCAAGTCACGCTGCTGAGATGCTATCTTTAGTTTTCCCATAAACAATGGAGGAGGCTGTCATGTTGACACTTGTGACCTTTTAAATTAGGGCCTTGTCTCTGTGAAATGCAGAATGACCCTACGGGCCTCTAAAAGTGGGATTTCTGGTTTCTCCAGAAGAACATCAATACAATTAAAGAACTTAATTCCAAAGGGAAAATATAAAAAAAAGGGGTTTCTTCGAAAATCCCAACATCATGTTAAATGCTCTGCAGAACTGATACATTTGTGTCTCCGCTCTAAAAAAATAAAATGATGCCTGCTAGTTGCTTTTATTTGACAGAAAACGAAGTGTTGCATTAAGTCTTAGTCAGAAAATAAGATGCAGCCCTTTTCTAACATTTTGAAGGCTACATGCCTTAATGAGAACGATTTACCAATTAAGACTTATTTTTCACAGTGGAAATTGTAGGTGCCAAATTAATATGGAGTGTCAGTGTAACAATTTTTACTTTTAGAAAGGTAAAACTAAGGTGGCTTGATGTTGCGAAGTAACTGACAAGAGGGTAACAGTTAAGTAATGGAAATTTATTTTCGTGTATTTGGTCCTATCATGAATTGTTCTTGCTGGTCCTGTATGTTAGAAGAGAAACAGTAAAGTTATATTTGACAGCAGATTTCCATTGCCTGGTGATCTACTGTCAAAAGGAGGGTAAGGATTTTAAACCTGACAAATTAAACAGGCCCAAATATTGGGTTTTGGCCTGCAGGTTTACAGTGCATAAAGTACATGACATGGTGTTGTGTGTCACCGCTTATTCACACATGCTATTGTTTTGTCTATGCTTTTTGTGCTTGATACACAGCAAGTATATCTGATAGCTTGACGTTTTGTGCGTTTTTATTATTTTTTCTTTGATTTTTTTTAGCATGTTTGTTGCTGCTTTTGATACTATTACAAGCTCCCCTTTGTTGTGAAGGGATGGTCATGACGATGCCCATCGCTACGCAACAGTTGGTTGAACTTGTTCTGGTTACTAAATTCCACAGATAATGATATTTCATGCTGTGAACATAAGAGACAACACTTCACCAGTGCATGTCTATTTGGCTATAATGGTATTGAAGGAAAATAAAAAGAGATATACAGGATCAAAGTGTGTCACCTGCAGTTAGTCACGTTACTGCCCCTTCCCTTAAAGGAACAGGTAGCCCTACATTTATGTAGCCTTGATTGGACCTAAGGATGAAATTATAGATCTGTGACTCAAGGTGGCCTAATTTCTATATTACATTAGTTAATGATGTTCTGTTTCCTAAGTAGCATATGGCTTTTGTTCCTTAAAAGAAAACCAGGTTTTCATTTTTTCCTGAAGAAGGAACTGAAACATTAGCTAGGAGTACCGTATATGGTGTAGTCACCAACGGTAGAGTTAAAATTTGTGTAACTTTGGACTTTGTGTATCACCCGTACTCTCGGTGTTGTGTCACATGCCTGACTATCACCCAAATAATTTTTTTGTTCTTCCTCTAGATTTTTTCTTTTGTTACTTCCCCTGACCAATGTCGCATCATGCTTAGTTATTGGGATTTTAGCTATGTCCTAGTCCCATTTCTCTTTTTCAAATTCCTTTCACCAGTCAGACCTTTTATTATTATTGATGTATTGTTCAGGTTCACATTTCCAGACTGCAGTGATGTACCAGGGACCCCCATGTTACGTATAATTCCCTTTGGTATGACCAGACTGGTTTTCAAGAATTTGCCTTAGGCCTGCTTCAATGTTTTCCAGCCTGACTGTCAGGGTAGCGATAGACTGGTTAACTGACTCAATATTATAGTAAGACAAGTTTTCCATCTCAATAGGAGATATCTTATGGTTACCTTTTTGAACATGACGAATTTTCAATGTCTATTTTAATTTGGTTTTCGGTTCCCTTCTGTTCCTGCTACCTTTTTTTTTTTTTGGTGGGATCAGATGTGTCCTAATCATGCAAATATCAGGACCCTCTAGTTCTTGTCTTTTTGTTTGCACATTTGACTATTAGCCTGTGTATTGCATAGTGCACCTGATGCACAGTTTTTAAAGGAAGGTTTCTACATGCCCCTGATAATCGGTATCATGTGATTTCTCTATTGAGATGTTCTAAGATAAGGAGGAACACCTAGACTTAATCATTGAGGAAAATATTTGTTTACCCCATTAGACAATGCCACTGTGTGAGGAAATCCATTCAGATAGAATTCTCATGTAGCTATAGATGGCAGAGAATAATGGAGAGAACCCAATTAAAGATGCTAGAGACCCTGTTTTGCCCTTCTGCCTTTGTCTTTGTATTTTATGCCCATGGTGTATGGCTACTCCTTTGAAGATTGCAGACCACCTGCTTGCAGTCCCCTTGTTAAAAACCATGAACTGTTTTTGTACTAAATTGAAGGGAACTAACAACTGTAGCACATTTCCTACGTCACTAGATTCTGCGGGTATCAAGTCATAATAACCTGCCGGACATTGATTTAAGCCTAATTCCCATCAGTGACAGCTACAGATGAAAGACGGACGTTTTGGCCCTACAGTCTCAGCACCCAGAAAGTAGCAAAGCTGGACAGCGATCGCCAGCGCATGGTATCGTACTTGCTCCATCAGACGGCGTTGGACATCACAAAACCAAAGTTTCAGTGTAAAAGAGCTAAAGAGAAGGATTCCTGTTGTTGATGGCAGAGCTGTTTTGAGGTTTCATTTCTCTACCTGTCATGTGCTGGTAACCTCTGACAGTGTGCAATCCCTTGAGCCCCTTGGCCTGAGTTTTGGCCACACACACCCTTTTCTTTGCTCCAACGGAAGAAGGGCAGTGCACCGGAGATTTCAAGTTTGGAAAAAGGCACTATATTGTGGTGCCCATGAAAGAGCAGCTTGAGCGTCCTCTGACACTAAATAATGAGTGTTGGAGTCTGAAAGTGCTGCTGAGCTTGAGCTATTTCCCAATTAATGGTGCTTGGGTCTGCACGAGATGATTTGTGCCCTTGATCAATGAAGAGCACATTGTTTGTAGTGTCTGCCACAGAGGAGAGACACTGGTGCATTGCTTTAAGACATTGAGACTTTCGAGTGAGCTGTGGGTGTTTGCCAGGAGGGCACTCCAACTAAGCAGTACTTTTCTCACGAAGAGGCCTGAATTGAGAGGCCCATGCGAAAGAAAACAACAAAAGAAAATTTGATGGACAATAGAAGCCTGCCAGAGAGGCTTTTTGAACGGACTCTGGGCATAGTTGGTTTCACAAGAGGTTTCCGTGTGATTGTATAGACTAGGTGTTAGGAGACTGATTGTTTTGCTGGCATTGTTTTAAAGTACTATTATGTTTAGCAAAAGCAGAATAAAGTCCATTTTCTGTGGAAAGAGTACCCCCCTTTCACCTTAGAGCATTGATGAGAGTCACCACTGTTCCACCTGAACATACCAAAATTACTGAAATGCAGAGGAGCCCTAAAAATGTTACTAGATCATTTTAGGATTTGCTTTTTGGTTAGGGTTGTGAAAAATTATTATTTCATTTGTAATAGTGGTCACTACTTTCTCCCGTTGTCTATATGTTCTTAATAACGTGTTTTCTAGTGTCTTTTAAACATGACGTTGTCATTTATGGGTGGGATTGTTTTTCTCTACTCAATTTACTTCTGCACCCACTTCCCAACCTATGTCTTTTCCTACTATTGTTTCTTTGCACTCTCTTCACCCTTTTCCTGAACATGAGCAGGTTAGAAGGTCAGAATTCGTAAGCAATTCTTTTGTACAGCTTCTGCATCAACACTAGTTAGTAGTGAACATCACTAATTGTTGGGTGTGTGATCTTATGCCACCTACTGCAGATAGAGGTATTCCTTACTTTGTCCTGCCATATGTGGCCTCTGTGTTACATCATGCATAAGGAAACCTGCACCAAGAGACGAGCTAAATACTAGGATGATGTTACAGCAACATCTCAACGACTTAAGAAACATAGACCTGGACTCAGATTAGCATGAGAATAGGTTTATTGCCTATGTAAGGGCAAAAGGAGGGTTTGTGGTTCTAAAAATTCTGGACCCATGTAATTTACTTTGCCACAGCAGTACGATTTTAGTATCAAAAGACCGATAATGACTAGTACACGAAGCATGAGCATTTTCGCTCAATTCCAGCAGCGTTTTCACCTCGAAATCGCCATTTTCGTCCTGAACTCGTGGCTCCCATTTTATACACGGCAGCCATTTTAAAAAGTTGCCCTCACATAGGCTTATAATACAGTCAGGTTTGATTCCAAGGACACGTACACCTTGATTGACTTTTCTCTGACCTGGGCAAGCTGGAACCATTGCCTCAGGCCAAACCTGTTTGGTCAGTCCCTCTCCCAGTGGCCGAATCAGATAGCATCAAGGCACACCATGCCATAAAACCCTTATTATCGCTCACACACCCTGCCTAATCTTGCTCGCACCTGCTCTTTTCTTCTTCTTACTTTACGAGGGGGAGGTGCCCGTTTTTATTGGGGGTCCACACTTATCTGATGTAAAATACTAGGCCTTGCCGGGTAATTTATTATGGGTTGGATGACATTAAATATGAGGTTTCATCATGACACTGTTTTTTCCTTTGTAGTGAAAACATGTGAATGACCAACCAAAATGTCAAGAATGTTTGCCTGAAGCTTAAAAAACTGTATATAAGGAAACCTGACTTTGCATTGAAACACAGTCTCCTGAGAACATACAAACCGTGCTGTTGTACTTCTAGGACGCTTGTTACTTGGTTGCAGCCAATAAATTCGATCTTTGACTTCACCTAGAAGACTCTGAGTTTCTGTGGTCTGAATCAGGAAAGTACCCGAGGTCGTTGGGTGTACCCTGGCACCACTGTGTTACCGGATCAGTACCGGTTCTGAAAAACCCAGTACCTCAGGATGTACAAGTGTCGGGTGTTGGGTGCCTCCCTGTGTGGCGGTGAATTATGGGGCTACTTAGCTGTTAATTCCCTTGCTTTAGCTGAGAATCGATTTATAAGGATTCTCAATAATCTACCGGCTAGTGCTCCCCTGCTTCCACTGCGGCTTAGCTACGACTTGAGGAAAATTAATGATGTGGTGAGACTTCAAATGTTGTTGTTCTGATGGAGATTGTGGACTTTTCCTGAATTAATCTTATTCCACTGGGCTTTTATTGAGGTGATGGGGCAGCTGGGGCTAATAAGATTTCCTGCATTAGGACTGTGAGACACTGTTTAAACCAGATAGGGCTTGGCGGCCTCTCTTTTAGCCCTAATGATCCTACTTTCATCTCCAAACTGGCTTTAAAAAGAGCATATTGGTACTTTGAAGATCAGCAGGACTTGGGCCTCTCCAGTGTTGGAAACATTACAGCTTCCTTATTGGAGTTTAAAATGGAGTACTCCCTAGAATCCTTTCTGGATGAGGTTGAGCCACCTTTCCCCAGAACGCTGTACATTAAGTTTCGCATTCCGATTCTACCTCTCTGTTCCTTCACTACTGTACGTGGGTGCTCTACTGTGGTTTCATCAACTGCTTGTCCTTTCTGCGTAGATGAAGTGGAGATGGCTGAGCATGTTCTATTGTTTTGTCCAGCATACTATAAGTGCAGAAAGAAGTGAATACTATGATTGTGCCGTAATCTGGGGTTTAGGCACTACAAAGTTGCTTTTAGAATTTGTAAGAGTGCCACCAGGAGGTGCATTGTTTTTTAAGTTTCTAGGTTTTCATTGTGTATGTGGAGGCTTAGGGGGAAAACGATGGTAACTGGATAATCCAAACTCTTTTAATGTTTTTATTTGTTTTAAATTGCTTTTAATTGAATTACTATTTTTGTGTGAGATGTAATATTTGTAGCTTTCATGTTTTTTTATGCCCTGTGCCGAAATAAAGATATTCTTGACTTGACTTGACATAGAGTAAGTATAGGATGAGATGGAGAGGCCAAACATAAGGAAATGGAGCTGAGCTTTTAATATGAGGAATAGCTGCCAAGGTTTCAGATTGCTATGTGTGACATTTTCAAATTTCAGTGTAATTATGAGTGACATTTCAATGACTATGAGTGACAGTTTCTCACAAGCAAAATCAAGCAATAAAGACGAGGGAAACATATAAATATCAGAAATGACACCCATTTAAGCAATAAGAAACTCTAAAAAGATCTGCAAAGCTCATAGACATGGCTGCTGTTCTCAGTAACAGTCAGGCTGGCCAGAAGATAATCTGATTGGTCTCATTCATGATTGTGCACCAGCAAAAGCAAATTTCATAGCATAGCAAATCAGTGCAGGTGATTATAAAGTTCAGGCACTTACTTTCAGGAGACGAGCAGAGGCGGCACTGTGGTAGCAGAGGGGCACCGTGCCAGCTGCCCACTACAGCTGGAGATTGAGTCAACCAACTCCACCGCAGCATATTCTGGCACAACTGCCTCACTAGTGTCAGTGCTCCAGGTGGGCTGCTGAATCACTCTGGCAGCCTGCTCTGCACTGGTTCACACTTGCAGCAGCAGCACTGATGTGGTCGGGTCTGAGTCAGTCTGTCCGGTGTGCGGGATCAAATTTAATACCACAGCAGCCCTGAAAGTGCCAACCAGCTCCCTCTGCTACAGGTTTCCAGGCAGCAGGTCACGATGGTGAGTGAGCTGCCACTGGTGAGGGTTGGGTGAGCCTCATAGGGTCCAGTCTGCCCATGAGATCCATTCCACTGTTGGCCTGTGGTGGTGCGAGCGGCTTGCATGATTTTCAGCTGTGCTGTCATTGCTTACACACACTGCAGCAGTCAGTTACTAATTTGATATGTCAACCGCTCATGGCATGGTCAAAATGACAGGCTCAAGACCCTAATAAAGTGAGTCTGACAAATTCACTGACAGACTCACACACTGTCCATAGTACCCATTGGGCACTGACAGTGACTCCTCCTGACATCAGATTTATGCCGCTTGGTGTCAGGTGTTGTGTTACATTGTAGTACAGTAGCTAGCTAGCAGATGAGGCATCCCACAAGCCTGCTGAGAGCAGAGCGCACTGCACACTGACTCTGCACAGTTTCCAGTATGGTGTATTACAGCAGCGCTCCAGCTTAACAGCTGAGAGGCTCTCTAATGCGTGACTTGCATTTCAGTACGGTGATGCGGACCACCACACTGAAATATGCCACTCTAATGCCTGATGCATCGTAATTGGCAGGGCTGATGAAGGTGAGAAAAAGTAGGAAGAACATAAAGATGAGTGAGCGGGATGATGCGAAGGAAAGTGAAAGCATATGAGGAAGGAGAGACAGTGAAAGAAAGGCAGGAGATGAGGAATACAGGTAGGAGCTGTGAGACCTGTGGCCACAGTGGTGCGCTGGGTGCACTCATGGTGCTCAGAGGGACAAGGGACACACTAACTAAATGATGCCATGCCAACCTGTACACAACTCCCTGTATGCCACTCTACACCACTTTACTCCACTCTTTGACACTTCACCACTCCATTCTGTGGCATACTATTCCATTCTATGACGCTCTATCCCACTCTACACCACTCCACAACTCTCCACTCCACTCTACACCCATCTACTCTATGTCCTTTCACTTTGCTCCACTACACTCCATTCCCTCCATGACACTCAATGGCATTCCACTCTACACCTCTCTATGCCACTCCACAACACTGTTCCCTACTCCATGCCATTCCGCTCTACTCCACTTCATGACACTTTATGCCACATCACAACACTCTACACCACTCCATTACACTCCATGACACTCCACTCTATGCCAATTCAGTCTGCTAAATTCCATTCCACTCCATGCCACTCTATGCCACTAACTTTTAGCCATGCAGAACAACAGCCATGCTGGTGTATAACATGGCTAAACACATTGGCAAAGCCAGTAGCTCTTGCACACGCGAGAGCGATTGGCTTTGCCAATGCTTGTTTCTTTTTGCAGCTAATGTATCACAGAAATGACTGATGATGTCATGTGGATGCAGGCAGAAAAGATGAAGTACTTCTATAGAGTGGTTGGTAACTGAGAGGATATGGGCATCATGTTAGGCCACTGATAAGCAGGAGATATGCCCGGACTAATTTACAAAAAAAAAGTTTAAAGTAGAGTTTTAGAGTAATTAGTGCTGGAGACAGTTCTTGGGATAATAATAAATACTGGTACTGGTATACTAGAGGTAATTCTTGGCAAATAATGCGTTAGTGAAAAAAATGCTGGAGCTGGCATATGGCATACTTGAGAAAATTCATGGCATGGGGATCTTTGGCAAAATGTTGGCACTAGCACATTGGAGGGACTTATTGTCAATAGGGAGGTCAACTGCGGCAAATTAGAGGAGGACAAACATTAGCAAATGCTGGCCCTGACATGCTCCAGTAATTTTTGACATGAGTCACCCTTGGTATATGGACCGAACTTGTGACAAAATTCTGTCTCTTGTACGTAATATTTGGCCTACGCGGGCACGCATGACAAAATGCTGCTGGCACAGTGGGGATTGTTTTTGGCATATGGGGGCACCTATTACCTCATTTTGAAAAAATGTGGTTCTACTCCTGGAAGAGTTAGATTTTATTGATTTACCACATAATGAAAAGACTTGAATATTTAAGGATTGTACTTTCAGACTGTATGACTTTTTAACAAATGTATGTGAAAGTTGAGCTTTAAGATGCGCTGTTAAACCACATAAAAAAAAAACATTTTTGTGGTGCAGGACCCTCTGAACGCTGTTAAAACAAGTATGGCTCACTTTCCTGACCCACTTGCTAGGATTTCAGGGTTCGTATTGTACTCCAGAACTTTAAAAGATCATGTCAGTGCTGTAATATAGGGGTACCTAAAACAGACATTTATCCATTCTTTGCTGTTATATTAATCATACAGTTAGCAAGGAACTTCTGCAGTGTAACTTATTGTGTTTTTGTCAGGGTTAAGATCATGTGAGATGACCTTGGAAAATTCTAGTTAAGAGGTAATTTGTTGTCAATACAAGCGTTGTCATTAAGGTCAAAGATAGTGCGATGTCCCTTCCGTTACCCCTGTCATTTTGATGAATCAATGTCCATGATCTTTACTGAAAATGGATTATGCTTACCCTTTGTCAGTCTATGAAGATACTCTTAACCTTCCTCTGGCTTTCTCCCCAGGTTATGTGACAACCCTTTCCACCAACCATTAACATCTATACCTTTTGTTTTGACTCTATAACCAGGAGTTACTTACAGAGCTCTTTCTGCATTTCTCTCTACCCCATCCTTCTGTGGCCAATTCACAAAGGTAAACTTGACCAAAAGTCTATGTTTATGACATTTGACACTCACAAAGGTAAGTTATGAATAGTATCTTTACCTCTGCACTCAGGGCAGAGTTTCCACACTCAGGTCGGAGTTCCTGCACTCAGGGCGGAGTTTCTGCACTCAGGGTGGAGACTCCACACTCAGGGTGGAATCTCCTCACTTGGAGTGGAGATTTCGTACTTGGGCCGGAACACAGAAATCTCTAGATGTACATCCAAAATAGCTTATAATACATCACTGACAATATGAAATAGGTACATGTAGGAACTGGGCAGTTGCAGTTGCATATGTGGATGTGTAGTGTGTACTGCAGTAGCAAATATTCTGTCAAAAACACACACCATTCCAAGAATGTTGAAGAACGTCATAAATTCAGTAAAACATCTCTACAGTTTCACATGTAACCCACAATCATGGGTCATCTAAAGTCTTCCACAAACAGTCAAATTGTGTATGTAACAGACCACTTTAAATCTAAGTGTCACTTATTTTTACACCCATATCTACAAAGCCACGCAAAGAACACATAGAAAGAGGAAAACTCCTCCTGTGATTGTTTTTGTGCAGAACGGTGCCCCTTTCTGCACAAAAACAATCATCCCCGCAATGCAGGCACCCTTGTACCATGGTGCACCTTGGTGCACCTTGCACTCAAGAACAGAGAGTCCACTCTGAGTGCGGAGTCTCTGCCCGAGTGCAGAAACTGTGTCCAAGTGCAGATGTAAAGATACTACTCATAACTTACCATTGTGAATCCCAGAAGGAATAAACTTAGACTTTTGGTCTAGGTTTACTTTTGTGAATTAGGCCTTCTATCTCTTAGGATAACCATGCAATCAAACTCCAATCAAACTTCCCCTGCTCCAGCATCCTGGTGCATCTCAAACCACAGTGACTACATTGAGCTGCTTTCCTCACCCTGACTCCTTACTCTATTTAAGCCATCAAACTTAAATCCATTTGCTACACTAAAGCCTTCTCATGACTAGTCTTCCTTTTCGAAGTCTTGTCCACAGACAGCTTTAGCTGTCTGGTAAGAGCTCATGTCATCACACAACACACCACACAACATGCACAAACAAATTCAAACAGATACTGAAAGGGGCTTTTGGACAGTCTCATTCAGTCTTGGGCTACTGTGGGTCACATGGCTTTAGGCATAGGCTTTGCCATCAGTGTTGATTTCAGCTGTGGCTTTTCCCGAATTTAACCACTGAGAAAGTAATTCAAACACAGTTATACATACATTGACATTTTGACTTTATTTTTTAATTATTTTTCCTTTTTTTAAAAAAAAATGGGATGGTCCTCTACCACTCACATTCTTCTCCATATACTGGAGCCCTGCCCTCACTTCACCTATTGCTCACTCGTCCATTTGTTTCTGGTGCTGCCAGACCCATCAAGCTCCCTGTTTCTTTACACAATATGCCATTTTCTGGAGGGCCTGCCAGTCCAAAATGCTCCAAGGCTGCTCACTCTCCTTAGTGTACTCTTGGGCACTTTATTTATTGTTTTAATTTTCTTGAGATCCTAGGATGCCACTAAACTGCACTGGTTCCCACTGCATTCTGCCTTCAAAAGCCAGTACCACCCAACCAACAAATTATAGAGGACTGTGCCGAATGAGGAGCATCTTCACAACAGTGTGACACTAGTGTACTCAGTCCCTTTCTGAGGCTGTGGAGCGGCATAGCTTTTTAGGTTCACAGTATAGGAAAAGCAAGGGACTAGCATGTTAGAATTTATCACACTGGTTCCATTACTAATGGACACATTCAAACTTGGCCAGAATGTTGCCACAATGAAGTGGATTCAGTGGTGGGAGAGGACAATCCTCACTTCTGATTCTGTGCTGTGCAATGTCTAAGGATGAACACTAGAACCAGCCAACATTTTATTTCTATAAGATACAGTACAAACCAATCAACCTGGTGAGTAATCCAACAAGGAACCTTTTAACCCAGAAAAACAGTGGCACAGCTGTGGCTCTTTTTGAACTGCCTTAATTCTCTGCACTCCAGCTACTATGCTCCATCTTTCTAGATAAGTGGCACTTGGACACTCAGTGATGACGGCACAGTAGTTACCCATGCAGGCGCTACTTACAATTTACTGTTGGTAACTGGTGGCGATTTTCTTATGATTTAACAGTTTGTGTCTGATAGAGACTTCTGCTGCATATTCCTTACCTTTGAATTCTCCCCAGGAGTCAGAGTAGCTTCGGAAGATTTTTGTGAGAAGTACCCCTGCGTGCTGGTAGGTAGCATTGATTGGCTCTGTGTCTATCAGCAGCGTCGTCCATGCCAAAAATGATGTTTCATGTCCTTTATATGTGCCACGCAGGTGTGCCACTATCAGTTCTTTTCTTTCTGCGCCAGCCAGCGCTGATCTGAAGAGAGCTACCACTCAGTCAATTTTTGACTGACCTTTTTTGACTTTTTGTAATTTTCTCCTGGTGTGTTGAGGGATGTCTTCTAGGAAGACAGGATTCAAGCCCTGCAGATCCTGTCTTAAGGCAATGTCTGTGATGGATCCACACCTCATGTGCTTGTGGTGTTTGGAGCACGAGCACAACTTGAAGTCGTGCTCCGAGTGTCAAGCCACGCATCTTAATGCTTTGAGAGAGCATTCCCTAAAGCTGATGACGTGTTAGCCCAGCCTTCAACGCCACGCTAGTTGAGGCCTCAATGGAGAGGAAGGTCTCAGGACTGGTCACTGAGTCCAAAATCTTCGTCATCTCATTCAAATTCCTCAGGTCATCAGGTAAGTCGCGACACAAGAAAAAATCCAGAACGTCAACGCGCTCTTCAACTTCTCCTCATCTGTCGGCTGGCAAGATGAGGGAGATTTGACTCTGTAGGCTTTGTTCTGTGGAACCTGTTCCTGGGCTGACTCCGTGTCTCCCTGAGTTTCCGGGAGCCGGAGCAACACCTGCCGAACTTCAAGAGTTTAATGAGGCTATGCGCCTCATTTTAGGGCAGCCCGACCCTCCTGAGATGCCTTTGGACCCCACAGGTTTGGAGGGGGCCCCTTCAGGACCTTGCTGGCAGCTCCGGCTAGGGCGCTGAGGGGCTCTAAGAGAATCAGTCCCGGATCCAGGCCAGCACCGGTTGTACCTCCTCAACCTTCACCATCACTCCCAGCGCCATCCGTGCCCACAGGTGGCGCCATCCCCTTTGTAGTTCCCGGCTCTGACTTGGAGCCGGATGGGCATCGCATGATGCTGACTCCGGCGCTGGCAGATGCTTTGCCTCCTTGTCTGGATCCTGAGCCTTATTTCTCTGGGTTAGGCCTTGGGGATGAATGGAAGGGGTCATCTGGCCGTTTAGAATACCAGCCTTATGAATCTAAAATGGACTGCCGTGAATACTTGGGTGAAGTCAGCGGACACCCCTCCAGATACATTTGTCCCTTCTCTGTGATGAACCTATGGCTCTCTTTGCCAAAGGAGCCATAGAGAGGGTTCCAGTGCCAGAAGTAGGCTGTGGTTGATATTCCTGCTACTTTCTAGTCTCCAAAAAGGATAAGGGCCTTCACCCTATCCTAGACCATTGATCCTTTAATCTCTTCCTCAAGAAGGAGAAGCTCAAGATGCTCACATTGGCTAAGGACTTATCTGCCCTAGACCCCAGAGCCTGGATAGTAGCGTTAGACTTGCAGGACGCTTATTTAAAAATCTTTGCCCTGCCTGCCCACAGGCGTTACGGCTCTCTTTGCCAAAGGAGCCATAGAGAGGGTTCCAGTGTCAGAAGCAGGCTGTGGTTGCTATACATGCTGCTTTCTAGTCTCTAAAAAAGACAAGGGACTTCGCCCTATCCTAAACCATCAATCCCTTAATCTCTTCCTCAAGAAGGAGAAGTTCAAGATGCTCACGTTGACTAAGGGCTTCTCTGCCCTAGACCCTGGAGACTGAATGGTAGCTTTGGGCTTGCAGCACACTTATTTACAAATCCCTGCCATGCCTGCCCACAGACGTTACGCAGGTCACATTAGACCACAAGCGCTTTCAGTTCACATGCTCCTCTTTAGCCTTACCAACGCCCCTCGGGTTGTCATCAAGGTCATGGCGCTCATTGCAGCTCATCTGCGGGGAACAGGGGTTTAATTCTTTCCCTATCTCGATGACTGGCTGTTGAAAGAGGGCTGGTCCCAGGCTGTCAGCCACCATCTCCGGACTGCAGCAGACCTCCTGAATTCATGGGGGTGCATTATAAGCATGCTGAACTCACACCTCACTCCCTCTCAGATGCTTCATTTCATCTAAGCTGTTCTGGACACAGTGCAGTTTCAGGCTTATCTTCCTGAATGGCGAGTCCAGGACATCCGGGATATGATACCGATGTTTCAGTCTCTTTCCTGGATTTTGGTGAGACTGACTGTGAGGCTGTTAGGACTCATGGTCTCCTACATCCTGCTGTGACCCATGCCAGGTGGCTTATACGGGCTCTGCAGTGGGATGTGAAGTTTCAGTGGGTGCAGCATAAGGGGAATTTCTCCGACATGGTCTGGGTCTCAGAGGGAACTACGCAAGATTTGAAGTGGTGGTTAACTAACTGTGATTGGACCAGAGGCCAATCCCTCTCCCTTCCCCAACCAGATCTGACAGTAGTGACATAGTGACAGATGCATCACTCCTGAGATGGGGCTACCATCTGGGAGTGGTGGGGTCAGAGTGATGTGGTCCCTGGCAGAAAAGGTACTCCACGTCCACATGCTGGAGCTCTGTTGTAGGAAGTTGGCTCTGTATGCACTATTTCAAAGTAAGGAATAGTATGCACAGAGTCCAAGAGTTCCCCTTAGAGGTAAGATAGTGGCAAAAAGAGATAATACTAATGCTCTATTTTGTGGTAGTGTGGTCGAGCAGTAGGCTTATCAAAGGAGTAGTGTTAAGCATTTGTTGTACACATACAGGCAATAAATGAGGAACACACACTCAAAGACAATTCCAGGCCAATACGTTTTTGTATAGAAAAATATCTTTTCTTAGTTTATTTTAAGAACCACTTGTTCAAGATTTACATGTAATACTTCAAATGAAAGGTATTGCAGGTAGGTACTTTAGGAACTTTGAATTAGCAAAATAGCATGTACAGTTTTCACATAAATCACATATAGCTATTTTAAAACTAGACACTGCAATTTTCAACAGTTCCTGGGGGGAGTAAGAGTTTGTTAGTTTTTGCAGGTAAGTAAACCACCTACGGGGTTCAAGTTTGGGTCCATGGTAGCCCACTGTTGGGGGTTCAGAGCAACCCCAAAGTTACCGCACCAGCAGCGCAGGGCCGGTCAGGTGCAGAGGTCAAAGTGGTGCCCAAAACGCATAGGCTTCAATGGAGAAGGGGGTGCCCCGGTTCCAGTCTGCCAGCAGGTAAATATCCGCGTTTTCGGAGGGCAGACCAGGGGGGTTTTGTAGGGCACCGGGGGGGACACAAGTCCACACAGAAAGTACACCCTCAGCAGCACGGGGGCGGCCGGGTGCAGTGTGCAAACACGCGTCGGGTTTTCAATAGGTTTCAATGGGAGACCAAGGGGTCTCTTCAGCAATGCAGGCAGGCAAGGGGGGGGGCTCCTCGGGGTAGCCACCACCTGGGCAAGGGAGGGGCCTCCTGGGGGTCACTCCTGCACTGGAGTTCGGATCCTTCAGGTCCTGGGGGCTGCGGGTGCAGAGTCTTTACCAGGCGTCGGATCTTAGGAGCAGGCAGTCGCGGTCAGGGGGGAGCCTCGGGATTCCCTCTGCAGGCGTCGCTGTGGGGGCTCAGGGGGGGGCAACTCTGGCTACTCACGGTCTCGTAGTCGCCGGGGAGTCCTCCCTGACGTGATTGTTCTCCACAAGTCGAGCCGGGGGCGTCGGGTGCAGAGTGTCAAGTCTCACGCTTCCGGCGGGAAACGCAAGTTGTTTCAAAGTTGCTTCTTTGTTTCAAAGTTGCAGTCTTGGGTGAACAGGGCCGCTGTCCTCAGGAGTTCTTGGTCCTTCTAGATGCAGGGCAGTCCTCTGGGGATTCAGAGGTCGCTGGTCCCTGGGGAGAGCGTCACTGGAGCAGTGTCTTTAGAAGGGGGGAGACAGGCCGGTAGAGCTGGGGCCAAAGCAGTTGGTGTCTCCGTCTTCTCTGCAGGGTTTTTCAGCTTAGCAGTCCTCTTCTTCTTAGGTTGAAGGAATCTGAGTTCCGGGTTCTGGGGAGCCCTTAAATACTAAATGTAAGGGCGTGTTTACGTCTGGGGGGTTAGTAGCCAATGGCTACTAGCCCTGAGGGTGGGTACACCCTCTTTGTGCCTTCTGAGGGGAGGGGGGCACATTCCTATCCCTATTGGGGGAATCCTCCATCTGCAAGATGGAGGATTTCTAAAAGTCAGAGTCACCTCAGCTCAGGACACCTTAGGGGCTGTCCTGACTGGCCAGTGACTCCTCCTTGTTTTTCTCATTATCTCCTCCGGCCTTGCTGCCAAAAGTGGGGCCGTGGCCGGAGGGGGCGGGCAACTCCACTAGCTGGAGTGCCCTGGGGTGCTGTAACAAAGGGGGTGAGCCATTGAGGCTCACCGCCAGGTGTTACAGTTCCTGCAGGGGGAGGTGATAAGCATCTCCACCCAGTATAGGCTTTGTTACTAGCCACAGACAAAGACCCTCTCCCCATGTGGCCAGCAACATTTCTGGTGTGTGGCAGGCTGCTAAAACTAGTCAGCCTACACGGATAGTCGGTTAAGGTTTCAGGGGGCACCTCTAAGGTGCCCTCTGGGGTGTATGTTACAATAAAATGTACACTGGCATCAGTGTGCATTTATTGTGCTGAGAAGTTTGATACCAAACTTCACAGTTTTCAGTGTAGCCATTATGGTGCTGTGGAGTTTGTGCATGACAGACTCCCAGACCATATACACTTATGGCTACCCTACACTTACAATGTCTAAGGTTTTGTTTAGACACTGTAGGGGCACAGTGCTCATGCACTGGTGCCCTCACCTATGGTATAGCGCACCCTGCTTTAGGGCTGTAGGGCCTGCTAGAGGGGTGACTTATCTATACTGCATAGGCAGTGTGAGGTTGGCATGGCACCCTGAGGGGAGTGCCATGTCGACTTACTCGTTTTGTCCTCACTAGCACACACAAGCTGGCAAGCAGTGTGTCTGTGCTGAGAGAGGGGTCCCCAGGGTGGCATAAGACATGCTGCATCCCTTAGAGACCTTCCCTGGCATCAGGGCCCTTGGTACCAGGGGTACCAGTCACAAGGGACTTACCTGGATGCCAGGGTGTGCCAATTGTGGAAACAAAAGTACAGGTTAGGGAAAGAACACTGGTGCTGGGGCCTGGTTAGCAGGCCTCAGCACACTTTCAAATCAAAACTTAGCAGCAGCAAAGGCAAAAAGTCAGGGGGTAACCATGCCAAAGAGGCATTTCCTTACATCTGTGCAATATGGCTGTCATTAAAAGCCTTTCTTCCCTCTATCAAGTGAAAGGTGGTGCAGGTGTTCACGGACAACCCCAGGGTGTCTCCTGCATCATCTGTCACGGTTAAATCATATCTCTATTCTTTGTGGAACTCTTCATTCTTTACCTATTCAAATTGTAATGTTTAATACAATTGGTTTTGTCAATGCTTGTTTTACCAATGCTTGTTTGTTTTTATCAGTGCTTGTTTTTTGTTGGTTTGCAAAGCTTGTTTACTGATGGGAGTAGGTGTGAACATGTGCCCCCAGTGCTTCTGATTCAGTGTGGTGATGTTGTTTTGTCCATCGTTAGGAGACCTCCGCGATTGCCTCCCATTACACGTGGACTCCCAACTGCTTTCGTGATTGGCTAAAAATAGCTGAGTGAAGTGTGCCTCCCTGTTTGGCTTTGTTTTGCTTCCTCATTGCTGTGTCGGATTCAACAGTCCAATCACTCCTGTCAGTCATGGCTTCATGACTTTTCAGCAAGTCTCTTCTTCAGAACTGCATAAGTTGATGCCAGTCTTTCCTACAGCATGTCGGAACTGAAAGCTGAGTGAAGCGCATTCTCCAGGGTTTTTTTCTCTGAGCACTGTGCTTTTCTTTGAACAGCTGTTAGGTGACTAAGCCTCTTATTTTCCACAGCGCTTTTCTTGAAATGACAGTTACATGTATGAATGTTCTCCATGAGTAGAGTGCTTCAGCGCATTCCTAGAAAAAAGGGTGACAGTATAAATTTAAAAATGCAATTACATGACTTTTCGTTCTCTGCCAGCATTGTGCTTGATTTTAAACTGTTGCATATGTGCCAGTACATTATTGCTGGTTATATTTCCTCCTTGTAAGGTTTTCCACGCACAGTGAAATTGAACAGTTCTGTGCAATCCTTACTTCCCATATCCAGAGTGAACATTTGAATTTTTGGTTGGTTTTGTTTTTCTTTGCTTAACATTAACCCTGTGCACACAGAGAGTTTTCCTTGGTATTATTTGTGCCTTCACATATCTTATCGTGGCATGCAAAGTGCAAGCACATTTCCTATTATGGTATGCAGGGTCCGGCTAAAGGAGATTGAATGCAAGAACCCCAACCCAACTACTACACTGACAAAAGAACCTGCACTCCCGAAGATACTGGGTGCCCAGCTGTACCTAGTGGTAAGGCGTAGCAGTGTTTGTCTCTTTCTCTTCTAATCCCCCTTCCCTTTTGGGACACCTGCCGGATCTCCTGTATCAAGGCAGCAATTCCGAGAGGTGTTTCAGGAGGTTGCAGGGCATACCATTGCCTCAGCTTTTCAGGTGAGTGGCCACACCACGACAACCACCATGTGGTACTGCAACAAGCAGGGCAGGGTGGGGTTGTGGACCCTTTGTCAGGAGGCTTTGCGCCCTGGACGTACCTGGAACAGAAAGGTATATCCTTTGTGGTTAAACATCTGGCAGGCTCTCTGTAAGTCAGAGGGGACAAACACATCCGCGAATTACTAGAGGATCACGAATGGCATCTCCATCCAGAGGTGGTGCAAGGTCTCTTTCAGCAGTGAGGAGAGATTTAGTTAGATCTGTTCACCTCCACAAGAACACGCAATGTCAGCAGTTTTTTCCATTGGAGTTTCCAATGTAGCAATTGCTCGGAGATGTTTTTTGATCTCAAATGGAATTCAGGCCAACTGCACGTCTTTCCACCAATACCACTCTTGCCCAGAGTTTTCAAAAAGCTCAATAACAACCAGGCTTAAGTCATCCTTGTGGCTCCAGACTCGGCACTAAGAGTCTGATATCCTAAGCTCCTGATCATGTCCAGCGATTCTCCAATCAGACTGCACCTTTGGCAGGATCTTCTGTTGCAGCAGCAGGGGAGGATTCTTCACCCAAATCTGTCCACTCTCTGTCTTCTTGCGTGGAGATAAAGCGGCTGAAGTTGACAACTTTTGAGCCTCCTCCCGAAGTCTGTAGTGTAATCTTGGCAGCCAAGCGTTCCTCCACCAAAACAGTGTATGCCTGTCATTGGAAGAAATTTGTGGCATGGCGCACAAACAAGTCTGTTGACCCGTTTCTGCCCTCTCTCTGAGGTCTTATTGTTCATTCCTTCCCTTGCCCAGCAGGGCTCTTCTTTGGGTGCTCTTAAGGGATATTTGCCTCCTATTTCTGCTTTTTTGTGGTTGCCTGATCAACCTTCATTTTTTAAGGCTTCTACTGTACATAGGTTCATCAAAGGTCTTACTCATCTGTTTCTTCCTTCCACATTCATTATGCCCTAATTGAATCTGAATTTGGTTCTGACGTTTTTGATAGACGCTCCTTTCGAGTCTGTTCAGAATTGTCCTCACAGGTTTCTCACGTTGAAAACAGCCTTCCTTGTGGCAATTACATCTGCCCGCATAGTGAGTGAGCTGCAGGCCTTATCATCTGAGCCGCCCTACTTTTTAATCTATCCTGACAAAGTGGTGCTTTGCACTAGGGCCTCTTTTATGCCAAAAGTAGTGACACCCTTTTGTGTAGGCCAATACATCACCTTGCCTGCTTTTTACACAAGCCCACATCCTTTTAAGGAAGAGAAGAGTCTCCACGGCCTAGACCCAAAAAGAGCTTCGGTGTTCCAACTTGATCGTACAAAAGATTTCCTGGTGGATGACTAACTCTTTGTAGGTTATGTGGGTGGGAACAATGGTCGGGCAGTGCAGAAGCGGACCGTCTCAAGATGGGTTGTACTCTGCATTAAGATCTGCTGCGCTCTGGCCAAAAAGCAACACCCTGAGAGTTTGCATGCTCATTTCACCAGAGCTAAAGCTACAACCACTGCATTGGCACAAGGAGATCCAGTCCTTCACATCTGTCAGGTGGCAACATGGGCATCTCTGCACGCATTCACCAAAAACTACTGCCTGGACAGTCAGGTCTGTGAAGATCGGCACTTTGCTCATTCGGTCCTGCAGGACTTTCTTGTTTGAACTTGGTTCGAAGACCCCCCCCCCTGGGATGGTATTGCCTGGGTATGTATTCAAGGGTAAGGACTCTGCAGTTAAAAGTTTCCATCGGATGGACAAGTTCCTTACCTTCTGTAACACATTATCTGGTAGAGACTATATCTAGCTGCATATTCCTTTCTGGTCCACCCATCTTTCCTGCTCTGCATACTGAATTCTGTGGGCAGGGACTCCCCTTTTAGGGCCTTAGTTTTGACACATCAATAGTCAGTATTGTTCAAGGCTCTGCGCTTCCGGCATTGAAAGTCATTAAAAGAAACTGACGTCAGTGTGCCTGGGTGGTTCCTATATAGGACCTGTGATGCCTTTCTGGTGCATACAATGCTGACGACGCACGTGGAGCCAATCAACGCCACCTACCGGTGCACAGGGGTACTGCTTACAGATATCTATGAGATCCAGTCTGACATATGGGGAGAAGTCAATGGTAAGGAATCTGTAACTAGATATAGTGCCTCATTATGACTTTGGCGGTCTTTTTGAAAGACCGCCAAAGACATGGGCGCCAGTAGACCACCAGTGCTGGCGGTCTTTCGCCCATCATATTACGAGTACTGCAGGATTTCCGACACATTTTGGGTGGAAATCCTGCAGTAGTCATAAATATTTTATTCGGTCATCGATGACCATCAACATGCAAATTGCAAATATTACATTCAGTGTGGCTACAGTAAAAATAAAGTAAAAAAAAGTTTTAAAATATAGTGCTTCTAAAGGGTAGAGGATTTTACTTAATTATCACAAATTGGAGTGCCCCTGCCCCTATGCCTTGTTAGAACACTTTTCCCCATTACCAACAATCCAATAAAAGTGCATTAAATTGTGCAGGGCTTATCGACAAATACAGATACATATGTTTAAAAATTCTGCTTTATAATTAAACTTTTGATGCTAAAAATTTCCAATGTCTACACCAAAATGACAATAAAAATCTACTGACCGAGAATACAATTGACTGAGTTGTGTCATATTTTAAAATTCTTAAGGCTTGCAAGTAATGTGTTAACCCAAGATGCAAAAATATTAGGCAGATCCATTTCCTACGCAACTCACTGTGCTCTAGTCATGCAAATAAAATGTGGGCTTCAGTCTTGTTTGCTAAGCTACATGCTGGGCACAAACTCAGTGTAATACCCCGATGCCACCTACTAGTAAGGGAACATAGAGGGAGTGTACCAATCCAAAATTGGATGTACAAGCTTTTAGCAAGGGCAGGAGTGATCTTATCAAAGAATGAATCAAAGCATGGGTACAACTTTATCTCCAAGAACCTACATGTCATAGGGCCATGGGTATCTGGCAAAACTTGTCTCTCATTCATGTACTCCCAGTATCGATTTTTTAATACCAGGATATCAGATTTGAGCAAGCAGTCAGGTTCATCCCAGAAACTGTCTAGTTTCAGACTTCTAAACCAGTGGCGCACTGACTTCACCCAGGAAATACGGTCAATATTAGCTTGAATAATCAGATCCCTTAAAGAGTCCCTATAATGGCTCAGTTCATTTGTGGTCCATAAGCAAACCCAGTAGGCCAATGCCCTTAAAGCTGCCAAGTTTGCTATTCTACGTAAGTTTAAGTCTTAAAAAAGCGGGGTCAGTGGAGTTCTTGCAGGTAACTTTAAAAGTTTCCTAATAAATGTATTTTCTGCCGTAGTTAGACCCTCTACTTTTTGGTGTCCCCACAATTCAGCACCAAATAAGGCAGCTCCTAGTGCCTTAGCTTGATAAACAGCTAGGGCAGGAGAAACCTGGTGTAAGGTGGTAGTGTGGTTAGTCCTTATAATAGCGTTTGAACTGTGCTCAATTGCTAGTGAAGACTTTGTTAAATTGTTAAATGGGGCTGCCATTTTAGTTCACTGGTTAGTTTGGCCCCAAGATAATCTAAGGATTTAACCCTCTCCAATACTTCGTTGCCCACTATAATTGGCCTGGTCATAGTTCCCCTTTATCCTAAAATCATATATTTAGTCTTCACTACATTTAGCTCCAGTCCTCTAGAATTGCAAAAGGTCATACATTTGTTAATGTGGACCTGGAGTCCCACTGGTGATTTTGATATTAGTAGGGAGTCATCAGCAAAGGGTAATGTAGGAATTTTTACATTGCTCACTGGGGGGAGTCATTTTCGCAATCAAGGTGTTCCTTCACCACATTGTTCATAAAAAGCATAAATAGTGTTGGGGCAAGTACACACCCTTGGCGTACACCATGTCCAATGGCAAACTTATCAGTCAGTTCTCCCCTTTTGCCCCATCGCACCTGTGCATAGTTCTTCGAGTATAATCTAATAATCAGTGAAAGCAAATTTAGAGGGACTCCCATTTTCAGCAATACCTGCCACAACGTAGTGCATGGGATAGAATCGAAAGCAGCCTTAAGATCTACAAAGGCTACATAAAGTGACTGTCTTGCTAATAGCACATATTTCCATGACAAACCCACCAACCTGAAGACCTGATCTGTAGTATTAGTTTTTGGGTGAAAGCCTGCCTGCAATGGGGTCAAAGTTTTTCATCTGCGACCCACAGTAGCAATTTCTCTAGGATTTGTCTAGCAAAATTTTCTGGAGATTGTCGATGAGATTTATTGGTCTGTCATTCGAGGGGCAGCTGGCATCACCTTTTTTTATAGATCGGGATGATCTCAGCACCCCTCCAGGACTCAGGCATATCCACACCGCTAGAGATTGCATTAGATAGTAAATTTATATAGCTACTCAAGACTAGTATCTCAGATCTTTATAGGTCACTTGGTATTTTGTCTGGACTTGATGCTTTAGCGCACTTCAGGGTTTTAATCGCTCTAACTGTATTTGCTATACTGAACACTACTGGGCTCATCTCTCCCTTCACTTCCAGACCACTTACAGTCCCCCCTGGGAATACCTCACTTTCATTACATTCACAGTCGGGAGTAACCTCAGGAGCATAGAAAGTAGTAAAGTGAGAGACCCAGGTGTTGGGGTTTATATGATAATGAAGAGGGTTTGTGTCGTCTGACCCTGCTGTAGCTACCAACTTCCAAAAGGCCCTTGTGTCTCTCCTTACTGCCGCTTTTACTGTAGCATATCATGCCATATTTGGTCATCCCTCTTTTTTTTGCAATGTGGAGAGCTCTGCCATAGTCTCATCTAGAGTCTGTTATTCCCATTCTGTCTCCTTTGTTTAAGACCTGTATCAGGTGGGCTTTTGTGGTTTTGCAATCTGTGTTAAACCAACTGGAGGTTTTGCCCCTTCCCTCCTTCCCACTGTTATCCCTGTAAAACAATTCCTTCAATTTGCTAAATAGCTGGTTATGCACATTTAAAATTGGGATATCTGGGGTTTGATGACCCTCGTATCCAGAAAGATTGAATACAAAGAGATCGTAGATCTTTGGATACGTGCTCTGGTCAGACGTCATAGCAGGCCAGGATACATAACGGCTGTTACCGGCCACTATGGGCTCAGGTCCCATCATCTTAAAAGGGTTGTTTACTTTCCTCACTTTATCCCCAGATAACGTTAATAACAAATGATTATGGCCACAATCCAAGCGATTGTTGACTGTCATATCTCCTAGAAGGCCCCACAACCTCACATCTAGTAAAATATAGAAAATAACACTTGTGTATTTGCGGCCGTAGATCATTCTCAAGCCCCAACTAACCATCAGGGACACTATTTTAAGGGCAGGGGCTGAATAATTTCTGCAGTATTTCCCATTTATAGGGGGAATATTCCACAGTTCATCCTCAGTGACAGTGACCTCTTTCAAGAATGAGGAAGGCTCAAAAGTAATGTTAAAATCCCCCGCCAATATGATCTTTACATCAGTATTAATTTTCCCTAGTAACTCCTCTAATAGTTGAGGCCTTGTTGCTCCCGGTTCCCTGTCGTGCATAAATATTAATAAAAGGAACGCGTACGGCAGAGGGGAAAGTTATATTAATGCCCAACATATCAGGTGAATTTACATGCACAATCTTGCGAAGGCTGGGTAAATGATTCCTTAGCAATATCAGCAGACCACCACTTGCCCTTCCAAACTTACGGGGTGGTTTAGCATCTATACTGTAAGAAATAAAGCCATTGATGAGTATTTTTTCTGTGGCCCAATTCTGTTGGAACATACAGATGTCACGGTTCTCTATGTAGGATAGCCATTCAGTGTAAAGTAATTTGTGTCTGATTCCAGCTAAATTACCTGACAGCAGTGTAAGCTTACTCTTGGAGGTGACTTTTGTTCCTCTTCTCAAATTACTACCCAAATTAAAAACAGCCTGTTGTGATTGTAGCTTTATTGGCTATTCTAGTCAAGTGAGACTGTCAGTGGTGCTTTGTGAGGCAACCCCTTGTGGTGCAGCTATAGGATTCGTAGTAGAATTTGTGGTCTTCAAAAAGTACTAGAGCTCCTATATCTACTCTTGGCTTACTGTCAATAATGCCAAAGCAGTCACTGGGACAATCAACAGAGTCAAATCCTTCCTCAGGCAGGTTCTCAATGTTATTTCTTTTTATCATAGGGCTGGGTGAACAGGGAGTGGCTTCAGGATCAACCCCTGTACACAGTCAATCCACTCTATCAAGGTAAGCAAACTAGTGGGGTAGGATACTTGATGCATGGTTAAACTGTTCCTGTTGTGGAAACAATGTGACAACCCCTTAGCATTTTCCTCTGGGCCTAGTCTTCAGAGGGAGCAGTTTCTAGGCATTTGCTGATGGTTTACTTTCTCTTAGTTGGCAAGTCGTTGCTCAAAGCTTATGAGATTGTTGACCAGGGTACTAGATCTCAGATCCACTGTGATGTAATCATTAGTTTCCTGATCTGGTGAAAATCTCTTTGTGTGTATGATGTCCGACCTAATTACAGACAAGCAACTACGTTGATTCCTAAACCAAAATATGACTTTGTTGATCAGGGATTCAGTGTTCTCATAAGATCCCCCTTTTAGTTTGGGTTCTTGGGTTAAATAGATCATATCTGCATGATTGTTAGTTGACCTTTAAAGAATTCTTTTAATCGAGGCATGATGTTCCTCTAAATAAGAATTTCAGGGCTCTAAACATTGTTTTGGGTTTATGCAGTCTAAGGAATTCCTATTTGCCTGGTAACCATTGGTACTTAGGTTACCAATGGAATTGGTGCAATCTTTGGCCCACTCAGCAGAATGTGAGTGATCTTATTTATTTATTGTCACAGGAGCCAACCCAGGGTTATGGCTAGTGCCTGGGGAGAGGGCCTCCTGAATTCTCCTCAGGGCTAATGCCTTACTGTTGGAATCATTACAGCTGCCCGACATGGACACCTGCACTCTTCCAGTTTTACTGTCAAGTTGCCCATCCTTTTGGCGAGTATAGCGACCAGTGATTTAAGTTCATGAAGTTCTTGCTGTAGAGTTGCACAACACTTAGTGGATTCTTTTGATGCCTTTTGAAGTTCATTCTCATCGCTAAGGGGTGTGTTTATACTGTCCGGAACGGCCAAAGCTGAAAACCTGTTTGAACAGGGTATTGTCTTGTTAATTATTACAGTTGGGGAGAGAGGAATGCTGGGCAGGGCTTTATCGATGTTAAGAACTTCGGCTACTTCAGTTGCTTTTGTTAGATCACAGGGGATTTTGGCACTGGGCAATAATGGGGCTTCAGCACTAGCTGAGGCGCACTTTGCGGAGTTCCTTAGTTTAATGAACATACCAGGGACCTTGCTTCGAGCCCCACTCCTTATCCCTTTGATCGATTCGCCATTTAACAGTGATTCACCATCCCCAATAAGGTTGTCAATGTCTAAAAGAGTGTCTACATCAACACTCAAGATAGGCCTCCGTGTTTTAAGCCGCGTTAGCTTCTTCAATTTTTAGCGCTACTCGCTGGTGGGTCTTTATCCCCAGCCTTGCATTTGCCCAAGGTTACCACCCCATGTAGGATGCTGGCCTGATTTATAGCGGGTACCTTGGGTAATTGCACCTTATACCAGGTCCAGTTAGCCCTTATTAGTGAAGTAGTAGTGTTCTAGCAGCTTAGGCTGATAGAGGTAGCTATAGCAGAGCAGCTTAGGCTGAACTAGGAGACATGCAAAGCTCATGCAATACCACTCATAGTTACACAGTACTTATACACAAGCAAAGACAATACTCAGTGTTACCAAAAATAAACTTATTTATTTGGGTGACACAGTACCAAAAATATCTTAGAGACAATACTCCTTCTGGAGGTAAATATTATACACATTATATACACTATACACCAAAATTAGACAAGTAAATAGTCATAGAACAATGCAAACAATAGGAAATACTATAGAATGCAAAGGGAGAAAATAGGTCTAGGGGCAACACAAACCATTTACTAAGAAAGCAGAATGCGAATCACAAATTACCCCCTAGACAGGTTTAGTGTGTGCAGAATCGCTGGGAGAGTAAGAATACAGTAAAGGTAAGTAAATTACCCCACCCCAGAACCCAGAAAAGCAGGAGTAAAGTACTGCAAGTTTCTTTAGGACACACTACACCTCATGATTGGGATTTTGCAGTAATCAACCAAGTCTGAAAACAAAAACTGCTGGATTTCTGGACCTGAAGACCTGCAAAAGAAGGGGACCAAGTCCAGAAGTTGAAAGAAGGAAGGACAGGAGCCCCAGACAACCCAGAAGAGGGTGCAAAAGAAGAGTCCCTGGTTAGTAGAAGACTGCAGGAATGCACCCTAGGAAGATGCCAGCGGGTTCCTGCATAATGCAAAGGATGTCGCACAACATGAAGATCGTTGCAGATGTGATTTTGTGCTGGAAGTCGCCAACAAACCTTGGTTAGGACAAAAGTGTGTTTTGTGTCAAAATGGCGCTGGATGGACCCAGGAGGTACCTGGGTACTCAGAACTTTAGAGAGCCCTCAGGCTGCCAGCCAGCACCCCCGGGAGTTCCATGACATGAGGACAAAGGAGGTGCAAAATGCGGTTGATGCAGCACAACAAAGGAAGGTCAGTGAGTTGAGCGTCACAGGATGGAATGCTGGGGAACTGTGCCAGGCTGTGCATGAAGGAATTATGCAAATAGTGGAAAGAGGCCTCAGGAGGGGAAGAAGACGCAGTGCACAACGATACTGTCGTTCTGGGGGAAGGCAAGGTCTTACGTCCTCCAAATTCCATCAGCAGGACCTCAGGACAGTCTATGTCGATGATGTCCACCCTCTGTATCCTTAGGAGCATGCTTGTCACTGTGGGAGGAGTCCAAGGGTACCAGTCGTCATCTTCGAAGGTGCCTGCTTGAGCAGGGGAGAGACTCCGTCACCCCACAGGAGATTTCTTTGGTCCTTCTGGTGCAGGATGAAGACAGAGAGTCCCCCGGAGCGTGCACACCATGGAAACTGTTTACAGTTGCTGACTTGGAGCTGAGGTTCCAGACGAAAATTATCCCTTGTGGATACTTTGGTGCTGTTACAGCGGTTCCTGGAGCAGGCTGCGGTTGATCTGAGGTCAGAGGATGATGAAGTAGTTATAGAGGATTCCTGAAGGAAACAAGCAGAATCTGAAGAGAACCCACAGGAAAGACCCTAAATAGCCCTGAGAGGGGAATTGGCTACCTTATCAGGTAAGGACCTATCAGGAGGGGTCTCTGATGTCACCTGCTGGCTCTGGTCCCTCAGAGCCCTCCAGAGTGCTCCCACACCTTGTAAAGCAAGGTGGCTGAAGTCTGGGAAACACTGGAGGAGCTCTGGGCACCACCCCTAGGGTGGTGATGGACAGTGGAGCGATCAGTCCAGTTTCACGCCAGAGCAGGGGACAAGGGGTCCCTGAACCGGTGTAGACTGGCTTATGCAAGGAGGGCACCATCTATGCCCTTCAAAGCATTCCCAGAGGCCTCCCCAGGCTGTAACACCTATATCCAAACGGAGAGGGTGTAACACCCTGCTCTCAGAGGAAATGTTTTGCTCTGCCTTCCTGGGACTGAGCTGCTCAGACCCCGGGGGGGGGCAGAACCCTGTCTGTGAGATGGCAGCAGCTGTAGCTGCAGTGCAAGCCTCAGAGAGCTGGTTTGGCAGCACTGGAGGTCCAAGGTGGAGCCCCCAGGATGCATGGGATTGGCTCCTCAATACCAGATTTGGAATGGGGGGACAATTCCATGATCTTAGACATGTTACATGGCCATATTCGGAGTTACCATTGTGAAGCTACATATAGGTATTGACCTATATGTAGTGCACGCATGTAATGGCATCCCTGGACTCACAAAGTCCCGGGAAATGGCCTTGAACTATGTGGGGGCACCTTTACTAGTACAAGGGTGCCCTCACACTTAGTAACTTTGCACCTAACCTTCAGCAAGTGAAGGTTAGACATATAGGTGACTTATAAGTTACTTAAGTGCAGTGAAAATGGTTGTGAAATAATGTGTGCCTTATTTCACGCAGGCTGCAATGGCAGGCCTGTGGAAGGGTTTGTCTGAGCTCCCTATAGGTGGCAAAAGAAATGCTGCAGCCCATAAGGATCTCCTGGAACCCCAATGCCCTGGGTACCTAGGTACCATCTACTAAGGACTTATAAGGGGGGGTCCAGTGTGCCAATTGAAATTGGTAAATCAAGTCACTAGCCTATAGTGACAAATTTAAAAGCAGAGAGAGCATAAGCACTGAGGTTCTGTTTAGCAGAGCCTCAGTGACACAGTTAAGCACTACTGACAACACATACATTAGGCCACAAACTATGAGCACTGGGGTCCTGGCTAGCAGGATCCCAGTGAGACAGGCAAAACACACTGACATACAGGTTTTTATCTATGAGCACTGAGGTCCTGGCTAGCAGGATCCGAGTGACACAGTAAAAACTCACTGACACACACTCACAAACAGGCCAAAAGTGGGGGAAACCAGGCTAGAAAGAGGGCTACTTTCTCACACCCCATGCCCGTGTAACTCAGCTCTTGCATGAATGACTACCTTGTTATGTAGCTTTGAAGCCCTGTAACCACCTCACGCTGGAGAGCTCTAATTTCTTAAATAAGGAATTACATTCAGGCTCCCCCCAGGAGTTCAAAGTAGTCACACAATCGAGTGAAAGTATCCTGGACCTTGAGCCAAGGGATTAAGAGAGTAGGCCCAGCCCAGTCTAGCACAGGCGTGGACAGGTGAAGACGGGCCCAGTCTTGGCCAGGGCAGTGTTGATTATAAAGCACCTCTGAGCGCGAAAACGGCAGTGGGCGTCTCCCCTTGCCGCACTGTCTTGTGGTCAGGGTAGTACGACCCCCACCTGAGCTGATCTCCGATAGTGCTGCATAGCGGTAGTGCAGCATTGATTATAAAGTGCCTCTGGGCGTGAGAATGGCAGTGGTCGTCTCCCCTTGCCTCACTGTCTTGTGGTCGGGGTAGTACGAACCCCCCCATGCTGATCTCCAAGAGTCCCATGCAGAATTGATTATAAAGCACCTCCGGACCCTAGAATGGCAGTGGGCGTCTCCCCTTACTGCACTGTCTTGATGTTTGGGTAGTGCAACCCTCCTGAGCTGATCTCCGAGAGTCCCCCACAGCAGGAGCTCAGCATTGATTATGAAGCACCTCCAGGCGAGAATGGCAGTGGGCATCTCCCTTTGCCACACTGTTTTGAGGTTGGGGTAGTGCGAACCCCTCCCCCCACTGATCTGATCCTTGAGAGTCCTGTGCAGCAGGGATGCAGCATTGAATAGAAAGTGCCTCCGGGCGCAAGAATGCCAGTGGGCGTCTCCCCTTGCTGCACTGTCTTGTGGTCGGGGTAGTGTGACCTCCCCCAGAGCTGATCTCCGAGAGTCCTGCAGTAGTCGTGCTGGCGGGCGGAGGCGCATGGGCGGTTCCACCACCGGCCCGCCCCGCCAGAAGGTCTCCACCAGCTGTATTACCTGAAATATGGCCTGGTGGTGTACTGGTGGCGGGGCGCAGCCAGAGGTAGAAGCGCCAGTTCGCGCTCCCTCCTGAACGACCTCTTCGTCGGATAAGGTAAGTCGCATCCGACAGGGGAGGGGAGTGGGAAGGTGAGAGGGGGTGTTGTGTGTGCTTGTGTGAGTGTGTGTTTGTCTGCATGTGTGTATATGTGTGTGTTTATATGGGTGTGTGCATGCGTGGTTGAATGCCAGTATGAATGTTAAAGTGAATGCATGTATGAGTGCTGAAGTGAATGCGTTTATCAGTGTTGCAGTGAATGCATGTATGGATGCATGTGAGTAAATACATGTATGTCAGTGTTGGTGAATGAGTGTATGGGGGGTCTGTGTATGTGTGCATGTATGTAGGGAGGGAAGTGGGGGGTGGCAGATGGGGGAGTGTACCTGAAGAGGGGGTGGGGGGCGCTGTTCCTGAAAGGGGGGTAGGGTATGGGGGTGCTGTACCTGAAGGGGGGGTTCTGTAATGGAGGCGGGTGGTATTGTGCTTGCTGGTGGGGGGAGAGTCGTCTGCCGGTAACAGGGAAGAAATTCCCTGTTACCGGTAGCCTTTCTGCCAGGGTTTTCATGACGGTGCTACAGCGCGGAGACCCTGATGGAAAGCCGGCTCAAAATACTGCCGGCGGTCTTCATTCGACTTGGTGGTTTGAGCTGGGATGTGGCGGGTTGGCAGAGGCCAAACCAACACACTCATAATGTGGCGGTCTTCACAGCCAGCCCGTAGGCGGTGAGACTGCCACTGTTGCCCTGGCCGTCAGTAGACCACCAGGGTCATAATGAGGGCCATAGTCTCTACCAAATAAAGCATTACCAAAGGTAAGTAACTTGTTCTTTAATATCAGCATTTTTTAATAGTAAACATTTTCTTTAGTTTCTCTGTATAGAACTGAACATGCTTGGTACTCAAGTGAAAAATACAGTAACCACTACAAAATTAACGTTCAGTTGACATGATTCACAATCCAAACCATAGTAATCCCACCACTCACCCACATTTTCGAGTACTGTTGGGGACAGTGCCGTGCAATGCATAAAAATTCTTCCTATTTTGCACTCCAGGCCGAACCTGCCTGCCATTCCTCCTAAGTAGGCAGGTCGGGTAGTTTACTCTTTGTGGCTATGACCCTCTCTACAATCATCATTTCAATCCCCACCAAGATACAATCTCCTCTGGAGACCCCTATATCTTCCAACATACTCAAGAGTGCCACCCTTGCTGAAGTCTCCACAGTCTTCCCCACAATATGAGAGTTGCAGATATTCTTCTCAAATAGGTCACAATCTGCAGACAGCCCCATACCACATGAAAAAAGTCTCCCTCTCCCTCAGAGCAGCGGAAGCATGTTGGTGCAGCAATAATGTTAATATTGAAATCAACATGTGCACATGCAAATGTATTTACTGTGTATTATTTACGTTCGATTTAATCACAGCCGAATCATCAACTTCAAATGCTTTTTCTATTGTTTTCTTGTGTCGTGTGAAAATAGTTCCTTTATGGAAACCATGTACACTGACTAGGATTCTGAGCGATTGTGAAGCACCTCCAAAGCACAGCTTGGTAAACGTATCTAATTATCTTACAGATAACTGAACGTCTGAAGGATGGTTAGAAAGCCTTCATTGTATCTTGGCATGAAAATATAATGACTTTGCTTCATCTGTTTGTATCTTAACCTGATTGGTTCCCCTCAGGGAACATCATGTGTAGGTGTAATAGAATGCTTGAAAGATATAATATAAATTAATGTAATGTACATGAGAACTCCGAAGTTTTCATCCGACTCCTCAGAGAGAACTTACTTCTTCTTTATATACAAGCAGATGCTTGCTATTGACTTTCAGAGGCTTTCTGGCTGATCCCTTTGTACTGACTTCTACCTAAACATCCTTGATTACCTTTAGCTTATTAGTGCAGAGTGGTCCCTTTATGGGACAACTGATTTGCCTAGTGTATATAAGGCAACTTTATAACAGTGTGGTAGTAGTAGTAGTAGTAGTAGTAGTAGTAGTAGCTTTATTTCGGTATGAAAAAAATGACCATAAAAGCACATAGACAATTACATAAATTCAGCTAGAAATATAATAAGAGAAAGGAAAATCATAAAATCTCACACTACTAAACAAGCGATAAATATATCAATTCTAACGGATAAAAACCTGATTTAAAAAATGGAATATAATATAATAAGAACATTTTAAAACTGAGATAAACAATATTAAAAATCATGACTGCGAAATCACAACACATCACATGTTCTCAGCTGAGAGCTGGTTGTCATAGGTCATCACTTAGATATTAGCTTTCGATTTACAATCCTTGGCTCATAACAGAGATAATACTATGTATCATGATTAGTGTTTCAAACATTTGCCTCTGTTGGGCCAGATTGCCTCCAGAAATGTTGCCACCGCACATGCCACATTGCCATAAGCATTTGATTTCAAAATCCTAAGGGCTAATATCCCACTCCTAAAGCCCATGGAACTGCGCAATGGTTTAAGCCAACGTGCTCTCTGCTTCGAGTAGGCAGGGCAACAGAATAAAACGAGAGCTGTATGTTCAACAGCCCCACATCCCATCGGGCATAAGTCATTGTCCGAGGCAGGAATTTACCATTTACAAGTAAAAGAGCAAAGTGGTAGTGTTCCCATCCTGAATCTAATGTAAAGTGCACGTGCTAAGGGAGATACAATCAAGTCCATAAAATGCTCAAATTCATAATGACATTTCAAAGATAAAAAGCTGTCAGTTAAACTAAGCGAGGGAACCTCTGCTCGTTTTTTCACTTGAACACTCAACCAATATGCATCCTTCAGAATCTGTGCAGCATTTTTTGGGAAGTGAATAGGGTATGACCAAAAATCCCCCAACCCAAGATTGAAGAAAGGTTCTCTAACATAACTGCACCTGGCTTTCTTTGAGGCTTCCTACTCATCAGGGCACTAAGCCCAACTCTGTATGGGCCAAAAATGTCCAAGGACCATATCCTGATCCAGTGCATCAATGGCCTTAGGGCAGCAATATGAGAAATAGGGCCTAAGGTGGTTTGCATTAATAACAAAGTATCATCAGCAAACAGCAGGCAAGGAATCCTCATCCCCTCCATTTTGGGTGCATCACTAACACAGTCCATTAGGTGGGGGATACAGGCGTTGATAAACAATAGAAAGAGTGTGGAGGCCAACACACATCCCTGCCTCACTCCTCTGCGTATCGCAATCTCGCCTGTTAATTCCCCTTTTGTCCCCAATCTAATTCTAGCATAGCTCCCAGAATACAGCTCTTTGATAAGATTTAACAAGTGGCCTGGCACTCCAGCTTTATTCATAACTTCCCAAAGTTTACTACGTGGGACCAGATCAAAGGCAGACCTAAGATCAACAAATGCAACATAAAGTTTCCTAGCCTCCAGGTCCACCAATTTCCATTTATTTGTGAGAAAGCGAAAAGCCTGGTCAACTGTGCTGATCATCTGCCTAAAGCCTGCCTGTAAGTGACTCAGTGCTTGGTTATCATTCACCCATTCCTTGAGCCTGCTCAATACCTGGTAGCAAATTTTTTTTGTAAATTGTCCAAGAGACTAATTGGTCGATAATTTCCTGGTACGCCCCTCTCGCCTTTTTTATAAATAGTAACAATAATGCTTCCTTCCAGGTTTTAGGATAGATCCCACTAGCCAAAACAGCATTTGACAGCTTGTTAATATAGGAACCCCGGTAGACAAGATCAGATTTAAACATGTCCACGGTATACCATCCAACCCAGGGGCTTTGCCAGATTTTTGAGCCTTAATAGCAATCACAGTTTCCTTAAGAGAAAACGGGGTGAAGCTAGATGTAGATGGAAGCTCTTTGCTGGGTTCATTGTCAAGGACATGGAGAGAGGCAGGCTCACAGCTATACAACATTGATCAGGGGAGATGTGGCAATCCGGTTTCAAATTTTCGCAACACCCCTTTCTGGCGACGAGGGTTCAAAAACAGTAAAAATCTTTGTCCCTTGCCGCTTTCAATAGCTCCTGCCAAGATGTTTCTTCCCATTGTTGTTTACTAATCTTAATTGCAGATGCGTATTCACGCCTAGCATAACTTATCTCGGTTCTATCTTTTAGTTTTATTGCTGTTAAAAGGTTACTTTTAGCGCGCTTACATATCTTACCAAACCACCTATTATGCGGATTTGCTCCCACACGTTTAATCGCACCACAAGATCTAACAAATACTCTCTCATAGCAAGGAAAAAAACCCTCATGCAAGTCCATTACTTCATTCGAGGAGCATGTGGAGGAACTAGGGGGTAATTGGTGAATTGAAATTAAATTGCAGTATTTTTCCCATCATATGTTTGAGTTTCTAAATGACCCCCATTTCAAGGTACGCTTATTAGAGGATACCTCTAGGGAAGAAGAAACGTCATGAAATGATTGCGCATCTTTTTTGTTGAAGAGCTGCCTGTCGTATATTACCAAAATGGGGGCATGATCACTATTATATTGATCCCCCACCTTGAGATCTTTGATAATATGCCATAGTCTTACATCAATAAGTACAAGATCGAGAGTGCTGCTATAGGACCCTCTAAAATACGTAGGTTTGGCTGGGACATCCGATGTAAATCAACCATTCCCTGGGCGAAGACCATGGGTTAATATAAGATCTATGACCTGCAGGGCCCTGACATTGGATTTTGGCTGCTTTCGCTGGAATTTATACAGTGGAATATTCCCTATCACATCCTCTAGGTGTGCGATTTCTGATAACGCAGAGTTAGGTTCCAGGCACACATTAAAGTCACCAGCTATGATGATATAATGGGTCATGCGATTCTCCAGGACAAGGGCATTCAAAATCTGGATGGTTTGGGACATTTTGTTTGGCTGGTCTGGCCTATTGTAGACATTGACAGGGGGTAGCAGTAAGCCTTGATTTGTCTGAATAGACAAGGGCAATATATCAGGCGACTCCACATGCACTTCTTTGACTTTCACCACCTCTGATATTCTTATCCAAGTGATAAGCCCTCCAGCTGCTTTGCCAGCAGAGGACCGCCTAGATACCTTACAAAAAAAACAATACCCCTGTCTATATATATTTGCTATCGCCCCAGTTTCCTGAAACAGACATATACTGAATTTATCTATATACATCCCCCAATCAACATCATCTGTTTTATTTCTAATTCCCGCCACATTCCATGTTAAAGGTTTTGATGTTGATATCTCATGGGCCCTAGAGCTCTTTGAAGGGAGACTCTGTATAAGTTGTGATTTAAGTGTAATATCTTTAGATGACAAAGCCAAACGCTTCTGGAAGGAAGGGTCTAAATTCACAGCTCTGGTTACATTTATGTTGATTTTAGAAATAGATGAGTTACTATCTTTAGAAAGTGGGAGTCAATCTTTATCTGGAACGGCACCTGTTCGACCTAGGACACATGGACTGGACCTCCTTTCCATACAAACAGATTTCTTAATTTGTAACTCGTCTGATAGGCGCCCTCCCATAGACTCGTATCTTTGATTTTGGGACTTTACTGATGAGCCCCTCCCACCGTATGAGAACTAGTGTTTGTGCATAAGGGCACGGGGTCCGCAAAACATTATTCTCAGGATAAGTGCTACAAACACAAATACTTGACGCATTTTGCATAGGATGGCGAACTTCCATAGATAGCAATCCCGTTACCAGGCTTGGAGTGGCTAACGTTAGCTTATTATAGTCACATTGGTCTGCCTTTTCAATAAAACGTTTGGCCGAGATTGTGTCCGAATAAATAATAGAGCCACATTGTCTAGTATGTCTTAAACAATGTGCAACCTTATTTATCAGGGATGGGTTATCTTCCCGTGACTTTGGGTATAAGGGGGTACCTTACACATGTAAAGTGAATGGTTCTCATTAGGATGGATAGAAGATGTTTGAGTAACCATAGAGTCCCACATCATTTTTACATGCGATTGTTGCCTGGGTAAAACTTTGAAATGGTCCTTAGAATACCTTGAGCCAAGGGGCTTGTCCAGGGAGACTCTTGTGTCATATTCTGGCCAAGAAGAGGCTCTAAGGATAGGTGCATTTACACCAAATCCTGGTTGCAGAGAGGCAGGGATATTAATAGTCGGAGGTTCTTCTTTTTGTGCGAATACAGTGGCATCCATTGGGCTAGTTGAGCGCAAGGTGTTTAGTACTGCTGTTAGTACTTGCTTTAGTTCCCTCACCTCTTCGTGTAAGCCCAGTATGAGAGAGACCACCTCCTCCTGAGAAGGAACCAAAGGAGGTAGATGTTCTGGAGATCGAGAGTTTGAATGTAGATCCCCTTGCTCACACATTTGGGCCTGTAAGTCCAATGGCAAGAAGCAATTTGAACATGGGATGTTATGTACAGCCACGCTGTGTGGCAAGAGGTCACCTGGAATTGAGTGTGCCATGCCCCGTCCCTTAGGATCTGTGTTCAAACCATCAGGTTGAGATATGGAGATGAGCAAAGGGTCTTCATTTGAAGAGACATTTCCTCTGGAAGGGGGATTTGTGGTCAAAAAGGGGATAAGAGTACCAGTTTTCAATCCTTTTGGTGGAAGCTTCTCTTTTTTATTCAAAATAGATTCTACCTCCTCTATCAGGGTATCAATTTCGTTAGATACACAATTTGAGAAGGCATATGATGATTGATGAAGCTTCGGTAGTTTGGGTTGCACTAGGCCCACCACAGGACTTCCTTTCCCCTTGCACTTCCCCATTGCAAAGGAATGTCACCTTACACCCACTGAATGTCAAACAGGAGCCCCCCAACAATCCTACCTTAAAGCCAAGGGGGTGGCCCAGCCCAGCCTCGCACGGGCTCAGAGGGGAATGGACGGGCCCGCCCTTGGCCCGGGCTTTGCCCGGGGCGTTACGCACGCCACCCACGCTGCAGGATGCTCTAGCGTGTTTAAGGCGCTCGACTCGTGGCTCCGCCCCCTCCAACCTCACGGGGCAATTGGGTCAGGAAGTCCCCTTCTGGTCTCTGCCGCGTTTGTGAACCCGCGCTGCAGGATGCTCTAGCGCGTTTAAGGTGCTCAACTCGTGGCTCCGTCCCCTCCAACCTCACGGGGCACTTGGGACTTGAAGTCCCTTTCTGGACTCTGCGCGTTGGTGAACCCGCGCTGCGGGATGCTCTAGCACGTTTAAGGCGCTCGACTCGTGGCTCCGCCCCCTCCAATCTCACAGGGCACTTGGGACATGAAGTCCCCTTCTGGTCTCTGCCGTGTTGGTGAACCCGTGCTGCGGGATGCTCTAGCGCGTTTAAGGTGCTTGACTCGTGGCTCCGCCCCCTACAACCTCACGGGGCACTTGGGACAGGAAGTCCCCTTCTGGTCTCTGCCGCGTTGGTGAACCTGCGCTGCGGGATGCTCTAGTGCGTTTCAGGCGCTCAACTCGTGGCTGCGCCCCCTCCAACATCACAGGGCACTTGGGACAGGAAGTCCCCTTCTGGTCTCTGTGGTTTTTATTTTTTTATGACTTTGAATTACTTTGAATATATTGACATGCATTAATGTATTTTCTAATGAGTTACAACTAATTTTGATGACTGAGTTTGTAACTTTGAAAATCTTTCAATAAACCTTCATGGTTTTGCAAGGTAGTCACCCCTCTGTCTTCCTTGTGAAGTTAAATGTATTTCATGTTTTTGAAATGTATTGATTTTAATGTCTAGCTGCAGTTATAACAAAAGTTTCATTGCAGGACAATATTTGAAGTAAAACTTACACCACAATTTGCACAGAGCAAGGCACCCCATCATTACTGAAACAACTTTAGCATGCAGGTCAAACTGCTTAACATGCCATGACCTATGACATTACATTTGCATGGCACAACAGTGCTTGTACTAGGCAGGATGGCTACTCTGCACACATTGGGCCGTATTTACAAACCCCTAGTGCTGCCTTAGCACTGCCATAGCGTAATTATTTTTATAGAAGAAAACCAAGGCACATCCCAAGAAGTTGTAATGTTCCAGTTTTATTCCTCGTGTTGTCTTTGGATAAGATCAATGGCCTGTGGCCTAAGCTGACATCTTGGAGCCAGAGTCGAAGATGGAAACAGAAATCCTTATTCAAATGGACAGCAGTCCAAAAAATATACAACAGCCGACACGTGTTTCGTCTGGATAAACTTTATCAAGGCTGTGGATATACGCAAAGAAATAAAATGTCAAAAATTAGAAAATATTTTTTTTTTCTAAAAGAAAAGAAGTTTGCTACTAGAGAAAAGAGACGTATACGTGAAATAAGAAAAAGGAAGCCCGATTACTAGTCATGAGTGTGTGACCCAAACATAGAGATGCTGTGGTAACTCTCAATATTAATTTGTGATATGAATCACCCAAAACAGTGTTCGAAAAAAAGGAAGTGATGAGAAGTAGATGTGTCCGAAAGAAAGTGAAAAGAGAAAACCAGAGCCAGGGAATTAAAAATTCTTTAGAGAGAGATAATTCGAAAAGAGCAAAAAGGAATTGGAAACAATACATACACCCACAGTACTAATGTGATGCCATGGGGTAGAAATATGTCTCAGATGTTGAAACACCAAGAGAAAGACATGTCCCATTGGAGGCTTCAGTGTAGAAGACAAGGAAAAGAAACGAAAAGTATAGTCAATTGACAGATCCAATAAAAGAGCGACATACCTATATTGAGGATAATATCTCGATATTCCAAATTGCTAGAGACAAATTAATGTCGTATGGTATGGAAAAGCGGTCAAAGAAGGAAAAACATGAGGACCATGGTAAGCCTGGGAAATGAAAAAGAAAGCATAAAGCTGGTAAGGGTGGTCCGTGACAGCCAACTAGAGCCTCTGATTTAGTTATTTTGTGAAACATATAATGGTTGGGGCATCATAGATTATAGTGTAATAAATTAAGTGTAATTCATGTGGTGATCATAACCCAGGGGGTTAAAGTGCAGATCACCAAAATGAAAGGTATATTTAATACAGTAGTTAATGATATGAAGCCGAAATACGGCAAGACTAGAAAAGTAAAAAACCCGTAAATAAAGAGCGTTACGTTTAAGTGGTTTCTAATGTAACAAAGACTGTATGGAATGCCAAAAACAATTACAGGCAATGTGTAAAGTCAACAACAAGACTCAAAATGAGAGTCAGGCTAAATCATATGTTTAGAGTGAAAGCTAAACGAGATTATCGGCGATGTGTAATAGCCGCAGAGCTCCCATAAGGTGCCGGCATATCCCGCCGCACTGCCAACCTATAAATGGCCATACCTTGAGTATCTTCAAGCGTTTCCCTCTACGTCGTGTTGACGGCGCTGCAAATAGTAATTGCGCGCCGAAGGTGAAATCCCTCTATTTAGAGCCGAATTGGGAGTGGAAATAAAAAGAGGACTACCAAACTAGAGCTGTAATTAATTGTGATGGAATACGGGCGCCATATTGGAATGTCAATGAGAAATGTAAAGCGAAAGAAGACGGAAATAAGAGTGATACCCACTGTATAAAGAAAAAGGAATATTAAGAGTTACTATAGAAGTCATAATATCATGTGGGAACCAATAATTATTTTCCGAGAGAATACAGAGACCACAACTAACAAGAATGTTACAATGAAACCGTCTATAGGTAAACCTATTTGTGAATTAAAAGACGCTGGTGCATAATGACAGTAACATGCAACATGGAATATTGGAAATGCAACCATGTAACATACAAAGATTGTATAGGAAGACAAAGTGTTTACAGTACACCAAAAAAAACAATGAAACTTATAAACATTACCACAAGACATTGCATGTTAAGTCAGGAAATTGCGAGGGATTGGAGGGACAATCCGATATCATTGCACATGACATATGATTTAAAATATCAAGTGTACTAGACATGGAAAAGTAATGCAGATTATGATGGCAAATTTAGAGATGCAACACATGCTATAGAAAGACATGCAAGTACTTATCCGAGTTTAAGCCCATCTCCACTGCTCGTAATTTTATAATCCACCTGCTTTCCAATTGCCTTAGCTGAAGAGTTTTGTTGCCACCCCTAGGGCAGCCGCCCAGAGTGGCAATCCCAAAAGTGTGTACATTGAGCCTCTCCTGTAATGGATGTTGCTTGTTAAAATGAGCTGCAAGAGGGTAATCAGTGTTGTTGTTTCTGATTGCCCTGATGTGCTCCTGTAATCTTTCCTTGAATGGTCTGATGGTACTTCCAATGTATATTTTCTTACAAATGCAGACGATACAGTATACGATGTATTTAGTGTTACAGTTCATGAACTGTTTAATAGTGTGTGTAACATTGGTGTTATGCATGAACTTTTTGGTTTTGTCTTGTACATATTCACAGATATTACAATGTCCACATTTGTAGAAACCCAGTGGTGGTGGGGGAAGCCAATTGCCTTTGGTGATAGTAGGCAGGAAGCTATGGCAAAGTTGGTCCCTCAAGGTGCGACCTCTGCGGTAGGTCATGTCAGGTTGTGTCCGGAGACTCTTTTCCAGTATTGAATCGGATGTAAGGATTTTCCAATGTTTTCTTAGGATTTTGAAAATGTCAGCGCTTGCACAGCTGTAAGTAGTTATAAAGGATGGTGGCTTTCTTGTGCCATCCTGTCTATGCGGTTTTTTAGAAAGTAACGTAGTTCTGTTGACTTTCATGATTCGATCATGCGTATCACTAAGCAATTTATTGGGGTATCCGCGTTTAGCAAAGCGGTGTTCCAAGATTTTCAGTTGTGTCCTAAATTCTTGGTCCTCCTGACAGTTCCGTCTGACTCTGGTGGCCTCCCCATATGGGATAGCTCTGATTTGTGAGTGTGGATGTGAGCTGCTGGCATGAAGGAGCGAGTTAGTTGCCGTTGGTTTCCTATATAGTTTAGAGAGAATACAAGTATCTTTGATGTACAGGGTTAGATCAAGGAAATCCACAGAGCTAATGCTGGAATGACTAGTGAACTGTATGTTATAACAGTTGTTGTTTAAGTACTGTATGAATGTGTCTAATGTGTTGGAGTCACCAGACCAGAAAAGAAGAACATCATCAATGTAGCGACCCCAGTAAATGATGTGTTGTGTAAGTTCTGGTGGGCCGCTCCTCCATAAATGATGGTGTTCGTAGTAACCCATGTAGAGGTTTGCAAAAGATGGTGAAAATTTAGCTCCCATGGCTACACCCTGTTTCTGTCTGTACCAGGTGCCTTCATGCAGGAAGATATTATTGTCCATGGTAAGCTCGATTAGATCCATTAACATATAGGAGTGTTATAAAAAACTTGCATCCCTCTTGTCCAAGAAGTATTGTATGGCCAACATACCCTTGTCTTTAGGTATACAGGTGTATAGAGAGGTGACATCTAATGTTGCAAGGATGTGGCCACTTGTCCATTCAAAGTCAGCGGTGATGCTGAGGAGATGGGAAGTATCCCTAATGTACGAGGGTAAATTGCATACGAAGGGTTGTAGATAGGTGTCAATGTATTCAGAAAGTTTTTCTGTGGGGGAATTAATACCAGAGATAATAGGTCTCCCAGGAGGGAAAGTAGCCTGTTTGTGTATCTTTGGGAGAGTATATATACATGGAAAACTGGGTGTGGGATTGTATAGATATTTGTACTCTAGATCCGTGAGAAGACCCCTGTCTCTCCAGTGACAGAGCTTTGTCTCAATAGCCTTAGTAATCATTACAATGGGGTTGTTCTGTAATTTACAATAGGCGTGTGGGTCTTCCAATTGTCTCTCAATTTCTCTGATGTAGTCCGACCGATTCATAATGACTATATTGCCGCCTTTGTCGGCCTCTTTTAGTACTACGTCCTCATTAAGTTGCAGGGTGTGTAAGGCCCTGTGCTCCTGTGGGGTCAAGTTATGTGTAAGAATTTTACGTCCCAATGTATATTAGTCTTCCAGATGATAAAGTTCCTTAGTGACCAGTTTTTGGAAAACGTCAATTGAATTGTCTGGTGGTAATAGTGGAATAAATTTGGAGGAAGGTCTGAGACCACTGTCACAGGTTGCTGAGTGAGTCATGCCTAGGTCAGCCAAAATATCTTCACAAGTGGGTGTTGTGTTAATATGACTGTTATCTTCTAAGGAAAGAAGAGTTTGTATGTCCTTAAGATTGTCAATGGACAGATCATAGGGCGTGATGTTTGCCCCATCATTTCCAGTGTGTATATGCTTAAGGTCAAAATGTTTCAAGAGTTTGCACTTCCGCACAAATTTAAAAAGATCGATATGGATTTGTGTGAAGTCAGGAAAAGACATGGTTACAAAGCCTAGACCCTTATTGAGAACACTCAATTGGTCGCTGTTAAGTGTGGTGTTGGACAAATTCATGACACAGAGATCTTCATTGTGAGTCAGGTCTATATCTAAGTCTTCAGATTGCGGGCTAACGATCTTGTGGTGACCCTGGTTGTGTTGGTTGCCGGTTCGGGCAATCTTTCTTTGGCCCCTTCTGGTTCTCTTGTGTGTGTTATGGAAGCCATTTTGTTGAGTTTTTGTCCTCTGCGAAATCTTTCCATTTCCAACAAAAAAGTAGATTTATTGCTGGAAGTGGTTGCCTGTTGTGGTGGGACACTATTGCTATCATCACTTGCGAGACTGGAGCAACTAGATAAGTCAGTGTCGCTGGCGGTAACATTGGAAAAACCAGCTGAGGAGGCTGTGGTAGTCCTATTGTCTGATCTTTCACTGTTGAGGTTATCAAATTTGCGGGCATATGTGAAGACCCTGCCCTTAGCATAGTCGTTTGCATCTCGTCTCAATTTGTGTAATTTTTTCTCTTTTATGTATTCCTGATGTTTTTGGAGTACACTACTTAAGATGTTGTAATTTTTGTCTATGGCCTCTGTGAGATTGGTGTCCTGAATCTCCTTTTCTAATTTTTTTATGTCTGTTAGTAATCGTTCTCTTTTATCCTTGGCGTCCCTGATCAGTATATCCATAATGCCAAGGGAGGAATTGATCAGTCGTTGTTCCCATTCTTGTAATAAGACGGGGTTGAGATCCCCAAAAGAAGGGAAAAGGATGACACGAAGCCCCCTTGGGATTTGTTTGATTTGTATGTATTTTTCAAGAATGGTGAAATCCCACCATCTTGAAAGCTCCTGCTTTTTTAATCGTTCCAATCTTATAAATTTAATCCTAAGTCCCTCTTTGGTATTGCTCATATTAGGGTCATGAGTGATCATATTCGTGTTTGCGTTGAATAGTTCTTCTAATAAGGCTTCCCTATTGTCATTGAAAGTTGACATTTTTACGATTTGACAGTACAAAATAGTATTATTAATGTGTACACAATATACAATATAATTGATACAGACAATTTGAATAAATATAATCAATGTTTAGCTAAGGGTGCAGCTCCGAGACACAGGGTAAACAAATACATATAGGCAAAAAGTGGCTGTGTACAGGAGAGAGCGCACTTTGCAAATTTAAGCTACTGTTCATTTGCAAAGTCCATGATGGCGTGAAACGATAGGGGGAGTGCTCGAAATGGTATGCACCCAGCCACAGAGTGCGTAAACTGTCACCCCGATGGGGTTACAGTTGTAATGTGCATAGAAGAAAACCAAGGCACATCCCAAGAAGTTGTAATGTTCCAGTTTTATTCCTCGTGTTGTCTTTGGATAAGAACAATGGCCTGTGGCCTAAGCTGACATCTTGGAGCCAGAGTCGAAGATGGAAACAGAAATCCTTATTCAAATGGACAGCAGTCCAAAAAATATACAACAGCCGACACGTGTTTCGTCTGGATAGACTTTATCAAGGCTGTGGATATACGCAAAGAAATAAAATGTCAAAAATTAGAAAATAATTTTTTTTTCTAAAAGAAAAGAAGTTTGCTACTAGAGAAAAGAGACGTATACGTGAAATAAGAAAAAGGAAGCCCGATTACTAGTCATGAGTGTGTGACCCAAACATAGAGATGCTGTGGTAACTCTCAATATTAATTTGTGATATGAATCACCCAAAACAGTGTTCGAAAAAAAGGAAGTGATGAGAAGTAGATGTGTCCGAAAGAAAGTGAAAAGAGAAAACCAGAGTCAGGGAATGAAAAATTCTTTAGAGAGAGATAATTCGAAAAGAGCAAAAAGGAATTGGAAACAATACATACACCCACAGTACTAATGTGATGCCATGGGGTAGAAATATGTCTCAGATGTTGAAACACCAAGAGAAAGACATGTCCCATTGGAGGCTTCAGTGTAGAAGACAAGGAAAAGAAACGAAAAGTATAGTCAATTGACAGATCCAATAAAAGAGCGACATACCTATATTGAGGATAATATCTCGATATTCCAAATTGCTAGAGACAAATTAATGTCGTATGGTATGGAAAAGCGGTCAAAGAAGGAAAAACATGAGGACCATGGTAAGCCTGGGAAATGAAAAAGAAAGCATAAAGCTGGTAAGGGCGATCCGTGACAGCCAAGTAGAGCCTCTGATTTAGTTATTTTGTGAAACATATAATGGTTGGGGCATCATAGATTATAGTGTAATAAATTAAGTGTAATTCATGTGGTGATCATAACCCGGGGGGTTAAAGTGCAGATCACCGAAATGAAAGGTATATTTAATACAGTAGTTAATGATATGAAGCTGAAATACGGCAAGACTAGAAAAGTAAAAAACCCGTAAATAAAGAGCGTTACGTTTACGTGTGTTCTAATGTAACAAAGACTGTATGGAGTGCCAAAAACAATTACAGGCAATGTGTAAAGTCAACAACAAGACTCAAAATGAGAGTCAGGCTGAATCGTATGTTTAGAGTGAAAGCTAAACGAGATTATCGGCGATGTGTAATAGCCGCAGAGCTCCCATAAGGTGCCGGCATATCCCGCCGCACTGCCAATCTATAAATGCCCATACCTCGAGTATCTTCAAGCGTTTCCCTCTACGTCGTGTTGACGGCGCTGCAAATAGTAATTGCGCGCTGAAGGTGAAATCCCTCTATTTAGAGCCGAATTGGGAGTGGAAATAAAAAGAGGACTACCAAACTAGAGCTGTAATTAATTGTGATGGAATACGGGCGCCATATTGGAATGTCAATGAGAAAAGTAAAGCGAAAGAAGACGGAAATAAGAGTGATACCCACTGTATAAAGAAAAAGGAATATTAAGAGTTACTATAGAAGTCATAATATCATGTGGGAACCAATAATTATTTTCCGAGAGAATACAGAGACCACAACTAACAAGAATGTTACAATGAAACAGTCTATAGGTTTTATAATCCACCTGCTTTCCAATTGCCTTAGCTGAAGAGTTTTGTTGCCACCCCTAGGGCAGCCGCCCAGAGTGGCAATCCCAAAAGTGTGTACAAAAGTAAAAAACCCGTAAATAAAGAGCGTTACGTTTACATTAGGGATACTTCCCATCTCCTCAGCATCACCGCTGACTTTGAATGGACAAGTGGTCACATCCTTGCAACATTAGATGTCACCTCTCTATACACCTGTATACCTAAAGACAAGGGTATGTTGGCCATACAATACTTCTTGGACAAGAGGGATGCAAGTTTTTTACAACACTCCTATATGTTAATGGATCTAATCGAGCTTACCATGGACAATAATATCTTCCTGCATGAAGGCACCTGGTACAGACAGAAACAGGGTGTAGCCATGGGAGCTAAATTTTCACCATCTTTTGCAAACCTCTACATGGGTTACTACGAACACCATCATTTATGGAGGAGCGGCCCACCAGAACTTACACAACACATCATTTACTGGGGTCGCTACATTGATGATGTTCTTCTTTTCTGGTCTGGTGACTCCAACACATTAGACACATTCATACAGTACTTAAACAACAACTGTTATAACATACAGTTCACTAGTCATTCCAGCATTAGCTCTGTGGATTTCCTTGATCTAACCCTGTACATCAAAGATACTTGTATTCTCTCTAAACTATATAGGAAACCAACGGCAACTAACTCGCTCCTTCATGCCAGCAGCTCACATCCACACTCACAAATCAGAGCTATCCCATATGGGGAGGCCACCAGAGTCAGACGGAACTGTCAGGAGGACCAAGAATTTAGGAAACAACTGAAAATCTTAGAACACCGCTTTGCTAAACGCGGATACCCCAATAAATTGCTTAGTGATACGCATGATCGAATCATGAAAGTCAACAGAACTACGTTACTTTCTAAAAAAACGCATAGACAGGATGGCACAAGAAAGCCACCATCCTTTATAACTACTTACAGCTGTGCAAGCGCTGACATTTTCAAAATCCTAAGAAAACATTGGAAGATCCTTACATCCGATTCAATACTGGAGAAGAGTCTCCGGACACAACCTGACATGACCTACCGCAGAGGTCGCACCTCGAGGGACCAACTTTGCCATAGTTTCCTGCCTACTATCACCAAAGGCAATTGGCTTCCCCCACCACCACTGGGTTTCTACAAATGTGGACATTGTAATATCTGTGAATATGTACAAGACAAAACCAAAAAGTTCATGCATAACACCAATGTTACACACACTATTAAACAGTTCATGAACTGTAACACTAAATACATCGTATACTGTATCGTCTGCATTTGTAAGAAAATATACATTGGAAGTACCATCAGACCATTCAAGGAAAGATTACAGGAGCACATCAGGGCAATCAGAAACAACAACACTGATTACCCTCTTGCAGCTCATTTTAACAAGCAACATCCATTACAGGAGAGGCTCAATGTACACACTTTTGGGATTGCCACTCTGGGCGGCTGCCCTAGGGGTGGCAACAAAACTCTTCAGCTAAGGCAATTGGAAAGCAGGTGGATTATAAAATTACGAGCAGTGGAGATGGGCTTAAACTCGGATAAGGACTTGCATGTCTTTCTATAGCATGTGTTGCATCTCTAAATTTGCCATCATAATCTGCATTACTTTTCCATGTCTAGCACACTTGATATTTTAAATCATATGTCATGTGCAATGATATCGGATTGTCCTTCCAATCCCTCGCAATTTCCTGACTTAACATGCAATGTCTTGTGGTAATGTTTATAAGTTTCATTGGTTTTTTTGGTGTACTGTAAACACTTTGTCTTCCTATACAATCTTTGTATGTTACATGGTTGCATTTCCAATATTCCATGTTGCATGTTACTGTCATTATGCACCAGCGTCTTTTAATTCACAAATAGGTTTACCTATAGACTGTTTCATTGTAACATTCTTGTTAGTTGTGGTCTCTGTATTCTCTCGGAAAATAATTATTGGTTCCCACATGATATTATGACTTCTATAGTAACTCTTAATATTCCTTTTTCTTTATACAGTGGGTATCACTCTTATTTCCGTCTTCTTTCGCTTTACTTTTCTCATTGACATTCCAATATGGCGCCCGTATTCCATCACAATTAATTACAGCTCTAGTTTGGTAGTCCTCTTTTTATTTCCACTCCCAATTCGGCTCTAAATAGAGGGATTTCACCTTCAGCGCGCAATTACTATTTGCAGCGCCGTCAACACGACGTAGAGGGAAACGCTTGAAGATACTCGAGGTATGGGCATTTATAGATTGGCAGTGCGGCGGGATATGCCGGCACCTTATGGGAGCTCTGCGGCTATTACACATCGCCGATAATCTCGTTTAGTTTTCACTCTAAACATACGATTCAGCCTGACTCTCATTTTGAGTCTTGTTGTTGACTTTACACATTGCCTGTAATTGTTTTTGGCACTCCATACAGTCTTTGTTACATTAGAACACACGTAAACGTAACGCTCTTTATTTACGGGTTTTTTACTTTTCTAGTCTTGCCGTATTTCGGCTTCATATCATTAACTACTGTATTAAATATACCTTTCATTTCGGTGATCTGCACTTTAACCCCCCGGGTTATGATCACCACATGAATTACACTTAATTTATTACACTATAATCTATGATGCCCCAACCATTATATGTTTCACAAAATAACTAAATCAGAGGCTCTACTTGGCTGTCACGGACCGCCCTTACCAGCTTTATGCTTTCTTTTTCATTTCCCAGGCTTACCATGGTCCTCATGTTTTTCCTTCTTTGACCGCTTTTCCATACCATACGACATTAATTTGTCTCTAGCAATTTGGAATTTCGAGATATTATCCTCAATATAGGTATGTCGCTCTTTTATTGGATCTGTCAATTGACTATACTTTTCGTTTCTTTTCCTTGTCTTCTACACTGAAGCCTCCAATGGGACATGTCTTTCTCTTGGTGTTTCAACATCTGAGACATATTTCTACCCCATGGCATCACATTAGTACTGTGGGTGTATGTATTGTTTCCAATTCCTTTTTGCTCTTTTCGAATTATCTCTCTCTAAAGAATTTTTCATTCCCTGGCTCTGGTTTTCTCTTTTCACTTTCTTTCGGACACATCTACTTCTCATCACTTCCTATTTTTCGAACACTGTTTTGGGTGATTCATATCACAAATTAATATTGAGAGTTACCACAGCATCTCTATGTTTGGGTCACACACTCATGACTAGTAATCGGGCTTCCTTTTTCTTATTTCACGTATACGTCTCTTTTCTCTAGTAGCAAACTTCTTTTCTTTTAGAAAAAAAAATTATTTTCTAATTTTTTACATTTTATTTCTTTGCGTATATCCACAGCCTTGATAAAGTCTATCCAGACGAAACACGTGTCGGCTGTTGTATATTTTTTGGACTGCTGTCCATTTGAATAAGGATTTCTGTTTCCATCTTCGACTCTGGCTCCAAGATGTCAGCTTAGGCCACAGGCCATTGTTCTTATCCAAAGACAACACGAGGAATAAAACTGGAACATTACAACTTCTTGGGATGTGCCTTGGTTTTCTTCTATGCACATTACAACTGTAACCCCATCGGGGTGACAGTTTACGCACTCTGTGGCTGGGTGCATACCATTTCGAGCACTCCCCCTATCGTTTCACGCCATCATGGACTTTGCAAATGAACAGTAGCTTATATTTGGAAAGTGCGCTCTCTCCTGTACACAGCCACTTTTTGCCTGTATGTAATTATTTTTATGCTAAGGTGGCGCTTAGGTGGCTTTACACCCACACCACATTTACAAAGTGGCGCAATATATGCATTGCACCACTTTGTAACGTCTCGTGCCACATTATGCCTGTGCCAGTCATAATGTATGCAAGGGGGACGTTCCCACGCAGGGAAGCCTGAAAAAAACACGCAGTGAAATTTACAAGATTTCACGTCTCCATTTTTTCTGTCATTTTTTACCTTTGCTCAGAGCAGGCATTAAACTGATGCACCCATTAAAATCAATGGGCCTCTCTGTGCTTTGCTGCTCCAGCGTCAAGAATTTTGACGCCAGTGCAGCAAAGCGCCACAACAGTGTCAAAAATGTTGACGCTGTTGTGGTAATGACCGCCATGGTGCACCATATTGTTAATTACAGTGCAACCACTGTGTTGTTAGGTGGGGAAGGGCGACGCAAGTAAAATGACCCATCGGGAGCGATGCGCCACTTTCTTGTAAATATGCCCCATTGTATGTGCTGTATCCTGTTTGTGATGCACGGTCTGTTATCCTAGTGTTTTTGTGAATCGATGAAAGAGAAAGTACTGTATGTTTTTTTAATCACATCCATTTGCATGATTAGACATATGTATATTAAATTCCATGTATTGAGGTACAATAGGTAAATGTACCCAATTATTACCACACCTGGAACACAAGCATGTGAGTCTTTTTTTACTTGACTTGTGACAACTGGAAACAAAGTGATCGGTTAAGATTAGTTCACTACCCTTATATTAGGAAATACTAGGCTAATAACAATTTTTCACAAGTCACATTTCGTATGTGTTCTTTTCTATAGATTACTTATCTGAAGTAAAGATTTTCACTTATTCTCTAAGATTTCACCGTCCTTTGATTTGGAAGACAGTCCATCATATGAAGTTACTCTGATTGCCTGCTGGTGAAGACCATCTGATCTCCTTAAGTTTAATTAATGCCACCGTTTTTTATCAAATGCTAGGCAGAGAAAGAGGATTTAAAATGCGTGGAACTATAAGCACTGTAGGAAAATGCCCTTTTGTGTGGTTACACCTACTTTCTGCTAGATATTACTGTTGCTTTCAGCACTTTGCACTCCAGGTCACTGCTGTCCAGCACCCAATGTATTTGCTTTAACCCCCTAAAACATGTGAATTAGCTATACTCTTAAATGGCATATTTAACCTACATATATCTCCATAGTTTATGGTAAACAGTGTACCCAGGGCGTAGCAGGAGTAGCAGTGCAAACCATGACCTCAGACTTAACATTGTAGCCTGCTGTGGAAGTTTAAAGCTGCAAATTCAACCTGTCAAAATAACCCTTTTCACAGGCCTAAACTCTCATTTTAAATATTTATGTCAAACTTAAGTAAGTCTTTATGCCTAATAAGGCACAGTGTATGGTATTTAAAAGAATAACAGGTAAAACACGTCCTTACAGTGACAAGGCACCAAAAGCTATTTTCACTGTAGCTGGGTGTAGTTATTCCATAGAAAAGCACTGGGATACAATATTAAATTTAATAATGGTATCTCCACCTAGAACCAACTGCAATGTTCAATCTTGGACTTATTCCAATATTTATTACCAGCCCAATTCATCATCAAAATAACGTTATTCGTTATAAGTTATGCCTTAAAAGTATATAAGAACATAATTACATATATCAGCCAATCAATAAAAACAGAATTCATCAGCATTTTTAAGAGTCAATAAAAAGATTGAATACAAGTTATTGCATCAATTAATAGATCAAAAGTTCAACCCTAACCAGTACATATTAAAAAAATAGAATAGACATACTCACTGTTAAAGTCAGATTTGTAATAAATATTTTTACAAAAGGCACTTTTAAAAAGTCAACTTTTACGTGCCTAAAGCCTGTAGAAGAACATTTGCGTGAGCTTCCAACTGTCACAATGGGGCTGGATAGCTCCTTGATGAGGTGTGAGCTTGCTTGCAGAGCTGAGACAAAGCTCTTGGGTTGGGGAGGTATTCTGATCCTCTGACAGGACGACCATCTGGGCAGTACCCGGAAACTTAATTAACTGTTACTCTGTTAGAGGCAGATGTAGCTAACACCCGGGCCAGCCCCCACCTTTGTCCCTGTATTCAGCAAGACACCAATCCCAGTGGGAGAGGAGCTGCCCCCACAACTGGTTTTGAGTAACCACAGAGGAGGGGCCGTTCATTTCCCTGGCCACACATCTAGTACGGGCACAGGAGCTCTGAACAGGGACAGAATAGCTCTGCCATGTTGGTTTTATGTACTGTGCATTGTGTGTAGTGGGGCACATAGGAAATGTGAAAAGGTGGGCAGGGTACCCCTGGGGAACATTTCCCTATTGGTTAGGGAAGGCCTGGAAGTCACTTCCACCCCCCACAGGCTAGTGCCAGGCTTAATGTGGCATGTGTGTAAGTGTGGCACTTGTGGTTAGCCTCTTCAGAAGACCCCTGGACCTGTGGAAGACAGAAAAAGTACTTCACCTGCTGTTGGACCTGTGAACAGACCTGAAAAGGTGAACCTGCTCCCACATGTACCCAGGAAAAAGAAATTGACTCCAAGGGTCAGTTGGCTGACATCCTGTTAAGCGACAGGAATGCAACATGCTAATAGAAGCCTTTTTCCTGAAGAGCCCAGCTGACCAGTTCCAATTGGACCCACCCTGTACCCTGCTGGTTGTTTCTGCTGGAGTGATTCTCCTGAAGTCCTTTGACCCTTGGCTGTGTCAAGTGTATGCATTGTAACATGCTGAAAAAACAGGGATGTAGAATCTTTTTTGCTTCAAATACTTGTGGAAAATCAGGACAAACCTGCAAAATCAATGCAACAAAGGTGTGATGCCACTGTGCCAAAGAGGGAGATTTCTCTTGCTCTGATCTTTTCTGAAGCAGCAAATCTTTTTCAGCTGGATGTTGCAGAGAGGCTAACCGGCCTCATGGAGCCCTCTCCAACTAAAATCTTCAGTCTTGCACTGCTGAAGGGATCTGAGCTCCACAAATGTGACTAAGTCTGAAGGTAGAAACCTTCACTGGACGAAGGTGCCAAAATGATCCAGCCAGCGAGAGACCTTGGGCAAAAATGTTTCATCCCTCCCACTGTGAGTTTTCCTGCCAAAAGTCAACAGATTTACCAGGACCTTATCCAACTGCTATCTGGCCTTGTGAACACCTTTTTAGCCACAGCCTCCTGCCTTGCCCCACTGATAATTTTTGTCCTTTGTTTCAAAGACTAAGGTGGTCATTACGACCCTGGCGGTCTGAGACCGCCAGGGCTAAAGTGGCGTCCGTACCGCCAACTGGCTGGCGGTACGGAGACCCATATTTTGACCGCGGCGGTAGCGCCGCGGTCACAGCGCCGGGGCCGGCGGTTTCCCACCGTTTTAGCCCCGGCGGTGATAATCCGCCAGGGCAGCACTGCCCTGGGGATTATGAATTCCCTACTGCCAGCCTGTTTCTGGCGGTTTGCACCACCAGGAAGAGGCTGGCGGTAAGGGGAGTCCTGGGGCCCCTTGGGGCCCCTGCACTGCCCATGCCACTGGCATGGGCAGTGCAGGGGCCTCCTAACAGGGCCCGTGCAGCTTTTCACTGTCTGCATAGCAGACAGTGAAAAGCGCGACGGGTGCTACTGCACCCGTCGCACGGCCGCAACACCGCCGGCTCCATTAGGAGCCGGCTCCTATGTTGCGGCCGCATCCCCGCGAGGCCGGCGGGCATAAACTAGGTTTGCGCCCGCCGGCCCAGCGGGGATGTTGTAATGGGGACTGCGGGAGTGCGGCTGCATTACATGTTGTAATGACCCCCTAAGTCAGAAGGTAAAACTTACGACTGGGACAAACCTGGTTTCTGTACCCAACCATTGTTTGTAGGAAAGTAGCCTGGTTACCCCCACTTTTGGCCTATTTGTGAGTGTGTGTCAATGTGTTTTTACTGTGTCACTGGAATCCTGCTATCCAGGACCCCATTGCTCATAGATAAAAACCTATATGTTAGTGTGTTTTGCCTGTCTCACTGGGATCCTGCTAGCCAGGACCCCAGTGCTCATAGTTTGTGGCCTAATGTGTATGCCTGTGTAGTGCCTAACTGTGTCACTGAGGCTCTGCTAATCAGAACCTCAGTGCTTATGCTCTCTGCTTTTAAATTTGTCACTGTAGGCCAGTGACTACATTTACCAATTTCAATTGGCATAATGGACCCCCTTATAAGTCCCTAGTATATGGTACCTAGGTACCCAGGGCATTGGGGTTCCAGGAGATCCATATGCACCACTGCTTTTCTTTTGCCACCCATAGGGAGTTCAGACAAACCCTCAGATAGGACTGCCTTTGCAACCTGCGTGAAATAGTGCACACACTATTTCACAGCCATTTTCACTGCACTTAAGAGACTTATAAGTCACCTATAGGTCTAACCTTCACTTGATGAAGGTTAGGTGCAAAGTTACTAAGTGTGAGGACACCCCTGCACTAGCAAAGGTGCCCCCACATAGTTCAGGGCCATTTCCCCGGACTTTGTGTTTGCGGGGACACCATTACACGCATAGTACCTCCGAATATGGCCATGTAACCTGTCTAAGATCATGGAATTGTCCCCCCATTCCAAATTTGGTATTGGGGAGCCAATCCCATGCATCCTGGGGGCTCCACCATGGACCCCCAGTACTGCCAAACCAGCTCTCTGAGGCTTGCACTGCAGCTACAGCTGCTGCCACCTCACAGACAGGGTCCGTCCCCCTGGGGTCTAGGCAGCCCAGTCCCAGGAAGGCAGACCAAAGCATTTCCTCTGAGAGCAGGGTGTTACACTCTTTCCCTTTTGAAATAGGTGTTACAGGCTGGGGAGGGGTAGCCTCTCCCAGCCTCTGGGAATGTTTTGAAGGGCACAGATGGTGTCCTCCTTGCATAAACCAGTCTACACCGGTTAAAGGACCCCTTCTCCCCTGCTTTGACGGGAAATTGGACAAAGGAAAGGGGAGTCACCACTCCCCTGTCCATCACCACCCCGGGGTGGTGCCCTGAGCTCCACCAGTGTGTCCCAGACTTCAGCCATCTAGCTTTGCAAGGTGTGTGGGCACTCTGGAGGGCTTTGAGTGGCCAGTGCCAGCAGGTGACATCAGAGACCACTCCTGATAGGTCCATACCTGATAAGGTAGCCAATCCCCCTCTCAGGGCTATTTAGGGTCTCTGCTGTGGGTTCTCTTCAGATTCTGCTTGCACGTTTCCTTCAGGAATCCTCTGCAACAACTTCCACATCCTCTGACCTCAGATCAACAGCAGCCTGCTCCAAGAAATGCTGTAACTGCAACAAAGTGTCTACAAGAGACACCTTTCTTCAGCAACCTCAGCTCCAAGTCAGCAACTGCAACAGTTTCCATGGTGTGCATGCTCTGGGGACTTCCTGTCTTCATCCTGCACCAGAAGAACCAAAGGACTCTCCAGTGGAGTGACAGAGTCACTCCCCTGCTCCAAGCAGGCACCTTCCAAGGTGACGTTCGGTACCCTGAGACTCCTCTCACGGTGACAAGCGTGCTCCTAAGGACACAGAGGGTGGACATCATCGACAAAGACTGTCCTGAGGTCCTGCTGACGCAATTGGGAGGAGGTAAGACCTTGCCTTCCCTGAGAACCATGGTATCCCTGTGTTTTGTGTCTTCTTCGCCTCCTAAGGCCTCTGTGCACTCTTTGCAAAATTTCTTCAGGCATAACCTGGCCCAGGTCCCCAGCACTCCACCCCGTGATGCTCAACTCGCTGAGTTGTTCTAGGGCGGTGTGGGACCTTCTTTTGTTGTGCTGCATCAACTGCATTTTGCACCTCCTTTGAACCCAGATTCTGTGGCTTCTGGGGATGCTGGCTGGCATCCTGAGGGCTCTTTAAATTGCTGAGAGCCCCATCTTCCTCCTCACACAGAGTTGAGGCCCCAAGATCCCCCCTGGGTCCAATCAGTGCCATTTTAATGAAAAATGCACTTTTGTTGTAGCCAAGGCTTGTTGGCGCCTTCCAACAAGAAATCTCATCTGCAATGATCTTCACGCCACGGGCATCTTTTGCATCATGCAGGAACCCGCTGGCATCTTCCTAGGGTGCATTTCTGCAGTCTTCAACTAACAGAGGACTCTTCTTTTGCACCCTCTTCTGGGTTGGCAGGGGCTCCTGTCCTTCCTGGAACTTTTTTCGACTTCTGGACTGGGTCCCCTTCCTTTGCAGGTCTTCAGGTCCAATAATCCAGCAATTGCTCTTTGCAGACATGGCTGGCTGCTGCACAATCCCAACAACGAGGTGTAGTGTGTCCTAAGGAAACTTGCAGTACTTTACTCCTGCTTTTCTGGGCTCTGTGGCGGGGTAATTTACTTACCTTTACTGTATTCTTACTCTCCCAGCGATTCTGCAGACACTACAATTGTCTAGGGGGGAATTTGTGATTCACATTCCACTTTTTTAGTATATGGTTTGTGTTGCCACTATACCTATTTTCTCCGATTGCATTCTATAGGATGTCCTACTGTTTGTATTGTTCTATGACTATTTACTTGTTTGGATATCTAGTATATATATTGTGTATAATACTTACCTCCAGAAGGAGCATTGTCTCTAAGATATTTTTGGTACTGTGTCACCCAAATAAATACCTTTATTTTTGGTAACACTGAGTATTGTCTTTACTTGTGTATAAGTGCTGTGTAACTATAAGTGGTATTGCATGAGCTTTCCATGTCTCCTAGTTCAGCCTAAGGTGCTCTGCCATAGCTACCTCTATCAGCCTAAGCTGCTAGAACACTACCACATTCACTAACAATGGATAACTGGACCTGGTGTAAGGTGCAAGTACCCAAGGTACCCACTACAAACCAGGCCAGCCTCCTACAGTGTTCTATCATGGTTGGCCTAAATTGGCACGTAGCTCCCAGTCAAGTACACCCAGATGGCCGGATTTGGCACTTAATGCTTTTTGTCACTATTTTCATTTGAAACTTTAAAAATTCATATCTCTAGAAACTCTTATTTGGTGTCATTGTGTTCATTAAATTTCTATTGGTTTTTATAAATTGTAGTGGATTTTTATTGCATTGTGTTTTTGATTTTTTAACTATTCGGGTGCTTTTAAATGCTTTCTACATTTTCTTACATTTGGCCACAGCTACCAGGGGTTGAGTTCAAGTTTACATTACTGAAATATTTACTGGATGTTATACTTTTCATCCTTGGCGTGGTCTCCCTTAACATTTTGCCTCTGTTTCCCAAGTTGTTGATGTGTGCTAGACTCTGTTTTTACTGTTTTTGTTACTCTGGGCACTTTACCACTGCTAACCAGTGTTAAAGTGCAAGTGCTCCTTTACAAAATGTGTATGTAACTGGTTCATCCATGATTGGCATATTTGATTTACTAGTAAGTCCCTATTACAGTGCACTAGAGATGCCAAGGGCCAGTAAACCAAATGCTACTAGTGGGCCTGCAGCACTGTTTGTGCCACCCACGTATGTAGCTCTGTAATCATGTCTCAGACCTGCCACTACAGTGTCTGTGTGTGTAGTTTTAACTGTAAATTCGACGTGGCAAGTGTATCCACTTGCCAGGCCTAAATCTTCCCTTTTCTTACATGTAAGGCACCCCTAAGGTAGGCCCTAGGTATCCCCAAGGGCAGGGGGCAGTGTATGGTTAAGGTAGGACATATAGTAATGTGTTTTATATTTCCTGACAGTGAAATATTGTTAAATGCGTTTTTCACTGTTGCAAGGCCTGTCCCTCTCATAGGTTAACATGGGGGCTACCTTTAAATATGATTTAACATAGACATAGACATGTGAAGTTTGGGGTCTCTGAGCTCACAATTTAAAAACACGTTTTTTACTAAAGTTAATTTTAAGATTGTGTGTTTGAAAATGCCACTTTAAGAAAGTGAGCATTTTCTTTATTAAACCATTTCTGTGACTCTGCTTGTTTGTGGATTCCCTGTCTGGGTCAGTTTGACAGTTGGGCTGGTTGCACCTCACACTAGACAGTGACACAAAGGGAGCTGGGGTGTAGTTTGCATTTCCCGATAAGCCATCTGTGCTAGGAGGGAGGGGAGGAGTGGTCACTCACACCTGAAAGGGCTGTGCCTGCCCTCATGCAATGCAGTCTCCAACCCCCTGGTGAGTGTCTGGGGCCTGGCCTGGGCAAAGCAGGATTTCACAATCAAGACAGACTTTGCTTTAAAGTAGGCCTACTTCAAAGGAAAACATGGGTATAAGAAGAGCACCCAAAACCACAGACTTTAGAACACTTCTGGAAGCCAAGAGGAACCTCTGCTTGGAGAAGAGGTGAAGAGCTGAGGAAGTAGAGCTGCCCTGCCTGTGACTGTGCTTTGTGGAGCTATCCTGCAGTTGCTGCTTCTGCCTGTGCTAGAGGACAAAGACTGGACTTGGTGTGCCTTCCATCTTGTGAAGAACTCTCCAAGGGCTTGTTTTATTGCTTGGCTCCTATTGTTTGAAGTCTCAGGGACAGCAAAGACTTCTCTCTGCCAGCACCTGGAGTCTCTGGAGAAACTCCTACTCTGCCAAGTGGTGCCCATCCAGTTCCTGGGACCCTGAAAGGAGAAGCTGGCAGCCTACCAGTGAGAAATCCACACATGCACCGCCGTGCGAGGAAAAGGTCGACGCGACTCTGATCTGCTGCTGAAAAATCGATGTGCTGCCAGCTTCATGGCTGAAAATCGGCACTCGTCTGCAACGCAACCCGAAGATCGATGTCTGGGGCTGGGGAAACGACGCACAGCATCGCTGACGGAGGCTGTGTGGTTTTCGTTTCATCGTGCGGCTGGATTTCCGACACAAACACTGCTGGGCATGTAAAAACGATGCAAGGCCTGCCTGAATCCGAGAGTGCTGACCGGATCAACGCATCACTCTCCTGCGGAGAGAAGAAACGACGCACGCTGACCCGACGAAAGGAGGAACAATGCAAGGTCTCGCTTGTGAGTGAAATTAATGCATTGCAAACCCTTTTTGACACACACTCGCCCATGCGCGGTTATTTTTAACGCGCCCAAGGTACATTTTCACACTAACAGCGTTAGTGTGTGTTTAAAATTACATGAGGACTCTTTTTGCATTTTTAGTGATAACTTGACTTGTGAATTGTGGATTTTTGTTGTTTTGGTCTTGTTTTGTTTAGATAAATATTCACTATTTTTCTAAACGTGTGTTGTGTCATTTTGTAGTGTTTTCATTTAGTTGCTGTGTGTGTTGGTACAAATACTTTACACCTAGCACGCTGAAGTTAAGCCTACTGTTCGTGTCAAGCTACCAAGGGGGTGAGCAGGTGTTAGCTGAGGGTGATTCTCTTTTACCCTGACTAGAGTGAGGGTCCTTGCTTGGACAGGGGTAACCTGACTGCCAACCAAAGACCCCATTTCTAACACTGGACCAAACAAGAATAGTGAGAGTATTACTTGCTGTTTAGTATCATCCACCCCAATTTATAATCTTTTAAGGAAATAATAGCAAAGCCAATAGGTCTGGCATATGGGTGTTTCCAACCATGTAGTCACTCATCCATCCAGCCATATGCTCAACTTCACATCATTTATGGACTTAGTCACCTATCTTTGCACTCATACATCCATTCCTCCGCTCATGAAATTGTTCTTCCATTCACTCATGCACCCATACTCAATAACACAAATTGATCAGTTTTAAGTCAGACCTGTTGGCATTGCTGATTATTATCTTTTTTATATTTACATTTCCCTTCCAACATGGTTGTCCATCTTGTTGAACTAGTTTAGTAAATAATGCAAAAATAATTTCAGGTGCACCAACGTGCATGCTTCGTGATTAGTATATGTGCATGCATCAGAACATGTGCCCATTGCGTACCTGCATAGTGGCATTTTCAAATAGTTTGTCTTACCATTCCACAGTGGCTGACATATATGCATGCATAAGAGTTTTCACAGCATTTGTGAATTGTGATATAGGCATACTAGTGCACACAAGCATTGGCAAAGCCAATATGTCCTCATTCGACTTTTAAGGTTTACAACTGTTTTACAGAGTTTTCAAAAGGAAAGATAATGAAACATATAAACCTCTCACCTACATCCATGGGCTGGTGAGGCAGAATAAGAGTATAGATGAACCTAAGAAAGGAAATGGAAAGAGGAGGCTAGTAGGAGTGTAGAAAGGAAGTTGAGTTGTCAAGGGGAAAGTAGTAGGGATCTACTCAACAACTCCTAGTGTTGAGATATGTGATGTCTGCAGGCCATAGGTTGGAGACTCCAAACAAGGACATCTCAATGCCATGTTTCCTCTGTGTAAGGCAGAGTACTCGTAGGTAAGCTGGACCTGAACTCCTGAGGTTGGAAAGGTATACAGGGTCTTCATGTCTTGTCAAATTGTGGCAATTTGCATTCCACCACCGTTAGCCTCTCCATGCCCAGGAGTCCTCAATTTATGCTGCCAATCCAGTTTTGTCTGTTCTTTATTGGTTCCTCATTTAGACAGTATAACTTGTTTCGCTGCACAGAGGGCAAGAGTAATAGCTCATCCCCTCGCCGATCACAAGGGGGCCCATTCGACTTTTAAAGGTGGGCTTGTTAAACTTCCCTTCTAAGTGCTGTTCTGTTCTTTTGACCCTTATGAAGGCTACCTTTCACCATGGAGCTTCTACTGCCATATTTAAGCTCTACTCACTACTACAAAACATTCATACACCATCACGCTCCAATTTCATTCCACTCCCTAGTCTCATGGATGGTAGTCTTTACATATGTGGCCAGTTTAAGGACTTTTCCTCCATTAGTCAAAGCATGTTTTGCTGCCCCTTCCAATCCAACAAAGAGGCAATTTGATGTTTTGAAGGGAAGTCATATATCACCCAGCAGGTGGGTGTGCACAGAGCTGCCTGGTCTTATACTCTGACCTAAATTCATTAAGTTCTTTCCATCCTTTCTTTTGTAGATCCTCTTTCAGTGGGGTCCTCATAACCCAAGAAGCCTCCTTATTTATCTTTGCAAAGCTCCTCTTTGTGAAACGTCTTACAAAGGCAAACTTCTACTGCATACTTTTGCTCTCATCTTTGAGCCAGTTCACTTACCAATCCTCTCACAGATGTCAGCTGCCCTTTCACCCCAGATGCCCTTCACTGCAATAAGCACAGTCTCGCCAGGTTCAAGAGAATTGAAGAAAGCTGCTTCCATTGCACAGTGCCCAGAACCACTGATTGCCAGGGTGAGCGAATTGCGGGTCTGGAAGGCATACTGGATCCCAAGTTTGATGTCGTCCATGATCTGAAGGGAGAACAGAGGTGTCAGATGTGTGAGTGGTTATATTTCACATTTCACAAAACAGGTGCAGTGGGCTATGTGGTAACTAGCAAATACTCATACCTTGGACTAAAACCAATGATAACGGTTGAGATGAGTACCAAACACTATCTTTACCCCATACTTTAGGAGGCTGGCTCACTATGTAGTGTGCACAACTAGGGGCACTGTGCAGAGGGTAAAGGGCAACCACACATTGGTTTACAGAGGTAAAAACTAGACCACCTAATGCTCTAATTTTTATAGTAGCTTGGTTGAGCAGTCAGGCCAATCTTGGAGATATGCAAAGCATTTGTTGTATTCACAGTATTGATAAAGCAAGACACCCACTTAAAAGAATAACTCAAGACCAATTCACAAAGATACTTCAGATTTTTATACAATTTTTAAGACCAAGATCATCAAAATCGGATAAGTACTTTTTATGTTATGAATTTTCAAAGTTTATTAAATGTCTCAGTTCTGTTTGTAATTATGCACCATAGGAATCAATTGAAAAATACTTTAGAAATGGATATAAAATCAGGCAATGCGTTTGCCAATGTCTCTTCTTGATTGTAGGTCGAGCTCATCGGTGAGCCCTGTTGACCAGTGGGAGAAGTTTGGGCGACTTCCAGTTTCAGCAGGATCAACTGCAGAAAGTCTTTTGAGCTGGTGCGAGGCCACTGTGGGAGACCACGTGGAAGAGCACTGCATAGGTGGACACGAGGTGAGTCTGGTGGGTCCCCTTGGCGTGTCAAGGTTGCAAGAGGTAGGGGACCCTTAGAACACAGCTGGATCTTTGGTGCAAGGCACAGGACGGCCAGGTGCAAAGCGAATCAGTGAGCCAAGAGCTGTGCACAGAGGTGCTTTGGAAGCAGGAAGTAGGTCACTTTGAGGGTCACTTGCAGGTCAGCAGGGTCATTCTGGTGGGAGGTCCTGATGCTTTCTGAACTCCCTTGACTGGGGCTTCCTCATGATCCTTTTTCAGTCCGGAGTGGACTGTCCTTCTTGGTGTCCAATGTCGGGGGGCCAGTACCCCGGGCTATGTGCACCGTTCAGTCACTAGAGGTTGCATTATCACTAAACGTGGCACACTTTCAGGATTTATCTTCTGGTTTCATTGGGTGAAATTTGGCCAAGCTGTGGCATCTGTTTCCTTGGTCAGCAGCTAATCTGTTAACTAGACTTCATTGGTCTTTGGTGCAAAAGAGTGGTGCCATCAATCTGAAGGGAGATCTTAGGTAATTTTCAGAAGAGCTGAGGTCCTATGGGGGTTTTCAGAGTCTGTCCCATGTCTGAGCAACCCCCAGTGGTGATTATCGAGTCCTGGGTGCAGCAGGCAGGGTTTGGCACCTTTTTCTTTGTTGTAACAGAAGTTTAGTTCTCGAGCCTTGGGTCTTCTTTGTTGCTGGTCTTCTTGTATCCTTGGAATCTAAATCTCTGTTCTAGGGGTGCCCACTAAATACTATATTTAATGGGTGCCCACTAAATACTATATTTAGTGGGTGCCCACTAAATACTATACTTAGTGGGTGTTTAGGGGGTACCTAGTGTTGGCTAATTGGCCATCTGCCTTAGGGTGGCTACACCCACTAAATGACTACTTCCTGTGGGCGAAGGTCACTTCCATATCCCTGATTGGCTGCTTTTCTACCATGCAAGATGGAGGAAAATGAAATGGAGGGTTCACCTTGCATGCAACACCTTAGGGGTGGTGCAAGTGGGGGCTGGCCACTCCTGCTGTCCTTCGTGTGTTTTTCCCCTGATGCTCTCACCAAAAGTTGGGGTTTGCAATGGAACAGCCATCTGCTGCTAGCAGCAGGCCTGGGGGTCGAGATTCAAAGGTGGTAAGCTCTATGAAGCTCGCTAGTAGTGCAGTGCACATTCCTGAGGATGGAGGTGTGACTCCTCCACCCGGAAGGGCTTTGTTCTGGGAACCGGAGAGCTGAAGCTCTCACCCTAGGGTTCCAGAATCTTGTCTGGTGGTCACAGGCTGGTTCTGACCGGCCAGCAACCACACCAGGGTTAGTTCGCTTTGCAGGGGTCACCTCTAAGGTGGCCCCTGGATACATTTTGCAATAAACCAATACTGGTACCAGTTGAATTTATCATTCCTGGTTGTTTGATACCAAACATCCCAGGGTTCAGAGTGGCCATCAAATAGCTCTGAAAGTCGTACTGACCAGTATCCAGCACATGCATTTAAAATGGCTGTCCTGTTAACTTACTATGTCCCAGGTTTGGCAAGGACACAGTGGAGCATATTGCTCATGCATCTATGCCCACACATGCATTATAGTGCACCATGTCTTAGGACTGGAAAGCCTGCCAGAGGGGTGGCTTATCTATATTGCATGCAGGGTGTAGTGGACAGGGCACACAGGCTGTGTGTCATGTCAAGATTGCATTTTAGGATTGCACCAGGATACTCAGCCTACAATGGCAATGCTGGGTGCACTTGGATTCATGGTCCATGATTGTGGCACAATCTGTGCTGGTGCCCTCGGGGGCCTACCCTTAGTACCCCATGCCCTGGGCATCTGAGTACCATTTACTAGGGACTTATAGTGGCAGCTAAAGATGTTGCCAATTGTATCAATACCTTTGCAATTTTAGGGAAAGAATACTTCCACTGGGGACCCAGTTAGTAGGATCCCAGAGCACTCCAGTCCAAGTTGCATCCAGAAACCAGCCAAAAAGTGTGTGTGGAGGGTGGGTACTGCAACAGGGTGACCATTTCCCACACTTACTATACCTAAAGACTCTTAGACCTAGATTTACTATTATTTGAAGCAATGCAGCGCAGCAAAACCACTCGCTGTGCTACAGCAGCTGTGGAGAGCACAAATGTCCCATATATGCTAATACATGGTACATTCTTGCCCTCTCTGCACCATGTCCTAAACTGGGTATCATGTCCTACCTAGTTTAGGACAAAGGAGTTCCTGAGGGGCCCTGGAATGGTCGCAAGAGTTTGCTGGCAATATCCCATGAGGCACTGGTGTATCTCCTCAAAAGGCACACCACATTCAAAGAGTACAACGCCATGCTAGCTGGGGAAAACATGTTCTTTTCAAAGGCATTGCTATCATTTGATTACCTTTCTGTGGGGTTTATAGCCATTATGACTGATTTCACTTATGCATGTGGATGTTTGAAACACAAGACCTTCAGACATTTTGATTCTTGCAAAAATATCAGCGTCAAAAAGGGCTGTTCTGTGCTATCTGGCTACAGGTAAGCTGACAACAGTGCTTAATTTTAGACTGTGGTTTCCAATGCTTGGCACCAGCACTTAATTGTCAACATTGGCACTGAATGCAATCTGCTGCATGTTGGCGCTTTTTGTCTTTTTGTGACACAAACAGTTGCTTAATAATCCAACATACATTAAAATGACTAACCTAACATTTACACCCAAACCAATCTTATAGCTTTGGGTGGCCTGTAATAGTCTGAATCATCACACATGTAGGAGTTTAATAGTTAGTGATTGTGTGGATACTGTCATTGCCAGTGCTGGCAAGTGAAATGGGGGGGCAAGCTGCAGTGGCCTCCTCACAAGTGCCCTGTCGTTTATGTTTTTGACAAATTAAGCACTGGCTGACAGGAGGGGCTATGCATGGGTTACTCCAACTTGTTATGACGCGGCAAGCGCCGCGGCCGCGGGCTCGGGTTGCCGCAGCGCGGCACGTGCATTCTGCCGCGGCCGGCGCCCGGATCGCGGAGAGCGCCGCGGCCGGCGCTCGGGTCGCGGTGGGCGCCGCGGCCGACGTCCGGGTCGCGGGGGTTGCCGCGGCCCAGACAAGAGCCATGGAGGCTCCAGGCAGCCAGTCTAGGGGTCGCGGCGCTCGCCGCTGGCCCTATTTCAAGTTCTGCCGTAAGGGCAGAAGCGGCAGAGCCTGAGACCCCGAAGGGGGTTTCAGGCATGGCCGCATTTAGCGCAGTATGCGCATAACATCTATTTTTTCTTGCATGTCTAGTACCTGCCAATCACTTACCGATGTTATCAGAACAAACCGAACCCTTACACTTGAGGAACTTTATACTTGTCTCTTTTCCTCTCAGCATGCTGACCACTTCCTCTCTACCCAGCATGCATTGTTTTACGCACATACCTAATTCACTATTGTTATCTCTTCCCCAATCCAAGATGGCGGTGTTCTACTTCCTGTTTCCTGTCCAGGGGTATATAAGGGGATTCCAACTGCCTGTTCATTGCGTTGCAACACTCCTTGGTGATAGTCACGCTCCTATTTGATATCCTTCTGCGAATCTTGTCTGTTCCTGATCTGCCTTGTTTTCCTGCCTTCCTGATCTACGGTCCTAATACCCCGGTGTCCTCCTTTTCGTTTCAGGGAGTTCCTGTGGAGGTTTTTTACCCTACTGGGGTTTTTCCTCTGGGACTCCTTCTGGAGGGCACGGACTGTAGTGGTTCGCTCATACCAAACAGCACCGTGGCTACCGGAAGGGGTCGCCCCTACCTCGGCCAGAGCAGAACCCGTTGGAACAAGGACCGTTCCCCTACACCTCTCAGCTGCGAGGGTAAGACCATTGAAAACCGCGACAGATTGCAACGCCCAAAATTCCAGTTGCAGTCCGGAACTATGGATAACCCAGTGGCAAACACAGAACCTACTAACCAGGACCTACTGGCGACGATACAACAACAGGCTCAAGAACTCCAGCAACTACGTACTGAGAATACTGTTTATCGACAAGCCTTTGCCTCCAGGACCACAGATGTCCCTGCAGTAGCCGCCTCTACGCCTCGATTTTCCGGGGATCCCACCTCATTAAAAGATTTCCTGGATGCCTTAACGGTGTACTTTGCCTTTCGCCCCTCGCAATTTGTACAAGATAAGACCAAGGTGGGGTATTTGATTAGTGCCTTAGCAGGACCAGCCTTGGCCTGGGCCACACCTCTAGTAACCAGAAACGATCCCTGTCTATCTAATTATTCCACCTTTATCACTACTTTCAAACAGATGTTTGAACGCCCTGGACTCGAGGTGTCAGCAGAAGAGGCTCTTTGCGAAGTCCAACAAGGGAGTCAAGATGTATTACAATACATCACCCGTTTCAGACAATTAGCTGCAGAGACAACCTGGGTGGAACGTACCTTGGTGACACTCTTCCGTAGAGGTCTAAGAGAGGACATCAAAGATGAACTAGTACATTCTGCCAGGATAGAAAACCTTAAAGGGTTGATGGACCAGGCACTAACGATAGAGTATCGGTTGAATGAACGAAGAATGGAGAAAAAGAAGAGTCGTTTGCCTTCTCACTCATTACCATCTCGTCCCTTCGCCCATCGTTCCGAGGAAGTCCGCCCTGAATCCAAAGGGAATATCGAGGAAGAGCGCATGCAGATTGACACAGCTCGCGGACCTCTATCCGCCAGTGAAAGGGAACATAGACGCAGGAAGGGGCTTTGCCTATATTGTGGTGCAGCTGGTCACCTAATTCGCGCCTGCCCCATTCGTCCAACCAAGCCCTTGGGAAACGCCAACTCCCGTCCCCAGTAAGAAGGGTGAGGACGGGATATCGTGATATAACTTCTATTTGCTCTTCCAGGGAGGAAGGAACAGCTCTTTTTCTCTTACTAGTTACCCTCCGTTTAACTGATGGCCGCGAAGCAAGAACTTTGGCTTTATTGGACTGCGGAGCCAGTGGCCTTTATTTAGATGAAACCTGGGCCAAAGAACGACAGATAACACAAATACCCAAAGACATACCAGAACAGGTACATACCGTTGATGGGTCGCTCTTGGCCTCTGGGCCTGTACAATACACCACCCCTACTTTCTGTTTACAGTTCGGTAAACATCAGGAAATTCTCTCGTTTGACTTAATCTCATCACCACACCATGTCATGATCCTGGGAATTCCATGGCTTACACGGCACAATCCTTACATCAACTGGGAAACAAAAACCATTTTGTTATCCTCCCATTTTTGTCAACACCATTGCAATCTGGCCGGGGATTATTGGTCCCCAAAAAGTCTCTCAACAGCACCTTCTCAGGTGGGAAGATCCATTAATGTCCTACAGGGAGTTCCCAGACAGTATCAGGACTATATCGATGTATTCCAGAAGCCAGAAAGACCTGAATTGCCACCCCACAGAGAATACGACTGTGCCATTTCTTTAGAGCCAGACACTGTAGTTCCTTTTGGGCGGATGTACTCCCTCACTGAACCAGAGAAACAAATTTTGAAGGAGTACCTAGATGAGAATCTACAAAGTGGGTTAATAACTCCCTCCTCTTCACCCGCCGGGGCTCCTCTTTTCTTTGTACCAAAGAAAACCAAAGATCTGCGTCCCTGTATCGATTTCAGAGGGTTAAACAGGATCACTATCAAAGACCGGTATCCGTTACCCCTCATCAAAGACATCTTAGAAGCAGTCAGAGGAGCCAAGAGATTCACCAAGCTGGATCTCCGAGGAGCCTATCATCTACTAAGAATCAGAGAAGGTGATGAGTGGAAGACCGCCTTTAGAACACCTTTTGGTCACTACGAATATAGAGTAATGCCCTTCGGACTCACTAATGCCCCATCCATCTTTCAAAGATTCATGGATTCTATCTTTTCTGATCTTTTGCAACAAACAGTGGTAGTGTATCTTGACGATATCCTAATTTATTCGGTTCATACAGAGGAACATTCCAAGCACGTCCGCCAAGTCTTAGAGAGACTCCGACAACATCATTTGTTCTGTAAGCCTGAAAAGTGTGAATTTGATCAGATAGAAGTAAAATATTTGGGGTACTGTATAGACCAAACCGGAGTTGCCATGGACTCAGACAAAGTACACGCAATATTGGATTGGCCATCTCCTTTTTCCATAAGGAGACTCAATGTTTTCTGGGACTAGCCAACTTCTACCGACAGTTCATAGCAGACTTTGCCCAGAGAACCAGCTTCATTACCCAAACCCTCAAAAAAGAGCACCTAAAGAAAGGTTTTTGTTGGACACCAGGCGCTGAGTCAGCTTTTCAGGACTTAAAGAAAGCCTTTATTCAAGCCCCTATTCTTCGACACCCAGACACCAGCAAACAATTCATTCTTGTCACAGACGCCTCAGAAAGGGCCATTGGGGCTGCCTTGTTACAAAAACAAGACGATGATGACCTAGAACACCCTGTATTTTATCTATCACACATTCTATCTGATTCTGAGCGAAACTATTCCGTACTAGATCGCGAATTACTCGCCTTAAAGGTCGCGTGCACCGAATGGAGACACTTTTTGATGGGATCCAAGGAGCCCTTCGAAGCCCGGACCGATCACAGAAATCTACAGTGCTTAAGAAATTTCCAGTGCCAAAACAGCCGGCAGGCTCGATGGGCCTTCTTCTTCAGCCAATATGATTTCTATATCACCTACATCCCTGGTTCTCAGAACATTCTGGCGGATGCCCTGCCCCGACGTTATCCTGGGTGCGGTGATTCTGCGGTTCAAAACTTATTTGACAACAATAAAATCATAGGGGTAGCACAGACCTTTTTAGATCAAGTCAAGTCTGAATATGCCTGTCTACACGAAACAGAACTAAAAAGGTTACGTCCACAGTTGCACATAGATCATGACTACTATTATCATGATAAGGCCCTGTTTTTACCCACAAAAACAGTGCAAATCGAAGCTTTACGCATGTGCCATGATTCCCCCATTGCAGGTCATCGAGGAATGAAAGCGACTCAAGATCTTTTGCTTCGCTCTTTCTGGTGGCCGACTCTCAAGGCTGACACTGAGGCATATGTGTTATCCTGTCCTACATGTGCTCAAGCCAAGACACCCCGAACCAGACCTGTGGGGTTACTCCGCCCATTACCTGTTCCCCCAGGCCCATGGCATACCATATCCACGATTTTATGTGCGCATTACCTTCCTCAATGGGAAACCACGTCATAATGGTAACTGTGGACTCCTTCACCAAGATGGCCCACTTCACAGCCTTGAGAAAGTTACCTACGGCAAAGGAGTTAAGTCAGGTCTTTACTCAAGAAATATTCAGGCTACATGGGCTACCCCAAGTTATTATATCAGACAGGGGTCCTCAATATATCTCCCGTTTCTGGAATCAATTCTGCAAGATCTTGGGGATCCAGGTAGCCTTATCATCCGGGTTCCACCCTCAAACCAATGGACAAACGGAACGACTCAATCAGGGTCTCGAACAGTACTTACGTAGCTTCTGTAACGCTACACAAAGTAATTGGGCTCCCTACTTACCGCTTGCAGAATTCTCCTATAATAACTCTCTACACAGTGCCTCTAAACTCTCTCCTTTCTATGGCTCCTATGGTTTCCATCCCAGGGCTTTCCCAACTCCCCTGAGAGACAACTCCAATCTTCCCGCCATCTCCTCCTTCGTTCGACAGCTACGGGGTATACAGCGAATTATCCATTCCAACCTTGTGTCCACCAAGTCCCGCATGAAGAAAATGGCAGATAGGAGACGCTGTGCGGCTCCTCCGTATCAGGTCCATGATAAGGTCTGGCTCTCCTCTAGATTCCTACCTCTCCGACTCACCCAAAACAAATTCAAACCCCGCTTTTACGGTCCCTTTCTCATTCTCAAGAAAATCAACCCAGTGTCTATGCGTCTTCGCCTACCTCGGACATGGAAGATCCACCCTGTAGTCCATGTCTCGCAACTGAAACCTTACCGTCCTGATCTTTTTCATAGGCAGTTGCCCTGTCCCCCTCCTCTGTTGGTTGACAATGTGCCTGAGTACGAAGTTCAAGAGATCTGTGACTCTCGGTTTTTTCATGGGCGCCTTCAATACCTTATTCATTGGAAGGGATACCCTTTGAGTGAATGTTCCTGGGAGGATGCCTCGTCAGTCCATGCTCCTCTGTTGCTCCGCCGCTTTTTTCGGCTCTTCCCTCACAAACCTGGGGCCTCGGGGGGGGCATACTGTTATGACGCGGCAAGTGCCGCGGCCGCGGGCTCGGGTTGCCGCGGCGTGGCACGTGCATTCTGCCGCGGCCGGCGCCCGGATCGCGGAGAGCGCCGCGGCCGACGTCCGGGTCGCGGAGGTTGCCGCGGCCCAGACAAGAGCCATGGAGGCTCCAGGCAGCCAGTCTAGGGGTCGCGGCGCTCGCCGCTGGCCCTATTTCAAGTTCTGCCGTAAGGGCAGAAGCGGCAGAGCATGAGACCCCGAAGGGGGTTTCAGGCATGGCCGCATTTAGCGCAGTTTGCGCATAACATCTATTTTTTCTTGCATGTCTAGTACCTGCCAATCACTTACCGATGTTATCAGAACAAACCGAACCCTTACACTTGAGGAACTTTATACTTGTCTCTTTTCCTCTCAGCATGCTGACCACTTCCTCTCTACCCAGCATGCATTGTTTTACGCACATACCTAATTCACTATTGTTATCTCTTCCCCAATCCAAGATGGCGGTGTTCTACTTCCTGTTTCCTGTTTCCTGTCCAGGGGTATATAAGGGATTCCAACTGCCTGTTCATTGCGTTGCAAAACTCCTTGGTGATAGTCACGCTCCTATTTGATATCCTTCTGCGAATCTTGTCTGTTCCTGATCTGCCTTGTTTTCCTGCCTTCCTGATCTACGGTCCTAATACCCCGGTGTCCTCCTTTTCGTTTCAGGGAGTTCCTGTGGAGGTTTTTTACCCTACTGGGGTTTTTCCTCTGGGACTCCTTCTGGAGGGCACGGACTATAGTGGTTCGCTCATACCAAACAGCACCGTGGCTACCGGAAGGGGTCGCCCCTACCTCAGCCAGAGCAGAACCCGTCGGAACAAGGACCGTTCCCCTACACCTCTCAGCTGCGAGGGTAAGACCATTGAAAACCGCGACACAACTATTCATGAGAGCATCCATAATGTCTTCATTATATTATAACAGTAACTCCGATGAAGTTGGACCTGGTTGAAGAATTTTAGTCAGTAAACTGGCTTTGATTTCCAGAGTAGGCAATTGCAAGACTAGTGCTTCTATTGCTTTTAGCAGAACTACAACAAAAGAGGCAATTTCTTCTACTGGTGCACCAGGTCTCTGACTCTCGAGAGGTGTCTAGCCCTTTGGCATATTCACAGTTCTTCATCAGTGTAATGAGGAGGAAGCACATTTCCTGTCTCCTTATACAGATGACACACAAATCATAGTGTCCATAACAGCTAAAGGGGAGAAAGAGGCCAAACATTTCAGGAAGTGTATGGCTCATATTGTGAGCTGGATGAAGAATAACTGTTTGAAATGAAACTCAGATAAAACTGAGGTACTCTTTGGGAATGATGCCACCTACTGGGATTCTGCTTCGTGGCCATCTAACTTAGGCTCACTTTCCTCTCCAGTACAAAAAGCAAGAAATCTGGGAGTTATTTTTGACAGGAAATTATGTTTTGTCTGATCAAGTCAATCAAATCAAATAATTTCTTCCTGCTTTTTTCTACTTGGAATAAAAAAAAAAAATCTTCCCTTAAATTTCTGTAGATCTTCAAAACACTGTCATTGTGGCATTAGCCACCTCAAAAATTGACTACTACAATACCTTATACTTAGGTTCACATCAACAGTTATTACATGACCTTCAGTCACCTCAAAATACAGCCGCCAGGCCTGCTCTTGAAAATTCTGAAATTGGCATCTGTTTCTTAGTCCATTCAAAGCCTTCATTTGCTCCCAGTCCAGGAAAGGATAAATTTTAAAGCTCTTTGGGCCTCATTTACAAGGCCCTAACGGCACACTGTGCCTGCAGAGCATATTTTTTTTACAAGGCCACCTTGTGTGGCTTTTCATGGCCTTGTAAATATGGACCCCTTTCACACATAACACTGCTTGAAAGGGGCAATCCATGGGTGTTGCTTGAGGTGTTCCCACGCAACACCCATGGAACCCAAAGGAATCTGACACATTCCCAGATTTACAAGTCTGCAAATGTGTCAGATTCCTACACCACCTCAGGGGTAGCGTAAGAATGATGCAACAGGGAGAAATATCTTTATTTCTCTCTGTTTTATCCTCTTCTCTTTCTGTGTGTGCTGCATTCTGCAGCTCATATATAAAGAGGAAAACACCTCTTATGATTGTTTTGTGCAGGAGGGTGTTCCTTCCTGTACAAAAACAATCATCCCCGCAAAACAATCATCCCTGCAATGCAGGCATCCTTGCACCATGGCAGCAATTTCTGCACTAGCGCAGGGGGAGAGGACAGAAATGCACCGTATCTTGCAGACACAGTGCATTTCTGCCCTTTCCCTGTGGTGCAGGGTAGTGCAGCCTGCTCTGCCCTGCACCACAGGCCTCGTGAATGAAGCCCTCCATCAGACAACTCCTGAATACTTTCAGAAGATGTCAATTTGGCACATTCCTGGCCGTACACTAAGATCCGGCTCAGCTAAATTAGTTGTTGTTCCCAAAATAAAGAAGGTGAGATGGGGCAACAGGAGCTTTTCTCTCTGTGCCTCTAAACTATGGAACTCCCTGCCCTGGACACTGATATCCCAATCCAACCTTCTTCTCTTTAGAAAAGTGCTAAAAACAAAGTTATTTTCCCAGGCCTCCAATTAAATATTATTAGCCTTTGTATTTGGGTCGGGAACATTATCGCCAAGACGCCCTTGGGCATTCGCTTTCTATATAAGCTGGCTACTTACTTACTTACTTATAATCATCAAGTTCATGAGGGACATTGGGTATGCCCTGGACTGCATAGGAGGTCAGGGCGAATAAGGTGTTTATCCTCTGACAGTACTGTGATCGAGGGCAAGGCCACGACTGAAGGTATGGATGTAAAACTACTGATTGTGTCTTGGTCATTTCATTGCATGACACATGCCTGGTGTGGCTGATGTTGGTTCAGGGTCCGAAACCTACATTGCAACTGAATCATGTGCTGGCATCAGCAAAGTCAGCATCGGTGCTGGCATGGAAGGCTTTAGTGGATGCCTGGAGGCTCTTTCGGATGTTCCTGAAAATGAGTTCAAACAGGGCAGTCAGGGAAGGACCAGTCAGTCGAGGTCCAATTGGGTTTGGGGGAGTGGGGGAATTGTGGCTCCCTCAGGCGCAAGATACACCAGAGAAAGACAATACTGTCTGGAAATTTGCATAATGGCCTCCTTGAAGGCTGCTATCTCCTGTAGAGTAGGCAATGGCTTGGAGAATTCAGTGTACACTGGTGCCAAATGTTGAGCTGGCTCAAAGTCAGAAGAAACCGGACACTTTTAGTGATGCCCTTATGACTTATTGTTAGACTTTGAGCTATAGAATGAGGACGAGTCATGCTTGGGTGAATCGCACTAATGGCACATTTTTTTTTCTGACTTATTTAAAGATGTTTAGCGGGAAAGTGAGTTTGCATGGGACCAATCTTGTAGCCAAGAACGTCCCAGAGTTTGGAGTATGAACAGGACCTCTGTTTCAATTGTTTTCTCTTCTTATACTCACATTATAAAGCTTTGCCTTCTGCGCCCTGACTCCCATCGGGTGCATAAGGGTGCATGTATCGCATGATTTTGAGTCATGGACGGAATCTCAGCACCATAGCTACACTTTGTGCTGTTTTGTGTCTCACACCAGTTTCCTGCAGTTGTGGCACAGCTTGAATTACATTATTTTCAGTGAAACCATCTTCCCTGGAACACTGTCATTGACAACGTCTGGAGGCATCGGAAAGCTGACAAGTTGAGAGCAAAATGTTTGATCTGAAATGTGGGTGCCAAAGGATTAAGTAAATTATGTGAAGTTGTAGGATGGCACCTGTATTCGGATCCACTGTCACTTTTGGTGCGGTTGCAAGTCACCGTTGATCAATACGGCTCCACCTACCAATGCACAGAGAGCACTGTTAACAAAAACCTCCAGATCAAGTCTGGCACATGGCAATATTTTAAGACTCTTCTATTACAAGTAAAGATCAGAATGGGTGAAAACAGATAGAAAAGGCTTTCAAAGGGAGGTTAGGGAGAACTAAAAGTATTGAACCAAGAACACTGGGGGATAGGCAGGCAACATAGGTCTACCCTTGGCTTTTCAGACGGGTGGTGCTCTCCATAGTCCAGTAGGGTGAGGGATGGTAAGTTAGAAGCAAGGTGGAGCTTAGGCCAAGGGTTTTATCTCAGACCTGGTCATCCCCTTAGTGCTGAGACATCTTGCAGACTCAAACAGAGAGAGAGATTTTGTTGAGGTAGATGATGTTTCTACAGGGAGTGCAGAATTATTAGGCAAATGAGTATTTTGACCACATCATCCTCTTTATGCATGTTGTCTTACTCCAAGCTGTATAGGCTCGAAAGCCTACTACCAATTAAGCATATTAGGTGATGTGCATCTCTGTAATGAGAAGGGGTGTGGTCTAATGACATCAACACCCTATATCAGGTGTGCATAATTATTAGGCAACTTAACAAAAAACAAATATACACCCATTTCAATTATTTATTATTACCAGTGAAACCAATATAACATCTCAACATTCACAAATATACATTTCTGACATTCAAAAACAAAACAAAAACAAATCAGTGACCAATATAGCCACCTTTCTTTGCAAGGACACTCAAAAGCCTGCCATCCATGGATTCTGTCAGTGTTTTGATCTGTTCACCATCAACATGCGTGCAGCAGCAACCACAGCCTCCCAGACACTGTTCAGAGAGGTGTACTGTTTTCCCTCCTTGTAAATCTCACATTTGATGATGGACCACAGGTTCTCAATGGGGTTCAGATCAGGTGAACAAGGAGGCCATGTCTTTAGATTTCCTTCTTTTATACCCTTTCTTGCCAGCCACGCTGTGGAGTACTTGGACGCGTGTGATGGAGCATTGTCCTGCATGAAAATCATGTTTTTCTTGAAGGATGCAGACTTCTTCCTGTACCACTGCTTGAAGAAGGTGTCTTCCAGGAACTGGCAGTAGGACTGGGAGTTGAGCTTGACTCCATCCTCAACCCGAAAAGGCCCCACAAGCTCATCTTTGATGATACCAGCCTAAACCAGTACTCCACCTCCACCTTGCTGGCGTCTGAGTCGGACTGGAGCTCTCTGCCCTTTACCAATCCAGCCACGGGCCCATCCATCTGGCCCATCAAGACTCACTCTCATTTCATCAGTCCATAAACCTTAGAAAAATCAGTCTTGAGATATTTCTTGGCCCAGTCTTGACCTTTCAGCTTGTGTGTCTTGTTCAGTGGTGGTCGTCTTTCAGCCTTTCTTACCTTGGCCATGTCTCTGAGTATTGCACACCTTGTGCTTTTGGGCACTCCAGTGATGTTGCAGCTCTGAAATATGGCCAAACTGGTGGCAAGTGGCATCGTGGCAGCTGCACGCTTGACTTTTCTCAGTTCATGGGCAGTTATTTTGCGCCTTGGTTTTTCCACACGCTTCTTGCGACCCTGTTGACTATTTTGAATGAAACGCTTGATTGTTCGATGATCACGCTTCAGAAGCTTTGCAATTTTAAGAGTGCTGCATCCCTCTGCAAGATATCTCACTATTTTTGACTTTTCTGAGCCTGTCAAGTCCTTCTTTTGACCCATTTTGCCAAAGGAAAGGAAGTTGCCTAATAATTATGCACACCTGATATAGGGTGTTGATGTCATTAGACCACACCCCTTCTCATTACAGAGATGCACATCACCTAATATGCTTAATTGGTAGTAGGCTTTCGAGCCTATACAGCTTGGAGTAAGACAACATGCATAAAGAGGATGATGTGGTCAAAATACTCATTTGCCTAATAATTCTGCACTCCCTGTAGTGTGATATTGGGGTTGCTAGCTATTAATAAATTTGACTGTGGAAGATGTTTGATGTTGTTGGAGCAGGATGATATGACAGATCTAGTTAAGTGTGGGGTTTTGAGTAGCTTTCGGAAGCATTGGCGGTATGGCTGCTGTCTTAGAATGATTAGGGAAGTATTCAATGAGTGTATTGGTGCATCCCATCCTTAATTCAGGACGTGACTAGCTGCGGAGGTGCACTGATCAGGGTGAATACCTCCAAAAGACCCTCAATACCAGCAAAAAGTTACTGATAAACATATATTTAGTGATTACCAGGCACTCATCCAACTAGTCACTAACAATTAGAAAGATTCACAGTAAATAATCAATATTTCATCACTTAATACTGTATTTATTATAATTATTTTTCAGTCCATATATATGCCCAAGTGGCATCCACTACGATCCTATGATTTCATAAAAAGTCCATCAAAATTCCATTAGTTACTCATCCAAATCCAAGTCATATTGACTCCACATCCGCAATTTGCGACTCTCTAAACAGGGTCGCAATTTTAAAGAATCGCTATTTTAGCGATTCCTTAAAATTGCTTTCAGAATGCCTTTAATACATTCTGAAATGGCTTTTTGCATTCGCAAACGGGCATTCGCACCGTTTGCGAATGCAAAAAGCCTTCATACATCTGGCCCTATGTGCTTTATCCTGCAACATTCACTACAATACATAAGTTGGCATTTTTCTTTTAAAATCATCAAGTATTCATTCTTACATTGTCTCCGGTATTTTAGTCATTGCACAGCATGGTCAGCACCAACCAGCAATTTTGAACATTTAGCGTTAGTAATTATCAACATTTGTTTCTGTGTGGAATTTTGAACACTGAACACACTGCTTTATATGTCGGGTTTCTGATTATAGTCACAATCACAGCAGAGTAATGGGTTCTTTAACACTCTTTAATGGTTGCTTCCTGGTCGTCTGGGGGCAGAGGGGAACTCCAACCTCCAGGATTCTCTGCAGTTGACCGCCATCTCCCCAGCAACGCGGACGCTTTAAAGTGTACCGCGCATCACGTGGCTGCTCTTCCTGGTCATCTGGGGGCAGAGCCCGCGTTGCGCGGGCCGCGCCCAGGCAAAGCCCGGGCCAAGGGCGGGCCCGTCTGCGCCCGTCAGAGACCATTTGAGGCCGGGCTGGGCTCCCCCTCTGGGCCCTAAGGTATGGTCCTGGGTTCTCTTTGTATTTGCGACTTTTAAAGTATTATTTTTACCAGTGCAGAGGCCTTTATTTATAATGGGGAAGTGTAAGACGAGGGGCAGTCCTGAACTGGGCCCTGCTAAATTGAAAATTTCGAAACCTAACAAAGTCACGCAACCCCACACAAATTGTGTGTCCAAAGAGATTGACAATCTGATAGAAGAAGTGGAACTGATCCTCAACAAAAAAGAGAGAAATGTACGGAAGAGGCTGAAATCGGGTACACTTATCACGTTTTTAACAGCTGGGTCTTATACCTCCTCTGATGTCCAATCTATTAGTGCCCCTCCTCAGGCACTTGCCCCTCAAAGCCTCTCTCGGAATGTTAGTCTCCCCACATATGCCGTATCTAACTCCAATTCTGAAGTCTTAAAATCTGACGCAATCATTCATGGGATCTCTTGTTCCAACTGCTTTTCTATATTGGAATCGCAAGACTCTGATAATGTCCAACAGATTCTCTCGGTGCTATTGCTCCCTGTATGTGACCCCCCTAGAGAAGACCTATTAGCACTGGTGACTAGCTTAAAGAGTGAAGTAGGTGAGCTGAAGCTTTTAATGTCTGAGGTTCTTAAGCTTCTTAAGAAGAACGACTCACCTCCTTCTTGCAAACCCAGGTTAATTCCCTTGTTAACTAATCATCTTCCTGCTTCCGGGCCTCTGCCAACTGGTCTGTTGTTAAACTCTGAGGTTTTTTAGGTTCCAAACAAAGGACTTATTATAATAGGCCTGCTGCGCCCCTTTCTGAAAAGGTTATGCCTCCTGTTCATCATGCAGACTTGAAATGGGACACTAAATTAGCACCCGGTCAGAGCCCTCACATGAACAATGACATCTGTATTTACATGTGCAATGTCCCTCCGCTTCCAACAAAATCGCGGGATGATAAACTTTCACTTATCAACAAGGTTTCATATTGGATTCGCCATGACAGAGGCTGTGGTTCAATTATCCATGCTGACATTGTGTCGGCTTAACGGTTAAGTGGCACATCCGGTGGGCGGGACACTGTAAAACTTAATCTTACAAGTCCCCATCTGGTGACGGGCCTGTTGCATATGTATGTATGAGGAAGGAACATGATATCTATCTTAGCGACAGTGGCCCCGTTTCGGGATATACGAGGCCGAATCTTCCATCACACATGACTATGCTGGTACTGAACAATGTTACAGGACACTATGCCTCCACCAGACCAACATCTGGCCTAGCTACTATGATTGATATGGGTTCTGCTCTCAAAGGTATTAATGTATGTGAACTTGAGCTTCAGGGGGCCACTTCAGATGTTGACTGACTACGCTCTTCTAGATTTTGCAACTCTAGCATTAGATTTGACTTATCGGCCCCATTATATTCAAAAAATTAATTAAGCCCAGGAGTTGCACTTTCATGGGAATTTCAATCTGCTTCCATTACCAACCTCAAATCTGCACTTCATGATGAGCATGCCAATAGCTACCATCTAGATGTTACATCTAGCGAACCCAACCGTTCCACTGGACACTCAACTGGGAAGCTTCTGTCCTGGAATGTGGCTGGCATCAACAGCAAACTAGCCGACTCTGAACGGGGGGTTTATGTTGATGATTTTAACATTTGTATGTTTCAGGAAACATGGGCCATGCACAGTGTGTATAATCAGGGGTACTGGTCCTTTATTAAAAAAGCTATCCAGTCTCCTGCAGGCAGGGCAATAGGGGGATTATGTACCTGGGTAAAGATGACAGAGGTGGGTGAAGTAAAGGAGATACATGTAGATTCTCCTGACATTTTAGCTATAGCAATTCAGCCAAATCTAGGCATCCCTGTCCTGTGTATAAACATCTACAATAGACCAGGCCCCTCCAACCAACGGTCTGCCACCATAGATCTCCTGAACACTATAATTTTAGACCTCTGCCCCAAATATCGCATCATTATTGCAGGTGATCTTAATGCGCCAATCAAACTTAACTCTGCTTTTATTGAGGCTACACAGACTGAAGATGAAGCATGGAATATTCCTTCTCTCCTAACCCAGCCAGTTTCATCCACTGTTTGCAGCAGGGTTCTGCAGATAACAGATCTCATAATACTTCATGGCCTTCGTATTGGTAACGGCCGCTTTCCAGCTGACATCCCTGCTAGGCCAACCTTTTTTAGGGGATTTTATAGTAGTACCCTGGATTATATTCTCTTGGATTTAAGGGTATGACATTATATAATAGATGTGAAAGTGGGTCATCCGTGTACCAGTGACCATGCGCCTCTCCAAATTGTATGACAGAATCCTTCTATCAGGAGCTGTGTCTTTCCCTGCTCCCAAATTTCCTGGCATCTTGAAGCTATCTAGCAATAGGCGCACAGTGAGATGGGATTCTTTTCAGAGGTCTAATAAGCTACGGGACAAACTCCGTGTACTAGTTTCTAAACATCAGCTTTTTGACGACCATCTCTCACTAACTCCTTTGGAAGTCATGTCCTCTCACTCAGACCTCTTTGCTGCTCTCAAGGAGCTGTTTTCCAAATCTGTTAGGAATCCAAGCAACCCTTTTTTTCAATCTAGCAGCAAGTGGTTTGATAAGAGGTGCAGAGAGGCTAAAAGTACCCCAATTAAAGTGTTAAGATCTAAAGCTAGGGAAGACATTGTTAGGGCAAGAAGAAATTATGTCTCCATATGTAAGATGTGTAAACTCAAGCATGAGGAGAGACTATGGGGTGAACTGGCTGAGGCTGCAAGGGCCCATGATTCCAAACGCTTCTGGTTCCTGGTTGCTCGTAGCAACCAAATTCAAACACTGAAGCCAGAGTGCTACATTGCCCCTGATATCTGGCTCTCTCACTTTAAGGAGCTGTATGGTTCTACATCTGACCTTGATGCCATCAGCTCTGGAGAGACGTCGCTACTCCATTCATCAGCGATTTCTTTGCCTCCCTTCACACTAAAAGAAACTGAGTTGGCAATCATCGCTCAAAAAACAGGGAAGGTTCTTGGTTCAGACGGAATCCCCTCAGATATGTATAAAGCAGATATGAATAACTGGACCCCGTATGTAAACAGGATTTTGAATGCTGTTTTGACTAACAGGTCCTATCCTGATTCTTGGAAGGAAGCAATCATTGTGCCAATATACAAGAAAGGGGAGAGAGGTCTACCAGGGAATTATAGACCCATCAGCCTATTAGATAACTTACAAAAAATATTTTGTTATCAGCTATTAAGTAGGTTGAAGAAATGGATAGCAAACAATCAGGCACTAAGTCACCTCCAGGCAGGGTTCAGAGACAAGGTCAGCACTATCGATCAGGCTTTCCGTTTTACCACCATAAAGTGGAAAACTGTAGATGTGGACTCAGGCCATCTTTTTGTGGCATTTGTAGACCTGAAATCCACTTTCGACCTTGTCCAACGCCACAAATGTGGGAAGTTATGAGCAAAGCAGGGGTTCCCTGCTCTATGTTAAACATAATTAGATATCTTTATACTGGCAGAAGATTCCATGTCTTCTATTTGCTGACCACACTTTGCTAATATCCCAAACAGCTATAGGCCTCTCAAACTTGCTTACAAGGTTTATGGATTTCTGCAAAGACCATGGTCTGGAAATTAACTCATTAAAAACGAAATACATGGTGTTTGGAGATAAAAAGCATAAGATGAGAAGACCTGTTTGCTTAGACGGTGCTACATTGGAAAGATTGGGCACTTTTGATTATCTAGGCCTCAAACTATAAGATTCACATAAATGGCATGCCCACCTTCAGAAATCAACAATGTGTCTGAAACAAAGGGCGGGTAGTATTGTGAGATTTGCAGCCAGATCCCCCAGATTTGCTTTGACTCCTGCAATATATAAATCTCAAGCCGAGGGGGGGCTTTATTTGGAGCTGAGTTATGGGGCCACTGCAATCTGGAGGATTTGGTAAGGGCGGAAAACTTGTTTTTAAAGATGCTGTTAAGAGTTCCTTCAAGTACCCCTTCTTTGCCCATCCGAATGGACTTAAATCTTCTCCCAATTAACCAGATTGCCACCCTAGGGCCACTGTTGTTCTGGATTCATTTATGGTCATTAGACGCTCTTATTCCATTTAGATGTGGGTTGACCAACTTGGTGGGCACTAACTTTACTACTAGAATTAAGTGGTGTGCCTATGTTGAAGGGTCCTTATCTCATCTTGATTTGGGGTCCTATTGGAAGGATCCTTCCTCTATTCCTAAAAATGCAGCTCAGATTTTGAAGGACGCATTTTGGCTTAATGTCCAAACTGTGCAACTGGCCGAAGTCTCGCCCTCTTCTATGACCGACAGTTTTCTCCAAATCAAATGCCATTACGAGTTCGAGCACTACATGGATGCAGTACTCTCTCCATTTGCGCGTGCCCTCTATACTAGATTTAGAATAGGGTCTCGTCCTCTGCGCACCCTAACCTATAAATGGTCTAACACAAACAACAGGTCCAAGTTATATCTGATAGGCTGTGAGAATGAAGAGACTGCTACCTACCTACTATGTTCTTTTTCAATGTCCTGCATATCGCAAACAGAGGGCACTCTGGATTATCCCTCTAGGCAAACAAATGGGCTTTAGGAATTATTAACCTGCTCTGAGAGTAATCAAGTCAGACTCATCTGTGCAAATTGTGTGCCCTTTGGCAAACGTTTCATGGAAACATTTTTAGCTACTGTTTTATTCTGTTTTAAACTTCCTTGATTTTTGAACCTGATTCCAATTTTACTTGTTTTTATCCCTATTTTATTTTCTGGATTGTTTTGTACTGTACTTTTACGGTATGTTTTTACTGAAATAAAGTGATAAAGTAAAAGTAATAGTTGCTTTATAAGCAAGTTTCTGCTAAATAAATATGCATCTCTTGATTCATGCACACAAGAGGGGGGAAGTAGGGTCAAAAAAGCGACTCTTCCCAATTGACTTCCAACTGGAATCTTTGCTCTAGGTGAGAGGAAAAACATGTGGCATGAATTATGTCAAATTTGGCATAGGAGTAAAGCTTTATTCACAGAGTGCATTTTCTTGGATAGACATTAGTGTTATAAAAATGGGTTTGGTGGGTTTGAAGAGTTATAAAGTTAGAGATATCTTGAATATTAGTCCACAAATTGTTCTCAAACCTGGGGTCAAGGACAGTTCGTAGACCCAAATTAACCAAATAAGTAGATCTTGTTGGTTGTGGGAGTTTTTCCCTCCATTGAGTCCAGGTCTACAGACAAAATTCGGTGCAGGTACTTGGAGCCTCTGATTGGCTAGCCGAAAGAGAAGTTTTCTGCTTGAATGGACATGGTCCTTGGACCTGAAAAATATTATGAAAGACCAAATAAGGGAGCAGAATGACTATATTCTGGCCCCCTAGGCCATAGAGGGGGAAACAAATGGCCTCCCATAGATCTTTTTTTTTTTATTGTTCATTTTGTGGGGGGATCTGCACACCCCATGAGAGATTCACAGACACCAACAGATGCACACCTTCTGGGTCAGTGGTCAATAGTCTGCAGTCCTAGCACTATGATTTTGGACTATTAAATGGATTTGTGAGTTGGATCCTCTTTAATGGTTCGCTGTCCTGGTATTGGGTTTGGACTATGGATCACGGAGTCAAAGTGTCTCTAAATACTTGGTACCAAGACTGTGGAGTGTGGTCACCATTTGAACCATGGACTACCAACACATTTAGGGGCAGTATACATTTTAAATAAAAACGCATACCACCCTAATAAATGCACTATAAAGATCTGCCCTGCCATCAAATGCAATTTTTAGATGACTGTCCATAGTAAGCTCAACTTCTTTTTAATGCACCAGATCCACTGTCTCAAACCCACATCCAAAGACTTGTAGCATGCCTTGCAACAAGTTCCAGACTTCCTCTATAGTCAAAAGAACCGGTAGCACCTTCTACAGAATTGTTTTTTTGCAACTATGCTACATTGTTTATTTGCAAGAAACAAAACAAATCATACAGTGAATGAGTCCCAGGCTCACAGTATATGTCCCCAGGAAATAATATATGCGAGTATCTATACATGAGAGTTATATCACACATGTCAGGGTAGACATCAATTAAAGAGACCACATTAGAAGTGAGATACTGTAATACTTACACAAAACCAATTAGCCAAATCTTAATATGGCACACTTAGCATTGACACATTTGGTTGTCACATTATTCATGAAGAAACAGAATGGTCAAACAAGTCATCCTTCATTATTCTTACTAACATCAGAATATGAGTCATCTTCATCATTACATTTATTGAGAAGTTGTCCCCATGCCATTATCTCTTCCACTGCCCCCTCATCAGTACGCAGGAAACGCAAATGTTGTTTCTTTACTGCTCCTCACTCTAGTAATTCTCTTAGCTATTAGTCTAACAACGGTTTCCTGGACCCCAACCACACTATGGCTACTCTCTGTTTATTCAATAAAAGAGCTAGCTGTGTGAGCTTGTAGGGGATCTTCTGGCCATTGGGTCAGGCCACTATTCCCAATAGGCAAGCCACCGGAGTCAGAGAAATCATTAACCTGGTGGCCTGCTCTATCCTGGAACCACTGCTCTCCAAAACCACTGGACCGCAACACACTGCCAAGTCAAGTGTAAAAAAGTAGCATCTTCCTTCCCACATTGCTTACAACAAGCTCCCTAGGTGGGACCCACTCCATTTAGTTTGTAAGGAGTCACATAGGTAGAATGCAAAAAGCTGAAATGTAGCAATTTTAACCTGTTATTGCAAGAGACAATGCTCACCAATTTTAGGGCATGTGTCCAGTCAGTGCTGGAGATCGAGCCCAGTTCCAGCTCCCAGGCTTGGCGCACCTCATAAGCATGTCCCCCCGAGAGCCTTATAAAGCAAGTTAATCCAGCTCCGCCCCTCTCCCCATTGAAGGAGGTCCCTAGCACCTCTGATACATGCGACGCAGCAGGAAAGTCACACCACACCTCCTGTGCAACACTTTCTAGTTTAGCATAATGCAGAAAGTGACCTACTCCAAATATATTGTAGGCCTCCTGAAATGAAATGAATAGCTCCTCAGGATACAAATTGCCTTGCAACTGATAGTCCCCCGCTCTCATTGCTCCATAGACATATTGTCATCTATAGCCAGAAATGGTGCAAGGTCCCAAATTCACAATTCTCTGTCAAAGGGAGCTTTACAGAACACCCTCCTCGCCACTTGTTCTGACCAAATGTGAAGCGGGGTATTCCGATCGTCCACTTCATCAAGAATCAAACTAACATGTCTTCACAAAGCTTGCCCCAGATCAGCCGTTTATCCAAGGTACCTGCCTCGGCCAACCACTTTGCGATATGTTGCAAATGTGCTGCATAACAGTACAATTGTAGGTCTGTGACTGCCAATGCCCGTCCTCCAGACTCCTCTGGAGCGTAGATAACGCCACCCTGCTGCGGCACTCCACCCAAATCAAGGAAATCAACAGGCTACCCAATCTGCGAAAGAGCTGAGTCTTAAGTGGAAGCAATGAGTTCTGGACCAGATCAAAACATTGCGGGAGGAATACCATTTTCATGATGGCTGCCCTACCTATTACCGAAATTCCAAAACACAACTGAGTGCTCAAGGCCTGTCACCACCCTATCTACATTGAGGCGCTCTTGAGCTGCATCTGTGTGGGTAACCCAAATACCCAGATATCAAAACCCCTCTGTTTTCCAGCAAAGACTGACATCTGGTAGCTGATCTAATGACTTCCCTTAGAGCATCTCTAAAGGGAACATGAGTGACTTCAGGGTATTAACCCTGAGACTAGAAGCATTTCCAAAAGCTGTTAACACATTCATCAACAAGCATACCGACAGGAGAGCTAAGGTACACCAATGCATCGTCAGCATATAGGGATACCAAGTGGGTAGAATCCCCCACATGAATTCCCCCACATGAATCCCCCACATGAATTGCTCATGGAGCAACAGGGCAAGAGGCTCAATCGCCAACGCAAAAAGGAATGGTGATAAGGGACACCCAGTCATCAGAAAGCTCATCAACCTGAACTCAAATGGAAGGGTCAGTGTACCAGAACCGCATCTAAACACAGAATCTGGGTCTGAACCCCATAACCTTCAAAACAGCTATCAGATACCACCATTTGACAGTATTAAATGCCTTTTCTATTTCCAGGGATACCAGTGCCATCTCATTCACAGCTCCTGAGGTTTCATGTAAAACATAAGCAAGTTGACACGGATCAAAAGCTGTACTGTGTGCCGTTATAAAGCCGCATTGGTCTTCCTGGACCAAGTCGCGTATAACACCTCTCAGTCTAGTAGGCAGGATCTTGCATAATATTTTGATATCTGAGTTGAACATAGTGAGTGACCTATACGAAGAGGGATCCACAGAGTTGCCACCCAGCCCATAGTCTCTGGAAGTACACCTTTTTCCTGTGCCTCGAGGAAGACCTCCAATAAAATCTTACTATGCCCAGCGGAGTATGACTGATAAAACTCAACAAGGAAGCAATCGCCACTTAGAGCTTTGGACCCATTAGAAGCCTTTACAGCAACCCCCCTTCCTCCAAGGATATGTCCTCCTCCAGTACCTGCACATGATTGGGCCCCAACTGAGGTAACCCCAGGCTCTCTAAAAGTCATCTAACTCTACCTCTGGGCTAACCAGGCCAGCCCGATACATGGCTTGGAAGTGAACCACCATAATGGGCAGGATGTCCTGCCAGCTGGTAACCACCACACCAGCAGCATTTCTAAGGTATAATATAGGAGAAGGGTTCCACTTCTGGTCGGGGCATCCAGGCCAACAACTGGCCCAATTTGTATCCCTCCCTGTGCAGTCACTGATGATATGTTTTAAAAGTCATCTTGTCATGCACTTCCCAACACTTATGAATCTATCTATGCAGTCTCAAGTGTTCTCTATGCACATCAGCTGAGTGCGTTTCCATTTTTTGTCTAGCAGCCAGATGTTTCTTCAACACCTTAAGCTTCGCCTCCAGCTGCCTGCGAACTCCACAGACAGTACCCATGCATTTCTCTCTGATAACTTCCTTCAACGCCTCCATCTCAACAGCCCTAGTATTCATAGTACTCCAATTCACCTCCAGATAATCAGTCAGAGATAGCTAATTCTGCCTGACATGATGAAGAGACAGTGTTGTCCCATGTTATTCCTGGTGAGGCCCTGACTGGAGAGGCCGAAACGCATCGACACCTTCATTTCCCAGCGAGATTGGGTTCCTTAAGGGTATTCAACCCCACAGACCACTGGGCTTACACCAATAGGAATCCTAAGAAGAAATAGATAAGGTTCGTCAAGTGTTTGTTACACGAACCTTACATCATCGCATTCAAGCGGATTACTTCTACAAAGAGTCTTAATAACCACCATCTCTTCTTCAAGAGACAAATCTGGTTGACAGCCCCTAGACGCCAAATCATCTGCAGCCCAACGATTTCCATGTTTAGGTGCGCTCTAAATCAGCTCATGGCTTTTGATGTGTAATATGTATGTAATGTTTGTGTTATGTGTAGTCGGACTTTAGACATTTCAGTTATTTAAAGTATCTCACAATGCACTGTTTACCCAAGATAATGTATAATAAATAAATTTTGGTAAGTTATTCTACCACAGAGAAAGTATTGATTACTCTTTCTCTTGTAATTTTGATTATGTATCCCTACCTTTTGACCAACTCTGTATTGTAGTATGATGGCCGGGTCAGTCAAAAGGACAGGAGGCATACGCTAAGATCAGACCCCACCGAAGCAGCCCCCCGATGCATTCTAAGGGACATGATCAGAGACAAACCACCCTATGTGTGTCACTGCCTCCAATTGTGAGTGATCCAGATCTCTCAGTAGAAAGCGATCCAGGCGACTACATGTCTTGTGCGTTTTAGAGTGGCAAATGTACTCACATTCCTCTGGGTGCAGCACACTCCAACCATCCAAAAGCCCCAGATTGTGCTTGACCATAGTGAGGGGGCCTACCTGTAGGAGGCTGGCCTGGTTTGTAGTGGGTACCTTGGGTACTTGCACCTCATACCAGGTCCAGTTATCCCTCATTAGTGAAATGTAGTAGTGTTCTAGCAGCTTAGGCTTATAGAGGTAGCTATAGCAGAGCAGGTTAGGCTGAACTAGGAAACATGAAAAGCTCATGCAATACCACTTACAGTTACACAGTACTTATACACAAGTAAAGACAATACTCAGTGTTACCAAAAATAAAGGTAGTTTATTTCGGTGACACAGTTTCAAAAATATCTTAGAGGCTATACTCCTTCTGGAGGTAAGTATTCTACACAATATATACACTAGACACCAACATAAGGCAAGTAATTAGGCATAGGATAGTGCAAACAATAGGAAATGCTATAGAATGCAATGGAAGAAAATGGGTCTAGGGGCAACAAAAACCATATACTAAGAAAGTGGAATGCGAATTGCGAATTCCCCCCAGACAAGTGTAGTGTGTGCAGAATCACTAGGAGAGTAAAAATACAGTAAAGGTAAGTAAAGTACCCCACCCCAGAGCCCAGAAAAGCAGGAGTAAAGTACTGCAAGCTTCCTTGGGACACACTACACCTCGTGATTGGAATTATTGCACGAACCAACCAAGTCTGCAAACAACAAACAGTGGATTCCTGGCCCTGAAGACTGGTAAAAGAAGGAGACCAAGTCTAGAGGTCGAAAGAAGTTCCAAGAAGGACAGGAGCCCCTGCCAACCCAGAAGAGGGTGCAAAAGAAAAGTCCCTTCTTCGACGAAGACTGCAGAAGTGCACCCTAGGCAGATGCCAGCAGGTTCCTGCATGATGCAAAGGATGTCCCACGTCATGAGGTTGAATGCAGGTGAGATTTGGCGCTGATTCCTCCAACAAGCCTTGGTCCGGGCAAAGTTGCGTTTTGCATCAACTAGCGCTATCTGGACCCAGGAGGGACCTGGGTGCCTCAACTATGTGTGAGGAGGAAGAGGGGGCTCTAAGCACTTCAGAGAGCCCTCAGAGCACCAGATAGCACCCACGGGAGTCCCAGGACACGGGGACAAAGGAGGTGCAAAATGCGGTTTGTGCAGCACTACAAACGAAGGTCCCATGCCACCGGAGAATAACTCTGCGAGTTGAGCATCATAGGATAGAGTGCTGGGGACCTGGGCCAGGCTATGCACGAAGGAATTTTGCAAATAGTGCACAGAGGCCTCAGGAGGTGAAGAAGACGTGGTGCACAGGGGTGTTGCCGTTCTGCGGGAAGGCAAGGTCTTACCTCCTCCAAATTGCGACAGCAAGACCTCTGTGTCAATGGAGTCCACCCTCTGTGTTCCAAGGAGCACGCTCGTCGCCAGGATAGGAAACCAAGAGAACCGGTCGTTGACTTAGAAGGTGCTTCCGTGAGCAGGGGAGTGACTCCGTCACCCCAAGGGAGATTTCTCCGGTCCTACTGGTGCAGGGTGAAGACAGGGAGTACTCAGAGCGTGCACACCATGGAAACTGTTGCAATTGCTGGCTGGAGCTGAAGTTGCAGAATAAAAGTATCACTTGTGGATACTTTGTTGCTGTTACAGAAGTTCCTGGAGCAGGCTGTGGTTGATCCGAGGTCTGAGGATGAAGTAGTAGTTGCAGAGGATTCCTGCTGGAAACTTGCAAGTAGAATCTGAAGAGAACCCACAGGAGAGACCCTAAATAGCCTTGAGAGCGGGATTGGCTACCTTATCAGGTAAGGACCTATCAGGAGGGGTTTCTGACATCACCTGCTGATACTGGCCACTCAGAGCCCTCCAGAGTGCCTCTACACCTTGCAAAGCAAGAAGGCTGAGGTCTGGGACACACAGGAGGAGCTCAGGGCACCACCCTTGGGGTGGTGATGGACAGGGGTGTAGTCACTCCCCTTTCCTTTGTCCAGTTTCGCGCCAGAGCAGGGAATGGGGGTCCCTGAACCGGCGTAGTCCGGCTTATGCAAGGAGGGCACCATCTGTGCCCTTCAAAGCATTTCCAGAGGCTGGGGGAGGCTACCCCTCCCCAGCCCGTTGCACCTATTTCCAAAGGGAGAGGGTGTAACACCCTCCTCCCAAAGGAAATGCTTTGTTCTGCCTTCCTGGGACTGAGCTGTTCAGACCCCAGGAGGTCAGAACCCTGTCTGTGAGGTGGCAGCAGCTGTAGCTGCTGTGCAAGCCTCAGAGAGCTGATTTGGCAGTACTGGGAGTCCATAGTGAAGCCCCCAGGATGCAATGAATTGGCTTCCCAATACCAGATTTGGAATGAGGGGACAATTCCATGATCTTAGACACCGTACATGGCCATATTCGGAGTTACCATTGTGAAGCTATATAGGTATTGACCTATATGTAGTGAATGCGAGTACTCACAAAGTCCCGGGAATTGGCCCTGAACTATGTGGGGGCACCTTTGCTAGTGCAAGGGTGCCCTCACACTTACTAACTTTGCACCTAAACTTCAGTAAATGAAGGTTAGACATATAGGTAATACCACTGACCTGGTCAGTGCATTGCTCTGCCTCCCATGGCTCCACCCTCTAAGTAGAGCCCTTTCCCTGGCTCCTCTGGACTCCTGACCCCTGTCAGGAGTTCTAGGCCCTCCTCCATCCACAGGCTTCTAACTGCACCTCATCCCTGGTGTCTAGTAGGAGAGCTCTGCTTTCCTACTAGGCTACCTTCTGCCTCTCTCCTCCTTTTGCTTTGCTCTCTGCTTCACTGCTGTCCTTTAGTGTTTGTTTTCCTCATTTCTCTCTCACTCCGCTCTCTCTCTCTCACTTTAACTTTCCTCCTCTCTCTGTCCCCTACCGCTGCTGCACCCACGGCCCTGCTCCTTTTCCGGTTCTGCCCCCTTTTTGGCTCTGCTTCCTTTTCACAACGTTTTTCGTCCCCTCCCGCCTCCCAGCTGTCCTCTCCTCTCCTCCACCTCCCTATTTAAGTGCGGCTGCTGCGTGGTAGGCTGAGCAATACCAGTGACCTGGTCAGTGCGTTGCTCTGCCTCCCGTGGCTCCACTCTCCAAGTAGAGCCCTTTACCTGGCTCCTTTGAACTCCTGATCCCAGTCAGAAGTTCGAGGACCTCCTCCACCTGCAGGCATCTGCCTGCGCCCCATCCCTGGTGTCTAGTGGGTGAGCTCTGCTTTCCTACTAGGCTACCTTCTGCTTCTCTCCTCCTTTTGCTTTGCTTTGCTTTGCTCTCTGTTCCACTACGGTTCCTTAGTGCTCCTTTTCCTCGTTTCTCTCTCACTCCACTCTCTCTCTCTCTCACTTTCACTCTCCCCCTCTCTCTCTCCCCCGCCGCTGCTGTCCCGCGGCCTTCCCCTTTTTCAGCTCTGCCTCCTTTTTTGGCTCTTCCCCCTTTTTGCGCTGTTTTCTGTCCCCTCCCGCCACCCAGCTGTCCTCCCCCCCCCCACCGCCCTAGTTAATGGTGGCTGCTGCGTAGCCACGCAGCGGACACGCTGCTGGCGTGCCAAAGGCAAGCCCGTCTGCGCCTGGACCGCGCCCAGCTCCAGATCCCCTGGCTCCCGTCCCCCCCACCACCGCCATGCACGTCTTCACTACGACGTCCCCACCCTCCGCTCCCTCAACACTAGCCACTCTCCCGCCTGCCTTCAAGCCTCCCTGCAGATCACCCGCGGACTTTCTCCTGCCAGAACTGCACCTTCACCAGCCTCCACGCCAATGACCCACCAAGGCAGGATGCAACCATCTTTGATGTATCCTCCTCAACACCCGCTCTTTCCACAAGCATGCAGTAGAGCTATGGAATCTACTCGACCCATGCCTCCCCAGGTGTCTCATTCCTGACCGAGACCTGGATGAACCCCTCCACAGTGCCTGACATCGCCATAGCTGACCCGGACGGCTACAAGGTCACCCGCAGCGACTGCTCCAACAAAACAGGAGAGGGCATCTCCATCAGCCACAAGAACACCCTCAGGATCACGAGCAACACCGAAGACACCCTCAGCTCTGCCAAAGTCCTGCACTTCCAAATCCACACTGACCCAAACACCACCCTCCGGGGGACCCTCGTCTACAGGCCACCCGACCCACAACAGCAGTTCAGCGACTCCATTACCGACATCATCAGCATGCATGCTCTTGCATCCAATGACTGCATACTCCTAGGAGACTTAAACTTCCACCTCGACAACACCAATGACAACAACACCGCCACCCTGCTTGACAACCTCTCTAACCTCGACCTCAAACAGCTCATCGCGACACCAACCCTCTGCGCAGGACACACACTAAACCCTATTTTCTCCGCCAGCAATCACGTCTCTTTCAGCCACACCACCGAACTCCACTGGATAGACCACCGCTGCATCCACTTCTCGTTCAAGAAACCCACAACACAATACCACCCACAACGGATCCCCCACCGCATTTGGAACAAGGTCACCAAAGACCAACTTACTGCTACCCTCTCCCAGAACCCACCCATCGACTTCACCGACACTGATGCAGCTGCCAGCAACTTCAGTCAATGGGTCAACACCTGTGCCAATACTCTCGCCCCATTCAAGAATCCCTCCAACAGATGCACTGACAGAAAGGCCTTCTGGTTTAACGCCGACCTCCACGAATCTAAGCAAAGCTGCCAAAAACTCGAAAGAAAGTGGGGCCAAGATCAGACTTTGGACAACCACAAAGCCTTCAAAAACGCCATCCGCAGACACCACCAACTCATCCGAGCAGCCAAAAGAACCACCTTCAAAGACCGAATCAACAACAATGCACATCGCCATGAGGAGCTCTTCAACGTCATGAAGGAGCTCTCCAACCCCAGCTCCAGCGTCAACGACATCCCGGCATCCCAAGACCTCTGCGACTCCCTAGCTTCCTACTTCCACCGCAAGATTTCAGACATCCACAACAACTTCAGCACCCAGACCCCCCGGCAACCACCAACACCACAGATTCACCTCCGACCAACCTCCTCCTCTCCTGGACCCCCATCAACGACAACATTGAAATCATGAACACAATCCACTCTGGCTCTCCATCTGACCCCTGCCCTCACCACATCCTCAATAAATCAAGCTCCGTCATCGCACCCCAACTACGGAAGATCATCAACAGCGCCTTCCAGTCTGCCACCTTCCCAGAGAGCAGGAAACACGCCAAGATCAACGCCCTCCTCAAAAAAAAACAAGGCAGACCCAAAGGACCTCGAGAACGTCTGGCCTATCTCCCTGCTCCCCTTCCTGGCAAAAGTAATTGAGAAGGCCGTCAACAAACAACTAACCTGCTTCCTAGAGGAGAACCGCACCCTGGACCCTTCCCAATCAGGATTCCACATCAACCACAGCACCAAAACCGCCCTCATCGCTGCCACCGACAACATCAGAACCATACTGGACAGTGGCGAAACCGTGGCACTCATCGTCCTGGACTTCTTGGCCGCGTTAAACACCGTCTGCCACCACACCCTACACTCACACCTCAGCAATGCTGGAATCCGCGACAGAGCCCCCGGACTGGGTCACCTCCTTTCTCACCGGCAGAACCCAGAGAGTCCATCTCCCCCATTCCGTTCAGAGGCCACCGCAACATCATCTGCGGCATACCCCAGGGTTCGTTCCTCAGCCCGACCCTCTCCAACGTCTACATGGCCCTGTTCGCTAACATCGCCCGATCCCACAACCTCAACATCATCTCATATGCCAACGACACCCAGCTGATCCTCTCCCTCCCCAAGGACTCCGCAAAGACCTACCTCCAAGAAGGAATGAAGGCCATCGCCGAATGGATGAAGAGCAGCTGCCTCAAACTCAATTCCGACAAGACGTAAGTCTTCATCTTCGGCTCCACCCCCTCCACATGGGATGACTCCTGGTGGCCTGCCACTCTCGTAACCGCTCCGACTCCCACAGACGACGCATGCAACCTAGGATTCATCCTGGACCCCTCACTATCCATGACTCAGGAAGTCAACTCCATCTCCTCCTCCTACTTCAACACCCTCTCCATGCTTCAAAAGATCTACAAATGGATACCCACCGCACCAGAAGAACAGTCACCCAAGCCCTCGTAAGCAGCAAACTGGACTAAGGCAATGCCCTATACGCAGGAACCATGGCCAAACTCTAGAAGAGGCTGTAAAGCATCCAGAACGCCCCTGCATGCCTCATCCTGGTCACAGACCACCTGAAAAACCTGCACTGGCTCCCAGTCAACAAGAGAATCACCTTCAAACTCCTCGCCCACGCTCACAAAGCACTGCATAACACTGGACAAGAATACCTCAACAGACGACGCTGCTTCTATACCCTGACCTGGCGCTCCGCCAACCTCGCCCTTGCAACCGTCCCACACGTCCGCAGAACTACAACCAGAGGTAGATCATTCGCGCACCTCACCGCCAAAATGTTTCCTCCCACCTGCACCAGACCAAAGACCTCCTTACCTTCAGGAAACATCTCAAGACCTGGCTGTTCAAGCTGTAGCAGCACCTCCTCCCCACCTTAAACACCTCCCCTCCTCCGCGCCTTGAGACCCTCACGGGTGAGTAGTGCGCTTTACAAATCATTGATTGATTGATTGATTAGGTGACTTATAAGTTACTTAAGTGCAGTACAAATGGCTGTGAAATAGTGTGTGCACTATTTCACACAGGCTGCAATGACAGGCCTGTGGAAGGGTTTGTCTGAGCTCCTTATGGGTGGCAAAAGAAATGCTGCAGCCCATAAGGCTCTCCTGGAACCCCAAGGCCCTGGGGTACCTAGGTAACATATACTAGGGACTTATATGGGGGGTCCAGTGTCCCAATTTAAATAGGTAAATGAAGACACTAGCCTATAGTGACAAATTTAAAAGCAGAGACAGCATAAGCATTGAGGTTCTGGTTAGCAGAGTCTCATTGACACAGTCAATCACTACTGACAACAGACACATTAGGGCATAAATTATGAGCACTGGGGTCCTGACCAGCAGGATCCCAGTGAAACAGGCAAACACATACTGACATACAGGTGAAAATGGGGGTAACATGCCAAGAAAGATGGTACTTTCCTACAGTTGGCTCATGAGTTAAGTTTGAGGGAGCTGGATCAAAGGAGCCAGAAGGGCCGAGATGGTGGCAGCAGTACCTCAGTGCAGCCTGAGAGGAAGGCACATATTCCTAAAGATCTGTTGAAGGATTACAAGAGGTAGGATGACATCTATCTGTGGTTCAAGGGGTATGAGTCTGCTCTCCACATGAACATCGTCCCTGAAGCACCGTGGGGGGTGGGTCTGTGGAAGCACTTTGAGGTGGAGGTGGGGGGACACTCTGACATCTTTAGGAGATCCTCAGGGGCTCAGCTACTCTACCTACCATGAAGGACGCCCTACTTACCAGTTATGGTCTTACTCCTGAGCAGTATAAGGAAAACTTTAGATCCTATAAAAAAATAATTCCCAAACTTGGTTGGACTGTGTAGACTCTTTTTGCAGGTCACTGGATGGTTGGGTGAAGGGCAGTAAGGTAACAACTTATGAGGGGCTTTACAACTTAATTGCTTGGGAGCACTTGTACAGTTTTGTTTTCCAGAGCTGCACCAGCACCTAATTTACAGCAAGCTGACTGACCCCAGAAAGCTTGCTGAGGAAGCTGACCGTTGGGAAAGCACCAGGGTCCAGAAGAGGTATGGGGTAGACCATGCCAAGGGTGGGCAGGTTCCCCATCAGAAGGAGTTCCCCATACACTTCACCAAGTAGTTACGGTAGACAGATCAGAGCTCCTGTGCTGAGTGGTGCAGGTTCCCCTTGAGTTGGGGGGGTGGGTTTCGGGTTCCTTGAGGGTTGCTGTGAGTCCAACCATGTCTGTAGATTGTTTGCTTAGCAATGACCTGGAGGATTCCCCTTGAAAGGAGGTGGTACACAGGTCTCACTTGGAGATATTGGGTCTGCCTGGGGGGTTGTGTGTTTCTACCCGATCAATGCCAGCCTGTCAGGGTGATCAGGAGGCCCTGGAGCCTGAAAGAGTGGCCCAGATATCTGCCAGAAGGAGAAAGAGAACTTGCATAGGAAACCAGCTCCAGAAGTTTCCACAGACCCAGGAGGAGTCTGAACCTGAGGGGGACACCCTGGAGCCCACAGGGGAACAGGTGACTGAACTGGGGGAGGTTCCTGAGCTGACTCAGTGGCAGCAGGAAGGGGTACCCACCAGAGAAGCATTCTGTGAAGCACAGAAATCATGCCCTACTCTGGAGGGCTTGTGACAGCAGGCTGCAGACCAGAGGTCTGGCAAAGAGTGTGAATTACACTAGATCTACTGGGAGGACGGCCTCCTACATAGCGAGCCTATGGTTGCTGAGCCCGGGGCAGCCCGTGTGCTAGTGGTATCCCAGTGCTTAAGAGCCTTCCTACTAGCATTTGAGAGGCTTGTCGCCCACTTTTACTGGCCCCAAAAGCGCAGGCAATCAGATGCGCACTGTAGGTCTTGCCAAACTTATCAGGCAAATGGCAAGAGTGGGGGGAAATGTAAGGCTCCCCTCCAACCTTTTCCTGTTGTCAGCACCCCCTTTGAAAAGGTTGGTACTGACATTGTGGGATGCCTTGATCCCAAGACAGCCATGGGAAACAGGTTTATCCTGGTCTTGGTGGACCATGTCACCAGGTAGCCAGAAGCCATTCCTTTGATCTACCACTGCCCCTGTGGTAGGACGTGCCTTTATGGGGGGTTTTACTCGAATGGGGTTCCCCAAAGAGATGGTAACTGATAGGGGTATCAACTTCATATCTACATATAAGAAGTCTCTGTGGAAGGCGTGTGGGATAACCTTTAAGTTTACCACTCCTTACCATCCTCAGGGAAACGGTCTGGTTGAAAGATTCAGCTGCACCTTGAAGGGCATGATTATGGGCCTATCAGAGCCCTTGAGGCGCACAAAATACACCGAAGCGGACTCACGACTCCGTCGACAGGATCACAAATATCATCTGATGTGCTTACAAACAGAGGGAGACAGATCGGGGAGGCTGCTGGCGTGGCTCCTTCATCAGAACCGACAGCAGACCCCCATAGGCACTATACGGCTAGATGGGGGCAGAATGGTCAATACTCAAGAAGAGATTAATGGGGCATCCAAGGAATACTACACAAACATCTATACTAGACGCATAGAATGTACTGCCCAACAACTGGTTCCATTACCAACCTCAAATCTGCACTTCATGATGAGCATGCCAATAGCTACCATCTAGATGTTACATCTAGCGAACCCAACCGTTCCACTGGACACTCAACTGGGAAGCTTCTGTCCTGGAATGTGGCTGGCATCAACAGCAAACTAGCCGACTCTGAACGGGGGGTTTATGTTGATGATTTTAACATTTGTATGTTTCAGGAAACATGGGCCATGCACAGTGTGTATAATCAGGGGTACTGGTCCTTTATTAAAAAAGCTATCCAGTCTCCTGCAGGCAGGGCAATAGGGGGATTATGTACCTGGGTAAAGATGACAGAGGTGGGTGAAGTAAAGGAGATACATGTAGATTCTCCTGACATTTTAGCTATAGCAATTCAGCCAAATCTAGGCATCCCTGTCCTGTGTATAAACATCTACAATAGACCAGGCCCCTCCAACCAACGGTCTGCCACCATAGATCTCCTGAACACTATAATTTTAGACCTCTGCCCCAAATATCGCATCATTATTGCAGGTGATCTTAATGCGCCAATCAAACTTAACTCTGCTTTTATTGAGGCTACACAGACTGAAGATGAAGCATGGAATATTCCTTCTCTCCTAACCCAGCCAGTTTCATCCACTGTTTGCAGCAGGGTTCTGCAGATAACAGATCTCATAATACTTCATGGCCTTCGTATTGGTAACGGCCGCTTTCCAGCTGACATCCCTGCTAGGCCAACCTTTTTTAGGGGATTTTATAGTAGTACCCTGGATTATATTCTCTTGGATTTAAGGGTATGACATTATATAATAGATGTGAAAGTGGGTCATCCGTGTACCAGTGACCATGCGCCTCTCCAAATTGTATGACAGAATCCTTCTATCAGGAGCTGTGTCTTTCCCTGCTCCCAAATTTCCTGGCGTCTTGAAGCTATCTAGCAATAGGCGCACAGTGAGATGGGATTCTTTTCAGAGGTCTAATAAGCTACGGGACAAACTCCGTGTACTAGTTTCTAAACATCAGCTTTTTGACGACCATCTCTCACTAACTCCTTTGGAAGTCATGTCCTCTCACTCAGACCTCTTTGCTGCTCTCAAGGAGCTGTTTTCCAAATCTGTTAGGAATCCAAGCAACCCTTTTTTTCAATCTAGCAGCAAGTGGTTTGATAAGAGGTGCAGAGAGGCTAAAAGTACCCCAATTAAAGTGTTAAGATCTAAAGCTAGGGAAGACATTGTTAGGGCAAGAAGAAATTATGTCTCCATATGTAAGATGTGTAAACTCAAGCATGAGGAGAGACTATGGGGTGAACTGGCTGAGGCTGCAAGGGCCCATGATTCCAAACGCTTCTGGTTCCTGGTTGCTCGTAGCAACCAAATTCAAACACTGAAGCCAGAGTGCTACATTGCCCCTGATATCTGGCTCTCTCACTTTAAGGAGCTGTATGGTTCTACATCTGACCTTGATGCCATCAGCTCTGGAGAGACGTCGCTACTCCATTCATCAGCGATTTCTTTGCCTCCCTTCACACTAAAAGAAACTGAGTTGGCAATCATCGCTCAAAAAACAGGGAAGGTTCTTGGTTCAGACGGAATCCCCTCAGATATGTATAAAGCAGATATGAATAACTGGACCCCGTATGTAAACAGGATTTTGAATGCTGTTTTGACTAACAGGTCCTATCCTGATTCTTGGAAGGAAGCAATCATTGTGCCAATATACAAGAAAGGGGAGAGAGGTCTACCGGGGAATTATAGACCCATCAGCCTATTAGATAACTTACAAAAAATATTTTGTTATCAGCTATTAAGTAGGTTGAAGAAATGGATAGCAAACAATCAGGCACTAAGTCACCTCCAGGCAGGGTTCAGAGACAAGGTCAGCACTATCGATCAGGCTTTCCGTTTTACCACCATAAAGTGGAAAACTGTAGATGTGGACTCAGGCCATCTTTTTGTGGCATTTGTAGACCTGAAATCCACTTTCGACCTTGTCCAACGCCACAAATGTGGGAAGTTATGAGCAAAGCAGGGGTTCCCTGCTCTATGTTAAACATAATTAGATATCTTTATACTGGCAGAAGATTCCATGTCTTCTATTTGCTGACCACACTTTGCTAATATCCCAAACAGCTATAGGCCTCTCAAACTTGCTTACAAGGTTTATGGATTTCTGCAAAGACCATGGTCTGGAAATTAACTCATTAAAAACGAAATACATGGTGTTTGGAGATAAAAAGCATAAGATGAGAAGACCTGTTTGCTTAGACGGTGCTACATTGGAAAGATTGGGCACTTTTGATTATCTAGGCCTCAAACTATAAGATTCACATAAATGGCATGCCCACCTTCAGAAATCAACAATGTGTCTGAAACAAAGGGCGGGTAGTATTGTGAGATTTGCAGCCAGATCCCCCAGATTTGCTTTGACTCCTGCAATATATAAATCTCAAGCCGAGGGGGGGCTTTATTTGGAGCTGAGTTATGGGGCCACTGCAATCTGGAGGATTTGGTAAGGGCGGAAAACTTGTTTTTAAAGATGCTGTTAAGAGTTCCTTCAAGTACCCCTTCTTTGCCCATCCGAATGGACTTAAATCTTCTCCCAATTAACCAGATTGCCACCCTAGGGCCACTGTTGTTCTGGATTCATTTATGGTCATTAGACGCTCTTATTCCATTTAGATGTGGGTTGACCAACTTGGTGGGCACTAACTTTACTACTAGAATTAAGTGGTGTGCCTATGTTGAAGGGTCCTTATCTCATCTTGATTTGGGGTCCTATTGGAAGGATCCTTCCTCTATTCCTAAAAATGCCGCTCAGATTTTGAAGGACGCATTTTGGCTTAATGTCCAAACTGTGCAACTGGCCGAAGTCTCGCCCTCTTCTATGACCGACAGTTTTCTCCAAATCAAATGCCATTACGAGTTCGAGCACTACATGGATGCAGTACTCTCTCCATTTGCGCGTGCCCTCTATACTAGATTTAGAATAGGGTCTCGTCCTCTGCGCACCCTAACCTATAAATGGTCTAACACAAACAACAGGTCCAAGTTATATCTGATAGGCTGTGAGAATGAAGAGACTGCTACCTACCTACTATGTTCTTTTTCAATGTCCTGCATATCGCAAACAGAGGGCACTCTGGATTATCCCTCTAGGCAAACAAATGGGCTTTAGGAATTATTAACCTGCTCTGAGAGTAATCAAGTCAGACTCATCTGTGCAAATTGTGTGCCCTTTGGCAAACGTTTCATGGAAACATTTTTAGCTACTGTTTTATTCTGTTTTAAACTTCCTTGATTTTTGAACCTGATTCCAATTTTACTTGTTTTTATCCCTATTTTATTTTCTGGATTGTTTTGTACTGTACTTTTACGGTATGTTTTTACTGAAATAAAGTGATAAAGTAAAAGTAATAGTTGCTTTATAAGCAAGTTTCTGCTAAATAAATATGCATCTCTTGATTCATGCACACAAGAGGGGGGAAGTAGGGTCAAAAAAGCGACTCTTCCCAATTGACTTCCAACTGGAATCTTTGCTCTAGGTGAGAGGAAAAACATGTGGCATGAATTATGTCAAATTTGGCATAGGAGTAAAGCTTTATTCACAGAGTGCATTTTCTTGGATAGACATTAGTGTTATAAAAATGGGTTTGGTGGGTTTGAAGAGTTATAAAGTTAGAGATATCTTGAATATTAGTCCACAAATTGTTCTCAAACCTGGGGTCAAGGACAGTTCGTAGACCCAAATTAACCAAATAAGTAGATCTTGTTGGTTGTGGGAGTTTTTCCCTCCATTGAGTCCAGGTCTACAGACAAAATTCGGTGCAGGTACTTGGAGCCTCTGATTGGCTAGCCGAAAGAGAAGTTTTCTGCTTGAATGGACATGGTCCTTGGACCTGAAAAATATTATGAAAGACCAAATAAGGGAGCAGAATGACTATATTCTGGCCCCCTAGGCCATAGAGGGGGAAACAAATGGCCTCCCATAGATCTTTTTTTTTTTATTGTTCATTTTGTGGGGGGATCTGCACACCCCATGAGAGATTCACAGACACCAACAGATGCACACCTTCTGGGTCAGTGGTCAATAGTCTGCAGTCCTAGCACTATGATTTTGGACTATTAAATGGATTTGTGAGTTGGATCCTCTTTAATGGTTCGCTGTCCTGGTATTGGGTTTGGACTATGGATCACGGAGTCAAAGTGTCTCTAAATACTTGGTACCAAGACTGTGGAGTGTGGTCACCATTTGAACCATGGACTACCAACACATTTAGGGGCAGTATACATTTTAAATAAAAACGCATACCACCCTAATAAATGCACTATAAAGATCTGCCCTGCCATCAAATGCAATTTTTAGATGACTGTCCATAGTAAGCTCAACTTCTTTTTAATGCACCAGATCCACTGTCTCAAACCCACATCCAAAGACTTGTAGCATGCCTTGCAACAAGTTCCAGACTTCCTCTATAGTCAAAAGAACCGGTAGCACCTTCTACAGAATAGTTTTTTTGCAACTATGCTACATTGTTTATTTGCAAGAAACAAAACAAATCATACAGTGAATGAGTCCCAGGCTCACAGTATATGTCCCCAGGAAATAATATATGCGAGTATCTATACATGAGAGTTATATCACACATGTCAGGGTAGACATCAATTAAAGAGACCACATTAGAAGTGAGATACTGTAATACTTACACAAAACCAATTAGCCAAATCTTAATATGGCACACTTAGCATTGACACATTTGGTTGTCACATTATTCATGAAGAAACAGAATGGTCAAACAAGTCATCCTTCATTATTCTTACTAACATCAGAATATGAGTCATCTTCATCATTACATTTATTGAGAAGTTGTCCCCATGCCATTATCTCTTCCACTGCCCCCTCATCAGTACGCAGGAAACGCAAATGTTGTTTCTTTACTGCTCCTCACTCTAGTAATTCTCTTAGCTATTAGTCTAACAACGGTTTCCTGGACCCCAACCACACTATGGCTACTCTCTGTTTATTCAATAAAAGAGCTAGCTGTGTGAGCTTGTAGGGGATCTTCTGGCCATTGGGTCAGGCCACTATTCCCAATAGGCAAGCCACCGGAGTCAGAGAAATCATTAACCTGGTGGCCTGCTCTATCCTGGAACCACTGCTCTCCAAAACCACTGGACCGCAACACACTGCCAAGTCAAGTGTAAAAAAGTAGCATCTTCCTTCCCACATTGCTTACAACAAGCTCCCTAGGTGGGACCCACTCCATTTAGTTTGTAAGGAGTCACATAGGTAGAATGCAAAAAGCTGAAATGTAGCAATTTTAACCTGTTATTGCAAGAGACAATGCTCACCAATTTTAGGGCATGTGTCCAGTCAGTGCTGGAGATCGAGCCCAGTTCCAGCTCCCAGGCTTGGCGCACCTCATAAGCATGTCCCCCCGAGAGCCTTATAAAGCAAGTTAATCCAGCTCCGCCCCTCTCCCCATTGAAGGAGGTCCCTAGCACCTCTGATACATGCGACGCAGCAGGAAAGTCACACCACACCTCCTGTGCAACACTTTCTAGTTTAGCATAATGCAGAAAGTGACCTACTCCAAATATATTGTAGGCCTCCTGAAATGAAATGAATAGCTCCTCAGGATACAAATTGCCTTGCAACTGATAGTCCCCCGCTCTCATTGCTCCATAGACATATTGTCATCTATAGCCAGAAATGGTGCAAGGTCCCAAATTCACAATTCTCTGTCAAAGGGAGCTTTACAGAACACCCTCCTCGCCACTTGTTCTGACCAAATGTGAAGCGGGGTATTCCGATCGTCCACTTCATCAAGAATCAAACTAACATGTCTTCACAAAGCTTGCCCCAGATCAGCCGTTTATCCAAGGTACCTGCCTCGGCCAACCACTTTGCGATATGTTGCAAATGTGCTGCATAACAGTACAATTGTAGGTCTGTGACTGCCAATGCCCGTCCTCCAGACTCCTCTGGAGCGTAGATAACGCCACCCTGCTGCGGCACTCCACCCAAATCAAGGAAATCAACAGGCTACCCAATCTGCGAAAGAGCTGAGTCTTAAGTGGAAGCAATGAGTTCTGGACCAGATCAAAACATTGCGGGAGGAATACCATTTTCATGATGGCTGCCCTACCTATTACCGAAATTCCAAAACACAACTGAGTGCTCAAGGCCTGTCACCACCCTATCTACATTGAGGCGCTCTTGAGCTGCATCTGTGTGGGTAACCCAAATACCCAGATATCAAAACCCCTCTGTTTTCCAGCAAAGACTGACATCTGGTAGCTGATCTAATGACTTCCCTTAGAGCATCTCTAAAGGGAACATGAGTGACTTCAGGGTATTAACCCTGAGACTAGAAGCATTTCCAAAAGCTGTTAACACATTCATCAACAAGCATACCGACAGGAGAGCTAAGGTACACCAATGCATCGTCAGCATATAGGGATACCAAGTGGGTAGAATCCCCCACATGAATTCCCCCACATGAATCCCCCACATGAATTGCTCATGGAGCAACAGGGCAAGAGGCTCAATCGCCAACGCAAAAAGGAATGGTGATAAGGGACACCCAGTCATCAGAAAGCTCATCAACCTGAACTCAAATGGAAGGGTCAGTGTACCAGAACCGCATCTAAACACAGAATCTGGGTCTGAACCCCATAACCTTCAAAACAGCTATCAGATACCACCATTTGACAGTATTAAATGCCTTTTCTATTTCCAGGGATACCAGTGCCATCTCATTCACAGCTCCTGAGGTTTCATGTAAAACATAAGCAAGTTGACACGGATCAAAAGCTGTACTGTGTGCCGTTATAAAGCCGCATTGGTCTTCCTGGACCAAGTCGCGTATAACACCTCTCAGTCTAGTAGGCAGGATCTTGCATAATATTTTGATATCTGAGTTGAACATAGTGAGTGACCTATACGAAGAGGGATCCACAGAGTTGCCACCCAGCCCATAGTCTCTGGAAGTACACCTTTTTCCTGTGCCTCGAGGAAGACCTCCAATAAAATCTTACTATGCCCAGCGGAGTATGACTGATAAAACTCAACAAGGAAGCAATTGCCACTTAGAGCTTTGGACCCATTAGAAGCCTTTACAGCAACCCCCCTTCCTCCAAGGATATGTCCTCCTCCAGTACCTGCACATGATTGGGCCCCAACTGAGGTAACCCCAGGCTCTCTAAAAGTCATCTAACTCTACCTCTGGGCTAACCAGGCCAGCCCGATACATGGCTTGGAAGTGAACCACCATAATGGGCAGGATGTCCTGCCAGCTGGTAACCACCACACCAGCAGCATTTCTAAGGTATAATATAGGAGAAGGGTTCCACTTCTGGTCGGGGCATCCAGGCCAACAACTGGCCCAATTTGTATCCCTCCCTGTGCAGTCACTGATGATATGTTTTAAAAGTCATCTTGTCATGCACTTCCCAACACTTATGAATCTATCTATGCAGTCTCAAGTGTTCTCTATGCACATCAGCTGAGTGCGTTTCCATTTTTTGTCTAGCAGCCAGATGTTTCTTCAACACCTTAAGCTTCGCCTCCAGCTGCCTGCGAACTCCACAGACAGTACCCATGCATTTCTCTCTGATAACTTCCTTCAACGCCTCCATCTCAACAGCCCTAGTATTCATAGTACTCCAATTCACCTCCAGATAATCAGTCAGAGATAGCTAATTCTGCCTGACATGATGAAGAGACAGTGTTGTCCCATGTTATTCCTGGTGAGGCCCTGACTGGAGAGGCCGAAACGCATCGACACCTTCATTTCCCAGCGAGATTGGGTTCCTTAAGGGTATTCAACCCCACAGACCACTGGGCTTACACCAATAGGAATCCTAAGAAGAAATAGATAAGGTTTGTCAAGTGTTTGTTACACGAACCTTACATCATCGCATTCAAGCGGATTACTTCTACAAAGAGTCTTAATAACCACCATCTCTTCTTCAAGAGACAAATCTGGTTGACAGCCCCTAGACGCCAAATCATCTGCAGCCCAACGATTTCCATGTTTAGGTGCGCTCTAAATCAGCTCATGGCTTTTGATGTGTAATATGTATGTAATGTTTGTGTTATGTGTAGTCGGACTTTAGACATTTCAGTTATTTAAAGTATCTCACAATGCACTGTTTACCCAAGATAATGTATAATAAATAAATTTTGGTAAGTTATTCTACCACAGAGAAAGTATTGATTACTCTTTCTCTTGTAATTTTGATTATGTATCCCTACCTTTTGACCAACTCTGTATTGTAGTATGATGGCCGGGTCAGTCAAAAGGACAGGAGGCATACGCTAAGATCAGACCCCACCGAAGCAGCCCCCCGATGCATTCTAAGGGACATGATCAGAGACAAACCACCCTATGTGTGTCACTGCCTCCAATTGTGAGTGATCCAGATCTCTCAGTAGAAAGCGATCCAGGCGACTACATGTCTTGTGCGTTTTAGAGTGGCAAATGTACTCACATTCCTCTGGGTGCAGCACACTCCAACCATCCAAAAGCCCCAGATTGTGCTTGACCATAGTGAGGGGGCCTACCTGTAGGAGGCTGGCCTGGTTTGTAGTGGGTACCTTGGGTACTTGCACCTCATACCAGGTCCAGTTATCCCTCATTAGTGAAATGTAGTAGTGTTCTAGCAGCTTAGGCTTATAGAGGTAGCTATAGCAGAGCAGGTTAGGCTGAACTAGGAAACATGAAAAGCTCATGCAATACCACTTACAGTTACACAGTACTTATACACAAGTAAAGACAATACTCAGTGTTACCAAAAATAAAGGTAGTTTATTTCGGTGACACAGTTTCAAAAATATCTTAGAGGCTATACTCCTTCTGGAGGTAAGTATTCTACACAATATATACACTAGACACCAACATAAGGCAAGTAATTAGGCATAGGATAGTGCAAACAATAGGAAATGCTATAGAATGCAATGGAAGAAAATGGGTCTAGGGGCAACAAAAACCATATACTAAGAAAGTGGAATGCGAATTGCGAATTCCCCCCAGACAAGTGTAGTGTGTGCAGAATCACTAGGAGAGTAAAAATACAGTAAAGGTAAGTAAAGTACCCCACCCCAGAGCCCAGAAAAGCAGGAGTAAAGTACTGCAAGCTTCCTTGGGACACACTACACCTCGTGATTGAAATTATTGCACGAACCAACCAAGTCTGCAAACAACAAACAGTGGATTCCTGGCCCTGAAGACTGGTAAAAGAAGGAGACCAAGTCTAGAGGTCGAAAGAAGTTCCAAGAAGGACAGGAGCCCCTGCCAACCCAGAAGAGGGTGCAAAAGAAAAGTCCCTTCTTGGACGAAGACTGCAGAAGTGCACCCTAGGCAGATGCCAGCAGGTTCCTGCATGATGCAAAGGATGTCCCACGTCATGAGGTTGAATGCAGGTGAGATTTGGCGCTGATTCCTCCAACAAGCCTTGGTCCTGGCAAAGTTGCGTTTTGCATCAACTAGCGCTATCTGGACCCAGGAGGGACCTGGGTGCCTCAACTATGTGTGAGGAGGAAGAGGGGGCTCTAAGCACTTCAGAGAGCCCTCAGAGCACCAGATAGCACCCACGGGAGTCCCAGGACACGGGGACAAAGGAGGTGCAAAATGCGGTTTGTGCAGCACTACAAACGAAGGTCCTATGCCACCGGAGAATAACTCTGCGAGTTGAGCATCATAGGATAGAGTGCTGGGGACCTGGGCCAGGCTATGCACGAAGGAATTTTGCAAATAGTGCACAGAGGCCTCAGGAGGTGAAGAAGACGTGGTGCACAGGGGTGTTGCCGTTCTGCGGGAAGGCAAGGTCTTACCTCCTCCAAATTGCGACAGCAAGACCTCTGTGTCAATGGAGTCCACCCTCTGTGTTCCAAGGAGCACGCTCGTCGCCAGGATAGGAAACCAAGAGAACCGGTCGTTGACTTAGAAGGTGCTTCCGTGAGCAGGGGAGTGACTCCGTCACCCCAAGGGAGATTTCTCCGGTCCTACTGGTGCAGGGTGAAGACAGGGAGTACTCAGAGCGTGCACACCATGGAAACTGTTGCAATTGCTGGCTGGAGCTGAAGTTGCAGAATAAAAGTATCACTTGTGGATACTTTGTTGCTGTTACAGAAGTTCCTGGAGCAGGCTGTGGTTGATCCGAGGTCTGAGGATGAAGTAGTAGTTGCAGAGGATTCCTGCTGGAAACTTGCAAGTAGAATCTGAAGAGAACCCACAGGAGAGACCCTAAATAGCCTTGAGAGCGGGATTGGCTACCTTATCAGGTAAGGACCTATCAGGAGGGGTTTCTGACATCACCTGCTGATACTGGCCACTCAGAGCCCTCCAGAGTGCCTCTACACCTTGCAAAGCAAGAAGGCTGAGGTCTGGGACACACAGGAGGAGCTCAGGGCACCACCCTTGGGGTGGTGATGGACAGGGTTGTAGTCACTCCCCTTTCCTTTGTCCAGTTTCGCGCCAGAGCAGGGAATGGGGGTCCCTGAACCGGCGTAGTCCGGCTTATGCAAGGAGGGCACCATCTGTGCCCTTCAAAGCATTTCCAGAGGCTGGGGGAGGCTACCCCTCCCCAGCCCGTTGCACCTATTTCCAAAGGGAGAGGGTGTAACACCCTCCTCCCAAAGGAAATGCTTTGTTCTGCCTTCCTGGGACTGAGCTGTTCAGACCCCAGGAGGTCAGAACCCTGTCTGTGAGGTGGCAGCAGCTGTAGCTGCTGTGCAAGCCTCAGAGAGCTGATTTGGCAGTACTGGGAGTCCATAGTGAAGCCCCCAGGATGCAATGAATTGGCTTCCCAATACCAGATTTGGAATGAGGGGACAATTCCATGATCTTAGACACCGTACATGGCCATATTCGGAGTTACCATTGTGAAGCTATATAGGTATTGACCTATATGTAGTGAATGCGAGTACTCACAAAGTCCCGGGAATTGGCCCTGAACTATGTGGGGGCACCTTTGCTAGTGCAAAGGTGCCCTCACACTTACTAACTTTGCACCTAAACTTCAGTAAATGAAGGTTAGACATATAGGTAATACCACTGACCTGGTCAGTGCATTGCTCTGCCTCCCATGGCTCCACCCTCTAAGTAGAGCCCTTTCCCTGGCTCCTCTGGACTCCTGACCCCTGTCAGGAGTTCTAGGCCCTCCTCCATCCACAGGCTTCTAACTGCACCTCATCCCTGGTGTCTAGTAGGAGAGCTCTGCTTTCCTACTAGGCTACCTTCTGCCTCTCTCCTCCTTTTGCTTTGCTCTCTGCTTCACTGCTGTCCTTTAGTGTTTGTTTTCCTCATTTCTCTCTCACTCCGCTCTCTCTCTCTCACTTTAACTTTCCTCCTCTCTCTGTCCCCTACCGCTGCTGCACCCACGGCCCTGCTCCTTTTCCGGTTCTGCCCCCTTTTTGGCTCTGCTTCCTTTTCACAACGTTTTTCGTCCCCTCCCGCCTCCCAGCTGTCCTCTCCTCTCCTCCACCTCCCTATTTAAGTGCGGCTGCTGCGTGGTAGGCTGAGCAATACCAGTGACCTGGTCAGTGCGTTGCTCTGCCTCCCGTGGCTCCACTCTCCAAGTAGAGCCCTTTACCTGGCTCCTTTGAACTCCTGATCCCAGTCAGAAGTTCGAGGACCTCCTCCACCTGCAGGCATCTGCCTGCGCCCCATCCCTGGTGTCTAGTGGGTGAGCTCTGCTTTCCTACTAGGCTACCTTCTGCTTCTCTCCTCCTTTTGCTTTGCTTTGCTTTGCTCTCTGTTCCACTACGGTTCCTTAGTGCTCCTTTTCCTCGTTTCTCTCTCACTCCACTCTCTCTCTCTCTCACTTTCACTCTCCCCCTCTCTCTCTCCCCCGCCGCTGCTGTCCCGCGGCCTTCCCCTTTTTCAGCTCTGCCTCCTTTTTTGGCTCTTCCCCCTTTTTGCGCTGTTTTCTGTCCCCTCCCGCCACCCAGCTGTCCTCCCCCCCCCCACCGCCCTAGTTAATGGTGGCTGCTGCGTAGCCACGCAGCGGACACGCTGCTGGCGTGCCAAAGGCAAGCCCGTCTGCGCCTGGACCGCGCCCAGCTCCAGATCCCCTGGCTCCCGTCCCCCCCACCACCGCCATGCACGTCTTCACTGCGACGTCCCCACCCTCCGCTCCCTCAACACTAGCCACTCTCCCGCCTGCCTTCAAGCCTCCCTGCAGATCACCCGCGGACTTTCTCCTGCCAGAACTGCACCTTCACCAGCCTCCACGCCAATGACCCACCAAGGCAGGATGCAACCATCTCTGATGTATCCTCCTCAACACCCGCTCTTTCCACAAGCATGCAGTAGAGCTATGGAATCTACTCGACCCATGCCTCCCCAGGTGTCTCATTCCTGACCGAGACCTGGATGAACCCCTCCACAGTGCCTGACATCGCCATAGCTGACCCGAACGGCTACAAGGTCACCCGCAGCGACTGCTCCAACAAAACAGGAGAGGGCATCTCCATCAGCCACAAGAACACCCTCAGGATCACGAGCAACACCGAAGACACCCTCAGCTCTGCCAAAGTCCTGCACTTCCAAATCCACACTGACCCAAACACCACCCTCCGGGGGACCCTCGTCTACAGGCCACCCGACCCACAACAGCAGTTCAGCGACTCCATTACCGACATCATCAGCATGCATGCTCTTGCATCCAATGACTGCATACTCCTAGGAGACTTAAACTTCCACCTCGACAACACCAATGACAACAACACCGCCACCCTGCTTGACAACCTCTCTAACCTCGACCTCAAACAGCTCATCGCGACACCAACCCTCTGCGCAGGACACACACTAAACCCTATTTTCTCCGCCAGCAATCACGTCTCTTTCAGCCACACCACCGAACTCCACTGGATAGACCACCGCTGCATCCACTTCTCGTTCAAGAAACCCACAACACAATACCACCCACAACGGATCCCCCACCGCATTTGGAACAAGGTCACCAAAGACCAACTTACTGCTACCCTCTCCCAGAACCCACCCATCGACTTCACCGACACTGATGCAGCTGCCAGCAACTTCAGTCAATGGGTCAACACCTGTGCCAATACTCTCGCCCCATTCAAGAATCCCTCCAACAGATGCACTGACAGAAAGGCCTTCTGGTTTAACGCCGACCTCCACGAATCTAAGCAAAGCTGCCAAAAACTCGAAAGAAAGTGGGGCCAAGATCAGACTTTGGACAACCACATAGCCTTCAAAAACGCCATCCGCAGACACCACCAACTCATCCGAGCAGCCAAAAGAACCACCTTCAAAGACCGAATCAACAACAATGCACATCGCCATGAGGAGCTCTTCAACGTCATGAAGGAGCTCTCCAACCCCAGCTCCAGCGTCAACGACATCCCGGCATCCCAAGACCTCTGCGACTCCCTAGCTTCCTACTTCCACCGCAAGATTTCAGACATCCACAACAACTTCAGCACCCAGACCCCCCGGCAACCACCAACACCACAGATTCACCTCCGACCAACCTCCTCCTCTCCTGGACCCCCTCCTTTAAGAATGGAACAATTGGAGTTAGCTTTAACGCAGATGCCTAAAAACAAGGCACCAGGAATAGATGGCTTGCCAATAGAATATTACACCACTTGCTCGAAATACTTAAAACCTCATTTGTTGAAAGTATTTGAGGAGGCATGGACTTGTAAGCTATTGCCTCCAACACAGAGAGAGGCAATGATAGTGGTTCTCCCTAAGCAAGGTCGTGACCCCACAGACATTAAATCATACAGACCACTCTCGCTTTTTAATCTTGATTATAAAATCCTAGGTAAAATACTGGCTAATAGGATAGCTCCCATTATACACACCTTAATACATAAGGACCAGAATGGAGTTATTCCAAAACATAATACGTTCCTAAACATCCGCAGGTTGTTGAGTGTTATGGGAGATACCCCCCGGATGCGCATGATGACGTGGTATTATCATTAGATATTGAAAAGGCATTTGATACTTTAGGATGGGACTTCCTGTTTGCCACAATGCAGGGTATGGGATTTGGCCCCCACTACATACAATGGGTACAGACATTGTACGCCAATCCCCAAGCTAGGGTGAAAACGGGAGGTGTTATTTCCGACAGTTTCCCGATTAGCAGAGGCACAAGACAGGGATGCCCTCTATCTTCCTTATTATTTGCTATCGCGATGGAGCTACTAGCGACTCGATTCCGAGCAATGAAAGAAACAATGGGGAATATTTAGGAGTGGATCACACCATATAATATCAGTATATGCAGATGATGCCTTGATATACGTGCGGAAGGAATGTGAGGTGATACCGTCAGTGATCTCCCTATTGACTGAATACGGGAAAATATCAGGATTGGTGGTAAATTGGGAAAAATCATGTGTGTTTCCACTGTCTGAATGGCCTCCGGAGAGAAGAGAGTCTGCCCCCAGAGGACGCCTGAGGTGGTGTTTCGACACATTCAAATACCTAGGGATTTACATTTACCACAAAACCGTGGATCTCAGAGATGGGAACTTAGGGCGCGCACTAATTTCTATGAAAGGGTCACTGCGTTTCTGGTGCACATTGCCATTATCACCTCTGGGCAGAGTGGCAGTGGCGAACATGCTGCTATTATCCCAGCTTTTATAGTACTTTGCGGCATTACCAGTCAAAGGCCCTCATTCCGACCCTGGCGGTTTCAAACCGCCAGGGTGGAGGGCAGAGGATGCACCGCCAACATGCTGGCAGTGCTTCCCGGGCCATTCTGACCGTGGCGGAAAAGCCGCGGTCAGAAAAGGGGAACCAGCGGTTTCCCGCCGGTTTTCCCCTGGACCAGGGATGGATTCCGACCCCCTTCCCCTCAGCCTGGCGGGAACGGGTGTCGTGGGGCCCCTGGGGGCCCCTGCACTGCCCATGCCACTGGCATGGGCAGTGCAGGGGCCCCCTCACTGGGCCCCACAAAGATTTTCAGTGTCTGCTTTGCAGACGCTGAAAATCGCGACGGGTGCCACTGCACCCGTCGCACCCCTGCAAATCCGCCGGCTCCATTCGGAGCCGGCTTCCTCTTTGCAGGGGCTTTCCCGCTGGGCCGGCGGGCGATCTTTTGGAGATCGCCCGCCGGCCCAGCGGGAAAGTTGTAATGACCCCCGCGGTCATTTGACCGCGGTGCGGTCTTTTGGTGGTTTTCGCCCGGCTGGCGGCGCCCCCCGCCGCCGGGGTCGGAATGACCCCCAAAGTCCCTAAAAGTTTTTTCCGGGAATTGAACTCAGTTCTACTGAAGCTTATATGGGGTGGGGGCAGGACACGAGTAGCACTTACCACACTGCAATGTCCAATTAACGAGGGAGGTCTGGGCGCCCCCAGTTTTGAACTCTATTTTGCTGCCGCACAGTTACAGTGGATACTGAACTGGATACACAGACCCACACTGGTAGAATCCGCATGGGTGATAACGCAGTTGCATGGAGTACCACTGATTACATGGCTAATGAACAAAACAGCGAAAAGGGCACCTGACAATTTATTAATGGTAGCAGCACACGAGTGTTGGAAGAGATACATACAAAAAGATCGCAGAGTATGCCCCTACTCTCCGCTTATCCCCCTGGGACTGATGCCTGGTTGGGCGAACATGACTGGAACACACTCGCTTACAGCTTGGACAGAGGCGGGTATTCTGACGCTAGGAGATTGCTTCGAGGAGGGGAGATTAATGTCATTTGAATCCATACAAGCCCTCACATCAGTGAACCCAGGATATTTTATAGCTTATTATGCCATATGTCACTTAATTAAAAAGACATGGATGGCAGGTGACCAAGAACCAGAGACCTCCTCCACACTACATCATATGCTGCAATATGATTATCAAATAAAAGTTGTAACGAATTTATATAAAATTCTGAACAAATCTCCCGAACCTAAACTGGAGAATGTAAGAGAAAGATGGAATATAGTACTGTCGACTCCGATATCGCAGGAGGACTGGTCGAAAGCACTACACCATACTCGTGGGGTATTGAGAAGTCCTAGATTTCGCTACACTCAATTCAACTACACACACCAGACATACTTATCACCAGCTAGGCTCAAACTGATGTTTCCTGGATTGGACCCAGTCTGCCCTCGATGCAATGCCCCACTGGCGCACTTTTACCACATGGTCTGGGAGTGTGCTCAGGTGAAAGGGGAGTGGAATGGAGTGGTAGAGGAAGTTTCAGAATTGACGGCTCATACATTTGTAGTAGACCCCAAATCCGGTCTGTTGGGGGTGAGAACGAGAGAAAAGAAACATAGACATTTACATAAGTTTGCAAATTTAGCGTACGTAATGTATAAAAGACTGATACCTATGAATTGGAAAGCGCCTAGAGCACCAGATTTGAAAGCATGGAGTGCCCTGACTCTGCGCTGGACCCACACAGAATACCAGGTATTATGAAAATTATCAGAGAAGGGCCAACTACACACAGGATGCGAAACTTGGGAAACATTAGTAACTAAACTAGAGGCTAAAAATGATGAGCGACCACCATGAACTGGACAATATCATAGAACCAGGGATAAGACAGACCCTGACCACTTCTAATATCACACTGGAGATAGACGCACAAGCGCTATTAATACACAAGCAAGAGCAGACTCACACCGATTCCACAACCAGCGGAGGAGATATGGAGTAATACATGCGGGGAGGCAGGCAAATTAGTGACATGCCAGAGGAGAGTACAGGTTGAGTAAATAACAAGAGTCATGAATCACAATACAGTCGCACCATACACCAAAACAGATACCAATCCAGGAGCCCCTACCATCACAAACATAATATGTAACATGAGGGAAGAACGTTGTCAAGTTGTTGAAGTGTTGAATTGTTAAAAAATACCTAAGTTGTTTTTGAATGTAATATGTTATTGCGGATCAATCAAATCCTACTATTGAATGAACAGAATTATTGTATCAATGATCTGCATCGAAAATGTAATAAAACGTTAAAAAATAAATAAATAATCAAAGCCCTAGAGGCGTAAGTGGGACGTCCTGTTGCTATGCCTTCTGTTCGCCTACAGGGATGTGCCACAAAAGGGTCTTGTATTTAGCCATTTTGAGTTGTTGTATGGCCACCCTGTGAGGGGACCTTTGAGTCTGGTTAGGGAAGGCTTGGAGATGGCCTTCAGTAAGCCTCCCCTGAATTTATGTCAACTTGTGGTGAACTTGCGGACTCCTAGGAACCACTTGAGAGTTCTACATGTCAACCGCCTCAAGCCCCACTTTGAGAGGACAGAGGTGACTCTGCTCTTGGCAACAGATGATGGGGTGGAAGAAGAGAGTGAGCCTCTTTGTGACCTCCTGTCTGCCAAAGAGAAAGATGGATCAGTAGAGGGTATGAACCTCTCCCCCTCGCTGACTCTAGAGCAACAGAAGGACTGCCGCCAAGCGTTGCAACAACTTTCAGCATCGGGACAAAAGAAGCACCTCTTAATGAGTTATATAAGGTGAGAATTACCACCTTCACCTTTAGCTCTCAGTTGCCACTTCTGGGGTAAAGATGACCCTCTAGAGCCAATCATTTGTCAAGGTATTTATACTCTTCCATTCTCTCTATTTGTTGGGTTGGGAGATACCATTTTGCTCTTACTTTATTTTCTTATCTATTACCCTTACTTCATTTTTTTTAGGTTTATTATCCATACTGTTTTTTGTAGACTGTTCTGATAGCACATTTATAAGTCTTTGTAAACCTACTTTTGTTTAACTGATCAGAAGTTCATCATCTGCGTATCGCAGATTCGATAACAGACACTCTCCAAGTTTTAAGTTTTAAGTGCATGAGAGTTAACAGCCTCAAGGTCAGAAGTCAGGTAGACTAAAAAAAGGTTGAATCACTGGGAGCCAAAACACAGCTGTGCTTCAGAACAAGAAAGTATTGATATTGGGGGAGGTGCAAGAACTATCACCAATGTTTATTGTCACTCATGAGTTGCTGTAACAAATGTGGATGACCCTTAACAATGGTGGTGGTATATCCAATTGGATCAACTTTTCTTTTTAGTAACTCTGAGTATTGTGATTCTTATGATATAGTGCTATATGATATAAGTGGTATAGTAGGAGCTTTGCATGTCTCCTAGTTCAACAGCTGCTCTGCTATAGCTACCTTTATCAGCCTAAGCTGCTAGAACACTACTAATCTACTAATAAGGGATAACTGGACCTGGCGCAAGGTGTAAGTACCATCAGGTACCCATTATAAGCCAGGCCAGCCTCCTACATTGGTGGTGCAGCGGTGGTATAGGTACTTGTAACTGCTGTACCACTTTGTTATTGGTGCTTTTCATAAGAAAAACATATACCAAATACTTAACAATATACACAGTTAACCTAAACAGTTTAACTTTCTTTCTACAAACTTTCTAAAAAGTTCCAGAAACGTTTTCAAAAGTTTATAAAAGTTTTTCTCTTTTCTCTAAAAGTTTCTAAACTTTTTTCTCTCTGTCTTAAACCCTTTTTAACAATCATGTCTGCAGTAGAACTTACTCACACAGTTGTCCAGGCAACCTATGGTAGTTTAAACTTTAAATGTTTGAGGGGTCTCTGCATATAAAGAGGTTTAAGCATTGGTAAGAACCCTACCAAATATCTTCTCCTTAGCCTTCTCCTAGAAAGTGACCAGAACCAGTCTGGCCCATCCAAGGATCAGGAGGTAGAGGAGGGGGGTACCCAGCAAGACTCAGAGAAGTCCCCTGAGGATGCTGGGGAGGGTTCATCCAAAGACCTGCCAGCTAACAGGCCTCCTAGTGACACTGGTAGTGGGAGGTGGTCACACACTAGTAGGGTACCTTTCACTCCAAAGGGCAAGGTTACTCGAGTCCAGCAAGTTAGAGACAGGTCACACTCTGCCAATTCCCACATTTCTTCTGTGTCTCAGAATTCCCAAGACTCCCACCCTGAGGATAACACTATGGAAAGGGAACCCAGAAAGCTGAGGTTGGAAGAGGCCAGGCTGAAGCTAAGACAGCAGCAGCTGGCCTTAGACAGGGAATCTCTAGATGGAGAGGGAAAGACAGAGGTTGGGTTAGGTCCCCATGGTGGTAGCAGCAGTGTTTTTGATAGAAATCCTGTAAGAGAACAAGATTCCAGAAACCTGCATAAGAAAGTCCCCCCTTACAAGGAGGGGGATGGCATTAACACGTGGTTTGCTGCACTTGAGAGTGCTCGTATGGTACAGTTGGTCCCTCGAAGGCAGTGGGCTGCTATCTTGTGGCTATCTTTCACTGGTAAGGGTAGGGATAGGCTCCTTACTGTCAGAGAAAGTGATGCTAATAATTACAAAGTTTTGAGGATACACTCTTGGATGGATTTGGCTTAACCACTGAGCAATACAGGATAAAGTTCAGAGATACCAGGAAAGAGTCCTCTCAAGACTGGACAGACTTTGTGGACTGTTCAGTGAAGGCCTTGGAGGGTTGTTTACACGGAAGTAAGGTGACTGACTATGAAAGCCTGTATAATCTAATCTTGAGAGAGCATATTTTGAACAATTGTGTGTCTGATTTGTTGCACCAGTACTTGGTAGACTCAGATCTGACCTCTCCCCAAGAATTGGGAAAGAAGGCAGACAAAGTGGTCAGAACAAGAGTGAACAGAAAAGTTCATACAGGGGGTAACAAGGATGGCAAGAAGAAGGATGGTAAGTCTTCTGACAAGGGTGGGGACAAAGATAAAAAAACATTGTGAGTCTTCATCAGGCCCACAAAAATCCTCTGGGGGTGGTGGGTCCAAATCCAATCAAAAGACGCCATGGTGTTATTTATGTAAAAGTAAAGGCCATGGGCAAGTGATTCCACTTGCCCAAGAAAAACACCAAGGCTCCCACTACCACAACCCCAACTGCAACCTCTAGTGCCCCTAGTTATAGCAGTGGTGGTGGGAAGTCTACTACAAATAGCCAATCCAAGGGTGTAGCTGGGCTCACCGTTGGTAGTGTAGTTGGGGTTGGTCTTGTTAGGGAGACCACAGAGGCTGTTTTAGTCTCTGAAGGTGGTATGGACTTTGCCACCTTGGTTGCGTGTCCCCTTAGTATGGGTAAGTACAAGCAACTTTCCCTAATAAATGGTGTTGAGGTTGAGGGATACAGGTGCCAGTGTCACTATGGTGATTGAGAAACTGGTCCACCCTGATCAACACCTACTTGGTCAGCAGTACCAACTGACTGATGCTCATAACAACACTCTTAGCCACCCCATGGCTTTTGTGAATCTCAACTGGGGGGAGAGCGGGTTACTGGTCCAAAGAAAGTTGTGGTAGCCACTGATTTACCTGTAGATTGCTTACTAGGCAATGATTTGGAACCATCAGCTTGGACTGAAGTGGAGTTGGTGGCTCATGCAGCAATGCTGGGCATTCATGGGCATATCTTTGCTTTGACAAGGGCTCAGGCCAAAAAGCAAAGAGGACAGGGAAACTTGGATCCTGGAACAATGGACCAAGTGCTCCTAAAAGCTAGGGGTAGAAAGGGTAAATCCTTGTCCACTATCCCTCCCTCGCCAAAAGATGCCCCTTTTGAGGAAGAGGAATCCTCTCCCTGTGCAGAACCTACACCAGATGAGCTGGCAGCAGACACTGCTGAGCTTTTGGGTGCATGGGGGCCTGCTAGGGCAGAGCTGAGTGTGGCACAGCAGACCTGTCCCACACTAGAGGGTTTGAGACAGCAAACTGTCAAACAGTAGAATGGGGATGTCACTGATAGCCATAAGGTGAATTGGGAAGACAACCTCCTTTATACTGAGTCAAAGGACCCTAAACCTGGAGCTGCCAGGAGATTGGTTATCTCTTTGCAGTATAGGGAGTTTCTTATGACCTTGGCACATGACATTCCTTTGGCTGGGCATTTGGGCCAGAGTAAAACTTGGGACAGGCTTGTTCCATTGTTTCACTGGCCTCAAGCCAGTGGCAAGTCTGGTGACACACCTAAGGCCCCCTTAATTCCGCTTCCTGTGGTTGGAGTGCCCTTTGAAAGGGTAGGAGTTGACATAGTTGGCCTCCTTGACCCTCCAACAACTTCAGGCAATAGGTTTATCCTGGTGGTAGTGGACCATGCCACTAGGTATCCTGAAGCAATTCCCTTAAGGACCACTAAAGCTCCTGCAGTGGCAAAGGCCCTCCTGGGAATCTTTTCCAGAGGGGGCTTCCCTAAGGAAGTGGTGTCAGACAGAGGTAGTAACGTCATGTCTGCATACCTCCAAGCTATGTGGAAAAAGTGTGGTGTAACTTATAAGTTCACTACTCCTTATCATTCACAGACAAATGGTGTGTTTGAGAGGTTTAATAAAACTCTCAAAGGTGTGATTATGGGACTCCCTGAAAAACTCAGGAGATGGGATGTCCTGTTGCCATGCCTCCTTTTTGCTTACAGGGAGGTACCCCAAAAAGGAGTGGGCTTTAGCCGCTTTGAACTCCTCTTTGGGCACCCTGTGATAGCTCCCCTTGCACTTGTGAAGAAGGGTTGGGAACAACCTTTAAAAACTCCAAAGCAAGACATTGTGGACTATGTACTTGGCCTAAGATCCAGAATGGCTGAGTACATGAAAAAGGCCGGTAAAAACCTTCAGGCCAGCCATGAGCTCCAAAAGCAAAGGCATGACCAGAAGGCTGTCCTGACCCAGTACCACCCAGGACAGAAGGTGTGGGTATTGGAACCTGTGGCCCCAAGAGCACTCCAGGACAAATGGAGTAGAGCCAATCTCATTGTAGAGAACAAGGGTGAGGTTACCTACTTGATAGACCTGGGCACTGCCAAGAGTCCCCTTAGGGTGCTCCATGTCAATCGCCTAAAACCCTACTATGACAGGGCTGACTTAACCCTGCTCATGACAACTGATGAGGGACAGGAAGAAGAGGGTAACCCTCTCCCTGATCTCTTCTTCTTCTCTTCTCCACCACTGAAGCTGATGGATTAGTGGAGGGAGTGGTGCTTGCAGATTGCCTTACTGCTGAGCAGAAGGATAACTGTGATAACTGTGTAAATCTCCTAGGCCAATTTTCTGACTTTTTCTCACTGATACCAGGTACCACTACCTTGTGAGAGCACACAATCAACACTGGAGACAGTTTTCCTGTCAAAAGTAAGATTTATAGGCAGCCTGGCCATGTCGGGGATTGCATAAAACAAGAGGTCCAGAAAATGTTGGACTTAGGAGTGATTGACCCTTCAGAAAGCCCATGGGCTAGCCCAGTGGTGCTTGTCCCAAAACCTCACAGTAAGGATGGTAAAAGAGAAATTAGGTTTTGTGTTGACTATAGAGGACTCAATCAAGTAACCAAAACTGATGCTCACCCTATCCCCAGGGCAGATGAGCTAATAGATACACTGGCTTCTGCCAAGTATTTGAGCACTTTTGATTTAACTGCAGGGTATTGGCAGATTAACCTATCAGAAGATGCTAAACCTAAAATTGCATTTTCCACGATTGGAGGGCACTATCATTTCACTGTGATGCCCTTTAGTTTGCAAAATGCACCTGCCACTTTTCAGAGGTTGATGAACACAGTCCTGCAAGGTTTGGAAGCTTTTAGTGCAGCATATCTAGATGACATAGCTGTCTTTAGCTCCACCTGGGATGAGCACCTGGTCCACCTATGGAAAGTTTTGGAGGCCCTGCAAAAGGCGGGCCTCATTATCAAGGTTTCAAAGTGCCAGATAGGGCAAGGAAAAGTGGTTTATCTGGGCCACCTGGTAGGTGGGGAACAGATAGCACCATTGCAGGGGAAGATCCAGACCATTATGGAATGGGCTCCCCCTACAACTCAAACCTACGTGAGAGCCTTCTTAGGCCTCACAGGGTACTAGAGGAGGTTCATTAAGAACTATGGCTCCATGGCAGCTCCTCTTAATGACCTCACTAGTAAGAAGATGCCTAAAAAGGTATTGTGGACAGCTAGCTGTCAAAAGACTTTTGATGAGCTCAAACAGGTTATGTGCTCTGCGCCTGTCCTAAAACGTCCTTGCTACTCCGAGAAGTTCATAGTCCAGACTGATGCTTCTGAATTAGGGGTTGGGGCAGTGCTATCACAGCTTAACACTGAGGGCCAGGATCAATCTGCTACTTTTACCAGCAGAAGGTTGACCCCTCCAGAAAAGCATTGGTCTGCCATAGAGAGGAAGGCCTTTGCTGTGGTCTGGGCACTGAAAAAGTTGAGACCATACTTGTTTGGTACCCACTTTATTAATCAGACAGACCACAACCCTCTATTAGGCTTAAACAAATGAAAGATGAAAACCCTAAATTGTTGAGGTGGTCCATCTCCCTACAGGTAATGGACTATACAGTGGAACATAGACCTGGGAGTACCCACTCCAATGCAGATGGACCCTCCAGATATTTCCACTTAGACAATGAAGACTCATCTGGGCAAGGTTAGCCTTATTGTCCCTTGTTTGGGTGGGGGGTTGTGTAGGAAAGTACCATCTTGCCTGGCATGTTACCCCTATTTTTACGTGTGTATCAGTTTGTTTTTGCCTGTCTCACTGGGATCCTGCTAGCCAGGACCCCAGTGCTCATAGTTTGTGGCCTGAATGTGTTCTCTGTGTGGTGCCTAACTGTGTCACTCAGGCTCTGCTAACCAGAACCTCAGTGCTTATGCTCTCTCTCTGTCTTTAAACTTGTCACTGCAGGCTAGTGACCATTGTTACCAATTCTGATTGGCACACTGGAACACCCATATAATTCCCTAGTATATGGTACCTAGGTACCCAGGTATTGGGGTTCCAGAAGATCCCTATGGGCTGCAGCATTTCTTTTGCCAACCATAGGGAGCTCAGACCATTCTTACACAGGACTGCCACTGCAGCCTGAGTGAAATAACGTCCACATTATTTCACAGCCATTTTACAATGCACTTAAGTAACTTATAAGTCACCTATATGTCTAACCCTCACCTAGTGAGCTCCCTGGACTCTTCTGTGCTTCTTGGAGTTGGTCCCCTTCTTCGACAGGTCTTCAAGTCCAGGAATCCACTGTTGGTGTCTTGCAGCCTCTTCTAGTTCTTGCATTATCTTCTTTCTCGGGTTCTTGTGTGTTCTAGGAAAATAACTGTGATTTACTCCTGGTTTCCTCATGTGCTCGGTGCAATTGACTGTACCCATGTTTGGATCGTACCACCTGCAGCAACAGAGCACCTATTCCGGAACCGAAAGTGCACGCATTACATTAATGTGGAGGCCATAGTTGACCACCAGGGATAGTTCACTAACATCTTGGCCAAGTATCCTGGGAGTGTCCATAACTCATTCATATTCTGCCACCACACGATCAATCAGCGCTTCCAGGACGGACAATATGGCAATGTCCTTCTTGTTGGTAAGTCCATAAACTTAGCAATATACACACAGCACAACAACCCTTTAGGATACACAAAACATACACCACTATGTTGACACATGGGCAGGAGGACACTTAGGTGTGACACTGGTAGTTATGTTGTACATCCTGATGCAATGGGATACACACCTCTGGACAAATGACAACTGCCACAAACATTAGCTGCCACTCTAGAGCAACAAGGGACAAATGTCAAAGCCCACAGTGACAATGAGATGGCCTGCACTGGAAGTACAACTTGGAAGATGAACCATTTACAATTACAATAGCCCACATAGTCAATCCAACACCCTCCCAAGCAGTATGTAGCGTGGAAGGAGTATGCAATGCGTGTTGTGTGTTGCAGCAGGTCTGACACCATGAGACACATAGCATGATGATGCTGAGTCACATATAGGTGACACGGAAATACTGAGGCAGTCCCAACATCACACATAATGGGGTGCCGTTGCCAGGTAGCAATAAGGAAGTGGATTGTGCTCTGAACCCATATTGATGCAATACTAATGCAAACTGCACACTGCTGCACACACTGAAAAAGCCAGTTGTCCATCAAAATAGCAATTGTACAGGGAGATGGCCATTCCTGCAAAGATACATCTACCTCCACAAGGCAGTTAGCCAGTTTACCTGGAGCAAGTTTGGTAGTGTAGGTGCCCGGTTGCACATGAGCCACTGGCAGAGGGAACAATAAAGGTTTGCCTAGAACCAAGTCACACATGGGACAATTGTACACTGTCAATACTGAACACCTCAGTGCTGCCAACTTATGGAGATGTGTTGTGCATTGTCACCTAGCCAAATCAAAGGGCCTCACTGTTGCATTTCAACTGCAGTGACATATGTCTTAATGGATGGGATATCCAGGCCATGTAGTGCAACCATGTTACCACCACATCGGAATCTATTGTGTGTGTGGAAATATCATGTCCCCTCCGGTGAAAGCACACTAAAACATGTTGGACACTGCACAACGCATGGTACATACATATCGACCAACACTTTGGAAACAAAATCATAGATCCCAGGTCAGTGAGCCAAACACAAGTTGTCAAGTCAAACAACCCACTGCAGAAAAAACCGCACAGACGCCCTGGATCTCACACAATACCACAAACACATATGAGTCACAGACGACACAAGATATCAACTGCCGTGCTACATGACATTCCTGTTGCAAGCACTAACAAAATACTCATTCCTATAATCTTTTGCTGCGGATCAGGGTTACGGGATCCAGCCAAGGATTATGACCCCATTCCCCAACCCAAGCACAGCAGCAGAGCGCACCTATATTGAGGCACATCGAAGGACAAGCACCATTGTGCAAAGGACATTTGGCATCCTGAAGTCCAGATTCAGGTGGCTGGACATCACAGGAGGCAGCCTCCCATATGCCCCACACTTTGTGTGCAACATTATACTTACCCGTGCTATCCTGCACAACATTTGTGTGAGGATGTAGGAGGATGTCCTGGTTTGTATTGGGTACCTTGGGTACTTACATCAGGTCCAGTTATCCTTTATTAGTGAAATGTAATAGTGTTCTAGCAGCTTAGGCTGATAGATGTAGCTATAGCAGAGCAGCTTAGGCTGAACTAGGAGACATGCAAAGCTCCTGCAATACCACTTATAGCCACACAGTACTTATACACAAGTAAAGACAATACTCAGTGTTAACAAAAATAAAGGTATTTATTTGGGTGACACAGTACCAAAAATATCTTAGAGACAATACTCCTTCTGGAGGTAAGTATTATACACAATGTGTACACTAGACACCAAAATTAGACAAGTAAATAGTCATAGAACAATGCAAACAGTAGGAAATGCTATGGAATGCAATGGGAGAAAATAGGTCTAGGGGCAACACAAACCATATACTAAGAAAGTGGAATGCAAATCACGAATTCCCCCCTAGACAAGTGTAGTGTGTGCAGAATCGTTGGGAGAGTAAGAATACAGTAAAGGTAAGTAAATTACCCCACCCAAGAGCCCAAAAAAGCAGGAGTAAAGTACTGCAAGTTTCCTTAGGACACACTACACCTCGTGATTCGGAATCTGCAGCAGCCAACCAAGTCTGCAAAGAACAACTGCTGGATTCCTGGACCTGAAGACCAGCAAAGGAAGGGGACCAAGTCCAGAAGTCGAAAGAAGTTCCAGGAAGGACAGGAGCCCCTGCCAACCCAAACTGCTGAAATGCACCCTAGAAAGATGCCAGCGGGTTGCTGCATGATGCAAAAGATGTCCCACGGTGAGAAGATTTTTGCAGATGTTATTTCGTGCTGGAAGTCGCCAACAAGCCTTGGCTAAGACAAAAGTGCATTTTGCATCAAAATGGTGCTAAATGGACCCAGGAGGGACCTGGGGGCCTCAACTCTATGTGAGGAGGAAGAGGGGGCTCTCAGCACTTTAGAGAGCCCTCCGGATGCCAGCCAGCATCCCCGGAGGTCCCAGGACATGGGGACAAACAAGGTGCAAAATACGGCTGATGCAGCACAACAAAGGAAGGTCCCATGCTGCCGGAGAACAACTCAGTGAGTTGAGCGTCACAGGATGGATTGCTGGGGACCTGGGCCAGGCTACGCAGGAATGAATTTTGCAAAGAGTGCACAGAGGCCTCAGGAGGTGAAGAAGACGCAGTACACAGGGGTACCATCGGTCTCAGGGAAGGCAAGTTCTTACTTCCTCCAAATTGCATCAGCAGGACCTCAGGACAGTCTATGTTGATGATGTCCACCCTCTGTGTACTTAGGAGCATGTTCGTCGCTGTGAGAGGAGTCCCAGGGTACAGGTCATCATCTTGGAAGGTGCCTGCTAGGAGCAGAGGAATGACTCCGTCACTCCACGGGAGATTTCTTCGGTCCTTCTGGTGCAGGATGAAGACAGGGAGTCCCCAGAGCCTGCACACTGTGGAAACTGTTGCAGTTGCTGACTTGGAGCTGAGGTTGCTGAAGAAAAGTGCCTCTTGTAGACACTGTGTTGCAGTTGCAGCGTTTCTTGGAGCAGGCTGCAGTTGATTCGAGGTCAGAAGAGTCTGAAGTTGTTGCAGAGGATTCCTGAAGGAAACTTGCAAGCAGAATCTGAAGAGAACCCACAGGAGAGAACCTGAGTAGCCCCGAGAGGGGGATTGGCTACCTTATCAGCTAAGGAACTATCAGGAGGGGTCTCTGACGTGACCTGCTGGTATTGGCCACTCAGAGGCCTCCAGAGTGCCCCCACACCTTGCAAAGCAAGATTACTGAAATCTGGGACACACTGGAGGAGCTCTGGGCACCACCCCTGGGATGGTGATGGACAGGGGAGTGGTCACTCCCCTTTCCTTTGTCCAGTTTCCCGCCAGAGCAGGGGAGAAGGCGTCCCTCAACCGGTGTAGACTGGTTTATGACCATCTGTGCCCTTCAAAGCATTTCCAGAGGCTGGGAGAGGCTACCCCTCCCCAGCCCGTAACACCTATTTCCAAAGGGAGAGGGTGTAACACCCTGCTCTCAGAGGAAATGCTTTGTTCTGCCTTCCTGGGACTGGGCTACCCAGACCTCCGGAGGGCAGCACTCTGTCTGTGAGGTGGCAGCAGCTGTAGCTGCAGTGCAAGCCTCAGAGAGCTGGTTTGGTAGTATTGGGGGTCCATGGTGGAGCCCCCAGGATGCAAGGAATTGGCTCCCCAATACCAAATTTGGAATGAGGGACAATTCTATGATCTAAGACATGTTACATGGCCATATTCGGAGTTACCATTGTGAAGCTACATATAGGTATTGACCTATATGTATTCCACGCGTGTAATGGTGTCCCCGCACTCAGAAACTCCGGGGAAATGGCCATGAACTATGTGAGGGCACCTTTGATTGTGCAAGGGTGCCCTCACACTTAGCACCTAACCTTAAGCAAGTGAAGGTTAGACTTATAGATGACTTATAAGTTACTTAAGTGCAGTGAAAATGGCTGTGAAATAACGTGTGCGTTATTGCATGCAGGCTGCCATGGCAGGCCAGTGCAAGGGTTTGTCTGAGCTCACTATGGGTGGCAAAAGAAATGCTGCAGCCCATATGGATCTCCTGGAACCCCAATGCCCTGGGTACCTAGGTACCATATACTAGGGACTTTTAAGGGGGTTCTGGTACGCCAATTGAAATTGGTAAATGAGGTAACTGGCCTACAGTGACAAATTTAAAAGCAGAGAGAGCATATGCACTGAGGTTCTGGTTAGCAGAGCCTCAGTGACACAGTTAGGCACTACACAGGCATACACATTAGGCCCTAAATTATGAGCACTGGGGTCCTGATCAGCAGGATCCCAGTGAGACAGGAAAAAACATACTGACATACAGGTCAAAATGAGGGTAACATGCCAAGAAAGATGGTACTTTCCTACACAACCCCCCCAAACGAGGGACAATAAGGCTTACCTTGCCCAGATGAGTCTTCACTGTCTAAGTGGAAATATCTGGAGAGTCCATCTGCATTGGAGTGGGTGCTCCCAGGTCTATGTTTAACTGTATAGTTCATTCCCTGTAGGGAGATGGACCACGTCAACAATTTTGGGTTTTCACCTTTCATTTGTTTAAGCCATAATAGAGGTTTGTGGTCTGTCTGAACAATGAAGTAAGTCCCAAACAAGTAGGGTCTCAGCTTCTTCAGTGCCCAAACCACAGCAAAGGCCTCCCACTCTATGGCAGACCAGCGCTTTTCTATAGGGTTCAACCTCCTTCTAATAAATGCAACAAGTTGATCCGGGCCCTCTGAGTTAAGTTGTGATAGTACAGCCCCTACCCATAATTCAGAAGCATCTGCTCGGTCAATTAATTTTTGGGAGTAGTTTGGGCTCTTCAAGACAGGTGCAGAGCACATTGCCTGATTAAGCTACTCAAAAGCTTTCTGACAGCTAGCTGTCCACAATACCTTTATAGGCATTTTCTTACTGGTGAGGTCATTAAAAGGTGCTGCAGTGGAGCCATAATTCTTAATGAGCCTCCTGTAATACCCAGTGAGACCTAAGAAAGCTCTGACCTGGGTCTGAGTAGTAGGGGGAGCCCAGTCCATAATGGTCTGAATCTTCCCCTGAAGTTGTGCACTCTGTTCCCCACCTACCAGGTGGCCCAGATAAACCACTTTCCCCTACCCTATCTGGCACTTTGAAGCCCTGATAGTTAGGCCTGCCTTTTGCAGGGCCTCCAATAATTTCCAGAGGTGGACGAGGTGTTCCTCCCAGGTGGAGCTAAAGACAGCAATATTGTCTAAATATGCTGCACTAAAAGCTTCCGAACCTTGTAGGACTGTATTCACCAACCTCTGAAAAGTGGCAGGTGCATTTTTCAAACCAAAGGGCTTCACTGTGAAGTGATAATGGTCTCCTATTGTAGTAAATACAGTTTTTGCTTTAGCATCTTCTGACATTTTGATCTGCCAATACCCTGTGGTCAAGTCAAAAGTGCTTAGATACTTGGCAGATGCCAGTGTATCTACTAGCTCATCTGCCCTGGGTATAGGGTGAGCATCTGTTTTTGTTACAGCATTGAGACCTCTATAGTACACACAAAACTACATTTCTCTCTTTCCTTCTTTGCTATGTGGTTTGGGGACAAGCACCACTGGGCTGGCCCAGGGGCTATCTGAAGGCTCAATCATTCCAAAGTCTAACATTTTCTGAACCTCTGCTTTTATGCAATCTCTGACATGTGCAGGTTGCCTGTATATTTTACTTTTGACAGGTAAACTGTCTCCAGGGTCAATTGTATGTTCACACCGAGTAGTTGTGCCAGGTGTGAGTGAGAAGAGTTCAGAAAACTGATCAATGATATATTTATAGTCTTCCTTCTGCTCAGCAGTAAGGCAGTCTGCCAGAACCACTCCCTCCACTAAACCATCAGTTTCAGTGGTGGAGAGGAGATCAGGGAGAGGTTCACTCTCTTCTTCCTGTCCCTCATCTGTAGCCAGGAGCAGGGCCAAGTCAGCCCTATCATAGTAAGGCTTTAGGCGATTGACATGAAGAACCCTAAGGGGGCTTCTGGCAGTGCCCAGGTCCACCAAGTAGGTGACCTCACCTATTTTCTCCACAATTAGACGGGGTCCACTCCGTTTGTCCTGGAGTGCTCTTGGGGCCACATGCTCCAATACCCACACCTTCTGTCCTGGGTGGTACTCTGCCATGACAGCCTTCTGGTCATACCATTGTTTTTGGAGCTCTTGGCTGGCCTGAAGGTTTTTGATTACCTTTTTCATGTACTCAGCCATCCTACTTCTCAGGCCAAGTACATAGTTCACTATGTCCTGTTTTGGAGATTTTAAAGGTTGTTCCCAACCCTCCTTAATAAGAGCAAGTGGACCCCTAACAGGGTGACAAAGAGTTCAAAGGGGCTGTAGCCCACTCCTTTTTGGGGTACCTCCCTGTAGGCAAATAGGAGGCATGGTAATAGGACATCCAATCTCCTTCTGAGTTTTTCAGAGAGTCCCATAATCATACCTTTGAGAGTTTTATTAAACCTCTCAACCAGTCCATTAGTTTGTGGATGATAAGGGGTGGGAACTTGTATGTAACACCACATTCCTTTCATATTGCTTTTAGGTATGCAGACATGACGTTACTAGCTCTGTCTGACACGACTTCCCTAGGGAAGCCCACTCTGGAAAAGGTTCCCAGGAGGGCCTTTGCCACTGCAGGAGCTGTAGTGGTCCTTAAGGGGTTAGCTTCTGGGTACCTTGTGGCATCGTCTACCACCAGAAGGATAAACCTATTGCTAGAAGCTGTTGGAGGATCAAGGGGTCAACAATATCAACCCCTACCCTTTCAAAGGGCACCCCAACCACTGGTAGTGGCATTAAGGGGGTCTTTGGGGTGCCACCATCTTGCCACTGGCTTGGCAGGTGACACAGGAGCGACAAAACTCCTCTGTGTCTTCTGACATATGGGGCCAGTAAAAATGTGGAACAAGTCTGTCCCATGTTTTACTCTGGCCTAAATGCCCAGCTAATGGGATGTCAATGTTCCAGAGTTAGGAGGAATTCCCCGTACTGAAGGAGGATGACCAGTCTCCTGGTGGCACCAGGTTTAGGGTCCCTTGCTTAAGGATAAATGAGATTAGTCTTCCAGTAAACTCTGTGTGAGTCAGTGACATCACCATTTTGCTGCTTGACAGCTTGCTGTCTGAGGCCCTCCAATGTGGGACAGGTTTGCTGTGCCACATTCAGCTCTTCCCTTGCAGGTCCCCCTGCACCCAAAAGCTCAGCTATATAAGCATCCAGCTCCTCTGGTGTAGGTTCTGTACAGGGAGAGAATTCCTCTTCCTCAAAAGAGGAATCATCTGTTGAGGGAGGGATAATGGACAATGGTTTGCCCTTCCTACCCCTAGTTTTTGGGAGCACTTGGTCCATTGTTCCAGGATCCAGGTTTCCCTGTCCTCTTTGCTTCTTGGCCTGAGCCCTGGTAAGAGCAAAGATATGCCCAGGCATGCCCAGCATTGCTGCACGGGCCTCCAACTCCACTTCACCCCAAGCTGAAGTCTCCAAATCATTGCCTAGCAGACATTCTACAGGTAAATCAGTGGCTACCACAACTTTTTTTGGACAGGTAACCCTCCCACCCCCTAGTTGAGATTCACAACAGCCATGGGGTTGCTTACAGTGTTGCTATGTGCATCTGTCACTTGGTACTGGTGACCAAGTATGTGTTGCTCAGGGGCAAACAGTTTGTCCACCACCATGGTGACACTGGTACCTGTGTCCCTGTAGGTGTCAACTTGAACACCATTAATCAAGGGTAGTTGCTTGTACTTATCCATATTTAGGGGACAAGCTACTCAAGTGGCTAGGTCAATGCCGCCATCAGAGACTAAAACAACCTCAGTGATCTCTCTAACTAGATCAACCCCAACTACATTACCAATGGTGAGCCCAGCTACACCCTTTGACTGGCTATTAGTAGTGTTCTTCCCACCACCACTGCTATTACTAGGGGCACTAGTGGTTGCAGTTGGGGTTGTGGTGGTGGGAGTTTTGGTGTTTTTCTTTGGACAATGAGGATCAGTTGCCCAGTGGCCTTTTGCTTTACACATATAACACCATGGTTTCTTATCTTTGTTAGAAGAGAATTTGGACCCACCACCCCCAGAGGATTTTTGTGGGCCTGATGAAGACTCTGATGATTTTTTATCTTTGTCCCCGCCCTTGTCATGTCACTTACCATCCTTCTTCTTGCCATCCTTGTCACCCCCTTTATGATCTTTTCCGCTCACCCTTGTTCTGACCCATTTGTCTGCCTTCTTTTCCAATTCTTGGGGAGAGGTCAGATCTGAGTCCACAAGATACTGATGCAACAAGTCAGACACACAATTATTCAAGATATGCTCTTTCAGAATCAAATTATATAGGCTTTCACAATCAGTCACCTTACTGCCATGTAACCAACCTGCTAGGGCCTTCACAAAACAGTCTACAAAGTCTGCCCAGTCCTGTGATGACTCCTTACTGGTCTCTCTGAAATTAAGTCTATACTGTTCAGTGGTTAAGCCCAGACCATCCAAGAGTGCATTTTTAAGAACCTGGTAAATATCTGCATCATCCTCTCTGACAATAAGAAGTCTGTCTCTACCTTTGCTAGAGAAGGATAACCAAAGGATAGCAGCCCACTGTACATGAGGGACCCTCTGAACTTTACAGGCCCTCTCAAGTGCAGCAAACCACTTGTTGATGTCATTACCATCCTTGTAAGGAGGGACAACTTTGTGCAGATTCCTAGAATCAAATGAGGGTTCTCTAACATTTGTATTCCTAAAACTGCTGCTGCCACCATGGGGAACTAACCCCAAACCCTGCCTCTCTTTCTCCACAGCCAAGAATTCCCTGTCTAAGGCCAACTGCTACAGCATTAGCTATAGTCTGGCCTCCTCTAACCTCAGCTTTCTGAGTTCCCTATCTAGGGACTGGTCCTCAGGGTTAGAATTATGTGAAGCCTCTGAAACAGAGGTAAGATGAGAGTGTGCAGAGGCAGACCTATCTCTCACAGGGGCCACTCTAGTGACCTGCCCTCTAGGGGTGAAGGTAGTCCTATTTGAGTGTCAACCCTTCCCACCACCAGTTATACTAGGGAGCTTGTTGACAGATAGGTCTGTGAAAGGACTCTCCCCAGGATTGTCATCTTGCTCCTCTGAGCACTCCTGGTTGGAGTCATCCTCTACCTCTTCCCCTGTCTTATCAGGACCAGTGCTGAGTCCCTCGTCATCCTGGAGGAGACGATTTAAGAGGGAATCGATATTAGCGTTCTTCCCAATCCCTAAACTTTTTTCAATAAAAGACCCCTCAAACTTTTAAAGTTTAGATTTTCATAGGTAGTCTTGACAACTCTAGGGGGAGCTTCTATAGAAGACATATTGAAAGAAAAAGGTTTAGGAAAGTGAGTAAAAAGTTAGTAGAATAACAGAGCTAACTTTTTAGAGAAAAGAGAAAACTTTTCAGAACTTTGTAAAAGGTTTGCAAAGTTTGAAGAACTTTTAAGAAAGTTAGAAAAATGTTTCTAGGTATATATTATATATGCTCTAAGTACTGGAGCACGCTTTCCCTGTGAAAAACACAGGTAACAAAGTGGTAAAGCAATAACAAGTATTTATCCCACCGCTGCACCACCAATGCAGGAGGCTGGCCTGGTTTGTAGTGGGTACCTTGGGTACTTACACTTTATACCAGGTCCAGTTATGCCTTATTAGTGAAATGTAGTAGTGTTCTAGCTGCTTAGGCTGATAGAGGTAGCTATAGCAGAACAGCTTAGGCTGAACTAGGAGACATGCAAAGCTCATGCAATACCACTTATAGTTACACAGTACTTATACACAAGTAAAGACAATACTCAGTGTTACCAAAAATAAAGGTATTTATTTGGGTGACACAGTACCAAAAATATCTTATTGACAATACTCCTTCTGGAGGTAAGTATTATACACAATATATACACTAGATACCAAAAATTAGACAAGTAAATAGTAATAGAACAATGCAAACAATAGGAAATGCTACAGAATGCAAAGGGAGAAAATGGGTCTAGAGGCAACACAAACCATATACTAAGAAAGTGGAATGCGAATCACGAATACCCCACTAGACAAGTGTAGTGTGTGCAGAATTGCTGGGAGAGTAAGAATACAGTAAATGTAAGTAAATTACCCCACCCCAGAGCCCAGAAAAGCAGGAGTAAAGTACTGCAAGTTTCCTTAGGACACACTACACATTGTGATTGGGATTTTGCAGCAGCCAACCAAGTCTGCAAAGAACAACTGCTGGATTCCTGGGCCTGAAGACCTACAAAGGAAGGGAACCAAGTCCAGAAGTCGAAAGAAGTTCCAGGAAGGACAGGAGCCCCTGCCAACCCAAAAGAGGGTGCAACAGAAGAGTCTATGGTCAGTCGAAGACTGCAGAAATGCACTCTAGGAAGATGCCAGCGGGTTCCTGCATGATGCAAAGGATGTTCCAAGGCATGAAGATCGTTGCAGGCATGATTTCCTGTTGGAAGTCGCCAACAAGCCTTGGCTACGACAAAAGTGCATTTTGTGTCAAAATGGCGCTGGATGGACCCAGGAGGGACCTGGGGGCCTCAACTTTGTGCGAAGAGGAAGAGGTGGCTCTCAGCACGTTATAGAGCCCTCAGGATGCCAGTGAGCACCCCCGGAGTTCCCAGGACACGGGGACAACGGAGGTGTAAAATGCGGTTGATGCAGCACAACAAAGGAAGGTCCACGCCCCCGGAGAACAACTCAGAGAGTTGACCGTCACAGGATTGAGTGCTGGGGACATGGGCAAGGCTGTGCATGAAGGAATTTTGCAAAGAGAGCACAGAGGCCTCAGGAGGTGAAGAAGACGCAGTACACAGGGGTACCGTCGCTCTTAGGGAAGGCAAGGTCTTACTTCCTCCAAATTGCATCAGAAGGACCTCTTGACAGTCTATGTTGATGATGTCCACCCTCTGTGTCCTTAGGAGCACGCTCGTTGCCGTGAGAGGAGTCCTAGGGTACCGGTCGTCATCTTGGAAGGTGCCTGCTTGGAGCTGGGAGTTACTCCGTCTCTCCACGGGAGATTTCTTCGGTCCTTCTGGTGCAGGATGAACACAGGGAGTCCCTAGAGCATGCACACTATGGAAAGTGTTGCAGTTTCTGACTTGGAGCTGAGGTTGCTGAAGAAAAGTGTCTCTTGTAGACACTTTGTTGCAGTTACAGCGTTTCTTGGAGCAGGTTGCGGTTGATCCGAAGTCAGAAGAGTCTAAAGTTATTGCAGAGGGTTCCTGAAGGAAACTTGCAAGCAGAATCTGAAGAGAACCCACAGGAGAGACCCTAAATAGCCCTGAGAGGGGGATTGGCTACCCTATCAGGTAAGGACCTATCTGGAGGGGTCTCTGACATCACCTGCTGGCACTGGCCACTCACAGCCCTCCAGAGTGTCCCCACACCTTGCAAAGCAAGATGGCAGAGGTCTGGGACACACTGGAGGAGCTCTGGGCACCTCCTCTGGGAGGTGCTGGTCAGGGGAGTGGTCACTCCCCTTTCCTTTGTCCAGTTTCACGCCAGAGCAGGGCTGGGGGGATCCCTGAAACGGTGTAGACTGGCTTATGCAAGGAGGGCACCATCTGTGCCCTTCAAAGCATTTCCAGAGGCCAGGAGAGGCAACCCCTCTCAGGCCCTTCACACCTATTTCCAAAGGGAGAGGGTGTAACACCCTCTCTCAGAGGAAATCCTTTGTTTTGCCTTGGACCAGGCTGCCCAGGCCCCAGGGGGACAGAAACCTGTCTGAGGAGTTGGCAGCAGCGGTGCTGCTGAGGAGACCCCGGAAAGCTAGTTGGCAGTACTCTGGCTCTATGCTGGAGACCCAGGGATGCATGGAATTGTCCCCCCCAATACCAGAATAGTATTGGGGTGACAATTCCATGATCCTAGAAATGTTACATGGCGATGTTGGGAGTTACCCTTGTGACGCCACATATAGGTATTGACCTATATGTAGTGCACACGTGTAATGGTGTCCCCACACTCACAAAGTCCGGGAGATTTGCCCTGAACAATGTGGGGGCACCTTAGCTAGTGCCAGGGTGCCCACACACTAAGTAACTTTGCACCTACCTTCACTAAGTGAGGGTTACACATATAGGTGACTTATAAGTTACTTAAGTGCAGTGTAAAATGGCTGTGAAATAACGTGGACGTTATTTCACTCAGGCTGCAGTGGCAGTCCTGTGTAAGAATTGTCTGAGCTCCCTATGGGTGGCAAAAGAAATGCTGCAGCCTATAGGGATCTCCTGGAACCCCAATACCCTGGGTACCTAGGTACCATATATTAGGGAATTATAAGGGTGTTCCAATGTGCCAATCAGAATTGGTAAGATTAGTCACTAGCCTGCAGTGACAATTTTAAAAGCAGAGAGAGCATAAACACTGAGGTTCTGGTTAGCAGAGCCTCAGTGATACAGTTAGGCACCACACAGGGAACACATATAGGGCATACTTTATGAGCACTGGGGTCCTGGCTAGCAGGATCCCAGTGACACAGGCAAAGACAAACATACATACAGTAAAAATGGGGGTAACATGCCAGGCAAGATGGTACTTTCTTACAACCCCTTTGAATTGTCTATGACATTTGTTGTAAGAACAATTAAGATGTTGAATTAGCTTGAGGACAGGTCTGTATAAGATGTTCGTGGAGTCATGTAGGGAAACAGCAAGAGCTAAGTTAAAATGTCAGAAGGGTAGTAGGACACTCGGGAACAGCAGGAGACACTCCATGGTCCAAGACATTCGTATCAAGAGGCATTTCTGGGACCAATCCAAATGACAAACTGACCCTTCATGTTTTGTGGAGAATACAAAGGCTTGGAGGTCCCACGTGCAAATAACAGCTGGCTGAGCCAACTACCAGTGTAGCATTAAACTAATGTCAGTGATAGCTTCCATGATATAACCATTCTAGTCTTGCCTCCCTCTTCCACCAAATGAAATGTATCTTGAGCTACTCCCTGAAGGCTTAGAGGTGAGGTGTGGTTTGACTTACTGCAAATAGATGTCTGGACAGTCTTGGCTTATATTAGTGGGGATACAGAGCCCCTAGCAACAAACCATGGCATGCATGCCAATAGGAACAGGTCAGTGAGGATCGATTAATGCTTAGTGTCAGGATGACAGACCCTTGCTTGTGTCTTTCCTCAGGTAATAATGCAGGAAGTCTGATAACAACAGCCACAGGGTGTACGTTGGCACAGCTATGTTCAATTACAAGATGGCTACTGCCTTCCAGTAGGTTTAGCAGTCACATTCTTGTTTCAGCGAAACAGTGTATGTCACAGCAGACATCATAGATTTTGTGCTGTTCTGAGATCACCTGATGATGGTAGGAGAGGGCAGAGTATGCGCTGAGTTCCTCTTCAAACCGGCCAGTCCTTAATCTCCTTCCCCAGCACAGTTAGTCTCATGTGTCTGACACCCATCAGAAGAAGCAAATCCTGTGGTTTACTCAGTTCTGCCGTAGACCGGACACCAGAAGGCAGAGGGCATCTTTCTGGCTGAACAGGAGTCAGCAAGCCAGCATTGCAGTTGTTCAGTGAATCCACTGTCACAGTTAATCGTGTTTACCCCTTCAATTGGGTTAGCGCTCCACACTCTCACCTAAATATGTAATGGTGGGATGGGGTGGGTACAGCACTTATGGATTTTGCTGTAGGAGTGAGAAGTTTCAGGATCAGAGAGCACATTATTTATCTCCCCATTGATTCATGCATCCCCAGGATGACAGAGGGAGTAATTTTAGCTGTTTCTATGGCTAGGCATTTCTCAAGGTGCTGGCATTCAATGTGGACCACTAAGGGGAAGAAGGCATGTTGCTCAAGGCCAAGCCCCAAATTCATTACACAATATTTCAATAATATCACTAGAACAATACATACATTTACAGTAGGAATGTTGCAATCCCAAATGGTTAATGGCAGTGACACAACCTCGAAAGTGAAGGCACAATACATTAGCAGTGCATTTATAAGGCTTTTGGATGATTAAGCAATCACAAAAATACACTGATTGTGATTGCTTAAATGACTATGATCACAGCAGAGTAAAATCGAAGATTGTAACTTTCCTGCCAAAATTAAGAAATTCTGTAATCAGTTTGTCACCTTCACTCTGTGCGAAGGTAGGCCCTTATTTTGAATTTGGTGGGCGGCGGAGGTGGCCCGGCAAACTCTGCAGGACAGAAATTTGTAATTCAGGCAGTGAAAAGCACAATGGAGCTGTCCATGGGGCCCCTGCACTGCCCATGCCAAGTGCATGGGCAGTGCAAAGGACCCATTGGGCCCCCGGCATCCCTTCTCCGCCAGCCTTTGCAGGCTGAGTGGAACTGCCATGCAAAAGCTGGCAGGGGGGGGCTTGTAATCCCCAGGGCAGCGGATTAAGACCGCCGACACCGCCAAGCTGTTGACCGCTGGCAACCTGGCGGGCCCGTGGTCGAACCCGGGCAGCTCCGCAATGGTCATAATGTGGAGGAGGGACCGCTGCTTTGGCAGCAGTACGACTGCCACCGCAAGTCTGGCGGTCTGGGACGCATAATAAGGGCCTTAATGTTTGCTAACACCAAAACTAAAGTGAAAATATAGCAAGCACAATGGCAATCAGCAATCCAGTAAACCTCGTAAACTGCGTAACAAAGGCAAAAGTGTATCTGAGATCTGGAAGTCATAAGATGTAAATCTATCCCCTAAGTTTAGGGTTAGTGCTGTACATCTAAATGGGTTGTTGTGCTTCCTTGATTTCCTAGTCGCTCCAGTTCAGATTCCTTCAGGCCCGGGGGACCAGCCTTGCTGAAGAAGAGGGGCAGATCGTAGTCTGACGCTTAGCTAATAGTGTAAGCCCATAGGCACACATTCCTAGCACAAGATCACACCAAACTCTCTCAGTAAGACTAATCTGCACTGCCTATTGAACATTTGTAATTCAGAACCCCTGGTCTTCTTAAGATTTTTATCAGGCTGTCTGCCACACAGCCCAATATATCTTTCAGCTTGTAAATGACAATGCATGATTATCTCATAAGGAATCAGTCCACACAAGACATCCAGCAATATCACTACTGTATCAACGGCACAACTATCTCTCTTGCATTCCCACTGGGTTTTATGTTATCCTCTTCTATCCGCTTATGACATCTATATGACCTCTCTCAGTGAGGTTTTGAAAAGAATAAGGGGTGAAGCTATGACGTTTTCATTGTATGCCAAACTCAAACTTGTTTTTGAGTCATAAAACTGGGCTTACTGTTTTGTGCTCACACTTAAACCGAGGCATTAACCTCATATTAAGAACTGCCCCCCCATTTTCATTCTCTACAAATACATAATTGTAGGAAAGTACCCTCTTTTTGGCATGTTACCCCCAATTTCTGCCTGATGTCAGTGTGTTTTGACTGTGTCACTGGGATCCTGCTAGTCAGAACCTCAGTGCTTATGGTTTTTGGCCTGCGTGTCAGTATGTTTCACTGTTTTTTAAAGTATGCTTGACTGTGTCACTGGAGTGCTGCTAACCAGGACCCAAGTGCTCATGCTCTCTCTGTTTCTAAATTAATCACTACATAGTGGTAACTCAGTATGTCACCCCAAATTGGCATAATGGTCACCCCCTATAGGTCCCTAGTATATGGTACCTAGATACCCGGGGCACTGGGGTTCCAGGAGATCCCTACGGGCTTCAGCATTACTTTTGCCACCCATGGGGAGCCCATGCAAAGGCTTCTACAGGACTGCCATTGCAGCCTGTGTGAAATAGTGCATGAACTATTTCACAGCCATTTTCACTGCAGCAGGTCACTTATAAGTCACCTATATATCAGGTCTTCCAGCCCTGAAGGCTGGGTGCAAAGTACCTGGGTGTTAACGCACCCTTGCACTAGCACAGGTACCCCCACGTCATCCAGGCCCATTTTCCCGGACTTCATGAGTGCAGGGACGCCATTTTAAGTGTGCACTGCACATAGGTCAATACCTATGTATAGCTTCACAATGGTAACTCCGAATTGGCCAAGTAAGGTGTCTAACAACTGGGAATAGTAGCTCAATACTGATTCCAGTATTGGTTGCACAATCCCATGCACTCTGGCGGCTCCACTGTGGACCCTCAGTACTGCCATACCAGCCTTCTGAGGTTTTCACTGCAGCCCCAGGTGCTGCCACCTCACAGACAGGGTTCTGCCCCCCTGGAGTCTGGGCAGCCCATTGCCAGGAAGGCAGAACAAAGCATTTCCTCTGAGAGCAGGGTGTTACACCCTCTCCCTTTGGAAATAGGTGTTACAGGCTTTGGAGAGGTAGCCTCCCCCAGCCTCTGGAAATGCTTTGAAGGGCACAAATGGTGCCTTCCTTGCATCAACCAGTCTATACCAGTTTAGGAACCCCTTCTCCCCTGCTCTGGTGCGCAACTGGACAAAGGAAAGGGGAGTGACCACTCCCCTGCCCATCACCACCCCAGGGGTGGTGCCCAGAGCTCCTCCAATGTGTCCCAGACTTCAGCCATCTTGCTTTGCAAGGTGTGGGGGCACTCCAGAGGCCTCTGAGTGGCCAGTGCCAGCAGGTGACGTCAGAGACCCCTCCTGATAGGTCCTTAGCTGATGAGGTAACCAATCCCCCTCTCAGGGCTATTTAGGGTCTCTCCTGTGGGCTCTCTTCAGATTCTGCTTGCAAGTTTCCTTCAGGAATCCTCTGCAACAACTTCAGACTCTTCTGACCTCGGATCAACTGCAGCCTGCACCAAGAAACGCTGTAACTGCAACAAAGTGTCTACAAGAGACACTTTTCTTCAGCAACCTCAGCTCTCAGTCAGCAACTGCAACAGTTTCCACGGTGTGCACGCTCTGGGGACTCCCTGTCTTCACCCTGCACCAGAAGGACCGAAGACATCTCCCATGGAGTGACGGAGTCACTCCCCTGCTCCAAGCAGGCACCTTCCAAGATGACAACCGGTACCCTAGGACTCCTCACACAGCGACAAATGTGCTCCTGAGGACACAGAGGGTGAACATCATCGACATAGACTGTCATGAGGTCCTGCTGACGCAATTTGGAGGAGGTAAGACCTTGCCATTCCTGAGAACGACAGTACACCTGTGTACTGTGTCTTCTTCACCTCCTGAGGCCTCTGTGCACTCTTTGCAAAATTCCTTAGTGCGCAGCCTGGCCCAGGTCCCCAGTACTCCATTCTGCGACGCTCAACTCACTGAGTTGTTCTCCAGCGGCGTGGGACCTTCTTTAGTTGTGCTGCATCAACAGAGTTTTGAACCTCCTTTGTCCCTGGATCCTTAGACCTCCGGGACTGCTGGCTGGCATCCTGAGGGCTCTCTAAAGTGCTGAGAGCCCCTCTTCCTCCTCATACAGAGTTGAGGCTCCCAGGCCCCTCCTGGGTCCATCCAGTGCTATTTTGACGCAAAATGCGCTTTTGTCATAGCCAAGGCTTGTTGGCAACTTCCAACACGTAATTATGTCTGCAACAATCTTCATGCTGTGGGACATCTTTTGCATCATGCAGGAACCCACTGGCATCTTCCTAAGGTGCATTTCTTTGGTCTTCGACTAACTTTAGACTCTTCTTTTGCACCCTCTTCTGGGTTGGTAGGGGCTCCTGTCCTTCCTGGAACTTCTTACGACTTCTGAACTTGCTCCCCTTTCTTTGCAGGTCTTCAGGTCCAGGAATCCAGCAGTTGTTCTTTGCAGACTTGGTTGGCTGCTGCAAAATCCCAATCACGAGGTGTAGTGTGTCCTAAGGAAACTTGCAGTACTTTACTCCTGCTTTTCTGGGCTCTGGGGTGGGGTAATTCACTTACCTTTACTGTATTCCTACTCTTCCAGGGATTCTGTACACACTACACGTGTCTAGGGGGGAATTTGTGATTCGCATTCCACTTTCTTAGGATATGGTTTGTGTTGCCCCAGACCCATTTTCTTCCTTTGCATTCTATAGGATTTCCTACTATTTGCATTGTTCTATGACTATTTACTTATCTAATTTTGGTTTCTAGTGTATATATTGTGTATAATGCTTACCTCCAGAAGGAGTATTGTTTCCAAGATATTTTTGGTACTGTGTCACCCAAATAAATACCTTTATTTTTAGTAACACTAAGTATTGTCTTTACTTGTGTATAAGTACTGGGTAACCTTAAGTGGTATTGCAGGAGCTTTGCATGTCTCTTAGTTCAGCCTAAGCTGCTCTGCTATAGCTACCTCTATCAGCCTAAGCTGCTAGAACACTACTACATTTCACTAATAAGGGATAACTGGACCTGGTATAAGGTGTAAGTACCCAAGGAACCCACTACAAACCAGGCCAGCCTCCTACACTTCCACATTGTCGGTCTTCTCTTGCATCTACAGATGGTATGGGAGAGTAGGGCCAGGTCGTTTGCAAAGGCCAGGTCATCAAGCTGTGTCCAAGATGTCCATTGGATCTAATTTTTTCTCCTTTCTGTGGATGTCTTCATGATCCAGTCTGTGGCCAGCAGGAGAAAAGGCGAGAGCAAAGAAGCCTGGCAGACTCCTGTCCTCATTTGGAAGACTTCAAAACACAAGGGGGGGAAAAAAAGGGAGAATTGGGCGGTCCAGTGTACGTTCTCCCAATAATATGCAAATATAAAGTGGTACACTGTTCCGAATAAGAGGAAAGAAAAGGAGTCCTGAAATTCAGGAGCAATGGTCCTCACACACCTTGGTTGGTGTCATGCTTCATCATCGGACAGCTCCTCGTCAGACCGGCGCTGCAATGTCTGACGGGCACCCCCCGAGGGGGGGCTCTTTGCCGGAGATCTTTTTATATAGTCGATGATGCCGTGGGACCTAATATGGATCTGAGAAAAGAACAAATCCACAAGAGAGAGAAAGATAAGGATAAAATTGGCTCAAATCCCTCACTCAATGATTTATTGTTTGCTATTGGGAGATGGTCAAAAATAAAAAAATGTAGGGAGTGGAAACAGAGGTAATGCTCGGACACTCACACAAAACATTTAAGAAAAGAGGATGGTGGAAATAATCCACTCCTCATTAGTATGCGGTCGACATGTTTCGCGTCTGTGATGGTCCAACAGGATCCAGTGACGCTTCTTCAGGACCTACTAAATCAAGAAATCACTCTCAAAATATCAATATACCTATACTCCTGCTGACTATCGTACACAGTCAAGGCGTCATCAGTCACTTACTGAGGTCAAGCCGGACTGGCTTCTCTTTCCTACTAGTCACCCTAAATCAGGGGAAAAAAGGGCTCAAATTAGCGCTGTAAAAAATCACTCCATCAGTACTAGAGAGTGATAGATTTGTGATGAAGAAAACAAATTGTGACAAACTGTGCAACACTCAGTGACCAGGTGGGTGCAAAGCAAGCCATGCTAATAACACATAGGGAGGCTTACCCTCTTTACTGAAAGAACAGGTTCCATGGGATCACGCTGGCCTCTTGCCTGGCTTACCGAAAATCTGATTGGTAAGAAACAATATATATACCGAATGGGGGACCACATGTTATAGTCCAGCATTAGTCTAAGGGATATTCCGCAAAGTAGCTGGGTAACGGTAGACCATAGCGCGGAAACAAAATTCAAAAGTAATACTTCACAACTGTGTGTAAGTATCTCATAAACACACACAAATAACAATATCCACACAGCAGAAAAAGATAATGCATAGTTTATTACTGGTACGTCACCCTTAGAAACGAATATGAAGTAGGGTGTTCAGTACAACCATATTTAGGTAGAGAAAAATATGATCGTTTACTCTAATAGGTAATGCGATGTGGCACACAACAAAGTAATTCGCCCATGCGAGGAAAATGAAGTTACGGCACCGATACATCTAAGAATGGTATACACATTCTGAAATTCACCTCTTGAAAGTAAGGCGTCTCATTTGGCCAAAAGTAGAGTACATAACAGAACCGGGTACGAGGAGAACAAATTGCTCATTTTTATATCACTCGCCCTGAAAGAAAACGTCCCATAGACTTGTGGATACAGGCACCGTCTATCAAGATTGAGTACGTCTTCAAAGACACTCGAAAGAATCTATCGAGAGAGGCTGGGTCAGGGCACTTACTTTTCAAGTAGCCGAAGTCCTCCGTAGCACCTACCCTGGGGTTCGCGGTCCCGGATGTGGTCGTAGCCCAGGGACCGGCGAGTTTAAATATAACGCGTGATAGGCGCGTATGTCTTAATTAGGGGAATCGGTATCCTAGCAACCTCCTAGTGAGTTGCAACCATATCTGGAAATAGACGATGGACTATAAAAACGAGGTGGTGAGAAACCCTCGTTCGTGTCGGCCATCTTAAAATGGTAAAAGGCCACTAATAGTGAGCCTAGTCTGCAGTGATTGACCAGACATCGAACAGGTCATTTAGAAATGCCAATGATATCGATCGTGGCATTCATCAAATCACACAGTCTGATAATTTTGTACATCGTATGGTGAAAAACGGAGGTGACAAAGTTGAAGACTGACATGAAAGGTGTCGTCATAGGGAATCTATCCAAACAAAAAAGGGTATATATAGGGGGGTTACGTAGTCAGAATGAACATACTGTCTATTTGGATAGGTGGAACCAAGGGATGTCATCATTGAGTCCCTGACGGTGGGTATTCAAACGATACACCCAGCGTTGTTCCAATTCAAAAAGTGAATGTGTGCCTGTCGAGTTACAAGTCTGTAGCACCACCCACCACATGTCATCTGGTGTATGTTTAAGTTCAATGAAATGGATGCTGAGTTTGGTAGTGGCGCGTCCACATCGGATATTACTCCGATGTTCATTTATCCTGATTTTCACAGGTCGTGTAGTCATCCCTACGTATCGTAGCTCACACGGGCAAGTAATCAAATACACACAATTCCGAGTGTTGCAGTTAGTGTGTTTCCTCAATTGCCAAGTGAGGAAGGGTTCAAGGTCTAGAGTGTCTATACGTTTGGTGAGTGAACAGATGTTGCAATTTCCACACGGAAAATGGCCCACGACTGGGGGAAGGTCCCATAAAGTCCTCTGTCTAGGAGGGGTGATGGTAGGTTTTGGTCGAGTATGTACCAACATGTCTTTAATGTTTTCTTTCCTCTTATTCGGAACAGTGTACCACTTTATATTTGCTCATTTGGAAGACTTCTATGAGTTGTCCTCCATTGACTATCCTGCAGGTCATTCCCTCATAAGAGTTCCTAGTGATTCTTACAAGTTTATCTGGCATACTATAGTGACAGAAGTTTCCAAAGGGTCTCTTTGTCCAACACTATTGAACGCCTTCATAGTCGCTGAAGTTGACATAGAGGGGGGAGTTCCATTCCTTTGACTGCTCAAAGATGATGTGCAGTGTTGCAAGCTGGTCTGTGCAGCGTCTATCTTTGTGGAAGCCAGTTTGCTGGTCTTGCAACTGAGCATTAATTTGTTCCTTCATTCTGTTTAGGATGACTCTGTTGAAGACTTTGCCTGGGGTTGCAATATATTCCTCTGAGTGTGTGCAGTTACTCAGATCACTTTCCTTGATGAGATATCCCTCCTTCTAGTCAGATGGCTTACTTTCCACTTCCCAGATCTTTCCAAACATGGGATAGAGCTTGTTTACTGATGTTTCAATGTCTGCCTTCAGTGCGTCTCCAAGAATGTTGTTACGTCCTGCTGCTTTCCCATTTCTCACATTTCTCACGTTTTATCGCTTTTCGTGTTTCTTACTTGGTTGGTGGTCTGCTGCAGTTGATTGGCAACTCTTTGTCAGCTGGCTGCATGTCTGCTGGAGACTGTAGAACAAGCTGGTTCAGTAGTCCTTTAAAGTGATCCACTTATCTTCATTATTGGCCTTCGTTAAACTTTACCTATAATTTTCTTCTCAGCTTTGTCTTTAGCAGGGCTTTCTGGCTCGCAAAATCCACGAGAGACTTTCCTTGTTATGTTGTAGACTTTTCCAGGATTCATGGATTGGTGCTTCCTGGGCTTCTGAGGGAAGAACATCGATTAATCTTTGCTTCCTTGTTGGTTTTGGTATATTCGCCTTGAGCTTTAGTTTTTTTCTGCTCTTGTTCCTTTAGTGTTGACTGCAGGTTTCTCTTCCTTTCTCTCTTGAATTTTGTGGAGAGTTTCGCAGGAGATCCATTCTTTTTGCAGGTGTTTCTTGAGACCCATTACCTCCAGGTTGATGTCACTGTTTCTTTGATCATCTTCCACTGACTTTCTACTACATCTCTGTTGTCTTCTAGTTCTTGCAGGACTTGAAACTTGTTCCTGAGAATGACTGAGTATTAACTTCATTTCTTTGAATCTTTGAGGAGGGTGATGTTATTTCGCTGGTGCTGGTTTGTCAGTTCCATCCACATTGTCTTCAGCTTTAACGTTAACCTGCCCACCAAAGGTTTCTGCCACATCCTGTCCTTCAACTTAACATACTATTATTATGTTGATGACAAAGAGAAACTAGACACTCAATATTGTGCAACATGAGTCCTTCTATGGGCATCATACACAACACCAAAGCTCTTTCAACATAGACAACACTTTGAATCCACACTGCCACCCACACACATAAACACGTTTCCCCATCACCACAGGAAGTGACATTACTGGTTTCCTGCCTAGGGCATCCTGCACTCCTCTCTCTTCCCAGGACCTACTTAATGACAGCTGTCACACAGATGTGCAGCAGATGCACACATCAGGTGCTACTTGCTTGCCAAAGACTCACCAGTGTCAATCCCATCATGCTCCATGCCTTGAATTAATTCAGTGCCAGGAACCCTGGTTCCCTCCCTCCCTCTTGCTACTCGGCTAAGCTCTTCTTTGGTCTCAGTTTAGCCAGCAATCACTCTACTGCTGGCACACCGCTGCACCACACAACAGGAAAGGAGCTCTCACATGTGCCTTCTGAGAGTTCTCTTGCACTCTGCCATACCTGAGACCCACCACTCCTATGCTAACAGCACTCCACTCACTCACACTCACAAACCAGCCACTTGCTCACACAAACACAGACAAAACACCAGCCACACAACATGCTGCACTCTCAAACATGCTCTTCAAACCTGCTGTTTCATCAAACACGCCACAGAGATATGGGTCCTACTCCACACCATGCACCAGACCTGCTTTCCTCCCGGAAACATGGCTAAAACCATCCTCTTTACTGGACATTGCTGAGGCCATCCCCACCGGCTACAAGATTGCCAGTCATGACTGTCAGCACAAGACCAGAGGTGGAGTCACAAACATTTTGTAACATACCGTTAGCTACACCACCTACACAGACACCCCCACCAGCTACATGGAACACATGACATTAAAGATACATATCACAGCCAACTTCTCCCTGGTGGAACACTCGACTACAGACCACCAGAACCTCACACCAATTTCATCAGCGACATCATGGACTTCCTCGCATCCCTCATCATCAATGCCAACACCTTCACCCTCTACAGAGACCTAAACTTTCACCTAGAAGACTGTACTGACCCAAACTCTACAGCCCCTCTAGAAATCTTTGCAAAATGTGGTCTCATCTAGCATGTAACTGAACCCACCAACACCTCCTTCCAGACACCTTTTTGACTCAATTGTCTCCTTCATCAGCAACATCACAGTCGACAGGCTAACAACTCTGTTCTGGAAAAACTACACCTTCATCAGTTTCAGCATTCCCAACCCGCACCATCACAGACCTACCACCACTGGAAACATACTGGCCTGAGCACACCAGTAATAGCCCAAAGTTATCAAGAACCTTAACAGCTGGATCACTACACATCTGATTTCCTGGCTCCCTCTCAGCTGCAACCCAAGAGCCCGACCACAGGCCAGTTAGTACACAGGGGAACTCAGGCTGGCAAAGTGACACTGCAAACAACTGGAGCACAAATGAAGAACAAGTCAAACACCACAGATAAATACATCTTCAAATCAGTCCTAAGACACTACCACCAAACAACACAAAATACCAAGCGCACAGCTCTTGCAGATCGCATCAACGCTGGTACTAACACCAGCAAGCAAATCTTCACCATCATCAAAGACTTCACTGTGCCTACTGCCGCCTCCAGCAACAGCAGCCCTTCGCAAGACCTTCACAATGAGCTTTTTGAATTCTGCTGCTACTAGATTGCCTCATTTATAGTATCTTTGACCCTCAACTGAACCTCGTCAGTTTCTCAACTCCCCATCATGGCCAAAGAACAAACCCTGACCTCTTGGTCTGCCCACCACCACCGAAATTGCTGCTACCATGAAGACCTTCTACTCGGAAGTCCCATCTGACCCCTGCCCCCACGACGCTTTTACCAAAGGACTCCTACTGATCAGAAAAGTGCCAACAGGCCCGGCGGTAATAAATATGAAATTATGACCACAGCGGAAACCGCTCAGACAGACAGCCACTTTAACACACCGACTGCCAGGGCGAAACCAACAGGCACCACAGCGGTAACCACCAACAGCCAGGCGGAAGACAATGTACCGCCCACAGTAATATGACACACCTATCCGCCACCTTTTCTGGGTTGTTACCAACGACATCAAAAGCCTGGAGGAAACACTGCACAGAAGGGAAACGACGCACCTCTGGAGACTCAGGGAAGGACCACGCTGCCATGGAGCCCGAGCTGCATGTGTTCCCCATGCTCATCTACCTTCTCCTCCATTACGAACACCAACGCCGGCGAAGACAACCACGGTGAGTACAGTCATCTAGCACACAAGGGAGGGGGGAGAAAAAGAGAGTGACACACACACGCAACACCCCCACCTCCAAAACCACACACACACACAAAGATGCAGTAACATAACATATACACCCTTACCCCTCAGGAATAATGCAAGGGCAACTACTATAGTGTAAAAAGGCTGTAATAAGATAAATATAGGTGAGATACGTGCATCCAAATAAAAAAGTATATACAGATTTACAATGCAAGGGACACTGCCCAGTCCTCAATGTCAGTGGGCCACAGGGCCACATCACAAAGTCCAGGGCCCAACCTCACTCCTGCAACAACACAGAGAGAACACTGCAGGGGCATCAGGCCAAAAATAGACAGGCACCTCAGGGGGATGGGGAATGGGGGGGGGGCACGTCAGCCGGAAGATGGTACAATGCCACTGGTCCTGGAGGGGGCAACATGCCCTATGCTCTGTCCTGGGGAGTGCAAGGCCACAGTCTCTCAAGTGGGTGATTTGCCCACTGCTTGGTCCTGGGGAGTGCAAGGCCACAGTCTCTCAAGTGGATGATTTTCCCACTGGTTCTGGAGAGGACTTTGTTCCCAGTGAGCTTTATCCTGGAAAGGATAGGGTGAGTGGATGGCTTCTCCACTGGTTCTGGAGGGGGCATTGTGCCCAACGAGCTTCATCCTGGGAAGGATGGGGTGAGTGGATGGCTTCTCCACTGGTTCTGGAGGGGGCACTGTGCCCAGCGAGCTTCATCCTGGGAAGAATGGGGTGAGTGGATGGCATCTCCACTGGTTCTGGATGGGGCAACAGGCCCTGTGATGCCGATCTTGGGGAGTGGAAGGTCACAGTCTCTCACCTAGGTGTCAGACCCACAGGATTTGCTGGGGCCAAGCCGCACTACAGCCCATGGACGCAGGACTACACACTGTCCACCGGCAGTGACGGCTGCTCAGTGGTGGCAGTGACGGTGCTGGCTCCAATCCTTCCCCTGCAGCTTCGGACAGCTGCCCACTGGGGCTGCTGCTGCTGGCAGTGGTGCTGGTGGTGGTGCTCGCAGTGGTAGGGGAGGCTCCAGCCCTTACCTTGCAGCCTCGGACGGCTGCCCACTGGGGTTGGGGCTGCTGCTGCTGGCAGTGGTGCTGGTGGTGGTGCTGGCAGTGCTGGGTGTGGGCTCCAGCCCTTCCCCTGCAGCCTCAGATGGCTGAACCACCATGGTTAGTGGTGGGGGAACCGACTGAGTCCCAGAACCAGGCCTCTTTTCCTTTTTGCCTGCTGGTGCATGCCCCTTGCCCTTCCTGCCAGCAGCTGGGGATGGCTCCTTGCTCCTTTTGGTAGCTGCTGGGGACTGCTTCTTGCCCTTCCTCTCAGCAGCCGGGGATTGCTCCTTCTCCTTCCTTTTACCAGCTGGGGGTGCATCCTTGCCCTTCCTTTTTGCAGCTGGGGGTGCCTCCTTGCCCTTCCCTGCAGCAGCTGGGGGTGCCTCCTTGCCCTTCCTTGCAACACTTAGTGCAGGCACCCTATCAGTGTGGCTGCCTGGTGCACAGGATCCTCTCCCACCTGGTGTAGTTGTAGACACTACTGTGCCCCTGGACTGGGTGACTGAGGTGCTTGCCTGGGTTTTGACCACTGTGGCCTGACGTGAGGGACGGGGGGGAGTTCTAGGAAAGAGGTCAATGTTGGCGAGGAAAAGCTTCTTAAGGACATTGGGGCAGGAAGAGGGAGATGGTTTGGGAGTGGTTGTAGGAGGTTTCAGTCTGCTGTGTTTGGGTGCAGGTGCATGGGCTGGATGCTGTTGTGAGGTGGATGACTGTTGGGTGTCTGAGTGCTTGCGTTTCTGTACTTTGGGAGGAAGGGGCACACACACAGTGGGAGAAGACACAGGGGATGTGTGCATGGAAGTGGGGGTGGTGACTGCCAGTGAGGGGTGTGTGCTGTTAGGTGTGCTGGTGATGGGGGTACAGGATGAGGATTTAGTGCATGCAGGTGTGAGTGTAGACGCAACTAGGAGGGAGGTGGAGGACAAGGAGGAGGGGACCACAATGGATGCAGTGGATGTTGGTATGTCTGCATCTGGATGGTGTTTGTGTGAGTGCCTGTGGGATGAAGTCTGGTGCTTGTGTTTGCCATGTCCACTCTTGTGTGTTGTCCTGGGTGCATGATCGTCTGCCTGTTTGCTTGGGATAGGTTGGGGTTGAGAGGAATGGGATTGGGTAGAGGAAGATGGAGGGGGGGCTAGAAACAGGAACAATGACTGCCATCAGAGAGGAGGCCAGAACCTGGATTGATCTATGTTGGGCCGTCATGCTAGTGTGAATTTCCTCCAGGAATGCATTTGTCTGTTGCATTTGTGCTGCCAGCCCCTGGATGGCATTCACAATGGTTGACTGCCCAACAGAGATGGATCGCAAGAGGTCAATAGCCTCCTCAATCAGGGCAGCAGGGCTAACTGGGGCTGGGCCTGAGGTGCCTGGGGCGAAGAAGATGCCCACCCTCCTGGGTGAGCGGGCACAGGAAACTCGCTGAGGGGCTGCTGGGAGGGCAGTGCTGGTACCAGGGTGGCAGCTGTACCTGTAGCTGGGGTGGGCACAGAGGTGTCCGCCACCACCAGGGAGCTTCCATTGGAGGAGGAATCTGTGTCTGAACTGTGCCGTGGTGCTCCTCTTGCCCTCCGTCCCTCTGGTGCCCTCACCATCGGTGGATTCGGCATCCTGGGTCCTGTGGGATGCAGCTCCCTCCGTCGCCGGTGTCTCTGCTCCTCTGCCAAATGATGCTAATGCACATAAGGACAGGGTGGCAAAACAAACAGGGAGGGGAAGAGACAAAGGATGCACTTGGTCAATGGTGTCAACAAAAAAACAGATAAGACCACAGCACTCAAAACGTATATGGTTACAAACACATATGCGAAGTCTGATGTGAGAAGTCCGTTGGTGAATAGTACAGTACTCTTCTTTGTGTTCCAGAAAGATTTTTATTTGGATCAATAGTTGGATTAATTATAGGTCATGTGTAGTAATAGCCTTTGGAAATTGTATGTTTTCAAGCACAGCCAACATGTGTTTTGTCACACAGTGACTTTTTCAAGGCTGTAAAAGACATAGTATACATAAGTTTTAACTTAGTGTCAGTACACAGAAAATAGAAATGAAAAAAGGAAAAAATATTATAAACATATAAAAATCTTTTTAGATATGAGAGGGCTCAGACATGACAAAGGTGGCTAGATGTGTGGTAGTGGAATGGTGTGCATTCAAGAACTGTGAATTATAGTGTATGTGGAGAAAGGTAGATAAAGTAAAGGAGTAAAGTAACTCAAAATGTCAGTGTTGTATAGCTAGAGACACCCAAGGTATTCAGAGAGAGCAGCAAAAAATCAACAACACCACCGTTGGCGAACACGACACACACACACACAGGGAACAGCCCTTCGCACTATGCAATGCACTACCAGTCACAATGCTAGTCACCAGGCCATGGATAGGGACATCCAATTGCAGCATACCTGAGACCCACAGACCCCTGCCCAGTAGTGGATGCCTACTAGCTTGGTAGGAGCTATTTTACATCAGAACCCTGCCCAACATGGGTCCTACTCTGCAAAGTCAGGACTGGCCTAGGGGCAGCCACAGGCCCACATCCCCCACCCGGATACCACCCCACCAGGTACAAGTTGTATATTGGGGCACTGTACTCACCCTGTTGTGGCTGCTGTGATGCCCCCAAGCGCCCATCCAACTCCGGATAGTCCACCGTCAGTATGCAGGCCATCGGGGGGCCAGGGTTCGATGGGCACCCCTTCCTTGTTGGGAGGCCATCCCCAGCTGGGCCTCTGCTGTCTTCTGTGCCCAGCGTCTCAGGTACTCCCACTGTTTGCGACAGTGGGTGCTCCGCCTGCCAATGACCCCCAGGGTCCGCACTTCCTTGGCGATAGCATGCCATATACCCTTTTTCTGATGGGCACTGACCTGAAGGGAAATGGACACAGGGAATGGTACTAGTCCAACAGTCCTGCCTGTTACGCTCATGACCCACCATGCCCCTTCCCATCCCCATTAGCACAGATATGGCCCACCATACATGCTGCATGCTGCCCACAGCCCATCCAACACACACAACCCTACATGAGGCCTTCACACACAGCACTACATGCATTCACGCCCCATGCATCGTACTCACGGTGTACTCACCTGTTGGTCTGGAGGCCCATACAGCAATCGGTACTGGGGTAGGACCCCATCCACCAGTCTCTCCAACTCTGCTGAGGTGAAGGCAGGGGCACTTTCCCCAGTGACACGAGCCATGGTCAGTTCCAGACACAGGTCACAGCAGCACATGCAGTGTAGGTCCTCTCCTTTTGAAGGTCAGGTAGCAAGTGAGTGAACAGATAGAAAATGGTGGTGACGTCCGCCTCAGTGCATACCGTGATCGCCGGCGTACATCACCATTGGCCACTGTACCCCATAGAGCCCAATGTTAACCAATGAGGAGTTGCACAGCGGTTTTTGACCGCCTCCCGCAATTGCGCCCAACGTCAGCGGAATTACCTCATTCCCACGTGTCCCTCCAAACAGGACAGGCAGTTGCCATTTCAGGGGGGTGCAGGCCATGGCTCCTAACTGTGTCACAGTACACATATGCACCATTTGGACTTCTTCAACAAAATACTGTTACAATCACAACATGCATTGAAGTGTAATGGTTGGAAATAAGAGATACTGACTAGCTGCTCACCATTTTGCCCCATAGATTGCAACCGCTGTGGATGAATAGGAGATGGAGACATACCCCAGTGTACAGACCTCTGGTGGAATTGGCAACAATGGAGGACAGGCACATTATCCTCACCTATAGACTGGACAGGGCCACAATCACAGAGCTGTGTGCCCAATTGGAGCCTGACCTAATCTCTGCTATCCGTCACCCCACTGGGATCCCCCCTCTTGTGCAAGTGCTATCAATGCTCCATTTCCTGGCAACTAGCTCCTTCCAAATGACAGTGGGCTTGGCAGCAGGAATTTCTCAGCCAATGTTCTCAATACTGCTGACCAGAGTGATGTCTGCCCTAATTAAACACATGCGCGGCTACATCGTTTTCCTCCAGGTGGGGGATTTGGCCACAGTAAAAGCTGATTTCTATGCAATGGGACATATCCCTAACCTTATTGGGGCAACTGATGGTACACATATTGCATTTGCCCCCCCTCCAACCGGAGAAATGAACAGGTATTCAGAAATCGAAAGAGCTTTCACTCCATGAATGTGCAGATGGTGTGCCTGGCGGACCAGTACATCTCCCACGTCAATGCAAAATATCCTGGGTCTGTGCATGATGCCTTTATCCTAAGGAACAGCAGCATCCCATATGTGATGGCTCAACTCCAGAGTCACAGGGTGTGGCTAATAGGTAAGCCCTGGTTCCCACCCAGTATATGTTGGTGTATGGGTATGGTGTGGGCCCTAAGGGTTGGTGTGTGCCTAACAGTTGTCCCGCGATATTTGCAGGTGACTCAGGTTACCCCAACCTCTCATGGCTACTGACCCCTGTGAGGAATCCCAGGACAAGGGCAGAGGAACGTTACTATGAGGCACATGGGCGAACAAGGAGAATTATAGAGAGGACCTTTGGCCTCCTTAAAGCCAGGTTTTGTTGCCTCCATCTAACAGGTGGATCCCTGTACTACTCACCCAAGAAGGTCTGCGAGATAATCGTGGCATGCTGTATGTTGCACAACCTTGCCTTAGATCGCCAGGTGCCTTTTTTACAGGAGGATGAGGCTGGAGATGGCCGTGTGGCAGCAGTGGATCGTGTGGACAGTAAAGATGAGGAGGCAGAGGATGAGGATAAGGACAACAGAAGTGCAATAATTTGTCAATACTTCCAATGACACACAGGTAAGACAGTGTAACTTCACATTTAATTGACAGTTTTGTGTTTGACATTGGCTGGTTTCCTACTTCTATGGCTACTCACTCTACCCTTTGGCATCTCTATTTGTAGATATGTTTGCCCCTACTATCGCTCCTGGTGTATTGACTGCAGCCAACTAGAGGTCATTCCTATGTATACATTCCTGTACAGTTGATTTTCAATGTTTAAACCTTGTTAAATGAATACATACTTAAATCATTTGACTTACTCCATACTTGTATTTGTTTAAAGGGTGTTTATTTAAGTGCTAAGAAGTAGAGGGGGATGTGCAATGGGATGGGGTGATAGTGTAGGAAGAACTATGTTAGAGTCCAGTCTATTTGTGTCACATGTGCCTTGTCCATGGGGGCATAGGAAGGGGAGCAATGGCAGTTCAAAGTGGACAGGGTGACAGAGTGGGACAACAGGGTGACAACAAGGAGTGTCCTATTTCCTGGTGGGGGTCTTGGCAATAGTCTCTGGCTTCTGCCTGGATCGCAGGGAATGATTGTGGGGTGGTTCTCCCTCTGCAGGGGGAGGAGTGCTGGTGGCCTGTTGGTCCTGTGGCGGGGCCTCCTGCACACTAGCGGCAGCGAAGGTGGAGGGCTTTTCATCAGTTTGTCTAGTGGCAGAGGCCTGGTGGGGTGCCACTGCCTCCCTCATAGTGTTGGCCATGTCTGCCAGCACCCCTGCAATGGAGACCAGGGTGGTGTTCATGTCGTTCAAGTCCTCCCTGATCCCCAGGTACTGTCCCTCCTGCAGCTTCATGTTCTCCTGCAACTTGTCCAGTATCTGGCCCAGCGTATCCTGGGAATGTTGATATGCTCCTAGGATCGCGGTGAGTGCCTCCTGGAGAGTCAGGTCCCTGGGCCTGTCCTCTACCTGTCGCACAGCAGTCCTTCCAGCTTCCCTGTTGTCCTGTGCCTCTGTCCCCTGAACCGTGTGCCCACTGACCCCAGGTCCCTGATCGTCCTGTGTTTGTGGGGTGGCCTGGGGTCCCTGTAGTAGTGGACAGACTGCTGATTGACGTGTCCTGGGGACAGAGGTATGGGACGGCTGGGTGGGTGTGTTGTGGTGTTTCCTTAGGGGGGAGGTTCTGTGGTGGTGTGAGAGTGTGCCTGGGTAACCGACTGTCTGGATATCACTGATGGGCCAGGTTGGTTATCCAGATCCAGGCAAGCAGAGCTGCTGTCATCACTGTGGGTCTCTTCTGGGGGGGACTGCATGTTGCTGGCACCTCTTCTCCAGTGACATTGGCTGGGGGACCTGTGGGGATGTAAATGCAGTGTTATTGTTTCTGCGTGTGACATCATGTGCATGGGTGTGTTGCCCTGTATGGTTGTTGTTGCACTGGCAGATTTGACTTTGTGTGAGTTGTTATTTGGTGGGCTAGGTGATTCTCTCCAGTGTGCATGCAGTGGTGATACGTGTCCATGCAGGTCTGTGAGGGGTGTCCATGCATTGGTGTTACATGCAGGGTTTGGTATTGGGATGAGTGGGTTGTGATGGTGGTGTATGTGGAAGGCGGTGAAGTGATGGGAGTGAGGGTGAGGGTGGGAATTTGTGATGGCATGCAGGTTGGGGGGGTGATAGTAATAGAGATTTGACTTACCAGAGTCCAGTCCCCCTCCTACTCCTGCCAGGCCATCAGGATGCATGATTGCCAAGACTTGCTCCTCCCATGTTGCTAGTTGTGGGGGAGGAGTTGGGGGTCCACCGCCAGTCCTCTGTACAGCTAGTTGATGTCTTGCTGCTGTGGAACGCACCTTCCGCCATAGGTCGATCCACCTCTTCTTGATGTCATCCCTTGTTCTTGGGTGGTGTCCCATGGCATTGACCCTGTCCACGATTCCCCGCCATAGTTCCATCTTCCTAGCAATGGATGTCTGCTGCAGCTGTGATCAAAATAGCTGTGGCTCTACCCAGATGATTTCCTCCACCATGACCCTTAGCTCCTACTCAGAGAATCTGGGGTGTTCTTGTGGTGCCATGGGTGTAGTGTGAGTGGTGTGGGTGATGTGTTGGGGTGTTTGCTGTAAGGTGCATGTGTGGTGTATAGGTGATGGTGGTATGAGGCTCTGGTTGTGTGAGTGTTGTCTCTCTCTGTTGGGAATTGTTTGTAATGGTAAAGGGTTGGGGTAATGTGGGTGTGTGTTTTATAGTGGTATGTGTGTGTATGGGTGTCAGGTGTGTGTAATTTGAATTGTCCAATGTGGTGTAGTTTTTTTTTAGTGTGTGTATTTTGAGTGCGGTGGTATGTACCACCAATGGTTTACCGCCATTGAATGTCCACCACGGTGATTTGTGGGTCAAAATGCTGTGGGCGTAGTTCTGCTGGCGTAAAGGTGTGGGTTTTGCTACTGCCAGTTTATCACTGACCTGTGGGCTGGCGGACTTGTGTGTGTGGCTGAATAGTGACGGATTGGTATGTGTGTGTCATAATATGTTTTACAGTTATCCACTGCGGCAGTGTTATGTTGGCGGCAGTCTGCATGGAGGTAAGCAGGATTTACCGCCAATGTCATAATGAGGGCCTTAGTATATAGAAAGGATTGGGCTCAGCTTGCCTGGAAGAGAACTAGGGACTTGTTAGTCCTTATTTTCAACACTTCCAAAAGAATAGCCGACTCAATTACTATCCAGATCAACTTGACAGAGAGTACACTAAAAACTACGGCATCATTGTCAGCCTTTAAAAGTAGGTTAGCAGAAATTACCACTGAGCTGAACGAAACAAAGAAATATTTAACACAACAAAAGATTACCAAACTTCAGAAGGTTATAAATAAGTTCAGCAAGGAAAAGGTATACCCCGATATTAAAGAGGACTATGAGGCTGACACTCAATCATGTTCTTCCGAGGAATCAACTTCCTCTTTTAAGAAACCACATACTTATAGTAGTAGCTCCTCCTCAGATAGTTGGAGCACTAATAATGGTATACCACAGCCCTACTATACTCTACCTCAACTTTCGATACACCACCCTCTATCATGGCAGTCTCCATACCCTTTCTATCATCCTCATCCCATGTTGCCCTACATGCCTTTCTTAAGCCGGGGCAGAGGAAGAGGCAGGCACAGCGGAAGAGGCAGACATGTACACTGGGCAAGGGAAAAATCTCAGATGGTGACCAGGAGCCAGGGCAAACACCAACCAATGAACACTTAGTGGTAATCTATTTTCTAGACCCCTCTCTATGGATGAAATCAATGCTTTGAACAAATGCCTGGGCTTTGTGCCCACCTCTAAAGAAGATTTCTTTCAGCTAAATTGCAAACTTTCCCAATTTTTCCGAAAAATTGGGCTACATTTATTTTTCAAGGACAAACCTGGTGAACCTCCGAAGGAGGATTCTGGACTCAGAAAACTATCCTCCTTTGTTCCCCCATCATCATCCATGCCATGTGAGTTACTTGCATTTGAAAAGGCAGGCATGACTGATGTTGCTAAATTACGCCCTTTACATTCTTTTTTTAACATTTGCACCCAAGAGAGAATTGCTCTGCAAACCCTGGCATTAGACCAGACTATTGTCATAAAACCAGCAGATAACGGTGGGGCAATTGTGATTATGGATTCACAGGAATACAGACAGAAGTGTCTACGTCTCTTGAGTGACTTTGTGTGCTACTCCCCTATCTCAAGGGATCCTACAGAGAGACTTCAAACTCAGATAAGGTCCATGATTCATGAAGCACTAACCAATACTTGGATATCTCCTAGGAGGCTGAGTTACTTCTATTCATCATCATTATTAGCTTTATTTCGGTAAATATAAATACCATAAAAGCACATCACATAAAAAAGGAACGGCAAGCTACATGATAAACAATTTAAGTCATAAAAGATTAAAAAGGAGAGAAAAAAGAAGAGAGAAATATTTACACATAAACAGTTCCCTACTGGAAAATCGCACCTTATAGTTATATGTAAAAACACATTGTGGGTAAAAGAATAAAATACAAGCCTGGTAAACCTTATCAGATAAAAAGGATGTTTCTATTTAAAAAGTATCTAAGAACAAAACGAGATAAAAACATCAGGTAGGGAATACGTCTGAACCAATAAAAGTAATATGTGCATACAATGATAAGTCCATCAATTGTTGCTTGCCACATTCATTGTTAAATTTCCCTCTGCTTTTTTGAGCGTGTTCAGTCTGATACGCCAGATTGAATCTAAATATTTTGACAAACAACAAACCACTAAAACCGATGAATCAGATTTAAAAATTCTCAAAGCTAGCGAGCAGTTTTTAAAACCCTTACTTCTGCACAGAGGAATAATCCAACGGGCTCTTTGTTTGGAGTATGCGGGGCATTGGAAGAGAATATGAGTTACTGATTCTTCTCTGGCACAGCCCATCGGACACATCTTAGATGAACAACTAAAATTAGACCATTTATATGTGAGGGAACGCAAAGGAAGGGAGCCCACCCTGAATCTGATGTATAATGAACGAGCAAACGGAGAAGATACTATATCCATATATTGGGCAAATTCATAATGGCATTTAAAATATAGAAAGTTTCCCGTCATGGATGATGGCGAGACAGCGGACAATTGGGAAAGTTGAGCGTGGAGCCAGAAATCATCCTTTAGTGTCTGGGTTGCGTTCTTAGGGATAGATAATGGTTCCTTCCAATAGGACCCCAAACCAAGAAGCAAGAGGGTCCTTTCTACATATGCACACCACTTGATTTTGGAGCTAGTGTTGTTGGCCATCAAGTTAACTAGCGCACATCTATAATGGACGAGAGAATCTGTTGACCATAAGCGAATCCAGTACAACAGGGGCTTGAGTGCAACAATCTGGCTGATAGAAAGGAGATTTAGGTCCATGCGTATTGGGAGCAGTGGGGTACTGGAAGGAACTCTTAGCAGTGACCTTAAAAAAGAGTTCTCCACTTTAATCAAATCATCTAGGCAACAGTGGCCCCACAGTTCAGCTCCATAAATTGCTCCCCCTCTTGCTTGTAGTTTATAAATTTCTACTGCGGGCGTCATGGCAAAGCTAGGAGATCTAGCTGCAAATCTTGCAATGCCACTTGCTCGCTGTTGCAATCGTAAAGTTGCCTTCTGGATGTGGCGCTGCCACTTGTGCGAGTCTTCTAATTTCAGGCCTAAATAATCAAAGTCGCTGACTCTTTCCAGCGCGGCACCCTCTAAATAAATAGGTCGTCTCATTCTGCCTTTCTTATCGCCAAACACCATGCACTTGGTTTTTAATCGGTTAATTTCAAGCCCATAATCATTGCAATAGTCAATGAATCTTGAAAGCAGGGTTGAAAGGCCTGTGGCTGTTTGAGATACCAGCAGGGTGTCATCGGCAAAAAGAAGGCAGGGGATCTTCTGCCCTCCTATTTTAGGCGAGTCGTTAGAGCACTCCATAAGATAAGGGATGCATGCGTTTATGAAGAGAAGGAATAAGGTAGGGGCAAGAACGCAACCTTGTCTTACACCTCGGGCAGTAAGGAATTTTTCTGTTAATTCACCTTGTGGGCCCCATCTAATTCTACCATAGTTGCCAGTGTAAAGATCCCTGATAATGTTTAAAATAGAGCACGGGACTCCTATTTTAGACAGAACTTCCCACAGTTTGAGAGTTACTTCTATTGTTTGCCCAAGATTCACAAGGGTAGACTACCACCTCCGGGGCGTCCAATAGTCTCAGGCATAGGATCTCTATTGGAACCCCTGTCCACCTTCTATGATCACGTATTACAATCTATTGTGAAAGAGTCTTCAACATATTTGAGAGACAATAAAGATATCCTTAACTTGATCAAATCCATCAATGCTACTGAGGAGGTTCAAGCACTTATAAGCCTTGATGTGGAAGCCTTATATACTAGCATCCCCCAGGAAGCAACACTACAGGTAGTGGAAAATGCCCTCACAAACAGGCCTTGGACTTCATCCACTCCTGTTAATTTTGTGATGCAGTGTGCTACCATAACCTTGACAGAATTTTTTTTCAATTTGAGGACCAGCTGTATCACCAAATACACGGTACATCAATGGGGAGTACTTTTGCTCCCAGTCTGGCCTGTCTGTATATGTATGATTTTGGACAACGTTATATATTACAGAGTACAAACCCTTTCTCCAACAATATTCGATTATGGCGTCATTTTATTGACAACATTTTGATCGTTTGGCAAGGTCAAACACAACATGTCAACTCTTTCACTACGTGGATTAACGGACTTAACCCTTTCTTGAAATTTACCTCTACTGTCTCCATTAATCAAATTTCCTTTTTCGACTTAATGATCACTATTAGTCAGGGTAAGCTCGAGACCAGCACATTTCAGAAGACAACAGAGCGCAACAGTCTATTGCTATACGAGAGTCACCACCCAAAAGCAATATGGGATAATTGACCATATGTGCAGTTCTTGCAACTCTGTCGCAATTGCAGTAATGTCTTATCTTTTGATGCACAAGCCAATTAACTCTCGGCCAAATTGCACGACAGACATTATCCTCATCATGTTATAAATACAGTAAAGAAGCGAGCTCGGAACAACCATAGAGAGGCACTATTGACAACTGAAGCAAAGGCCACTGACACCCATCTGACATGTTTCACCACGTACACTCCACTTTCTAATACCCTAAAAAAATTAATTATCAAGAGGTGGTCTACTCTCAATAGTGGTGGGCTATCCATTCCTAAGCCTCTATTTGCCTTTAAGAGAACATCTAATATAAAGCATCTGGTAATCCACACTCACCCTACATGACCCACACAGCATATAGAAAGACCACACTTTGGAACTCCACTCCCATATCAGGGCATTTTCCATGCGGCAATTGTAATGTTTGTCCCCTTACTAAACAAACTGACATTTTGGATCTTGAGCCAATTGGTACATGGCGCCTTCTGAAACACACTAATTGTAACACTTGCAATTGTATTTACATGATTACCTGTCCCTGTGACCTCAGGTATATAGGTACGACCACAAGACCTGTCAAGGTTAGGATTCATGAGCACCGAAGTAACATCAGATGCGGTCGCTGAACTACAAAATTGAGCATTCACTATCTTGATGCTAAACACACCACTGAGGATATCTGGTGGGTAGTCTTGGACTCTCCCAAACATCTACCAAATGGACCTTGCTGGAAAGGGAACAACGTGGAGTGTTTAAACTAGGCACACACATCCACGGACTGAATGATGATATTCCGTGGATGAGTTTCCATACTAATACTTGAGTGGGATGATGTTATTCGGTCCCATTTAATGTGCATGGACTGTGTTCCACATACATTATAAGCATTTTTCTGGTAGTATTTATATATGACTAGCTTCCATTTCCATGAAATAGCCCTCCTCTTACATTTCACAATCTGGTCCTTCTTTCAACGAGTGGGTTATCCTTTTTAGACTTATAACTCTGTTTTATTTAGATTTCAGAAGATATTTTGGGAGCTTTTTTGAATATGGATTCTTCATGTTTACATTCATAACATTGTCCTCCCGCACTCACATTTAGCACACTGTGACTTTATTTTAGCCATTGCACTGTTTTTATAAAGGGAATTTACTCTTGTGGTCTACCTCTTTGTTGTCCAACGTGTAAACGGACCCTCTTGATTCCGAGAGGGTCCTGTTTCTATTTTTAGTCCGATGGGTACTTTTGAGCTTTTTTTGATTTGTCCATCTTCTATGTCCCTGAACTGGTGATGTGAGCTTTCCCGGACTGCCCAATCAGCGACTAGTGACACCGATTGGTGCATATAACTGGAGACCGTCCTACTTTACCAGACCGACGCATACCTTCCGCATTATTCGGGAACGCATCCTCTGGGTAGGTCTTCAAGCTGGGCCTGACGTGACATAATGTAAGTACAACCGCTCTCTCTGAGTATTTTACACTTATTTTTTGAATGACAAGATTTAATGTTAATTACATTCTGTACTCCACACTTTGACTAAAGCTACCGGCAGAGCGTGTACTGTCTACTAAACTTAAGGTCCTGCCCGGGGTCTTATCGTTTTATCTTCCCTCCACATGTGGATGGGTGAGTCAATTATTCAAATATGACGGCTCGCTCGGAGCGTCTGATGTCTACTTGTGGTTCGGCATTACCGAACGTGATGTTATCTGTAGAGTACACTATGCGCATAGATTTAAGACCAATTACAGAGGGAGGTGATCACTCTTCCTGGCCTGATACTTTTGGTATCGACTACACAAGTGGGAATACAGTTGGGATACTATCTGATATGAATAATATTGGCCAGTTGCTCACATACTCCTTTTTCACTATTTTTTTCAGACTTTCCATGGACATTCTTTACAGGCACTGTTGAATGAGGGTTCTGTATCTTACAGCACATCACCTCATCAATAGAGAACACATTTACAGTACATGTATTACCCTCAGATGTACATCAAACACTGTTCTCTTGACCCTTCCTCTGATTCAGGGTGCAACACGTGTATAACAATGTAAAAAAAAAAAATATATGGTTTTTCTACATCTGTTCAGATATCACACCAGTCCTATGGTACGCTTGTTCCTATGAAGCCTTATCCTTACTCAGCTAAAGCAGTGTTTTAGCCTTATCTTAACACATTGAACACTGAGTGCCACATCACCATCAAGATTATTTGTCTTTTGTGAATATGTGTTTGATCCCAAATTGAGGTTGATCTTTTTAATGTGTTTCTTTTTCTCCACCGGCTTCTTTTTCACATTAAACATTTCATTTAGAAACTTACTATAAATAAGTGACTTTTTGTTTTTGCACAGACATCTCTAGACACACTGAAGTCTCTATAAATAGCCTAGGAGAAGTGTTTTGTTTTTGTTATTTGGTCCTGATGAAGCGCCACTAGATCCATATGGACTTTCTAGGTGAAAAACATGTTGACCTGTGGTGACGCTTCCTTCACCATGTTTTGTTGGCAGGGTGGTTGAGCATTATCTCTGTTTCACTCCCTAACACCTTTTTTAACCTTGACCGAGACCCTTCGTCGATCAATAAATTGTGAGTTTTTGGAGGGTTCTTGAGCCAATTTTATCCTCTTCTTCTCTCTCATATCTTTTTCTGTGTGTGGGATTGAATTCATTCCTACTCTCTCTAAACCACGGCACGGATCTCCAGTTATGGTCTCTGGCAGAGAGCCCCCTTGTGGTGGGCCGTCAGACTTTGCAGCGCCGGTCTGACGAGGAGCAAGCCCTTTGATGAAGCATGACATCCATCGGATGTGTGAGGGCATTTGCTTCTAGATATAGAAGTGCCAACGTCTTCCTCACACACAAAATCAAGATCCTCACCGACGCTGACAGCATGCAACTCGTACTATTCCTCTCAAATAAGACTGCCAACAGATGAAACAAGTTCACCAACTGTATTACTGTAATAAGTAATTGGATGAAAGCCAACTGTCTCAAGCTCAGCACCGACAAGACAGAAGTAGTGATCTTCAGCAATAACCTCTCATCATGGGACTCTAAATAGTGGCCAGCCAAACTCAAACCAACACCCAGAACCCATGCCAGGAACCTTGGAAGAATCATTAACAGCAAACTGGACATGACCGCGCATTAGCAGGGCTGCACACACACACACACACACTCAAGACCAGTGACATTTAACACAACAAAAAACCCTATTTGGTCATCAAGACTGGACCCAAAACACTTTCAACATAGGCCATGCTTTGGTCTGACACTCTACAAACCATACCCATCTCTGCTATATAAACATAAGTAATGCTACTCCACACTGTTCCACTCCAGGTTCATACACAGCTGACTGACTACATTTGGAAAGTACTTACTTCCCCAAGGAGTCTCTTAGTGGTGAGTTTAAAAGTGCCTAGCAAAATAGATAAGCATTTAGATTTTCTCTTAAGCTCAATAGTGAGGTACAGGGCTTAATATCTAGTGGTAATGAGTTCCACATCCTTAACAAGGCCTTATAGGTTAGTCAGTCAAATAGTATATTTTGGTTTAAAACCTTGAAAACACATAGGGGCTGATTTAAGAAAAGTGGCACTGCACCTAGTGTAGCGCCACTTCCTTGTGCCCGTAGCGTCCCCCTTCCGCCACCATGTGAGTTCCGTATTTAAAATAGGGTAGGTGCAGGGTAGGAGGCAATAGAGTCAGAACTCCTGACGCTATCGATGTACTCTGCAGGAGTAGTGCCAAAAGTTTGGAGCTACTCCTGCAGAGTACATAGGGGCCAATTGTATTCAGAGGCATGCCCCATTTTAGTGCCTGCTCTGAGCAGGCGTTAAAGTGCCGAAAAGAATGGCGCAAAGAAATCTCTTAGATCTCCTTGCACCATTTCTTTGGCCCCCCTAACGCCTCCCTTGCACACATTATGCCTGGGGCAGGCATTACGTGGTGCAAAGGTTTACAAAGTTGCGCAATGGATGCATTGCGCCACTGTGTAAATATGGCACGTGTAAAAAAGCCACTTTAGTGCCGCTAAGCATCAACAAAATGACGCTATGGCAGTGCTAAGGTGGAGCTAGGGCCGGTTAAATCAGACCCACAGTACTTAAAATTTGTTTAGCATATCTGGAAAATAAATCTCAAACAAGCACAATTAAAGGAAACACTCAAAAGATATCAGAATTTCCAATATAAATATTAAAAGAGAAACACATAAAACTGCAGAACCTAAAAGTCTTTCCAATTACAAATCATCTACATAAATTAGAATACGATGGGAGTTTTGCGTTAAGCCAAGGAAAACCTGTGCTTGGTACCATAAATTACCATTTCCATCTTGGATTGTACTGAGCTGTTAATCAGTGGGATTCATCCACCTTATAAAACCTCTAGTAATTGCTCAACATCATTAGCACGTAAAGTATTGTTAGAGAACCAGGTATATCTATATTTAGGACAGAGAGCAGCCACTAGATTCTCCTACTTAGGAGGACAGGAGAATCAATTAATAGTCTCAATGTAAATGAAGAAAACTTTCAGCGTGTGACGGCCACTGATTGTTTGTTTTTCAGTTACACGCTCCCACTTTGGAGGTTTGTTTTTGAAAATCAAACAGATACCCAGCAGGGCAAAAACGATATGCTGCCTGCTTGATATATTGCACTGAGCCTGCAGTGAAGGCGCTGACTGGGCAACTCCAGTGGAGGCTTAGAGAACTCCACTAGGCATGCTTGAATCCCTAAATATTATGTGCACTCCATAGGCATTGGAAGTAGAGTTTCAGGGGGTGCTACAGCACCCCTGTAAATACCCTGCTAGAGTTCAGAAGTTGAATGAGCAAGATTGATTCCCTTACATTTTAGACTGATTCACAAAGGTAAACTTACACGTTTGGTCTAAACTTAGACCAAAAGTCTAAGTTTATGACTTTGGGAATTCACCAAGGGCATTTTGAATACTATCTTTAGGTCCGCACCCGGGTCACAAATGAGAACTTAAAGATAGTGCTCGTAAATGCCCTTTGCGAATTACCAAAGTCGTAAACTTAGACCAAATGTCTAAGATTACCTTTGTGAATTGGGCCCTCTCTGTTTATCATGTCACACTTGCAGTGCTGTGTATGTCTTCTGATAAACTTGCCCTTATTAGGTAACTGGTGTTTACTTTTATTTCTATGACTGCAAAGTAACGGGATTTTGTAAAAGTGACCTAGGTGGCAATTTGCAGGGTGCAGGAAGTGAAAAGAAAGTAGTAAGGTGTCAGTCTTTTTATAATATACAGCAATAATTAAATACCTGTAAATCGACTCCACATATTTCCAAATATATTAGTAATTAGGAAAGAACATTTTTGTAATTCTGAAGTCTGCAATTTTAATACACTTAAAACAAATCAAGACACTTTACTTGATGATGGGCAAATGATACATATACTCTGAGCCCCAATATCCACACATTATCATTTCAGTGCTACATAGTTATACCAGTAAATGGCACATCTATTCAAAGTCAATGGCCATGTCAACAGAAATTGTGCTGTTGGAAAATGACAGTACTCTACCACACCATTGCTCCAAATTCACCACCGACTACATGCCCTACCAATACCACACCCCTGAGGAATGGGCGTCACAGATTTGCTACACTTGTTTTGGGGTGAATTTTGGCTTTTTCACAATTCTTTTGAATTTATTGTTATACCATTAATGGCAGCACCACTGGTGCAGTCCACCAACAAATGTATAGAGAACATAGCTTCTGCTGGCAGGCCAGAAAGGAACACAGCAGGGGTTACTAAGGCCTGTAGTGTCCAAATTCCAAACATATCTCGACAATAACGACCTTTTCAAGCATATTATCCCGCTTGGGACAATTTGATATAAACCAGAGGGCTTTAAAATAACTTAATGGGTAGAGGATGTGCTGCAGTGATATGTGCATAACATCCTAGTCAATCATTTTGAATCCCACTTTTTTCCATCTGAGTTAATTGAAAAGGGCATAAATGAGCTGGATCGTGCCAGTTCTATTATTTAAGCTATAAGAAATAATTATTTGTTGAGTCTGTAACATCTTATTTTCCTTTCAACTTGTTCATTTTTATGGCTTGGATTGATAGTGCAGCTGTTGCTAGATAATTATTTGAGCATTACTAGAGAGGGACTTTGGCTCTGCCCAAACATTGGGAGTTGGGAGTACATGTTTTTGAATGGGCAGAAGTTGTATGCTTCCACAAAAAAAGTGGTTGCCCTACACCCAGCTATGATAATTTTGTTTATTTATCCAGCTGCCTGAGCTTGAACGTTCAGGGGCAGATACATGAAATTGTAATGATATAAAAGTGTCTATAATAACTAGATAATTGTTGTTGTTTTTCTCTGGCAGCAGCACAGATGGGAAGAGGACTGTCACTTTCATTTACAGCAATATTATTCTACAGTTCTTTGCTTCCACCCAAATACATATTAATTCCCATGAAATTGACTTGTAATGCTTTACATTAACATACAACATTCTTTCAAAGCCAGACCTATTGGCATTACCAATTCTTGTTCTGTCTTCTGTTTGTTATTTCTCATTTATGTGTTTTTCTCTCTCTTTCTCGTTGACAATATCAGAAGAGATCAAATAAGCGCTGGTGGCCCCCACTGCCAAACAGCAGCCTAAATGAAGCATTGCCTGAGCTAGTTTGTTTTTTGGCCATTGCAATCCAAAATTCATGTCTGGTTGAATTGCTTAATTTATTTACAGCAGTTTTTGATACAGTGCAATCTGTACAAGAAACGTTTCAGGATGCTTTGCAAGTATCAATACTAGCACAGTGAGAACACAAAAAGGCTATGAGGCAGGTGTAAGATATAAATCAAGGTATCAATGCAGTATGGCTGTTCCTAAATGAAAAGGATCCCCCCCCCCTACTCCCCATGCACTGTTTTGTGAACCCGGAGAAAACCCAACAATGAAGAAAGGTTTTCAAATATAACCGGGATGCATGCAATTAGGTTTTTTTTTACAAGTAGTATACTCAGTTCCTGTTGACTGTATCATTATATTGTCACACAAACTATATTTCACAGAAAAGTATACTATTAGTAACCTTTCTGATATGTCCTTACATCCAAGGCAGCTGACAGAGAATAATGTTTTGAATAGAATATGTTGCATGTTTATAATGGTATTTCCTAACCAAGCTTTCTGTATGAATTTGTGCTGGATGTCAAAGGTGCACGAAAGTGCAACCTAGTTTACCTATATTGGACAGTTTGGTCAATCTTCTCGCATAATGTGTTCCTTCATTGCAGTGTAATTGCAGGGAGCCTATTTATGTCCCAGACCATGCATCTCTTCTCCAGGTTTCACAAACCTTTTTGTGAATGGTTGGATGGTGAACGCAAAAAACTTTTAGTGAGTGAAAGAATGGATGCATGAGTGCAAAGATAATTGACAAATTATTTGTATGATGACTTATTAAATGCCTAAACTCACCAGTAACCTAAGTGGCACTTTCAGTTAAAAGCGAGACCTATTGGCATTGCCTATGCTTATTTGATTCCTCATATTTCACAATACCAAAATGGAAAATAAAAAAAAATCGGCATTTTTCTTCCATGTATTTATCCACACAGCAGCATCAACATAAAATAATATCAAGCCACCCCAGGTGCATGCTATATTGTATTACTGTTACACAGGTGCCTAACACCTTGGCGCATCTTACCTGGAATATCTCAGGGTGCATGTGTCCGATCAATGGCCTTCCTCCGGCTGCCTGGATACGTGGGGGGACATTTGAGGGCCCGGGTCCCAACATTAGCCTCTGAGGGACTGCGAGCGGCTGCAGTAGTGCAGAGGGGACAGCCACTTGAAGCGGAGGAAAGGAAGACATGGCCCTGGGACAGTGCAAAACAGAGCTCACGAAGTTAGCTGTTGTCTGCTGGAGCAAGGAACGAGTGGCACTCATTGCTCTCTGCATCCTTAAATTCTAAAAGAAAAAAAATCTTGGGACGAGGACAGCTCTGATTACACGGTTACCCTTTGTCCCAGCAAAGTATCTTATCTCAATTTGTGGCACCTATCTCGTTTTTGTGGTCTTTTGAGCAACTCTTCGGCCGTTAAACTCTTGCTGATGCCTCACAGAGACAGCTAACAGAAATAAGTTACCTATTCCCTTTTTACCGACGTTCTCGGTACTGCCTTCGACTACAGTCCTAAAGAAAAGCTAACGACAATGAAATGCAAGTATGCAACTAGCAACGATCAAAGCTGATCATCTGTATTTCTTTGGCTCATTATTCTAACCGAATTGTAACGTACATCGTACGAATTTGAACGTCTATTTCGCGCTGTCTTTAATCTTGAATGCCCTCCTGGCTGCCAAGGTGTCTTCTACTAAAAACGTAGTTCAACGACCGAGCTAGCTATGCCTCAGAATGCACAACATCTCCGTCCCTGTTACTTGACACTGGTGGGAAAAGAGGCATCTGGGTTTCTTTTCCCTATCTGAGAAGGTCAGGGTACGATATGTGGTGCTAGCTGCTTCTACACTCAAAGGTGCGCTACGTAAATATTCCCACTCTCTTGCTCCCAGTTTCCCCCCTTCGTCATTCTATATGTGAAAACCAGATTAGAAAAGGCTTCTGGCGCTTCGCTATGGATGGGACGCCTACTAAGTCAGCCTTTACTGAAATACTTCCTTTTGCTCGATCTCTGAAACTGAAATTTGGGGCTTTAAACCTTGCATATTGACTGTCGGCTGATCTGTTATGGCTACAAATCAAATATTTCTTGGAAATAGGAGGCGTTGTTGTTGACAGAAGACCATATTGATCAGTACGAGGCCCACCCCTCCCCACCTAGGTTGTTCTCCAAAAAGCAGATAATATTATTTGTATAAAGCCTTGCCTCGTCAGCAGGTGAACGTTGAATGTCAAGTTTTTCTCTCTTTTACGTGGGCGGGCACACAATCTGAATACATGGATCCTCCTGGTTCATGCAATAAAGGGAGAACTCAGTGGTGTAATGTTTGATGGCGAACATCGGTAGTATGCAAGAGGTTGTAAAGTTAGGTGTCCCGATGGATGGTGTCTCCAAGAAGCAAAATACCTCTACTTGGTGTTATTTTGTCCAGCAGGAATAGTGCAAAAGGTTTTCAGGAATGTAGGCAAAATGGAACGTTGGCTACTAGCACACTTCCTGCAGTGGCATGACACAACTGAAGGGGGCTCCCCTGCAAAGAACATAGAGGGGGCTGTAGGAAGGTGCCTTTCTTCTAGCATAGTTACCCCTATTTCTGGTCAGTTTGTCAGTGTTTGTCAGTGTGTTTTTACTGTCTCACTTGGGATCCTTCTTGTCAGGACCCCAATGCTCATAGTTTGTGGCCTATATGTCAGAATGTGTTGCTGTGTTGTCAGTATGCTCTACTGTGTCACTGGAGTTTTGCTAACCAGAACTCCAGTGCTCACGCTCTCTCTGTGTACCAATTTTGTCATTATAGTCTGGTGACTCTATATTCCAATCCAGATTGGCACACTGGCCCCCCCCCCCCTTATAAGTCCCTAGTAAATGGAACCCAGGCAACCAGGGCAATGGGGTTCCAGGAGATCCTTATGGGCTGCAGCATTTCTTTTGCCACCCATAAGGAGCTCAGACAAACCTTTCTTCAGGACTGCCACTGCAGCCTGAGTGAAATAGTGCACACACTATTTCACAGCTATTTTCACTGCACTAGGTAACTTATAAGTCACCTATATGTCTAACCTTCAGTTCCTGAAGGCTAGGTGCAAAGTTACTGTGTGATAAGGCACCCTTGCACTAGCAACGGTACCCCCATGTTGTCCAGGACCAATTTCCCGGACTTCGTGAGTGTGGGGACACCATTATAAGCGTGCACTTTATTTATCACAATATATTTATGTAGCTTCACAATGGTAACTCAGAATATGGCCATGTGAGGTGTCTAAGATTGGGAAATTGAACCCCCAATCCAAATCTGGTATTGGGGGGCCAATTCCATGCACCCTGGGGGCTCCACCAAGGACCCCAGTACTGCCAAACCAGCTCTCAGGGGTTTCCACTGCAGCCCCAGCTGCTGCTACCTCACATACTGGTTTCTGCCCTCCTGGGGATTGAGCAGCTCAATCCCAGGAAAGCAGAACAATGCATTTCCTTTATGAGAGGGGTGTTACACCCTCTCCCATTGGAAATAGGTGTTACAGGCATGGTAGGGGTAGCCTCCCAGAGCCTCTGCAAATGCTTTGAAAGGCACAAACGGTGCCTTCCTTGCATAATCCAGTCTATACCGGTTCAGGGACCCCCAGTCCCTGCTCTGGCATGAAACTGGACAAAGGAAAGGGGAGTGACCACTCCCCTGTCCATCACTGTAGGAGACTAGGAGACACCTTATATCAGGCCCAGTTATCCCTTTTTTTTTAAAGATCTCTTTTATTGCTTTATAATTGCATGAAAACGCATACAGAACAAAATAACTTCCCATCTTTTTATAACCCCCCCTCCCCCTCCCTCTCCCCTTCCGCACTTTCCATCAATTATACAGAGATATTTGTTCGGTTCACAAATGAGTCGCTTATTTGGTCTCTTGTACGATCTTCAATTAAGATAACTTGGTCAACTATACATTATCTGATTCTGATAAATTTGCCTCTGCATCGGAGTTGGAAATGTCAGGTGTTCTAAAAGTGTCCAGTACCGTGTCCCAATATTGAGCATTGTCTCTAGTTCCTAGGCCCCTGAGTGTTTCCCTAAGTAATACTGTCCCTTCAGTTTCTGCCCATTTGATTAATGCATTTCTTAATCGATTTATCTATGGGCCCTTCGAATCTTTCCAGTGTGAAGTTATTTCTCTCCTTGCTAGTATCAGAGCCAGGTCTATGAATCGATTTGTGATTTTATGCTTGCTGGGGCGGGGGAAATCTCCCAAAACCGCCACCATGGCTGATCGGGATAATGTTCTGCCCGTGCAAGTGGAGAGTGCCTCAAATATCCCCGTCCAGTAGTCCCCGATTAACTCCAGAGCATGTGCAACAACCCTACTGCTATTTCTGCACACCGAGGGCAGCTGGCGTCTTCTACACCATTGTCGCATGGGCTCTCATTATTCTAAATGAGACTACTGGATTTCTAGGCGGCAGGATCGATAACGGTGTGGGGGACTGAGTCTGACCCACGTGTAAAGAACTCTGTCACCCTAAATCTGGTTTTTGCTCCGGCTACCTAGCAGTGCCTCATTTTTCCCATGAGGAAGGAATGATTTGGCAGCCGAGCGCATGACATCTTTGGAACTTCTCAGGGAAGTCGTGGTCACTCAGATCCAAACCAACTCTCTTATTTCCAATATGATCTCATATACAAATGACAAAGACAGTATAAGTTTTATATAATATTTTAATAAAACGACTGTATTTTAGATACTAAGGCGTGAGCCGCAATAACCAGAACGATACAACACAGTAGGATTGAAATAGTCACCAGGAGAGTAAAACATAAGAACAAAGCAATCATATTGTCTAACAGTTTCTACTCTCCCTTTGCTTGTTCTATTTAGAGCACAGCATGTTAAGCTTCTAGCTTGCCTGTCAGAATCACTGTGAAGACATCAGACCTCATACCTGAGCAAAGACCTGTGATCTTGGTTCAGCATCTGCAACGAGGCAGTCAGCGTCTAGTTGTGGTTCTCTGGTCGGAATCTCCCTCTTGCGTGTATTGGGACAAGGAAGTGATTTTATAACTAACATGTCATTTTGATCACAAAATGTCCCTACGCAGGAATGCCAAGTCTAAACTCCTACCACGTCTATCGGCAATGTACCAGACTGTATCCTTGACTGAAGCACAGAGTAAATATGTTATGGAGAACTCCAGTGCTGAAGTAGGCAAAACAGTGTGATATGAATAACAAAACAACACCGTAGAACTGGCTATTCGAAAAATAACAGTACGAAGCCTAATAAAAAGCATGTAGAGCAAAGTGCACAGAGGCTCTAAGCTGTCAGCAAATGAATAAAATATATTCAGGGCAAAGTGCACAAAGGCCTAAAGCCTGAAGCTAAAGCGCAACAAATACGTAAAACTGACCACACTACACCATAAATCTTTGATATCATATATGGGGTTAAGTAAGCTCTGTGATAAACATATATGTTTATTAATTTGAACCTGGCATTTCTGGAAACTGTATATATGTGTGTGGTTATTCTGGTCCACTGTGTGTCATCTATTGTAGTATCTAGTTCCCCCTGCCATTTGGTCTTAAGTTTATTTAAGGGAAGACATATGCTGGCTAGTAGAGATGAATATATCCCTGATATCAATTTCCCTTGGTCTCCTATAGTGCATATTTGGTCACAGGTGTTATGTCTGGGGGGTTCTTCTAGTCCTGTGCCCCATTGTTTACGAAGAGACCTAGCAATTGCGTTAAAGGTTAGGAACAGCCCTGATGGTATCTGGAACCTTTCCTGCAGTTCTGCATAAGTGCACATTTTCCCATTATTATATAGAGCCCCTATGGTGTCGATCTGGAGTGCCATGAATTGGGTGATACCCCTTATCACATGGTTTCCTGTGACGGTTCCTATACAGATCAGTGGGGCCTCTGGCGAGTACGGTGTTCTGGTATGTGTTCGTTTTAGGTATTGTTCCCAGCAGTGACGTGATGCTTCCCATTCTATCGGAAGTGGTTTATTCTGTTTCTTGGGGTTTAGTAGAATGCCCAGAATTCTATCACGGGGGTAGTGGAGAAGAGCTCTCAGTGCCTCCCCCACTGGGGGTGCTCTGATGAATCGTACCAGCCATTGGAATTGGCTCGCCCAGTGGTATAATTCAAAGTCAGGAACAGCCAAACCACCTTCTGCTGTTGGTCTCTGGAGGGTGCGCAATGCTATCCTTTGTCTGTTGGTTCCCCATATAAATTCTGTTATCAAGGACTAAATTGTTTTAAATACCACCCTCGGCATAGTGAGTGGGATGGTTGCGAAGTAATATAACATTCTAGGTAATACTATCATCTTAATCAGTGCAACTCTCCCAGTGACCGCCAGCGGAAGAGTTTGCCAGAATATCATGCTGTTTTTAATACTCCTAATCGTGCTCTGAATGTCCCCTTCTAGTAAATCCTCAGCGGAGTGATAGATATTGACCCCTAGATATTTGAATGTGGATGGGGACCATGGGAGACCCCTATTATTCATTGTTTTTTCGATACCCCTAGTAGCTGGAAAAATGGTCGACTTCCCCCAGTTTATCCGGAGCCCAGATGCAGCCCCAAAGTTGTCTAACATTGTCATTGCCCCTGGTAGATCGGTCTCTGCATTCCGGAGGAAGAGTAACATGTCGTCCGCATAGAGAGCAATATGATGCGTCCATGCGTTGATTGTAATGCCTTCGTAGAACCTCTGGGACCTAGCTGATTGGGTGAGAGGCTCTACTGCCAACGCAAAAAGCAAAGGTGATAGCGGGCAGCCCTGTCTTGTACCCCTACCTATGGCAAAGGAAGGGGATATTTATACGGCCAGTGCGCACTCTCGCTGTGGGGTTAGTGTAGAGAAGCCTCGTCCATTTGACAAACCCTTCTCCTAGTCCCAGCTGCAGCATCACTCGTTCTAGGTAGTCCCATCGTAGTCTATCAAAAGCTTTCTCGACATCTATCGAGATGATTACTGCTCTATTTGCGTCAGAGGGCAGGGCAAGAAGGAGTGAAATCAATCAACTGATATTTTGGGCGGTGCTTCGCTTTGGGATGAATCCCGATTGGTCCTGATGGATTAATGAGGACATGTATGGTAGAAGTCTGTTAGCTAGTATCCTGCTTAGTATTTTATAATCTAAGTTCAACATTGATAGTGGGCGGTACGATCGAACTTCTGTAGGGGGTTTGGTGGATTTCAGAAGGGGAATCATTATGGCCTCTGTAGTGGAAGGAGGCAAGCTGTTGTTATTCCATGCCTCTGCATATAAGATGCTGAGCTGGGAGGTTAATGAGTCCGGATACGTAAGATAGAACTCCAAAGGGAGACCATCTGCTCCCGGTACCTTGCCCCTTGCCATACTCTGAATTGCAGTCTTTATTTCTGTAAGCGATATGGGGGTCTCCAGGGCTATTCTATCTTCCCCTTGTAATGCCGGGAGGTTGAGGTTCCCCAGATCTTGTAATTGAGCATCGCTGAGTACTTCGGTGGGGGGGCATATAGCTCTGAATAATATTTAAGAAAGGTGGCATTGATCTCCTTCTGTCCATATACTTTAACACCCGGGGTGGTCTCTAACTCCACTACTATAGTTTGATGTTGGGGCGGTTTGGCCAGCCAGGCCAGTAGGGCACCTGCTCTGTCGCCCTCTGTATGTTGCTTTTGCAAGAATTGTTTGTAATCGAAGCAAGATAATCTAGTGTTAGTTTCTATTATTCTAGCCCTTGTCTCTTCTAGTTGTATTGAGAGGTCGGGTTGTGTTGGGTGCTTACGTTCGAGATCCCTAAGGGAGTTCTCGAGATCGGTTAGTTCTATCTCTAGCACCTTCCGTACTCCCACAGTTGTGCTAATACAATATCCCCTGATCACTGTTTTAAAGTAATCCCATTCGACAGACCTGGACGAGGCAGTCCCAGCATTGTTCTCGAAGAATTCCATAATTTGCGTGCCCAGTTGGGCTCTAAAAGCCTCGTCTTCAAGTGACTCTGCTCTCAGACGCCAAGTGGGAATCAAAGGTCTCTCGCCGCACCAGGCCAAAGAAATCATTAAGGGATTATGATCTGAGATGGTGCGGCCAAGATACTCGGCCTTCGCCACCACAGACTGCACCTCTGGAGATGCCAAAAAGGTGTTCAGTCGTACATGCAGGTCGTGAACTGTTGAATAGAAAGAGTATTCTCTATTGGAGGGATTGAGTTTGCGCCAACAATCCGTTAATTGCCAGTGTTTTTGCCACTGCTGGAAGTGCAGTGCTGTTTTATGGGTTACGGATTGTGACAATGGTGGGTGCGATCTATCCATTGCGGTATCCATTACACAATTAAAGTCTCCTCCTATTAACGTAGTATTAGTGAGAAGCGTGCTCATGATCAGTGATAATTTGTCTAGGAATCTTCCCTGATCGTGATTTGGGGCGTATAGTCCCGTAAGAGTTACCTCTCTCCTGTCCAATCTACCAGAAATCACTACGTATCTCCCCTCAGTGTCGATCAAGGTATGGAGAACCTGTAATGGGACGCCTGGTCTGATCCATATCAACACTCCCCTTGCAAACGCTGAGTGGGTAGTGGCAAATATTTGTCCCCTCCAGCGCTTTTTCAAGGCCTCGATCTCCTGCTCCAACAAGTGAGTTTCTTGTAAGATAGCTATGTGCACTCCCCTTCGTTTAAGATATCTGTGAACCTTGTACCTCTTGGACATGTTATTTAGTCCCCTGACATTCCATGTGATTATCTTGTATTCTGTGGTCATAGTTTAAGGAGGGGTGTAGAGGTAGTCCGCTAACACTGCCCTATTACTACTACTGGCCATACCTATTGAATTTCGTAATCTAAGGTGTGAACCGTTTGGACTGCGAGATAGATGTGCCTGATAATCCCTGAAAACAACACAACCAAAATCAAACCCCCTTTGTAACTCCCTCTCCCCAGGACCGGTACCTACAACTCTCCCCGTCCAAACCATTACAACTATTGTAATCTTAATTATTAACCTATTGGAGGGAGGCGCGCCAGAGACCAAGAGGCAGCATCCAACGTGGATGACTTCAACCATTGCTGACAAAGCTTCCCCACACTGTATGTAGTTATAATATCAGCATGTTCTGGTGAAACGTAACGAGGGTCTGCCCTACTAGTCCTGAACCCCCCTGAAGAGGTGACAAAACGTTGATGACACACATTAGTGTCTACAGGCCATAATAACCACCCGCCTGGATGTAACAATGAAATGTTAAGCGTACCATTCTGGACCCAATGTGTAAATTCACTAAAGGTAGCATTCACATAATGCTGCCAATCTCTCAATTTAGAAGGGACAGGCATACTAGGCAAAGTCAACTCCCTAATTGTCGCTAAGCCCAAACAGCTAGTCTGTTGTACTGTACTGTGTCATTGAGGAAAATCATCTGCACAGGGATAATACATGCTCTAAATAACGTGTCCCTGCCTCGAATTTGCCAATTTTTTGAACCCCAAACACTTTTCAAATCAACAGTTTTAAACCAGTATTCATACCCCTCGACCGAAAGTTTAGATACAAACAAATTTGAATACAGTAATTTAGTATCGGTCAATAACATTTGCTTATTGGAATACGGTGCAACTTTAAAATAGTAAGACTTAGCATTTCCTTGATCATGCCCAGAAAAATATGCAAATTTATCTTAATACGTTTTCGAACTCCCTTGTGGAGGAGTCGAGCAATGTTCCCATTGCACATAATTAAATATGGACTTAGGGCTACTAGCTTTATGAATAAAATGGTGTCCATTATAGTTGTAGCAAAACATGTCACCATGATTATCTCTAAATTGGTAAGCATCTTCATCGTCATAGACAGTATAATATTGCAAATCCGTTAGCATAGAAACTACTGTCTTCACATCCCAATCATCAGAAACAATGCCAGGTATAACAATATCATTCATTGATAATTTGAGGACATACGGTATTTGAATCAATTCAGTGGGACCATATATATCAAACATTACTTTATCCCACACAATCCCATCCGGAATTGGTATAGCAGAAATGTTTACTGGGGACAAGTCTCTTTGAACCATATGAGACGAAAAATGCGGTTTTAACACAGTCTCCACGTGCTCAATGTCAGATCGATCAGGAAGAAAATGACCATGTATTATCAGAAAAAAAGTAACCACAAATCCCAACCATAATAAAAGAGTCATCACGGCCAAAAACAGCCACAAATAGTTCCAAGGAAAAACAAAATATATGCGTTTAAGCCAATGCAGCATCCGACGTGGACCGTGGACAGAAGACATTGAGGACGAGGAGCCGGACACATCATTATCAGCGTTGTTGAAGCAGCCAGAGGCAGTTCTAGCAAAAGAGGCAACTGTGAACAAAGAAGCAGATGGAGGCTCTCGCCTTGGCACGCTATAAACCACATGTTCAGAAACATCAGTAGAACGTACAGCAAGTTGATCAAAAGATTCCATATTAATCGTCGTCGGTGGAACAATCGCAAGATCATCATCCACCCTCCCCAAGCTCGGAGAGGAAACAGTGTTGGTGAAAATCACCTGCAGCGGGACTTCTTCCCCAGTAGTGAGAGGGATTCCGGAACTACTGGGTGTCCCTCTTGGTCTGCTGTGCAGAATCGGCCACATGTTGTAACTTGACATTTTCAATGGAAACAAAGCGATTTCCTTTGGCCCCTCGCAGCGGCGGTAAAATCACAGTTCTCGTGCCGCTTACCTCCAACACAGGGACAGGTGCTCGATAAGAAGGACCAAATTCCTTTTTAACTGCGACCTTTTCACGCACTAGATCCCCAATCCTTGGTATCCAACCAGTAGGTGTTACTGGCTCATCCTTAATTCCTGAGGAGGCAGCACTGGCAGAAGAGTTATCTTCACAGAATTGTTGTAAATCCTGCAAAACAGTGACACGATCATTTATGTCAAAGGGCGTATCTGCCGCCTCCACACCAGGACCATCTAGATCAGGAACATGCATTTGTGTTCCAAACAGGCACTCATATGAAGTACGACCCCCCAGTGACCTTCTAGGCAAGTTATTAAGTGCTCTCTGTACTCCATATAGGTGGGATAGCCAACCACGACCCGTACCTATAACCCTGGCCATTAAGGATTGCTTTAAATCACGATTTAAACGCTCCACAACAGAATTTCCCTCGGGATGAAATGGAGACGAGAATTGGAGTTGGACCCCCAACGAAGCCATGGTGTCCCTGAATGCCTTAGAGGCAAAAGCAGGGCCCTGGTCCGAATGAAAAGCCGCAACTGCAAATGTATCGACAAAGATGCGCAAATCTTTAATAACAGTTCGAGCGTCAGCCGAGCGTTGTGGCCACACCCACACAAATCTGGAGCACGAATCTACAGCAACCAATATATATTTGTATGCACTATCTGGTGTCAGCGGACCACAATGATCCAAGTACACACACTGTAAAGGTTTATTTGAAATCAGAAGGGGCGTCTGCTGCGGGCGTCTAGCCGACGACGCTTTAATTTGTTGACAAACGTCACAACAAAGGACATATTGCTTCGTCTCTTTATAGAGACCAGGCCACCAGTAACGAGCCTGTAAAAGTGAAATCGTGGCAGCCACCCCAGCATGTGCAGAAGCCACCCCCTCATGTGCTGCAGAAATTAATCGAGGTCTCTCAATTGTATTGGGAATTTCACGTACACCAATGCCTGGAATTGTAACAGTAGCATTCAGCGCACCATTCAAGCAGTAACTATATTTAGAAGGAAATCCTTTAGGAAAGGGCGTGCCATCAGCCGTAGCCTTTATGGCAGCCGAAATTTCTGTGTCTGGTTTGGAACTCGAACGAGTCACTGCGGCCACAGTGGCGACAGCCACTGCCGATTTCGCGGCTTCATCAGCCAAAGTATTCCCAGCAACGTGTATTCCAACGCGCTGGTGTCCAAGTGTATGCACAACATGGACGTTAGGAAGCGTTTCCTTCAGATCCGCAACCTTACCCCACAACATTTTATGTTTAATGGTGTTGCCTTTAGAATCTCTGAACCCATTCATCTTCCAATAGTGTAAATATTCATTGAAAGACTGCACACAGTAGTAGGAGTCACAGACCAGCAAGGTTAAAATCGCCTGATCCGCGTGCTCCAACGCTAACAATAGAGGTTTGAGCTCAGCCAGCTGTGCCGTGCAATCTCCCAAGGTTTTAGTATAAGTATGTCGGGGGCAGAACACTTCCCCCTCCATAGTGCCGCTCACCACTGCACATGCAGCAGAATACTGTTGTTTAGTCCCAACCGCTGGTTGCGCAGAGCCATCGGTATACACGACCACTTGATATTGGTCAATAGGCAACGTACCAGCAGGAACAGGGTATTCCATCTCATATTGAAGAAATTCTTGAGTCTGCAGTTTAGGGTCAAATACATAATCTACATCAGAGGCTGTCAAAGACGTAGCCCATTGTATCCATCACGGGTGTAAAGCTTTCGAATTAGGAACACTCGCTTTTGTAACAGCCTCTAAGGCCGGAATCGGGGAAACGACAATGATGCGTTGGCCCTGGACAAGCGGTCTTTCTTTAATCACAGCCATCTGTACTGCAGTGAGTATTTTCTCAGTCTGTGCAAATCGTTGTTCTGCAGCAGAATACAAGTGGGACTTGTATGCAATCAGGACTGTCTCACCCTCATTAAAGGTGACATACGTAAACCCAACAGCCCCAGGTATCACCCTGATGACTAAATGTGTCTTATTGTCCCGTGTGTGTAAGTGTTTAACTGCTAAGAGATCAGTCTGTAACTCTCGTAGTATGTGTGTATGCTCAATCGTCCAAAATTTACTCGAAAAATTCGGGCGAATCAATTCGTATAAGGGTTTTATACGCGTAGCATAATCAGGAATGTAAGTTCTGCCAAAATTCAGAAACCCCAACAACGACTGGAGCTTCCGAACCGTATTAGGAGGCTGCAATAAAGCACATTTCTCCAAAAAATGTGGCGCTAAGCTCTTGCCCTCACTCGACAACTCATATCCCAGGAAAATGACACTGAGGAAGGCAATCTTTGATTTCTTAAAATTAAACTTATAGCCAATATCAGCAAACCCCACAACAATGCGCGATACACGCCTTAGATGTTGCAGAATCTCATCGTCTGTCAGATATATGTCATCAACATATGATAACGCTTCAGGGTCGAACTCGTGCAGCATTTCAGTTACACGAGCCGAAAACAGTCCTGGGCTATTCTTATACCCCTGAGGCAAACGACAAAACATTTTCTGAGAGCCAAACGCACTGAAACTGGTATAGTCCCGACTTTTGGGCGCTATATTCTGGCAGAAAAATCCATTTGAGATATCTAATGTAGTTTTTTTTTTTTTACGCACTATATTATTCATAAGCGCTGCGCTATGTGAATTCTGTATTGCATATGTGCGTGTATGACTATTCAAATGTCTATAATCCACCACTATCCTATATGAATGGTCCGGTTTAGCAACCGGAAATAAGGGATTATTCATCGGCGAGACACAGGGCTCAATTACACCCTGGTACTCCAATTGTGTAAGAATTTTCCTAACCGATGCCCTTGCTTCAAATTTAATAGGATAGTGCGGTTGTGGCTGAGGTTCGCCCTTTATCGGAATTACGTGATAAGGCGATTGTCTGTCCCACCCCACGTTATTTCTATACAAGGCAGGAGCCTGTGCTAGAGCCCATGATTTACTATAGGACTCCGCTAGTTCTCTCGGAACAAGTGGTGAGAAGGAAGGTGTAATAACCTCCTCCCCAACCGGACAGTCGCGAACAAAGTCAGGTGGCCAATCCTGTTCGGCCAGCAGAACATCATATGATTTTACCACATGGTCCCAAAAAATGGCGTTTATAATACGGTCAATGTCCCCTTCCAATCGCAGAGTCACTTCATATACTCTATCAGGATCAGAGACTCGCATATCTGCCGTCTCGACTTGTATAAAGTCATCAGTTGCTTTCACCTCCAGATGCTCTAGAAGACTCCGGCGAACTATTGTGACCTCTGCCGCGCTAACGCCCATGTCTTGTTCGTCAAGAGAACTCTCTTCTTGAGCGGCATGTCTAACTGAGATTGATGCCACTTTCTTCTTTTTAAATTGCTGTTTTTGTTGCAGCGGTTTCTCTTCTTGTTTAATAGAAACCTCCGCCGAGCGTTGTGAATCCTGTCTCGGTTTCACGTACTCCGTCCTCCGCTCTGACCGCCCACCTCTCTCACTTCTCTTTTCCGAGGAGTCCTGAAAGGAACGAGATTGGCGTGTATCAGTATATTGATATCTATCAGGCGTCTTCAAAGTATCCCTATTCCGGAGATTATACTTATTCTGTGGGGTCTCCGGTTGCGGAGACTGCCCACCATCTTTTTTAGGTGTTTGCTGTTTCTTTTCCCAGCGCTTTTTTGAACCCTCAGGTTGTTGCTGTTTAGCATTATCTTTATTATTTTTACCCTGTAACTGGGGTTTCTGTGGTCTAGCACCTAGGCTATCTCAACCAATACTAGAATATGTTTCCGCTATTATTCTCGGATGTTCCCGCTCCTGATTAAGCAGCGGAACATCCCGAAGACGCATTCGCACCGCTAGTGCTACTGCCTCTCCTTTGAGATTACTCAAAATAATAGAAGAAACTGTGGCAAAATTGCCCAGCAACTGCATGCCCAAATCTAAGGCAGGGGCAGCCCCATATTCATCTTGAATTTGTTTAAGCACGTCCGGTAAATTAGCTAATGTCGGTGTACCATGTGCCGTAGTGTAGAGCGCGGCAAACACCGTGCCCCAGGTATTACAAAGGTCCACTGGAGGAACCATCCCATACGGCAAACACATCGTCCAAATTCTATGTTTATCCTGAGGTCCCGTATGGGGAAATACTGCTTCCAGCGTATTCATTTTCTGCGCCAGCCAAAATAGAGTCTCCTCTCGTTTAGCCGGTACCTTACCCATAACTGAGTGTACAGTGGCCGGATTAATACCTGGAACCACTGCCTGTGGGTGCGCTGGAGCAGCACGCGCTGCGTTAGTATTTAGTGTCTGCATTACAAACTGAACTAATCGTCTATATGTAGCCGTTAAGTCTGTATATAAACGACGAACTTCAACCACTGCCAATTGAGCAACCGCAGGATGAGGTGTATACGTAGCCAATAAAGGCCAGGTAGGACCATCATTACTGAGTGGACCTAACCTAACTTGTGCAACTGTGTGTGGGAGGGCACCATCAAGCCAATTATGGTGTTCTTGATAAGATAGAGGTATTTATAAGTACCCCCATCCACTGCTGGAAATCCGACCCAAGAATAAAAAAGTTCCGTTCTATAGGCTGCATGGGCGTCCACCACAAAAGTGACTGGACCCCCCTGGACCGTCAGTCCATGTGCCAACAGATATCCTGTGAGTGGTTGACGCATATTGATTGCTATATTCACTACATTAGGATTCGCCATTTATAAAAAATAGCTCCAGGTCAGAGAAGGCACACCAATATCGGGGTTTTCCTTTCAAAGTTCAAGCTTGAACAACCAACCACTAAGCAATAGAAAGCACCTATCCTGTGGCGGCGGAAAGCCTCAGCACCACGGACGTCTCCGTATACGGAACCGAGGAGTCAAAATATATATGAGACCAAGAGAGTCAGTCGGACCTAAACATCAGAGCCAGACCAAACGTTGGCGGCGCCATGTAGCGTGGGCTCTCATTATTCTAAATGAGACTACTGGATTTCTAGGTGGCAGGATCGATAACGGTGTGGGGGATTGAGTCTGACCCACGTGTAAAGAACTCTGTCACCCTAAATCCTGTTAATGCTCCGGCTAACTAGCAGTGCCTAATTTTTCCCATGAGGAAGGAATGATTTGGCAGCCGAGCGCATGACATCTTTGGAACTTCTCAGGGAAGTTGTGGTCACTCAGATCCAAACCAACTCTCTTATTTCCAATATGATCTCATATACAAATGACAAAGACAGTATAAGTTTGATATAATATTTTAATAAAACGACTGTATTTTAGATATTAAGGCGTGAGCCGCAATAACCAGAACGATACAACACAGTAAGATTGAAATAGTCACCAGGAGAGTAAAACATAAGAACAAAGCTATCATATTGTCTAACAGTTTCTACTCTCCCTTTACTTGTTCTATTTAGAGCACAGCATGTTAAGCTTCTAGCTTGCCTGTCAGAATCACTGTGAAGACATCAGACCTCATACCTGAGCAAAGACCTGTGATCTTGGTTCAGCATCTGCAACGAGGCAGTCAGCGTCTAGTTGTGGTACCCTGGTCGGAATCTCCCTCTTGCGTGTATTGGGACAAGGAAGTGATTTTATAACTAACATGTCATCGTGATCACAAAATGTCCCTACGCAGGAATGCCAAGTCTAAACTCCTACCACGTCTATCGGCAATGTACCAGACTGTATCCTTGACTGAAGCACAGAGTAAATATGTTATGGAGAACTCCAGTGCTGAAGTAGGCAAAACAGTGTGATATGAATAACAAAACAACACCGTAGAACTGGCTATTCGAAAAATAACAGTACGAAGCCTAATAAAAAGCATGTAGAGCAAAGTGCACAGAGGCTCTAAGCTGTCAGCAAATGAATAAAATATATTCAGGGCAAAGTGCACAAAGGCCTAAAGCCTGAAGCTAAAGCGCAACGAATACGTAAAACTGACCACACTACACCATAAATCTTTGATATCATATATGGGGTTAAGTAAGCTCTGTGGTAAACATATATGTTTATTAATTTGAACCTGGCATTTCTGGAAACTGTATATATGTGTGTGGTTATTCTGGTCCACTGTGTGTCATCCTTTGTAGTATCTAGTTCCCCCTGCCATTTGGTCTTAAGTTTATTTAAGGGAAGACATATGCTGGCTAGTAGAGATGAATATATCCCTGATATCAATTTCCCTTGGTCTCCTATAGTGCATATTTGGTCACAGGTGTTATGTCTGGGGGGTTCTTCTAGTCCTGTGCCCCATTGTTTACGAAGAGACCTAGCAATTGCGTTAAAGGTTAGGAACAGCCCTGATGGTATCTGGAACCTTTTCTGCAGTTCTGCATAAGTGCACATTTTCCCATTATTATATAGAGCCCCTATGGTGTCGATCTGGAGTGCCATGAATTGGGTGATACCCCTTATCACATGGTTTTCTGTGACGGTTCCTATACAGATCAGGGGGGCCTCTGGCGAGTACGGTGTTCTGGTATGTGTTCGTTTTAGGTATTGTTCCCAGCAGTGACGTGATGCTTCCCATTCTATCGGAAGTAGTTTATTCTGTTTCTTGGGGTTTAGTAGGATGCCCAGAATTCTATCACGGGGGCAGTGGAGAAGAGCTCTCAGTGCCTCCCCCACTGGGGGTGCTCTGATGAATCGTGCCAGCCATTGGAATTGGCTCGCCCAGTAGTGTAATTTTAAAGTCAGGAACAGCCAAACCACCTTCTGCTGTTGGTCTCTGGAGGGTGCGCAATGATATCCTTTGTCTGTTGGTTCCCCATATAAATCCTGTTATCAAGGACGAAATTGTTTTAAATACCACCCTCGGTATAGTGAGTGGGATGGTTGCGAAGTAATATAACATTCTAGGCAATACTATCATCTTAATCAGTGCAACTCTCCCAGTGACCGCCAGCGGAAGAGTTTGCCAGAATATCATGCTGTTTTTAATACTCCTAATCGTGCTCTGAATGTTCCCTTCTAGTAAATCCTCAGCGGAGTGATAGATATTGACCCCTAGATATTTGAATGTGGATGGGGACCATGGGAGACCCCTATTATTCATTGGTTTTTCGATACCCCTAGTAGCTGGAAAAATGGTCGACTTCCCCAGTTTATCCGGAGCCCAGATGCAGCCCCAAAGTTGTCTAACATTGTCATTGCCCCTGGTAGATCGGTCTCTGCATTCCGGAGGAAGAGTAACATGTCGTCCGCATAGAGAGCAATATGATGCGTCCATGCGTTGATTGTAATGCCTTCGTAGAACCTCTGGGACCTAGCTGATTGGGCGAGAGGCTCTACTGCCAACGCAAAAAGCAAAGGTGATAGCGGGCAGCCCTGTCTTGTACCCCTACCTATGGCAAAGGAAGGGGATATTTATACGGCCAGTGCGCACTCTCGCTGTGGGGTTAGTGTAGAGAAGCCTCGTCCATTTGACAAACCCTTCTCCTAGTCCCAGCTGCAGCATCACTCGTTCTAGGTAGTCCCATCGTAGTCTATCAAAAGCTTTCTCGACATCTATCGAGATGATTACTGCTCTATTTGCGTCAGAGGGCAGGGCATGAAGGAGTGAAATCAATCAACGGATATTTTGGCCGGTGCTTCGCTTTGGGATGAATCCCGATTGGTCCTGATGGATTAATGAGGACATGTATGGTAGAAGTCTGTTAGCTAGTACCCTGCTTAGTATTTTATAATCTAAGTTCAACATTGATAGTGGGCGGTACGATCGAACTTCTGTAGGGGGTTTGGTGGGTTTCAGAAGGGGAATCATTATGGCCTCTGTAGTGGAAGGAGGCAAGCTGTTGTTATTCCATGCCTCTGCATATAAGATGCTGAGCTGGGAGGTTAATGAGTCCGGATACGTAAGATAGAACTCCAAAGGGAGACCATCTGCTCCCGGTACCTTGCCCCTTGCCATACTCTGAATTGCAGTCTTTATTTCTGTAAGCGATATGGGGGTCTCCAGGGCTATTCTATCTTCCCCTTGTAATGCCGGGAGGTTGAGGTTCCCCAGATCTTGTAATTGAGCATCGCTGAGTACTTCGGTGGGGGGGCATATAGCTCTGAATAATATTTAAGAAAGGTGGCATTGATCTCCTTCTGTCCATATACTTTAATACCCGGGGTGGTCTCTAACTCCACTACTATAGTTTGATGTTGGGGCGGTTTGGCCAGCCAGGCCAGTAGGGCACCTGCTCTGTCGCCCTCTGTATGTTGCTTTTGCAAGAATTGTTTGTAATCGAAGCAAGATAATCTAGTGTTAGTTTCTATTATTCTAGCCCTTGTCTCTTCTAGTTGTATTGAGAGGTCGGGTTGTGTTGGGTGCTTACGTTCGAGATCCCTAAGGGAGTTCTCGAGATCGGTTAGTTCTATCTCTAGCACCTTCCGTACTCCCACAGTTGTGCTAATACAATATCCCCTGATCACTGTTTTAAAGGAATCCCATTCGACAGACCTGGACGAGGCAGTCCCAGCATTGTTCTCGAAGAATTCCGTAATTTGCGTGCCCAGTTGGGCTCTAAAAGCCTCGTCTTCAAGTGACTCTGCTCTCAGACGCCAAGTGGGAATCAAAGGTCTCTCGCCGCACCAGGCCAAAGAAATCATTAAGGGATTATGATCTGAGATGGTGCGGCCAAGATACTCGGCCTTCGCCACCACAGACTGCACCTCTGGAGACGCCAAAAAGATGTCCAGTCGTACATGCAGGTCGTGAATTGTTGAATAGAAAGAGTATTCTCTATTGGAGGGATTGAGTTTGCGCCAACAATCCGTTAATTGCCAGTGTTTTTGCCACTGCTGGAAGTGCAGTGCTGTTTTATGGGTTACGGATTGTGACAATGGTGGGTGCGATCTATCCATTGCGGTATCCATTACACAATTAAAGTCTCCTCCTATTAACGTAGTATTAGTGAGAAGCGTGCTCATGATCAGTGATAATTTGTCTAGGAATCTTCCCTGTTCGTGATTTGGGGCGTATAGTCCCGTAAGAGTTACCTCTCTCCCGTCCAATCTACCAGAAATCACTACGTATCTCCCCTCAGTGTCGATCAAGGTATGGAGAACCTGTAATGGGACGCCTGGTCTGATCCATATCAACACTCCCCTTGCAAACGCTGAGTGGGTAGTGGCAAATATTTGTCCCCTTCAGCGCTTTTTCAAGGCCTCGATCTCCTGCTCCAACAAGTGAGTTTCTTGTAAGATAGCTATGTGCACTCCCCTTCGTTTAAGATATCTGTGAACCTTGTACCTCTTGGACATGTTATTTAGTCCCCTGACATTCCATGTGATTATCTTGTATTCTGTGGTCATAGTTTAAGGAGGGGTGTAGAGGTAGTCTGCTAACACCGCCCTATTACTACTACTGGCCATACCTATTGAATTTCGTAATCTAAGGTGTGAACCGTTTGGACTGCGAGATAGATGTGCCTGATAATCCCTGAAAACAACACAACCAAAATCAAACCCCCTTTGTAACTCCCTCTCCCAGGACCGGTACCTACAACTCTCCCCGTCCAAACCATTAAAACTATTGTAATCTTAATTATTAACCTATTGGAGGGAGGAGCGCCAGAGACCAAGAGGCAGCGCCCCAGACCCTTCCCCAGGCCCGATCATGTGTAATGTGCCGGTTAAGAAATGACTTCTAGATTCCTATCGCTATATATTCACGGTTGGGTTCTATCAATATCCCTAAAAAGATTGAGGTTCCCCCACAATTGTCCGCTCACTTGCCAACTCGTTCTTTTAGTGAGGTCAAATAATTTCGTCCGCCGTTCCTGGGGTGATCAAAGGCAAGCCGACGAGAGTGTCCTGTGAGGATATTGAGGAATGTTCGCAGTTTGAGCCAGCGTCTGATGCAGCATCTGGTGTCCGGTGTGTATGGAAGTCTCCCCCGCTTAACGCTGCTGCTGTTTCCACCGCATCACGCATCTCCTGTTGTGACTGTCGTTTCGATGGAGCCGCTTCTGTGGTCTTCTTCCGTGATCTGCTACGTTTCTTCCCGGGGTTTCGGAATGTCCTGTCGCGGGTTGCTCTACAGTGAATGTTCAGCGATTCAAGCCATTCCATCGCCAGCTGAGGTGTGAGAAAAAAATGAGTTCTGTTATCGTATTCCACTCGGAGTTTTGCCGGAAAAAGCATGGCATATTTTATACCATGCTCCCGCATGGTTTGTTTTACTGCGATGTAGGATGCCCTTTGCGTCTGTGTTTCTCTCGTAAAGTCTGGAAATATCATAACCTTTTGGCCGTCAATTTGAATCTCTCCTAGCTGGCGGGAATGTGACAGTACGTAGTCTCTATCTTTGTGGTGGAGTAATCTAGCGATTATTGGCCGTGGCCTGACTCCCGGTGGGGGCGGTCCGCCAGGGATCCTGTGGGCTCGTTCCACTGCAAAAAATGGTGAGAAGCCCTTTGATGCTATTGTGTTCTTAAGCCACTGTTCCAGGAATACTTCTGTATTAGCTGCGGAGGCCTCTGCCCCCTCCGGGACCCCCACTAATCTGATATTGTTCCGTCGGGCTCTGTTTTCTGCATCCTCTGTCCTTGCCTCCAATGTTTTCAGCCGGGTGGTCAGGTCTTTAATTTCTGAGGATGTGTCTTTGTGCGCCTCTAGTACCCCTGTCAGGGTAGTCTCATGCAAACCCACTGTTTCCTTTAGTTTACGGTGGTCGTCTCGCAAAAGGGAAAGATCTGCGGTGAGGTTATCGATTTTACGCTCAAGCGCTTCCCGGGACTCTTTAATGGCCAGCAGCACAGTGTCCAGAGTTGTTTCTTGTTGTTCGTGCCCCGTATGCGATTCTCTGGCGGGCGTTGGGGGTGGATTCTCAGTGTGCGAGGAGTCCCCCGCTGGTGATTTGTCTTGTTTTTTTGGTTTTACCATTGTAACAGGTCTCAAATACTTCTCATCAATCTTTGAAACCTTTAGTCGTTATTATGGCAGGGTTTAAGCTTTGGGCCTAGATTGTGGCACTACGCTGCGTTCGCTGATGTTCCGCTTCGTACTGTTACTCTCGTCATTATTGGCAAAAGTGTCCTTTGCACCCTTCAATGAATGGTGTGGGGGATCTCACCTCCACGGGACCTTCGTATCCTCTCAGCTGAGGTTCGTGGCTGTAGCTGGCTCCCTGTTCTGTCACGGTCGCCATTTTGTATCGCGGCAGCGGCAAAATTGTCAGGGTTTTTTTTTCGGGCGATCACTGCCCCAAAGTGGAGCGCCGCGGTTCCTACTTGTGCTATAGGTTCTCCGATCGCTTCACCTACAGTTTTTCCGGTCGTTATTATGGCAGGATTTAAGCTTCGGGCCTGGATTGCGGCTTGGGGGCGCCACCCTACGCCGCATTTGCTGATGTTCCGCTTCGTAGTGTTGTACTCTCCATTGCGAAGGTGTCTGAGCCCCTTGTGTCCCTCGACGGATGGCGCGAGGGTCCTCACCTCCACGAGACTTTCTCAGCAGTGAGCTCACTGTTCTGCCATTTTGGGTTGCGGCAGCCGCGAAGTTTTCGGGGGGGAGTTTTCCGGGCGATCTCTGCTCCAGGGTGGAACACCACGGTTCCTACTTGTGCTGTGTATTCTCCGATTGCTTCTCTTAAATCCCCAAGACCTCCGGTTGTCACTATGTCAGGATTTAAACTTCGGGTTTGGAATGTGGCCCGAAGTCGCCACACTATGCCGCATTTGTTGGTGTTCCGCTTCGTACTGTTGCCCTCGTTGTTTGTGGCGAAAGTGTCTGAGCTCTCCGCGCCCTCCAAGGAATGGTGTGGGGGCCCCCACCTCTATGGGACCTTCGTATCCTCTCAGCTGCGGGCCGCGGCTGCAACGGGTTCACTGCTCTGTCGCGGCCGCCATTTTGGGTCACGGCAGCCGCAAAGTTGTTGGGGGGAGTTTTCCGGGTAAACTCTGCCCCAAAGTGGATCGCTGCGGTCTCTACTCGTGCTGTATGTTCTCCGATCACTTCTCTTCAGTTTTTAAGACCTCCGGTCGTAATTATGACAGGATTTAAGCTTCGGGCCTGGTTTATGGTCCGGGAGCGCCGCTCTACGCGTGCAGCTCCATTGGTCCCAGGCCACGCCCCCCCAGGCCCAGTTATCCCTTATTAGTTAAATGTAGTAGTATTCTAGCAGCTTAGGCTGATAGAGGTAGCTATAGCAAAGCAGCTTAGGCTGAACTAGGAGACCTGCAAAGCTCATGCGATACCACTTATAGTTACACAGTACTTATACACAAGTAAAGACAATACTTAGTGTTACCAAAAAGAAAGGTAGTTTATTTGGGTGACACAGTACCAAAAATATCTCAGAGGTAAGTATTAAACACAATATATACACTAGACACCAAAATAAGGTAAGTAATTAGACATAGGATAGTGCACACAATAGGAAATGCTATAGGGAGAAAATAGGTCTAGGGGCAACACAAACCATATTCTAAGAAAGTGGAATGCAAATCACAAATTCCCCCCTATACAAGTGTAGTGTGTGCAGAATCACTAGGAGAGTAAGCATACAGTAAGGTTAAGTAAATTACCAGAGCCTAGAAACGCAGGAGTAAAGTACTGCAAGTTTCCTTAGGACACACTACACTTTGTGATTGGAAGTATTGCAAGAACTAACCAAGTCTGCAAACAACAGTGGATTCCTGGACCTGAAGACCTGCAAAAGAAGGAGACCAAGTCCAGAAGTTGAAAGAAGTTTAAAGAAGGACAGGAGCCCCTGCCAACCCAGAAGAGGGTGCAAGGGAAGAGTCCCCGGTTGGACGAAGACTGCAGAAATGCATCCTAGGAAGATGCCAGGGTGTTCCTGCATGGTGCAAAGGATGTCCCACATCGTGAAGTTGGATGCAGGCAAGTTTTCACCCTGGATTCCTCCAACAAGCCCTGGCTCCGGCAAAGTTGCGTTTTGCATCAACTAGGCACTATCTGGACACAGGGGAGACCTGGGGGCCTCAACTCTGTGTGAGGAGGAAGAAGAAGCTCTCAGCACTTCAGAGAGCCCTCAGAGAACCAGATAGCTCCCACGGGAGTCCCAGGACACGGGGACAAAGGAGGTGCAAAATGTGGTTGGTGCAGCACTACACAGAAAGGTCCCACGCCGCCGGAGAACAACTCTGTGAGTTGAGCGTCGCAGGATAGAGTGCCGGGGACCTGGACCAGGCTGTGGATGAAGGGATTTTGCAAATAGTACACAGAGGCCTCAGGAGGTGAAGAAGACGTGGTGCACAGGGGTACTGTCGTTCTGGGGGGAAGGCAAGGTCTTACCTCCTCCAAATTGTGACAGCAGAACCTCAGGACAGTCTGTGTCGATGGGGTCCCCCCTCTGTGTTCCAAGGAGCAAGCTCGTCATTGTGAGAGGAGTCCAAGAGAACCGGTCATTGACTTAAAAGGTACCTGTGTGAGCAGGGGAGTGACTCCGTCACCCCACAGGAGATTTCTTCTGTCCTGGTGCAGGGTGAAGACAGGGAGTCCTCACAGCATGCACACAGTGGAAACTGTTGCAGTTGCTGGCTGGAGCTGAAGTTGCAGATGAAAAGTTTCCCTTGTGGATACTTTGTTGGTGTTACAGCAGTTCCTGGAGCAGGCTGCGGTTGATCCGAGGTCAGATGATGAAGTAGAAGTTGCAGAGGATTCCTGCTGGAAACCTGCAAGTAGAATCTAAGGAGAACCCACAGGAGAGACCCTAAATAGCCCTGAGAGGGGGATTGGCTACCTTATCAGGTAAGGACCTATTAGGAGGGGTCTCTGACGTCACCTGCTGGCCCTGGCCACTCAGAGCCCTCCAGAGTGCTCCCACACCTTCTAAAGCAAAATGGCTGAAGTCTGGGACACACTCTTGAGGAGCTCTGGACACCACCCCTGGGGTGGTGATGGACAGGGGAGTGGTCACTCCCCTTTCCATTGTCCAGTTTCATGCCAGAGCAGGGGGCAAGTGGTCGCTGAACTGGTGTAGACTTGATTATGCAAGGAGGACACCATCTGTGCCCTTCAAAACATTTCCAGAGGCTGGGGGAGGCTACCCCTCCCCAGCCTGTAACACCTATTTTCAAAGGGAGAGGGTGTAACACCCTGCTCCCAAAGGAAATGCTTTGTTCTGCCCTCCTGGGACTAAGCTGCTCAGACCCCAGGAGGGCAGAACCCTGTCTGTGAGGTGGCAGCAGCTGTAGCCGTAGTGCAAGCCTCAGAGAGCTGGTTTGGCAGTACTGGGGGTCCACAGTGAAGTCCTAGAATGCATGGAATTGGTTCCCCAATACCAGATTTGGAATGGGGGGACAATTCCATGACCGGAGACACCTTACATGGCCATATTCGGCATCCCCGCACTCACAAAGTCCCGGGAAATGGCCCTGAACTATGTGGGGGCACCTCTGCTTGTGCAAGGGTGCCCTCACACTTAGTAACTTTGCACCTAACCTTCTGCAAGTGAAGGTTAGACATGTAGGTGACTTATAAGTTACTTAAGTGCAGTGAAAATGGCTGTGATATAATGTGTGCACTATTTCACGCAGGCTTCAATGGCAGGCCTGTGGAAGGGTTTGTCTGAGCTCCTTATGGGTGGCAAAAGAAATGCTGCAGCCCATAAGGATCTCCTGAAACCTCAATGCCCTGGGTACCTAGGTACCGTATACTAGGGACTTATAAGGGAAGTCCAGTGTGCCAATTGAAATTGGTAAATGAAGTCACTAGCCTACAGTGACAAATTTAAAAACAGAGAGAGCATAAGCACTGAGGTTCTGGTTAGCAGAGCCTCAGTGAGACAGTCAAGCACTACTGCCAACACACACATTGGGCCACACACTATGACCACTGGGGACCTGGCTAGCAGGATCCCAGTGGGATAGGCAAAACACAGTGACTTATAGGTTTTTATCTATGTGCACTGGTGTCCTGGCTAGCAGGATCCCAGTGACACAATAAAAACACACTGACACACACTCACAAACAGGCAAAAAGTGGGGGTAACCATGCTAGAAAGAGGCTACTTTCTCACAATCACCACACCAGGGGTGGTGCCCAGTGCTCCTCCAGAGTGTCCCTTGCATTAGCCATCTTGGATTCCAAGGTGTGGAGACCCTCTGGGAGCATCTGAGTGGCCAGTGCCAAAAGGTGACGTCAGAGACTCCTCCTTATAGATGCATACCTGGGTAGGTGGCCAATACCCCCATCAGGGCTATATAGAGATTCTCCTCTGGGTGTTTCCTCAGATTTGGTTTGCAAGACTCCACCAGGACTCCTCTGCATCTTCTGCGTCAGCTTCTGACCGTCAGCTCAACCGCAGAATGCTCCAGGAACCGTTGTAAATGCAACAAAGTATCCAGGAAGGATACTGTGACCTGAAACTTCAGCTCCAGCCAGCAACTGCAACAGTTTCCAGGTTGTGCACGCTCTGAGGACTGCCTGTCTTCATTCTGCACTAGAAGAACCAAATGAATCTCCCGTTGAGTGACAGAGTCACTTCCCTGCTTCAGCAGGCACCTTGCTGCAATGACGACTGGTACTCTGGGACTCCTCTCCCTCGATGAGTGTGACCCCTGGAACACAGGTGGTGGACCAAAGTGATCCTGACTCTTCAAAGGTCCAGCTGTTCAAATTTGGTGGAGGTAAGGGTTTGCCTCCCCGTGCCAGGCAGTACCCCTGTGCATTGCGTCCTCTGAAGCTCCTTGGGCTTCTGTGCATTTCTTCTGAAAGTTCTTAGTGTACAGCGTAGCCCAGGTCACCAGCACTCCATCCTGAGATGCTCAGCTCCCCAGGTTGTTCTCCGGCGGCGTGGGATCCCTTTGTGTAGTGCTGCGACGACCGCACTTTGCAGCTCCTTTGTCCCTGAGTTATGGGACTCCCGTGGGTCCTGCCTGGTCTTCTGAGGGCTCTCTGAAGTGCTGAGAGCCCCCCTCTGTCTCTTCGGCCCGAGTTGAGACCCCCAGGTCCTTCCTGGGTCCGGGCAGCTCCTGTATGACACAAAACGTGTTCTTGCGTGTACCAAGGATTTTTGCAGACTCCAGCGACGCAAACAGCCTGCATCCAACGACTCAACTTGGGACATCTATTGCACTAAGCAGGAACCCGCAGCTGTCTTCTTTGGTGCATTTGTGTACTTTTATTTCAACTGGAGAATCCACTTTTGCACCTTCTTCCAGGTGGGCAGGGGCTCCTGTTCTTTCTGGACTCTTCATCGACTTCTGGACTTTGGGCCAAATGTATCAAAGGGTTTTACCCATTCTGTGCCTATGGGTAAATTTGTTTGTACACATGGCCCCTGGTGTCCTCTCTCCACAGGTCTTCAGGTCCAGGAATCCATCAGTGGTTTCTTGCAGTCTTGCTTGGTCTTCGCAAAATCCTTTATCATGACTTCTAGTGTGTTCTGAGGAAACTTGCTATACTTTACTCCTGTTTCCTGGGCTCAGGGGTGGGGTGTAGGAGGCTGGCCTGGCTTATATTGGGTACCCTGTGGTACTTACACCCTGTACCAGGTCCAGTTAGACCTTATTAGTAGAACAGAGGTGTTTCTAGCAGCTTAGACTGACAGAAGGTAGCTATGGCAAAGCAGCTTAGGCTGAACTAGGAGACATGCAAAGCTCCTACTATATCACTTATATCATGTGCACAATATCAAAGGAAAACACAATACTTAGAGTTACTGAAAATAAAGGTACTTTATTTTTATGACAGTATGCCACAAGTATCTCAGTAAGTACCATCAGTAAGAAGGTAATTAATATACACAAGTTATATGTACACAAACCCAAAACAGGTAAGTAATAGTAAGAAAAGTAATGCAAACAGTGTAGAATTACAATAAGATGCAATAGGTGAACATAGGTCTAGGGGCAACACAAACCATATACTCCAAAAGTGGAATGCGAATCATGAATGGACCCGAGACCTATGGGAGCTTGTAGAGGGTCGCTGGGACTGTAAGAAAACAGTCAGGGTGTCCAAGATACCCCACCCCAAGACCCTGAAAAGTAGGAGTAAAGTACACCTACTACCCCAAAAGAGCACAATAGTCGTGATAGGGGGATTTTGCAAGAACAGCAAACACCAGCAAGGCACTGAAGGTGGATTCCTGGACCTGAGGACCTACAAGGGAAGGGGACCAAGTCCAAGAGTCGCAATAGTGTCCGAGGGGGCAGGAGCCCAGAAAACCCCGGATGAAGGTGCAAGGAAGCTGCCTCTGGGTGGAAGAAGCTTGGAGTTCTGCAACCACGAAGAGGACTAGGAACTTCTCCTTTGGAAGGAAGATGTCCCACATCGCGATGAAGGTTGCAGAAGTGTTCCCACACAGAAATACTACAAACAAGCCTTGCTAGCTGCAAGGGTCACAGTAGAGGTTTTTGGGTGCTGCTGGGGACCAGGAAGGACCAGGATGTCGCCCCTTGGAGGAGGGGAAAGAGGGGGCACTCAGCAACTCAAAGAGCCCCCACAGAAGCAGGCAGGAGCTGCAGAAGTACCCGAACAGGCACTTGGAAGATTTGCGAACCAGAGCTGGCTCAGACTCACAAAGGAGGGTCCCACGACGCCGGATGCCAACTCAGAGGGTTGAACACTGCAGGACGGAGTGCTGGGGACCCAGGCTAGGCTGTGCATGAAGGAAATCCTGGAAGAGTGCACAGAAGCCGGAGCAGCTGCAAATCACGCAGTACACAGGTTTGAAGTCTAGCGTGGGGAGGCAAGGACATATCTCCACCAAACTTGGACTGAAGGATCACTGGACTGTGGGGGTCACTTGGATAGAGTTTCTGTGTTCCAGGGACCACGCTCATCAGAATGAGAGGGGACCAAGAGGACCGGTGATGAAGTCTTTTGGTGCCTGCGTTAGCAGGGGGAAGATTCCGTCGACCCACAAGAGATTTCTTCTTGGCTTCCAGTGCAGGGTGAAGGCAGGTGACCCCCAGAGCATGCACCACCAGGAAACAGTCGAGAAAGCCGTCAGGATGAGGCGCTACAATGTTGCTGGCAGTCGTCTTGCTACTTTGTTGCGGTTTTGCAGGCGTCCTGGAGCAGTCAGCGGTCGATCGTTGGTAGAAGTCGAAGAAGGAGATGGAGAGGAACTCTGGTGAGCTCTTGCATTCGTTATCTGAAGAATTCCCCAGAGGAGAGACCCTAAATAGCCAGAAAAGGAGGTTTGGCTACCAAGAAAGGAGGATTGGCTACCAAGAGAGGTAAGAGCCTTTCAGAGGGGGTCTCTGACGTCACCTGCTGGCACTTGCCACTCAGAGCAGTCCTGTGCCCCCAACACCTCTGTTTCCAAGGTGGCAGAGGTCTGGGACACACTGGAGGAGCTCTGGGCACCTCACCTGGAAGGTACTGGTTAGGGGAGTGGTCACTCCCCTTTCCTTTGTCCAGTTTTGCACCAGAGCAGGGCTGGGGGGTCCCTGAACCGGTGTAGACTGGCTTATGCAGAGATGGGCACCATCTGTGCCCATCAAAGCATTTCCAGAGGTTGGGGGAGGCTACTCCTCCCCAGCCCTTCACACCTATTTCCAAAGGGAGAGGGTGTAACACCCTCTCTCAGAGGAAATCCTTTGTTCTGCCTTCCTAGGCTGGGGATGCCCAGACCCCAAGAGGGCAGAATCCTGTCTGAGGGGTTGGCAGCAGCGGCAGCTGCAGTGGAAACCCCGGAAAGGCAGTCTGGCAGTACCCAGGTTCTGTGCTAGAGACCCGGGGGATCATGGAATTGTCCCCCCAATACCAGAATGGTATTGGGGTGACAATTCCATATACCAGAATGGTATTGGGGTGACAATTCCATGATCTTAGACATGTTACATGGCCATGTTCGGAGTTACCATTGTGACGCTTTACAAAGATAGTGACCTATGTATAGTGCACACGTGTAATGGTGTCCCGCACTCACAAAGTTTGGGGAATTTGCCCTGAACAATGTGGGGGCACCTTGGCTAGTGTCAGGGTGCCCACACACTAAGTAACTTGGCACCCAACCTTCACTAAGTGATGGTTAGACATATAGGTGACTTATAAGGTACTTATGTGCAGTGAAAAATGGCTGTGAAAAAACGTGGATGTAATTTCACTCAGGCTGCAGTGGCAGTCCTGTGTAAGAATTGTCTGAGCTCCCTATGGGTGGCAAAATAAATGCTGCAGCCCATAGGGATCTCCTGGAACCCCAATACCCTGGGTACCTAAGTACCATATACAAGGGAATTATATGGGTGTACCAGTGTGTCAATGAGAATTGGTAAATTTAGTCACTAGCCTGCAGTGACAAATTAGAAAGCAGAGAGAGCATAAACACTGAGGTTCTGGTTGGCAGAGCCTCAGTGGTACAGTTAGTCACCACACAGGGAACATATATAGGCCACAAACTTATGAGCACTGGGGTCCTGGCTAGCAGGATCCCAGTGACACAGGCAAAGACAAACATACATACAGTAAAAATGGGGGTAACATGCCAGGCAAGATGGTACTTTCTTACAACCCCTTTGAATTGTCTATGACATTTGTTGTAAGAACAATTAAGATGTTGAATTAGCTTGAGGACAGGTCTGTATAAGATGTTCGTGGAGTCATGTAGGGAAACAGCAAGAGCTAAGTTAAAATGTCAGAAGGGTAGTAGGACACTCGGGAACAGCAGGAGACACTCCATGGTCCAAGACATTCGTATCAAGAGGCATTTCTGGGACCAATCCAAATGACAAACTGACCCTTCATGTTTTGTGGAGAATACAAAGGCTTGGAGGTCCCACGTGCAAATAACAGCTGGCTGAGCCAACTACCAGTGTAGCATTAAACTAATGTCAGTGATAGCTTCCATGATATAACCATTCTAGTCTTGCCTCCCTCTTCCACCAAATGAAATGTATCTTGAGCTACTCCCTGAAGGCTTAGAGGTGAGGTGTGGTTTGACTTACTGCAAATAGATGTCTGGACAGTCTTGGCTTATATTAGTGGGGATACAGAGCCCCTAGCAACAAACCATGGCATGCATGCCAATAGGAACAGGTCAGTGAGGATCGATTAATGCTTAGTGTCAGGATGACAGACCCTTGCTTGTGTCTTTCCTCAGGTAATAATGCAGGAAGTCTGATAACAACAGCCACAGGGTGTACGTTGGCACAGCTATGTTCAATTACAAGATGGCTACTGCCTTCCAGTAGGTTTAGCAGTCACATTCTTGTTTCAGCGAAACAGTGTATGTCACAGCAGACATCATAGATTTTGTGCTGTTCTGAGATCACCTGATGATGGTAGGAGAGGGCAGAGTATGCGCTGAGTTCCTCTTCAAACCGGCCAGTCCTTAATCTCCTTCCCCAGCACAGTTAGTCTCATGTGTCTGACACCCATCAGAAGAAGCAAATCCTGTGGTTTACTCAGTTCTGCCGTAGACCGGACACCAGAAGGCAGAGGGCATCTTTCTGGCTGAACGGGAGTCAGCAAGCCAGCATTGCAGTTGTTCAGTGAATCCACTGTCACAATTAATCGCGTTTACCCCTTCAATTGGGTTAGCGCTCCACACTCTCACCTAAATATGTAATGGTGGGATGGGGTGGGTACAGCACTTATGGATTTTGCTGTAGGAGTGAGAAGTTTCAGGATCATGGCCATGTAACATGTCTAAGATCATTGAATTGTCACCCCAATGCCATTCTGGCATTGGGGGGACAATTCCATGATCCCCCGGGTCTCTAGCACAGAACCCGGGTACTGCCAAACTGCCTTTCTGGGGTCTTCACTGCAGCTGCTGCCAACCCTTCAGACAGGTTTCTGCCCTCCTGGGGTCCAGGCAGCCCTGGCCCAGGAAGGCAGAACAAAGGATTTCCTCTGAGAGAGGGTGTAACACCCTCTCCCTTTGGAAATAGGTGTGAAGGCTGGGGAGGAGTAGCCTCCCCCAGCCTCTGGAAATGCTTTGATGGGCACAGATGGTGCCATCTCTGCATAAGACAGTCTACACCGGTTAGGGATCCCCCAGCCCTGCTCTGGTGCACAACTGGACAAAGGAAAGGGGAGTGACCACTCCCCTGACCTGCACCTCCCAGAGGAGGTGCCCAGAGCTCCTCCATTGTGTCCCAGACCTCCGCCATCTTGGAAACAGAGGTGTCTGTGGCACACTGGACTGCTCCAGTGGGTCGATGGAATCTTCCCCCTGCAGCCGCAGGCACTAAAAGACTGCATCACTTCGTGCACAGACAAGCCGTGCACAGACAAGCCTGGGTCCCCGACACTCCTTACTGCAGTGCACAACCTTCTGAGTTGTCCTCCGGCGTCTTGGGACTCCCTTTTGTGACTTCGGGTGGACTCCGGTTCACTCTTCTTCTAAGTGCCTGTTCAGGTACTTCTGCGGGTGCTGCCTGCTTCTGTGAGGGCTCCCTGACTTGCTGGGTGCCCCCTCTGTCTCCTCCTCCAAGTGGCGACATCCTGGTCCCTCCTGGGCCACAGCAGCACCCAAAAACCCTAACCGCGACTCTTGCAGCTAGCAAGGTTTGTTTGCGATCTTTCTGCATGGGAACACCTCTGCAAGCTTCATTGCGACGTGGGGCATTCATCCTCCAAAGGGGAAGTTCCTAGTCCTCTTCTTTCTTGCAGAACTCCAAGCTTCTTCCAACAGGTGGCAGCTTCCTTGCACCCTCAGCTGGCATTTCCTGGGCTCCTGCCCACTCTCGACACTGTTGCGACTATTGGACTTGGTCACCTTGTCTTACATGTACTCAGGTCCGGAAATCCACTGGTGTTGCATTGTTGGTGTTTGTTCTTCCTGCAGAATTCCCCTATCACGACTTCTGTGCTCTCTGGGGGTAGTAGGTGCACTTTACACCTACCTTTCAGGGTCTTGGGGTGGGCTATTTTTCTAACCCTCACTGTTTTCTTCCAGTCCCAGTGACCCTCCATAAGCTCACATAGGTTTGGATCCATTTGTGGTTCGCATTCCACTTTTGGAGTATATGGTTTGTGTTTGCTCCTATACCTGTGTGCTCCTATTGCAATCTATTGTAACTTTACATTGCTTGCATTACTTTCCTTGATATTATCTGCATAATTTTGGTTTGTGTACATATATCTTGTGTATATAACTTATTCTCATACTGAGGGTACTCACTGAAATACTTTTGGCATATTGTCATAAAAATAAAGGACCTTTATTTTTAGTACTTCTGTGTATTGTGTTTTCTTATGATATTGTGCATATGACACCAGTGGTATAGTAGGAGCTTTACATGTCTCCTAGTTCAGCCTAAGCTGCTTTGCCATAGCTACCTTCTATCAGTCTTAGCTGCTAGAAACACCTCTTCTACACTAAGGGATAACTGGACCTGGCACAAGGTGTAAGTACCTCTGGTACCCACTACAAGCCAGGCCAGCCTCCTACATTGGTTGTGCAGCGGTGGGATAAGTACTTGTAACTACTTACCACTTTGTCATTGTGTACTTTTCATAAGAGAATAATATACAAAACAAGTTCAGTGTATGTACACCTAACCAAAAAGTTTTGCTTTTCTCCTCTTAAACTTTTTACTAAGTTCTGAAAAGTTCTCTAAAACTTCTAAAAGTTTCCAAAAAGTTAGAAAAAGTTTTTTTCTCTGTTCTTTAAAAAGTTCTGAAACTTTTTATTTCTTCTCACTGTCTCTAAACCTTCTTCTATCATGGCTGATGTAGAGTCTGCTCTTAAAATGGTCAATACTACTTATGACAATTTGAATTACAAGAGCCTAAGGAGTCTCTGCTTAGATAGAGGTTTAGTGATAGGAAAGAACCCCACAAAAGAGTTTCTATATAACATGCTTATTGTGAATGATGAGTCCCTAGGAGGCACTTTAAATGAGAGGTTAATAGATGGCTCCCATTCTGACTCAGGGGATCTCCTTGAGGGAGGTGGGGAGGGTTCTGTTCCAAATCTGCCCCATAGCAGGCCACCTAGTAATGCTGGTAGCAATGGAGGCTCCCATCATAGTAGGGGTGTCTTTATTCCTGGAGGCCAGGTTAGTAGAATCCAGTCAGTTAGGGACAGATCTCCCTCTGTTGTTTCCAATTTATCTTCTGTGTCCAAGCATTCCCAACCCACCCACCCTGAAGACAACATGTTAGAAAGGGAACTTAAAAAGTTGAGAGTGGAAGAGACCAGACTGAAGCTTAGACAGCAACAGCTGGCCTTAGACAGGGAATCCCTAGACCTGGAGAAGGAGAGACAGAGATTGGGGTTTGAACCACATGGTGGCAGCAATAGCAGTATTCCTGATAGTAATCCTGTTAGAGAGCATGATTCCATGAATCTGCACAAGATAGTCCCCCCTTACAAGGAGGGGGATGACATCAACAAGTGGGTTGCTGCACTTGAGAGGGCCTGTATGGTACAGGGGGTCCCTCAAAGGCAGTGGGCTGCTATATTGTGACTATCTTTCAATGGAAAGGGTAGGGATAGCTTCCTTACTGTTAGAGAAGGTGATGCTAACAATTTTGCAGTTCTGAAGGATGCACTCTTGGATGGATTTGGCTTAACCACTGAACAATACAGGATTACGTTCAGAGACACCAGAAAAGAGTCCTCGCAAGACTGGATAGACTTTGTTGTCTGTTCAGTGAAGGCCTTGGAGGGGTGGTTACATGGCAGTAAAGTTTCTGACTATGAAAGCCTGTATAATCTTATTCTGAGAGAGCATATTCTGAATAACTGTGTGTCTGACTTGTTACACCAATATCTAGTGGACTCAGATCTGACCTCTCCCCAAGAATTGGGAAAGAAGGCAGACAAATGGGTCAGAACAAGAGTGAACAGAAAAGTTTATACAGGGGGTGACAAGGATGGTAAGTCTTCTGACAAGGGTGGGGACAAAAGTAAAACTGAGTCTTCATCAGGCCCACAAAATTCCTCTGGTGGGGGTGGTGGGTCCAAATCCTCTTCAAATCAAGTTAAAAAGCCTTGGTGTTATTTGTGTAAAGTTAAAGGCCATTGGACAACTGATGCCAGTTGTCCAAAGTAAAACACCAAACCTCCCACTACTATAACCCCTACTGCAAATTCTAGTGCCCCTAGTAATAGCAGTGGTGGTGGGAGCAAACCTACTAATAGCCAATCCAAGGGATTAGCTGGGCTCACTTTTGGTAATTTAGTTGGGGTTGGTCTTGTTAGGGAGACCACAGAGGCTGTGTTAGTCTCTGAAGGTGCCATTGATTTGGCCACCTTGGTTGCTTGTCCCCTTAATATGGATAAGTACAAGCAACTTCCCCTAATAAATGGTGTTGAGGTTCAGGCCTACAGGGACACAGGTGCCAGTGTTACCATGGTGATGGAGAAACTGGTACACCCTGAACAACACCTACTTGGTCACCAGTACCAAGTGACAGACGCTCATAACAACACTCTTAGCCACCCCATGGCTGTTGTGAATCTCAACTGGGGGGGGGGGGTTTACTGGTCCAAAGAAAGTTGTGGTTGCCTCAGATTTACCTGTAGACTGTCTACTAGGGAACGATTTAAAGACATCAGCTTGGGCAGAAGTGGAGTTGGAGGCTCATGCAGCAATGCTGGGCATTCCTGGGCATATTTTTGCTTTGACAAGGGCTCAGGCCAAAAAGCAAAAAGGACAGGGTAACTTGGATCCTGGAACAATGGACCAAGTGCTCCCTAAAGCTAGGGGTAGCAAGGGTAAATCCCTACCCACTATCCCTCCCTCTACAGATGATTCTCCTTCTAAGGAAGAAGAATTTCCTCCCTGTGCAGAACCTTCACCAGATGAGCTGGCAGCACACACTGCTGAGCTGTTGGGTGGCGGGGGGCCTTCCAGGGAAGAGCTGAGTGTGGCACAGCAATCCTGTCCCACATTAGAGGGTCTCAGACAGCAAGCTGTCAAGCAGCAAAATGGGGATGTCAGTGACTCACATAGAGTTTACTGGGAGGACAACCTCTTGTACACAGAGGCAAGGGACCCAAAACCTGGAGCAGCCAGGAGATTCGTCATTCCCTTGAAGTACAGAGAGTTCCTCCTAACTCTGGCACATGACATTCCTTTGGCTGGGCATTTGGGCCAGATCAAAACATGGGAAAGGCTTGTCCCCCTGTTTCACTGGCCTAGGATGTCAGAGGACACAAAAGATTTTTGTGAGTCTTGCGTGACATGCCAAGCCAGTGGCAAGACTGGTGGCACACCAAAGGCTCCCCTTATTCTACTACCTGTGGTTGGGGTCCCCGTTGAAAGGGTAGGGGTTGACATAGTTGGCCCCCTTGACCCTCCTACTGCTTCAGGCAATAGGTTTATCTTGGTGGTTGTGGACCATGCCACCAGATATCCTGAAGCAATTCCTCTAAGGACCACTACAGCTCCTGCAGTGGCAAAAGCCCTCCTGGGAATCTTTTACAGGGTGGTTTTCCCAAAAGAGGTTGTATCAGACAGGGGTAGCAACTTTATGTCTGTATACTTGAAAGCTACGTGGAAGGAATGTGGTGTAACCTACAAATTCACAACACCTTATCATCCACAGACTAATGGACTGGTAGAGAGCTTTAATAAAACTCTCAAAGGTGTGATAATGGGACTCCCTGAAAAACGCAGGAGGAGATGGGATGTCCTGTTACCTTGCCTCCTTTTTGCTTACAAGGAGGTACCCCAGAAAGGAGTGGGCTTCAGCCCCTTTGAACTCCTCTTTGGACACCCTGTAAGAGGGCCACTAACACTTGTGAAGGAGGGTTGGGAACAACCTTTAAAAGCCCCCAAACAGGATATAGTGGACTATGTACTTGGCCTAAGATCCAGAATGGCTGAGTACATGAAAAAGGCCAGTAAAAACCTTCAGGCAAGCCAAGAGCTCCAGAAGCAATGCCATGATCAGAAGGCTGTTCTGATCCAGTACCAACCAGGACAGAAGGTGTGGGTATCGGAGCCTGTGGCCCCAAGAGCACTCCAGGACAAATGGAGTGGACCCCATCTAATTGTTGAGAAAAAGGGCAAGGTCACCTATTTAGTTGACCTAGGCACTGCCAGGAGTCCCCTTAGGGTGATTCATGTCAACCGCCTAAAACCCTACTATGACAGGGCTGATCTCACCCTGCTTATGGCAACAGATGAAGGACAGGAAGAAGAGAGTGACCCTCTCCCTGATCTCTTCTCCTCCACTGAAGAGGATGCTTTAGTGGAGGGAGTAGTGTTAGCAGATTGTCTGACTGCAGAACAGAAAGACAACTGCATAAATCTCCTTGGACAATTTTCTGAACTCTTTTCAACAGTACAAGGCACCACATCTTGGTGTGAACACACAATTCATACTGGAGACAGCATGCCTGTCAAAAGTAAAATCTATAGGCAGCTTGACCATGTCAGGGACTGCATAAAACAAGAGGTTCAGAAAATGCTTGATCTAGGAGTGGTTGAACCTTCTGAAAGCCCATGGGCGAGTCCTGTTGTGCTTGTACCAAAGCCTCACTCAAAAGATGGAAAAAGGGAGATGAGGTTTTGTGTAGACTACAGAGGTCTCAATCAGGTAACAAAAACTGATGCTCACCCTATACCCAGGGCAGATGAGCTCATAGATACACCGGCATCTGCCAAGCATCTAAGCACCTTTGATTTGACTGCAGGGTATTGGCAGATCAATTTGGCTGAGGATGCTAAACCTAAAACTGCATTTTCAACTATAGGAGGGTACTACCAATTTACAGTGATGCCCTTTGGTTTGAAAAATGCACCTGCCACTTTTCAGAGGTTGGTGAACACAGTCCTGCAAGGGTTGGAGGCTTTTAGTGCAGCATATCTAGATGATATAGCTGTCTTTAGCTCCACCTCGGATGAGCACCTGGTCCACCTTTGGAAGGTTTTGGAGGCCCTGCAAAAGGCAGGCCTCACTATCAAGGCCTCAAAGTGCCAGATAGGGCAGGGAAAGGTGGTTTATCTGGGACACCTGGTAGGTGGAGAACAGATTGCACCACTTCAGGGGAAAATCCAGACAATCATGGATTGGGTTCCCCCTACAACACAGTCCCAGGTGAGGGCCTTCTTAGGCCTCACTGGGTATTACAGGAGATTCATTAAATACTATGGCTCGATAGCAGCCCCTCTTAATGATCTCACTAGTAAGAAGATGCCTAAAAAGGTATTGTGGACAGCTAGCTGTCAGAAAGCTTTTGAGGAGCTCAAACAGGCCATGTGCTCTGCACCTGTCCTAAAAAGCCCATGTTACTCCATGAAATTCATTGTTCAAATTGATGCATCTGAATTAGGGGTAGGGGCAGTCTTATCACAACTGAATTCTGAGGGCCAGGATCAACCAGTTGTTTTTATCAGCAGAAGGTTGATCCCTAGAGAAAAGCGTTGGTCTGCCATTGAGAGGGAGGCCTTTGCTGTGGTCTGGGCACTGAAAAAGTTGAGGCTATACCTGCTTGGCACTCACTTTATTGTTCAGACAGACCACAAACCTCTACTTTGGCTAAAACAAATGAAAGGTGAAAATCCTAAATTGTTGAGGTGGTCCATATCTCTACAGGGAATGGACTCTACAGTGGAACATAGACCTGGGAGTACCCACTCCAATGCAGATGGACTCTTCAGATATTTCCACTTAGACAATGAAGACTCATCAGGTCATGGCTAGTCTTATTGTCCTTCGCTTGGGGGGGGAGTTGTATAGGAAAGTACCATCTTGCCTGGCATGTTACCCCCATATTTCACTGTATATATGTTGTTTTAGTCTATGTGTCACTGGGACCCTGCCAGGCAGGGCCCCAGTGCTCATAAGTATGTGCCCTGTATGTGTTCCCTGTGTGATGACTAACTGTCTCACAGAGGCTCTGCTAACCAGAACCTCAGTGGTTATGCTCTCTCTGCATTCCAAATTTGTCACTAACAGGCTAGTGACTAAATTTACCAATTCACATTGGCATACTGGTACACCCATATAATTCCCTAGTATATGGTACTGAGGTACCCAGGGTATTGGGGTTCCAGGAGATCCCTATGGGCTGCAGCATTTCTTTTGCCACCCATAGGGAGCTCAGACAATTCTTACACAGGCCTGCCAGTGCAGCCTGAGTGAAATAACATCCATGTTATTTCACAGCCATTTACCACTGCACTTAAGTAACTTAAAAGTCACCTATATGTCTAACCTTCACCTGGTGAATGTTGGGTGCAAAGTTACTTAGTGTGTGGGCACCCTGGCACTAGCCAAGGTGCCCCCACATCGTTCAGGGCAAATTCCCCGGACTTTGTGAGTGCGGGGACACCATTACACGTGTGCACTATACATAGGTCACTACCTATGTACAGCGTCACAATGGTAACTCCGAAAATGGCCATGTAACATGTCTAAAATCATGGAATTGTCCCCCCAATGCCATTCTGGCATTGGGGGGACAATTCCATGATCTCCCGGTCTCTAGCACAGAATCCGGGTACTGCCGAACTGCCTTTCTGGGGTCTCCACTGCAGCTGCTGCCAACCTCTCAGACAGGTTTCTGCCCTCCTGGGGTCCAGGCAGCCCTGGCCCAGGAATGCAGAAGAAAGGATTTCCTCTGAGAGAGGGTGTAACATCTTCTCCCTTTGGAAATAAGTGTGAAGGCTGGGGAGGAGTAGCCTCCCCCAGCCTCTGGAAATGCTTTGATGGGCACAGATGGTGCCCACCTCTGCATGAGCCAGTCTACACCGGTTTAGGGATCCCCCAGCCCTGCTCTGGCACAAAACTGGACAAAGGAAAGGGGAGTGACCACTCCCCTGACCTGCACCTCCCAGAGGAGGTGCCCAGAGCTCCTTCAGTGTGTCCCAGACCTCTGCCATCTTGGAAACAGAGGTGTCTGTGGCACACTGGACTGCTCTGAGTGGCCAGTGCCAGCAGATGACATCAGAGGCTCATTCTGATAGGCTCTTACCTCTCTTGGTAGCCAATCCTCCTTCCTAGGTAGCCAAACCTCTTTTTCTGGCTATTTAGGGTCTCTGCTTTGGGAATCTCACCAGATAAGGAATGCAAGAGCTCACCATAGTTCCTCTGCATCTCCCTCTTCACCTTCTGCCAAAGGATCGACCGCTGACTGCTCAGAACGTCTGCAAAACCGCAACAAAGTAGCAAGACGACTACTAGCAACCTTGTATCGCTTCATCCTGCCGGCTTTCTCGACTGTTTCCAGGTGGTGCATGCTCTGGGGGTAGCCTGCCTCCTCTCTGCACCAGGAGCTCTGAAGAAATCTCCCATGGGTCGACGGAATCTTCCCCCTGCAACGGCAGGCACCAAAAGACTGCATCACTGGTCCTTTGGGTCCCCTCTCAGCACGACGAGCGTGGTCCCTGGAACTCAGCAACTCTGTCCAAGTGACTCCCACAGTCCAGTGACTCTTCAGTCCAAGTTTGGTGGAGGTAAGTCCTTGCCTCCCCACGCTAGACTGCATTGCTGTGTACCAGGTGATTTGCAGCTGCTCTGGGTCCTGTGCACTCTTCCAGGATTTCCTTCATGCACAGCCAAGCCTGGGTCCCCGACACTCCTTCCTGCAGGGCACAACCTTCTGAGTTGTCCTCCGGCGTCGTGGGACTCCCTTTTGTGACTTCGGGTGGACTCCGGTTCACTTTTCTTCTAAGTGTCTGTTCAGGTACTTCTGCGGGTGTTGCCTGCTTCTGTGAGGGCTCCCTGACTTGCTGGGCGCCCCCTCTGTCTCCTCCTCCAAGTGGCGACATCCTGGGCCCTCCTGGGCCACAGCAGCACCCAAAAACCCTAACCGCGACCCTTGCAGCTAGCAAGGCTTGTTTGTGGTTTTTCTGCGTGGGAACACCTCTGCAAGCTTCATCGCGACGTGGGACATCCATCCTCCAAAGGGGAAGTTCCTAGTCCTCTTCTTTCTTGCAGAACTCCAAGCTTCTTCCAACAGGTGGCAGCTTCCTTGCACCCTCAGCTGGCATTTCCTGGGCTCCTGCCACTCTCGACACTGTCACGACTATTGGACTTGGTCCCCTTGTCTTACAGGTACTCAGGTCCGGAAATCCACTGTTGTTGCATTGCTGGTGTTTGTTCTTCCTGCAGAATCCCCCTATCACGACTTCTGTGCTCTCTGGGGGTAGTAGGTGCAGTTTACACCTACCTTTCAGGGTCTTGGGGTGGGCTATTTTTCTAACCCTCACTGTTTTCTTACAGTCCCAGTGACCCTCTACAAGGTCACATAGGTTTGGGGTTCATTCGCGGTTCGCATTCCACTTTTGGAGTATATGGTTTGTGTTGCCCCTATACCTATCTGCTTCTATTGCAATCTACTGTAACTTTACATTGCTTGCATTACTTTCCTTGCTATTATCTGCATAATTTTGGTTTATGTACATATATCTTGTGTATATAACTTATCCTCATACTGAGGGTACTCACTGAGATACTTTTGGCATATTGTCATAAAAACAAAGTACCTTTATTTTTAGTACTTCTGTGTATTGTGTTTTCTTATGATATTGTGCATATGACACCAGTGGTATAGTAGGAGCTTTACATGTCTCCTAGATCAGCCTAAGCTGCTTTGCCATACTACCTTCTATCAGCCTTAGCTGCTAGAAACACCTCTTCTACACTAATAAGGGATAACTGGACCTGGCACAAGGTGTAAGTAGCTCTGGTACCCAATACAAGCCAGGCCAGCCTCCTACACTCTATCACTACCAGCATCACTAGGTGCCCTGCTAGGGGGCAGACCCTTGTCAGAACCCTCCCCAGCTTCTCCAGGGAACTCCTCTGAATCAGACTGGGAAGCTTCTCCCTTTTCTAACCTCTCATTTGATGGGCCAGACTGGTTCTAGTCATCAACAACAAGCATGTTAAAAAGATACTCTTTTGTAGGGTTCTTTCCTATATTTAAACCTCTATCCAGGCAGAGACCCCTTAAACTCTTGTAGTTCAAACTCTCATAGGTTGCATTAACAGTTTTAAGAGTGGAATCTACAACAGATATGATAGTAAAAAGTTTAAGGATAGTGAGAAAAGAGAAAAAGTTTTAGAACTTTTGAAGGCACAGAGAAAACACTTTTTCTAACTTTTAGAAAACTTTTAGAAATGTTAAGAAACTTTTCAGAAAAAGTTTTAGGATAGAAAAGCAAACTTTTGGGGTTAACTGTACATACACTGAACTGTTTGGCATATGATTCTCTTATGAAAAGTACAAAATGACAAAGTGATAAAGCAGTTGCAAGTACTTATCCCACCGCTGCACCACCAATGTAGGAGGCTGGCCTGGCTTATAGTGGGCACCCTGTGGTACTTACACCCTGTGCCAGGTCCAGTTATCCCTTATTAGTAGAATATAGGTGTTTCTAGCAGATTAGGCTGATAGAAGGTAGCTATGGCAAAGCAGCTTAGGCTGAACTATGAGACATGCAAAGCTCCTACTATACCACTTATATAATGTGCACAATATCAAAGGAAAACACAATACTCAGAGTTACTAAAAATAAAGGTACTTTATTTTTATGACAATATGCCACAAGTATCTCAGTGAGTACCCTCAGTAAGAAGGTAAGTAATATACACAAGTTATATGTACACAAACCCAAAACAGGTAAGTAATAGTATGAAAAGTAATGAAAACAGTGTAGAATTACAATAAGATGCAATAGGTGAACATAGGTCTATGGGCAACACAAACCATATACTCCAAAAGTGGAATGCGAATCACGAATGGACCCCAGACCTATGGGAACTTGTAGAGGGTTGCTGGGACTGTAAGAAAACAGTCAGGGTGTCCAAGATACCCCACCCAAGACCCTGAAAAGTAGGAGTAAAGTACACCTACTACCCCAAAAGAGCACAATAGTCGTGTTAGGGGGATTCTGCAAGAACAACAAACACCAGCAAGGCACTGAAGGTGGATTCCTGGACCTGAGGACCTGCAAGGCAAGGGGACCAAGTCCAAGGGTCGCAGTAATGTCCGGGGGGGGCAGGAGCCCAGAAAACCCCAGATTAAGGTGCAAGGAAGCTGCCTCTGGGTGGAAGAAGCTTGGAGTTCTGCAACAACAAAGAGGACTAGGAACTTCTCCTTTGGATGGAAGATGTCCCGCGTCGCGATGAAGGTTGCAGAAGTGTTCCCACGCAGAAATACTGCAAACAAGCCTTGTCAGCTGCAAGGATCACAGTAGAGGTTTTTGGGTGCTGCTGGGGCCCAGGAAGGACCAGGATGTTGCCCCTTGGAGGAGGAGACAGAGGCGGTGCTCAGCAACTCAGAGAGCCCCCACAGAAGCATGCAGCCCCCGCAGAAGTACCCAAACAGGCACTTGGAAGATTTGTGAACTGGAGCTGGCTCAGAGTCACAAAGGAGGGTACCACGATGCCAGAGGCCAACTCAGAGGGTTGAATACTGCAGGATGGAGTGCTAGGGACCCAGGCTAGGCTGTGCACAAAGGAAATTCTGGAAGAGTGCACAGAAGCCGGAGCAGCTGCAAATCACCCAGTACACAGGTTTGCAGTCTAGCGTGGGGAGGCAAGGACTTACCTCCACCAAACTTGGACTGAAGGATCACTGGACTGTGGGAGTCACTTGGATAGAGTTCCTGTGTTCCAGTGACCACGCTCGTCAGGATGAGAGGGGACCCAGAGGACTGGTGATGCAGTTTTTTGGTGCCTGCGTTAGCAGGGGGAAGATTCCGTGGACCCACTGGAGATTTCTTCTTGGCTTCCAGTGCAGGGTGAAGGCAGGTGACCCCCAGAGCATGCACCACCAGGAAACAGTCGAGAAAGCCGGCAGGATGAGACGCTACAATTTTGCTGGTAGTCGTCTTGCTACTTTGTTGTGGTTTTGGGGGCGTCCTGGAACAGTCAGCTGTCGATCCTTGGTTGAAGTCGAAGAGGGAGATGCAGAGGAACTCTGGTGAGCTCTTGCATTCGTTATCTAAAGAATTCCCCAGAGGAGAGACCCTAAATAGCCAGAAAAGGAGGTTTGGCTACCAAGAAAGGAAGATTGGCTACCAAGAGAGGTAACAGCCTATCAGAGAGGGTCTCTGACGTCATCTGCTGGCACTGGCCACTCAGAGCAGTCCAGTGTGCCCCCAACACCTCTGTTTCCAGGATGGCAGAGGTCTGGGACACACTGGAGGAGCGCTCTGGGCACCTCCCCTGGGAGGTACTGGTCAGGGGAGTGGTCACTCCCCTTTCCTTTGTCCAGTTTCGTGCCAGAGCAGGGCTGGGGGATCCCTGACTGGCTCATGTGTAGACTGGCTTATGCAGAGATGGGCACCATCTGTGCCCATCAAAGCATTTCCAGAGGCTGGGGGAGGCTACTCCTACCCAGCCCTTCACACCTATTTCCAAAGGGAGAGGGTGTAACACCCTCTCTCAGAGGAAATCCTTTGTTCTGCCTTCCTGGGCTGGTGCTGCCCAGACCCCAGGAGGGCAAAATCCTGTCTGAGGGGTTGGCAGCAGCGGCAGCTGCAGTGGAAACCCCGGAAAGGCAGTTTGGCAGTACCTGGGTTCTGTGCTAGAGACCCGGGGGATCATGGAATTGTCCCCCCAGTACCAGAATGGTATTGGGGTGACAATTCCATGATCTTAGACATGTTACATGGCCATGTTCGGAGTTACCATTGTGACGCTATACATAGGTAGTGACCTATGTATAGTGCAAGTGTGTAATGGTGTCCCCGCACTCACAAAGTTCGGGGACTTTGCCCTGAACAATGTGGGGGCACCTTGGCTAGTGCCAGGGTGCCCACACACTAAGTAACTTTGCACCCAACCTTCACTAAGTGAGGGTTAGACATATAGGTGACTTATAAGGTACTTATGTGCAGTGAAAACTGGCTGTGAAATAACATGGACGTAATTTCACTCAGGCTGCAGTGGCAGTCCTGTGTATGAATTGTCTGAGCTCCCTATGGCTGGCTAGCAGGATCCCAGTGACACATAACAAACACACTGACAACCTAGGGTTTTCACTATGAACACTGGACCCTGGCTAGGAGGATCCCAGTGAGACAGTTAAAACAGCCTGACATATACTCACAAACAGGCCAAAAGTGGGGGTAACAAGGCTAGAAGAGGCTACCTTCCTACATGGGGTATTTTACTTACCTTCGGTGTTTTCGTTCACTCCCAGTGCCTCTCTACACACTACACTTGCCTAGGGGGAATTCAACATTCACATTCCACTATTTTAATACATAGTTTGTGTTGGCCCCTAGTCCTATTGCCTACTTTGTTGGTGTTACAGCGGTTCCTGGAGCAGGCTGTGGTTGACCCGAGGTCAGAGGATGAAGTAGTAGTTGCAGAGGATTCCTGCTGGAAACTTGCAAGTAGAATCTCAGGAGAACCCACAGGAGAGACCCTAAACAGCCCTGAGAGGGGGGATTGGTCACCTTATCAGGTAAGGACCTATTAGGAGGGGTCTCTGACGTCACCTGCTGGCACTGGACACTCAGAGCCCTCCAGAGTGCCCCCATACCTTCTAAAGCAAGATGGCTGAAGTCTGGGACACACTGGAGGAGCTCTGGACACCACCCCTAGGGTGGTGATGGACAGGGGAGTCGTCACTCCCCTTTCCATTGTCCAGTTTCACGCCAGAGCAGGGGACAAGTGGTCCCTGAACCGGTGTAAACTTGCATATGCAAGGAGGACACCATCTGTGCCCTTCAAAACATTTCCAGAGGCTGGGGGAGGCTACCCCTCCCTATCCTGTAACACCTATTTTCAAAGGGGAAGGGTGTAACACCCTGCTCCCAAAGGAAATGCTTTGTTCTGCCTTCCTGGGACCAAGCTGCTCAGACCCCAGGAGGGCAGAACCCTGTCTGTGAGGTGGCAGCAGCTGTAGCTGCAGTGCAAGCCTCAGAGAGCTAGTTTGGCAGTACTGGGGGTCCACAGTGGAGCCCCATGATGCATAGAATTGGCTCTCCAATACCAGATTTGGAATGGGGACAATTCCATGACCTTAGACACCTTACATGGCTATATTCAGAGTTATCATTGTGAAACTACATATAGGTATTGACCAATATGTAGGTGGCACATGTAGTGGTGTCCCCGCACACACAAAGTCCCGGGAAATGGCTCTGAACTATGTGGGGGCACCTCTGCTAGTGCAAGGGTGCCCTCACACTTAGTAACTTTGCACCTAACCTTCAGCAAGTGAAGGTTAGGCATATAGGTGACTTATAAGTTACTTAAGTGCAGTGAAAAAGGCTGTGAAATAATGTGTGCACTATTTCACGCAGGCTTTAATGGCAGGCCTGTGGAAAGGTTTGCCTGAGCGCCTTTATACGTGGCAAAAGAAATTCTGCAGCCCATAAGGATCTCCTGCCTGGGGTACCTAGGTACCGTATACTAGGGACTTATAAGGGAAGTCCAGTGTGCCAATTGTAATTGGTAAATGAAGTCACTAGCCTACAGTGACAAATTTAAAAGCAGAGAGAGCATAAGCACTGAGGTTCTGGTTAGCAGAGCCTCAGTGAGACAGTCAAGCACTACTGACAACACACACATTAGGCCACAAACTATGAGCACTGGTGTCCCCGCTAGCAGGATCCCAGTGACACAGTAAATACACACTGACACACACACACACAAACAGGCCAAAAGTGGGGGTAACCATGCTAGAAAGAGGCTACTTTCTCACAATCACCACACCAGGGGTGGTGCCCAGAGCTCCTACAGAGTGTCCCTGACGTTAGCCATCTTAAATTCCAAGGTGTGGAGATTCTCTGGGAGCATCTGAGTGGCCAGTGCCAGAAGGTGACGTCAGAGACTCCTCCTGATAGATGCATATCTGGGTAGGTAGCCAATCCCCCTATCAGGGCTATTTAGGGACACTCCTCTGGGTGTTTCCTCAGATTTGGTTTGCAAGTGTCCACCAGGACTCCTCTGCATCTTCTACTTCAGCTTCTGACCATCAGATCAACCGCAGAATGCTCCAGGAACCGCTGTAACTGCAACAAAGTATCTAGGAAGGCTACTGTGACCTGCAACTTCAACTCCAGCCAGCAACTGCAACAGTTTCCAGGTTGTGCATGCTCTGGGGACTGCCTGTCTTCATTCTGCACCAGAAGAACTAAAGGCATCTCCTGTTGAGTGACGGAGTCACATCCCTGCTTCAGCAGGCACCTTGCTGCAATGACGACTGGTACTCTGGGACTCCTCTCCCGTCGACGAGTGTGACCCCTGGAACACAGGTGGTGGACCGAAGTGATCCTGACTCTTCAAAGGTCCAGCTGTCCAAATTTGGTGGAGGTAAGGGTTTGCCTCCCAGTGCCAGGCAGTACCCCTGTGCATCATGTCCTCTGAAGCTCCTTGGGCTTCTGTGCATTTCTTCTGAAAGTTCTTAGTGTACAGTGTAGCCCAGGTACCCAGCACTCCATCCTGAGATGCTCAGCTCCCCAGGTTGTTCTCCGGCGGCGTGGGATCCCTTTGTGTAGTGCTGCGACAACCGCACTTTGCAACTCCTTTGTCCCTGTGTTATGGGACTCCCGTGGGTGCTGCCTGGTCTTCTGAGGGCTCTCTGAACTGCTGAGAGCCCCCTCTGTCTCCTCGGTCCGAGTTGAGACCCCCAGGTCCTTCCTGGGTCCAGGCAGCTCCTCTTTGACGCAAATAGCGTTCTTGCGTGTGCCAAGGCATGTTGGCAGAATCTAGCAATGCAAACAGACTGCATCCAATGACTCAACTTGGGACATCTCTTGCACCAAGCAGGAACCCACATCTGTCTTCTTTGGTGCATTTGTGTACTTTTCTCTCAACTGGAGAATCCACTTTTGCACCTTCTTCCAGGTGGGCAGGGGCTCCTGTTCTTTCTGGACTTTTCATCGACGTCTGGACTTGGGGCCAAATGTATCAAAGGGTTTTACCAATTCTGTGTCTATAGGAAAATTTGTTCGTGCTGGTCTCCTCTCTCCACAGGTCTTCAGGTCCAGGAATCCATCATTGGTTTCTTGCAGTCTTGCTTGGTCTTTGCAAAATCCTTTATCATGACTTCTAGTGTGTTCTGAGGAAACTTGCTGTACTTTACTCCTGTTTCCTGGGCTCAGGGGTGGGGTATTTTAGTTACCTTTGGTGCTTTCTTTCACTCCCAGTGTCCCTCTACACATTACACTTGCCTAGAGGAATTCGACATTCGCATTCCACTATTTTAGTACATAGTTTGTGTTGCCTCTAGGCCTATTGCAACCTGTTGTGTTTTTCACTGCTTGCATTATGTTCTTACTGTGTACTTACCACCAGTAGGAGTATTGCCTCTAAGATATTTTTGGCCTTGTGTCACTAAAATAAAGTACCTTTATTTTTGGTAACACTGACTATTGTCTTTTATTGTGTATACGTACTGTGTGACCATAGTGGTATTGCAAGAGCTTTGCATGTCTCCTAGTTCAGCCTTGGCTGCTGTGCTACAGCTACCTCTAGACAGCCTAAGCTGCTAGACACTGCCTACATTTCTCTAAGGTGGATCACTGGACCTGGTATGAGGTGTAAGTACCTCTGTTACTCACTACAAACCATGCAAGCTTCTCACAGGGGCTCTCCTCCAGACTGACTCGGGCCACATGCAGTGCTGAGGGGACCCCCCTGTAGCTCGCCCCCTCTCACCGCACCGTGGGGGTTGTGGGGGCCTTTGTTACACCACTGGCTTCTTGTACTCTAAAAAAAGGCACATTTTAGAGGTTTTTTCTTTACTAATTTGTCTCTGTTCGCCTAAGGGAAATGTTGACTGTGCAGTCCAGAAATTGTGTAATAAGGGCTCTCCCCCAAAGAGCCACTGTTAGACCATGTAGGAGGCTGGACTGACTTGTAGTGAGTACCAAGGTGTACTTGCACCTTGCACCAGGCCCAGTTATCCCTTATTAGTGTATAGGGTGTCTAGCAGCTTAGGCTGATAGATAATGGTAGCTTAGCAGAGCAGCTTAGGCTGAACTAGGAGACGTGTGAAGCTACTACAGTACCACCTAGTGTCATATGCACAATATCATAAGAAAACACAATACACAGTTATACTAAAAATAAAGGTACTTTATTTTTATGACAATATGCCAAAGTATCTTAGAGTGTACCCTCAGTGAGAGGATAGGAAATATACACAAGATATATATACACAATAGCAAAAATGTGCAGTATAGTCTTAGAAAACAGTGCAAACAATGTATAGTTACAATAGGATGCAATGGGGAAACATAGGGATAGGGGCAACACAAACCATATACTCCAAAAGTGGAATGCGAACCACGAATGGACCCCAAACCTATGTGACCTTGTAGAGGGTCGCTGGGACTATTAGAAAATAGTGAGAGTTAGAAAAATAACCCTCCCCAAGACCCTGAAAAGTGAGTGCAAAGTGCACTAAAGTTCCCCTAAGGACAAAGAAGTCGTGTTAGAGGAATAATGCAGGAAAGACACAAACCAGCAATGCAACAACTGTGGATTTCCAATCTAGGGTACCTGTGGAACAAGGGGACCAAGTCCAAAAGTCACAAGCAAGTCAGAGATGGGCAGATGCCCAGGAAATGCCAGCTGCGGGTGCAAAGAAGCTTCTACTGGACAGAAGAAGCTGAGGTTTCTGCAGGAACGAAAAGGGCTCGAGGCTTCCCCTTTGGTGGACGGATCCCTCTCGCCTTGGAGAGTCGTCCAGAAGTATTTTCCCGCCAAAAGGACGCCAACAAGCCTTGCTAGTTGCAAATCATGCGTTTGGCGTTTTTGGACGCTGCTGGGGCCCAGGAGGGACCAGGAGGTCGCAAATTGGACCTGAAGAGAGAAGGGACGTCGAGCAAGACATAGAGCCCTCACTGAAGCAGGTAGCACCCGGAGAAGTGCCAGAAACAGGCACTACGAGGATGCATGAAACGGTGCTCGCCGAAGTTGCACAAAGGAGTCCCACGTCGCCGGAGACCAACTTAGAAAGTCGTGCAATGCAGGTTAGAGTGCCGTGGACCCAGGCTTGGCTGTGCACAAAGGATTTCCGCCGGAAGTGCACAGGGGCCGGAGTAGCTGCAAAAGTCGCGGTTCCCAGCAATGCAGCCCAGCGAGGTGAGGCAAGGACTTACCTCCACCAAACTTGGACTGAAGAGTCACTGGACTGTGGGGGTCACTTGGACAGAGTCGCTGGATACGAGGGACCTCGCTCGTCATGCTGAGAGGAGACCCAAGGGACCGGTAATGCAGCTTTTTGGTGCCTGCGGTTGCAGGGGGAAGATTCCGTCGACCCACGGGAGATTTCTTCGGAGCTTCTGGTGCAGAGAGGAGGCAGACTACCCCCACAGCATGCACAAGCAGGAAAACAGTCGAGAAGGCGGCAGGATCAGCGTTACAGAGTTGCAGTAGTCGTCTTTGCTACTATGTTGCAGGTTTGCAGGCTTCCAGCGCGGTCAGCAGTCGATTCCTTATCAGAAGGTGAAGAGAGAGATGCAGAGGAACTCGGATGAGCTCTTGCATTTGTTATCTAAAGTTTCCCCAGAGACAGAGACCCTAAATAGCCAGAAAAGAGGGTTTGGCTACTTAGGAGAGAGGATAGGCTAGCAACACCTGAAGGAGCCTATCACAAGGAGTCTCTGACGTCACCTGGTGGCACTGGCCACTCAGAGCAGTCCAGTGTGCCAGCAGCACCTCTGTTTCCAAGATGGCAGAGGTCTGGAGCACACTGGAGGAGCTCTGGACACCTCCCAGGGGAGGTGCAGGTCAGGGGAGTGGTCATTCCCCTTTCCTTTGTCCAGTTTCGCGCCAGAGCAAGGCTAAGGGGTCCCCTGAACCGGTGTAGACTGGTTTATGCAGAATTGGGCACATCTGTGCCCAACAAAGCATTTCCAGAGGCTGGGGGAGGCTACTCCTCCCCTGCCTTCACACCATTTTCCAAAGGGAGAGGGTGTCACACCCTCTCTCAGAGGAAGTTCTTTGTTCTGCCATCCTGGGCCAGTCCTGGCTGGACCCTAGGAGGGCAGATGCCTGTCCGAGGGGTTGGCAACAGCAGCAGCTGCAGTGAAACCCCAGGAAGGGCAGTTTGGCAGTACCAGGGTCTGTGCTACAGACCACTGGGATCATGGGATTGTGCCAACTATGCTAGGATGGCATAGAGGGGGCAATTCCATGATCATAGACATGTTACATGGCCATATTCGGAGTTACCATTGTGAAGCTACATATAGGTAGTGACCTATATGTAGTGCACGCGTGTAATGGTGTCCCCGCACTCACAAAGTTCAGGGAATTGGCTCTGAACAATGTGGGGGCACCTTGGCTAGTGCCAGGGTGCCCTCACACTAAGTAACTTTGCACCTAACCTTTACCAGGTAAAGGTTAGACATATAGGTGACTTATAAGTTACTTAAGTGCAGTGTAAAATGGCTGTGAAATAACGTGGACGTTATTTCACTCAGGCTGCAGTGGCAGGCCTGTGTAAGAATTGTCAGAGCTCCCTATGGGTGGCAAAAGAAATGCTGCAGCCCATAGGGATCTCCTGGAACCCCAATACCCTGGGTACCTCAGTACCATATACTAGGGAATTATAAGGGTGTTCCAGTAAGCCAATGTAAATTGGTAAAATTGGTCACTAGCCTGTTAGTGACAATTTTGAAAGAAATGAGAGAGCATAACCACTGAGGTTCTGGTTAGCAGAGCCTCAGTGAGACAGTTAGGCACTACACAGGGAACACATACATATAGGCCACAAACTTATGAGCACTGGGGTCCTGACTAGCAGGGTCCCAGTGACACATAACAAACATACTGAAAACATAGGGTTTTCACTATGAGCACTGGGCCCTGGCTAGCAGGATCCCAGTGAGACAGTGAAAACACCCTGACATACACTCACAAACAGGCCAAAAGTGGGGGTAACAAGGCTAGAAAGAGGCTACTTTCTCACACAACCCCCCCCAAACGAAGGACAATAAGGCTAACCTTGGCCAGTTGGGACTTTATTGTCTAAGTGGTGATAAGTAGAGAGTAGCTCTGCAATAGACTGGTTACTCCCTTTATCATCCACTATATGGTTACTTCCCTGTGGGGATGTAAACCACCCTGTTTGAAGTTTTTTAGCTAAGCAACAATGTGAAGATGTATTTTCAGAGTTTCTATCAGTAAGTTTTAGTTTAGAGCAGTGGGAATTGTCCACTGAACCTATTTGTAATGATGGAAATGCCAGACAGGGATGCTGTCTCAATAAAGCCATAGCTTGGCAAAAACTTTGTCCATATGGCTGGAAGAGAGAACAGGGATGCTGTTTCTCTTTAGTTGGAGCAGGGCAGGGATGCTGTCCTATGAGCTCCACACTAGGGCAGGGATGCTGTCCTAAGTGTTGTGAGGCAGTGCAGGGTTTCTGCACTAAAGTTTCTCTGGGAGGGTTGGAGGGATGCTCCATGTTAACTAAAATTGTGCTCTTTTTCTCACCAATGTTAGTTATCCCACAGAGAGGTACTTCTACCTCAGGGAGTCCAGCTTTGCCAGCTGATGATTCCCTTGGAACAGGTGCCACCCCAGGAGAGGTTTCTCCCACCACAGGAATGGTATCCTGAATGGTAGGGTGGTTAGGGGATACTGTGATACCCTTTTTACCTGTTGATGGAGAGGGATCCTGAGTTTTCAGGCCTTCTCTCCTTTGCTTTTTCATTTCAGTAGAAATGAGAGGGAACAATTCCTCAGGGATGCCCAGCATGGCTGCATGGGCATAAAACTCTACATCAGCCCAACCTGAGGCCTCTAGGTCATTACCTAAGAGACAGTCTACAGGTAAGCTAGGTGATATCACCACCTGCTTAGGGCCAGTAACTCCACCCCAACTAAACTGAATTATAGCTAAGGGAAGAAACTTAGTGGAGTTATGGACATCAATAATCTTATACTGTTGTCCAATGATGTGTTGATCAGGGTGCACTAGGTTTTCAGTCACCAAAGTGATACTGGCACCTGTGTCCCTGTAGGCCAAGGCCTCAACACCATTTATTGAAACTGTCTGCCTGTACTTATCCATTGTAAGGGGACAAGCAGCCAGTGTGGCAAGGCCAATGCCACTAGGTGTGACAGAAACTGTCTTGGGACTGACTACCCCAGTTTCTACTATGGACCCAAAAGTGAACCCAACTACACCCTTAACTTGACTGTTGCCAGCAGTCCCACCACTAGTACCACTACTGCTAGGGGCACTAGAGCTTGATGTATTAGTGGTGGTAGGCTCAGGGGGTTTACCTGGACAGGACTTATCCCCTGGCCTCTGTTTTTACACACAAAGCACCAAGGCTTTTTAATGTGTGCAGGTTGGGAAGAAGAGGAAGAATTTGTTTTATCCCCACCCTCTGAAGAGTGTTTAAGATTTGAAGTGGGATCTTTGGTTTTACCCTTATCCCCATGCTTATCTTGAGATTTTTCACCATCTTTCTTCTTATTGCCATCTTTGTCACCCCCTGTATGAACTTTTCTGTTCACCCTTGTTCTGACCCATTTGTCTGCCTTCTTTCCCAATTCTTGGGGAGAGGTCAGATCAGAGTCTACCAGGTACTGGTGCAACAAATCAGACACACAATTATTAAGTATATGCTCTCTCAGGATTGTGTTATACAGGCTTTCATAATCAGTAACTTTACTGCCATGTAACCACCCCTCCAAGGCCTTCACTGAATGGTCAATGAAATCAACCCAGTCTTGTGAAGACTCCTTTTTGGTCTCTGTGAACTTTATCCTGTATTGTTCAGTGGTTAAGCCATAACCATCCAGGAGTGCATTCTTAAGAACTGTAAAATTATTGGCATCACTTTCTTTCACAGTAAGGAGCCTATCCCTACCTTTTCCACTAAATGATAGCCATAGGATAGCAGCCCACTGCCTTTGAGGGACATCCTGTACAACACAGGTCCTCTCAAGTGCAGCAAACCACTTGTTAATGTCATCCCCCTCCTTATAAGGGGGAACTATCTTGTGCAGATTCCTGGAATCATGCTCTTTTGTAGGATGACTATGGGGAATACTGCTGCTGCCACCATGGGTTTCTAAACCCAACTTCTGTCTTTCCTTCTCTAGTTCAAAAGACTGTCTATCCAAATCCAGCTGTTGCTTTTTAAGCTTCAGTCTGGTTTGTTCCACCCTCAACTTATTGAGTTCCCTCTCTAACATTCTGTCATCAGGGTTGGTGGGAGGGACATTCCTAGATACAGAGGTATGATGGGAATGAACAGAAGGAGACCTGTCCCTTACAGAACCCACCCTAACAGCTTGGCTAACAGAACCATTACTACCAGTATGGTGAGAATAAATGCTTCTGTTATGATGTGAGACAACACTATTTGTATGGTGTGGCTCATCATCATTACCAACTATGCTAGACTGTCTAGTAATGGGCAGGCTAGGAAGTTTCTTTCCTGAATCTTTTCCTGGGGGAGTCCCTGAATCAGATTGGGAACTATTAGGTACTTTTTCAACAGATGAGGCACCTATGGCCTTATCCTGTTCTCTAAGCATGTTAAGTAACAGTTCCAAAGGAAGGATTCTTCCCTACACTCAAACCTCTCTCTATACAGAGACTCCTTGCTCTTTTCCAGCTAAGGTTGTCATATGCAAGTTTGGACAGATCAACATTTTGGCCTGTGCCAGACATTTTTAGAGAGAGTTAAAGTGATAGTAAAAGATAAAAAGTTTGTCAGAGCTTTTAGAAAGACAGAGAAAAAAACTTTTAAAACTTTTTAGAACTTTTTAGAAAGTTAGAAGTACTTTTCAGCACTTAGAAAAGAGTGAAAAGAGGAAATGCAAAACTTTTTGGCTATGTGTATATACACTGACCTTGTTTTGTATATTTTTCTCTTATGAAAAGTACAATGACAAGAGTGGTAAGTAGTCTCAAAGCACTTATCCCACCGCTGCACAACCAATGTAGGAGGCTGGACTGGCTTGTAGTGAGTACCAAGGGGTACTTGCACCTTGCACCAGGCCCAGTTATCCCTTATTAGTGTATAGGGTGTCTAGCAGCTTAGGCTGATAGATAATGGTAGCTTAGCAGAGCAGCTTAGGCTGAACTAGGAGAAGTGTGAAGCTACTACAGTACCACCTAGTGTCATATGCACAATATCATAAGAAAACACAATACACAGTTATACTAAAAATAAAGGTACTTTATTTTTATGACAATATGCCAAAGTATCTTAGAGTGTACCCTCAGTGAGAGGATAGGAAATATACACAAGATATATATACACAATAGCAAAAATGTGCAGTATAGTCTTAGAAAACAGTGCAAACAATGTATAGTTACAATAGGATGCAATGGGGAAACATAGGGATAGGGGCAACACAAACCATATACTCCAGAAGTGGAATGCGAACCACGAATGGACCCCAAACCTATGTGACCTTGTAGAGGGTCGCTGGGACTATTAGAAAATAGTGAGAGTTAGAAAAATAACCCTCCCCAAGACCCTGAAAAGTGAGTGCAAAGTGCACTAAAGTTCCCCTAAGGACAAAGAAGTCGTGTTAGAGGAATAATGCAGGAAAGACACAAACCAGCAATGCAACAACTGTGGATTTCCAATCTAGGGTACCTGTGGAACAAGGGGACCAAGTCCAAAAGTCACAAGCAAGTCGGAGATGGGCAGATGCCCAGGAAATGCCAGCTGCGGGTGCAAAGAAGCTTCTACTGGACAGAAGAAGCTGAGGTTTCTGCAGGAAGGAAAAGGGCTAGAGGCTTCCCCTTTGGTGGACGGATCCCTCTTGCCTTGGAGAGTCGTGCAAAAGTGTTTTCCCGCCGAAAGGACGCCAACAAGCCTTGCTAGTCGTAAATCGTGTGTTTAGCGTTTTTGGACGCTGCTGGGGCCCAGGAGGGACCAGGAGGTCGCAAATTGGACCTGAAGAGAGAGGGGATGTCGAGCAAGACAAAGAGCCCTCACTGAAGCAGGTAGAACCCGGAGAAGTGCCAGAAACAGGCACTACAAGGATGCATGAAACGGTGCTCACCGAAGTTGCACAAAGGAGTCCCACGTCGCCGGAGACCAACTTAGAAAGTCGTGCAATGCAGGTTAGAGTGCCGTGGACCCAGGCTTGGATGTGTACAAAGGATTTCCGCCGGAAGTGCACAGGGGCCGGAGTAGCTGCAAAAGTCGCGGTTCCCAGCAATGCAGCCCAGCGAGGTGAGGCAAGGACTTACCTCCACCAAACTTGGACTGAAGAGTCACTGGGTTGTGGGGGTCACTTGGACAGAGTCGCTGGATTCGAGGGACCTCGCTCGTCGTGCTGAGAGGAGACCGAAGGGACCGGTAATGCAGATTTTTGGTGCCTGCGGTTGCAGGGGGAAGATTCCGTCGACCCACGGGAGATTTCTTCGGAGATTCTGGTGCAGAGAGGAGGCAGACTACCCCCACAGCATGCACAAGCAGGAAAACAGTCGAGAAGGCGGCAGGATCAGCGTTACAGAGTTGCAGTAGTCGTCTTTGCTACTATGTTGCAGGTTTGCAGGCTTCCAGCGCGGTCAGCAGTTGATTCCTTATCAGAAGGTGAAGAGAGAGATGCAGAGGAACTCGGATGAGCTCTTGCATTCGTTATCTAAAGTTTCCCCAGAGACAGAGACCCTAAATAGCCAGAAAAGAGGGTTTGGCTACTTAGGAGAGAGGATAGGCTAGCAACACCTGAAGGAGCCTATCACAAGGAGTCTCTGACGTCACCTGGTGGCACTGGCCACTCAGAGCAGTCCAGTGTGCCAGCAGCACCTCTGTTTCCAAGATGGCAGAGGTCTGGAGCACACTGGAGGAGCTCTGGACACCTCCCAGGGGAGGTGCAGGTCAGGGGAGTGGTCATTCCCCTTTCCTTTGTCCAGTTTCGCGCCAGAGCAGGGCTAAGGGGTCCCCTGAACCGGTGTAGACTGGCTTATGCAGAATTGGGCACATCTGTGCCCAACAAAGCATTTCCAGAGGCTGGGGGAGGCTACTCCTCCCCTGCCTTCACACCATTTTCCAAAGGGAGAGGGTGTCACACCCTCTCTCAGAGGAAGTTCTTTGTTCTGCCATCCTGGGCCAGGCCTGGCTGGACCCCAGGAGGGCAGATGCCTGTCTGAGGGGTTGGCAGCAGCAGCAGCTGCAGTGAAACCCCAGGAAGGGCAGTTTGGCAGTACCAGGGTCTGTGCTACAGACCACTGGGATCATGGGATTGTGCCAACTATGCTAGGATGGCATAGAGGGGGCAATTCCATGATCATAGACATGTTACATGGCCATATTCGGAGTTACCATTGTGAAGCTACATATAGGTAGTGACCTATATGTAGTGCACGCGTGTAATGGTGTCCCCGGACTCACAAAGTTCAGGGAATTGGCTCTGAACAATATGGGGGCACCTTGGCTAGTGCCAGGGTGCCCTCACACTAAGTAACTTTGCACCTAACCTTTACCAGGTAAAGGTTAGACATATAGGTGACTTATAAGTTACTTAAGTGCAGTGTAAAATGGCTGTGAAATAACGTGGACGTTATTTCACTCAGGCTGCAGTGGCAGGCCTGTGTAAGAATTGTCAGAGCTCCCTATGGGTGGCAAAAGAAATGCTGCAGCCCATAGGTATCTCCTGGAACCCCAATACCCTGGGTACCTCAGTACAATATACTAGGGAATTATAAGGGTGTTCCAGTATGCCAATGTAAATTGGTAAAATTGGTCACTAGCCTGTTAGTGACAATTTTGAAAGAAATGAGAGAGCATAACCACTGAGGTTCTGGTTAGCAGAGCCGCAGTGAGACAGTTAGGCACTACACAGGGAACACATACATATAGGCCACAAACTTATGAGCACTGGGGTCCTGACTAGCAGGGTCCCAGTGACACATAACAAACATACTGAAAACATAGGGTTTTCACTATGAGCACTGGGCCCTGGCTAGCAGGATCCCAGTGAGACAGTGAAAACACCCTGACATACACTCACAAACAGGCCAAAAGTGGGGGTAACAAGGCTAGAAAGAGGCTACTTTCTCACAGACCATGTTTGCGGGAGCCACAGGGCAAGTAGGGGCCAGGGTCGGCTCCTTTGCTATGGCAAAGGAGCACGCCCCACTGGCTGAGCCAGAAGCAGAAAAATAAAACTATAGTTTACTATTGTTTTATTTTATTTTGTTTCTTGCACCCTGAACAGAAGCACAAAGAGGAGTGAGCTTTCTGCACCTGGCTATTATCAGCCACACTAAACAGTGATCAGGGGAAAGAGAAAAGGCTGGCCTCACGGAAAGGGACCCTTTTCATCCTTTACCCCAGCAGTTACAAAACGGCAGTGCTACAGTGTAGGAGGCTGGACTGGCTTGTAGTGAGTACCAAGGGGTACTTACACCTTGCACCAGGCCCAGGTATCCCTTATTAGTGTATAGGGGTGTCTAGCAGTTTAGGCTGATAGAAAATGGTAGCTTAGCAGAGCAGCTTAGGGTGAACGAGGAGACGAGTGAAGCTCCTACAGTACCACTAGTGTCATATGCACAATATCATAAGAAAACACAATACACAGATATACTAAAAATAAAGGTACTTTATTTTTATGACAATATGCCAAAAGTATCTCAGTGAGTACCCTCAGTATGAGGATAGCAAATATACACAAGATATATGTACACAATACCAAAAATATGCAGTATAGTATTAGAAAACAGTGCAAACAATGTATAGTTACAATAGGATGCAATGGGGACACATAGGGATAGGGGCAACACAAACCATATACTCCAAAAGTGGAATGCAAACCACGAATGGACCCCAAGCCTATGTGACCTTGTAGAGGGTCGCTGGGACTGTAAGAAAACAGTGAGGGTTAGAAAAATAGCCCACCCCAAGACCCTGAAAAGTGAGTGCAAAGTGCACTAAAGTTCCCCAAAGAGCACAGAAGTCGTGATAGGGGAATTCTGCAGGAAAGACACAGACCAGCAATGCAACAATGATGGATTTCCAAACGAGGGTACCTGTGGAACAAGGGGACCAAGTCCAAAAGTCACAAGCAAGTCGGAGATGGGCAGATGCCCAGGAAATGCCAGCTGTGGGTGCAAAGAAGCTGCTGCTGGACAGTAGAAGCTGAGGATTCTGCAGGAACGACAAGGGCTAGAAACTTTCCTTTGGAGGATGGATGCCCCACGCCGTGGAGAGTTGTGCAGAAGTGTTTTTCTGAAGAAAGACCGCAAACAAGTCTTGCTAGCTGCAAGTCGTGCGGTTAGGGTTTTTTGGATGCTGCTGTCGCCCAGGAGGGACCAGGATGTCGCCAATTGCGTCAGGGGATAGAGGGGGCGCCCAGCAGGACGCGGAGCCCTCTCAGAAGCAGACAGCACCCGCAGAAGTGCCGGAACAGGCACTATGAAGAGGAGTGAAACAGTAATCACCCGAAGTTACACAAAGGACTCCCACGTCGCCGGAGGACAACTCAGGAGGTCGTGCAATGCAGGTTAGAGTGCCGTGGACCCAGGCTTGGCTGTGCACAAAGGATTTCCGCCGGAAGTGCACAGAGGCCGGAGTAGCTGCAAAAGTCGCGGTTCCCAGCAATACAGTCTGGCGTGGGGAGGCAAGGACTTACCTCCACCAAACTTGGACTGAAGAGTCACTGGACTGTGGGAGTCACTAGGACAGAGTTGCTGGATTCAAGGGACCTCGCTCGTCGTGCTGAGAGGAGACCCAGGGTACCGGAGATGCAGTTCTTTGGTGCCTGCGGTTGCAGGGGGACGATTCCGTCGGCCCACAGGAGATTTCTTCGGAGCTTCTAGTGCAGAGAGGAGGCAGACTACCCCCACAGCATGCACCACCAGGAAAGCAGTCGAGAAGGCGGCAGGATCAGCGTTACAGAGTTGCAGTAGTCGTCTTCGCTACTTTGTTGCAGTTTTGAAGGCTTCCAGCTCGGTCAGCAGTCGATTCCTTGGCAGAGGGTGAAGAGAGAGATGCAGAGGAACTCTGATGAGCTCTTGCATTCGTTATCTAAGGAAATCCCCAAAGCAGAGACCCTAAATAGCCAGAAAAGAGGGTTTGGCTACTTAGGAGAGAAGATAGGCTAGCAACACCTGAAGGAGCCTATCAGAAGGAGTCTCTGACGTCACCTGCTGGCCCTGGCCACTCAGAGCAGTCCAGTGTGCCAGCAGCACCTCTGTTTCCAAGATGGCAGCGGTCTGGAGCACACTGGAGGAGCTCTGGGCACCTCCCAGGGGAGGTGCAGGTCAGGGGAGTGGTCACTCCCCTTTCCTTTGTCCAGTTTCGCGCCAGAGCAGGGCTGAGGGGTCCCTGAACCGGTGTAGACTGGCTTATGCAGAAATGGGCACAATCTGGGCCCATGAAAGCATTTCCAGAGGCTGGGGGAGGCTACTCCTCCCCTGCCTGAACACCTTTTTCCAAAGGGAGAGGGTGTAACACCCTCTCTCTGAGGAAGTCCTTTGTTCTGCCTTCCTGAGCCAAGCCTGGCTGGACCCCAGGAGGGCAGAAACCTGTCTGAGGGGTTGGCAGCAGCAGCAGCTGCAGTGAAACCCCTGAAAAGGCAGTTTGGCAGTACCCGGGTCTGTGCTACAGACCCGTGGGATCATGGGATTGTACCAACAATGCCAGGATGGCATAGAGGGGGCAATTCCATGATCTTAGACATGTTACATGGCCATATTCGGAGTTACCATTGTGAAGCTACACATAGGTAGTGACCTATATGTAGTGCACGCGTGTAATGGTGTCCCCGCACTCACAAAGTCCGGGGAATTGGCCCTGAACAATGTGGGGGCACCTTGGCTAGTGCCAGGGTGCCCACACACTAAGTAACTTAGCACCCAACCTTTACCAGGTAAAGGTTAGACATATAGGTGACTTATAAGTTACTTAAGTGCAGTGTAAAATGGCTGTGAAATAACGTGGACGTTATTTCACTCAGGCTGCAGTGGCAGGCCTGTGTAAGAATTGTCAGAGCTCCCTATGGGTGGCAAAAGAAATGCTGCAGCCCATAGGGATCTCCTGGAACCCCAATACCCTGGGTACCTCAGTACCATATACTAGGGAATTATAAGGGTGTTCCAGTATGCCAATGTAAATTGGTGAAATTGGTCACTAGCCTGTTAGTGACAATTTGAAAGAAATGAGAGAGCCTAACCACTGAGGTTCTGGTTAGCAGAGCCTCAGTGAGACAGTTAGGCATCACACAGGGAACACATACCTATAGGTCACAAACTTACGAGCACTGGGGTCCTGGCTAGCAGGGTCCCAGTGACACATAACAAACATACTGAAAACATAGGGTTTCTACTATGAGCACTGGGTCCTGGCTAGCAGGATACCAGTGAGACAGTGAAAACACCCTGACATACACTCACAAACAGGCCAAAAGTGGGGGTAACAAGGCTAGAAAGAGGCTACTTTCTCACATACAGGAAAACTAGTCAGAACTTATTGCAGCCAATGTTACATTCCTAAAGGAGCTTTTCTCATTCTTCTCACTTTATTTTCTAGGTCTCCTCCCTCCAACATCAGAAATGTCAGCAATACACTTCCACTGTCCACTATCTTCAAAAGTAACCACACCTCTGGCTTGCACATAGGAACAGGCCAAGGGTATTCAGTATAGAACCTGCAGACCTCCATTACCCTGACCTACTCATACAAACAATGCATGTGTCATACAAACTACATACACAAACTGATGGAAATGAGGTCTCTAGTTGGTAGTGGTTTGCACCCTGTCCACGTAGGGACCCTCACTCTTGTCAGGGTAAGAGAGCCACACAGCTAAGATAACCCCTGCTCGCCCCCTTGGTAGCTTGGCTCAAGCAGTCTGGCTCATCTCAGAGGCAATGCGTAAAGTATTTGTACATAGACACAGTTACACAGTGAATACACCACAAAAGAACTTCACACCAGTTTAGAAAAATAGCTAACATTTATCTGAGTAAAACAGGACCAATATGACAAAAATTCAACATATACGAGCAAACTTTTTAAAGATTAAATGCAATAGTAGTTCCTTGAAATCAAGGAAGTGCTTGACTGAGGCAAAGAGCCTGCGATGCGTCAAAAACAAAGACAATGTGGGCTGCAGGGGAGGTGATGCATCAAAAGAGCCAGAGTTGCATCAGTTTCTTACTGTTGCAGAGCAGGTGATGCATTGGTTCCTTACTGCTAGGCAGTGGAGATGATGTTTTGGTTCTTTACTGCCACAGGGGAGGTGATGCATAGTTTGTGGAACAAAGCGTCAGTTCCTTACTGCGGTGCATTGTTGATAAAGAAGATGGTGCCCAGGCATGATGTATCAGTGACGGATCAGAAGTCAACACTCGATGCATCAATGTCACAGTGATGCAGCATGCATTGCATGGGAGTTAGGGTGCTCTGTCACAGACTTCAGTGATGCAGTGCTCAAAACTCCTGCAGTGGTGGTTCTTCTGGCACACTGTGATGGAAAGCTGTGGCCTGCGTTGAACACCATGGTAGTTGCATCAAGCAGGGACCACAGTCTGGTGTGGGCAGCAGCGATGCGTCAAATCCTTCCAGTGATGCATTGGTTCAAAGTGACGCAGTGAGTCGATACATGGACTTTCTTCTTGTAGCACAAAAATACTCCTTCAAGTGCCTAGAACTAGATGTGGCATCACTTGACAGTACAGGACTCGCAACAGAGGAGCCCTGGTGCTGGCAGATGAAGTCTTTGATGTCCCTGAGGCAAGCTCAACTCAACCCCTGGAGAATCTTGGAAAGCAGGATGTGGAAAGCAAAGTCCAGTCTTTTCACTCCCAGGACAGCAGCAGCAAGCAGCTCGTCAACACAACAAAGCAACAGGCAGGGTGGCAGTCCCTGCCAGCATCCAGCTCTTCTTCCTGGCAGAATATCCTCAGTCCAGAAGTGCTCTAACTGGGTGGGGTCAAATGTCCAGTACTTATACCCATTTCTGTCCTTGAAGTAGGCAAACTTCAAGGGAATTCTTTGCAGTGCACAGGACACTGCCTTTCCCTGCAATGGCCCCAGACATACTCCAGGGTGTTGGAGGTTGCTGTTTGTGAGGACAGGTGCAGCGCTTTGCAGGTGCCAGCTCATCTCACTAATCTAGCTCAGAAAGACCCATCAGGATGGTGATGGGCCATCAGGATATGCAGGGTACACCACAGCTCCCTTTGTGTGACTATATAGAGTTAATGCACAAACAGCCCAACTGTCATTCTGACCCAGACGTGTATTCCACAGAGAGGCAGACACACAGAATGGTTAAGCAAGAAAATGCCCACTTTCTAAAAGTGCATTTTGAAACTTACAATTCAAATAACAACTTCACTAAAATTGTATCTCTAAATTCTGAGTTCGGCGACCCCACACTCCTTATCTCTATCTGCTTCCAAGGGAAATTCCACTTAAAAGATATTTCTAGGCAATCCTCGTGTTACCCTATAGGAGAGCTTGTTCTTAAATGATTTACCAGTATTTCACTCTCAGGACATGTAAATCACACCAGTGTGTGTCCTACCTTTTAAATACACTGCACCCTGCCCAAGGGGCTGCTGTGGCCCCACTTTAGGGGTGACGTATATGTAGCAAAATGGAAGATTTGGGTCTGGCAAGTGGGTGCACTTGGAGAGTTGAATTGGCAGTTTAAAACTGCCCACACAGACACTGCAGTGGCAGGTCTGAGACATGTTTATACGGCTACTCATGTGGGTTGTACAATCAGTATTACAGGCCCACTAGTACCATTTGATATACAGGCCCTGGGCACGCATGGTGCACTGTACTAGAGACTGACTAGTAAATCAAATATGCCAAACATGGGGAAACCAATCACCAATACATTTTATATTGAGCGCATATGCACTTTAGCACTGGTTATCAATGGTAAAGTGCCCAGAGTCCTTAGTCTACAAAGACAGGTCGGGAACAATAGGAGCAAGAAGGCAAAGAGTTTGTGGATAACCCAGAAAAAGGGGCCAGTTCCAACACAAACACATTCAATATACACGTGGGATGTTAGTGCTAACATTTGAGTTTGTTTATAGAGGTAGAAATTTCCGCCAGTTGGCCAAGTAGCACAGATAAGATGGACACAACTATTGATTCTCAAAACATGGGAAGCTGCCATTACCACTCTACATGATAAACCCATGGCATGCTTGGTGCACTATTCCAAGTCACATGACAGGTCCAGCATTTCACATATGTCAAGGGACAGGCTTAGGCCTGTCTGCACACACTAGATTTGTAGGCAGCTAGGGCAAAAATCAAAAAAGGATACCAGACACTTGCAGATGGGCACTCAGGGCAGGGAACATAAATGTACACAAATCAGGTCATTCCCATACCAACAACCACAGACCACAATTCTGTTGGCCTGGTTCACAAAGGTAAACTTACACTTTGTTCAAGTTTACTCTTTTTCGCTATTCACAAGCAAATGATTTAATAGTAACTGTAAGACTGAAGAGACTCCACAGTTGGGGCAGAGAATTCCACACATAAAAAGATAGGACAGGCCTATCTTTTTATGTGCGGAGTTCTCTTTCCCACTGTGGCATCTCCACAGTCATAATGTTACAATTAAGTTGTTTGTGAATACCGAAAAAAAAGAAATACACAAAAGTGTAAGTTTCCCTTTGTGAATCTGTCCCTCTGTGTCAACGCTGTTTTATTTGGGGATGAGCAAGGGTATGAGTGTGATCAGTACTCACAGGGGGTAAACATATCAGGGATCAATCTTTAGGGGGTTAGGGGCATTCATACCTTCCCAACAAGGTAACGGATCCCTATTGGCTCCAATATATACAGAATACTGTATAATTTATAGTATAGAAGTCTACTACATGGCTTTGGCACTCCCCTACCCAGTATTTTGTTTCTGAGCTGCCTTTCTTGACTTTTACCATCACTGAGTTCGCTAGAGATATTCAGTGATTTTACTCCACTTGTTGTATAGCCATTTTTAGTCATGTTTTTTAGACATGTTATTTTAGCAACTGGGCATACCGCCTGTGCACTTTAGCCTAGTTATGTTTTATTCAGTTTCATTTTATTATTGTGGCATAGGCCACATTTGCGCTGCTGTTTTATTTTCTTTATCTAGTTGTTTTTTCACCTAGTAAAGCATTGTGTTTCTAGCTAGACGTTCATATGCTTTCCTCAAGTTTGCAGCCAGATAGAGTTGCCGGCAAAGTGGTATGCTGTGTCTCTAATATACATAGAAACATGCATGTCCTTATGTGGGGACATTTTCTCAGAACATCAGCTGTTTTATTATAAAAACACTTCTTTGTCCCATACACATTAGAGGAAGATTCCAGCTAGATGACCACAAGCGCATGCTGATTGCTGATTGCCTTCACTGCTGCTGCTTGCTTAGACTACCAGACCCCTGGCCTACATGGGGATGGTGTCTTTCTCCACAACAGGTTTCCTTGCTCAGGTATGGGGGATGATGTCTTCCCAGGGGGAACCTGAAAGGCAGATCAGTGTTTTTCACGCTGTGCTCTGTCATAGCTTTGTTAGGAACCACATATATTACTCCTAGTGACAGTATGGTGGGACTTTTCCTGTTCACTCTTCTTGTCACCATTTTGCTTCTAGCATGTTTTATCATCCTAGTTATTGCAATTCATGCCATTTTAGCTAAGATGTAGCTAATTCAATAAACCTTATAGAACCATTTTCTGCCTCTGTTTGTCTTTCCATGTATGAGACTAATGCAACTGAGAGAAAAGGATGGGATCTGATCGACCACGATTTCCCTGAGGAGTCATTTCTGTCATGCGCCTGGTTGCCACAATCATCCCTGTTTTTGGGCAGAGATGAGGCACTGCTAGTTAGCCAGAAAACTGGATTAGGCCGACAGTTGTCACATGGTATGGGATTGGACCCAGTTCCCCACATATCAGTTGATTCTGGCCCCCAAATCCAGCATCCTCATTAGGATAATGAGAGCCTACACGACATAGTGCCACCAACGTTTGGTCAGGCACTAATTTTCAGATCCTCCTGAGTATCTCTGTCTCACTATGTGCTAAAGCCACCTCAATACTATAAACAAAGATGTCTGTGGTATTGAGGATTTCCTCCTCAGCTAGGTACTTATCCAGTCTGTAGGTTGTTCAAGCTTGAACCTTAAAGACCTTACCTCTGAACAGGTACATTTACCATTGCGAACCCACAACGGGTAGCAATTGCAGTAAACATGCAACAACCCCTCACTGCTCATTTGCTAGAAAATGGCTTTACAGCCCAGGGGAGTCCTATAACATTTGTAGTTGAGGCTCATCCAGCCTACAGAACCAAAATATTTTATTCTTGTGTCACTTTTCCAGCAGTTGATGGGAACGCTAATACATTTCATCACTTCACACCTGCTAACATACCTGCACAGTAAACAGCTTATGCATACTTAGAGATACCTTTATCTTATCAAGACCATAATAACTGGCTTGATGGCACACTACCACATAAAATATTACACGTTAGGTTAGGTCCTCTGAGCAATGATGGTCCTACTTGTCCTTTATTGGCCACATATACACCGCCTCCTGATGCAACAACCTTGGCGGTAGCTGAGGTTCACCACTTATATGCTGAACTTACAGCAATATATAGACTGTTAGTACAGTTTGTGATGCAGACAGTAAATACTAACTGTTAGAAATGTTTTTTTTGGTTGGCAGTCAGGTTACCCCCTGTCCAAGCAAAAGCCCTCACTCTAGTCAGGGTAAGTCACACACAATCCAAGATTATCCTGTGCCCACCTTCTGGTAGCTTGGCACGAGCAGTCAGGCTTAACTTAGAAGGCAATGTGTAAAGTATTTGTGCAATAAATCATACAATACCACCATATAGCACCACAAAAATACACCACACAGTGTTTAGAAAAATATATAATATTTATCAGGATAATTGTAGGTCAAAATGAATAAAGTTGCAATGTGAATTTGTAGAGATATCACTGGAAGGGGGCACAATTGCAGTGGTAACACCATCCACAGATAGTGACAAATCCTCTGAGGGGCCATTTTCTGGCTCCTCTTCCTCATCATCCTCTTCTAAATGGGCTTCTGCCCAGGCCCTCAGCGCCACTTGAAAGTCCTCCTTTTTGGAGGCCCCTTGGGTGGGTACCCTCATTGCCCTGCAGAATCCTTTTAGTTGTTTGACCGTATATGTATCCAACAGGACTAGGTCAAAGTCTCCTATCTGAGACCCAGTCAGAGACATGTTGAGTGAGGATTTAGTTTTTGAAAATTGTCAGGAAAAAAACGAATTTGCAAAAAGAGATAAAAATCAAGTTGACCTTCAACTGTGGGTACGTAGTGAAATACTTAGCTACTGTATGTCACTGCACAAATACAAGTCCTATCCTCACCGCTGATCACCAATGTTAGAAATGGGGTTTTTGGTTGGCAGTCAGGTTACCCCCTGTCCAAGCAAAAGCCTTCACTCTAGTCAGGGTAAGTCACACACAATCCAAGATTATCCTGTGCCCACCCTCTGGTAGCTTGGCACGAGCACTCAGGCTTAACTTAGAAGGCAATGTGTAAAGTATTTGTGCAATAAATCATACAATACCACCATATAGCACCACAAAAATACACCACACAGTGTTTAGAAAAATATATAATATTTATCAGGATAATTGTAGGTCAAAACGAATAAAGTTGCAATGTGAATTTGTAGAGATATCACTGGAAAGTGATATAAAGTGTCTTAAGTCTGTAAAAAGCAAACAAAGGGGGTGATTCTTACCTTGGCGGGCGGCGGAGCCAAAGTACCCCCGCCAGAACACCGCACCGCGGTCGTAAGACCGCTGCAGTGATTCTGGGTTTTCCACTGGGCTGGCGGGCGACTGCCAAAAGGCTGCCCGCCAGCCCAGTGGAAAACAACCTTCCCACGAGGACGCCGGCTCCGAATGGAGCCGGCGGAGTGGGAAGGTGCGATGGGTGCAGTTGCACCCGTCGCGAATTTCTGTGTCTGCTGAGCAGACACTGAAATTCTTTGTGGGGCCCCCAGGGGCCCCACAACACCCCATACCGCCATCCTGTTCCTGGCGGCTCCCCATGGCGGCGCAGCGAGCTGCGCCGCCATGGAGGATTCTTTTGGGCAGCGGAAAACCGGCGGGAGACCGCCGGTTTTCCTTCTCTGACCGCGGCCAAACCGCCGCGGTCAGAATGCCCTGCGGGGAACCGCCAGCCTGTTGGCGATGCTCCCGCCAACCCTGGCCCCCGGGGTCAGAATGACCCCCAAAGTCTCTTTCAAGCACAAAGTACCTGGTTTGGAGTGGAAAATCTTCTCAGAGGGCCACAGAAGAAGAGATACGTGGAAAAAGGGTGTGTACGTCGATTTCTCCCCAGCACACACAGACTTGCGTCGTTATTTTTCACGCGGGGAAGTTGTGCGTCATTTTCTGGCGCGCGGACAGTCTCTTTCTGTGGATCGCGGGGATTACCAGATGTCCCGGGTCTGTGCGTGGATTTTCCTGCTTGTTTTCCGGCTGCGCGTCGAAATTACGATCTCACGGCAGGCGTCGCATCGATTTCTCCTCTAGAGGTCGGGCGGCGTTGTCCTTGCGAAGCCGTGCGTCGAAGTTCCGGTCGTCCCGAGGGCGTCGCGTCGATCAGCGTCGGTGTGCGGCATTTTCCTCGCCGCGGAACAAGCTGTGCGTCGAAATTTTCGCCGCACGGAGCATCCAAGTGAAAAAGAGAAGTCTTTTTGGTCCTGAGACTTCAGGGAACAGGAGGCAAGCTCTATCCAAGCCCTTGGAGAGCACTTTCACAGCCAGACAGGAGTTCAGCAAGGCAGCAGGCCAACAGCAAGGCAGCAGTCCTTTGTAGAAAGCAGACAGGTGAGTCCTTTGAGCAGCCAGGCAGTTCTTCTTGTCAGGATGTAGTTTCTGGTTCAGGTTTCTTCTCCAGCAAGTGTCTCATGAGGTAGGGCAGAGGCCCTGTTTTATACCCAAATGTGTCTTTGAAGTGGGGGAGACTTCAAAGAGTGGCTAAGAAGTGCACAAGGTCCCCTTTCAGTTCAATCCTGTCTGCCAGGGTCCCAGTAGGGGGTGTGGCAGTCCTTTGTGTGAGAGCAGGCCCTCCACCCTCCCAGCCCAGGAAGACCCATTCAAAATGCAGATGTATGCAAGTGAGGCTGAGTACCCTGTGTTTGGGGTGTGTCTGAGTGAATGCACAAGGAGCTGTCAACTAAGCCCATCAGACTTGGATTGTAAGGCACAGAAAGATTTAGGTGCAAAGAAATGCTCACTTTCTAAAAGTGGCATTTCTAGAATAGTAATATTAAATCCAACTTCACCAGTCAGCAGGATTTTATATTACCATTCTGGCCATACTAAATATGACCTTCCTACTCCTTTCAGATCAGCAGCTACCACTTCAATACTGTATGAGCGCAGCCCCAATGTTAGCCTATGAAGGGAGCAGGCCTCACAGTAGTGCAAAAACGAATTTAGGAGTTTTACACTACCAGGACATGTAAACTACACAGGTACATGTCCTGCCTTTCACCCACACAGCACCCTGCTCTAGGGGTTACCTAGGGCACACATTAGAGGTGACTTATATGTGGAGAAAGGGGAGGTTTAGGCTTGGCAAGTACTTTTAAATGCCAAGTCGAGGTGACAGTGAAACTGCACACACAGGCCTTGCAATGGCAGGCCTGAGACAAGGAAAAGGGGCTACTTAAGTGGGTGGCACAACCAGTGCTGCAGGCCCACTAGTAGCATTTAATCTACCGGCCCTATGCACATAGAGAGCACATTACTAGGGACTTATAAGTAAATTAATAGTCTAATCAGGTATGATTCAAGATTACCATGTTTTAAGGGAGAGAGCATATGCACTTTAGCACTGGTTAGCAGTGGTAAAGTGTGCAGAGTCTAAAAGCCAGCAAAAACAGTGTCAAAAAAGTGGAGGGAGGCAGGCAAAAAATTAGGGGTGACCACCCTAAGGCTGTCATGTCTAACACTAACCCAGCACGTGCTGCCCCAGTGCAACCACATGTAGTCACGCCAGGCATTAATCCTGTGCTGTTCATTCAATCATGGAATAGGCACCCACCAAACAGGAGGAGATTCCGTTTTGGATAGCTCATATAATAAAATGTGCTGGACGCAGTCAAATATTTAAACAAGCATTTGCAATTCAATTGGTCTCGCATTTGCAAGAGTTAGAGCTATTGGCGCTGTAAATGCATAATTTGACTTTTCTTGCCACATAAGTTGGTCAACCCTGTCGCACAATGTGATCCTCTCCTGCCATATAATTCCAGTGTCCCTGCATATAACTAAAGCCCCTCAATTTCTCTGCCTGCAGCAAAAAATGAACATGTTGCCATTTAGCATCCTAATTTAAATCTGCTGTGCTAATTACAAAAGAAGACCGTTTTCGCCGCCCCACCATCAGAGTTGCTGCTGACTAACACAATTCTAAAAAAAAAAAAAAAAAAGCAAACAAGTAGTATCCGCTTTTTATTAAATGAGTATAATATACCAAACCCGTATTATAAAAATGAAATGGTTTATAATATTTGGTGAATAGTGCACTACGTAAAGCTGTGCCGTTTTCTCCAAATTAAAATATGCTTTTAGAAAGTACACATTTGACAAGGTGTGGATTTCTCTGTACACTCATCACCAAACAAGAAACAAGGCGGCCACTTGAACATGGCTTGCTTTTTGGTAAAGTCGAGAAGCCACGCTGACCATACATTTTTCCCTTTAAGCTTAGTGTATTCTTTAAATGCACACAGCTCTGACAAGCTGTTGCAGACATCGAACAGCTAGAGGAGATGAATGATTAAAATACCAGTGACCAGCAGTGACTATCTGCCATAAAGGGAAGTTGCAATTCACTCATATTATCTGGATAGTGTTGTTTGCCTTGGAATGAATATCTCCACTTCCAAGATGGCCGCCACTCCTACCCGTGGGCTGGGACTGGTGAGCACTAGTTAGACGTGGGACTGGAATGTCCTTGGCCCTAGGTGAGTCACCTGTCTGATCTCCATATCTCCTGATGTTATCAGGAACCTCACGAAGACTCAACGCCCCATGAACCCACTTAATAAAATGTTGAGTGGACTCTGTAAGTAAACATTTCCTTGTGGAGATGTACAAGCTACTTTCTTTAAGTTTTGATTTTTTTATTTAGCTTTAAAGTATTACGTGGAGTGCCTGGACTCCACTGCACAGTATTATTAAAGGACAAAGGGGGTCATTACAACATTGGTGGTAAAAGCCGCTTACCGCCATCCAGAAGACCGCCAACATACCGCCGTGGCTGCGGAATTCAACCACAGCTATTATGACCCACAGCTCGGAATCCGCCAAAATCTAGACACCCACACAAGTCCGCCACACCAAAGGTCAGTGATAAACTGGCGATAACAAAACCGACACCGTCACACCAACAGGAATACGCCCACACTATCACGACCCATGAATCCACGCGGCGGTCTTTCAACCGCGGTATTCCATTGGCAGTACACACCACCGCGCTCAAAATACACACACATATACAAAACACCACCACATTGGACAATTCCAAATACACACACCTGATACACATACACACACCACTCCCACACACCCAATACAATATAAGACACACACCCACATCACCCACAAACCCCTACGACAACAATTGCGAAGAAGGCCAGAGAGAGACAGCACAAGAAACGACACTAGCATCCACAGGCACCCAACACCATCACTCACACAACATCCACGCACCTCACACAACACACCTCTAAATATCACCCCACACATCACAACCCACACCACCCCACACATCACCCACACCACCCCATGGCACCGCAAAGACACCCCAGGTTTTCTGAGGAGGAGCTCAGGGTCATGGTGAAGGAAATTATCCAGGTAGAGCCACAGCTATTCGGATTACAGGTGCAGCACACCACCATAGCTAGGAAGATGGAGCTATGGCAAAGAATCGTGGACAGGGTCAACGCAGTGGGACAGCACCCAAGAACTAGGGATGACATCAGGAAGAGGTGGAACGACCTACGGGGGAAGGTGCGTTCCGTGGTCTCAAGACACCAGATTGTGGTTCAGAGGACTGGCGGCGGACCCCCACCTCCTCTCCCAGAACTTACAACATGGGAGGAGCTGGTCTTGGCTATACTGCATCCTGAGGGCCTCGCAGGAGTAGCTGGAGGAATGGACTCAGGTAAGTCAAACCTTAAACTACCATATTCCAGTTCAGGGGACAGAGGCACAGGAAAACAGGGACACTGGGAGGACTGCTGTGCGACGGGGAGGACAGGCCCAGGGAACCCACCCTCCACAATGCACTCTCCAACATCATGGGAGCTTACCATCATTCCCAGGAGACGTTGGCAACGGTACTGGCCAAGTTTCAGGAGACCCAGCGGCTGCAGGAGGAACACTACCTTGGGATCAGGGAGGACTTTAAGTCCATTAACAACACCCTGGTCACCATTGCAGGAGTATAGCAATGTCAATTTACTTGTGCACATACCGATGTAACACAGCTGTAGGCCTGGAGGAAATATAGCAGAGGGCAGAAAGTGGGACCCACATCTGTGAAATGGAAAGGAAAAGTGACAAGTCAGGGTCCATACACTGAGTGAAAAAGACAGACTTATGCTAGCTCCAGAAATTGTATGAGATGTAGGAGGCAGTGACATCTTCTTACCTGTGTCTCACTGGAAGTATTGCATGATTATGTTGTTTCGGTTGTCGATATCCTCTTCCTCTGCCTCCTCTTCTTCACTGTCCACAGGCTCCACAGCTGCCACAAGACCACCAGCTGGCCCATCCTCCTGCAGAAAAGGCACCTGCCGTCACAAAGCCAGGTTGTGCAGCATACAGCAGGCCATGATTATCTGGCACACCTTCTTTGGTGAGTAGTAGAGGGAGCCACCTGTCATATGGAAGCACCGGAATCTGGCCTTCAGGAGGCCGAAGGTTCGTTCAATCACCCTCCTAGTTCTCCCATGTGCCTCATTGTAGCGTTCCTCTGCCCTTGTCCTGGGATTCCTCACTGGGGTCAGTAGCCATGACAGGTTGGGGTAACCAGAGTCACCTTCAAATATTGAGGGACAGCTGTTAGACACACACTAACCCTTAGGGACAACCCCATACCCAGACACCTATTCACAATGTATTGGGTCCTTGGCCTCACCTATTAGCCACACACGGTGCCTCTTGAGTTGCCCGATCACATAAGGGATGCTGCTATTCCTCATAATGTAAGCGTCATGCACTGAGCCAGGAAACCTGGAAGCGACGATGGCTCATGTGTCTGGGGAAAGGGCCCCTGCCTTCACTTCGGATGTGTTGAAGAAACTAGTGGATGGGGTCCTCCCCCAGTACACGCAACTGTACGGTCCTCCAGCCAAACAGGTGAGTACACTGTGAGCATGCTGCATGGGCAATACCTGTTTTGAGTGAGGTGGATGGAAGATACATGGGAGGGCTGAGGCCTGCATGTGCAGAGGGTGAGTGTATGTGCGTCGGGCAAGGGTGGGAACAGGGGGCAATGAGTATGACGGTCTGAACGGGTAAGTAATTTCCTTTCCCCTGTACAATTCCTCTAGGTCAGCGCCCACCAGAAGAAGGGTATTTGGAGTGCCATCTCCAAGGACGTCCGGACCCTGGGGGTCCACCACAGACGGAGCACCCACTGCCAGAAAAGATGGGAGGACCTGCGCCGCTGGAGCAAGAAGATGGCGGAGGCCCAGCTGGGGATGGCCTCCCAACGTGGGAGGGGTGCCTGTCGCACCATGACCCCTGTGATGTTCCGGATCCTGGCGGTGGCCTATCCGGAGTTGGATGGGCATCACAGCAGCCACAAAGGGGTGAGTACACTCTCATTCAGCTGACTTTGCATGCATTACGAGGTGTTTGGGCGGGGGAGGTGGCCAGTGGGTTCTCCTAGGCCAGGGCGATCTTGGTAGGCAAGGTCCCTTGGGAGGCAGGCTATGTGGCACCGCAACCCCGCTAGTGGTTAGAGCCATCTCCATCTAGTGAGGCTCCTGTAACTTCCAGGTGTGCAGCAATTGGGCCTAGGCCTCGTAGCCCATGGGCATGTGATTAATCTAGGAACTATAAGTGCATGGCGTAGTGCAGAGGGCTGCTCAATGTCTGTTGTGTCCGCCAACGGTAGTGGTGTTGCATGCACTGAACATGTCTTTCTTCTGTCCCCCCTGCCTTTTTGTGGTCTCCCTTTTCTTGTGTGCAATAGCATCATCAGGCAGAGGAGCATTGGCACCGGAGCAGGAGGGAGCTGCATCTCACTTGGTCCTGGAGGGTGAAGCTACGGAGTCTGAAGCCACCAGTGGGATGGAGGGCGAAGGGAGCTCCACGGCGGGAACAGGAGCAGAGACCAGCGACAGTGGCTCCTCCTCTGATGGGAACTCCCCTGCGGTGGCGGGCCCCTCTGTGCCCACCGCCTCAACAGGTACAACCGCCACCCCCCCCTCCCAGCACCGCCCTCCCAGCAGCCCCTCAGCGTGTGTCCCGTGCCCGCTCACCCAGGAGGGTGGGCATCTCCTTCGCCCCAGGCACCTCAGGCCCTGCCCCAGTCAGCCCTCCTGCCCTCAGTGAGGAGGCTATTGACCTGAGATCCCTCACTGTTGGGCAGTCTACCATTCTGAATGCCATCCAGGGTGTTGAGAGGCATTTGCAACAAACAAATGCATACCTGGAGGGCATTCATTCTGGCCAGGCAGCCCAACAGAGAGCATTTCAGGCTCTAGCCTCAGCACTGATGGCAGCCATTATCCCTGTGTCCAGCCTCCCCCCTCCAACTCCACCACCCAGACCCAATCCCCTGTACCTCAGCCTATCCCAAGCACACCATCAGACCAGCATGCACACACATCAACACACAAGAGTGACTCAGGCAAACATAAGCACCACAATTCCCATAGGCACTCACACAAGCACCATACCCATGCACACATACCAACATCCACTTCCTCCACTGTGTCCCCCTCCTTCCCTCCCAGTCTCATCTCCACTCACACCTGTATGCACTACATCCTCAGCCCCTACCTCCATCACCAGCATGCCCATCACCACACACCGCTCACGTGCACTCACCACCCCCACTACCATTCACACATCCCCAGTGTCCTCTACCAGTGTGTCTGTGAGCCCTCCTCCCAATGTACACAAAAGCAGGCACACACCCACCCAACAGCCATCCACCTCACAACAGCCTACAGCCTACAGCCTACAGCCTATGCACCTTCACCCAAATTCAGCAGACGTACACCTCCTACAACCACTACCTCTTCCTCCACTCCCAAACCCCCTCCATGTACCTGTCCCAGTGTGTCTAAAAAACTTTTCCTGGCAAACCTTGACCTCTTCCCTTGACCTCCTCCACCCCTTCCGTCCCCTAGGGCCAGGCTTTCCAGGTCCCAGCCCAGCACCTCAGCCACCACATCCCCAGGCAGAGTGGTGCCAGCAACTGCGGGGTCATGGAGTGCGCCAACCATCAGGGCTGCCAGTGTGCCACGTAGCGAGGGCAAGGACTTTCCGCCGCCTGCCAAGGTGAAAAACGTGCCCACATCCCGGAGGGAGAAGCCGAAAACACCAGCCACCAAGGGGTCAGCAAAAACTAAAAGGGATAGTGGCAAGACAACTGCGCCACCATCAAAGGTGGGGAAGGGCCAAAAACTGAAGGGCAGGTCAGGGGAGGGCATGGTGGCACAGCCTCAGGGACCAGTGTCACACCTTCTGTCCACATCCAAGCCAACCTGTACGGCGGCGAACAACGCCACCTGCACCGCCTCCGGCAAGTCTACAGCTACTGTGACAGTCCCCAGCCTCTTCCCCGGTGGGCAGCCACCCAAGGCTGCAGGAGACATCCTGCTTTCTCCCTCAGCAGGTGCTGATACATGCCCTGCCGCTACAGACCTGCCGCTGGCACCACCACCACAGACCCTGCCACCAGCACCGCTGCCACAGACCCCGCAGCCAGCACCGCCACCAGAGATCCCGCAGCCAGCATCGTCACGACGGACCCCACATCCAGCACCGCCACGACAGACACCGCAGACAGCACCGCCACAACAGACACCGCCGCAAGCACCTCCAGCGGCCCGCGACGTCCTCGGGCAGTGGCACCACTGCAGACATGCTTACCATCCCCAGTGGTCAGTTGCGTCAGTCGCCAGTCGCTGGTGGTGAGTTCCAGGACCCTGGGCAGCTTCCATGAAGCATTACTGTCATCACTGTTGTCACCTGCAGGTGGAATGCGAAGCCGCAGCAGTGTGGGGTATGCCGCTGCCTCCATGGCATATCATGCTACCTGTACCTCGGCAGTCTCGTGGCACACACACCCAGGTGAGGGAATTGTACCGGCCACACTGCACGTGGAGCACTCTGGGCACCAGGCACCCTCCAGAACCAGTGGAGAAAGGCATCCACTACCTGAGTCCTTGGCAGGATGAAGCACTCTGGGCACAAAGCCCCCTCCAGAACCAGTAGAGTAAGACATGCACTACCTGAGTCCTTGGCAGGATGAAGCACTCTGGGCACAAAGCCCCCTCCACAACCAGTGGAGTAAGGCATCCACTACCTCAGTCCTTGGCAGGATGAAGCACTCTGGGCACAAAGCCCCCTCCAGAACCAGTTGAGAAAGGCATCCACTCACCCTATCCTTGGCAGGATGATGCACTCTGAGCACAAAGCCCCCTCCAGAACTAGTGGAGAAAGGCATCCACTTGAGAGACTGTGACTTTGCACTCCCCAGGATAAAGCAGTGGGCAACCCACCCACTGGAAAGACTTGAGAGACTGTGGCTTTGCACTCCCCAGGATAAAGCAGTGGGCAAACCACACACTGGAGAGACTTGAGAGTCTGTGGCTTTGCACTCTCCAGGATAAAGCAGTGGGCAAACCACCCACTGGAATGACTGTGGCTTTGCACTCCCCAGGATAATGCAGTGGGCAACCCACCCACTGGAGAGACTTGAGAGACTGTGGCTTTGCACTCTCCGGGATAAAGCAGTGGGCAAACCACCCACTGGAGAGACTTGAGAGACTGTGGCTTTGCGCTCCCCAGGATAAAGCAGTGGGCAACCCACCCACTTGAGAGACTTGAGAGAATGTGGCTTTGCACTCCCCAGGATACATTGATGGGCATGGAGCCCCCTTGTGCAGTTGTGTTATGCGTTCATCTGGCTGAGGTGCCCCCCTCCCCCTGAGATGCCTGTTTCATTTCGATCTGATGCCCCTCCAGTGTTCTCTCCATTTCCAGTTAGGTATCTAGTGTGGGCTTCGCCCATGCATTTTGGGCCCAGTGGTCCATGGACAATGATTGGTGCACTATCCGGACTTGTGTAGTTGGTGTACATAATTGCGTTTACTGGATTTTGAACTTTGATAATGAAATTTCACATGATTACATTCGTTCAAATCAATTCCTTTTGTCTTTGCGTTCTTCCAGGGGGTGGGGGGGGGGTGTATGTGTACTGTTGCTGCATGTATTTGTGTGTATGGTGTTGTGGGTGATGGTGGGGTGTTGCGTGTTGCGTGTGTGTGTCACTCTGTTTTCCCTCCCCCTCCCCTGTGTTGTAGGTGCAGTACTCACTGTGGTTGTTGCTGCTCCTGATAGAAGAGAAGGAAGACCAGCATCGGCAGTATCTGCAATTCGGGCTCCATGACGTCCTGGTTCCTCGTGGGGTGTGGAGAGGTGAGTGTTTTCCCTTCGGTGTACTGTTTCCTCTGTGTTTTTGTTCGTGTTGTTCCGCCCTGGAAAAGGTGGCGGATAGGCATCTTGTGATAGGGTGGGCGGTACATTGTCTTCCGCCTGTCTGTTGGCGGTTACCGCCGCGCTGTGTGTTTGTACCGCCGTGGTGGTCGGAGTGTTAAAGTGGCTGTCTATGGTGGCGGTTTCTGCCACGGTCATAATCCCATTTTTTTCCGCCGGCCTGTTTGCAGTATTACCGCCGCTTTAACACCGACCACCAGGGTTGTAATAAGGGCCTTTGTCTCCATTGATAATGTCAAGATACACCATATGGCCGATCCTTCACAGCAGACCTAGTGTACTCCTGGGTAGTGACCGAATCCCCTCGCTATGTGTCACCAAAACATTTGGGGCATTGTGAAAACATAGTGTGGGAAAATTAAGCCAGCAATACTTACAAAGTTCCTCACTAGATGCTGTAAAAGAACACCTCAGTCTCCTGTGAAATAACACAGATTTACAAGATTTTCTGTTAGGCCCCAGAAGGCAATATAAAAAGCGCGTCTTAAACACAATTTACAATGACATTTGGGAACTTTCACAAGAAGCCGCAGCCTGGTTAAGGCAAATAGACCAGGAAAATTTACAGAAAGCATTAGCTGTTGTAAATAATTGAATGAACATCTTGTCTGACCTCATACACATTCTTAACAACATTTCTACTTCGGCAATAGATATTGTGCAGACTGACATGTTATCTTTACACCATGGACAGAGTCAATTGAGATCAAATATGCAGCTAGGTTGGACACTACAGAAATTGAAAAAGTGGTCGCATTCCATGTCACTTTGTCAAAGTGTGAGACCTGTTTGTCGCATTTAATCTAATGCGACAACAACAAATAATGGCTAAGAAAGAAGAAACTTATATTATGCTTAACATCGAAAAGTTAGAAAAGTTGCCTTTTGGCAGAAATACCATCTGCAGTCTTGTTAATTTAAAGGGTTATCAATCTCCCTATTTCAACACTCCAATTCACATCCTGCTTGAAACACATTTCTGTAAGCAGTTATGAAAAGCTTGGAGATAGTTACATTCATGAGGTGTGGGAGCTATTCTTTTCCTTCAAATGTTTCAATGGTGAGAAAGAAGTCTTCCTTAGCAGAAGCTAATGTAAGACTTCTGTAAGCCATTCAATGGTTTGCAAGCAGCTTTCCTTGCACAGGGCATGCAATGCTTCTGCAGCAAATTTAGCTTATGACCTTAAGAATGTTTCAGTCCCCTTAATTCGACCAGTGTTCCAGGTGCTCTCTAATGGAAGTTATGTTCTTCTTAATAGTGAGAGCTGTTGCAAAATGCAACTCAGATTTGCCTATGTGGTTTGGTCTCCCTAATTGTAACTTGTTGCTGGAACGTTCTTTTCCCCTCTACGCAGTGGATGAAAGTAGCAGACATCTGGCCTCACACTGCTACTTCTAATGTAAATTTTGACAAGCTGAGCAGACTAAAAGCTCTATTATTTCAAAAACATGTAGCGCTGACATCTCCACGTAAGACCTACACGCTTCAAGTGGCAAGGTCATCTGCGGAAATACAATCCCTTTTAAACACCAACTTTCGGAAACTCTTTGGAGAACTTGTGGGACAAATATTTAATGCGTCCAATACTGCTGGAAATGTACACTTTTGGTTGTAGGTTCTGGGTTTGTCAGCACCTTCACATCTATAGTTGGTTTAATACCTTCAGCCATACACTCAATGTTTTCAGGTGTATTCGAGGGATTCCCAATTACTTTGGCTTTAATTGCCAGCATTCTGCTGTTGCTATTTTTAATTGGCAATGGCTGCCCCATCTCCACAAGGAGGACTGATGGTGCTTCCAACAGCGCAGCTGTGTCGTGAACGCATGATGTAGTATTTTTGGAGCACCACTCCTATAAGAACTGGAGTGCAACTGGTCTTTGTCATTCATACCGGTACTGAACTGTGTGCAGCCTGTGCTTCGTTGCCTTTGGTACCTCTTCAAATGTGCACTACAACTGTGTCTAGATGCGGTGCTTACTTTCACTGGACGCTGATCTGTTGATGTTCTCAATGAGAAGTCATTACCAGACATGTGCATTGAGGGTGTGTTTGCTACGGAAAGCCTCCTACGAGCTACCATTTGTGGATCAAGTGGCTCTGGGCACTTTAACTCTGCCACTACACGGGATTCTGCAGCCTCAACTGGAGCTGAGGTCTTAGAACACAAGTGCTCTTTGGTTTTCCTTGGCACTGATTTGGTTACTTTAGCATCTGCCAAATTGGGATCTTTCCTTGATTCTATTGTCCTGGATATAATTGGCAATTCTCAAAATGACACTGACTTTAAAATTTGATATTCAGCCTTTTTAATACTAAAATGTTTTTTTTTAATTTATAGTTTTTAATTTGGCCTGCTTCTGGTATGCTTGCCTGTCAACTTGGACATCAATATATATATGTATTTTAATCGTTTTTGATGCCTTGATGTTTTAGGCTCACCACTAACACTTTGAACTAACAAGGGGAGGGTGTGGCGAGGCCTGTTTAGCAGCTTTTTAAGGGCACGTTATTTTACCCATAGGCCAGCACCTGTGCCCTTTGGTCTAGAAACAATTAATTTTTTTCATTTTATTTTTTGAGCAGAAGCTTTTCTTTGCGGGTATGCTTTAGTTTTCTTTATCCTGTACACTCTAAGCAGAAGAATTGTTTTCAGTCTTTTTATTCTGACATTCTCGTCCTGTGCTTTGCTCAAGGCTGTCACCAATAAGTTGTCGGCACAAAGCGTTCTACCATGGTCTTTGCCACTTCACAGAAACATGTGTATTTTCACGTGAGGGCATCTTTCCTAGAAAACCAGTTGTTTTATTATAAAGCAGCCCTTTTCCCCCTATACATTAACGGGATGGTTCTAGCCAAAAGATTTGCCACCTCATTTTGTCATTGCAGCTGTCTGCGGAGACCTCCTATGTTCTAATCATATGGGAGAGGCCTCTCAGGAGACTTGCCACTACCACATTCAGGTATAGGGGATAGTGTCATCCTGGGGACCCTGAAGGGTGGATTAGGCTACCACTGGCGTGCTTTAGTAGTATTTTAGTGGAGTAGGTAGGAATTCCAACACCTTGCATTCTGACAATATGGTGGGCATGTTTCTATGTTGTACTTTCCTTGTCACCGTATTTTTATTATCATGTTTTATCATCCTAATCATTGCAGTTCATGCTATGTTATCTTGAACACACTTGTTTCGATAAATCATATTGAAGCACTTTCTGCTTCTATTTGTCTTTGAATATGTGAGACGAATGCAACTGAGAGAAAAGGATGACATCTGTTCCACCACGAAATCAGAATGTCATGTGCAAGGCTGTCACAAATCACCGCCATGTCTAAGTGCCAGTGAGGTATTGCTAGCTGGCCGAAAGCGTTACGCCGACAGTTGTCACACAGCTGTGGAACTGGGCTCAAATCCCCACATCCTAGTGGTGCAGCTGACAGAATCCAGCAGTCCCATTGATACAATGGGAACCATCATGCCACCTCTTTGTAAAATACTAAAACCTTTTGAGCCTTTAACTGCTTTTGAAAATTCTTGAACTGTGTCCTGCCCAGATTTTGATACTGGCGCCAAGTTCCTCAGTAACCTGGATACCAAGTCTTGTGAAGGGATTCTCATTGTTTAGATGGCATAGTTTGGAGCTTGGGGACTTTGGTACTGGAAACTGAACAGCTGCCTACCCTGAGCCACTGACACACAAGGCCTGGTATAGCTCAGCAAGGTTGATATATTCTATCAATTTTGTCCAGCAGTTTTGTTAAATTGAGTGGACAATAAGTAAAAATAATTGTTGCTATTGGAAAGTTATTTATTTAGATCACTATCCTTTTGCCCATTGGAGTTTACACCATCTGCCCTGGAGGGGAAGGAAGCCTTTCATCGCAGGCTTTGACTAGAGGCAAGCCTGGTTGCATATCATCTGGAACTACAGGCATTCCATCTTCTCCAATAAAGAGATAACCCCCATCAATGGAATAACGCCAATAAGGACAAGTGAAAAATTGGTTGTCCCAAACCAACTCCAGAACGTGAGAGCTCTACCCTGGTCTCCTTTTTGGCAATAGCTGTTGGAGTTATTTCAAAATAAATTTACCTGGTAGAGAGGTGGTTAGCCTTTGACAATAATGGCCCCATGTTAAGCTCATTGTGAAGACAAGACCTTGCTCCCTTTGGGGTGGTTTACTGGCTCTCAGACTTCTAATGTAATTACTTTAGAGGTGTAGTAAGGTACTAACTGCAGAGGCCTTAATCCAATGCATAAGACTAGACAGCGGAGGGGAATTGATAATGAGTGCTCAGGGCTAACAGGGTAAATGGTCAGCCTACTTCACTGCCCTCCCTTAATCTCCCTCTGGAAGCCTGCCAATATATGGCAATTTTAGCTAACATTCCAGGGCTCCCACCTTCCAAAGTGGAAACAACATCCAAGTTAAAGAACCAAGTAGGTGACTGGCTAACCAGACATTTTGATTTTAATGTTGCTATGACAACATCACATTAGTGAGGTGGGTGGCCTAGGTAGGTCCCACACCCAAAAGATGTTAGGGTTAAAGTGCTCTAGGCTGGTCAGAAATCTTCTGTCACATGTAGGTCCATGTAGGCCCTAGTTGTCACAGGGCTGATCAAGTCCAATTACTATCCTTGTCCTTTTTCACATCCACCTACAGCATGTCAATAGAATTCTGTCCACACAAAACCGTTTTCAACTTCTTTCTGACATGAATCAATTGGATTGACAAAGCAAAAAGGAGGCTATGCAAGGAGACACACCCAGTCTAAACATCCAGACTTGAACTATTATCCAGATAGGTAAAGAGAATGTAGCAGGGATAGGGTTAAGGGAGGGTATAATTCCAGCACATACTCATAAACAGGGCTCTCCACAGTCAATATGATATGCAGAAATATAAGTCTTGCCTCTAAAAATAGAGGAGGAGGATTGGTTATCCTATATTAAGTATTAAATCATCTTGTTGTAACAGACCTGGGCGCAGGAGCACACAAAGTGTGAAGGATATTCTAGCAAAAGCCTGCCTGCACTCTCTTCCACTCCATTCAGAGTTAGGGGGACTGGCAACACTGTTTAAGGTTTCTCTGGTGACAGGTCATAATGGAATCCACATTTTGTGGATTATCTGGTGTAGACTACCTATTTGTCTACTTATAAAATTGTACAGTAATGTACACTCTAGAGATAAGAAGCACAGTATAGAAACATTGTTTGAAGCTATTAAGAGAAATGGAGTCTGTTAGCCTGTAAGGTTTTAACTTACTTCTTGAGCGTGCTTTCAATGCCAAACTTGGATCTAGAGCTATGCTCTTGGACCCCTCTTTCAGGGAAATGAAGGTACCAAGATATTTGCCATGGATACCAAGGGGGCTCAGCTGTACAGGTACCTGTCCAATTTTAATCTCTGTAATATAGCTGAGACTTTTAAGAAATCAGAGAATTCACTATTGACCCATGGAGGCCAGAGACATGAGACTATACTAAATTATATTTTTCTCACCCTCTCATTATCGTTATTTATTCAGTCCGGGTAAACTTTGGGGAGCAGTTTCAGTGACCATACCCCAAATGTGCTAATGCTAAATTTACTTGGCAAAGCATAAAGGGCTCCAAAGAGGAGGGAACATGACGGTCCACTAGACGCGCAGACCACGGTCTCCGCCCTCTGCTCTACTGCCGGCTCGCCCACCGTGGGGATGGTCTCCCGTCTGCACCAGCCCGCTCCTCACCTGAAAACGCCTGCATCGGATGGGTGCCCCAAGGCAAGGGGATTCCCCAGAAGCGGGCTGCGGCTTTGACGAGTTGCTCCTCGTTGCTCGTCGCTTCATTGCTCCCCCGTGCTGGTTTCAGGCTGCCTGGTCGATCTGCTGGCACAGAGGGGTGACGGCTCGGCTGTGTTTCCAGGGCGGCTGGGGCAGAGTCAGCATAAGCTTGTTCCTGGCTCTGCCTTGGCTGAAACAGGATTTGCGAGGGGAGCTATTGCCAGAGCTCCCTCACACATGTGATTGCAGTGAGGATTCTCAGCAGTACCAGGCCATCGAGCATCAACACTTCTGCATGACCCCTAGGCGCCCATCAGGGCCTGGGGCCAGGACACGGCTGCAGGGGCAGAAGTTACCTTAATCTAAGCCCGGTTTGGACCACCCGGGTTCCCCGTTAGCCTCAACTTCACTACCTCCGGGTACAGGTATAAGGAATAAGCGCGCTGCTAAAGGTAAATCTTCCAAGTTATCATTGTTACCACCCCCACTTTGCGAGGGAGGGGTATTTCTCCAAAACAATCAAGCCCCATTGACTAAAAGCACTGCAAGACTTACTACTAGGAGAGTTAAAATCACCTCCTCACTCAGGTCTTTTTTTAAGGTACAAGACCAGTCCAGTCTTCAACAGAGTGTGCCTACCTTTCCGGTAAATACGGTTTCCAAAATGGCAGGAGTATCTTCTACCCCGTCGGTCTTATTACATAGCCCCGTCACGCAGGATATAGGACAAGGTACGGTTGGGGGGGTCTCTATATTAGCGCAGGAAGTGGAGATTGAACGAAGCGGCCTAACCCATAGGGATTCCATGCTTCAGTCATTATTTCAAGAGATGAGATACAAATTTGCTGTATCTGAATCTAACCAATCTAAAATTCAGGGGCTATGTGATGGTCTTGATGCAAAAATTACAAACTTGACAGAGATATTAGGGGGTATGGAGTCCTCTATTGGTGTACTGCAGGCAGAAGTGGAGTCGAACAGTCATGAGGTCCAAGCTTTAAAACGAAGCGAGAAAGAACAAAAAAGAAACTAGAATCCTTGAAGAGTCACTGCAGGTGGAATAATCTCAGATTCTTGAATATTCCAGAAGGTGTGGAAGGGGACAAAATTAAAGGGCTCATAATATCCTTGATTAAAGAACATATCCCAACTGTAGCCTCCCTTGACCTGGACTCGGAAATTCAGAGAGTCCACCAGGACCCTCTTAAGAGAAACCCTACCAAGGTCAAACCCAGGAAGGTGCTGGTTAATTTTGCTTCTTATCGAGTGAAAGAGCTGATCCTTACAGAAGATCTCAAAGTTCAGGGCTTCAGGCATGAGGGTTGGACCTTTCTAATAGGATCCGATATGTCTATGGCAACGCTAGATCGACGATGGGAGCTGGGGAAGTACATGCAGGAGTTTAAGACTCTGGGTGCTACTTCACAACTGAGGTTCCCCGCCACCCTGAAGGTAATGTGGAGAAATGAAATGTACAATATGAGAGACCCCCAAGAAGCTAAGGTACTGGTCGAACAGATAAAAGAGGGGAGCTAGCGGGCTGCGGAGGGCCGGGGCTCAAGGGCAGTATGAACCACCAAACATGGTCCAGAGGAGGGTTCCCTAGGGAGGGTCAAGGGAAGGGTAGTTATGGGGTGTCACATAGTAAAATGACCTGGTTAAGGTTGAACTGGGTGGGGAGCAGATGGGGAAAAAAAGAAAAATTGAAGTCCTCACATGGTTATATAATTTTTGGGGCTGGACTAGAGACAGATATCTGGATTGGAACAGGATAACTGGGCCCGACGTCACTATTAACCTTAAAATCCTTACCTGGAATGTAAATGGTCTTAGAGGAAGCAGCAGAAGAAGGAGAATTCTTGAGTTTTCAGGATTATCTGACAGTCAGATCATCCTTTTCCAAGAGACACACTTAAGATATGAGGAGTGGATGAATATCCTTAAGACTCAAAGGTGGATCCCCCACTTTGCCTGCACTAATCAATCTTGCAATGTGAAAGGGGTAGCAATTATTGTAAAGAACAAGGTTCGAGGTCACCTGACAGATGTAAGTGCTGACCCTAGGGGGAGATCGGTCTTGGCAAATATTAAGTTAGAAGGGGTCAAATACACCTTGATGTCTTATTATGGTCCTAACATGGATGACCCTGGCACACTTAGGGACCTCTATGAGCAACTGTCTGGAAGAGCTCAGAATTTGATAATAATTGGAGGAGACTTTAATGTTTTGCTTAATCCTACACTAGATAGGTCTACCCCCAGACCAACTGCCAATACAACCAAAATGAGAACTTGCCTCCGTAATCTAATGGAAAATGTTGGCCTAATTGACCCTTGGTGAATCAAAATGGGGCAGACAAAGAAGTTTACTTTCTGGAACAAAAAATATGGTCACGCTTCTAGAATTGACTTTTTTTTTATAGATGCAAGACTTTGAAATAACTTAGCTGAAGCCTCGCACCAGCTGAGTCATCTCTCGGATCACGCGGCTGTGCAGCTGGTTATAACTCTTTCTGCTCCTCCTGCACGTTCCAGATGGACACTGGACAGATCTCTCTTGGGGGAGAAAGAGATCATTCTAAATTTGAAAAGGGATTCTAAGGAGTTCTTTGAGATCAATATAGGCTCTGCATCGATAGCCACAGTTTGGGAAACATATAAGGCCTTTATTCAAGGAAAATTGATCAGTGACGTTTCCATCAGGGCTAAGAGAACTAAAGCCATAGTAGAGACCCTTGAGGGTAAACTTTGCAACTTGCAAGCCCGGATGGTTATGTCCCAGGACGCAACAATACATGTAGGCTTACAGCACCAAATTCAAGAAGTCAACAATTTACTTAGGGTCTTGGAAACAATTGTGAAGAGTAAATGGGAAGCCAGTAAATTGGCACATATTGAGTACGGCGAAAGTTGCAGTAGGTTATTAGCCTGGAAGACTAGGTCTGGCAATGTTAGGAATACGATTAAAGGCATAATGATAGCTGAGTTTGGCAGAACTTCCTCAGATGATCAAGATATCTCAGGAGAATTTGTCAAGTTTTTTTCGGAATTATATAGGGAGGACACAGTTGCCTCAACAGAAGCGATTGAAAATTGGCTGAGGGGAGATATTCTCCCCAGGCTAGAACCAGATAAGTACCAGACCCTCAATCAATGTTTTCATCACAGCGAACTGGATAATGTTATTGCAGGGTTGAAAAATGGGAAGGCTCCAGGCCCAGACGGAATACCAGCTGAAGTATATAAACTCCTGAAAGAAGAACTTGTGCCAGTCTTGACTAGGTTGATGAATTCAATCCTTAATGAGTCTTCCCCGGTTCTGACCCGAAATAGTGATTTGGGCTGTTAAGAAATGCAAAACGGCTTTGTACGTCTGGCCTTTAGCCACAAGGGACTTAGGATAGGCTGGAGGACAGTAAATATGTTGCTACTCTTTAATAACATTATGAGTGCTAACATATTTTAGTTAAAACCTATCTGATATACGATAATAAATATGGACAATCGATTATTGAAACCTTTGTCGTGGTAGGACATTTATTTAAGAATGCATTGCTGGTCCCTGCTAGAAACAACCCACCACAGCTTCCTTGACAAGGCCTGTAGGATGGCTAATAAATCACTGCAATTAGCTTTAAAAAGAAATGCCATGGAACAAGAAATTATTCGGAGCTGCAGAAGCACCTATAAACATTCTAAAGAACAGGAGAAGGAAGCATGGAGAAATCTGGCTAACTCCTGCTCTTTAAAAGACACTTGTTTATTTTGGAAAATTGTGAATTCTTCTGAACTACAGATCGGTGAGTCAGTTGACCTAGACATCAACATTGAGGCCCAGGTTTGGGTAGAACACGTTAAGACCATCTATTATCTGGTGGACTACTTAGCGCCAGATGCTAATATATCCCCAACCACATACCCTCTTCTTATTATGTTTGAGCTGCAGAGGTGACCAGTGCAACTTTAGAGGGCCCCTTGGGCAAGGCCCAGGGCCCTGATAAAGTTCCTATTGATCTATATAAATGCAATCTAGAATTTGTGGCACCTACGATCACTAATTGTATGGCCTCAACCTGTACTACAAAAAAAACTCCCTCATGACAAACTAATGTTATTGTTCTAGTGTTTAAAAAAGGTAATAAGCAAGGTTACAGACCAATTTCTCTTTTGGATTTAGGGGTTAAAGTGGTTGGCTGAGGTGTACTACATAGGAATCAGAAATGTCTGGAAGATACAAATGTGCTATCAGAGGTACAATCTGGATCCAGAACTGGCTTGGCACACTTAAGTGAAGCTTTTACCCCTTCGCTGCCAGGCCTTTCCCCCCTCAGGTGCCAGGTCTTTTTTTGGCTATTTGAGGCTGTTCACGCTTAGGCTCTCATAACTTTTTGTCCACATAAGCTACCCATACCAAAATTGCTTCCTTTTTGTTAAGCATCCCAGGGATTCTAGAGTTACCCAGAGTTTGTGGGCTTCCCTGGAGGAGACCAAGAAATTAGACAAAATACAGCAAAAATGTCATTAAAAAAATTGGAAAAGGGCTAAAGCTTGTGTTTTTGCCTCTGAAAATGACATCAGCAAAGGGTTTGTGGTGTTAAAATCACCATCTTCCCAGCTTTCAGGAACAGGCAGACTTGAATCAGAAAACCCAATTTTTCAACACAATTTTGACACTTTACTGGAACATACCCGATTTTTTTAAAAAATTGTGCTTTCAGCCTCCTTCCAGTTAGTACCAGAAATGGATGTGAATCCAATGCTGAATCCCAGACATCTAAATATTTCTGAAAAGTAGACAAAATTCTGCATTTAGCAAGGGGTCATTTGGTAGATCCTTCAAGGTCTTCCTACAGAAAGTAACAGCTGAAATAAAAACAATATTGAAACGGAGGTGAAAAAAGAGCCACTTCTGACCATGTTTTCTCCTATAACTTTTTCCAGCTATGGTAGATTTTTTAAAGCAATATACCGTTACATCTGCTGGACTCTTCTGGTTGCGGGATATATAGGGCTTGTAGGTTCATCAAGAACCCTAGGTACCCAGAGCCAATAAAAAGGGCTGCACCTTGCAATGGGTTTTCATTGTATACCGGGGGTACAGCAATTCATTTGGTGAAATATAAGGAGTAAAAAATAGGTTATAAAGTAAACCTTTGTATTTCCGAAATGAGCACAAGTTAACCAGTGGTTATTTGCACATCTCTTAATTCCGGGGTCCCCATACTAGCATGTGAATTACAGGGCATTTCTCAAATAGACGTCTTTTTTACACACCGTCTTAAATTTGGAAGGAAAACATGTGGAGAAAGACAAGAGGCAATAACACTTGTTCTGCTATTCTGTGTTCCCCCAAGTCTCCCAATAAAAATGGTACCTCATGCCTGCAACAGGAAACGCAACATGAACACATCACATTTTATATTGAAATCTGATGTGGGAACGTGCCTAGCTGTGGTTTTTGACCTCTAGCTCAGTCGGCACCTAGTGAAACCTACCAAACCTGTGTATTTCTGAAAACTAGACACCTAAGGAAATCTAGGATCGGGTGACTTGTGGGGCTCTTTCCAGGTTCTGTTACCCAGAATCCTTAGCTAACCTAAAAATTTGGCAAAAAACACTTTTCCCTCAAATTTCGGTGATAGAAAGTTCTAGAGTCAGAGAGGAGCCACAAATTCCCTTCCTCCCAGCATTTCCCCAAGTCTCCTGATAGAAATGGTACCTCACTTGTGTGGGTAGGCCTAATGCCCGCGACAGGAAATTGCAAAGTGCTTAGCTGTGGATTTTGGCCTCTAGCTCATCCGGCACCTAGGAAATCCTAGCAAACCTGGACATTTCTAAAAACTAGACACCTAGGGGAACCCAGAAAGTGTAACTTGTGGCACTCTCACCAGGTTCTGTTACCCAGAATCCTTAGTAAACCTCGAAATTTGGCAAAAAAAACACTTTTTGCTCACATTTCGGTGCTGCAAAGTTCTGGAATCTAAGGGAAGCTATAAACTTCCTTCCACCCAGAATTCCTTTAAGACTCCAGATAAAAATGGTACTTCACTTGTGTTGGTAGGCCTAGTGCCCGCGACAAGAAATGCCCCAAAACACAACATCTAATTTTTATATTGACAACTGATGTTTTTTTCGGAAAGTGCCTAGCTGTGGATTTTGGTCTCTAGCTCAGCCGTCACCTAGAAAAACCTACCAAACCTGTGCTTTTTAAAAAACTAGACACCTAGCGGAAACCAGGATGTGTAAACTTGTAGTGCTCTCACCAGTTCTGTTACCCAGAATCCTTTACAAACCTCAACATTTTGCAAAAAAACAAAGTTTCATCACATTTCGGTGATAGAAAGTTCCGGAATCTAAGAGGAGCCACAAATTTCCTTCTACCCAGCACTCCCCCAAGTCTCCCATAAAAATGGAACCTCACTTGTGTGGGTAGACCTAGCGCCAGCGACAGGAAATGCCCAAACACACTACGTGGACACATCAAAATTACCAAATACAAAACTAACTGTATTTGCGGGGGTGGGGGCACTTGCGTTTTTGGTCCTGGGCTTAGTAGCCATCTAGATAAACCTACCAAACCCAGGCATTTCTGAAAACTAGACACCCGAGGGAGTCCAAGGAGGTGTGACTTGCGTGGATCCCCAGTGTTTTCTTACACAGAATCCTCAGCAAACCTCAAATTTAACTAAAACAATGACGTTTCCCACATTTCTGTGTGGGATCACCGCACCAGTACAAATTTCCTACCACCCAACGTTCCCCTCAGTCTCCCAATAACAATGATACCTCACTTGTTTAGGTAGGCCAAGTGCCTGTGACAGGAAAGAGCCAAAAACATGTCGAAAATGAGGGGGAACCAAAGCAGCTCCAAAACGGCAGTTTGAAAAAAAAAGTTTTCAGGCAGACAAGTGGGGCACAATTTTTATTGGTATAGATGTGACAATGCTGTGTGGTAGGAATTTTGTGGATTCCTGCAGATTCTGGAAGGTTCCCCACAAAAATGTGGGGAAAAGTGTGATTTCAAGCAAAGTTGGAGGTTTGCAGGGCATTGTGGGTAGGAAAATGGTGCAGGGTGCATGTGGAGTACACCATCCTGGACTCACCCAGATGTTTAATTTTCAAATGTGTCTAGGTCTCGTAGATTTTTCTACATGGCAGCGTCCCAAAGTCCAAAAAGTACAGCCCTCACCATTCCATTAGGGATGATTTTGAGATTTAGATAAGTTTGCATGGCCCAAATGTAAAACAAAACCCCAAAGACTATTACCCCCTTTAGTTGGGGTGGGGGCATAACCATGCCCAAACTGGTTGGTGTCCACCATCCCACTATTATTTTTTTTTTATTCCCTGGCATCTAGCAGGCTTTCTGCCCCCCCCCCCCCGGGGAATGGATCGAGGGTAATTGCCCCATCTGCCCACCGGTGAGCAGGACAACTTTGTCCCCATTTATTTGGGGTGGGGGCATGGCCATACCACCACCCTCTTCTTTGGAAGAAGAATTCTTCCCTGGTCTCAACTACGCTTTCTGCCCTCCTTGGGGGCAGTTGTGCCTTCAGAAATAGGCTGATCTGCCCCCAAGGGGGGGCAGGAATGGACAAGAGTAATGTGCCCCCATGGGGAGCGACCCTTGCCTGAGGGGCTGCCCCCCCATAAAACCACACACACACACACCAATCCCTGGTGCCTAAGTGGGTTCTGCCCCAGGGGGCAGATTGGCCTAATAGAAATAGGCCGATCTCCACCCAAGGGGGCAGAAATGGCCTAAAATAAAATTGCTCTCCAATGGAGCGACCCTTGCCTAAGTGGTCACTCCCCATTTATAAAAAAATAAGAATAAAAATCCCTGGTGCCTATTGGTTTCGGCCCCCCTTGGGGGCAGATTGGCCTAATTAAAATAGGCTGATCTACCCCCAAGAAGGGCAGAAAGGGCCTAAAATTAATGTGCTCCCCAGGGGAGCGACCCTTTCCTTAGTGGTCGCTCCCCTTTTGTGAAATTGTTGCAAAAAAAAATCCCTGGCGTCTAGTGGTTTCTGCCCTCCTTAGGAGCAGATTGGCCTAAAAAAATAGGCTGATCTGCCCCCAAAGGGGGCTGAAATGGCCTAAAGTAAATGTAGCCCCTTGCCTAAGGTGTTGCTCCCCTCCTGCAAAAAAAAACAAGAATAGTAAATTATCCCTGGTGTTTTCTGTCCCTCTTGGGATCACATGGGCCTAATTAATATAGGGGGATCTGTCCCCAAGGGGGGCAGAAATGGCCTACAAATATTTTGCCCCCCTGGGTATCAACACTTGCCTAAGGGGTCACTCCCCTTATAACATTAGACAAACAAAACAAAAATACCACCATGGGCCTGGTGCAGGACGTAACGGTTACGTCCTCGGCTCCTGAGCGGTGCTGCTGACGACGCAACTGTTACGTCCAAGGCATCGAAGGGGTTAACCACCACTTGATAGCTAGCAAATACATGGTAGTTAAACAAAGTCAGTTGTTTTTTTCATTTATGGACTACTGCAGTGCCATTGATCGAGTCAGTAGGTCAAAGCTTTGGGCTATCCTGCCTAGTATGGACTGGGATACGGCTTTTGTCGACTTTTTATGCACCTTACATAATGAGGTTACGGCTTCAGTACAATACTGGTTGGGGGGAGTGTAGAGCTTAATTTTCTCTAGAGCGATGAAACCATCAGGGCTGCATCTATTGCATAAATACTGTTATTATTGTATATAAATTATCATAATTCCTTTTTATTTTGCATTGTAAGGACATGCCAATGGTGCGACTAAGATTGTTCCTGTTTTAATGTATGCTAATGATGCTATTTCAATGTCCAAAAACCTCAACAGTCTTAAATAATTAATTGAAGGTTTTTGTAACCTCCATGGTCTATTTAGATCTGGAAACTAACTTCAGTATAACATTTTATATGGAGTGTGGCAAAATCAACATTAAGACCAGACCTATCTTTATTAAGTGTAAGAACGTTAAGAAGGTGGACCAGTTTCCCTACATAGGTCTTACATTAGCCTCCCTCACCTCATGGGCTCATTACCTATTGATAAGGTGTCTGAATGTCTGAAATTTAATCAAGCTGTAGATGCTATTTTTAGGTTTGCTTGGAAGATGAGGAACAAGCGTGTCCGGCCCCTTTCTGGGGTGTATAATTGTACTTGCAGGTAAAGGAAAATCACTTTTGTTGGTGGCCTGAGGGTTATCACCCAACAGTATGCTATTCTAACTAAATGAAGAATTAGTCCTGGACTATATGACGGACATAATAAAACTAGCCTTAATGCTATTATGGGTATTTATATGGTCTAATGCTCATGCTTCCTTAAACTGCCTCAATATAGATCAGTGGTTCCCAACCTTTTGACTCCTGAGGACCCCCACTGAATCACTACTGGAAGTCTGGGACCCCCAAGAAATTTGTACAATTTAAATTTCAAGCATCAAAAACAGTAATTTGCAAAAAATACACAAACAAGTACACACCAAACAAATACTCGAATTACTAAAGATATAATTACTTTATATTTTTTTAAAAAATGCAAAATTCGAAACATTTTAATGGACAGGTTGGTGCTGCATCTCTGTGATCAACTTTCCAATGTTTGATTTTATTTAGGACAGCTGACTCCTCAGGTCAAATTGTACATTTCCTTAGCGATTTCCGTTTTTTTTGTACATAAGATCTGAAAAAGCTTTTTTACATGTGTGTTGGGAAAGGAAGTAAGGGTCTCTCATCTCTCCATAGCCTCTCTGTCACATGTAATTGATTTGCTTTATAGCACCTCTCATACCAGTGTAGGGTGTCAGAGCACTTTACAGGTGTAGGAGGCTGGCCTGGCTTGTAGTGGGTACCAAAGGTACTTACACCTTGTGCCAGGTCCAGTTATCCCTTATTAGTGTAGAAGAGGTGTTTCTAGCAGCTTAGGCTGATAGAAGGTAGCTATAGCAGAGCAGCTTAGGCTGAACTAGGAGACATGTAATGCTCCTACTATACCACTGGGGTCATATGCACAATATCATAAGAAAACACAATACACAGATATACTAAAAATAAAGGTACTTTATTTTTATGACAATATGCCAAAAGTATCTCAGTGAGTACCCTCAGTATGAGGATGCCAAATATACACAAGATATATGTTCACAATACCAAAAATATGCAGTAATAGCAAAAGGAAGTAATGCAAGCAGTGTAAAGTTACAATAGATTGCAATAGGAGCACATAGGTATAGGGGCAACACAAACCATAGACTCCAAAAGTGGAATGCGAACCACAAATGGATCCCAAACCTATGTGAGCTTGTAGAGGTTCGCTGGGACTGTAAGAAAACAGTGAGGGTTAGAAAATTAGCCCACCCCAAGACCCTGTAAGGTAGGTGTAAAGTGCACCTACAACCCCCAGAGAGCACAGAGGTCGTGATAGGGGGATTCTGCAAGGAAAACCAACACCAGCAATGCAACAACAGTGGATTTCCAGACCTGAGTACCTGTAAGTCCAAGAGTCGCGACAGTGTCGAGAGTGGGCAGGAGCCCAGGAAGTGCCAGCTGAGGGTGTAAGGAAGCTGCCACCGGATGGAAGAAGCTTGGTGTTTTGCAAGAACGAAGAGGACTAGGAACTTCCCCTTTGGAGGATGGATGTCCCACGCCGTGAAGAAGCTTGCAGAGGTGTTCCCATGCAGAAAGACCGCAAACAAGCCTTGCTAGCTGCAAGGGTCGCAGTTAGGGTTTTTGGATGCTGCTGTGGCCCAGATGGGACCAGGATGTCGCCACCTGGATGAGGAGACAGAGGGGGCACCCAGCAATTCAGGAAGCCCTCACAGAAGCAGGCAGCACCCGCAGAAGTACCGGCACAGGCACTTAGAAGAGTGAACCGGAGTCCACCCGAAGTCAGAAAAGGGAGTCCCACGACGCCGGAGGACAACTCAGAAGGTTGTGCACTGCAGGTTAGAGTGTCGGGGACCCAGGCTTGGCTGTGCATGAAGGAAATCCTGGAAGAGTGCACAGGAGCCGGAGCAGCTGCAAATCACGCGGTACCCAGCAATGCAGTCTAGCATGGGGAGGCAAGGACTTACCTCCACCAAACTTGGACTGAAGAGTTACTGGACTGTGGGAGTCACTTGGACAGAGTTTCTGAGTTCCAGGGACCACGCTCGTCGTGCTGAGAGGGGACCCAGAGGACCTGTGATGCAGTCTTTTGTTGGCTGCGGTTGCAGGGGGAAGATTCAGTCGACCCCCAGGAGATTTCTTCAGAGCTCCTGGTGCAAGAAGGAGGCAGGCTACCCCCAGAGCATGCACCACCAGGAAACAGTCGAGAAAGCCGGCAGGATGAAGCGATACAAGGTTGCAGTAGTCGTCTTTGCTACTTTGTTGCGGTTTTGCAGGCGTCCTGAGCAGTCAGCGGTCGATCCTTTGGCAGAAGGTGAAGAGGAAGATGCAGAGGAACTCTGGTGAGCTCTTGCATTCGGTATCTGAAGAATTCCCCAAAGCAGAGACCCTAAATAGCCAGAAAAGGAGGTTTGGCTACCTAGGAAGGAGGATAGGCTAGTAAGAAAGGTAAGAGCCTATCAGAAGGAGTCTCTGACGTCACCTGATGGCACTGGCCACTCAGAGCAGTCCAGTGTGCCAGCAACACCTCTGTTTCCAAGATGGCAGAGGTCTGGGGCACACTGGAGGAGCTCTGGGCACCTCCCCTGGGAGGTGCAGGTCAGGGGAGTGGTCACTCCCCTTTCCTTTGTCCAGTTTCGCGCCAGAGCAGGGCTGGGGGATCCCTAAACCGGTGTAGACTGGCTTATGCAGAGATGGGCATCCTCTGTGCCCTTCAAATCATTTCCAGAGGCTGGGGGAGGCTACTCCTCCCCAGCCATCACACCTATTTCCAAAGGGAGAGGGTGTCACACCCTCTCTCAGAGGAAATCCATTGTTCTGCCTTCCTGGGCCAGGGATGCCTGGACCCCAGGAGGGCATAAACCTGTCTGAGGGGTTGGCAGCAGCAGCAGCTGCAGTGGAGACCCCGGAAAGGCAGTTTGGCAGTACCCGGGTTCTGTACTAGAGACCCGGGGAATCATGGAATTGTCTCAATTGACAATTCCATGATCTTAGACATGTTACATGGCCATGTTCGGAGTTACCATTGTGTCGCTATACATAGGTAGTGACCTATGTATAGTGCACGCGTGTAATGGTGTCCCCGCACTCACAGAGTCTGGGGAATTTGCCCTGAACGATGTGGGGGCACCTTGGCTAGTGCCAGGGTGCCCACACACTAAGTAACTTTGCACCCAACCTTCACCAGGTGACTTATAAGTTATTTAAGTACAGTGGTAAATGGCTGTGAAATAACGTGGACGTTATTTCACTCAGGCTGCACTGGCAGGCCTGTGTAAGATTTGTCAGATCTCCCTATGGGTGGCAAAAGAAATGCTGCAGCCCATAGGGATCTCCTGGAACCCCAATACCCTGGGTACCTCAGTACCATATACTAGGGAATTATAAGGGTGTTCTTGAGACTCTTGGTTGCTGGGGGACCGGGACGCTTCCCCCTGATTGGCTGCACGCCGCTTCCTGCCCTTACTTCAAGGCGCGCCCCTTGCGGGACGCGGAGAGACTCTTGGTTGCTGGGGGACCGGGACGCTTCCCCCGATTGGCCGCACGCCACTTCCTGCCCTTACTTCAAGGCGCGCCCCTCGCGGGACGCGGAGAGACTCTTGGTTGCCGGGGGACCGGGACGCTTCCCCCTGATTGGCTGCACGCCGCTTCCTGCCCATACTTCAAGGCGCGCCCCTCGCGGGACGCGGAGAGACTCTTGGTTGCCGGGGGACCGGGACGCTTCCCCCTGATTGGCCGCACGCCGCTTCCTGCCCTTACTTCAAGGCGTGCCCCTCGCGGGAAGCGCGCGGGCTTGCGCCCGGATGAAGACCGGGCCAAAATGGGCCTGTCTACGCCCGTCAACGGCTGATTGAGGCTGGGCCTACTTTCTTTCATCTGCTGCCTCATACGCCAAGTAAGACCTAAAGCATTCAAATTTGTTGGCACCTTGTAGCCGTTACTTCCCCGGTTCCATGGGGAAGAGAAAAGCTGCCGATCCCCTGGATCCTTTGACTGATCGCAAAAAGCAGAGAAAGCGTTCTGCTAAACCAGTTATTAAGCCCAAAAAACCTTTTGAAGAGATTGATTTGTTATTTGAAGAGGTCGAGGAGATACTAAATTGTACAACCAGTCAAAATGGTGCCCCACCTTTAAAAAACGCTTTAGTCCACCCTGGGAGGATTCAAGATTTTTTTTATAAAAAAGATAAAGGATCCAGGCCTGGATCCAGCATTGATCAATAGTGGAGTGACTCCATTAACAAGACACCATTTACTTACTTCCCCCTCTAATGACCTAATAAATACGGCAAATGATTCTTCGCACAGGTGTGGGTCTCCTCAAGTGGAAACAGAGGGAAGCACTCCTATTCCAACCATACCACTGAGTCCTGTGATCAAACTGATCCCAAATATACCCTGTAGAAACCGGTTTGAGGTCTTAGCTGCGGAGGATGAAATACTCAGAGCTTCCGATCCCACTGTAGACGATCGCAATAAAGAGGTTCTCCCTCGCACCCCAGTCCCAGTTCCTCCTCCTCTCTTAATGCATCCCCCCACTGAGCCTAATGTCTCCCTTATACTCCAGAGAGTGGAAGAAGTCAGGTCTTTGGTGTTACAATTGGCAAAATGCTTGCAGGAGAGACCAGAGTGTGGATGCAAATGCCATCTAAGAAACGACGGGGCGAACGGAGGTCACATAGTGACTGATCGAACTCCACCTACCTGGCGTGCACAGGGGGGTCAGGCCATTGATTACCAAAAGAAAAAGACACACCGGGCTGGTACAGACGTGAATGCAACATGCTCTAAAGATAACCTCATACAGGAGTACCAAGTTAGTAAAAAGCCATAAGATGAGGGGGATACTATGAAAAACCACACTGCCCCCAACAGCCGCCCCCTAGATTTCCCAAATTATTTGTCAACTAAGAGCTGCAAAGAGACTAATAATCCCCTATCTAAGAGGACCTATGTCTCATCCAATGTCAGTGACTTACCTGCTCCCAAATCTTCCCTCGGTTCCTTCAGTGCCACTCCCTATCAGAGAATTCCTTGTGACCCAGCCATATTGTCAAACACCCAATGCCCTAAGCCCAGGACAAATACTCTTTTCCTAAAACAAGTCCCGAAACTGTTGCCGGGGCTTAGCGAGGACCATGAGTCTAGGGTCAACAAGGTAACTCACTGGCTACGACACCAATGAAACTGTTTATCGGTCATACGTTCAGATATCCGCAATGCCAAACGGTGGTGCCCTTCAGGGTCGATCCACGATGTAATCTCAATCGAGTTTCATGATAGAACCTTGGTCGAGAGTCTTATTGTGTTCAATGACCGTACCCGTCATCTTATGGAACGAAGGAGGGGATGCATCACTTTAGAGACAGTATTGGAGACTGAAGGCCAGACACAAGTTTCCAGCCATTCATGTCGTAATGCTATAAGTAACCAGCTTAGGTGTGGTGATTCTATCCAGCCCAACCCTGTATGACTGGCAACAGCCCAGGAAGCAACCCTAGGGGTTGACCCAGAGGAACCCAGTATGATGGTTTTTGATGGATCTACTGATAAAGAGTTGATTCCTGAGAAGTCCAACTCTCAGACATTAAGTTCTGTTTCTGAGGGAAAAGGCCTATCAATCATGACATGGAATCTAGCCGGCCTTGGGAGGAAATTAGATGATATTGACTGGTGTTCATACATAAATACCCAAGATATATGCCTCTTTCAAGAAACATGGCCTGAGGAGAAGATTACCATAGATGGGTTCCTTTCGTTTAACATGGCTGCCCAACCATCTACAAAACTGACTGGTCAAGCAAAAAGAGGTCTTCTGATGCTATTAAACAAAAATGTGCAATGCGTATTCAAGATTTGAATATTTGACAGTCCAGATTTGATGGGGTTACAAATCACGTTACAACAGAGTTTTAATATAATTTTTATCAATGTTTACGCCCGATCAGTACCTTGAGGAGTTGAGTCTCAGATTCTAAAACAGTTACTTGACTTCTTAGATACCCTACAACCAACTTCTTATCTGATAATAGCTGGGGATGTAAATTGTACCTTTGAACCCTCTGTGATACTAACTGGTCTCACAGAGGAAGAAGATCAAACATGGGGGATTCCACAGCTGACTAGCGACTGTTTTTGTTTTAATTCTTGTGTAGCTACCCAACTGGCATTCCTCTGTCTGAAGCATGGCCTTAGGGCATGTAATGGCCGCATGCCCTCTGACCTGGATACTGCACCCACTTTCAAACGAGGTTTAACCACAAGTGTAATTGATTACTTTCTAGTGGATGTGAGGTTGTGGCCCTTCCTGAAAGATATGAAGGTGGATGCTAGATGTGAAAGTGATCATTTTCCCCTGATACTTTCTATGTCAGGGGATGTTTTTGATAGAACCTCGAATAACCAAACTACCATGGTCCCCACTCCCACCTTGAATAATTCATCTACGAAGTTCAGGTGGCCAAAGGTCCAGTCGAATCCTTATTTGTTACGCAAGATTTACCTGGCTTTTATAGATAATTTGGCCCCATATCACGACTGTGACCTCAATGACATCCCACTCTTATCCATACATGAAAATATGATCATAAGACTACAACGTATTTTCTACAAGAAGGCTGGGGTAAGACACCAAGGAGGCACCTCCAGTTCATGGTTTGACGAATCCTGCCATAGGGCCAAGACAGGACTAAAAAGCACCCTCATGGAAGGGGCCTATGGGGAAATACAACTAGCCAGACGCACTTATAAAGAATCCATCACCCGAGCCAAAAAAACCTGGGAAGAAACAATTTGGCAGGAGTTGTTGGATGCTACCCAATCCAACAACAGCAAACTGTTCTGGGAACTGTTAGGCAAGCGAGAGAAAGAGGGTAGGACTGGTGTTAGCAACCATATACAGCCAGAAAGATGGGTTGAACATTTTTTAAGCTTATATGATAAAATTGAGACCCCTACGATCTCCACCACAGGGGAAGCGGGCCAAGACCCCCTCCCCATCTCGGATGTGCTTCCTGGTCTAGCTCCCCTCGAAGGGGGTCTACAGGACCCTAAGGGCCACATCCGCTTCACTATTAAAGAAACTGCCGAGGCTATTCGTTCATTAAAACTTGGAAAAGCTCCAGGCCCAGACAAAATTCCAGGGGACCTCTACTCTTCTGAGCCAGCAGTTTGGACCTGGTACATTAATACACTTTCTAATAAAATCACTGAAGGGGGGCAGATCCCTATGAAATGGAAGGGTGCCGAAATCATTCCTATTCACAAAAAGGTAACGCAAACCTCCCGACAAATTATAGACCAATCAGTCTGATTGACAATCTTCCAAAAATATTTGCCAAGCAACTTCTAGGCAGATTAACTCATTGGGCCACAGACCAGCAGATCCTTTCTCCCCTTCAAGCTGGATTTCGATCGAGGATCAGCACAGTAGACCAGGTTTTTAGACTGCCCGTGCTGTACTGGAAATACACAGCCCTTGCAAAACAACCGTTATATATCGCTTTTGTTGATTTGAGATCAGCCTTTGACTTAGTTCAGAGGGAAAAGCTGTGGGAGGTGTTACATAAAATAGGGACTCCAGTCAACTTAATTCAACTTCTGAAGCGGCTGCATGAGGATACATATGCGCAAGTGAGATGGGGCAACCTAGGCGAACTAACTGACAAAATCCCCATAAATAGGGGTGTTCGCCGGGGTTGTGTGTTGGCACCATTTTTATTCTCTATTTTCATTAACAAGGTGGTACAGGTTTTAATGACATGCCAGAATGACGCCCCTACCCTATGCGCCCAAAAAATCCAGATTCTTCTTTTTGCAGACGACTCCCTTCTTATTTCTAAATCTCCTATGGGCCTCCAAACTCTTATCAATAGATTCAACTCTTTCTGTCAAGATTACAGCTTAGAGTTGAATCATAAGAAAACTAAGTTAATGGCACTCCGTTCAGGAGTGCAGAAGAAATGCACCATTCACTTAGAAGGGAACCTTCTGGATAAGGTTTGTTCCATAGATTATCTGGGTGTAAGGCTCACTGATATTTTGAATTGGGTAGAACAGGTCAATAAAAGCGTGGGCCGTTTGCAGCATAGTGCACCATCTATCCTGCTTTTCTATAGGGGTACAACAGCAAAAACTGTCTCCCCGGCAATCAAGATTAATATTGCCAGAGCACAGGGTGCTGCTGCCTACGGTGTGGAGGTCTGGGGCTTTTTGGACTGCAATAGGCTAACCATTGGTGAGAATAGCTTTGCGAGGTCTCTATGTGCTTGTTCTCCAAGCACTCCACTGATACCGTTGTTTTTACATCTGGGCCTGAGACGTATAGCTGATTTAATCATTTTAAGACCACTTTTATATTGGATAAGGCTATGGACTGTACCAGAATTGGATGTTTATAAGACCTCACTCCAAGATCTGTTAAAGTGTTCCAACTCAACCCCTATTCCCTGGGTCAAACATGTATCTAGATGGTTTAATAAACTAGGACTCAGAGACTTTTGGGAAAAACCCCATAAACTGGAAAAAGCCCACTCCAATGTATTGAAGCGTGTATACTGGTCCTATGTATGTAACGATTATATTACCCACAGAGCCTATGGTTGCTTAACAAATCTCTTCATAGATTTTAAGTGGTATCCACAATTTGAACCATATCTAGATACTATTCCCGACATTTTAGGCAAAAGCTTATATGCCAGATTCCGCTTTGGGTCGCTGCCGCTGAAGTCATTGGTGGGCAGATGGGGTACAAAAACAGTTACAGATATATGCCCTGCCTGCGGCGTAACACCTGAAACAGTTGAACATTTTATGTTCTTTTGCCCCGCTTACTCCCTTCCTAGGTCTAAGTGGATTTGTAAAATCTGCCGTGAAATGGGGATAAGAGACTGCTTCTGCCTTGAGGATTTTAAAAAGTCACCACTCTAAGATTTTAATACACGCTGTCAGCAAGTATTTACTGGCAGCATGGCGTATACGCAATTCCGTTATCAGGACTGTGTCTTAATCACAAGTGGTCTATATTTTTATTTCTTAAAGAATTGTAGGGGGGGTTTGTAGCTGCATTGTGTACTGCTGAGGAATTTTTTAACTGAATTGTATTTTATATATTTATGTTTATATGCTACCTAGGATTTTATCATTATTATTCTATATTCGCTTTGATGATCGATTGATCGAATAAAGCATGTGTCAAATCAAGGGTGTTCCAGTATGCCAGTGTGAATTGGTGAAATTGGTCACTAGCCTGTTAGTGACAATTTGGAAAGCAGAGAGAGCATAACCACTGAGGTTCTGGTTAGCAGAGCCTCAGTGAGACAGTTAGTCATCACGCAGGGAACACATACAGGGCACACTTATGAGCACTGGGGTCCTGCCTGGCAGGGTCCCAGTGACACATAGACTAAAACAACATATATACAGTGAAATATGGGGGTAACATGCCAGGCAAGATGGTACTTTCCTACAACAGGGGACTTCAATTTGTAGGATTCACATGTCATCCATACTGGGAGGTATTTTCTAAGAGTGCTTGTTCTAGAGAAGCACAAACTCACGATTCAGAACGTAACACAGTGGTTAGAGTTGACTTAAATGATAAGAATGTATTTCTATGCAAGCAAACCTTTTTTAGCAGAATAAGGATAATGAAAGACTGGGAAAAACATAACTTAATAATTTGTGCCATGCAGTTGCATGCAGCTCTTTGATGGCAGTTAATAGCTCACTGTGCTAGATTAATGTGAGAAAGCATCCTCTTTCTAGCATGGTTACCCCCACTTTTGGCCTGTTTGTGAGTGTGTGTCAGTGTGTTTTTACTGTGTCACTGGGATCCTGCTAACCAGGACCCCAGTGCTTATAGTTTGTGGCCTAGAGTGTATGCCTGTGTAGTGCCTGAGTCACTGAGGCACTGAGGCTCTGCTAATCAGAACCTCAGTGCTTATGCTCTCTCTGCTTTAAAATTTGTCACTGTAGGCTAGTGACTACATTTACCAATTTCAATTGGCATACTGGACCGCCCTTATAAGTCCCTAGTATATGGTACCTAGGTACCCAGGGCATTGGGGTTCCAGGAGATCCAAATGGGCTGCAGCATTTCTTTTGCCACTCATAGGGAGCTCAGACAAACCCTTACACAGGACTGCCATTGCAGTCTGCGTGAAATAGTGCACACACTATTTCACAGCCATTTTCACTGCTCTTAAGTAACTTATAAGTCACCTGTATGTCTAACCTTTACTTGCTGAAGGTTAGGTGCAAAGGTACTAAGTGTGAGGGCACCTTTGCACTAGCAAAGGTGGCCCCACATAGTTCAGGGCCATTTCCCTGGACTTTGTGAGTGCGGGGACACCATTACACGTGTGCACTACACATAGGTCAACACCTATATGTAGCATCACAATGGTAACTCCGAATATAGCCATGTAACATGTCTAAGATCATGGAATTGTGCCCCCATTCCAAATTTGGTATTGCGGAGCCAATTCCATGCATCCCGGGGTCTCCACCATGGACCCCCAGTACTGCCAAACTAGCTCTCTGAGGCTTGCACTGCAGCTACAGTTGCTACCACCTCACAGACAGGGTTCTGCCCCCCTGGGGTCTGGCCAGCCCAGTCCCAGGAAGGCAGAACAAAGCATTTCCTCTGAGAGCAGGGTGTTACATCCTCTCCCTTTGGAAATAGGTGTTACAGGCTGGGGAGGGGTAGCCTCCACCAGCCTCTGGAAATGCTTTGAAGGGCACAGATGGTGCCCTCCTTGCATAAACCAGTCAACACCGGTTCAGTGACCCCTTCTCCCCTGCTCTGGCGGGAAAATGGACAAAGGAAAGGGGAGTGACCACTCCCCTGTCCATCACCACCCCAGGCGTGGTGCCCAGAGCTGCTCCATTGTGTCCCAGACTTCAGGCATCTTGCTTTGCAAGGTGTGGGAGCACTCTAGAGGGCTCTGAGTGGGCAGTGCAAGCAGGTGACATCAGAGGCCCCTCCTGATAGGTCCATACCTGATAGGGTAGCCAATCCCCTTCTTAGGGCTATTTAGGGTGTCTCCTGTGGGTTCTCTTCAGATTCTGCTTGCAAGTTTCCTTCAGGAATCCTCTGCAACAACTTCAGCATCCTCTGACCTCAGATCAACCGCAGCCTGCTCCAAGAAACGCTGTAACTGCAACAAAGTGTCTACAAGAGACACTTTTCTTCAGCAACCTCAGCTCCAAGTCAGCAACAGCAACAGTTTCCATGGTGTGCATGCTCTGGGGACTCCCTGTCTTCATCCTGCACCAGAAGAACCAAAGAAATCTCCCGTGAAGTGATGGCGTCACTCCCCTGCTTCAAGCAGGCACCTTCCAAGGTGACAACCGGTACCCTGGGACTCCTCTCAGGGTGACGAGCATGCTCCTAAGGACACAGAGGGTGAACATCATCGACATAGACTGTCATGAGGTCCTGCTGACGCACTTTGGAAGAGGTAAGATCTTGCGTTCCCGAGAACTACGGTACCCCTGTGTATTGTGTCTTCTTTGCCTCCTGAGGCCTCTGTGCAGACTTTGCAAATTTCATTCATGCACAGCCTGGCCCAGGTCCCCAGCACTCCACCCTGTGATGCTCAACTCACTGAGTTGTTCTCCGGTGGCGTGGGACCTTCTTTTGTTGTGCTGCATCAACTGCATTTCGCACCTCCTTTGAACCCAGATCCTGCGGCTTCTGGGGGTGCTGGCCGGCATCCTGAGGGCTCTCTAAGGTCCTGAGAGCCTTCTCCTCCTCCTCACACAGAGGTGAGGCCTCCAGGTCCCTCCAGGGTCCATCCAGCACCATTTTGATGAAAAACACACTTTTGCCGTAGCCAAGGCTTGTTGGCGCCTTCCAACACGAAATCTCATCTGCAACAATCTTCACGCCGTGCGACATATTTTGCATCATGCAAGAACCCGCTGGTGTCTTCCTAGGGTGCATTTCTGCAGTCTTCAACTAATCAGGGACTCTTCTTTTGCACCCTCTTCTGGGTTGGTCAGGGGCTCCTGTCCTTCCTGGAACTTCTTTTGACTTCTGGACTTGGTCCCCTTCCTTTGCAGGTCTTCAGGTCCAATAATCCAGCAATTGTTCTTTGCAGACTTGGTTGGCTGCTGCAAAATCCCCAAAACAAGGTGTTTTTCTGGGCTCTGGGATGGGGTAATTTACTTACCTTTACTGTATTCTTACTCTCCCAGCGATTCTGCACACACTACACTTGTCTAGGGGGGAATTCGTGATTCACATTCCACTTTTGTAGTATATGATTTGTGTTGCCTTTAGACCTATTTTCTCCCATTGAACTCTATAGGATTTCCTACTGTTTGCAGTGTTCTATGACTATTTACTTGTCTAATTTTGGTGTCTAGTGTATATATTGTTTATAATACTTACCTCCAGAAGGAGTATTGTCTCTGAGATATTTTTGGTACTGTGTCACCCAAATAAATACCTTTATTTTTGGTAACACTGAGTATTGTCTTGTGTAAAAGTACTGTGTAACTATAAGTGGTATTGCAGGAGCTTTGCACGTCTCCTAGTTCAGCCTAAGCTGGTCTGCTATAGCTACCTTTATCAGCCTAAGCTGCTAGAACAGTACTACATTTCACTAATAAGGGATAACATGACCTGGTGTAAGGTGTAACTACCCAGGGTTCCCACTACAAACCAGGCCAGCATCCTACAATTATGATTGTAATCCCCTCTCTCCAGCAGTTACATTAATCACCAGAGTTATCTTGACGCTTATATTTTTGCCCGAAAGCTACTGGTTGTACAAGGAACTTTGCAATGCTTTAACAACTGCTGCACAAATAAAGTAATAAATATAAAAACATGCAGTGAGAGGCCCCAGCTGGAAAAGTGCCTACCTGCCGGCCCAGGCTTGTGTTCCGCCTGGGAATGTTTCACGGACCCCTGTGCGCACACGGACCACAGGTTGGAAACCACTGTTATGATTTTCAAGCCTGTGACGTTGGCCATAAGATACCATGGTTACAGTATATTAAAACCACAGTCGACACTCTAGGAAATCTAGATTTATTTAATAGTCCTCACCAGCTCTCATGGGGGAAAAAACATGATTAGGTAGAGGTTTGGTGCCCATGGTACAGGATCCAGGGAGGAGGAGGAGCGGAAGAAACCATTAATGTGTGAGTATGTTATAATTTAATGAACTTATAGCCATACTTGAGTCTTGCTACAAATCTGTTTGAGAGAGAGTGCTTACAAGATTCTGCTTAGGCTCTATTTGTAGCCTTTTTTATTTCCCCTCCAAGGGCATTGTGATTAAACTGCTACACTAACATGCCAATGTGATGAATCCCCCCCTCAAACCTTTTTTTCTGCACATTTTATAAACATCTTACTAGACATTTGTAATCCCTGTGCTTGAGAACAATGAGGTTTTTAACTGTAAGCCTGCACTTTATTTTGTTAAAGATGTGAAGTACACTGCTTGTATGTCAAGCTACTGTGAGAACTTTAAAGTCAGCAATATACTTTTGAATCATACTAAGTTTATTATAGGTGAAGCTACCTCTATTATAATGCACGCGGTTGCTTCAGGCAATGGTTTTCTTTTTGTATTAAAGTTTTACTGCCATTTTTCTTACCTTTAAATGAAACTCCTTTTCGTCTTCAAAGATATAGGGGGTCATTCCGACCCCCGCGAATGGAGGAAGCACCGCCAAAAGGCTGGCGGTGCTTCCCTGCCCATTCTGACCGCAGCGGTAAAGCCGCGGTCAGAAAACCGGGTCTGGCGGTTTCCCACCGGATTTTCCCCGGCTGGGCAAATCCGCCAGGGCAGCGCTGCAAGCAGCGCTGCCCAGGGGATTCTGACCCCCTTCCCGCCAGCCTGTTTCTGGCGGTTTACACCGCCAGAAAGAGGCTGGCAGGAACGGGTGTCCTGGGGCCCCTGGGGGCCCCTGCATTGCCCATGCCACTGGCATGGGCAGTGCAGGGGCCCCCTAACAGGGCCCCAGCCTGCTTTTCACTGTCTGCCTAGCAGACAGTGAAAAGCGTGACGGGTGCAACTGCACCCGTCGCACACCTGCACCACCGCCGGCTCCATTCGGAGCCGACTTCAATGTTGCAGGCCCCCTTCCCGCTGGGCCGGCGGGCGCTATCATTGTTAGCGCCCGCTGGTCCAGCGGGAAGGTCGGAATGCCGCAGCGGTCTTTTGACCGCAGAGCGGTCAAATGGCGGTTCCCGCCAGGCGGGCGGCGCCTGCCGCCGGCGGGGACAGAATGACCCCCATAGTACTAGCTGATATCCTAAACCCTACCACCTCCTAGGGTACACACTAACTGCTCTACTTCATTATCCTTTGAGCCTCAAGTGCCCAAAGGACTAGCTGCGTTATCCAGTTGAAAGTATTATTGCACAGAGAAATCAGTCATAAAAAGGATTGTAGTACTTAATATCAATTATATTTTGTCGACAATATTGTGGTAAATTGATATCCCCTACTCAATATATCATACATCCACTAACAAAAGCATCCACTGTAGAGCTAGAAATTGTGAAACTTGCCAATCTGTTGAAACTTAAAGGACGAAAGTTGGAGGTCACCAAGCTAACCACTGCCTACATCACAGTTACCACTGGAATGTGCTATAATGCAGTCTTATATCCTCAATGATATTATTTTCACTTTAACACATTGGTGCAGAAAAAAAGCCAGGGGCAGTGGTACCCATAGCAAGTCATCAGATGACTGCCTCCACTGTCACAATAAAAGAAAGTGTTTGGAACAGAACCCACAACAACCCACATATCTATTTAAAAAAGGAGCCTACCAGAGCCATGATGGACTATGCATTGTATTCATATATTTGTGGGGAAGTGAAATCTTTAGTTGTCAAACTATTCTTTTGAACACTACCAACGGACTGCAATTCAAGACAATAGTATACCACAAAGTAGTGGCCCTTGAGAGGGATCTCAGAGGAGTCACAGACTGGCAAAACCCCTAGCATGGAAGCTTTTTAAACATCAACTGGCTTGGGCACAGCAAGCCTCCCTGGCCACCGAGGAACTTCTAGTGGGCGTGGAATCTTGAGTGTCCTCACTGAGACATCTACCAGCATGCCTTAAAGGGCTACTGACTATAAACATACAAAGGAGGAATCCTGTAAGTTTCCAAGGGATACCCCATAGGGCTCACACCCTTCTGGCAGTGCAGGTTTCTTTCATCATTGTAAGAGATAATCAAGTGTTCGGCATCCAATCTAGACACCCTGTGCCAAAGGATCCTAATTCAGGAACAATTTAAGAGGAGGCAGTGCAATAGAGGACTGAATGCCTAAAGCTTAATACTCAGAACAATTGATCAAGAGCACTGGGAGAACCAAAGGACCCTAGCAGTATCCCCTGGTTGACCACGTAGGGACAGGGGACTCTCTTTGGAGGTCACAGGAGATCCATGACTCATTCTAGCTGGAAGCTCCCAGCTATGTGTCTGGACCCCTAGGCAAACTAGCTCCTTGTCTCTCAGTGAAGGGAATAAATAGACTCTCAATGGTTACCCTTTCGGAAGAGGGCACTATCACTACAAAGTAGGAGTGTCTGTGTCTAGGGAGATACCAGAGTACCATAGCATTCTTGGATGTGTGGCACATCCTAGAATGAGTGCTATGGGAGAGGGAAGCTTTTCTCAGCTTTTGCCTTTTGTTAAGGGTAAGTAAAAAAACGGAACAGGAGCACTTAGAGTCTGGGTCTGTTCTGGTTCTTGCAGGAAAAAAACATTGTTCCCCAGGACAAAAAAAAAGCTGACCCATCTAACGGAGGTATATGTCACTAGTAAGAATTCACATGGTAGTCACATGGAAGAAGCAGGAAGAGGAAGCAGCACGGGAGCCACAGCCACTGAAGCCACGGAAAGGCAGAATTATTGAGGCTACTACGTGGAATGTGCAAATATACATCGCACACCCCCATGAGGTCGGGTAAACTCGGGGGATGGTCTCCACAGCTCTCTCAAAGAGGAAACGAGCCACGACAACTGTCCTGCAGAAGAAACAAACAAGACAAGCGTGACAGATATCCGTCCGCCGTATTAGGATCTGCATAGGCAATAATGGGATTGTAATACAGTAGAAGGGATATCCATCATATTTGTGATGGAGTAACCCCTCTGCCAAGCTCTAAAACAGGCCCTAAATCTAAACTGCAACCTACAGAGGTGCCCTTAATAAACCTTATGGCTCGGGCATAGAGGAGAAGTCAGAGAAGCCAGGGAGTCGCTAGACTTCCTCTAGCAAGGTCACCATGGGTCCTACTACTAACGAGCCCAACATTTGCACAAAACAGCCCAAAATCTACTCAAAGTTCAGCATTCTGAAGGATGCGGGCTCAGCCCTATTTTCGAGCAACAAAGGGCTTACGGGGCTGCAGACTCCCTCATTATCCTTACTATCAGTGGTGACTACCAGTATTACTGAAGTGATTTCAAGACAGCCGCCCATGCCTTGAACCACTTCACCACAGCATAAGTCCTCTTCCAAGTCACCAATAAACTGCCCTCTGTGCATTTGCCCCAAACAACTGTGTCTGGGCTTCCATCTGACAGTACCTGTGACCTCAGCAATGAGAATCACAGGAGCACTCCCCACACTCAACTGCACAGTGGGGAGCATGGATCCTTTTGACCGAGGCGGGTGGCTCAGTCCATCTCATCAATGCAGAAAACTCCGGCAATGATCAAAATTCTTCCTGCCCACTTGGGGGGTCAGGGGCCCAGGCCACAGCAGCCCACAAAGATGTGGAAGAAAAGGAGCACGGGTACTTTTGTACTTAAGAACCCCAGAATAGGAAGAAATGCTGGCAGCTTACTCACAGGACCTCCAACAATCACCTGGGCCCCTCGGCCGCCCACATTTCAAGGCAAAGAGGCAGAGCCAAGTTGAGAAAAACCACCACCCCTGGAGAGTATTTGGATGTCCCTCCTGAATAGAGTACAACTATCTGTGGAGGCTCTGCAGTACTAGTTAAACAAGATGGACATCCAGCTTTCACTCCTTAACACTCTGGCCATTTTTGTGGCTGGCATTGATGATAAACTAGGGGAAATACATTTTCTCTTTAAAAGAGTACAGTCAGACACTACATCTACACAAATCAACTGCTCCTGTACAAATATCATAGACAAGCTATCAACTCTCCCCATGATGCTTAACAACCTTATCACAGATTTCGAATATAATTCAACCTCACAAGGGGGCTTGCCAACTGAGCTGCAACCACCAAACTCCAAGTCACCAACCTACCAAGGGCACACATGCCCTCTTCCAACCAATGAATGGTGCAGAGGGAATGAAATGTCTAGTATTGCGGAAGGGGCATGTGCTGCAAGCCCCATGGTTTCGTGCAGTTTAAACCCAGATCCACATAGCAGTGGAACCATAGGTAACGCATTGGATCCTGCTTAATTCGAGAAGCTGGCAGGCACAGTCGACACACACTCTTGCACAGATACAGCCACAAATATAAGAAACAATGGCAAGTATAGATGGTCACAAAGGAGGAGGAGACAAAATGAAATACTTGCTGCCCAAGAGGGAATATGCCCCTTATTTTGTATAGCAGCAAGACAATATGGGACAGCCTTCCAAGTCCACCTAGAGCAAGAACAAACTTCCCCCTCAATAGACGCTTTAGTGGTTGAAGACCCATCTATGGAAGAGGTCAGTGCTGGGTCTCCAGAGATCAACCCCTTGGCTACATCACCCTCACAGTCACTCTTGGCCAATTTTCACTCTGGAAGCATGATGGAATTACCAACAGAGCTGGCAGTTACCACCACTTGCTACACCGAGCCTCCATCCTCATCTCAAAAGAGCACGCATGAGAACACAATGGAGGCATCCCCTACGAACAACATCTTGACAAGTGGCAAGCAGCAGCAGCACACAGGCAATGAGCCTTGTCCATCAACAAGAGACATTGAGCCCATAACAGAACTACGCACAGGGTATGAACCTCTATCACCCACTTATACGGGCCAGAGGAGTGCATCTAGGATTGATCTTGGAAGAGATGGAAAACCAAGACCATGACATATAACAACAGCACACAACGACCTCTGGCATGGTTCTGGGGAGGTACCTGAACTGAAAACATGGAAGAGTACAAATATTTAGGGATCAATATTGATAAAAATGTCTCTCTCATTGCCCAGAAAGAAGCAATCAAGAGAAAAGGTTTGGCTATGACTTTAAGACTCAAAACCTCAAAAGGAAATCTGAAGGGTCTTCACTGGCACCCTTTCTTTGAGTAGTACAAGCTAAACTTCTGCAGACAATTGCATACGGGACCGAACTACTAACAGGCAGAGACACTAGAGTATTGGGCAACTTAACGGCGTGCTGGTATAGAATCATCTTTTCACTTCTGTTTTTTACCTCACCCGCATAGATTCGGCTGAGGTTTGGCCTGCTAAAGCAGACCATGGCCAGGTAGGGAACCTATTTAATATGCTGTAACAAAATCAGGAAAGTGGAGCCCAACACAATGAATTATCTCCCATGGAAGGAGCTGCAGGATTTGGACCTGTTGTGGAGGCTGGCCTGGTTTGTAGTGGGTACCTAAGGTACTTACACCTTATACCAGGTCCAGTTATCCCTTATTAATTAAATTTAGACAATGTATAGAAGCCAGGCTCTCTAGGGGAAGTGTTGAAAAGCAGCCAAGGCCTACCTAGGGAACATGCAAAGCTCATGCAAAACCACTGTAGTTACACAGTACTCATACACATGAAAGAAAATACTCTGAGTTACAAAAATATAGGTACTTTATTTTGGTGACACAAATGCCAAAATTAACATAGACACTATACTCACTTAGGAGGTAAGTAAAACACAAATTATATACACTGGTATGCAGAAATAGCTGTAAAACAGTTAGAAAACAGTGCAGTAGTGAAAATCACAATAGTTAGAAATGGGCTTAAGGGGGAACACAAACCATATACTAAGACAGTGGAATGAGAAAGTCAGTTTCCCACCCACCCCAGAGCCCAGGAAAGCAGGAGCAAATCACAGTGACTTTCCTAGAACACACAAGAACACGAGAAAGAAGATAGTGCAAGAACCAGAAGAGACTGCAAGACACCAACGATGGATTCCTTGACCTTAATACCTGTGGAAGAAGGGGACCAAGTCCAAGAAGCACTGAAGAGTCCAGGGAGAACAGGAGCCCCTGCTAACCCGGATGAAGGTGCAAAAGAAGAACCACGGTGAAGAACAACAGTCAGTACTGCACCCAAGAAGAGAGATGCTGGTTCCTGGTTGGTGCAGAAGATGTCCCACACCAGATGGATGATTGCAGACTGGTTTGCGTCACTGGATTCAGCTAACAAGCCTTGGCACAGGGAAAGCTCGCGGTTAGAGGAAAATGGCACTGCCTGGGACCAGGAGGAACCTGGTGGACGCTACCCAGGAGGAGGAGTCAGAGGGGGCTGTCAGAAACTCAGAGAACCCTCAGAAGACCAGGCAGCATGCACAGGAGTCCCATAGCACGGAAACAAAGAAGGTGCAAAAGGAGGCCCATGCAGCACTACGATAAAGGCTCCCACGCTGCTGAAGAACCACACAGGAAGCTGTGCATCACAGGAGAGAGTGCTGGGGGCTGGAGCTGCACAGTGCACGAAGAACTTTGTGGAAGTATGCCAACAAGCCTTGGCAACTGCAAAACATGTGGTGCACAGTTGTACTGTCTTGCGTGGGGAGGCAAGTTCTTATCTCCACCAAAGTTGGACAGTACGACGTCAGGACCGTCGGAACCACTTCAGTCTAACCACCCATGGTGCTGTATCGTCACACTTTCTTTCAGGAGAGGGGACCCAAGCCACCGGTCGTCGCTGCAGAGGGGTGCCTGCTGAAGCAGGGGAGTGACTCATTCACTCCAAGGGATATTCCTTTGTTCTTCTGGTGCAGGCTGAAGACAGGCTGTCCTCTGAGGATGCATGACCGGGAAACAATTGCAGTTGCTGGCAGGAGCTGCAGATACAATGTTGCAAAAGTTGTCTTTGCTTCTTTGTTGCAGTTGTAGAGTTCCTGGAGGGTCCAGATGCAGTTTCTTCGGTAAGAAGGTGAAGTAGAGGATGCAGAGGATCCACCTGGTCTGCTCTTGTGAAGCGCTGTTGAGCGAATGGAGGCAGCTGCTAAAAGTCCCCTTTAATCAAAGAGGACGAGCAGCCAAGAAGGGTCACAATACATCTTTGAATTTTAGAAAACACAAAATGAAAGGAGATCACACACTTAACAAAGCACCCGGTAAACAGAAATACACATAGCAGGCACAAAACAAAAACAAAATAATCATCTGCCAAATCTAACTTCTCCTCAGAACATACACAAGTCTTACTTAAAATACATTGCAACATGCCACCAATGCATCCACCTCAACACCACCATGAAATGTACAGCAAATAAACAACACAGCCAGAGCAACCTGCATTCTAACATACCACCAAACAACTCAGAATTAGGTTGGCTGTACCATGTATTAAGATGTATCAACAGAGCACTAACCCACCAAATCATAGGCAACATCCCAAGTGTCTACTATCAGAACCAAGAACAACCAAAACAATGTCCATCACCAGTAAATTACCAATATCAACACTCCACAGTATCCCCTGACACCCTCTTCCCCCACTGACAAGGAAAAGCATAAACAAGCTCAACAAAGTCTTCAGAAAATATAGAAAACACATGCCCAACACATTCCATTGCTGGTTGGCTGGTTCCTTGTAAGCTTTGTGTGTGATTACTAGGAGGTGAGACTTAGTTCTGATTGTGGATCCTGGCAACCCCATAAAAATGTTCAGTTTGAGGTGGTCCAGTACCCTGAGCCAGACAGCAAACCTCTTTTGTATGGCGTGTCTATCTGGCCAGTAGAACCTTGACACACTGGAACGTCCTGGGCAGGTGCAGTTCAAAATGCATACACAAGGTGCACAGAATCCTAGACTTCTCACCTTGTGGAAAAAATCCTCAGAGGTTTCAGGGTTTTCTGCAGAGGATGTTCTTAACCCAGGAACATAAGGCAGGGTATCTCATGACAATCCAGACTTTCTAGGAGAATTTTCCCATGGGGCAAACAAATGTCACCTAGTGAAGGAGTAATATTGGAACATTCTGATTAATGAGAGACGTAGCATTGGGATGAAAGGCATTCATCACTTCGAAGATCTAAGCCATGCTGCCCTGTGTATTTTTTTAAGGACTTTCCTGTACTGTTCCTCTACTAAACATGATAATCTGTGAGTACTCTGGAGTTTGTTCATATGTTTAATTTGCTCTTAGTCTAGTGTAGGATGGCTGACAGAGGGCTATCTAAAGTGAACCTTCAATGTGAAGGTTGCTACTGCCTCCTTAGCCTAAGCTAGCATTAGGCTGGTGTTGGTGGCAGTGTGATCTTAGCACATGGTGCTTTTCCCCATCTCTATGGGGAGAATCCAACTGCCTTTTCCTGATAAATGTTACTTAGGGGTCATTACAACCCTGGCGGTCGGTGTTAAAGCTGCGGTAAGACCGTTAGAAGGCAGAGGCGGCCAGCAGCACCACAGACTCGGGGCAGGAGCCCTGTAAATTTTTTTCGCGCTCCCGCATCCGCGGGAAGCGCGTCAGAAGGAGGAGTCGGCCAGCAGCACCACTGACTCGGGGCAGGAGCACTTTAAATTTGTTTCGAGCTCCCGCAACCGCGGGACGCGCGCGGGCGGCGCCCGTTAGAGGCTGGGCTGGGCCACCCCTCTGTCCTCTCCAGTGAAAGGTTGACTATTGTATATTCACTATATATTGGGGATCATTTTGGAGCCTTCTTAGTGAGTCTTAGTGGTTTTTTTAATATTTTCAATTTTTTAGTCCGTTTTGTTTGTTATTTCATTATTATAACATTCTGCTAATATGGGCAGGAAAAGAGGTCCGTTAACTGGCCCCATGGGAGGGGGTGGTGGCAGCAGTAGACAGGGAAGTGGTACCACCACATTGGACTCCTTCATTGCAAGAGCTGTCGGGGTTGTAACAAAGGAGATTGATCTGGCAGAAAGGAAGTTATCAATGGAACTGGAGGACTGGCGTCTGGCCCCAATAGATAGTGGTCCTCGTGAGGTTGTGGATGTGGAGGTGACTTATCCGGCGGGAGACCAAGGTACTGCTATGGTTGCTGCTGAACCTGCTCAAATTGAGCAAATAGAGACTATAGAGGGTTCTGGTGGCCAAGGCCCTTCCAGAAGAAGCAAAAGACTTTTATTATCTTCACCCCCGGCCTGCCCCCTGGATAAATGCAGCCCCCCCCGAGGAAAAAAAAAGCCTTAAAGAAATTGATTCCCAAATCGAAAACATCCCCCTTGGAATTCCCTAAGGGTACGAGTAGTGACCCTGCACCTTGCCAGCAGCTGGGTTGTGATGTTACTATTTTTTTGTCAAAATTTCGTGAAATGATCCTGGAGATTTTATCCCCCGTTGTGGCGAAACTATCGGCCATAGAAAAGTCAGTTTCTCTGATATCTGTGCAAGGTATTCAGGGGAGGCATTGTATTGGTGGATGTGTGGACCCGCCCAGACGATCTCATCCTTGTGAGGAGTTGCTCCTGCCGGAGGATGCAGCAGGGCCATTGGGGCCTCTGGGCAAATCATCTCAGCTATTGGTTAATTCTGGAAATTCTGGGGGACAGGGCGCTCATGCTGAGATTGCACCGGCTGCACCGACTTCTTTATTAAGAGCGGATAGGACTGTCAATAGGCCTAGCTGTAGTAGGCAGCCTGATCCTGATTTTGTGGTAACGGGGGGGCTGACCAACAGCTGGTTGGGAATAATAATCTGAATCTCCAGACAGCCAGGCCTGAATTGACCTGTTTGGATCTCCCCCCAGCTTGTGCCCCTTATGTGGTGGTATTAACGAATGTACCTGCTCTTACCCCTGGGGTTACTGAGTCCACGGCTCAACTCATAAAAAAGGCTGGATATTGGTTGAGTAAGAATTGTGATTTCTCATGTAAGGATTTCAACGATATTCTGTTTGCCAGAAGAATTGGATGGGTTGGACCCAAAAATAAGGTGGGGGATGATGATTGTATTATTATAAATGTCAGATACCCAGCCTTGAGTCAAAGGCTCCTTTCTACCTACCTCACTGCTGTATTTAGACCTGGTACACTTGGCATGGTCCCTTTGGGTTATTTTTATGACCACATGCAATTGAGTGCCGGGGTTTTTTCGGGCTTTGGTAGGTTTCCCCCCCTGGGTCAGAATAGTCACCAGGCAACCAGCAGAAGAATTGTCACTAACAGTAATCTATCCTTGGAAGGGGTGGATTGACAATGCGCCAAGACCCTGGCTATACGGGAAGAGGTGCCCCCACAGTGTAAAGTTATCTCATGGAATATTGCGGGCTATGATGCTAAGTTATCCGATAAGGCGTGGATTAGGTGTGTGACGAATTTTGATGTGATCATGCTTCAGGAAACCTGGTCAGAGGGGTTGTCTGTGTGGAATGGGTACATCAGATTTGCAATTCCAGCTGTGAAGTCTCTTGGTGGCCGCTCAAAAGGTGGCTTGGTTACCCTAATTCGCCTCTCTAAGATAGTGGGTGCATTTCAAATTAACTGCAATCACCAAGGTATATCGCTGGTATGGGTAATTTTCTCTAATAATTTTAATATTTTACTGGTTAACTTTTATAATGCTGTATGGGATATGGGATGGCAAATTGGGGCCCTGTTTTCCGTTCTTCAGGTTTTGAAATACAGAATGGAGGAGATGGGGTTAGAATTCTGTGCTATTGTCTCTGGAGACTTTAATGCTAAGCTGGGGAGGCTCAGTACTGTGGTTAATCCCTTTATTCTTGACTGTGAGGATTATTCAGTGGACGGTCTGCAGGACGCCAGAGGCAGGGTTCTAATCAAGGAACTCAGGAAGCTGGGTCTTCTGAATGTGTGTGATATAGAAGCCGCAGGCACTCATCAACTCCCAACTTATGTGGGAAGAGGATTTGAATCCACTATTGACTATATCTTTATATCTCCACCTATGAAAGACCTGGTGACTGGGGGAGAGGTGATGGGGGAGAGTTTCAGTGATCACAATCCCCTTATAGTATCCTTTAAACTCCCTGGGGCCCTACGTAATTTAGGGCGAGGTAGGCCGGTAGTAGTGGAGATAAAGGACCAGGGTAGGCAGCTTGGGTGGAAGCAAGTGGATTCCCTAAAAATTGTTGAAAGGGTGGTGGGGAAAAATTTACATCTATTTATGGACACACTCTTGATGGAGGCCCCTAATCCTAAAACTGTTATGAATGCAATAACAATAGTAAATGCAGCAGTGAGAGACTGCCTTTTTTCAGTAAGCAGCCAACCTAGTAAACGTAATTGTGGTTGGTATGACAAGATCTGCTATGATGCAAGGGCAAACCTGAAGATGGCCACTAAGAAACATCCTAGAGATTGGGTCCTCGTAAAAGAAGCTAGAATGAAATACAAGAGGGCCCTGAGGGATAGCAAGATTAAACATAAAGATAAAGCCTGGGAAGAGTTAGAACGTGCCATAGCTCTGAAGGATCCTGGCCTGTTTTGGAGAGTGGTAAATAGAGGTTCCTTTGGAACAGACACATCTGAGGGCCTTGGCTGTAACATCGCCCCGGAAGATTTTGTAGTATCTTTGAGGGTTCTCCCCTAAGAAATAATCAGGAAAATGAGTATGAGATGGCTCCCAACCTAGCAATTAGGTTTTCGCTCCAGGAGGTTATGGATGCGATACAGAGTAGTGCATGCAATAAAGCCCCGGGCACGGATTCGATCCCTATGGACCTGTATAAAGCAAACCCCCAGTTACGGGCACCTGTTCTCTTAAATATCCTTAATGCAGCAGTTACTGTGGGTATCCCTGCCTCTTGGAGACTGGCATGTATTGTCCCAGTGTTTAAAAAGGGCGACCAAAATGATCCTAAGTCCTACCGCCCTATTTCTCTACTGGACTCTTCGGTGAAGATTTTAGGACGGATTATTTTAAGGCGCCTGGAGTCCTGGATGATAGGGAATGATATCTTAAGCCGGGATCAGTATGGTTTCAGGGAAGGCCTTGGCACGCGAGATCAATGTCTTAATCTATTGATGCTGATCGGTAAATACACGCAGGCTAGGAAATGTACGCTCTATCTTGCTTTTATGGATCTTAGCTGTGCCTTTGATAAGGTGAACCGGTCTATATTATGGGAAAGATTAAATCAGCTAGGGCTGGATCCTAATATTGTAGAGTTGCTCCGATACTTACATTCTGGGACGATTGCTAATGTTAGGGTGGGGACGAATGGGGAATGCTCAGAGGCCTTTAAGCTTTCAAGGGGTGTGCGCCAGGGGTGTGTTCTGGCTCCTACTTTGTTCCTTCTATATACAAATGGATTGTCTGATTTTCTGATGAAACATTGTAGGGATGTTCCAAAGGTGAATGGTACTGATATCCCTGTACTAACGTACGCGGATGACGCAGTCCTTATGGCCCGTACTATGAATGGTCTCCGGGAATCAGTTAGAGCTTATGCCTCCTTTACGTCAGCTTTGGGTTTAGAAGTCAATTTTAAGAAATCTCATTTTATGGTGTGTGGAAGACCCCTGAGTAGGGTGGGGGAGGTAAGGGTGGAGGATCAAATTATTAGTAGGGTCCATGAGTTTCCATATCTAGGGATTATTTTTGATGAGAAACGATATTGGAAACCTTGTATTGCCAGAAGGGGTGCGCTTTTTCATGCAGTAGTTGGCACAACTTTTGACTTTGCTGTAAGGGTAGGTAGTAAACCCATCAAGCCCTTGCTTGAAATTTATAGGCAGAAATGCCTCCCCGTCCTGCTGTATGGTGCTGCACTTTGGGGGTATAGGGACTCCCGAGCCCTTACGGTGGAAGAAAATCGGTTCTGTAGAAGGCTATTGGGAGTTGGACAAAATATCCCTGGTTTCAGCCTTCACTTGGAGCTGGAGCTTGAGTTTGTCCAGGACACCATTCAGTTGGCTCCCCTTCTGCTATGGATTTCAATTTGGACTAATGAGCATGCCACTCTGAATAGGGATATCTTAAAGGATTGTCTGGCTTGTGACAATGTAAAGAATATTCCCTGGCTGATGCACATAAGGAAGATGGCTCATGTTTTGGGCCGGCCTGATTTAGTTGATTATCTGAAGGCCTGACCAGGTGTGATAAGAAATGGGTTAAGGAGAATTTTTTAAAAATCCAGAAGAACAGGAGGGAGGGGGAGGCCTTAGGGAAAAAATCGATCAGGGATTTCATTATGCTAAAGATGTGGGTAGGACCTGAGCGCTATCTCTTAGAGATTAAGGATGTGAGGTAAAGGTCTCTCATAACCCGTTTCCGTTTGGGGATCATTAGAAGTAATTTGTGTTTCCCGTTAGGTCAGTATGGGGACAAATGTATTAGACCCTGCCCCTGTGATGAGGTGTCCCAACAGACCTTGCCCCATTTTACTTTGTTTTGTGTTTTTTATGCACCATTCAGAACTCGTTTTCTATTACCTCTCCTAAAGCCCAAGGGTTTTGTGCAATATCGTCCGGCTTTTATGTGGCTGCAGATGGCCTCAGATGTATTGGTGTGGAAGGGGCTGGGATCATTCCTGAAGGGAGCTATTACTTGGCGTAACAATGTAGAGTTTTTAGAATGAATCCTTCTATTTTATTGTTTTTACGTATGTGGTTATATATGTTTTTATTCCTGATGGGTGTTCTTATTATTTATGGTTCTATTGCTAATTTTAACAAATGTATTGAAGATTATTTATTGTAATGGATGAATTTTTTCATACCGAATAAAAGTTATTATTATAAGACCGTCAACAGGCCGACGGTAAAAAAAAATGGAATTACGACAGTGGCGGAAACCGCCAAAATAGACAGCCACTTTAACACTCCGACCACCACGGCGGTACAAACAAACACAGCGGCGGTCACCGCCAACAGACAGGCGGAGGACAATGTACCGCCCACAGAATTACAACCCACCAATCCGTCACCTTTTCCCAGGCGGATTCACCGCAAACCAAAACTAGGCGGAAACAAGACTTCAAAGGGAAAATGCTCACCTCTACACACCCCACGAGGAACCAGGATGCCATGGAACCAGAGCTCCAGATTTTTTCAGCCTTTATCTTCCTGCTCCTCTACCTGGAGCACGAATGCCGGTGGGGAAGACCACGGTGAGTACTGCACCTACGACACGGGGGAGGGAAAAAACAGTGTCTCACACACACACAACACCCCCACCCTCACCCACTACAACACACACGCTAATACATCTTGATACATCACAGTTACACCCCCCAGGCCCCCCTGGAAGAATGCAAGGACAAAAGGAAATGAGTCGAATTATTGTGATATATTCAATTACATACATCAAAAATATTTACAAATATATACATTTATACTATATGCAATTAAATACACCAAGAACACAAGTCCAAGGGAGTCCACCATCATAGTCCGTGGATCACTGGACACAAAAGGCATGGGCGAGGCCCACACAAGATACCCAAACAAGACGAAGAGAACACTGCAGGGGCATCAGGGGGAAGGGAAAGGGTGGGCACCTCAGCCGATTGAGTGCACGATGCCAAATCCACGAGGGGGCCCCATGCCCACTGTTCAATCCTGGGGAGTGCAAAGCCACAGTCTCTCAAGTCTCTACAGTGGGTGGCTTGCCCACTGCTATATCCTGGGGAGTGCAAAGCCACAGGCTCTCAAGTCTCTGCAGTGGGTGGTTTGCCCACTGCTATATCCTGGGGAGTGCAAAGCCACAGTCTCTCAAGTCTCTACAGTGGGTGGTTTGCCCACTGCTATATCCTGGGGAGTGCAAAGCCACAGTCTCTCAAGTCTCTACAATGGGTGTTTTGCCCACTGCTATATCCTGGGGGGTGCAAAGCCACAGTCTCTCAAGTGGATGTCAATCTCCACTGGTTCTGGAGGGGGTTTGTGCCCAGAGTGCTTCATCCTGCCAAGGACAGAGGTAGTGGATAACAGTCTCCACTGGTTCTGGAGGGGGCTTTGTGCCCAGAGTGCTTCATCCTGCCAAGGACTGAGGTAGTGGATGTCAATCTCCACTGGTTCTGGAAGGGGCTTTGTGCCCAGAGTGCTTCATCCTGCTCGTGGCGGCCTCAGTAGCGTCAGAGCTTTTGGCGCTCATGGGCCTGCGGTGCTTGTGGCGGCGGTGTCTTTGGCAGCGGTGTTTGTGGCAGCGGTGTCCTTGGCAGCGGTGCTTGTGGCGGTGGTGTCCTTGGCAGCAGTGCTTGTGGCGACGGTGTCCTTGGCAGGGGTGCTTGTGGCGGCGGTGTCCTTGGCAGCGATTCAGCTGCTGGCGGTCCTGTCTGTGGCAGTGGGGCTGCTGGCGGTCGCCTCCTGGGCAATGGCGCGCTGCTGGCGGTCCTGTCTGGGGCAGTGGGGCTGCTGGCGGTCGCCTCCTGGGCAACGGGGCTGCTGCTGGCGGTCCTGTCTGGGGCAGTGTGGCTGCTGGCGGTCGCCTCCTGGGCAGGGGGGCTGCTGCTGGCATCCTGTCTGGGGAAGTGTGGGTGGGGTATTGGTGTGGTTGTCCTGTGGCGGTGCCTCCTGTCCACTAGCGCCGGCGGAGGTGGTGGACAGTTCATCGTCCAGGCTAGTGTCAGGGGCCCCTTGTTGTGCCACAGTGTCCCTCCTGGTGTTGAGGACTTCCTTTAGCACCCCTACGATGGTGCCCAGGGTGGAATTGATGGATTTGAGTTCCTCCCTGAAGCCCAAATATTGTTCCTTCTGCAGCCGCTGGGTCTCCTGAAACTTGGCCTGTAAAGTTGCCATTGTCTCCTGGGAATGGTGGTAGGCTCCCATGATGTTGGAGAAGGCCTCGTGGGGAGTGGGTTCCCTGGGCCTGTCCTACCCCTGTCGCACAGCAGCCCTCCCAGTTCCCTTGTTTCCCTGGGCCTCTGACCCCTGAAACAGTGTGCCCACTGCCACTGCCCCCAGGTCCCTGTTGTTGTTGGGGTGGTGGGTTAGCCTGGGTTCCCTGTAGTGGTGAACACACTGCTGATTGACGTGTCCTAGGGACAGAGGTATGGGCCCGCTGGGTGGGTGCTGTGCTGGTGTTTCCAGAGGGGGGAAGCTCTGTGGTGGCATGTGACAGTGTCAGGAGAACCGACTGTCCCGAGGTCCTAGATGGGCCGGGCTGGTCGTCTAGATCCAGTTGGGCAGAACTGCTGTCATCACTGTGGGCCTCTTCTGTTGGTGGTGTGGACATGTCTGGACCCTCCTGTCCGGTGACGTTGGGCAGGGGTCCTGCAGGGGTGTAAAAGCATGATTATTGCATCTGTGTGTGCCATGGTGTGCAATGGGTGGGTGACTGTGTACCCCAGTGCTTGCATTCCTGTGTGGGACCTTGTGTGATGATGGTTTAGGGGGGTGTATGGGTATGTGCAGTGGCCATGCTTTGGTGATGGGTGTCCATGCTTTGTTGTTGCATGCAGGGCTTGGTGTTGGGATGGGTGGTTTGTGATATTGGGACATTTGTGAAGAGTTGGAGTGATGGGTTGAAGACGAGGATGGGGGTATGTGATGGCATACAGGTAGGGTGTGGGATATAGTAGTAAAGATTTGACTTACCAGAGTCCATTCCTCCAGCTACTCCTGCAAGGCCCTCAGGATGCAGAATAGCCAAGACTTGCTCCTCCCATGTTGTGAGTTGTGGGGGAGGAGGTGGGGGTCCGCCGCCAGTCCTCTGAACGAAAAGGTGGCGTCTTGAGACCACAGAACGCACCTTCCCCCGTAGGTCGTTCCACCTATACCTGATGTCATCCCTATTTCTTGGGTGCTGTCCCACTGCGTTGACCCTGTCCACTATTCTTCGCCATAGCTCCATCATCCTAGCTATGGAGGTGTGCTGCACCTGTGCTCCGAATAGCTGTGGCTCTACCCGGATGATTTCCTCCACCATGACCCTAAGCTCCTCCTCAGAAAACCTGGGGTGTCTTTGCCGTGCCATGGGGTGGTGTGGGTGATGTGTGGGTTGGTGTGTGTTGTGATGTGTGGGGTGATATTTAGTGGTGAGTTGTGTGAAGTGCGTGGATGTTATGTGGGTGATGGTGTTGAGTGCCTGTGGATGCTCGTTTGTAGATGGTGGTGTCTCTCTCTGGCCTTCTGTCGCTATTGTTGTTGTAGGGGTTTGTGGGTGATGTGGGTGTGTGTTTTATATTGTATTGGGTGTGTGGGAGTGGTGTGTGTATGTGTATCAGGTGTGTGTATTTCGAATTGTCCAATGTGGATGTGTTTTGTAAATGTGTGTGTATTTTGAGCGCGGCGGTGTGTACCACCAATGGAATTCCGCGGTTGAATGACCGCCGCGTGGATTCGTGTGTCGTGATAGTGTGGGCGTATTCCTGTTGGCGTAAAGTTGGAGGTTTTGTTTTCACCAGTTTATCACTGGCCTTTGGTGTGGCGGACTTGTGTGGGTGTCTAAATTTTGGCGGATTCCGAGCTGTGGGTCATAATGACCGTGGCGGAATTCCGCGGCCACGGCGGTGTGTTGGCGGTCTTCTGCACAGTGGTAAGCGGCTTTTACCACTAATGTTGTAATGACCCCCATAGTCCTTCATACAGGGGTCACTTGCTCATCCTTCTGTGAGTAGTTTGTACGGTTTGTCAGTCATTTATTTACAGTAACTGGTGCCCAATGGCATACTGTTTGTTTGGGTGACCTTCTAGACTGTGTCAGTCTCGGATAGCAAGGCTTCTTATTCTTCCCATTTGTTCTGAACCTACTTCATGTAAATGGTTTTGCCTTTTGAGCAGATGGTTGCCATACTCTTCCCTTTGTTTAGAGTAGGTTTTCCATGCTCTGATGAATCTCAACCTTCTCCCCTTTTACTGTGGTGCTGTCTGACACCTAACAACAGTGCTTTTCTGCTGAACTTCGTCTGAGAGCAATCGGTAGCCAAAGCCTCACAGTTTAAAGTGATGTGACATTAGACTATTTGCTCTAGAAAATTGAAAAACAATGAAGAAGATGCCATTCATTACCCATGACTGCTAGAAGTACTTGAATTTTTATAAGAAATTTCGGTTCAGGCTTCCTCTCTGTGCCACTATAGTCACACCTCTGTTTCGACTTCCAGGGATCCCTGTTCACTAGCATATAGCAAATGTATAACCAATAACTGAATGTCTGATGGACTTCTATGTTTATTAAAAAAAACTCTTGAAATCTGCATTCGCCTTAATTATTTGTGAGACAACAGATCTCTTAATTGTATGTACTTTCTTGCTGAGATGTACCAGATAGAACTGTGGTGGCAGATAATGTAGAGGGCCATAATAAATCGACCAGGATGAAAACCACAGTGCAAAAGAAAGGAGATTATCCTAAGGCATCAAGAAAGGAGTTGTTGTATGCTAGCTCAGCTAAGGAGGCCCAGAATGTTTAATCCTTTGTAGCATAAGAAAACACTACAAGTATTACAGTAACAACTGATTCCGCCTTCCCGTCTTTCCATCCTACTGAGTCTGATAATATGCAGAGTTCAAATTCATAATAACGAGGATATTGCAATGACATATTACATAACTTAGCTATGAACTGGTATCCTTTATTGACAATAATATCCCCCGGAAGCCCGTGTGACCTTTCTCGAGGGTTTAGAAATCGTTGCGTTAGTTCAGGAGCAGTTGGTAACTGGATCATGGTTACAATATGTTCCAGTTTTGTAAAGTGATCAACCACCACTAAAAGTGTTGTAAATCCTTGTGAATGGGACAGATGCAAAGTTCATGGAAATATTGGCCAGGGACGAGAGGGAGTTGACAAAGGTTGAAGAACGCTATAGATCTTTAATAATCACTTTTTACTTGGATGCAAGAGACACATACATTGATAAAAAAGAGTGATATCGATTCCAATAGCAGGACACTGAACGTTTTGCAAAGAAAGCACGTTTCAAAGTGCTTCTTATTCTCATATGACCAGCTGCTGTAGATTCATGTATGCAAGAAAAACTTTTTTTTAAAATAATTTCTGTTCAGGTACAAAAAGACAGTTATTATCAAACAATAATTGTTTCTCCATTCTCTGATCTGAGCATCTCGTATCTATTGTTCTCCACTGAGGTTACACTCAGATTCCTGAACATGGTGAAGAAATGACTAATTCCTGGACGTTTGCAGCTGTGAAATGAGAATCAAAAGTGGACTGTCTGATTCTTTTTATTTTTCACCCTTTAGAGGATATGAGAGAGCGTCACCTTTTCCTGTCCCCTTCCCAGGCACTTGAAATCTCATGGTGAAATCTCAAAAAAGGCTGTCTTACATTTTTTGCATTGCTACATCTCATTGGTTTCAAAAAGCTCATATTGTTTAGTCTGTCCACACTGTCACTTTGAGCTTTGCTGTAGTGGCTAGCAAGTCTCTGTGCTAAAAGAATAGTTTCTATTGTGGATGAGTGAGTACGAGAGAAGAATGTTACAGGATGTAAGCCTTCATTTTCCTGGCGTTTCTGAGATAATATGGGTCCTGTAGCACACGCCAAGATATCCATTTTCAGTATTAAGCGAAGATTACAATCAGGATGGCATAGAACACTGGTTCCCAACCTTTTGACTTCTGTGGACCCCCACTTTATCAGTACTGGAACCCGGGGACCCCCATTGAATCATTGTTGGAATCCGGGGACCCCCCCCAAATGAGTCATTAGTGAAAGCTGTGGGACCTCGTATGTTAATATTATAAAATTTTCTATGCAGTCTCGGACCCCCTGAGGAGACTTCGGTGACCCCCAGGGGTCCCTGGACCACAGGTTGGGAACCACTGGTGTAGAACAAGAGTGGATGTGAACAGTATGTGTAGATGAATAAATGCTTTTTCTTGAACGGATCTCCATTTAAATTTGATGCCTGCTTTTGTGAGATGAATTATTAGTTGTACAATCCTAGAAAAGTAGGAGATTAATTGTCCGTAGTAATTAAATCTTAGAAATGTTTGGTTTTCTTTGGTCATAAATTAGAAATCCTATGGAAATTAATTCTGATTTCTCTAATTTACATTTTTGAAGCTTGACATTTAAAGCATCTTTTCGGAGTTGAGTGAATACTTCTCTCATGTGTTGATTGTTCTATCAAAGAATGTGAGAACACCAAGGCCCATATTTATAAACAATGTCGCACAACTGTTCTAACGCAGTTGTAAGTAATTTTTTTTAACAACGGCTAATGCCATTCCCTAACGCCATTTGTTTGCCATATTTATAAAATGGCGCACGATTGCGCTAAGGAATGGCTAGTACCACAAAAAAAGAGGCTAGCCGGTGAGGGTTGGCACTAGGGGAAATGGCACTAGTGGGGTTAGAAATGATGTTAGGCCTGTTAGCGGCAAAATATCTGCCGCTAGTCAGCCTAGAGTCATTTTTGACGCACAAGCAGCCAACAAATGTCTCCTGTCTAAATATAGACAGGAGTCATACCCCCTAGCCCAGTGCCCACCACAGGAGACCAACGTCCCCTGGGCAAGCCCTACATACCCAATGCCAGGCAGGGGACAAATGTAAGGGTCCTCCAATGGAAAATCACACAGATTCACTTACCTGCAACTTACCTGGGATGGGCTCCCTTCTCCTGCAGTGTCCCTGTGGTGTGGGTAGTGGTGATGCTGGGGGTTGAGGTGGGCATCTTTGTGCCCATTACCATGGTGTTTCCCAATGGAAAAGGGCCTACCTGCACATTAACGTCTGGTCTGACCAGGTGTTTAATAATGGCGCTAAGTGGGCTTAGTGGCATTATTTAGATTCCCTCTCCCACTTGTGCGTCGTTTAAGCGTTTGGTGTTAGATATGGCGCTGGGGGGCAAGTGTCATTTTGAGGAAGGAAACACCTACCTTGCATCTAATTAACGCAAGGTGGTTTGCTGCTACCTAAAAATGTCGCTAACTCCTAAATTATGATGCAAGATGGGTCTAGCATCAAAATATAAATATGGAGTTAAGTGAACAACGCTTTAGTGGCAAAATAAATGGTGCTAAGTCGACTCTAACATTCCATAAATATGGGCCGAAGATTTTTCACTCTTTGCATTGTGCTACTTTTATGCACCTTATTGCATTCCATTAATTTGTGTATTTGTAGGCACATTTCTCATTTATAGACGTTTTTCATTTAGGATTAATTGCACATATTTGTTATATAATGTTTTCATCATGATTGATTTATAGTGCACCAATTGCTCCTATGTCAGATTTCAGTGTGAATTATTAAGCATAATAAAGTATAGTGAATTTAATAACTGTGCAAGAGAACTCAAATGTTCATTCTTACATTTTACATCACTGTTCACCCGCTCTTGTCTTTTTATAGTAACAGCAAGAGGATATCTAAGTCTGAAACAAAGGTTGTGGTGTGTCCAAGATGGCAACCAGACTAGTCACATAACTGTGAGCTACACCCCACCACCAGGAATAATCCTGTTTTTTTGGTCCATTACCCCTCCCGTAAGACTGATGGTAGAAGGGTTATTGATGATCCACCTGGGAGGCTGGTCTGGCAGTTGGTCACGTTACAGAGGAGGTGACTTGGGCTGGTATTTAGCACCCAATGGCCCAGGGAGAAAATGGGAGCTCTTGGCAGGGACCGACACAAAGGGCCATCTGCTCTGGAGGTAGGTCAAGTGGGGTGTTTGTGTTGTGCCAGGCACCCACAAAAAAAGACTGAGCTGGAAGGTGAGAGGAGCCTATGCCTAATGTTGGAAGCAGCCTGTGGTGCAAGGTGTTGCTCGTATTTGCCAATTTCATCCTGGTCAGCGGTGTGGCACACTGCAGCTTTGGTGCAGTGCAACAGGTGGCCTTTTGTTAGGGTGGGGCATCTTGGCAAGCCACAGCACAACCCCTGCAGGTGGGGGAATCCTCCTAGGAGCCGCAGTACACAGCAGTCCACAACAGTCCACAGCACGCTGACCTTTGGATGCAGATGACTAGTGCGAGCTGACATTGCTGAAGGGCATGCCATTCCCCTCCTTCCAGTAACGGAGATGTACTGCGGGGCAGACTGGGTTGACACTGCATTGAATAAACTACCTGAACAATGCCCACAGACACCTGGATTGCAGGGGCTCTGTGAGACCCCAGTGATCCACCTGTCCATGTTGAATCACAGCATTTGTGGATTTCCCGGTACGGGACCTGTGACACTCCATTAACTATTCAGAATGTAGGCCGAGCTGAAGGCCTAGCCCCCAATACTTCAGAGTCTGCTCTAAAAAGGCCTCACACATTGGTAGGGTTAAACCCAAAGGTAGCAAGATGGGAGATGGAGTGCCACCAACCACACAGATGCTGGCGAGCCCAACCCCAATGCCCCCAACAACCACTTTGGAACGGATACTCCAAGACCACAAGAAAAATTTACAGAACTGTTGACAACAGTGAGCAGTTTAAAACCTTTCCTGGTACCCAAGCTTTACCCAATAATGGTTGATGTTGTTTTTTTAGGGAAGACCATAAAAAGCTGAAAGAAAGGGTGAGCACCAACGACTCAGCATTGGTGACTCTATACCCCCGGGTGGCCACATTACAAACACAACTCAAGACACAGCAGTAGAAAGTCAGTACATTACGCTTAAGGGTGGATGACGCTGAGGGTTGCTTTTGATGGAATAACATTTGAGTTTTGGGTTCCCAAAGATAGTAGAGGGCCCAGTACACAGGGTACCCGGCAGACCTCCCTCATAGGCTGTGCCCAAAGTTCAATGGTGGTGAGGCTATTCGGCTTCAGAGACAGGGACACTATTTTGCAAATAGCCAGAGCCAAGGGCCATGGACTTTAGAAAACAACACAGTCACAATATTTCCAGACTACACAGTGGATGCAAAAAAACAGCACAAATTATTTTACGCAGTGAAAAAGCGGCTCTGCCTCCTTAAGATTAAATATGCACCTGGTGAAACTGAAAATCATGGATGGGGCTAAAGCTCTGATCTTCCCTTTCCTGAAGGAGGGGTTGCACTGGTTAGAGACAAAAGCAGAAGCAGCCCCTCAGTCTTCTGTGGATGCCAAAGAGGAGTGGAGGATCCACAGAAGCCGGTGTAGCTCCAACAGCATATTCCATGTCAAAGGAACAAGTCAGCATTGAGAGGGTTAAGGTGATAGCCTAGATCAAACAGACTGGAGCGTCAGGAACTGACATCTGAGATTCCAACCTGGACACATTGGAGTCACACAATTGAGCTGAGATGCCAGAGATCATGGAGCAGCTGAGGAGGGGGTGCATACTACTCTAAGGTGATGGCAGATCTACTGGTGGGCCCATAATGCACATTGCATCCTTTTTACATGCTCAAATATGCAGTCATACAGTCTACTCACCATTAAGTCTCGGTGAGGTGGGCATCTGATCATTCCTCAGAATGACTGGGGAGGGATATATTTTCAGAAACTGAAAGGTGGGACTGCTGGACTGTATATCCAGTGGAATATTGTGGACCCCCCCAAGATTCAGAATAGTTATCACTTGTTTGCCAGATCATTGTGGTTGATGTCATGGGCTGGGGTGTGGGATTTGTTGTGATTTGTTCAAACTGTTTGTTTTCTGTTCAATGTGCATGCACAATTGTCCTCTCTGCAATATAGGCCATTATGCTATACCCACTACACCTTAGATAACTCACCCTGTGGGGTTTGTGCTGAGGGCTACACAGCATGTCTACCTGGAAGTCAACAGTATCCTATAACAGGGTATAACCAAATTAACGATATGACGACACAAGACAACTGTGTGCTGACAAGGAATGTGAGGGGTTTTGGCACAGATGTAGAATGGTATAGGATCCACATGCACCTGACACAGCGTCACATACAGTGTGCATGCCCCCAGGAGACTCATTTGAAATCGTGGGAATTAAGTAAAGTACACAAGAGAGCAGCATACTGCACCAGGTACTGAGGATTTCTCAGGGACTTTCTGATATGGGCTGTCCCAGGACTCTCGTACACCATGGAGCACCTGCGGATTGACTCAGAGGCATGAAACATGATTTTGGAGGGCACTCTTGATGAGGTACCCCTAACATTGGTGCCACTAAATATGTACCAAATGTGGGATAATGTTTAATTCTTGCCTCATTCTCATTGGCACTTCTATACTCTCCATTGTCCACAGTGGTGTGGTGCAGGGATTTTAATTGTGTACCAGATCTGGTGTGGGATATATTGATGCTGCTGATCATGGGGGCCCAGTCTGCGGCTAACACTTACAACAATGGGTTCACAACCTACAAGTGGTGGACATCTGGCGGGCACCCACAAGAGAGGGAGTACTCCCACTACTCTGCACTACATGCATTGCACACCGGAATTGACATGGTGTTCTGCAGCGCAACCATGACACATAAGTTCCTAATTATGGAATATCTGGGACGTACACAATCAAATCACAATCTATTGATGTCCATCCTCTCACGGAGACAACTGTGCCTACAAATACCTTCCTGGTGCCTGCAGCCTGTGGCCATGAGTAACGTGGCATTCAGTGGACACATAGGGTAAACTGTAGGCCAAAATTTCACAAGTAACTAAAGATCAGCTGCTAATAAAGTGCTGGAGTGGGCTGCATTTCAAGTTGTACTGAGGGGAGTGTGCATGAATTGGGGGAATGCGCAGAGAGATTGAATGAGGAGGGATTGGGTTGGAAGACCAGATAAAAACAGCAGAGGGTGCCTGCGTTGTTAACCAAGACCTAAGACACACACCGGCTGACCTTAAAAAAGAAGATATGGACGTCCTTAACCACTTATCAAAGATGGAGTATAAGGTGTATATAAAAAAGGTAGATAAAGCGTAAAGTTTGTTGGCTTGGTTTCTGAAAGTGGAAGCCCCCCATCTCACTACTGGGGTTATTCTCATCGGAAAAGGATTGGTGGTTAGCGCTCAGTCAGAAATTATAAGGTTATCAAGAAGTACTATAGGGCCCTGTACAGAGATGACATGAGAGTAGAAACCTCTGCAGCCCTGAACTATCTTGGGTGTATTGAGATCCCCACTATTAACCCCATACAGAATCACAAATTAGAACCCCCCATGACCCTCTGGGAAATCAAATTAGCTCTTCAGGGGATTACAAGGGGCAAGACATCTGGCGCAAATACATTCCCAATTGAGGTTTTTGCAGCCTACCAAACCCATCTTTCTCCTTAACTACTGACGGTATATGAAAAGGCAAAGGAACAGGACATATTGTCTTATGCTATGAGAAAAACACTGATAGTGGTGCTCCCAAAACCAGAATGTGACCAGCCAGATGTAACATCCTACATAATTCTACATAGCCTTTGGTATCCTCGGAAGGAAATACTTTCAAGTCATGCTGGGTAAATTGGGCATAGGGCTAGAGTTTTGACGGTAGATATTGTTATTGTATAAGCTACCAATGATGCTTGTACAATCTCAGATCCAATATCAATAGAAAGGGGTACCAGACAGGGGTGTTCCCTCTTCCCAATATTATTTGCACTAGTCATGGAGCCACTTGCAAGCACTGTCCCAAATTGGGGTACTTTCTTAGAAAGGCATCCTCAAATACTACCTTTATACACTCGAAGATGCATTGATATATCTCAGAAAGGACCCTACTTTACTGTTGGACATAATGCACCTGTTGGATAAGTTTGGCAAGGTGTCCAGAGATTGCATCAATTGGGACAAGTTGTGCCTGGCCCCACAGCTCCGGTTATCTGAGCGACAGCAATGGGATCTGCCTAGGATACAACTACAGTGGAAGCTGGACACTATTAAATACCTAGGAGTGCAAATATATCACACTGAATGTGATCTCATTAACAGCAACCTGGGACAGGCACTGACCTTGATCAGATGATCCCGGCCTTTCTCGCTTCGGTTGCCACTATCCCCAGTTGGCAGGATCTTGATGGCAAAAAATGTTAGTACTCCATAGCCTCCCTTATTATATTGCACAACAACCAGTCATACTTAAGAGGCCATTTTGCACTCACCTGCAGCAGCTATCCATTGCACTCGTAAGGGGTAACAGGAGACAAAGGGTGGTCATCATATGCTGTATGCCCCATTACATGCGGGAGGCCTGGGGTCTCCCAACTATGAACTCCACTAAGCAGCTGCACAACTCCAGTGGCTGATGCATTGTTTGGAAGGGATGCCAAACCCCAAATGTTCTATGGTCCATGCTGAATTAAGGGTACACCTGCTATTGGACTAGTTCTTAGGTACACCACCTTTGAGTGGCATTCAAAATGTGTTGTTGAGAGTAGCTGCATGGTGCAGGAAGAGGTACACACATGGAGGCAAGAGAATAAAACCTTATGTTCCAAACTCTCCGCTTTGGGCTATACCACGATGTAGTTAGTTGATGCTAATACACCACTCAGATGGGTGGACAGCTGTTGAGATTATGGTGTGGGTGGACCTAGTAGAGAATATGAAGTTATGGCCAATCAAGTCCCTGATGATTATGTATGACCTATGGCTGGGACAGTTCCTTTTATAATCTGCTGTATGTGGGGTAATGGGACAGACATGGGGAGTGGAACACGTTTTGCCTGACTCTGGAGCAACTAGAGATGGTCCGGAACACCAAACAGACAAAACAGATTATAACATGATGATATCAGTCCCTATTGCAGAGTACCTCTAAAGGTTCTCAGGCTCTTAATGATTGGTGGGAATGTGCACTAGGGGCTGATATAATGGTGACCTCATGGGTTTGCTGCTTGGATGCGGTCAAAACAGTATCCAGAAATGTGAGGTTCTTTTTCACCCAATTCAGTTATACACACCATACCTATTTAACTCGGACCAGATTAGGGAAAATGTACCAGATGCTCAGTTCATTTGTCCCAGATGCACCATGGAGGGAGCAAATTTTGTACGTATGGTATGAGTATGTCATAATAGCCATGTTTTGGGCAGTGGTGACACAATGCATTTCTGCAGCAACTGTTTCTGTCTCACCTCTGAACCTGTTTCTGTGCCTCCTGGATGAGCAACCGATCACTAAATGGATGAAACATCTGGTATGCTTTCAGAGCTTAGCCATGGTGCTATCAAAGTTCCTTATAGCCATGACCTGGAAATCCAACACGTGTCCAGCCCTGGAACTTTGGTGCAAAGATGTGGAGAGATGGGCAGGGACGGGGATTTGCGAGCTAGCGATGGGACATACCAACTCCTTAACCAATGGGACAATTATCTGGCCAAAATGGAAGAACATCGGATCCGCACCCTGCAGCTCCTGCAGTTGCTGACTTGGAGCTGAGGTTGCTGAAGAAAAGTGTCTCTTGTAGACACTTTGTTGCAGTTACAGCATTTCTTGGAGCAGTCTGCAGTTGATCCGAGGTCAGAAGAGTCTGAAGTTGTTGCAGAGGATTCCTGAAGGAAACTTGCAAGCAGAATCTGAAGAGAACCCACAGGAGAGACCCTAAATAGCCCTGAGAGGGAGATTAGCTACCTTATCAGGTATGGACCTATCAGGAGGGGTCTCTGATGTCACCTGCTGGCACTGGCCACTCAGGTCCCTCCAGAGTGCCCCCACACCTTGGAAAGCAAGATGGCTGAAGTCTTTTCACACTGGAGGAGCTCTGGGCACCACCCCTGGGGTGGTGATGGACAGGGGAGTCGTCACTCCCCTTTCCTTTGTCCATTTTCTCACCAGAGCAGGGGAGAAGGGGTCTCTAAACTGGTGTAGACTGGTTTATGCAAGGAGGGCACCATCTGTGCCCTTCAAAGAATGTCCAGAGGCTGGGGGAGGCTACCCCTCCCCAGCCTGTAACACCTATTTCCAAAGGGAGAGGGTGTAACACCCAGCTCCTAGAGGAGATGCTTAGTTCTTTCTTCCTGGGACTGGGCTGCCCAGATCCCAGGAGGGCAGAACCCTGTCTGTGAGGTGGCAGCAGCTGTAGCTGCGGTGCAAGCCTCAGAGAGCCTGGTTTGGCAGTACTGGGGGTCCATGGGGGAGTCCCCAGGATGCATCGAATTGGCTCCCCAATACCAGATTTGGAATGGGGGAACAATTCCATGATCTTAGACATGTTACATGGCCATATTCAGAGTTACCATTGTGAAGCTACGTATAGGTATTCACCTATATGTAGTGCACGCGTGTAATGGCATCCCCGCACTCACAAAGTCAGGGGAAATGGCTATTGCAAGGGTGCCCTCACACTTAGTAACTTTGCACCTAATCTTCACCAAGTGAAGGTTAGACATGTAGGTGACTTATAGGTTACTTAAGTGCAGTGAAAATGGCTGTGAAATAGTGTGTGCACTATTTCACGCAGGCTGCAGTGGCAGTTCTGTGTAATCGTTTGTCTGAGCTCCCTATTTGTGGCAAAAGAAATGCTGCAGCCCTTATGGATCTCGTGGAACCCCAATGCCCTGGGTACTAGGTACCATATACTAGAGACTTACCAGGGGGGTCCAGTATGCCAATTGAAATTGGTAAATGTAGTCACTGACCTACAGTGACAAATTTAAAAGAAGAGGGAGCATAAGCAGTGAGGTTCTGATTAGCAGAGCCTCAGTGACACAGTTAGGTACTACACAGGCATACACATTAGGCCACAAACTATGCGCACTGGGGTCATGGCTAGCAAGATCCCAGTGAGACAGTCAAAAGACAATGACACATAGGTTTTTTATCTATTAGCACTGGGGTCCTGGCTAGCAGGATCCCAGTGACACAGCAAAAACACACTTACACACACTCACAAACAGGCCAAAAGTGGGGGTAACCATGCTAGAAAGAGGCTACTTCCCTACAATAATTGTTGTAGGGCCCACACTTAGTCTTCAATTTAGTTTGCGTTTTAGCTTGACATCTTTTTTTAATGGTGACTTTTTACATATTTTTCAATAACACGAGAATATGTTGCATATGCATTTCTTCTTGGTAGGCATTGGCGCCCTGTAATCTGCACACTTAGTCGAAGGTCGTAAAATCAGAATGTGATGCCCTTGTTTTGTTTTACTGTGCTTGTTAGGGGACAACCCGTTTATGCTAGACAGACCAAAGAAGCTGTTATACACCTCTGTCACAGTGCGATACGGACAGTATTTTATTATATAAACAACATACATGCCACACTTGGTGAGAAAAGCACTTCTTGATGGGATTATCATGGAACCACTGTGAACTGTGTCGCAGCCCTGCTGACCCTGACCCTCATCCTGCAAAGGACGATAGCCTATACACTAAGACCAGCATCCTGACAACTAAGAGCAAGATTTGGGGGTTAGACTATCCAAATCGATCTGCCAGATGGTACTCCTCCTATGATCTCTTTAGTATTGTATTAGTAACAGATAGGTAACATTATTAACAATTAATATGGTTGAATTTTTCGTATTTTTCACCATTCTAATAATGCAGATTACAGTAATGTGTCCCTTCTGAAGGGGTGGGTGGTCATCTCTGCTCCCCTGGCAGAGCTAACGGGGTTTTTGGTACTTTGCCCTCTGCTTTGTCAACCAAAAACTCTGCCATCCCAGGCAGCGGAGTGGAGCTCACCAAGTATACACTGCAGCCCAGTTATGGGCCACACAGTGCAAGTGCCGACAGTCTGTACTTGCGCAGTGTGGCCCATAACTGGGCTGCCGTGCGCATCGATGATGGAGCTTTTCGCCGGCGCCATCTCAGCAGCTCTGGATCCAGGTCTCCTTCTGTCAACAGTCAGGGCCTGGCCCAGGAGCAGGGGACAGAGGGTTGCAAAGCGTCAGGCCACTGAGAACGAGGATGCCCTGGGAGGACCCAGGTAAGTCCTCATTTTTTTCTTGGTGCACACACTGGTGCACAAGAGGCCTGAAACGGCAGCTCTCACTGCCTACGGTTCTGGCCTGAAAGCACATTCAAAGATGGCCGACATTTTTTCTGGGAAAGTATGTGTTTTGATAGTCCTTTGTTTATTTTATAACGTGAGTGAAAAAAGATGGTGGTGGTCTTCAAATAATTGAATCGGGTATGTGTAACAAACTGTGATCAAGGCGCATCAGCTCCGAAACGCATAAGGTTTTCTCAAAATAAATACATTGGTGCTGAATACGTCTCAGTACATTGTGGTGTTGAACGCAAAGAAGTTTATGCGTTTTCCAACCGATGTGTTTCTTTGGATTAATTAGGGTTCGCTACCCTGCCGAGTCATGCCGCAAGTAAGAGGCCAGATTCCAGCGACCTGTTACCAGTGGTTTTAGATAAATATATATATATATATATATATATATATATATATATATATATATATATATATATATATATATATATATGTATATTGACTTGGAAAACCAAAGCAAATGTTACAGGAACATTATAGTAAGGCTCACATTTTAAATGTGCAAAACCATAGAAATTCATCAGTTATAGTTAGAGTTATCTCAAGTAACTATAACTCGTGCCCCTGCCATGCACTGCTCATTACCCCACAAATTATGGCACTCATGACATCTTTGATAACATCATTGATAATAGCTCTGTGATATTTACAGTAAACTTTTTGATGAAAAAACTGTGCATAGCGGGGGCGTGAATTATAGTTACCTTAGAGCACAAGTTATAGTTACTTGAGATAACTCAAACTGGTGAATTTCTCTGGATTTGTATGTTTAAAATGTGAGCCTAACTACAACGTCACGGTAACCTTTGTTTTTTAAGTGATTTTCTATGTTTTTTTTTAATTCTATTTCCTAATTACAACGACCCTGTAACCTTTGCTTTTTTTCAAATATGTATTTTTTTTTTTAACATCAAGGTTCGTGACTCTGTTGGGACATTACACGGGGGCCACGCAGAGTGCAGCAACAAAGTCACAATTTCTCAATCATGAAAAAAAGGTGTTTTCACCTTTTTAAACTTATAATGAATCCTTCAGCAACCTATTCATTCCACCTTTGGAGTCAGAGTACCTCTACTCTGACTCCTTGCATTCTTCTTTCCTGAGAAATCCATCCCCCAGGACCACTGTCGGTCGATAAAATGGCAGCTGCAACTTTCTAAAAAACTTGAGGCCAGCCAATCACACTGCTCCTTGTGGTTAGTGGATTTGTGGCACTCCACGTAGGAGTCGCGATAGATCCACGTCCCTATATATACAAATTTAGGCCCATATCTATACTCTCTTTGCGCCAGATTTGCGCCATTTTATTTTTACGCAAATTCGGTGCAAACTGAACTTCATATTTATACTTTGGCACTAGACCCGTCTAGCGCCAAAGTCACGGAGTTTGAGTCATTTTTTGGACGTGAAAACCTACCTTGCGCTTATGACATGCAAGGTAGGCGTTCCCATGCAAAAAATGACTCTAAGGCATGTGCACCTTATTTATCCTCCCGTGTCATTTTGACGCACAGGAGAAGACGGGCCTTAACAAATGGCATCCAGCTGGATTTGCACCATTTTTTAACGCCTGGGACAGGGCAGGCGTTAAGGGACCTGTGGACTAAATTCCATGGTCCCCGACAACAGGTGCCCTTCCCTACCCCCAGGGACACCCCATGCCTACGGTAAGTAGAGGTGAGTAATCTTTTCCTTTTTTTTTTAGGTGGCATAGGGGGGCCTAACTGGGGCCCCCCCTACATGCCACTGTGCCCAATGGCCATGCCCAGGGGACAGAAGTCCCCTGGGCATGGCCATTGGGCAGGAGGGCATGACTCCTGTCTTTTCGAATTTCCATGTGGGTCGTGCGTCAAAAAATGTCCCTCATCAGGTTAGAGTAATTTTTTTTTACTCTGACCTGACTTGCACCATTCTTTGACGGACAACCCCCAGTCTTTCCCACGCCTCCGCTTCCCGGTTAGAGTCATTTATTTTGACGCTAACCAGGCCGCTGCACCTGCTACCGTCATTCCTTAAATATGACTCCCGGCTGGCCCATAGGAATAGCGGTAGCCGGCGTTAAACTTTTGGCGCAGGTTTGTGTCAAAAAGTATAACTATGGGCCTAGTTCTCCAGATAATTTCTCAAAATCTACTCAACTGCATGAAAATACACCACAACAAATAAAGGTCCCTTTCTGGACCAAGACCTACCTTGCTGCCAAATTTGGTGGTATTCCGACCAGTAGTTGTAGTGCTATCGCTGTCCAAAATCCATATTGGAAAATGAATGGGCAAAAAGTGTTTTGGGACCACCCCTTTTTCTTGTCCCCCTCCAGACAGATCACCCCAAATCTTTCCAGAAAGCAGCTCAAATGAGAGTCATATTGTCTTGGAAAATTACGTGAATATTCATCAAGTGCAGCCAAAGTTATTAGCAAAACAAAAAAATGTCTTACTTGGTCCTAACTATAACTTACTAGTGGCAACCGCCATTAGGTAAGGTATATATATATATATATATATATATACATACACACACACACATGTATGACAAAAATTATTATATCATGTATATCAATATATGTTATATGTAATAAATGTGCACATTCAGCTATATTGTACATGTAATATACTTATAATTGTAATTGTAAATGTAATTGTATTTATATAGCTCTTACTACCCCTGATGAGGCATCAAAGTGCTTTTCGGCGAGTAGCATGCTACTCCGGAACCCAAAAGTATTAGTGATGGATTAGTATGGGGGAATATGATACAATTGTATACGGAGGTATGATTTAATTTGAGCAGAGGACATGAGTCTGTTAGTTGAATAGAATAGAACAAGGGAGGTATAGAGAAGGGAAGAATCCAGAAGTGTTACCTGAAAGATCATAGTAGAAAGATGAAGTTAGGGATGAGTAAAGAAGGGATGGAGGAGGGAAGAGTCTGTAGAAAGGGATTGGGGAGATCATAGTAGTAAAATGGGGTTTGGGATGTCTTAAAGGAGAGATGAGGGAAAATTTAGTAGGGTTGTTGGGGAGATTATAGTAGTAAACTGAGGTTTGGGTGAGCCAGAAGGGGTAGAGGAGGAAAGAGTCTAGGAAGGGGGTATTTTGGAGATTATAGTAGTAGAAGAGGTTTGGCATGTGTCAGAGAGTATAGATAGAGAATAGAATGCTACAGGTATAGGGTGATGGTGAGACAGAGTAAAGCTATTGAGGAAGTATTTTTTTCCTCTTTTACAGTTGAGCTTTAGTAATAAATATATAGATATATTATTACATAGTAAGTGAATATATGTGTTAGGAAAATAAAATATTGAGATATATATATATATATATATATTCATGCACACACCTACACAACCAATACATAAGTATATATATTTCACCATTTGTGAAATATATATTTGTATAATATATGCATGTGTATTTATAATATAGGTATATTTACATATTTAGATACATTTAACCTCTTAGCTGCTGGGCTTTTCCCAATCCCCCACCCCCCCAGTGCTGAGCCCTTTTTTTTGCTATTTGGGGTAGTTTACGCTTAGGCCTTCATAACTTTTTGTCCACTTAAGCTATCCATGCCAAATTTGCGTCCAACATTCTAGGGATTCTAGGGGTACCCAGAGTTTGTGGTTTCCCCTGGAGGAGACCAAGAAATTAGCCAAAAGAGAGCAAAAATTGTTTTTTTTTGTTTTTTTTAATTGGAAAAAAGGGAAGCCGAAGAAGGCTTGTGGTTTTTCCCCTGAAAATGGAATCAACAAAGGGTTTGCGGTGCTAAAATCACCAGCTTTCAGGAAAAGGCAGATTTGAATCAGAAAACCACATTTTTCAACACAATTTTGGCATTTTTCTGAGACATACCCCATTTTTACTATTTTTTGTGCTTTCAGCCTCCTTCCAGTTAGTGACAGAAATGGGTGTGAAACCTATGCTGGATCCAAAAAAGCTAAATGTTTTTGAAAAATAAACAAAATTTTGAATTCAGCAAAGGTTCATTTGTGTAGATCCTACAAGGTTTTCCTTCAGAAAATAACATCTGAAATAAAAAAATATTGAAATTGAGCTGAAAACAACAGCCATTTTTATTTATGTTTTACTCTGTAACTTTTTCCTGCAATGTCAGATTTTTTAAAGCTATATACCGTTATGTCTGCTGGACTCTTCTGGTTGTGGGGATATATAGGGCTTGTAGGTTCATCAAGAACCCTAGGTACCCAGAGCCAATAAATGAGCTGCACCCTGCAGTGGGTTTTCATTGTATACACAGCAATTCATTTGATGAAATATAAAGAGTGAAAAATAGGTATCAAGAAAACCTTTGTATTTCCAAAATGGGCACAAGATAAGGTGTTGAGAAGCAGTGGTTATTTGCACATCTCTGAATTCCGGGGTGCCCATACTAGCATGTGAATTACAGGGCATTTCTCAAATAGACGTCTTTTTTACACACTCTCTTATATTTGGAAGGAAAAAATGTAGAGAAAGACAAGGGGCAATAACACTTGTTTTGCTATTCTATGTTCCCCCAAGTCTCCCGATAAAAATGGTACCTCACTTGTGTGGGTAGGCCTAGTGCCCGCGACAGGAAATGCCCCAAAACACAATTTGGACACATCACATTCTCTCGAAGAAAACAGAGGTGTTTTTTGTAAAGTGCCTACCTGTGGATTTTGGCCTCTTGCTCAGCCGGCAACTAGGGAAACCTAGCAAACCTGTGCATTTGTGAAAACTAGAGACCTAGGGGAATCCAAGATGGGGTGACTTGTGGGGCTCTCACCAGGTTCTGTTACCCAGAATCCTTTGCAAACCTCAGAATTTGGCTAAAAAACACATTTTCTGCACATTTCAGTGACAGGGAATTCTGGAATCTATGAGCCGCCTCAAATTTCCTTCCACCCAGCGTTCCCCCAAGTCTCCCGATAAAAATGGTACCTCACTTGTGTGGGTAGGCCTAGTGCCCGCGACAGGAAATGCCCCAAAACACAATTTGGACACATTTTCTCAAAGAAAGCAGAGGTTTATTTTGCAAAGTGCCTAACTGTGGATTTTGGCCTCTAGCTCAGCCGGCAAATAGGGAAACCTAAAAAACCAGTGCATTTCTGAAAACTAGAGACCTAGGGTTCTGTTACCCAGAATCCTTTGCAAACCTCAACATTTGACTAAAAAAACACTTTTTCCTCTCATTTTGGTGACAGAGAGTTCTGGAATCTGAGAGGAGCCACAAATTTCCTTCCACCCAGCGTTCCCCCAACTGTCCCGATAAAAATGGTACCTCACTTGTGTGTGTAGGCCTAGTGCCTGCTACAGGAAATGCCCCAAAACACAAAGTGGACACATCACATTTTCTCAAAGAAAACAGAGGTGTTTTTTTGCAAAGTGCCTACCTGTGGATTTTAGCCTCTTGCTCAGCCGGCACCTGGGGAAACCTACCAAACCAGTGCATTTTGAAAACTAGAGACATAGGGGAATCCAAGATGGGGTGACCTGTGGGGCTCTCACCAGTTTCTGTTACACAGAATCCTTTGCAAACCTCAAAATTTTGCTAAAAAAAACACTTTTTCTGCACATTTCGGTGACAGAGAGTTCTGGAATCTGAGAGGGGCCACAAATTTCCTTCCACCCAGCGTTCCCCCAAGTGTCCCGATAAAAATGGTACCTCGCTTGTGTGGGTAGGTCTAGTGCCCGCAACAGGAAATCCCCCAAAACACAAAGTGGACACATCACATTTTCTCAAAGAAAACAGAGGTGTTTTTTTGCAAAGTGACTACCTGTGGATTTTGGCCTCTTGCTCAGCCGGCACCTACGGGAACCTACCAAACCTGGTCATTTGTGAAAACTAGAGACCTAGGGCAATCCAAGATGGGGTGACTTGTGGGGCTCTCACCAGGTTCTGTTACCCAGAATCTTTTGCAAACCTCAAAATGTTGCTAAAAAACACTTTTTCCTCACATTTTGGTGACAGAAAGTTCTCGAATCTGAGAGGAGCCACAAATGTTCTTCCACCCAGCGTTCCCTCAAGTCTCCCGATAAAAATGATAGCTCACTTGTGTGGGTAGGCCTTGTGCCCGTATAGGCCTAGTGCCCGCGGCAGTAAATGCCCCATGACACAAAGTGGACACATCACATTTTCTCAAAGAAAACAGAGGTGTTTTTTGTAAAGTGCCTACCTGTGGATTTTGGCCTCCTCCTCAGCCGGCACCTATGGAAACCGAGCAAACCTGTGCATTTGTGAAAACTGGAGACCTAGGAGAATCCAAGATGGGGTGACTTGTGGGGCTCTCACCAAGTTCTGTTACCTAGAATCCTTTGTAAACCTCCAAATTTGGCAAAACAAGACACATTTTCTGCACATTTCGGTGACAGAGAGTTCTGGAATCTGAGATGAGCCACAAATTTCCTTCCACCGAGCGTTCCCTCAAGTCTCCCGATAAAAATGATACCTCACTTGTGTGGGTAGGCCTTGTGCCCGCGACAGGAAAAGCCCCAAAACACAACGTGGACAATCACATATTTCCACAAAAAAACAGAGGTGTTTTTTGCAAAGTGCCTACCTGTGGATTTTGGCCTCTTGCTCAGCCGGCACCTAGGGAAACCTACCAAACCTGTGCATTTTTGAAAATTAGAGACCTAGGGGAATCCAAGATGGGGTGACTTGTGGGGCTCTCACCAGGTTCTGTTACCCAGAATCCTTTGCAAACCTCAAAATTTGGCTAAAAAAACACTTTTTCTGCACATTTCGGTGACAGAGTTCTGGAATCGGAGAGGAGCCACAAATTTCCTTCCACCCAGCGTTCCCCTAAGTGTCCCGATAAAAATGGTACCTCACTTGTGTGGGTAGGCCTAGTGCCCGCGACAGGAAATGCCCCATGACACAAAGTGGACACATCACACTTTCTCAAAGAAAACAGAGGTGTTTTTTGCAAAGTGCCTACCTGTGGATTTTGGCCTCTTGCTCAGCCGGCACCTAGGGAAACCTAGCAAACCTGTGCATTTTTGAAAACTAGAGACTTAGGGGAATCCAAGATGGGGTGACTTGTGAAGCTCACACCAGGTTCTGTTACCCAGAATCCTTTGCAAACCTCAAAATTTGGCTAAGACAACACGTTTTCTGCACATTTCGGTGACAGAGAGTTCTGGAATCTGAGAGGAGCCACAAATTTCCTTCCACCCAGCGTTCCTTCAAGTCTCCCGATAAAAATGATATCTCACTTGTGTGGGTAGGCCTTGTGCTCGTGACAGGAAAAGCCCCAAAACACAACGTGGACAATCACATTTTTCCACAGAAAACTGAGGTGTTTTTTGCAAAGTGCTTACCTGTGGATTTTGGCCTCTTGCTCAGCCGGCACCTAGGGAAAGCTACCAAAACAGTGTATTTTTGAAAACTAGAGACCTAGGGGAATCCAAGATGGGGTGACTTGTGGGGCTATCACCAGGTTCTGTTACCCAGAATCCTTTGCAAACCTCAAAATTTGGCTACAAAAAACACTTTTTCATCACATTTCGGTGACAGAGAGTTCTGGAATCTGAGAGAAACCACAAATTTCCTTCCACCCAGCGTTCCCCCAATTGTCCCGATAAAAATGGTACCTCGCTTGTGTGGGTAGGTCTAGTGCCCGCAACAGGAAATCCCCCAAAACACAAAGTGGACACATCACATTTTCTCAAAGAAAACAGAGGTGTTTTTTTGCAAAGTGCCTACCTGTGGATTTTGGCCTCTTGCTCATCCGGCACCTACGGGAACCTACCAAACCTGTGCATTTGTGAAAACTAGAGACCTAGGGCAATCCAAGATGGGGTGACTTGTGGGGCTCTCACCAGGTTCTGTTACACAGAATCTTTTGCAACCTCAAAATGTTGCTAAAAAACACTTTTTCCTCACATTTTGGTGACAGAAAGTTCTCGAATCTGAGAGGAGCCACAAATGTTCTTCCACCCAGCGTTCCCTCAAGTCTCCCGATAAAAATGATAGCTCACTTGTGTGGGTAGGCCTTGTGCCCGTATAGGCCTAGTGCCCGCGGCAGTAAATGCCCCATGGCACAAAGTGGACACATCACATTTTCTCAAAGAAAACAGAGGTGTTTTTTGTAAAGTGCCTACCTGTGGATTTTGGCCTCCTCCTCAGCCGGCACCTATGGAAACCTAGCAAACCTGTGCATTTGTGAAAACTGGAGACCTAGGAGAATCCAAGATGGGGTGACTTGTGGGGCTCTCACCAAGTTCTGTTACCTAGAATCCTTTGTAAACCTCCAAATTTGGCAAAACAAGACACATTTTCTGCACATTTCGGTGACAGAGAGTTCTGGAATCTGAGAGGAGCCACAAATTTCCTTCCACCCAGCGTTCCCTCAAGTCTCCCGATAAAAATGATACCTCACTTGTGTGGGTAGGCCTTGTGCCCGCGACAGGAAAAGCCCCAAAACACAACGTGGACAATCACATATTTCCACAAAAAAACAGAGGTGTTTTTTGCAAAGTGCCTACCTGTGGATTTTGGCCTCTTGCTCAGCCGGCACCTAGGGAAACCTACCAAACCTGTGCATTTTTGAATATTAGAGACCTAGGGGAATCCAAGATGGGGTGACTTGTGGGGCTCTCACCAGGTTCTGTTACCCAGAATCCTTTGCAAACCTCAAAATTTGGCTAAAAAAACACTTTTTCTGCACATTTCGGTGACAGAGTTCTGGAATCTGAGAGGAGCCACCAATTTCCTTCCACCCAGCGTTCCCCTAAGTGTCCAGATAAAAATGGTACCTCACTTGTGTGGGTAGGCCTAGTGCCCGCGACAGGAAATGCCCCATGACACAAAGTGGACACATCACACTTTCTCAAAGAAAACAGAGGTGTTTTTTGCAAAGTGCCTACCTGTGGATTTTGGCCTCTTGCTCAGCCGGCACCTAGGGAAACCTAGCAAACCTGTGCATTTTTGAAAACTAGAGACTTAGGGGAATCCAAGATGGGGTGACTTGTGAAGCTCACACCAGGTTCTGTTACCCAGAATCCTTTGCAAACCTCAAAATTTGGCTAAGACAACACATTTTCTGCACATTTCGGTGATAGAGAGTTCTGGAATCTGAGAGGAGCCACAAATTTCCTTCCACCCAGCGTTCCTTTAAGTCTCCCGATAAAAATGATATCTCACTTGTGTGGGTAGGCCTTGTGCTCGTGACAGGAAAAGCCCCAAAACACAACGTGGACAATCACATTTTTCCACAGAAAACAGAGGTGTTTTTTGCAAAGTGCTTACCTGTGGATTTTGGCCTCTTGCTCAGCCGGCACCTAGGGAAACCTACCAAAACAGTGTATTTTTTAAAACTAGAGACCTAGGGGAATCCAAGATGGGGTGACTTGTGGGGCTATCACCAGGTTCTGTTACCCAAAATCCTTTGCAAACCTCAAAATTTGGCTAAAAAAACACTTTTTCGGCACATTTTGGTGACAGAGAGTTCTGGAATCTGAGAGGAGCCATAAATTTCCTTCCACCCAGCGTTCCCCCAAGTGTCCCGATAAAAATGGTACCTCACTTGTGTAGGTAGGCCTAGTGCCCGCGACAGGAAATGCCCCATGACACAAAGTGGACACATCACATTTTCTCAAAGAAAACAGAGGTGTTTTTTGCAAAGTGCCCACCTGTGGATTTTGGCCTCTTGCTCAGCTGGCACCTAGGGAAACCTAGCAAACCTGTGCATTTTTGAAAACTAGAGACCTAGGGGAATCCAAGATGGGGTGACTTGTGGGGCTCTCACCAGGTTCTGTTACCCAGAATCCTTTGCAAACCTCAAAATTTGGCTAAGACAACACGTTTTCTGCACATTTCGGTGACAGAGAGTTCTGGAATCTGAGAGGAGCCATAAATTTCCTTCCACCCAGCATTCCCCCAAGTGTCCCGATAAAAATGGTACCTCACTTGTGTGGGTAGGCCTTGTGCCCGCGACAGGAAAAGCCCCAAAACACAACGTGGACAATCACATTTTTCCACAGAAAACAGAGGTGTTTTTTGCAAAGTGCTTACCTGTGGATTTTGGCCTCTTGCTCAGCCGGCACCTAGGGAAACCTACCAAACCAGTGTATTTTTGAAAACTAGAGACCTAGGGGAATCCAAGATGGGGTGACTTGTGGGGCTATCACCAGGTTCTGTTACCCAGAATCCTTTGCAAACCTCAAAATGTGGCTAAAAAACACTTTTTTGGCACATTTTGGTGACAGAGAGTTCTGGAATCTGAGAGGAGCCATAAATTTCCTTCCACCCAGCGTTCCCCCAAGTGTCCCGATAAAAATGGTACCTCACTTGTGCAGGTAGGCCTACTGCCCGCGACAGGAAATGCCCCATGACACAAAGTGGACACATCGCATTTTCTCAAAGAAAACAGAGGTGTTTTTTGCAAAGTGCCTACCTGTGGATTTTGGCCTCTTGCTCAGCTGGCACCTAGGGAAACCTAGCAAACCTGTGCATTTTTGAAAACTAGAGACCTAGGGGAATCCAAGATGGGGTGACTTGTGGGGCTCTCACCAGGTTCTGTTACCCAGAATCCTTTGCAAACCTCAAAATTTGGCTAAGACAACACGTTTTCTGCACATTTCGGTGACAGAGAGTTCTGGAATCTGAGAGGAGCCACAAATTTCCTTCCACCCAGCGTTCCTTCAAGTCTCCCGATAAAAATGATATCTCACTTGTGTGGGTAGGCCTTGTGCCCGCGACAGGAAAAGCCCCAAAACACAACGTGGACAATCACATTTTTCCACAGAAAACAGAGGTGTTTTTTGCAAAGTGCTTACCTGTGGATTTTGGCCTCTTGCTTGGCCGGCACCTAGGGAAACCTACCAAACCAGTGTATTTTTGAAAACTAGAGACCTAGGGGAATCCAAGATGGGGTGACTTGTGGGGCTATCACCAGGTTCTGTTACCCAGAATCCTTTGCAAACCTCAAAATTTGGCTAAGACAACACGTTTTCTGCACATTTCGGTGACAGAGAGTTCTGGAATCTGAGAGGAGCCACAAATTTCCTTCCACCCAGCGTTCCTTCAAGTCTCCCGATAAAAATGGTACCTCACTTGTTTAGGTAGGCCTAGTGCCCGCGACAGGAAGTGCCCCATGACACAAAGTGGACACATCACATTTTCTCAAAGAAAACAGAGGTGTTTTTTGCAAAGTGCCTACCTGTGGATTTTGGTCTCTTGCTCAGCTGGCACCTAGGGAAACCTAGTAAACCTGTGCATTTTTGAAAACTAGAGACCTAGGGGAATCCAAGATGGGGTGACTTGTGGGGCTTTCAACAGGGTCTGTTACCCAGAATCCTTTGCAAACCTAAACATTTGGCTAAGACAACACGTTTTCTGCACATTTCGGTGACAGAGAGTTCTGGAATCTGAGAGGAGCCACAAATTTCCTTCCACCCAGCGTTCCCTCAAGTCTCCCGATAAAAATGATATCTCACTTGTGTGGGTAGGCCTTGTGCCCGCGACAGGAAAAGCCCTAAAACACAACGTGGACACATCACATTTTTCCACAGAAAACAGAGGTGTTTTTTGCAAAGTGCCTACCTGTGGATTTTGGCCTCTAGTTCAGCCGGCACCAAGGGAAACCTAGCAAACCTGTGCATTTTGGAAAACTAGAGATCTAGGGGAATCCAAGATAGGGTGACTTGTGGGGCTCTCACCAGGTTCTGTTACCCAGAATCCTTTGCAAACCTCAAAATTTGTCTAAAAAAACACTTTTTCTGCACATATTGGTGACAGAGTTCTGGAATCTGAGAGGAGCCACAAATTTCCTTCCACCCAGCGTTCCCCCAAGTGTCCCGATAAAAATAGTACCTCACTTGTGTGGGTAGACCTAGTGCCCCTGACAGGAAATGCCCCAAAAAACAAAGTGGACACATCACATTTTCTCAAAGAAAACAGAGGTGTTTTTTGCAAAGTGCCTACCTCTGGATTTTGGCCTCTAGTTCAGCCGGCACCAAGGGAAACCTAGCAAACCTGTGCATTTTGGAAAACTAGAGATCTAGGGGAATCCAAGATGGGGGTGACGTGTGAAGCTCACACCAGGTTCTGTTACCCAGAATCCTTTGCAAAGCTCAAAATTTGGCTAAAAAAACACTTTTTCGGCACATTTTGGTGACAGAGAGTTCTGGAATCTGAGAGGAGCCATAAATTTCCTTCCACCCAGCGTTCCCCCAAGTGTCCCGATAAAAATGGTACCTCACTTGTGTAGGTAGGCCTAGTGCCCGCGACAGGAAATGCCCCATGACACAAAGTGGACACATCACATTTTCTCAAAGAAAACAGAGGTGTTTTTTGCAAAGTGCCTACCTGTGGATTTTGGCTTATTGCTCAGCTGGCACCTAGGGAAACCTAGCAAACCTGTGCATTTTTTAAAACTAGAGACCTAGGGGAATCCAAGATGGGGTGACTTGTGGGGCTCTCACCAGGTTCTGTTACCCAGAATCCTTTGCAAACCTAAAAATTTGGCTAAGACAACACGTTTTCTGCACATTTCGGTGACAGAGAGTTCTGGAATCTGAGAGGAGCCACAAATTTCCTTCCACCCAGCGTTCCCTCAAGTCTCCCGATAAAAATGATATCTCACTTGTGTGGGTAGGCCTTGTGCCCGCGACAGGAAAAGCCCTAAAACACAACGTGGACACATCACATTTTTCCACAGAAAACAGAGGTGTTTTTTGCGAAGTGCCTACCTGTGGATTTTGGCCTCTAGTTCAGCCGGCACCAAGGGAAACTTAGCAAACCTGTGCATTTTGGAAAACTAGACATCTAGGGGAATCCAAGATAGGGTGACTTGTGGGGCTCTCACCAGGTTCTGTTACCCAGAATCCTTTGCAAACCTAAAAATTTGGCTAAGACAACACGTTTTCTGCACATTTTGGTGACAGAGAGTTCTGGAATCTGAGAGGAGCCACAAATTTCCTTCCACCCAGCGTTCCCCCAAGTGTCCCGATAAAAATGGTACCTCACTTGTGTGGGTAGGCCTAGTGCCCGCGACAGGAAATGCCTCATGACACAAAGTGGACACATCACACTTTCTCAAAGAAAACAGAGGTGTTTTTTGCAAAGTGCCTACCTGTGGATTTTGGCCTCTAGTTCAGCCGGCACCAAGGGAAACCTACCAAACCAGTGTATTTTTGAAAACTAGAGACCTAGGGGAATCCAAGATGGGGTGACTTGTGGGGCTCTCACCAGGTTCTGTTACCCAGAATCCTTTGCAAACCTAAACATTTGGCTAAGACAACACGTTTTCTGCACATTTTGGTGACAGACAGTTCTGGAATCTGAGAGGAGCCACACATTTCCTTCCACCAAGCGTTCCCTCAAGTCTCCTGATCAAAATGATACCTCACTTGTGTGGGTAGGCCTTGTGCCCGCGACAGGAAAAGCCCCAAAACACAACGTGGACAATCACATTTTTCCACAGAAAACAGAGGTGTTTTTTGCAAAGTGCCTACCTGTGGATTTTGGTCTCTTGCTCAGCCGGCACCTAGGGAAACCTACCAAACCAGTGTATTTTTGAAAACTAGAGACCTAGGGGAATCCAAGATGGGGTGACTTGTGGGGCTATCACCAGGTTCTGTTACCCAGAATCGTTTGCAAACCTCAAAATTTGGCTAAAAAAACACTTTTTCGGCACATTTTGGTGACAGAGAGTTCTGGAATCTGAGAGGAGCCATAAATTTCCTTCCACCCAGCGTTCCCCCAAGTGTCCCGATAAAAATGGTACCTCACTTGTGTAGGTAGGCCTAGTGCCCGCGACAGGAAATGCCCCATGACACAAAGTGGACACATCACATTTTCTCAAAGAAAACAGAGGTGTTTTTTGCAAAGTGCCTACCTGTGGATTTTGGCTTATTGCTCAGCTGGCACCTAGGGAAACCTAGCAAACCTGTGCATTTTTTAAAACTAGAGACCTAGGGGAATCCAAGATGGGGTGACTTGTGGGGCTCTCACCAGGTTCTGTTACCCAGAATCCTTTGCAAACCTAAAAATTTGGCTAAGACAACACGTTTTCTGCACATTTCGGTGACAGAGAGTTGTGGAATCTGAGAGGAGCCACAAATTTCCTTCCACCAAGCGTTCCCTCAAGTCTCCTGATAAAAATGATACCTCACTTGTGTGGGTAGGCCTTGTGCCCGCGACAGGAAAAGCCCCAAAACACAACGTGGACAATCACATTTTTCCACAGAAAACAGAGGTGTTTTTTGCAAAGTGCCTACCTGTGGATTTTGGCCTCTTGCTCAGCCGGCACCTAGGGAAACCTACCAAACCAGTGTATTTTTGAAAACTAGAGACCTAGGGGAATCCAAGATGGGGTGACTTGTGGGGCTATCACCAGGTTCTGTTACCCAGAATCCTTTGCAAACCTCAAAATCTGGCTAAAAAAACATTTTTTCGGCACATTTTGGTGACAGAGAGTTCTGGAATCTGAGAGGAGCCATAAATTTCCTTCCACCCAGCGTTCCCCCAAGTGTCCCGATAAAAATGGTACCTCACTTGTGTAGGTAGGCCTAGTGCCCGCGACAGGAAATGCCCCATGACACAAAGTGGACACATCACATTTTCTCAAAGAAAACAGAGGTGTTTTTTGCAAAGTGCCTACCTGTGGATTTTGGCTTATTGCTCAGCTGGCACCTAGGGAAACCTAGCAAACCTGTGCATTTTTTAAAACTAGAGACCTAGGGGAATCCAAGATGGGGTGACTTGTGGGGCTCTCACCAGGTTCTGTTACCCAGAATCCTTTGCAAACCTAAAAATTTGGCTAAGACAACACGTTTTCTGCACATTTCGGTGACAGAGAGTTCTGGAATCTGAGAGGAGCCACAAATTTCCTTCCACCCAGCGTTCCCTCAAGTCTCCCGATAAAAATGATATCTCACTTGTGTGGGTAGGCCTTGTGCCCGCGACAGGAAAAGCCCTAAAACACAACGTGGACACATCACATTTTTCCACAGAAAACAGAGGTGTTTTTTGCGAAGTGCCTACCTGTGGATTTTGGCCTCTAGTTCAGCCGGCACCAAGGGAAACCTAGCAAACCTGTGCATTTTGGAAAACTAGACATCTAGGGGAATCCAAGATAGGGTGACTTGTGGGGCTCTCACCAGGTTCTGTTACCCAGAATCCTTTGCAAACCTAAAAATTTGGCTAAGACAACACGTTTTCTGCACATTTTGGTGACAGAGAGTTCTGGAATCTGATAGGAGCCACAAATTTCCTTCCACCCAGCGTTCCCCCAAGTGTCCCGATAAAAATGGTACCTCACTTGTGTGGGTAGGCCTAGTGCCCGCGACAGGAAATGCCTCATGACACAAAGTGGACACATCACACTTTCTCAAAGAAAACAGAGGTGTTTTTTGCAAAGTGCCTACCTGTGGATTTTGGCCTCTAGTTCAGCCGGCACCAAGGGAAACCTACCAAACCAGTGTATTTTTGAAAACTAGAGACCTAGGGGAATCCAAGATGGGGTGACTTGTGGGGCTCTCACCAGGTTCTGTTACCCAGAATCCTTTGCAAACCTAAACATTTGGCTAAGACAACACGTTTTCTGCACATTTTGGTGACAGACAGTTCTGGAATCTGAGAGGAGCCACACATTTCCTTCCACCAAGCGTTCCCTCAAGTCTCCTGATCAAAATGATACCTCACTTGTGTGGGTAGGCCTTGTGCCCGCGACAGGAAAAGCCCCAAAACACAACGTGGACAATCACATTTTTCCACAGAAAACAGAGGTGTTTTTTGCAAAGTGCCTACCTGTGGATTTTGGTCTCTTGCTCAGCCGGCACCTAGGGAAACCTACCAAACCAGTGTATTTTTGAAAACTAGAGACCTAGGGGAATCCAAGATGGGGTGACTTGTGGGGCTATCACCAGGTTCTGTTACCCAGAATCGTTTGCAAACCTCAAAATTTGGCTAAAAAAACACTTTTTCGGCACATTTTGGTGACAGAGAGTTCTGGAATCTGAGAGGAGCCATAAATTTCCTTCCACCCAGCGTTCCCCCAAGTGTCCCGATAAAAATGGTACCTCACTTGTGTAGGTAGGCCTAGTGCCCGCGACAGGAAATGCCCCATGACACATCACATTTTCTCAAAGAAAACAGAGGTGTTTTTTGCAAAGTGCCTACCTGTGGATTTTGGCTTATTGCTCAGCTGGCACCTAGGGAAACCTAGCAAACCTGTGCATTTTTTAAAACTAGAGACCTAGGGGAATCCAAGATGGGGTGACTTGTGGGGCTCTCACCAGGTTCTGTTACCCAGAATCCTTTGCAAACCTAAAAATTTGGCCAAGACAACACGTTTTCTGCACATTTCGGTGACAGAGAGTTCTGGAATCTGAGAGGAGCCACAAATTTCCTTCCACCCAGCGTTCCCTCAAGTCTCCCGATAAAAATGATATCTCACTTGTGTGGGTAGGCCTAGTGCCCGCGACAGGAAATGCCTCATGACACAAAGTGGACACATCACACTTTCTCAAAGAAAACAGAGGTGTTTTTTGCAAAGTGCCTACCTGTGGATTTTGGCCTCTAGTTCAGCCGGCACAAAGGGAAACCTACCAAACCAGTGTATTTTTGAAAACTAGAGACCTAGGGGAATCCAAGATGGGGTGACTTGTGGAGCTCTCACCAGGTTCTGTTACCCAGAATCCTTTGCAAACCTAAACATTTGGCTAAAACAACACGTTTTCTGCACATTTTGGTGACAGACAGTTCTGGAATCTGAGAGGAGCCACAAATTTCCTTCCACCAAGCGTTCCCTCAAGTCTCCTGATCAAAATGATACCTCACTTGTGTGGGTAGGCCTTGTGCCCGCGACAGGAAAAGCCCCAAAACACAACGTGGACAATCACATTTTTCCACAAAAAACAGAGGTGTTTTTTGCAAAGTGCCTACCTGTGGATTTTGGCCTCTTACTCAGCCGGCACCTAGGGAAACCTACCAAACCTGTGCATTTTTTAAAACTGGAGACCTAGGGGAATCCAAGATGGGGTGACTTGTGGGGCTCTCACCAGGTTCTGTTACCCAGAATCCTTTGCAAACCTCAAAATTTTGCTAAAAAAACACTTTTTCGGTACATTTTGGTGACAGAGAGTTCTGGAATCTGAGAGGAGCCACAAATTTCCTTCCACCCAGCGTTCCCCCAAGAGTCCCGATAAAAATGGTACCTAACTTGTGTGGGTAGGCCTAGTGCCTGCGACAGGAAATGCCCCAAAACACAAAGTGGACACATCACATTTTCTTAAAGAAAAGAAGGGTGTTTTTTTGCAAAGTGCCTACCTGTGGATTTTGGCCTCTTGCTCAGCCGGCACCTACGGGAACCTACCAAACCAGTGCATTTTTTAAAACTAGAGACCTAGGGCAATTCAAGATGGGGTGACTTGCGGGGCTCTCACCAGGTTCTGTTACCCAGAATCCATTGCAAACCCTTAAAGTTTTGCTAAAAAAACACTTTTTCCTCACATTTTGGTGACAGAAAGTTCTGGAATCTGAGAGGAGCTACAAATTTTCTTCCACGCAGCGTTCTCTCAAGTCTCCCGATAAAAATGATAGCTCACTTGTGTGGGTAGGCCTTGTGCCAGTATAGGCTTAGTGCCAGCAGCAGAAAATGCCCCATGACACAAAGTGGACACATCACACTTTCTCAAAGAAAACAGAGGTGTTTTTTGTAAAGTGCCTACCTGTGGATTTTGGCCTCTTCCTCAGCCGGCACCTAGGGAAACCTAGCAAACCTGAGCATTTGTGAAAACTAGAGACCTAGGGGAATCCAAGATGGGGTGACTTGTGGGGCTCTCACCAGGTTCTGTTACCCAGAATCCTTTGCAAACCTCAAAATTTTGCTAAACAAAACACTTTTTCCATACATTTTGGTGACAGAGAGTTCTGGAATCTGAGAGGAGCCACAAATTTCCTTCCACCCAGCGTTCCCCAAGTGTCCCGATAAAAATGGTACCTCACTTGTGTGGTTAGGCCTTGTGCCCGCGAAAGGAAAAGCCCCAAAACACAACGTGGACAATCACATTTTTCCACAAAAAACAGAGGTGTTTTTTGCAAAGTGCCTACCTGTGGATTTTGGCCTCTTGCTCAGCTGGCACCTAGGGAAACCTACCAAACCTGTTCATTTTTTAAAACTAGAGACCTAGGGGAATCCAAGATGGGGTGACTTGTGGGGCTCTCACCAGGTTCTGTTACCCAGAATCCTTTGGAAACCAAAACATTTGGCTAAGACAACACGTTTTCTGCACATTTCGGTGACAGAGAGTTCTGGAATCTGAGAGGAGTCACAAATTTGCTTCCACCCAGCGTTCCCTCAAGTCTCCCGATAAAAATGATATCTCACTTGTGTGGGTAGGCCTTGTGCCCGCGACAGGAAAAGCCCTAAAACACAACGTGGACAATCACATTTTTCCACAGAAAACAGAGGTGTTTTTTGCAAAGTGCCTACCTGTGGATTTTGGCCTCTTACTCAGCCGGCACCTAGGGAAACCTACCAAACCTGTGCATTTTTTAAAACTGGAGACCTAGGGGAATCCAAGATGGGGTGACTTGTGGGGCTCTCACCAGGTTCTGTTACCCAGAATCCTTTGCAAACCTCAAAATTTGGCTAAAAAAACACTTTTTCGGCACATTTTGGTGACAGAGAGTTCTGGAATCTGAGAGGAGCCACAAATTTCCTTCCACCCAGCGTTCCCCCAAGAGTCCCGATAAAAATGGTACCTAACTTGTGTGGGTAGGCCTAGTGCCTGCGACAGGAAATGCCCAAAAACACAAAGTGGACACATCACATTTTCTTAAAGAAAAGAAGGGTGTTTTTTTGCAAAGTGCCTACCTGTGGATTTTGGCCTCTTGCTCAGCCGGCACCTACGGGAACCTACCAAACCAGTGCATTTTTTAAAACTAGAGACCTAGGGCAATTCAAGATGGGGTGACTTGCGGGGCTCTCACCAGGTTCTGTTACCCAGAATCCATTGCAAACCCTTAAAGTTTTGCTAAAAAAACACTTTTTCCTCACATTTTGGGGACAGAAAGTTCTGGAATCTGAGAGGAGCCACAAATTTTCTTCCACGCAGCGTTCTCTCAAGTCTCCCGATAAAAATGATAGCTCACTTGTGTGGGTAGGCCTTGTGCCAGTATAGGCTTAGTGCCCGCGGCAGAAAATGCCCCATGACACAAAGTGGACACATCACACTTTCTCAAAGAAAACAGAGGTGTTTTTTGTAAAGTGCCTACCTGTGGATTTTGGCCTCTTCCTCAGCCGGCACCTAGGGAAACCTAGCAAACCTGAGCATTTGTGAAAACTAGAGACCTAGGGGAATCCAAGATGGGGTGACTTGTGGGGCTCTCACCAGGTTCTGTTACCCAGAATCCTTTGCAAACCTCAAAATTTTGCTAAACAAAATACTTTTTCCATACATTTTGGTGACAGAGAGTTCTGGAATCTGAGAGGAGCCACAAATTTCCTTCCACCCAGCGTTCCCCAAGTGTCCCGATAAAAATGGTACCTCACTTGTGTGGTTAGGCCTTGTGCCCGCGAAAGGAAAAGCCCCAAAACACAACGTGGACAATCACATTTTTCCACAAAAACAGAGGTGTTTTTTGCAAAGTGCCTACCTGTGGATTTTGGCCTCTTGCTCAGCTGGCACCTAGGGAAACCTACCAAACCTGTGCATTTTTGAAAACTAGAGACCTAGGGGAATCCAAGATGGGGTGACTTGTGGGGCTCTCACCAGGTTCTGTTACCCAGAATCCTTTGCAAACCAAAACATTTGGCTAAGACAACACGTTTTCTGCACATTTCGGTGACAGAGAGTTCTGGAATCTGAGAGGAGTCACAAATTTGCTTCCACCCAGCGTTCCCTCAAGTCTTCCGATAAAAATTATATCTCACTTGTGTGGGTAGGCCTTGTGCCCGCAACAGGAAAAGCCCTAAAACACAACGTGGACAATCACATTTTTCCACAGAAAACAGAGGTGCTTTTTGCAAAGTGCCTACCTGTGGATTTTGGCCTCTTGCTCTACCGGCACCTAGGGAAACCTACCAAACCAGTGTATTTTTGAAAACTAGAGACCTAGGGGAATCCAAGATGGGGTGACTTGTGGGGCTCTCACCAGGTTCTGTTACCCAGAATTCTTTGCAAACCTAAACATTTGGCTAAGACAACACGTTTTCTGCACATTTCGGTGACAGAGAGTTCTGGAATCTGAGAGGAGCCACAAATTTCCTTCCACCAAGCGTTCCCTCAAGTCTCCTGATAAAAATGATACCTCACTTGTGTGGGTAGGCCTTGTGCCCGTGACAGGAAAAGCCCCAAAACACAACGTGGACAATCACATTTTTCCACAAAAAACTGAGGTGTTTTTTGCAAAGTGCCTACCTGTGGATTTTGGCCTCTTACTCAGCCGGCACCTAGGGAAACCTACCAAACCTGTGCATTTTTGAAAACTAGAGACCTAGGGGAATCCAAGATGGGGTGAATTGTGGGGCTCTCACCAGGTTCTGTTACCCAGAATCCTTTGCAAACCTCAAAATTTGGCTAAAAAAACACTTTTTCAGCACATTTTGGTGACAGAGAGTTCTGGAATCTGAGAGGAGCCACAAATTTCCTTCCACCCAGCGTTCCCCCAAGAGTCCCGATAAAAATGGTACCTAACTTGTGTGGGTAGGCCTAGTGCCTGCGACAGGAAATGCCCCAAAACACAAAGTGGACACATCACATTTTCTTAAAGAAAAGAAGGGTGTTTTTTTGCAAAGTGCCTACCTGTGGATTTTGGCCTCTTGCTCAGCCGGCACCTACGGGAACCTACCAAACCAGTGCATTTTTTAAAACTAGAGACCTAGGGCAATTCAAGATGGGGTGACTTGCGGGGCTCTCACCAGGTTCTGTTACCCAGAATCCATTGCAAACCCTTAAAGTTTTGCTAAAAAAACACTTTTTCCTCACATTTTGGTGACAGAAAGTTCTGGAATCTGAGAGGAGCTACAAATTTTCTTCCACGCAGCGTTCTCTCAAGTCTCCCGATAAAAATGATAGCTCACTTGTGTGGGTAGGCCTTGTGCCAGTATAGGCTTAGTGCCAGCAGCAGAAAATGCCCCATGACACAAAGTGGACACATCACACTTTCTCAAAGAAAACAGAGGTGTTTTTTGTAAAGTGCCTACCTGTGGATTTTGGCCTCTTCCTCAGCCGGCACCTAGGGAAACCTAGCAAACCTGAGCATTTGTGAAAACTAGAGACCTAGGGGAATCCAAGATGGGGTGACTTGTGGGGCTCTCACCAGGTTCTGTTACCCAGAATCCTTTGCAAACCTCAAAATTTTGCTAAACAAAACACTTTTTCCATACATTTTGGTGACAGAGAGTTCTGGAATCTGAGAGGAGCCACAAATTTCCTTCCACCCAGCGTTCCCCAAGTGTCCCGATAAAAATGGTACCTCACTTGTGTGGTTAGGCCTTGTGCCCGCGAAAGGAAAAGCCCCAAAACACAACGTGGACAATCACATTTTTCCACAAAAACAGAGGTGTTTTTTGCAAAGTGCCTACCTGTGGATTTTGGCCTCTTGCTCAGCTGGCACCTAGGGAAACCTACCAAACCTGTGCATTTTTGAAAACTAGAGACCTAGGGGAATCCAAGATGGGGTGACTTGTGGGGCTCTCACCAGGTTCTGTTACCCAGAATCCTTTGCAAACCAAAACATTTGGCTAAGACAACACGTTTTCTGCACATTTCGGTGACAGAGAGTTCTGGAATCTGAGAGGAGTCACAAATTTGCTTCCACCCAGCGTTCCCTCAAGTCTTCCGATAAAAATGATATCTCACTTGTGTGGGTAGGCCTTGTGCCCGCAACAGGAAAAGCCCTAAAACACAACGTGGACAATCACATTTTTCCACAGAAAACAGAGGTGCTTTTTGCAAAGTGCCTACCTGTGGATTTTGGCCTCTTGCTCTACCGGCACCTAGGGAAACCTACCAAACCAGTGTATTTTTGAAAACTAGAGACCTAGGGGAAATCAAGATGGGGTGACTTGTGGGGCTCTCACCAGGTTCTGTTACCCAGAATTCTTTGCAAACCTAAACATTTGGCTAAGACAACACGTTTTCTGCACATTTCGGTGACAGAGAGTTCTGGAATCTGAGAGGAGCCACAAATTTCCTTCCACCAAGCGTTCCCTCAAGTCTCCTGATAAAAATGATACCTCACTTGTGTGGGTAGGCCTTGTGCCCGTGACAGGAAAAGCCCCAAAACACAACGTGGACAATCACATTTTTCCACAAAAAACTGAGGTGTTTTTTGCAAAGTGCCTACCTGTGGATTTTGGCCTCTTACTCAGCCGGCACCTAGGGAAACCTACCAAACCTGTGCATTTTTGAAAACTAGAGACCTAGGGGAATCCAAGATGGGGTGAATTGTGGGGCTCTCACCAGGTTCTGTTACCCAGAATCCTTTGCAAACCTCAAAATTTGGCTAAAAAAACACTTTTTCAGCACATTTTGGTGACAGAGAGTTCTGGAATCTGAGAGGAGCCACAAATTTCCTTCCACCCAGCGTTCCCCCAAGAGTCCCGATAAAAATGGTACCTAACTTGTGTGGGTAGGCCTAGTGCCTGCGACAGGAAATGCCCCAAAACACAAAGTGGACACATCACATTTTCTTAAAGAAAAGAAGGGTGTTTTTTTGCAAAGTGCCTACCTGTGGATTTTGGCCTCTTGCTCAGCCGGCACCTACGGGAACCTACCAAACCAGTGCATTTTTTAAAACTAGAGACCTAGGGCAATTCAAGATGGGGTGACTTGCGGGGCTCTCACCAGGTTCTGTTACCCAGAATCCATTGCAAACCCTTAAAGTTTTGCTAAAAAAACACTTTTTCCTCACATTTTGGTGACAGAAAGTTCTGGAATCTGAGAGGAGCTACAAATTTTCTTCCACGCAGCGTTCTCTCAAGTCTCCCGATAAAAATGATAGCTCACTTGTGTGGGTAGGCCTTGTGCCAGTATAGGCTTAGTGCCAGCAGCAGAAAATGCCCCATGACACAAAGTGGACACATCACACTTTCTCAAAGAAAACAGAGGTGTTTTTTGTAAAGTGCCTACCTGTGGATTTTGGCCTCTTCCTCAGCCGGCACCTAGGGAAACCTAGCAAACCTGAGCATTTGTGAAAACTAGAGACCTAGGGGAATCCAAGATGGGGTGACTTGTGGGGCTCTCACCAGGTTCTGTTACCCAGAATCCTTTGCAAACCTCAAAATTTTGCTAAACAAAACACTTTTTCCATACATTTTGGTGACAGAGAGTTCTGGAATCTGAGAGGAGCCACAAATTTCCTTCCACCCAGCGTTCCCCAAGTGTCCCGATAAAAATGGTACCTCACTTGTGTGGTTAGGCCTTGTGCCCGCGAAAGGAAAAGCCCCAAAACACAACGTGGACAATCACATTTTTCCACAAAAAACAGAGGTGTTTTTTGCAAAGTGCCTACCTGTGGATTTTGGCCTCTTGCTCAGCTGGCACCTAGGGAAACCTACCAAACCTGTTCATTTTTTAAAACTAGAGACCTAGGGGAATCCAAGATGGGGTGACTTGTGGGGCTCTCACCAGGTTCTGTTACCCAGAATCCTTTGGAAACCAAAACATTTGGCTAAGACAACACGTTTTCTGCACATTTCGGTGACAGAGAGTTCTGGAATCTGAGAGGAGTCACAAATTTGCTTCCACCCAGCGTTCCCTCAAGTCTCCCGATAAAAATGATATCTCACTTGTGTGGGTAGGCCTTGTGCCCGCGACAGGAAAAGCCCTAAAACACAACGTGGACAATCACATTTTTCCACAGAAAACAGAGGTGTTTTTTGCAAAGTGCCTACCTGTGGATTTTGGCCTCTTACTCAGCCGGCACCTAGGGAAACCTACCAAACCTGTGCATTTTTTAAAACTGGAGACCTAGGGGAATCCAAGATGGGGTGACTTGTGGGGCTCTCACCAGGTTCTGTTACCCAGAATCCTTTGCAAACCTCAAAATTTGGCTAAAAAAACACTTTTTCGGCACATTTTGGTGACAGAGAGTTCTGGAATCTGAGAGGAGCCACAAATTTCCTTCCACCCAGCGTTCCCCCAAGAGTCCCGATAAAAATGGTACCTAACTTGTGTGGGTAGGCCTAGTGCCTGCGACAGGAAATGCCCAAAAACACAAAGTGGACACATCACATTTTCTTAAAGAAAAGAAGGGTGTTTTTTTGCAAAGTGCCTACCTGTGGATTTTGGCCTCTTGCTCAGCCGGCACCTACGGGAACCTACCAAACCAGTGCATTTTTTAAAACTAGAGACCTAGGGCAATTCAAGATGGGGTGACTTGCGGGGCTCTCACCAGGTTCTGTTACCCAGAATCCATTGCAAACCCTTAAAGTTTTGCTAAAAAAACACTTTTTCCTCACATTTTGGGGACAGAAAGTTCTGGAATCTGAGAGGAGCCACAAATTTTCTTCCACGCAGCGTTCTCTCAAGTCTCCCGATAAAAATGATAGCTCACTTGTGTGGGTAGGCCTTGTGCCAGTATAGGCTTAGTGCCCGCGGCAGAAAATGCCCCATGACACAAAGTGGACACATCACACTTTCTCAAAGAAAACAGAGGTGTTTTTTGTAAAGTGCCTACCTGTGGATTTTGGCCTCTTCCTCAGCCGGCACCTAGGGAAACCTAGCAAACCTGAGCATTTGTGAAAACTAGAGACCTAGGGGAATCCAAGATGGGGTGACTTGTGGGGCTCTCACCAGGTTCTGTTACCCAGAATCCTTTGCAAACCTCAAAATTTTGCTAAACAAAATACTTTTTCCATACATTTTGGTGACAGAGAGTTCTGGAATCTGAGAGGAGCCACAAATTTCCTTCCACCCAGCGTTTCCCAAGTGTCCCGATAAAAATGGTACCTCACTTGTGTGGTTAGGCCTTGTGCCCGCGAAAGGAAAAGCCCCAAAACACAACGTGGACAATCACATTTTTCCACAAAAAACAGAGGTGTTTTTTGCAAAGTGCCTACCTGTGGATTTTGGCCTCTTGCTCAGCTGGCACCTAGGGAAACCTACCAAACCTGTGCATTTTTGAAAACTAGAGACCTAGGGGAATCCAAGATGGGGTGACTTGTGGGGCTCTCACCAGGTTCTGTTACCCAGAATCCTTTGCAAACCAAAACATTTGGCTAAGACAACACGTTTTCTGCACATTTCGGTGACAGAGAGTTCTGGAATCTGAGAGGAGTCACAAATTTGCTTCCACCCAGCGTTCCCTCAAGTCTTCCGATAAAAATGATATCTCACTTGTGTGGGTAGGCCTTGTGCCCGCGACAGGAAAAGCCCTAAAACACAACGTGGACAATCACATTTTTCCACAGAAAACAGAGGTGTTTTTTGCAAAGTGCCTACCTGTGGATTTTGGCCTCTTGCTCTACCGGCACCTAGGGAAACCTACCAAACCAGTGTATTTTTGAAAACTAGAGACCTAGGGGAATCCAAGATGGGGTGACTTGTGGGGCTCTCACCAGGTTCTGTTACCCAGAATTCTTTGCAAACCTAAACATTTGGCTAAGACAACACGTTTTCTGTACATTTCGGTGACAGAGAGTTCTGGAATCTGAGAGGAGCCACAAATTTCCTTCCACCAAGCGTTCCCTCAAGTCTCCTGATAAAAATGATACCTCACTTGTGTGGGTAGGCCTTGTGCCCGTGACAGGAAAAGCCCCAAAACACAACGTGGACAATCACATTTTTCCACAAAAAACTGAGGTGTTTTTTGCAAAGTGCCTACCTGTGGATTTTGGCCTCTTACTCAGCCGGCACCTAGGGAAACCTACCAAACCTGTGCATTTTTGAAAACTAGAGACCTAGGGGAATCCAAGATGGGGTGAATTGTGGGGCTCTCACCAGGTTCTGTTACCCAGAATCCTTTGCAAACCTCAAAATTTGGCTAAAAAAACACTTTTTCAGCACATTTTGGTGACAGAGAGTTCTGGAATCTGAGAGGAGCCACAAATTTCCTTCCACCCAGCGTTCCCCCAAGCGTCCCGATAAAAATGGTACCTCACTTGTGTGGGTAGGCCTAGTGCCCGCGACAGGAAATGCCTCATGACACAAAGTGGACACATCACACTTTCTCAAAGAAAACAGAGGTGCTTTTTGCAAAGTGCCTACCTGTGGATTTTGGCCTCTTGCTCAGCCGGCACCTAGGGAAACCTAGCAAACCTGTGCATTTTTGAAAACTAGAGACTTAGGGGAATCCAAGATGGGGTGACTTGTGAAGCGCACACCAGGTTCTGTTACCCAGAATCCTTTGCAAACCTCAAAATTTGGCTAAGACAACACATTTTCTGCACATTTCGGTGACAGAGAGTTCTGGAATCTGAGAGGAGCCACAAACTTCCTTCCACCCAGCGTTCCCTCAAGTCTCCCGATAAAAATGATATCTCACTTGTGTGGGTAGGCCTTGTGCCCGCGACAGGAAAAGCCCCAAAACACAACGTGGACAATCACATTTTTCCACTGAAAACAGAGGTGTTTTTTGCAAAGTGCTTACATGTGGATTTTGGCCTCTTGCTCAGCCGGCACCTAGGGAAACCTACCAAACCAGTGTATTTTTGAAAACTAGAGACCTAGGGGAATCAAAGATGGTGTGACTTGTGGGGCTATCACCAGGTTCTGTTACCCAGAATCCTTTGCAAACCTCAACATTTGGCTAAATAAACACTTTTTCAGCACATTTTGGTGACAGAGAGTTCTGGAATCTGAGAGGAGCCATACATTTCCTTCCACCCAGCGTTCACCCAAGTGTCCCGATAAAAATGGTACCTCACTTGTGTAGGTAGGCCTAGTGCCCGCGACAGGAAATGCCCCATGACACAAAGTGGACACATCACATTTTCTCAAAGAAAACAGGTGTTTTTTGAAAAGGGCCTACCTGTGGATTTTGGCTTCTTGCTCAGCTGGCACCTAGGGAAACCTAGCAAACCTGTGAATTTTTGAAAACTAGAGACCTAGGGGAATCCAAGGAGGGGTGACTTGTGGGGCTCTCACCAGGTTCTGTTACCCAGAATCCTTTGCAAACCTAAAAAGTTGGCTAAGACAACACGTTTTCTGCACATTTCGGTGACAGAGAGTTCTGGAAACTGAGAGGAGCCACAAATTTCCTTCCACCCAGCGTTCCCTCAAGTCTCCCGATAAAAATGATATCTCACTTGTGTGGGTAGGCCTTGTGCCCGCAACAGGAAAAGCCCTAAAACACAACGTGGACAATCACATTTTTCCACAGAAAACAGAGGTGTTTTTTGCAAAGTGCCTACCTGTGGATTTTGGCCTCTTGCTCAGCCGGCACCTAGGGAAACCTACCAAACCAGTGTATTTTTGAAAACTAGAGACCTATGGGAATCCAAGATGGGGTGACTTGTGGGGCTATCACCAGGTTCTGTTACCCAGAATCCTTTGCAAACCTCAAAATTTGGCTAAAAAAAACACTTTTTCCACACATTTTGGTGACAGAGAGTTCTGGAATCTGAGAGGAGCCATAAATATCCTTCCACACAGCGTTCCCCCAAGTGTCCCGATAAAAATGGTACCTCACTTGTGTGGGTAGGCCTAGTACCTGCGACAGGAAATGCCCCACGACACAAAGTGGACATATCACATTTTCTCAAAGAAAACAGAAGTGTGTTTTGCAAAGTGCCTACCTTTGGATTTTGGCCTCATGCTCAGCCGGCACCTATGGAAACCTACCAAACCTGTGCATTTTTGAAAACTAGAGACCTAGGGGAATCCAAGATGGGGTGACTTGTGGGGCTCTCACCAGGTTCTGTTACCCAGCATCCTTGGCAAACCTCAAAATTTGGCTAACAAAACACTTTTTCCGCACATTTCGCTGACAGAGAGTTCTGGAATCTGAGAGGAGCCGCAAATTTCCTTCCACCCAGCTTTCCTTCAAGTCTCCCGATAAAAATGATACCTCACTTGTGTGGGTAGGCCTGTGCCCGCGACAGGAAAAGCCCCAAAACACAACGTGGACACATCACATTTTTCCACAGAAAACAGAGGTGTTTTTTGCAAAGTGCCTACCTGTGGATTTTGGCCTCTAGTTCAGCCGGCACCAAGGGAAACCTAGCAAACCTGTGCATTTTGGAAAACTAGAGATCTAGGGGAATCCAAGATAGGGTGACTTGTGGGGCTCTCACCAGGTTCTGTTACCCAGAATCCTTTGCAATCCTCAAAATTTGTCTAAAAAAATACTTTTTCCGCACATTTCGGTGACAGAGTTCTGGAATCTGAGAGGAGCCACAAATTTCCTTCCACCCAGCGTTCCCCCAAGTGTCCCGATAAAAATAGTACCTCACTTTTGTGGGTAGGCCTAGTGCCCCTGACAGGAAATGCCCCAAAACACAAAGTGGACGCATCACATTTTCTCAAAGAAAACAGAGGTGTTTTTTGCAAAGTGCCTACCTCTGGATTTTGTCCTCTAGCTCAGCCGGAACCTAGGGAAACCTACCAAACCTGTGCATTTTTGAAAACTAGAGGCTTAGGGGAATCCAAGATGGGGTGACGTGTGGAGCTCACACCAGGTTCTGTTACCCAGAATCCTTTGCAAACCTCAAAATTTGGCTAAAAAAACACTTTTTCCTCACATTTCGGTGACAGAGAGTTCTGGAATCTGAGAGGAACCACAAATTTCCTTCCACCCAGTGTTCCCCCAAGAGTCCCGATAAAAATGGCACCTAACTTGTGTGGGTAGGCCTAGTGCCCGCGACAGGAAATGCCCCAAAACACAAAGTGGACACATCACATTTTCTCAAAGAAAACAGGGGTGTTTTTTTGCAAAGTGCCTACATGTGGATTTTGGCCTCTTGCTCAGCCGGCACCTACGGGAACCTACCAAACCAGTGCATTTTTTAAAACTAGAGACCTAGGGCAATCCAAGATGGGGTGACTTGCGGGGCTCTCACCAGGTTCTGTTACCCAGAATCCTTTGCAAAAGCTTAAAGTTTTGCTAAAAAAACACTTTTTCCTCACATTTTGGTGACAGAAAGTTCTGGAATCTGAGAGGAGCCACAAATTTTCTTCCACGCAGCGTTCCCTCAAGTCTCCCGATAAAAATTATAGCTCACTTGTGTGGGTAGGCCTTGTGCCTGTATAGGCTTAGTGCCCGCGGCAGAAAATGCCCCATGACACAAAGTGGACACATCACACTTTGTCCAAGAAAACAGAGGTGTTTTTTGTAAAGTGCCTACCTGTGGATTTTGGCCTCTTCCTCAGCCGGCACCTAGGGAAACCTAGCAAACCAGTGTATTTTTGAAAACTAGAGACCTAGGGGAATCCAAGATGGGGTGACTTGTGGGGCTATCACCAGGTTCTGTTACCCAGAATCCTTTGCAAACCTAAAAAGTTGGCTAAGACAACACGTTTTCTGCACATTTCGGTGACAGAAAGTTCTGGAATCTGAGAGGAGCCACAAATTTCCTTCCACCCAGCGTTCCCTCAAGTCTCCCGATAAAAATGATATCTCAATTGTGTGGGTAGGCCTTGTGCCCGCGACAGGAAAAGCCCTAAAACACAACGTGGACAATCACATTTTTCCACGGAAAACAGAGGTGTTTTTTGCAAAGTGCCTACCTGTGGATTTTGGCCTCTTGCTCAGCCGGCACCTAGGGAAACCTACCAAACCAGTGTATTTTTGAAAACTAGAGACCTAGGGGAATCCAAGATGGGGTGACTTGTGGGGCTATCACCAGGTTCTGTTACCCTGAATCCTTTGCAAACCTAAAAAGTTGGCAAAGACAACACATTTTCTGCACATTTCGGTGACAGAGAGTTCTGGAATCTGAGAGGAGCCATAAATTTTCTTCCACCCAGCGTTCCCTCAAGTCTCCCGATAAAAATGATATCTCACTTGTGTGGGTAGGCCTTGTGCCCGCGACAGGAAAAGCCCTAAAACACAACGTGGACAATCACATTTTTCCACAGAAAACAGAGGTGTTTTTTGCAAAGTGCCTACCTGTGGATTTTGGCCTCTTGCTCAGCCGGCACCTAGGGAAACCTACCAAACCAGTGTATTTTTAAAAACTAGAGACCTAGGGGAATCCAAGATGGGGTGACTTGTGGGGCTATCACCAGGTTCTGTTACCCAGAATCCTTTGCAAACCTCAAAATTTGGCTAAAAAAAACACTTTTTCCACACATTTTGGTGACAGAGAGTTCTGGAATCTGAGAGGAGCCATAAATATCCTTCCACCCAGCGTTCCCCCAAGTGTCCCGATAAAAATGGTACCTCACTTGTGTGGGTAGGCCTAGTACCTGCGACAGGAAAGGCCCCACGACACAAAGTGGACATATCACATTTTCTCAAAGAAAACAGAACTGTTTTTTGCAAAGTGCCTACCTTTGGATTTTGGCCTCTTGCTCAGCCGGCACCTATGGAAACCTACCAAACCCGTGCATTTTTTAAAACTAGAGACCTAGGGGAATCCAAGATGGGGTGACTTGTGGGGCTCTCACCAGGTTCTGTTACCCAGCATCCTTGGCAAACCTCAAAATGTGGCTAACAAAACACTTTTTCCGCACATTTCGCTGACAGAGAGTTCTGGAATCTGAGAGGAGCCACAAATTTCCTTCCACCCAGCTTTCCCTCAAGTCTCCCTATAAAAATGATACCTCACTTGTGTGGGTAGGCCTGTGCCCGCGACAGGAAAAGCCCCAAAATACAACGTGGACACATCACATTTTTCCACAGAAAACAGAGGTGTTTTTTGCAAAGTGCCTACCTGTGGATTTTGGCCTCTAGTTCAGCCGGCACCAAGGGAAACCTAGCAAACCTGTGCATTTTGGAAAACTAGAGATCTAGGGGAATCCAAGATAGGGTGACTTGTGGGGCTCTCACCAGGTTCTGTTACCCAGAATCCTTTGCAAACCTCAAAATTTGTCTAAAAAAACACTTTTTCCGCACATTTCGGTGACAGAGTTCTGGAATCTGAGAGGAGCCACAAATTTCCTTCCACCCAGCATTCCCCCAAGTGTCCCGATAAAAATAGTACCTCACTTGTGTGGGTAGGCCTAGTGCCCCTGACAGGAAATGCCCCAAAACACAAAGTGGACACATCACATTTTCTCAAAGAAAACAGAGGTGTTTTTTGCAAAGTGCCTACCTCTGGATTTTGTCCTCTAGCTCAGCCGGAACCTAGGGAAACCTACCAAACCTGTGCATTTTAGAAAACTAGAGGCTTAGGGGAATCCCAGATGGGGTGACGTGTGAAGCTCACACCAGGTTCTGTTACCCAGAATCCTTTGCAAACCTCAAAATTTGGCTAAAAAAACACTTTTTCCTCACATTTCGGTGACAGAGAGTTCTGGAATCTAAGAGGAACCACAAATTTCCTTCCACCCAGTGTTCCCCCAAGAGTCCCGATAAAAATGGTACCTAACTTGTGTGGGTAGGCCTAGTGCCCGCAACAGGAAATTCCCCAAAACACAAAGTGGACACATCACATTTTCTCAAAGAAAACAGGGGTGTTTTTTTGCAAAGTGCCTACATGTGGATTTTGGCCTCTTGCTCAGCCGGCACCTACGGGAACCTACCAAACCAGTGCATTTTTTAAAACTAGAGACCTAGGGCAATCCAAGATGGGGTGACTTGCGGGGCTCTCACCAGGTTCTGTTACCCAGAATCCTTTGCAAACCCTTAAAGTTTTGCTAAAAAAACACTTTTTCCTCACATTTTGGTGACAGAAAGTTCTGGAATCTGAGAGGAGCCACAAATTTTCTTCCACGCAGCGTTCCCTCAAGTCTCCCGATAAAAATGATAGCTCACTTGTGTGGGTAGGCCTTGTGCCCGTATAGGCCTAGTGCCCGCGGCAGAAAATGCCCCATGACACAAAGTGGACACATCACACTTTGTCCAAGAAAACAGAGGTGTTTTTTGTAAAGTGCCTACCTGTGGATTTTGGCCTCTTCCTCAGCCGGCACCTAGGGAAACCTAGCAAACCAGTGTATTTTTGTAAACTAGAGACCTGGGGGAATCCAAGATGGGGTGACTTGTGGGGCTATCACCAGGTTCTGTTACCCAGAATCCTTTGCAAACCTAAAAAGTTGGCTAAGACAACACGTTTTCTGCACATTTCGGTGACAGAAAGTTCTGGAATCTGAGAGGAGCCACAAATTTCCTTCCACCCAGCGTTCCCTCAAGTCTCCCGATAAAAATGATATCTCACTTGTGTGGGTAGGCCTTGTGCCCGCGACAGGAAAAGCCCTAAAACACAATGTGGACAATCACATTTTTCCACAGAAAACAGAGGTGTTTTTTGCAAAGTGCCTACCTGTGGATTTTGGCCTCTTGCTCAGCCGGCACCTAGGGAAACCTACCAAACCAGTGTATTTTTTAAAACTAGAGACCTAGGGGAATCCAAGATGGGGTGACTTGTGGGGCTATCACCAGGTTCTGTTACCCAGAATCCTTTGCAAACCTCAAAATTTGGCTAAAAAAAACACTTTTTCCACACATTTTGGTGACAGAGAGTTCTGGAATCTGAGAGGAGCCATAAATATCCTTCCACCCAGCGTTCCCCCAAGTGTCCCGATAAAAATGGTACCTCACTTGTGTGGGTAGGCCTAGTACCTGCGACAGGAAATGCCCCACGACACAAAGTGGACTTATCACATTTTCTCAAAGAAAACAGAAGTGTTTTTTGCAAAGTGCCTACCTTTGGATTTTGGCCTCTTGCTCAGCCGGCACCTATGGAAACCTACCAAACCTGTGCATTTTTTAAAACTAGAGACCTAGGGGAATCCAAGATGGGGTGACTTGTGGGGCTCTCACCAGGTTCTGTTACCCAGCATCCTTGGCAAACCTCAAAATGTGGCTAACAAAACACATTTTCCGCACATTTCGCTGACAGAGAGTTCTGGAATCTGAGAGGAGCCACAAATTTCTTTCCACCCAGCTTTCCCTCAAGTCTCCCGATAAAAATGATACCTCACTTGTGTGGGTAGGCCTGTGCCCGCGACAGGAAAAGCCCCAAAATAAAACGTGGACACATCACATTTTTCCACAGAAAACAGAGGTGTTTTTTGCAAAGTGCCTACCTGTGGATTTTGGCCTCTAGTTTAGCCGGCACCAAGGGAAACCTAGCAAACCTGTGTATTTTGGAAAACTAGAGATCTAGGGGAATCCAAGATAGGGTGACTTGTGGGGCTCTCACCAGGTTCTGTTACCCAGAATCCTTTGCAAACCTCAAAATTTGTCTAAAAAAACACTTTTTCCGCACATTTCGGTGACAGAGTTCTGGAATCTGAGAGGAGCCACAAATTTCCTTCCACCCAGCGTTCCCCCAAGTGTCCCGATAAAAATAGTACCTCACTTGTGTGGGTAGGCCTAGTGCCCCTGACAGGAAATGCCCCAAAACACAAAGTGGACACATCACATTTTCTCAAAGAAAACTGAGGTGTTTTTTGCAAAGTGCCTACCTCTGGATTTTGTCCTCTAGCTCAGCCGGAACCTAGGGAAACCTACCAAACCTGTGCATTTTTGAAAACTAGAGGCTTAGGGGAATCCAAGATGGGGTGACGTGTGAAGCTCACACCAGGTTCTGTTACCCAGAATCCTTTGCAAACCTCAAAATTTGGCTAAAAAAACACTTTTTCCTCACATTTCGGTGACAGATAGTTCTGGAATCTGAGAGGAACCACAAATTTCCTTCCACCCAGTGTTCCCCCAAGAGTACCGATAAAAATGGCACCTAACTTGTGTGGGTAGGCCTAGTGCCCGCGACAGGAAATGCCCCAAAACACAAAGTGGACACATCACATTTTCTCAAAGAAAACAGGGGTGTTTTTTTTGCAAAGTGCCTATATTTGGATTTTGGCGTCTTGCTCAGCCGGCACCTACGGGAACCTACCAAACCAGTGCATTTTTTAAAACTAGAGACCTAGGGCAATCCAAGATGGGGTGACTTGCGGGGCTCTCACCAGGTTCTGTTACCCAGAATCCTTTGCAAACCCTTAAAGTTTTGCTAAAAAAACACTTTTTCCTCACATTTTGGTGACAGAAAGTTCTGGAATCTGAGAGGAGCCACAAATTTTCTTCCACGCAGCGTTCCCTCAAGTCTCCCGATAAAAATGATAGCTCACTTGTGTGGGTAGGCCTTGTGCCGTATAGGCCTAGTGCCCGCGGCAGAAAATGCCCCATGACACAAAGTGGACACATCACACTTTCTCAAAGAAAACAGAGGTGTTTTTTGTAAAGTGCCTACCTGTGGATTTTGGCCTCTTCCTCAGCCGGCACCTAGGGAAACCTAGCAAACCTGAGCATTTGTGAAAACTAGAGACCTAGGGGAATCCAAGATGGGGTGACTTGTGGGGCTCTCACCAGGTTCTGTTTCCCAGAAAACTTTGCAAACCTCAAAATTTTGCTAAAAAACACTTTTTCCTCACATTTTGGTGACAGAAAGTTCTGGAATCACGAGGAGCCACAAATGTTCTCCACCCAGCGTTCCCTCAAGTCTCCCGATAAAAATGATAGCTCACTTGTGTGGTTAGGCCTTGTGCCCGTATAGGCCTAGTGCCCGCGGCAGGAAATGCCCCGTGACACAAAGTGGACACATCACATTTTCTCAAAGAAAACAGAGGTGTTTTTTGTAAAGTGCCTACCTGTGGATTTTGGCCTCCTCCTCAGCCGGCACCTAGGGAAACCTAGCAAACCTGTGCATTTGTGAAAACTAGAGACCTAGGGGAATCCAAGATGGGGTGACTTGTGGGGCTCTCATCAGGTTCTGTTAACCAGAATCCTTTGCAAACCTCAAAATTTGTATAAAAAAACACTTTTTCCGCACATTTCGGTGACAGAGTTCTGGAATCTGAGAGGAGCCACAAATTTCCTTCCACCCAGCGTTCCCCCAAGTGTCCCGATAAAAATAGTACCTCACTTGTGTGAGTAGGCCTAGTGCCCCTGACAGGAAATGCCCCAAAACACAAAGTGGACACATCACATTTTCTCAAAGAAAACAGAGGTGTTTTTTGCAAAGTGCCTACCTCTGGATTTTGTCCTCTAGCTCAGCCGGAACCTAGGGAAACCTACCAAACCTGTGCATTTTTGAAAACTAGAGGCTTAGGGGAATCCAAGATGGGGTGACGTGTGAAGCTCTCACCAGGTTCTGTTTCCCAGAAAACTTTGCAAACCTCAAAATTTTGCTAAAAAACACTTTTTCCTCACATTTTGGTGACAGAAAGTTCTGGAATCACGAGGAGCCACAAATGTTCTCCACCCAGCGTTCCCTCAAGTCTCCCGATAAAAATGATAGCTCACTTGTGTGGTTAGGCCTTGTGCCCGTATAGGCCTAGTGCCCGCGGCAGGAAATGCCCCGTGACACAAAGTGGACACATCACATTTTCTCAAAGAAAACAGAGGTGTTTTTTGTAAAGTGCCTACCTGTGGATTTTGGCCTCCTCCTCAGCCGGCACCTAGGGAAACCTAGCAAACCTGTGCATTTGTGAAAACTAGAGACCTAGGGGAATCCAAGATGGGGTGACTTGTGGGGCTCTCACCAGGTTCTGTTAACCAGAATCCTTTGCAAACCTCAAAATTTGTATAAAAAAACACTTTTTCCGCACATTTCGGTGACAGAGTTCTGGAATCTGAGAGGAGCCACAAATTTCCTTCCACCCAGCGTTCCCCCAAGTGTCCCGATAAAAATAGTACCTCACTTGTGTGAGTAGGCCTAGTGCCCCTGACAGGAAATGCCCCAAAACACAAAGTGGACACATCACATTTTCTCAAAGAAAACAGAGGTGTTTTTTGCAAAGTGCCTACCTCTGGATTTTGTCCTCTAGCTCAGCCGGAACCTAGGGAAACCTACCAAACCTGTGCATTTTTTAAAACTAGAGGCTTAGGGGAATCCAAGATGGGGTGACGTGTGAAGCTCACACCAGGTTCTGTTACCCAGAATCCTTTGCAAACCTCAAAATTTGGCTAAAAAAACACTTTTTCCTCACATTTCGGTGACAGAGAGTTCTGGAATCTGAGAGGAACCACAAATTTCCTTCCACCCAGCGTTCCCCCAAGTGCCTTGATAAAAATGGTACCTAACTTGTGTGGGTAGGCCTAGTGCCCGCGACAGGAAATGCCCCAAAACACAAAGTGGACACATCACATTTTCTCAAAGAAAACAGGGGTGTTTTTTTGCAAAGTGCCTACATGTGGATTTTGGCCTCTTGCTCAGCCGGCACATACGGGAACCTACCAAACAAGTGCATTTTTTAAAACTACAGAACTAGGGCAATCCAAGATGGGGTGACTTGCGGGGCTCTCACCAGGTTCTGTTACCCAGAATCCTTTGCAAACCCTTAAAGTTTTGTTAAAAAAACACTTTTTCCTCAAATTTTGGTGACAGAAAGTTCTGGAATCTGAGAGGAGCCACAAATTTCTTCCACGCAGCGTTCCCTCAAGTCTCCCGATAAAAATGATAGCTCACTTGTGTGGGTAGGCCTTGTGCCCGTATAGGCCTAGTGCCCGCGGCAGAAAATGCCCCATGACACAAAGTGGACACATCACACTTTCTCAAAGAAAACAGAGGTGTTTTTTGTAAAGTGCCTACCTGTGGATTTTGGCCTCTTCCTCAGCCGGCACCTAGGGAAACCTAGCAAACCTGAGCATTTGTGAAAACTAGAGACCTAGGGGAATCCAAGATGGGGTGACTTGTGGGGCTCTCACCAGGTTCTGTTACCCAGAAAACTTTGCAAACCTCAAAATTTTGCTAAAAAACACTTTTTCCTCACATTTTGGTGACAGAAAGTTCTCGAATCTGAGAGGAGCCACAAATTTTCTGCCACCCAGCGTTCCCTCAAGTCTCCCGATGAAAATGATAGCTCACTTGTGTGGGTAGGCCTTGTGCCCGCGGCAGGAAATGCCCCATGACACAAAGTGGACACATCACATTTTCTCAAAGAAAACAGAGGTGTTTTTTGTAAAGTGCCTACCTGTGGATTTTGGCCTCCTCCTCAGCCGGCACCTAGGGAAACCTAGCAAACCTGTGCATTTGTGAAAACTATAGACCTAGGGGAATCCAAGATGGGGTGACTTGTGGGGCCCACACCAGGTTCTATTACCCAGAATCCTTTGCAAACCTCAAAATTTGGCTAAAAAAAAACACTTTTTCCACACATTTTGGTGACAGAGAGTTCTGGAATCTGAGAGGAGCCACAAATTTCCTTCCACCCAGCGTTCCCCAAGTGTCCCGATAAAAATGGTACCTCACTTGTGTGGGTAGGCCTTGTGCCCGCGACAGGAAAAGCCCCAAAACACAACGTGGACAATCACATTTTTCCACAAAAAACAGAGGTGTTTTTTGCAAAGTGCCTACCTGTGGATTTTGGCCTCTTGCTCAGCTGGCACCTAGGGAAACCTACCAAACCTGTGCATTTTTGAAAACTAGAGACCTAGGGGAATCCAAGATGGGGTGACTTGTGGGGCTATCACCAGGTTCTGTTACCCAGAATCCTTTGCAAACCTAAACATTTGGCTAAGACAACACGTTTTCTGCACATTTCGGTGACAGAGAGTTCTGGAATCTGAGAGGAGTCACAAATTTCCTTCCACCGAGCGTTCCCTCAAGTCTCCCGATAAAAATGATATCTCACTTGTGTGGGTAGGCCTTGTGCCCGCGACAGGAAAAGCCCTAAAACACAACGTGGACAATCACATTGTTCCACAGAAAACAGAGGTGTTTTTTGCAAAGTGCCTACCTGTGGATTTTGGCCTTTTGCTCAGCCGGCACCTAGGGAAACCTACCAAACCAGTGTATTTTTAAAAACCAGAGACCTAGGGGAATCCAAGATGGGGTGAATTGTGGGGCTATCACCAGGTTCTTTTACCCAGAATCCTTTGCAAACCTCAAAATTTGGCTAAAAAAAACACTTTTTCCACACATTTTGGTGACAGAGAGTTCTGGAATCTGAGCGGAGCCACAAATTTCCTTCCACCCAGCGTTCCCCCAAGTGTCCCGATAAAAATGGTACCTCACTTGTGTGGGTAGGCCTAGAGCCCGCGGCAGGAAATGCCCATGACACAAAGTGGACACATCACATTTTCTCAAAGAAAACAGAAGTGTTTCTTGCAAAGTGCCTACCTGTGGATTTTGGCCTCTTGCTCAGCCGGCACCTATGGAAACCTATCAAACCTGTGCATTTTTGAAAACTAGAGACCTAGGGGAATCCAAGATGGGGTGACTTATGGGGCTCTCATCAGGTTCTGTTACCCAGAATCCTTCGCAAACCTCAAAATGTGGCTAACAAAACATTTTTTCCGCACATTTTGGTGACAGAGAATTCTGGAATCTATTAGCAGCCACAAATTTCCTTCCACCCAGCGTTCCCCCAAGTGCCTTGATAAAAATGGTACCTCACTTGTGTGGGGAGGCCTAGTGCCCGCGACAGGAAATGCCCCAAAACACAAAGTGGACATATCACATTTTCTCAAACAAAGCAGAGGTTTATTTTGCAAAGTGCCTAACTGTGGATTTTGGCCTCTAGCTCAGCCGGCACCTAGGGAAACCTAAAAAAACAGTGCATTTCTGAAAACTAGAGACCTAGGGTTCTGTAACCCAGAATCCTTTGCAAACCTCAACATTTGACTAAAAAACACTTTTTCCTCTCATTTTGGTGACAGAGAGTTCTGGAATCAGAGAGGAGCCACAAATTTCCTTTCACCCAGCGTTCCCCCAAGTGTCCCGATAAAAATGGTACCTCACATGTGTGTGTAGGCCTAGTGCCCGCGACAGGAAATGCCCCAAAACACAAAGTGGACACATCACATTTTCTCAAAGAAAACAGAGGTGTTTTTTTGCAAAGTGCCTACCTGTGGATTTTGGCCTCTTGCTCAGCCGGCACCTAGGGAAACCTACCAAACCAGTGCATTTTTTAAAACTAGAGACCTAGGGGAATCCAAGATGGGGTGACTTGTGGGGCTCTCACCAGGTTCTGTTATCCAGAATCCTTTGAAAACCTCAAAATTTTGCTTAAAAAAACACTTTTTCCACACATTTCGGTGACAGAGAGTTCTGGAATCTGAGAGGGGCCACAAATTTCTTTCCACCCAGCGTTCCCCAACTGTCCCGATAAAAATAGTACCTCACTTGTGTGGGTAGGCCTAGTACCCGCGACAGGAAATGCCCCAAATACAAAGTGGATATATCACATTTTTTCAAAGAAAGCACAGGTGTTTTTTGCAAAGTGCCTACCTGTGGATTTTGGCCTCTAGCTCAGCCGGCGCCTAGGAAAACCTACCAAACCAGTGCATTTTTGAAACCTAGAGACATAGGGGAATCCAAGATGAGGTGAGTTTTGGGGCTCTCACCAGGGTCTGTTACCCAGAATCTTTTGCAAACCTCAAACTTTGGCTAAAAAAACACTTTTTCATCACATTTCGGTGACAGAGAGTTCTGGAATCTGAGAGAAACCACAAATTTCCTTCCACCCAGCGTTCCCCCAAGTGTCCCGATAAAAATGGTACCTCGCTTGTGTGGGTAGGTCTAGTGCCCGCGACAGGAAATGCCCCAAAACTCAAAGTGGACACATCACATTTTCTCAAAGAAAACAGAGGTGTTTTTTTGCAAAGTACCTACCTGTGGATTTTGGCCTCTTGCTCAGCCGGCACCTACGGGAACCTACCAAACCTGTGCATTTGTGAAAACTAGAGACCTAGGGCAATCCAAGATGGGGTGACTTGTGGGGCTCTCACCAGGTTCTGTTACCCAGAATCCTTTGCAAACCTCAAAATTTTGCTAAAAAACACTTTTTCCTCACATTTTGGTGACAGAAAGTTCTGGAATCTGAGAGGAGCCACAAATTCTCTTCCACCCAGCGTTCCCTCAAGTCTCCCGATAAAAATGATAGCTCACTTGTGTGGGTAGGCCTTGTGCCCGAATAGGCCTAGTGCCCGCGGCAGGAAATGCCCCATGACACAAAGTGGACACATCACATTTTCTCAAAGAAAACAGAGGTGTCTACCTGGGGATTTTGGCCTCCTCCTCAGCCGGCGCCTATGGAAACCTAGCAAACCTGTGCATTTGTGAAAACTAGAGACCTAGGGGAGTCCAAGATGGGGTGACTTGTGGGGCTCTCACCAAGTTCTGTTACCCAGAATCCTTTGTAAACCTCCAAATTTGGCAAAAAAAAACAAATTTTCTGCACATTTCGGTGACAGAGAGTTCTGGAATCTGAGAGGAGCCACAAATTTCCTTCCACCCAGCGTTCCCTCAAGTCTCCTGATAAAAATTATACCTCACTTGTGTGGGTAGGCCTTGTGCCCGCGACAGGAAAAGCCCCAAAACACAACGTGGACAATCACATTTTTCCACAAAAAACAAACGTGTTTTTTGCAAAGTGCCTACCTGTGGATTTTGGCCTCTTGCTCAGCCGGCACCTAGGGAAACCTAGCAAACCTGTGCATTTTTGACAACTAGAGACCTAGGGGAATCCAAGATGGAGTGACTTGTGGGGCTCTCACCAGGTTCTGTTACCCAGAATCCTTTGCAAACCAAAAAATTTGGCTAAGACAACACGTTTTCTGCACATTTCGGTGACAGAGAGTTCTGGAATCTGAGAGGAGCCACAAATTTCCTTCAACCCAGCGTTCCCTCAAGTCTCCCGATAAAAATGATATCTCACTTGTGTGGGTAAGCCTTGTGCCCGCGATAGGAAAAGCCCTAAAACACAACGTGGACAATCACATTTTTCCACAGAAAACAGAGATGGTTTTTGCAAAGTGCCTACCTGTGGATTGTGGCCTCTAGTTCAGCCGGCACCAAGGGAAACCTAGCAAACCTGTGCATTTTGGAAAACTAGAGATCTAGGGGAATCCAAGATAGGGTGACTTGTGGGGCTCTCACCAGGTTCTGTTACCCAGAATCCTTTGCAAACCTCAAAATTTGTCTAAAAAAACACTTTTTCCGCACATTTCGGTGACAGAGAGTTCTGGAATCTGAGAGGAGCCACAAATTTCCTTCCACCCAGCGTTCCCCCAAGTGTCCCGATAAAAATAGTACCTCACTTGTGTGGGTAGGCCTAGTGCCCCTGACAGGAAATGCCCCAAAACACAAAGTGGACACATCACATTTTCCAAAAGAAAACAGAGGTGTTTTTTGCAAAGTGCCAACCTCTGGATTTTGTCCTTTAGCTCAGCCGGCACCTAGGGAAACCTACCAAACCTCTGCATTTTTTAAAACTAGAGGCTTAGGGGAATCCAAGATGGGGTGACGTGTGAAGCTCACACCAGGTTCTGTTACCCCGAATCCTTTGCAAACCTCAAAATTTGGCTAAAAAAACACTTTTTCCTCACATTTCGGTGACAGAGAGTTCTGGAATCTGAGAGGAACCACAAATTTCCTTCCACCCAGCGTTCCCCCAAGAGTCCCGATAAAAATGGTACATAACTTGTGTGGGTAGGCCTAGTGCCCGCGACAGGAAATGCCCCAAAACACAAAGTGGACACATCACATTTTCTCAAAGAAAACGGGGGTGTTTTTTTGCAAAGTGCCTACCTGTGGATTTTGGCCTCTTGCTCAGCCGGCACCTACGGGAACCTACCAAACCAGTCCATTTTTTAAAACTAGAGACCTAGGGCAATCCAAGATGGGGTGACTTGCGGGGCTCTCACCAGGTTCTGTTACCCAGAATCCCTTGCAAACCCTTAAAGTTTTGCTAAAAAAACACTTGTTCCTCTTATTTTGGTGACAGAAAGTTCTGGAATCTGAGAAGAGCCACAATTTTTTTCCACCCAGCGTTCCCTCAAGTCTCCCGATAAAAATGATAGCTCACTTGTGTGGGTAGACCTTGTGCCCGTAGAGGCCTAGTGGCCGCGGCAGAAAATGCCCCATGACACAAAGTGGACACATCACACTTCCTCAAAGAAAACAGAGGTTTTTTTTGTAAAGTGCCTACCTGTGGATTTTGGCCTCTTCCTCAGCCGGCACCTAGGGAAACCTAGCAGACCTGAGCATTTGTGAAAACTAGAGACCTAGGGCAATCCAAGATGGGGTGACTTGTGGGGCTCTCACCAGGTTCTTTTACCCAGAATTCTTTGCAAACCTCAAAAGTTTGCTAAAAAACACTTTTTCCTCACATTTTGGTGACAGAAAGTTCTGGAATCTGAGAGGAGCCACAAATTTTCTTCCACCCAGCGTTCCCTCAAGTCTCCCGATAAAAATGATAGCTCACTTGTGTGGGTAGGCCTTGTGCCCGTATAGGCCTAGTGCCCGCGGCAGGAAATGCCCCATGACACAAAGTGGACACATCACATTTTCTCAAAGAAAACAGAGGTGTTTTTTGCAAAGTGCCTACCTGTGGATTTTGGCCTCTTGCTCAGCCGGCACATAGGGAAACCTACCAAACCTGTGCATTTTTTAAAACTAGAGGCCTAGGGGAATCCAAGATGGGGTGATTTGTGGGGCTCTCACCAGGTTCTGTTACCCAGAATCCTTTGCAAACCTAAACATTTGGCTAAGACAATATGTTTTCTGCACATTTCGGTGACAGAGAGTTCTGGAATCTGAGAGGAGCCACGAATTTCCTTCCACCCAGCGTTCCCGCAAGTCTCCCGATAAAAATGATACCTCACTTGTGTGGGTAGGCCTTGTGCCCGCGACAGGAAAAGCCCCAAAACACAACGTGGACAATCACATTTTTCCAAAAAAAACAGAGGTGTTCTTTGCAAAGTGCCTACCTGTGGATTTTGGCATCTTGCTCAGCCGGGACCTAGGGAAACCTACCAAACCTGTGCATTTTTGAAAACTAGAGACGTAAGGGGAATCCAAGATGGGGTGACTTGTGGGGCTCTCACCAGGTTCTGTTACCCAGAATCCTTTGCAAACCTCAAAATTTGGCAAAAAAAACCCTTTTTCGGCACATTTTGGTGACAGAGAGTTCTGGAATCTGAGAGGAGCCACAAATTTCCTTCCACCCAGCATTCCCCCAAGTGTCCCGATAAAAATGGTACCTCACTTGTGTGGGTAGGCCTAGTGCCCGCGACAGGAAATGCTCCATGACACAAAGTGGACACTTCACACTTTCTCAAAGAAAACAGAGGTGTTTTTTGCAAAGTGCCTACCTGTGGATTTTGGCCTCTTGCTCAGCTGGCACCTAGGGAAACCTACCAAACCTGTGCATTTTTTAAAACTAGAGACCTAGGGGAATCCAAGATGGGGTGACTTGTGGGGCTCTCACCAGGTTCTGTTACCCAGAATCCTTTGCAAACCTAAACATTTGGCTAAGACAACACGTTTTCTGCACATTTCGGTGACAGATAGTTCTGGAATCTGAGAGGAGTCACAAATTTCCTTCCACCCAGCGTTCCCTCAAGTCTCCCGATAAAAATGATATCTCACTTGTGTGGGTAGGCCTTGTGCCCGCGACAGGAAAAGCCCTAAAACACAACGTGGACAATCACATTTTTCCACAGAAAACAGAGGTGTTTTTTGCAAAGTGCCTACCTGTGGATTTTGGCCTCTTGCTCAGCCGGCACCTAGGGAAACCTAACAAACCAGTGTATTTTTGAAAACTAGAGACCTAGGGGAATCCAAGATGGGGTGACTTGTGGGGCTATCACCAGGTTCTGTTACCCAGAATCCTTTGCAAACCTATAAATTTGGCAAAAAAAACACTTTTTCCACACATTTTGGTGACACAGAGTTCTGGAATCTGAGAGGGGCCACAAATTTCCTTCCACCCAGCATTCCCCCAACTGTCCTGATAAAAATAGTACCTCACTTGTGTGGGTAGGCCTAGTACCCGCGACAGGAAATGCCCCAAAACACAAAGTGGATATATCACATTTTCTCAAAGAAAGCAGAGGTGTTTTTTGCAAAGTGCCTACCTGTGGATTTTGGCCTTTAGCTCAGCCGGCGCCTAGGAAAACCTACCAAAGCAGTGCATTTTTGAAACCTAGAGACATAGGGGAATCCAAGATGAGGTGACTTGTGGGGCTCTCACCAGGGTCTGTTACCCAGAATCCTTTGCAAACCTCAAAATTTGGCTAAAAAAACACTTTTTCATCACATTTCGGTGACAGAGAGTTCTGGAATCTGAGAGAAACCACAAATTTCCTTCCACCCAGCGTTCCCCCAAGTGTCCCGATAAAAATGGTACCTCGCTTGTGTGGGTAGGTCTAGTGCCCGCGACAGGAAATGCCCCAAAACTCAAAGTGGACACATCACATTTTCTCAAAGAAAACAGAGGTGTTTTTTTGCAAAGTACCTACCTGTGGATTTTGGCCTCTTGCTCAGGCGGCACCTACGGGAACCTACCAAACCAGTGCATTTGTGAAAACTAGAGACCTAGGGCAATCCAAGATGGGGTGACTTGTGGGGCTCTCACCAGGTTCTGTTACCCAGAATCCTTTGCAAACCTCAAAATTTTGCTAACAAACACTTTTTCCTCACATTTTGGTGACAGAAAGTTCTAGAATCTGAGAGGAGCCACAAATTTCCTTCCACCCAGCGTTCCCTCAAGTCTCCCGATAAAAATGATAGCTCACTTGTGTGGGTAGGCCTTGTGCCCGTATAGGCCTAGTGCCCGTGGCAGGAAATGCCCCATGACACAAAGTGGACACATCACATTTTCTCAAAGAAAACAGAGGTGTTTTTTGTAAAGTGCCTACCTGGGGATTTTGGCCTCCTCTTCAGCCGGCACCTAGGGAAACCTAGCAAACCTGTGCATTTGTGAAAACTAGAGGCCTAGGGGAATCCAAGATGGGGTGACTTGTGGGGCTCTCACCAAGTTCTGTTACCCAGAATCCTTTGTAAACCTCCAAATTTGGCAAAAAAAACACATTTTCTGCACATTTCGGTGACAGAGAGTTCTGGAATCTGAGAGGAGCCACAAATTTCCTTCCACCCAGCGTTCCCTCAAGTCTCCTGATAAAAATCATACCTCACGTGTGTGGGTAGGCCTTGTGCCCACGACAGGAAAAGCCCCAAAACACAACGTGGACAATCACATTTTTCCACAAAAAACAGAGGTGTTTTTTGTAACGTGCCTACCTGTGGATTTTGGCCTCTTGCTCAACCAGCACCTAGGGAAACCTACCAAACCTGTGCATTTTTTAAAATTAGAGACCTAGGGGAATCCAAGATGGGGTGACTTGTGGGGCTCTCACCAGGTTCTGTTACCCAGAATCCTTTGCAAACCTCAAAATTTGGCTAAAAAAACACTTTTTCTGCACATTTCGGTGACAGAGTTCTGGAATCTGAGAGGAGCCACAAATTTCCTTCCACCCAGCGTTCCCTCAAGTGTCCCGATAAAAATGGTACCTCACTTGTGTGGGTAGGCCTAGTGCCCGTGACAGGAAATGCCCCATGACACAAAGTGGACACATCACACTTTCTCAAAGAAAACAGAGGTGTTTTTTGCAAAGTGCCTACCTCTGGATTTTGGCCTCTTGCTCAGCCGGCACCTAGGGAAACCTAGCAAACCTGTGCATTTTTGAAAACTAGAGACTTAGGGGAATCCAAGATGGGGTGACTTGTGAAGCTCACACCAGGTTGTGTTACCCAGAATCCTTTGCAAACCTCAACTTTTGGCTAAGACAACATGTTTTCTGCACATTTCGGTGACAGAGAGTTCTGGAATCTGAGAGGAGCCACAAATTTCCTTCCACCCAGCGTTCCTTCAAGTCTCCCGATAAAAATGATATCTCACTTGTGTGGGTAGGCCTTGTGCCCGCGACAGGAAAAGCCACAAAACACAACGTGGACAATTACATTTTTCCACAGTAAACAGAGGTGTTTTTTGCAAAGTGCTTACCTGTGGATTTTGGCCTCTTGCTCAGCCGGCACCTAGGGAAACCTACCAAACCAGTGTATTTTTGAAAACTAGAGACCTAGGGGAATCCAAGATGGGGTGACTTGTGGGGCTATCACCAGGTTCTGTTACCCAGAATCCTTTGCAAAGCTCAAAATTTGGCTAAAAAAACACTTTTTCGGCACATTTTGGTGACAGAGAGTTCTGGAATCTGAGAAGAGCCATAAATTTCCTTCCACCCAGCGTTCCCCCAAGTGTCCCGATAAAAATGGTACCTCACTTGTGTGGGTAGGCCTAGTGCCTCATGACACAAAGTGGACACATCACACTTTCTCAAAGAAAACAGAGGTGTTTTTTGCAAAGTGCCTACCTGTGGATTTTGGCCTCTTGCTCAGCTGGCACCTAGGGAAACCTAGCAAACCTGTGCATTTTTGAAAACTAGAGACCAAGGGGAATCCAAGATGGGGTGACTTGTGGGGCTATCACCAGGTTCTGTTACCCAGAATCCTTTGCAAACCTATACATTTGGCTAAGACAACACGTTTTCTGCACATTTCGGTGACAGAGAGTTCTGGAATCTGAGAGGAGCCACAAATTTCCTTCCACCCAGCGTTCCCTCAAGTCTCCCGATAAAAATGATATCTCACTTATGTGGGTAGGCCTTGTGCCCGCGACAGGAAAAGTCCTAGAACACAACGTGGACAATCACATTTTCTCAAAGAAAACAGAGGTGTTTTTTGCAAAGTGCCTACCTGTGGATTTTGGCCTCTTGCTCAGCTGGCACATAGGGAAACCTACCAAACCTGTGCATTTTTTAAAACTAGAGACCTAGGGGAATCCAAGATGGGGTGACTTGTGGGGCTCTCACCAGGTTCTGTTACCCAGAATCCTTTGCAAACCTAAACATTTGGCTAAGACAACACGTTTTCTGCACATTTCGGTGACAGAGAGTTCTGGAATCTGAGAGGAGCCACAAATTTCCTTCCACCCAGCGTTCCCTCAAGTCTCCCGATAAAAATGATACCTCACTTGTGTGGGTAGGCCTTGTGCCCACGACAGGAAAAGCCCCAAAACACAACGTGGACAATCACATTTTTCCACAAAAAACAGAGGTGTTCTTTGCAAAGTGCCTACCTGTGGATTTTGGCCTCTTGCTCAGCCGGGACCTAGGGAAACCTACCAAACCTGTGCATTTCTTAAAACTAGAGACCTAGGGGAATCCAAGATGGGGTGACTTGTGGGGCTCTCACCAGGTTCTGTTACCCAGAATCCTTTGCAAACCTCAAAATTTGGCTAAAAAAACACTTTTTCGGCACATTTTGGTGACAGAGAGTTCTGGAATCTGAGAGGAGACACAAATTTCCTTCCACCCAGCGTTCCCCCAAGTGTCCCGATAAAAATGGTACCTCACTTGTGTGGGTAGGCCTAGTGCCCGCGACAGGAAATGCCCATGACACAAAGTGGACACATCACACTTTCTCAAAGAAAACAGAGGTGTTTTTTGCAAAGTGCCTACCTGTGGATTTTGGCCTCTTGCTCAGCTGGCACCTAGGGAAACCTACCAAACCTGTGCATTTTTGAAAACTAGAGACCTAGGGGAATCCAAGATGGGGTGACTTGTGGGGCTCTCACCAGGTTCTGTTACCCAGAATCCTTTGCAAACCTCAAAATTTGGCTAAAAAAACACTTTTTCTGCACATTTCGGTGACAGAGTTCTGGAATCTGAGAGGAGCCACAAATTTCCTTCCACCCAGCGTTCCCTCAAGTGTCCCGATAAAAATGGTACCTCACTTGTGTGGGTAGGCCTAGTGCCCGTGACAGGAAATGCCCCATGACACAAAGTGGACACATCACACTTTCTCAAAGAAAACAGAGGTGTTTTTTGCAAAGTGCCTACCTCTGGATTTTGGCCTCTTGCTCAGCCGGCACCTAGGGAAACCTAGCAAACCTGTGCATTTTTGAAAACTAGAGACTTAGGGGAATCCAAGATGGGGTGACTTGTGAAGCTCACACCAGGTTGTGTTACCCAGAATCCTTTGCAAACCTCAACTTTTGGCTAAGACAACATGTTTTCTGCACATTTCGGTGACAGAGAGTTCTGGAATCTGAGAGGAGCCACAAATTTCCTTCCACCCAGCGTTCCTTCAAGTCTCCCGATAAAAATGATATCTCACTTGTGTGGGTAGGCCTTGTGCCCGCGACAGGAAAAGCCACAAAACACAACGTGGACAATTACATTTTTCCACAGTAAACAGAGGTGTTTTTTGCAAAGTGCTTACCTGTGGATTTTGGCCTCTTGCTCAGCCGGCACCTAGGGAAACCTACCAAACCAGTGTATTTTTGAAAACTAGAGACCTAGGGGAATCCAAGATGGGGTGACTTGTGGGGCTATCACCAGGTTCTGTTACCCAGAATCCTTTGCAAAGCTCAAAATTTGGCTAAAAAAACACTTTTTCGGCACATTTTGGTGACAGAGAGTTCTGGAATCTGAGAGGAGCCATAAATGTCCTTCCACCCAGCGTTCCCCCAAGTGTCCCGATAAAAATGGTACCTCACTTGTGTGGGTAGGCCTAGTGCCTCATGACACAAAGTGGACACATCACACTTTCTCAAAGAAAACAGAGGTGTTTTTTGCAAAGTGCCTACCTGTGGATTTTGGCCTCTTGCTCAGCTGGCACCTAGGGAAACCTAGCAAACCTGTGCATTTTTGAAAACTAGAGACCAAGGGGAATCCAAGATGGGGTGACTTGTGGGGCTATCACCAGGTTCTGTTACCCAGAATCCTTTGCAAACCTATAAATTTGGCTAAGACAACACGTTTTCTGCACATTTCGGTGACAGAGAGTTCTGGAATCTGAGAGGAGCCACAAATTTCCTTCCACCCAGCGTTCCCTCAAGTCTCCCGATAAAAATGATATCTCACTTATGTGGGTAGGCCTTGTGCCCGCGACAGGAAAAGCCCTAGAACACAACGTGGACAATCACATTTTCTCAAAGAAAACAGAGGTGTTTTTTGCAAAGTGCCTACCTGTGGATTTTGGCCTCTTGCTCAGCTGGCACATAGGGAAACCTACCAAACCTGTGCATTTTTTAAAACTAGAGACCTAGGGGAATCCAAGATGGGGTGACTTGTGGGGCTCTCACCAGGTTCTGTTACCCAGAATCCTTTGCAAACCTAAACATTTGGCTAAGACAACACGTTTTCTGCACATTTCGGTGACAGAGAGTTCTGGAATCTGAGAGGAGCCACAAATTTCCTTCCACCCAGCGTTCCCTCAAGTCTCCCGATAAAAATGATACCTCACTTGTGTGGGTAGGCCTTGTGCCCACGACAGGAAAAGCCCCAAAACACAACGTGGACAATCACATTTTTCCACAAAAAACAGAGGTGTTCTTTGCAAAGTGCCTACCTGTGGATTTTGGCCTCTTGCTCAGCCGGGACCTAGGGAAACCTACCAAACCTGTGCATTTCTTAAAACTAGAGACCTAGGGGAATCCAAGATGGGGTGACTTGTGGGGCTCTCACCAGGTTCTGTTACCCAGAATCCTTTGCAAACCTCAAAATTTGGCTAAAAAAACACTTTTTCGGCACATTTTGGTGACAGAGAGTTCTGGAATCTGAGAGGAGACACAAATTTCCTTCCACCCAGCGTTCCCCCAAGTGTCCCGATAAAAATGGTACCTCACTTGTGTGGGTAGGCCTAGTGCCCGCGACAGGAAATGCCCATGACACAAAGTGGACACATCACACTTTCTCAAAGAAAACAGAGGTGTTTTTTGCAAAGTGCCTACCTGTGGATTTTGGCCTCTTGCTCAGCTGGCACCCAGGGAAACCTACCAAACCTGTGCATTTTTGAAAACTAGAGACCTAGGGGAATCCAAGATGGGGTGACTTGTGGGGCTCTCACCAGGTTCTGTTACCCAGAATCCTTTGCAAACCTAAACATTTGGCTAAGACAACACGTTTTCTGCACATTTCGGTGACAGAGAGTTCTGGAATCTGAGAGGAGTCACAAATTTCGTTCCACCCAGTGTTCCCTCAAGTCTCCCGATAAAAATGATATCTCACTTGTGTGGGTAGGCCTTGTGCCCGCGACAGGAAAAGCCCTAAAACACAACGTGGACAATCACATTTTTCCACAGAAACCAGAGGTGTTTTTTGCAAAGTGCCTACCTGTGGATTTTGGCCTCCTGCTCAGCTGGCACCTAGGGAAACCTAACAAACCAATGTATTTTTGAAAACTAGAGACCTAGGGGAATCCAAGATGGGGTGACTTGTGGGGCTATCACCAGGTTCTGTTACCCAGAATCCTTTGCAAACCTATAAATTTGGCTAAAAAAAACACTTTTTCCACACATTTTGGTGACACAGAGTTCTGGAATCTGAGAGGAGCCATAAATTTCCATCCACCCAGCGTTCCCCCAAGTGTCCCGATAAAAATGGAACCTCACCTGTGTGGGTAGGCCTAGTGCCCGCGGCAGGAAATGCCCCATGACACAAAGTGGACACATCACATTTTCTCAAAGAAAACAGAGTTGTTTTTTGCAAAGTGCCTACCTGTGGATTTTGGCCTCTTGCTCAGCCGGCAAATAGGGAAACCTACCAAACCTGTGCATTTTTTAAAACTAGAGACCTAGGGGAATCCAAGATGGGGTGACTTGTGGGGCTCTCACCAGGTTCTGTTACCCAGAATCCTTTGCACACCTAAACATTTGGCTAAGACAACACGTTTTCTGCACATTTCGGTGACAGAGAGTTCTGGAATCTGAGAGGAGCCACAAATTTCCTTCCACCCAGCGTTCCCTCAAGTCTCCCGATAAAAATGATACCTCACTTGTGTGGGTAGGCCTTGTGCCCGCGACAGGAAAAGCCCCAAAACACAACGTGGACAATCACATTTTTCCACAAAAAACAGAGGTGTTCTTTGCAAAGTGCCTACCTGTGGATTTTGGCCTCTTGCTCAGCCGGAACCTAGGGAAACCTACCAAACCTGTGCATTTTTGAAAACTAGAGACTTAGGGGAATCCAAGATGGGGGGACTTGTGGGGCTCTCACCAGGTTCTGTTACCCAGAATCCTTTGCAAACCTCAAAATTTGGCTAAAAAAACACTTTTTCAGCACATTTTGGTGACAGAGAGTTCTGGAATCTGAGAGGAGCCACAAATTTCCTTCCACCCAGCGTTCCCCCAAGTGTCCCGATAAAAATGGTACCTCACTTGTGTGGGTAGGCCTAGTGCCCGCGACAGGAAATGCCCCAAAACACAAAGTGGACACATCACATTTTCTCAAAGAAAACAGGGGTGTTTTTTTGCAAAGTGCCTACATGTGGATTTTGGCCTCTTGCTCAGCCGGCACATACGGGAACCTACCAATCAAGTGCATTTTTTAAAACTACAGAACTAGTGCAATCCAAGATGGGGTGACTTGCGGGGCTCTCACCAGGTTCTGTTACCCAGAATCCTTTGCAAACCCTTAAAGTTTTGCTAAAAAAACACTTTTTCCTCAAATTTTGGTGACAGAAAGTTCTGGAATCTGAGAGGAGCCACAAATTTCTTCCACGCAGCGTTCCCTCAAGTCTCCCGATAAAAATGATAGCTCACTTGTGTGGGTAGGCCTTGTGCCCGTATAGGCCTAGTGCCCGCGGCAGAAAATGCCCCATGACACAAAGTGGACACATCACACTTTCTCAAAGAAAACAGAGGTGTTTTTTGTAAAGTGCCTACCTGTGGATTTTGGACTCTTCCTCAGCCGGCACCTAGGGAAACCTAGCAAACCTGAGCATTTGTGAAAACTAGAGACCTAGGGGAATCCAAGATGGGGTGACTTGTGGGGCTCTCACCAGGTTCTGTTACCCAGAAAACTTTGCAAACCTCAAAATTTTGCTAAAAAACACTTTTTCCTCACATTTTGGTGACAGAAAGTTCTCGAATCTGAGAGGAGCCACAAATTTTCTGCCACCCAGCGTTCCCTCAAGTCTCCCGATGAAAATGATAGCTCACTTGTGTGGGTAGGCCTTGTGCCCGCGGCAGGAAATGCCCCATGACACAAAGTGGACACATCACATTTTCTCAAAGAAAACAGAGGTGTTTTTTGTAAAGTGCCTACCTGTGGATTTTGGCCTCCTCCTCAGCCGGCACCTAGGGAAACCTAGCAAACCTGTGCATTTGTGAAAACTATAGACCTAGGGGAATCCAAGATGGGGTGACTTGTGGGGCCCTCACCAGGTTCTGTTACCCAGAATCCTTTGCAAACCTCAAAATTTGGCTAAAAAAAAACACTTTTTCCACACATTTTGGTGACAGAGAGTTCTGGAATCTGAGAGGAGTCACAAATTTCCTTCCACCCAGCGTTCCCCAAGTGTCCCGATAAAAATGGTACCTCACTTGTGTGGGTAGGCCTTGTGCCCGCGACAGGAAAAGCCCCAAAACACAACGTGGACAATCACATTTTTCCACAAAAAACAGAGGTGTTTTTTGCAAAGTGCCTACCTGTGGATTTTGGCCTCTTGCTCAGCTGGCACCTAGGGAAACCTACCAAACCTGTGCATTTTTGAAAACTAGAGACCTAGGGGAATCCAAGATGGGGTGACTTGTGGGGCTATCACCAGGTTCTGTTACCCAGAATCCTTTGCAAACCTAAACATTTGGCTAAGACAACACGTTTTCTGCACATTTCGGTGACAGAGAGTTCTGGAATCTGAGAGGAGTCACAAATTTCCTTCCACCGAGCGTTCCCTCAAGTCTCCCGATAAAAATGATATCTCACTTGTGTGGGTAGGCCTTGTGCCCGCGACAGGAAAAGCCCTAAAACACAACGTGGACAATCACATTGTTCCACAGAAAACAGAGGTGTTTTTTGCAAAGTGCCTACCTGTGGATTTTGGCCTTTTGCTCAGCCGGCACCTAGGGAAACCTACCAAACCAGTGTATTTTTAAAAACCAGAGACCTAGGGGAATCCAAAATGGGGTGACTTGTGGGGCTATCACCAGGTTCTTTTACCCAGAATCCTTTGCAAACCTCAAAATTTGGCTAAAAAAAACACTTTTTCCTCACATTTTGGTGACAGAGAGTTCTGGAATCTGAGCGGAGCCACAAATTTCCTTCCACCCAGCGTTCCCCCAAGTGTCCCGATAAAAATGGTACCTCACTTGTGTGGGTAGGCCTAGAGCCCGCGACAGGAAATGCCCATGACACAAAGTGGACACATCACATTTTCTCAAAGAAAACAGAAGTGTTTCTTGCAAAGTGCCTACCTGTGGATTTTGGCCTCTTGCTCAGCCGGCACCTATGGAAACCTACCAAACCTGTGCATTTTTGAAAACTAGAGACCTAGGGGAATCCAAGATGGGGTGACTTATGGGGCTCTCACCAGGTTCTGTTACCCAGAATCCTTCGCAAACCTCAAAATGTGGCTAACAAAACATTTTTTCCGCACATTTTGGTGACAGAGAATTCTGGAATCTATTAGCAGCCACAAATTTCCTTCCACCCAGCGTTCCCCCAAGTGCCTTGATAAAAATGGTACCTCACTTGTGTGGGGAGGCCTAGTGCCCGCGACAGGAAATGCCCCAAAACACAAAGTGGACATATCACATTTTCTCAAACAAAGCAGAGGTTTATTTTGCAAAGTGCCTAACTGTGGATTTTGGCCTCTAGCTCAGCCGGCACCTAGGGAAACCTAAAAAAACAGTGCATTTCTGAAAACTAGAGACCTAGGGTTCTGTAACCCAGAATCCTTTGCAAACCTCAACATTTGACTAAAAAACACTTTTTCCTCTCATTTTGGTGACAGAGAGTTCTGGAATCTGAGAGGAGTCACAAATTTCCTTCCACCCAGCGTTCCCCAAGTGTCCCGATAAAAATGGTACCTCACTTGTGTGGGTAGGCCTTGTGCCCGCGACAGGAAAAGCCCCAAAACACAACGTGGACAATCACATTTTTCCACAAAAAACAGAGGTGTTTTTTGCAAAGTGCCTACCTGTGGATTTTGGCCTCTTGCTCAGCTGGCACCTAGGGAAACCTACCAAACCTGTGCATTTTTGAAAACTAGAGACCTAGGGGAATCCAAGATGGGGTGACTTGTGGGGCTATCACCAGGTTCTGTTACCCAGAATCCTTTGCAAACCTAAACATTTGGCTAAGACAACACGTTTTCTGCACATTTCGGTGACAGAGAGTTCTGGAATCTGAGAGGAGTCACAAATTTCCTTCCACCGAGCGTTCCCTCAAGTCTCCCGATAAAAATGATATCTCACTTGTGTGGGTAGGCCTTGTGCCCGCGACAGGAAAAGCCCTAAAACACAACGTGGACAATCACATTGTTCCACAGAAAACAGAGGTGTTTTTTGCAAAGTGCCTACCTGGGGATTTTTGCCTTTTGCTCAGCCGGCACCTAGGGAAACCTACCAAACCAGTGTATTTTTAAAAACCAGAGACCTAGGGGAATCCAAAATGGGGTGACTTGTGGGGCTATCACCAGGTTCTTTTACCCAGAATCCTTTGCAAACCTCAAAATTTGGCTAAAAAAAACACTTTTTCCACACATTTTGGTGACAGAGAGTTCTGGAATCTGAGCGGAGCCACAAATTTCCTTCCACCCAGCGTTCCCCCAAGTGTCCCGATAAAAATGGTACCTCACTTGTGTGGGTAGGCCTAGAGCCCGCGACAGGAAATGCCCATGACACAAAGTGGACACATCACATTTTCTCAAAGAAAACAGAAGTGTTTCTTGCAAAGTGCCTACCTGTGGATTTTGGCCTCTTGCTCAGCCGGCACCTATGGAAACCTACCAAACCTGTGCATTTTTGATAACTAGAGACCTAGGGGAATCCAAGATGGGGTGACTTATGGGGCTCTCACCAGGTTCTGTTACCCAGAATCCTTCGCAAACCTCAAAATGTGGCTAACAAAACATTTTTTCCGCACATTTTGGTGACAGAGAATTCTGGAATCTATTAGCAGCCACAAATTTCCTTCCACCCAGCGTTCCCCCAAGTGCCTTGATAAAAATGGTACCTCACTTGTGTGGGGAGGCCTAGTGCCCGCGACAGGAAATGCCCCAAAACACAAAGTGGACATATCACATTTTCTCAAACAAAGAAGAGGTTTATTTTGCAAAGTGCCTAACTGTGGATTTTGGCCTCTAGCTCAGCCGGCACCTTGGGAAACCTAAAAAAACAGTGCATTTCTGAAAACTAGAGACCTAGGGTTCTGTAACCCAGAATCCTTTGCAAACCTCAACATTTGACTAAAAAACACTTTTTCCTCTCATTTAGGTGACAGAGAGTTCTGGAATCAGAGAGGAGCCACAAATTTCCTTCCACCCAGCGTTCCCCCAAGTGTCCCGATAAAAATTGTACCTCGCTTGTGTGTGTAGGCCTAGTGCCCGCGACAGGAAATGCCCCAAAACACAAAGTGGACACATCACATTTTCTCAAAGAAAACAGAGGTGTTTTTTTGCAAAGTGCCTACCTGTGGATTTTGGCCTCTTGCTCAGCCGGCACCTAGGGAAACCTACCAAACCAGTGCATTTTTTAAAACTAGAGACCTAGGGGAATCCAAGATGGGGTGACTTGTGGGGCTCTCACCAGGTTCTGTTATCCAGAATCCTTTGCAAACCTCAAAATTTTGCTTAAAAAAACACTTTTTCCACACATTTCGGTGACAGAGAGTTCTGGAATCTGAGAGGGGCCACAAATTTCTTTCCACCCAGCGTTCCCCAACTGTCCCGATAAAAATAGTACCTCACTTGTGTGGGTAGGCCTAGTACCCGCGACAGGAAATGCCCCAAATACAAAGTGGATATATCACATTTTTTCAAAGAAAGCAGAGGTGTTTTTTGCAAAGACCTACCTGTGGATTTTGGCCTCTAGCTCAGCCGGCGCCTAGGAAAACCTACCAAACCAGTGCATTTTTGAAACCTAGAGACATAGGGGAATCCAAGATGAGGTGAGTTTTGGGGCTCTCACCAGGGTCTGTTACCCAGAATCTTTTGCAAACCTCAAAATTTGGCTAAAAAAACACTTTTTCATCACATTTCGGTGACAGAGAGTTCTGGAATCTGAGAGAAACCACAAATTTCCTTCCACCCAGCGTTCCCCCAAGTGTCCCGATAAAAATGGTACCTCGCTTGTGTGGGTAGGTCTAGTGCCCGCGACAGGAAATGCCCCAAAACTCAAAGTGGACACATCACATTTTCTCAAAGAAAACAGAGGTGTTTTTTTGCAAAGTACCTACCTGTGGATTTTGGCCTCTTGCTCAGCCGGCATCTACGGGAACCTACCAAACCTGTGCATTTGTGAAAACTAGAGACCTAGGGCAATCCAAGATGGGGTGACTTGTGGGGCTCTCACCAGGTTCTGTTACCCAGAATCCTTTGCAAACCTCAAAATTTTGCTAAAAAACACTTTTTCCTCACATTTTGGTGACAGAAAGTTCTGGAATCTGAGAGGAGCCACAAATTCTCTTCCACCCAGCGTTCCCTCAAGTCTCCCGATAAAAATGATAGCTCACTTGTGTGGGTAGGCCTTGTGCCCGAATAGGCCTAGTGCCCGCGGCAGGAAATGCCCCATGACACAAAGTGGACACATCACATTTTCTCAAAGAAAACAGAGGTGTCTACCTGGGGATTTTGGCCTCCTCCTCAGCCGGCGCCTAGGGAAACCTAGCAAACCTGTGCATTTGTGAAAACTAGAGACCTAGGGGAGTCCAAGATGGGGTGACTTGTGGGGCTCTCACCAAGTTCTGTTACCCAGAATCCTTTGTAAACCTCCAAATTTGGCAAAAAAAAACAAATTTTCTGCACATTTCGGTGACAGAGAGTTCTGGAATCTGAGAGGAGCCACAAATTTCCTTCCACCCAGCGTTCCCTCAAGTCTCCTGATAAAAATTATACCTCACTTGTGTGGGTAGGCCTTGTGCCCGCGACAGGAAAAGCCCCAAAACACAACGTGGACAATCACATTTTTCCACAAAAAACAAACGTGTTTTTTGCAAAGTGCCTACCTGTGGATTTTGGCCTCTTGCTCAGCCGGCACCTATGGAAACCTAGCAAACCTGTGCATTTTTGAAAACTAGAGACCTAGGGGAATCCAAGATGGGGTGACTTGTGGGGCTCTCACCAGGTTCTGTTACCCAGAATCCTTTGCAAACCAAAAAATTTGGCTAAGACAACACGTTTTCTGCACATTTCGGTGACAGAGAGTTCTGGAATCTGAGAGGAGCCACAAATTTCCTTCAACCCAGCGTTCCCTCAAGTCTCCCGATAAAAATGATATCTCACTTGTGTGGGTAAGCCTTGTGCCCGCGATAGGAAAAGCCCTAAAACACAACGTGGACAATCACATTTTTCCACAGAAAACAGAGATGGTTTTTGCAAAGTGCCTACCTGTGGATTGTGGCCTCTAGTTCAGCCGGCACCAAGGGAAACCTAGCAAACCTGTGCATTTTGGAAAACTAGAGATCTAGGGGAATCCAAGATAGGGTGACTTGTGGGGCTCTCACCAGGTTCTGTTACCCAGAATCCTTTGCAAACCTCAAAATTTGTCTAAAAAAACACTTTTTCCGCACATTTCGGTGACAGAGAGTTCTGGAATCTGAGAGGAGCCACAAATTTCCTTCCACCCAGCGTTCCCCCAAGTGTCCCGATAAAAATAGTACCTCACTTGTGTGGGTAGGCCTAGTGCCCCTGACAGGAAATGCCCCAAAACACAAAGTGGACACATCACATTTTCCAAAAGAAAACAGAGGTGTTTTTTGCAAAGTGCCAACCTCTGGATTTTGTCCTTTAGCTCAGCCGGCACCTAGGGAAACCTACCAAACCTCTGCATTTTTTAAAACTAGAGGCTTAGGGGAATCCAAGATGGGGTGACGTGTGAAGCTCACACCAGGTTCTGTTACCCCGAATCCTTTGCAAACCTCAAAATTTGGCTAAAAAAACACTTTTTCCTCACATTTCGGTGACAGAGAGTTCTGGAATCTGAGAGGAGCCACAAATTTCCTTCCACCCAGCGTTCCCTCAAGTCTCCCGATAAAAATGATACCTCACTTGTGTGGGTAGGCCTTGTGCCCACGACAGGAAAAGCCCCAAAACACAACGTGGACAATCACATTTTTCCACAAAAAACAGAGGTGTTCTTTGCAAAGTGCCTACCTGTGGATTTTGGCCTCTTGCTCAGCCGGGACCTAGGGAAACCTACCAAACCTGTGCATTTTTTAAAACTAGAGACCTAGGGGAATCCAAGATGGGGTGACTTGTGGGGCTCTCACCAGGTTCTGTTACCCAGAATCCTTTGCAAACCTCAAAATTTGGCTAAAAAAACACTTTTTCGGCACATTTTGGTGAAAGAGAGTTCTGGAATCTGAGAGGAGACACAAATTTCCTTCCACCCAGCGTTCCCCCAAGTGTCCCGATAAAAATGGTACCTCACTTGTGTGGGTAGGCCTAGTGCCCGCGACAGGAAATGCCCCATGACACAAAGTGGACACATCACACTTTCTCAAAGAAAACAGAGGTGTTTTTTGCAAAGTGCCTACCTGTGGATTTTGGCCTCTTGCTCAGCTGGCACCTAGGGAAACCTACCAAACCTGTGCATTTTTGAAAACTAGAGACCTAGGGGAATCCAAGATGGGGTGACTTGTGGGGCTCTCACCAGGTTCTGTTACCCAGAATCCTTTGCAAACCTAAACATTTGGCTAAGACAACACGTTTTCTGCACATTTCGGTGACAGAGAGTTCTGGAATCTGAGAGGAGTCACAAATTTCCTTCCACCCAGTGTTCCCTCAAGTCTCCCGATAAAAATGATATCTCACTTGAGTGGGTAGGCCTTGTGCCCGCGACAGGAAAAGCCCTAAAACACAACGTGGACAATCACATTTTTCCACAGAAACCAGAGGTGTTTTTTGCAAAGTGCCTACCTGTGGATTTTGGCCTCCTGCTCAGCCGGCACCTAGGGAAACCTAACAAACCAATGTATTTTTGAAAACTAGAGACCTAGGGGAATCCAAGATGGGGTGACTTGTGGGGCTATCACCAGGTTCTGTTACCCAGAATCCTTTGCAAACCTATAAATTTGGCTAAAAAAAACACTTTTTCCACACATTTTGGTGACACAGAGTTCTGGAATCTGAGAGGAGCCATAAATTTCCATCCACCCAGCGTTCCCCCAAGTGTCCCGATAAAAATGGAACCTCACCTGTGTGGGTAGGCCTAGTGCCCGCGGCAGGAAATGCCCCATGACACAAAGTGGACACATCACATTTTCTCAAAGAAAACAGAGTTGTTTTTTGCAAAGTGCCTACCTGTGGATTTTGGCCTCTTGCTCAGCCGGCAAATAGGGAAACCTACCAAACCTGTGCATTTTTTAAAACTAGAGACCTAGGGGAATCCAAGATGGGGTGACTTGTGGGGCTCTCACCAGGTTCTGTTACCCAGAATCCTTTGCACACCTAAACATTTGGCTAAGACAACACGTTTTCTGCACATTTCGGTGACAGAGAGTTCTGGAATCTGAGAGGAGCCACAAATTTCCTTCCACCCAGCGTTCCCTCAAGTCTCCCGATAAAAATGATACCTCACTTGTGTGGGTAGGCCTTGTGCCCGCGACAGGAAAAGCCCCAAAACACAACGTGGACAATCACATTTTTCCACAAAAAACAGAGGTGTTCTTTGCAAAGTGCCTACCTGTGGATTTTGGCCTCTTGCTCAGCCGGGACCTAGGGAAACCTACCAAACCTGTGCATTTTTGAAAACTAGAGACTTAGGGGAATCCAAGATGGGGGGACTTGTGGGGCTCTCACCAGGTTCTGTTACCCAGAATCCTTTGCAAACCTCAAAATTTGGCTAAAAAAACACTTTTTCAGCACATTTTGGTGACAGAGAGTTCTGGAATCTGAGAGGAGCCACAAATTTCCTTCCACCCAGCGTTCCCCCAAGTGTCCCGATAAAAATGGTACCTCACTTGTGTGGGTAGGCCTAGTGCCCGCGACAGGAAATGCCCCAAAACACAAAGTGGACACATCACATTTTCTCAAAGAAAACAGGGGTGTTTTTTTGCAAAGTGCCTACATGTGGATTTTGGCCTCTTGCTCAGCCGGCACATACGGGAACCTACCAAACAAGTGCATTTTTTAAAACTACAGAACTAGGGCAATCCAAGATGGGGTGACTTGCGGGGCTCTCACCAGGTTCTGTTACCCAGAATCCTTTGCAAACCCTTAAAGTTTTGCTAAAAAAACACTTTTTCCTCAAATTTTGGTGACAGAAAGTTCTGGAATCTGAGAGGAGCCACAAATTTCTTCCACGCAGCGTTCCCTCAAGTCTCCCGATAAAAATGATAGCTCACTTGTGTGGGTAGGCCTTGTGCCCGTATAGGCCTAGTGCCCGCGGCAGAAAATGCCCCATGACACAAAGTGGACACATCACACTTTCTCAAAGAAAACAGAGGTGTTTTTTGTAAAGTGCCTACCTGTGGATTTTGGCCTCTTCCTCAGCCGGCACCTAGGGAAACCTAGCAAACCTGAGCATTTGTGAAAACTAGAGACCTAGGGGAATCCAAGATGGGGTGACTTGTGGGGCTCTCACCAGGTTCTGTTACCCAGAAAACTTTGCAAACCTCAAAATTTTGCTAAAAAACATTTTTTCCTCACATTTTGGTGACAGAAAGTTCTCGAATCTGAGAGGAGCCACAAATTTTCTGCCACCCAGCGTTCCCTCAAGTCTCCCGATGAAAATGATAGCTCACTTGTGTGGGTAGGCCTTGTGCCCGCGGCAGGAAATGCCCCATGACACAAAGTGGACACATCACATTTTCTCAAAGAAAACAGAGGTGTTTTTTGTAAAGTGCCTACCTGTGGATTTTGGCCTCCTCCTCAGCCGGCACCTAGGGAAACCTAGCAAACCTGTGCATTTGTGAAAACTATAGACCTAGGGGAATCCAAGATGGGGTGACTTGTGGGGCCCTCACCAGGTTCTGTTACCCAGAATCCTTTGCAAACCTCAAAATTTGGCTAAAAAAAAACACTTTTTCCACACATTTTGGTGACAGAGAGTTCTGGAATCTGAGAGGAGCCACAAATTTCCTTCCACCCAGCGTTCCCCAAGTGTCCCGATAAAAATGGTACCTCACTTGTGTGGGTAGGCCTTGTGCCCGCGACAGGAAAAGCCCCAAAACACAACGTGGACAATCACATTGTTCCACAGAAAACAGAGGTGTTTTTTGCAAAGTGCCTACCTGTGGATTTTGGCCTTTTGCTCAGCCGGCACCTAGGGAAACCTACCAAACCAGTGTATTTTTAAAAACCAGAGACCTAGGGGAATCCAAGATGGGGTGACTTGTGGGGCTATCACCAGGTTCTTTTACCCAGAATCCTTTGCAAACCTCAAAATTTGGCTAAAAAAAACACTTTTTCCACACATTTTGGTGACAGAGAGTTCTGGAATCTGAGCGGAGCCACAAATTTCCTTCCACCCAGCGTTCCCCCAAGTGTCCCGATAAAAATGGTACCTCACTTGTGTGGGTAGGCCTAGAGCCCGCGACAGGAAATGCCCATGACACAAAGTGGACACATCACATTTTCTCAAAGAAAACAGAAGTGTTTCTTGCAAAGTGCCTACCTGTGGATTTTGGCCTCTTGCTCAGCCGGCACCTATGGAAACCTACCAAACCTGTGCATTTTTGAAAACTAGAGACCTAGGGGAATCCAAGATGGGGTGACTTATGGGGCTCTCACCAGGTTCTGTTACCCAGAATCCTTCGCAAACCTCAAAATGTGGCTAACAAAACATTTTTTCCGCACATTTTGGTGACAGAGAATTCTGGAATCTATTAGCAGCCACAAATTTCCTTCCACCCAGCGTTCCCCCAAGTGCCTTGATAAAAATGGTACCTCACTTGTGTGGGGAGGCCTAGTGCCCGCGACAGGAAATGCCCCAAAACACAAAGTGGACATATCACATTTTCTCAAACAAAGCAGAGGTTTATTTTGCAAAGTGCCTAACTGTGGATTTTGGCCTCTAGCTCAGCCGGCACCTAGGGAAACCTAAAAAAACAGTGCATTTCTGAAAACTAGAGACCTAGAGTTCTGTAACCCAGAATCCTTTGCAAACCTCAACATTTGACTAAAAAACACTTTTTCCTCTCATTTTGGTGACAGAGAGTTCTGGAATCAGAGAGGAGCCACAAATTTCCTTCCACCCAGCATTCCCCCAAGTGTCCCGATAAAAATGGTACCTCACTTGTGTGTGTAGGCCTAGTGCCCGCGACAGGAAATGCCCCAAAACACAAAGTGGACACATCACATTTTCTCAAAGAAAACAGAGGTGTTTTTTTGCAAAGTGCCTACCTGTGGATTTTGGCCTCTTGCTCAGCCGGCACCTAGGGAAACCTACCAAACCAGTGCATTTTTTAAAACTAGAGACCTAGGGGAATCCAAGATGGGGTGACTTGTGGGGCTCTCACCAGGTTCTGTTACCCAGAATCCTTTGCAAACCTAAATATTTGGCTAAGACAACACGTTTTCTGCACATTTCGGTGACAGATAGTTCTGGAATCTGAGAGGAGTCACAAATTTCCTTCCACCCAGCGTTCCCTCAAGTCTCCCGATAAAAATGATATCTCACTTGTGTGGGTAGGCCTTGTGCCCGAGACAGGAAAAGCCCTAAAACACAACGTGGACAATCACATTTTTCCACAGAAAACAGAGGTGTTTTTTGCAAAGTGCCTACCTGTGGATTTTGGCCTCTTGCTCAGCCGGCACCTAGGGAAACCTAACAAACCAGTGTATTTTTGAAAACTAGAGACCTAGGGGAATCCAAGATGGGGTGACTTGTGGGGCTATCACCAGGTTCTGTTACCCAGAATCCTTTGCAAACCTCAAAATGTGTCTAAAAAAACACTTTTTCCGCACATTTCGGTGACAGAGAGTTCTGGAATCTGAGAGGAGCCACAAATTTCCTTCCACCCAGCGTTCCCCCAAGTGTCCCGATAAAAATAGTACCTCACTTGTGTGGGTAGGCCTAGTGCCCCTGACAGGAAATGCCCCAAAACACAAAGTGGACACATCACATTTTCCAAAAGAAAACAGAGGTGTTTTTTGCAAAGTGCCAACCTCTGGATTTTGTCCTTTAGCTCAGCCGGCACCTAGGGAAACCTACCAAACCTCTGCATTTTTTAAAACTAGAGGCTTAGGGGAATCCAAGATGGGGTGACGTGTGAAGCTCACACCAGGTTCTGTTACCCCGAATCCTTTGCAAACCTCAAAATTTGGCTAAAAAAACACTTTTTCCTCACATTTCGGTGACAGAGAGTTCTGGAATCTGAGAGGAACCACAAATTTCCTTCCACCCAGCGTTCCCCCAAGAGTCCCGATAAAAATGGTACCTAACTTGTGTGGGTAGGCCTAGTGCCCGCGACAGGAAATGCCACAAAACACAAAGGGGACACATCACATTTTCTCAAAGAAAACGGGGGTGTTTTTTTGCAAAGTGCCTACCTGTGGATTTTGGCCTCTTGCTCAGCCGGCACCTACGGGAACCTACCAAACCAGTCCATTTTTTAAAACTAGAGACCTAGGGCAATCCAAGATGGGGTGACTTGCGGGGCTCTCACCAGGTTCTGTTACCCAGAATCCCTTGCAAACCCTTAAAGTTTTGCTAAAAAAACACTTTTTCCTCATATTTTGGTGACAGAAAGTTCTGGAATCTGAGAAGAGCCACAATTTTCTTCCACCCAGCGTTCCCTCAAGTCTCCCGATAAAAATGATAGCTCACTTGTGTGGGTAGACCTTGTGCCCGTATAGGCCTAGTGGCCGCGGCAGAAAATGCCCCATGACACAAAGTGGACACATCACACTTCCTCAAAGAAAACAGAGGTTTTTTTTGTAAAGTGCCTACCTGTGGATTTTGGCCTCTTCCTCAGCCGGCACCTAGGGAAACCTAGCAGACCTGAGCATTTGTGAAAACTAGAGACCTAGGGGAATCCAAGATGGGGTGACTTGTGGGGCTCTCACCAGGTTCTGTTACCCAGAATTCTTTGCAAACCTCAAAAGTTTGCTAAAAAACACTTTTTCCTCACATTTTGGTGACAGAAAGTTCTGGAATCTGAGAGGAGCCACAAATTTTCTTCCACCCAGCGTTCCCTCAAGTCTCCCGATAAAAATGATAGCTCACTTGTGTGGGTAGGCCTTGTGCCCGTATAGGCCTAGTGCCCGCGGCAGGAAATGCCCCATGACACAAAGTGGACACATCACATTTTCTCAAAGAAAACAGAGGTGTTTTTTGCAAAGTGCCTACCTGTGGATTTTGGCCTCTTGCTCAGCCGGCAGATAGGGAAACCTACCAAACCTGTGCATTTTTTTAAACTAGAGGCCTAGGGGAATCCAAGATGGGGTGATTTGTGGGGCTCTCACCAGGTTCTGTTACCCAGAATCCTTTGCAAACCTAAACATTTGGCTAAGACAATATGTTTTCTGCACATTTCGGTGACAGAGAGTTCTGGAATCTGAGAGGAGCCACGAATTTCCTTCCACCCAGCGTTCCCTCAAGTCTCCCGATAAAAATGATACCTCACTTGTGTGGGTAGGCCTTGTGCCCGCGACAGGAAAAGCCCCAAAACACAACGTGGACAATCACATTTTTCCACAAAAAACAGAGGTGTTCTTTGCAAAGTGCATACCTGTGGATTTTGGCATCTTGCTCAGCCGGGACCTAGGGAAACCTACCAAACCTGTGCATTTTTGAAAACTAGAGACGTAGGGGAATCCAAGATGGGGTGACTTGTGGGGCTCTCACCAGGTTCTGTTACCCAGAATCCTTTGCAAACCTCAAAATTTGGCAAAAAAAACCCTTTTTCGGCACATTTTGGTGACAGAGAGTTCTGGAATCTGAGAGGAGCCACAAATTTCCTTCCACCCAGCATTCCCCCAAGTGTCCCGATAAAAATGGTACCTCACTTGTGTGGGTAGGCCTAGTGCCCGCGACAGGAAATGCTCCATGACACAAAGTGGACACTTCACACTTTCTCAAAGAAAACAGAGGTGTTTTTTGCAAAGTGCCTACCTGTGGATTTTGGCCTCTTGCTCAGCTGGCACCTAGGGAAACCTACCAAACCTGTGCATTTTTGAAAACTAGAGACCTAGGGGAATCCAAGATGGGGTGACTTGTGGGGCTCTCACCAGGTTCTGTTACCCAGAATCCTTTGCAAACCTATAAATTTGGCTAAAAAAAACACTTTTTCCACACATTTTGGTGACACAGAGTTCTGGAATCTGAGAGGAGCCATAAATTTCCATCCACCCAGCGTTCCCCCAAGTGTCCCGATAAAAATGGAACCTCACCTGTGTGGGTAGGCCTAGTGCCCGCGGCAGGAAATGCCCCATGACACAAAGTGGACACATCACATTTTCTCAAAGAAAACAGAGTTGTTTTTTGCAAAGTGCCTACCTGTGGATTTTGGCCTCTTGCTCAGCCGGCAAATAGGGAAACCTACCAAACCTGTGCATTTTTTAAAACTAGAGACCTAGGGGAATCCAAGATGGGGTGACTTGTGGGGCTCTCACCAGGTTCTGTTACCCAGAATCCTTTGCAAACCTAAATATTTGGCTAAGACAACACGTTTTCTGCACATTTCGGTGACAGATAGTTCTGGAATCTGAGAGGAGTCACAAATTTCCTTCCACCCAGCGTTCCCTCAAGTCTCCCGATAAAAATGATATCTCACTTGTGTGGGTAGGCCTTGTGCCCGCGACAGGAAAAGCCCTAAAACACAACGTGGACAATCACATTTTTCCACAGAAAACAGAGGTGTTTTTTGCAAAGTGCCTACCTGTGGATTTTGGCCTCTTGCTCAGCCGGCACCTAGGGAAACCTAACAAACCAGTGTATTTTTGAAAACTAGAGACCTAGGGGAATCCAAGATGGGGTGACTTGTGGGGCTATCACCAGGTTCTGTTACCCAGAATCCTTTGCAAACCTATAAATTTGACAAAAAAAACACTTTTTCCACACATTTTGGTGACACAGAGTTCTGGAATCTGAGAGGGGCCACAAATTTCCTTCCACCCAGCATTCCCCCAACTGTCCCGATAAAAATAGTACCTCACTTGTGTGGGTAGGCCTAGTACCCGCGACAGGAAATGCCCCAAAACACAAAGTGGATATATCACATTTTCTCAAAGAAAGCAGAGGTGTTTTTTGCAAAGTGCCTACCTGTGGATTTTGGCCTTTAGCTCAGCCGGCGCCTAGGAAAACCTACCAAAGCAGTGCATTTTTGAAACCTAGAGACATAGGGGAATCCAAGATGAGGTGACTTGTGGGGCTCTCACCAGGGTCTGTTACCCAGAATCCTTTGCAAACCTCAAAATTTGGCTAAAAAAACACTTTTTCATCACATTTCGGTGACAGAGAGTTCTGGAATCTGAGAGAAACCACAAATTTCCTTCCACCCAGCGTTCCCCCAAGTGTCCCGATAAAAATGGTACCTCGCTTGTGTGGGTAGGTCTAGTGCCCGCGACAGGAAATGCCCCAAAACTCAAAGTGGACACATCACATTTTCTCAAAGAAAACAGAGGTGTTTTTTTGCAAAGTACCTACCTGTGGATTTTGGCCTCTTGCTCAGCCGGCACCTACGGGAACCTACCAAACCAGTGCATTTGTGAAAACTAGAGACCTAGGGCAATCCAAGATGGGGTGACTTGTGGGGCTCTCACCAGGTTCTGTTACCCAGAATCCTTTGCAAACCTCAAAATTTTGCTAAAAAACACTTTTTCCTCACATTTTGGTGACAGAAAGTTCTAGAATCTGAGAGGAGCCACAAATTTCCTTCCACCCAGCGTTCCCTCAAGTCTCCCGATAAAAATGATAGCTCACTTGTGTGGGTAGGCCTTGTGCCCGTATAGGCCTAGTGCCCGTGGCAGGAAATGCCCCATGACACAAAGTGGACACATCACATTTTCTCAAAGAAAACAGAGGTGTTTTTTGTAAAGTGCCTACCTGGGGATTTTGGCCTCCTCCTCAGCGGGCACCTAGGGAAACCTAGCAAACCTGTGCATTTGTGAAAACTAGAGGCCTAGGGGAATCCAAGATGGGGTGACTTGTGGGGCTCTCACCAAGTTCTGTTACCCAGAATCCTTTGTAAACCTCCAAATTTGGCAAAAAAAACACATTTTCTGCACATTTCGGTGACAGAGAGTTCTGGAATCTGAGAGGAGCCACAAATTTCCTTCCACCCAGCGTTCCCTCAAGTCTCCTGATAAAAATGATACCTCACGTGTGTGGGTAGGCCTTGTGCCCACGACAGGAAAAGCCCCAAAACACAACGTGGACAATCACATTTTTCCACAAAAAACAGAGGTGTTTTTTGTAACGTGCCTACCTGTGGATTTTGGCCTCTTGCTCAACCAGCACCTAGGGAAACCTACCAAACCTGTGCATTTTTTAAAATTAGAGACCTAGGGGAATCCAAGATGGGGTGACTTGTGGGGCTCTCACCAGGTTCTGTTACCCAGAATCCTTTGCAAACCTCAAAATTTGGCTAAAAAAACACTTTTTCTGCACATTTCGGTGACAGAGTTCTGGAATCTGAGAGGAGCCACAAATTTCCTTCCACCCAGCGTTCCCTCAAGTGTCCCGATAAAAATGGTACCTCACTTGTGTGGGTAGGCCTAGTGCCCGTGACAGGAAATGCCCCATGACACAAAGTGGACACATCACACTTTCTCAAAGAAAACAGAGGTGTTTTTTGCAAAGTGCCTACCTCTGGATTTTGGCCTCTTGCTCAGCCGGCACCTAGGGAAACCTAGCAAACCTGTGCATTTTTGAAAACTAGAGACTTAGGGGAATCCAAGATGGGGTGACTTGTGAAGCTCACACCAGGTTGTGTTACCCAGAATCCTTTGCAAACCTCAACTTTTGGCTAAGACAACATGTTTTCTGCACATTTCGGTGACAGAGAGTTCTGGAATCTGAGAGGAGCCACAAATTTCCTTCCACCCAGCGTTCCTTCAAGTCTCCCGATAAAAATGATATCTCACTTGTGTGGGTAGGCCTTGTGCCCGCGACAGGAAAAGCCACAAAACACAACGTGGACAATTACATTTTTCCACAGTAAACAGAGGTGTTTTTTGCAAAGTGCTTACCTGTGGATTTTGGCCTCTTGCTCAGCCGGCACCTAGGGAAACCTACCAAACCAGTGTATTTTTGAAAACTAGAGACCTAGGGGAATCCAAGATGGGGTGACTTGTGGGGCTATCACCAGGTTCTGTTACCCAGAATCCTTTGCAAAGCTAAAAATTTGGCTAAAAAAACACTTTTTCAGCACATTTTGGTGACAGAGAGTTCTGGAATCTGAGAGGAGCCATAAATTTCCTTCCACCCAGCGTTCCCCCAAGTGTCCCGATAAAAATGGTACCTCACTTGTGTGGGTAGGCCTAGTGCCCGCGACAGGAAATGCCTCATGACACAAAGTGGACACATCACACTTTCTCAAAGAAAACAGAGGTGTTTTTTGCAAAGTGCCTACCTGTGGATTTTGGCCTCTTGCTCAGCTGGCACCTAGGGAAACCTAGCAAACCTGTGCATTTTTGAAAACTAGAGACCAAGGGGAATCCAAGATGGGGTGACTTGTGGGGCTATCACCAGGTTCTGTTACCCAGAATCCTTTGCAAACCTATAAATTTGGCTAAGACAACACGTTTTCTGCACATTTCGGTGACAGAGAGTTCTGGAATCTGAGAGGAGCCACAAATTTCCTTCCACCCAGCGTTCCCTCAAGTCTCCCGATAAAAATGATATCTCACTTATGTGGGTAGGCCTTGTGCCCGCGACAGGAAAAGCCCTAGAACACAACGTGGACAATCACATTTTTTCAAAGAAAACAGAGGTGTTTTTTGCAAAGTGCCTACCTGTGGATTTTGGCCTCTTGCTCAGCTGGCACATAGGGAAACCTACCAAACCTGTGCATTTTTTAAAACTAGAGACCTAGGGGAATCCAAGATGGGGTGACTTGTGGGGCTCTCACCAGGTTCTGTTACCCAGAATCCTTTGCAAACCTAAATATTTGGCTAAGACAACACGTTTTCTGCACATTTCGGTGACAGAGAGTTCTGGAATCTGAGAGGAGCCACAAATTTCCTTCCACCCAGCGTTCCCTCAAGTCTCCCGATAAAAATGATACCTCACTTGTGTGGGTAGGCCTTGTGCCCACGACAGGAAAAGCCCCAAAACACAACGTGGACAATCACATTTTTCCACAAAAAACAGAGGTGTTCTTTGCAAAGTGCCTACCTGTGGATTTTGGCCTCTTGCTCAGCCGGGACCTAGGGAAACCTACCAAACCTGTGCATTTTTTAAAACTAGAGACCTAGGGGAATCCAAGATGGGGTGACTTGTGGGGCTCTCACCAGGTTCTGTTACCCAGAATCCTTTGCAAACCTCAAAATTTGGCTAAAAAAACACTTTTTCAGCACATTTTGGTGACAGAGAGTTCTGGAATCTGAGAGGAGACACAAATTTCCTTCCACCCAGCGTTCCCCCAAGTGTCCCGATAAAAATGGTACCTCACTTGTGTGGGTAGGCCTAGTGCCCGCGACAGGAAATGCCCCATGACACAAAGTGGACACATCACACTTTCTCAAAGAAAACAGAGGTGTTTTTTGCAAAGTGCCTACCTGTGGATTTTGGCCTCTTGCTCAGCTGGCACCTAGGGAAACCTACCAAACCTGTGCATTTTTGAAAACTAGAGACCTAGGGGAATCCAAGATGGGGTGACTTGTGGGGCTCTCACCAGGTTCTGTTACCCAGAATCCTTTGCAAACCTAAACATTTGGCTAAGACAACACGTTTTCTGCACATTTCGGTGACAGAGAGTTCTGGAATCTGAGAGGAGTCACAAATTTCCTTCCACCCAGTGTTCCCTCAAGTCTCCCGATAAAAATGATATCTCACTTGTGTGGGTAGGCCTTGTGCCCGCGACAGGAAAAGCCCTAAAACACAACGTGGACAATCACATTTTTCCACAGAAACCAGAGGTGTTTTTTGCAAAGTGCCTACCTGTGGATTTTGGCCTCCTGCTCAGCCGGCACCTAGGGAAACCTAACAAACCAATGTATTTTTGAAAACTAGAGACCTAGGGGAATCCAAGATGGGGTGACTTGTGGGGCTATCACCAGGTTCTGTTACCCAGAATCCTTTGCAAACCTATAAATTTGGCTAAAAAAAACACTTTTTCCACACATTTTGGTGACACAGAGTTCTGGAATCTGAGAGGAGCCATAAATTTCCATCCACCCAGCGTTCCCCCAAGTGTCCCGATAAAAATGGAACCTCACCTGTGTGGGTAGGCCTAGTGCCCGCGGCAGGAAATGCCCCATGACACAAAGTGGACACATCACATTTTCTCAAAGAAAACAGAGTTGTTTTTTGCAAAGTGCCTACCTGTGGATTTTGGCCTCTTGCTCAGCCGGCAAATAGGGAAACCTACCAAACCTGTGCATTTTTTAAAACTAGAGACCTAGGGGAATCCAAGATGGGGTGACTTGTGGGGCTCTCACCAGGTTCTGTTACCCAGAATCCTTTGCACACCTAAACATTTGGCTAAGACAACACGTTTTCTGCACATTTCGGTGACAGAGAGTTCTGGAATCTGAGAGGAGCCACAAATTTCCTTCCACCCAGCGTTCCCTCAAGTCTCCCGATAAAAATGATACCTCACTTGTGTGGGTAGGCCTTGTGCCCGCGACAGGAAAAGCCCCAAAACACAACGTGGACAATCACATTTTTCCACAAAAAACAGAGGTGTTCTTTGCAAAGTGCCTACCTGTGGATTTTGGCCTCTTGCTCAGCCGGGACCTAGGGAAACCTACCAAACCTGTGCATTTTTGAAAACTAGAGACTTAGGGGAATCCAAGATGGGGGGACTTGTGGGGCTCTCACCAGGTTCTGTTACCCAGAATCCTTTGCAAACCTCAAAATTTGGCTAAAAAAACACTTTTTCAGCACATTTTGGTGACAGAGAGTTCTGGAATCTGAGAGGAGCCACAAATTTCCTTCCACCCAGCGTTCCCCCAAGTGTCCCGATAAAAATGGTACCTCACTTGTGTGGGTAGGCCTAGTGCCCGCGACAGGAAATGCCCCATGACACAAAGTGGACACATCACACTTTCTCAAAGAAAACAAAGGTGTTTTTTGCAAAGTGCCTACCTGTGGATTTTGGCCTCTTGCTCAGCTGGCACCTAGGGAAACCTACCAAACCTGTGCATTTTTGAAAACTAGAGACCTAGGGGAATCCAAGATGGGGTGACTTGTGGGGCTCTCACCAGGTTCTGTTACCCAGAATCCTTTGCAAACCTAAACATTTGGCTAATACAACACGTTTTCTGTACATTTCGGTGACAGAGAGTTCTGGAATCTGAGAGGAGTCACAAATTTCCTTCCACCCAGCGTTCCCTCAAGTCTCCCGATAAAAATGATATCTCACTTGTGTGGGTAGGCCTTGTGCCCGCGAGAGGAAAAGCCCTAAAACACAACGTGGACAATCACATTTTTCCACAGAAAACAGAGGTGTTTTTTGCAAAGTGCCTACCTGTGGATTTTTGCCTCTTGCTCAGCCGGCACCTAGGGAAACCTACCAAACCAGTATATTTTTGAAAACTAGAGACCTAGGGGAATCCAAGATGGGGTGACTTGTGGGGCTATCACCAGGTTCTGTTACCCAGAATCCTTTGCAAACCTCAAAATTTGGCTAAAAAAAACACTTTTTCCACACATTTTGGTGACAGAGAGTTCTGCAATCTGAGAGGAGCCATAAATTTCCTTCCACCCAGCGTTCCCCCAATTGTCCCGATAAAAATGGTACCTCACTTGTGTGGGTAGGCCTAGTGCCCGCGACAGGAGATGCCCATGACACAAAGTGGACACATCACATTTTCTCAAAGAAAACAGAAGTGTTTTTTGCAAAGTGCCTATCTGTGGATTTTGGCCTCTTGCTCAGCCGGCACCTATGGAAACCTACCAAACCTGTGCATTTTTTAAAACTAGAGACCTAGGGGAATCCAAGATAGGGTGACTTATGGGGCTCTCACCAGGTACTGTTACCCAGAATCCTTGGCAAACCTCAAAATTTGGCTAACAAAACACTTTTTCCGCACATTTTGGTGACAGAGAATTCTGGAATCTAGGAGCAGCCACAAATTTCCTTCCACCCAGCGTTCCCCCAAGTGCCTTGATAAAAATGGTACCTCACTTGTGTGGGTAGGCCTAGTGCCCGCGACAGGAAATGCCCCAAAACACAAAGTGGACATATCACATTTTCTCAAAGAAAGCAGAGGTTTATTTTGCAAAGTGCCTAACTGTGGATTTTGGGCTCTAGCTCAGCCGGCACCTAGGGAAACCTAAAAAACCAGTGCATTTCTGAAAACTAGAGACCTAGGGTTCTGTTACCCAGAATCCTTTGCAAATCTCAACATTTGACTAAAAAAACACTTTTTCCTCTCATTTTGGTGACAGAGAGTTCTGGAATCGGAGAGGTGCCACAAATTCCCTTCCACCCAGCGTTCCCTCAACTGTCCCGATAAAAATGGTACCTCACTTGTGTGTGGGTCTAGTGCCCGCGACAGGAAATGCCCCAAAACACAAAGTGGACACATCACATTTTCTCAAAGAAAACAGAGGTGTTTTTTTGCAAAGTGCCAACCTGTGGATTTTGGCCTCTTGCTCAGCCGGCACCTAGGGAAACCTACCAAACCAGTGCATTTTTTAAAACTAGAGACCTAGGGGAATCCAAGATGGGGTGACTTGTGGGGCTCTCACCAGGTTCTGTTACCCAGAATCCTTTGCAAACCTCAAAATTTTGCTAAAAAAAACACCTTTTCCGCACATTTCGGTGACAGAGAGTTCTGGAATCTGAGAGGGGCCACAAATTTCCTTCCACCCAGCGTTCCCCCAACTGTCCCGATAAAAATAATACCTCACTGGTGTGGGTAGGCCTAGTACCCGCGACAGGAAATGCCCCAAAACACAAAGTGGATATATCACATTTTCTCAAAGAAAGCAGAGGTGTTTTTTGCAAAGTGCCTACCTGTGGATTTTGGCCTCTAGCTCAGCCGGCGCCTAGGAAAACCTACCAAACCAGTGCATTTTTTAAACCTAGAGACATAGGGGAATCCAAGATGAGGTGACTTGTGGGGCTCTCACCAGGGTCTGTTACCCAGAATCCTTTGCAAACCTCAAAATTTGGCTAAAAAAACACTTTTTCATCACATTTCGGTGACAGAGAGTTCTGGAATCTGAGAGAAACCACAAATTTCCTTCCACCCAGCGTTCCCCCAAGTGTCCCGATAAAAATGGTACCTCGCTTGTGTGGGTAGGTCTAGTGCCCGCGACAGGAAATGCCCCAAAACTCAAAGTGGACACATCACATTTTCTCAAAGAAAACAGAGGTGTTTTTTTGCAAAGTACCTACCTGTGGATTTTGGCCTCTTGCTCAGCTGGCACCTACGGGAACCTACCAAACCTGTGCATTTGTGAAAACTAGAGACCTAGGGCAATCCAAGATGGGGTGACTTGTGGGGCTCTCACCAGGTTCTGTTACCCAGAATCCTTTGCAAACCTCAAACTTTTTCTAAAAAACACTTTTTCCTCACATTTTGGTGACAGAAAGTTCTGGAATCTGAGAGGAGCCACAAATTTTCTTCCACCCAGCGTTCCCTCAAGTCTCCCGATAAAAATGATAGCTCACTTGTGTGGGTAGGCCTTGTGCCCGTATAGGCCTAGTGCCCGCAGCAGGAAATGCCCCATGACACAAAGTGGACACATCACATTTTCTCAAAGAAAACAGAGGTGTTTTTTGTAAAGTGCCTACCTGTGGATTTTGGCCTCTTGCTCAACCAGCACCTAGGGAAACCTACCAAACCTGTGCATTTTTTAAAATTAGAGACCTAGGGGAATCCAAGATGGGGTGACTTGTGGGGCTCTCACCAGGTTCTGTTACCCAGAATCCTTTGCAAACCTCAAAATTTGGCTAAAAAAACACTTTTTCTGCACATTTCGGTGACAGAGTTCTGGAATCTGAGAGGAGCCACAAATTTCCTTCCACCCAGCATTCCCTCAAGTGTCCCGATAAAAATGGTACCTCACTTGTGTGGGTAGGCCTAGTGCCCGTGACAGGAAATGCCCCATGACACAAAGTGGACACATCACACTTTCTCAAAGAAAACAGAGGTGTTTTTTGCAAAGTGCCTACCTGTGGATTTTGGCCTCTTGCTCAGCTGGCACCTAGGGAAACCTAGCAAACCTGTGCATTTTTGAAAACTAGAGACTTAGGGGAATCCAAGATGGGGTGACTTGTGAAGCTCACACCAGGTTGTGTTACCCAGAATCCTTTGCAAACCTCAACTTTTGGCTAAGACAACATGTTTTCTGCATATTTCGGTGACAGAGAGTTCTGGAATCTGAGAGGAGCCACAAATTTCCTTCCACCCAGCGTTCCTTCAAGTCTCCCGATAAAAATGATATCTCACTTGTGTGGGTAGGCCTTGTGCCCGCGACAGGAAAAGCCCCAAAACACAACGTGGACAATTACATTTTTCCACAGTAAACAGAGGTGTTTTTTGGAAAGTGCTTACCTGTGGATTTTGGCCTCTTGCTCAGCCGGCACCTAGGGAAACCTACCAAACCAGTGTATTTTTGAAAACTAGAGACCTAGGGGAATCCAAGATGGGGTGACTTGAGGGCTATCACCAGGTTCTGTTACCCAGAATCCTTTGCAAAGCTCAAAATTTGGCTAAAAAAACACTTTTTCGGCACATTTTGGTGACACAGAGTTCTGGAATCTGAGAGGAGCCATAAATTTCCTTCCACCTAGCGTTCCCCCAAGTGTCCCGATAAAAATGGTACCTCACTTGTGTAGGTAGGCCTAGTGCCCGCGACAGGAAATGCCCCATGACACAAAGTGGACACATCACATTTTCTCAAAGAAAACAGAGGTGTTTTTTGCAAAGTGCCTACCTGTGGATTTTGGCCTCTTGCTCAGCTGGCACCTAGGGAAACCTAGCAAACCTGTGCATTTTTGAAAACTAGAGACCTAGGGGAATCCAAGATGGGGTGACTTGTGGGGCTATCACCAGGTTCTGTTACCCAGAATCCTTTGCAAACCTAAAAATTTGGCTAAGACAACACGTTTTCTGCACATTTCGGTGACAGAGAGTTCTGGAATCTGAAAGGAGCCACAAATTTCCTTCCACCGAGCGTTCCCTCAAGTCTCCCGATAAAAATAATATCTCACTTGTGTGGGTAGGCCTTGTGCCCGCGACAGGAAAAGCCCTAAAACACAACGTGGACAATCACATTTTCTCAAAGAAAACAGAGGTGTTTTTTGCAAAGTGCCTACCTGTGGATTTTGGCCTCTTGCTCAGCTGGAACATAGGGAAACCTACCAAACCTGTGCATTTTTTAAAACTAGAGACCTAGGGGAATCCAAGATGGGGTGACTTGTGGGGCTCTCACCAGGTTCTGTTACCCAGAATCCTTTGCAAACCTCAACATTTGGCTAAGACAACACGTTTTCTGCACATTTCGGTGACAGAGAGTTCTGGAATCTGAGAGGAGCCACAAATTTCCTTCCACCCAGCGTTCCCTCAAGTCTCCCGATAAAAATTATACCTCACTTGTGTGGGTAGGCCTTGTGCCCGCGACAGGAAAAGCCCCAAAACACAACGTGGACAATCACATTTTTCCACAAAAAACAGAGGTGTTCTTTGCAAAGTGCCTACCTGTGGATTTTGGCCTCTTGCTCAGCCAGGACCTAGGGAAACCTACCAAACCTGTGCATTTTTGAAAACTAGAGACCTAGGGGAATCCAAGATGGGGTGACTTGTGGGGCTCTCACCAGGTTCTGTTACCCAGAATCCTTTGCAAACCTCAAAATTTGGCTAAAAAAACACTTTTTCGGCACATTTTGGTGACAGAGAGTTCTAGAATCTGAGAGGAGCCACAAATTTCCTTCCACCCAGCGTTCCCCAAAGTGTCCCGATAAAAATGGTACCTCACTTGTGTGGGTAGGCCTAGTGCCCGCGACAGGAAATGCCCCATGACACAAAGTGGACACATCACACTTTCTCAAAGAATACAGAGGTGTTTTTTGCAAAGTGCCTACCTGTGGATTTTGGCCTCTTGCTCAGCTGGCACCTAGGGAAACCTACCAAACCTGTGCATTTTTGAAAACTAGAGACCTAGGGGAATCCAAGATGGGGTGACTTGTGTGGCTCTCACCAGTTTCTGTTACCCAGAATCCTTTGCAAACCTAAACATTTGGCTAAGACAACACATTTTCTGCACATTTCGGTGACAGAGAGTTCTGGAATCTGAGAGGAGTCACAAATTTCCTTCCACCCAGCGTTCCCTCAAGTCTCCCGATAAAAATGATATCTCACTTGTGTGGGTAGGCCTTGTGCCCGCGACAGGCAAAGCCCTAAAACACAACGTGGACAATCACATTTTTCCACAGAAAACAGAGGTTTTTTGCAAAGTGCCTACCTGTGGATTTTGGCCTCTTGCATAGCCGGCACCTAGGGAAACCTACCAAACCAGTGTATTTTTGAAAACTAGAGACTTAGGGGAATCCAAGATGGGGTGACTTGTGAAGCTCACACCAGGTTGTGTTACTCAGAATCCTTTGCAAACCTCAACTTTTGGCTAAGACAACATGTTTTCTGCACATTTCGGTGACAGAGAGTTCTGGAATCTGAGAGGAGCCATAAATTTCCTTCCACCTAGCGTTCCCCCAAGTGTCCCGATAAAAATGGTACCTCACTTGTGTAGGTAGGCCTAGTGCCCGCGACAGGAAATGCCCCATGACACAAAGTGGACACATCACATTTTCTCAAAGAAAACAGAGGTGTTTTTTGCAAAGTGCCTACCTGTGGATTTTGGCCTCTTGCTCAGCTGGCACCTAGGGAAACCTAGCAAACCTGTGCATTTTTTAAAACTAGAGACCTAGGGGAATCCAAGATGGGGTGACTTGTGGGGCTATCACCAGGTTCTGTTACCCAGAATCCTTTGCAAACCTAAAAATTTGGCTAAGACAACACGTTTTCTGCACATTTCGGTGACAGAGAGTTCTGGAATCTGAAAGGAGCCACAAATTTCCTTCCACCGAGCGTTCCCTCAAGTCTCCCGATAAAAATGATATCTCACTTGTGTGGGTAGGCCTTGTGCCCGCGACAGGAAAAGCCCTAAAACACAACGTGGACAATCACATTTTCTCAAAGAAAACAGAGGTGTTTTTTGCAAAGTGCCTACCTGTGGATTTTGGCCTCTTGCTCAGCTGGAACATAGGGAAACCTACCAAACCTGTGCATTTTTTAAAACTAGAGACCTAGGGGAATCCAAGATGGGGTGACTTGTGGGGCTCTCACCAGGTTCTGTTACCCAGAATCCTTTGCAAACCTCAACATTTGGCTAAGACAACACGTTTTCTGCACATTTCGGTGACAGAGAGTTCTGGAATCTGAGAGGAGCCACAAATTTCCTTCCACCCAGCGTTCCCTCAAGTCTCCCGATAAAAATTATACCTCACTTGTGTGGGTAGGCCTTGTGCCCGCGACAGGAAAAGCCCCAAAACACAACGTGGACAATCACATTTTTCCACAAAAAACAGAGGTGTTCTTTGCAAAGTGCCTACCTGTGGATTTTGGCCTCTTGCTCAGCCAGGACCTAGGGAAACCTACCAAACCTGTGCATTTTTGAAAACTAGAGACCTAGGGGAATCCAAGATGGGGTGACTTGTGGGGCTCTCACCAGGTTCTGTTACCCAGAATCCTTTGCAAACCTCAAAATTTGGCTAAAAAAACACTTTTTCGGCACATTTTGGTGACAGAGAGTTCTAGAATCTGAGAGGAGCCACAAATTTCCTTCCACCCAGCGTTCCCCAAAGTGTCCCGATAAAAATGGTACCTCACTTGTGTGGGTAGGCCTAGTGCCCGCGACAGGAAATGCCCCATGACACAAAGTGGACACATCACACTTTCTCAAAGAATACAGAGGTGTTTTTTGCAAAGTGCCTACCTGTGGATTTTGGCCTCTTGCTCAGCTGGCACCTAGGGAAACCTACCAAACCTGTGCATTTTTTAAAACTAGAGACCTAGGGGAATCCAAGATGGGGTGACTTGTGTGGCTCTCACCAGTTTCTGTTACCCAGAATCCTTTGCAAACCTAAACATTTGGCTAAGACAACACATTTTCTGCACATTTCGGTGACAGAGAGTTCTGGAATCTGAGAGGAGTCACAAATTTCCTTCCACCCAGCGTTCCCTCAAGTCTCCCGATAAAAATGATATCTCACTTGTGTGGGTAGGCCTTGTGCCCGCGACAGGCAAAGCCCTAAAACACAACGTGGACAATCACATTTTTCCACAGAAAACAGAGGTTTTTTGCAAAGTGCCTACCTGTGGATTTTGGCCTCTTGCTTAGCCGGCACCTAGGGAAACCTACCAAACCAGTGTATTTTTGAAAACTAGAGACTTAGGGGAATCCAAGATGGGGTGACTTGTGAAGCTCACACCAGGTTGTGTTACTCAGAATCCTTTGCAAACCTCAACTTTTGGCTAAGACAACATGTTTTCTGCACATTTCGGTGACAGAGAGTTCTGGAATCTGAGAGGAGCCACAAATTTCCTTCCACCCAGCGTTCCTTCAAGTCTCCCGATAAAAATGATATCTCACTTGTGTGGGTAGGCCTTGTGCCCGCGACAGGAAAAGCCCCAAAACACAACATGGACAATTACATTTTTCCACAGTAAACAGAGGTGTTTTTTGCAAAGTGCTTACCTGTGGATTTTGGCCTCTTGCTCAGCCAGCACCTAGGGAAACCTACCAAACCAGTGTATTTTTGAAAACTAGAGACCTAGGGGAATCCAAGATGGGGTGACTTGTGGGGCTATCACCAGGTTCTGTTACCCAGAATCCTTTGCAAAGCTCAAAATTTGGCTAAAAAAACACTTTTTCGGCACATTTTGGTGACAGAGAGTTCTGGAATCTGAGAGGAGCCATAAATTTCCTTCCACTCAGCGTTCCCCCAAGTGTCCCGATAAAAATGGTACCTCACTTGTGTAGGTAGGCCTAGTGCCCGCGACAGGAAATGCCCCATGACACAAAGTGGACACATCACATTTTCTCAAAGAAAACAGAGGTGTTTTTTGCAAAGTGCCTACCTGTGGATTTTGGCCTCTTGCTCAGCCGGGACCTAGGGAAACCTACCAAACCTGTGCATTTTTTAAAACTAGAGACCTAGGGGAATCCAAGATGGGTTGACTTGTGGGGCTCTCACCAGGTTCTGTTACCCAGAATCCTTTGCAAACCTCAAAATTTGGCTAAAAAAACACTTTTTCAGCACATTTTGGTGACAGAGAGTTCTGGAATCTGAGAGGAGCCACAAATTTCCTTCCACCCAGCGTTCCCCCAAGTGTCCCGATAAAAATGGTACCTCACTTGTGTGGGTAGGCCTAGTGCCCGCGACAGGAAATGCCCCATGACACAAAGTGGACACATCACACTTTCTCAAAGAAAACAGAGGTGTTTTTTGCAAAGTGCCTACCTGTGGATTTTGGCCTCTTGCTCAGCTGGCACCTAGGGAAACCTACCAAACCTGTGCATTTTTGAAAACTAGAGACCTAGGGGAATCCAAGATGGGGTGACTTGTGGGGCTCTCACCAGGTTCTGTTACCCAGAATCCTTTGCAAACCTAAACATTTGGCTAAGACAACACGTTTTCTGCACATTTCGGTGACAGAGAGTTCTGGAATCTGAGAGGAGTCACAAATTTCCTTCCACCCAGTGTTCCCTCAAGTCTCCCGATAAAAATGATATCTCACTTGTGTGGGTAGGCCTTGTGCCCGCGACAGGAAAAGCCCTAAAACACAACGTGGACAATCACATTTTTCCACAGAAACCAGAGGTGTTTTTTGCAAAGTGCCTACCTGTGGATTTTGGCCTCCTGCTCAGCCGGCACCTAGGGAAACCTAACAAACCAATGTATTTTTGAAAACTAGAGACCTAGGGGAATCCAAGATGGGGTGACTTGTGGGGCTATCACCAGGTTCTGTTACCCAGAATCCTTTGCAAACCTATAAATTTGGCTAAAAAAAACACTTTTTCCACACATTTTGGTGACACAGAGTTCTGGAATCTGAGAGGAGCCATAAATTTCCATCCACCCAGCGTTCCCCCAAGTGTCCCGATAAAAATGGAACCTCACCTGTGTGGGTAGGCCTAGTGCCCGCGGCAGGAAATGCCCCATGACACAAAGTGGACACATCACATTTTCTCAAAGAAAACAGAGTTGTTTTTTGCAAAGTGCCTACCTGTGGATTTTGGCCTCTTGCTCAGCCGGCAAATAGGGAAACCTACCAAACCTGTGCATTTTTTAAAACTAGAGACCTAGGGGAATCCAAGATGGGGTGACTTGTGGGGCTCTCACCAGGTTCTGTTACCCAGAATCCTTTGCACACCTAAACATTTGGCTAAGACAACACGTTTTCTGCACATTTCGGTGACAGAGAGTTCTGGAATCTGAGAGGAGCCACAAATTTCCTTCCACCCAGCGTTCCCTCAAGTCTCCCGATAAAAATGATACCTCACTTGTGTGGGTAGGCCTTGTGCCCGCGACAGGAAAAGCCCCAAAACACAACGTGGACAATCACATTTTTCCACAAAAAACAGAGGTGTTCTTTGCAAAGTGCCTACCTGTGGATTTTGGCCTCTTGCTCAGCCGGGACCTAGGGAAACCTACCAAACCTGTGCATTTTTGAAAACTAGAGACTTAGGGGAATCCAAGATGGGGGGACTTGTGGGGCTCTCACCAGGTTCTGTTACCCAGAATCCTTTGCAAACCTCAAAATTTGGCTAAAAAAACACTTTTTCAGCACATTTTGGTGACAGAGAGTTCTGGAATCTGAGAGGAGCCACAAATTTCCTTCCACCCAGCGTTCCCCCAAGTGTCCCGATAAAAATGGTACCTCACTTGTGTGGGTAGGCCTAGTGCCCGCGACAGGAAATGCCCCATGACACAAAGTGGACACATCACACTTTCTCAAAGAAAACAGAGGTGTTTTTTGCAAAGTGCCTACCTGTGGATTTTGGCCTCTTGCTCAGCTGGAACCTAGGGAAACCTACCAAACCTGTGCATTTTTGAAAACTAGAGACCTAGGGGAATCCAAGATGGGGTGACTTGTGGGGCTCTCACCAGGTTCTGTTACCCAGAATCCTTTGCAAACCTAAACATTTGGCTAATACAACACGTTTTCTGTACATTTCGGTGACAGAGAGTTCTGGAATCTGAGAGGAGTCACAAATTTCCTTCCACCCAGCGTTCCCTCAAGTCTCCCGATAAAAATGATATCTCACTTGTGTGGGTAGGCCTTGTGCCCGCGACAGGAAAAGCCCTAAAACACAACGTGGACAATCACATTTTTCCACAGAAAACAGAGGTGTTTTTTGCAAAGTGCCTACCTGTGGATTTTTGCCTCTTGCTCAGCCGGCACCTAGGGAAACCTACCAAACCAGTATATTTTTGAAAACTAGAGACCTAGGGGAATCCAAGATGGGGTGACTTGTGGGGCTATCACCAGGTTCTGTTACCCAGAATCCTTTGCAAACCTCAAAATTTGGCTAAAAAAAACACTTTTTCCACACATTTTGGTGACAGAGAGTTCTGGAATCTGAGAGGAGCCATAAATTTCCTTCCACCCAGCGTTCCCCCAATTGTCCCGATAAAAATGGTACCTCACTTGTGTGGGTAGGCCTAGTGCCCGCGACAGGAGATGCCCATGACACAAAGTGGACACATCACATTTTCTCAAAGAAAACAGAAGTGTTTTTTGCAAAGTGCCTATCTGTGGATTTTGGCCTCTTGCTCAGCCGGCACCTATGGAAACCTACCAAACCTGTGCATTTTTTAAAACTAGAGACCTAGGGGAATCCAAGATAGGGTGACTTATGGGGCTCTCACCAGGTACTGTTACCCAGAATCCTTGGCAAACCTCAAAATTTGGCTAACAAAACACTTTTTCCGCACATTTTGGTGACAGAGAATTCTGGAATCTAGGAGCAGCCACAAATTTCCTTCCACCCAGCGTTCCCCCAAGTGCCTTGATAAAAATGGTACCTCACTTGTGTGGGTAGGCCTAGTGCCCGCGACAGGAAATGCCCCAAAACACAAAGTGGACATATCACATTTTCTCAAAGAAAGCAGAGGTTTATTTTGCAAAGTGCCTAACTGTGGATTTTGGGCTCTAGCTCAGCCGGCACCTAGGGAAACCTAAAAAACCAGTGCATTTCTGAAAACTAGAGACCTAGGGTTCTGTTACCCAGAATCCTTTGCAAATCTCAACATTTGACTAAAAAAACACTTTTTCCTCTCATTTTGGTGACAGAGAGTTCTGGAATCGGAGAGGTGCCACAAATTCCCTTCCACCCAGCGTTCCCTCAACTGTCCCGATAAAAATGGTACCTCACTTGTGTGTGGGTCTAGTGCCCGCGACAGGAAATGCCCCAAAACACAAAGTGGACACATCACATTTTCTCAAAGAAAACAGAGGTGTTTTTTTGCAAAGTGCCAACCTGTGGATTTTGGCCTCTTGCTCAGCCGGCACCTAGGGAAACCTACCAAACCAGTGCATTTTTTAAAACTAGAGACCTAGGGGAATCCAAGATGGGGTGACTTGTGGGGCTCTCACCAGGTTCTGTTACCCAGAATCCTTTGCAAACCTCAAAATTTTGCTAAAAAAAACACCTTTTCCGCACATTTCGGTGACAGAGAGTTCTGGAATCTGAGAGGGGCCACAAATTTCCTTCCACCCAGCGTTCCCCCAACTGTCCCGATAAAAATAATACCTCACTGGTGTGGGTAGGCCTAGTACCCGCGACAGGAAATGCCCCAAAACACAAAGTGGATATATCACATTTTCTCAAAGAAAGCAGAGGTGTTTTTTGCAAAGTGCCTACCTGTGGATTTTGGCCTCTAGCTCAGCCGGCGCCTAGGAAAACCTACCAAACCAGTGCATTTTTTAAACCTAGAGACATAGGGGAATCCAAGATGAGGTGACTTGTGGGGCTCTCACCAGGGTCTGTTACCCAGAATCCTTTGCAAACCTCAAAATTTGGCTAAAAAAACACTTTTTCATCACATTTCGGTGACAGAGAGTTCTGGAATCTTAGAGAAACCACAAATTTCCTTCCACCCAGCGTTCCCCCAAGTGTCCCGATAAAAATGGTACCTCGCTTGTGTGGGTAGGTCTAGTGCCCGCGACAGGAAATGCCCCAAAACTCAAAGTGGACACATCACATTTTCTCAAAGAAAACAGAGGTGTTTTTTTGCAAAGTACCTACCTGTGGATTTTGGCCTCTTGCTCAGCTGGCACCTACGGGAACCTACCAAACCTGTGCATTTGTGAAAACTAGAGACCTAGGGCAATCCAAGATGGGGTGACTTGTGGGGCTCTCACCAGGTTCTGTTACCCAGAATCCTTTGCAAACCTCAAACTTTTTCTAAAAAACACTTTTTCCTCACATTTTGGTGACAGAAAGTTCTGGAATCTGAGAGGAGCCACAAATTTTCTTCCACCCAGCGTTCCCTCAAGTCTCCCGATAAAAATGATAGCTCACTTGTGTGGGTAGGCCTTGTGCCCGTATAGGCCTAGTGCCCGCAGCAGGAAATGCCCCATGACACAAAGTGGACACATCACATTTTCTCAAAGAAAACAGAGGTGTTTTTTGTAAAGTGCCTACCTGTGGATTTTGGCCTCTTGCTCAACCAGCACCTAGGGAAACCTACCAAACCTGTGCATTTTTTAAAATTAGAGACCTAGGGGAATCCAAGATGGGGTGACTTGTGGGGCTCTCACCAGGTTCTGTTACCCAGAATCCTTTGCAAACCTCAAAATTTGGCTAAAAAAACACTTTTTCTGCACATTTCGGTGACAGAGTTCTGGAATCTGAGAGGAGCCACAAATTTCCTTCCACCCAGCATTCCCTCAAGTGTCCCGATAAAAATGGTACCTCACTTGTGTGGGTAGGCCTAGTGCCCGTGACAGGAAATGCCCCATGACACAAAGTGGACACATCACACTTTCTCAAAGAAAACAGAGGTGTTTTTTGCAAAGTGCCTACCTGTGGATTTTGGCCTCTTGCTCAGCTGGCACCTAGGGAAACCTAGCAAACCTGTGCATTTTTGAAAACTAGAGACTTAGGGGAATCCAAGATGGGATGACTTGTGAAGCTCACACCAGGTTCTGTTACCCAGAATCCTTTGCAAACCTCAACTTTTGGCTAAGACAACACGTTTTCTGCACATTTCGGTGACAGAGAGTTCTGGAATCTGAGAGGAGCCACAAATTTCCTTCCACCCAGCGTTCCTTCAAGTCTCCCGATAAAAATGATATCTCACTTGTGTGGGTAGGCCTTGTGCCCGCGACAGGAAAAGCCCCAAAACACAACGTGGACAATTACATTTTTCCACAGTAAACAGAGGTGTTTTTTGCAAAGTGCTTACCTGTGGATTTTGGCCTCTTGCTCAGCCGGCACCTAGGGAAACCTACCAAACCAGTGTATTTTTGAAAACTAGAGACCTAGGGGAATCCAAGATGGGGTGACTTGTGGGGCTATCACCAGGTTCTGTTACCCAGAATCCTTTGCAAAGCTCAAAATTTGGCTAAAAAAACACTTTTTCGGCACATTTTGGTGACAGAGAGTTCTGGAATCTGAGAGGAGCCATAAATTTCCTTCCACCCAGCGTTCCCCCAAGTGTCCCGATAAAAATGGTACCTCACTTGTGTAGGTAGGCCTAGTGCCCGCGACAGGAAATGCCCCATGACACAAAGTGGACACATCACATTTTCTCAAAGAAAACAGAGGTGTTTTTTGCAAAGTGCCTACCTGTGGATTTTGGCCTCTTGCTCAGCTGGCACTTAGGGAAACCTAGCAAACCTGTGCATTTTTGAAAACTAGAGACCTAGGGGAATCCAAGATGGGGTGACTTGTGGGGCTCTCACCAGGTTCTGTTACCCAGAATCCTTTGCAAACCTAAACATTTGGCTAAGACAACACGTTTTCTGCACATTTTGGTGACAGAGAGTTCTGGAATCTGAGAGGAGCCACAAATTTCCTTCCACCCAGCGTTCCCTCAAGTCTCCCGATAAAAATGATACCTCACTTGTGTGGGTAGGCCTTGTGCCCGCAACAGGAAAAGCCCCAAAACACAACGTGGACAATAACATTTTTCCACAAAAAACAGAGGTGTTCTTTGCAAAGTGCCTACCTGTAGATTTTGGCCTCTTGCTCAGCCGGGACCTAGGGAAACCTACCAAACCTGTGCATTTTTGAAAACTAGAGACCTAGGGGAATCCAAGATGGGGTGACTTGTGGGGCTCTCACCAGGTTCTGTTACCCAGAATCCTTTGCAAACCTCAAAATTTGGCTAAAAAAACACTTTTTCGGCACATTTTGGTGACAGAGAGTTCTAGAATCTGAGAGGAGCCACAAATTTCCTTCCACCCAGCGTTCCCCAAAGTGTCCCGATAAAAATGGTACCTCACTTGTGTGGGTAGGCCTAGTGCCCGCGACAGGAAATGCCCCATGACACAAAGTGGACACATCACACTTTCTCAAAGAAAACAGAGGTGTTTTTTGCAAAGTGCCTACCTGTGGATTTTGGCCTCTTGCTCAGCTGGCACCTAGGGAAACCTAGCAAACCTGTGCATTTTTGAAAACTAGAGACCTAGGGGAATCCAAGATGGGGTGACTTGTGGGGCTCTCACCAGGTTCTGTTACCCAGAATCCTTTGCAAACCTAAAAATTTGGCTAAGACAACACGTTTTCTGCACATTTCGGTGACAGAGAGTTCTGGAATCTGAGAGGAGTCACAAATGTCCTTCCACCCAGCGTTCCCTCAAGTCTCCCGATAAAAATGATATCTCACTTGTGTGGGTAGGCCTTGTGCCCGCGACAGGCAAAGCCCTAAAACACAACGTGGACAATCACATTTTTCCAAAGAAAACAGAGGTGTTTTTTGCAAAGTGCCTACCTGTGGATTTTGGCCTGTTGCTCAGCCGGCACCTAGGGAAACCTACCAAACCAGTGTATTTTTGAAAACTAGAGACCTAGGGGAATCGAAGATGGGGTGACTTGTGGGGCTATCACCAGGTTCTGTTACCCAGAATCCTTTGCAAACCTCAAAATGTGGCTAAAAAAAACACTTTTTCCACACATTTTGGTGACAGAGAGTTCTGGAATCTGAGAGGAGCCATAAATTTCCTTCCACCCAGCATTCCCCCAATTGTCCCGATAAAAATGGTACCTCACTTGTGTGGGTAGGCCTAGTGCCCGCAACAGGAAATGCCCATGACACAAAGTGGACACATCACATTTTCTCAAAGAAAACAGAAGTGTTTTTTGCAAAGTGCCTACCTGTGGATTTTGGCCTCTTGCTCAGCTGGCACCTATGGAAACCTACCAAACCTGTGCATTTTTGAAAATTAGAGACCTAGGGGAATCCAAGATGTGGTGACTTATGGGGCTCTCACCAGGTTCTGTTACCCAGAATCCTTGGCAAACCTCAAAATTTGGCTAACAAAACACTTTTTCCGCACATTTTGGTGACAGAGAATTCTGGAATCTATGAGCAGCCACAAATTTCCTTCCACCCAGCGTTCCCCCAAGTGCCTTGATAAAAATGGTACCTCACTTGTGTGGGTAGGCCTAGTGCCCGCGACAGGAAATGCCCCAAAACACAAAGTGGACATATCACATTTTCTCAAAGAAAGCAGAGGTTTATTTTGCAAAGTGCCTAACTGTGGATTTTGGCCTCTAGCTCAGCCGGCACCTAGGGAAACCTAAAAAAACAGCGCATTTCTGAAAACTAGAGACCTAGGGTTCTGTTACCCAGAATCCTTTGCAAACCTCAACATTTGACTAAAAAACACTTTTTCCTCTCATTTTGGTGACAGAGAGTTCTGGAATCTGAGAGGAGCCACAAATTTCCTTCCACCCAGCGTTCCCCCAACTGTCCCGATAAAAATGGTACCTCAATTGTGTGTGGGCCTAGTGCCCACGACAGGAAATGCCCCTAAACACAAAGTGGACACATCACATTTTCTCACAGAAAACAGAGGTGTTTTTTTTGCAAAGTGCCTACCTGTGGATTTTGGCCTCTTGCTCAGCCGGCACCTAGGGAAACCTACCAAACCTGTGCATTTTTTAAGACTAGAGACCTAGGGGAATCCAAGATGGGGTGACTTGTGGGGCTCTCACCAGGTTCTGTTACCCAGAATCCTTTGCAAACCTCAAAATTCTGCTAAAAAAAACACTTTTTCCGCACATTTCGGTGACAGAGAGTTCTGGAATCTGAGAGGGGCCACAAATTTCCTTCCACCCAGCGTTCCCCCAACTGTCCCGATAAAAATAGTACCTCACTTGTGTGGGTAGGCCTAGTAACCGCGACAGGAAATGCCCCAAAACACAAAGTGGATATATCACATTTTCTCAAAGAAAGCAGAGGTGTTTTTTGCAAAGTGCCTACCTGTGGATTTTGGCCTCTAGCTCAGCCGGCGCCTAGGAAAACCTACCAAACCAGTGCATTTTTTAAACCTAGAGACATAGGGGAATCCAAGATGAGGTGACTTGTGGGGCTCTCACCAGGGTCTGTTACCCAGAATCCTTTGCAAACCTCAAAATTTGGCTAAAAAAACACTTTTTCATCACATTTCGGTGACAGAGAGTTCTGGAATCTGAGAGAAACCACAAATTTCCTTCCACCCAGCGTTCCCCCAGGTGTCCCGATAGAAATGGTACCTCGCTTGTGTGGGTAGGTCTAGTGCCCGCGACAGGAAATGCCCCAAAACTCAAAGTGGACACATCACATTTTCTCAAAGAAAACAGAGGCGTTTTTTTGCAAAGTACCTACCTGTGGATTTTGGCCTCTTGCTCAGCCGGCACCTACGGGAACCTACCAAACCTGTGCATTTGTGAAAACTAGAGACCTAGGGCAATCCAAGATGGGGTGACTTGTGGGCCTCTCACCAGGTTCTGTTACCCAGAATCCTTTGCAAACCTCAAAATTTTGCTAAAAAACACTTTTTCCTCACATTTTGGTGACAGAAAGTTCTGGAATCTGAGAGGAGCCACAAATTTTCTTCCACCAAGCGTTCCCTCAAGTCTCCCGATAAAAATGATAGTTCACTTGTGTGGGTAGGCCTTGTGCCCGTATAGGCGTAGTGCCCGCGGCAGGAAATGCCCCATGACACAAATTGGACACATCACATTTTCTCAAAGAAAACAGAGGTGTTTTTTGTAAAGTGCCTAACTGGGGATTTTGGCCTCCTCCTCAGCCGGCACCTAGGGAAACCTACCAAACCTGTGCATTTGTGAAAACTAGAGACCTAGGGGAATCCAAGATGGGGTGACTTGTGGGGCTCTCACCAAGTTCTGTTACCCAGAATCCTTTGTAAACCTCCAAATTTGGCAAAAAAAACACATTTTCTGCACATTTCGGTGACAGAGAGTTCTGGAATCTGAGAGGAGCCACAAATTTCCTTCCACCCAGCGTTCCCTCAAGTCTCCCGATAAAAATTATACCTCACGTGTGTGGGTAAGCCTTGTGCCCACGACAGGAAAAGCCCCAAAACACAACGTGGACAATCACATTTTTCCACAAAAAACAGAGGTGTTTTTTGTAAAGTGCCTACCTGTGGATTTTGGCCTCTTGCTCAGCCGGCACCTGGGGAAACCTACCAAACTGTTGCATTTTTTAAAATTAGAGACCTAGGGGAATCCAAGATGGGGTGACTTGTGGGGCTCTCACCAGGTTCTGATACCCAGAATCCTTTGCAAACCTCAGAATTTGGCTAAAAAAACACTTTTTCTTCACATTTCGGTGACAGAGTTCTGGAATCTGAGAGGAGCCACAAATTAACTTCCACCCAGCGTTCCTTCAAGTCTCCCGATAAAAATGATATCTCACTTGTGTGGGTAGGCCTAGTGCCCGCGACAGGAAATGCCCCATGACACAAAGTGGACACATCACACTTTCTCAAAGAAAACAGAGGTGTTTTTTGCAAAGTGCCTACCTGTGGATTTTGGCCTCTTGCTCAGCCGGCACCTAGGGAAACCTAGCAAACCTGTGCATTTTTTAAAACTAGAGACTTAGGGGAATCCAAGATGGGATGACTTGTGAAGCTCACACCAGGTTCTGTTACCCAGAATCCTTTGCAAACCTCAACTGTTGGCTAAGACAACACGTTTTCTGCACATTTCGGTGACAGAGAGTCTGGAATCTGAGAGGAGCCACAAATTTCCTTCCACCCAGCGTTCCTTCAAGTCTCCCGATAAAAATGATATCTCACTTGTGTGGGTAGGCCTTGTGCCCGCGACAGGAAAAGCCCCAAAACACAACGTGGACAATTACATTTTTCCACAGTAAACAGAGGTGTTTTTTGCAAAGTGCTTACCTGTGGATTTTGGCCTCTTGCTCAGCCGGCACCTAGGGAAACCTACCAAACCAGTGTATTTTTGAAAACTAGAGACCTAGGGGAATCGAAGATGGGGTGACTTGTGGGGCTATCACCAGGTTCTGTTACCCAGAATCCTTTGCAAAGCTCAAAATTTGGCTAAAAAAACACTTTTTCTGCACATTTTGGTGACAGAGAGTTCTGGAATCTGAGAGGAGCCATAAATTTCCTTCCACCCAGCGTTCCCCCAAGTGTCCCGATAAAAATGGTACCTCACTTGTGTAGGTAGGCCTAGTGCCCGCGACAGGAAATGCCCCATGACACAAAGTGTACACATCACATTTTCTCAAAGAAACCAGAGGTGTTTTTTGCAAAGTGCCTACCTGTGGATTTTGGCCTCTTGCTCAGCTGGCACCTAGGGAAACCTAGCAAACCTGTGCATTTTTGAAAACTAGAGACCTAGGGGAATCCAAGATGGGGTGACTTGTGGGGCTATCACCAGGTTCTGTTACCCAGAATCCTTTGCAAACCTCAAAATTTTGCTAAAAAACACTTTTTCCTCACATTTTGGTGACAGAAAGTTCTGGAATCTGAGAGGAGCCACAAATGTTCTTCCACCAAGCGTTCCCTCAAGTCTCCCGATAAAAATGATAGTTCACTTGTGTGGGTAGGCCTTGTGCCCGTATAGGCGTAGTGCCCGCGGCAGGAAATGCCCCATGACACAAAGTGAACACATCACATTTTCTCAAAGAAAACAGAGGTGTTTTTTGTAAAGTGCCTAACTGGGGATTTTGGCCTCCTCCTCAGCCGGCACCTAGGGAAACCTACCAAACCTGTGCATTTGTGAAAACTAGAGACCTAGGGGAATCCAAGATGGGGTGACTTGTGGGGCTCTCACCAAGTTCTGTTACCCAGAATCCTTTGTAAACCTCAAAATTTGGCAAAAAAAACAAATTTTCTGCACATTTCGGTGACAGAGAGTTCTGGAAAATGAGAGGAGCCACAAATTTCCTTCCACCCAGCGTTCCCTCAAGTCTCCCGATAAAAATTATACCTCACGTGTGTGGGTAAGCCTTGTGCCCACAACAGGAAAAGCCCCAAAACACAACGTGGACAATCACATTTTTCCACAAAAAACAGAGGTGTTTTTTGCAAAGTGCCTACCTGTGGATTTTGGCCTCTTGCTCAGCCGGCACCTAGGGAAACCTAGCAAACCTGTGCCTTTTTGAAAACTAGAGACTTAGGGGAATCCAAGATGGGATGACTTGTGAAGCTCACACCAGGTTCTGTTACCCAGAATCCTTTGCAAACCTCAACTTTTGGCTAAGACAACACGTTTTCTGCACATTTCGGTGACAGAGAGTTCTGGAATCTGAGAGGAGCCACAAATTTCCTTCCACCCAGCGTTCCTTCAAGTCTCCCGATAAAAATGATATCTCACTTGTGTGGGTAGGCCTTGTGCCCGCGACAGGAAAAGCCCCAAAACACAACGTGGACAATCACATTTTTCCACAGTAAACAGAGGTGTTTTTTGCAAAGTGCTTACCTGTGGATTTTGGCCTCTTGCTCAGCCGGCACCTAGGGAAACCTACCAAACCTGTGCATTTTTTAAGACTAGAGACCTAGGGGAATCCAAGATGGGGTGACTTGTGGGGCTCTCACCAGGTTCTGTTACCCAGAATCCTTTGCAAACCTCAAAATTCTGCTAAAAAAAACACTTTTTCCGCACATTTCGGTGACAGAGAGTTCTGGAATCTGAGAGGGGCCACAAATTTCCTTCCACCCAGCGTTCCCCCAACTGTCCCGATAAAAATAGTACCTCACTTGTGTGGGTAGGCCTAGTAACCGCGACAGGAAATGCCCCAAAACACAAAGTGGATATATCACATTTTCTCAAAGAAAGCAGAGGTGTTTTTTGCAAAGTGCCTACCTGTGGATTTTGGCCTCTAGCTCAGCCGGCGCCTAGGAAAACCTACCAAACCAGTGCATTTTTTAAACCTAGAGACATAGGGGAATCCAAGATGAGGTGACTTGTGGGGCTCTCACCAGGGTCTGTTACCCAGAATCCTTTGCAAACCTCAAAATTTGGCTAAAAAAACACTTTTTCATCACATTTCGGTGACAGAGAGTTCTGGAATCTGAGAGAAACCACAAATTTCCTTCCACCCAGCGTTCCCCCAGGTGTCCCGATAGAAATGGTACCTCGCTTGTGTGGGTAGGTCTAGTGCCCGCGACAGGAAATGCCCCAAAACTCAAAGTGGACACATCACATTTTCTCAAAGAAAACAGAGGCGTTTTTTTGCAAAGTACCTACCTGTGGATTTTGGCCTCTTGCTCAGCCGGCACCTACGGGAACCTACCAAACCTGTGCATTTGTGAAAACTAGAGACCTAGGGCAATCCAAGATGGGGTGACTTGTGGGCCTCTCACCAGGTTCTGTTACCCAGAATCCTTTGCAAACCTCAAAATTTTGCTAAAAAACACTTTTTCCTCACATTTTGGTGACAGAAAGTTCTGGAATCTGAGAGGAGCCACAAATTTTCTTCCACCAAGCGTTCCCTCAAGTCTCCCGATAAAAATGATAGTTCACTTGTGTGGGTAGGCCTTGTGCCCGTATAGGCGTAGTGCCCGCGGCAGGAAATGCCCCATGACACAAATTGGACACATCACATTTTCTCAAAGAAAACAGAGGTGTTTTTTGTAAAGTGCCTAACTGGGGATTTTGGCCTCCTCCTCAGCCGGCACCTAGGGAAACCTACCAAACCTGTGCATTTGTGAAAACTAGAGACCTAGGGGAATCCAAGATGGGGTGACTTGTGGGGCTCTCACCAAGTTCTGTTACCCAGAATCCTTTGTAAACCTCCAAATTTGGCAAAAAAAACACATTTTCTGCACATTTCAGTGACAGAGAGTTCTGGAATCTGAGAGGAGCCACAAATTTCCTTCCACCCAGCGTTCCCTCAAGTCTCCCGATAAAAATTATACCTCACGTGTGTGGGTAAGCCTTGTGCCCACGACAGGAAAAGCCCCAAAACACAACGTGGACAATCACATTTTTCCACAAAAAACAGAGGTGTTTTTTGTAAAGTGCCTACCTGTGGATTTTGGCCTCTTGCTCAGCCGGCACCTGGGGAAACCTACCAAACTGTTGCATTTTTTAAAATTAGAGACCTAGGGGAATCCAAGATGGGGTGACTTGTGGGGCTCTCACCAGGTTCTGATACCCAGAATCCTTTGCAAACCTCAGAATTTGGCTAAAAAAACACTTTTTCTTCACATTTCGGTGACAGAGTTCTGGAATCTGAGAGGAGCCACAAATTAACTTCCACCCAGCGTTCCTTCAAGTCTCCCGATAAAAATTATATCTCACTTGTGTGGGTAGGCCTAGTGCCCGCGACAGGAAATGCCCCATGACACAAAGTGGACACATCACACTTTCTCAAAGAAAACAGAGGTGTTTTTTGCAAAGTGCCTACCTGTGGATTTTGGCCTCTTGCTCAGCCGGCACCTAGGGAAACCTAGCAAACCTGTGCATTTTTGAAAACTAGAGACTTAGGGGAATCCAAGATGGGATGACTTGTGAAGCTCACACCAGGTTCTGTTACCCAGAATCCTTTGCAAACCTCAACTGTTGGCTAAGACAACACGTTTTCTGCACATTTCGGTGACAGAGAGTCTGGAATCTGAGAGGAGCCACAAATTTCCTTCCACCCAGCGTTCCTTCAAGTCTCCCGATAAAAATGATATCTCACTTGTGTGGGTAGGCCTTGTGCCCGCGACAGGAAAAGCCCCAAAACACAACGTGGACAATTACATTTTTCCACAGTAAACAGAGGTGTTTTTTGCAAAGTGCTTACCTGTGGATTTTGGCCTCTTGCTCAGCCGGCACCTAGGGAAACCTACCAAACCAGTGTATTTTTGAAAACTAGAGACCTAGGGGAATCGAAGATGGGGTGACTTGTGGGGCTATCACCAGGTTTTGTTACCCAGAATCCTTTGCAAAGCTCAAAATTTGGCTAAAAAAACACTTTTTCTGCACATTTTGGTGACAGAGAGTTCTGGAATCTGAGAGGAGCCATAAATTTCCTTCCACCCAGCGTTCCCCCAAGTGTCCCGATAAAAATGGTACCTCACTTGTGTAGGTAGGCCTAGTGCCCGCGACAGGAAATGCCCCATGACACAAAGTGTACACATCACATTTTCTCAAAGAAACCAGAGGTGTTTTTTGCAAAGTGCCTACCTGTGGATTTTGGCCTCTTGCTCAGCTGGCACCTAGGGAAACCTAGCAAACCTGTGCATTTTTGAAAACTAGAGACCTAGGGGAATCCAAGATGGGGTGACTTGTGGGGCTATCACCAGGTTCTGTTACCCAGAATCCTTTGCAAACCTCAAAATTTTGCTAAAAAACACTTTTTCCTCACATTTTGGTGACAGAAAGTTCTGGAATCTGAGAGGAGCCACAAATGTTCTTCCACCAAGCGTTCCCTCAAGTCTCCCGATAAAAATGATAGTTCACTTGTGTGGGTAGGCCTTGTGCCCGTATAGGCGTAGTGCCCGCGGCAGGAAATGCCCCATGACACAAAGTGAACACATCACATTTTCTCAAAGAAAACAGAGGTGTTTTTTGTAAAGTGCCTAACTGGGGATTTTGGCCTCCTCCTCAGCCGGCACCTAGGGAAACCTACCAAACCTGTGCATTTGTGAAAACTAGAGACCTAGGGGAATCCAAGATGGGGTGACTTGTGGGGCTCTCACCAGGTTCTGTTACCCAGAATCCTTTGCAAACCTAAAAATTTGGCTAAGACAACACGTTTTCTGCACATTTCGGTGACAGAGAGTTCTGGAATCTGAGAGGAGCCACAAATTTCCTTCCACCCAGCATTCCCTCAAGTCTCCCGATAAAAATGATATCTCACTTGTGTGGGTAGGCCTTGTGCCCGCGACAGGAAAAGCCCTAAAACACAACGTGGACAATCACATTTTCTCAAAGAAAACAGAGGTGTTTTTTGCAAAGTGCCTATCTGTGGATTTTGGCCTCTTGCTCAGCCGGCACCTAGGGAAACCTAGCAAACCTGTGCATTTTCGAAAACTAGAGACCTAGGGGAATCCAAGATGGGGTGACTTGTGGGGCTCTCACCAGGTTCTGTTACCCAGAATCCTTTGCAAACCTAAAAATTTGGCTAAGACAACACGTTTTCTGCAAATTTTGGTGACAGAGAGTTCTGGAATCTGAGAGGAGCCATAAATTTCCTTCCACCCAGCATTCCCCCAAGTGTCCCGATAAAAATGGTACCTCACTTGTGTGGGTAGGCCTAGTGCCAGCGACAGGAAATGCCCCAGGACACAAAGTGGACACATCACATTTTCTCAAAGAAAACAGAGGTGCTTTTTGTAAAGTGCCTACCTGTGGATTTTGGCCTCTTGCTCAACCAGCACCTAGGGAAACCTACCAAACCTGTGCATTTTTTAAAATTAGAGACCTAGGGGAATCCAAGATGGGGTGACTTGTGGGGCTCTCACCAGGTTCTGTTACCCAGAATCCTTTGCAAACCTCAAAATTTGGCTAAGACAACACGTTTTCTGCACATTTCGGTGACAGAGAGTTCTGGAATCTGAGAGGAGCCACAAATTTCCTTCCACCCAGCGTTCCTTCAAGTCTCCCGATAAAAATGATATCTCACTTGTGTGGGTAGGCCTTGTGCCCGCGACAGGAATAGCCCCAAAACACAACGTGGACAATTACATTTTTCCACAGTAAACAGAGGTGTTTTTTGCAAAGTGCTTACCTGTGGATTTTGGCCTCTTGCTCAGCCGGCACCTAGGGAAACCTACCAAACCAGTGTATTTTTGAAAACTAGAGACCTAGGGGAATCGAAGATGGGGTGACTTGTGGGGCTATCACCAGGTTCTGTTACCCAGAATCCTTTGCAAAGCTCAAAATTTGGCTAAAAAAACACTTTTTCGGCACATTTTGGTGACAGAGAGTTCTGGAATCTGAGAGGAGCCATAAATTTCCTTCCACCCAGCGTTCCCCCAAGTGTCCCGATAAAAATGGTACCTCACTTGTGTAGGTAGGCCTAGTGCCCGCGACAGGAAATGCCCCATGACACAAAGTGGACACATCACATTTTCTCAAAGAAAACAGAGGTGTTTTTTGCAAAGTGCCTACCTGTGGATTTTGGCCTCTTGCTCAGCTGGCACCTAGGGAAACCTAGCAAACCTGTGCATTTTTGAAAACTAGAGACCTAGGGGAATCCAAGATGGGGTGACTTGTGGGGCTATCACCAGGTTCTGTTACCCAGAATCCTTTGCAAACCTCAAAATTTTGCTAAAAAAACACTTTTTTTGCACATTTCGGTGACAGAGAGTTCTGGAATCTGAGAGGAGCCACAAATTTCCTTCCACCCAGCGTTCCTTCAAGTCTCCCGATAAAAATGATATCTCACTTGTGTGGGTAGGCCTTGTGCCCGCGACAGGAAAAGCCCCAAAACACAACGTGGACAATTACATTTTTCCACAGTAAACAGAGGTGTTTTTTGCAAAGTGCTTACCTGTGGATTTTGGCCTCTTGCTCAGCCGGCACCTAGGGAAACCTACCAAACCAGTGTATTTTTGAAAACTAGAGACCTAGGGGAATCGAAGATGGGGTGACTTGTGGGGCTATCACCAGGTTTTGTTACCCAGAATCCTTTGCAAAGCTCAAAATTTGGCTAAAAAAACACTTTTTCTGCACATTTTGGTGACAGAGAGTTCTGGAATCTGAGAGGAGCCATAAATTTCCTTCCACCCAGCGTTCCCCCAAGTGTCCCGATAAAAATGGTACCTCACTTGTGTAGGTAGGCCTAGTGCCCGCGACAGGAAATGCCCCATGACACAAAGTGTACACATCACATTTTCTCAAAGAAACCAGAGGTGTTTTTTGCAAAGTGCCTACCTGTGGATTTTGGCCTCTTGCTCAGCTGGCACCTAGGGAAACCTAGCAAACCTGTGCATTTTTGAAAACTAGAGACCTAGGGGAATCCAAGATGGGGTGACTTGTGGGGCTATCACCAGGTTCTGTTACCCAGAATCCTTTGCAAACCTCAAAATTTTGCTAAAAAACACTTTTTCCTCACATTTTGGTGACAGAAAGTTCTGGAATCTGAGAGGAGCCACAAATGTTCTTCCACCAAGCGTTCCCTCAAGTCTCCCGATAAAAATGATAGTTCACTTGTGTGGGTAGGCCTTGTGCCCGTATAGGCGTAGTGCCCGCGGCAGGAAATGCCCCATGACACAAAGTGAACACATCACATTTTCTCAAAGAAAACAGAGGTGTTTTTTGTAAAGTGCCTAACTGGGGATTTTGGCCTCCTCCTCAGCCGGCACCTAGGGAAACCTACCAAACCTGTGCATTTGTGAAAACTAGAGACCTAGGGGAATCCAAGATGGGGTGACTTGTGGGGCTCTCACCAGGTTCTGTTACCCAGAATCCTTTGCAAACCTAAAAATTTGGCTAAGACAACACGTTTTCTGCACATTTCGGTGACAGAGAGTTCTGGAATCTGAGAGGAGCCACAAATTTCCTTCCACCCAGCATTCCCTCAAGTCTCCCGATAAAAATGATATCTCACTTGTGTGGGTAGGCCTTGTGCCCGCGACAGGAAAAGCCCTAAAACACAACGTGGACAATCACATTTTCTCAAAGAAAACAGAGGTGTTTTTTGCAAAGTGCCTATCTGTGGATTTTGGCCTCTTGCTCAGCCGGCACCTAGGGAAACCTAGCAAACCTGTGCATTTTCGAAAACTAGAGACCTAGGGGAATCCAAGATGGGGTGACTTGTGGGGCTCTCACCAGGTTCTGTTACCCAGAATCCTTTGCAAACCTAAAAATTTGGCTAAGACAACACGTTTTCTGCAAATTTTGGTGACAGAGAGTTCTGGAATCTGAGAGGAGCCATAAATTTCCTTCCACCCAGCATTCCCCCAAGTGTCCCGATAAAAATGGTACCTCACTTGTGTGGGTAGGCCTAGTGCCAGCGACAGGAAATGCCCCAGGACACAAAGTGGACACATCACATTTTCTCAAAGAAAACAGAGGTGCTTTTTGTAAAGTGCCTACCTGTGGATTTTGGCCTCTTGCTCAACCAGCACCTAGGGAAACCTACCAAACCTGTGCATTTTTTAAAATTAGAGACCTAGGGGAATCCAAGATGGGGTGACTTGTGGGGCTCTCACCAGGTTCTGTTACCCAGAATCCTTTGCAAACCTCAAAATTTGGCTAAGACAACACGTTTTCTGCACATTTCGGTGACAGAGAGTTCTGGAATCTGAGAGGAGCCACAAATTTCCTTCCACCCAGCGTTCCTTCAAGTCTCCCGATAAAAATGATATCTCACTTGTGTGGGTAGGCCTTGTGCCCGCGACAGGAATAGCCCCAAAACACAACGTGGACAATTACATTTTTCCACAGTAAACAGAGGTGTTTTTTGCAAAGTGCTTACCTGTGGATTTTGGCCTCTTGCTCAGCCGGCACCTAGGGAAACCTACCAAACCAGTGTATTTTTGAAAACTAGAGACCTAGGGGAATCGAAGATGGGGTGACTTGTGGGGCTATCACCAGGTTCTGTTACCCAGAATCCTTTGCAAAGCTCAAAATTTGGCTAAAAAAACACTTTTTCGGCACATTTTGGTGACAGAGAGTTCTGGAATCTGAGAGGAGCCATAAATTTCCTTCCACCCAGCGTTCCCCCAAGTGTCCCGATAAAAATGGTACCTCACTTGTGTAGGTAGGCCTAGTGCCCGCGACAGGAAATGCCCCATGACACAAAGTGGACACATCACATTTTCTCAAAGAAAACAGAGGTGTTTTTTGCAAAGTGCCTACCTGTGGATTTTGGCCTCTTGCTCAGCTGGCACCTAGGGAAACCTAGCAAACC